>NC_135536.1:112821130-115398630 GCF_045843805.1 Urocitellus parryii | reverse complement strand
AGTAGATAGAGAAGGGAGTACTGGATTCAGAGTTGGTATATTTCCAGGTAATGATTAATTGCAGGATCTACCCATTAGAGAAAGTTATGTATATAAAGCAGAGAAAAAGAAGGTATAGACATAAAGGAACTTTGTATTAGGGCTTTGAAGTAAGTTTTTACAAAGATATTAATTGAAATAGATTGAGATAGTATCAGGAAATATTGAGAAAGACTAGGAGCCAAATACCAAATCCCTGGGGGAATAAGGTGTGTGACTGAGGTAGATGGGTGCTGTGATGAAGAAGAATAGAGCATACTATGACTAAGAGATGACACAAAACTTGAATGGCTGGAAAACATCAGTGTTTTACTTTATCAAGAGGCCTCTCTGTGACCAAGGTAGAGAATAAAGTCTGTATCCAGTTAGGAAAATTAATGGAAAACAGTTAAGGAACTGGTAGGAATTTAGAGATTACCTATTTAATCTCTTTGTTTCCTGGATAAGGAAGCTGAGGTTCAGAGAGGAAAGAGTTTAGAACCCTCATCTGCTAATTGTTTGTCCAGAGTTTGTTTTTACCAAAAGCCTACCCTTAACCCTGTCATTGGTCCTAGGTTTGTTGTTTGTTGTTGCCTTGTCCTTTAATTTAAGAGTAGGTCCTCATCACTACCCCAGACAGGGATAAGAAGAAGAGCTCTTTGCTATTTGGATTCTTAACTTTCATGAAAGGTCTTTCTTTCTATTATTGTTCTTCCAGTTCCTATCAAATGCTAATGGATTTATTTGTTGTATCTTATAGGGAGGAACTAACATTTGAGATGCTTGTACTGGAACCCCGTGCCTCTGATGATGAAACCCTTGAGTCTGAAGCCTCCATTGGGACTGCTGATAGCTCTGAAAATTTGAATATTGAGTCAGAAGGTACCACCTCTGGAAGATCAGGTAAATTAACATGTTAAACTGAAGACTTTAGATTTCTTTTATAAAGTAAGAATAGAATTCTCAAGCTAGACAAATTCCTTTATTGGTGCACTGACCTTACCTGAAAAGGTGACAAGTCCTAAGAAAGCATTTTTCTCTATACAGCCTCCACGTAAATTGTTCATCAGACCACCCCTTCAATGTAGTGTACTTTTTTTGTTAATATTTTTTCCTGTATTTACCATGGAGAAAAGCCAGTAATCATATGTTGTTTTACTATCCCATGCCCCTTTTCTAAGAGTGGGAGGCAAGAATTTTTTCCCCTATAGTAAGATGGATCCATATACCAAAGGAGGCATTTATCTGGGTAGTGTGTCTCAGGGAGGCAGAAATTACTATATATACATCTAGACATGTGAGTTTTGTTGTTGTTGTTTTTTAGTTGTAGATGGACACAAATTATTTATTTTTATGTGGTGCTGAGGATCGAACCCAGTGCCTCACACATGCAAGGCAAGTGCTCTACCACTAAGCTAAAGCCCCAGCCCTCCAGATAGTTTTTTAAATGATATTTTTTAGATCGCTACTGATGGCAGAGTTGAACATAAGGACTTCCTTGGGGCTGTTTCTGAAATGATGTATATATAAATGGATGGAGAGCTCTTTTTGAGTTATGAATGTGCACTGAGTAAATCATCCTGGACCCTACAAATTTTAGCTATATGTGAACAGTGAACAGTTTCATATGTGAACAGTGATACCTACTCAGTGCATCACAATTTTCTTTAGAGGGAACTGTCATTTACAACTTTGGTCTCTCTTTGTATTAGAGAGAAGCTTAGCCCTTAGCTCTCTAAAAGCACCTGGAAAGTCTGAACCTTCAAGCAAATTGAGAAAGCAGCTAAAAAAGCAGCAAGACTCTTTGGATTCAGTGGACTCCTCCATCTCTTCATATCTATCTAACACTGCATTGTCTCACGGCACCAGAAAACGATTTCAAATTTATTCTAAATCTCCATTCTACCGAGCTGCCTCAGCTGGTGAGGCCCTGGGACTAGAAGGACCTTTGGGCCAGACCAGACCCCTAGAAGAGAGGCCTCAGTTCATCAGCAGAGGAACCTTTAATCCTGAAAAGGGCAAACAAAAACTAAAGAATGTGAAAAACTCACCTCAGAAAACCAAAGAGACCCCAGAGGGGACAGTCATGTCTGGCCGCAGGAAACCTGTAGACTCAGACTGCAGCTCCACCCAACAGCTAGCACTCTTTGGAAATAATGAGTTTATGGTATGAACTAGCAGATGTGTATCCTTTGTGGCTAGAAAGGTAAACACATCTCATCTTGGGGCCTCTTGTCTCAGCATATGGCTAAGACTTTCTATGCTGAATTCCTGGGCCTCCTACAGAAGTGGAAAGGCCTCTTTGAAGTCTGCTGGGGATGGTGCCAGCTGTGCCTTGGCTGCTGTATTTAAGTCGATTTCACTAAACAAAGCCACCTTGGGCTTGGGGATTTTTGTCAGCTATATGTGCCTCTTCCCACCCTCTTTCCCTTCTCAGAGAGAGAAGTTGGACTGGGGGAGGTGGGGGTGTTGTAGACCTAAGGGACCATCTGATTTCTGAAATTTGAAGAAAACATATAAGCTTTCTTAACTATGAAAGCAAAAACCTTTGGGTTTATTTTAGGATAGTTTGGAGCTAAAGTAGAGTATGATTTTTTTTTTCCAAGGAATTTATAAATGAAAAGCCTAAGCCCTCTATTTTAAAATTTTAACTTGTGATATTTTGGGAAAAGTAAAAAAGCTATTGTTTCCATTAAGCCATCAGAACCTGTCTCAGATATCTGGTTATACAATGAGATGAGAATACATGCTTTGTTTTTTGATGATATTTAATGTCAAAATAACCAATGCTGTTTTAACTGCTGGTTAGTTTCTGCCAAATATATTGCATGGACTGAAGTTTCAGTAGCCATACTATTCTCATATTCACTGATCTTAAGGTCAAATTCCTCTAATTTTTGTTTAAATGCCCCAGAGACAATGATCCCTAAACATTTCTTCCTAATCCATCCAGGTTTTTCTCTTTGTATAGATTAAATTGTGAAGACCACATATGAGCCTATTGTCTGCTGTGGATTCCCACCACAAACTCAGACAAATAATGTGACCATCTAATCACGTCTCTCAAAATATTCACACAAAACATTGCATGATAAGTGTTAGAGAAAGCTGCCAAAATATAAAAAATTTTAATGTCATCCATCTAATTTTCATCTTTTTCTCCTCAGACGATCAGTATTAAATAGATGGACTACTTGAAGCTATTTTTGTTTATATAATGGTTTCTGAAGTTTACTGTAAATATACATGTACATTATGCATATTTCTTTTTAAACTTGTGCTTCCCTTCTTCCCATGGAATTTCTTCCCATAGATTAGGGGCCATTAGATAGGGGCTGACTGCCACTCATTCCTGGGTTGAGGGAAAGTAAGACCCATCTTTTTCATTACTGGTGGTCTCCATACACTTAAGTTATCGTATACTAGTTGAAGCATCTTAGCATTAGAAATTTGGTTTTGCTATTTATAATGTATAAAAAATGAAACATGATAGCCTTTCTTGAGATAAGTATGTGAAAATGTTTATTTTTAAAGTTACTAAATGCATCTTGTCTCACTACCACATGCACTGTTCTGAAAAAGAGCCTTTACCACGTGTAACCAGAATTTTGGTTATTCTTCCTTTTCATACTTCTTTGCTTTGAAGTTTTGTTAAGGCAGAGTCTCTCCTGTTACACAACACTGAACCTCATGCAACTGCCTCAGTGGTCATTGGCCAGCCTCGCAGGTCAACTT
Organism: Urocitellus parryii; assembly: GCF_045843805.1. Taxonomy (NCBI): domain Eukaryota; kingdom Metazoa; phylum Chordata; class Mammalia; order Rodentia; family Sciuridae; genus Urocitellus; species Urocitellus parryii. The sequence goes on along the minus strand of NC_135536.1, from coordinate 115,394,877 downwards.
AGAGCACTATTCTGCGTGGCAGCTAAAGGTAGCAGGAGTCTTCCCTCTCCCTGATTTGAGTTCAGAATTGATCCGGGAAAGGAAGCTTTTAAAATCTCCATAATAATGATGTTTAATCAGTGAATGTTGGGTTTTATATCCCACAAACATCTGCCACCTTGTTCATGTTGTTCTGATGAGTAATGAATGTTAAGCTTTTGAAAGTATGAAGTTCAGAGATGCTCCTAAAGCACCTCAGCATGACTGTGTCCAGCTAGGATGCTGCTTCCTGGGCCCTATGCCCAGCTGCACAGTCTGTGTTTCAGTATTCTTGTGAGAGTAGTTTGCTGCTGGGCATTAACTGTTACTTTCCAGAATGTTGGTTAAATACCATGTTTAAAAAAAAAATTACCCTTGTGAATTATTTTCTTTGTCCAAGAAAAATGGCCTGGGGAACAGATCTTGGCACATGTTCTCCCATCTAAATCTTTGTAGGGCTTTTTTTTTTTTGGTCAATTTTTGGCAGTTGAAAAAAAAAAACTACTTATATAGGTCACTTTATAGGAACTAGTTGGTGGATGTTAAGAGACTTTATAATTTTTCTCAGGGACTTAAGACCTGAATTTGGACAAAATTAAATAAAAGATATTTGTTTTTTCAGTTGCTAGATTGTGAATTTCTAGTCATTTAACAAGCTGCCAGAATGGGGGGTGGGGGGGTGGAGATGGAGAGATCCATGCAATTTTAAGAATGTCTAAGCAAGTGTGGGCTCCCTCTTTGAGGGAAAGAGAGCTATTGTTCTCAGAATAACAGGCATTGTTGGCCTGATAAAGAGATGAAGCCATAACTCAGTCAGATCCAAGTCAGAACCAAATGCTGTGTCTACTTCCATTTGTTCTTAAATGGTCCTCTGCATTGTTATGTCACCACAAAGTGATGTTGCATTACAATCATTCATGATTAGGATATTTAAACTTAATATATGTCAGATTTATGATTTCCTATTGCTTCTCCTTTGCTTCTTTTCTTTGATCTCAGTTGCCCTAAAGAAAATCGCCACATGGCAGTAGTGGGGCAGCACCACATTTGGAGCCCATACTAGTCACATTATACATTTCCAACCCCAAACAAAATCTGTTTTTTCTGGGCTGGGGTTGTAGCTCAGCGGTAGAGCGCTTGCCCAGCATGTGCAGGGCACTGGGTTCGATCCTCAGCACCATATAAAAATAAATAAATAAAGGCATTGTGTCCAACTACACCTAAAAATATAAAAAAATTTTAAAAATCTGTTTTTTCTATTCTTCCCACTAAAGCTAATGTATCCCCGTAATTGCACATGTATGATGGAAAATGTAACAGAAGCAGAGAAGTATAATTTCATTCTAGATCATAGATTGAAGTGCATTAACAGCAAAAGCAGGATTCTGGAAGTGATATACTTAGTTTGCAAAGTACTTTGTACTTCCTGCCATTTAATTATTTAACCACACTTGGCTTCTTAAAACACAAATGGATATATAACTCTCTACTATGAGACTTGAAGAGACAGAAGGACCTTAGATTGGGGGATATTTCCATGCTTTTGGAAACTATCAGAAGGCTAGTGAAGACTTCTGTTTGTGTTGCATCACAGTAGGGTTGTTTTCAGGGTCAAAGATGGTTCACAGAAGGGTGCTGTAAAGTTAGGGTCTAACAAGGTTTTGCAGTCCCCCCAGTGCCTGTGGGCCATGTGTTTTTAATTGTAACTAATGAATGTGTACCTATCACAAGCACTTTGCTGAACTAGAGAGAAGGGAGTTTAAGATGCATTCAAAACAAGGTTTCAATTGTAAAAAGAAACAATCCAGATGGCTTTCTCATCTGCCTCTTTCTAGGATTTTTGTTTCCTTGGTGGGGAGCTAGACTTGAGGCTTGCATCATTCTGTATTGGAAAACATGTTATGCTCACCTGTCCTTTTGTGATCACTTCTCAGCCCCATCCCCAACACCATGCTGGCCTTGGTGGTAGAATTCCTTGCTGTATGTGGGAGTTCTTTTTTCTATGACCCTCTAATACTTGTAACCACTTTTCTTTGGAACCACTCCCACATTTGATTTGGTGTTAAAAGGATAACAGCAAAGTGATGATTAGAGAGATGGATCTATTAGGTCTTATTGATCTCTTGTTTTCAAAAATGTTCCACCAATGAGCCTATCATCTTCTACCCATTCATTCTTTTTTTTTAATTGGTTTTATTTTTTAACCCATCCATTCTTAATGCCTATTTATCATCCCTCTGAGGTCATATAAAAGTTGCACCTCTTGAACCAAGTGTTTGTATTTACTATGGGAAAGGTGTGGACTACAGATTAGTATTATATTATTTTAATGAATTTAAAGTAATTTATAAGTATGCCGAGTGTAAATTTTTAAAAGACTATGTATTATGAAAGGACATATCCTGTGAAATATATATCATTTTACTGTTTAATAGAATAATTCTATAAGAAGAATGATTTATTTCACCCACAGAACTGATTACATTCCTGATGCAACCAACTGGCACTTTGTAATTTCTGTTTTTGGTGGGGGGCAAGGCATCATCTGTATAAAGTGCAGTTGTGTCACTCAAAGTATGCACTGTATGGCTACACAAAAGCAGCTTGATGAACAAATCACCCCATGGCTCATTAAAGAACAAAACTTCCAGAAGCAGCAATATGTGTGCTTTGTTTTCTGAACATCCTGTCTCCCACATCCAACTCTCAACCCCGAAAGAACAGCAGTGATTTCTTAGTTACAGTGATGAATTTTAAGGAAAGGACCCAACCCCAAATTGACAAAATGCAGAGGTGATAGTTATTAAAACTCAACTGGGTTCAAATGAAAGTGAGATTCAAGGGGTCAGCTTTTCTGTAATAGATATTAGCTGCTGACAAGACTTAATTTAGCAGGGATTTCAAGATGACTGGATAGAGAGATCCAGCACTCACCTGCTCCTCCACAAGGTAACAACAAAGCAACAGGTATGTAGTTGCATTTTGAGGTGAAAAATCATGGAGAACACTGAACATCAGCAGAAAGAAAATGAAACCTTATAAGATCCAGAGATCTGGGACAGCAGTATAAGAGGAAAAAAATGTCTAGCATCTGCTGCCCCAGCTCCATAGCTGAGGAGGGCAAGCCATCCTTCTGCAGGGATAGGATAAAAGAGTCCTGGCAAACAATCAGCATATATATTAGCAATCCTAGCTGTTGGAAAGTATCACAGCCCCCACAGGCTTTATATTAAAGTATTGTGTTAATTAATTTAAAATAATTTTTCAAGTTACCTGAAATCTGCAGAGTAGTCTTACTACTCTGTGGAGAATTTTATATCATCCAGTGATGCCTCCAGGGTGCTGTAGCCAGGAGCCATTTCAAATAAGGACCTATTGTTGAATTTGGGCTGCTCCAGGGGTCTGGAATCCCTGCATATTTCCATCTTTGGGATCCCACAGACTTCACTGCGCTGGCTCAGCCAATGGCTGCCACAGAAATCAAATGTGGCTCCGTAGAGTGACCCTGAATTAAACCTGCTTGGTGCCCTTCACTATAGGGGATAGATGTTGCAACATGGAGGGTAACATTGCTGCCTTGGAGAACTGGGAGATTTAGTAGCTTGCCCTCTGAGGAGAAGAGTGTGTACAACCATGCAGTCTATACTGGTGCTGGGACTGAAGGCAGTCACTCATGTGGTTCCTGCCACCCCTATTTACAGCACCACTCTTAGGCTTCTAAGAGAATGGGGAAAAGAACTCTGTCATTTCACTGCTGCCCTGCCTACTGAGGTGTGCTGGGGTGACCTTGAGCATCATTGTTGTTCTTGGTGTCCCTCCCGCACAGACACACAGCCTAAGGAAGTCCAGAGAGAAACTTGACCCAGTGTTGGCTGTGTCTTGCTCTCCTGTAGACACTTTGGCTGAAGGAGACAGGATGTGAGGAGCCTCAGCTGTCACCCCATCTCTAGGCATACACAGCCAAGGGAGGCCTCAAGATTTCTGCCTAGCTCTAGCTATAACCTGCCCACTCTTATTCTCAGTGGGCACTGTAGCTCAAAGATTTGAGGGCAGAAAAGGTCCTGTCATCACCCTGTCTCCCGGTGTGTATGGCTTTGTGGGAAGAAGCAAGGTCCTCCTTCTTGGTGAGCACACCCATATTAGCAGCAGATAGGAACATCAAAATTAATACTGCTACCACACCTATATGCCCCATACCTTGTCTGACTATGCACTACTGTCAAGATGGAGTGAGTGCCACAGAGGGTTGCTGTGTCTCCTACCACCACCTCTCTCTGCACCTGGGTCTCTACCATCATTTGGTCAGAGTACAGGCACTTCAGGCACCTCAACACTACTGGTGCAGCCATTGCCACATATTCTTACAAGTAACAGAGTGTTACTTGTCTGAACAAACCCCAAACAATAGGGGCCATCACTTGCTTTGCAGGAGTAGCCACACAGTAGCCCACATACCACACCAGCCTCAACTGCTAAGAGGTCCCATTCTTGAGTGGCCTGCAGATTCAGTGAATCTCTGACTTTTGACATGGTATGCACTGGGCCCAAACTCACTAATCAAAGCTAAATATACCTGTAGTATAATATACTACAGTATAAATATATTACAGGTATATTTCCACTGTGGTGCCCAGGTGGAAATAAAGATAATATTGCATTACAAACCAATACCCAAACTATCTTCAGGAAAGCAGCTTACTAATAAAAGTAGTAGAGATATCTGACCACCAAATACACAAATCTCAATGAAGGAACACAAGAAATATGAAAAAAGAATTGACACCTCCAAAAGATTGTAACTCCCTAGTAACATATTTCAAGGAAAATGATGAGTGAAATTTTTTTGAAAGGTACTTTATATATTTTAGTAAATTTATTTTTATTTTTTAATGTGCTGAGGATTGAACCCAGTGCCTCACATGTGAGTCAAGCGCTCTACCACTGAGCCACAACCCAGAGGGTGAGCTACACTATATCCTTGTGTGGGAAAGACACAGTGCATCTCCTGATTGTCCACGGAGAGCTAAGACAGGAGCCATATTTCTGCTGGGCTATAGCATCTGGTGTTTGTGGGACCAAGTCCAGGAGCCCAGACTTGTATAATCCAAGCTGGGTCCAAAAACCAGACCACATGACTCAAAGAGTGTGCCTAGGAAACCAGGAGAAATTCAGGTATGAAGACTGTTTTACCCAGTGGAATATAGGTCATTAAGACCCAATTATTCCTGGGTCCCTCTTATCTTTTGAGTCTGGAGGCTTACAAGAACAACTAGGGCAGGCCAGGAATTTGATCAGGTGTGTGGAAGTGATTGTGCGCTTGGAGACTGAGCCCAGCAAGCTGGAAAGGATGGGATCTGTGAGTGGTAGAGGGGGCAAGGGATTGGCTCCTCCACCACAGGAGTGTAACCCTGGGAGTGGAGACTCCTGGCATGCAGACTCCCAGTATGGATTGGCAGCTGCCAGGCTTTTGAGGTGTGCTGATTTAAAATCTTCATACCAATTGCCATTGAATGAAGCACCTGGGGCCTACCTAGATCTAAACAGGACCTTCAGTAGCTCCATCTATGGAAACTCCTCTCATAGAACTCTACAGTAACTCTACCCGGAGAGTGGAGCAGACAACACTCTCCAAACTGCCCCCACCTCATGCTGCTGAGATGGGAAGCCGAGAATTTTTGAACTCCAATCGGCAACTTGGTGAGCAACATAAAAAGAGTAAGGATTGATAGGCTGTGACTAATACTTTTGTGCATGATACATACCTCCAGAAAAAATGGAAAGAAAGCTATTTGGAAACAGACGATGAGCATATATTCTCATTGACAATTTTTGACCACTGCAATAGAAAAAAATTCCTTAATTTTTCATCAAGAAACTTTTTTAAATTAATTTTTTTCTCCTTTCTTTTTTCTTTGTGTGCTGAATGGTTCATGGATGTGTGTGTGTGTGTGTGTGTGTGTGTGTGTGTGTGTGTGTAACATTTATATATAAACATATTTTATATATTTGTCTCACTTTTCTCATTTCTAGATTTTTTGAAGGTAGTTATCTTTCATGAGTCTTTTGAGGGCCAGGGTTTTTGATTAGTATAGTTTGATTTTGTTTTCTATTGTTTATCACTTGTCCATTTCTATTGATTCTTTCTTTTCTTTCGATACCAAATTCTATTGTTCTCTCTTTCTACTTTAATTTTTTTACTTCTACTTTCTCTCCTCCTCCTCATAATCATCACATCCTAAATATCTTCTTCATTCTCCTTGTTGAACTTTTGAAATAGCAAACACTTTTACAAACTTACTGTTTTTACTGTTGTCAACTGTTTATTGTACCATTTCTCCTTATTGTACCAGTTAACATTGTAGATGTCATAATAAGAACTAAGTACTTAGTTTAATGCTTTATATTGTTTCCATCGGTTGTCATTATTTGTCTCCCCCCCACACCTCGAGGCACTAGAAACCTTCAGGGACATGACAAGTTCATAGGGTAAAAGCTCTGCCACCTCAGATTCATACTGATAAGTGGGTAGACACACAAACAATATGAAAAAGGGAACAAACCATCCCAAACAAACAAAAATACCTCAATAACAAATCCACCCCTGTGGAGGAAATGTCAGAGAAGGAATTTAGAAAGTTCATAGTTAACTGATCTGTGAAATAAAATATGATGTAGGAAATGAAATCAGAGAGAAAATACAGGAAGTGAAAGATCACTTTAATAAAGAGATAGAGATTCTGAAAAAGAACAAAATGAAAATCCTCAAAGTGAAGAAGTCAATAAATCAAATTAAAAATTCAATGGGAACACCATCACCAACTGATTAGACAACATGGAAGATAGTTTCAGGCCATGAAGACAAAATATATAGTCTAGAATATAAAGTTGACCATGGAGAAAATATGTTAAAAGACCATGAACAGAACTTTAAAAAAATATGGGATAACATGAAATGGTCACATGTAAGATTCATTGGGATAGATGAAGGCTCTGAAATACAAACTAAAGGAATACATAATCTTTTCAATGAAATAATATCAGAAAATTTCCCAAATCTTAGGAATAAAATGGAAAATCAAGTATAGGAGGCATACAGAACTCCAAATACACAAAATGTCAATAGATCAATACCAAGACATATTATTATGAAAATTCATAACAAACACAATAAGAATAGAACTTTAAAGTCTGCTAGAGAAAAACAGGTCATATTTAGTGGTAAATCAATACAAATTTCAGCTGATTTCTCAACCCAGACCCTAGAAGATCTTTGAATAATATATACCAAGCTTTGGAAGAAAATGGATGCCAATCAAGAATATTATACCCAGCAAAATTTTCAGATTTGAAGATGAAATAAAACTTCCCATGATAAATAAAAGCTAAGAGAATTCACAACTAGAAAGCCTGCACCACAAAACATACTCCATAAAATGTTTCATGAAGAACAAATGAAAAATAAAAATGAAAACCAGTTGCGGGAAGAAATACACTAGAAGAATAGTTAATCAAAGGAGAAACTAAATAAAAATGACAGAAAATAAAAATCATCTCTGAATAATATCATTGAATGTAAATGATCTAAACACATCATTCAAAAGACATAGGCTGGCAAATTGGATTAAAAAACAAGACTCAACAATATGCTATCTCCAAGAGACTCACCTCATAGGCAAAGACATCCACAGACTGAAGGTAAAAGGATGGGAAAATGGGACTGCAAATTGGTACATCCACTCTGGAAATCAGTATGGAGATTCCTCAGAAAACTTGAAATGGAACCACCATTTGACCCAGTTATCCCATTCCTCGGCATATACCCAAAGGAATTAGTGATGTGGCCACATCAATGTTTTTAGCAGTTCAATTCATAATAGTTAAGCTGTGGAACCCATCTAGGTTCCCTTCAACAGATGAATGGATAAAGAAAATGTGGTATACATACATAATGGAATATTACTGTGCCATAAATAAAAACGAAATAATGGCATTTGCTGGTAAATTAATGGATCTGGAGATGATCATGCTAAGTGAAATAAGCCAATTCCCCAATACTAAAGGTCAAATGTTCTCTCTGATATGTGGATACTAATACACAATATGGGGGAGTAGAGGAAGAATAAAAGTTTATTAGGTTAGAATAAGGAGAATGATGGGAATAGAGGGAGGATGGGAATAGGAAAGACAGTAGAAAGAGTCAGACATATGTTCACAAATGAATACATGACCCGTGTACTCCACATCATGTACAACCACAAGAATAGGAAGTTATACTTTATGTATGTATAATATGTCAAAATACATTCTACTCTCATGTGTAATTATTTTTTTAAATGTCATCATCATAGTCTTTTAATATTTTACATAAAAAACTGTACACACAGCTTATAGAACTTTTATGTAAACATCATAAGCTCACCACTTTGTCATTTGTCAGTTTATTTAAAAAATAAAAAACAAGACAACAATTTAGTAGAAGTACCACTGGGCTGGGAGGAGAGGCGAAAAAAGGAAATGGGGGTAGGTTTATTCTCTGTACAGAGATGCAGAGAAAAATTCACATAGCTGCCTTGTGAAAAATGAAAGTTTTAAATAGACCCCAATACTTTTTACCTTCCTTTATCAAAATAGTGTGCATAACCTGCACAAATAAAATCACAAACAGTGTTGCCACTTTTTCAAGAAAGCAAAGCAAAAATTAGTGGGGTTTTTTTTTCCCTCTCTAGTTTAAAAGTCATCATCATCTTTTAAAAAACATCAGAAGTAGATGAGGTTACAGCATACAAGTATGGTCAGAATGCTACTGTCTTATGCAAATGACAAGTGCATTAAGTGTCAAACAATGAAACAATTGTGCAAAGAATTCTTTCAACAAAAAGTTTTTAGCCTTTAAATAAACAACATAAGTTTCTTGGGCTGAACAATTTTCACTTGTAGGACAGGCACAAAGTTCGCTTATGGCAAAAACAGCCCAGCAGCACAACTCGCTCCTGACACTGGTGGTTGGTGAGGGGTTTGCTGGGGGCTGATCCACAGGAGACACTGTGTCTGGAAGCTGCGTTCTTCTCAGCCCCAAGTCAATTGCAAATGTTTTCTTCAGGGGTCGGAAAGATGGCCAGATCCAGTTCATGCTTGGATGGGCGCCGGATCCAGCCTGGGCTGGAACTGTTTTGGGGCCCTGGTCATTTCACTCGCCTCCACCATTAAATAATACCATCTCGCCTCCGAAAATAAAATTATATCTATATTTATATAACACCCCACCCAACCTCCCCAGCCCTCCCCTCCCGCAGTTCCCGGGGTCTATGTTACAGACAAGAGACCGCATGCGCTAGCTGGTTGTGGGTGAACAACTGATGGGGCGCGGCCACACTCCTGCGCCCTGCGTGTCCCTGGGGACCAGAGACGGGGGCGGGGGGTTGAACAGACACACAACCACACACTCTGAGGCCTGGCTCTTCAGGAAAGAATGCTCAGGAACCCCTTGGCACTTGGCAGGGCGTCCGGACCTGTGCAACACTGCTGGACGCACGCAGACACTGGGAAGGGGGCACCAGATGCTCACGCCAACTCTCGGCGCGACAACCAGAGCAGCCAGGAGAAGCCAGGTGGTCCGGTGGGGTCCTTGGGGGACGTGGGTCTTCCCTTCTCCCAGCTCTTGGGGGACGGGCCAGGGAGGGGGAGCCAAGCTGGCAGGGGCAGGCGGGGCGGGCGCAGCCCTCATAGCACCTTGCAGCAGTTGATGCAGCCTTTCTGGGAGCCATAGCGCTTCTGCAGCGCGGCGCGCGGCGCGGTCTCGAAGACCTCGCGCACGCCCTCCTTGGTCTTGGCGGAGCACTCGAGGTAGTCGTAGGCTTGGATGCGCACGGCCATGGCGCGGCCGTCATCCGTGCGCACTGGTTCCAGCCTCATGTGGGCTAGCTCTGTGCCGACGTGCTCGTCGCTGCGCAGGTCTTTTTTGTTGGCCACCAGAATGATGGGCACGTTGGGACAGAAGTGCTTCACCCACTTCTCGGGGATGTTCTCCAGCGAGTCCGGGCTGTCCACCGAAAAGCACATGAGGATGACGTCGGTGTCCGGGTAGGAGAGCGGCAGACGGTCATAGTCCTCCTGACCCGCCGTATCCCACAGCGCCAGCTCCACCTGCTTGCCGTCCACCTCGATGTCCGCCACATAGTTCTCGAAGACGGTGGTGCGGCACGTACACCTCAGGGAACTCGTCCTTACTGAACACGATCAGCAGGCATGTTTTGCCACACGCGCAGTCGCCCACCACCACCACCAGCTTCTTGCGGATGGCCGCCATGAGCGGGCCGGCCCGGGCAGCAGGAGGGGGCCCGCGAACGCCTCGCTGCCGACCCGCTCGCCGCTCACCTCGGGCTGCGCGCTGGGGGCAAGGGTCGCTAGCTGCACCCAGGCCCCGCGGTGGCGCGTTCTCTCGGTGCGCTCGGGCTGCCCCGACGGGGGCGGTGGGGGCTCTGGGGCCTAGGGTGCACCGCGCGTCTTGAAGCGCTGCTCCCGGGCTGTGGCCGCTCTTCTGGTCCCAGCCCTAGGGTGGGCGGCTTTGTGCGCAAAAGTGGCTGGAGCCGCGAACTCGGCCTAGCTCCCTGCCGGATCTGTCTAGGCCTCGCATACTGGGGTACCGACAACTAAAGCCTGACTGCAGGTGGCAGATGCTCTCATGTGTAATTAAAAAGAACAAATAAAAATTGAAAATAAGAAAGGATGGTAAAAACATATCATTTTCATGGATCTCATAAACAAGCAAGGGTATCTATCCTCATATTAGAAAAAGTGGACTTCAAGCCATGATTAATCAGAAGAGATAAAGGCCATTTCATACTGCTTGAGGGAATTATACAACAAGAAATAACAATCATAAATACCTATGCCCCAAACAATGGAGCATCTACATACAACAAACAAACCCTTCTCAATATAAAGAATGAAAATAGACCATAACACAAAAACATTGGATGACTCTGACATGCCTCTCTCATCACATGCATCTCTCATTCCAAACAAAACCTAAATAAAGATGGTGCGTAATTTAAAAATACAATTAATAATTTAGACTTTATATATATATATATATATATATATATATATATATATATACACACACACACACACACACACACACACACAATATTTCATCCATCAATGACTAAATACACTTTCTTCTCAGCAGCACATGGGTTGTTTTCTCAAACAGGCTGTATCTTTGGCCGCAAAGCAACTCAAAAAACTACAAAAAAAAAAAAAAGAGATAATACCTTGCATTTTATCATAATGGAATTAAATTAGAAATCAACAATAAGACTAAATAATATGCTATTGAAAGATAAATGGTTAGCAGAAGAAATCAAGGGTGAAAAAAATACTTAACAGGTAAATGAGAACATGACATAACAAAATCTCTGGGACATACTATGAAGGTGGTTCTAAGAGGATAGTTGATGGCATTGAGCTCATTCATTAAAAGAAAAGAAAGACACCAAATAATAATGTAACAACATTATTATATCTCATGATCCTAGAAAAACAAACAACAAAACCCAAATCAGTAGAAAACAGGTAATAATTAAGGTCAGAGATGAAAACGATGAAATTGAAATAAGAAAACAATTCAAAAAATCAAGGAAACAAAAGCTGATTCTTTAAAAAATAAACAAAATTGATGAGCCTTTAGCCAAGCCAAGGATTTTTTTAAAATGAAAAATAAATTTTAAAAGATAGTGGGGAAAACTAATATTGTTAAAATCCATGACGAAAAAGGAAATGTCGCCACAGACAATACTGAAATACAGAGGATAAATAGAAACTATTCTGAAAATTTATACTCCATTAAATTAGAATATCTTGGAAGACATCAACAAACTTCTAGAGACAGATGACCTACCCAAATTGAACCAGGAGGACCTAGAAAATTTAAACAGATCAATTTCAAGTAATGAAATTGAAGATACATCAAAAGCCTACCAACAAAGAAAAGCCCTGGACTGGATGTATTCTCAGCTGAGTTCTACAAGACCTTTATAGAAGTACTAACACCAATCCTCCTCAAATTATTCCATAAAATATTAAAATAGAGAGTTCTGCCAAATATTCTATGAGGCTAGTATCATACTGATAACAAAACTAGACAAAGACACATTAAGAAAACTTCAGACCAATATCCCTGATGAACAGATGTAAAAATTCTTAATAAAATACTAGCAAATCACATACAAAAACAAATTTAAAAGATGGTGCACAATGATCAAGTTGGTTTCATCCAAGAAATTCAAAGATGGTTAAACATATGGAAATTAATAATTAACTCATCACATCAAGAGACTTAAACACAAGAATCACATAATTACCTCAAAAGATTCAGAAAAAGCATTTGACAGGACAGGCATGGTGGCTCACACCTATAATCCCAGCAGCTTAGGAAGCTGAAGCAGAAGGATGGCAAGTTCAAAGCCAGACTCAGCAATAGTGAGGCACTAAGCAACTCAGTGAGACCCTGTCTCTAAATAAAATACAAAATGGGGGCTGGGGATGTGGCTCAGTGGTTGAGTGCCCCTGAGTTCAGGTCCTGGTACCAAAACAAACAAGCAAAAAACTTTTTGACAAAACACAGCATCCATTCATGTTCAAAACACTAGAAAAACTAGAGGTAGTATGATCATACCTTAACATCATCAAAGCTATAATGCACCAATAAAGCCAAGGCCAACATCATTCTAAATGGAAAAAAAAAAAAACAAAAACAAAGCATTCCCTCTTAAACCTGGGACAAGGCAGGGATGCCCTCTTACCACTTCTATTCAACATAGACCTTGAAACTTTAGCCAGAGCAATTAGGCAAAAGAAAGAAATTAAAAGGATATGAATAGGAAAAGAAGAGCTCAAACTATCTCAAATTATATCATGTCATGTTTCCCGATGACATGATCCTATATTTAGAAGTCCCAAAAAACTCCACCAGAGAACTCATAAATGAATTCAGCACAGTAGCAGGATACAAAGTAGCAATATACATCCACAAATCAATGCATTTCTATACAACAATGATGAATCCGCTGAAAGATAAATTAGGAAACTATTGCATTCACAGTAGCCTTAAAAAATAAACACTGGAAACTACAGAACACTAAGGAAAGAAATTGAAGAAGAACTTAAAGGTGGAAAGATCTCCCATGTTCTTGGATAGACAGAATTGATATTTTCAGAGTAGCTGTACTACCAAAATTGTTATACAGATTTAATGCAATTCCTATTAAAATCCCAATGGTGTTCTTTATAAAAGTAGAAAAATCAGTCAGGAAATTCATTTGGAAAAATAAGAGGCCCAGAATAGCCAAAGCAATCCTTAGTGAGAAAAGCAAAGCAGGAGGCATCACAATACCAGATGTTAAATTATACTACAGAGCTAGAGTAACAAACAGCATGTTATTGGCACCAAAATAGGCATGAAGACCAATGGAATCGAATAGTAGTCATAGAGATGAACCCACAAATACGGTTATCTGATACTAGACAATGATCCCAAAAACATACGTTGGCGAAAAGATCCGTTTTAACAAATGGTGCTGGGAAAACTGAAAATCCATCTGTAGAAGAATGAAATTTGATCCCTATCTCTTACCCTGCACTCAAAGTGGATCAAAGATTTAAGTATTAGACTGGAAACCCTGCACCTTTAGAAGAAAATGTAAGCCCAAGATTCCAACATGTTGGCTCAGGAACCAACTTCTTAACAAGACTCCTAAAACACTAAAGAATAAAATAAAAAATCAATGAAGGTCAGCATCAAATTAAAAAGCTTCTGAATAGCAAAAGGAACAAGAGCATGAAGAGTGAGTGTGCAGAATGGAAGAAGATCTTTGCCACCTGCTCCTGAGGGCATTGACATCCAGAATAAAACAAAAACTCAAAAAGCTTAACACCAGGGGTTGGGATTGTGGCTCAGTGGTAGAGCGCTTGCCTGGCACGTGTGAGGCTCTGGGTTCGATCCTCAGCATCACATAAAAATAAATAAATAAAATAAAGTTATTGTGTCCATGTACAACTAAGCTTTTTTTTTTTTTTTTTTTTTTTTTTTTACAAAAAGCTTAACATCAAAAAAAACCTCACAAATAACCCAATCAATAAATGGGCAAAAGAACTAAACAGACATTTCTCAAAAGAAGAAATACAAATGGTCATTTTCTCAGATGTTGAAAAAAATGTTCAACATCTCTAGCAATTAGAGAAATGCAAGTTAAAACTACACTTGTTGGGAGTGTGTATGAATTATGGATTTTGTTTGAGCCATTAAGTCAGGGAAGCTGCTTTTCTGTGAACTCCTGGGTGAAATTCCCTGTTTTGAGAAATCCCAGATCACTCTGGAACCCTGCCTTAGCTCACAGCCACAGGGTCAAACACAGCCACCTGGAGATGAGCGTAACCTGCCAAGCACCAAACAACCTGATTTTTCCTGAAGGAGCTCCTTACTGATTCCCTTTGTGGTCTGTACCACTATCAATAAAGCAAGAGTGGGTTTTTCTCTTTGTTAGGGTCAGATCCATCAGATCTATCCACACATAAATGTCCTCACTTTTGAATATATAATTCTCATCTTTTGTGTTTAATTATTCAATATTACTTTCATAGCTTTTATTTCACAGCTGGCCCACCTCCAACAGTTACCTACTCCCTCCCCACACAGGACATAGGCAGAATACCCTGAGATTTCACCTCACTCGAGTCAGAATGGCAATTATCAAAAGTACAAGTAACAATAAATTTTGGCAAGGATGTGGGGAAACAGGTACAGTCATACATCGCTGGTGGGACTGCAAATTAGTATAACAACTCTAGAAAGCAGTATGGAGATTCCTCAAAACACTAGGAATGTAACCACCATTTGACCCAGTTATACCAATCCTTGGTATATATCCAAAAGATTTAAAATCTGTACACTATAAGTGATGCAGTCACATCAATGTTTATAGCCGCTCAATTCACAATAGCTGATTGTGAATTCACAATTCACCAACCTATGTACTCATCAACAGATGAATGGATAAAGAAAAATGTGATTTATATATACAATGAAGTATTATTCAGCCATAGGGAAGAATGACTATGACATTTGCCAGTGAGTGGATGGATCTAGAGACTATCGTGCTAAGTAAAATAAGACAATCCCCCCAAAACTAAAGATTGAATGTTCTCTCTGATGTGTGGATGCTAACATACAACAAGGGGTGGGGGGCTAGGGGAAGAATACAAGTTCATTGAGTTAGACAAAGGGGAATGAAGGGAAAGGGTAGGGGACAGGAATAGGAGAGTGGAATAAATCTGACATAACTTTCCTATGTACATATATGAATATGCCACAGTGAATCTCAACATCATGTACATCCACAAGACTGGGATCCTAATTAGAATAAGATATATTCCATGCTTGTATAAAGAAATATGTCATGTGTATCTAAAAAGAACACATTAAAATTTTTAAAAATGAAAGGTCAATTTCAAATACATAACATAATAATGCATATCAAGGACTTAGAAGAGCAAGGACAAACCAAACCCAAAATTAGAAGAAAAGAAATAATAAACATAGAAGCATAAATAGAGACTAAATTCAAAAAATACAAAAGATCAATGAAACAAAAAATTGGTTCTCTGAAAAGATAAACAAAATTGACATACTTTTAGCCATATCAACCAAGAATAAAAGAAAAGATACAAATACACAAAATTAAAGATGAAAAAGGAGACATTTCAATTAATACCACAAAAATAAAAAGGACCATTAGAATTTTTTTAAAAAAGTATATTGTTGAGAGCCACAGCCTAAGCAGCCCCAGAAAACTTCCAGCTGATTGGCTCCTCTGCGGTGATGCTCATTGGGCTGTCTCCCCACCCTTTCAGACCACGGAGCTGCTCATTGGGGGACTCTTTTGGCTCTGCCCACGCGACCCAGCCATTCAGCCTCAAGAGCTGGAGGAGTGGGGGGTTGAGAGGCTGGCCGGAAGAGCCAGTGGTGGCAGTTGGGCTCTGAGGGAATTCCTGAAGAGCTTGTAGTGCAGCATGTGCGTTCTAAAAATAAAGTTCGTTCCTGCTTGATAAGTGGCTCATGAATTGTGCCCAGCTAGACTGCGGCATTTGGTGGCCCATACAGGGAACAACTGAGGGTAAGTGATAAGGTAAACTGCTCGCCCCTGAGGGCAGGGCGAGAGGATGGGCAGCCATTTTAAGATTCTTCTTTCGTTTTGTTTCGCTTTTGTTCTAAGTTGCCTGTCCCTGGAGATGAGTGAGATGGAAGTAAAACCGCTCACATCTGAGGAAAAACTATTTGCATCTAAGGAACAGATAGGGAGAAAGGACGGATGTACATTTCAGGAGGATAGAAAGGCTGTCATAATGAATTTTTGTTCCATTTTTGTTTCATTTTGTCTCGGTTTTGTTTTGCATTATCTTATGAGGGGTATCTTTGTCATGGAATTATGGAATTAAAAATTAGTAAAAAAAAAAAAAAAACGAGAAAATGTTAAGTAAATTGTTAGAGGAAGGAGGCACCCCAGTAAAATCAAGAACAATTAGGGCATACGTTGAAGATTTAAAAAGGATAGAAAAGGAAAGCCCAGGAACTCTGCCAGTTGACACATTACTGTTATGGACATTGGTACAATCTTGTTTACTTAGTTAAGGAGAAGACATTTTAGATCAAGTAAAAGAGGAGGCCTCTCGAGATAATCAAAAGGGGAAGAAAGTTTAGAGCAGAAAAAGCCATCAGGGGAAAAGATACAACAGGAGACTGCTACTAACACCTTTGTATCACCAGAGGGCTTAAGTGTCCAACCAACAGCTCCACCTCCATATGCTGAGAGGCCCCCAACCCCCATAGTTGATAGATGGGATCCTGAGATGGGACCTCAAATATTAGCATGCCCTGTATTTGAGCAGGCAGGAGGGCAGCGAATTCACCATGCTTTAGATTTCAAAACACTGAAGCAGCTAAAAGAGGCTGTAAAAACCTATGGTCCTCAAGCACCCTTCACTGTAAGCATGGTCGAATCCATTACCAATTTGAACATGACGCCAGCAGATTGGACTAGTATGTGTAAAGCTGTGCTAAATGGAGGACAATACCTGTTATGGAAGGTTGCCAATGAGGAATTTTGCACAGAGACAGCTTGGCAAAATGCAGCAGCCGGTTATCCTCAGAGAAATCTAGATATGTTGTTAGGAAAGGGACCTTATGAGGGTCAGCAGCAACAAATTGCATATGATCCTGCCATATACTCACAAATTGCTGTAGATGCGATTAGGGCATGGAAGACTTTACAAGGACATGGAGATTTACAAGGTTAATTATCTAAGGTAATACAAGCAGCTAATGAACCTTACGCTGAATTTGTAGACAGGCTTATTCAAATAGCTACCAGAGTTTTTGGGGATACAGAACAAGCAATGCCATTAATTAAACAGCTAGCCTATGAACAAGGGAACAGATGGTGCAAGGAGGCCATTAGACCATGGAAACATGGAGATTTAAACACATATATTAAATTATGTAGAGACATTAATGAACAAGGGCAAGTCTTTGCAGCTGCAGTACAACAGTTTTTAGATGCCAGACTGCGGCATTTGGTGGCCCATACTTTATTTTTAGAACGCACACACTGCACCACGCGAGCTCTTCAGGAATTCCCTCAGAGCCCAACTGCCACGACTGGCTCTTCCGGCCAGCATCTCAACCCCCCACTCCTCCAGCTCTTGAGGCCGATTGGCTGCGTCACGTGGGCAGAGCCAAAAGAGTCCCCCAATGAGCAGCTCCGTGGTATGAAAGGGCGGGGAAACAGCCCAATGAGCATCACCGCAGAGGAGCCAATCAGCTGGAAGTTTGCTGGGGTTGCTGTGAGCCAATCAGCTGGAAGTTTTCTGGAGCCCCTTTGGCTGTGGCTCTCAACATCTCCCCCTCTCTGTTTAATTAAACAACAAGCATGTGGCTTAGGGACCATGCCTGCCTTAGGTTGTCCAATACTACTTATGGTCCTTACATGTCATCTGATGAGCTGGCCTCAAGGCATCAGCCTCCTGTCTTAGGTTGGTACCATTGCAATTGGATCTTACCCGTCATTGACTACCGGTCCAGCATACAGCCACACCTGTGGATAGGCATTTGTACTAGTGGGGGGGTGAGGTTCTTTGCCTCACCTCTATTGGCCCCCAAATTTTAGTTGAAGGCCATCACAAGCAGAAGGGAGGAGGATACACCAAGCCAATTGATGGCTCCTTTTGGAAAAATTGTACCACCGATGACACCATCAGCAAAAATACTCTGGCACTACCACAGGTCGCTGCACCAACAGATAGTTCACAATGCATACAAGTGACACATAGTCGAGGCAAATTCTGCAAGCAGTTCAGTGATAGCTATTGCAGAAGCTGTAGTTTGGTTTTATCTTTGTCTTCACCGGCACTGGGATGAGATAGGAATTCTGGCAATAATGGCTAAAGAAAAAAATTATGTAACATTCCAGCAGGCACTAAAAGAAAACAATTTTCCGAACAATTTACATTATCCTGAACAGAATTATTAAATATAATGAAAAGGAAAGGTGAAAGTAAACAAACAGATCTGTTGACCTCCTTTTTTGTTCACATATTAAAACAATCCTCAACACCTGTTTATTCAATTTAAATTAAACCATTTAAATCACGTGAATAAGAAAAAAATATTTGGATCCATGTTTTTTTTTTTTATGAGCGCTCATCATATATGATATATGGACATATGCACATACAAACATACAACACAAAACACAAGTGTGAACACATAATACATACAACACATAACATAATAGTAAAGGCCTTGTAACTTTTTTACAGGTGAAATCTCCATTGCAATGTTTAAAAAACTCCATAGTCAAAAAATAGAACTGATCAGCAAAACATTAACCTAGGTCTGTATGAGCTCAAAAAACAAAATGAGAACTTCATGATGTGGGAAAGGGCAATAATAAAATAGATATTGAAAAAAGCATCCTGGTTTCATTAGCCTCCAGGTGTGGGAGAACCACTGTCGAAGATGTAAGGATAGCCAAACTGGAGTTCTGGATATCAGCTATTATGGATTTGAGCCAAATCTTCTTTTTGGTCTGTAGAAATCGCTTTAGTTAATCTCTCTGGGATCCAAATAGGCTGCTGTTCTCCCTGTGGAAACACACAAACAGACCCCCGACTCCAGACAATCACTGGGTCAGGACCTTTCCATTGTCCTGTTAGAATATCCTTCCAAAGTACCTTGGACTTATATATTTTTTGGACACATGCCTTTTGGCAGCACTAAGCCCTGATGAATCCAAATTTAAAAAGTTTAGAGTAAAAAGGGTTATTTTAAGTTTATCTTTGGGGGATATATGCCCCTTCCCAGTATATGCTTACTAACAAATTGGAAAATTGTGAAGAAATGGGGCAAATTTCTGGATATATACAGCCAACCAAAATACAACCAAGAGATATAAAAAATCCAAATAAACCAATAACAAGCAATAAGAGTGAATCAATAATAAAATGTTTCCTAAGAAAGAAAAGCACTGGAATGGATGGCTTCACTGGTAAATCTTACCAGGCTTATAAAGAACCCTTCCAAACTCATTCTATAAGATTAGCAAATAGCATCACCTCATCACCAAAACCTAACAAGGATTCGACCAAAAAAAAAAAACGCAGAAAAATTATAGAGCAATATCCCTGAAGAAGATAGATGCAAAAATCCTCAACAAAATGCTAGCAATCAAATTCAACAACATACCAAAAGATCATGATTAGGTTGGTTTCATTCCAAGGACAATTCTTCAACCAACACAAATCAATAAACATAACACATCATGTAAACAGAATGAAGGATAAAAGTCATAGATACAATAGATATAGGAAAGGGCATTTGATAAAATTTAACATCCTTTCATGATAAAAGTCCTGAACAAATTAGGATCATATCTCAACTTTATGTAAATGTATTATGACAAGCCTGTAGCTAGGATCATACTGAATTGGATAAAACTGAAAGCATTTCCTTTAAGATCAGAAACAAGGAAAGGGTGTCTTCTCTCATCACTTTTATTCCACCTAATACTGAACTTTTTAGTTAGAGCAATCAGGCAAGAGAAAGAAATAAAGGCATACAAATAGGAAAGGAGGTAATTATTTTTTGAAGATAATATGATGCTCTATATACATACCCTAAAAACCCCACCAAAGACTATTAGAACTGAAATAAGAATTCAACAAAGTGAAAGGATACAAAAATTGACATATAAAAATCAGAAGATTTTTCTACATACCAATAATGAATTTACTGAGAACTAAATCAGGAAAACAATTCCTTTCACAAGAGCCATAAATAAATGAATAATCTAGGAATAAGCTTATCTAGGGAAAAAGAAGACCTGTACAATGAAAAATTACAAAAAGACTTATGAAAGAAATTGAAGAAGACACTAAAAGATGGAAAGACCTCCCATGTACCTGGATTGGAAAAATCTTACTAAATGTCCATACTTCTCAAAGTGATCTACAGATTCAATGTAATTCTATCAAAATACCAATAACATTTTTCACAGATCTAGAAAGAATTCATTGGAAGTCGAGAAGACCCCAAATAACTAAAGCAAACAAAATTGTGTTAGTCTTTTTTTTTTTTTTTTTTTTTTTTTGTCACTGGGACAAAATACTTGAGAAATAGAAGGAAAGGTTTACTTTGGCTCAAGCTTTCAGTGAGTGGTCTTCAGGCTCCAAGGCAGAAATGTTACAATAGAAGGACATGACAGAGGAAAGCTTTTCAGTCCATTGCGGCCACAAAGGAGATGGAGAAGGTCAGAGAGAAAGTCCATGAAGAAGACATACCCTGCCAGGGTACACCTCCAGTAACCTATTTCTTCTGGGAGAAGGGCTCTCCACTCCCTCATACCAACCCCACCCTTAACTGCCTGCATCAGGACCTGCCCTGCTCTGATTCCTGAGCCTGCCTCATAAAAATCCCAGACCCCAAGCCTGTTTTATCTCTCTCTGTCTATGGAGAAATGGCCCTTATTTGTCAACTCTGACAACTAAACGGTCCTGTGTATCTCTGCCTGGTCTCTGTCTTTCATTTCTCGCTTGCCCCGTCTCCTGGTTCCTCCCTTTCCTTTCAGTTCTCTTATCTGGAAGTTAGATTTCCTTTCCTGGATAAGTCCTATTGACTTTCAGTTCTCAGTGTAAAGGGCACTGGGAAGTTTCTTGAACTTTGAACTGGTTTAGGTTTCTTTTTTCTTCTCAATAGGTGCCAGTATTTGCTGGCAGCTGTGTGTCAGCAAGTGTGTCCCTGTCTTGTTGACTCTCAGGTCCCTAGCACATAATGAAAGGTCCTGGGCACTTAGATATTGAATAGTATCAGTTCCCAAATGCCAAATCAGGTTTAAGGTGAAATGGGTAAAAAAAGGTAGTGAGTTTTTCCTTAATGCCACATTACTTAAACTCTAGAATTCAGGTTCCTTGTGGCTATTCATCCCTGCACTCAACAGACACTGAGCACCTGTAGGCATTGTCCTCGGTGCTCAGTGCTCAGTGCTCGGTTACAACAAAGAACAAAACCACAATGATGATCCCTATACACTGTGGCATTGCATTCCAAGTGGAGAAAAAATAATGATGTCCACTGAATGCAGATTAGACATCCACAGTGTCTGGGTTTGACTCTCAGGTGATAATTATCAATTTCAACATTTCTTCATATCTTTAAGTCGTTCTCTGCCCTTCCTTGTTTTTTTTTTTTTTTTGGCGGGGGGAAGGGGTGTCCTGGGGATTGAACTCAGGAGCATTTGACCACTGAGCCACATCCCCAGCCCTATTTTGTATTTTATTTAGAGACAGGGTCTCACTGAGTTGCTTAGCACCTCACCATTGCTGAGGCTGGCTTTGAACTCGAGATCCTTCTGTCTCAGCCTCCTGAGTGACTGGTATTGCAGGCATGTGCCACCGTACCCATAAGTCTGAAACTGCAGTTTCAGTTGAAAAGAAAGGGCTGTATAGGCCCATGAGGATGACTTCTGTGGTACTTCCAAACCAGAGGCATTTCTGGCATTAAGGACAAGAAAGAAGAGCCTTCAAATTATCCCCTCTCCTAGCAAGGGCCTAAAATGCAATAAAAGAGCCATTATCCATCAGAATTTCAGTAGAGCCCATTTATCACAGAGTTGAATCAATTCTGAAATTACTGTACCATATTAGGGGGAAAAAAGTCACTCAGTATACTCCAGGTAAGAAGGATTGATATAGAAATTAGGAGCTGACATAACAGCAGTCAGAAAAGTTCCCAGGAAGGTCAAGAAAGCCAACGCTGGAGCCAGCTGAAAGTTGTGAAGTTCTCAAGCGCTCACCTGGAAGCTACTACAGCTCTAAAGAAGAGCTAGCAAGGAGGCTGAGGTGAAATCTCCCAGGGCCTCACAAAGCTGGTTGCAAACTCTCCAGAGTAAAATCAACTTCTCTTTTGTTTTCCAAACCTCCTGTGAGGGCCATCCATTAGCAAATCAAAGGGGAAGGGCATTCTGAGAAATATGATATGTTAGCTTTCTGGCATGTGACAAAATACTTAAAATAATCAATTTATGAGGACACTGCACCCCGCTGGGGTAAAAGTTTGATGGGGAATTATAGATAGTAGACCATTGGATTATAAACCTTGGATGACCCAAGTAACCAAGGACAGTCTGATGTTTTTAGAAGATAGAGAATCTCAAGCAGGTTGCATGCTTTGGTGAGAGTTCACTGTACTCTCTGGGCCCAGCCTAGCATGTCATTTGCAGAGTAGACGTGATATCACTGCAGCTGGCAGAATTCAAACAAAGGCCAAAGGGCAGGGGACCCCTAGGATTTCTCACATGACTCTTTCCTTTTTGACTCATATATTTCTTCTCTGAAGGAAGAAAATGCAATGGAATTATTCAGCCATTTCCAGAGTAGAGGGGGAGAAGGGAGCAGGTAGTGTCAGTTAAGCAGCATTAACTTGAGACACACCTAGGTGTCAGTCCTAAATCTCTGTTTTTTATTATAAATGGCAGTAATCAGTCCCTCCCCTAAAGTTAATTTGAGATTAAATAAGAATCTCAAATATTAAGTGCCTGGCTCACTACTGGCTCACTACCTGCTGTATATTTAACATATGTTTGCTGATATGTAAACATAAACATGTTATTTTCTAGGTCTCCTGAGGGATGAGGTTTTTTCTGAGCTTCATCTTTCCAAGAGGAATTAAGAAGTGATCGCCTTTTTTATAACAAAGTGCCTGTAACTGCCTTGAACTGAGTTGGACAATGTTCACCTTTATTTCTGAAGGGGATGAAGAAAGATAAGTGAGATAAAGATTGAGAGATGCTGGGAAAGGTGAGGTGCCATGCTGGTTGTTGAATCCTGTGGGAGATTTTCCCACTGAGCTTGAATTCACTGCACCTGGACTCTGACTTAGATGAACTCATTCCTTCATTGTCTTTGAAGGGACAGGCTTGACCACATTCATCTTCCTGTTTGTTTATTTGTTTGTTTTTTAACTTTTTTGTTTTTAACTTTTTTTAGTACTGTGGTTAGAACCCAGGGCCACTCTACCACTGAGCTGTTTGCTGTAGCTGGTCTTAAACTTAGGATCCTACTTCTTCAGCCTCCTGAGTCACTGGGATTACAAATGTGAGCCACCATGCCCTGTTGTCTTTTTTTTTCTTTCACATTTTTATTGAGGTCAAAATAAGTGCAGAGAAGTGTACAAGTCTTAAGTGCACAGCTCAAGGAATTTTTAGGTATGAATCCCTCTATGAATTTCCCACCCGGATCAAAATGAAGGGCATTTCTAGGACACCAGAAGGCTCCCTGGGGCCCCTCCCTCATCAACACCCACCCACCTGAAGGCAACCACTATTCCAGCTTCTACCACTATCAGTCTTGCACAGTCTTCAACTTTGTGTAAAAGTTCTGGCTTCTTTCCTTCAACTTTCATGCCTGCCTATGACATTTATCCGTGTTGTCACACATATCTGTAGTTCATTCTTTTTTACTGCTAGTTTCAGTATGTGAATACACCACCATATATTAATCCATTCTACTATCATTGTAGAGTTTGGGGCTATCATGAATGAAGCTACTATGAATATTCATATCTTTTAAGGGACATTCCTGCTGGGCCCTCATACCTATTAGTGTAATTGCTGAGTCAAGGGGCAGGCAAATGTTTAGCTTCAGCAGATTGTTGCCCAGAGTGGTTGTGAACATTTATTTCTACTCCCACTAGTTTTTAAACATATCACAAAGGAGCTTCTCCATTGGCGTGTTCCCTATGGTCTTGCGGAAGAAGAGGAGCTCAATGCGTTCAGAGGTGATGAACCTCAAAGACGGGAGGAGTAGGAGCAGTTTCCCAAACCTGAACAGGAGAGAGGGACCATCAGTTTTATCCCCAGCTTCTGAGCACTAATCCTTAGGGCAGCACCCTCCCAGGAAAGACAGGGAAGGAAGTTGGAGAGGATCTCCCAGAAAGGCCCCATTCACTACAGGGCTTGTCTCCACCCACCTGGACCCCCAGAAGTGGGATGAAAGCAGTGAGTGAGTATTGTAGATCATGTGTAAAGATTATAAAGCAAGAAGTCATTTATATTAACTCTGTATATGAATATAGTATTATGAGTATAACTGTATATGATGATAATTTCATGATCAGTTTTGTATATAAGAATATAATTTCCTGTCCATAAAAATGCATAGGATAATAGTAGCCATTACTGGAAATGAAGTCCAGGGAGAATTTGGTTGACTGAGATCCTTGTCCAGAAAAAACTTACTGTCCTCTTAAATCAGAGCCATTTGCCAAAGCAGGTGCCCTTAAGGCAAAAAAGAGACAGATGGTGGAATCAGACCTTCCCTGGGTAGATGGCCTTCAACTGGGCCAATGCCCAGTGTCCAGGAGAAAGCTCCACAAGGGGCAACTGCTGGTTCAGCACCCACCTGCAGCTCCATGGGAAGACCCTCCACTACCCTGAACCACTGAGCTCACCTTGCCTACCAGGGGCTTTCTTTCTTTTGTGATCTCAGGTGAGTGACCGTGAGCAATGATATCCCTCCTATCTGCCTCCCCCTTATGTCTTTCTGATCCGAAGAGTAGGAAGAAGAAGTAACTGTATGATAATTATATAACTGTTTTCAAACCACAGGTATCGATCCACTTAATGGGTCTGAAATTAAATTTAATGGGACACAACCCAACTTTTATTAAATAAAATAGAACCAGAGTAAATTGTACAAAGTAAGGTAGGTATCACTTGGTAGAACTGTCTTTCAGAGTCTATATGTATATTAGGTTATAACAAAAATGCATTTCTTCTTGAATCCTGTATTTTTTAAAACTGAAATGAGCTGACTTAGAGAATCCAACCACCATCTTAACACTCAGTGCTGCCTATAGTAGGTAATGAACTGCTATTGGAAGTAACAGGAAATCTTAACCAGCACTTCAAAATTTGACACAAAATCAACAGGCCAGGCAGGACATCTCTGGGAGCTGGTCTCAACAGAAACTTGCCCTTGAAGGCTCAGCTGCTGAATGTCTAACTGACCACTCCTATAATACTGTGTCAGGTCTCAAGGTACTAGTGATGAATTGTTCTACCTTAATCTTCCTGTGCAACTCAGTGGAGACCTTGTCCACTTGGACTCTTCTGAAAGGGAAATTACCTCTTCTTATGATCAGGTCTCAGATGAGAAGTGATTTGAGGGTGCTTATATTAGCTCACTTCTTTAGTGACAACAGCCAAGAGTCCCCAGAAAATGCAGATAATAGATTTAAAAATAGCTCACTATTCCAGCTTCTACCACTCTCAGTCTTGCACAGTCTTCAACTTTGTGTAAAAGGAACTTTTACACAGATGCCTGGTGGCCGAGTGGTCCAGCCACGGCTCCTGTGTGTGTCCTGGTGCTGGGTCAAGGTGGGCGGTCCCAGAGCACTGGCTTCTACCTCGCTCTCCCCTGCCACACTCAGCCTGCAGCTGTTGTCCTCCAAACCACTTTCCCCGTGAGTACTACGTGAGTGCCTCCTGGCTTATGCCCACTTGTGCCTCCCTCAAGACATTGTAACTTACCTCAAAGCCATCTTTTACCTTCAAATTTCCTCTTTATTGTTTGAATACTCACTCCCAAAGAGTTCCTCTTCCCTCATTCTTTGCCTCCATCTAATTGCTAAATCTGACTCACGCCAACTCCCACGGCATCTATGGCCACTCTCAAAGATCAGAACTCCACGGAATCCCTAGAAGGTGGCAGTAGCTGCTCTGGCCCCCTGGGAGTACACTCTGTCCCCACTGCCATGCCAGTCTTTATGAGGTTCAGCCAGTATATGACACCTTCCTCTGAAAAACCTGTAGGGGCTCCCCTCTGCCTCCCACATCAGATGTGGCCCTGGGTGGGCATTCAAAGTCCTGACAGGTCTGGTCCCAGGGGCCCTTTCTGGCCTAACCTCCTATCTTCTTGCTGGCAGAAATCTGTTATAACTTCTGAACTGGACTTCTAAGAAGAAGCCTCTCTAACTTCGTAAATGATGTGTTCTTTTCTGTTAGACCCTACCCTTCCTCCCAAATCCAGCCCTGCCTTCACCAAGTCCCTCCTGATTCTGCCTGCCACCTGCCACCCCTATGAGTCTGTGTGTCCCAGACACAGACAACCCTCTCTACCCGACTAGGGAAGTTCTGTTTTCAGTGTGGTCACTGTGTCAGGTGTCCCCTGGAAGGCAGCAGCTCTGTTTTATGAACACTCGATCCTCTCTCAGGATCTGGCACTGTGCCTGGCCCATGGGAGATGTTGGGTAGATGCTGGTTGGATGGAGACCTTTGTCCTATTAGGGGACACTGGAGATGATGTGAGAGATGCGAGCAGGGTAAAAAGAGGAAGGATGGGGGGTGGGTAGGCATGTGCTCAGGTCACCTCACGGGCTGGCTGGGGTGGTGGGCCTTGCTGTGCTGGCTCAGCATCACTTGGGACTGGTCCTGCAAGGCCTCCACGTGCTCAGGATCCTTTAGGCCCCGTGTCTCTGGGGGAGAAGTGGCAACCGTGAGCTCCCCTTCCAGGACCTCCCCAGCCTGCTCTACTCCTCACAGTCATGGAGAAGAGGCCTCTGGGGACGTCACACCTCTCTCCTCCTGCATGTCCCCCACCCCTTAAAGAAACTGGCACAGTTGTGCACACATGTTGGGTTGTAGAGGGATGGTGAAAGGCAGAAAGAAGTTCCTGGAATTCCTAGTCTCCATCCCAAACATTTCTTTGGAAGGTTTGGGCCCAAACTTAGTACCTGGTTTGAAGAGGACCAGGGCCTTCATACAAGCAAACTCCGTGGGGTCCACGGCCAATGCCCGGAACCGGGAGATGGTTTCCTGCAGGAAGCGTGTCTCCATGCTGGCCAGTGCAAACCGGCCCTGAGAGCTGCTGGTAGCAGAAGCCTCTGGTGGGGCCAGCAGTGGGCAGCTCTCCAGGGGCAGAGACCACTGTATGGCTCCAAGGAGGAAGAGTTCACTCCATGCCTCTTCCAGCAGGATCACCTGTGCTCAGAGAGGGCGTGAATGTTGCAGTGCACACACAGCTCCTCCAGACAGCCTGGAGCCTCTGCCACCTTCTCCAGGAACAGAAGGGCAGGTCCTAGTTGCTCAGAATGCTCTCCTGACCTCTGTCTGGCATTTGGCTCTGGCATTTGGCATTATCTGGCCCAGTTGCTTAGTCTCTGAGACACTATGGGTTCCATCCAGAGCTGGGACATTTGGAAAAGCCTAGAACCATACGATGCCAGGCAGTCTTAGGGACATGCCCAAGAGTGACCAAGCTGAGTGTGCTCAAAGACTCAGCCTGAATCTTCTGAGTTGCTTGTTCCAAACACAGACTGGTTGAAGGTTAGCCCTTTGTGCCTCTTCCAGGTTCATCGAGCTCTGCTTGCCCATCCAAAGCCCAGAGGCCATACCAGATGTGGAGAGGTTGTGTCTACACTCAAGTCCTGACATCACAGGAACTCATGCTCTAAGGGGGCCTAGAGTTGGCCACTCGTGGTGTTCAGGACATGCATAGTGCTCTGTGCCATACAGAAAGTCTGTGGGCCCAGCCGTCTATCCAGGAGGAAAGAAGACCCTGGGAGCTACAGGCACTGCCTTCAAATCCTGGGCCTCTGTGTACCCTTGGCCATCATTATCCTCTAGATGTGCACTAATACTGCTACCTCTGATTATCACCAACTCAATCAGAGAGGTCTCCAGCTGTCACTATCTGAGCTGTGCATACCACCACTCCTCACCAGCACAAGGGTCCAAGTGTCCCCAGTCTGGATGACTCTCATGGCTACTGGCCCCAGTCCGGCCAGCTCTAGCAGGCAGGCTGCACAGTGTACCTGATCCCGGAAGGGCAGGTTGGAGAACACGGGCAGGTTTTTGGCCCACTTGACAGCCATGAAGAGCAGGCGAGCTGATGTCTCATGGATATTGTCCAGGCTACAGGGGGATGAGGGGAACTCAGGATCGTTGCTGGTGACATCAATATTCTCATCAGCTGTTGGAGAAAGAAGTTGTGACCTCAGTCTCTGCACCATGGAGACGGGAGGGAAGACTCACGACCTGGTTGTGAGGCTCTAGAATGAACAGAGGCCCCTGGTCTGTCCCTCAGTCGCCCTTCCACTTACCATCCTCTGGCTCCAGTTTGGCGCAGGATTCGGCCGTTATGAGGCTGGCCATGAAGTGGTGGCCCAGGCCTCTGGCTGTGGATGCAGGTGTGGAGTCCTGTGGGCTGGGCCCTGCCTGGGCTGGAGACACCACCAGGGCCTGGGGGCGGGGCTCACCATCTGACTCCACACTGTCCTGCCGAATCTGGGCCGTGCTTCGGGGCTGGCGCTCGTTCTGCACGGCTGGGGAGGGAGGAAGTTTTAGGACACTGCAGTGGTCACGCTGCCTGTCTCTTCTGCCTTTCCCGCTCCATGTGCTCCCCACTCACCATCCTGGTTCATGCCTGCTTGCAAGCACTTCTTCAATCGGCAGGCCTGGCACTGGTTGCGATGGGCCTTGTCCACAGGGCACATTCCTGCCCCAACTTGACACCTACAGGGGACAGGGAGCCCCAGGGAGTCAGTGTCCCGGGCTCTGGACCATGGATTTGGACATTTTGCCCTAGCTCCTTCATCCCTGACCAACCTCTACCTGTCCCAGGCACCCTAGTGGGCAGGAACCCTGCAGGGCTTACCCTCCTCACCTGTAGATGAGCCTCCGCCTCACGCTTCTCTTGAAAAAGCCGCTGCAGCCGTTGCAGGCATAGATGCCATAGTGCTTCCCGCTGCTGCTGTCCCCACATACACGGCACTGGAGTGAGGGGCCCACACCTGAAAGGCAGAGGCAGTAGCTGGGCCCCTCAACCTCTCCACCCACCCTCCACCTCCACATCCCTCTCCCTGTCCACAGGTTCCTGATCTCCCACATTTAGATGTGCCCTTGTTGCTCCCAGCTGGAAAAATGTTTCCCTCTTATGCTTCCCTGCCCTCCTCCTTCCGTGTCCAGTTTTCAGCAAGGGTACACACCCTGCCTCCACCCACCCAGTTCCCATTCCTTCCCTGTGGGCAACTTTAGATTCCCATAAAATAATTCTTGACCTCACCTCTAGGGACCCCTTTGCTGCCAAGTCCTAAGGGTGCCTCTTGGTTTTTCCCTCCCATCAGCTCAGTATCCTGTCCTCTCTGCCCACCTCCATGTGTCTAGGATTCTGGGTTCAGCAGCACATTCCCCTCACATTTGCCCACAGTCCTTGGGGCTGGACCTAAGTTGGTCTGGCACATATTTTGCTCCCTCAGGTCCCAGATCTCATCTCCAAGAAAAGCCATACCTGTTGGATCCTCCCCCAGGCCCCACCTGCCTGGAGACTCCTTCCTGGAGGCAGTCACGGTGGCAGGCACAGCTGTGGCCACACTGGAGCTCATTGGACTGCTAGCCTGGCCCTGGAGGCCCCAGGGCTGCCGAGGATGCTGGCTGAGTGGCTGGGTGGGCCCAGCCTCTGCCTCGCTCTCCACCTGCCCCTCTCTATTCTTTTCCCCCTTCTCTTTCTGCTTCTCCTTCTCCCAGGCCCTAACAGTCTCCCTCTGTCTTTAGGTCTCTTCTCTGTCTGGACTCGGGAGCCTTCCAAACTTCCCCAGGCCCCTCACAGCAGCAGCTCTGGCTGGAGGAGATTTCTCTCAGGGAGCCGCTGGGCACAGTTTATGATCCTCTTAATCTTTACTGTCTCCACAGGGGATCAACTGGCCACACCTGCAGTGTTACCAAGGTGCCCCTGGGAGCCAGTAAGTCCTGCTGTCCCTCTGCTAGCTCTGGGACTATCCAATGTCCCCAGGTCCCGACTATGCTATGCTCTCAGCTATTTGTCATTCAATATCAAATCCCGGAGAGAGGTGCAGTTCCTCTATTTTTTTTTTTTTCCTGTGTGTGTGTTGAGGACTGAACCAGGGCATTGCACATGCCAGGCAAATGCTCTATATCCTAACCCATTTTATTTTGACACAGGTCTCTCACTAAGTTGCCCAGGCTGGTCTCACACTGCCTCAGTCTTCTGAGTAGCTGGGATTACAGGTGTGCACCACCATGACTTTAATCTTTTTGAGGTGCTTGGCATGTGTCTGAAGGCAAGTGTGTGTGTGTGTGTGCTTGTGTGCATGTGCACATGTATGCACATGTGTGTGGCCTTGTGTTTGTGTGGGCCGCTGTGTGTAAGTGTTCATTTTTTTGTCCTGAACAATTGAACCCTCTGCCCTGATGATTCTCACCTCAGCTTCTTGAAAAAAGACCTGCTTGGGGACCATGATTTGAGGATTTTGTGCCCCCCCCCCAAAGGTCAGCAATCCTCAGATGCCCGAAGAATCAGGTCCAATGTAGGGTTTGAGGCTAGCTGGAGGCAGGAGGCCTGAGAGGTGGCAGAAGAGAAGCCGATGGGCATTTTATCACCTACCTGGAGCACTGGGCCTGCAAGATAGGAGGGAGTGAGGACAGAGCTGCCTGCATCTGGCTCCAGGATCTCAGGTAGCTTCCCCCTTCCTCCCTGACCTGGCCTCCAGTCCCTAGGCAGGCTGGTCTCTGCTGCCCTCCAGGCCCACCTTCCCAGCTCAAGACCAACAGCAGTTCTGAGGGGTGGAGCAGGGACAGACCAGATGCTGGGCCCCAGCAAGCAGAGGGGTGTGAGGGGAGAGTGTGAGGACTAACCCAGGCTTACATTTTGCTCCATTACAAGCCACATGTTCCTGAGCAAGTGTCAGCCTGCCTGAACATCAGTCTCCTCATCTGTGAAAGGGATTGCAGCATGTAGTGTAGGTGGGACACAGTACCAGTGGTTCTCACAGAGTGCTTCAGTGCCTGGAACTTACTAAAAGCATTATAAATGGTGGGGCTCTTGCTATTACATTTCTCAGGGTCACTGAGAAAATCAGAGCAACACTCAGGAAACGTATTTTCTTTCCTGTTTCTCCACCTACACCTCCTCCTCAAGCCCCACCCCATGCCCAAGACAGATAGGAAAGTCCCATGTTGGCCTGGAGGGGACACCAATTCTCAAATGACTTGTGCTCTCCGCAGGGGACAGACTGGCATGGGGAGGAGGCTAGCCCAGCCTTAGAGCCCAGGGAACATGCAGCTTCTGGAAGAATGATGGAGTTAAGGGGACAGGTGCCATAGGGCATGGCCCTCATGTAAGCGGGGTTAACCCTCCCTGTGACACAGAAGCACTATTGGGGATTTGGAAAGTCAGTGTGGAGGCTTTGCAGGATAATCTGCTTTCTGGAGCCTCAGGAGATCGAGGCCACAGGGTGGAGGTCACTCACTGGCCCTCCTCTCTTCTGTCCTTACCCTTCCTGCCCTCCTCCTGCTAGGAGGCCCCTCAGGACCCTCCATGGACAAGGTCTCCAGCTCCACCTGGCCATCAGAGCCAAGACAGTGTCTTTGAACTTGGTTGAGCACTTCCTGCTTCCTGAAGGCTATCACCTGATCCTTCCGGAGAATGGGTCATCACTCAACTTGTCATCACCTCCACATGCCCAGAGGTGGCCCCACAAGTCTATCCCCCTCTCCATGGGCAATCTTGTGTACATCCACTGCTTCCAGGACCACATGATCCCAGACTCCCACGTGCTTCTCTGCCTTGAGCTCCCCATCTATAGATCCACCTGGGTGCCACTGTGAAGTCCAACTTCACTGGCCCCACAGCCAACCCATCCCCAACAGATCTGCACAAAGATGGGAAGTGGGGTCCCAGGATTGAGGGATCACCAGTGCAAGGAAAGAATAGTTAGGAATGAACTGAGGGTCTGTAACTGAGTCAAGGAGTAGGCAGAGAGGAGCTCAGGTCTCCTGCACATGTGGGAGATGAAGGAGAGGAGTCAAGATCAGAGCTTCACCAGCCAAGTGCTCCATGAGGTCCCTGCCAATAGTGAGATGCAGGAAGTGCATGTGAAGAGTTCTTACACAAACACTTGCAATGTATTATTCAAACATTAAGCAACTTAGGTGGGAGCTGCCCTTATTAGCCTCAACTCACAGCTGAGGAAACAACAGAGGGGGCTAAATAATTTGCTTCAAGTCACACCGTTATTGAGTGGTGGTAGAGGTTGGAGACAGAGATGGGGATTGCAAATTTGCATCTGATCCCCAAACTCCTGCTCTCCACAAAATCCTCTCCAAGAAGCAGCCTGAGCAGCTTCCTTTGGTGTTTGCCGCCAGAGTAGCTGAGCAGGGATCAGGGAGGAGAGGGAGAAACCAGAACGGCACACAGGCCATGAGTGGAGGAGACAGAAATATTTTAAAAGAGAAATTCATTTTTAAATAGGAGATACAAAGGAGAAGGCAAGGGAGAGACAGAGTGAAGCCCCAAGTGGGTGTGGACCAAACTCTGATCCACCCTGCAGTCTCTTGGGGGACACAAAAGCATGCCTGGCAGGAGGTCATATGAAGGAATTAGGGGACCCAGGGCCTATGGGACAGGTGTGGGGCCAGCACACCTCCTTTCAATTCTAGTTTTGGTGGGATTAGAGGAGGTGCTCTGTAACATGGTGAGATGGAGGGGAGGAAGGGGTGGGGCTGGTCCAAGAGCAGAGGATAGAGTTTTTCCCTTTTCTGAGTCACAGCAGGCCTCTTTTTGGGGGTGGGGACACTGAGCAGGAGCTGAGGAGGGAGGGCATGTTGTGAGGCAGCCCTAGTAGGGAAGGGGTCCAGCAGGGTTTTGGGGAGCTTTATGGACAGCTAGGATTAGGGACCTTGACCTTGGGGTGTGTGGTCCTGGCAGGTGTAGGATTTTCTCTGAGGCCCTCAGCGGGGAGAAGGCTGGCAGAAGGCTATGTGAGGACTGACCCATGGCCCAGGAGACCCCACAGATGGACAGTCGGGAAGGTGTTGAAGTCAGGGCACGGGGCTGGGCAGAGAAAGGGTCTTTCCCACTCTTGCTTCACCTGCCCATCCTTTAAGACCTGTTCAGCCC
The DNA here is from genome assembly GCF_045843805.1 of Urocitellus parryii. Lineage (NCBI taxonomy): Eukaryota > Metazoa > Chordata > Mammalia > Rodentia > Sciuridae > Urocitellus > Urocitellus parryii. Next base: position 115,361,334 of record NC_135536.1, on the reverse strand, counting down.
TCACCTTAGCTCACCTGTTCTCTCCTAGAGAGATTCTGTCCCAGGTCAGGCTTTATGTTGAAACCATTCCAGGTCAATGTTCTCTGTCCAGATGGGAGATTCCAGGGATGGGTTTATTATTTTAGTTTAGCCGAGTATGTGGATCACAAGGCCCTTATTGGATGGGAAGTCTGTCTTTAAATTTGTATTTTCCTGATATTCTATAGTGGGTGTCTGTCTTTAAATTTGTATTTTCCTGATATTCTATAGTGGGTATTACTCAGAATGACAAACAACAACAGCAAAACCCTACAAAAGAACCTTCGGTATTTGCCTGCCTATTCTTACTCTATTTTTATTTTATTTTGTCAACTCCTCACATCATTTCAATGCCAGCTGAGCTCCTCTGTAAGCCTGGCCCTCCGTTCTGGGTTCTCTGGCAGGTGAGGCCTGCCCCAGCTGAGCCCTGTGCAGGGGAAAGCAGAGCCTGGAGGTTGAGGGGGGTGCAGTGGCCCTCAATCTGTGACTGCCAGCTGCTGGGGCAGACGCCAAAGGATTACTCAGCTCAAAGCCTTGAATCTGCTGACGGAAGCCACCAGAGGCCACCTTATCATTAATACAATTATTCCCCCAGGGGACAGGTCAGCAACTTCCTCTGACTCCCTGAAGGCTTGTGTGGGTGGGGGTGGGGAAGAAGGTGGTGTGCATGATAAAGGCTGCAGAACTGACCTCCTTCTTGGGGCCCTGGCAGGTAAATCACCTGCCGCAGCCAGCTGGGGCCATCAAACACAGCATCACTAGGTCCCAGGCATGGCCTGGGTCCTGCCAGAGGGAGCAGGGAGTGGCTCCCAGATGATTTGGCCAATGGTCAGGCTAGCTGGCCTCAATTTCCTTCCCAGCAGCTGCAGGCTTTGGGTCTGGGACAAGTCCTGTTCACAGCATAGGGACATGTTTCAATCTGGGAGTTCTTGAAAATGCTCCCTTCTGTACAGTTGTCTTCACTGTCTTTGAGGCAGAGCTCATGGCAAGTGCACGGGCTCCAGAGCTGGCCACCCAGGGACTCTGCTTCTGGTAACCTTCCCCACAGACAGTTTCACAAAGATTTAATTAAACTTGCAGCTGCAGCAATTTTAGTGAAACACCCATCTGCAGACAACTGGCTAAATCAGGCTCCATCCCTGCTGTGGCATGCCAGCAGCCATGGCAAATGGTGGCATTTCTATACTCACTTACATGGACGTATGCCCGCAGTGTTTCCACCTCAAGGCCAGTTACAAAACAGAGCTTATAGGTCGATTTCATGTGTCCCAGGGGAATTTCTGGCCAAGATCATGGGACGACTTTCTCCTTGGCAGGACCTCTGTGAATCAATGGCTTCTTTCTCTAGAGCGAGGAATAGAAGATTCAGAACTCTAAGAGGCAGACACCAGCAGGAACGCTTCTCAACAAAACCTCTTTATTCTCTTCTCAAGATAACATTTAGAAATAATCAGATACTTCCTTGCACAATCTTTGCAGCCCTTGGCTAGTGAAGTCCCCTTGAAATTTTTCAAAGGCCTGAGCAGAACTGGAGGGTCGCTGTCCTGTCATAGGACAGGCAGACACAAAGCAGTCTGTCCTGAGGCTTCATGGCCAGGTGACCCCCTGCCTCCTTTGCACTGGAGATGACTGGCAGGCACATGTCTAGGTCAGCTGCTCCCTCCTCTTGAGTCCCGCTTTCCCCAGAAGAGCTTCTCGGTTCTCTAGCAGAGCATTCGGAAGACTCCAAGGCAGATTTTCTCACCACAAGCAGAAATTTCCCTTTCTCATTTCACAGTTTCATAATACATATGTATTGCAATTACAGTCAGGGCAAAAGAAAGTTCATTTCATTTCTAGAAAAGAGAAAGGGAACTTGGAGTCAACATGACCTATAATAAGTCTAAAAGGAAATATGTATGAAGAAATTAAGGGGTGAGGATGCAAAGTTGGTCATGTCTCATTTTCTTTCCCTCATTAAACCAGGGCAGGGCTGAAATCACCAGCAGCTGGTCAGGCCTGGGCCTCTGCTGATGGGAACAGCTGCAGCCTACAGTGGGGGTGGGCCCATCCTGGGGATTCCCCTGCACCTGCTGTACCAGGCATAAAACCTTGGCTAAAGAGAGGATCTGGGTTCCCCAGGGAGTGGGGTGGGGTGGAGAGCTATCTGAAAACTAGCACAGAAGTATTTAAAAAATTGAACATGAGGCACAGCCATGCCAGTGCACACTAGCTGACTGACCCTCCTAGTTATGATATTTATTTCTTCCCAGAATGAAATAACCTACAACAGGGTTTTTCAATCTTGGCACTATTGACGTTTTGGGCCACTTGACTCTCGGTTATGGGAGCTGACAACCGAGATGCTCTACCCACTCCATGCCAGGAGCACCCCAGTTGTGACATCCAAGATGACTTCAGACATCACCAAATGTCCCCTGAGGGGCAAAAGCAGCCTGGGTTGAGAAGGGAGATTTTGCAGGACTGGCCTCAGCTGTGTTCACAGGACATTCGCTGCATCTGTTCTCACAAATGCAGGAAGCACATGTCCCAGGACCCCTGGGGCTCTCCCTGCCCTGGGAGCCCCAGGTTCATGAGGCAGCAGCGCTCTTCCTCATTATGTTGTGCAGACTCAGGAGCTATCAGGAAGATTGATCAAAGTGTTCAAAGAGTTTTTTCTGAAGGAATCTTGTACTATTTTTCTCTTTATAGTTTTCTGTATTGTTTAATAATGACCATGTATAATTCTAATCAAGATAAAACAACTTTTCAAATTTTTGAACAAGATCAGTTAATTTGAAATATTTGTGAATAATACTATAGAAAATATCTATTAAGAAAATTTAATAAATTTAAATTCTCAGTGTTTATATGTGTAAACGTAATGCTTAGAACAACACCAACGGAGAGGTATTATTATTTTAATCTTACAGAGGAAACTGACAACACAGGGAGGTTGAGCCACTTACCCAAGGTCAGCTAGTAAGTGACAGAGCTAAGTGACAGATCTGGTATCCAAATTCAGTCACCTAAGTTGGCTATTTTATACTTTTATATATTTAATAAAGGAAATCTTCTCCAGATGTACCTTGTCTCTGGGTAGGCCTAAAGGATAAAGCAGATATTCTGGGCTTTATTTGTGGAAAATCACTTTTTTTAATATTTATTTTTTAGTTTTAGGTGGACACAATATCTTTACATTTATTTGGTGCTGAGGGTCGAACTCAGTGCCTCTTGCATGCTAGGCGAGCACTCTACCATGGAGCCAGCCCTGGAAAGTCACTTTTGAACTGGCATTTCTGTAACCAGTTTTTCTATGAGATTGCAGATTCTTCTTCTTCTTCTTCTTTTTTTTTTTTTTAATATTTTTGAGTTGTAGTTGGACACAATACCCCCACTTTATTTATTTTTATGTGGTGCTGAGGATTAAGCCCAGGGCCTTGCCTGTACTAGGCAAGCGCTCTACCGCTGAACCACAACCCCAGCCAGAGATTGCAGATTCTGAATGCAGAAAATAATAAAATCCATTGAGAAAGGCTAAAGACATTCTGTGGGAAAACTTTCATGTTTTCTGTGTCTGCTTTTAATGAGTAGCTCTGGGGCGGCACTGGGCACGATTGGGAGTTGCTGTGGTTGTGTGCATGTGCGTGTGTGTGTGTGTAGGAATGCACACATGGGGTTTGAGACTGTCACATGACCATGGATGGCTGAGTTGTGCTGTGCTGGCACAAGGAAGCCACTGCACCTGTGTCTATTGTGGATTGTTCCTGAGGTCCCAGACAATGTCATGACAGCTGCAAGGATAGATAGAAACTTCCCAAATGGAACTCTTAAGATGAACAGTATTCAAAGGTAATATGTGGCATATTTTCCTACATGACTTTTAAAATATATGTATATTAGTTATCGATGGACACAATACCTTTATTTTATTTATGTACTTTTATGTGGTGCTGAGGATTGAACCCAGTGCCTCACACGTGCTAGGCAAGCTCGTAGCCTCTGAGCCACAACTCAAGTCCCTTGCCTGACTTTAGATATTGAAGTAAGTTCTGTTTTCTCATATTCTTTATTAGCTATATTTATTAACTTGGCAAAAATGTTAAATTGAGGTAACACATATCCAGTGCCCCTCCACAGAGAGGAAGGATATGTTCTTTAGAAAGACATTCTAGAAAAAGCACATGCTCAAAGCATTTCTCCCTAAATCATAATCTGTAGGAGGGTCCTGGTGGCACAGCTGCACCCTGCCCTGCCCTGTGCTCTGGCCACAAAGATCTCTAGGATCCCTGTACCTCGAATACTTCTTCCCAACACATGGCCTTCACATATGCTGTCCTTTCTCTTTTGTGCTATTTAGACAGAATTTCTTACATGAACTCTGCATCATCATCAGTATTGAGAGTTGAAATCAGGGGCATCCAGTTCTTTTTATTTTTTTTTTAAATTTTGAAAGAGGGTCTTGCTAAGTGTTCTGGGCTGGCCTTGGACTTGAGATCATCTTGTCTCAGCCTTCCTAGTCTCTGGGATTATAGGCTTTGCCATGGTGCTAGGCTTTGGCAGTCTAATTTCAAAGGAAACTTCTAACAGTAAATTTGTGACCTATCATTTTTGTTTGTTTGTTCTGGTGTGTGATTTATCAGTTCTTCCCAGAACATGATCTTAAGGCGAGGCTCCTGCATAAGACAGTGAAGCTTAAAATATTTTTCCTGGACATGTGAAAGTATTTTGAAAATAAAATGTTTAAAACAAATACAATCAAAGCTGTTTAGTTTCTATGACGATGGCATTACAGTTATGTCTAATAAAAAAGAATCCTTACCTGCTAGAGATTTATCCTGAACTACTTACAGGAGTTTCTCAGTGTCTTGGATTTGCTTTTGAAGCTTACAAAAGTTAAATATAAAAAAAAAAGAAAGAAAGAAAGCAGGTGACTGAACTGAGAATAATTAAAACTGACGGCTGATGACAGTGAGGAGGACTTGTATTTTATCCACCTGTTATTTCTAATTTTGTTTGCCATTGAAATTTTACATGACAAAAGTGAAACAAGAAATGTGGTTGATGACTTTGGACACACTCTCCAAATCTTTTCTGCTTTTCTCCTCTGCTTCCACCACCTCCACCCTAAGTCTGTCTTCACTGACAATTCTCACCTCTCTCTACGCAGTTTGTGAGGTGTCCTCCCTGAAACCGAAGAGGAGAATCCCCGCGCAGGCGTGGAGCGCCCTGGCTATTGTGCCTCAGCGCCCCCTCCTGGTCGGAGCCAAGGTGCGGCGCGCCGGGGCGGAGCCGCGGTGGGCACTGTCCCCGGGAAGGAGACAATGTTGGGGACTTGGAATGCCCTTCCTCTCCTTCTCCAGCTGACTCCTTCTCCCACCCCAACACCGGCTCCGATGTCTCTCCTCAACCCCGATGGCTCCCCACATCCCAGTCCTGATCAGAAACCCTCGTGCCCTCGTGATGGCCCGTGACCTCCACCGAGACCACCAGCTTTATGAGAGCCAGAAATTTGTGTCTTGTTGAAGGGCCTGATAATTACCTGTTGAGCTTCTGAGTGGAGGTAGCCAGCCCAGGGTCCCTGAAGATTGCCGCTCCAAGCTGGGCACCCCTCTCAGACCTGCAGGAGAGGGTCGACCTGCCCCCTGGGGTGTCCACGGCTCCCGCCAGCACCCAGGCCCCTGCACGCTGCTGCCCACTCCCCCACCGCAGGCACCACTGGCCATTCCGTCCTAAGAGGTCAAAACATTTACTTGCAACTGAAAACAAATCAATTTAGAGACTCTGGGAAGAAAGGTGTGAAAGTGAAGAATTGCTAATAATCGATAAAGAGAATGTGTTTTAATGAAAGGGCTGAAACAGAAAACTGGACAAAGTGATCAGCTCCCTGAGATTGGAATGCCCTTTTCCCAGGGATGACTCTTGAGTTTCCAGTCATGTTTTTGTTGGCCAGAAACCCAGCCCCTGGTGTATGACAATGGTTTTCAAGGTGGGCTGGCAAGGGTGGTCTTGTTGTCACTTCCACCAGAAAACCCTTGCTTTTGATCTTTTTATACTTGCTAGAATTTTGATTGCAGAAAGGTTTCCTTTTCCTAAAAAGGAACAAGAGGATTGCAGGAACCTTAGGTAAGAGACTACCTATTAGCTGGATGGGGTGGATAAGTCTCTTTCCCTCTCTGGGCCACTATAGTGAGTAAATAGTAAACAAGTCTTACCTGGGTGAGGGCAGAGGACTTAAATTAAGGACCCCTCAGGTTCTCTCCAGATGTAAGGTAACATGTACCAGTAATTACAAAACACTTGCAACGCCCAGAAAGACCACAAGATGGAAGCATTATCCCATGAGAGAAGCTCTCCCCGGCTTTATAGACTGTTTTATTCCCCCAAATTCTAGCACAATCGTGGGGATTTGAAGTTATAGAAAAGAAAACGTCATCAGTACATACTTGCAACTTGAGGCAGAGGGTTTAAACTCAGTGACGAGTCCTGGCAAAGTTTTCCAGTGTTTAATGCACAATTTTGTTTCCTTTACCAAAGAACTAAAGAGGAGCTTATACAACGGGGTCAGGAGACATTGTGTAACATCGTGGTGGCATCTCCATCCCATTGGAACATTTGCTAAATTTTGTTCTGATACATTGGTTCATGTGTGTTAGAGCTCCCAATGTTTCATAAACATCCAGAATATGGGCGTTGAATGGAATGGAGTTAGATTTGTTGCATTGAATCACCGAATGGCACTTTGGCATTAAAATATACAGTATTTCCCCCCAAAAGGATTTCCTTTGCTACTACAAGAATTATTGAGATGGAGACAGAGTTTTGGGTTACACTTTGGTTTTTGTGTATTTTAGAGGTGATTTCTTTAAGGATCAGATTACTGGAAATTGGTGTTCAATGAGCTGGAGGAATATTACGGAATTAAGATTAGGTTAAACCTGGAAAACCTGTCATATATGAGGGTCTGTTACACACTGATGAAATTCTGCCAGTCACGCTTGGTCTGGAGTCTTTGTCATGCTACACTTTACAGTAGGAAAAAAAAGTATGAAAGCAACAGGATTAGGGAAACATTGTACTGAGAGGGCACCTTATCCAGCAGATGTTCAGAGCAGGGCAGGGTGAAGTGGAGGAGCCTCTTGAGTTAACTTCTAGCGGCCATGAGAGGCAGGGAGCTCTAAAGTGCTTGGAGGAATAGTGGAGATGATGGTGGCTTCCTGGGAGCACCTGTCATGCTTGGGAGTAGATGCCCGGAACCTGAGAGCCTGGGAATTTTCTGGACACAGACCTGCCTGCTGCTCCCTCACAGTGTGGTCACCGGCAGAATAAATGAAATGACCATTTCTGAATCTAGGCTGCAGCACCTGACCACATAAGAGCCCTGGCGCGGTTGTGGACAGGCCTGGGCAGGTAATGACTGGCCTTTTGTCATCTTGATTGCTGCTGAGGCTTCCTGTGGCAGAGAGCTTCCAGCGCTTCCTGAGTAGAAGGGTCACTCTTAATATGATAGTAAAATCAAAACGAAGTTGCTAACTAAATAAAAACATGACTTCAAAGCAGAATTAAAACCAACATTGATGGGAGAATGTTTTGCTGAAACTCAGTTGCCCTTCACAACATGGAGATAGGAATCAACTGAATGGTGGGAGTTGCTTGGGGCTGGGCAGGTAATAACACCACGCCACTCTTCTGTGCCTGCTCTGCTGCATTCTTTTCATATTGGCTTAGCTCATGGCAGTTAAGGAATTATTACCTGAATGTGGTGCTGGATTAATGGTGGCATTGGGGTAAGGTGGTTTGTCATGCAGCCGTGGATGATGCACACAGGGGCAGTACCTGAGAGTGTGGGTTGGTTGTGAGGGGCATGGTTCTGAGCTTTGAGGAGCCACCAAGCAAAACAATACTGAAAGCCAGGCTGATAGCACTTGTGGCTCATGTAGAAGCAGCAGCCAGGAATTCTATGGTCAGGGTGAGAAGCTTGAGGCTGGCACTGGCATCAAGTTCAAACAAATTTAATTCTTTGGGTCCCAGTACACTTGTCCCCCTTCCTCCTTTGGTTAGCCTCCAATCAGAATTGACCCTGGGCTTTGAAAAAAGAATGTACATGTTAAGCAGGACAGAGAAGTAAAGGTGGCTCCTTGGAGCATCTTCCCTGGAAGAAATGGGTGTATGTGTAAATGTCACAGGAGTGTGGGGCCCGTTGTCCTGAGTCTCAGAGTGGGAGAATCTCTGTGAAGCCACAATAATCAACAACGAGGTCTGCCGTGATCAACTCCACATGTTCAGGAAGCCAGTTCTGGCCGAAGTTCAGTTTTAAAGGGAGTTTTGCCTCACATATGGATGTGTGATGCTTTAGGATAGGCAGTCCCATTCAGCGGAACAAGACAAGCTCTGAAACCAGACAGATGTGGGTTCGAATTCCGCCATCATGCATGATCTATGTGATTACAAGACAGTTCCTTACCTGGCTGACACCTGGTTTTCCCAGCTGAAAAATGGAGCAGAAGGAGGTACCCTGTTGCCTGGGGAGTCTCTGAGTGTTAAAGGACATGTGGATGATATTGCCCAGAGGTGCTACAAGTGCAAGCTCCTTAACCATCTGATCAAGAGACAAGTCTGTGTCACCTATTCCAGCTACAGAACACAGACAACCCCATAGTGTTACTTTATAGTAGGTTCTTTGCAGACACCTAGCTGCATCTGCCCCTTCACTGGCCACTCATCCAGGGTGTCCTCTGTTTGCAAGTGTTTTGGGTTACACAGCATTTGTAGGATCTGTTGGAGTTATGCATTTCTAATGCCCAAAAAAGTGCTGGACACATAGTGGGTGCTCAGTAAATATTTGTTGAATGAAGGGAAGATGGCAGCCTTAACCTTTATTGGAGAGGCTCCCCAGTGGGTGGAAGATGATGAACAGACACTGCAGTGTTTGAAGTTCTTGGCTCCTATCTCAAAGGGTGCAGGGATCAGACATCATTCCCATCTTCCTTCTGGGCTAACAGAAAACCATTGTGTCCAGCAAAGTCATGTGTCCAGAAACCAATGATGGATCCTGATTGGTTCAAGCTAATCAGGGAAAAGCTAATTTAGCCAATAAGAGGAAGTTTGCTGGATATAGGAGGGGGTCCTGGGGCTGTTTGCTTTCTTGGTAAATGGAGACAAGTGCAACCGCAACTGTTCTTCCTGTGTTCTTTCCTGAAGTCAGATGTGGTATATATACACAATGGAATATTACTCAGCCTTAAAGAAGAATGAAATTATGGCATTTGCTGGTAAATGAATGGAACTGGAGACTATCTTGCTAAGTGAAAAGAGCCAGAGGTTGAATTTTTCTAAATATGTGGAAGCTGATCCAAAATATGGGGTGGGGTAGAGGGGAGAAAGAAAGAGAGAGAAAGAAAAAAAAGGGAGAGGTAATCTCATTAAAATCAAGGAAAGATCACTAGTTAGACAAAGGGGATGGAGCGGGAGGAAGGAGAAACTGGGAAAGGGAAAACAGTGGAATCAATCTGACATGAATATACCACAGGATCCCAACATCAAGTATATCCATGAGACACTATAAAAAACTATAAATAAACTGCAGAAATATCAGTAGCTGGAAGGGAGCAGAGGAAGGGAGGAGGGGGAGGTGCTGGAGGCTGAACTAGAGCAAGTTATATTCCATGCTATTGTGATTATGTGAAAATGTGTCCTAATGTTAGATATAATTCAAAAGAATCAATAAAAAAGTCAATTAGGCATATCTGTCAATAAAATTTTTAATTGAAAAATCAATTAGAAAAAAAAAGAATCTACACTTTGCAGAAGAAAGTTGTATACAGAACCTCAGAAGTCATTTGCTTATCTTCCCAGTGGATCCAAGAAAGCCTGCAACATTCCCACAACACTCAGTGTCTCACTGTCCAAAATGTGATCCTGGACCAGCAGCATCAGCAACACTAGGGAGCTTGTTTAGAGTCAGGGCCCAGCACAGATCCCTGAGTCAACACCTAAATTCAACAAGGTCCCCAACTTAGACACACTCTTCCCAGGGACTCTCAGCCCCTGCTAATATTTCCTGAAGAAATATTAGTTGTTTGGTCCCTACCCCAAACAACTGAACCCTGGGATTGCAGGGAGGGGCCCCTCAAGATCATGATTCTTTTTGAAGGTCCATTTTATTTCATTACATAACAAAGCTTAAAAAAATACTAAGCCAGATCCTGCCATTTAATAGCTGTGTCTTCAATCATGTTACTTATTCTCTTTGAGCCTTTATTTATTTTTCCATAAAATGGCCACAGAAGAGTGCCCACTTCATGAGAGTTGTCGAGAAGATGAAATTAAATGATGGAAAGGGCCTAGATGATATCTGGCACATAGTAGGTGCTCAGCTAATTAGAGTTTCCTGGCCTCGATGATGATTACCAGATCATCTGGTATCTGGAATCCCATGCAGATTTCCAGGCCTGTTCTAGTGTAGGCACGGGCACCTGGCGGCTGATTGAATGAGCAAACCAGGTGATTCTTATTAGACAACTTAGGGAAGATTTGCAAAAGGTGGGAGTTCTCCTTTTGCTTTTTTTTTGTACTTTATTTTCCCCCATAACTTTTTGTTTTGGAAAAATTGACACTTCAGACATGTATAGTATAAAGGATGTGTACCTTCATTAATAGGCATTTAGTCACCTAAATTCATTTTACCTTATTTGTGCATCTTCTCTCTCTCTCTCTCTCTCTCTCTCTCTCTCTCTCTCTCTCTCTCTCTCTCAAACACACACACTCACACATAAAAGCAAATGGAAGACACCGTGATATCCATTGCTATATGTATCACATGCTTCTGCTTCCACACCCCACATCACATACAAGAAGTTTTACACAGATTTGATCATATTATATTACATACAATCTACATTCAAAACTTCCCTCTTCCCCAATGTTTCTGATAACTCCTTTTTTGAGGGTCTCACTGTCTGTTTTAATCAGCTTTTTTTTTTTTCTGCTGTGACTAAAAGATCTGACCAGAACAATTTTAGGGAAGAAAAGTTTATTCAAGGGCTCACAGTTTCAGAGGTCTTAGTCCGTAGAAGATCACCTCCATTCCCTGGGGCTGGAGGGGAGGCAGAACGTCATGGTGGAAGAGTGTGGCAGAGGGAAGGAAGCAGCTCACATGATGATCAGAAAGGAGAGAGAGAGAGAGAGAGAGAGAGAGAGAGAGAGAGAGAGAGAGAGAGAGAGAGAGAGAGAGAGACTCCACCTCTAGATACAAATATATACCCCAAAGCCACAGCCCCAATTCCCACCTCCTTCAGCCTCACTTACTACTTCAGTTACCACTCAGTTAATCCCCATCAGGGGATTCAATCACTGATTGGGTAAAGGCTCTCACAACCCAATCATTTCTCCCCTGAACATTCTTGCATTGTCTCACACGTGAGCCTTGTGAGACACCTCACATCCAAACCATAATACTGTCTCTTACTCTTTCCTACTGTTAAGCCTCTCTGATTGCTGGGAACATCTCATTTTGAACCAATCTGACTCCCTGTCACTTACCTGCTCTGATCTGTTGGGGGTATCCAGGTTCTGGTTATCTGTCCCTGATAGTCTTGAAGTGTCTGAAGGTTGAAGACACTCAGTTCCCCCATCAGGACCATTCCTGTCCTGGTTGTCATCCTCTGGGTTCTTTCCTGGTGGTCAATAAACCTGCCTGTCAGTATCCCCTATAACTGGAGACTGGTGGTCCACGCTTGGGCCTGGCTCTTATCACAGAGTGGACTTATTTACTCCTGGTGGCTCTGAAACTTCCATGGCAGCCTGAAGTCACAGTGGTCACACTGAACTTGGGCAAACAGTGCTGCTCTTTTTTATCCAGTTCTCGTGGAATCTATATTCATTGGCTGGAACACATGCAGAATATATCTTGAGACCATATCATTTGTCAGGTCCTAGGGAGACAGAGATGGGGATGATACAAGCTCAAGCCTCTAGGGGGCGCTGTAGGAACCCAGCATCACCAAGTATTGGCTGAGCAGAGGGAAACCTGGGTCTCTAACTTTGACCTATGGCTGTGAAGAGAAGCTAGTGTATTCATCATGCTCTCTGGCACTTAGTGAACTTCTGATTTGGGCGCTGAAGAATAAATGGAGTTTGGGGGGATGGTTGCATAACATGGTGAATGCACTAAATAACACTTTGCTGAACACTTGAAAATGGTTTTAATGATGAATTTTATGGTAAGTGAATTTTACCAGGATAAAATATAGAGAACAGATGGAAGTTTTCCAGGTAGAAAAGGTGCATGGGAGCAGGAGAAGGTAGCATCTTAGGTAAAATAATGTTTCTGAGACTTATTGGTGAACTGTTGCACAAGAAAAGAGTCAGGAACAGAGCTTGTAGGCATTCCACCAGAGACGCGCTAGCCAAGGACAACTTTCAACTGACGTTAAGATCCAAGTCATATTTTACTTTATTATGCACCAAGATAACTTGAAAGATTTGCCAAACATCCTGCTAAAATTGAGACCAAGGTGAGGTTAGCTCAAGGGGATTTTGAAGGACCTTAATTCAAGTGAGAGATGGAACCCACTGAACCAGGAGGGTGGTGCTCAGTCTTTCCTGCACAGTAGAATTACCTGGGGGAGGTTTAAGGAAATACATGGGAAATTGCAGCCCTGGAAGGTGGTGCTCATGCCCAAGTGTTTAAGCATCTCAGGTGGTTCTGACACACAGCCAAGGTGCAGAAATTGGGTCAACTAACAGGCTTGAGTTCTTTTTATCAAGGGTGTGTCCTGTTCCCCATTGGCCCAGTTGCCCAGAGAGCACCCAGGTCAACATCTGACAAGCCAACTCCCTCTGAAGGGCTCCATTCTTCTTTTTGGAGGGGGGTGGTATTGGAAATAATGTGGATAGAGCATGAGTAAGGTCGGAGAAAACACATGTTACCAAAGCGGATCTTTTAGCCAGTTTATTGTATTTTTACAATAAAAATAAATTAGTCATACACAAAAATAGTTGTCATTTTTGCTGAAGAGAAAAACAGACTGTATTTACTCATATAATTCACCTTCTACTCACCACCTTCTTACATAATAATTTAACACTATGAAGGAACATGGAATTGATGGGAGCATTTAGTGAGCTTCTTGCTCTGAGTCATGTGGTTCACAGGACGTCCCCAAGGAACTGGCCCCAGCAGTCCCCAGCAGGGACTGTGGAGGTGTCATCAGAAATGAGGAGGCTACCCCATCCTGCCAGGCGGCCCTCCTCCTTCCCAGCTCTGACCAGTCCTCCTGAGCAACAGATGCTGGTGAGCCCAACAGAGAGGGCAACAAAGAAAGAACGAGAAGGACAAGACACATGTCCTTCTCCAAATGTTGGGGGATGAGGAGAGAGCAGATTATATGAGGAAATATAATATTTAAGACAGAAAGGTGGCAATCCGGTTCAGGTACAATACCAGGGGTGAAAGTCCCTTGAACGAGTCAAAAAGCGGAGCAGTTTACACTTGACCTCAAACCCCAAGGAGTTTGGCTAATCAGTATACTAAACAATTGTAAAAAATGGACTTAGAATCTCTTAGGCATTATTGTGTGCAACATTCCAGGGAACTGGGTTAGTATGATCAGATGATCTTACACAAAATGTGGATGGCATATGTAAATAAATACCTATTAGGTCCCTTTAAAATTAACATACTCTAAATAATAGAACTATTTTGGTGTAGTGACTCATTCTGCACATAAAGTTCAGAATACATATTTCCTATAAACATTTTGTATTTACAAAGAACAAAATAATAAGTTATAACAAATTATATCCTTCTGTCAAACTGGATGGCGGGGAGCTGGGGGTCAAGGGATGTGGGAGTTAGTTTGTGTAACAGAATGGGTTTCCTCTCACTGAGGTGAGGGACTCATTGTCCGGAAGATGCTGAGAAGGTTGGCTGGAAGTTTCCACCATCTCGTGGTCATTTTCCCATGGCATGATGGGAGTTGGATAGGCCCAGGAATGGGGACAGATGGTTCAGGGTGGACAGAATTACTTTGCACCAGCAAAGGTGCAAGAAATCAAAGGAGGTAAGAGAGTTCTGTTAGGTAAAGGAGCCCAGCCAGGAGGAGGCTCAGCCTCCATCAACATGTGTGATCCCAAAGAGGCAGCCAGGGTCACAGCATGCCTGCACACTCCTCTGTGGCACAGGACCAGATGAGGCAACTCTGACCACGTTGTTAGTGATGCTCTGAGATACGAGGCCACAGCCAGCTCAGGGGAGCGGTGTACTGGCGAGCTTGAAATGGCTGACAGGGTGGCAAAAGTCAGGAAGGGGAAGTATGTAGGCAGTGCACTGCCATCCCAGAACAGATGGATTAGAGAAAACTGTGCTTCTTAAAAAAAAAAATCACCAAAGCCCAGACCTGAAAATGACCTTGAACATCATGGTGCCCAGCCAGATGTCTGAATCCCACTCCTGCAGCCCAACACATGGCCATTTGGCCTCTGCTGACACCTCCATGATGGGTCAGTCACCACCTGCCCTAGAGTCCCCCTGCCTTCAACAGGATCCAACTTGTGGATAGTTGGTTTTCCTGCAAGAGTTAAAATCTGGCTCCCTGCAACTTGTACCTCCTGGTCCTAGGATGGCTTTCCTGGTGCCTGAGTCTCTGCTCCAGGCTGCACGTTCTCAGGAGGTCCTTTCTGCTGTTTCTGATCATCTGCATTCTTCACTTGGACTCGACATTCTCATCTGAATGTTACACGTGATCAACAGTCTTCCTAAAGCATGGCTCCAATGATCACAGACAAAACGGGGTTTGACTCTCGTCCATGTTTTCTCCTTGCATACTCTAAAGGTATTTTAAGCTTTATTTTTTTGGTGGCTTCCTCCTGCTTTCTCAATACACTGAACTGAGTTACCTGAAACTCTTACATCTCTTGCACCTGTTACTTGTGTAGTTAAAAAAAAAATTCCAAATGTAAACCTTTATGTTGCTTCCTACTGACTTGTGAAGCTTTGGGATTTATTCTAGCTTCACTGATTTTCTTTGATTCAGAACCTGTTACCCAAGCCATTAGCTCCACAATTTCATGTTATCCACAATTTCTATTGGTAGGGCATCTATTTTCCTAAGTCATATTAAAAAATGTCTTGTATGGCAAGGGATCAAATGCTGGTCTCTGCCTTCCAAGCTGATACAATCATTCAGCTTGACTTACATTTATATTTTCTTCCCACATTAGAAATTGATATTTCAACTCTAAAATAGGTGTATTAATAATAAAAAAAAAAGACAGTTGCTTAGGAAGGCTGGCTTGAGTTTCAGATTCTCCTGTCTCAGCCTCCCGAGTCACGGGATTATAGGCATGAGCCACCATGCTCAGTAATAGTGGCCTGGAAAGGCAATATCTAGATTTCTCTCTCTGCCTTACAGCTCCATGAAAATAAACCAGGCTGGTGTCCCTTTTACTCCTTTATAAAGCCACACTTTCTAAAACAAAAAGTGCTGAACCTAAACACTTTTGAGAATAAGTGGGAGATACATATTCAAGGACATAAAGAAAAAACAATATCCAATGAACTCTGGGCCAGAGAAGTGAGACAAAAGGACAGATAGGGCAGTTCTGAGCATGCCTGCCATACAGTGGCTCTTGTGACTCCCAAGAGTGGGAAGGAGTCTCCCTCACTGTGGTTTCCCACCAGCTGGCAGCTATGGCTTAATGAAGGGAACTGATGCCCTCTAGTGGCCGGGTTGACAAGGTGTCTTGTTAGTGTTATTATGAGGTCCCTTTTCCGTGGCAAGAACTACAGGTGGTGGTGAGAACGTGGAGGATGGATAGGTCGGGTTGGCTTCTACCTAGGGCAGCAAGAGGCACCATTTCCTTTTCTGATAGTGAAAGAAACAAAGCAAACTACTTTTGTTGGAAGTTTTGCTTTTTTTTTTGAGACAAAAACATATCATAGCTTTAGTTTATCTAATTAAAAAACTCAGATCATGAAATGGGGCAATCCAATGCACAGAAAAAAAAACTGATAAGATAAAAACTTCACTACCACATTATGGCAAGGCAGGAAAAATGGAGAGACCTGAGAAGGAGATGGCAGATAATAAAAGGAGAGGGTGGAAAAATGGGGACAGAGGAAGGAGACAGAGCCACCTGGAGGGAGAGGGTCATCCCAAGGCGGGCTTTTCTCAGACTTCCTCCCAGGAAAGTGGTCTGGAAACACCCGACGGTCTGACTGCATGGGTTGTGCGATGGAGAAGGGCATTTGGATACCCGAATAAAAAACTAGGGAATTGGCTTTCTAAGACAAAAATGTCAACAGACCCTCTGTTCTATAATCTACAACCTTCCAAAGACTAGCAAACTCCAAGAACATCTCAGTTGTTTGTTGTAAGAATAAAAAGACCTCTTGCTGACGTGCCCTTTTTCCTGGAAGACGTGTCCCTTTGTTCCTACCTGGCCATTATCATGGGAGGATCATAGTCCTTTGAAGGAACTGTTAGGTAACATTCAGGATCATAGGACACTGTTTCATGTCAAAGAGACAAAGCCATGTTGACCTCACCTGGTCATGAGATTCCTGAGTTGGAAGGACCAGCATGTGCTCCTTCCTTCTACTTGACAGAGAAGTCCCTTTGGGGACAGAGAGACCCAGGGGTGTGGTGGCCCATGCCTCTGTTGGGCAGCTTTGATGGCTAGAACATTTTCCCTCACTGGAGCTAAAAGTCAGCCTTCCTCTCTTCCATTCTGTCCTGTCTCCAGCATGTAAAGAAAACCTCCTCCAGACAATCTTTCAAATGACCAGCTTGTTTAGTGATATCTGGAAGCAGCTGCATTATAGTAAAAACTTCCCTGTGACAAGAAGCAAAAGCAAGTGGCAAGAGGGAAACAGAAGGCACTGGACAGAAACTGTCTATATATGTGGCTTCTCACATCTCTTTTTGTTTGGTCAGCAGGGCAGGCTGGGCTTCTGCTGGGCTGTGGACCTGCAGGAGTCACATGAGCATCAGGGGAGATGAAGATGCTGTGGGAAGTGGTGCCTGTGCTCTCCAGGAAGAGGAGCTGGGAGGGACCCTCAGAAAGCCCAAGGCTGGTGGGAATCCTAGTGGCATGTGCTGGGTCAGGCTGGTGATATCACTTCCCAAAGCTGCAAACAATCATCAAGTTGGCAGAGTTCCAGGTAAAAGAGCTCATGGGAGAAACTCAGTTGCTAAAAATACAGACTTGCTTTACAGGGGTAACATGCCCAGGGCCAAAAATAAGAGACATTTTCTATAAGTTTACAGTTATTTAGCTTGATACCTTTCTTAATGGATAAAAGAAAAGAAAATATTGCTCTTAAGTGGTTTTTCAGTTGGTTCATCTTTCAATATGTGCTACACCTTGCTGCAGGCATGAGGTCTCTGGAACTACATAAAGTGAGTCAGGAAACATGGGAGGGGCTTCACAGCTCCTTTTCCCAGGCTGACTGCACAGGTAAGGGTCTTCCTGGTCAAGTCTGGGAGGAGGTAAGGATTGGGAGTCATGGGAGTCATGTGATTTAGATGTTTTTTGGGGGAACCTACCGGCTTGACTTTCTACTAGGTGGTGAAGAACATGGGAGAGATGGCTGAGGAAGGCAGGAGCCCAGAGCCTAGAGCCCAGAGCCCAGGGCTGTGGACCTTGGGAATCTGCTTTGCCACATGGAAGGCCCATGGCTAGAGGGACTTGTCAACTTGAAATGGAGCCCGAATTCCAGGCAATCACCTGGTTCTCCCTCTGGCTTTCTTGTCTCATGGGACAGTTCTGCTGAGGGTGGAGTTCAGCCAAACCTGCAGAGCTCTGTCACTAGGGCCTGTGACTTTGTGGGGAAAATGGAAACAGAAATCTGAATCGTGGGGATGAGGACTCGACCTCCAGGTGGAGGAGAGAATTCAAAGGCCTGGGTTTTGTTGCTGGTGGAAACTTCAGGCTTTTGGTTAGAAATGAAGCTGCATCCTTCACACCTGAGACCTCTATAGTGGTAGAGGTGCGGTTGGGTAAGGGTCATGTGCAGGCGATTAGAACAGGCACTCAGTTCTGCCACGGAATGGCAGGTCAATGACCTGAGCTGAGCCTCAGATATTTCCTTGTCAATAAAGTGGGATGATTATTTATCCCCTGCTTCCCATTCTGGGATGTTGTGACGACTAATAAACTAATATCTGTGAATACACCTGCTAAACAATGAAGCACTACATTAATGTGAGATATCTGTGTCATAAGGCAGCAAAACAGTCTAATGTCCTTGAGAATGAAAACAGGCATAGCCAGGCTGAGGTGACAGAGGGTGCACAGGTCTCAGCAAGGCTTGGCGGGTCTTTGGGACGGAGCGCTGCCTCTGACTGTCCAAGGATGCTAATTTTGGAAGGCCAGTCACACCAGGGATGAGGCAGTGCTTGGTTAGTGGCCTGTCTGCTTACGTGCAAAGCACCAGGGCAGGAGTTGGGCTGAGAGCTACGGAGTTTCCCATGGCTTGGTTTTCAGAGAGCACCGTTAGCAGATGCCAGGTCTCAAGGGAGGGGTCATCAGTACATAATGATGATTAAAGGACCCACTGTGGCTTTCTAACATCCGGGGCACAAAGCTCCTGGGTACACTTGACCAAAGGCAAGGGTGGTGATGAAGTTGACTGGCAGTGTCCTGGGCCAGGGATCCAGCCAGGCACATTGCTTACAGCCCCCGGGAGGGCAGGGATGATGCCCTGCTGACGGGAATGCGGGGTGTTATCTACTCCCCAGGAACCCCGCATGCCTACTGGCCACACGAGTGCAAGAGGCACAGCAGGCGGTCTTGTAGTAGTTGTAGACACAGAGGCGGGCCTGGACCACCACGTTGCAGTTGTAGTACTTGTCCTTGCAGTTCTCGTCTGTAGTGGGAGAGAGAACACAAGACTCCTGAGCTCAAGAGGCAGCCTGGACCAGTGGAAAGAGGAAGGGTGGTGGATATGGCTTTTTGTCCTGTTCCTGCTATTTTGTTAATCTTTTTTTGTTTTTTAAATAGGACTTTTTGTTGTTGTTGATAGACCTTTATTTTATTTATTTATATGTAGTGCTGGGAATCGAACCCACATACCAGGCAAGTGTGATACCGCTGAGCCCCAGCCCCAGCCCTATTTTGTTAATCTTGTAGTTCCAACTCTAGAAAAACTAGGGATAACAGGAACATACCTCAATATTGTAAAAGCAATCTATGCTAAGCCTCAGGCTAGCATCATTCTGAATGGAGAAAAATTGAAGGCATTCCCTCTAAAATCTGGAACAAGACAGGGATGCCCTCTCTCACCACTTCTGTTCAACATAGTTCTCGAAACACTGGCCAGAGCAATTAGACAGATGAAAGAAATTAAAGGAATAACTATAGGAAAAGAAGAACTTAAATTATCACTATTTGCAGATGACATGATTCTATACCTAGCAGACCCAAAAGGGTCTACAAAGAAACTATTAGAGCTAATAAATGAAATCAGCAAAGTGGCAGGATATAAAATCAACACGCATAAATCAAAGGCATTCCTGTATATCAGCGACAAATCCTCTGAAATGGAAATGAGGACAACCACTCCATTCACAATATCCTCAAAAAAAAAAAAATACTTGGGAATCAACCTAACAAAAGAGGTGAAAGACTTATACAATGAAAACTACAGAACCCTAAAGAGAGAACTAGAAGAAGATCTTAGAAGATGGAAAAATATACCCTGTTCATGGATAGGCAGAACTAACATCATCAAAATGGCGATATTACCAAAAGTTCTCTATAGGTTTAATACAATGCCAATCAAAATCCCAATGGCATTTCTTGTAGAAATAGATAAAGCAATCATGAAATTCATATGGAAAAATAAAAGACCCAGAATAGCAAAAACAACTCTAAGCAGGAAGTGTGAATCAGGCGGTATAGTGATACCAGATTTCAAACTATACTACAGAGCAATAGTAACAAAAACAGCATGGTACTGGTACCAAAACAGGCAGGTGGACCAATGGTACAGAATAGAGGACACAGAAACCAATCCACAAAACTACAATTATCTTATATTTGATAAAGGGGCTAAAAGCATGAAATGGAGGAAGGATAGCATCTTCAACAAATGGTGCTGGGAAAACTGGAAATCCATATGCAACAAAATGAAACTGAATCCCTTTCTCTGGCCATGCACAAAAGTTAACTCAAAATGGATCAAGGAGCTTGATATCAAATCAGAGACACGGCGTCTGATAGAAGAAAAAGTTGGCTACGATCTACATACTGTGGGGTAGGGCTCCAAATTCCTCAATAGGACACCCATAGCACAAGAGTTAATAACTAGAATCAACAAATGGGACTTACTCAAACTAAAAAGTTTTTTCCTCAGCAAAAGAAACAATAAGAGAGGTAAATAGGGAGCCTACATCCTGGGAACAAATCTTTACTTCTCACACTTCAGATAGAGCCCTAATATCCAGAGTATACAAAGAACTCAAAAAATTAAACAATAAGAAAACAAATAACCCAATCAACAAATGGGCCAAGGACCTGAACAGACACTTCTCAGAGGAGGACATACAATCAATCAACAAGTACATGAAAAAATGCTCACCATCTCTAGCAGTCAGAGAAATGCAAATCAAAACCACCCTAAGATACCATCTCACTCCAGTAAGATTGGCAGCCATTATGAAGTCAAACAACAACAAGTGCTGGTGAGGATGTGGGGAAAAGGGTACTCTTGTACATTGCTGGTGGGATTGCAAATTGGTGCAGCCAATTTGGAAAGCAGTATGGAGATTCCTGGGAAAGCTGGGAATGGAACCACCATTTGACCCAGCTATTCCCCTTCTCGGTCTATTCCCTAAAGACCTAAAAAGAGCATGCTACAGGGACACTGCTACATCAATGTTTATAGCAGCACAATTCACAATAGCAAGACTGTGGAACCAACCTAGATGCCCTTCAATAGATGAATGGATAAAAAAAAATGTGGCATTTATACACAATGGAGTATTACTCTGCATTAAAAAATGACAAAATCATAGAATTTGCAGGGAAATGGATGGCATTAGAGCAGATTATGCTAAGTGAAGCCAGCCAATCCCCAAAAAACAAATGCCAAATGTTTTCTTTGATATAAGGAGAGTAACTAAGAACAGAGTTGGGAGGAAGAGCATGAGAAGAAGATTAACATTAAACAGGGACGAGAGGTGGGAGGGAAAAGGAGAGAGAAGGGAAATTGCATGGAAATGGAAGGAGACCCTCATGGTTATACAAAATTACATACAAGAGGAAGTTAGGGGAAAGGGGGAAAAACAAGGGGGAGAAATGAATTACAGTAGATGGGGTAGAGAGAAGATGGGAGGGGAGGGGAGGGGATGGGGGATAGTAGAGGATAGGAAAGGCAGCAGAATACAACAGACACTAGTATGGCAATATGTAAAACAGTGGATGTGTAACTGATGTGATGCTGCATTCTGTATACAGAGTAAAAATGGGAGTTCATAACCCACTTGAATCAAAGTGTGAAATATGATATGTCAAGAACTATGTAATGTTTTGAACAATCAACAATAAAAATTAAAGAAAAAAAATCTTGTAGTTCCCTTTTCCCTTAATTGGATTTTACATAATTGGTAAACAACTAAATGCTTTTTCCCCATTGAAAAGACACCATAGGCAAGAATAAACGAACAAATTGGAGGGGTAAAACAAAAATTCATATCACATCTTATTAGTTGGAAACCTTTTCCAAATGTGTGCCAGCTGAGTGACAGGCCTTCAGAACAGATGACTTTGTTATGCCAATCATTCCTGGTTTTGAAACCTGCATAAGCAATTCCAAGGATCTGGCAATTCAAACTGTCTTTAATTATCCATATCCATGTGCCTGAGACAAGCAGGCAACTTAACATGTACAAGTATTCTTTTCAATTATTGCAGTATAATATGACCTTAAAAAAACAACGTGAGGGACAATTTGTGATCCAAATTTAAATTAAGTTTTCAACTCTGTGGTGTTGCCAACGCAAGTGAACATGTTTGTGTGTATGCACACACACAGTAATTGGCCACAGTAATTATTTCAAACTTGTTCCTCAGCTTCCTGGCTGGACATTGTGTTTTATACTGATGGTAACACATTCTCCTAAAATGTGTTTTGGATATTTTCTCACCATCTTTCCTATTCTCTTCCTCTCCCTCTTTGTTTTCCCCTTCCTTCCTTCCTTCCAACTTGGGCTATGACATTCTAAGCAGGAAAACAGCTTTTAACTTATTGTGTTCTCATAATTAGCAATAACATCTAGGGTTTTGGGTTTAGCTTATGAAGGCTTTAACCAATTCCAAGCTATTTATAGTTTTTTTCCTAGCATTTAATTTTTTTAAATTTATAGTTGTAGACAGACAAAATACCTTTATTTTATTTATTTATGTGGTGCTGAACCCAGTGCCCCATGCATGCGAGGCAAGTGTTCTACCTCTGAGACATAACTCCAGCCCATTTTTTTTTCCCTAGCATTTTTATAGTGTTTTCTGTTAGGCTCTTTAATCTATTGGACACTTGTATTTATTTGTATATGGCATGATGTAAGATTTAAGGTGTCTTGTTTAATAAAAAAACAAATTGTCTCAATACAATGGAAATTTCTCCTTTCCTCAATTAACTTTCAACCATTATCCTAGTTAATTTCCCTTGGATAAAAAAGTCTGTTTCAGAATTCTGTGGTGTAACAGTTGGCTGTCTCTGCCAGTAACAGTACTATATAGTTTTAGTTTTTGTAGCTTTATAACATGTATAAATAAATGGAGAAACACCATGGTTTGAATATGGCTTGTCCCCCACTCTCTTGTAGATGTTTAACCCCCAGGATCATAATGGTATCGAGAGGGTGGAAACTTGATCTGGCTATGGTGTTCAGAGATTGGGTCTTGGGAAAGGGATTAGACTTGGAAAAGGTAATTAGGATGAAAGGTAATTACTTGGGACTCTCGGTTTCAGAGTTTTTTCCATCCCATGAACGAATCCTGGTGGCTTTAAAGAAGAGGCACAGAGACCAGAGATGGTGTGCTCTCTGTCTCTTGCCACGTGATGCCATGTGCTGCCTTGGGACTTTGTTAGCAAGAAGGCCATCACTCAAACTGAGCCAATGCCAGGAGCTCAGCTTTGAGACTCCCAAATGGGAGATAAGTAAATCTCTCTCTTTCTCCATCTGGTCCTGGGATTGAACCCAGGGCCTTAGGCATGACAGCCTACTGATACATTTCCATGTTCCCTTTAATGTTACTATGATGATGAGGAGAGTAAATAGGTACCTAGGGACCCAGAAGAATTCTAACAAAGGGGGTTAGAGTTAGTCAGTTTTTCTTCCATGTGACCAAAATACCTGGCATGAACTACTTAAAGGAGGAAATGTGTATTTTGGCTCACAGTTCCAGAGGTGTCAATCCACGGTTGGCTGACTCCATTGCTTTGGGTCTGAGGGGAGGAAGAACATCAGGGTGGAAGGGCGTGGTGGAGGAAAGCTGCTCAACTCATGGCAGCTGGGAAGCAGAGAGGAAGGACGGGGTCAGGGACAAGATGTCATCCCAAGGACACACCTCCAAAGACCCTCTCCCTCCAACTAGGCTTCACCTCCTACAGTTTCTACCACCTCCCAATAGTCCATTCAGATTATGAATTCAACAATGGATTAATCTACAAATGAGGTCAGAATCTTCAGGATCCATTCACTTCTCCAAGCCCCACCTCTGAACAGTGATGCACTGGGGTCCAAGTGTTTAACACATTCCAGATCCAGACCTTAATAGGGCGTTATGATTTAGATATGAGGTATCCCCCAGTAAGTTCACATGACAGGCAAAGTAGGAACGTTCAGAGGTGAAATAATCAGATCATGAGAGCTGTGTCAATCAGTGAATTAATCTATTTGATTGATTGATAAGTTGAATGAATTATTGGGTGGTAACTGTAGGCAGGTGGGGCATGGCTGGAGGAAGTAAGTAGGTCATTGGGGGGGGTGCTCTTGGGATGACATATTTTGTCCCTGGCTCCTTGCTCTCTTTGTTTCCTGGCTGCCATGAGCTGAGAAGCTTTCTTCCTCCATGCTCTTCTGCCATGATGTTCTGTCAGCTGACCATGGGAAAAACTCTGAAACCGAGAGAGTCCCGAGTAAACTTTTCCTCCTCTAAATTGTTCTTATCAGGCATTTTGATCACAGCAGTGAAAAGGTGAATCATCATCATCATCATCATCGTCATCTGAATAATAAAAGCTCAGCACATTTCTATTCTGGAGCCAGTCCTGGCAAGCTTGGCAACATATTCTGAGTAGACTGTGTGTGTGTGTTGGGGGGGTTGGGGGCATCCAGTATGCCTCTGGAGCTGCATCTTCACCCACCTCACACCTTCTTTTGCCCAGTAGATGTGTAAGTTACCTTCTTTAGTTTTCTCACTGTAATTCAGTTCTATAAGGATTGGGACCATTCCTCATGAACCACAGCCCAGGGAACCTGACCCAATTTCTAGGTTATAGGTTGGGTAGGGCCTCCTGAATTGCAGGGCTGTCGTTCCCTGCAGGAATCCAGCCATGTGGTGGCTAACTCTCCCACTGGGATCTCTCCATTCTTGATTTGAGATTCTGGACTGTGCCATGCAGATATCAGGTTGGACTCTCCATCACTGTCTCTATCTGTTCTTGAATCTCCCCTTCCTCCATTCTCAACCAAGCTGCTGTGAGGTCTTGGCATTCCTCTATATGGACAAGCAATAGTGGTTTGCATATACAATTAAAAGTTGGAAATTTTACTACTTTGACTTTAAGAATGATAGAACTAAATCTTTGGATGCACTTAAAAGTTAATGAATTCACACTAAAGTTTTTCTTTTGGCTGGGATAGCCATTCATACTGTGAATAGTTACCTTAAACCCTTTAACTTACAATGTCAAGAGTTTGACCCCTGAATTCCATGACTTAATGAGGTCACAGACATATCTACATCAGTTTGGCATTTTCAGAGTTTAAGAAAGATGAATATTTTCTCTCTTTTTTTTGGGGGGGGTGTACTAGGGATTGAACTCAGGAATACTCAGCCACTGAGCCACATCCCCAGCCCTACTTTGTATTTTATTTAGAGACAGAGTCTCACTGAGTTGTTTAGCACTTCACCATTGCTGAGGCTGGCTTTGAACTTGTGATCCTCCTGCCTCAATCTCCCGAGCCACTGGGATTACAGGTGTGTGCCACCACGTCTGGCTGGACATTTTCTCTAAGACAGGAACTTAGGGGACTTACCAACTTCAGGGACACAGTCCTGGGGGTTACAAGATTCTCTCTCTTCTGGTTTCAACTGAGGGTCACAGAGATTACTTAGGGTCATATCATCTGACAGACACCTCACTTCCCGGACCCGGAAGCCACCCTGGCAGCTCTTGGAGCACTGTATGGCAACAAAGAGGAAAAGTCAGTCTATTAGCTCCACACACTGGAGAGGGAAGATATTGAGAAAGTTCAAACATTTCCAAAATGGAGACAGAATATCAAAGCAAACTCCCATGCACGTATCACCCAGAGCGCAACTCATGTCGTGTCCCATCTATGCCCCTCTCACTTCTACTCCTCATACTGTTTTGATGCAAATACAGGCATCATATCACTCCTTCCATAATGTTTTAGTTTATAGCTCTAAACGACAAGAACCCTTAAAAATTATAATACCATTGTTACACTTAAAAACTAAAAGTTCCTTATCATCAAAATATATATTCAGTGTCCTATTTTCACTTGCCTTATGAATCTCACAGGTTTTATAAGTACTTGCTTTTCTTTACATTCCAGGATTCATATCAGGTCTGCATGTGGCAATTAGTTGATGTCTTTTTTGACTCTTAATCCACAAGTTTCCTTTCCAGTGGCTTTTCCCACTGGTACTTCAAACATTTTTGGGTAAAAGAACTGAATTTTTTTTCTGTGGAATTCTGAAAGAATGGATTTTGCTGAATGGATTTTACATGTTCCTCTGTTCTCTGTATTTCCATCCATTGAATTGGATCTAGAAGAGGCCTCAACAGGTACAGGATTGATTCAGAGTTGTGTGGCTCTCTCTCTCCTGGGGATATTTTCATCCACTGACATGTAATGCCCAGATCCTTAGGTCATTTGGGGCTGAAACATGATACTGTAGTTCTCTTATTTCTTCTTTTTTTTGGGAATTTTTAAATATTTATTCTTTAGTTTTCAGTGGACACAACATCTTTACTTTTTTATTTTTATGTGGTGCTGAGGATCGAACCCAGCGCCCTGCGCATGCCAGGCGAGCATGCTACCACTTGAGCCACATCCCAGCCCCTCTCTCATTTCTTCTTAAGAATCCCTTCCCCAGATTTACTTTTTGCTTACCCAGTGGTATAATTAAAAGAAAAAAAGAGCAAATGCTCGATTCTTTCTCTTTATCACTTTTCAGAACAATGAGGTGATTCTCTAACATCCTGTAATGGTGATCTATTAGTTTGTTTTGTTTTTAAAAAATTATTTATTTATTGTTTTTTTTTTTTTGTTTGTTTTGCTTTTGTTTTTTCCTGTAGTGCAGGGGATCAAACCAGGGCCTTGTGTGTGCTAGGCAAGTGCTGTCTCTACCTCTGTGCTCATCCTCCAGCTCTTACTTTTTTAAAAAAATTGCTATAAACCTATTACAAATTGATGGATTTAAACATATATAATGTGTTTCATTGAGTTAATTATACTTATTATTCTTACCAATGCTCAAACCATCCATCAGTGTCTAGCTGAAGACTGTAAAAGTTGCCTCCTAAGTCTTTTGGACATGAATTCAGCTGTTTTTGTGAAGGGCTGATGAAAAGCTCATATCTGCTATCTCAAATCTGGAATCAGCCGTTCCTTTAAGAATGCCTGGTCCCCCCTACTGGCAAGAGATATTTCAAAACTGCAATTTGGATATCAGGAGTGCCCTTTGCATTGTATTTGTCACTGTTCCTAGGCTCTTTCAGTGGATGAAATGAGAAACTAGAAAACACTCTTTAAAGATGTATTAATTTATAAGTTATAATATTAGTACCTTACTTTTTTTCCTTTACTTTGTTTATTTATTTTTATGTGGTGCTGAGGATCAAACCTAGTGCCTCACATGTGCAAGGCAAGCACTCTACCACTGAGCCACAACCCCAGCCTAGTACCTTATTTCTAAGTAATAATATAGTACCTTTAGCAACATTTCTTTAATCCAATTAGCTACTGTTCCTCTGCAGCAGTGTTTCTCGGAATGCAGACCAAGATTGACTGCATCCTGCTTATTAAAAATACAATCTTTGTCCAGGATGGGCCCAAATTTGGTCTTTTCAAACAAGGTCCCCAGATGATTCTTATGCACACAGAAAGAGTCACTGCTCTACAATTTAGAAACCAAGCTTCAGATTCACCCCACTGAGCAGGGCTACCCCCAGCAGCAGCTACTTAGAGTAGATTGCCACAGAGAGTCTAGAATCCACTTTTCAATTGAGCCCAGCCTGGCCTAGAGGTGACTCTGGGGGGCCAGCAGGGGAACACCGTATTAAGACAATCTCTATCAAGAGCACCGTGACTTACCATGCTCCATTCTGTGCTAAACCATTTAGCTCCACAAGGCTGGAGGTGGCACGATTGTTGGCTGGGGGGTCTCTCCAGGAAGGAGCATTCGTAGGGGTCCAGCACTTCATAAGTGTCTGCGTTCTTCCTCACACAAATCACCTCCCTCTGCTGTGTCCCACTCCCACACCCGATGGAACACTGGAGAAAGCAACAGAGGGAGATGGTGCCATGTGAGGGAAAGGGGACAAGAACTACTGTCCATCAAGGGACAGCACCCACTCTGCCACCAAGTCAGTGAGAAGAACCCAAGGGAACCTGAAGATGTTTTTGGAGGAGAAGCCACATGTGGATTCCAATTTTCCTAACAGTTCTGCTCTGGAGTGCACAGTCAGTGCCCTTGGGTTGACACCACTCAAGGACGCCGGTCCCTGATACCACATTGTCTTCTGTGCTGGGACTGAATAGTTTCTCTACCTTAAAGGAACTTGCCAGCCAGTTAATTTGGCTGTTTCTGTCCAGTACACTCTGACACACTCTCAGACGTGCTAAAACAATGAGCTGACATTTTAATTTTATATTTTAGATTCTTAGAGGGTGGATAGCATGAATGAATTAATCTCCCAGAGCCTGCACACCTGTGGAAGAAGGGCTCCATTAAAATTCTTTCAACACATAAACTGAGGAGAAGCCCCCAGACCTGGGGCAATGTCCCCTATGGTCATTCCTCCCTTCCCAACAGGCAGGCCCCAAATCCTGCTCCCTTCCTCTCTGCTCAGCCTGGGCCACTGAGCCCAACTGAACTGTGTGACAGCTGTGATCCGACACCACGGTTTCATAGAGATATCTTCCATTGCCTGTTTCCATGGATATATTTAGAGTCCCATAAACAGTCACTTCTGAATTATTTGGGAATTTAGATGCTAGGTGCTTTGTTACCAATAAAGATTTAAAAAATCTGATTAAAAGTTGCCTCACCCCAGACTCTAGCTCTGAGCACCCTGGCCTGGGCGTGGGGCCCCTTTGGGGTGAGACAGAGGCTCTTGGCACTTAGCCACCCTGGTCTCTCAGTGAGAACTCTGAGTACCTAGCCCTGCCCTGGGGTTCTGGTGGATTTGGGGGGTGAGTCTGGGGGGTGGGCAGGCAGGGGAGTTACCCCAGCCTATACTTTTCAAGTTCTGGTCATGTCTCTGCTGACCCCCATCCCTTGGTTCACCTGAGAGGGACACTGGGCCTGGGACTTCACAGAAAGGGATGAGGAAGGTGCTGGCTTGACATGCTCCCCACCCCCTCATATCCAGCCTGCAGGGCTTGGTCTCCCCGGGACTCAGTTCTGACAGCAGAATTTACTTGGCTTGATGCAAGATTCTAAGTGGGATCTCCACCCATCCGTTCCCCTCTCCAATTACAGATGCACAAAATGTGCCTCAGAGGACACACCCGTGGCATCATTTAGAGACTGAGCTACTTCTGTTTGCATCAGGGCTGCAGAGAGTGTGCTCTGGGTATTGCTCACAAACCCCCGATCCATCTCTTTCTTGGGGGTACCTTGTACCTCTTCTCTTGCTGGGGGAGGGCTCATAACAATGTCCCCTGGCCCCTAAGACCTGAAAGAGGAAGCCACAGCAGCACTGTGGGAGGTTCCCCAACATGTTGCCTGTGTTTCTTTTCTGGTCAGCAAGTCCTGGGATGCAGGCTCCATCAGGACCCCGAGAGATTCACAGAGAGATCTCCTGCCTGCTTCTTGTGCCCTGGGGAGCCGAAGGCCCTGGCTTGGCTATGCTGTCTGCCAACCCTGGAGGTAGCAGGGATTAGAGAGATGACAGGGAGTCACAGCAGAGGTGAGGCAGCCAGGTTTGGTGGCAGAGGCCAGGAGTGGTGCATATGTGCTGATCTACCTTGGCACAGAGGCAGGCCTGGCTTCTGCTGGAGAATGCTTTGTGGGACTGGGTCAATGCCAAGGGCCAGAGGAGATGGGCCAGGGCCTGGGCCTCAGAGGACTCTGAAGGACATGGGGTTACTGCCCAAGGATAGGTCCATCTTAGCCCATGGATACCAGAGCCTGGGGCCCCTGACTGCTTGGTGCTAGAGGCGTGGTGGCAGTGGTGGCAGCTGCAGTGGGCACACTGTGGCAGACTCTGGAGCATGCATTTGTCTTTTCCATTCCACTGTGGCATGTGCCTCTTAGGGGGACACTGCTGCAGCTGTTACTTAGCTCTGAGCCCTGGGTTTTATAAACAATGCAGCTCAGGACCAACCCAGCCTCTGTCACTTTGGGTCACCCAGGGTGGTGCTTCTGGCTTGCAGTCCTATGGCAGAGACCTTTCCCTGGCCAGTCTGTTCCTCCTCCCCTGCTGGTGAGCTTGGGCCTGAGGCTCAGCCTCTCTGGGCTGGGGCAGGGGCAAACATGTGAAAAAGCTGGCAGAAAAAAAATTAATAAAAATGGAAACAGAATATTTATTAAAGGTTCCCCATGTCCCAAGCAATGAGTAACTCCCCATATGTGTAGCATCTTATGAAACCTGTTAACAGCATGAGGAGATTGGTGCTATCCTTATATTCAGATGAGGAAACAGGCTCAGGGGGGTTAAATTACCTGCTCCAGTCAGAAAACTAGTGAGAAGGGGAGCCGGAATAAGTTATCAATGTGTCTGACTCTGACGTTCAGCAGAGTAGGCAATGGAAGTGTAGTTGAATTCTTTTTTTTGTCTGAAATTTTCTGTAATTTTATGAATTATATTATAAGAATATTAAAGAAAAATGTAAAACATTTTTCCATGATGTTTACATAAAAACTATGTTTTGAGATTTCGGGTTGATATATTTTCAAGTTGTATTTTCACTTGCTATTATCTCACACATACTTTTTATATCCTTTAATGATCATTGTCATTGGTACACAATATTTTACTGAGTCTGACATCCCATAATATCCCTAGCCATCCTGCTGTCATGAACATCTCTGTTGAAAAAGCCTTTTTTCTTCTGTTAATTATTTCCTTAAAGCAAATCCCCAGGAGTAGGGTGACTGGGTGAAGGCAAATGAACATTTTTATGGGTCTTGACTTTTATTGCCAAATTGCTTTCCAAAGGGCTTGTATCAATTTATAAGGACAAGGCAGTCCATTTTTTTCAAGGTCTGTTTTTAAAGCTACTTAAAATAAATAAAATTGTATATGGAGCCAGAGGTCCTGATAATGTGTAAATCATGAGCATCAGCCAAAATGTCCTTGGAGAACCAGCCAGCCCTGGGAGCCAAATGCTAAGTGGTCCAAGAACTCCAATACCGAGGGGAATCACAGCAGGGCAATCAGAGGGAATGACCTGCTGCTAGGTTTTTTCAGGGGGGTCACCTTCAAAGTTGGAACAGTGAGGAAAGAATTGATTCATCCATCAAGTTACTTTTAAAAAGTATTCAATATTCTCCGTTCTTTATAATGTACAACTCCAACTTGTAAAACTTTCAGCTCTGACACAGTGCAGACAAAGCTGGCCTAATTAACAGTAACAATACCAGAGCAGCAGCAGCAGCAGCACCAGCAGCAGCTGCAACTCCCTGTGTTTATAACCTCCGAAGGTGTGGCCATTGCCATCATTTTATAGATAAGGAAACCGTGCCAGGCCATAGCTCCCTGAGAGCAGGGATGTTTGTTTTGCTTCCTGCTGTAGCCTAAGTGTTGAAATGAGCACACAGTAGATGCTCAATAAATACTTTTGGTGCATGAGGCACAAAAGCCCAAGTAGCTTCTCCAGAGTCACGGGAGCCACTGCACAGCTGGGACACCTGCCACAAAGTCCGGGTTCCTAAGCCCTCCGGATGCTGCCTCTTGCATGGGACAGACAGACACACCCAGTTCTGGCCACTCACCTGACTCCAGCTCCCAGCGAACCACTCCACCTTGCCAGTGCAGGGTCCATTGTCACACGGGGTGGCCTCTGCTGGCCGGTTGTTCCCGCAGCCCTCCAAGGGCAGGCTGCTGACGTGGTTGGTCATGCACACCACTGAGCGAGTCCTCACTCCAACCCCACACTCAGCTGAGCACTGTGAGACAGGAGGAGGGCAGGTGAGAGAGGCGGCACCCCAGACTCGGAAGCCCCTTCCAAATGATGCCAAGGAGGGAGGAACACCTCATTTCTATACCAAGTCTTTCTGTAGATACACCTGACCACTTCCCATGCACAGCCTGCCCCATTACAGTAGCCTCCCCTTATCTACTGTTTTGCTTTCTACAGTTTTGGTTACCAACAGTCATCTGTAGTCTGAAAATATTAAATAAAAAGTTCCAGAAACAAGTCAGATATTTTAAATGTCCCCAATCTGCTCCTTCTTTTAGACTAATGTTTCATCACTCCATCCCATACACTTCATGCTGCAGAGCCAGGGTGGTCACGATTCCCTGACTACAGGACAGGCTCATAGAGCCCACGGCATGCTGTTCCCTCTGCCTGGAATGCTCTTCCCTTCCCCAGGACCCATCAGACCCCTTTAAGCTCAAATGTTATCATCTCTGGGGAAACTCCCTCGATCATCGATTCAATGCACTCTTTCTAGCATCAGAATCCTATGGCAGTCTGTAGTCTGCCTTCTTCTACTGTGTTATGGTTACTTGTGTCCTATTTCTTTATTTTTTTTCTTTATAGAAATAATCTTGGCAAGGAAAGGGACTATTGAATCATCCTTAATTCCTTCTCATATCACTGCCTTATCCATGGATGAATCCATGAATATCAGCTGAATAAATGAACACGAACTTGGGTCTCCTCCCTCGCTGCTCATTTTCTTAACACTTTCAGTCCTGTAAGTGGTCATTTATAGCATGACCAAAGTGCATCTAAAGGTTTCTGGGTCTTCTTTTATTTTTATTTTTGGGTGTTGGTGCTTGAACACAGGATGCTTTACCATTGAGCTACATCCCCAGCCCGATTATTTTTTTTTTATTTTGAGACAGGGTCTCATTAAGTTGCTGTGGGTCTTACTAAGTTGCTGAGGCTGGCCTTGAACTTGCAATCCTCTTGTGTCAGCCTCTGAAGTTGCTGGGTCTACAGGTGTGTGCCCAGCTAGGTCTTCTTTTAAAGACAGAGTTAAAGTTTGATTTCTACCAATTACCACTTAAAATTTTGTTGTGTATATTTAAGGTACACAACATGATGTTATGGGACACAGAGATAATAGAAAGATTACTATAGTGAAGCAAATTAACAACATACCCACCATCTCACATAGTGACTCCCCTTTTTATGGCCATAGCAGATAAAACCTACTCATTTCGCATGAACAGATTTATTATCTATAGTCCTCATGTTGCACATGAAAGCTCTAGATTTTTTCATCCTATGTATCTGCTACTTCACATCCTCTGACTACAGCTCTCCATTTCCTTTGCCATTCACCCTTAGTAATCACTATTTTGAGGAAAGAAAAAAAATCTTCACAACCTCATTTCATTATCAAAATGTCCATTTCCATTTTTGTATACTGCCGTCTATTTTCATAAAACCACACCTCAGGTGAACTGTCAAACATTTACATGACTTCTGCTGAATTGGACCTGCCTCCTTTTGAACGAACTCCCTTCTGGAGAAAAGGGTTTGCAGAGGGCCAGAACATGCCACCCAAAATATACTGCTTCAGTGTACTAATTCTTTTGAGCTGAAGGCAATTGAGAAATAGGAGAAGCAAGAAGGGCTTTCTGTCCTTTCCTTTTCTCCCTAAAAGCAGGGCATGAATTTCCAATGAGAAAGGTGCCTTCCCAGTACTAGGAAAAAGAGAACATTTTTATCACTGGAGATGGGGAGTTGGCTCTGAGACGAGTCTGCATAAACTTAGTAAAATAATCTTTAACTTCCATTACTTTCCCCCTTATACTTCTTTCTCACTTTCTTAGAACTTACTCAAAGCTCAACCCTTTCCCCCTGTCTAGTTACTTCTTCACAATTTACTGTTCTTTGTTAAAGTGGTATATGAACCCTTGAGTCCAGACACTTCTTTGGAGTTTTTGCTTCTTTCCTATGAAGTTCCTTGTGCCACAATGATATTAACATCAAATAAAATTTGTATGTCTTCCTCCTGTTAATATTTTGTTAGTTAAATTAATAGGCTGCAGCCAGAAAATCGAAGAGGGTAGAGGATAAGTTTTCCTTCCTTTACATGTTTACATACATACTTTATGACTTTTGCTCTTTTTGCATCATTATTAGAAATCTTACACAATGCAATAGTTCCTTAGGTTAAGAAAATTCTTTGTTACAATAATCGGAATAGTCTGGACTGGAGGGATTTTTGTTTCAGTCATGTATGATCTGGTCTTCTTCCTAACTTGAAAATTCAAGGTATTTATACTCTCTTGTAAAGAATACAAAAATCAAATCTCAATTATCTCTGTGTTTAAAACCCTAAAGAGGGGGCAGGGGTTGTGGCTCAGTGGTACAGCACTTGCTTAGTCATGGGAGGCACTGGGTTCGATCCTCAGCACCACATAAATAAATAAATAAATGGATAAATAAATAAATAAATAAAGTTATAAAAATATATTTAAAAAACCCTAAAGATATTTCTTCCCACGTAATTTACATCTGACTAGTTAACTCAATTTTCTGCTTTCTAAATCTAGAATGCACAGGCATCTGAGAAAATTTCTCCATATTCCCAAGTGGCTTGATTTAAAAGAAGACCGTTAAGGATGAGTGAGAGGACACACTGAGGGGACCTGTAGAGAAGCTTTGCTTTATTACATCAACGGCAGTGAAAAGCACAACTTTAAATTTGGTTCAAGAAGCCTAATGGCTGAAATGAGGGGCAGGGGAGTCCCTCTCAGCAGCAGAGACTGATCTTCAAAGTAAGGCACCAAGACACATCCATTTGTTTTCTCTGGTCTGTCCCTCTTTTTAAAAATTGTTCATTTTTTTTTTGCAATACTAAGTATTAAACCCAGGGTTTATTAGGTGTTAGGAAGTGCTCTACCACTAAGCTACAACCTCAATCCTTTTTATTTTATTTTGACACAAGGTTTTGCTAAGTTGGCCTTAAACTTGCAATCCTCCTGCCTCAGCCTCCTGGGTAGCTAGGATTATAGGTGTGCACCACTGTGCCTAGCTCTGGTTTTTTCCTTTTGAGCTCAATGAATCAGAGGGTGTGTCTTGGTCATGTGTGGTATGCAAGACGTGCTCAATACATGATAATTCTCAATAATGAAAAATTGCTAAGTTTAGACTGAAGCTTAGCAGGGTGGATTTTTATATAAAGCAACTATTCAAATGTGGAATACTGCCATCAGGTGGTCAGTCCTTCATGGAGACTGACTCTTGTAAGGCCAAGGGGTGCCTCAAAGGTCCAGTGTAGACATGGAGCCTATGAAGGATGAAGCAGCCTATAGAAAACTCCCCACTGTGCCAGCCTCTCCTTGGTCATGATTTCCAGTGCATTAACCTTTAATGCTCACCTAGCAATGTTACAGATGAGAAAACCGAGAAAAGCTTAGAGACTCAGCAGTTGCTCAAGGTCAAATAAGAAGTAAGTGGTAGTCAGCTGTGGTGGTGCACACCTGTAATCTCAGCAATTTGAGAGGCTGAGGCAGGATGATTGCAAGTTGAGGCCAGCCTCAGCAATTTAGCAAGGCCCTAAGCAACTCAGTGAGACCTTGTCTCAAAGTCAAAAATATAAAGGTCTGGGAATGTGGCTCAGTGGTTAAGCACCTCTGGGTTCAATGCCAGTACAAAAAAGAAGAAGAAGAAAAAAGCAGTGGCCACAGAGATGATTCCAAAGGCAACGAGCTGTCCTTAAACCCAACAGCATCCTCCTACCACTCAGCCACTCAGCTATTCTAAAGTTCCAAAGAAAGAATGGACATTTAGGGATAAGTTTATATTCTAGAGGTAGACAAAGCAAAATTTGTTTTACTTACATCCTAGCTCCAAACTTACTTGTCTTAAAACATCTCCATAAAAACCAAAAAAGTTCTCTAAATAGAAGAACAAAGGGCCCATTCTTTGCTCTATTTTAATTGTAAGATAGAGGTTAGATGCAGCAAATACTTATGTTAAAATAAATAGCAAATTGACATTAAGGGGAAATTTAGACGTTGTTATTGAAGGGGAAATAGCTGATGTAGAAATCCTTGGAAAATTCATGTGTAGAAGTTTACTACACTAAATAAATAGGGGAGATACACAGAGGAATGAACCACGGCAGGTTTTTTTTTCTATCTACATAGTTGTTTTATTTCTGTATATATTGCAATCTGAGTCCAGTGCCTTTTTCAGAGTGGGGCACATATAGAGAGATACAATTAAAAAGGTATAATAATTCATCAAAGTAAACTGATTAGTAAAATGCTCCTAGTTTGTTGGGGAGATGATAAATTGAAATAATCTTTATGGAGATAAGTTTGTCAAAATCTATTGAGTTCATATTATGTGTCCATAACGTTTGGTCCAATAATTCCACTTCCTAGACACGATTTAGGGGAATAAGAAAAGGCACATATAAAGAGGGATACATAAGAATATTCACTGAAAATCCTTTTGAAGGTCCAATTTAAAATAGTAGAAAATTAGAAAAAAAACTCAAACATTTAGAAATGGGGGACTGGTTCAATTACAGTAGCTATACAATAGCTTATTTTTTTTTTTTTTTTTTACTAAAAACCATGCATTAAAGACTTTTAATACTATGGAAATGTTTACAACATGTAAGTGAAAAAAGCAGGTTATCAAATTATGCCTGCATTATGACTTATATCCTTAAAATATCTAAAAGTAGTATAACCCCTATGTGCAGAGTATGTATGAGAAGCAAAAAAAAAAAATTTAGAAAGTGTGGCTAAATAATCTCAAACTATTATCTTTTAGTAAAGAGATTTTGGGCCTAGTTTTCTGAATTTTTCATATTTTTTATAGTAGTGCATTACGTTCTTCAAAAATAATCCTCCATATGAAAATGAAACCCAGCATCATTCTTCTCTTCTATTTTCTTACACAATATATTTATCAAGTTTGCTGTGAATGCAAATAGATTCTAGGGTGGCTAGAAACCCAGAAATGAAATCACTGAAGAATTAATTGAAGGAACTAGGACTTTTTAGTCTGGAGAAGTGGAAGGGCTCTCCAAATGGCCACAGGCTGCCGTGCAAGCAGGGTCACTCAGATTCTGTAAAGGACAAGAGCCGGAGGCTCTTTGGAAACCTCCAGAACCCTTGAGCTGTATGAGAAACAGATGAGCGAGTCTGGACACGGGGAGAATTTCTGACCAAGGAATCAGACAAGAACCTGAATGACCTTGGCAGGAAGGCTGCAGAGCATCCGCGTGCTGGCAGGGAGCTGATCAAAGCGACCGCCGACACCTCCCAGCACTGATTCCACAACACCGCCAGCTAATGTTTGGGGTGGGAGGCTTGGAAAGGGGGCGATGTGCAGACAGAATTGGGATGAGCTCCTCTGGACTCGGCAGTCTGAGTTGGTGGATGCCCTTTCCGTGTGTTTCCCTGTGGGTGGAGCCTCCCAGGTGGCTAAGCTGGGGCCCCTTACCGCCTACCCCTGAGACCCAGGGCCCAGTTAGCTCATCCCAAGAGCTCAGTGTTGACACCAAGGGCTCTCTATCTGGGGGCATCCTGGGGCTAAGAGGCAGCAGTTGTGTGCCACCAGGAGCCCTGAATCCACAAGAAGACAAGCGGCTGCATGGCCGTCTCCAGGACCATCTCTGAGGGTGGACCCAAGGCTGCACGCACAGGTTGTCCTTTCTTTCTGAATAACAAACTCACTGATGTGGATTATGTGGTGAAGAGAGGGACAGAATTAAATGACCCTTCTCATCTCCTTCCCCCTTGTCTTTTCCCCACCCCAACGTACACTCTTTAATTTTGCTTAGTGTTTTTCCTTCAAAAATAAAAATAAAACTTATTTTTTATTGTTATGTATATTTGTGCATAAGACTTGCCATCGTGACCATTTTTAAACTTCCTTCAGTGGCACTAGGTGCATTTCCTGTGTGGCCCTCACCACCCATCTCCAGAATCTCTTCCTCGTATAAACCCTATTTTTGCCTGTGACAGATCAACTCCGTCTAATACTGATTTTCTTTGTATACAGGTCACTGCTGGACTCACAGAACTTTATATGCCTTTGAGTTTTTCATGGACACCTGACACTTAGGAGGCTGAGGGAACCAGGCTACTGGGGAGAGGGACAGGGTCTAAAATGTTTTTAGTTATTAAAAAGCAGGGGAGATGCCTACGTTTTGCTGAATGTCTGTTATTTGCCAGGCACTCACAAAACAAGAAAGGTGTGATGTAATTATTCCCTATATTTAGTATTTCATTATTTAATCATACACAGTGCTAAGGAGAGTTAAGTTCATTTTTTTTTCTCACACCCACTTCTCAATCTTGAAATTTCAGTCCTTAGATGAGGAGACAGAGCATGTAATAATCAATCTTTGGTCCTTTTTTTTTTTCAAAGTCAGAAATCAGCCTTGGGACTCCGAGCTGGTGATTTGTCTTTGCGTGGTTTGGGGATACCCTGTGACATACAGCTCCTACCCACTTAGCTTAGTGGCTTGGCCTGAGGCTGTCTGCCACTGACACACTCACCCTTTCACTCCACTCGGTGAGGAACCAGCTCTTTGCACAGGGTCCCATGTCGCAGTTCTCGATGTCATTTGGCCGGAGCTTCATGTTGCATTCCTCATCATCGACCACATCCCCAATGTTGCTCACACACTTCACATCTCGGGTCCTCTGTCCCACTCCACAGGGCACTGAGCACTAAAACACAGTAACTTACATCAGTGGCATGTGTCCTCACTCTTCTGTCACCCGTGTCCTGAATGGATAACTGTGGTGAGGTCCCCAGTGTTGTAGGTCCCCCTGGGGAAGGATCTTAGCCCTAGAAAACTTCACGACTCTTTTCTTTAAGACCTTCTTAGAGGAAATCTTGCCTATTTTATTCTGATGGCTCTCAGTTTTTCCATCTATAAAATGGGAGAGTTGGCTGTGTTAGTGGTTGTCTACCTCACTCCACCCCGACACCTGGGTCTGATGAGGTCAACAGGCACAGGGCTCCCATGGGCTCATCCATGAAGTTGGCTGTGGGTGATGCACACCAGCCTGAACTCAACTGAGCTCTTGGTACACCCCAGGACCTGCAAACACAGCTAACCAGCACCCTGGGGATGGGTTTCCTCCTGGGGAGCTGAGGGTTATCTTGTCTCAGGTCCTGGTGGGAGGAGGTGGGAGAGTGGTGGTGGGTCCTGGAGACGGGGGTCTGCAGCAGGCTGCCCTGCCCCATACCGAGGTCCAGTCAGTCCGGATCTGCCACTCGCTGCAGATCTTGAGTTGGCAGGTGCTGGTGGTCTCAGGCTTCTCCAGGTGCTGGCAGCGGTAGGGCTGCACCGTCAGGCTGCGGTTGGCGTACACCTGGCGGCACAGAACCTGGCGGTGCTGCATGCCCAAGCCACAAGTTTTGCTGCATTCAGACCACTCCCCGATGTCCCAGCTGGCTCCGAAAAGAGGTGGGGTGGGCGGGGGTAGAGAGAGAGAGAGAGACTTCAGAGGGAAGCGTGAGCCCAGCCCATTCATAATCATCAGAATCCCTGGGGGACCCTCCTCCTGGATCATTGGTTGCAAATCTGACTAAGGTCATCTGACTCATAAGGGAAGCAAATTTTGTTTGACATGCTATTTGCCAGTGACCAGGGCCCAGATTCTATATGAAGTTATAGAATGCTGAGAAGGTACAAAGGATTTCTATCTAGTAAACAAGGTAAAACAGAACCCAGCCACTTCAAAGGGGACTTTAATTACGCTGGGGAACATAACCTGGTTTGGCACCAGAGACCTCCCTCCAGCAGCCCTTCCTTTGCATATCCTCCTCTGTCCACATCCGTTTTGCATATCCTCCTCTGTCCTCTCAACTCAGTGATTAGTTGCATGTGACATCAGCACATGCTCATTATGCATTTGGATGAGAGTATTATTTTTATTACTCAGAGAATTAGGTTTTGACCTTTTAGGGCCTTTCCCCCAGTTCTTTTAGAAGTATCTAACCAGTCTAAGACCTCTCTTGAGACACTTTTTTCTGAATTTTCCAGGCCCACTCTCAGTACCCTCTCTCTGTACTCAGCTCCCTGACAGCACTGATGGTACCAGGTTCCCATTCTTTGCTTCCACCTGTTTTCCTTACCAGGCTAAACCTCAGTTGCCCCAATTTCCCAAAGGGTGGGCTTTCTTGCTCAGTGTGCCACTTGCTAAAGGCCAGCAGCTCCCGGGTTTCTCCAGAAAGACAGGTAGGCTTGCTAAACAGACCACAAGGCATGCACAGCCAAGTCTGGTGTTTGTAAATCCGACTCAGACTAGTTTAATAACTAGATTCTATCTGCTATTAAGGTCTCATGCACACCAACCAGAAGTGACCCGACAATAGGTGACCTAGACAGAGGCCTCTTACAAGGCTGGGCAAGGGAAGAGGTTGCAGGGCTCCTCCTCTGGGGTTGGCTTCATGCTGGAGTCACAGAAGCTCTCTGGAACCTCTTCGTGAGTGTTTCTGTGCACACAGCGGAAAATAGGGTACTGTGATCCT
Source organism: Urocitellus parryii (assembly GCF_045843805.1). Taxonomy (NCBI): domain Eukaryota; kingdom Metazoa; phylum Chordata; class Mammalia; order Rodentia; family Sciuridae; genus Urocitellus; species Urocitellus parryii. The sequence goes on along the minus strand of NC_135536.1, from coordinate 115,321,213 downwards.
GTAAGGACAAGGAGAGCGCCACGGTCAGCCTCACACACTTGAAGCTGGGCTCCGGGATGGTGCACAGGTGTTGAGGGCTGGTGAAAGGAGGACCATCCCCACAGGCCCTCCTTCACCAGTATGTCGATATGCACTTACTCACAGGACTTTGCTAGTGACTATGGGCGTGCAAAGGAGAGTCCCACACAGCTCCTGCCTCAGAGTGTTTCTACTCTATTTGTGGACATGGTTTGAATATATTCAAAGGTAGATAAAAGCAATTTTCACAATGGTTTGAAATAACAAAAAAGAATTCACTAGGTTGGGAGTGACTATAGAATGAACACAAATAGTTACTTTCTAAGGTTCTCTGGAAGCATCCAAGAGAAAGTGTCCTGGAGGGGTGCAGCCATGTTTCAGAGAAAGGGCTGGGCTTGGGTAGTTTATGTGCACCTGTATTGGGGGAGGGGCTGCCCAGGTGGTTAATCTGGAATAAAAGTACCTGCTTGACAAACTGACTTTCTAGACCAGGTACACATGTGTGGCAAGTTGAAGCAAAGCAGGAAGAAGATTCAAGATTCAAGAATAGCTGCTGTCTCCCTTTGTAACATATTTCTACATTACTCTAACAATGTCCAAATCCAGTGGTAATTCTGTTTCAGGTATGTCTGCTTCTCATGAAGACAGTGGGCTATTCAGGGACAGGACTAGTTCTTATTCATCTCAGCAACTCCAGGACCTAGGAAAGTAGCAGGTGCTCAATACAAGCTTGTAGAATAAATATTTATTAGAGGTTGTAATAGTTTGGATCTGGAATGTGCCCCAAAGCCTTATGTGTTCAAGGTCTGGTCCTCAATTGCATCAATATTTAAAGGTGGGTATTTGAGACATGATTGGATTTCGAGGGCTCTAACCTAATTGGTGGATTAAACCACTGATGGAGTCATAATTCGATGGTATTAGTGGGAGGTAGTGGATACTGTAGGAGGTAAAACCTAGTTGAAAGGAGTAGGTCCTTGGGAGTGTGCCCTTGGGGGCTATATTTTGTGTGTTCCCTGCCCCCCACACCCTGACATAAGCTTCCTGGCTGTCATGAGCTGAGCAGCTTTCCTCTGCCATGCCCTTCTGCCATGATATCCTACTTCACCTCAGGCCCAAAGCAGTGGAGCTGGTTGACTGTGGACTGAAACCTCTGAAACCATGAGCCAAAAATAAATCTTTCCTCTTCTAAGTTGTTTTTCTCAGGCATTTGTCACAGTGATGAAAACCTGACTAACACAGAGGTATTATACTTGTTTTTGGTATTTTGCTAAAAAAAACTGCCTCATGGTTTTGTTTTAGAAACATAGCCAAGTTTCACTGGCTTAGTTAGGATAAAACTATTTTGAACAACAAGCCAGAATTTGATCAGTGAAATTTCCAGCTCTCAATTCAGTTCTGTCTTCCTCTCTGCTGCCACCTGCTGACAGCACTGGGGTACTACTAGTGGAATTTTAAGAACAGAGAATACTATCTGAATCAAGCTTCTGAGATTGCTTCTTCACAAATAGCTGTCTACCTCCAGTCCGGGGTGGTGCATAATTCCTGCTGGGAAGAGCACTATAATTTATTCTAAAACTACTTATTTCTGTTGCTAATTTGCCAGGCACTTATATTTTCTGGAGCTACGACTTACATGTCTTGATATGACATCAGCCATGCAAGTGTCTCAGATATCCTTCAAATTGATTTTGTATGACAGAATGAGCCAGAGGATAGGTTGTTCTCATAAAAAATTTGTCAGTTTGTAAGACAGTTTTGAATCTGAAATAATCATTTGTTTAAATGACTCTGGTTGTAAGAATTTACAGTGTAGCTATAACTTGAGACCATTATTTAAAATAACGTTCCAATTAGGCCCAATTATTAGCTCAGTAAAAAGCAGTACTGACTGTAAAATTGATGGGAAGCAAAAACTTTTGAGGAATTAAATTTTGTTCAACTACATATCTCCTTCCATTAAATAGAACAGATTTCTAATTAAATTCAATAAACATTAAGCATATTGTGCTGAGTTAAAAAGAAGAACAAGACTTAACTCCCAGCTTGCAGTGCACCCATTTAGGACCCAGCTATTAAGGGTTTAAGTAAAGATCTTATTTAGCCTATTCCTTTCCCTCTAGACCATGTGGGTTTAACTTTTCCACTTATAAGTTTGTGGATTGGAAAGCAAAAATCACTACCCCAACCACTTGGCACTCACCGAGGGGGAAATCTAATATTTTTAGCTAAAAGGATACAGGATACCATAGGAATGCTCTTGCTTGGAAGGATGGGTCCTGCTTGGGGGCGTTTGGCAGGTGGCCACTGCTTGCCTTCCCCCACAATTTTATTGCATTTATGTGCATTGTCCATTGTCCGTGGTCCAGCTCCATGGAAATGAACCAAGGAAATGAAATCAGAGGCTCTTTGTCTCTCTGATGGTGAGGAAATACTGGACCTACAATTCTTGACTCCAGCAACTGCAATGGTTTCTTTCTTTAGGTCAGTTCTTACATCCACAGAAAGGGAGATTGTCACTCAGAAGGGCACCTGACTACCTCGCATTGTCCAAGATTACAATCCAATGATTCTTATCATTGCCCGAAAGCAAGGACAGGGTGTTGAGGGCAGGTGCTGGCTAGGCTTAGGGCAGAAGAACAAATGTGGGGTTGGTTGGTCTGGCTGGTATGTGGGAATCCTGATCAAAATAGAAGTGTGTTATGTCAGAATTGGGAACTGTACCTCAGGTTATTAGTTTACAATAAATGTTGTTAGTTAGTTAATTCAAGGGATGGGGTGGAGGTCAGTGAGATATTATGGAGAGATGGATGTAAGATGGATCAAGTAAGAGGTTAATAACTCTAGGCTTGTACCTGCAGGAATCAACTGAGCCATGCCAGGACTTTGACAGAGGTCTGGGTAGTGACATACAATCTTGGCTACCATCCTAAAAGGCTAATACCATGATTGGCATGCTGCTGCCGAAACATTTACAAAAAGGGAAATGTAAATGTGGGAGACACAGACACGTGTGGCTGGCTCCCCCAGGGGGGATGGGCAAGAGTCTGGGAGAGGGTTTGTAAGGCACAGATGATGAGATTGCAAGAGGTATGGATTTGGGTTATGCAGAAAAGGGTTGGACAGTGCTGGCACTCTTAGAATTTCTTGGTTACAACACACTTGATAGTCCTGCTGATGACTGCGAGATGAGCTATATGTTCTATGCATCCACATTGTCTCCCTGGCCTTGCACATCTGGTGACATCACTTTAGAGGGAGCACAGGAGGGGCACCCTTGGGCTGCTGGCATTTGTCACATGAAAGAAAAAGAGAGCTAGGACTATAAGAAAAGGGAAGGTTAGGGAAAGAAATACCCCCATTTTTTGTTTATTCCCAATGTACCTCTGCAGTATCTCTTTGGCTTCCAAACCAGTACTGTCTAGCAGGGAAAAGAAGAAGGTAGGAATGTCACCTCAGATACTCATGAGTGGCAGATGCCAAGTGTGGATGTGCACATGTGCAAGTGGATGTGTACAGCCTAAATATTTAAAATGGGTATGGATGCCAAATTCCAGACCTCACAATCTAGAAGACAGTGTGAATCCACAATGTCAAGGAGAATGCTACCTTAAAGATTACACAGAGTCATATGGAAACATAGAGACACAGACTATTCTTTTTCTTTTTTTTTTTTGTGGTTCTGGGGATTGAACCCAGGGTCTTTTGCATGCAAGGCAAGCACTCTACCAACTGAGCTACATCCCCAGCCCCAGATCATTTTTGAATATATGAATCCACATTTTTTATGTTATTGATAGCACATGGGTAAAGGCAGGAATAGAGTTGTGTGTCTAGGATATAATAAAGATATAAAAGCTGTTCTTGTATTTTTTCTAATAGTTCATACAGCCCACATATGAAATATAATAATCTATTCATTTATCCTAGACACATTTGAAATAGGCTGCTGTGCTGTGGTACCAGGTGCAGAGGCTACAAACTGCATACTCATGGAGACAGCCCAGCCAGGAAGGGTGGGGACAGAGATGTTTCCTGAACTGCTGGGAGTCCCAGATGCAGAAGTGCCTATTTGCATTTTGCAGAATTAGGAAAGCTTCACAGAGGAGGTGGCATCTGAGGTAGGTAGGTCTTGGAGTAGAAACAGGAGTTTGCTGGCTCAATACCAGAGGATAAGAGGAAGAGTTTTTACCTCAGTGTGGATCACACATCCAGGGTAGGTTAGGGGCCAAAATAACTGGAAACTTTGGATACGGGGTCTCTCCATCATGTCAAGTATAGAATAGAGAAAGGCCTGCTGAATGGCTACCTAGACGAGTGAGCAGCATCCATCCAGTTACTGCTGGACACAGAGTATGGAAGATGTGTTGGCCAAAGGTACATACTTTATCCTTATCTCATTATGTCCACAATGCAATGCCTTATGGTGGCTGGGTGGGGTGGAAGAGAAACTTCTATCTATGCCATTCTTGATATGTCACCACATGATGAGCTGGACCCAGTGGTGCATGCCTGTAATCCCAGCAGCTTGGGAGGCTGAGACAGGAGAATTGTGAGTTCAAAGCCAACCTCAGCAATGGTGAGGTGCTAAGCAACTCAGTGAGACCCTGTCTCTAAATAAAATACAAAATAGGGCTGGGGATATGGCTCAGTGGTCAAGTGCCCCTGAGTTCAATCCCCAGTATCAAAAAACAAAACAAAAAAATCCCCCCAAACCCCAAATGATGATAATTTTCATCCTTTTAATGACTTTCTCTCATTTTCACCTAGTTCTGAGTATATCTGACTCCTTTCACAGGCATCACACCACTATACAGATGGCAGAATATTTTGGAAATAATACACTTTGATCTTGGGTTCCTATGTTAATTACATTACATACTACTTATCTCTATAAATGTCATGGCCAGAGTCTCATTAAAATGATTTTGGCCTTAATGCAGAATTACTCCTAGCTTTCTACCTCTCTCAAGACACATTCTACAGGCATTTTCCCTCATAAATGTGATTTTCCCTCATAAAGCTTACAGAAGAAGTTGGGTTCAACGAATTGCCAGTCCACATTCTTTGCACATGTATCAAGCATGAGCACAATAAAATTGGAATAAAACCTTGTAAATTAATACTCTAGTTACCAAGTCTTTATGGAATTTCAGAGATTCTGGGCAGGAAGAGCTCTAGCTCCCAGAGGAATCCAAGACTTAAATTTTATTCTCAAAGCCACTAAGTCAAAGCTTTAGAAGCAATTGTGAGAGATTTTTCTATGTTCGAATTATGTCAAGATTTCCAAATTTCATACTCTTAGATTCAAGTCTCTTGAAGAAAAGAAAAGAAAAGAAATCCCAAAACAATATGTTGGGTGTATCACATAGTGACACAGGTTGTAGGAAATCCTGGGGGGACACAGCCTTTTTGTTTCTATAATAACCTCCCTTCAGACAACAACCATTTCAGGGACAATAATAGAATTTTAGTACAAATGAGAGGCTATTATTATATATCTGAAGGATATGATAACTACAGTTTATAGAGTATTCTTGTAACGAGGATCAAAGTTACCTTGAAGCAGAAGCACAGTTCATTTCCTATCAAGGGGACAATGTCACATAAGGAGTTTCTAGATACCATGATCCACACCTATCCTAACTTTGGAGCTTCCAAGGAAATGGGATGCTGGGTCCATGTTCAGGCCTCATGTTGGCCCCTTGACACAGTCATGCTTTGAGCCTGTCAAAACTCTGCTTTATTGAAATGACACCAGAACTCCATCCATCTCCCAAATCCTATAACTCCCTTTTGTTTGGAGAGACAGGCCATGCTTCTTCAGGTTTCTAGTGTCCCTTCTTGCAGTAAGTTAATAAACCCAACTTTGCTGGGTACAGGTTTGCCCCTTGGAGGTCCTATCTGACTGAGTTAGGCTAATGGATGAATATGGAATTAAGATTTTTACTGGGAGAGTATGGAAAGGAAACCATGAGTATAAAAGCCAGCCAATTAACACCTCAAGCCCTCAAAGTATGTTTTACTCTCCTAAAATCATTAGATTTGAGAATGAGTTTAAAATGGCATTTGTGTAAAATCTTCTACAACCTTGACTTGTATATCAATTTTAGACCTGAAATGTGCATTCTGTAATTACTGTGAATATATATATGCCCAGAAAAGGCCTAACTCAGCAGCCTGGGTTGCTCAAACCCTGCACATTGCACAGAAAGGTCTGTCCTCACAACTGTCCCTGAATCAGCTACTGGGAGATGACCTTGGAGTCCTTGGAAAATTCTGCCTGGTGAGAGTTTTTCTATGCCTGAGATCTTGGGCCATGTGTATGGATTTGTCAGGATAATTTGTGCCGACAATGTGATTTACAGTGACTGTATTTGTATGCCTCAAGCCTTGCTACACTGTATTGGTTTGACCTTGGGGGTACTAAAGGCTGTGTAGCTAATGCAAGCCATGTGGGAGCTACATGCCTATATGACTAATGCCCAGTAAAAGCTCTGGACACTGAAACTTGGGTGAACATCTCTGGTCAGCAGTACTCAGGGTGTGTTGTCGCACATCACTGTGGGGAAAATAAAGGGTATCCCTGAGTGGCTCTACCAGGTAACCTCGAGGGGGAGACACCTGGAAACTGGCCCTTGGTTTCTCCTGGACTGTGTCCATATGTTATTTCTCTTTGCTGATTCTAAACTGCATCCTTTTATTGTTATAAAGTGTAAACATGAGCCTTTCTGAATCTTGTAAGTCCTTGTAGTAGATCACTGAGCCCAAGGGTCATCTTGGGGACCTCTAACCCTGCCTGTTGTGCCAATGAACCATTTCACAGGTAGGACACCGAAGTGAGGATTTGCCACACACCCTGAGACATACTTCCTTGTTTGGGTTCTGCAGGGACACCCTGTCCCACAGGCAGGCTCACCTTTCCCACAGGTTGTTGAACATTCTGTTGTCCCCAGCTGCTTCCAGTTGTGATCCCGGCTTCTTCGTGGGGGCTGTGGCACTGGTGGTACCAAGTTGTCTGGTCGATGGGAAGAAAATCTATCTGGATGCCTGACCGGGAAGGTCTGCACCGATTCTGAGGTGAAGATTTCAGATGCCTCCCCGTGCAAGTCTTCCTTCTCCCCGTTCTTCTCTTTCTCTTCTCCATCTTCCTGGCTTCTACCTTCTTCATCCAGCTGGCCATTGAGGGGTTCCCCTAGGAGAGGCCAGCGCACACACAGAGAAGAAAGATCATTTTGGACACTGAGTAGAAAGAGGAAATGGCTTCAACGTTAGAAATTACGTGGCATGAGATCATTTCTAATCTGCAACACTTAAGTATAGGATATTTAAAATAAGCAGATGCTAGCTTTCTTAATATTCAAAATATGAATTAAAAATCAATAAGAAAAAAGATGAACATCCCAATAGGAAAAGTATACAAGGGCCATGGAGAGGCAGTTTCCATCAAAAGACATGCAAACAGCCAAAAGCCACACAAAAATGTTCACTTCATTCCTAACGAAAGAATTACACCCGAAAACAAGAATAAAACCATCAATAGCTCCATTTACCTAATGAGAAGGATCAGAAACTCGGAGTTTCTGATCAATCCCTGGCTGAAGGTGCATGAAAACACTTAAATTCACTGTTCATGAGCCTGCAAATAGATGCCAATTTTTAGAGGGTGATTTGGCTCTAGCTATCCAAAATTTAAATTCACATACACCCTTTGACCTAGTGATTCAGCTCCTAAAGTCTTTGTCAGACAAAGATTCTCATTCTTTGATGTAAAGCTGAACATACAAGTATGATTATTAATATGGTTATTATTTGAAATAGCAAAACAGTAGAACAGACTTCAATGTTCACGGAGAATAGTGATAAAAATATATTATGCTGCAACTGCGAAATGGAATGCTATGTGAATTTTCTTTTTAAAAGAATGCAGCACATACGTGTTCTGACATGGAGATATTGACTATGATATGTTGTTTGATGAACAAAAAAGGCATAGAATTCAGTTTGTATACACACACACACACACACACACACACACACACGTGGCAGGTCACTTTTGGGATGTTAATTTGTGTTTGGTGGCCTTTCTTTGTCCCCCCCCTTCCTCCCCTAGTCTGAAAGGGGATCCATGTTCTTAGATTTTTTTTGCTTTGGTTTTTTGCAGGAGAGAAAATAAAGCTGCTTGAAGTTGATGGCTCTCCTTTAGCACAGTACAAAGCTGGGCTCTCAGGGAGGGCAAAGTGCAAGTTCTGTCAGTTAAGGAGGAGGAGGAGGAGGAGGAGGAGGAGGAGGAGGAGGAGGAGGAGAGGGAGAGGGAGGGAGGGAGGGAATAGGGAGAGGGCTTTTTTGAATGTAGGAAAAGTAGGAACCTGAGGTCTTGGGTTTCCTGAGCACCATGGACCCTTCATGCATCAGGAGGAGCAACCCAGGAGGTGGCCATATCTGGAGTAGGGTTGGGGGCTGGCTTTGGGCATCCTTGTCCCCAACAGAGGCTGGAAGTGGCAGAGCCCCAACCCACAGCTCCCATGAGGCTGTCCTCAACCTACAGTTTTCAATGGAATTGGCATAAATAGACCTTCAGAGGGTCCAGCCAGTGCTCTGGCCCTTCTGAGATTCTGGGATCTTTCCTCATATCGAGAGAGAGAGAGAGAGAGAGAGAGAGAGAGAGAGAGAGAGAGAGACAGACAGACAGACAGACAGACACACCCCGTACTGACATACTGAATTTTCTACCAGTTTCAAAGAAGGTTAACATTGAGGTTGGATTTAAGTTGAGTGATGGAAAATAACATTCTGTGATATTCCTTGTATATTTGAGATTGTAGACAAAGATTCAGATTGTCTGCAAACATGTTTGTGTATGCATATAAAGGGGTGAGGCAGAGTCCCTTCAAATTGTTATGAGAGATTCCCTCTGGGAAGGGGATGGGGCTGGAGGCTATTGCTTTTTTTTTTTTTTAATAATTTTATTTTTTAGAGAGGTTTAAAGTTCAAAGCAAAACTGAGCAGAGGGTGCAGAATTCCATATGTCCGCTGTCCCCACATGTGCATAGCCTCTTTCACTATCAACATCCTGATGGCATACATCTATCTATGGTTTTGGATAAAAGCATAATGACATGCATCGGCCATTATAGTGTCATACAGGATAGGTTCACTGCCCTGAAATCCTCGGCTCTGCTGGTCATTCTTCCCCCCTCCCACCCCTGGCAACCACTGATATTTTTTATTTTTTCCTTAATTCTGACTTTTCTAGAATGTCATAGAATTGGAATCAGTAAGCATATAGCCTTTTCAGATTCATTTAGTAATATGTATTTTAGGTTCCTCCATATTTCTTGTGTTTTCTTTTTTTTTTTTGTACTGGGGATTGAACTCTGGGGGTGCTTTACCACTGAGATACATCCCCAGTCCCTCAGTTTTTAAATTTTGAAACATAGGTTCTCACTACGTTGCTGAGGGTTTTGCTAAGTTGCCGAGGCTGGCCTCAAATTTGCAATCTTCCTATCTCAGCCTTCTGAGTCACTAGGATTATAGGTGTATGCCACTGCACCTGATTCTCCACGTCTCTTGGTGGCTTGGAACCTGGTTTATTTTCACCACGGAGTGCTATTCCACTGTCTGGATGTGCCACTGTTTATATATTCACCTATTGAAGGACATCTTGGTTGCTCCCAAGTTTTGGTAATTACATGGGAGCTGTTTTAACTTTATGTTTTTCCATTTTTATTGAATATGTTCAAGTATGTATCATTTTAGTATAAAATAAGGAGGCATATTCTAGAGTTACTATAAAGCACAGTTAAAAATATAGGGCTTTGTGGGCTGGGGATGTGGCTCAAGCGGTAGCGCGCTAGCCTGGCATGCGTGTGGCCCGGGTTCGATCCTCAGCACCACATACCAACAAAGATGTTGTGTCTGCCGAGAACTAAAAAATAAATATTAAAAAAAAACTCTCTCTCTCTCTCTCTCTCTCTCTCACACTCTCTCTTTAAAAAAAAATATAGGGCTTTCTCCACCCCTTTACTTGTGCTTTTTTACTTTGTTGGTTTTAAACAAACCACTTTGTGTTTTAAAAATTTATGTGCAGATTAGGCAAACAGAATAAAGATCAAGACATATGGATATAAATGATATTATGCAGATTGTTACTAGACAAAAAACATTTTAAAATCTTTTTATTATCTTGTTTGTTCTGGGCACTAAAGAAAAACGGATTCATTCAATCTCCACCCATATCTCCAGAAAGACTACTTTTGAACTGCAGTTTATCTTTTCCCCTTTATTGTTTAGACTGAGAATTTGTTCAGAGAAGTTACCGACTTGCCTGAGGGTGTATAGAAAGAAAGTGACAGAGCTGAATTCAGAGCCTCCTGATTGTTGACATGGAGGATGGAGCCTGGTCCATATGTCCTCTTCCCTCTGTCACCTTTTACAACTGCTCCCTTCTGGCCTGCTCTGCTCCAGGAAGCTGATCCCAGAATCCCCTGCTATCCATTTGCTGAGGTCCATTAGGCCTGTTATCAATCATCCTGTTTGACTTCAGTCTATCCAACTGTCCTTAAAAATCAGCAACAGATCTCAGAAATCCCAGTATTTTGCCATCTGTGCTTGATTTCTCAGACTGTGTTTTGCTCCTGGAAATAGCATCAAATTTTGTGTGGGTGTTGTGCTGACTTGAGGTTTGGACAACACCCCTGTCCCATGTGCTGACCCACCACATACCCCTCTCTAGGCAGCCAGGTGGCTCCTCCCCAGACTGTGGCAATCAGAGAGCTTAGTTTTCCAAACTGTAGCCCACAGAAGGATGGATGGGCCAGGTCTGGCACCTGTTCCCTTTCTTCCTAGGACAGGTACTGGACCAGGTAACCTTCAGGCAGGATAATAGCACAGGATGGTCACACAGGCCAGTCTGAGGTCACTGCTCAGGCATGGAACCTGGATAAATAACTCAGTCTCCTGAAGTTTCCAGTCCCTTGCTCTTAAATTGAGGCTAATGATAGAAGCTGCCTCTGAGCTCTGTTGGGAGACCTCAGAGCCTGGACTCAGTGTGTGTGAGCGATCAGTCCTTGGCATTTCCAGTCTCCTTCTGGTTGGTGGGCTCACTCATCACCTGGTGGGGCCATGTCTGCAGAGAGCAGCACCATACCCAGCACCACCACCCTGTCCACCAGCAGCACCCCTGGGAAGCAGCAGGGTGGATCATTTGGTGTGAACCTTGTGATTTGTTTTAATAGGTCAAAATATTATCAACAGAAGCATCAGGGGACCAAGAGAAATGGCGTGTGGTGGACAGGTAATCCACTCTGCCCCCATACAGGTCCACGGCCTAATTCCTGGAACCTATGATATATGTTGCTTCATATGGCAAAAGGGACTTTGAGGATGTGATTAAAGATTTTGAGATGGAGAGATTATCTGGGAGGGCTATGTAATCTTAAGGTCCTTGAAAAGGAAAGAGCTAGGAGGGTGAGACTTAGAGGAGAGATGGGATGGTGGAAGAGGGCTAGAGTCAGAGAGATCTGAAGGTGCTACTGTCTGGTTTGGAGGTGGAGGAAGGGGCTGGGAGCCAAGGAAGGCAGTGGGCTCTTCAGGCTGCACAAGCCAAGGGAACAGGTTCTCCCCTGGAGCATCCAGAGTGAGCCCTTCCCTGGCCCTGCTGACACCTTGACTCTGGCCCAGTGAAATCCTTTTCAGATTTCTGACCTCTGAAACTGTAAGGCAGTAAAATCTATCTTATCCTGAGTCACTAAGTTGGAGGTAATTTGCTACAGCTGCCGTAGGAAATTAATGTGAGACATCTCAAAATGCTGGACTAGAAAGGCAGACCCGATGTTCACCTTGTTTTTGAATCAAGTGAATAAAATGGTCTTATCAGTAAGGCTTACACCAGTGGTGAATCATGCTGCCATAGTAAGGCCCACTGACTTTGAAATGTGGGATCATGGTTTTCTATGTGTTGACAAAGAGAGCAAGAGACAGAGAGAGAGAGAGAAAGAGAGAGAGGAGAGAGAGAGAGAGAGAGAGAGAGAGAGAGAGAGAGAGAGAGAGAGAGAGACCTTTAAAAGGAAGTGTCCCAGTGCTTGGTGGTAAAACAAGGGATTTTACCTGGTCTCCTGTGAGGTGGCACCTGTGGGCTGATGGCGTTGGTTCCCATGATGACATACTCATAGTGAACTCCTGGGTTGGGTTGCTGGTGTATCATCTGATGGTAGAAATGTCAGTGTTACTGCTGTGGCACACATGTGCATCCCCTTTCCTGCTGACATGGGTTACAATAGTACGAGTGGTGCTATTGCCACATGAGAAGGTTCATTCACATCTAGTAATGTCAGTGACCCTGTGGCACATGAAACCAAGCTATTTCCAGAGGGCTTCTCATCATTTGAGGAATGAAGAACTTGATTCTTGAGCAGATCAGAAGCAAACTAGGCTGAGAGTCAAGATTTTTATAAATACCACCTAGGAAGCAGAACCTTTCTGTTGGCTGCCAGCCATTCTAGGCCATGGCTTTGCCTTTGCTCCGTGCTCCCTCTATGTTCCACATAGATAAATAAGTCTCTGCTGCAGGAGAACCTGTTTGAACACTAGGTGGTGAGACATACAAACAAGGATGAAACCTCCTTGGCAGAGCAGGCCTGGAGCATTACGTTTCTTTAAAGTCCTCTACTTGGTCAGGGAGACTAGCTCAAGTTTATCCCTTGTTGGCTTTCTGCATCCCACCCCTTTTTCATCTAGAATCACAAAGAGATGGGATCAGAAAAAATGGTCATAAGGGAAGTAAGTTCTTCTTGGGTCATATTCTTTCAGGAACCAGTGACAAAGAGATAGGACAGCAAGCAGGAAGCTACTGGAAGTCAGCCCTGGAAGAGTGTCTGGGATGAGAACACATCTGTGAGCAGGGCCTGTGGAGGAAGCGCCCCCTATTGTCTTTGGAGCACAAAGTCCTCATGCCCGTTGCTGTCACCGGGGGAGGCAGGGCTTGGGCTCAATGAAGCAACAGAATGAGGATTTACAGTATTTGAGCCAAGCAAGGAAATGCTGCCATGTTTGACGAAGTGGCTGTCTATCTGGCCATCTGTGATCTAGAGCAAGTCTCTGAATCCCACCGTTTTTGATTTCTTCATCTGGAGAAAAGAGGAGGTAAGAGTCACAGTTGGTTTCTTAGGTCCTGTGTTCCCATGGTACCGCTGACTGGCTCCAGCACGGGGTGTTGGGAGTGTGAGGGGGTGGGGGTTCCTGTGCCTGTCCTTCATGATTATGTCATCATGCCGTCATCTCTCACCCCCCTGCCTCCTTGTGGAGTGGGTCTCCATCCCATCAGTCACCCAGAGGTAGGCCGACATGAAAAGCACTGGGCTTCCTACATCTTGAACCCATCCCAACTCAGGGCTGTTGTGTGGGAATGTGGTAGTGAGCACAGAGCCCTGAAGGACACAGTGGTGTGACTGTGGGTTCCTGCTCTCTACCCCATCCCCCTCACCTACACACTCTGTTACTGCCCCCATTCCTCTCGTGCCTCTTCTGCCAGTCCAAGCCTTATCCTGTTTATGAGATTATTGTTGGCCGCCTTTCCAAGACCACCCACAGCAGGCCTTTCACAACCCCAGTCTCTGATACAATTTCAAATTTAACCAGAGTGAACCCACCAAGTGGATAGCTTAAAAAAAAAAAAAAACCCAAATTGACTATAACAAGGCTTTCTTTGTAATTTCTAGTCCACTACATAGACCCAAGAGGAATGGACACAGAACTGTAGAGTTGAAGAAATAATCACAATGCAATTAATTATATTTCTAAAACTCTGACACAGCAAATATTATGTAGACCAGCAAGGCTTTGGGGACAGAGTACGTATATTTATTGGTGAGTTCATTCATTCTTTTTATTTATTTATTTTTTTTGTGAGCTCATTCTTTTTATCCAAACATAATTTTAAGCTTTTATTTCTGGTCATCCTTTATTTCCTGATCTTTTCAGGAGACTGGATTCTAGTTGTTTCTTTAAAAAAAATAGGGATCTTTTAAAACTGTTTGGCAACTTGATATTCTAGTTTTAAATAAAGTAGACTACAGTTCTCCTTTGTGAAGCGGGGAACTTCTAGTAAACCTCGAGACTGTGGCTCTAAGCTTTATCGTTTCATCTGGAGGGGGTCTGGAGCGCTGGATTCTTCGTTTGCTTTAGCAGAGTTTGAAGAGGGCTGGGAGCTGGGAGCGGTCTTGCATTTGACATTTGCTTTCTTTTGCCGTGAAAAGAAAACATGCCAAATTAGCGTTAGGAGGGAAGTGCCTGGAGGAGATCCAGTGTTCATGAAATAAAGGATATGTTTGCCTCTGATTTGGTTCAACAAGTAAAATTGGTTTTACTGGGTCAATAAACGCTGAGAGTACCAAGCATCTGGTAGAGTTTAAAGTTTCCATGAGCGGGGTACATTCAGGGGTAAATGACAGCGTTGAAGGGGTACCTCCAACCAGCTCCACGCAAACGATTTTATTGAGCCCGAGGAATGATTTATTGCTTATTTGCCCTAAGTGTGTTCTTTGGAAGCAACCAGATACAAAATCTAGAGAACAGCCCAGAACCATCTCTACTCACATAGACATCCAAGATTTCGTTAGTGGGACCTTCGGCCAAAAAGGACTCGCCAGCAGTGCTCGAGATCTCATTGGGACGCTTGTAGGTGAACATGGTCCCTCCGCCCTCATACTTTCCAGGACGGTCAATCGCCCAGTTCCCATTGATGATGGAGCGGCCAGAACGACTTCGCAAGGCTGTGGAGAAAAACGAGAGCCCCTCGGATGAGTCCCTCAGATCAGTCCTCCAGAAACTGAACCCACCTCCCCAGCTGCTGGCCTCTTCCCCCGTCCAGGGTTTGTCATGGTCCTCTCTGTGCCGCGTTCTTCCACACCCCGGACCAGGGCCAGGTGTGGAGAGTCTTTAACCTGCTCCGTTTCCCTCTACCACTTGGACTTAGTGTAGGCCCAGAGGATGGGAGTGGTTAGGAGAAAAGAATGCAGAAAGGGAAAAGGAAAGAAGAAAGTTAGGGGTGGGAGACAAAAAGAGGGAGAAGGCCACGAAGTTGTATTGTATGCCATTATCTAGGTGAGAGGTCGCATGTGGGCCACCCAGTTGCTGATTTTAGCCTGTAGATGGGCTTGATGTGGCTTATGTAGTCTTTTTCTTTCTTTCTTTCTTTCTTTCTTTCTTTCTTTCTTTCTTTCTTTCTTTCTTTCTTTCTTTCTTTCTTTCTTTCTCTTTCTTTCTTTCTTTCTTTCTTTCTTTCTTTCTCTCTCTCTCTCTCTCTCTCTCTCTCTCTCTCTCTCTCTCTCTCCTTCCTTCCTTCCTTCCTTCCTTCCTTCCTTCCTTCCTTCCTTCCTTCCTTCTTTCTTTCTTTCTTTCTTTCTTTCTTTCTTTCTTTCTTTCTTTCTTTCTTTCTTTCTTTCTTTCTTTCTTTCTTTCTTTCTTTCTTTCTTTTTAAATAAACCCAAATTTGAGAATTGGGAAGTTTTATACATTACTGCTTAGCAATGTAATTTCTAGTCCACTACATAGACCCAAGAGGAATGGATACCGAACTGTAGAGTTGAAGAAATAATCACCATGCAATTAATTATATTTCTAAAACTCTGACACAGCAAATATTATGTAGACCAACAAGTTTTACAACATTGCTAAGCAGACTTATTCTCATTTTTTCAGATATGGGTTCAGAGATGCGAGGGGACTTGTTGAAGTTTACTAGGACCAGAGTGACAGATCTGTGCTTTGAAATCCACACTCAGGAAGCAGGTGATAAAAAAGAAAAGGGAAAAGGAACAAGGTGTTTAGATCAGTGGAGAAGAAAGTAGAATTTCCTTAGATACATAGGACACGTTGAAACTGGCAAGCCAATGGTGGATTGGGCTGAGAGATGTTCCCGTTTTTATAGTTGTTTTTTAAAAAATATTTATTTTTTAGCTTTAGGTGGACACAATATCTTTATTTTATTTTCATGTGGTGCTAAGGATTGAACTCAGTGCCTCACGCATGCCAGGCAAGCGCGCTACTACTTGAGCCATATCCCCAGCCCCTAATAGTTGTTTTTTTAAATAGTTGGACAGAATGCTTTTATTTTATTTATCTTATTAATGTGATGTTGAGGATTGAACCCAGTGCCTCACACATGCTAGGCAAGTGCTCTGCCATTGAGCCACAACCCCAGCCCCAGGATGTTCCAGTTTTAAAAGCCAATGACCAACTCATATCTTATCTTATTTCACTTTGCAAATTCCAGATCTTACTTATCCTTAAATCTTTCGGTAGGTATCACAAAAATATAAGGATTCTTTCTTTGTTAAACCCACTTTCAGCAGCATTTCTATGATGGGTCTTCCCAGAGACCAGACCTGCACCGGCAGAAGCTTCATGAGGGTGAAGAAGGGTCTCCAAACTCATGCATCTTCCCCTGCACACACCACCCTTGGCTGGCTGGTTGCCATGGATACTGGGAGAGCACAGGTAGGGAGCTCAGAATACTGTGTTAAAAAATCAATTCAGCTTATTGAGTGGCAAAGAGTCAGGGGTGAAGACGAGGAAGACAGGTTTGAAACTTTTTTTTTTTTTTAATTAAAACAGTTAAAAATAATGCCCCCATTATTTCGCTGAAAAAATTCAAATGAATGTCACCAAGGCCACCATGCTGCTAAACCCAATGGTTCTTTTTGGGGTCTCATCTTCCTAGATGAAGGAGCGGCCTCGAGCTCTGCTTCATTCTACTGCAACACTCTCCCGTTGGATTCTGGGACCCTGCACTCAGCTTGCTTTCCTCTTGCTCTGAGCCTGTCCTGCTTTCTGTTTCATTGTTCTCTATGTAGCCACTAAGTATTAGAGTTCCTTAGGATTAAGAGTAGACCTGTCATGGGCACTGAATTCCTTTTCTGAGCAATTTCATTTATGCCAAGGCTTTAATTAGTATATGCCAGAGACTTCCAAATTTAGTTGCCAGACTTTGCCTCTGGCCCCAGACTTTTACATCTAATTGCCTTCTTGACAGCTTCATTTGGGTATCTTAAGGCTGAACTCATGCTGGATCTTTCAGTTCCTGATCCCAGGAAATGTATCATCATCCATCTAACCATAAACTCAGGAAACATCATAGGCCCAGTCTCTCTTTTTAACCTCTTGTATCTAATCCATCTTAAAGATTTTATTTAATCTCCTGCCTATTGCTTGAACCATCTACTTCTCTTCATGTCCACTTCCATAATTCAGGGCCAAAATACTATTACATCCTATTCAGACTCATTCAAGAGCCTTCTAATTGTTCTTCCTATTTTCTTCTTCTCAGCCAGACAAGATTTCTTTATTCTTTTCAGGATTCAGATTGGATTACCAACTATGGCTTAAGCTCCTTGAATGACTTTCATTAAATCTCAGGGGTAAAAATAAAGCAAGCCCAGTTATTTTATATACCCAACTGATGTAGTCCCAGGCTCTCCTGTCTCTCTGTGCTCTGTTCTACTGTATCAGCTCATCAAAGACATCATGTTTTCTCCACAATGTTGCCTCTTTTTTTTCTGAAAATTCTGCACCAACTCCAAATCCTGTTCATTCCTTAGATATTGGCTGTCCTGGGGCCTTAGATATTGGCTGTCCTGGGGAGTTTTTTTTCCCCATCCTGTCCAGCCTGCATCTTCCCTGGTATGCTCTATGAGATGCAGGAGGCTTCCTTCAAGGCCTTTAACTCAGTTTGCATATAAATCTATCCACATAACTATTTGATTAATGTTTATTTCCCAGGACATTGTAAGATCCCAAAGGGCAGAGACTGTGGTGTTTATTCATTGTTACAGTTCTAAGGCTCAGCACAGTGTTCACATAGTAGGAACGTAATATATATTTGCCAAAAAAAGTAGAATGCCCAAATGATAGACAGGCCAAGAAAGATAAGTAGGCAATTCACAGAAAACCAGGTACAAGTATACTATAAGCAAACAAAAAATCGTTTTGCCTTACATATAATTTAAGAAATGCAAATCAAAATCTTGCTTATAGCCAAAGCAATCCTTAGCAAAAAGAGTGAAGATATTTTTGACCCACCAGATTGGCAAATATTAAAAAAAATTACTATTGCCAGTGCTGAACCTATTTAGCCACGCTGGAGATCAATTTGGTTACACTAGTAAAACTTTAAATGTCCACACACTTCGATGCAAGAATTCTACTTCCTCAAGTGATAGCCTTTTGTAAGTATACAAAAATATTTTATTTCTTTTTAAAATGTAATTAATTAATTCTAATTATGTATATATGGCAGCAGAATGAATTTTGATTGATTGTACACAATTGTAGCACAACTTTTCCATTTTTCTGGTTGTACATGATGTAGCTTCACACCATATGTGCAGTCATACATGTACCTAGGGTAATGATGTCCATCTCATTCAACCATCTTTCCTGCCCCCATACTTCCTCTCCACCCTCCCTCCCTTTGCCCAAAGTTCCTTCATTGTTCCCCATTCCCCCACCCCTCCATTATGGATCAGCATCCACTTATCAGAACATTTGGCCTTGGTTTTTTGGGACTGGCTTACTTCACTTAGCATGATATTCTCCAACTCCATCCATTTAATTTACCTGAAAATATCATAATTTTATTCTCTTTTAATGCTGAGTAATACTCCTTGGGTATATATACCACCATCTGTTGTAGGGCATCTAAGTTGGTTCCATAGTTTAGCTATTGTGAATTGAGCTGCTATAAACATTGATCTGGTTGTGTTACTATAATATGTTGACTTTAAGTCCTTTGGATATAGACTGAGGAGTGGGATACCTGGGTCAAATGGTGGTTTTTCCAAGTTTTCAAAGGAATCTCCATACATGCTTTCCAGATTGGTTGCACCAATTTGCAGTCCCACCAGCAATGTGTGAGTATGCCCTTTTCCCCCACATCCTCACCAAAACTGCAGTTCTGACTGGTGTGAGATGAAATCTTATAGTGTTTTTGATTTGCATTTCTCTAATTACTAGAGATGTTGAACATTTTTTTGTATATTTGTTGATCGACTATATATCTTCTTCTGAGAAGTGTCTGTTCAGCTCCTTAGTCCATTTATTGATTGGGTTGTTTGTTTTTTTGGTGTTAAGTTTTTTTAATTCTTTATATATCCTGAAGATTAGTGTTATATCTGACTTGTGTGTGGCAAAAATTTGCTCCCAAAATGTAGGCTCTGTCTTCACTCACTGATTGTTTCTTTTGCTGAGAAGAAGTTTTTTAGTTTGAATCCATTCCACTTATTGATTCTTGATTTTATTTCTTGTACTTTAGGAGTCCTGTTAAGGAAGTTAGGGCCTAATCCTACATGATGAAGATTTGGACCTACTTTTTCCTCTATTGGGCGTAGGGTCTCTTGCCTAATTACTAGGTCCTTGATCTACTTTGAATTGAGTTTTGTGCATGGTGAGAGATAAGGGTTTATTTTCATTTTGCTGCATATGAATTTCCAGTTTCCCCAGCACCATTTGTTGAAGAGGTTATATTTTCTCCAATGTATGTTTTTGGCACCTTTGTCTAGTATGAGATAACTTTATTTATCTGGGTTTGTCTATGTGTCTTCTATTCTGTACCATTGGTCTACATGTCTATTCTGGTGCCAATACCATGCCATTTTTGCTACTATAGTTTGTAGTATAGTTTAAGGTCTGGTATTGTGATGCTCCTGCTTCACTCTTCTTGCTAAGGATTGCTTTGTCTATTCTGAGTCTCTTATTTTTCCAAATGAATTTCATGATTGCCTTTTATATTTCTATACTCAATGATGTTGGGATTTTAATTGGAATTGCATTGAATCTGTATAGCATCGAATCTATAGTTTTGGGTAGTATGGCCATTCTGACAATATTAATTCTGCCTATCCAAGAGCATGGGAGGTCTTTCAATCTTCTAAGGTCTTCTTCAATTTCTTTCTTTAGTGTTCTATGGTTTTCATTGTAGAGGTCTTTCACCACTTTTGTTAAATTGATTCCCAAGTATTTTTTTTTTTGAGGCCATTGTGAATGGGGTAGTTTTCCTAATTTCTCTTTCAGAGGATTCATCACTGATGTATAGAAATGCATTTGATTTACGGTATTGATTTAATATCTAATATCCTGCTAGTTTGCCAAATTAATTTATTAATTCTAAAATTTTTCTGGTGGAGTTTTTTGGATCCTCTAAGTATGGAATCATGTCATCAGCAAATAATGATAGTTTGAGTTCTTCTTTTCCTATTCATATCCCTTTAGTTTCTTTCATCTGTCTAATTGCTCTGGCTAGAGTTTCAAGGACTATGTTGAATAGAAGTGGTGAAAAGAGGGCATTCCTATCTTGTTCTAGTTTTTAGAGGGAATGCTTCCAGTTTTCTCCATTTAGAATGATATTGGCCTTGGTTTTAGCATAGATAGCTTTTACAATGTTGAGGTATGTTCCTACTGCCCCTAATTTTTCTAGTGTTTTGAACATGAAAGGATGCTGTATTTTGTCAAATGCTTTCTCTGCATCAATTGATATAATCACGATTCTTATCTTCAAGTCTATTGATGTCATGAATTACATTTATTGATTTACATATGTTGAACAAACCTTGCATCCCTGAAATGAACCCCACTTGATCATGGTGCACTATTTTAAAAATATATTTTTGTATGCAATTTGCCAGAATTTTATTGAGAATTTTTGCATCTATATTCATCAGGGATATTGGTCTGAAATGTTTTTTCCTTGATGTGTCTCTGCCTGGTTTTGGTATCAGGATGATACTAGCTTCATAGAATGAGTTTGGAAGGGCTCCCTCCTTTTCTATTTCATGGAAAAATTTGAGGAGTATTGGTGTTAATTCTTTGTAGATCTTGCAGAACTCAGTTGTGAATCTGACTGGTCCCGGGCTTTTCTTGGTTGATAGGCTTTTGATGGTGTCTTCTATTTCCTTGCTTGAAACTGATCTGTTTAAATTGTGTATGTCCTCTTGACTCAGTTTGGGTTGATCCTATGCCTCTAGAAATTTGTTGGTGTCTTCCAGGTTTCCTATTTTACTGGAATATAAATTTTGAAAATAGTTTCTAATTGTCTTTTGTATTTCAATAGTGTCTGTTGTGATTTTTTTTAATCTTAAATTTTTAGTAATTTGAGTTTTCTCTCTTCTTCTTTTTGTTAGGGTGGCTAAGGGTTTGTCAATTTATTTTTTTCAAAATCCCAGCTTTTTGATTTGTCAATTTTTTGAATTTTTTTCTTTTGTTTCAATTTCATTGATTTCTGTCCTGATTTTAATTGTTTCCTGTCTTCTACTACTTTTGGTATTGGTCTGTTCTTTTTCTAGGGCTTTGAGATATAATGTCAGGAAATTTATTTGTTGACTTTTTATTCTCTTAATGAATGAGCTTAATGCAATGAACTTTCCTCTTTGCACTTCCTTCATAATATCCCAGAGATTTTATTAAGTTGTATTAAAATTTTCATTTCCCTCTAAGAATTTTTTTTTTATTTCCTTCCGTTGTCTTTGGTTGTCCATGTGTAATTCAATAGCATATTGTTTAGTCTCCAGGTGTTGGAGTAGCTTCTATTTTTTATTTTATCATTGATTTCTAATTTCATTCCATTATGGTCAGATAGAATGCAGGGTAGTATCTCTATTTTTTTTTTGTATTTTCTAAGACCTGCTTTGTGGCATAACATGTGGTCTATTTGGAAGAATCCATGTGCTTCTGAGAAGAAAGTGTATTTGCTTTTTGACAGATGGAATATTCTATATATGTCTGTTAAGTCTAAATTATTGATTGTTTTATTGAGTTCTATAGTTTCTTTGTTTAGTTTTTGTTTGGAAGATCTATCCAGTGGTGACAGAGGTATATTATAGTCACCCAGTATTATTATGTTGTGGTTTATTTGGTTCTCGTATTTGAGAAGTGTTTGATATACACAAATGCCTCATTGTTTGGGACATAGATATTTATAATTGCTATGTCTTGTTGATGTATAAATCCCTTAAGCAGTATGAAATGTCATTTTTTATCCCTTTTCACTAGCTTTAGTTTGAAGTGCACATTATTTGATATAAAGATGAAAACCCCTGCTTGTTTACGTGGTCCATGTGAGTGGTACCTTTTTTTCCCACCCTTTTACCTCCAGTCTGTGGATGAATCTCTTGAAGGTAGAATATTGTTGGGTTTTTAAAAAAATCCAGTTTGTCAGTCTATGCCCTTTAATTGATGAGTTTAGGCTGTTTACATTCAGGGTTATTATTGAAATATGATTTGTATTCCCAGACATTTTGGTTTATTTTTTGTTTTTAACTTGAATTGGTTTCTCCTTTGATTGGCCTTTCCTTTAGTTCAGTTCCTCCCTTTGCTGATTTTCATTGTTGTTTTTCATTTCCTCCTTGTGGAATATTTTGCCAAGAATGCTCTGTAGTGCAGGCTTTCTTGCTATAAATTTTTTAAACTTTTGTTTATCATGAAAGGTTTTATTTCTTAATCAAATTTGAAACTTAATTTTGCTGGATATAAGATTCTTGGTTGGCATCCATTTTCTTTCAGAATATGTTGTTCAGTATATGTTGTTCCAGGATCTCTTGGCTTTGAGAGTCTGGGTTGAAAAATCTGCTGAGATCTGAATTGGTCTCTCCTTCTATACATAATCTGTTTCCTCTCTTATGGCCTTTAAGATTCTATGCTTGTTCTGTATGATAGGCATTTTCATTATAATGTGCCTTGGTGTAGAGCTGTTGTAATTTTGTACATTCGGTGTCCTGAAAGCTTCTTGTATTTGATTTTCCAATTCACTCTTCATGTTTGGGAAATTTTATGATATTATTTCATTGAAGAGATTGTGCATTCCTTTGGTTTGAATCTTTGTACCTTCCTCTATCCTAGTAAATCTTAGGTTTGGTCTTTTGATCCTATCCCATAATTCTTCGATGTTCTGTCCATGGCTTTTTACCATTTTCACTGTGTGGCCAACTTTATTTTCAAGATAGTATATTTTGTCTTCATTATTGGATGTTCTGTCTTCCATATGATCTAGTCTGTTGGTGATGCTTTCTATTGAGTTTTTTTTATTTGGTTTATTGTTTCCTTCATTTCAAGGATTTCTGATTTTTTTTTTCAGAATCTCTCTCTCTTTCTTGAAGTAATCTTTTGCTACCTGTATTTGCTCCCTTATCTCTTTGTTGGTGTGATCAATGAATGCCTGTATTTGTTCTCTAATCTCATTGATGGAGTGATCATTTTTGCCTGTATTTGCTCTCTTATGTCTTTATTTAATTTGCAGATCATTTTAATTACGTACATTCTGAACTCCTTCTCTGACACTTCAATCAACTGTGCTATCAATGGATTCCACTACTGTAGTATCTTGGTTTGTTTGGGGCACTTTCTTCCCTTGTTTTTCCATGTTGTCTATGTGTCTTCCTTTCTTGCAGTACAGATCTCAGGTATTATGTTTTTACCTGTAATCTTATAGTTTCTCACCTTGGTGTTGGCTTCTAGTCCCCAACCGGTGTCCCAAGATGGATGCTACTGTAACTAAAGGTGGTGGCAGCAATAGTGGAGGTAATTCAAGATAGCAGTGGGGGTGTCCCAAGATGGATGCAACCACTTTCAGAGATGGGGATAAAAGGGTGGACCATACAATGGCTTTGGTCTGCCTGTCTGGAGATGCAGCTGCCTCTAGGCCCTGTCTGTTGTCCCAAAGTGGAGGCTGCTACATGGGGAGGACTATGGCGATGGCAGTGATGTCCCAAGATGGAGGCAGGCTGGGGGAGCAACATGTTGGTGAATGAGGAGTCCCAGCATGGTCCTTCCATTCTGAACAGGGACGGTCTTGGGTCTGGGCTCTCATTCAGGTCAGTGGGGGCAGTCCTGGGTCTGACCTGGGCCTGGGCTCTGGTGTGGGTCAGCGGGTGGGAGAAGTAGTTCTGGGCCTATTCTGGGCCTGGGCTCCTGCAAGTGTCAGCAGGGGGTGGTCCTAGGCCTGGGCCTGGGCCCTGGTGTGGGTCATGAGGTTGGCAGGGGTGGTCCTGAGCCTGACCTGAGTCTGGGCTCCCATAAGGGTCTGTGGGGGTGATCCTAGCTACAAAAATATTTTCAATGAAGATATTCTTTACAGTTTTTTTTAAATACAGAAAACCAAAAACAACTTAAATGCCCATCAATAAAAGATTGCTCAAATAAATTGTAATGTTAAATATCCAAAAAATGAAGGACCAAATGGCCTTAAAAAGGATGGGGTGATATGTGGACACGAGTGTGGAAAGAACTCTGTGATACATTTTAAAATGAATCAGTGTTTTTGATATGACCCCATTTGTGCATACTTTTATATAAAAGCATATACTTAATATAAACATAGAACTATTTAGAAAAGCCTGGTTATAAAACTGTTAACATTTGGGGATGGGAACTGGTACTTAGGTTGGGATGGGGGATGAGAAAGGAGACATTTATTTCCCATTTTGTCATTTTACCACCATTTTAAATTTTTTTCCTATATGCATGTATTACCTTCATTAACACTTAAACATTTTTAATTGCTATAAAGGACATGGTCCAAGCAGAAATACTCCTGTGGGGTATAGTCATTTTCCCCCTTTTTTATAGCTTCTCCTTAAAATCCAATTCACAACATTAAAAGCTTTGAATTGAGGTAGTTTCTGGCTAAGATTTTATTGCTGGGAAAGGCAATAGTGTAGAAGAGGTTATTATTTGGGAACCAAAAAGTCCATTAAAAATCTATTTGAAATACTACACAGGAGAAAGCTGCAGGAGTTATCCTAGGAAATAAAAAAGTGAGACCCTGAACCTTCTTATCATTGACTACTGTTATCCACACATCCTCTCTAAAGGGTTAGATGAATATTTAACCAGACAATAGCAAATGATTTTAAAATCACATTTTTAGCAAATATGGTCCCAATTCCACATGCCATGGGCCGGCTTCTGAAACCATTCCAAACCTAGCCCCCCACCTGGTCTTGCATATAGAAAACAGCTGCATCTACAATTTATGTGTCTGTAAGCAGTTCCAGGGCCTGTAATGGTGTCCAGAAAGCCCTCGCAAAAGATGCAGGTGGCCTGTGGCTCTTGCTAGAGGGTGTGTTCAGTGAAGACCAAGCTTTGGTACAGGCTGATCAAGAGGTAAAAATAGCTTTCTCAATGTGAGGAAATCTTTACTTTGGCTTGACATTTGGGTTTCGTTCCAGTTTTAGTAGTTAGTTCTGGGCATATATTTTGGGCCTAAATATCTGTATCAATAGACGCCTTCTCTAAGAACCATAGAGGAATAGTTTATATATGTAAGCACTGATTCTCATACCCTTGATGCCACAATCTTAATGCCCACTATAGGCGATGACGAAACCCTTTGCTCCCACAACCAGACGAAGAAGGTGATTTCTTTTTACAGACAGATCTTTGTGAACTAGCTATCTGTTTCTTCCTTTGAGAAACAAAGGTTAAATTCTTCCTAGTGACAAAAATCCCAAGCTTCTTAATGTTTCAGCAGTTCTATCAGGGAAGTAGCAGATATAATGTCCAAATCCAAGGTCAAAGTGGTCTCACACACCACTGGCCACAGTCAGAATGGTGGCTGAAGTCCTGGAGCCTGGTTCCTTTGTCATTGTGGTCTGGTCCACAAGCCCCCACAGAAGCCTACCCATAGGCATGCACTCAAGTGACTCAGACAGCTAAACTGGGAAGCCTGAAAATGGAATATAACTATTAACTTCATATAACCACCTTGGAGGGGTCTATGGATTCCATCTTTATTTTAACAACCTCCAACAGATATTTAGCATTTCCTTCTGTTATGAATATCAGCAACAAACCATAAGTGTATGCAGTCCTGTGACTTTTGCCATCAGTATTAAATATGTTATAGATATTTTGAAATCTTATTTAAAACTCACCACTACTTTGAAATTACAAAAATTATTAGACCTTCCAGGGTAACTCTTATTTTAATGTTAAAAAACCATGTTAATTTATAGCAAAATTTCTTTTTAAAAATATTTTTATAATTATATTTCAATATACTTGGTTTCCTTTGCACTTTTCCATATTTTATGCTGTGAATTTGAGCATCGTCCATTGATTGCCAAGGAATCTTGGTCACATGGGAACATTCTTATTTAAGAATTTCTAATCTAAAAATTGTCCTCTTATCCTCTGGACCAACATGGTAAATACATGCAATGATGCATAAAAATTCTTTTTAGGGCAAAAAAGCAAATGTATCTTCTGATATAGATTGGGTCCAGTTTGATATAATGTCCAAATCTTGGTTTCTGGTAAACATATATGCACACCTATCACACAGCAATCTTTCAGTTTGGATTTACTTTGGCATCCTAAGTTAGGTAAACTTGAACCTGAGTGATTTTCTACACTGTGATGTCACATATTTGGATGGAAATCAGAGAGTACCAGAGAAAGAAGGTTGCCTTTCTTTCTGGCATTCTATAACCCTAGGTTGGGAAGGGTTGAGTTAAAGGGGAACACCAAGGCTTTGTTCTTATTTCATTGCTGAATTAGAGCTAGGTATGGCGAATTCTTACTCCTTAAAATATTCGATCATCTGATTTATTTTGTCTCCAAACTTCCTTTGAATATTCACTGACTTTAAAGAAAGCTTGTGCATTTTTAAGTCTCAAATAAGGTTGTATGAAATAGATCTTACTTGTGGTTTAAGTAAGAAAATAAGTTATGCAATGAAGTGTTGGAGACCTGAAAAGAGGAGATACAGCCCATGTGTTTGAGAGCTCTGAGTCCTTGGAGCCCACACAGCGTGAAGAGAGCCACGGTGACATTTCTAAGGGATGCAAAGGATCTTGGGAGGGGTGTCATTTGAGTCAGGATCTGCAGCGTGGGATGTGGTTCACCAGACAGAGGATGGGGCAGGGGCACTGGGGACAGAAGAGACAAAGGTAGAGGGCTGGTGGGCTGGAATGACTGGAGAAGGTGAGTCCTGGGGTGTGGAATAGGAGCCCTCGCTGAAGTGGAGGGGAAGACCTTGGCAGCCTTGATGGTGTCAGTGGGGAGGCCTGGAAGGGTTGTAATCAGTGGCAGCTCAGGTCTGGGTTTAGGAACTAACACAGGCTGCAGAGTGGGAAGATGGCTAGAGTCTAGAGTCTGAAGTCCAAAGGTTCCTTCATATCACACACAGGTCCTGGAGTACGCAGCATCTCATCTCCTCCCGCTGGCGGATGCCACCAGCTAGGCCACACTCTCCTCTACAGGTTCATCTGTCCCCTTGCCATGAGCAGGGAAAGTTATGTATGCACATTAGAAGTTCCAGGAGGATCATGTCTCTAATGGGTCTCCGATAGCTCAATTTGTTTAGAGATAAACCCAATATCTTTCTTGTCCCAAATTAGCCTGCTTTCTGATCACCTGCTTAAAAAAATAAAAAGTTCTCCCATTCCTCAGACTCACGTTTTGGCCATCATCCTTGATGCTTCTCTATTTTTCTTCCTAGCTAGTCACCCACCAGACATATCACCTCCTTTAAACTGCTGCCACATTGGTCTCTGTTTCCTCTCCTGTCCAGTCACCTCTCACAACCAGGTTGTCTTGGTCTTCCATGTGGACCATAGCAGAAGACTTACATGGACCTCCCTGCATGATACCTTAGGTTAATCCTCCAGAAATACCCATTTCCTCTTATCTCTCCTCTACTCCTAAATTTCCATGCCTAGAGAATAAAGTCCACCTTCCTCTGACTCATAGTCATGGTCTTTTGTAATTTGATCCTAATCTGCAATCATTTTACACAGATCTCTTGTTTTGATTCAGTGAAGTAGAGAAAATGATGGTAATTTATGCCTTTGCTTTTTCAAAAGTTCTACTGTGATTTTTCATAGGATAGAATTCTTGTCTTATTTAGTACTTGAAGACACTCAGCAGATGTTGCTGAATAATGCCCAACTCCCAGGCTCATCCTGAGGGTCTTGTCCAAGTGCTTGTCATTTAACAGCACATAATTCCTGCAGCTCATGCTGTTCTCTGTTAGTGTCTATGCTCTGTCTAAGCCCTCCTGCCACCTGCTTCTAAACCTCAAGAGCAGAAAGTGGAACTCATCAGACTCTTCAGCTCATGGTGCTTTTGTTGAATGAGTTTGCCTCTCTTATTTTAGTTCCCCCTTTATTTTGGATTTCCTTGCCATCACCCCCTGTCAGTCCGAACAAGCAGCTATATGATGTATATAACCTACACAAATGTTACTGCTTTAAGATATGTCCTTCTGTGTCATGGACATCTAGGGGTAATCATTTTCTAATGGCTACAGGCTACTGCACAGGGTACACCTTCTTTGGTTTACCCATCTAACCTACTAGTGTGGGACTGGCTTTACATTTTCTCTTTATGATCCCCAGTGTCAGGAAGGAAATGATATTTAATGAGAACTTGTTGGGTATTAGAAAATACCAGAAGCCAAGAGAGCTGAGTTTGAAAAACAGCAACCCCCCTCAATAGCAAGAGGAGATGTATTTAATCAGGGTCCTCGTATGCATACAAAATGCAGCAATGGATACCCAAGGAGGCCTCCTCTGGGCACAGTCAGGGAAGACAGAAGCTGTCTGAAAAATATGTCAGATATGTTGGAAGTGGGAATTCAGTTTCTCCTGCCCCCCATTCCGGTTAGTTGTGCCCCAGAGGTTCCCATGAAAGAACTGTATATTGGGATCCTACATGTGGGGATTCTAGGATTCTACAAGGTGATCAGATCACATCAGAAGAGAAAAGAAGCGCTCTGCATATTCATCAAGTGTTGAATCCCCAACAGGTGGGTGGGCCCTGCCTGACTGGGGGAAGAAGGTGGTGGTGGTCAGGTGGATGGTACTCTCCTGCTGTCAGATGTGTACTTCAGCTGAACAGGGTAACTCCCTGGCCAGGCACCATCCCACATGTACTGTCAGCTAAAGTTTAAAGTCATTCAATTGGCCCAAGAAACAAAACAACAACAACAACAACAACACACACAACACACACACACACACAACTTTACAAAATAAGAAAGTATTCTACCAAAACAAGAAGGAGACGGACACTCCTCACAGTTGTGCGTGTTTATGTGTAACTGCAGAGCCACAAAGATACCGTACTGATTTGAATGGTGTCCTTCTAAAACTTGTGTCCATTCAGAGCCCGTGAATGTGACATTATTTAGAAACAGGGTCTTTGCAGATGGAATCAAGTGAAGATGAGGTCCTACTGGATGAGTACTAAATCCAATGTGGCTGGTGTCCTTAAGAAAGAGGGCAATTTGGACAAACAGACCCAGAGATGCACAGAGAAGGCCGCGTGACAACACAGGCAGAGGCTGGAGTCAGGCAGCCATGAGCCAGGGGTGCCAAGGGCTGTCAGTGAGCACCAGAACTCAGGACGCCCAGGACGGCCTCCCACCAGGGAACCAACCCTGCCAACACCTGGATTCCAGAGCCCTGGTCACCAGAACTGTGAGAAAATGAATTTCTGTTGTTTTAAGCCACCCACTTTGTGGTATTTTGCTATGACAGCCCTAGGAAATGAATCCAGGTCCCTGTTATCTAATTGACGTGTGCTTCAGAGTTGTAATATTTGGTGGTTGTGGACTGATGGGTGTTGAAGTTGGCTTGCAACTGAGTAAAACACCAATATTTGAAGCCAGAATTTTAAAATTAAATAGATCTATTCCAAATAAGAAAAAAAAAACAAACAAAACAAAAAACCAAAACCCCAGGGCCTCATCCAAATCCTTAGCACCAAGCCTGTGGCTAATTTGGGATGACATTGGGCAATAAGCAGAAGGGTTGATTTTCAACATCATGGGACGGCTAGTATTTTACATTTTATTTCACTATGAACCAAAATATTTCTCTCTAATTTTACACACACACACACACACACACACACACAAATACACACAAATGGCTCCCACATTTTACTCTAACTACATGCTTTAATTTTAAAGAATACATAAATATACAATCATACTTAATTCCATTTCTGTTCCAGGCACCCAAAAGCTACTCAATGCTGGGGATTTGTGGATTTGTTTTTAATTACAAAAATTGGTGACTGAAAGTGGAGGTTTGAAGCATCAGCTTAAATACAATGAAAAGAGGCAAAATCATGAAGGAAATTCCAAACAACCTATCCAGAGTTGTAATCAACTGTCCCAGTCACTGAGAATCTCAAGATGATGGTACTAATTCATGCCAGACGAGCAAATTGGTCATGGAAGTGGCAGTCTATCTAAGACACATGGGATGTCCTTAGATGCTACCTTAGTATGAGAGTTAGTTGTATAGATACAAATGAACACAAACTTGGGTGATTTTTGAGTACGAGAACTCCAAGCAGTAACTGAATATCAATTTTAATGTCCACTTGGAGCAAATGTACAGAAAGAAATTCCTGTTTAATTATTCTGTCAGGTTATGATTCTTGCACATGATCCTCTTCCAAGACTGAAAACTTATGTCTCTGGAGTTACAGGGTTACATATCCAAGGATAACAGTTCATCCACCAAGTTTGAATGGGTAAAGAACATTTCTGCAACAATAGTAGTTTAAAACATTATTTTTAGATTGAACCATATGGATGCAAACTAAAATGCAAAATCACATTTGGAAGCTAATACACAAGATTTCAAGCAATGTTGAATTGGGGGTAAAAGAATCTTGAGTTAACTCTTTACTGCCAGGTAAGGATTAACTTTCTGAGGCTACTATGGACTTACTGGAAAAGTGTAAGTAGCACTCAGGATCAAGACTTTAAATTTTATTATAAATTATTTTTATAATAAATATTTTATTATAAATTATTTTTAAAATAAATATTTTATTATAAATTATTTTTATAATAAATATTTTATTATAAATTATTTCCCATGCCTAGCACAGAACCTCCTTTAAGCAAGGCATCACCATGGCAACTGGGGCAATCTTGACCTGTACCTTTCCATAGGAAGTTTCCATCACAGGTGCAGCTCCTGCTGTAAGACCATGATTCAAATCACAGCTCCTAGCACTTCTCTGGGAGGAAAGTCTTATTCTTTCTTCTGGAAGTAATCACTCAAAGACTCCAAGAACACAGTTTTTTTTTTAACTTCTCTACTTTCATTCCATTTTCCAAATTGGGTTAAGGAACACAAGGTGAAGCTTGAAATGTTCTTTACTCCACCTGAGGACTACAGCTGCCATTGGGGTACGAAGCACCAAGAGATAGAGGGGTCCAGTTACAGTGGCCTAGATCTCGAGTCATGGTTTTCAAAGTGAGATCCCTAGACTAACAGTATTGGCATCATCTGGGAACTTGTTAAAAATAAAAATTCTTAGGCTCCACTTTGGACTTTCTTAATCCTCTTGGAGTTGCTATAACAAAATACTTGATGTTGAGGGATAAATAAAGAAAAGAGAATTGTTTGGCTCATGATTCTGTGGCTGAAAAGTCCTAACAGCACAGCACTGGTATCTGGCAAGGGCCCCCTGGTTACATTACAACATGGTGGAGAAGTGGAAGGGAGAGTGCACAGGTGTGTGAGAGACCAATGGGAGGTACCAGACTTACTTTATAACAATGCACTCTCACATCTCATGGTAACCAGTCCAGTCCCATGAGAGTGAGAATTTACTTCTGCAAGAAAATTATTCTTTCTCCCCCCCCCCTTTTTTTTTCCTGTACCAAGGATTGAACCAAGGGGTGCTTAACCACTGAACCACATCCCCAGCCCTTTTTACTTTTTGAGACAGGGTCTCCCTAAATTGCTGAGAATGTCCTCAAACTTGCAATCTTCCTGCCTCAGTCTCCTGTAATCCCTCAGTCACTGGGATTACAGGTGGGGCCCCACACTTGTCTTATTCTTTTCTTTAAAGGCCCCAATACCTCTCAACACTGTTACACTGGGGACCAAGCCTCAACATGCAAACCATAGTGCCTCCTGGACCAGAACCTCTGGAAGTGGGTAAGGCAATCTGTTGGTAATTCTGCTGCAAACCAAGTTGAATAACCACTGCTCAGGAGACTTGGATAACTTGAGATGTGGACAACTGCAAGAATCAGCGACATGATACCTAGTCTGCATGGTGTGTACCTGGTATTCACAGAATGTACATTCACAAAAGCATATTCTTACTTAAATAGCCTAACACTTACTTCTACACAATACATGGAATATAAGCATGAGAAGGATATATATAAATGAAAATCCCAAGGCAAAACCTAAGCATCCTTATTCTATATTTTAATCTTGTTTATTCTGTTTGTAAACTTTATTATAAATTACGTGCAACAGACATCTCTGAAACTTGCCCATTTGAGATCTTAATCCCTCCTGAAACCTACTTAATGGTCATTCAACAGATAGGTATTTAGTGCCTACTCTATTCTAGGCTCTGTCCAGGGAGCTGGGGATATAACGGGGAACAAACCACACACTGAATGTCTCCCAAATATTTTTGGCTGCATGGACCTTATATTTCTCTTACTTGCAGAAGTAAATGTAAGTGTTTATGTAAATTATCTTATTTACTTTTCACAATCCTGTGGGACAGAGTTTTATAGATGAGAAGACTTAAGTTCAGAAAGGTTAAGTACTTTGCCAACAGTCACACAGCAAGCAAGTATCAGAGCCATGACTGACCTCTGGCCTCCTGACTTTTTCTATGCTCACTCTTCTATTTTACACTGGAATGAGGAAATATGGAGGGTGTGTAAGAAAATGAGCTATACAGCAGCTACTTATAGTTTTAGAAATATTTTTAAGTAGACATTCGGTGTATCTACAAATATTCTAATTGGTTAGGGCCCCTAAAATATTAATACTTTTGTTCTGATATAATATATCCAGTCACTTCCTATTTATTACTTAAGGTGGCTCAAATTATGTCTTTACAGCTTGGCAGAAGTTATAAATGAATTTACTTGGGGTTAAGGTGGTATGAGAAATAATATCTAAATTCTACTTTGATCTCTAAATTGGTGGCAAAGTTCATGGTAATGGACTGATTCTTCTTTAATGATGCCCTGGTTGTCATGGTGATAGGAGAAGACTGCAATAGCACAACAAAGCCTCACTTAAGTCTTTACAAAAAAAAAAAAAGACATAGTTCCATGCTAGATGGGAGACACTCCAGCATGGCATCAATGACACCGTAAGCCAGACTGCATCTCCTTCACAGAACCCAAGAGCAATGGCTATGGAGTGGAGCAACATGGGGGAGGCGGAGGGCTGTTTGGGTACAGTGACCTCAATATAGCAACTGCTAGAGCCCTGGGGAGGACACTAGGAGCTCCTGAGGACAGCAATAAGAGAGACTTGGGCAGCTCCCAAGGGCAGCTCCCAAGGGCCAGAGTGTGGCCACGGCACAGTCCTGGAATAGGGAAAACTTAATGCTTGGCAAAGAACTGGGTGAGCTGTCCTTCCCTGTGAGAGGTTTCTCGGATGGGATCTCGGATGAAGACTTTTCCAGGCATTGTTTGCTATAGTTGCTTCACCCTTTTTGGCTAAATTTCCCAGGTTGCCTTGGCTCAAGAAATCTGGGTTCCCTTGTTATTGATCATAGGGTTAGACAAGGATCATAGCATTATGCTGGTTCAAAAAGCGATGCAACTTTTAAAGATATGAACTTGAGATGTTTTAAAATTCAAGAGTCTCATCTCCCTGAAATATTCTCTTGGGTTACCACTTTGCAGTTAAACCCTTCCCCTACTTTTCTTCCCTGGCAGCCTCTTTTCTCCAAACCTCTTTGCCTTTTCCAGAATATCACAACAAAGTGATGCCTGTGTTCTTTCATTTAGAATAATGCATTTGAGATTAATCCACGCTTATTTTTTTTTATTGTTGAATAGTATTCCATTGTAAGGATGTGCCACACTTCATTCAGCTGAGGGATAATGGGTTGTTTCTAGCTTTTGGTGCAACAGAATAAAGCTGCTTTGAACATTCATGGGTAGATTTTTATGTGAATGTAGTTTTTGTTTCTCTAGGATAAATACCAAGGAGTGGGGTTGCTGGGTAATATGAAAAGCATACATGCAACTTTATTACAATGCAATCCCCATCAAAACACTAAAGACGTTCTTCACAGAACTAGAAAAGAATTCTAAAATTCATATGGCAGCACAAAAGATACTGAATAGCAGATTGGGCTTGACCAAAAAGAACAAAGCTGGAGGCACCATAGCACCTGATTTCAAGATACAAAACAGAGCATAGACAGCACAGAAAGAGACATAGGCTAGACAACTGAACAGAGAACCCAGAAATAACGTGTGCATCTATATCCAACTGATTATCAACAAAGGCACCAAAAATACGCAATGGAGAAAGGAGAGTTTCTTCAATCATGATGCAGGGAAAAGTGGATATGCACATGTAGAAGACTGAAGCTTGATCCCTCTCTCTCACCTTGTACAAAAATCACCCCAAATGGATAAAAGACCTGCATGTAACAGCTGAAACTCTGAAGCTACTAGAAAACACAGGGGAAACACTTCAAGATGTTGGTATAGGCAATGATATTCTGGATAGGACCCACAAGCACAGGGAACAAAAGCACAAATTAACAAGTGGGGTTACACCAAACTCATCAGAGTGAAGAGAAAATCTACAAAATAGGAGAAAATCTTTGCTAGTCAGATGTGACAGAGGGTTAATATCCCAAAACTGATCAAAAAACTTAACAACAACAAAACCCATACAAATATTCTAATTAAAAAGGGAAAATGATTTGATAGATACTTCTCAAAAGAAGGAATACAAATGACCAATGAATACATGAAGAAAATGCTCAATACCACTTGGTATCAAGGAAATGTAAGACAATGTTATAATGAGACATCATCTTACCCCAGTTAGAATGGCCATTATAAAAAAAAACCCAAATTAACACATGCTGGTGAAACTGTCAAGAAAAAGGAACTATTATATACTGTTGTTGAATATAAATTAATATAGCCACTATGGAGAACAGTAGGAGGTTCCTCAAAAAACCGGCAATGGAACTACCACATGATCTAGCTAGCCCACTTCTGTGTATATATCCAAGAGGAATGAAGCCAGAATACAAAGCAGACACTTGCATATTCATGTTCATTGTACCTTGTTCACAATAGCTAAGATTTGGGATCACTTAGGTGCCCAACAACAGATTAATGGATAAAGGAAATTTGGTGTATATGTGTGCGCACGCACACATACACACAAGTATTAATCATGCATAAAGAAGAATGAAATCCTGACATCTGCAGAAAAATGGATGGAACTGGAGGACATTATTTTAAGAGAAACCAGCCAGACTGAAAGTCGGGTACAGCATGTTTTCTTTCATAGTGAAGCTAAAGATGTTAACCTGAATGTAGAGGTTGGGAAGAGTATGTGTTGGGGGAGGGTGGGTAAAAAAGTGGTTGGATCTGATCAGTGCAAGTTGTATGCACGTATGGAAATATCACACTGAACCCCATTAATGTGTATAATTAATATGTGTTAATAAAAAATAAGAAACTGCCAAATTCTTCCAAAGTGGCTGAATCAATTTTCATTTCTTTCATCAGAGTGTGAGAATTTCCATCTTCACCAGCACCTGATACTGTCAGATATTATACAGGGTTGCTTTTTGCTTTTGATCATTTTAATAGTTATACTGCTGCATCTCATCATGGTTTTAATTTGCATTTCCTTAATAACTAACTATGTTGACAATCTTTTCATGTGCTTATATGCTCTCTTCAGAGTTCTTTGGTGAAGTGCCTTTTACAATCAAGCTTTAGGTGGATTGTTTTCTTACTGTTGAATTTCAAGATTTCTTTACATATCCTGAATACAGAACATTTACAGAGGCAAACATTTTTAATTTTGATGAAGTCTGATTTATCAATACCTTCTTTTTATGGATCTAGTTTTGGGTGTCACATCTAAGAAATCTTCACTTAACTTGAGGTTAGAAAGAGTTTAACTTGTTTTCTTCTTTACAAGTAGTTTTGACATGTAGTTCTATGATTTATTTTAATTTCATTTCTGTTAAAGTGGGAGTTAAAGATTGAGGTTCACATTTTTGCATATGGATATTAAAGTGCCATTTGTTTAAAAGTTGACCTTCACTCCTTCTCCACTGAATTATCCACTTGGTAAAAACTCAATTGTCCATATCTGCGCAGATCTATTTTAGACTCTATTTTGTTCCATTGATTTGTGTGTCTGTTCTTTGACCAATACCACACTCTCTTGATAACTGGAGCTTTATAATAGTCTTCAGATCAAGAAGTATGAGTCCCCAAATTCGTTCTTATTTTTCTAAATTATTGACTATTTCAATTTTGTTGACTTTCTGAACATATTTTAGAATCAATTAGTTGTAATTTAAAAAAAAATCCTGTGGGGATTTTGATTTGGATTGAATTAAACATATTATCACTTTTTGGGGAAAACTGACATATTACCAACACCAAGAACAACATACAGCCATATAAATTTAAGTCTTTCATATGTTTTGAGTTTTCAGCATATAAATTGTGTGATGCATTTTGTCATATTTGTATCTAAACCTTTAATTTTTTATGCTATTATACATGGTATTAAAAGCATTTTTGATTTCCAGTGGCTTCCAATTGTTCATTACTTGTATGCTGAAATACAATAGATTTATTTACGTTGTATCCTGATATTATACTAACCTTAATTACTTCTAGGAGTAGTTCTGGAGATTTCATAATATTTCTGCATAGATGGTCATGTTTTATGTATTTCTTTCCTGTCTATTTGCCTTTTCTTTTTCTTTCATTAAAGCTTTTGGGAGAAATTTCCAGTATGACATTGAACAGGACTGTTGAGACTTGTTCCCGACTTATGAGGCATATATTCTGTCTTTCACCACTCTTTTGTAGATCCTTCTCATCAGGTTAACAAAGTTCATTTCTATTTCTGATTTGCTGAGCATTTTGTGTTTTGTTTTGTTTTTTAACATAAATGGATATATATAAATATAATATATATATATATATATATTTTTTTTTTTTTCTTTTTTGCTGCACTGGGGATCAAACCCAGGGTCTTATACATGCCAGGCAAGTGCTCTACCACCAATGAACTACATCCCCAGCTTTTGATTGTTGATTTTTAAATTGCTTTTCTGTACTATTTAAAGGTATGGCTTTTCTTCATTAATCTGTTATTACAGTGAATTACAGTAATTAAATTTTTAAAAATTGGCACAAAATTATATGTTTTTATGGGATATCATATGATGTTTCAATACATGTACACACTGTGTAATGTTCAAATCAGTGTAAACATATTTATTTCCTCAAACATTTATAATTTTATTATAGTAAAAGTATTCAAAATCATTTTTTCTAACTTTTGAAATATATTATCTATAGTCATCCTATATACAATAGAACAACATAATTTATTTCTCTCATCTAACTGTAATTTATTGACCAACATTTCCCAGTACCTTTCCAGTAACTGAATTTTGAATGTTGAACCAGCCTTGCATTCCTAGGATAAATCCCTCTTGATTGAGATACATTTCCTTTTTTATATATTTCTGGATTCTATTTGATAATATTTTGTTTAGGATTTTTACAATTATGCTCACAACAGTTAGTGGTCTGCAGTTCTCTTTTCTTATAATGCCTTTTCTGGTTTTGGTGTCAGGGTAATGAGGCCTCATAACATGAATTGGAAAGTATCCCTTCCTTTTATGATTTCTGGACAAGATTGCAGAGAACTGGTATTATATTTTTCTTAAGTGTGTGATAGAATTAATGAAGGCTTATGTCTTCTATGTTGGAAGATTTTAAACTACCAATTCAATTTTTTGAACATATATGGGACTATTCACATTATTTGTTTTTTGTTGAATGAGTTTTGATAGTTTGTATTGCTCAAGGAATTTACTTCATCAAAGTTATTCACTTTATGGGCAGAGTTCTTCACATTATTCCAATTTTTTCTATTTAATATTTGTAGAATCTATAGGAGTATCTTTTTTAATTCCTAATACTGGTATTTTATGTTTTCTCTCTCTCTTTTTAAAAAGCCTTGGTCAGTCTGATAGAGGCTTATCAATTTTGTTTTAATAAGAGATTTATTGAGATATAGTCCACATACCATGAAATTCACCTTTATCTAAAAGTACACACAGTTCACTTTTTTTAATATTTATTTTTTAGTTGTAACTAGACACAATATCTTTATTTTATTTATTTTTATGTGGTGCTGAGGATCGAACCCAGGCCCTTGCATGTGCTAGGCGAGCGCTCTACCTCTGAGCCACAGCCTCAGCACCATTCACTTGGTTTTTAAAATTTTTTTTTAGCTGTTGAGGGACATTTATTTTATTCATTTATTTATATGTGATGCTGAGACTTGAACCCAGTGATTCACACCTGCGAGACAAGCATTTTACCACTGAGCCACAACCCCAGCCCCTCATTTGTTTTTATTTATAGAGTGGCATAATCATTGCTACTATCTAATTTCAAAATACTTCCATCACTCCAAAAAGAAGCCAATATCTTTTAGGAATCACTCCCTGTTCTCTGCTTCTCTAGCTCCTGGTGAACTACTAACATACTTTCCATCTCAACAGACTAGGCTCTTCTGGATATTTCATATGAATGGAATCTTACAATACATGGCCTGGTCACTACTTCTTCCACTTAGTATGATGTTTTAGAAGTTCATCCACATTGCAGCATATATCATTATTTCATTTCTTTTTGGGGCCTAATATGGTTCATTGTATGGCTATGCCAAATTTTCATAATCTAATTAACAATTGGCTTGTTTTCACTTTTTGTCTATTATGAATCATGCTGCTCTGGATATCTGTATGCAGGTTTTTGTGTGGATATATTTTCATCCCT
Organism: Urocitellus parryii; assembly: GCF_045843805.1. Classification (NCBI taxonomy): domain Eukaryota; kingdom Metazoa; phylum Chordata; class Mammalia; order Rodentia; family Sciuridae; genus Urocitellus; species Urocitellus parryii. Next base: position 115,282,329 of record NC_135536.1, on the reverse strand, counting down.
CTTGGGCATATGCCCAGGAAAGGGATTGTTGACACATATGGTAATGTTATGTTTAACATTTTGAAGAACTGCTGAATTATAATCCTATCTTCCAAGTGTAATGGCTCAAAATTCTCCACATCCTCTTCAACACCTGTTATTGTCTGACTTCTTTTTAAACTTATGAATTATTTATTTCTATAATCTATTGAATATTTTTAGATTGCAGTTAACTGGGGAAAACTGAAATTGTGAAAAGTGAAACTGTGGATATGGGGAACTGCTGTACTTTCATTTTACATAAAAGACTCAACCATATCTTAGTTGGTGCAAAAATAAATTTGTAATTTTTCTGATGTTTTTCTCCTTGTGTTGAATTGGCTAGTCAAATAAAAGTCACATATGATAGAGAATTGCTCAGAATGGGTACAAGACTCTAACAGTCCTTTCCAGAGTCATGCTGTCTCTATATTAGATGGCAATGAAGATAGTTTCACTGTGATATTTTTCCTTCTTTTTTGGTACTAGGGATTGAACCTTGGGGTTCTTAACCACTGAGTTAAACTCCACATCCTTTTAAATTTTAGTTTGGAAACAGAGTCTTACTGAGTTACTTAGGCTGGTCTCAAACTTATGGTCCTCCTGCCTCAGCCTCCTGAGACTCTGGGATTACAGATGTACACCACTGTGCCTGGCTTACTGTGATATTTTTCAAACCATTTAATATCAGTGCTTCTCCTCAAATGTCCTTTTAAATGTTTAGTAGATTCAGGCAGACTAACCCTTGGAAATAATTTCTTGAAACTAAGTAGTGGTACCTGATTTTTAGAAAATTACTACTTTCCTTTTTGAAGACTATTATTACATCGATTGTCAGAATAATAAATGTTATTTAATGGAGATTAAATTTTACTGGAAATAACTTCTCTACTATCAATTCATTAATATCAATGAAATTTGAAAAAAATATGATAAACCATGGCAGACTATAAATAAAAATTTCTGGTAAACAAGAGTGTCAGCTTTCAGATTTTTTTTCTTCTTTGCAGTGCTGGGGATTGAATCCAGGGCCTACCCAAGTACTAGGCAAGTACTCTACCACTGAGCCACATCCTCATCCCAGATTTTAGACTCCCTTAGTGACATATGTAACACATTCAGTTAACTTAATTGAAATGGAGAAATTGGATCCTCCAGTTTGGATTTGTCTTTTATTTTAGCCATGCTAGTGAGAGTGAAGTGGTATCTAACTGGATTTGATTTGCATTTTTCTATTGATTAATGATTTGAGCATCTAAATGTTTACTGAACTTTTTTTTTTTTTTTTGGTCTTTGGAAGAAGAGCTATTTAAATTCTTCACCCACTTTTAAATTGCACTATTTGTCTTTTTATTGTAGAGTTATAAAAATTCTTTGTATATTCTGTGTATAAGTCCTTTATCAGATAAATGATTTGCAAATATTTTCTCCCATTCACAGCCTGAGTTTTCACTTTGTGGTTGGTATCCTTTAAAACAGGAAACTTGTTAATTTTGGTGAAATCCCATTTATTATTTTTTTCTTTTGTTGTTTGTGCTTTAGGTGTGTCACATGTAAGACACTACTAACTGATCCAAAATTATGACTATCTACTCTTTAAAAAAAATTTTTTTTTGGTACTAATGATTGAACCCAGGGGTGCTTAACCACTGAGCCACATCCCCAACCCTTTTATTTTTTATTTTGAGACAGGGGCTCACTAGGTTGCTTACAGCCTTGCTAAGTCGCTGAGGTCGACTTTGAACTTGTGGTCCTCTTGCCTTAGCCTCTGGAGCCACTGGGATTAGAGGCATATGCCACTGTGCCCAGGAATCTACTCTTCTATTTTTTTTTGAAGTTCTATAGTTTTAGTCTTACATGTATGTCATTGATCCATTTATGAGTTGATTCTTGTAAATGGTAAGACATAGGAGTTCAGCTTCATTCCTTGTCATGTGGCTATCTAGTTATCCCAGCATCATTTGTGGAAAATAATATTCATTCTCCATTTAAAAATTTTGTTACCTTGGTTGAAAATCAATTGACAATAAATGTAAGGACTCTCAATTCTATTCCATTGACATATATGTCACTCCTTAGGCCGATACTACACACATGGATGTTTTTCCATTTTTTGAGGGGGGGTACCAAATTTCTTTATTTGAAGGAATGGTACAAATTAAAGAGCTTAAGTGGATGTTTTGGTATAACTTATAGAAAAGGTGAAGATAACCCAACATGCATGCGTTACCTTGGTGACCAGGGAAGTCACTTCCACAGCTATGGGAAAGTCAGCCTAAGGTTTAGCTCTCTTCATCACTGTCTCCCAGGGTGTGCTTGTCAAAGAGACACTCTGCCTTGCCAGATTCTGGGGCTCCCAGCTTGCCCAAGTTGGTTACACAGTCACCCAATTCTTTGGTGGATTTCTCCTGCTCATTCAGGTAATGAGTCTCAATGAAGTCACACAAGTGGGGGTCATTTTTTGTCAGTGGCCAGTTTATGCAGTTCCAGAAGTGACTGGTTCACACTTTTCTCCAAGTGCAAAGCACATTCCATGGCATCGAGCCCACCCTCCCAGTCATTACCGTCTGGTTTCTTGATATCCTTAAGACAAGATTCGTCCACCTCGTTGGTTCTGCAGCCTCATCAGTTTCTTGGCATGTTCCCTCTCCTTATGAGATTGGTGAAGAAAATCTTTGGCAAAGTTCTTCAAAGCCACATCATCACGGTCAAGGTAGTAAGACATGGACAGGTAGACACAGGAGGCTAGAGCTCCAGGTTGATCTGGCGGTTGATGGGGCCTCCGAGTCCTGGTGGTAGTTCTGATGCACCTGTGAGGGGGATGTGGTCGTGTTGGGGCAGCTGAGGAGAGGCGCTATGGCCTTGGGGCGTCTGAGGGCGCTGTGCAGGGTGGCTGAGGGCTGGGGCTCTGAGCACCAGCCAGGTAGGGTCCAAGCATTGTTGAAGCAGGAAACCAGCTGCGACTCTGGGCGAAGAACGTCTGTTTTTCCATTTTTAGGTGTTTAATTCCCTTAAAAATGTTTCAGAGTTTTTATTGTCCATGTATCACATTTCTTTTGTGAAACTTATTCCTAAGTATTTTATTCTTCCCATTGCCTCCATAAGAGGGATTTTTTTTTCTTATTTTCATATTCTGATTATTTGACCTCAGCGGATAGAAATACAATTGATTTTTGTATATTGAACATGCATCTTTCATTCTTGCTAAAGTCGTCTATTAATTCTAATAGTGTTTTTTGTGAGTTTATGTATTTCTTGAATATTTTATACATATAACTTCAAGTCATCTACACATAGAGGGAGTTTTATTTCTTCCTTTTCAATCTGGATGTCTTTTATTTACTTTTCTTGCCTAAGTGCCCTGACTGAAGTCTCCAGTATAATGTTGAATAGAAGTGATGAGAGCAGAAATTCTTGTTTTCTTTCCAATCTCAGGGGGCAAAGCTTTCGGTGTTTGATTATAAAATATAATGTTAGTTGGAAGTTTATCAATTTCATTAATATTTTCAAAGAACCAGATTTTTTGTTTTATTTATTTTTTATTGTTTTTCCTGTTTCCAATGTCACTGATTTTTGCTCTTTTCTTTATTTTTCCCTCTCTTCCACTTGCTTTGAGATTGATTTGCTTTTCCCAGTTTCTCAAGTTTAAACATTGAATTTTTGACTTCAAAACGTTCTTCTTTATCAATATGGAAAAACAACAATGGGGGAAGCCATTCATGTGTGAAGGAAAGGAATTAAATGGGAAATTTCTGCCCCTTCCACTCAATTTTGCTGTGAACCTAAAACTGCTGTAAAAAATAAAATTCTATTAAAAAAATCTGAAACCATATAAATTTCCTCTGGGTACTGCTTTAGCTGTATTTTACATTTTGACATGTTGTTACTTTCATTCAGTTCAAAATATTTTCTCAAGTTTATCAGTTACATTCCATTATGATTGAAAAGCTCCCCATTTACATGATTATAATTATATAAAATTTATTAAAGTCTATTTTATGACCCAGAATATAATTTATCTTCATGAGTGTTCCATGTGTACTTAAGAATGTAGTTTCTGCTGCTGTTGGGTAGACTGTTGTATCAGGTTAATTTTGTCTACTTATTCTATCAATTATCTTGAGGCAAATACTAAAGTCTCCAATATAATTGTGGTTTGTTTATTTCTCCTTTCAGTGCTATCAGATTTTGCTTCATGTATTTTGAAGCTTTGCCCTGTAGGTGTATATGCACTTAATGTCTGTTTATTTTCTTGGTTAATTCTCCTTTATCTTATTGTGTTATTTCCCTCTTTATATCTGATAATTTCCTCTTGTTTTGAAATCACCTTGTGTAAGGTTAAAATAACCACTCTGCTTTTTTTTTCATTAGTATTTTCACAAAATATCATTTCTCCCCTTAACTTTTTCTATTTTTATTTTTTATTGATTTTTTAAAATAATGCAGCAGAATGCATTACAATTCTTATTACATGTATACAGCACAATTTTTCATATCTCTGATTGTATTAAAGTATGTTGACACCAATTCGTGTCTTCATACATGTACTTTTGATGATGATATCTATCACATTCCACCATCTTTGCTAATCCCCTGCTCCCTCCCTTTCTCTCCAATCCCTCTGCCCTATCTAGAATTCATCTAATCTCCCATGTTCCCCCTCCCTACCCCACCATGAGTCAGCCTCCTTATATCAGAGAAAACATTCTGCATTTGTTTTTTTGGGATTGGCTAACTTCACTTAGCATTATCTTCTCCAATGCCATCTATTTACCTGCAAATGCCATAATTTTATTCTCTTTTATTGCTGAGTAATATTCCATTGTGTATATATGCCACATTTTTTTTTATCCATTCATCCACTGAAGGCATCTAGGTTGGCTCCACAGTTTAGCTATTGTGAATTGTGCTGCTATAAACATTGATGTGACTGTGTCCCTGTAGTATGCTGTTTTTACCCAGATTATTACATTTAGAGTGGGTTTCTTATAGACAGCATGTTGTTGGACCTTTCTTTTTCAATTCAGTCTGACAAATCTAACTTTTTAAAAGATTATATATGTATTTTAGTTGTCGTTGGACATTTATTTATTTATTTTTATGTGGTGCTGAGGATCGAACCTAGTGCTTCACACAAGCTAGATGAGCACTATACCACTGAGCCACAACCCCAGCCCCACAATGTCTATCTTTATTTGATTATTTAGATCATCTATATATACAGTAATTACTGATTATCTGTAAGTCTACCATTTTGTAAGTGTTATTCTTGCCTTCTTTGTATTTTATACCTCTGTTCTCCCTTTTCTTTCTTCATTTGAATTTGAATGAGTTTTAGTCTTCCATATAATTTTATCTATTGGGTTGGTCATAAATCTGTACTATTTTTAAATTGTTGTCTGAGGATTATACTATATAATTTATCACAGTCTACTTAGAGTTAATATTTACCATTTCCAGCAGAATAGAGAAGCTTTATAAACAACAGTGGGGGAAGCTATGCATATGTGAGGGAAAGGAATTATATGGGAAATCTCTGCTCCTTCTGCTCTATTTTGATATGAACATAAAACTGCTTTAAAAAAAGAAAAAAAAAGTCTACTAAAAAATCTGAAACCAAAACCAAACCAAAAAAATTTTCAAATATGTAGGTTCTTCTACCTTCCCTTACTTAAATGTTTGCCATATTTATATGGTATACATTGAAGTCCTTTTAATGTTACAGTTTTTGCTTTTGAAAATCATGCACATTTAATAAAACTTAAGAGGATATGACTTTAGCTGTTTTTAAATCTCATAATAATCTTGTAATAGATAAGAGAATGCAGAATTCTGTTTTTTCAGGGGGAAAACCAATAACAGATGACTTATCTGCACATATATATCCAGCTAAGAGCAGAACCCAGAACCCTACATCTCTTATTTCCTATTTCTTCCTCCAATACTAGGCTGCTTTTTGTTAATCAGATGTAAGTTATGGTTTGGGTACAGAAACTAGAGACTGGGCAGCACAGAAGTTCCCATAATATTGGCAAAAAGACATTGGCAATGAGATCACCTGGGTTCAAGACCTGCTCTGCACACTGCAGGGCGTAAGGAAAGAGCTCAATCCAGGTGGAGCTTGGGACACAAATCTTGGGAACTTCCAGCAAAATAGTATATTACAGCATTCTTCCTGTAATAGCAAAGTGAACCAGACAAGGTGGCTTTTACATCTACATGTGGCACCAATGTAATAAGCAGAAATGGACCTGACTCGTTTCTAAGGCACTGGGTCAACCACAAACTGGCTGATGCTATTCATGTTCCCAACTAACAAATAGCTTGGTTCCATGGTCATTTACCCTGGCTTTCTTCCATTTAGGATTTGCTACTTCTATTCATCAAAATAATCAAGATTCTAACTACAGATGGTTGAGTGTGGAATTCGTTCCTGTGGAAATTCGATTTCCCTTGCTTGGTGGTTTTAAAAACTGTGTTCCTTGGAGTTTAAGAGATTTTCATTAAGTTTCCAGATTTCTATGAGGTATTCTCACAGGTCATCATGGAGAAGAGGGTGGAATGGGGCAGGATGGGGGCCAATATTGTTTTAAATATTTTATTTGAACAAATAGTTACTTGGTATTAAAGAAATTTGGAAGCCTCCACTTCAGAGCATTGACTTGGTGGTCCCACCCCTGGAGGAGAAGGAACTTGAAGTTCAACTACTTTGGTCTAACAATCCTTTGAAGGTATGAATTAATCACCACTGAGTGACATCCAGCCTGGATCTGAGAAGCTTCAGTGGCAGGGAATTCCCCAAATCCCCAGTAGTTCGTCCCACCCTTTGCTTAGCTTCGATGCCATTAGTCCTTCTGTAGATCACTGCTTCTCAAACCTGTCCGTGGCAATCATCTGATGAGTTTTTTCAAAAAGTGTACTGATGCCCGGGCCCCACCCCCAGAGATTCTGGTTTAATTGGTTTTGGGTACAGACTGGACAATGGGAAATTTAAAATCTTACCAGGTGATTCTGATTTGTAGCAAAATTTAGAACCCACTGCTTTAAATGAGCTGAGATCTGTGCTTTTTAAATGCCACCTGGCACTTTTACTCCCCTTCTGGAAGGCTCAGATATAAAGTCAGGTCTATCTTCCACCTAAGAACCTTTAAAGCACCCAAAGACAGTTTCACTTTCCTCCCAGAGTCTTCCTGATAAATCCTGGTGCTTTCTGGAGGCCTTCTCCTGCGACATTGTCTGACTCGACATTGTCTGACTCAATTTCTTTCTGTGGACCAGTGGGGACTGCCACAGCCTACATCGCACCAGAATGGATCAATCATTTCATTGCTGTGACTTTCTATGGTGCTACTGCATTTGGATACCAATTAGTGGCTGAGGGCTAACAACACCCAGAACACCAAATCAGAAAATCTCGTAGACAATTCACCTTTACATTACTGTAGCATTTTACAGCTCACAAAGTAAATTCGCACACCTTATTTCAATTACTTCTCCCCTTAACTGCTCTTATTCCAATCCTGGTTTTCAGGTGAGGTGAGAGAGTTTTAAGGTAAAGTAATCCAAAGCTCTCACTTCCATATTTAGTGATCCTTATACTGGGCCTCACTGTGTCCCACGAAACTGTGCAGTCCATGGTGGGCCAGGGACAGGGCCTCACAGAACACAAACCTCCGATTAGTGCTGCTGTTTTACATGGCAGTTCTCCAGGGCCACCCAAGCTGTATGCACAGTTGTGTGCAGCACCATAACCGCAGGACAGGGGTCTCTGCCACAGTGCTGAGAAAACGGGCCAGGTTTCAGGGCAACATTATACGCTCTTCATTCTGGATGCTGATAGAAATGTGTTGTGACTTCAAAACCTCCTTGGAGAAAGGCCACAAGTTCATGGATAAACTCAAAACAAACAAAAACCAGGTCAGAGTGGCAATCTGTTCAGCAAAATTTCGCAGTCCATCTCAGGATGGACCCTCCGTGCATATCCATGAGATGCCTTATTTTCCTTTTAGTCCCTGACTTACCTTTGCCAGAAGACTTAAAAAAAAAACAAACTCCTGTAGAAGATGACACTTTAACTATATACCCTTTCAGTTCTAGCTTAGCTCTGTCCCTGAACTTTGGTTTTCTGGTTGCACGTTTAGAATATTCTCAGGACTCCCTCATTGAAAACTCCCATGGCTGACCCCATGACAGATCTTTATTTCCCTTATTTCACTGATTGGACTGTCATTCTCTGTCCTTACTTAAAGAGTGACACCACTGGTAGGGGCAGTAGGCCTGGTGTGTGCCAGGAGCATTAAGGAGGTGCGTTACCTGTGGGGTTTTTAACAATCATAAAACTGTCTAGAAGTTGATGCTTTTTATTTTTCACTGTGATAAAATATCCCTACTGTTGGGTTGGAGACCTTGATCTATCCCTCCTCCTCTGCCTTGGCATGCCACTGGTGCCATTCAATCCTAGATGGCCATCCCAAGCTGACCTGGCCCTGGGTTCTGTTTTCATATGTGTAGTATGTTGGGCAGGGCAAAAGTCTCATCTCACCAGGCTCAAGGAGTCCTTCTACAAAACTCTGTTAACAGTTCTGATAGAATGGAACTTGATAACTCTGTTAGAAACAGTATATTTCTAAAACATAGGGTGGCTCCTATGGCAGAACAGAAACCCAGAGAAAACTGGATTTTAAGAGCTCCAAGAATATATCTTGCACAACACACTGGTTATTCCCGAGCACTGGAAAGTACTGTGCTGGAAAAAGAGGGCATGAAATTGTTTTTATTTGAAAGGCATTTGTTTGGGAAAATGATGCTTTTCTCCAAGCAAAATGTTAGCTTGCTTGGTTAGAAGTTAATTACAATATTTATTGCTTAAAGCCAGCCTGGAATTTTGGCTTGAATTCTTAGAAGCCTATGATTCAGGGTGGAAATTACCTATTCAACCCAAGGCCAGTGAGCTAAATGTTGATCTGATACATGCTTGTTTCAAAGGGACCAAGAGATAAGAAATAGTCTCTGACAGATGAAAAACAAAACTGTGGTTTGAAATCCGGGAACATTATCATGGATATGCAGGAATGTTTGTTACTGAGATTGGAGCTAAATGAGGAAATGATTTAAAAGAATAAAGTGGTTAGTTGCCTTGATTCCCAAGTTAATAAGGTTCTTGTTCTTTTGATATCTCTCATATTTACATGTTGGTTTAATTAAAATATTTGGAGGTTGAAATCCAGTGCAATCAGAGAAATCATGCGTTTGATATGTGGCTTAATGGGCTTTAGCATTATCATTCTAATCTGTCTTTAAAGGCAAACATTATCCTTGTTGGTCTTCAGCCCCATCTTCTGGGCTGACCAGCCTGTTTGGGCCTCTGGACATCACAAGTCAGCTGTCCCTCCTTAAGGCCTCTTTGACCCTTAACTTTAGGTTCTGAGCTTCCAGCTTTGATTTTCTTCCTGCTGCATGACCTGATCCTTGGGGGTTCAGGGGTTGCCCTGCAGGGCTCTCGAGGCTGTCCCTCCCATCTCAGTTCAGGACTTTAATTCCACTTGTGGACAAGCTGCGTCCTTGCCCTCATTCCTCTCGCCTCTCTCAGGATCACCTTCCATCAAGCATCCCTTTTTTTCTGTCTCTAATCTTCCTCTCCATCCCCACAAGAAACATGTTTAAAAAAGGAAAGGAGAAACCACATCTTGCCTCAGTCCTGGCATCCCTTAATCTCCCTCCTCCTCTTCACTGTCAAACTTCCTAGATAACATTTACTCTGGCCGCCTCACACCTGCAAAGCTCATGAGTCATGTTCCTGGATCCAGCTGCCTCGTTCCTCAGGGGTCATGTTTGTGGCATGTGAACCATTTGTGCGAGGACACAGGCTGCTCCTCCCTGAATCTCTCTTGCCCCTCACCTCCAGGACACTGCATCCTCGGGGCTCTGCCTGCCTCTCTGACCCGCCTCTCTTCCTCTCCAAACAGACTTGTGGCCACAGTCCTTGAAAGGCAGCTCTGCTCACCCCTGTGCCTCCAGAGCGGTTATGGTTTCTCATCAGTTTCTATTTGTCCCTTGTAAAATACCTACTATTCACTTTGAAGAGCTAACTCTTAATTTATATCTTTGGTTCTGACCTCCTTTCTGAGCTCCAGCACCAGGTTTCCCATGCCTACTAGAACTTTCCCTGACACATTTCATAAACACCTCCACTTCAACACCTTCCAAATCCAACACAACCTTTTCCCTCTCAGCCTGCTTCCTCCATTCACTGGCTCAGGTGTCCTTCTGCTCATCCACTACCAACCTCTGGTTTTCCCTGGTTCTTCCTTTATTCCTGGCATTGAAACAATTATGAACTCCTGTCGTCCTCATCCTGCCACATGTGGTCAGGATGTGGATGCCCCCGGCCTGTACCCACACTACTTTCTGTCTGGAGGGCTCACCCCTTGTAAGGAAGGTGCTGCTTGGAGAGATGATGCATTTAGGTAAAAGTTCCATTTGAAGACCTTTCACTTACCAGCATGGACCTCAGTTTCCTCACATGTAAACAAAGCTTTTGACAGACCTTCTCTGAAGCTTTGTGACTCTCTGGATGCAATTTCTTTCTGCACATCCAAATCCTATCAGTCCTTGAGGATTCAAGCAGTTGCCTTCTCCTTTCAAAGCACACTCTGAGCCCCTCTGAAGCCCAACCAACTAACTAAAGGAAGGTCTTCTTGCTCTGGTTTCCTGTAACATTTTATATAGTTCTTTTAAGGGAATCTATGATTGTTTACTTCTTATCTCTCTCATTAGATAAACTGACCACTCTAAACTCTTGGAGGGAAGAGCCCACATCTCCATCTTCTTTCTTATATCTATCTATATCACAGGCAACCATGACATAGTTGCATCATTTCTACTGATCACTCAGAAATTGACAGCCAGCAGGTGTCCCAGCTGGATCAAAGCTGGCTTTGGGCTACTTTCAGTCTATCATCCTTCCCTGTTCCATCATGTGTCACTGTAGCTAGGGATTGTGTCTAAATGGCCTTTGTGTGTCCAGAGCAAATGCTGGATAAATGCATTATAATATAATATAATAATATATAATATATTATAATATATAATAATATAATATAATAATTGTATAATTTATTATAAACTTGCTGTCTTTATCTTGTCATGTTGAGTTCTTCACTTAGGTGATGATGCTAAGAAAACTGGCTTCTTAGGGCAAATCCACTTTGAGTTCTGTTAAAAACTGTATTGACGAAAATTTGCCAAGATTCATGCCTCTCACCAGAGAGGAGGCAGAATACAGTCCTGACAAGGAAGAAACTGAGGAGGCTCCCTAGGAATCAGAACCTTTTCTATCCACCCCTAGACCACAGTAGAGTGGCCCATAGGGGACCCCGATGGCTAGACTGAGCTCCTGTCCTTGTTCCAGACACACACATGGCTGAGGACCAGCTTCTCTTGTTCCCTGTGTCTGCACTGCCAGCCTAGAGGAGCTGTCTTCTGTGGACTGACCAGTAAGAGGCCCAAGGTATGGTCTGGCTTTAGCTATCTGTCAGTGTGCACTGAGGCCCTGCCTGGGGCCCTGTTCCTGATGCCCTTTGAGACCTCATGCAATCTGTCCCCTCTCTGCTGTGTCTAGGCTTATCACCACACACAGATTCTCCCCCTGTTGACTCAGGCCACCACCCAAGAATGACTGAGTAAAACATGAAGATGCCAAGGAACAGCTGAGAAAATGCCACAGCTAATGGGAAGTGGTCAATCTCCAAAACAAATTAAGAATAATAAAACTTACAAGTTTTTGCTTGCCATATAGTTAAAAAAATGACAATATACATTTCATGTGCTACAGGAAGAAACAACCATAGAAAAGCAGGGGCCAGAAAGCTTTCAAGAGTAGGTGTCAGATGTACTCATTCATTTGCTCAGCAAACTCTGTGATGTACCATGTGCTGTGCTGGGTGCAAAGGGTACAGCAGGGGGCAGAGGCACCCACTGTGTCTTCTGGGAAGAAGACAGGTTTCTGAAAGGGAGAATGATGGGAGAAGGAATCTAATTTAGATGCAAGGGTCAGAGAAGGTCCCTCCAAGGAGATGCCAAGTGTGGGGAAGGAGCAGCTTTGTGAAGTACAGGGAAGCTCATTGCAGAGAGGGAACAGCCCACGCAAAGTCCTCAAGGTTGGAAGAACTTGGGTCAAAGAAAATTCCTGCAGATCTGCTGATGGCTGTTATTCTCATGAATAGACATGACCGCATTCACCCTTCTGGAGGTGGGCAGGCAGCAGGGTGACAATAACATTCTCAAATAACACTCTGCCTAGCCGGGACAGGAATTGGCTCTGAGAAAAAGCAAGAAACGTAACGAGACTTGAGTCACAACATTCAGGGTCTTAAATCTCATACAGTTGACTCATGGTCCTTCCCTGGGCCTCTGGTTCCTCATATTTAAAATGTTAAATTGAACAAAAAATGATCTCTAAGGTCCCTTTAAGTGAAAAATTCTTTTAAAACATTCAATTTAATTAAAATAATAAATCCAAAATGATGAAATGAATTAGTTAATTCAGAGTTTAAATTTGATGACGAGCTCCAGAGACTTGGTGGCAGTTTCCTCCCTCCTTTCCCTGGTCCGGGCTGCGGGTCCAGTGGTGTTTGGGAGGCCCTGGATGAGGCTCTGCACTTGGGAAGAACCCTGAAGGACAGGGAGAGCCATGGGATGGGGCATTTTGCTGCCTGTGGGGACTCACAGCGCCATCTGCAGACAGTCAAGCCCTGGGTTCCGGAGACTCCGATGGGGAGGAGGCCTGGCAGGGGGCTTCTGGGCCAAAGACACTTTCCAGATTCGATTTACAGTCTGTACAGCAGTGTTACCTCTGGCAGTGTTCTTTTCCATATGTTTTTCATCAGAACAATCTAATTGTATTTTATAATCACAGAAATGATTCATGATCATTTAAAAAAAATTAAGTGTCCTAAAAGAAGTGGAAGTTCTCCTCATCCTCCACCTCACTTCACTCTACTAGAATAACCCTAATAAATGATTAGTGAAGATCCTTCTGGACCTTTCTGTGCATATGAAGATGTAGACATAAGTATGATTATATATCCTTTCACAGGGCACATTGTTAATGCAGTATGGGACTTTGCTACACATTTTTTAGCCCACTATCACTTCAGGGTTCTTCATCCCGTGATGTCATTTAGAAATATATTCCATTATTTTTAATGGCAAAAGAGGGTTTCATTTAATTATTTTCCTATTGTTGGTTAGTTAGATTACATTTGATTTTTTTTATTTTATAAAAACTGGGTGCAATAACATCTTGTACAGGTCTTTGTGCTCTCAAATGATTATTTTTCTTGATCAGGGTTTGCATACTTAGGTAGATTATATTCTCAATAAGACTTGATGAGAGTTACTAACTTTCCCCCACTTCTCTCCTTCTCTGTGTTTTACCAATATCTTAAATTTCTGCAATCTGCTAGGCAACATTTGTAATGTACTGTAACAATTTGTATCATCCTGTTTATAGTGGGTTAAATACCTTTTCATATATTTTTAGGTTGTGGGCACATCCTCCCTGGGAATTACTTGCTTAAATCCTTTGCCTCTTTTACATAGGGTTGGTTTATCTTTTCTTAGAGAATTGTAGGAGCTTTTAAAAATACATTAGGGATATTGGACATTATCTCGTTGTTGCATGTTCAGAAATATTTCTCAGTCTTTAATGAGATCCTTTGGCATAGAGAATTCTCTCATTTTTATTAAACCAGATTTATACATCTTTTAAATGCTCACAGAGGTCGAAAGGGATCTTGTTAGAAAGGCTTAGGGTCTTAGAAAGTCTTCCCTCCCCACATTATTTAAAAATATTTTCCTTGGGAATTTTTGTCAATTTCATTTTCCTCTGTTATATTATAGTTTTTATCTTGGCATACATTGTAAGCAGAGATCTAACCTTATCTTTTCATAATGATAACTAAACTACCTTAGTGTCAATTATTGAATTTTCTAGCCTCTCCTCAACTATTTAAGATGTACCTTTTATCATATACTATATTCTTACATATGCAGGGGTCTTTTTCTAGATGATTCTTTCACTACAACTTCTTTGGGATGCCTGTGTCTGTCCCATTTGGTTTTAATTGCTATCGGCTTATAAAATTTGGACATATTCTCACTGCCATCTTTATTCAATAACATTTGGCTATTCTTAAACATTTGCTCTTCCATTTGAACTTCAGAACCAAATAATTTTCATTAAAATTTCATTGTAATGTTGATGTGTTTTTAAAAATTGAACTTTGGATTAATTTTGGGGAAATTCAATTCATATCTCTTTCATATGGAATTGTCTTAGAAATATGATATATTTTTCATTTATTTAAGTTTCCTTTCATATCCTCTAGTAAAGTTTCATCATTTTCTTCATATAGCTCTTATACATTTGCTCCATTTATTCCTAAATATTTAATATTTTTGTTGCTATAGTGAATAGTATCTTTTTAAACTTACAAGTTCTATAAGGTAATTGCTTATATATAGAAAACTATTGTTTTTTGAGTGTTTACCTTGATCTGGGTTCTGTCATGAACCTATGATTAGGTCTGATAGGTTTTTGTAAGCTGTTAATAATTTTTTGTAGAAATGTAAGCCCTATGTAAGGAAGAAGAGTTGATTTTCCACAATGCTTATACTTCATTTATTTTTATTGTCTTATTTCACTCACTTGGGTTAACCTTTGCAGTAATATTAAGTATTCCTGTCTTTCCTCTGGAATAGGATTGTCTCTTGTTTCATCTTTAAGTATGATGATTATTGAATTTCAGTAGATGCTTCTTATCAAATTTAGGAATTTCATCTCCGCTCCTAGTTTATTAAAAGTCTTATACAGATTGACTGGTGTAGGTTATCAAGTCATCCTTTTATCATCTATTAAAATGTTATTTTCCTTGAATATATTAGTGTAGCAACAGGTATCCTAATATTAGCCATCTTTTTATTCTTAAATTATTTGGATTTTTAAAATTAACTACGGTTCCCCTGACCCCCTCCAAAAGGCTTCCTGATAGACTTGTCCAGGAAACAACAGGGACTGTCACTAATATAGAAAATGAATTCCATAAATGACAGAATGCTGGACCAACCATCTATCCACCAATTCCTTCTCTGTTTGGCACTTTTAGGCATGGAAGTGATAGACATGTCTTGGATATTGTGGTTAATGCTGCAATGAAGAAGGGAACATGCATGCCTGTTTAGATTCTGATTTCGAGCTGGAAGACCTGGGCATGCATTTGGAATTGAAGGTGGCTTTGGCAAACTCTGGCCCTTATCTATCAAGTAAAACGTGGAATGTCCAACACAGAGGAACAAAGGGAATGGCATTCAAGACTAGAAGCCCAAACCTACTTTATCTAAGTATGATTGATATACAAAAAACTGTATATTTATATAAACCTATCAGTTTGAAAATAAGTGGAAACATCACTGCAATCTATGCCACAAACATATCCGTTACTTCTGAAGTTTTCCCTCAATTCCTTTAGTTATTATTATCATTATTTGTTCTTTTTAGATATATATGACAGTAGAGTGTATTCTGATATGTTATACATACATGGAGTGTAACTTCCTATTCTTTTGGTTGTACATGATGTGGCGTTACACTGGTCGTGTATTCATATATGAACATAGAAAAGTTATGTCTAATTAATTCTACTGTCTTTCCCGTTCCTGTCCCGCCTCTATTCCCTTCATTCCCCTTTGTCTAATTAAAGGAACATCTATATCCCCCTCCTTATTGTGCATTAGTATCTGCATATCAGACAGAACATTCGACCTCTGATTTTTTTGGTGATTGGCTTATTTCACTTAGCCTGATAATCTCCAGTTATTATTATTTTTGATAAGAACACAATTAAGATTCATCCTCAGCAAAATTTAGGTATACAATACAATGTTGTTAAATGTAAGCCCTGTGTGGCTCCAAAGATCTCTGGAACTTAGTCATCTTTCATAACTAGCAGATGTGAGGTGATATTTCCTATGGTTTTGATTTGCATTTTCCTGATGATTAGTAACGTTCAGATCTTTTCATATATCTATTAGCCCTCTATGTGACTATTCGGGTCCTTTGATTATTTATTTACTTATTGATTGCTATTGAGTTGTATGAGTTCCTTATGTCTTGGATATTTATCCTTTATCAGATGTATGGTTTATAAACATTTTCTCCCATTCCATAGAATATTTATTTTGTTGATTATACCCTTTGCTGTGTAGAGTTTTTTTGAGTTTCATGTAATTCCACTGATCTATTTTTGCTTTTGTAACCTGCATTTTTGGCACCATATGCAAAAACTCATTGCCAAGGCCAATGTTGAGAAGCTTTCCCCGCTATGTTTTCTTCTAGTTTTGTGGTTTCAGATCTCAGGTTTCAGTCTTTAATCCACTTTTCGACTTTTGTGTATGGCATAAGATAAAGATTCAATTTCATTTTTCTTTTGCATGTAGATATTTGACTTTTGTTATTTTTTTAGAAAGAGGATAACAGACACTAAAGGCTAATAACATTATTAAATATTAAAATATTTGCAGAAACCTTGCTTTAAAAGTTGGAGAGAAACACTAGATTTGAAGATACAAGATTTAAGATACACACATTCTTAGCTATGAAAAATCCCTAAATAATTAGTTTTATTGCCCCCCCCCCAAAAAAAAAACATTTCCTGCTCCTGGGTTTTAGATAAGAGTCTTGCAAGAGTCTGTAGGTCCAAGTGCCATCTTGAATCCTATGAGGCTGACCAGGCTGTATCCATGGGTCAATCCTGTGACCTTCCCCATCTCATCTTCCACTCCCTTCGTGGTTATTCTGTGTCCTAGAAGTTCCAGACACTGGCTCCATAACACTTTTGGAACATCCTGTGCCCATTTCATGTTAATGTACTTGCCAGTTTGTTCTTTTGGTCCTCAAAGGTCTTTCTCTGTTCTCATCTGGGGAACTTTATTTATCTTTCACAATCTAGTGCAGAGGTCAACTTTTTGAGGGCTTCCTTCACCCCCTTTCTCTCCTCTCCACTTCCTCCAGGCAGAGTTTATTTCACCCCTTTGATTCCATCTCAGCATGTTCCTGATTGCATTTCAGAAGATTGCCTAGCCTTATGCCTTCCCTCCAGACTCTGAGTCCTTTGAGGGAAGGAAATGGTGTTTATTTATCTCTAGTGGCTCCACCATGTATTATAATAGGCACCAGGAAGTGGCAAGCATCAAATGGTTCTCAAAGAGTGTGCCATAGAACCCTGTGTTCCTGGGAGCATCTGGAAGGACCCTGGGGTATAAGCAGGGCTGAGCTGAGGAGGCTGCAGATCCTTGAGTCTCCTTTAGTGACAAAGCTGCCTTTTGTGTCTCCTTTATGTACTGAAGTGGGGGGGGGATCTGTGCCATATACCATCTACCAAATTTTCACTGCCATAAAAACAATAAAAATGAGCATCCCCACCCCTGTCTACTTTCCATCTAGAAAAAAATACTAGGTATCCAGCTTAAAAAAAAAAAAAACCTGCAAAGATGAGATCCTACATCCTGCTGCATGGGCTTTTGTTTTATAATGGGAAAGATGTGAGGTTGTACAAATAACCAGTAAAATTTTCTCTGCAAATACCAGCGCAGGTTTTGCAAACTCAGGGCAGGTTTTGAAACACCATAATTTAAAAATCCTTAATCAGTGCTACCAAGATTTTTCTCTCTTTCTTCTCACATTTACGTGGTGCATTTTGGACTCAGGATTCTATAGATTTTTCTTCTATGGTGTTTCTAATCATCCTACTTTTCCCCTCTCACCTTTCACCTGGGTCCCATATGCATACACCTTTAAGCAGAATCCCTCAGATGTCCCCCATTCCTTTCCCATGCTGGCTGGCCCTGGAAACCTCTGTAGAAGGTTTCTGGGAGACAAGGTGTCTATATCCATGTGTTCATGAACTCACTTCTCCAATGAACACTGAGTTTAATGAAGGATGCTGTGTCCTATAGCATATGCTGCCTCCCACAGGCTCATTGCTGGCTCTGGATTTCACACACCCCTCAGATCTCATTCATGCCACTGTCCTCCACCGTCCTCTTCCACAGTGTCATCTCACAGTTGTGGAACAGCTCCCCCACCTCACTTTTTGATTGGTTTCTTTTCAAGCTCTTGGATTTAACATTCCTTTTGATGTTCTTCCTGCACACCTCCCTCCTGCTCCCTTATTCTGGATAATAACTCTTTTCTGTGTGCCCTTATCAGAGCCTACCTGAACTGCCTCCTTTTGCTCCCTCCCTTGTCCCCATTTCAAAGGCTACCTTTTCAAGTCACATTGGATCTCCTGCATGCTTAGAGTGGATTTATTTGAGCCTGGAAGTGGTTTTAGGTTTTAGATGGCTTTACTTCTCTTTTTCACTCTTCCCTATACCTCATCTCTTATGTGCACCTAGGGTTGTCCTGGTCACCAGGTGCACATAGGCTTTGGGCAGGTGCTGTGGGGTGTTGTGGGTGGTTTGTTGTCCTGTGGATTCTACAGAGGTGGTCTCTGGTGCTATGACAGGGCTGTGAACTGCCTTAGAGTTGTGTCAGCCTTCTCCGGACAAAGGTACATATAGACAGTGTGACCTGATATTTTCACTTTTTCCTGGGACATGATAATTATTTAATTTTTAATTTTTAATTATTTAATTTTATTTAAGAGCAGATAGTTTCACTCAGCTAAAACCTGAAATAATACTGAAAGTATTTCTTACTTGCGTGTGAAACCACAATTATTTCAATTCACATGTCAATTAAACTGTACAAAGAAGGGGAAAATTAAGTTGCTGAGTAACCTGCTAAACAAATTGAAGGTAAATATTTAACTCTTGGAAAGCTTAACAATGCTAGAAGAAAATAGGATAACCCAAAGTCACACTTAAAGGATGCCAGATCTTTTAAAAAGTCACTAGAGATAGCCTATCTTGGAGGCAAATGATGAAAAGCTAAACAGATCCAAAACTACATTAGGTTAAAATACATTATAAAGAAAAAAAGGAAAGAAATCTAAACATTCTGAACTAGATGAACAGACTGTGACATTACAAGAATAAAATGACTAGTACAGAAGTGGATATCCATTTGACCACTGGTAGCTTTTCCAATTGGAGTATGTGACTAGGAGCATTTCTTTTCCATATGGTTTTCACCCCAGGGCTGACCTTCATCTGAAGGGGACCTTCAAGCTGGCCTCCACCGAATCCCACTCGTCCACTGGCTCGTTCCATTGCCTCTTCCTCTAGCTCCTTGCTGCCAGTGGATTCAAGGGGACAGCCCTGAGATGAGGACCTCCTTGTTCTCCCTCCTCCTGGACAGCATCTCTGCATCACCAAGAATATTGCCTGCCCAGAGTTTTTCTGGCTCCACACCCTTTGCTAGCAATGAGAAAGGCTCAGCCACTCAAGAGTGTTCCTGATTTTCTTCTTCTGCTGGGTTTCCCTCCTGTCCCTATATCCTGAAATAGTGAGTTAACATCAGAATTTATCCAGCCTGCAGACAAACTGATTGCTAAACATCCAGGATCACAGAAAGAAATCGGAGATGTTTGAGTCTGTCTTCAAAAGCAATTTTGACTTCACTCTTGTTATTGGTTTAGGAAACTGCTCTTCCTTAAATGACTCTTCTTTGCTCAATTAGAAGTTTTGTGGAATCAAAATTCCAGGATAGTGATGTATAGAGTTTACTTATCTAAAATGTAGCTTGAAACACTATACATTGCCTAGACCTGCCTAGGTCAGCAGGTCTCAGTTGTCTTCAATGGAACATGAGAACAGGTATGAAGCAGGATTTCCTATTGCCAGGAATTGAGCCAGCAAACCTTCCCTGCAGCACCAGGGTGCCTCTCCCTCCCTTCCCCTGTCTCCTGCTGGTTCCCTAAGAGTCCCTCAGATGTCAGAGCTACACTTGAACTCAGGGACTCCTGATTGCCCCCTAAGCATGGAGCAGGTGATTGAACCAAGTTCACCCCAGCTGGAGTCCTGCAAACAAAATTCAAAGACCAACTTGAGGCTCCACAACTGAGACTCTCTCCACTGCCCATGGATGCTAATTCTGGAAGGCCAGAGCTACTAAGCATCCTGAAGACCCAGAGAAAGCAGGCCATGTCAGGTCTGTAATCCATCTTTGACCTGACTGTGCACATTTCCTTGGGGATATCAAGAAGTTTAAAAACAGTTTTTGAAGGTTAAAAATACTTTGTAGAAACTTCCAGTAGGATTCTTACTTTCTTTCAGAGTTTTAGACAAACAATTTATCTATCATAATCTCATTGGGGAGGAAATAAACTGAAGAGTTCTGCAGGTCCTTGTAGGCACAGTGTCAGAGTGTAGGATCCTTGCAAAGATCCTAAAACTCAAAGATGGACAAAATACCTTTGTGTGCTTCATCTGAAGGGCCAAGATGGAGAGGAGGCTGGTAAATGGCCTTGCTCTAGAGAAGGACCACAAGCATGTGGTTCTGAAACATCTGTCACAACAGCAAATGGAAATGTCAAAGTGAATGATTAAAAAAAAAAAAAAAACCCTGGCAGGAGGTGATTATTTCAATATGTTAACATTTTGCTCTCAAGAGTAGGTTTTAAAAAAATTACAGGCATCTCACAAGAAAAAAAAAATCCACCTAAGGTTATTAAACAGGTAACTTAATAGAAGAGTGTTATTTTTAATTATGGCAGTTTTAATTTCCTTTTTTTTCCTTCATTATTTCTGCTAATAAGCTTGTCATCTGGGCTGGAACTGATTATACAAATCTGGGAAAAAATTTTACTACCTGGAATCATGGTTTTACACATTAGCATTTTACTTTTCAGTTTTATGAATCAACTGCAATATGGAGTCTCTTTAACAATTAGGACACAATTCAGAATATTACTTCAGGATTACTTCATGCAAGCATGTAAATGCGCCCCTCTTTAGGGTGAAGTCTGGGTCCCAGTGATGACTAATTCCATACAAGTCCTTAAAGGCAGAAAGGAAAATGTTCTTTGCAACCTGTGGGAACTACAGGAAAAATTAAGGGAAGAATTTTGTATGGGGCTTTAGATAGGAAGCCTTTAGAACCCAGTTCTATCAGTCAGTAAGTCAAAGCCATGCACTAAATCTTTACTGCATGAGAGACATCCAATTGGGAACTGTGGAGAATAATGAAGAAATGGGAAAATGCAAATTTGTGCTTACTGTTGTTGTTGTTGTTTTTTTAATCAAAAGGGAAGTAGAGGGGGTTGTGGCTGTGGCTCAGTGGTAGAGTGCTTGCCTAGCATGCATGAGGCACTGGGTTCGATCATCAGCATCACATAAAAATAAAATATATTGTGTCCACCTAAAATTAAAAAATTTTTAAAAAGGGAAGTAGAAGCAGTTGTTATGTAGTTGTTTGTTTTGCTCATATGTGAGCAAAACAAACTTTCACAGGAAACTATAATAAACACACAACTGTGACCTAAAACTGACTGGCTCATAACAGACTCTTAACAAATGTCCAATGAATGATTCAACAAGTGAGTGAAGGAATAGGTATCATCTGCATTTGTAATTTGCAAATATTTGCCCTCAAATATTTAAAAAAAATTTTTAGTTACACATGAACACAATATCTTATTCATTTATTTATTTTTATGTGGTACTGAGGATGGAACTCAGCGCCTCACCTGTACAAAGCAAGCGATCTCCCACTGAACCGTCCTCAAATATTTTTGACTGACTAATGGTTGATACAAATGAATTTCTGAGATGGTATTTTTAAGGTTAATTTTTGAGTTCAGTTTCTTAAGTAGTGATTCATTTTCTCTTATGCCTGTTTCCTAAAAATACAAAGGAGGAAGCAATGATGGTCCTGCTTATGGTCTTCTGGACCAAATAGCCATGAATTCACAACTTTTAAAAAAATTAAGGCAGAATTAGCACAACTTATTCATATAAAGTAAAATTCCTATTTTAAATAGCAGAATGTTAAGAAGTGGACTAAATAGTTCTTCAGCTTAAGCAAATGAAGAAGGTGAACACTTAATAAGAAGGTGGTAGTTTAGTTTTAATTCTTTAAAGGTTAAGAGTCTCCATTTAGCTTTATGCCTCAGATTTGACTGAAATTTTTTCTATCTAAATGTTGGAAGAGGAGAGAGACAGAGCTTTGGTACTTGCTAACAGATAGGATATATGACTGTCATTGTCCTGGTTATTCCTCATCTGCTGCTATGAAATTCCCTGTTAAGATGGTCAACTAGTAAAGAGTGACCATCCAACTAGTAAAGAGTAACTCTGACTTATCCATAACTCTTAGCCAGTTTTTGGAGACACCAGGCCTTCATTTAGGGCAGGGGATGGCAAACTATCACCCATGGGCCACATGGGGCCTGCTGACTGCTTTTGTCAATGGTTGGACTGGACTCCAGTCACTGATTTTGCATTACAGCTGGAAAGTTGAGTAGTTGTGACAGAGACCATATGGCCCATGGAGCTATATCTGGCCCTTGACAGGAAAAATATTGAGCAGCATGCCTAGAAATCTTCACCTTATGCTATTGTGGTTCCTTCTCCTCCCAGAGGTTGAAATGACAGACTATACATACACCCAGACCATTGTAACAGCCACCACACCACCATCACCACCACCCACCACCACCACCAACAACAACAACAACTTCACTTTCTCAGCTTCAGGGATTCTTCCTCTTTCCTGACTCTAACAGCAAGATTCCATGCCATATCTCTCTACATCCCCAGTGTTCTGATTTCATGGTTTAAACAGGAATATGAACTGATGAGGTGATGAAGGAATTGTGCTCTGGCCAGCTCATCACAAAGGTGCTCCCATGTGGAAGAAACGTGGCCTCCATTTTGTCTACTATAAACCCTGCAGTACTGTCAGGAGGCAGAGGTGGAACACTTTTTTTCTTACTTTTCTTGCTGATCCCAGTCCTTGCAATTGTACTGATCACATTCTCAGAAGGAATAAAGTCAGATCTTAACTACACAAATATAACCTTTTAAACATGTAAATATCAGTAAATACCTTAAATAACTTGGGCCACAAGGTAAAAATTTATATATAATGGGCATTTTAGTTCGAGAAGATGGAAAATGTTCTGTAGGTGGATGGCAGCACACCATGTGAACGTACTTATTGCCCTGGAATTGGGCATTTAAAACGTTGAAAATGGGAAATTTTATATTATGTCTATTTTACCAAAATTTTTATAAAAGTTCCTATCAGAAGAAGCTGAGTGAAGGGTAGGTCAATGGGACCTCTCTATACTATCTCTGCAACTCTTCTTTAAACTTAACATTATTTGAAAGTAAAAAGTTTTCAAAAAAATCATGCATACTTCTATTTAGTTAGAACAATGTTTCTTGAAATATGGTCTCTGAGACCCTTCCAGGGGGTCTGTGAGCTCACACCTATTTTCATAATAATGCCCTTTTCCCTCCCCTTCTGTCCTGAATATAAAGAACACAACAAAATTGTCGTTACAGTTTCAGACTCCACATTACAACTAACATTTAAGAAACTACCATTTTTTCTAGTTTGGTATAGGATCAAAGGAAAAGATCCACAATTGTCTGAAAAAACTGCTAAACTATGTTAATATTTTCCAATTATATATGTGCAACCAGATTTTCTTCGGACACTATAGCCAAGACAACATATCACAATAGATTGAATGCAGAAGTAGATCTGAGAATCCAGATATCTTCTACATTAGAAGATATTTGGAAAATTATTAAAGGATGCCACTCTTTTTTCAATTTTTTTTTGCTTTGGTAAATACTTTCCAAAAATTGATATGATATAATGAATTTATTATTGTTATATTGTAAAAAGTTAATAATTTTCAAAGTTGTCTAAACTTTAGATATTATCAATATCAATAAATATAAATCATATAAACCAAAGCTTTTTGGGGTCTTGGATAAGATTTCCCAGAGTGTTAGGGGATCCTGAGCTGAAAACATTTGAGAATCAATGACTGAGAATATAGCAAAAATAAAACTGCTACATACCAAGTTTATGAGATATGCCCAAAGCTTTAAATACTCTTATTTCTTAAAAAGAAAGAAAGAAAGAAAAGAAGGAAGGAAGCAGGGAAGAAAGAGGAAAAAAGAAAACCAAAATAAAAATCTTAAAACAGGATTTTATGAATTCAAAAAAGAAAAATATTTATTAAAACCCAAGAACTGTTCTCCAAAATAAAATATTTAATAAAGAAAAAACCCAATAAACCCAAATAAACAATATTAGCACTAAAATAGAGACGACATCAAGGACACTTTAATTATAAGTGAATTCTATATGTAATTCTACACTACCACATTGGAAAGTCTCCTTGAAAAAGATAGATTTAAAAAATTACCAAACTAACTGGAGATGATCAAGAAAACATGATAGACTAACAGACATAGAAAGATTTTTTTAAAGTTTCAATAAGTGATTTCTTCCAAAAAGATTCTAGGGCCAGATATTTTCTTCTTTTCTGAATTCCATCAAAAATCTAAAGAAATAGAATATTATGTAAATCTTTCCAGAACATATAAAAATTGGAAGTCTATCCTGACCTATTCCTTAGGCAGCACAAAATGAAAGCTAGAGGCTAAGTCTCAAGCATGTAGATTTTAAAAATTCTAAGGAAGGTACTAGGAAACTAGATTCAAGAGAAGGTTTAAAAAAAAATCACCAAGCAAGATCAAGCAGAGTATATTTCAGGAATGCAGATGATTTAATATAGGAAACTGTTAGGAAAATAATTTAAATAGATGCCAAAATGGCATCTAAAACTCATCCTGGTAAAAAACTAAACATTTACAAAATTAGAAACAGACTTTTTCAACCTGATACTGAGCATGGAGTCATACATTCATTTAAAATATTTATTGAGCAAACATCTATCTTTCTTGATAGTGAAAAACAGAGGTATTCACATTAAAATCAAAGACAGATTAGGGATGTCTGCTGTTACCTACTAATCACTGTTTTGAAGTTTTGGTAACTCTATCATAAAAAAGAAATCAGAGGTATGATTATTGGGAAAAAGAGACAATGTTATTATCTATATGATATAATTATATTATTAGAAAACCATGAGAATCAATTCAAAATATTCACAATTTATAAAAGTCCAACAAAGGGTCTAGAGACAGATAAATGTAAGCAAGCTATGGCTTTTTTTTTTTTTAACATATTGAGAATAACTTTGAAGATAAAAGACAACCAGATTTCCTTTCCTTTCATTATCATCACAACACCACAAAATACAATTAAAGTACCAAAGACCAATCTTCACAAGAAATGCTTCATGGGTAAGGTCCAAGCCTTATGGACAGATATAAACTATTAGAATGCATGGAAATAATGCTGTGTTCTTAGACTGAATGTTTTAAGTCCATCTCTTCCTTCCAAGTCGGTTATAGAGCTAATGCGTTCTTGGTATGACACAGGTTCAAATTCAAGCATCAGTTCCTTTGAGAGACAGACCACCTAAGTCAAAAAGCTCCCCCTCCTCCAGTCAGTTGCTCCTTCTCTTCTTTCCTGGTCTAATTTCCTTGCCATCTGACATGATTTTTTGGTCCTTTTCTCTCTCCGACTAGAAGAAGAATCCAGGGGTGTCTTTGTACTCTGCACTATTCCCAGTGCTCAGAACAGAGTCCAGCATACAGTAAGTGCTCAATTCATGTTTACTGAGTATCATGCAATCACATGAAAACACCAATAGGACAGAAGGAGGAGGGAAGGGAAGGGGGAAATACTCAGGAATGATAATGACCAAATTATATTGCTATATGGTGTATGAAAGGTGTATGAAAATGCAACAACAAAGTCCACCATTATATACAAGTATCATAATGCACCAATAAAAATATGGAAAAAAAGAAGAGGGAGATTTGCATGTAACATATTTAAACACGTTTCACAGCTACAATAGTTAAAATATTCAGTGTGGTACAGAGATTATTTGGCAGATAAACAGAACAGAACAAATAGCCATGAAACAGACCCAGGCTAAGTATGAGGACTTAGCACATTGTAAACATTCCAGTATTAAACAAATGAATTATTCAACAAACTGTTTAGAAAACTGACTGAATAATAGCGGGGCGGGGGGAGAATCTACATCCTCATTTATTCTATACTTCAAGGTAGATGTTAAAAATGTTGAGTCCCCCACTCTGCCAAAAGAAAAAGAAAACGCTAGATACAAAATAGTTCATATTGTATTATTCCATTCATTTAAGGTTTCTAAAACTGATCATGGTGTTAACAAACAGAAGATGGGGGTTCTCCAAGGAACTGGCTGACGACTCTGTCCAGAGGTAAGGCTTTTGGCACTAAACAGATGTTTCTTTTTCACTTGTGCTTTGAGAGAGGGAATAAAATTCTGTAGTAAAAAAGCTTAATTAATTTATTGTTACTCAAGAAATTAGGTAGGTCCATAAGGACCTTGAACTGAACCATGTTTTTACCAGAAGGGGTCTGGACTACAGGGGTCCCAAGGAGTCCCCTTGCTGAGTAGCACTGAGGGTCCATACCCATGACTTCCACATGCTCACAGCAGAAATCCCGTTGTTCTCTGGGTTTCCTAGGTGCAGCTGAACATTATAAAGACCAACTCATTTCAGAAAAGAAAGTCAGTATTTGTG
The DNA here is from genome assembly GCF_045843805.1 of Urocitellus parryii. NCBI lineage: Eukaryota > Metazoa > Chordata > Mammalia > Rodentia > Sciuridae > Urocitellus > Urocitellus parryii. Next base: position 115,255,641 of record NC_135536.1, on the reverse strand, counting down.
TTGAAAGTGGAACATCTGAAGCCCTCATTCCTCACCCAGACCTTCAATGCGTGCATTGATCAACCACTGACTGTACCTACAAAAATCGTGGTACCACCTTGAGCCAAGAACTGCATTGGGGGACGCCAGACTTACTGGGTGCAATCCAAATAGCTCTGATCTAGTTCATCGTCAATCATAAATGCATGTGCCATAAAACTTTGATTGCACTATTGGCCTGATATGGTTTTTGGGGAAAAAAAAGTCTTTTGTTTTTGAAAGGTATTTATTGTCCAGACAAAATCTCAAGGCACAAATATTTGGATCAATAGTCATATTATCCTGGACTAGTTTGTATAATAGCAACAATAAAAATTATAATAATAACATCTGATACTCATTGAATAAGTATTTTTTCCAGTCACTATCCTATGTGTTTTACCATTTTTCTTATTTAGTCTTCCTGACAACACTATGAAATGATTATTATTGCCAATTCATTTTACAGATAAAATGATAAATGCAGGTGAAGTAACTTGACTGAAGGCCATGGAGACAGACATGCAGGCTGAGCATAGAACTCTTAACCAGCATGAGCCTGCTAGTATTGAAATTTTGAGACTTTGTACTTTAGATCCTTTTGCCAGTGATACTGATAACCACTAGTTTTTCTTAAAATTCCACATTTGTCTTAGCCATGCCCAGTACTCTGCGCTATTCCCAGAGCTCAGAATAGAGTCCAGTCAGGAGAGGCTAAGGACACTATGGGGTATCCATTTGGAAGAAATCTCAAGTCAGTTGATTAGATCCTTTTCTTTTGATGAACTAATTTAGACTATACTAATTAAAAATGATTTTCAGGGTTAATATTAGTTTTCTTATAGCAATTCTAGAAACTTAGCCAATATGTGATTTGTTCTGCATAGTTTAAAACAGAGGAATACAAGTTACAGCATCGATGCAGGTGAGAATGGGTTCTGTGCTGCCTGCTGAGAACTGTTCTCAGGATCAGATCTTTCCTGGGGTGAAGGTCTGGATCGCATTAGCTCTGGTGGCCCTAGAACTTACCAACAAGGAAGGAAGGACTGGGCCAGGTTTCCAAAGTGCTGCTTCAGAAACAAGGAAAGGGTTTAGCTTTTCTCAAGTGCAGTGTGGATTTCCCTTTGTTTATTATCCTCATGACTCTCATGACTCTCTTTTTAAGTAGCACTGACTGCTTAAGCTCCCAACTCCTGAAGTTGATCATCTGTCTCTCCTTTTCTTTATTGTTCCAGATCATCTCAAGATGCCAAGAGCAGTTCATTATTCCACTTGGTGTTTTACATTCTTCTGTAAAAAGATGCTTAACCCATGTTTCCTGATTAAAAATGCATGCACACAAACTCTGTTTTGAATGAAGGTTGAGATTATTATTTGGAATCACTTAAGCTCACTGATAACACCTGTATCTTGGCTTACTCGTTACCTTGCCTAATGCAGATTCTTGGTATGGACCTGGCATTTCTGTAGCAGTTACTGGCCCTTCCCCACCTTCCCTAGTACTGCCCCAAACTGTCTTTGTAGCAGAGGCACAAAGCTATCACAAGCCTCCTCCAGCCCCATGGCTTCAGTGGCTGACCACTGATCAGATTTAATCCAAAGTATGTACTTTGGGATGAAAAGTGTTCCACAGTCTGGCATCTGGCCACATCCTGTAGCCTCAGATGCTAAGGCCACCCTCACTTCATTTATAAGACACCAGGTCTAGAGCATGCCTCACGTCCCCTTCTCTTCTACTTTGGCTCATGCCACTGCTTCAGACAGAAATGCTTCTTCTCCTACTTCTTTCTTATAAAAGCTGGCCTATCCTCTAAAAGAGGAGTTGACACTATAACATGAAGGCCAATGGGCATCGGCCTTTCTTAGACATTGAGTTATTGGAACATGGCCATGCCCAGGCATCCACATGTTATCTATGGCTGCATTATCATTACACAGCAGAGTAGTGCAACAGAACTAAATAACCCAATGTATCTACTATGTGGCCTCTGGAGAAACAGGTTGTCACCTCCTGAGAGCCCAGTTTGCCACCTCACCTTTGTGGCTTCTCAGATTACCCTGTTAGAAGTAATTTCTCCATTTTCTGACTTGCCTAGTGCTGGGTCGAGTCTCTTCCCAATGTTATCGAAAGATCCCCAGATGGACTGTAAATACTTTGCAGGGCAGGGACCTTGTACTGTTCAACTTCAGCTCTCTGCAATACATTGCACAGAGTAGGTGCTTATAAATGTCTATTGAAATGTTTAATTCTGTTGCATAAATGTCAATAAAAGAGCAATGTTATACTTAAAGAAAGCACATCAGTTCCCAACTCAGATTACATAAAAACTAGATAATAAATGAAAAGATAAAAAGACGATCAAGGAGGCAAATTTTGTCCCCAAAGCATAAAAAAATACAGGTATGATGGCAAGACCACAAGGGAATTGAATGGGTAGAGCTATGTGAAAAATATTTTCCAAGGAAGGACATGAATATTCACTCAGTTCAGAGAGATGAAGTGGATCTTTCCTGTTCTGACACTTACATGATTTCTATTCAAAGAATAGAGTCTGGTTTAGAGAAAGGGGAGAGTATAATGAGGAGATTCCAAAAATCATTCTTAGAGCTGTTGTTGCTAAAACAGTGGGAGAAGAGCTATAAAGGCAGAATCCTGTTAAGAGTTCTGCTCAAGAGAAGAAGGGAGAAGTGTGCTCACTTCCTATGGGAAAGCAAGACCTGGGGAAGGGAGGGAATGGGCTCCGAAGGCAGATCGTTGAGCTCCCACTTCTGAGGGAAGTGCACTGTCAGACACCAGGTGGAAAGTATGTAATGCAAAATTAAGTCCAAGAGGGTGAGGGAGGGTCAGGTGAGAGCAGTGGCCTTGGAGAGGCAGGTGGGCTGTCTCCGCTGCACAAAGACATCCTTGAGACTACTGTTTTCCTCAGGTGTTTCTTCTCTTTCATGTAGTCAAATGTAGTTACTCCATGTCGTTGAAACCTTAGATATCTCTTCTTATGGCTTAATGTGTATGAATTCCCTAATGTCAGAGATCAATGATTTAACTCTTTGCAGAAAGCCAGACTTTGAGTCAGACAGGGAAGGCTTAAATGCTCCAAGCAGGTGAGGGAATGGATGGATTTAGAGACAGCTCTGGACTCATAGATCATGTGTTCTGAGCTATTATCCTAAGCCAGGTAGGAGCCCTGGGGGTGATCAGAGCCCTGCAGATGCAATGCTCTCTGAAGGTGCTGCTGCCTGCAGCGGGCTGGGAGACAGTGTTACTTTTTCCTGTAAGGATGGAAGTGTCAAATCACTTCCATAAAAATCCAAGAGTCAGCCCACTCAATGGGCTATTTCCTATATTTGAGGAAAGTGTCCCATTAGGTGTGGGAAAGCAGGTGTAGGCACTTTGCATATTTCTGAGACAGACAATACAAATGAAAGCAAAAAACAAAACAAAATAAATAAAACCCTACAGCTTAACATTTCCCCACAAAATAAATGCAAACACAAGCACAAACAGGCAAATGCAGTCTTATACATCCAGGGGAGCTAGGTGCTAACTAAAAAGCAGAACTCCCCCACCCCCCTCCTGTTCATTGAAGTGACAATGAACAGGAGGGGGGTGGGGGAGTTGATTTCACTTTGTTCCAGTATATCTGAGAGCTTTTCAAGGCAGAGAGGACTGTGGAAGGAAAAAGAAAGCCCCTGTAAACAGATGTAAGGACATCAGAGCTCTCCTAAATCAAAGGGAAGTGCACTGTCAGACACCAGGTGGAAAGTATGTAATGCAAAATTAAGTCCAGGAGTGCTAAAACAAACAATAACATCTTTCCAAATCACAGCAAGAGGGCATGGGCTCTTTGGCATGGGATCTTTGTTTTGCAAAGCCTGGGTTTTGGATAGGAATCATAAAAGCTTGTGCTGAAGGAAGGGCCAGAGATGAGTCCAAATTAAAAACAAATTCTCAAGATCACCTTTCTTGTCTGCCAGTGTTGATGAGGAACATCCCAAAGTCAGACCATCCCTTTGAGTTGTTTGCAGTTTTCCTTGTCTTCTGAGGCTGCCGTGACCCATGGCAGGTAATCAGGAGGGTCAAAAAGCCTATCTCAGTTATCTTTTTGTGGATTCTGAAAGCAGAGCCCTAGCGCTTGCCATGCCACCTGATTAAATCATCTTTCAAGAACCCATCTGAAGTGCTGAGGAGGATGCAGAGAAAGTGGAATTCTAGGGGGAGGTAAAATGGTGCATCCATCATTCAACTGGGGAAAAAAGTTTGGATGCTCCTCAAGAAGTTAAATATAGAATTAACATGTGGCCCAGAAAGTCTACTTCTAGGTATATGCCCCCAGAGAACTGAAAGCAGTGGATTCAAATAGGAGTTGGACACCAACGTTCCTAACACCATTATTCACAGCAGCCAAAAGAGAGAAAGAGCCCAAGTGTCCATCAACAGACGAACAGATAAACACAATGTGGTGTGTACATCAAAAGAATACAATTCTGATATATGTCACAATGTGGCTGCATCTTGAACACATTATGCTGTGTAAAGTAAGCCAGAAATCAAAGGACCAGTATGTGATTCCACCTGCATGAGGTTCCTAGAATAGGCACCCTCATGGAACAGCAGAACAGAGGCTGTTTCAGGGCTTGGAGGAGGGAGTCATTACTTATTGGGTACAGCTTTTGGGATGACATAAAAGGTCTGGAAATGGATAGTGTTGATATTTGCATAACATTGAGAAGGTACCTAATGCCACTGAATTAGCATATAAAATAATTAAAATGGTTAATTTTATGTTTATGTATATTTTATGCAATAGAAAAAGTAAAAACACAGGATTTCTTTCATTTCTCCAAAACGTTCTATTCTTTTTAAGAGCTGGATGTTCTTTTAGAAGCAGTTCTAGAAGAAGTCTGTTGAGAAAGTGAAAGTCTGGTGACCAGGACATAACTATGGTGGGGTCAGCCCCAAAGGTGGGACCCATGATTTCAATCAAGTGTGAGGGAATGGTGAGGGGAGGGAAGGAGCTGGGTGCAGAGGCAAGAAGACTGTCAGGAGCCCATCAGGGCATGTCTTTCTTCTAAGATGGAGGAGGAGAACAAGGACACCTGGCTTCATTTTCCTTGCTAAAGGCCATGGTAACAGATGTAGAACGTAGGTCTTGAGCAAGGCCTGCACTTGGGTGAAGTTCGGACTCCAGTATCCACAAACCATTGCTTATACTCAGGTCCCTCAGTCATGTTGGCTTGATGTCCTCACCTATAAGACACAAAAGTGTCAGCACTGGTTCCCACCTTGTATAAATGTTGTTAGGACTAAATGAGGCTGTGGAACCAGGATTCCAACAGTAGTGCAAAATAATAGGCATGGGGTTTCAGGACCACAGTGGGCTGAGGGTGTCCTAGCAGAGACCCTGCAGATGGGCCACACAGCCCACATGGGCCTCAGGAGAGCCAGCACTGCCTTTATCTCCAAATCCTCAATACTCAGTACATTTCCTAGCTTATGGTGGGTCCTTGAGAGAAGGGATGTCCAAAGCTGGCCTGCTTGTCTTCAAAGAGTGCTCAGCCTCACTGGGAAGAGCACAAACTTATAAACAGATAAGGTGCAATAAAATATGGTAAGTGCCAAACTGGGGATAGGATCAAAGTCTTATAAGTTTAAAGAAAAACTTTCTTTGCTTTTCCTTTTTTCCTTTGATTCTTCTGCCATGTATTAAGAAAGCAAGAAAGACTCCAAATGCCAGAAGGGCAGGCTATGGAAAACATTTGAGGCTGGAGCTTCTGTTGCTGGGGCTGTTTCCCAGCTGCTGAGAGATAGAAACCTAGAGGTCCCAGCCAATCCATTGAGTGAAATCCTGAAAGTAAACTGAAAGAGGGATCTTGGATTGGAAAATAAGAATTCAGAATGACTGGATGGATACAAACTTAATGGTAGATAACTAATCATTCCAACAGCACCTTAGATATTTATTATAATTTTAAATTCCAATTTGTTATATATGACAGCAGAATGCATTACAATTCATATTGCACATATAGAGCACAATTTTTCATGTCTCTTGAGTATATACAAACTATATTCACACCATTTGTGTTTTATTATCATTTTTAAACCCCATTCTGAAATAAGTACCCATAAGGCTTCAGCACCAAAAGTGATCTTAGATGACCACATAGGCCAGGGTTTCTTGACTCAGCACTATTGATGTTTGGGGCTGTCCTGTGCATTGCAGGATGTTTAGCGGCACTCCTGGCCTCTATCCCCTAGATGAAAGTAGCACCTGCTGTTCCCCAGTTAGAAAAATCAAAATTGCCTCCAGCCATTACTCAATGTAATGCGGGGTGCAAAATAACCCCCAGATGAGACCCAGTGACATAAGGAAATGGTCTTCGACTCTGAAAGAATATTGGAATGACCTGAGAGATTAAACCGTCCTGACACCCAGGCTGTGCCCCACACCAAATGAATATGCAGGTGACACACAGGTATTGATATATTTCAAACATGCCTCAAATATCATACCTCCTGTGATTCCAATAGGAAGCCAGGGTCTAGGGAGATAGGGGTACTATCAATTACGAGAGGCTAGGTGTTTACACGATTAAAGTTCTATGAAATTATAATTGTTTTCTGATCATACCTATGAGGTTACTGAGTCTCAGGAAGGTTAAGGAACTTGTTCAAAAGAGAAACCCATCTGTTGATGGCAGTTCTGCAAAGGTCAATTTCAAAGGCCAAGAACTGGAGGCAGATAGATGCAAGAGCAGAGAAATGCCTCTCAAAGCCCTGCTGCAGTCTGAAGTGAAAGGGAAAACACATCGCCATACAGTTATACTCCAGAGGAGCATTTTCTGATTGAAATAAGGTCAGCCCAAGAGAGACACCAAACAAGCAACTACTTTTATTTCCTTTTTGTTCTGTGGGAAGAAGAAACTCCTCCTAGACAGACACAGAGTGCAGAAGCCACCAGGATGCTCAACTAGAGCAATGAAGTTGAATCAGGTGGCTTTTATGTCTGAGAAGAAAGGTGTACTCTTTTACACCTGAGCTGCCATAATCCTGGATGCTTCTCACACTAGGATAGCAGAAGGGCTGTCTTCTATTTAGCCACCACATGCTAGGCCAATTTGTGTTATCTTATGGAATCCTCACATCTCTTTAAGAGATGGTGGCTTTGCGTCTGCTTACCTGTCTGCCCCTTGCCTATGCACACTGGGAGGAAACCTGCCACAGCCTGCTCCATTTGGAGGAAAGGCCTGTTGCAAAAACAGATGTGGAGGAAACTTAGTGTATTGATACTAAGCAACTTTCATTAATTTCATACATATCAACTGACAACTAAAGATCAATCATCAGATGTTCAGGAGAAAACAAAAGCTTTCAATAAAAATATGTAAAAAACTAGTAATAGAAAGGAAATTCCTTGCTTTGATAAAGGCATCCATCAGAGACCTAAGCAAACATCTGTTAGAAGCATTCTCAATGTCAGAAACCAGATAAGGAAGTCAATTATGGTAATTATTACAAAGATGTTTTGAGTCTTAGTTTCTAAGTGCAACAAGGCAAGAAAGAAAGTAGAAGCAGAATAATGAGGAAGATAACGATACTATTATTTATAGATGTCATGATTGGCCACTTAAAATCTCTTAGTCAAACAACTAAAAATCTAAAAGTATTAAAAGAGCCTAGAAGAGCATTCAGATAGAAAATAAATATATAAAAGAAACTGATTTCACATACACCCACATGACTAATTGAAAATATAGTGGAAATTAAGATGTTGTATACCATATTAAGCAAAAACTATAAAATCCATAGGAGCAAACCTAATAAAACAGATGCAAAGTTTAGATGAAGAAACTTTATTAAAGAACACATGATAGGAGACATGCTATTTCCCATTTCAAATTAATCCATATGTTTACTGCAATCCCAATCAAAATCTCAACAGAATCTTTATGGATTCTGATAAGATGATTTTAAAGTATATTTAGAAACAAATCTTTGAGAAGTTTTCAGAAAAGAATAAAGTATTGGGCTGGGGTTGTGACTTAATGATAGAGAGCTTGCCTAGCATGTGTGAGGCACTGGGTTCTATCCTCAGCACCATATAAAAATAAACAAATAAAATAAAAGTATTGTGTCCATCTACAACAACAAAAAAGTTTTAAAAAAGAAAAAAAAATATTTGGATAGAGAATTAAAGAGGGGTCGGAGAATTGATCTACAAAAGAATGACATATTACAAAACTATAATAATGCAAACAATATGGTACTAAAGCAGAAGAGACAAATAAAATGAGCATACACTAACAGTCCACTAGTGTATCTAATTATATTTTTATTTAATATGTGGTAGAGATGGCATTTCAAATTAGTAGGAGAAATTTAATAAATGGAGTTGTGACAACTATCTATTTGGAAAAAGAAAGTTGGATTTCTACCTCACACCATACAACAAAAATTGATTCCAGATGCATTATATATTTAAATACAAAAATACAACCATAAAGGTAATAGAATACTACTTAGAGAATAATTTTATGATGTTGGAGGTAGGTAGGTATTCCTAAGTAATATAAAACCTATAAGCCATAAAAAATGATTGACAGACTTGACTACATAAAGATTAAACATTTTCAGTAACCTAAGACAAAGACTATAATACCTTCAATAGATATAAGCAGAAAGTGATTACTCATAGCATATCTAAGTTCTTAAAACTAGTAAGGAAACTACAAACAACTTAAAAATGGCAAACTCAAATTATATTGTTATATCATGTACAAGTATGGCATGTAACAACTCCCACCATCATGTTCAACTATAATGCACCAACAAAAATATGGAAAAAATAAATTCTGAAAGCAACAAAATGGCAAGCTCACAGGAGTACAAAGAATGATAAAAGTCCATCAGAAAAATGCAAATAGAAAGAATTTACAGATTGAACAACTAATAATAAAAATTTTAAAAAAAGAATTTACAGAGCTGGAAACTCAGCACATTGATGTTGGTAAGGGTGAGGAGCAAGGGCTCTTTTATATAATTTTGGTGAGAATGTAAATTGGTACAACTACTTTGGAAAGGAATTTTGCTTTAGCTTTCAGAATTTTGTGTGCCATTTGACCTGCAAATTCTTCTTCTAGGAATCTATCCTACAGAAATATTTATGTAAGTATGAAAGGATATACGTATTAAGATATTTATGGAAGCATTTCGTGTTAGAGAACCTTTCTTTAACTTTTCTTCTCCAAGAACTCACTGTTTCTTCCAGAAACAACTTTTCCAGTTATTTACCTTGGGTTTTCTTGTTCATTCTATAGGCTTTAAAAAAAATGTCTAATGACCCTTAGTTGTTCATTCATGCTATTTTCAGTTATCCACTGATATGTAAGACAAGAACCATGAGAAGGCTGCCTGACAACTTCCCCCTCACTCCATTATTAGGCCTTGTTAGCAGGCCAAGTTCCAGAGAGTGAGGAAACGGGGTCCCAATCGTAACGGCTCCTTTTTCCAATTCCAGAACCAGTACTGACGTCTGTACTTGGAGCATCAACTCCTCACCAATGCCCTACTTCCTTCAGTTTCTTGATGAGGAGGTAAATGCCACATTCTGAATGTGTGTGTGTGTGTGTGTGTGTGTGTGTGTGAGAGAGAGAGAGAGAGAGAGAGAGAGAGAGAGAGAGAGAGAGAGAGAGAGAGAGTGTGTGTGTGTGTGTGGTTTTGTGTGTGTGTGGGTGCCTGTCTCATCTTTAGTTTTTTTCAGAAGAAATCAAAGTTTGGTATGGCTTAATTGTTTCAGCTTATGGATCCTTCCACATTACCTCCTTCCTCCCAGGCTCAGTGGCTCCTAAGCTCTGTCCCACAGGTCCCGCCTCAGCACAATGCCCTCTGCTCACTGAGCCTGTGATGCCACGGCCCTGTCCTGTTAATGAACCTTTGTCCATCTATCTGCTTTCTGAATTTCAGAAATTTGTTACAATCATTTGTGCATAGATGCCACCTTTCTGGGCAGCCTGCTGATTATAGGTTATATATCTCTCTATTTTTTTTCCTTTAGTCTTATTTTGATGGAATCTTGGGAGAAGGGGAAGAAACACTCATGTGTTCAGCCTGCCATCTTGAGTCCCAAACTAAAATATTTTTGCAATATTAGAAAACTGAAGACAATCTAAACATCCCCCAATAGAGAAGAACCTAAATACATTATATTACATTTTCTATATAGAATACTCTGCACTCAAAAACAAAACAAAACAAAACAAAAAACAACAACAATGAATCAGCTTTATATGTATTGATATGAAAAGATACCCAAGATATCAATGTAGCAATTTAAAAAAATAGGTATAATAATATCAACTTTAGAAAATATATATTTTCATTTGTATCAAGGGCTGGATAAGACACACTGAGCTGCTAACAGTAGCTATTTACCTTTGTCTTTACAGTTGAGGACAGAGAACAAGTGTAGGATTCCCAGCAAGAGGGATTTTATCTTTTTGCTCTAGATTGGCTGTATCATTTGAAAATTTAACAACACACATGAAAAAAAATTTCTTGGGATGAATTGTCAAACAGACTTAAGACACCACATTATTTAAACCTTGTAATCTTTCCCCATATAGAAAGCTGCTCACCTAATAAAGTTTGAAAATAATAGGTGATCCATGATACTTCTTCCTTTTAAAATGCTGAACATTTTTATTGTTTAAAAATTTTATGAGAACAGGCTTAAAAGTAAATGTATTGTCAATTTATTTTTAAAAGCTTACAGACCTTCAAAAATTCCTTCCAAGTCTACAACTTTATGACAATGTAACATGTTGGCAGGTGGTAATGTTCTGAATAATCAATTTCTGCTTGGTATGCTTTCATGTCTGATTTCTTAACTGTTGCATAATGACATTAGTAAACTGAACTGACTGAACTATGTCAAACTTGGATAGTTCAGCTAAAATAATTTTAAAACATCTTATTAAGGAAGAAAAAAGTAATATAAACTGTCAATCATTTAAATAATCAGATTCAACTTTTCCCCCCAAATAGCAGGATTGAGAATAATTCACAGAGGGAGAATTCATAGCTTAACAACAGAAAAAGAGAGTTCTAGAATCCAGAACTCATTAAACAGTCTGAATTTTGGAGGATGTAAACAAATTCAAATAAACACAGAATTTTGAAGCTCAAATGAGATGATTAAACATTCTATCTCCTAAAATGTGCATGCCACTAAATGCCAGATTTGCTCAGAGAAAACAGTAACATCGTGACATAATGAGCTGACCACCTCCTCCAGCTCTGTGTGGCCAGTCCTCCTATAATAGGGCAGGGACCAGAATCTGAGGCTGGCAGGTCTGATTTTGTTGGCCAAACTCAAAGTAAAGTTTAATGTGCCATTGCTATTAACATATAAGCCAAGATCTCTGATGTACATGCCTCCTTCTATTTTGTTTTTGATTTTTAAATTACAGTTTTCATACCCAAACTCTATAATTGTAATTTTAGTAACTCCTAATTCTTTTTTAATCAAGCAAAGTAAACAATGTTCAGTTTGAAAAGGCAGAAGATACACCTGAAATTGCTTTGGAGACTAAAGTATCATATATATATATATTGAAGAGATTTATATATCTTCAATATGGTGTATGGTATGAGCACTTGAGCACTATCATTATCCACATGAGTAGGGTAAGTTATTTAAATATTGAAAAATTTAGAAATCTCTTAAAAATGAGATGATTATACCTATATCTCTAGCACTAAAAATACAAGATACAAGTCGGACTGTTTTTATGGGAATCTATTTTCTATTGCTATCAAGTTTAGGGATTCAGTCACTAAAGAATATCAGCTAGTTCACAAGGAAAGTTTGAATGCTTTTACAAATAACTAAAGATAATTCTGGAAAACAACAGGAAAACTGAAAAAACTTGTTAAAAGTCGTGCAATTTTTAAAAGTGACAATATAAAATGTGAACAATTAATATCCTTTAGATTGCCTATTCTATAGAATAAACTTATTCACATGGATGAGACAATGTTGTGTATGAAGTCAAATTTTGCAGAAAATGCAATTTGCAGGTGCATCCAGGTGATGTAAGTTCAACAGAGCCTCCTGGGTGACATGGTGTTAGAATGGAAGCTCCATTCGTCACCCCGGAGTCTCCTTTCTCTAGAGTCCGCCTGCCGTTTCCGCTCTCTCCTAGCCCATGTGGCATCATGTAACTCTGTCATGGACACTGTGGCTTTCTTGTGCATCCCACTGGTCTAAGGGCTTGGAAAGTTTAACCTGACTTCCTGAATCACCCTCCCATTCCTATTGCTACTTCCATTCTTTCTTTTCCCCTTCTTCATCTCTTTTATGGGGAGAGGGAATTTGTATTTTATGAAGTTTTGACGTCCTGACAGGGGCTGAGACAAAAGAAAGGCAGTGCCGACTGCTTAACAAGTGTCAGGGGCTCTGTTGAGCATCTGTTATCCTACTGATTCCCACGACTGCTAATGAGGTTAAGATTCTGATTCCCATACTCCAGATGGAAACACCAAGGCCCTGAGAGCTGTTTCCGTTCAGGCACCTAGTGGATAGTCACTCAGAATATCTATTTTGTCTTCAAGTATACTACCCGAAAAGTGCTTATGGAATAGGACCAAGTACAGCCAGGGAAAATCTGCTATCACACACAAAGCTAATCAAAAGTGGCATTGTTTGTGGGAACATTTGAATACAATCGCACTTCAAATCATCCCAGGAAGGACAATTTCCGTTCTAGGAGACAGGATGTTTACTGAGATATGATCTCATAAAAAAAAAAGTACAAAAGAAATGAGTATTTTTTTTCTCTTGCTATTAAAAATAACATATGAACCACTCACTGGGAAACTAGGCATTCTGCCATTTTGGTGGCTCCTGGATTTGCCAGAGCAAATATAACAGTTTTCTGCTTTAATTGGGTTTGTCTCAGAGACACATCTGCCATCCTTCCTCCTCCAGCCAATAAAATCAAGTGGAGTTAGCTTTGTCTATATTTGGCTGGGCGGGGAAGGAAGAACTGCAGAATAAGGTGGAGGTCCTGGGTCTGGAATTATCTTCTGGGGTGATTCTGGTACTTGAAAGTTGAAAAATTAATGGTCTTTCAATGGATGCAATCAATATTGTATGCTGAAACTGCTCTTGGGTGTTATCTTTTAGACTACCCTACCTGGACTGCTTGGGTTCAAATCCCAGCTCCACTTCTTTCTGGTTGTGTGAGCTTGGCAAGTTGCAATAACCTACCTGTGTGTTTTTCCTTATCTGTAAAATGGGGCTGGGAAGAGATCCTATGCCCTAGGGATGTTGAGAGGGTTCAAGATTTTATACACGGAGAACCTTAAGAATATTGCCTGGCACATAGTTTGTGTTAGATAAATTCCTAATCAATGAATAATTAAAAATAAAAAATATTGCTCTTCACTTAAGGACTTTAAAAATGGCTTCCTTATATTATCTCTTTAACTGATTTGTACATGCTTACACGAATTGGAAATCAGCAAAATCAAATTCTTATGACTGGTTTGTACCAGATGGAATGTAAATGGCCTGGAAACCTGAAAGTAAATATCAATGAAGATCTCCTTTGGCAGGAGAGTAGATTAAAAACAGCCTTCAATATTGATGATATTGCTCAACATGATTGCTGAAGGGTTCTACAGCTGTCCGGAAGATACACATACCACTAATGGCCCATGAAGCAGAAAGAAAGAAGAGAAGGACATCGGCTTTAGACCTCCAGCATCTTCAACTGCCTCTGGCCACCTCACTCCCCAACAGAATGAAGACCAGCAGACCTACTGGTTCTATAAAGAGACCTTCCCATCTCAGAGGGTCAGTGTAGTCATTACCATGTTTCTCTCAGGTGGAACAACGGCTGGTTTAAATATATCTATGTCCTACATTTACTTGCAAGAAGGATTTTCCCTCTCTTTCTCATTTGGGGGAAGGCCAGGTGGTGCTTGGGGGTTCCCCAGTGGAACTTTCTAAATGTCCCAAGGCCTCCGGATACCACCATGTCCATCTCAGAACCCTGGAAGGAAAATTTCAACCCTGCAGTGACAGATGATTTCCTCTGGAAAAAGACCAAACTTACCCAAGTAGTTGTTGCTTTTGTGCATCTCGGTGATGTTGATTTTTGTGGCTCCTTGGGGAATCTCCACAACTCGGTGGTATCCCAGGCTGGTAAGGGCATGCTTAAACACCCCAGACACCACCTGGCAGCCCGTGTTATCGCCTCCGCATACCCCGCATTTGTCCACGACTTTATCGGAGCCTAGGTAGTCGTCACAGCCAATGCTCTGCAAAGAGGTAAGACAAAAGAGATTCTTGTAGCATGTACCAGAAGCACCCAGAAGACCAAGGGAGAGGGACAACTGAAGATCTACTGGCAGGACTCAAACTGATATTCCTGCTGCCCTTGCACTGGCAGATAAGCGAGTTCATGCTTGCTGTCACTCAACAGATATTCACAGAACACCTACACTGGGTAAAAACTGTCTTTTTTTTTTTTTTTTTTGCTATTGTGACAATATACATTCCAAGGGCAGGGTGAGGGCGGCAGACAATAAAGAAGTAAATAAAACAGTACATTTGGTGGTGGTTAAGTGATCAGGAGAAAAATAACACAAGGGAAAAGAACAGAGAAGAGATAGGGGATAGAAATCTATTTTTTACAGGTTGGACAGTGAAGTTGTTCTGAGAATCTTTACTGGACTATGGGAGGCCAAGGATGCTCCATGCTGTACATTTCAAATGAAGAATTTTTTTGGAATCTTTTTTTTTTAAGTACCACACTTAAAATTGAGGTTGGCCTCCAAATCTTCTGTTCCAAATTATAGACGCTACAAGTACATAGCAAAGTATCCCACCCCAAAGTCGTGTTCCCTGACTATTTAATTTCTTAGGAAATTAAATAGTCTGAGATCTGAATCTTTACTGATAACTGGCTCTGGAGAGTCATGCAGCAGGAATTTTGCTTGATTACCCCAAAGTGCTTTTCCTGGAGCAAAAGGCCAGAAACACCAACAAAGAAGATGGTAAGCTTCCAAATAATGGAGTGCTCTTTGTACAGTTAGTCTTGTTTAAAGGAACTCTGTCTTTCCTGAATTATCTCCCCAAAGAATTTCCATTACTCATTTAAGATCTTTTGGCTTTTTCCACTCCCTCCCCCATGTTCCTGTTGGGAAAATTTTATTTTGCATTGAAAAAAAAATCAAACTTTGAAGCAGAATGGAATAATCTTCATAAAATATCTTTCTCTATTTCTGGAGCTCATTCCATAGGGCTCTCCATCATGTTTCCCAAACCTCAAATTGGGACTCATGGTATGAGCAAAGAATTTTGTCACATTTCCATGGGAAGTAAGTAGACTATAGTTTCAATGGTGAAATATTGGGATTACAAGATTATTCACTGAGTTGTGGGGATACAGAAAGATGCTGAAATTAGAATGTTATTTTAAAACTTGAGACATATGCTTGCTGAGTGACAGGCTTGTCTTGGTTCTTGAATTCTAAGAGTAATTATCAGACCATTCTGAGGGACAATGTGATCATCAAACTATCCACAGCACACTTTAGACTTGGTTAAATAATCCTGGATCTGTTTATGTGGGTCCTACAGGTCAAATCCTGTAGGCAGGGTCAAATCAAAAGGGGTTCATTCATTCTTGCTCCTCTAATTTCATGTTTGATTGACATCTTTCTGCAGGCACTGTATTCTGCATTATTGCTTCCATATTCCTATGTGCACATCAATCCATCAATAATAACTGGTCTTGCTTCACAAATAGCCTCTCTGTAAAGCATTATTTCTGACAATAATAGAATATCATCTCAATATGTTCTTCCAAACCCAATTAGCCTTTCAAAATGCCATATTTGCTATATATTTCTCCTCCCTCAAATATTTCTTGCCCCTGCCCCATGAACATTTTAACATGAAAATAAAGAAAATGTCTTCCATCAGTACTCATTTTTACACTGTATGATTACATCTCACCCTCCTCCCTTTTTCCAATTTCTGTTTCATTCCTGCTAACCCTAGGCCCAATATGTCCCAGCCTGAGCTCATTCTCATGGGTCATGTGTGCAAGGCAGAGAAATCAAGAGCAAAGAAAGCTCACAGAATGACAAGGCTAATGGGTAGGGATGCTGGGAGGAATGGAACGAGGCTGAAGAATTCAGCTGAATTTAAGAATCTTGTTTGCCAGCGTGAAGAATTAGAATCTTATCCTATGGAACCAACCACTGGATGTCTGAAGAAAGGGAGGGCCATGCTTAGACCTGTTTACAGATTATAACTTTGGCTGCAGTGTGGAGGGGGTCCATTCTAATGGAGGTGGTGGTGGTGGTGGTGGTGGTAAGTAGGCAGTTGAGTGAATCTCTCTTGTCAATGGGGTGTAGAGGATATTTCACAAATGAACAAGAGTCACCAAAGCTGAAACAGGTTATCACATCAACCCTTAGCCCCAGTTCAGTTAGAATGGGATCATCACAAGGAAATCACACAAACTTGCATCACTTTAGACAACCACAGACACAGACAAAACGTTAGTTGATCTTATGAATCAGACATTACATTCAAACACTGTGCAGAGTCTGATGGACACTGCACCAGATCTGCTGTACCACATGGTCACTCTGGATGAATCTAGACATGGGGACAGAGGGTTGTAGTAACTTTCCCTACTCAATGTCCCTGTATCCTGGAAGTTGACTTCAGGAAAAGGTGTGGCCCCACAAGTGATGCCAAAATTGAACAGTGACAATCTGTCTCCTCAGTCCCATCCTGGACTCTGATCACCCACAGCTTGCTTCTCAAAACAAAAGTTGGATGAGGGGTATGCAAACCTTCCCTGAAGTGTGGAAATACCCTTTGAGTGTTCTAATGGCTGCAAGGTCTCTGAGAGACTGAGTTACTATGAACTTACAAAATACCCACATCCACTCCACAAAGCAGAAAGGACAACCCTAGAATGACAACCAGGAAGATGATATGTTTTTAAGACCTTTATTTTTTAGCTGAGGCCACCGGCAAATTACACGTGACAATTATCCCTTCGCATAGGGCTGTTATAAGGATCAAATGAAGAATTCAATCCGATATAATTGGACATGATTTGGATTGGCTGAGAAAATTACCTTTGGGCTGAATGACCAGAAAGACCAACCATGACAAGATCTAAACACACCAATGTATTTTATTTGAGTGACTCCATGAGGCCAGCAATCTGGGGACTCTCAACCTGAATCAGACACAAATCCTGCCTTGGGGAATTTGAGCCTAATAGGCAATTAGATAGATACATAGATAATCACAAGCCATCAGGCACCAACCACTCTCTGCATCCTCTAGGCCATGCTGGTGGAAGATCAGATCTCCTTTAGAAAGTTATTCATGAGTCACTGAGTATACATAGTCGGGAGGAGTTGCAATATCTCAGCCTAAATTAGGGGAATGGGGATGGAAGGAGAAGGTTTGAGAGAAGTTTGGGGAACACAGTGAAGAGGCTTTGGTGACCCATAGGTCAGGAGAGAAGGAAGGGAGCCTGACCCTTCCTCTTCTCCTCCCTATCCCTTCAACATCACCATGTCTAATGCTCACAGGGTCTTAACTATATATTCCAAGGACCTCTAAACATCTGTCTTTCTCATTTAATCTTAAAAGCTGTCTTGAGAGGCTGAAAACTATAAGGAACTAAGACTTAAGAGAGAGGTTAGGTACCTTGCTCATGGCCATGCTGCTAGAAAAGGGGGAGTCTGGATTTAAACTCAGGTCCCAAACCAGAGCCCACACTTTTAGCCATTATGTGAAGGCTGGAGGTCAGAGAATCAGTGGTCACACTGAGGGTTCTAACTTTGTGGAAGGAGCAGATGGTGGCAGTGACCTAGGTGTAGAAAACAAGTTCAATGAGCACTGGGGAGAGCTTGGCTCAGAAGTGACTCTGTCACCACCTCTTCTAGTCTTGGAAAGAACCCACCACATCATGCATCTCTCCCATTTTGGCTGTTTTAATGTTATACTCTACGCATAGTAAGTGAGTAAATATTTTAGCTCATCTTCCTGTTACATTAATTTCTTATTTAACTTAATGGCATTGTCTAAATGATGTATACCATCGACATCAGTATTATACCATTAACTCAAAATTGGAGCTTATTTGGATTTTTCCAATTTTTATATGCATTTATTTGGGCATTATCACATGCCTAGATTATATGCTATGTTGTTTTCTTTAAAGCAGCTGATGTTCTCTTCTAGAACACTGCTATGTAATTGATAAGTGCAGCTGATGTCATTTAGCAGGGAAAGCAATTTAAAATGATGGAAAGAACGATGGGCCAGGAACCAGGAAGGCTGGGTGTAGTCCTGTCCCAGTGCCTGACTTGCCATGTGATGCTCTATGGGTCACTTCCCTCTGGGGTGCTGAAAACAGTTCCACCACCCTCCAGCTCTTTCCAGGCACAATATTCAAAATTGAATCTGTCCTGAATTTTGGTTTGTGTTTCAGAAGACTGATCAACTAGCCTCTGATGTAGGTGACTTAATAATGGTGGCCTATTTTCAAATTCTTTCAGGGGCACCACCAAAGCATCAATAGGTGCTAAAGTTTGGCACCAGAGTCTGCCAGACCCAGGTTGTTGTACTGGCTCTTGCAAGTGCTGTCTCTTTGGGCAAGTCAATGAGATGATGTGAGCCTCTACTTTTTTTTAAAAAAATGTGACTGGGCATGGTGTACTATCTACCTGTTCAGACTGTTGGAAGGATCAAATGAGGCAAACATGAAAGGTACTTAGAGCAGAATGCTTCAGTATGGTGGCTTCTCAGAGAATGCTGGGTTTAGTTATCATTATCTTCATAGATCTGATTTTTTTCTGGGATATAGCCACTTTTAAGTAAATATCATTATCATGAAATCACTGTGCCTGCCTCTATTTGCATAGCATTTTCTATTACTTCTCAGAAAAATTCTTTTTCACTTGGATAAATTGAGAAAATTCTGAAGATAAAATAAAAAGAAAAAAGAAAAAAAAAAGAAAAAAGTCATGGTTGACTACTAAGGCAAGAACTTTATGCTCTTCCTGTTTCAATAGTACTGAGAAAAGCCAGAGAGAACGCTGTTCCCTGATCTACCTCATTTGATGTTTTTTGCTCACCATGTATTTTAGTTCTGAAGAGGCATTTCTTGCTGTTGCAAAGGGATTGGACAAATATCAGACACCTTTAGTGTTTTTCCTGTGATTTTTTTTTGCACTAAGTTGTAGGAAATTTTTACATGTTGCAAGCTATCATAAGAGAAATTACTTAAGAATTACTCCCAATTGTGTGCCAAAATTAACCTAAATGAAATTTCCTGAGGGAAATGAGTAATCTGGATGACATATTTTGTGGTGATTTTCACAGGGAGGAGGCCTTTGTCCATCATGGTAGGCAGGCTGGTGCCAGGCAGATAGTGGAGGTCTGATTCCCTTATGGGAAGCAGATGTTTCTGTGTGTTCTCCATAAACACACGAGCCAGGGTAACCTCAGCTGGCTGGTTAGATGATCTCGACAGGTAATACAACATGTATTAACAATCATGCCATTACAACAGAGTGGAAGAATATTAAAAGGACTCTTAGTTATCACCGATTTACTTTTATTTATGGTGAGATAATTCATGGCAATATATATGGAGGCCAAAACTTCTATTCATAACCTTCTGTTGAAAGAAATCCTTTGCATGATAAATCTCTCTCTCATTTAGTGTTAGGAATGTAGATCAATAGCACCTTCTTGGAAAGGAATTTAGCAATATAGACTGCTTGATGCAATCAATTCTTCTTCTAGGAATTCATGCTGAAGAAATGATAAGAAACCATGCCAACAACTTAACTATAAAAGAGTGCATCATAATATTATGAATAATGGAAAATTGGAAGCATCCTAAATGTTCCACGTAGGGAAATAGTTAAACAATATACAGGAAACTCCCTGAGAAGTACTAGATGGAGGATCTTTTCCAAATTGTTATTCTCATTAGAATCTGCAAGTGTTTGTGCTTGTACAATTGACCTCAGTATTGTTGGGCAAATGTTTCCCGAGCCAACCCCAGCTGTGTACCAATATAAGGTTAGGCAGGTCAGACGAGAAGGTGAAACAAACATGGTTCCTACTCACAGCTGAAATCAGGGGTCAGCACACTACAGCTTCCAGAACAAATCTGGCCCACCATTTGTTTTTGTAAATAAAGATTCATTGGGACATGGACTCTCCCATTTGTTTGCTTGTATGACGGCTTTTGGTTTACAATGGCAAGGCTGGGTAGTTGCAAAATGGATAGTATTGTCCACAAAGCCTAAATATTTATGCTCTGGCCTTTTTACAGAAAAACGTTGCTAACTTCTGTTCTAAATGGAAGACTGACACAATCAAATCACTTCCATATAGCCTGCAAATGTTGAGAGGGAAGTGGGTACAGAGTCCTGGGAAGTCAAGATTGAGGTTCACGTAGATGCTGCCAGTTTACCTCTGATTGCCCCCAACCGGTCTCATCTAGGCCTAGTTTGATTTGTTCCAATTACTAATTATACAACAATGAAGAGTTATCATCTTTTACTAAAGTGCTTTTCAACTTTTTAAAGTAGGAATATCATTCTTTTGAAACAAAACTTCATGTAGAAGTTTTGCATAAGCTTCTAAATGAGAAAAGCAAAATATCTTTGATTGAAGAAGGGAAGCCAGAGTCTGGAAGCCCAGAATCTCACCTCCCTGCCTGCTCTTCCTCTTCATAGCTAGGGTTTCTCAACTCCAGTTCTGCTGACATTCTGGCCCTGAAGGCCCTTTCTTGTGGAGGCTGTCATGTGTGTTATAAGCAGCATCTTGACTGCTACCTATTAGATATTATCATACTTCCTTCTCCATGAGGGAAAAAAATAGTCTCCAAATATTGCCTAATGTCCCCTGTAGGAGCAAAACCATCCTCAGTGAGAGCCACTTTTCCCCAGCTCATTGGACATCTAGGAGCACACACTATATCCCCCCCGGAAGGCTTTGAAACAATGACAATTGTGAAACAATGACAATTCACAAAAGTGCAAAAATAGTCTTTGTAGAAGTCAGGGAAGGTAATGAGCTGGTAATTTAATCATCCAATTTTAAAAAATAGTTCCTGACTACCAACAAACTTCTAGAATTCTCTAAGATTGCCTTTTGTCTTAATTTTCAGCATTAGTAGGATTATATACTGGAAATAGCAGAGTATTTGGCACATAGTAGGTTCCTAATAAATATTTCCTGAATGAAGAGTAGCTGATTGAGAAATCAAGAGATCAAAGTTATGGGACCGTTTCCCGTTTTGAACTAGATCATCTCTAAGATTCCCCTGGTGCCAAATTGTTTATGGAAAAAAAGAGATAAAGCTCTGATGTGAAGAATCCTGCCATGTTTAAAGTCAAGGAAATTTGCTTTATGTAGACAAAATTACACTGGAACCAGGATTCAGTGGAAAAAAAAATTGACAATGTCATTCATTTGAAGCGAAGAAATAGTCCATGGGATAAAAGGTATTTTGGCTTCCCTAATGAAGGCAATTTTGAGACTAGTGATCTGCTTCTAATCAAGCATATGGTTGTTACATTTCAGTCCCTCATCCTGCTTCATCAGGGAATAGCTCCTTACCAAGCAACCCAAAGGGAAGAAAGCACGGGTGCTCCAGTAGGATAAATTTGGGTAGGAATCAAGGGCGGCAATGTTTACAAATCTGCAGAAAGGAGCCCTGACAGGCAAACATTTTGTCTCTGTAAAAGAATAATCACCCCCTCCCTTCCCACTAGGGTCATCTTTCTCTCAAGGATTAGGTGATACCAAACTCTAAAATTCCAATGTTTTCTTTCATGATCTTCTACTTCATGTTTAAAATCTAAGACTGAATGGTGAATTCTGATTAAAGAAACCAGAAAGTATTTGGCCAGATTGTATTAATTTTTTAGGGGTTCAGGAGAGGCCAACACAGGAAAACTGATGTGGGACAGGTCTGTTAGAGGCTGTTTGGATTGCTCAGGGGCCAGGACTAGGAAGATTCCTGCAGAAAGCAGCTTGGGGACCCTGTTTGCACTCCATGGGGCCTCCTGGGTGCAGGCAGTATGAGTCCACAGGGGTGGCTCACAGCCAGAGGCCCTCGGGGGACCAGGTGAATCCCAAGTCCAGAGATCAATAGTGGAGATGCTTGCTGGCATCCTGGTCATTTCCTTTCCAAACAGCCCACCCCCAAATACGCCTGTTTACATTTTTCTCCACAAGATGGCACCTATAAGCCTTTGTAAGTGATCATCATTTGAACAATTAGTTCAGGGATCAGAAACAGTGGCTAAACATTTAAAGGGATGGGCATACCTAGAGTTTCAGCTGATGGCAGCATCTTTGTGTTCTTAAGTGCCACGTTAATGGCAGATATTATTTAAGTTAATGCCACGTTAAGGCAGATATTATTTCTTAAAATGTTTTTATGAAACTTTAAAAAATGTGGGTGGAATATGCAAGCCTTTTATTTTCAGAAAGTTTAAGAAATATTGTAAAAAACATCTGTGTAAATGAGTCACAACACTGGGGGCTGTATGGACTTATTAGATGTCACTGGGTGGTCTCCAGAGAGATGTACTAGCTGAGTTTCTGGGATGAGATGAAGAGAGAGAAGGCTAGCGAGAGCACAGTATTTTGAATTCCAAGACTGTCAAGCGGGAGGATGGCATGCTGAACACTGTTTTTAGATGGTGCTTGGCAGGCATAGATGCTGGACTGGAGATGAAGAGACTAGAGATTGAGAAGCACACGGTCAACTGCATTAGGATGGGCACAAAGTGATGAGGGCCTGGGCCAAAGAGATGGGATGAGAATGGAGGGCAAAGGCACACTAATGCTGAAGGTAGGACCAACAGGACTGAAGGTGGAGGGTCTACTGCAGGTGAAGAAGTAAAGAGGATCAAGGTCATTGCCTGAGATCTGGAAGAATATCAGTGCCCTTCAGGTGGAAGGTCCAGTGGAGTGCAGGGTTCTTTCATTCATTGAATTCAGTCATACTAGTCCTCTTTCACTGGAACTTTCCTCTAAAACCAGAAACACTTTTTGTTTTTAGCTCTTGGATGGGACTCCTTCTAAAGTATACTTTATTATCCTCAGTTTCTTTTACTTTTTATAAAAATCAAGATTAGGAAGCATTATTTCATCTTCTCCAGGCCCTTGTTACTCAAGGTGTGGTCATGGGCCAGTCACATAGGCATTAACTCAAGACTCTTTAGAAATCTGGAGTCCCATCCCAGACCTACTGAATTGGAATCTGCATCATATCCATGTCCTCAGAGAATTCCTGTGCACATCCAAGGTTAAGAAATGTTGCTCAGATCCAAGGGTTGGCCAGCTTCTCTTGTACAGAGCCAGATAAGAAGCATCTTAAGCTTTGCCATCACCTGGTCTCTAGTGCAACCACTCAGCCTGGCACTGCAGCCAACCACTGAAGTGTGGAAGCAACCAGGACAGCTGAAGGCCAATAAAACTTTATTTACACAAATGAGTGACAGCTTCATGTGGCTTAGCTAGATTTGGTTCACCTGTCAGGTGTGCTAGACAGGATACAGCTTGCTGACTTCTACACTAGATGACTCCAAGACGTTCTGAGGTGTGAGGGATTGTCACTATGTTTAAGTGGTTCCACCTGCCACAGGGACTGTGCCGTCTCCCCCTCTGGATGCTAGAGGTTACTTCTTGCAGCAGGCATGTCCTTCCTATATTCCCAGCTCATTGATTATTGTTACCTGGAAATAACTAAAAAGCAAATGAAAATTTCCAGAACTTTCTGGACCAAAAGATGTGGGGGTGACACATCTATGCCACATCTTCTCTGTATGGTTTTGGGCAAGTTGCTCACTGGCTCCAAGTGTGTGTTCCCTCATCTTTAAATGTTTCTCACACCTCTCTGCTTACTAAACAGAGGTTCTGGGAGGTCGAAGAGAGAGTATTTAAAAGGGGGGGGGGGTGGAAAATCATAAAGCACCCAACAAAATTTTCGTTACTCCTATACCATGGAGTTCCAGGACTGCTCAGACAGTCTATCCCTCATACCATTTAATTCCCACAGCAACCCTCTTTGTTGGGAACCCAGGTCTTAGGGAGACTTAGGAACCTAAGTTGCCATAGTTGCTAAGAGGCAGAGCTGGCACCCGGCTTCTGTCCATCATTGGCTCAAGTGTTAGCTCCCATCACTACACACACTTCCAGGTCAGTGAGGAGGTTATGAGGGAGATTTTGTGCTTCTTTATGGGTTTCCTGACAGCCAATTTAAAATAAAATCTTTCTCTTGTTCATATGCTGCTGGAAGACAGAAGCTGTCGCAATCTGGGATCATTTGACCTTGTAGGTCACTTCTTGTTTACCGTATGTTCTTTCTCCTTTTCTCAAATTGCACCCCAACGCCTATGTGACAACAACCCCCCATCCAGTCAAAACAAAGACAACACAACATGACCACGCGGAACATGGTTTTGTAGGGAAAAGAAAAATGCCTGTGGAAAGCTTTTGAGGATTTTCATGGGCGCAAAGGTGAAGAGAAGACGTTCACAGACTCAGCCTCCTGGGAATCCCCATTCTGGAAGGGGAATGCTCTGGAGCCCCAGCCCCTTGCCTCACAGATGGAGAAACCAAGTCCCAGGCAGTGAAAGGACTGCTCCAAGCTGACTTCCTGCTTGGAGAGTCCTTCTCACGACACTGAGACGCCTTCCTGATTCTTTGGAGGCAGGTTTTTACTATTTCCTCACATCAGATGATTTCTTTTCTCTTACTCTGTCCCTGTAACAAGGTGAGAACAGTTTTACCCTAAAGTGGAATACTAGCAACTCCTTTAGAAAGCAAACGGTCACTGTGAAAATACTTGGATAAACCGCTTGGGGTGGAAGATGGAAGCCTGAGGCAGAAACCAAGGCCCCAAGAGGTAATGCTAATAGGGCTAAGTAGAAAAGTCTGGATTTGCTTCTAGGGCTGGTGAGGACAAGAACAGAGAAGGAAGTCAGCAGAGAAAGTAGGAGATGGTGAGAGGGAGGGTTGCTCGAGATGGACCTGGACCCTGAAGTTTGCTTGTGTGATTTAAACCTCTTTCTGTCCCCAGCCCTGCCAAATCTTTATTGTAGTTTTACACCTAGGTTTACACTTAATTTTCAGCCTTTAGATTTCCTGGTTTAGGTTCTTGTCACTCCCTTTCCATTTCCATAAATCTGAAACAAAAATTTCTGCAATGGTCCTGTAGGTTGTCCCTCTAGGTCTGTGGCTGTTCACCCAAAAGCATCCCTAATGCACCCAACACTTTCTGAACCTTACTTTCCTTACCTATAAAACAAGAGCATTCAAGGATAATTCATAAATCTCTTGTGAGGCTCAAATGAAATATGCAGATATAGGTACTTGGCTCAGAAATGGCATGGGGCTGACATGCCTCTATCTGTCTCCGTAGCCCGTTCCTGGGCAATCTGGTCATGGGATCCCTTATCTCACACAAGGTACATACACTTCTGCCCCAGCAGGGTAGGCTGGTCTGTTTGCACTGTCCCCTGAGACCCCACTTCTATTTATACACAATTCTTGAGTAGTGTTTGAAGACAAAGCTGTAACAGGTAAACTGCTGCAATCTATTTGCATTTTTTTTTGAAAGAGGGAATAACTGGGCTTTATTTTATTTATTTATTTATTATTAGTTGTTCAAAACATTACAAAGCTCTTGACATATCATATTTCATACATTTGATTCAAGCAGATTATGAACTCCCATTTTTACCCCGAATACATATGCATTTTAATAATGTTCTGGGGTAACAGTGATCAAGACTCCACAGATTTTTGTACAACCTTGCTACCTTTCTATTTTTAAAAATCGGTATTTTCTTCTGTTAGTCCTTCCTGGCTTGTTTTGGAGGCCAGCTCTGGAAATTCTCAAGTGGGACAGGGGTCTATTCATTTTGAATTCAGCAAGAAAGGTTGTTAGATGGAGCTCATAGCTCAGGCATGTTTGAGCACAATTTTAGATAAATTGTAGGTGGAAATCAGATGCAAGCAGAGATTTAAGCATTTTGCAGGGATGCAGGCAGTAGGAAGCCTCTGGAATATATGACAGCTTTTGGCTAGAACACTCACCATGTGCTCAGCACCTCACGTATATTATCCTGTTTAATCCTCATGACAACCCTGGGAGGTGGGGAAATACTGTTCCTATCTTACCAAAGCTCAGAGGTCATACGTCAAAGCTCACATGGAAGTGGGGATGGTGGGTTTGAAGGAAGGGCTTTGTGGCTCTTTCTCCTTGCTAGTTGCACAGTCCTTTAGGACAATGGAAGCTCTTTCTTACCTGTAAAAATAAGGCCTGGTAGGCAGCTGATCAAAGGACATATATACCAGTTATATTTCCTGGATTGTTCTTTGACTTTCCCTTCCTGATGGGCCCTACTCCAGTCTAAGTTCCCCTTTTGCATAAGGACTAACTGAATTGTTTCAGCCTCTTCCACGGTGTTCCTTTATTTTCCCACTCCCCTGAAGACCTGTGCAGTGTCCATTCATCCAAGTGAAGGGACATCTCTACACCCTTCTTCCCATCATGAATTCCTAAGTCCCAACTACCCACTGAAATAGTAGCGATTTTTCTCATTTTTCTTCCTGGGAATGGAAACTGTTTGTTTACCAAGCTGGGAAATATTTATGATTCAAGGAAAAATATCAGGTTCTTTGGGAGATATTATTAAATGCTCAAATTTGGGGCTAGAATGATTAAGAGATTAAATCAAGATAATATCTTCTTATTCCCTTTTCTAACCATAGATGCATCCAATATGAATACTTATTTCACTAAGAAATAAAGACATTGTGTTTCATGCATTCTCAGAAGGAAGAAATTTGGTGAAAATATTTAAACACGAGGGCTCCTTCATGCTTCTTTTGAAGGATGGCTAAGAACAGGGTTATCTGTCAAACTCAATGTGTTCCATAACAATAAGTCAGGTGGCAGCCAGATGAATCATGCTCATGTTGGCACAGCATCTCCCTTCTCTTGCAACTTTAAACCAAAAGGTAGGGCAATAGCCGATCCGATGTCCACACATGGTTTCCAAGTGACCACACACTAACAATATGCACTTGTGTGGATAAATATTTAGGATATGCAAAGCAGTTGGATAAACACTGATCCTTCACCTTCTTTGGTGGAACCTTGAAATTCTTAATTTTCACCAGTCCCTTCTTTAAGATCCAGGCCATATTTATGAGCTTTTAAATCATGCCCCCCAGATGTGTAAGCATGAGAAAGGCTAAATGTTGTGGTTTCAGGTAATCTATCCTGCATGTGGCTGCGAAATTTATCTTCCCAAGATGTTGCTGTCATCATGTCATTCCTCTGGCTCAAAAGGCTTCCTGATGTCAGCTGTCACTTAAACAAGCTGACTATTTCCTCCGAAGCATTATGCATATATTTGAGTCCCTGATTTCAGTTGGAAAGGAGTGCCTGAGGCTGTAGCCATTTAAGGATAAGCCTTACCCCAGGTGTGGATAACTGAGTGAATGTAAGGTTTTGAAAATAATCTCACGTCCATATGCTTTGAGAGCAAAAATACTTTGTTAAGGTGATTAATTAACAATCGTGATTTTTAATTACATAGTCTGAATTCACTGCATTAGTTCATAAGGATAATGGGTGCTTATGTTTGTAAGAAGCATCTGACACATGGAAGGAACTCACTGCATGTTTTATTTAAAGTCAAGTTCAAGATAACATTGAGAACCAATTCCAAGAAACACAAACAAATGATATCCATTCCTAGCTTAAACAATAGCTGCCCTGGAATGTTATTTAGCTAAAGAATGGCCTACGCACACTTTAAAGAATGTGGAGCGGCAGCAGATATGGAAGAAAAAAGAAAAGCATTTCTCCAGCAGAGTAAAATAAACCCTAGTTAAAAAAAAAAAAAAGCCAGAGCTAAAAAGAATCAAAGATTCAATTTTGGTATTTGATAGTCTCTGGTCTCTTTGGGCTCCACAAGTAATGCTGCTCTCATTGTTCAGAGAGTTCTATAGAGATGCTCATAGCACCAAGCAAAGCAAGAGGAAGAGAGGAAACTGGCATTTGTTGAAGATCTAATAGGATGGAAATAGTTATTCCATCTTAATAGAGGAGGAAAGAAAAGGTTAAGTAACTTGGTTGAGATCACAGAGCCAAATACCAGGATCTGAACCCCAAACTTAAAAGCAGAATGATAAGTGGAAGCCAAAGAGGCAAGGCTAATGGGTGAGCACAGGGCAGGAGGTGGTGAGCAGCAGACTCCAAGAGAAGGGGTGCACTGAGAGACCACTGCAGCCTGGGTGGGTGGGGGGAGCCGGGCAAGGGGCTCTAGGAGCCTTCTGAGTGCTTGCTCTCGCTGGTGTTTCCTAGAAAGGAGTCATCTCACCACCACCACAGCCTTCCCCTTCTACTCAGCAAGAAATGCCAGTTTCCCAGAAGCCTTGCGTTCCCTCTTGTCCATTGCCCATGCAGCTGCCTGCAGCCCTGGTATTAAACGCCCCCCAAACATTTCTTCCTGGCGCAACAAGGTGGGGGGGCCATGAAGGCTTTTCTCCCCATTGCACATACAAGGGCTTGAGACTCTAAATTTTGGGGGATAGCTTCTATTTTGTCAGGTGGCTCACTGTGCCTAAGGCCTCCAGAATGTTTTTTGATTATTAGAAAGGGAATCAACACTCATGGCATCCTACCCTTATAGGCCTGGATTTCCCCAGCACCATCTTTCCTGTGGGTTGATTTGAGTCATCCTAGCAACTCTGGAGTTCCCCTGTCTGAGGTCTAGGGTCCCCCTCTTTGAGGCTGTATTCTGTACCATTAAGGGCTACAATGAAATCATTATATTATTTCAATATGTTCAACTTGTGTTTTTAAATAATGTTATGAAAACAGTCTATTCCCTTTAAGGTAAAGGAACATGTAGAGACCTTGAGCAGGGGAAGGCTATAAGCTTATAGCTTTGTAGGACCTGTTTTACAATATGGACTTTGAGTTGTCGATGCCTTCCGTGGGTTCCATGAGTGACCACATCATTGATTTTGAACTGAAGAATGGACTAAATTTTAGACAAAATTTACTGGAAGGGTCTACTTGAATAGTGGAAAGTCCTTGCCTCAAATAAGTTGGTAATGGATATGTTTGCTACAAATCTGTTTAGATGGTAACTGGTAAGGTGACTGTCTTCTTAGGTTAGCTGGAAAACCATGTCAACCTGCATAGGTGGGGGTGTTTGTCTACCTCTTTGCTATAACTCAGACATCAACAAACTGAACCAGTTTTGTTTGTTGTTGTTGTTTGAATAGACGCTAAATTGTCAAGGGAACATAATACAGTGAATGGTGGCATTGGGCTTTACCTAGCTGGATGTGAAGATCAAATTTGGATTTCCCTATAAATTTGGAGTTTAAAAGCACAGTGTGCCTTAGTAAGAGCTGCTAAGTCTCCTTGTTGAAGATCAGAGTTCTCTATTCTAAATAAACATCACTAAAAGGCACTGGAGCAAAAAATAAAAGTGAGGGGGCTGGGGTTGTGGCTCAGTGGTAGAGCGCTTGCCTTACATGTGTGAAGTACTGGGTGCGATCCTCAACACCACATAAAAATAAATATATTACATAAAGGTATCATGTCCATCGATGACTAAATTTTTTTTTAATTAAAAAAAATAAAAGTGAGTTTGAAACAAAGGACATCTATCCTTTTCAGGAAATATAACTGTGAAATTTCATTTCATAATAGATTTCTGTAATATTAAGAAGACTTATATTTGTAATGTAGTAAATTCAGGCTTATTGGTAAGATTTCTCACTAAACATAGAATGCTAGAATCATAGGGTCTCAGAGTAGAAGAAAACATGGAGGGTTTGGGGAGTGTAGCAAGTAGGACCACGGTTCAATCCTTACCACCACACACACATAGAGAGAGAGAGCTAGAGCAAGGGGAGAGAGAGAGAGAAAGGGGCGGGAGGGAGGAAGGAAAGAGACCAAAAACATGGAGACCATCTGGTCTGATTAAGGTCGGTTAGACTTAGGTGGCAGCCTGGTCCTGGTCCTGTTGTTCCCTGGAAAGCTTCCCTGAAGCTAATTCAACCCTCAAAATATGTTTGCTAAATGAGAAAGGTCAGTGGCTTTCAAGGTATTCCAAGGTCTTGCTTTAATGTTTCTATGATCTCTAAATTGTATTTTTTAAATGTATTTTTCTCATGAAGAACTGTGATAAACATCATCATCCTCACTCATAGTACCTGCTGAAGGACGACACTCTGGACATCACATTTACTCATTTTTGTGCGGCCCTCAGGGCAAACTGCACCCATTTATACTTAATCAAGAGATTACCTGTCTCCCATTTACAACGTGAATCAAGAACGCCTCAAGAAATGTGAACTGAAGCAAGATTCAGGAGCAAATGGAATGCCAAGGCATGTAAATCATATTCCATATTCTCTTTGCTAAATTTTTTATTTTTATTTTTATTTGTACCAGGGATCGAACCCAGGGGCACTTTACGACTGAGCCACATCCCCAGTCCTTTTTTTTTTTTTTTTTTTTAATTTAGAGATAGGGTCTCACTAAGTGGTTTAGGGCCTCACTAAGTTGCAGAGGCTGGCTTTAAACTTGTTACTCCTCCTGCCTCAGCCTCCCAAGCCACTGGGATTATAGCTCTGTGCTAGAGCTTCTATTTGACAAAATAGCCACTTGCTCACAAATTGCTTACATAATAGTTAAAAGTTAATGTTTTAATTAAAAATCAATACATACTAATAAAACACATTAGCGGCTTTTAAAATTTTATATTTTGTACTTGGATTCCCTATACCACTTTCTTTGCAAAGAGCATTCCTGCTAAAACGTGTGATTCACCAACAACCTGGGTCCCTGAGGGACTTGATGAGCAGAGCCCTTGCTGACTCTTTATGGACTACTTGAAGAAAGAATCCTTTGTGTTAAGCCACAAATATTTTGTCATCGTATTTCACTCAAGCATAACATAATCTATTCTGATGGACACAGAATTTCTGGTTAAACTCTTTTTGAGTCAAAAATTCGCATAGAATTTCATGCTCAGTCACAAAGACTAAACCGAACTAATTTCCCATAGTCCATAAAGTCAAACTGTGCCTTGGATTCTTTCTTTCAAATGCCCCAATAAGAGCTGACAATCCCAACCTTCATGGTAGCTCTAAATTTGATGCAAACTCCACCTTTAAAATACACATAACTCAAAGATTACTATCTTAACCATTTTTCCATGTATAATTCAATGGTATTAAATTCATTCATGATGTTCAGGACTATCACCACCGTCCACCCACATAACACCTTTGCATCCCTAAATCTAACTCTATACCCATAGAATAATAACACCCGGGTCCCTCCTCCCTGGTAGCCCTGGCAACCACTACTTCTCCTGCTACCCTCTCCACTGCCAATATCTTGAGCAAGCATCGACTTTCATTGATCATTTTCCCCTTAGCCTTCTGTCGCAGGCTGTCACCCTCACCTGATTACTGACATTTTTCTTCTTCAAAGGTGCCAAGGACTTCATCTTCCCTTCATGGAGTGGGGACTTCTTGCTTCTTGTCCCTCACGTCTTGACTCCTTCTCTGCCTCCCCTGACAGAGGGCCCTCCATGCTCTCCTTCCCTTCCTTTCCTGTGCTGTGGCCTAACTGGGGGCTTCCCAAGGCTCAGTCCTCAACTGCGTTTTCCAACTGTGTGCACAGCACAAGGTGTTATTTTGAAAGCCAAATGCTTTAAGATTTTATGAAAACTGTTTCAGTTTTGATCTAAAACTTTAAGTGCAGGTGCCCTGAAAGTAAATGAGCAGTTGAAGATCTGTAGACAATGGTTAAAAGGAGTCACTCAGACTTGAAAAGAACATTGATCCCTCCGGTGCGTGTTCCCCCAAGAGACCTGGTCACCTCAGAGCGTCACCTTCAGAGTGCTATCAGTGAGCTCAGCCAGCTGCTTCCTCCTCTACCCCAATTCCAAATCCAAAAGTTCAAGTATCTGAGGGAGTCCTTAGGGGCCCATGTGTCCAGCTATAGTCCATGGATTACGTTGGAAAAGCTGCTACTAATAATTGTCCTTCTTCTTTTTTACTCAACCTCCAGGAAATTCAGAAAACATCCTATGCTGGGAATTCCAAAGTGTGTCTAAGAAATACAACTTAAACCTAGAAGGTAATTCTTTTTTAAAAAAATACCTTTATTTTGTTTATTTAGTTTTTTTTTAATGTGGTGCTGGGGGATTGAAGCCAGTGTCTCACGCATGCGAGACAAGCGCTCTACCACTGAGCCACAACCCCAGTCCCTAGAAAGTAATTTTGAGGGAGAAAACAACTGGGGTTCAGAGCTCTTCTCTTAGGAACCTGCTCACATGTAAGAAATCCCTGAACAACAGGGTTTGCTGGGCCCCGAAGTCCACTGTGACTTGGGGTTTCAGTGATGTCATGGGAACCTGAGAAGGGAGCTGGGACCTGCTGATTCCTGAGGGATCCTCCGGGGTCAGGGGGGTCAAAGGCTCAGCTGTAGGCAGTGCTAGGGAGTATGGAGCAGTAAATGACTTCCCTGTGCTGCTGAGAATGGAGGGACCAGGGAGCAGAAAGTGGTGGGAGCTTCAGTCCAGGATCAGGAAAAAGAAAAAACTGGGATGGAGAAAGAGCAGGAGTGGGTTAGGGGTGCGACGGGGGCAGAACACTCCTAAACTGTCTGAATTCACTGTCTGAGTGCTTCTGGATTCCGTTTATCCTTGTTTAGTCCTTAAACACTGGCCCAGGAGGCAGCTATTATTTTTTCCTATTTCACTTCAGTTAAGGAATCAAAGTTTAGAAAACTTAAGCAGTCTGTCACAGGAGAGAAACCCTGGTCTGTTCCAAAGGCCATGTGTTTCCCTCTGTGTCAGGATAAGGAAAGGTCAGGAGCAGGAGTGTCACGGCCAACAGACCTCACTGAGATCTGGGTGTTAAGTTTGCCCAAGCCTCAGTGTCCCCATCTACGAAAGGAGCATATTAGCACTGACCGCATGGTTTTCCCAAAGTCAAATGAAATAATTCATAAAAATGCGTGCATTTAAAGTGTCCCATTGTAAACATCTAATAAACATGAATTTCATTAGCATTATGACTGAATTTTTTAGTGTCATCTCCAGAACCATACTTGCTCCAAATCACGCCACTAGGAAAAGAAATCAGTATTTTAATTTCTTTGATAATGGGCAATCTTTGCGTAGTATGTTTTTCACTCACTATTAATTAAAGCATTCGATAACTAGAACATGTATTCGGACCAATCCATGATGCGTTCCCTTTGAGAAAGACACAAGAGAAAACACATTCAGTTCTTTTACTTTCTAGCAGAGGAGAATTGTAAATTGGTCTGTTCTTTTTTGCTTTCACAGAAAAACCAGCTGCTATCTTTGAGACCATCTTCTCACATGATTACTTTTCCCAGATAGCTTTTCAATTTTCCAGGGTGCCTCAAATACAGCCATGAGAGTGTGTGTGTGTGTGTGTGTGTGTGTGTGTGTGTGTTCCCACCCAATAA
Source organism: Urocitellus parryii (assembly GCF_045843805.1). Classification (NCBI taxonomy): domain Eukaryota; kingdom Metazoa; phylum Chordata; class Mammalia; order Rodentia; family Sciuridae; genus Urocitellus; species Urocitellus parryii. The sequence continues at coordinate 115,221,990 of NC_135536.1, read as the reverse complement.
ATTTCCTGCTTGGCAGAGAATGTTAATGGTTTCTATGAAAGAGTCTTTTTGTCCCTTTTTGTCTAAGAAGCTTTTCCATTAGAAGGCTGGAAGTCAAGGTAAGTGCCACGGGGATACAAGGATCTTGGCTTTTCTCCGACGTCCAAATTATCTCTGGAAAAATGAAGTCCTACATTTCCTGTGGTCAATTAATGGAAGTGACAGCTCTGAGAGCTTCAAATCTGGCCTTAATTAATGGGCTCTGCACAAATGTAGACCAAAGCATATTTGTAAAGAAGGGGCTTTAAATAGCATCAAATGTTTGTGAGCACAAGGCCATGAGATGGCAGGAAAGCACTGGCCATCCCAAGGGGCTAGAGCTTTTGTGTGTTAACAATAGTGAGCAAACCGCAGCCCAGCTGAGAGCCATTAGGACGGGTGTCATGGGGTGGTGTGTGGAGGCTCTTAGAGTGTCACTAGTCAGAACAGAAAAATAAACACATGGCATGATGCGACAGTATTAACACTGGGCACCCACAAGAGTGACCCAAGTAGGTGTCCACGCAGCCTACATGGAATGGTCTCCCACTTCACCTTGCTGCCATCCACGGCTCAGGCACACATCCCCTCCTTCAAGACCCTCTTCCCTGACCTCTGAGGCGAGCTTTGCTCTTTCATTTTGACATATCTTTCCTCAACGTGTTCCTCCTGTCCCCTCAGTGAGGCCATCCCCAGGGCTCTTCTCTGATCTGGTCCCTTGTGTAAATGATTCCTCAGGGAAGATCCCATCTCCCAAATCACCTGGGGGATTTAAGAATGTCACTTGTCCAGAAATGGCCAAAGTACTGGACACGCCCCTGGGTCTTGTTTTTGCTCAGGCTTCTCTAAATACTCATGCCGAAGACAGCGCAGAACCGAGGGTATGGCGTGATGCTCAGGGTTCCACCCAGACACGTTCATCCCCAGAGATTGGTCTAGAAGCTGGTGATGCAGACACAAGACTCCAGGTTCTCATGGAACTCACACAAACCACTCATCACTGTGGCCATGGGTCCTGTGTGCCAAGACCCCCCCACACCAGGTGCTTCACTCACTCTGTCCCACTCGATGCTCGTAACCACCCAAGGAGGTGGCACCTACAGTCCTGTCATTCAACAGGTGACAAAAATCAATTTTGCACAATCCAATAACTTTCCTAATCTAGGGAGCTGGTAAGCAGCAGAGGTAGGATGAGACATGGCTTAGCTGCTGTGAAATCCCCACGGTGCTGCCCTGACCTTCCTTTCAATGATTTGCCTCCCAGTCTAGCAGAGGGAAATAGACAAATAAGTTCACAACTTGATTATTAATACCCAGCAGGAAACTAAATTAATTGGAAGATAAATATGAATAACTTATACAAATATCCAGGTGAGCTGTATGGTTAAGGAATCAAAATTTATCCCTTTAAAAGAAACGTGACTGAGAAACACCGTCATGCCCTCTCACTTACATGTGGAAACTAAAGTGGATCTCAAAGAAGGAGGGGGTGGAGTATTGGTTACAGAGCCTGGGGAGGGCCTGGAGGGTGGAGGGACGGAAAGAGACTAATGGGCATGAGGGTACAGGTGGGTAGGAGGAATAACTAAGTTCTTGGCACAGTAGGGTAACTATGGTCAACAATAATTAATTGAATATTTCCAAATAGCTAGTAGAGAGGGTTTTACATGTTCTTACTATGGAGAAGTGATATATGTCTGGGGTGAGATGCTGATTACCCTGAGCTGATCATTATATATCGTATGCACATATTGAAATGTCACGTTATACCCTATAAATATGTACAAATGTCATGTGTCAATTAAAAATGAAAATACATTATTTTAAAAAAGAAATTAAAAAGGAAGCATTTCTAAATTCAAGGCACAGTGCTTCCCAATTAGACCCATCTTCGCCCTCAGTGGTATCGTTCGGAAGACTCTGGCTTTTAGAACAATGCAACCAAGTATTTTTGGAAGCATTTTTCAGTTGAAGGTCAACCAATGCCCTGAAGTTCTGAAGAGTTTGGTTTCGAGGCAGTTGGTCTTTTAGTTGCTTCCCTCCTTCCTCTCCTTTTTTCTTTCCTGTCCCCTCTTGACTCCCCCAAAAGGACAGGCTATGAGGTAAGATGCCAAACTCAGGAGACCTGTGATAAAGTAACTGCCTTTCATAAGGCATGTCATTTAGGAGGCTTATGGCTGCAACCAGCTCAACAAGGACTGAAAGAACCTGGATTTCAACTTCCTCTCACTCGGGAGTTAGCCTTCATCATTGGCCTTTGTGTAGTCAGGAGAAAAACGTCACGTGTTAGTGTAGTCTTCTTGTTAGTGTAAATAAACAAGGCCTTATGTGAGATGCAGAAAAGAAATTAATCAGGACCAGGCAATGCTTCCAAATAACTTACAGCACTTGGTGGGAAAGCAAAACTTTAAAATATAATAATAAGGAAAAAAAAGTGCAACACTTCAGTCCAAGGCATATAAACTATGGATAGGGATGTTCATTTGACCAACACTTAGAGTGACTTGAAAACACACAGACGTTTAAAAGACAGCGAGGGAAGCCAGTCAGCACTCTCCGGTCATGGGAAACCAGACCAACGTGCTGGGGGACCACGGAGCAGCCAAAGAAGCAGGTCCAGCCCATATGGCGTTTGAATTTCAGCCTGTTGGTTGCAAACAACCCTGGAAACTTTAATTAGGACTCACTCCAAAGACACCTGGTGAGAGGTCAGGTGGATGGCAGAGAAAGGCAGACATTCCAGAAGGGGTGAGTAGGAGCACAGACTTAGACAATGCCAAAAGGGACAAGGGAAGTAGATTTTCAAATAGCATTTCCAATGAACAAAGAACAGAACTTCTTGACCCACTGGATGGTGAGGCCAAACTAATGCTGGTGACTAAGATTCAGAGAGTAGGACACCCAATGCTTGTCATGGATTATCTCATTTTTCTGCCAACTCGATGAAATAGGTATGGTTGTTATTCCCATTTTAAAGATGAAAAAACTGATACCTAGAGAGGTCAAGTCGCTTACTTCTCTAATATCTTTCAGTTAGTAAGACAGGGAGCCAGGAAGTGAGCACACGCTCTCCCTGCTATAGTGAAAATAATAGTGCAAAATGACTAGACTGGGGACATAGTGTCCTGTGATGGAAACCTAGAAAGTCAATACTGGAGCACCTTTCTTCTCCCCTCGGCATGCATCTGATGAGTGACAGAGGAAGATGATACGTCCCCACAAGACCCTGAGCCAACACTGCTGAAGCTCTCTCTTGTCCCATCAACTGGAAACAAGTGGCCAAGAAGAGCTGACGGCTGAGTGGCAGGGCTACTTCCCCCCTCCCCCCGCCCCCGGCCTGTCTCTGCCTGCTTTTTTCCCAGAGGCCTCAAAGACTCCACCTACTTTTCCCTTTAAAATCTCCAAGAGCCTTTCTCCTCTCTCACAGCCCAGCTGTGAGATGTCACCCAGTCTCACAGCCCTTCCTTCTGTGCTGTCCCTGAAGAGCACAGTCCTTCATTTCAAGAGTTCTGACCATGAAGGAAAAACAAAACAGTGCACCCGAGGTCTCAGCAGGGCTGCCTGTTGTCCTCAGCCTTTCTTTTCTGACTCTCTTGTTAATGAAATTGAGATGTCCCCAACCCTGCTCCACTATAAATGGAGGTCATGAGGCCAGCCTTGCCTTCCCAGCTCTCAACCCTGAGTGTGTCCTAGAATTGTTCTGGGGGCCTTTCAAAGGCAGAATGCCCAGGCCTTGTTCCCAAGACTCTGTCTGACTTGCTCTGGCACGGGGTTGGCCATGGTACTTGGTTAAGTGCTCCTCAGGTGATCCTGCTGTGTGCCCACTGCCCGAGTCTCATGGACCCTGCCTCCTACCAGTGGGCTCCTCTTTCAAGTTCATGCAACACAGTGTTTCTCAAGTGGCAGATATCTGCTTTCCCAGGGGACATTTGCAAAGGTCTGGAGGCATTTTTGATTGGACACTTGGTGGTAAGGGAGGAGCTATTGTGGACATCTGGTGGGTGGAGGCCAGGGACACCGCTGAACACGCTGGAATGCACAGTGCACCCTCTGTCATGTAGAATGGTCAGTGTGAAAGGTGAATAGTGCCTCTGCAGAGGAGCCCTGTAGCAGTAGAAATAGACTCAGAGACACACATTCTGCATTCAAATCCCTCCATCTCCAAAGGGATCCTCAGGGGCAGGGGAGGCCCCACTTGGAGGGCAGCATCTATCTCTGGGAAGCCCCTTCTTGCCTGGACAGGCTGGGCTGTGGTTACTATCTGGATCGTGTGGGGAAGGTCATTCTGCCACACCCTTGCGGACTCCGTGCCTGGAAAGGTGGGGGAAGCCGCTCTCTGACCTCAGAGGAGGGAGTGAGCTTCGTGTTCTCCTGCGCAGCCATGCTCAGGGCACTCACACCTCTTTAATTACATAAAGAAATTTCTCAAGGAAGGCATGACAAGAAACAAGAACCCTGAAATTGGGGGTAAAATATAAACAAATGTTTTGGCTGATGTAACGCACATTTTTTAATCACAAAGTGTGTTTTCAGAGTGTTCTGAGCCCTGCCTAGAATGGCTCAAATTAAAGATCAAAGGCGGTGCCGTGACGAGCCGGAGCCGAGCTCTGTGCCAATTTACCATGCCCCCCTTCCCCTCCCTGGAAAAATCCATGTGGTCATCCATTTGCCTAAGAAGTGCTTGTCTGAAGCACCAGTCAAGACAGCAAGCGATGATTAAAGCAGAGAGTCTTTTTTTTTTCTTTTGGACTGTTTGTTTTCTTTTTTATTGGAGGAGCTTTGGAGTGTGGTTAGATAGCAAAGCAACAAATTTGAAGAAAAGGAAGAACAAGATTGAGAGCCAACTTTCAAAGACATAAGTTTGAGGTTCACAGAGTGGAAAATATCGAGCGATTCCAACTTGAGACAGGAGGAGGGAAGCTGGCCAAGGGAGACAGAGGCCCCTCTGAGCACACAGGGGGCCTGGCCACGTGCATTTGTGGGTAGGTGCAGAGGAACCTCCCTGGGTCCCAGAGCCAAACCATCACTGCTCACAGAGGGCTGGCTATCCTGCTCTGCAGGCACAGTGACCAGAAGCAATAAGATCTTGAGTGCTGAGGTTGCCAGCAAAAAAACCCCAGAAGATGCACTAGCAGCTGCACACAGGATGAATTTATTTGGAATGAGGATGGGAAGGTAAATAAGCAAGGAGAAGCTTCCAGGGAGGCTGGCGAATAGTAGATGTGAGATATGGGGTGGGCTGGGGTGGGTTGGGGGCTTTACTAAGTGTAGTGGAACTTAGTAAAGCCTCCCATGAGGCAAGTCAGGCAACTGATGTCATAAGGGAATAACTCTGTGTGTGTGTGTGTGTGTGGAGTGGTTCAAGAGTAGTATATATGATTTCCTCTAGAGTTGAGCCTCTCAAAGTGTTTCCACAAACAGAATAAGTCTGGAGATGAAGCCAAGGGGTGTTTGGTGCTGAGAAGAAACAAATATGGAATATTTGAGGGCAGGTGGGTGGGAAGGCTGCTTCCAGGTGTGGCAGTCAGGGAGGGTGGTATTTGAGTGTGGCCCCAAAGACAGAAGGAACACGAAGGCAGAGGTACAGCTGGGGAAAGGCCCTCAGGGTCCCCAGGGCTCTTCTGCCTCAAAGCAGGATCAATACTGCTAGTTTATTGAACAGGGACATGGCCTCCTCCCCTGTCTGGCTGCTTTTCCCTGGAAGAGGCCCAGTTTGTCACAGTTCCCGCCAAGAAAGAGGTCCTAATATCTGAAGCCCTTCAGTGGTGCAGCCCTAGACTGACCAGCCAGGGGGAGCAGGACTGTTCCGCAGCTGGTTCAGGACACTTCTGTTCATGCAGACGGAGCCTCGCTAGTTTCTGGCAGTTCCACGACACTGTTTATTCATGTTGAGCCAACCTGGTGACAGATTGGACATAGAGGACGGCAGAGTGAGAAAAGTTAGGGTATTCTCCAAGGGTTTTGGGCCAGGAAAATCATAAACTACACACGTTACCAAACCTCATGATAACTGTTTTGGTTTAGACTCACTCTCGGTAGATTACACAAATGTCTTGTTTATCTTCACAGCTCATGTGTCTAAAACAGTGTCCAAATCACTGAAGGCACTCCACAGATCTAGTGGAACAATGAGATGACCGTCCCGAGATCCATCGTTTCTTCTCATTTCCCAGGGAGGCTCTGCTGGTCCCCCAACAGAGTCAAGTGAAGGGTCCCCCAACTTGCATGGATTCCAGGGCCATTTCCCTCATTCTCTCACTTTTCTCATTTGGCAAACAATCATCAAATTCATGTGCAATTGAAGAATCCTGAACAAGCTGATGAAGACTGATAACTCAATTCTCAAATGACTGACAGCCTTGATACCCAGAGTGTCACCTGTAGGCCAACAGCGTGAGTATCACCTGGGAGCTCATTACAAGTGTAGATCCTCTGGCCCCACCGAAACCTCCTGAAACAGAATCTACACTTTACTAAGATCCCCATGAGACTTACATGTACACATGCCCTGGTCTCCACCAAAATGAGCCTAGACTCAGTGTGCCTTGGTACAAATCCTGCTTCTTCTATTGCTGTGCAACTTTGGGCAAATGACTTAATTTTTCTGATCTTTGGTATCTTCATATATAACATGGAGTTAAAAAAATGCACAGGGTTGTTATGAGGCATTAAAGAGGTCATGGATATAAAACTATCCAGTGCCAGTGTCTGGAATGCAGAAAAGCCAGTGAATGTTGGTCTGGTTGACCACATGTGACCCTTCATATAACATTAGTTTCCTTAAGGCACAGTCTACCTGGTGTGGCCCTCACCTGAGTTTCCTTTTCATGGACGAAATTAAATTTCTGCTTCAAACTAGGAAATTCTCTTTTTGAATCCTCTACATAAACTCCTCCAGCAAAGGAGCACTCACAGCTCAGCTGGAAAAATCTCTTTGTTTTGAACCTCAATCTGCTTCCCCCACTCCTTGTGCAACACAGTCACTGAAAACAATCTTTAAATGTAAGATGTCTATCACCAGGTGGTCCTGATCACAGGCTGTCCTCACAAGAGGTTTCCGGCCCCCTCACAACTCTGGTCAAGCTCCTCCGAAGGCAAGTTATTGGCCCTTTGATATTCACTGTCCTTCTCAATGATAAACTTACTTCTCTTCCAAAGAAAGGGTCGCCATTTACAGCCAAGGTGCCGACAACGTATGGCCTGAGCTTACGTAAACTCAGATTTTACCAAAGAAGTCATTGGGGGAGCAATGGTCCATTATTACCTGGGGTCCAAGTCAGTGATCAAAAAAAAAAAAAAAAAAAAAAATCCAAAACAAAAAACCAACCCAATGACAGAATTAAGAATCATTGACTCTTGTCACACTTGAAGACATCAGAAGTTTTCATTCTACACAAACCCACATGAACCAAACGTTTTCCTCCTGAGAATTTCTCTTAGGACAAACACATACACTGATCAGAGATGAGCATGTAAGTCTCCTTACTGACACTCCTTCTGATGGCCTAGTGACAGGAAGGCTCCCCCTAGAGGGCCATCAGGGCACTACTTCCCTTCCTGGAACCCCCACAGGGACACCATCCTTTCCTTCCAGGAATACCTAACAAATAAAATGGGCACCAAAGCTAACAAAATACAAACAGAAAATATATGTAGACCCATATCCATTCAGTAAGGGAAACGGTAATAAGACAATCCACCTATGCCACACCTTCCGCTCCCCCACACCAGGCCCAGAGAGTTTGACAGATAAGTCCTACCAAACATTCAAGGCACATGTGTCCCACTTTCAAAGTTGTTCCTGATTATAGAAAAAGGAAGGCTTTCCATCTCATTGAATGATGTTAATATCCTTGATTCCAAAACTGGATAAAAACAGAAAGAAGAGGGAATGTTCCCTACTTTAAAAGGTTAAAATCTTGAATACTAGTTCATGAAATCCAGCAGTGTATTAATATAATACATTATATTCCAGTGACTTTTGTTTCAGAATGTAAGGGTAGTACAAAATCTGATAAAATCTATTAACATAATTCATTCACAAGTTATTATGTATTATCAACGTAATTCATTCCACCATTGGTACTAAAGAAAAAAAAATCACATGAGCATCTTAAAAATTGCAATTTAAAGACAGTATTTATTAAAGTTCAATTCATATTTAATATTAAAATTCTTTGAAAAACTTAGAAGGGTGTTTCTGGAACCCCAAAATTATTATTTACCAAAATGTACCCTTATAAAATACCAATTTTAAGAGAGAAAACTTTAGACTCATTCCTTTTAACCCATTAAATCCTATTGTCCCAGATGTGGGACGCCTATAAAAATTTAAATTGAGCAACAAATATATCCCTTACAGTGATTTTTGAAATAAATATCATGTTTTTAGAGTTTTATTTTGAGAAAAATAATAGGCAAATGCTTAGAGAGTCTGAAAAAATATATAATTTGAAAAATATTTTACAAAAAATTAAAAAAATATATATATCAATATGCATAATTCCATATGTAACTATATATAAAAGAAATTTATGCCCTAGATTATAATTTTTGGCCTCCAACACGTACCTGTGTCAATTTTATTGACATATTCACAGAATTGAAAGCTTGGAATGTAATGGGTTAAGCTCTGGAAGAAAAGAAAGATACCCACAATGACCATGCCATACACATATGGAAGTCCCGGCCAGTGCAATGGACACAGGGTCGAAGTAAATAAATATGAGAAAATATTGCCATTGTTTGCAAATGATATGTTTGTCTACATAGAAAACACAATAAATAAATAAATAAATCTTAAAACTAGTCAGAGAGGGCCAGCCATGAGTTTGCAAGCTATGCAGTACCATACCAAAATCAACTGTATTTTCTGTAACCCATGAAAGCCAACTGCAAAAAGAATATAAAAGAACACTCTTCCCAATAACATCAAATACTATGAAGGATTTGGAATTAAGCTCACAGACACTGTATAAGATCTTTGTGGAAAAGGTATAAAAGTCATTTTAAATGATATAAAAAGAAGATCTAAATAAGGAGATGGGCCACAATTTGGAATGGATAATCCACTTCCTACTTGTCCATTTCCAATCCTGAAAATCCCTCTAGACATTCTCCAGGAAGCTCTCTGTGACCCTCCAGGCAGGTCAGGGACAGCCAGCCTGTGCTACCCCAGCTCACCTGCCACTCACCTTTAGCACTCTATCATCCGTTGGTCCCTTCCTATTCCCAGTGTCTTCAGGCAGGCATTGACCACCCCCATCCTGCACTCCTAGTTTCCTACTTGGTGCTCAGAGTATGGTGACTGCTAAATTAATGCTTACTATATGAATAAATAAAAGAGACACAGATCCTTGTTTACATGTTCCGGCTTATTTGCTATCCGTCAAGAGAAACATGAGAACAATTTTCATCTAAGAGTAATGGATAAGGTTATGAAAAGAAACAAAGGAAGTTTGAGAAGCTCTATGAATCTTAGAGGTTTTTCAAAGTCCCTATCCCTGGTCTCTAGTTCTTAACTCTGTTCTCTGTTTTCTTGTTCTTTTTTATTTAAGGGTAGAGTTTTTCAAACTTATCTTCACCTTCCTTTTCATTTCTAGATGGTACTTCATACTTCCTCTAAGAAGATCTTTCATTTTGAGATTCAACCTGTTAAAGAGCCCCCAGTTTATCCAATGGGGGAATCTCACCTTCAAGGACCTCATAGAACAGATGAATTGATCAAAAGTCTCATACACCCACTAAAGCGAGGCTCTCAAATTCTGGTGAATCTTACAAGCTGTAAAAAGTAAGTATGCCTGGATCCCACTCCAGCCTTTAAGATCCAGATCCCTTGGAGGTACAGCCCAGAAGCACCAGTGTGCTTAGTATTTGTCAAGATCCCCAGATTATTCTGACACAGGACAACTTTCACATGGCTTCTTTCTGTTGGCAAGGCTAGCCAGGCCTTTTCAATGGACTCAAAGATGACTTCATGAGACCATATAAGTTGGATTCCTGGCCATGAGGACACTCTATGGCTTTGTTTTGACTGAAACAAGGAAGTCAGATTAGCCCTGTGTTTAAACAAGGCATCATAAAACAAGGGAAGGTGTGGAAACAGTATTGGATTTACACATTAACACCAAATGAGCCCCTAACGTGTTTCAATTAGGCTACACACAAAATGCCTTCCATATCGATGACTTTCATGTAGAACTAAGGCCACCACTCCATGGCAATGAATGAATTGACATATTTATTGGAAATCTTCTCACCAAAAATGTACTTTAAAATATTTCCCCAAAGTGCAATTGAAGGCATTTACATGTTAAAGAGAGGAAGTTAACAATACAACATGCCCTTGTATTTTGTTACTGTGGATGCTGTTAGCTGTTGTCCAGATTCAGTTCAGGGTGAAGCTGGAGAGTCACAGCTGAGTTCCTCCCTGGAAGCTGGCATCAGCAGAAGGAGGCTGTTTTGCTCAAAAGCTATCCTCCCTTTCTGGGGGCAGCAGCGTCCATCCACTCACTGCTTGATGGAGGGGTGTAAAAGCCCTGCCCCTTTGCTGACCTTGATTGGGACAACTCTGAAAGGTTATTTCGGCTCCAGACTTCCACGTAGGATCAGGTGAGGTCTCTGCTGCATCTTCCCATTCCTGCATCTCTCACCCCACGAGGGTGTTATTCCTGGGCACTCCCTCAAATAAATCTCTGCACACAAATCCCAATCCATGACATCTGTCTGGGTCATGAATCATTTCACCATTGTAGAACTTGTCTGATTATAATAAATGCTTATGATAAAAATACTGTTCTTTCAAAAACAACATAATACTCAATACAGGACTAAGCAAAATAAATGTTGACTAGTTTTCATTTCTACCTTTCAAATATTTCTAATGTCCCTCTTTGATAGCATGGGCTCAAGTATCAGATGGCAGAGTCAAGGATCTAATGTTACCAATGACGTAGGGGAAATCGTTTAACTTTGTTACATCTCATTTTTTTCACCTGCAAAATGGGATTCAATTAAAATACATTTTAAATTTTATTTTAATTTACATATAAATTTCCATTGGAGAGTTGGGAGGTGGTTCTTGGAGGAGGTCTAGAAGACCGGCTTTGGAAATGGGTAAATCAAATAAGATTTTAAATGTGGTGAATAAAACATTAACTTGGGACACAGTAGTACTTCTCTCATGAGGTTGTGATGACTAAGTGAACTAAACTACGCAAAGCACTTGGCACAATGCCTGGCATGTGGCCCTGAATGAGAGGGCCTATCACTGGCACTGCCCTGGGGACCTCAGTTGTCACTTTACTCCTTCATTATTACAGTAGAAACTAGTCTTCCCACCTCTCAGTTTTGCTCACTATTATTCTTTCCTTCCAATGGTGCCAAATTAACTCTCTTAAAATTTAGCTTTCATCCTATAACTTCTCCACTGGAAATTCCTCAGGGACTCCTGGTCACCAAGACCATTATAAACGGTCACTGCCACAGCCATCCAGCCATCGTTCTGATGGAGAAGACTCCTCTTCATTGTTCTGGAACCATCACTTAGTCTGGATCACTCTCTCCTATTTTATTTGTCAATCCAACCCTGCCCAGCACCAAGTGGACCCCCTCAATCAACTTCCTCTCAATTCCACAGCTATCCCTGTTTTGAGCTTTCACCTCCCTTAACCTTCTCCCCGACTCCCGACACTGCATGACTGAAGATGTCCTCTGGCTTTATAACTGAGTCAAAAATCTCTCCTGATAATCTCTTTATCAGTATTTCCTATAAAGATTGCTTTTCTGGGCTTTTCCATTGGTCCTTAAATACTTTCCATATCATTAAAAATGACAAATGGATGGTAGTAAAATAATGCGATGGACATTTCAAGGGAAAAAAAAAGAAAGAAAAGATTTAGAACATATTAGGATTAAAAAAAGTGAATCTCACCCATAAATAACACACAAGACCATATGCTGAGCTGGGATGAAGTAAGGAGACATATGGAACTTGTCTAAAAGGAGTCAACTGGCTTCCAGATTGGGGGGATTGATGCCTCTGAGTTATTTTTGCTGGTAGAGATTCCAGTTTATGAGTAATATGTGGGGCAGAGTATCAACAGTCAACAGTTCACAAACTCTTGAAAAAGTCTCTCAGCAGAAAAGGTTTAATTAAACTTGACAGAAACTATCTAGCAGCTTTCATAAGTAATTGCTATTACCCAAAATAGGACCAACTCATAAATTGCATGATTTCAAAAATGATGAATCAATAAAAATGTTTATAGAAATAGCATTTTGATTAATTCCTTCAGACTAACAAATTCATGGCACATGTGATAGAGTGAGATTTCTACTGTCAATTAGGAAAACTCAGAAATCAAACCCAGCCCTTTGAATAAATGATCCCAGATTTTTCCACTGGGACTCACTTTCTAAGTAGCTTCTCCAAAATCAACTGCTCCACACTTCTGGGCCTTATTCCTGAGATGGTCAGGTTCAAAATTGCTTCAAATTTTCAGCCAGGCTAACAGCCAAGTGACACTGACTACAAATAATGTGTCATGATCACTAACAAAGCTTGGTAACAAGTTAATTTATAAGTAACCAATGGCTTCTTATTCTGCATAGAAGCTCAACCACCACAACAAAAAAATCATTAGCAGTTATATCTCCTCTATTGCTAAGTGCAAATTCACACAGATGTTTCATTTATTTACAGTACGAATAAAACTATTTTGTGTTATATGGTGCTGTGCTCATAGCAAAGGACTCTTGAGCTTCTACAAGAATCTAAAGACTTGGAAAGCCATCCACAAATAGGAAAATACTTTCACAATAGTTTCAGTGTACAAATATACCTATTTGAAAATAATTACTATGCAGTATCTTTGGTAACACTGAACTAATCAGATCATCAATACCTTAACACTCCAAAGGAAATTTACAAAGGATTGTTTAATGACTATAATATTACCAAATAGTTCCCATAAACAACCTCCATTTTTTCCTAAAATGTTTTATACTTAACGAATGAGTATACAAGACATCTAACCAAATAACTGAAATAAAGTTAGCAAGGCATAACAAACATCTCAGGGTTGAAAGGGACCTTGAGGGACACCCAAACCAGTCTTTGCTTGGGGAAAACTGTCCTAGCAGCTCCTCTTCTGTTTTCCATGTGGACCATCTCCACTGGAGTTAAAAGTATGGCATGCTTCTGTTTTCAGTCAATATTTTGACAGCAATCTTTATTTTTTCCTATATAAGCTCTCAATTTATATTTGTTCTCTGCACCTTCATACATTTAATTATATATAGCATTTCCCAGATGTCTAAATTACCATTAACCCTAAGTTGCATCCCGACTTCCTAGATGTTAAAACATGAAAAAAAATGTACATTTTAGAACCAAAAACACGCAGCATTTTTAGTGTTTAAATATACATGCAAAGAACATGTATAATGTGTATCATCTCATCAAGCATCCTACATCCCCATTTTTAATATCTAGAAATTTAGGGCCAAAGAAGATTTTTGCCCAAAGGATACAATAGGAAGTAGGTAATAGGGAGATTAGAAAGTAGGTTAGACCACCAGCCAGAAGTTAACCCCAGTGGTGTTAATCTTTTAAACCATCCACCCTACTTGAGAGCTCATATGTCCCCATCAGCAATGGTGGTCAGTGAGGCAGGGCATCTGTGGAGCAGGGAGGTAGGAGAGATGGTATGGGATGTTTGCAGCTTGTATCCAGCCACCCTAGGCTTTCCCTTCTTAGTCTTGCACAATGTTATTCACAGAATTCAGAGATCTAATTGTGCTATTTGTTGCCACAGTTATCACTGGGGTGGCATCAGCTGAGTCACTGGGGTAGAACACTGAGCTCCTCTTGATGACCTCCTTGGGACAAGTCATTATTTGAGAAGATGATCATCATTTTGGTAAGGAACCTATCTATGGTTAAAATGTCCAGGCAAAATCTGGGAATACCCATCTGGACCAATACTTTTTCTACGTAAATGCATGATGCACAAGTTGTGGGTATTTATGGATAGGCACAGAGTTCATATATCTCTACCTGTATTTTGTGACAGGGACAAGGAAGAAGAAACTATGAAGCTTTCAAATATCAAGAACAAGTCAGATGCTGTACTAAGTATTTGATATTACTTATCATCCTTAATTCCTACCCCTTCTTTTTTTTTCCAAGTCAGAGTTGGGATCCAAAGCCTGGTTTGCCTGACCCCAGACACTGGGCCGTTTCCTGCATGCCTCCCTCTTAGGACTTTCAAAGACCTTGAAACCACGGCATCAGTACAACTTGCAGGGTTTCAGACATTTTTCTTCTGACTGGCTTCTAGGCTTCACAAGAATTTCTTAAGAGCCATATGTAATTATAGTCTTAAAGGCTGGTCACCTTTGATTAAAAATATGTTGAATATCCACCCAGAACAGGCATGGCATTAAAACATAGTTAAATAACTTCAAGCCTTAGTCAGGATTTCCAATTTGGTGTTAACTGAATGAGTTTAAAAAAAAGAGCAATCACTGTCAAACAGACCTCCTCCCACATGTGTGCACAGGTTGAGCACCTCTTATCCAAAATGAAATGTTTTGGATGTCGGAGTCTGGAATGTTTGCATTTAAACAATGAGACATCTGTGGAGGAAGCACCCAAGTCTAAATATGAAATTCATTTACATTTCATCTATACCTTACATACATAGGCTGAAGGTATTTCATATAACGTTTTTAATGAGCCTGTGTTTTGATGGTGACCCATCACATGAGGTCAGGTGTGGAATTTTCTACTTGTGGCACTATATCAATGCTCAAATATTTTTGAACTTTAGAGCATTTCAGAGATGTTGAATTTTTGGATTAGGTATACTCCATCTGTATTAATTCCCACCTGTCAAATAAAGTTCTCCCTAAAGTAAAAAGTGGGCCATCCTATTTGTTTTTATGTCCTATTTGGGGCTCTACATTTGAATATCATGCACAGAGAAAAGTTGCAAAGTGTCAGAATAGATGGGGACAAAGGAAATTTTAATTTATATTATCACCATGTGGGATTAAAAACATTGTGCCGGGTAAGCAGGATGTGAGCAGGATGCAAGTCATTCAACAGTAAGCATTTATAGAATCTCTGGAGCAGGCTGTTGAAAGGAAAAAAATAATGAGTTGGTTCACGCATAACTCTCCTGGGACCTCTGTCTTCTGAAGATCAGGGTCTTGGCTTGTCTTCCCAGATGCCAATGAGCTCTGCTCTGCTGGGTTTAGGGACAGCCCTCCTGGGTGCTCCACACTGCCTTCATTCTTTGTGTTTAAATCCTGGTTTGGCTTTATACTGTATTTGTAAAATATGTAAAGATGTAGAAAAGCATAGAAAATAATTCCCAAGTACCCATCAAGTTAAGTTATGGTTATATTTGCTTGGATATTTTCTTTCTTCTTTCTTTTTTTTTTTTAAGGAAACACATTAAAAATGTTAGAGAAACTTTTGTATCCTTCTCCATTCTCTCCTCTCCCCAGAGCAGCCTGTGAACCCAGGGTGTATCCACGCACTCAGACGTATGTTTTGTGTTTTATTTAACAAATTGCATAATGGTAATGTACCTCGGGTAGCTGGCTCTCTTCCCTCTGTTGTTCTTGAGATCTCTCCATGTCCACACTCTGGACCTGGTTTATTCATTTTAACTGCTGTTGAAGTGTGTACATGTGGGACAGTTGCCTAAAAGACTCCATCTAGGAGGGGGCTTGCTTGCTTTTATGATGTGCACATTTTCAGTTTTACTAGAAAGTGTCTCTTCCTTTAAGTTTCACTGGTGGGTTCACACTGTTCTACATCTAAATAACTCTACCTCCAATGGTACTAGGTTAAGAGAGACGTTTTATGAAAATGGGGGTTAAAGGAGCATCATAATTTTCTTCAAAAGTCCACTTTAGATACTTGGTTTTAGATCTTTCCATGACTCAATGTGTTTCCAAGCTTTGGGCGAAGACCAGAGATGGAAAAGAAGGCCCTTGTTGTTTAGAGGTGTGTGCTGATTGTTTAGGGTCTTTGGACATCAGCTCCTGCCAGCCGGGTAGGGATTGGTAAATGGCTCCTTTGAGGGAAAAGATAAACAGAAATAAAGAAATGCCAGTGCTAACTGGAAAATTGTTTTCATAATTTGATTTTGTTTTACATAACCTTGCTCCCCAAATGTTAGCAATTTAGCTCAAAGAGCTGTTCGTGTTATTAAATAGTCACTAACTTTTGCAGAGAGACAGGTCAGCAAAACTCACGAATCGAGAAATCTTTTTATGACCATTGTTTCACCTCTGGGGTGGCTTGCTGCATTTCATTCCAGGTCCCCAGAGCCCAGAGGTAATAACATCTGTATTTTTAAGACCAGCTTTGTACCACACCTGCATATCAATTCCCTTTTTTCGACTTTTGCCTCTAAACCAAAGCCAAATGTTTGGCTACAGATTTGGTTTCCAGGCCAGCTGAGTATTAAAGGCAGCAGCTCCAAGACTTTGTTGGTCCCCCACACAAAAAATTTTTAAGTGATGTTAATTGAGTCCTGGGAAAGTTTAAAAACTTTGAATGCTTAGAGGAAAAGAAGATAAAAGGAAGTGAAAGAAAGGAAGAAGAAAAGGAGCGGGCAATGAGAAATTAGGACAAAAATGGAAGTTAAATCTAAATGATGGTGGAAAGTTTTCAAACTGAAATAATTTAAGAAAAACTTTCATAGTTTAATTTCATGTGCTTCCTTTAATTTATTTCTGACTTCTACCTGATTTTATTTAAAAGATAGATAATTGCTACTAAATATTCTAAAAGCAACTAGTGGAGAGGAATTTGTGGAATTTAATAAATCTTGAAAAGTTCATGTTAGTTGATTTATCACTATAAATTTCTGCTGGTATTTCCCATAATATCACATGATCAGATGTTAATCAATTCTCTAAGCAACAAATTGTTTTCTCATAATTAGAAGTAACTACAGCTGGGCATGGTGGCACACACCTGTAATCTCAGTGGCTTGGGAGGCTGAGGTGGGAGGATCGTGAGTTCAAATCCAACCTTAGCAATTAGCAAGGCCCTAAGCAAATCAGCAAGACCCTATCTCTAATAAAACATAAAAAAGGCTAGGGATGTGGCTTGGTGGTTAAGTGTCCCTGGGTTCAATCCCTGGTATAAAAAAGAAAAGAAAAGAAATAATTACATATTGGCCACTTCTTGGTAACAAGAACAACTCCCACTTTTATATCTGTAATAATAATGCACTAATTAAAATATTAATAATAAAAGGGAGATCAGTAGAGCAGAGCAAGAAAGGGAGGAGGGAATGGAAGGGAAATGGAACTTACTAGGGAATGAGATTGATCAAATTATATAATGTGGATGTAGGAATAAAGTGTAATAAATCCCACTATTATGTTTAGTTGTAATACACTGATAAGAATAAATAAATAAGAGAAAGTCACTTTAAATTAATGGTTAAACTTTTACTAATCTTTCCAGTTTTTATTATAGATATTGGTGACTATAAGGGGCTGACCTAAAAAAATAATGTGAATGGAGCATTCAAAGGGCTTTGCCACATAGTAGCCCTCATACAGAAAGACTTCTTGTAGAGAGTTAACCCTATTCATGTTGAATGAAGGGAATTGTTGTGGATGCTTGAAGTTGTAGACCAAACTTCTTACCTAAAGCAGGAATTCCGCCTACACTTCTTGTATGTATTATCAGCTGTTGCTAGAACATTTGCAATGAAGGGAACTCTTTGCATCTAGAGGCAATTTTACTTTCTAGAAAATTCTCCCTTACAGTGCATTGAATGTTCCTTTTACTTCTACCCATTGCTCTAAGTTCTGCATTTCAAGTGGTACACAACAGGTCTATCCTTATTTTCTAAAGCTTTGCATTGTGGCCTCCTCCTCCTCCTTTTACCTATTCTTCAGGTTAAACCATATTATTTTTCTCTCAACTGTTAATAATAGGAATAGGACTTATTGATATGTCAGTCATCTTTTCTTACTTCTGACAATATTGAGTCTTTAGTCAGAAGATACACATGGACCCATATATGTGAGTCAAAATCTCTTTACCCAAACCTCTCTTCCTTTGTCATAATTCTCCACTGAAATAATTCCCACATATACCCAAGCCACACTAGTCTGACCACATCTTCATGTTTCCCTCTACAACCTGTTTTTGAACCCAGACCCTCAGCAGTGATGGTGTTCTGTGGGTCTTCTTCTATCAATACACAGGAGCATACCCCATCTAAACAACTAAAACCATCTAGAACTCAGGTACTTTCAATAAACCAGTCTTGATTAGGTGGAAAATAGTAACATATTTGAGCCAAATTCCCAAATGGCCCATATGACTCTTTTATGTAGGTGTAAGTGTGGCTCTTCTGGCTTTGCGTGTATGTACCTGGTATCTGTCTGTGCTGTGAATGGGGGTCTATTGGTGGAGACTAGACTGTGAACTCAAGGAATAAATAGATCCTTTTCTTGGTCCTCCCTGTGAATATTAATAAATATTCACAGAGAATATTTATTAATACAACTTTTAAACATAGAAGCTACCTGATAATTATTCTCTGAAATGCCTTATCTTTCCCCAAAACTCAGCAACTCTAGGTTAAATATTTTCCTATCTTGCTCCAAACACTAAAGTGTTTGGGAAGAACTTGTCCTACTTCTTACTTCCTTGCCACCATTTATTTCTTTCTGTTACCCATCCCAATATTTAGAGGACACAGGACACTGGTTAATTATCAAATCTAATTGACATATTCCCAGCTTCCTTTTTTCCATCTCCTCAGGGCCTCCTTGAGACTTGTATTCTCCTGACTAAGAGGATTCTGAATTCTCCCACTCCTGAGAATTCAAGCGGGGCTTGTGCAAATGTTACACCCTTAACTGTGGTCATTATCAAATGAAGATGCTTTTGCTCTTCCTTTAGCCAAGGTGAATGTCACTATGCTTTATAATTAAGGAAACAGACTCCACAAACTCTTTACCCTGTTTATACATGTGATCATGTGATAAGGACCTGATTTAGACAAATAATATCCCTCAAGATAGAATTATTGCACAATTTATGAGTTTGCTAACTCCTTCTTACTGATAGTAATAACATTCTGTCTTCAGCTACATTTAGCAACCATCAGAAATTCCAAGAAAGCAACACTTGTCCACTTTGCTCCAAGTTCTCTGGAGTATCCTGGATTGGTCTTTGAAATATATCACCGCACTGACTCTTTGGGGAAATAATTTCACATCTGGGGCCTCTTTCTTAGTGTGACCCTTTCAATTGTCAAATCGAGAAGTCAGAGCAAACGTGAGAAGAAGTTGAATGGCCTCCCATTCCAGTCCCACAGCAACGTGTCGAAAGTTTAAGCAGCTGCATATCCCTCCTTCTCTGTCAACAGCTGTGCCGTGGAACCCAACCCCTTTCAGGGGTGTCCACCTAGAAAAAAAAGTCTGAAAAGTATTAGCTCACACTAACAATCTGAGCAACCTCACAGAGCCTGGGGCACTGTTCCGGTTTCCTCTGGCCTGCTCTTTGAATTCCAGATCCTGCATTTGAAATATCCATTTGTAGAAATCCTTCAATTCAAGGTACCGTATTATGCTGGAGGTGTGCAGGTTGAATCTGGCATCATTCCCACTGGAGGGTGATTAGTCAAAGTTGTGAGCTCAAATGGCCTTAGAAAACCTCATTATCTCTTTTACGAATGGTATTAATTTGCCTTCAATGATTATACTGACAAATGCACAAAGATATTGGTCATTCATGACCCCTTTCCAATGGTCCTTAAGCCTCTTTGCCCTTTCCTGACCACCCAGCTAGTCTCTCCCAAACCTTTAGAACTCATCCTTTTCCAGGGAACTGGCTTAGAGGGATGCCTTTCAAATAACCCAGAACTCCTGGGATCCTCACATCTTAGCTGCAGATGATATATAACATGCACTGACTTAAAGGCCTAGACCCAGCCGAAGTTCTTGGCAAAGGCACTCGCTGAACTGCTCAACTCAAAGCATCCAAGGCCCAACCCCTGTCTAATTTTCCAGTCTAATTTATAGCCATTTCCCACCCTTCCCCAGACTTACATCCACATCCAGCACACCTTGGGATGCAAGCATTCCAGACCTGTTTCTGGTCCTTAATCCTGTCGTGAATGCTTTTAACTCCAGGCTTTTACCCCTGCTGTAGGCTCTGCCTTAATTTTCATCATTGGGCTGGCAAGCAGCATCTTATAAATTCCGTCAGAAATGTCACTTCCTCTGAGGCCCTCCTTGATCTCCCTAGGCAGGGTTCTTCCTTCTCCTTCTCCACAGGTAACACAAACCGCGCACCTGTCATCTTAGACAATGCTGGTTATTATTGATCTGTGTCTTCTACAACTGGGTGTAAACTTCTCAGGGGTCCCCTGTGTTTAGCACAAAGTAGGCATTTAGTTCATAGGATGTTCACAGAAATAAAAGAAGAACTGTGGAATTTTCACTGTGGTTAGGCACAGGAGATGACAAGGGAGAGTCAGCTTCCCTAGGAAATGTGGGCCATGGGAAGTAGGAAGCAGTAAAATGGAAAAGGCTGGCCTGGTCCCACCCTTAATCTATTTCTAAAGGGAAAATGGGAACACTTCCGTATTCAATGAAAAATCTGGAACCCTCCAAATACCTGATGCAGGAAACAGGAGGTCAGTATAGCAAAACCAAGGAACCGGAGAGGTAGTGGATGCAGAAGAGAATCTGTTCAGTGGAGTTGGCCCCTATGGATACTTGCATGCTACTTAGTGAGTGCAAGACTGGTAAAGTGACATAACTGAGGCTCCAGTCAAGCATACTGGCTGTAAGTTCATTGCCTTTTCTTCTACAGTTTTTGAAAACACTTATAAAATTGCCATGGATTCTTAGTTTTCTGCAAAGAATAAAGAACAGCAGGCTGTTTATTCATGCAATCTTCTCCATACCCCAGTCTTTCTCCTTCTCTCCATACACATACAAATACATTTACATAAATGTAAATGCACACGTACACCTAACATGTAGATGTTACTCAGCTGGGGTGCTCCTCTAGATCCCAACACCCACGACACAACTCCCACCTCTCTCTCGACTCCACTGCACCACCCTCCAATTTGTATGGAGGAATGACTCTTAGAGTTGTCTTTCATTACGTAAACTAAGAAGTATAAAGATGGGCATTTTAAACAAGGTGAAGGAAACTCTATTAAACATATGTGTATACCACAGTAAATATGTATATAAATGTATATAAGTCACCCATGTTTACACTTAAGCACAGTATGTTAGTGAATTATTGGAATGTTCCATATATCTGACACCATGTGAAACTCATATCCATTGGAACCCACTTCCATTGTAATCTCCCTGTAGCTAATCTCCCTAGACACTATCAAACAGCAGTCCTTTTGCTAATTTGAGCCCTGTTGCCACAGGATTTTTATTATGAAAATATTCTCATTACCCCAAGTGTACATCAGTACCCTCCTAAGAATTGAAATTCACCATGGGTGGCTCTCTGCTGTTCACACATACTTTATGAATTGTGATGTCCTCTCTCAGCAATAGGAGTGAAGAATGAAAAGCCATGGGGAGAGGTAGGAGAGGGCAGAAGGCCTTCTCTGTAAAAGGGGGCCTGCAATGGGGGTGACCCATCCCACTAGGTTCTCTCCCTCTCTGCAACGTGTATTTTCTCTGAGAAGCATACGTAGTCATTACTGTCAATTAGATGTTTTCCTCTTATTTAACATAGTGTGTTCTTGAAGTGAAGGAAGAAATGTGCATGACTGGATATGTTTGGAAACAGATTATCTAAATGTCTTCACAAACAGTTTCCATCTCTTTATTGTGGATGACAGTATTGGGTGTTATGCCAGGGAGCCTGTATTTAATTTGATTTACTTACTGGGCCCCAAACATGTGAGAGGGACCTCACTTTCTCAAAGCACCTGACACATAGTAAGCACTCAATAAATGGTACTTCTTGAATGTTACTTTTTTTGCACTCTTTCCTTCCATGTGTGACCATGAGATTACTGGCTCCTATGGGTCTTTGAAAAGAGCAAATAAAATCCATGTGACTAATCTGGTCACAGCCCAACTTAAATCTTGAGGTGACCCTGGCCCCTGGAAATTCATTACTGCTGACCTTCGGGTTTGAAAAACTGAAGAGATGAGATGGGAATCAGAGTTGTGGCTGAGCTAAGAGCAGTTGAGCTTTATCACTGGTGACATGACCACTTCTACAATTAGAACTACACAACACTCTTTAGAAAGTGCAGTGAGTCAGGTTTGTTAATGGATTTGTGTGAACTCACAGGTATGTTACTTATTAGCATTAATGACTTAAATCACATTTTTCTGTTCTTTGGTTTTCTTTCCCTCTCCAAATAGCCAATCCTCAGTTGGTAAAAGCTCAGCAGAAGTACAGTGTGCTCTGGGGTTAGTTGGCAGTGAATCTTCAGACTCATCACCAACAAAGAAGCTAGCACTAAGAAGAGCAGGCAGGGGACCTGGAGTTCATGCCACTTTCTGGATTTAAAATCCTCCAGAGGTCTGTTACCTGACCAGGGAGAGAAGGATGTGGCTTGTGAGTTAACCAACACAGACCTTGGCTCTGTCTCTGTGCCTTACAAGGTATGTGACTCTAAGATAGTGAAAGAATCTACTGGCCTTATCTTAAATTGGGATAACGGGACATCCCTGCATGAGATTACTCATTGCATGAGGATATAGTGAGGATTAATTGACATCAAATTTTAAATGATGATTTTCACGTTTGGAGAGAATGTGGTGAAATGCTGCCATCTGAAACACAGATGGGAAGGACTTTCGGGGGAGCCATTCAGCTTTGATATAAGTGATAAAGAGACTTCAAGTGCTCATGCCTTTGGCCCAGTCATACCTATTGTGGGAACTAGTTCTACAGACACAATCCAGAACAAGGCCAAGGATTTATAGATAGGGATGTGTGTCACAGCTTTGTATTCACATAAAACTAGAAACAACCCAACTGTGGAGCACGAGGGGAATGATTAAGTTATTGTATACTCACATGATGGAATATCAGACATTATTTAAATGACATTATTAAGGAATTTTTAATAATGTGGGAAATCCCCTTTGTAATATTAAGTAATAAAAGAAGTACATCAGATTTCTAAGAAGGGAGGACTGTTTCCTTCTTTGTACTTTTTGGGATTTATAATTTTCTATAATGATCACATATTTAAAAATATTGAAAGGTCATAACTAAAATGGAAAAAATTTGGAAACCTTAGCAAAGGGCCGTTACTCTGTAGGCACATAACAGTCCTTGGTTCTGTCTTCTTCCCCCTTAGGTTTGGTCTCTACTAAGCAATGGATGATTTGCTTCTTGCACTTCTTTCCTACTTCTCTAGATTGCAGGCACTTCCATAATTCTCAACTCCTCTGCCTCCCAGGACCTTTCATGTTCCTCCACCTGCCCTGGTGTTTGTTCATGCTGGAAAATGTTATAGGTCCCTCCTACCCGCACCTGCTTAAGGCCCATTCAGTGGGACTCAGACGCCACACCTGCACTGAGACTCACTCTACCAACACTGGGCTCTCCTGGGTGCCCTCTTCGCCCCCCTCCCCCATTAAAGCCCTTATGATCTTGGTACAGTGACGACTCCACACTTCTGCTTCACAGAGATGACATGATCTATAGTGTGTATGGACACTGTGCCTCTCTCACCTTTGAATCCTCAGTACTGGGCATGATACTTCGGATTTAGTAGTTCGTCGAATGAGCACAGGAGTGAGAGTCTCCTCTTCCAATACCTTAAGTTATTGCAGTCACTTCTCAAGGTCCTTGTCATTTACAAATGCCATTCATCTTTGCCTTGGAAGGTTCTGGGAAGCTAGCCATGTGCCTGTGATCTTTCTTATTCTCACATATTTCCAAGACAGGAAACTGCCTTTTCCCAACGTTTGGAATGGCTCCTAGGAGCCCATCTCTCCTTTGAAATGTGATTTTCTCTACCTCCTCCTGGATCCACCTTTAGCCACACCAGTTCTCTGCTCTTGGTTGTGAGCAGGTGACAGAGCATCTCTGTTTGCATCTTCTTCAAAGGTTCCAAACTCATCTTGCCCTGTGGCTCCCGCTGGCCTACCTTTCTCTACCAACAAAAAATCTGCTGGAGTGCTGTTAAGGCTGTGGCTCCCCCCAAAGCTTTGGTATATTCTTTCTTTTCACCTCGCACATCCTTAAAAGCCCAGCTGTCTTCCAGCC
Organism: Urocitellus parryii; assembly: GCF_045843805.1. Classification (NCBI taxonomy): domain Eukaryota; kingdom Metazoa; phylum Chordata; class Mammalia; order Rodentia; family Sciuridae; genus Urocitellus; species Urocitellus parryii. The sequence goes on along the minus strand of NC_135536.1, from coordinate 115,197,698 downwards.
CTGTCTGTTTTCCCCCTCTGAAATGTCTTCAGATTTTATCCCCATTTTCAGGACAACCATAGTACAAGTGTCATTTGAAATGTGTTTCTTCTGGGAGGTCTTGTTCCTTTGAACAGTTTACCCTGCCTCCTCGCCGGAGTTTGCCCCCTCCAACTGCACTCACTCTGTTGCAAGAGCTTAAGTGACAAGGAGCACAGAATGAGTTATCACACTCATTTAGCCACAGAGTCTCCCCCCACCCCAGAAGCCAGACGCCAACAGCAGAAAACAACATAACTTCTGTGGTCTCTGGTCAGCCACTGCACAAAGTAGTTTAGAAGAGGTTTTCGTGGAGAAATTTCTCTTGTCTTTTGCTTTTCACAAGGACCAAAGAGAATGCTGAGAATGGGAAAAAGAAAACCAAAAAAAAAGAAAAGAAAAGAAAAGAAAAAGCCCAATGACGCCAGACTTCTAAATACTAAATCTGATGGCCAACTCTGACACCCAGCTCTTGTTACTCCTTCTTTCTTGAAATACTTTCTTCAGTTGGCTTCTGGACTCCTTCACTTGGACGCCCTTGGTGTCCCCCCCCCCCCCCCGCCAGCCACCCCCAACACCTGCCCTCTCATTGCTACTTTTCAGTCTTGTGTGTTTCTTCCCCACTTCTTGGACTTCAAATATCGGAGATTCCTAGGGCTCAGTTCTTTGACCTACTTCTTTCCTGTCTGTACCTGGTAATGTCATCCAAGTTCTTGGCCTTAAATACCACATTTACATCTCCAGCCGGAAGGTCCCTTTGAACCTCAGAACTGTATGCTAGCTGGCTCTCTGGCATCTCTGCTTAGGGGTTCAAAAGACCGTCCCACAAAGTTCATAATCCAAAATCTCAGTTCCCACTCTTCCCTCCCAAACTTGTTCTCCCCCATTTCATCTGTTAACTGAGATGCTTTCAATTGTTGGGGCAGAAAACTTTGACACCATCCTGCCCCCACTTGCGTTGTCACCTTGTGACACGAGCAACATGGCTTATCACTCGGGTTTGCTCAATAGTCAGCTAGCTGGAGCCCCTTCTTCTGTTCTGCCCACTCAGCATCTATTCTCCCTGTGACAGTCAGAATGATGTGTGGTCAAAACCCCCAGAGGCTTCCATCTCAACCTGTGTAGAGGCCCAAGTCTTGAAGTGATCTATACTTAGGTGACTACACTTAGTGGCTCACCCTCTCATCTTCTTCAGGTCTCTGAGCAATCACTGCCTCCCCAGAAGGGTCTTCCTTGTCTGTGCTACTTAACTGAGACTCCACTCCCATGCATTTCCTACTAAGCTTTCTTGCTTTATTTTTCTTCACAACAATTCTTCTGTCTTCATTGGTGAAGAATGTTTTTTTTACCAAATATGGAGTTCTAGGTTACAGTTTGTTGTTTCTTTCACCACTTTCAAAGATGACATTCCACTGTCCTCCGGCTGCATATACTATAGTCTATATTTTATACACCTTGAAATGGTGAACAAGTGGCACTAAATAATACATATGCATTTCTAGTCCTTGATTGCTGGAACTTTCCCAGAGCTCCTCTCAGAAAGAGACATTTGTCAATTTTATGCAGATAATATATATATTTTGCTAAGTGACATTCAAATATTCAGTGCCTTTCTGATTCTTCCTCTTCAACTCCCTATGCCACTCACACTTGAAGTCATCCCTTGGACTTTAGTACATTTTGTGTGAGATTCTCAAACTTCTACATAGGAAATCCAATTATATATTTCATAAGGAAGATTCACCAGTGTAAAAGGATTATGATAAACTGTGTGACAATAAATAGAACAAAAGATGTCAAAGCAAGCTGAAAATTATAAAGTGCTAGAAAGGTGCCCTGGCTTGCTAGCATGGTTATTCTTTCAGATTGCTCTGTGCACAGAAATCAGATCTTGCCTTCCTAGCGTGGATGGAGAGAAAAGGTCATGCTTATCTGGGCTGAGAGTCTAGGTCATGATAGTAAAACACTTGATCTGTCTTCCTGTGTCACCACCCCAAACTCATTAGGTCCTAAACTTATTTCATGATCTTCTCCTCAGCCTGAGCCTCCTCTTTCCAGTCACAGCTGTGCCTACTGTCCATGCTTCTAGCCTTCAGGCTGGAAACCTGGAGTTTAAAAGGAGAGAAGCTCAGGAGTGTTGGGTAGCTCCTCCCTCTTCATCTGCGGCTGAGCTATTCCAGGGGAGTCCTTCAGCCACATTTTGCCCTCTATGATTTCAGTTGCCCGCAGTCAACCGAGGTCTAAAAGTATTAAATGAAAAATTCCAGAAGTAAGCAATTTATAAATTTTAAATAATTTTATGGCTTGTTGTTTATATATTCTATTTTATTATTAGTTATTATGGCTAATATCTTACTGTGTCTAATTTATAAACTATCATAGGTATGCATGGGTAGGATTTGGTACTATGTGTGGTTTATAGGGTTTGGTACTATGTGTGGTTTCAGGTATCAACTGGGGGTCTTGGAACATCTCCCCTGAAGATAATGGTCAACTTTTTCTATGTTTTGTCTATAGTCAGCACCTCTTTCCATTTCTATATCAAACCCATGGGCTAAATTAAACCCTTGGGCTAACTCATGCCCAAGGATCTATCTTCACACTAACTCACACTTTTTATACCTCCAGAAATTTGCAAAAATAATCTTCCTCATGCATCACTTCCTGCTGCACCAAAATTCCCTGACCAGAGCATAGAGTATTTCAGCCTAAGTCACAACCCACCTCCCCATCACAATCTATCAACCTCTGACACCAAGAATATCCCATCACCAGGCTCTACCAGCCCCTGAACCTCTGCAAGTCCACAGACTAGCATCCCTATCCTGACTAACCAGGGGTGGAGTCCAAAATTGGTCCTGTTGTCTTCAAAGCCAGTATCCTGCATATACCTACAACTTGACATTTCACGGTGTGTCTCCTGCCCCACTGATTCCACATGGTGTCTGCCAGATGGTTTCACTGCATTTGCAACAAAAATACATTTCATTCTTTGACCAAAAGTTTCCAGCTAACCTCCCTGATAAGCCCTATAAGGTCCTGAAAGGACAGAAAGTAGCATTATATACAGGAAAGAGCACAACTTTGGAGCCAAGAAACCCTGCATTCAAATCCCAGCCCTGCTTAATACCAGCTTCCTGGCCTTGGGAAGGTCACTTGATCTCTTTGAGTTCAGTTTTTAAACTTTATTATTTTTTGTTATAATTCATACACTACACATATTACTCTTTTAAAGAGTACCATTCAGTAGTTTATTCAAAGTTATAACCATCATCATTATTCCATTCCAGAATACCTCACCACCCCCAAAAGAACCCCCACGTCCACTAGTAGTCCCTCCCTGCCCCCTCCTCCTCTCAGGCCCTGGACACTAACACTCTGCTCTCTGTCTCTATGGATTTGCATAATTCTTAGATTAATGATCTCTAAATTTACCTTATAGAGTTGCTGTGGGGATGGGGGTGGATTTTGTCAAGCTTCTAGGTCAAATTTGGCATTTAAGAGGACTTTACTAAATTACTAATAGCATATTTTTTCTTTTCCCACATTTTTTATTGGTGCATTATTTGTACATAATGGTGAGTTTTGTAGTTACATATTCATACAGGCACACAATATAACAATAGATTTTGGCTAATATCACTCCCCAGCACCCTCCCCACTAATGGGTTAATTACTCCTCTGGCTTCTGTTGACATGCAAGTATGGAACCCTTAGCTGCAGACAATCCTCATTCTTTACCATCAGTGGTATGCATCCACCTCTTTTCTTACCCCTTGGCTCATTTCTGACTCCTTGATGTTTGCTTCTCCAGTCCCAACATTTAAGACCCAGCGGAAATCCTACCTCCTACGTGCAAAAGCTTCTCTGGTATAACTCCACTTTTCATATGGTTTTCCTAATCTACCCCGAAGAGGAGGAAAAAAGCCTTCCAGCTGAATTTTAAACATTCCCAATATAATGAGATTCTGGCCATGACTCCAGGCTAATCAAACTTGTGTTTATTCTAGATTTTGCTCTGTGACACATACAGGACTGCATATACACACAGCTGCTTAGTTACAATAAAGAGAAAGGGTGCTATGATATTTTCAGGAGGGGTTTCTGATCTTGAAACTATACTTCCATGACAAGATGACGCCAAAGCAATAAATAGTGACATTTCAGTAGCTCCATACACGGCAGCTCTATTTTTCCACATTCTTGTGATTCACAAATTTGGAGCCATCAAAGATTATAACCTCTTCAGAGTTTATTTGTTTTGGAAACCTTTTTAATGAGTTTGACATTTTTATTAGGCTCAAAGTCATCGACCAAAGCCTGGTGTAATTATAGTCATTTATAAAGTAGCCAACTTGAAAGGGGCTTGGCAGGCCCAAGACAATGCCTTGCAAAGTCCAACAGCCTGGGAATACTCCCCTGTTTTCCATTCCCTTGTTTTGGAAGCACCATGGCAGCCTTGGGGGGCAATCCCTGGAGTCCAGTAGATGACTTGTACTGTTCATTCTAGCTGCCAAGTGCTTCCATTCAGGGCTGATTTCACAACTGCATCAATTTTCCCCACTACCCTCAGCCAAGCCCTTGAGGGAATAGAGATAAGATCTGCTCCCACACACACACAGCAGGAACTGTTCTGTGACCACCTTTGGTACAACAGACTGGTTCATGGTCTGGTAAATGGTTTAGAATAACAGTGGTTAATGGCTCTTGCTCTGTAGTCATATGGACCTGAGTTCAAATCTTTCTTGTATCATGTATTCCTTCTAAAAATCTCATGGATTCCTTTTTTCTTTTTTCTTTTTTTGGTATGGGGGATTGAACTCCAAGGTGTTTACCACTGAGCCACATCCCGTTGTTTTTTATTTTTAATTTTTTGTTGAGACAAGTTCTCACTAATTTGCTTAGGGCCTTGCTCAGTTGCTGAGGCTGGCCTTGAACTTGCAATCCTCATGTCTCAGCCTCGAGTTGCTAAGATTACAGCCTCCCGTGTTGCTGAGACTGAGCTACCATGCCTGGCTCAATTTTGCACATTTTTTTTTTTGTGTGTGAGAAATCATTTTTATTGATGAAATTAGTAATGTTTAAGATTTTTTGATTGACTAGAGATATTAAGTCCTTCTTCCTTTCTTTTTTTATTTTTTATTTATTTGTTTTTAAAATTTTATTTATTTTTTACATGAGCTCTATTATTATTATTATTATTATTATTATTGCCTTACAATTATTAATACACCTTTATACCACAATTTATCATATCTCTGTATATAAGATATGTTGACACCAAATTCACATCTTCATACATGTATTTTGTATAACGAAATTGCATGTCTCCATCCATGCAATTCCCCTTCCCCTCCCTTTCCCTCCCACCCCTCTTCCCTATCTAGAGGTAATCTTCTTCCCATGCTCTTCCTCCCTACCACATTTTGAGTCACCCAGATTTTTTTAAAAAAATATTTGTTTTAGTGTAGATGAACACAATATCTTTATTTATTTATTTTTATGTGGTGCTGAGGCTCGAACCCAGTGCCTCACACATGTGAGGCAGGTACTCTACCACTGAGCTACAGCCCCAGCAATCTCACAGATTTTTTTTAAGAGAGAGAGAGAGAGAGAGAGAGAGAGAGAGAGAGAGAGAGAATTTTTTACTTTTCGGTGGACACAACATCTTTATTTTTATTTTTATGTGGTGCTGAGGATCAAACCCAGAGCCCCGCGCATGCCAGGTGAACGCGCTACCACTTGAGCCACATCCCCAGCCAATCTCACAGATTTTTGAGTAAATTATTTATTCTCTTCAAACCCAAGATTCCTCATGTTTAATTGGTCATTATAATAGGGAATTCACTGAAATAATATATGTGAAGGGCTTAACGTGGTATTTAGAATGAAGCAAGTGTTCACTTAATGATGGCCATCATTACTATTTTAGTTGTCATTATCATCATCATCAGACAACATACCCATAAACAAGTTGGGGTTGGGCATTAAAAATGGTTGGGAGAGACTAATTTAAATAATCCTTCATCATTCATTTTCCAGGCCCATCTAGTTCAAATATTTAGAAAGTGCCTTGTATATGTAAAAATACTGTTGCACTGGTACCATGGGCATGGTGACGATCAGGACACAGATTCTTCCCCCAAGGATCTTACAGAAGAATAAAAGTCAGGTATTAAGACAAAGGAAATGAAAGAACTCCAAGAGAATTAAGTCAGAATTAGAGAGGCAGTCAATACAGATAGGTCAATTGAGTCAGGTGGATGAGGAGACCAATTTTTTGGAGATTGTGCCCTGAGGGATTGAAACGTTACTTCCTTCAGAGCCCTTCCTCCGCCCTTATCAAAACCTGCCCCTGCTCCAGCCTGTTGCCAGGGTAACCTGTCCCAGGAATTGCCCCTCCTACGGAGAGCATAAGGTTGTTAATTAATGTGTCCTGGGCTGCTCTGTCCTCTCTTCCCCCTTCAGCCCACCTGTTCCTGTTTCCCACCTTTTGGCCAGCCACCAGCATTCCAGGGCCTGGCCACAGTAGGCAGGAAGGAGAGAGAGAAGGGGAAGAGGGCAGGAGAGCAAAGGAAGCCTGGGACATAAACAGGGCAGAACACCTCGCTTCTGGGATACGAGGATACCAGCGGTGCCCCCTTCTCCCTCCCGGGAGAAGTCTATGTTACCCCTTTTACAATAAGCCCTGCTTTATGTGCTGGCCTCTGCGTGCTTCTCTCATGTCATACTTCAACATGTGGGGAGCAGGACTTCTCAAGAAGAGCAAAGCGAAACCACCTGGGAATTCAGAAGGGGAGTGCCTGGAAGAACAGAAGTCAGAGAAAGCTTTCTAGAGGAGGCTTACCAGAGCCAGTGAAGCAATGCTAAACTTTGACCACGAGAGACAGGCACACCAGGAGGATAGCAAGCTTTTGAAATAAGGACAGAGCTCTCTGTGTGAGTGACAATCTTGTATGGAATACTGTTTAATCCACAGTATCGACTGTAGCTAATTAGTGGTATTTTCCCAAGGCTACACTGCTATAAAATCTTAATTGATGTTTTAGTCTTTAAAAAAAAAATGTTTTTGCTGCTCAAATCAGTCACTTTGGAAGGGAAATTAAATAGGCTTTCACCAGATGGAGTCATAATAGAAAGATGACACTAACTAAGCCGGGATGTTTCAGAATTTGAGATGTGAGAGCTTATAGACAAACAGAGAGCCAAAGTGTCTCTCGATGAGATTTGTGGCTCTGCCTTTGAAAAGGAGCTTCCCATACCAGGGCGCATTGTGCGGAAGACATTGGGGCTTTATGCTGCTCCCGGTCTTCAGGCACAAAGCCGGCCTGTCCACACAATGAGGGAGACCGACATTTGCCCTTGAATGCACACTGAATGCACACGCATTCCTTGGGGCCCTGAGGCCAGAGTCCACTAGAGCAGCTAAGTGGCAGAATGTAACAGCTCTTACTTTGTAAAATGCTCCCCATCAGGTTTTATGAAGAAAATGGAATGGGACTTTGCCAGGGGGTGTGCATACCAGCAGACTGGTGGAGTGTGATCAGCCTGCGTTACGATTTGGCCCGGGATCTGGGTGTAAGGGCCTTTCCATCCTTGAGATACTCCACTGCATTTCTCTTGTTTTTCATATTTTTTATTGGTGCATTATATTTGTACATAATGATGGGATTTATTATTACATATTTGTACCTGCACACAATATAATTTGGCCAGTTTCATGCTCCAGCACATCCCCCCTCCTACCCTCTTCTCACCCTTTGGTCCCTTTCCTCTACTGATCTTCCTTTCATTTTCATGAGATTCTCTACCTTTCTTTCCCTTTTTCCTTTCTAGCTTTCACATATGAGAGAAAACATATGACCCTGGACCTTCTGAGTTTGGCTTATTTTGCTTAACATAATGATCTCTACTTCTATCCATTTTCCTGCAAATGCTGCAGTTTCATCTTTCTTTAGGGCTGCATAAAACTCCATTGTGTATGTATACCACATTTTCTTTATCCATTTATCCAACCAGCAAGCCTGGTTCCATAGTTTGGCTATCCTCCGCAGCATTTCTGTGACCTCACAGGTGGCCAACAACAGTGAGGAGTTTGTATGAGCGTAACCTTCAACTTTAAGAGCTAAAAAAACCATCAGGATGTATATGAAAGGACCTGGTGTCTCAGGGGCTCAGTCTCTGTTGCTGGTAGGTGACAATGTCAGTGAATACACTCACTGATAGGCACTGGGCCCTGTGTATGACATCAGCTCAGTGGATTGGACCCTCCCCAGGAGACAAGCATCTCTTTTTTGGGGTGGGTGGGCGGCGCTGGGGTTGTGGTATCTCTCCTGCCTTGCACTTATGAGCCCTGGGTTCAAACCTCAGCACCACATAAAAATAAATAAATAAAAATTAAAGATATTGTGTCCATCTACAGCTAAAAATATTTTAAAAAATGAGTATCTAACTACATTAAATATTCCTGCAGTTTTTTAAAAAGAGCATCTCTATTTCTACTTGAATAAAAAAAAATACAGCAGATCATCAATCAAGTATTTTTATTGCACGTACTGAGCAGCCATCACTCACCATGCTAAACATAATGGGCTGGATTTGAAAGAATATACCACATAGTTCCTGTTCTCAAAGATCTACAGTATAGTTTGAGAGACAAAATTAACTATACAAGATACTTGTACCCAATATCCTTTAGGGCCTTAGGGACCTAACTGAAAATACTGACTAAGCTGCAGGTGGAGCTCAGAGGGAAAAAAAGAGCAATTCTGAGTAGTTAAAAACCTGTTGTGGTGGGAGCAGGGCTTAGGGTTAGTTTGTTCCTAACAGAGGTGACACATAGATTCATCAATCTCTAAAAAGTAATTTTTAAGAGAAAAGGTATGAATATTCTTTATTACATTATCTCTTTACTCAGAAACTTTGTGAGGTAATTACTGACCAAGATTGTCAGTCAAAGTTGAGATGGATTTGAATCCAGGGCTGTTCTTGAACTTCAACCTAGCTGCACAAGTATTATTACATATTTGTACCTGCACAAACCATAACATTGTGAAACTTGCTTAAGCCCTTTATAATTCTAGGAATTATGAAGGTAATTTTGTTCTTTGAGAAGCATAGTCAGATAACATGGCTTTTCTGGATCCTGCATTATGTAACAGGAAGGGATTGGGAATGAAAAACAGCATTCAACAGAACAAATCTATTGTTCAGTGAGTACAAAATCATGAATGTATAAAGGAGCTTCATTCTCCCACTTGAGAGCTCAATTATGGAAATAACCATTCTTGGCATTGGCCTGAGACATCTGCCATCTTGAAGATCAGCAATTCAATTAGAAAAGATTACGGAGAAGCTTACACAGCATAGGACAGTGCTCCTTGTAGTGCCATGTAGGATTTTCTCAAACCCTGAAGACCTGTTGGTTCCTGCCTCAAAAGAATATCTTCATGACGGTTAACATCCCTGAATCCCTGGCTGTGAGTAAAAGACTTCAGCACAAAGTGCAGGTGGTGTGTGGCAGGGGTGATAGAGGGAGGGTAGCAGAGCATGGGGAAACTAGACCCAATAGAAAGTGTGACCCCTCTCCCCAGCCTTCAGTCAAATCCTGGCTTTTACAATGCACCCTTGAGTGTATTTATACTTGATATCATATATACCTTCTGGCCTTTCTCTTCTCTCTCTCTCTTTCTCTCTTTTATTTTTTTCTGGGCTTTCTCTTTCTAATACCTATCAATGCCTAGAGATTAAAGGTCAAACTCTTAGTCTTGGGGATGTGTCCTACTGACCTTTCAAACAACTTCATGTAGCCCCACTCGCCTGATTAGCATTTCCATAGTTGCATCCCTTCCATCTGGGTTCTTGCTCTTGCTCCCTAGGACTAGAAAGCTCTCTCACTCCTCTTCTTGACCAACTCTTAGCAGCCACCTAGGGCGTAACCTAAAAGTGACGAGCTCTGTGAGACTTGGTCTTCCTAGCCCTACCCTCCCTGAGAGCCCCTCCCACCCTCTCTACAGGGCTGCTTCTTACTTAAATAGTCTGTACTAGTTAACACTTTTTGTTCCACCCGGTGGGCTGGGAGTGCCAGAACTATGGCTTATTCTTTAGGGGCCAGGGGCTAGCAGTCTCTGGTCCAGAATGGGCACTCACTGTCTCAGGGAGGAAGGAAAAGGAGTTCAAGGGGGTACCTGAACCCACTCCCTTTGAGGCTGACACAGATCCATTCCCTGATGAAATACAATATATATAGCCCTGGGGACTTGGAAGCTGTGCTTGAGGTATGGGTAGGGGTCTGCTTTCCCTCCTGAGGAGGTCTTGAATGGAATAGACCCTTCTCATTGGGGCACCGCAGCTTGTTTAAAATCCCCAAGTGTCATTCAATAACTTGGGAGGAAGTATTAGTGATGGTGGCAGGGCAACTTGGACAGGGCCTCCTTATCTTGTTCTTTCAAGTGAAACATGAAGGATATATTCTCTGGACACATGGTTTTTTTGGTGAAAAGCTTTTTCTTTATAGAACTTAAGGTTATCATCACTTCTGTTTTTATGCTCTTTGCAATATGTATTGTCTATAAAAAGAGATGGTACAGATATTTTGTATTAGGAAGTCAAGAAGGGCTGTACATAACCATAATCATTCTATTTTCTATTTAGCAATTCTTTGAAAACTTGCAAAATATCCATCAGATGCTAAAGAGTCAAACTTTCAGTTTTAGCCAGGTTGTTTTTACACATTCTTGCTTACTCAAGAAAGGAAATTCTGGGTAGCACCACGGAAGACCTATGATAGAAAGCATACCCAGGAATTTGAGAAATTTGATGCTACAATTTAGAAATAATCTAAATAGTCGATGGTTCCACCCAAAACAAGATTAAAAGCACAATATTGTTGGAACAATCAGAAAAGAAACAACTTCAAAGCCAGACTTTCAAGCAAAGAATTTGGACTGAAAGAAAAAAGTGAAATCTAACTAAATATTTTTGTTTAGCAATAGTTCCTCTTTGCCTCACCCAGTCCAGTTCCCTAAAGCTTGTGGCTTCAATGTTCCTTGGCTGCTTTCCTTTGTCCCCACCTCCCTTTCTGGCCGAAGCTCTTAAACAACAGCATTCCAAGCCTGGAGGGTCAGGGTCACCCCAGGACCCTGTGAAGCATTGCCGTTCTGCCATCTCCATCTGCTCCTGCAGGCTTCTGCCCCCCCCCCCCAAACAGAGCATCACCCCCAGGATTCTAACCCCACCTGGCAGAGGAGGGGACAATGGTTTTATCACTGATGGATTGGCCAAAATGAGCTTAAAGACCTTTATCCAAACAAGTATCAACCTAGAACTTTTCAACAGTAGGAAACTTTAGAATTCAAAGAGCCACCCCTCTTCCCCTGCCAAAGTGACTCAATCTGGAGGAACTAGATAGAACTTAGAACTAAATATCTTAGTTTATCCCCATCGGCCAGCCTTAGTTCACATCACAAACAATCAGTGCCTCACGGTTTATAAAATACAAAGCTCTTAACAATAAATTTCTGCTGCAACTGAGGAAAATGGACACTTGGTGCATTTATTGGGTTAGAGAAACAGATGGCTACTTCTGGAATGTGGGGGAAGATTTTCATTAAAAAAAAAAAAAGATTCTTTGGATAATTATCATGTGTCCTTGGAGGTCAGAGAGAGAGAATGAGAGAGAGAGAGAAAGAGAGAGAGAGAGGTCACAATGATGTCATGACTTTGAGTACAGACCCACCCATCACAGGGTGGCACATGCTGAGTTATTTAGACAAGGTCACTTTCCCCTCAAACCACACAGCAAAACAAAAGTGGCCTTGATGCTTCACTCATCGCCACAGACACAGTGATGCCTCCAAAGACATGTTTTCAATAAAGGAGGGAACACATACTCCTCAGTAACAAAAACATGAAAAGGAATACCTCAAGAAAGTTCTAGTTATGATTTTATAAACATAAAACAAACCAAACAGAGTCTTTCCTGGGAAAGAAAAAGCAGCCATGAGGTCAGACAGAGGACTTGTGACCTGACTTTAAGGGTTAGGAGATGCTCAAACAGTCACCAATAAAAAGGGGGGGGAGGGGGGACTCTCTCAGCAAACTAATGCAGACAGATTCAAATCCTTCTGTCACTTATCCAGACAGTGTGCAAGTGTCTTAGCTCTGGGCCTTGGTCTCCTCATCTGCAGAATGGGTATGCCAATACTTAACATCTTTAACTGGAGGGAGGGCATTGATCTTGGGGCGATGGAGAACTTCGAATAATTCAAGGAAGAATGTTCTCCAGTGAAGTACATTTGCATTTCATTATGAACAGGAATCTTTGGAAATATAATAACTAGGAAAGGATGTATCTGCCTCCTCTGCACCTGCATACACATATATGCTATTTTAGGACTTTGGATTTACAGAGCTCTAATGATGTTGCTTGGTCAAACAAATTTTAGGATTCACAGTCTGACTTTGGGCCCTTTCTTCCCATGATGCCTAGATTCATTCTCCAAGATATCTAGTTTCTGATCCCAGTCTGATTAAAGAGGGCACACACAATTTTAGTTGAGTAAGAATATCACCTGATTTTCACACGTGGCTCATCTTTGTCCTCTACAGCAAACTCCTCTAGTTCACACTGTAGCCACTCAGTTCCCGGCACTGAGATGGCCCCAGCCCTTACACAGCTACAAATTCTTCCTCCTCCTTCAGTGCCCAGCTCAGACCCATCTCTTCAGAGAAGACGTCCCTAATTTCCTCCCTCCCAGGGGACACTCTGCTACTCACTCACCTCTGCTCCCAGATCTTTGTTCATCCTTCGTACATAAAACATACTGTTTATTTCTCTCTTAACTGCCAACTCTAGACCAAGGCTATATCTTATTTTCCTTATGCTCCAGATGTCACACAAGCCTGACACACTGCACAGGAAGCAGATTAATATTTGTTGGATAAATGGAAATACAAGTACCACAGACCTGGAGTGCAGCCTTCACCTGTCTGCTGTCACAGCCAGGGAGGCTGTGGCATCTCCAAGGGAAAGGCCTAAGGTGTCCACCTGGGGCAGTGGAGAGCCCCTTTGATCTGGGGAGAGGGCGTCACCCAGTCACACACAGGTCAGGCTGGATACTTCTGTGCTGGGGCAGAGACTGGTTTACAGAGGGACAGAAAACCAGCTGGGGAGATCCATGTAGGCTTGGGAACAATGTTGGGAGTAACTGTCCAGTCGGTGCCTGTGCTGTAGAGGATGGGAGGATAGTGGAGGCACTTGGCAGGAAAATGTGGCCTCCAGGCCATGTTGTACTCAGAATTCCCGTATATGAGCCCCCACATCACTACTCTCTTGGTGACTTTAAACAATCACTGGTTTGGGTAAGAATACACAGGAGAGAGGGGAGATGAGACAGAGGGGCAAGGAAGCTCAGAGGAGGTGTGGGGCCTCACCATCCTGCAGTGAGTGCCACCCTGTCTCTAGCAGGTCAGGGTGGTTTTAAAAGCCACCTGTGAGGCTCTTTCAAGGGCTCTTTTTAAAATCACATTGATGCTAAGGGACAAAGCTGGCAACAGGATGAAAACCTCTCTCACTTCTCCATTCAACTTAGTTTTAGTCTGAACTCCCTCTGGAAAGAACTTGAGCTTCAAACCTCAATTCTCCCAAGTTTCACATCCTTGAAAAAGTTAAGTGTCCTCTGCAGGATTCCATATCCTCTACACTAAAATGAGGACACTCCTCCTGACCTTACAGAGCTAAGTTGGAACTTGACCAGAGAGGGTACACAGAACACTCAGCTCAGCGCCCAAGGCATGTGGCTGCTAAATGTCACTCCTCAGCCCTCTCATCAGTGAGCCCAGCAATGTCCAATTAGCAACACCTTGATGCTCAATATTCTTCTAGCACAGACTGCTCTCAACTGACCCACAGGCCATGTTCCAAAGGGTTATGTGAAAGCTGAGCTACCAACACATTTTCTTACAAGGTGATTGGGTTCCCAGACCTGCCCATGAAAACCACTCCAGTCCACAGTGGATTCTGTCACTGCTTGGCAGATTAGAATCCAGCTACCAAGGAGGACAGAGTTTCCATGGGAACATGTGTTCTGAATTATCCCTTGTGATGCTTGCCATACAGTTTCTCCTGTTCCTCCATAGAGAGGTGACTGCTGACTCGTGTGTTGGCAGGGCCGTGTGACTGTACACGTGCTCAGATGGCTCCTCAATTGGGGAGATGCTTGGAGAGCTGCTGGCAGCCCCCTCTGCTGGGGTGGGCTGCAATTCCTGCCCATGGCACCTTCAGTGCTGGATGGAACATGCAAGAACAACAACTACTCAACAACTGCTTAAGAACCTTGAACCATTTCCCGGATGAAAGATCCAAATTTCCTCTTCCAGAATCCCAGGCCTCCAAAGCCTGCTTCTTCCCATGATGACCACATGTTGGCTTACAGAACATGTTCTTTTCCTTTTCAATTTTATCACCAAGTGCTTTAGAGGGAACATTGCGAGCTATGGAGCAAAACTCTAGTTCAAATCCTGGCTACATCTTGTAATAGCGGGCGTTCTTGGACCAGCAAGCTAGTCTGAGCTCTTTATCTCATCTTTAAATGAGGGATATCAACACCTGCCTCATAGAGTTGTTGGGAAAAACTATATGAGATAGTGTTCATAAATACACAACAAGGTGTCCGTCACACACTAGGCCTGCAAACATTTTTGTCTTTTTCTTCCATTATTTATACAGTGAAACCACTTCTAACAGTACCACTGGCTTTCTTGCCTTTTTCCTGTTACACGCCCACTTTTCTGTTTGTTAGTTTGAGGTATATGGAAGATGTCTGAGTTTGTTGTATTTTTTGCTCGGGAAAATGTCTGGCTCCAGTCTAAACATCACTCCTCACAAATGGGCTGGCCACAGACATTCTTCCAGAAGGTTGCACTGGGCCTCATTCTTCCAACAGCAGCCCTCAGACATCCCCTGAAGTTCTGCCAACATGAGCCCACCAGGTGGTTGCTCTCGAAGTCTCCATTTCGGTGTCATCTGTCATACATGGAACATACTATACATGCCCCATGGGGAAGCCCCAGGAAATGGCTTGCTCTACATGGGAAATGAGAGAGAGCCAAGAGGATAGTTGCAGTAATATTGTTGTTTTGAAAGAACTGAAATTGATTGTCTGCATAATCAAAATCTTATCATATGGTCTTGTGTTATGACATGCATAAATGAAAAAAGGAAAGAGATTTAAAGAATGACAGTTAGGCTTGTGCCAACTCTGAAAAGAGTGGAAATGCCCTGGCCAAAGGGTTCAATTCCCAGCTGCAGTACATGGTGCTGCCTTACTGGAGACAAGTCACTGAAATTCTCAGCTTTCTTAGATTAATAATAACAAATGACTTGGGCTAGGGTGTGGCTCAGCAGGTAGAGCGATTGCCTAGCATGCGTGAGGCACTGGGTTCGATCCTCAGCACCACATAACATAAAGTAAAATAAAGTAAAAATAAAGACATTGTGTCCACCTATAACTAAAAAAAATGAAAAAAAAAATGACTGCCCTGACTATTTTGAGACCAAATGAGAGGCTGTCTGTAGAAGTGTTTTTCTATTTTCAAAAGCTCTCCCAGAATGCATGGTACTGTTATTGTGGCTTTCATATGCACTATTGTGTGGGTACGTGGCCTTAAAGCTATGCCATTGTGAATCTCCAAATGATGCCTGCACTAACTCATAAATAATCCTATAATTCTGCTCTAAACAAATGCTTTATGGAATATTTCAAGTCTGCAGAAAAAGATAGTAAATGATGCCACAAACACATAGCTACTCATCACCTTGATTTGCTTCCCCAACAGCTGAGGCTGAAAGTCCTTCCTCCTGATCTGTTCCCCTCTCTCCATCAACCACCATCCTCAATTTGACATTTTTCATTTGCTTACATATTTGTACTCCAACTGATATGTACAAATCCTCAAATAGTTCATAGTATTGCTTTGCATGTTTTAAAGTGTATATAAATGATATAATAATACATTTACATCAGAAATAATTCTTTAAATTCTGATTTTTTTTTGCCCATAACGATACATGTGGCTCTAGTTTTACTCATTTTTAAGTGTCACTCTGTACTTCATTACATGCATAATCCACAAACTATTTGTCTACTCTCCTGAGGAGGGATATTGAGAATGTTTTCAATTATTGGCGATTATCAACAGTGCTGCTAGCACCATTACTGTACTTGTCTCTGTGTACACATGTGCAAGAATTTCTTTTGGCAGCATTTTAAATTTTATTTTTATTGAGACTCACAGGGAAAAAAAACATGCATTTTATATCACATTTTACTACACAAAACATGAAAGCACATACACATAAATTGAAGTTATTTTAAGAAATAAGGCTTGTTATTCTTATTTCACATTGCATCCTATGTTCTCTAATATATTTCATTCCATTCTATTCTATATTTTAAATACTTATTGAAATCCACTAAACTAATTTCATGAACCATCAATGGGCCTAAGATATATACCCTGAGACAACTGCTGAATGGATAGAAAGCTATGTGAATCTCCAGCTCCTCATCATAACACTATTTTAAATTGCTCTCTCACTATAAAAAACAAACAAACAAACCAAACCAAACAACAGCAACAACAAAAAACACAATAGGTCCCTAGTGCTTAACACCCTGCAGTAAATTCCTGGGTCTCTCTCACAAGGCTCTCCATGACTAAGCCACCTCCCTAATCAAACTGTCAGTGCTCACCAATTAACCCTATGACAGGTTTTCCTTCTGCTCCATGACATAATTTGTTCCTGTCTTAACTCGGACTGTGTCCCCTGCCTTTAGTGCTGTACTCTGAATACCTGATACCCATCTCCCTAACATGTATTTCAAGCTACTCTAGTCCCATGCTGCCCTTGAACTCAAGCTGCATTGAAAAGTGCCACTACTATATCTTTTCCTTCCCAGGTGACAAGATTCTCGATGGTACAGAGGTGCCACAGTGAAAATGTTCTTGCCTGAGAGTCACAGGGTATCACTCTCCAGTCAAAAGTCCCACATGCAAACAACTGGATTTTGCAAGTTGGGTTAATCTTTCAAACTCTCTGGGCTCACAAAGAGAATACAAATGTAGCAGTTTTTCTTTTCCTTTTTTTTTAATGGAAAAATGAGATCATAACTGTAGAAGCACTCTGAAAACTGTTAAGGCACAAAAAAGGGATTATTCCCATGTGGAATTTATACCCTCCACAGGGCTTTGCCTGCAAAGGGTGTGACATATTGGTTCTAATAAGCAGCTTTCCTCCAAGGATGCAAACAGCTCTATGAGGGAAATCGGGAAGTGTGGAGGCAGAATTCTAGGATGAGCCCGAGATTTCCTGCACCTATTATCATACATACCATAGAAGTCCAAGGACTATGAAAGTGATGGAACTTACTCCCATTATTAAGTGATAGTAAATGGCACAGCTGATCTTCAGATTTAGAGATTATCTGGGTGACCTGTCCTAATCACATGGCCCTAAAAAACAGAGTTTTTCTTGCTGGTCACTGCTTTGAGCTAGGAAAGGATTTGTCCTATATTTCTGGTTTGAAGTTGGATTTCAGTCCAGTGAGACCCTGAGCAGGAAACCTATCCATTATGTGACAGATCTCTGGTCTAAAGAAACTGATATAATACATTTATGTTAAGTGCAGTGATATCAGCAGCATGGAAAAATAGGAGGTCCCCAGCCCATGTTCCCCCAGAGGAACAAATATTTGGCAGTCATGTGTGAATAAGTGTGCTTTCTTAGGAACTCTGTCATCCAAGGAGGTTATAAAACTCTGGGGCAGCCCAAGGACCTGGTGGGGCTGTTTTGAGAGGGCAGGCCTGTGCTTGTTGGCAGGTGCTCCAACAGTGGTCCCATCTGTGGACTAGAAGTAGTATAGTCTCCTTGTGGACTCAGTCTCAGCCCTAATTGTCTGTAAAACTGCCACTATCCTTCTCTAACCGGGGACTATAACCCACCCTGTAATAGGGTCTGCCAACTTTGGACCTGACTGTGATTTGTGATTTCTTTTCTTTTCTTTCTTTTTTTTTTAAAGGTGAATTCCCACAGCATTTAGTTTTTTTTTTTAATCTTTATTTTATTTTATGTGGTGCTGAGGATCTAACCCAGCTCCTCACGCATGCCAGGTGAGCGCATTACTGCTTAAGCCACATCCCCAGCCCCTGACTGTGATTTCTTAAGCAGTCTCATGACTTGGGTCCCGCCCCATTCTACCTGGTCTGGGGGCAGTTCTGCTCACTCAGGGACCTGTTCAGGGACCAGCAGGGGCACGCCAGGGGCCAAGTGGAAGCCACACCTGTTTATACCTCTGGTAACAGGCTTGTCAAAACTTGACCTGCCTGCAGACCTGGCTCAAGTCTTGCTCTACCATGTTCCCAAAGGCAGTCCTACTAGCCAAGAGGAGGCTTTTACATGCTGAAAACTGTCTTTAAAGATAGGAAGAGGTATCTACTCCTTCAAATGAACTGACACCAGTTCAGGTTTATGGATCATGACAAATCAGACACACATGATATCATCAAAGAAAACTAATAAAATGCCAGTAACCTATTCTAAGGAAATGGAGACCATGAACTTCCCAACAAAAATTAAAAACAATCATCCTAAAGAACACTATGATCTATAAAACCATGGAAAAGAAAGAAAACCAGCAATGTGCTTAATAAAGAAATATGAAATTGTAGAAATCCTAGAACGAATTCAGTTATTGAACTAAAAATTTGAATAAAGAGCTTCTTTAGTAGACTTAACTTATGCAGAAGAACCAATGAACTCAAAGTCAGAATATTTAAAAATTCTTATCTAGGGGAACAAAAATAATGAAAAAGAGTTAAGAAAGCCTACAGGAACTACAAGACACCATCAAGTGAAGCAATATATTCAATATTGGTGTCTCACAGGGGCAGAGAAAGAGAAAGGGGAAGAAAGCTTATTTAAAGAAAAAATGACAAGAACTCTCCAAGTATAGAGAGAGTTGATGCCCAAAGGATTCTAACTATGCCAAACATTAAAATATCATCACTGAGATACATTCAAATCAAAGTATCAAAAGTCAAAGACAACCAGCAGGTCGGGAGGCTGAGACAGGAAGATCACAAGTTCAAAGTTAATGTCAGCAAAAGTGAGGTGCTAAGCAAACTCAGTGAGACTTTGTCTCTAAATAAAATACAAAATAGGGTGGGGATGTGACATAGTGGTCAAATGTCCCTGAGTTTCATCCTGGATACAAAAAAAAAAAAGTCAAAGATAAATCAGACATTATTATCCTATGTACATCTATGATTACACAGCTGGTGTGAGTCTACATCATGTACAACTAGAAGAATGCGAAGGTATACTCCATTTATGTATGATGTATCAAAATGCATTCTACTATCATCTATAACAAATTAGAACAAGTGAGAAAATATAAACTACAAAAAACATCAAAGACAAAAAGAGAACTTAAATGCAGTAAGAGAAAAACGACTCATTACATACAAGGAGACTCCATAAGAGTATTAGCTGATTTCTCAAAAGAAATTTTGCAAAAACCTAATAGAGTCTTCTGGACTACAAGACAGTGAGAAGATATATTTTCAAAAAATGCTAACCAAGAATAGTATATCTGGTAAACTATCCCTCAGAAATAGAGAAAGAAAAACCTTCTCAGACAAAGGTGGAGAGAATTCATCATTATCAAATCTGCCTTACAAGAAACATAAGTCTCCAAGTTGAAAGGATATTACATAGCAACCTGAAAACATATTAAAGTATATGATACTCACCCATATAGGTAAGCATATAGTCAAATTCATAATACTATAATATTATTGTGGTAGTGCATAAATCACTTCCAACTCTATGTTAGAAGTTAAAAGATAATGTATTAAAAAATTATAGCTACAGTAATTTGTTAATGGATGCACAATATAAAAAGTTATAAATTTTGACATGAGTAACACAAAATGTGAGACAAAGAGAGAAGTAAAAGCATAGGTTTTTGTATGAATCAGTTGTTATCAACTTAAAATAGACTGTTACAACTATAAGATACTTCATAAAAGTCTCAAGGCTCACAAGGATGAAGATTGTTAGATACACAAAAGATGAAGAGAAGGGAATCAAAGCATATTATACATACAAAAATCATCAAATCACAAAGGAAGGCAGCAAGAGAGGAAGAAAGGAAAGGAGTTAAAAAACAGTCAAAGAACAACAAAATGACAATAGTAAACCCTCACATAGCAATAATTACATTAAATGTACATGATTTAAATTCTCTAATCAAAAGACATAGAGTGGTTTAGTGGATTAGAAAAACCAGAAAGGGGGGATCCAAGATGGCAGGCTAGAGGGAGGCTGCATTCTGTGTTACTCCATGGCCTGGGACTCAAGTAGTGGGCATATTGTTTCTCTGTGAGTGATTAGAGGACCCCCAACAGCTGCTCCTATGCAGAAATCATGGCTGCTGTGACCATGCAGGTCTCCAAGCCTCAGCATCAGCCCAGAACTACTGGCTACTCGCCCATGCAGGACCTCCAGGTGCTAGAGCAGGACCAGCGGCATCAGTACCCACAATGCCCACCCATGCAGGAATCCCAGCCACTGCTCCCGTGCAGGACACCTGGCTGCTGCCCATATGCAGGACCTCCAGCAGCCACTCCCATGTGGACCCACATCTACCAAAATGAGGATCACCTAGTCACCTCCATGGTGGGATACTGCAACCACTGCCATAGTCCCCTAAACATGGTAGCCTGCACCTGGAAACACCGCACAGGGTCTGGAGACAGTTGCTAGCCACAACACTGCATGCCACAGAGTTGCATCTCTGAACACACTGCCCACTGCCACCACCCAGCTCCATCCGATCCAACACCCCATCACTGTAAGCAGACACCTCCATCTTGGAACATCTTTGTCACCATCTTTAGTTGGGGCAACCTTCAGCTTGGAACACTGGCTGGGGCTTAGAAGCAATTTCAAGGTACCTGTAGTCCCCAATTCTCCCCTCTCCCCAGTAGCCGCTAACCTGGAACAGTGCTTGTGTCTATGTGACTGGTCTGTAGCTCGCAAAACCTGGTTCTGAACTGCCCAATACAAAAGAGTTCTCTGCGACAGGTGCGCAGTCCCCAGAGTGCAGCCCATAAGACCTCTGGAGAGAAATGTTTGTGATTGGGAAGTAGAAAGGGAGGGAGTAAGCGAGACTAAATTAGAGACCAGGAATCATGAGGTCTACAGGTAATATAAGGAGGTAAGACCAGGTGCCCACATCACACAAGCAGGCCACTAAAGGAGATCCTTGGGGTGCTGTCTCCCATCAGCTATACCCCACATCCAGGAGCTCTGCCCCCAATACAACCCTCCCACCCTAATAACCTTCACCATACTGAGGGTGGAGATACCAGACAACCCCACCTATTGGATGAGAAGGGAAGCAGGAAAGATACTGATCTCCAACAAAAACAATTCTTGTATCTTCCTTTGAGATTTTTTTCTCTCTCTAATAACTCTATATCCTCACCTCCTACCCCCTCAACATCTCATCCTACACCTCACCCCTGGTTCTTTGTCCACCACAGAAACTGTAGGCACTTTTGCAAACCTACTGTTTATATTGTAAATAAAATTGAACTCACCATTTCTGTACATTGTGACAAAACCATAAGTGTTTTAATAGCAGCTATTTGATTTAAGCCTGTACATTGTTTGTATTGGGATCTGTTAATTTTGTTCTCCCCTTTAAGGGAGAGGTACTGGGACCCTGCAAGGACACTATAAGCCTATAAGGTAAAATGCCTTGGATCCACAGCACTAAAAGGGAAGACACACAAAGAATATGAAAAAAACAAGGGAAGAAAGTGCCTCAAACAAACCAAGACACTATATTATTAGAGTCCATGACCAGCAAAGCAGAAGAAATTACAGAGAAGGAGTTCAGAATGTATATAATTAAAATGTTCTGTGAATTAAAGGATGATATAAGAGAACAAATACAGGCAGCAAAAAATCATTTTGATAAAGAGCTACATAAGCAAATACAGGAAGCAAAAGATTATTTCAATAAGGAGATAGAAGTTCTGAAAAAAAACAACAAAGAGAAATCCTTGAAATGAAAGAAAGAATAAACCAAATTAAAAACTCAATAGAAAGCACCTCCAACTGATTAGATCACTTGGAAGACAGGATCTCAGACAATGAAGACAAAACATATAATCTTGAAAAGAATGTGGACTACACAGTGAAGATCGTAAGAAACCATGAGCAGAACATTCGAGATTATGGGATAACATAAAAAGACCAAACTTAAGAATGATTGGGATAGAGGAAGGCATAGAGTTACAAAATGAAGGAATGAACAATCTATTCAATGAAATAATATCAGAAAAATTTCCAAACATGAAGAATGACTTAGAAAATCAAATACAAGAGGCTTACAGAACACTAAATGTACAAAATCACAACAGATCCACACCAAGGCATATTATAATGATAATGCCTACCATTCAGAATAAGGAGAGAATTTTAAAAGCCACAAGAGAAAGGAATCAGATTACAAACAGGAGAAACCAATTAGGATATCTGCAGATTTTTCAAACCAGACCCTGAAAGCTAGAAGATCCTGGAACAACATTTACTAAGCTCTGAAAGAAAATGGATGGCAATCAAGAATCTTATATCCAGCAAAATTAAGCTTTAGATTTGATAATGAAATAAAAACCTTCCATGATTAAACAAAAGTTAAGAGAATTTACAACTAGAAAGCCTGTACTACAGAACATCTTCAGCAAAATATTCCATGAGGGGGAAATGAAAAACAATAATGAAAATCAGCAAAGGGAAGTATTACACTAAAGGAAAAACTAATCAAAGGAGAAACCAAGTCAAGTTAAATACCAAAAATAAACAAAAATGACCAGGAAAAAAAATCATGTGACAATAATAACCCTGAATGTTAATGGTCTAAACTCACCAATCAAAAGGCATTGACTGGCAGATTGGATTAATTAAAAAAGACCTAACAATGTGCTGCCTTCAAGAGACTCATCTCATAGGAAAAGATATCCACAGACTGAAGGTGAAGGGTTAGGAAAAAACATACCACTCACATGGACTGTATAAACAAGCAGGGGTTTCAATCCTCATATCAAGTAGACTTCAAGCCAAAGTTAATCCAAAGGGATAAAGAAGGACATTTTCATACTGCTTAAGGAATCATACATCAACAATAAATATATATGCCCCAAACAATGGAGCATCTATGTCCATCAAACAAACTCTTCTTAAGTTAAGAGTCAAATAGACCACAACACAATAATTCTGGGTGATTTTAATATACCTCTTTCACCACTGGATAGATCTTCCAGACAAAACCAAAAACTACAGAACTCAATAATACAATCAATAACTTAGACTTAACAGACATATATAGAATATTTAAACCATCAATGAGTGAATACACTTTCTTCTCAGCAGCACATGGATTCTTCTCTTAAACAGACCATATATTATGCCACAAAGCAACTCTTAGCAAATACAAGAAAGTAGAGATACTGCCTTATATTTTATCAGATTATAATGAAATGAAATTAGAAATCAATGATAAAAATAAAAAGTAAAAATTACTCTAACTCCTGGAGACTAAAAAATATGCTATTGAATGAACAATGGGTTGCAAAAGATATCAAGGAGGAGATTTAAAAAATTCTAAGAGGTAAAAGAGAATACCAATACAACACATTGAAATCTCTGGGACACTATGAAGGCAGTAGTAAGAGAAAAGTTCATTGCATAGAGTTTGTTCCTTAAAAGGAGAAAAAGTCAACAAATAAATGACCTAACATTATATCTTGAAGCTCTAGAAAAAGAAGAACAAATCAACACCAAAAGCAGTAGAAGACATGAACTAATTAAAATCAGAACTGAAATCAATGAAATTGAAACAAAAGAAACAATTGGAAAAAATGACAAAAAGAGTTGATTCTTTGAAAAATAAATAAATTGATAAACCCTTAGCCATGCTAATAAAGAGAAGGAAAGAGAAAACTCAAATTACTAATATCCGTGATGAAAAAGGAAATATCACAACAGACACTACAGAAATACAGAAGATAATTAGAAATTATTTTGAAAATTTGCACTCCAATAAAATAAAAAATATCAAAGGCAAATTTCTAGAGTCAAATGATTTGCCCAAACTGAATCAGGATGTTATACCATGTTAAACAGATCAATTTCAAGCAATGAAGTAGAAGACACCATCAGAAGCCTACCAACCATGAAAAACCCAGGTCTAGATGGTTACAAAACTGAGTTCTTCAAGACCTTCAAAGAAGAACTAATACCAATATTTCTCAAATTATTTCATGAAATAGAAAAATAGGGAACACTTCTAAACTCATTCATGTTCAAAATATTAGAAAAACTGGAGATGACAGTAACATATCTCAACATTGTAAAAGCTATCTATGCTAAGCCCCAGGTCAACATCATTCTAAATGAAATGATGAAAGCTTTCAATTGAAAGCATTCCCTTTAAAAACTGGAACAAGGGCTGGGGATGTGGCTCAAGTGGTAGCACACTTGCCTGGCATGAGTGAGGCACTGGGTTCGATCCTCAGCACCACATAAAAATAAAATAAAGATATTAAAAAAAAAACTGGAACAAGAGGAGGATGCCCTCTTTAACTACTTCTATTTAACATGGTTCTTGAAACTCTTGCCAGAGCAATTATACAAAAAAATTAAAGGATACTGGTAGGAAAAGAAGAACTCAAACTATCACTATTTGCCGACAATATGATTCTATACCTAAAAGATCCAAAAGATTCTCCTAGAAGACTTCTAGAACTAATAAATGAATTCAGTAAAGTAACAGGATATAAAATCAACATCCATAAATCAAAGGCATTTCTGTACATCAGTGACAAATCCTCTGAAAGAGAAACTAGGAAAAATATCCCATTTACAATAGCCTCAAAAACAACAAACAAAACAAAAACAAAAAACTTGGGAATCACCTTACGGAAAGAGGTAAAAGACCTCTACAATGAAAACTACAGAATGCTAAAGAAAGAAATTAAAGACCTTAGAAGATGTAAAGATCTCCCTTGTTCTTGGATATGCAAAATTAATATTGTCAAGATGAATACTACCACAACCACCACACAGATTTAATGCAATTCCAATCAAAATCCCAATGATATTCCTCATGGAAATAGAAAAAGCAGTCATGATATTCATCTTTAAAAATAAAATAAGAGACCCAGAATAGCCAAAGCAATCCTTATCAAGAAGAGTGAAGCAGGTGACATCACTATACCAGACCCTAAACTATACTACAGAGAAATAGTAACAAAAACAGCATGGTATTGGCACCAATGTTGGTTGGTCTACTGTTGTATACCAACAGTACAGAATAGAGGTTACAGAGACAAACCAACATAAATATGGTTATCTCACATTAGACAAAGGCACCAAAAACATATATTGGAGAAAGACAGCCTCTTCAACAAATGGTGCTAGAAAAACTGGAAATCCATATTCAGCAAAATGAAATTGAGGCCCTATCTCTTACCATGCACAAAACTCAAAGTGGATCAAGAACCTAGGAATTAAACCAGAGACCCTGCACCTAACAGAATAAAAACTAGGCCCTAATCTCCATCATGTTGGATTAGGCCCCAACTTTCTTAATAAAACTGTAGCACAAGAATTAAAACCAAAAATCAATAAATGAGATTCAAACTAAAAAGCTCCTTCTCAGGAAAAGAAACAATCAGTGAGGTGAATAGAGAGCCTATAAAATGGGAGCAAATTTTTGCCACATGCAAATCAGATAGATCACTAATCTGTAGTATATATAAAGAACTCAAAAATCTTAACACCAGAAAAACAAATAACCCAATCAATAAGGGCCAAGGAACTGAACAGACACTTCTCAGAAGATGATATACAATCAATCAACAAATATATGAAAAAATGTTCAACATCTCTAGAAATCAGAGAAATGCAAATCAAAACTAAGATTTCATCTCACTCTAGTCAGAATGGCAGCTATTAAGAATACAAACAACAATAAGTGTTGGTGAGGATATGGGGGGAAAAGACACACTCATACATTGCTGGTGGGACTACAAATTGGTACAGCTAATCTGGAAAATAGTATGGAGATTCCTTGGAAAATTTCGAATGGAACCACAATTTGACCCAGCTAGCCCACTCCTTGGTTTATACCCAAAGGACTTAAAACTGCATTCTACAGTGATGCAGCCACATCAATGTTTATAGCAGCACAATTCACAATAGATAAATTGTTGAACCTACCTAGATGCCTTCAATAGGTGGATGGATAAAGAAACTGTGGTATATATACACAATGGAATATTACTCAGCATTAAAAGAGAATAAAATCATGGCATTTGCAGGGAAATGGATGGAGTTGGAGAATATTATGCTAAGTGAAATAAGCCAATCCCAAAAAACCAAATGCTAAATGTTTTCTTTGATATGTGGATGCTGAACCATAATGGGGATGGTGGAGTCGGGGAGCATGAGAGGAATGGAGGAACTTTAGATAGGGCAAAGAGGAGGGAGGGGAAGGAAGGGGGTATGGTGGTATGAAAGATGGTGGAATGAGATGGACATCATTACCCTAAGTACATGTATGAAGACAAGAATGGTGTGACTCTACTTTGTGTACAACCAGAGACATGAAAAAATGTGCTCTATATATGTACTATGAATTGGAATTCATTCTGCTGTCATGCATAACAAATTAAAATAAATAAATAAAATTTAAAAAAACAGAAAATCCTACTACATGCTACTTACAAAAGACCCACTTTAGGTTAAGGGTACACATAAGCTGAAAGTGAAGAAATGAGACACAGCATGCAAATGGTAACCAAAAGAGAGAAGAGGCAGCTTTACTTTTATCAGACAAAATGGAATTTAAGTAGGAAAATGTCACCAAGAGGTAAAAAGAATCACATAATATGAAGTCAATTCATAAAAAGGATATAATAATTATTTATCTATCTATCTATCTATCTATAATCCAATATCTTAACACTTATATAAAGCCAATAATAATAGGACTGAAGGGGAAATAGACAGCAATATGATAATTGCAGGGATATTTCAAAAGTGGATAGATCATCTGGACATAAAATCAATAAGGAAAATAGCGAATTTGAGTAACACTATAAATTAAATGGATTGAACACAAAAATGAAGAATATTCTATCCAACAGCAATAGAACACAACTTTTTTTTTTTTTTTTTTTTTTTGGTACCAGGCATTGAACCCAGGGGCACTCAACCACTGAGCAACATCCTCAGCTCTTTTTTTTTAATATTTATTTTTTTAGTTATAGTTGGACACAATATCTTTATTTTATTTATTTATTTTTATGTGGTGCTGAGGATTGAACCCAGGGCCTCACATATGCTAGTACTGCTGAGCCACAATCCCAGCCCCTCCCCAGCTCTTTTTTATATTTTATTTAGAGACAGGGTCTCACTGAGTTGCTTAGTGTCTCACTAAGTTGCTGAGGCTGGCTGAACTAATGATCCTTCTGCCTCAGCTGCCTGAGCCTCTGGGATTGCAGGCATGTGCCATCATACCAAGCAAGAATATGCATTTTTCTCAAGTATACACAAGACATTCTCCAAGATATATCAAATGTTAGGATATCTTCACAAATTTAAGGGCATTGATATTATATCAAGTATACTTGGGATCATAATGATATAAAATGAGAAGTCAATAATAAGAGGAAAATTGGAAAAGTCACAAATATATGAAAATTAAACAACTCACACCTCTGGATACATTACTGAGTAGTCAACAAGTCAAAGAAGGAATCAGAATGGAAATTAAGTATATAGAGAGATAAGCAAAAATGCAAACATGTTTGAAAATGTATGAGGCACAGCAAAAGTGATCTAAAAGGTAAAATTTATAGCAAGGCCAGCATTACCTGGAAACTAGCACTAGACAAGGACACTGTTAGAAAGTAAAATTGCAGGCCAATATCCCTGATAATCATCAAAATAAAACCCTCAATAAAATACTAGTCAGTTGAATTCAACAGTAACACTAAAAGGATCTATAAAACAATCAAATGGTATTTATCCCTGTGATGCAAGGATGATTCAAAATACACAAATCAATAAATGTGGTAGACCCTAACAGAATGAGGAACAAAAGCATATGATTATCTCAATAATCATATGAAGAAGGATTTGAATAATCATATATGAATAATCATATGAATAATCATAAGAAGAAGGATTTGACAAAATTCAATGTCGTTTAATGGTGAAAGACTTCAAATAACCCTGATGTATTAAACACAGAATGAATGTCTCGCAACATTATAAGGGCCATATATAACTAGCCCACAGCTAAGAGCACAATAAAAATCTTGAAAGCTTTTCCTCTAAAATCAGAAATAAAACAAGGATGCCCATTCTTGACACTTCTTTTCAATTTAGTACTGGAAGCCTTAGCCAGCACAACAATAAAATGAAATAACAAGCATCAAACTGGAAGAAAGAAGTAAATTCTCTGTTTTCAGAAAACCTGATTGTATATAAAGAAAACTCTAAAGCCTCCACCAAAACAAACAACAACAACAACAACAAAAACAGGAAAAATACCTTTTAGAACCAATAATAAAAGTGAAGTAGCAAGATACAAAATGAACATACAAATTAAGTTGCATTTCTACATAGTAACAAAAAATTATCCAAAAAAAAGTAAATAAAACAATACCATATAAAATACTTAACAAAAAATGCCTAGGGAAAAAAATTAAACCAAGGGAGTGAAAGATTTATACACCAAAACTACAAAACATAGATTTAAAAAAATTTGAAGAAGATACAAATCAATGGCAAGATATCCCATGTTTGTGGATTGGAAGAGTTATTATTTTTTATTGTCCATACTACTGAAAATGATCAACAGAATCAACACAATCCCTATCAAAATTCCAATGTCAATTTTTACAGAAATTGAAAAAATAATTTCTGAAATTCATATGATACATCAAAAGACTCCAAATAGCCAGGGCAGTCTTGAGGGAGAAGAACAAAGCTGGAGGCATCACACTCCTGATTTTAAAATATGATATGACGATACAACAATCAGAACAGTATGGGCGCAAAAACACACATAGACCAATGGAACAGAACAAAGATCCAAGAAATAAATCTATGCATTTTTGATCCGTCAATCTTTTGCAAAGGTATGAAGAACACACAATGTGGAAAGTAAAGCTTCTCAGCGAATGGTGCTGGGAAAACTGGGGGGTCCACAGGCAGAAGAATGAAGTTGTACTCCTGACTCACAGCATGTAGGAAAAAGCAACTCAACATAGATTAAGGACTTAGATATAAAATCCAAAATAAAACCACACACTGTAAAACTACCAGAAGAAAACATAAGGAAAAAACCCCTTTACACTGGTCTGGGCAAGAATTTTCTTTTCTTTTTTTAAAAATATGACCCTGAAAGCACAGGAATAAGCAAAAAATAGACCAATAGGATGGCATCAAACCAAAAGCCTTGTGCAGGGCCAAGAAAAGAATTAATAAAATGAATAGACAACCTACAGAATGGGAGGGATATGTATAAATCATTTGTCTTATAAGGAGTTAATATCCAAGATATATTCATTGGGATTTATCCATTTGCTCAATAGCAAATTTAATTTACAGTGTTATAAATTAAATAATCTAATTGACAAAAATGAGCCAAGGATATGAATAGACATTTTTTTCTAAAGAAGACATATACATATCCAATAGGTATGTGAAAAGTCCTGTACTTCACTATCAGGAAAATCAAAATCACAATGAGATGTCACTTCACTCCTGTTATGATGACTGCTATAGGAAAGACAGATGACAAGTATTGGCCAGGAGAAAGGCGAACACTTATATACTGTTGATGGGCAGCGTGTAAATTGCCATATGGAAAATAATATGATGGTTCCTTTTAAAATGACAAAGAATTACCACATGGTCCAGCAATCCCATTTCTGGATATATAACCAAAGGAAATGAAATCATCATCTTGAAGAGACATCTGCATTTCCCTGTTCATAGCCTTATTATTCACAATAGTCAAGATATGGAATCAATTAATATGTCCATCAAAGGATAAGTGGATAAAGAAAATGCTACATATATAATGAAATACTATTTAGCCTTAAATGAGAAGGAAATTCCACCATGTGCAACACCATGAACGAACCTAAAAGACATTATGCTAAGTGAAATAAGAAAGTCAAATACAGCATGATCTCACTTGTATGTCAAATCTATAAAAATTGAACTCATAGAAGGAAAGAGCAGAGAATGGTGGTTGGCAGTGGCTGGAGGGTAGGGGAAATGGGGAGATTTTGGTCAGAAGGTATGAAATTTCAGTCTTGTAAGATAAATAAGTTCTAGAACTTTAATTTAGAATATGGTGACTATGGTTTATAATACTATGATATATAATTAGAATTTGTTGAGAGTAGATCTAAAGTGTTTTCACCACACACAAAAAGAGGTATCTATGTGAGGTGATGGATATAAGACTCATTGTGTTAATCATTTCAAAATGTATATCAAATCATCACACTGTATACTTCAAACACAATTATTGTCAAACATATCTCAATAAGCCTGGTTACAAGTGCAGTTGTCTGGCCATTCAAAGAATTAACTTAACTCCTTTTCCTAAGTCATTTCTCACACTATAATCTGGACAAGACTACATCTATACATATCTCACTAGCTTTTAAACTTCAGGTCCCGTATCAACTTTCCTACTTCCCTG
Organism: Urocitellus parryii; assembly: GCF_045843805.1. Classification (NCBI taxonomy): domain Eukaryota; kingdom Metazoa; phylum Chordata; class Mammalia; order Rodentia; family Sciuridae; genus Urocitellus; species Urocitellus parryii. The sequence continues at coordinate 115,166,817 of NC_135536.1, read as the reverse complement.
AAATTATCCTCAGAACTGTCTCAGCCTGACACCTATGCAGCTTAGTACCTGCTTTGCACAAACTACCTGGGCTTGAAAACAATTATTCTAGGAAAGCACAAGTTTCTTGAGGTCAGGGTATTCTTTTTTTTTTTTTTTTAGCTCCAATAAGTCACGTTGACTTGCAGACTGTGATTGTTTAATAAATGATAAGTGAATGACATTGATTTATAGAAACAAGTCTGACTCTGAGCATCAAAAAACTCACTAAAAACATTAAAGTTGATTTAATTCACTACATTTTTGGTAACTTGTTATATGGCAATAAAATACCAGTAAATAGTAAGTTGGGCAGGTTTTACTAGGTAGGTTTTCCATTTCTCTATCTGAAAAATAGGTGACTCTCATTGCTGTTGTTTTTACCTTCCAAACCATGGTGACTCCACTTCCCTGAAGGTTATGAATGGGAAATAAAACCAGGGTTGAGGGCAGAGAGGGATGGAAGACCCATGGGAAGGCTCCACGCAGCGGGGACTTGCTACTGTGAACAGAGGGGAGCAGCGCACTTTCCTAAGGCTGTGGGAAATTGCTTTAATAACCAATCTTCTGAGCTGGGCTAATTAGGGCTGAGAAGGGGAATCCCAAATGTTGAGTTATCATTTCACTCCTTCTGGGGACTTCAGATAGGTAGATCATCAAGGTGACAGGGCTGGTTTCCTTTTGGGAAGGACATGCCAGCTCCAGGCGATGCTCTCTCAAACGCCGAGTGTTTTTCAAGCAAGTTAATTCCAGTCACTGTGCTCCTATGGACAACTAGATGTCATGGGGTGTACAAAAGAAATAAAGTAATAGTAGTCTCCTTCCTAAATCAGTTTCTCCCCCATTTACAATGGCAACTTGTGAAACTGAAAACATAATTACTACTAATCTCATAAGAAAAAGGTTAATGCAATCCAGAGTCCCCCCCAAAATAATACTGCAAAGAAAACACCAAATATCACTGAAATGGTCTTAATTACTTTACTAATAATATTAGCTAACAATAATTATCATCATAATATAACTTAACCAGTGTTTTCTCTTTATCATTTAGCTTTATCAAATGGTTGTTTGTCAGTTCTCCTAGGCTATTACCTCCAAATTCTTAAGACTATTCTAAAAAAAATTGCTAAAAACTCATGTATCTGATTCTCAAAGCTTATATAATTCAACCTTCAATTTAAAAAGGCAAATTCAAAAATACCCAATGAACAGAATACAAATGACACCATAATTATCAAACCAGTTAACATCCAGAGCATCCTCACTGCTATAAACCGGCAAACCAGGGGTCATCTGAATGGACAGCATTCAGCCAGATATTGGTGCCAACCACCCTACTGCCCAGATGACCACCTGCAGGACCCACAGGTCAGCAATCCAAACTGGTTTTCATACATGCCAAGATAGCCCCCTCAGAGTTCAATGAGGGACACAAGTGAAAAGTTTAGGAAAACTAAATGGTTATAAACCAAGTGGTACAATTCCATATCATTTTACAGTTTACAAAGCATTTCTCAGTCTTGAAAGCTTCTCCAAACGCCAATTTATTTCTACCTCCATGAATCTAAAAATTGTTACCACTATTCAGTCTCCTCTCTGCTCCTACTTTACAATGGTCAAGTCCCAGAATGTTATAGGACTTTAGCCATCATGTTAAACATATGAGAAGCCAAGGATGAGAGAGGTGAGCATCTTGTCCTTCCTTGAGCCCCTTGGACCTCTGCTAAGAAAGCTTTCCGAACTCCCAGAACACAGGGATAAGGCAATCATCAAGTATGCATTGAGCATGTCTCATGCCTGGCATGGATCTAAAAATGATGAGGGGGCTGGGGATGTGGCTCAAGCAGTAGTGCGCTCGGCCTGGGTTTGATCCTCAGCACCACATACAAACAAAGATGTTGTGTCCACCAAAAACTAAAAAAAAAATAAATATTAAAAAATTCTCTCTCTTGGGGCTGGGGCTGGGGCTCAGTGGTAGAGTGCTCGCCTAGCATGCATGAGGCACTGGGTTTGATCCTCAGCACCACATAAATGTAAAATAAAGGTACTGTGTCCACCTAAAACTAAAGAATAAATATTTTTTTAAAAATTCTCTCTCTCTTTAAAAAAAATGATGAGGGATTTAAAACAATACATAAGACAAAGTTTTGCCTCCTTCAAAAGTAATTATATTCTAGTCCAATAAACAAGGTGAAATGATTTTGAATATGAGAAATATTTAAAATGTTAAAGTTTTTTTGTTAAGACAATCATAGAATATACTCTGAAGACACATATAGTTATATTGTATAATCCAGTACTTTCCCCAAATACCATTTATTATATAAAGAATCATAAGTATTTTTGAAAGTATTTGTGTATCATTTCAACATAGGCTTTGGAATGTTTATAATAAAAATGTTATGCAGTTGGTTAAAAAAATATTGTGAGGTTGGTTAAAAGAAGAAACTTGGAAACAGAAAATGAATTAATATAAATGGCAAAAAAAGCTGTTCTGGCTGAGTATTAAATCCGAACCTGAGGCCACAGGCAGCCAAGTCAAAAAAAGGTAAAAGTTGTTAGCTTCTTATCTGAAAAGAGGAGAAAAGGAAAAGTCACAGAGCATTAGAAAGAATCCTAAAATGTCATTCCATAGGGCTTGCAGGTATAGTGTGCAAAACAAGAGAAAGTATCCTTAATAACAGTTTTAAAATAAAGCAAGGTGATTGGTCATTTCTTCTTTTGATCTTCATAAAAGCTAAGAACCCAATAGTAGAATGTAGTTCAATAGACATGATGTGTGGAAGGGGCTGAGCTATGAGGTCCAAGGAGTCTCACTTGCTCAAAGAATAGATTCAGAATTCTCAATTGGGGGTAGGGAGGACAGAAACCTTGGACTATTTTTCTAAATATCTTTCATATAGAACACAATTTCTAATGGGAGCCAGGCTTAAATGATATGAGGCTATGTAAGGCACATACATATTTGCATACATTGAGAAGGACTCAATGCTTTTATATTGGTGCCTGCTCTTACTTGACCACAAGTTTCCAGAATTTTGGATTTTTAAGTCAAAATTTCAAGATTTCCAAAAGGAACTTTAAAGGCACTGCATTTGCCCACTTTTTATTGTCAGGTAGAAACTTTAAAGAGTACTTACCATCAAACTCTTACTATTATCTCATGACAGCACAAAAATAACAGAAAGGACATAATCTCAGAGTAAAAGAGAATTTATAATAATGAATAAATTTAGTCTCACGTAAAACTCTACAAATGGCCTTCTTTTTCACACTTTGCTCAGGGTCAGGATCAACTGCATTGAGAAGCTTTGGGAATCTCTGACTTTGATGGTAAGTTCTTTGCAGGCAGGCACCAGCCCACACACAGTGATACCATTCTAACTCTTTTCCTTCCCTTGACAAATATTTGTCCATCCAACCACACGTAAAAGAGACATATGCTACACGCTAGTAAGGGCCATTCATAACTTCTCCACAGTCTTCTGGAAAGAGTCCATATAGCTGGATTCATTTTAGAGTTAAAACAATGTAGCGTCACCTAGTGGCACTAAAGGTAACTGCAGGCTTTCAAAAATTCTTTCTAGATGGTATACCAGTTTTCAGGTAAGAAATTTGGCTGTGTAGGACTTTTAATATTGCTAATTACAAAACAAACAACAAAATGTCATGTTTTAAGTACATTTTTATGTATGTAAAGGCAATCTTCTTTCTAATTGATTTAATACATTTTGTTTTTATTGGCTATTGTATCCAAAAAGGATTAAGGCAACTTATGAAAATATGCAATGCAATAAAACAAAATAAAATTTAAAGTAATAGGTAGAAGTTATATTAAAAGGAAATATAATATGAAGCCAAACATATGATTAGTACCAAAATATATGTCACAAGGTCTTTATGGTTGTCAATAGTGGATCACATACTCCACTTTAAACTTTATAGTAAACAACTTGAAAGAAACCAATTAGCTGCACAAGTCACAAATACATAAGATTAAAAAAAAAAACCAGTTTCAGCGAATCCAGGTGTGCCTTCTAGTCCCATGGTGTAATGAAATGAACAACACCCTCAACAAGAAGTTGGGAATAAATAGAGTAATCTGTCCAGCTCAGATTCCCATAGCTTTCCCTAGGTGTGGGCTGACACATCCCTAAAGCCCCGTCAGTAAAGGAAACTTGACAGAGGACCAGGTATGCAGGCAGGTCCAGGTATGCAGCTTCTGTCAGTCCAACTTGGTTGTATTAGCTAGATTGCCTAGATTGTATTAGCTGAGGATAGTCACTATGTTAGAGAAATTGCCTAGATTGTATTAGCTGAGGATAGTCACTATGTTAGATTTCAAAAAGGGCTGCACTCATGCATGTTTCTCTATATCACAACTGTGGTAATGTGTCCATCCCGGTCCTGCTACACAGAGACAGAGTCTATTTCCTCACCCTCACCCTGGAAGATCTTGCATGCTTTTGCTCAAAATCTTGTCATGTGAACAAGTCTGGGCAAGCCTGGCACAGGATGAGGGAGGTAGGGTTTGTTCACCCTTGTCACCTGGATGGCCATCAATATCCAGCCATGTGAGCAAAGCTCTCTTAGATCATCTGGCTCCTGGCCAACCACAGACACATGAGTGCACGCAGCTGAGATCAGCCACACACAGCCTGGCTCTGCAAAACTATCCCAGCTGGCCCTGAGACTCAAGGACAAATCACTGTCATTTTAGGATTCTCTTTTCTGTCTCAGATTGCAGCAACCATCATGCCCAGATGACTTCTTAACAGCTCTTGGGTCCAGCTCCTCTTCTCTCTCTATTCTGGTACCCCTCAGTTTATCGACTTTCAGAAAGAGGTAGGGACTACTCAGGGAAAATGCATAGAGTCAGGGATTCAGACACATGTGGGACAGTCCCTTCTGACACTCCACTTCATAGTGTTGGTGAGAGGAAACAGGGAAGCCAGTTTGGATACCATGAGGATGTAGGTGAGAGCCAGGTTCCCCTCTGACTTCATGACCTTGAATACATAGCTTAATGTTTCCAAACCTTTTCCTAAAAAAGGATGATAATAATATCTACCAGAGTTGTTGTAAGGTTCAAAACTTGAATACATCATGTATGTTTGCTGTTGTGTTCACACCCCATAGGTGCTTAATAAATGCTGAGCACACACTTAAAGGGATGCATCCCTGACCAAGGTACTGGCTTGAACTAAGAGTCATTGTTCTCCATCAGACACGAGGACAGCAGGGCTGGTCAGCCATCTGCTACTCAAAAAACGCCTACTCTGTGCCGAGGTGCTGGGATAGAGGAGTGAGCTAGAGATGGGCTATGTTACTTTTTCAAGGATCAAAATCTTAGTTTCACCTCTTAAGTTAATCCCATCTGAACTGCATTTCTCTCTAACCTCTCTGAAATTCCTCTGAGAAGCGTTTTTAAAGGACTAAAAGACCCTCTTCATTCAGTGGACATTTATTAGGCACCTTGCTTGTTTTAGGCACTCCAGTAGGTGCTGGGGATACAGTTGAAAATCAAAGGTAATCAACGTGACACAATTAGTATTAAGTTACTAAATGAAGTCACAACTATCGAGGCTGCAGGAAATCAATCAGAGCTCATATTGACATTTATTACAGGTCATAATCCTTCAAAAATGGGTGATTCATGACCTACCCCAACGGCAGCGGAGTGCACGTGAATGGAGCACATTGTAGAAGGGAAATTAGATTATCCTATTCCCTGAAGAATAATTAATTTATACAGTGGATTTGAGGAAATATTTTTACATTAAAACAGTATGGTGTTTAACTTATTTCACAGGTGGCATTTTGGGGAAAAAGAGACCTATTGAATAAAAGCAAACTCTGTAATTCACAAAGCAGAGATTAAAGTTCTGAAAGGCCTAAAAACATTCCCCTAGCTGATTGGTGCCCGAAGTCAAAGACCTTTTCAAAAGTCACATTCTCATTTTTTGCTCTTGGCTAAAACATAATGTTTGTTGGGTTTAAAATCAATAAGTCTCATCCATGTTCCTTTTAAAACTCCCCTCTATTCGGGTTTCTGTCTTCTATTCTCACTGATGTCACCCTTTGGGGTCCCCGCCTGGATTCTTGTAACAGCGTCTTTCAGATCTGACTAGTACTGAGCGTCCAGTGTGTGTCAGGTGCTGGGCAAGGCTCTGGGTTGAGGTCAGTAAACATCACAATTCCCCAAGCCTGGGAAGCTCAGAGTCCTCACTTACCAGCTGTGCCCAGAAACCTTCAATCTGTTGCCTACCCCCTACCCCCGACAGAGACCACAGTGGACATCCTGAGGAGCACGTCTGCTGAGCTCAGGTCCCTTGTGCTACCCTTGGCAGCTTCACCAGCTTCTTCCCCTGGTATCACTTTGTCCTTCAAGAACTGGCTCAAGAGTCAGCTTTACTTGGGGAGTTTTCTCCCTACCCCTTAAAACCATCTTTCAAACTTGGAAAACAGTAAAACAGACATAACACTAAGATGATCCCAAGCATGACCTAGGACGTGATGACTCAGCCAGCCCTCATGGGCTTTGCGGTGCCACAGGGGCTGGCTCCTAATATTAAGTATCACTTTAGCAGATGCAGTGCATGCCTAATGCCAGCACTCCCCACCCTTCTCCCCAGGGGCACACTGGTGTCTTTAATTTCTTTGTTCACAGAGCCAGCTCTGTGCCAGGCATGCGCTCCACACTGTGAGTGGTCCCCATTCAACAGCAGCCACCTTAAAGCTGGGTGTGAAGCAAAAAGCTACAAACCAGCAACAAGTCCTGCACTCAGGAAAAGGTTCAAATGACTGCTTTGCCTGCGCAACTGAATGTCACACAGCTACCCATAACCGAGGTTTTGAAGACAATTTAATGATATAGGAAAACTGCTTGCAATATGATTTAGTTATTATCTTCTAACTGGAAATTCACATCACAGGCAAGCAGAAAAGCACACTTCTGTAAATCCAACATGAACAGCAATAAACTCGTTGTGATGGCATTTTATTTTCTAAATTTCTCTCTGCAGTCTGCCTCTGTCTGCTCTTTCTCTCAACAATGACCACAACTTTCTTTTGTAATAAAAGATAAACATTTTAGGAGGGAGAGCAGGTGGGATTGGCAGAGACACAAAGCAGAGAAAAAAAAAAATCCATTCTTCAAGATGCTGGAAGAAAGAAAATATAATTCATGGAGACTCAACCAGGGCACTTCCTAGATGTCAGGCTAGTGAATGAGAAAAGCCGTTTGGGGTAACCTTTCTGCAGTCGAGTTCCACCGTTGTGAAGAAGAACAGATGGCTACACAGAGGTGCAAGAATGCACAGTATAAAAAGATCAGCGTGCCCGGAAGCCAAGCATGTCTGTAGACAAGAGCAGAGACCTCCTGTATGACCCTTGCAAGGAAAGGATAGGGTGGATTAGTCCTATTCGGCTACTCTATCCCCGCCACGGGACTTACAGGAGAATCCTGTCCATGATAGGTACTCCAAATATGTTCCAGAGGCTAAAACAGGCTTTTTTTTTTTTTTTTTTTTTCTGAAAGTGTACCAGACATCTGAGGATTTGGTGAGGCGACCTTGCTTAATGCAATGGGAACATGGAAATCACATTTTGAAATATAAGCCTGGGGATCTCTTTTTTCCATTAAATAAAGAATTTCTTGGGATTTGCTAAACATTTCTGTCTTATTCAATACAGAAACTTTCAGGCAAAGAGATGCCAGAAACAAACCTGGAGCCTAGAGCTAGGACAGGGTTTGTTTATTTGGGCACAGGAAATGAACATGCAGAGTTCTACCCCCCAGGGAAGCTCTTCCACGGAGACACAGTCAAGAAGCCAAGATGTGCACATGGGATCTTTGGACTCAGAACAGGTTTCTCTCTCTCTCTCTCTCTCTCTCTTTTGTTTTAAGTGATTTCTTCACCAGGTCTGGTGCCAATGTCAGGCAACTCCCAGCTCTGAATCTTCCTTAGAAAATCCACAGAAGATGAAGCCTATCCATCAATACCGTCAAGACATGTCCTGTGGAGGCCAAGGAGACGCCCAGTGGAACACCTCGGGCTCAGAGAGAGCTCTGGCTTTTCTCAGCCTTGCAACCCCCAGGGCTCCCGAGCAGGCTGAGGTGACAGCTAAGGCTAAATGATCCACGGAGGCTCAGAGTCCTACCACAGAGCAACTGCTAATGTGAAAATGACTAGGAACACCCCGGAGTGCAGTCTGGGAAACTGCCCAGAGCCACAGAGACCAGGAGATAGCAGGCTGTCGCAGCTGGAATGAATCTTCCCCAGACAAGTCATCCACCTTCTCATTTTGCAGATGAAGCTCTGAGAAGAGAAGGGACTGTCCCAGCACCACACAGCCAACTCACGGTGGGCCGAAGAGTGGGATTTTAAGATCCTAAAGACAAATTCCTATTTCCATCATCAGGGTTTTGGCCCCTTGCCCCCCAAATCCTAATTGTAAAAAGTTTGTCTGAAAGTTCTGGATTTATATTCCAGGTCCATCAGTGATTAACAATGTGACCTTACTTTCCTTGTGGAAAAATCTCTTTCTGGCCAATATCTCACAGACAACTGTGAGTAATTAACACATACTGGAGAGCTTTCTGTAAAACATAAATTCTACTTTTAGAATATAAGAAACTATACATGTATGGTGTTCTTGTATCATGATTTGGTTAGGACAGTGCCTGGCAGATATGAAGAGTTCGACTGATGATATGTAGTATCGCTAAGGGCCTCATAAATAGTGGTACTGACTTCCTGGGTGAAAGGGCTCATACTTTTTGTGCCCTTTGTCTTATTCCCCCAACTTACTTACCTCAATAACCCACCCCAAACAAATTAGCTTTATTTATTTATTTTTTGTCCTATGAATCACATGTTTAATCATGTGTCCTTCTTTGCCCTCACTCAAATGAAGCTCAGAGTAAAAATTGTGACCCATTCCCGGTAGGATCTCACGATGTGGATTTTTGGTTCCAGTCTTATATTCATGTCTTCTTTTTCTACCCAAGTTTCCCCTGCACTCCATTTTCTTCCTGAATTTGTTTTCCTATACATTACATTCACTAAATTTTAAAAGGTTGTTTTAAATCCTTTTTAGAGTGAAGGCATCATAAATAAATAACTTTTGAGATGGGCTGAGTTAACAATATTGGTTATTAGAGTAAAAAAGAAAAAAAACAAGAGTGGGGTTTAGGCTTTCAACTTTCTCTTTCTCCTCCCTCTCCTCCCCTCTGACACCGGTCTTAATGTTTTCCTTGAGACACAAAACCCAATGGCAAAGGAACACTTAGTGTGGGGCTGCACCCATGTCTGTGAGTCTCAGAGGGCAGGATCTTCAGTTCAGGGCTCTGCAGGGAAGAAAATAACCAAGACCTTAGATTTCTGTGTGTCAGACCACATTTTACCCTGGATACCTGCAGCAAAACATCTATCTTTAGAAAATAAGACTTTTAGAGAGATGTTGTCATAAAAAATACTCAGATATTCAAGTAATACATGCTCAATTAGGAAAATTTGTGGTGTACTCTACAGACAAACACTAGAAATCAATCCATATGAAACATGCACAGGCTGGATGTGGTGGTGTATGTATACCTCAGGAGGCTGAAACAGGAGGATCATGAGTTCAAAGCCAGCCTCAGCCACTTAGTGAGGCCCTAAGCAACTCAGTTGAGATCTTTGTCTCTAAATAAAATAAAAGGGCTAGGGATGTGGCTTAGCGGTTAAGACCTCCTGGGTTCAATCCCTGGTTCAAAAAAAAAAAGCATGCATAGGAAGAAATATTTTAAACATGGGGGGGGGGAGAGAGAGAGAGAGAGAGAGAGAGAGAGAGAGAGAGAGAGAGAGAGAGAGATTGAATACAGCTTTGAAAAGTTCTGGAAGCTACTTGTGCCAGTACTTGCTTTCATTTATTTTTCTGTTTGCTGTGTGGTGAAAAGGGTCCTGAATCCTGGCTCATTCGATCCAGTTGGGCCTTTGGAGACCTCTTATGGCACCGCCCATGTAATGCAGGGATCCTTCATTTTACAGCTGTGGGGGAATGACAGACATCCTGCTCCTGTGACCACTTGAAGAGCACATGAGTTCTACTTCCTTTGCAATTTTCTGGTGACTCACAGCACATCTGATGCATGGGCAAGAATCCTATGGTTTTCCAGAGCTGCCGAGACCTTCATTGTGGAGACTGGGGAATCCTGATTTTTAAAACAATCTTCTTTGGGTAACACTAGAGGAGCCAGCTGCGTGGCAGGTCTGTGACTAGTCCCGGGCTGGTTGTTTTTCACTGGGTAACTGGCTTTTGTGCTTATCCATGCCCATCTATGGCAATGAAAGGCTTTGAGGGAGCTTTCAAAGGCATAAACAATTAGGCTAAGGAAAAATATCAAAGGAATTGAGGCAGAAGGAAAGCAAACAAGAGAAATAAAGGGTAAGGTCGGTACAAAGCTTTCATCCCTTTAAGGTGTGATCCAATAGCTACAGGAGGGCATTAAAGTGGTTCTGAGCTTCAAAATTGCCAAAACCAAGATGTGAGCTTGATGGCTCATCAAAATCAGAGTTTGTAGGTAAATCAATCACAAATGACAGCACAGGTGTTCTGGCTTCCCTGGTTTGGGTTATGATAGAGCCTCCTCTTGGGGATCCCTGTGAATGGCTCCCCTGTCACCTGTGTCCCTGCCTGCCTTCCACACTCAGCTCCTGAGGGCAGCTTGCTGGAAGGCCTGTGACCCTCTTGCCTAGGGACTTTGTTCCTCTTGGGAGCAAGCTTGAAGTTATTGGAGAGGTAAAGCTCCAGAAGCAGCCCTCAATTAATTATGGAGAAGGAGCTGGTGGACAAATATGCTGGTTTCCTTGCTCCTTTGCTGGATAATTCTAAGGTGGGTGCTACACTGACTCCCAGAAATCCCCAGTAGGATTGAGCCCCGGAGAACACAGTGGCCATGTCTTGAGATGGGAGGGAAAGGGAGAGAAAAGGGAAATTGCATGGAAATGAAGGGAGACCTTCATTGCTATGTAAAATTACATATAAGAGGTTGTGAGGGGAATGGAAAAATAAACAAGGAGAGAAATGAATTACAGTAGATGGGGTAGAGAGAGAAGATGGGAGGGGAGGGGAGGGGGGATAGTAGGGGATAGGAAAGGTAGCAGAATACAACAATTACTAATTGGGCATTATGTAAAATTGTGGATGTGTAACCGACGTGATTCTGCAATCTGCATTTGGGGTAAAATTGGGAGTTCATAACCCACTTCAATCTAATGTATGAAATATGATATGTCAAGAGCTTTGTAATGTTGTGAACAACCAATAAAAAAATTTTAAAAAAAAAGAGAACACAGTGGCCATGTCTTGATAATGCTCAAGGAGGGATGGGGGTCATCCCTCTCTAATTTCTCTCCCCTACTATTCCCCCTGGTAGGACTACTTGCCAAATGAACTAGGGGCACTCAGGTCTTTGGCTCTGGTCTGTGCCTGGGAAATCCCAAACTGAGCAGGGACTGTGTGGGTTCCAGTGAACAGTGGTCTCATGACACCTCTAGTGAACACAGTGATGATTGTCACACATGGCCTCTCCTGAAGTCCTCTTGCACAGCTGAGGAAGTTCCCACATCAGTGTCAGGCTATCTGGCAGTATCCTGGGTGAGGGGTCCACAGCACAGATGGACCTTCGGCATTGCTATGTACAATTGAGCCAATTACTTTTATTTGTCCCTCAGTTTTTTAATATCTAACAAGACAGCACTGGTCATTTGTCCCTTCTGATTCTACAGTTCTTTCACAAAAATATACCACATAAGTTTTTAGGAAGGAAAAAAAAAATCACAGTGCTCTCTGCTGATGTGTTTTTCAGAGAATCGTCATCTGTTCTGTGCACGTCCTCAGGGTGGGAAAACAGGGAGTTGCCCCGAAGGGATGACAAGCCAGTGTCGCAGTGGCTGTGACATCTCTCAATGTGATGACTGAAGGGAAGGGTGTGGGGAGGGAGGAAGAAGGGACCCAGGGGTAATTTGTGAACCAAGAGAGGAAATGACAGGGCCCTTTGGAGGCACGGTGGTCAACAGGATCTTCTTGCAGTATACGGAGGGAGGGACAGGGAATGATGGGGCAAACAGTCCAGGTCTGTACTTTGGACACTCAGGGTGGGAGGATCATATGTCTAAGGCATAAAAAAGAATTCTAGCCTCAACTGTAACAAGTTAAAGTCAGCAAGTTACTTCTCTAACCCCAAAATGCATTAATAATCCTGATCACAGAGGGTATGATGGAGATTAAATGAGAATATCTAACACCTGACCACAAAATAGATGTTGAGTAAATGCTGGTGTTGCAATCTGCCGTCTAATCCTGAATTCAGGAAACACTTCAACACCACCTTTGACCACAAACTTCTCAGCACTCTAAAAAGTAGATATTTTGACTCAGCTATTTCCAAACTAGTTTGCATTTTTATTTGATTAAATCCCTATAAAGAGAAAACACATACAACATCCAAATCATGAACTTTTATAGAATAACCATGCCTTAAGGATACTTGAATTCACTATTGAATTTCAGAAAAAAAAAATCTTAAAATAAAACCGAATGAAATGGTTTACTCATTACTTTAAGAACTAGCTATGACCATATCAAGTGTTCCCCTCTTTGGACCTTGGATTTCCCATAACTAAAATCACAGGGCATTGGGCCAGATGGACTTGAAGTGTTCTTTCAGGTCTTCGGTTTGTTTTAATTCTAGAACCCCCTGGGAAAGCAGAGAAATGAGACCTTTATGTGGTCATAAAGAGCCACTTCTGTCTGCCACCATAATGTTTGTGTTCAGAGCACCTCAGAAGCCAGTTTAGGGGGTCTTACCCTTAATGGGGCCTTTGCTTTTCTTTCCTTGTCAATAAATTAGAGAATGTTTCCCCCTTGTTAGCATTCCCCTGTAATTTATGTCCTATGGTCTCAGAGGCTCACTCAAGGTCCAGGAAAATCTTTCTGTTATTCCCTCCTCAATTTTGATGTTTGCAATTAAAAGAGAGTCCCACCAGCAAAAGTCAGAGAGATAACAGGCTCAAGGTCAAGCTCACCCACTCCAACCCTCAACACTCCAGCCTACTCATTTCAACAAATGTTCTCTGTACTCTACATATTAGTATCTTATTATGCATTTTGCTAAGTTCTAATTGTCTGTATCATATAATTGAGCAGTGGGTTACATAACGGTAAACTGTGTTACTCTGATATCTGTGAGCAGCCTGGTCTAACATGGGCTCTGGAACCATATAGATGGGGATCCAAATCCTGGTTCTGCTCTTAGGACTGTGGCACAGGTCATATTATGTGGATACATCTGTGATTCATATACAATGGACACTTATGATTTTTACCTACTTAAGTATCCCTTTTTCTGGAAATACCATCCTGACATTAATTTGTGATCTGGGCAGGTTGAATCCATCACCCAGCTCCAGGGCTGTGCCCAAGACTTGAGCTAGCCAATAGATATATTAATCCTCAGATGCTTGGAGATTTTCATATGGCTCAAGACAGCTTGGTGAGAGAGAGCTCTCAGAATCTGCTGGAAATGCAGCCACCATCCTTTCAGTAAAAAATCCCAAGTCCCAAAAAGGCACACTTATCCATGCTGGTGGGACTCCAAAATGGTGCAACCACTCTGGAAAGCAGTATGGAGATTCCTTTGAAAACCCTTGGCATGAAACCACCATCTATCTGACCCAGCTATCCCACTCCTTGGTCTATACTCAAAGGACTTAAAATCAGCATACTGTAGTAATGCAGCCACACCAATGTTTATAGCAGCTCAATTCAAAATAGCCAAACTGTGGAACAACCTAAATGCCCTTCAATAGATGAATGGATAAAGAAACTGTAGAATATATATATATATATATATATATATATATATAGTAATATTATTCAGCAATAAAAGAGATAAATTATAAAATATGACATATAAATTTATGGCATTTTCAGGTAAATGAATGGAGTTGGAGAATATTATGCTAAGTGAAGTAAGCCAAGCCCCAAGAACCAAAGGCCAAATGTTCATAGGTGGAAGCTAATCCACAGTTGGGAGGGCATGGGAAAAATGTAGGAACTTTGGGCAAAGTGGAGGGAGGGATGGGGAGAAGGTATGGGGTCAGGAAAGATGGTGGAATGAGATGGACATCATTACCTTAGGTACATGAATGACTGCACATATGGTGTGACGCTACATCATGTACAATCAGAGAAATGAAAAGTTGTGCTGCAATTGTATACAAGGAATCAAAATGCAGTCTGCTGTCATATATACCTAATTATAATAAATAAATTTTAAAAAATGAATCACGCAAAAAAAAAGAATCCACTTAAAAACTTAAAGTGTCTTTATTATATATGGGACATTTTTGTTATTTATTTAATTGTTTATTTATTGGTAGGCTTGGTATTCAAACCTACTTGGTAACAAACAATGGGTTAAATGATGAGACATTATTAATAATACTCTTCATTAATACCATGTAGCATGTCTGTTAAAGCTTGTTCTGGATACATTCATATATTTCACTAAAACCTGCTGAGTGTGTTATATAATATACAATATATGTACCATATTACCATACTTACATCCAAAAAAATTAAACTTTGAAAGACATCTGGGTTTTGCATAAGAAACATGAACCTGTACAGATTTTCTGCATTTGTACATACTATTCCCTCTGTCTGGAAAGTTCACCTGCCCATTCCTACCAATCTTCTTTAGCTGACAAATTATTCTTATGCGCCCCAACCTAAATGTCCTCTCCTCTGTGAAGCATCCCCTGACTCTCCTCAGTAGAATTAGTCACCTGGGTTCTCATGACCTCAATCCATATGCACCATAGTGGTTTTCGCACTGTATTGTGGCTCTCTGTGTTCAAAACTGTCTCCTTCGGTGAGCTCTTCATGAAGGGCAGGGACCCATTTTTGAATCTTCAGTTTCTGCCATAATATCCAATATAAGTATGGGGCAAAAGGTCATCTTATTTTTACTACTTCTTGGAGAAGGAAATAGGCAGAAATGTTATAGAATCATCAAAATACACATATCTAGTTCTGCAAATTGTGACACAGAAGCCTTGATTCTAATCTATTCTGTGATTCTATAAAAACTGCATTTTCTATCAACATAGAAAGATAAAATTATATACTAGAATCAGTGCATTCTAGAACTGGCCTGATGACACATTGACTAACACAATTCATGAGGGGCCCATCCCCCACCACTCACACACCAGGGCTGCCTCAAATTTATAACTCAATCGACACTTCTGGGAGCTGGCACATTATGTGGCCTCAACACACATTTGCTACATGGGAAGAAGGGCTTGCTGATCAGTTATCTAATTTATGGGAGATGGGAATGCTAACTGGGAAGAAGGAGGCATGGCTGGATAGCAACCTTTTTTGAGGGTGGACAAGGTCGTATCTATGAAGAGCATCGACAGACATACTAGGAATCTTAGAAAACAGGGGATATTATATACTAGAATCAGGCTATTTAGGCCCAATACAAATGATTATGATTTCATTCTTCTTTATGGCTTAACAATACTCTCTTGTGTATATATACTTTATTTTCTTTATCCAGTTATCTGTTGATGGGCATCTGGGCTGTTTCCATACTTCAGCTGTTGTGAATACTGCCACAATAAACATGGATATGCAGGGAGCTGTTTTGTTTGCTGACTTCATTTCCATCAGATAAATACATAGTCATGGGATAGCTGAATTATATGGTATTTCTATTGTAGGTTTTTTGAAGAAACTTCATTTTCCAAAGTAGCTGCAGTGATTTACATTCCCACCAACATGGTATAAGGGTCTCTTTTGCTCAGCATCCTCACCAGCCTTTGTTATTTATTTATTTAATAATGGTCATTTGACTGTGGTGAGATGGAATCTCAATGTAGTTTTGATTTCCTTGATGGCTAAAGATGCTGAACATTTTTTGATGTATTTATTGGCTATCTACACTTCCTTTGAGAAGGCTCTGTTCAAGTCACTTGATTGGATTACTTGTTCTTTTGTTGTTTCTTGAGTTCCTGAAATATTCTGTATTAATCCTTTGTCAGATGAGTAGCTGGCAGACATTTTCTCCCATTATATAGGTTGTCTCTTCACTATTGATCATTTCCTTTGCTGAGCAGAACTTTTTAATTCAATGTAATCCTGTTGGTTAATTCTTGTCTCCTGAGCTACTGGAGTCCTATTCAGGAACTTGTTGCCTGTGCAATATCTTGGAGTGTTTCCCCTATGTTTTATTCTAGTAGTTTCGAAGTTTTAGGTCTTACATTAAGGTCTTTGATCCATTTTGTGTTAAGAATTTCTTTTTTAGTTGTAGATAGATACAATACCTTTGTTTTTTTTTTTTAATTTTTTATGTGGTGCTGAGGATCAAACCCAGTGCCTCACACATGCTAGGTGAGAGCTCTACCACTGAGCCACAACCCCAGCCCCTCTTTGATCCATTTTGAGTTGGCTTTTTTATTCAGGGTGAGAGATAGGGGTCTAGTTTCAATCTTCTATGTGTGCATTCCTGTTTTCCCAGCACTATTTGTTGAGAGTCTGTCTTTTCTCCACTGTATGTTCTTGGCACCTTTGTCAATAACCTGTTGACTGTAGATTCATGGCTTTATTTCTAAATCCTCTATTCCATTCCATTGGCCTTCAGGTCTGTTTTAATGCCAATACCATTCTGCTTTTGATACTATGGTTCTGTAGTATGCTTTGAAATCGGGTATTGTGATGCCTCCAGCTTTGCTCCTTTTGCTCAGGGTTGCTTTGGCTAATTGGGGTCTTTCTTGCTTCCACATGAATTTCAGTATTATTTTTTCAAGTTCTGTGAAGGGTACTATTTTGATATTTTGATGGGGATTGCATTGAATCTGTAGATCACTTTTGGCAGTGTGACAATTTTAATTCTTCCAGTTTAAGAACTTTAGAATAAATCTTCTAGTTTCTTGCTTCACTGTTTTTTAATTTTCATCGTAGAGGTCTTTCGCCTCTTTTATTTAGTTTATTCCTAGATTTTTATTTTTTGAAGTATTGTGAATGGTCTTGCTTTCCTGGTTTCTTTCTCAGTGAGTTCATTATTGGCATGTAGAAAAGCTACTGATTTTTGTATGTTGATTTTGAATCCTTTTACTTTGTTGAATTTCTTTATCAGTTTTAAGAGTCTTCTGATGAAGTCTTTGGGGTTTTCTAAGTAGGATCATGTCATCAGCAAATAGAGATTATTTGATCCCCTCCTTTCCTATTTGTATTACTTTTATTTCTTTCTCTTGTCTGATTTCTGTGGCTAAAATTTCAAGTACTATATTGAATACAAGTGGTAGAAGTGGTCATCTACACCTTGTTCCTGATCTTAGAGGGAATGCTTTCAGTTTCCCCATTCGGTATGTTGTTGGCTATTGGTTTTATATAGGTTTTATATGTAGCCTTTATCATGTTGAAGTAGAATTCTTCTATACCTAATTTATTCAGTACTTGTATTGTAAAGGTATGCTGAATTGTATCAAATGCTTTCTTTGCATCTATTGAGATAATCGTGTGATTTTTATCCTTAATTCTACTTATGTCCTACATTATGTTTATAAATTTGCACATTCTGAACCATCCCTGCATGATCTTGTTAGCATGTTGTTGAATTTGATTTGCAAGTATTTTATTGAGAGTTTTTGTTCACCAGGGATATTGGTCTATAGTTTCCTTCCTTCCTTTTGTTGTTGTTGTACCCTTATCAGGTTTTAGAACCAGGGTACTATTGGCTTCATAGGATGCATTTGGAAGGGTCCCTTCCTTTTCTATTTTATGGAATATTTGGAGGAGCCTTGGGGTAAGTTCTTCATTAAAAGTCTGGTTAAAAGTATGATTTTGTGGTAAAGCATTAGCCTGGTATGCATGAAGCACTGGGTTTGATCCCTAGCACTGAAAAAAAAATAGTCTTGTAAAATTGAGCAGTACATCCATCTTGTCCCGGGCTCTTTTTTTTTTTTTTTGGTTGGTAGATTTTTATTACTGCTTTGATCGCATCACTTGTTATTGATCCATTTAGGTTTTGAATATCCTTTTTGTTAATTTTTGTAGGTTACATATGTCCAGAAATTTGGTGGAGTTTATTTTTCTTGACTGTCTTTCTACTTCAGTGTGCTTTCTTTCTCAGGAATAAGAGCCAAAATGATTAAGTGTTATTTGGCTTAATCATTATGATGTGTATCTGGCTTTAAGTATTGGCTTATTTGTGTGCATGTATGAATATGTAACAATGAATCCCACTGTTATATATAATTACAATTCGCCAATAAAAATTTTTTTTAACGTATTGGCTTAGAATTCTATTAATCATCAAAATGCTTCATAATTAGAGGGTGCCCTTCATCTGGAAATCTTAAAATGCTTACACATAGTTCTTACATGTTTTTAATGGTGTTTGGGATTTCAATTACCTTTGAATGGTTTTTTCAGAGCATCCATATGAAATGGTTCCAAAAAAGCTGACTTCACAGCGCTAGTTGATCTTCATGTCCTGAGGCTCACACTGAAGTTTCCTATGGTGGTTTTGCTAGTAGATCTCCTAGCAAACCTCTGTGCCCCTTGTCTGACAGGTATCCCCATAAGTCAGGACACAGCTTTTCTGTCTCAGTGTGATCCGATGGTCCACTAAACGTGCTACATGCAAGCCTGACACATGCAATGCTATGTATGATGATGTGGGATATGGGAGAAGGTTCCCTTGCCTTGGGTGCTTACAGGTGCTCACAGGTGTAACAACAAGAGGGCAACTGTCAAACTAGATCTGAAGATTGATCTTATAAAATATGCCAAGCAAAGGACCCTCTGAAACTAGAGATGGCAGGCTCCAGTGTCCTGGAAGAGGTGGAACGGGGGTGGGTAGAGTGCAGGAGCTATGATGAATTGGACGCAGCATGGCAGCCAGACCCTGGTCTCAAATTCCTACCTCTCTGTTATATATACCTCCTGGGAAACATAAGCTGAATGTGAGGCCAGGATCTTTGTCTGTTTGGTCTAATTATATATGCCAATCACTTGAAATAGGCCCAGCACACAGTAGGCTTTTTGTAAATGTGTTAAAAAATGACAGTGGAGCCTTGGATCCACCCTCTCCTCTGCTTCCCTACCACCTTCTAACAGATGGTTGACCCTCAATCTAACCATCACTATAGGGTCAGCATACTTGGAGAACCAGTAAGACTATACACTTGTGGTCTCTTACAAATAGTTTGGAACACATTTATTATGGTTTAGATATGTGTCTCCCAAAAGCTCATGCTTTTGAGATAATTCAAGAAAGTTCAGAGATTAAATGATTGGGTTATGAGAGCTTTAACCCAATCAGTGAATAATCCCCGATAGAGATTAAGTGAGTGGTAACTGTAGGCAGATGGGGTGGGACTGGAGGACGCCGGTCAATGGGCATGCCTTTGGGTATATATTTTGTTCTTATTGAGCAGAGCTCTTTCTGCTTCCTGGAGTGATATACTGAGCCACTTTCTTCTGATATTCTGCCTCACCTTGAGCCCCAAGGAATGGATTTGACCTCTGAAACTGTGAGCCCCCAAATAAACTTTTCCCCCTCTAATTGTTCTCGTCAGTTCTTTGGGTCACAGTCATGATAAAGCTGACTAAAACCACTTTTACAGTATCAGGTTTAAATAATAAGTGATTTAAATCTACAGACATTCTTTCAAGTATCCTCAAACTTTCACTGACCCGAGGGTCTCAGATGCCACAATTGGGCCAATTGAGATGGTGTGGTTTCTAGATCACTCTGAGCCACTGTGTGGTGCTGGGCAGGCCACAACCCCTCTGAAAGATTCCTGAGCCTCCTATTTAAAATAACTAGGTCAGACTAGAAGACCTCCAAAGGTCCTTCTCCAGTAATGATTCAAGAGACTCTAGTAATTAACACTGCTTATTAGCGCTCAGAAAGAGAAAATGTTTTTCATTCTAATCCCAGTTCTACCCTTTTGCTGAGAAAATCGGAGACTTCACAGCCCTGTCCTTCACCAACTGTGAAGGCATGGCCAATTTGTTGTAGTGTTAAGAATTCTGTTTTCATTCATTTTCCTTCCCATTTTAAAACATCCTAGATATTTTCTTCTCTATCTCTCCCATCAAGCCTTTGACTCCACCAGATTTGGGTAAGAAATTTGGAGCTGCATTTTAGGTTTCTGACTGTAAAGGGGAGCTCTGCAGCACCCTTTGTGTCAATTTCCATTCTCATGGATGCATCCGCCTCCTTCAAATCCATAAGATTTCCCTCTCAGTTCTCTCATTTCCATTCTTCTCTAATTTGACACATTCCCCCTGTCCCCACCAAAGCATTACACTAATACCCTGGCTCAACTAAAATTTTCTTCTCCATTAGACTTGAGATGTAAATTTTTTTTTTTTAATATCAGTGATCACTGCTGTCCATTGAGCATGGAAAAAACTCTGAACCAAACACTTTAAGTGGAAGTCATCTCCTTAATCTTTACTATGACTCTAGGAAGTGACATGAGCCTCCTGTTTTAAACATGATGAGAGTGATGCTCAGGGAAGTTACTGAGCCTGCTTAAGCAAAATCATGGAGGCCCAGGGATTGAAGGTGGGGCCTGGTAGGTTTCTCCCAATGTATGAAAAACACCAGTACTATTCAGGGTTTCATGATATGCATTTGTAGCTTGGAGGTCAATCCTAGATTCAGAGAATTTTTAAGTTGGAACATATTTAAGGTATCATTTCATTTTAGTGAGTTCTTATAGAACATAGGAAATTTAAGAACATATCCAAACAGAAGAGAGGAATTAGATATAATTACATGGAAGAATGCACACATATATACATCTATATTTTTAATACACAAGTAAATTATATTTCTTACAAAATTCCATGGAACATTTACAAAAAAGTGGTATATTTGGACACAAAAAGCCTTAATCCTTTTTTTTTTTAAACAGCTGGAGCTACATTGTATACAACATGTCCCCAGCGTTTATCGTACAATAGGAGAAACTCACCAGGCCTGAGCTTGAATCCTTGGGCCTCCATGATTTTGCTTTGGCAGGCTCAGTACCTTCCCTGAGTATCACTCTCATCATGTGTAAAACAGGAGGGGCATGTCACCTCCTAGAGTTGTAGTGAAGATTAAGGAGCTGATTTTAAAATGTCTGGTGCAGAGCCATCTCATGTGAATTATCTTCCACTATGAGTACTTAATATTCTAGCCAAGAGTTTAGAAGAAGAAAGAAGAATTTGCCACTGTCTAAATATGCCCTCACCTTATCCAACTTAACACTCTCTATTTCTGCTCTTCCTGAGGCTTAGAACACCCTCTTCCAGTATCTGTCTAGGGAGTGTCTTAGTATTCTCCAGTCCCATCTCCAATGCTATTTTCTCTGTAAGGCTGTTCTGATCATCACTAACGGGTGTGATATATTTATTAGAATAAATTATAGATTAGTCTTCACTAACCTATTTATTGGTGCCCACCTTAGAGGAAAGAGGGAGTCTTACCTTATAGAATTCCACAGTACTTAGCACAAAACCTTACATACAAGATAGTACTCAATATGTAGCCTTTAAATTCAATTCAGAGTTGCTTATTTTGCCTTAGTGGAATGTAAGAAAATGAAAAACATATAGACAGGCAGATTTCAGTATATCCTAATACGAACCACTCTATCTTTTACATCACTTACTCATTTTGTCCCTTGAATATGCCTGGGTTGAAATTTCAGCATTCTTTCTGTCAATTCATATTAGCTTTCCAAGCTAAAATAAATAAATTCATATAATATAATGAATCAGCAAATATGGCTTTTTAAGTAAAATAATATTATTTTTAAAGGAGGAATGCCTAATTGAGTATGCATTCCAATAGCACAGTATAAGAAAATAAGAAAAAAAAGGTCACCCACTGTAGCACTAGTTTTAAGACTAAATAATATTTCCATTTATAAAACATGTGACTTTCTATTAATGCACCCAATAGTTTCTTGGCAAGTATTTTTTCTCAAGAAATGTAAATAAAATTTTGTTTGAGCCTGTCATGATATGCCAACCACAATTAATCGTTTTAATGTAGCTAACCCAAAGGAGAGCAAAGTTAAAGGAAGTAGTTAAAGGCTACCCTTTGAATTTGTTTCAACCTTTACAGCTTGCAAAGCACTTTCATTGACATGATTTTGTTATTGTTCCTTATGTTATTAAGACAAGCATTATTATTGTCCCCATTTTGTAGCTGTGACAACAGAGGACTAGAAAATAATTTTCTCAAGAAACTTTGTTGGGAGAAAAATTAAAGGTGGGAAAAAAGAAGAAAAATGTGTCTTGCAAAGGGTCAATATGGTAGACTGAGCAAAGGTATTTGTTTTTCTCTTTCCTCTCCAAAATTCCATTCGATTTTCAGAAAAGATACACATGTAGCAACAACTATAAAACAAGAAAGAATATGATCAGCAGATAAAAATTTCTGAGGAACTTCTTGATGTTAGAAAGTTTATGTTGGCAAGAAACCGCAGAAGAAGAAACCACCAAAACAAACTATTGAAAAAAACGAAAAAATCCTAAACTCAGAAACCAACGGTACAATGAGCAGGAGGAGTGGTGGTGCAAGAGTGGTCATTAACATCAAGGACAGACTGCCTGAAGATTGACTTCATCCCTTCCCATCCGCTCCACAGACCAACAAAGCAGCCGTAGGAGATTTCAACATGTCTCCCTTAAACATTGATAGATGAAGCAGACAAACTTTAGTAACGATGAAGACTTGAGCAACATAGTCTAGAAGGTCCATTAGTAGATTCATAAAAGTTTCTCTTTATTGTAGCACTATTCACAACAGCCAAGATATAGGACCAACCTAGGTATGCATCAATGAATGAATGGATAAAGACAATGTAGCATATATATACAATGGAATATTATTCAGCCACGAAAACCAAATCTGTCATTTGTAGCAATATGGATGAAACTGAAGGACATTGTGTTAAGTGAAATAAGTTAGGTACGTGTTTTAGTCATCTTTTTCACTGCTGTGACCAAAAGATAAGACAAGAACAAGTAGAGGAGAAAAAGTTTATTTTGGAGCTCGGGGTTTTAGAGGTCTCCATCCATAGATGACCAATTCCATTCCGTATAGCTTGAGATGAGGCAGAACATCATGGTGGATGGGTGTGGAGGAGAAAAGGAGACCAGGCATCATACCAGAAAGGTGGGGGCGGGGGGGGAGAAAGAAAGGGAGAGAGAGAGGTGCTTCCCTCACCATTGACAAAATATAAACCACAAAGGTATACCCCCCATTGACCCACCTCCTCTAGCCACACCCTACCTTCCTACAGTTGCCACCCAGCTAATTCCTATCAGTGGATTAATGCATTGATTAGATTAAGGCTCTCATAACCCAATCATTTCACCTCTAAATTTTCTTGCATTGTCTCATACATGAGCTTTTGGGAGACATCTCAAATGTAAATCATAACAGCACAGATAGACAAATACTCCATGTTCTTACTTACACATGGAACTAAAAAAGTTGATTTCAGAGACAGAGAGTAGAGTAGTGTTTTTCCAAAGGTCAGGAAGGGTAGGGGAAGTAATTCAGAGGTCAGGTAATGGATAGAAGGCTGTAGCTGGAGAGGAGGAATAACTTCTAATGTTCTCTAACGGTAGGATTACTACGGCTGACACCCACCGTTAATTATAAATTAATGTGTCATCCCCAAAGAGAGGATTTTGAATGCAGCCAACACAAAGAAATGATAAATATTTGAGGAGATACAATACCAAGTACCCTGATATGATCATTATACATTGTATACATATACATGTATTGAAATACCACACCACACCCCATAAATATGTACAATTGTTATCAATTAAAAATTTAAAATATATTTCAAAAAGTCCCTGTACCCAATTAGATGCATAGCATCTAAGTGAAGAATCACTTGGAATGTTTACAAAGACTGTCCACATGCTAAGCCATAAAGCAAGTCCCAATAAATCTAAAAACATCAGTAAACAGATACCATATTTTTTGACCACAATATAACTATGTTATAAATTAACTTGGGATTAAAAAAACAACAAAAAGAAAATTAAATAATGCATGGAAAATACCACAAGGACCATTAAAAAAACTTTAAAACTGAATAATAATGAAAATATTATATATCAAAATGTAAAGAAAGGAGCAAAGGTGGTATTACAAGAAAAACTTATCATCTTTAATGCTTATTTTAGAAAAGATTAAAGGCCAAAAATTAAAGTGTTACACATACATTTAAGAAATTAAAGAAGGAAATAAAACCAAAACAAACCCAAAGAAACCAAAAATGGAGCTGAATGGAATAGAAAACACAGCTTTGTACAGAGGACCAACAAAGCCCAAACTTGATTTTTCATAAAGACTAGTAAAACTGATAGGCTTCTGGAAAGAATGATTGATAAAATAAAATAGGGACTTTGCAAAAATGAACAGTGTTAGGGAAGGGAAGGGACACTGCAGTAGATGCTATAGATAAGCAGAGGACATGAGGAACATATTTACGTCAAGAAACTGAAAAATTCAGATGAAATGAACAGATTCCTACATATTTAGCTTTTGAATAGTTTCCACAAAGAAATTTTCTTATAATCATTAATAAATTGAATAAGTTGTTTAAAAACTTCCCCAGATTGGGGACAAACACACAAAACCTAGCCAATTTTCTGGGGTGACTTTGTAGAAATACATTATAATTAGTTTAGGTACATTCTTCCAGACATTGCAAAATAAGGTAATACTTCTGAAATGAATTTGTAAGACTGGTATAAGTTTTTGGTTGGTTGGTTTGTTTTTGGAACCAAGGATTAAACCCAGGGGTGCTTAACCCCTAAGCCACATCTCCACCCCTTTTTATTTTATACTTTGAGACAGGGTCTCACTAAATTGT
Organism: Urocitellus parryii; assembly: GCF_045843805.1. Taxonomy (NCBI): domain Eukaryota; kingdom Metazoa; phylum Chordata; class Mammalia; order Rodentia; family Sciuridae; genus Urocitellus; species Urocitellus parryii. Next base: position 115,141,825 of record NC_135536.1, on the reverse strand, counting down.
GAAGGGCCTCATTAAGTTGCTGAGTCTGGCTTTGAACCTGTGATCCTCCTGTCTCAGCCTCGTGAGTAGCTGTGATTACAGGAGTGCGCTTCCACATCCAGCAAGATTGGTAGAACTTTAAAACAAATCCAGAAAGGTTAGTGTAAGAAAGAAAAATTTATAGGCCACTCTTGAATAGAGATTTTTTTTAAAGAAAGGTCTTAAAAAATTAGATGTTATGAGGCTAATTTAATAAAAGTTGAAATGTCTCATAATTAAGTTAGATTTATACCTGGAATGCAAGGGTGGTTTAATATTATAAAATCTATTTTAGTAATTTATTATACTGACAGATTAAAGGAAGAAAACCAAATGATCATCTCAAGAAACATAAAGTGTATTAGATAAAATTTAGCATCTATTCATGATTGACAAATCAATAACTGATTAGGAATAGAAGAGGGTTTTTTCAAACTGACAAAGTAAACAACCAAAAATTTACAGAAAACTTTATTTTCAATGGCAAAATGTTAGAAGTTTTCTCCTTAAATCAGGAACAAAATAACACTGTCTCTATTCAACATTTTACTGGTGGTCCAGACCAGTGCAAAGATTAAAAAATAAATATACATTTGCAAAAATACAACAAGACAGCAAGGAAAATATCTAAAATAAAAATATATAAGACCTTTATGTATGTAGAAAAACAAAACATTATTGAAAAATGTTAAAGATCTAAGTAAATGTAAAGCTTATAGTAAGCTCATAAATAGAATAGCTTGATGTTAGAAGGATGTTAGTATTCTCATATTGACCTACAAGTTCAGTACAATTCTGACACAAATTCCTTAAGGATTCTTTAAGGAAAACTGGGACTATAACTTTAAATTTCATAAATTTATGACCCTTCCAAAGAATAAGAATAAGATGGAGAGACTTTCCCTACACAGATTGAGACTCACTGTCGACTATAGTCATTGAGGCACCGTGTTACTTGTGCAGACACAGACAAATGATCAAGGGAGGGAACAACAGAGGCCAGAAAAAGACATACATAAGGGTAAGGGGTGGGGCAGGCATGTAGCTCAGTGGTAGCACTTGCCTAGTATGTGCGGGGCCTTGAGTTGGATCCCCAGCACCACAAACTCAAAAAACCACAAATGAAATCACACACATATGGAAACTTGATCAATAAATTCCGAGCGTATTAAAAATTTATACTTGAAATTAAAAGCTTCAATACTTTTATAAAACAAAATAGAAGGATATGTCTATAAACTTGTATTTGTTTATAAACAAAGTATTTCTTAAGCCAGAAATAGAAAGTACTAACAGAAAGAAAACTAATAAATTTAAATACACTAAAGCTGAAGGCTTCTGTTTAGCATAAAACACTATAAAATTTTAAATACAAGTCACAAACTGAAGGAAATATTCCATGGAATAAACAAGCAAACGATTCATATTTAAAAGATATAAGGAACTCCTAAGTCAGTAGCAAAAAAGCAAAGAACCAATTTAAAACCAGAAAATAGGTATCAACAGGCATTTCACCGAAGAGGAGGAAACATGGTGTGGACAGAGATACAGATGATGTGATGGCAAGAGTTAGTGAGCAGGAAAGTCAATCACCACAAACCAATACCATTTTATGCCTGATAGAGTTAAAATTAGCCTGATATTCCAAATATCGAAAAGAAGATAAATTCTTGAGAATTTTTACACACTGCTAGTGGAAATGAAATGATAGAACTTCTGACAAAATCATCTTGACATTATCTCATCAAGGTTGAGCAAACATGTATTCTATGACCCAGCAATTAGACTCCTAGGTATATACCCTCAAGGAATCCTGTTTATGCATGTGGGGAAGCATATTCCAAATGTTCATAACAGCATTGTTTATAACAGAAAAAAATCCACTGAGAAAAATCCAAATATGTGCCAAGGGGAAAAAAGGTGGTGTATCTGTAGGGAAGAATACTACGCTGCAGAAAAACCTAAGATGCACAAGTACATGCATCATCACGGTGAATAACAATTCAGGTTGAATAAGGAGTTCAAGGTATCAGGTTTACACAACTCAAAACCAGACAATATATTCTTCAGAGACACATGCATGTGTGCTAGTATTATTCTTAAAAGCAAGGAAGCAATGACCATAAACTTCTGGGTAATGTTTCTCTCTGCAGGACTGTAGTAAGGGGAACTTGGTGTGGAACAGCTTACAGGACTGGAAATGTCTGATTTCTTCAGTTGGGAGGTGGGTTCACTGATGTGGGTTGGGTTATTCTGCTTCATTATTTGCTTATATACTAAATATATTCTCATATATATTAAATATTACACTTTTTTGGAAACAAGAGAAGTGGTTACAAAGGTACTCAGAGATGAGGCTTTTGAATTTATTTTACAAAACTATTAAAACCTTGGTCTAGCACAATAAAAGAGCCATTAACCAATAATACCTATTTACAAAGAAAAAAAACTGAAAATGAAATATTGTAAATCAAATCCAGTGGCAAATTTAATGAATAAATCACTAGGATAAGGATAATTAAGTCCAAGTCAGCAAAAACAATCCAACATGAAGAAATCTCTAATATAAAAACCACCATATAACTAGATTAAAGGAGAACACTCGTGGACATTTTGATTGAGGCAAACAATGTCAGATAAAATTCAACAATGATTCCTGATCAAAACTCAGAAAGGAACTTATATCAGGAATAAAATTTATCTACCTAAAATATCTGGTCAGCATCACTCAGTGATGGAATATTAGAGTCATTCCCATGTAAGTCTGGAAGGAGTTGTGTTGGCTGTCTTTGCTCTGATTCAACACTGCCTTTTGGAAAGCCCAGCAATTGCAATAGGACAAGGGACAAGAAATAAGAGGCACAGGTATCAGAGAAGAAGAAAAAGGCTTGCCAGTTCTGAAGGTTGTACGCATACACACAACTCATAGGCAGCACACAAACCCATGGCCTTGTGTTTATAAATGTATAGAGATGGATCTAGGAGGTGCCAAACTGTGAACCATGGCTTCATCTGGAGAGGGAAGAAGGAGCAGAAGGAGTGAAGGTAAAGAGGAAACTTGAACTTTTATTCTTTTATAGTTTATTGAATGTATTTGTTTTTAAAATGACAGCTTTCATAAATTAAAAAAAAAAAGGATTTAAACATCAAAAGTTAGATTCAAGGCTCAGACTCAGGCTATGAGTTATCAAGTTAGTTCCACGTAGTGGGTTTTGTATTTTAGAAATCAGAAAGCAAAAGAAAGGTGGAGTCACTGAGAAATGCCCACCAAGAATTAGTCATTAAGGGCATTATGCTGGTCCTTCATTTCTACTTGAAAATAATACTCCAGGGACGAAGAGGGATCCCTAGCTTAGGAAGCAACTCTACATCCATAATTTAATTTGACTTATTCCTTAGGATATACTTTTATCTGTGACAAGAAAATGTCTTAAAGTGGTGACCCAAAGGACATACCCTAAACAGATTATTTGAGACTGTAGATATAGACTGCCTCCAACTTTCAAAGCCACAGAGAACCTCTGCTCAGAAGATCTGCTTATGGACAGATGGACTGGGTCGCTCCCACTGTATGCTTCTCAGCTATGCCTTCATTCCAGAACACACCAGGTTCTTTCTTTTTTCTAGGGTTCTACGGATGTTTTCCTCTGCCTGGAATGTCCTCCCTCCCCCTGTTACACTTTAAATGCGTACCCACCCATCAGAAACAAGCTAACCCAGCTGTCCTGACTGCTCCCCTTCAGAAGATCTGCTTCCAAGGTTGGCCCTTGGCTGGCATCTGGGAACATGGATTTGGGGAGGGTCCTGCCATTCCTGGAACTGATAGGAGCAGCTCTCTGTGCCTATACTGTACAAATGGTTTATGATGAACACCTGTTTTCCTTCTGGGTGTCTGGAAATTTGGCATATAGCAGGCAGAGGGTGCCTATGTGGTCAGTCCTAATAAAGACCCCAGGCCCTGAGTCTCTTAGAAGCTTCTTTGGTTGCCAACACCTGCTCTCCTGCCCCAGCCACCCAATGGCCCTCTCTGTCTTTCATATCCTTTCTCAGAGGCTGGACAAACACATGAACACATTTTGGGTAATGGCTGCATTTTAAACATGTTGTTCTACCACTTGCTTTTATTACCTAACAACAAATATTGAATTAAAAATATATTTACTTTTGACTTTTAATCTTACAAATGGAGATATAATTCACATCTTATAATATGCGTTCTTTAAAGCATGCAATTTGGAGTGGAGGTGTAGCTCAGTGGTAGAAAGCAGGGCCCTGGGTTCAAACCCCTCATAAAACAAAACAAACAAACATATTAAAAAACCCCAAACCAAACCAAAACAAAACAGGATACAATCTCTGTGATTTTTAGTATAGCCACAAAATTGTGCAAGAATCTCTACTATCTAATTCCAAAACATTCTCATCACCACAAAAAGAAATCCTGTATCCATTAGCAGCCAGGATACTTATTTTTAATTTTGATAGGTTTTGCCATATTGTTCCATCAAAATTTTTTTAAAAAACTCTTTTGACTAACTTCTGGTAATTTATTTCATACAATATATAGATCTGAATAAGTTTCTACTTGCCTCTCTTTCCCTCTCCCTCCATATAACAATATCTCACTGGTCTTATATGACAAAGTCCAGAAAAGAAAAGGCAAGCCTTCCACCCCTTGCCCCCATTATTCTGGGCATGCTGCACAGAAACTGGGTCCTGACAAGTCTCACACTCACAAGTTCACTGCAAGTCCTGCCTGACTAACCATTTAGTTTTAAAGGATACATCCAGTCTGCACCAGCATTTGCCACCCTGACCTTGTCAAGGGCAAAGGCATTATATTGACCTCAGTTTTCTTAGTTTAAGGAGATCAGGGGCTGAAGCTATACCACGTTGTCCTGTCCTTGTGATGGTGCCAGCCATTGGATGCCAAACAAGGCTTGCCCTGCGTCATGCACCCCTCCCCGCACCTGCAGGCCCCCACTTATCTGGAAGAACGGTGCACCCTAGAAAACGGACTGTGAATTGTTCCCAGGATTTGCTGCTTGGCTGCCAGCCCCAGTCTGAGAGCACAGCCAGCCAAGCAGCCCAAGGTGGACGACACCTTCTTCCCCTTTCTTCCTCTCCTTCTGTGTTTTTTAGGAACGTCCAGAGGGAAGATAATTAAAACCTGCAAGAAATCTGGCTGGCAGAGAAAAAGAAAACCTTGGTGACGACGCCACATGTTTATGGGTAAGTTTTGTAAGTAACACGGCAATAAAAAAAAAGAGGCTCTTATAAATAAATGCCACATTCTTCAAAGCTCTGTATAAACGACATTCTTTTTAAGGAGGTAGGGGGGCTTATGCATACTCATGTTCCTTCTCATTTCATTTCCAACAATGGGAAAGGAATCCTAAATGTACAATTTCCTAGGAACACAGGAGTTGTGGAGCCAACAGCACAGAAATACACCCACACTCATATATGCGTACACACACACACACACACACACACACACACACACACACACACTTTCACGGGCAGGGGTGGGGAGAAGAAAAGAGGAGAAGGTACTGGAAGATCTTTATTTCACAGAGCTGTTAGCACAGAACCAAGGAGCAGAAGGGCAGGCATCTCCCTACCCCTGCTAGGGTTTCCTGACTGTTGAACACACACGCTTTTAACTCAAAAGACAGAAGCTTTGCAATCCTCTCCTGAGTGAGTGTTGAGTGCTGTCTGACCAACATCAAGATCAGGGTGAGCCTGTGTAATCCCCTTTCATTATTCCTCTGCTTTAGTGATTGTAAGGTGAAACAGAGCCGGCTGCCTCTCGCATGTGACACAAGGCTCAGGGACTCACATTCCAGAGTGGCCCTCCCCAGGAACCAGCTGCCGGCAGGTAACTGAAGCAGCCCTTGGCCTTGCTGTTAATAAGAGTAATTGGCACGCCACTGAGGGGCTGCTGGAACACAGTGATTTGCTCAGTAAGGGGGTCTCCCTTGACCATATGTGCAGGCAGCGGTGATAGAAATATTTTCCATATGAGCTTTCCCCTCGCCTGCTTAAGTGCTCAGGGCTGAGTTAGGCCAGCCCATTTGTCATTTACTCTACACAGTAAAAAATCAACAGGGAAGTTGCGAACCTCAGCTACAACTAGAGGGCAATGGTCTGCTTTCAGCTTCCAGCATCGCTAACCCATTCAGTTCCTCCAGTTCCCATTCAAAAGCTCGATCCCCCCACAGGCCCAGCCTGTATCTGGAGAGCAGAGGACATGGGTAACTAGCAGGCGAAAAGCCTACAACAAATGATCCGTTGCTGCACGCCTCAGAGCCGCACGTCTATTTTGAACAGAGCAAGGAGCCTGCCGAAACCACAGCTGGCTCTGCAGCCGGGCTGGGGACCGCTCTCACTTCCAGACCTCTCAGAAAAGGGAAAGTAATTACATTAGGCTTTCAGAGCCAGCTTGGTCCCTGACAAGGCTAACAAAAGGCGAAGCTGTGAAGTGGCCTGGTGGCCTTTTCTAAGAGATACACTTTTCACTTGGCTTTTCAAAGAGGAAGACAGATTTGGGAGAAAGGCTGTCCCTTCATACTCAGCCATCGGTCTCTGAGCTTTTCCATCAAGGCACGGAGTGACAGGGGTGGAGGAGACCAACTGGTCACAGGCTTATTTGCAGGTGAAGCACTGAGTGCTTTCTCTCTGGGCTGAGGATCATCCCTTCCAGTTCTCTGCCTGTATCAGAAACTGGCCTCCAGAGGTCTCAGGAATGTTAAAAAAAATGTAACCAGTAAACACATGAGCTAAACCAATAAGAGCAAATCATCTTCATGGCCTTAAAACATGCTTCTCTCTATGGTAGATCCGAGCACACTCTATCCCCACTGGACATCACTGTGCCTCTTCAAACCTATGATAGAAAGTTATGCACAGGTCCTCCAAGCACATCAAAGCAAAATAAGAGAAAAATGTGGTGTAGAAGCAGGAAAGAAAGACCAATCCCTCTTGCATGCATATTCTCTCTGCAGCACTGGAGAAAATTTCCCCAAAGGGAATTTCCTTTCCTGCCTTTGTACCAGTCCCTACTGGAATCTGACATACCACATATTTTGTTCTGCAACAGCATCTGTCACCCAGGCCAGCTCCCCAGTGTGGCAACTATACAGACAGGCTCAGAATGAAATTTTAGAAAGTACAGGATTCTTCAAGAAGAAAAGAAGTCTTCATATAAGAAAAGGCAAGAGAAGCCTAAAAAAGCAATAGCAAGCATTATTCTCTGCACACCATAAAAACCCATTGCCTGATCCCTGTTGGTAGATAGAAGATGAAATTTAATGCTGACAAAAGTATAACTTCTGACAAGATATTTTATTTGGCTTACCTCTCCCCCAGGTCTTGCTAACATTGCTGTTTGAACGTGGAGCAATGTTAATATCAGGTAGCTGACAAACATTATTACCCAAAGTTAGAGCTACCCTAGAGGAGAACTCCGTCTGCCAAGTGCTAACAGCTAGCAGATGCACTTGTGTCTCGGGATTCCAGCCCTGGAGTTCCGCTAGGCACCGCGCTGGTTCCCTCGGCTCTCCCTCACTGTACTACCCGGCGCTCCGAGCTCAGCCTCTGCTCTGAAGAAAACTGGTAAGCTGATCTCTTCATGTAATAACTTCTCCCGGCTGGGGGAGGGGACAGGAGCCAGCTGGGAGCTGGGGGGCTGCCTTTAACAGAAAGCAGAAAGGGGAGGGACAGAAATGATCAATGTGGAGGTCTGCATCTGGTCTCATTCATAAAAAGGGCTCCAAGGTAAGCACTTCACATGCAAGGGGACAGCCCCTGCCTCATCAATTGAGGTAGGCAGGAGGCAGCGAACTGCAGCAGAATGAGCTCCAGGCTGGGAGCTGGGAGGCTGGGGCCTTCCTTGTCCAGGATCTGGGGCTGACAAGAGCTGTGTGTACTGGGCCAGTTGCCATCCCTCTCTGGGTACAGTTGCTTGTTCGCACTAATACAGTCAAGCGTGGGTGGATGACTTCTGAATTCCCTTTTAATTCTGGATTGATGGTGACAGAGACCTAGGCAATCTGAGTTATGCATTATGAAGGGCAGCCTCCAAGGGGAAAGAAGTCACCAGGGTGCTGTGTGTTTGGGCAGCCATCATATGGATGTGAATGGACCAGAGCTGGGGAATCCACTATATCTTCCTCTTGCTGCATTCCTGGGCCACTGTGCCTAATTACTGTTGCCTGTAATGTAAAAATAAGTGGTAAGGTGGGAACAAGTGACTCCCAAGTATTAGGTAAGGCTGGCAGAATTCATGGAAATGCAGGATGGCTTTGAAGAAATAAAAGAGCTACCTCTTAGTTGGCTCAGAATGACCATCAAAATGGTGGCTGGGGACATGAGGAGTGTGGGGAGCAGGCTGCAGAACAGGCCTTGCTAAAGCTGACACAGGTCCACTTGAGACACAGTTCAGGGTCAACTCTGATTCAATGCCATAGCAAGGATCGTGTTCAAAGTGAACACTAAGCAAGTATTGGATTCTGCCGAGAATGGGCATATGGAACCATTCTGAGGTTGTTGGTGTCTGCAGGGGACAGAATGACCACATGGAGCAGTGGAAACAGCCCAAGGATCCTAGAATCAGACAGGTTCACTTCAAACCCCAGTTCTCCTAACTCCCTGTGGGTCTCTGGTCTCTGAGACACCCCAGTGAATCCCAGCCACTCATTCTGTGAAGTGAGGAAATACCCTCCAATGGTCAGGATGATTTACCAAGAGATCACTTAGGCACAAAATTGGCATTGTTCACCGCACAAAGTAAGTGCTAAAGACACGGGCTTTTTCCTTGATCTGAAGTAAGTATTGGCACTCAGTCCCAGAAAGTACACTTGAAAAGCCTCAGGTTATGGGCATTTCCCTAAATTAATGTGAAAACTTTAAACCTAACTGCAGTTTTCAGTCATCTCAGAGTTTATTATCACCAGTAACATGATGATTTACTGGTGAGGAGTTTTTCTGGGGTCCTGGGGAGGCAGCTGGGTGAGGGGGACTCACAATCCCTTTTCCAGGTCTGTGAGAGGCAGAGGTATGGTGAAGGGGGAGGAAGGAAGAAATGCACCCTCCTCCCCTCTTCTTCCTCCTTATTCATTATTTTTATAAAGCATTGGCTCTATTCTGCTACCTAACGAAAGAGATACTGCTGTTGACGCAGTAACTTCCCAGAAATAAAGGAATTATTTAAGAAAGTTAAAGTTTTTGAAGGACCAGGGTATTTCTTAGCCAATGGTTAGGAGTCTTTATAAAAAGGGCTGGATAGTAAGGATTTTCAGTTTTGCAGACCATATGGTTTCCGTGGTGACTATTCAACTCCACCATCACAGCACACAAGCAATCATATATGGGTAGGGTCACATTCCAAATAAAACTTTATTTATAAAGAATGTAACAGACCAGATTTGGTTGTAGTTAACCAACCTCTGGTCTACACACTTGCCAATCACCCTTCAGTCCATTACAGTCTGACCTTTGACATCTCTGCTCTACTACAAGGGCTCTGAAAGTATCTTCAATAGCCCCTTTGGTTACAAAATACAAAGGATAGTTTTTCAGCTTTTAAGTTATTTGACTTCTCTGCAGCATTAGCATGCTCTCCTTTTAAAACAATATTGTGGTAAAATATATGCAACCTAAAAGTTACCATTTTAAACATTATTAAATGTACAAATCTGTGGCATTAAGTACAATGTTGTGCAACCATTATCACTATTTATTTCCAGAACTTTTTCATCATTCCAAGCAGAAACTTTGTACTTATTAAACATTGTCTCTCTACTTCCCACAGTCCTTGGCTTCTACCAACCTTTAATCTTCTTTCTTTCTCTCTGAATTTGCCTGGTCAGTATTTTACATGTGTGGAATCATACATTCATTGTCTTTTTTGGTCTGACTTATTTCACTTAGTACAATATCTTCAAGGTTGGTCTATGCTAGAGTGTACATCAAAACCTCAGTCCTTTTTAATATTAAATTATATTCCATTGTATGGACATATCACATTTGTTTATCCATAGATCTGCTGATGGACACTTATATTGTTTCTACCTTTTTGGCTATCATGAATAATCCTGCTCTGAACACGGGTGTATATATATCTGTCTGAGTTATAGCTTTCAGTTCTTTTGTATATATATGCTGGATCATCTAATAGTTCTATGCTTAACTTTCTGAGGAACCACCAAATTGTTTCATACAGTAGTGGCACTATTTTACAGTTCTACCAGCAATACACAAACATTCAATTTCTCTACATGCTTGCCAACACTTATTATTTTCCATGTTTTGATATTAGCCATCTTAGTGGGTATAAAATATATGTTCTCCTTTTTGAACCACTGCATTCCCATAGCTTCCTGGAAATCACTCTAGTTTTCTTTTGCCTCTGATTAGCCAACATTCTATGATCATGTTTTATCCTTGGAAGAAAGGAGGATAGTAAAAATACCATGTCTCTCAAGTTCTCCTCTCCATCCCAAGGACCTAGCCAAGTTAAGGGAACAATGGGATCAAGCCTGGGTCAGAATATCCAGACTAAATGTGCTAGTCATAGGGGGACAAAGCAAGGTAAACTGGTATTTCCACTGCTTCTGTGGCCCATCTTATAAAATCCCTCTTCCTGTGATAACTGGCATGAAACAGAACACCTTGACTGGATGCACACAGCTGGTTGCCACTAAATAGAATGGAGAGGGATGGGAAGCACTGTTTTCTGGTGAAGCACGAGAGCCACCATGTAAACTAGAGGTGCACCTGTCCAAGCCCTTGCTACCAGTCTTCCTGTAAAAGCACCTCTCCAGCCTGTTGCCACTAGACTGTCCCCATAAGCATTTTTCAATAGACCTTATGTACACATTTCATCTCTTGGTGTCTCCTTTGGTCTCTCAGCCACCTATCCCACTGGCCTAGCACAACTGGATCATGGACAGTATGGAGCACTATAATCCTAGCATTATTACAAGAACTTTTCAGACAGCATCTCCTAAAACACCGATAACAGCCTTATTGGACTAAATAACTTGCCCCACGTCACACAATGAGTAATAAATGGCAGAGTCAATGTTCTGCCCCAAGCAGCCTGCCCCAGAGTTAATCTCTGCATGGCAGCATTGCAATGCCACCATTTTTCTGGACTCTCTCCATTCTCCTTGACACCTCCTGGGCCAATTTCCTAAATGCCTGTGTGCTAGGCCCTCTTTTTCCTCTATCCACCTTCCTTGGGCCATCTCATCACTTCACTGTCCTTAGCCACCCTTTATATACCCATGATTCTGACATGCAGGCCCACAGACCCAGGTACCTAGTGGATATGAGGATCTCTCAAATGTACTCCAAATTCGATGGGTCTAAATCAGAGCTTGCCTTTCCTTGAAACTTGTTCTTTCTGCCATTCCCTCCATCTTCATGATTAACATCATTGCCCATGACTCCCAGAGGCTGAAATCAGGCTGTTGTCCTGGTCCTTCTACCTCCTGACTTCCTTACCCAAACCATCACCAGGCCTTTTTACACTTCCTTCTAGAGTCTCTCCAGATTCCTTCTGCCCTGGCTCCCATCCTGTCTTCTACCATTTCTTCTTAAGAAGAGATCTCCTCTCATCTGCAGCAACCTCCTTGTTCTGGTCTTTTCTCTTTCCAGCCTCCTTTCTCAGCACAACCATTGAGATTCTTCTCAAAAGTGAGTCAATCATGTAACTCTTCTAATTTGTTAAATCTTTTTATTCTGAAATAATTATGTATTTACAGAGTAGTTGGGAAGATAGCACAGAGCATCATGGTATATCTTCAAGCAATCTCTTCCAGTATTAACATCTCAAATAACTATGGCATATTTATAAAAGCCAAGAAGTTAATATTATTACAATAATATTAGCTAATTTTATGAGCATTTTAATACTCATCTGTAGATCTTGCCTGTGGCAATTATTACTATAGTGTTCTAATAGTGGTTTTCTGTTTCCCTCATGCTTTCTATGTCTATTAATCAGAATTCATAAGAATGGAAGATTTGACCCTCCTTTCCCATTAATTTATTAATTCCATCATTTATAATTGTCACATTAAGCATGGGAGTATAAGACTGCAATATGGTCTCCTCCTGCTCATCCAGCCTACTGTCTCTGTCTTCTGCTCACACACAGCCATTTTGAGCCTCAAGAATTCACCCTAAATGTCCATGTCCTCATGCTCCATGTCTCCTTTCATGCTAGTCTCTTCCTGTAAAGTGTCATTCTCCCAAACTTGCTGAGTTAGAGCTGGTTGCTCTTTGCCCCTGAAAACAGCTCAAACTGTTTATAAGCACCAATTATTAGAAACCACTTAAACGTTCATTGGTAAGGACTAATTTGTGACATCTATAAAATGAGATACTTTGCAACACTTAAAAAGAAAAAAATAAAAGGGGCCAGGGTTGTGGCTTAGTGGTAGAGCATTTGCCTAATATATGTGAGGCACTGGGTTCGATCCCTGGCACTACATAAAAAAATAAACAAATAAAATAAAGGTATTGTATCCATCATCTACTCTCTCTATATCTATATCTATATCTATATCTATATCTATATCTATATCTATATAATATATAGATATAATGTAATGATAGGAAACATATCCAAGACTTATTTTTAAGTGAAAAAAAAGTTGCACAACAGTATGAGTATATATTGTTATTGTGGGTGCATGTTTCAAATTGTTTGTATATGTATCAACTCTGTAGAAAAACACATTATTGAGGCCATCAATAATGGCTACCTGTAGGGAGGGAAAGTGAGTAGTTTCAGGGCAGACACAAGAGGGAAATTTACTACTATGTATCTGTGCTGTCTCATATGGTAGCGATAGACACATGTGACTACTGAACACTTGAAACCTGGCCATTCCTACTCACAATATAGTGTAGTTTTAAAATACACTTTGTACCAATTTGAAGATCTCATTAATGTGTTTTATGCTGGTTAATAGTCAAACAATATTTTGAATATGTTGGTTCAAATACAGTACTAAAATTAATTTTTCAATATAGTCATTAGAAAAAATGTAAATCACAAATATTTTTATTGGATAGCCCTTCTGTATGCTCTTTCATACTGAACTGTCAAATGTGAATGTATTTCTATTGAAAAAATAAATAAAATAATAGTAATCAAAATGTATCAGTATGGAATGCTTTTCCCTCTTGTCCCACTTATTTATTAATTCCATCATTTAAACTCACCTTTTTCTCACAATTTTCTCCAAATTATATACTTAAGTGTTACCTTTTCAGGCTCCCTACCCAGCTGAGGGCAGTGCCTTGGCCTCAGTCCCCAGCCATCCTCTGACTACTTCCAGTGAAGACCTATCACGGCATATTGTAATTGCTAACTACTGTTAGCCATTTCTTCTTGTAGAAGAGATCTCTATATACTGATGAAATCTGCAATATTGCGGATTGATGCAATCATCAATATATAGAGTGAGCCCTCAATGACAGAAGACATGCCTTTCTCTGGGTCCCCAGACTCAGCACATAGTCCACCTCACTCATTTTGTGCTGAGTAGGGGAAATGTGTGCCAAAGTGGGGTCTGACAGGAAACTCCTCTGCTTTTGATGGGAGGAGAGGCGTTCTAATGGTGCATCTTAAAAACCAGGGAGGGAACTAGGGAGAGGAAAAATTCCCAGAAGGTATATCTTTCAAGGAAATGCAAATAATTTCCACTTAAACTTTTGGGTGACTGAGGTAGGGAAAATATAAGTGAATGGGGGGAAAGTAAAAAAAAAAATAAGGAAAACAAGTATCTGAAGTCTAAAGCCACCTATGCCAAAGAAGAGTAAACCCACAGCAGATTTTCTTCTCTGAGGCTATTTATCTTTTCATAAAGAATGTCCATCCCTTTGTGAAGGATGAAGGAAGTGTAGCCTTCTTCACAGAGTATATACTATACACTGAAACTGTACAAACTGTTTTTTCTTTAAATATGCTTACATTGTGTGGAATAGGTGGAAAAAGTCCTTGTCAGGGAGGCGCTAGGCTGTCCATTAGGGAGCTGGCCACTTGCAGGATAGCAGGAGCAGGTGTTAGTAATTAACTCTCCCTTTGTGTGAACCAAGGAGCCATTAAATAGCCACAGAGGTGGGGAAGGGAAAGCACTCAGCTGCTGCTTTTCCAGCAGCAGCTCTTTTATAAGGAAAATCGGGAGAACCTACAACAAAGAGAGTCATTGGGCCCTTACCTTTCTCTGGTTTAGACCAAAGCCTGGCTCTCTTGGCACCTGTGACCAGCAGGCAGCCATGGGGTCATGCCCAGCACCTCAAGGGTTCATTGAAAGGAAGCCTATATGGCTGACTCAGATGAATGAGGGCTTTGCAGTAGAGACAAGAGTAAGGCCAAAGACACCACCAGGGAGATGTCCACAGAAAGCACACCAGGTAGGTTCCTAGCCACGAGAGCACACCAGGGCACTCAGAAGGTGTATCTGGACCATTCTCAGGTTGGCCGTATTCTTTATTTCAAGTACTATCTGAAAGGTAGAGGGTCTCAAGATGTGGTTCCTGGATCAGCAGCATCTGAGAACTTGTTAGGAATGTGAATATTTGGTTTATACCCAAAGGACTTAAAAACAGCATACTATAGTGATGCAGCCATATCAATGTTTATAGAAGCACAATTCACAATAGCTAAATTGTGGAACCAATCTAATGCCCTTCAATAGATGGATGGATAAAGAAACTGGTATATATACATAGTGGAATATTACTCAGCATTAAAAGAGAATAAATTCATGGCATTTGCAAGTAAATGGATAGAGTTGAGAATATTATGCTAAGTGAAGTAAGCCAATCCCAAAATACCAAATGCCAAATGTTTTCTCTGATATGAGGATGCTGATCCATAATGGGGACAGGGTCAGGGGGCATGGGAGGAAACTTCAGATAGGGCAAAGGGGAGAGAGGAAGAGGAAGGGGACAGAAGGGTAGGAAAAACGTCAGAATGAGATGGATATTATTACCCTAAGTACACGTATGAAGACACGAATGTGTGACTTTGTGTACAAACAGACATGAAAAATTATGCTCTATAAGTGTACTATGAATTGAAATACATTCTGCTGTCCTATGTAACAAATTAGAATGAATGAATGAATAAATAAATAAATAAATAAATTTTAAAAAACAGTGCCAAATACGACTAGTGAAGAAATAGACAAAGGGAGGGTTGATGAAAAAGAGTTTTGCCTTGTTCCTAATAGAAAGCTATTGTAAGGAAAGTGGCAGAAGTTACAGGACAAGATTTGCATTTTGCAAAGGCCACCATATTGTATGGGGAAAGGATTGGAAGGAGACAAGAGAAGAAGCTGGGAGACCAGTTAGATTATGCCTATAGTCTAGATGAAAACGTATATGAGCTTAAAGCAGGATGGTGGAAGTAAATGAAAAATTTCAAAACAAGCTTACAATATACATAATGGAAAAAAGTTCATGTCCATAATCTATCTTTTAAAAATCTCACAAATCAGATAAAGGCAATTTTAACAGTGAAATGTTGGAGGAGATGTCTAACCACAGGAGATTTGCAAACTCCACTATGGCATACTCCCCAGATGAAATCCTACCCAATCATTTAAAATGAATATGTCATATATCTATGGATATTGGCACATTTTGCTGTAGGACAGAAGTAGGCCACACCAGTGGGGAAGAACAGTCTTTTTCAAAAAATGAGTTCACAAGTGAATATCCACATGCAAAAGAATGAAATTGGACCCCTACCTCACACCACACACAAAAATTAACTCAAATTGGATCACAGACTGTACATCACGATGACTGTAGTTAATAAGAATACATTGTATATTTGAAAACTGCTAAGAGTAGATTTTAACAGTTTTCACCACACACACAAATAAAAACATGAGGTAATTAGCTATTCCACAATGTACACATATTAAAACATCATATGATAAATCATAAAATAGTTTTTATTTATCAAAAAAAAAATAAAACAAATTAATGAATCATGTATTGGTAGCCCCCAACGAGTTCTAGATTTATGAATATGTTACATTAAGTGGCAAAAGGGAATTAAGGTAGCAGATAGAATTAACATGGTTGATCAGATGACTTTAAAATAGGGAGAGTATCTTGGATTATGCAGGTGGACCCTTAAATATAGAAGAACAAGACTGATGAGGAAGTTAGAGTAATTAGACATGAGAAGAACACAACCTGGCATCGCTGGCTTTGAAGATGTAAGACAGCTATGCCCAAGGAATGTGAGCAGCCTCTAGTAGCTGGAGGAGGCAAGAGGATAGGGATTCTTCTCTAGAGCTTTGTCAGGGTACAGTCTTGTGGACACCCTGATTGCAGCCTAGTGAGACGCATTTTGGACTTCTGACCTCCAGAACTGTAAGATGATAAATTTGTGGGCTGGGGCTGGGGCTCAGCTGTAGTGCACTTGCCTCGAATGTGTGAGGCACTGAGTTCGATTCTCAGCACCACATATAAATAAATAAAATAAAGGTCTATCAACAACTAAAAAAAAATTAAAAATGACGAATTTGCATTGTTTTAAGCCACTATGTTTGTATTAATTTGTTACAGAAACCGTAGACATTAATAATAGGCCTAAATGTAAGAGCCTAAAACTTTAAAAACTGTAGAAGAAAACACAGGAGTGATTTCATTTCCTTGGGTTAGGTGAAGACTTCTTAGGTATGTTACCATGAGTGACAGAGGAAAAAATAAAACTTTATCAAAATCACAGACTTTTGTGCTGCTCGTAATATTATCATGATATTGAAAAGACAACCCCGAGAATACAGAAAGTATTTGTAAATCATGTATAAGGAACTTGTACCTAGAATACATAAAAATTCTTGCAACTTAATAATAAAAAATAAAACAATAGCCCAATTTAAAAAAGGGCAAATATTTTGAGTAGACATTTCTCCTAAAAGAACAAACAAACATGAATGGCCAAGAAGCATAAGAAAAGATGCTCAACATCATTAGTCAATAAAGAAATGCAAATCAAAGCCACAATAAGATATTACTTCATAACCACTAACCAAAAGTACAGGTGTATGGATAAACTGGAATTCCTATATACTATTGGTGATAACGTAAAATGGTACAGTTGCCTTGGAAAACAGCCTGGCAGAAGCACCGTGAAGTTAAAGGTAGAATTAACACACGATCCAGTAATTCTACTCTTAGGTATATACACAAGAGATATGATAACATGTGCTTGAACAAAACCTAGGACATGATTGTTCACAGAAGCATTATTTATGAGAGCCAAAAAGTGGAAACAACTCAAATGTACCTCACCTGATAAATGAATAAATAAATGTGGTATATCCATACAACAGGTTATTATTTGGCTATAAGAAATTAAATACTGATACAAGCCCCATGATGGATGAGCCTTGAACATGTCATGCTAAGTGAAGGAAGTCAGTCCCAAAAGACTATTTGTTAAATCATTCCATTCATATGAGAGATCTAGAATAAGCACATTTATAGAGACAAAAAAAAAAAAAAAAGAATGGTTTCCTAGGCCTGAGGTCCATGAGGAAGAACTGGGAGTAACTGCTAATGGGTATGGAATTTCTCTCTGGGGTGATGAAAATGCTCTGAAGTTGGATTGTGGTGATGGCTGCAAAACTCTGTGAATACAATAAAAAAAAACCAGAATGGTACATTTTTAAATAAGTGAATTATATAGTATATAAATTAGATATTAATAGAGCTTTTTTAAAAGTAGGTCATAAAATAGCACCCTTTTGGGTAAACATAAAAGGTAATCACCATATTCTTATTTTTTAAATTTTAGTTATTGACTAGTTTTTTTATAGTGAGCAAAAAATAAATATAGTAATCCTCCCCCAAATTATTCATTTAGAAAAACAATGAAATAAATGTGGGAAAGACTATGAATAAGCAACTGGCAAATGAAGATATATGGATGCAATATAAAAATGTGATGTGAAAAACAGTTTAACATTGGTAGTAACTACAGAGATGTAAAATCAAATAACATGTGGTTATGCTGATGCAATACACTGAAAATAATTTCTTTGAGTGATAAATATACATTATTGGTGAGTGTTTAGGGAGGGAAGTGGGTGGTCTGACACAGGGCTGGCAAGATTGTTAGTACAGGAGCTTTAAGGGCCAGGCTTCTGTATTGTTTTTGGTACAAGGGATTGAATCCAGGGGCGCTTAACCACTGAGGCACATCCCTAGCCTTTTTTATTTTTAATTTTAAGACAGGGTATCACTAAGTTGCTTAGGGCCTTGCTAAGTTGCCAAGGCTGGCTTTGAACTTTCGATCTTCCTGCCCCAGGATCCTGAGTCACTGGGATTACAGGTGTGTGCCACAATGCCCAGTTTGTATTATTTCTTTGATATTGAGTCTTAGTCCCTAAGGTCAGCTTAATTGAATGCAATGAGCACACAATTCACATGGAATCATAACAAGATCTTAATCAACAGATCTGGAGTGGGGCCTGGGAGTTTGAATTCCAATAGACCCTAGTGATATGGTGTCCTTGTTACATGAGTGTCCACACTTGGAGTTACAAGGCTCTAAGCAGGAAATATCAGAAGGTTCAATAATGTATACACTTTTAATGAACATCAGTTACTTTTCTAGGAATGGCATGGAAAGTTTCCATCTTGGAATTGTTTAAAATAGTGAAAAATTTTAATATACATGTTTAATTATAGTATCTCAGTTGCTTTATTGTACATTTATTACTAGTACTTAATTATAAAAATAATGTGCTGTAATATTCATTGATACCAACTGGTGTTTACTATATTGATGTGAAAATTTTGTGTTAAGTGAAGAAAAGTTACAAAAAAGGATTTTGTGGATAAAACCATTTTCATTGTAAATACACATATTGAAAATGTGATTATAAGACTATTCTCCAGCATGTTAATGCAAGCTACCTCTGAGTGGCGATTTTTACTTCCTCCCCGTTGCTAATCTATATTTTTTCGTGTTCTAACCACAAACACAAAGTTTTTGTTATAAGAATGAGTCTTCAATTTATTTCCATCCTGCTCAGATTGCTAGGGATTTGCCTCATGGCAACCCAGCTCAGCCAAAAGATGCAACAGCTCCATCTAGAGGTTACTCACTAAAACTGCGGACACCTGGTCCCAGAAACCCAGGGAAGGTGTACAATATTGGCTCAGCAAATACAGCTCATGTTGCAAAATGCACACACTTGTCAGGTAACTATCTCAGAAGACTAACTTTCCCATCAGCTAAGGTATTCATTATCTTTGTAAATGTGTGACTTTAAAACCTTTACCAATAGGACTGATAAAATATTTTTAGTGGATTAGCAACAGGGAGATAAGCAATTCCTTAGTTTTCTTCTAAGGGTTTTTTCATCCCCCTCCTTCTAAGGTTAATTTTAATTAAATAGAGCTAATTTTCTGATTTGAATTGAACAGAGATGATTGTTATTTTCTGGTTAAAAAAAAAGAAAATAGCTTTGCATGTATTAGCCAAGTTGTCAACCATCTATATCACAAATGGATAGCACTGGATATTCTGTAGAAGAGCTTAATGAACATATGTAAAGTAAATTCTAGGTTACACAGTTCTGCCTTTGGAGTTCTGGCCAGTGTTAGGAGTCTTGACATTCTGATGACTGAGAACCTCCTGGATCCTGTTTCTCTTCCTGCCTTGCTTCCTCCGGGCCATGGCAGGAGGCAAGTACTAAAGTTTCCAGTAATCACCATTGCATGTATGCCCATGACACAGCAACGCTACAGTGTGACCCTGCTTGGGCCCTTATATTAGTCTGTAGAACTCACAGAAATTTCTGAGGATGTGGAGAAAGTACCGTAAACTGGAAAGACTGATGTTGACATAAAAGCTCCAGGCTGGAGTTATGAGTGAGCTGGAGAAGAGAACAGGAAGGGAGACATAGGGATGGTTTGCACGTCCATGAGGGGTTCTGATGCAGCCCTGGGCTCCCTCCACCCACACCATTCACCAGAGTTCAGGGTCCAGCTGTTGAATTTCTCCTTCTCTTATTTGTCAGCTGGAAAATATTTATGATTTCGATCTTACATATCTCCCAATGGCTCATATGCTGAAGGCTTGATCCCCAGATGTTGGTATTATTGAGATGTGGTGGAAATTTTAGGAGGTGGGGCCTCTAGAAGGGAGTCAGGTCCTGGGGGGCATGCCCTTGAAGAGGATATTGGGACCCTGGCCCCTTCCCCTCTCTCTCTTTGCTTCCTGGCCACTATAAGGTGAGCAGCCTGCTCCACCACACACTTCCCACCACAGTGTTCTGCCTGACCACAGGCCCCAAAGCAACAGAGCCAACCAACCATGAACTGAAACCTCTGAAACTATGAGCCAAAGTAAATCTTTCTTCCTTATAAGTTAATTCTTTCAGGTATTTGTTCACAGCAATGGAAAACTGAAAATATATGAGGAACTAATTCAGAGAAAAGAGCTAAATAAGTGACCACTGAATTGAAATAATACCTCTCCCTGCATTTCAACAAAAGAATAATGATAACATTTAACGAGTGCTTCATTTATGCCACTGTGTTGAGACCATGAACAACCATGTGTCTTTCAAATCACATAACAAGTTGAAGTTCAGGTCTTTTTTGCAGATGAACAGACTAAGGCTTAGGGAAGTGAAGCTCATAATCACAAAGCTAGTCAGTCAGTGGCAAAGCAGAGATTCTAATCCAGGGCCTCTGTCCCCACAGTTGAGACTCTTACTCATAGTGCAACAGAAGAGTCTTGCTGATTCCAGTTCTACCAGTTCCCATCATCTCCCCTCACTTTTTCAGTAGCCTCCTAACTGGTCTCCAAGCTGCTACTCTGAGTGACATTTTAAAACAAAAGTGGAAACAGGTCATTTCCTTATTACTTCAAAGGCTTCTGATTGCCCTTAGGATAGATGAGAGGTTTTTAGTCCTGAATTAGGAAGTCCTTAGCCAGTCCTTACTCCCTGGGGCAGTAGGATCTGGCCCCCTAGTACACCATTCACCACCCCCTTAATTTGCTGGTCTTTCTATAGTTGTGGCTTCTTCCTGCTGCATACATTCACATTCACTTTTCCTGTAGCTGTAAACTCTCTTCCCTCCCTTTGCCCAGCAAAGCCTGCATGTCTTCAGGGGCTCAAACTCCAGCACACTTTTCCAGTGAGGAATTCTGACTCTCAAATCTAAGCACCCCTCCTCTGTCCACTACCCTGTTCCTTTCTCTCCTGGCCCCTTCTCTTCCTCTTTGGGCCCTTTCATTATCCACAACACAGATTCCTCATGTGTTCAATAATCTTCTCCACTAGACTATAAGGTTCATGGGGCGGGGGAGGGGGAACACACCTTAGGTGCCAATACACATCTATTAGGCAGACACTACCCTAATTCACAGGGCTGAATCCCTAATCAAGGCACACTAGATGAGGATATAGTTTGGTAACAGGTCCTTTCAAAGTTTTCTCCAATCACTGGCAACAGCTGACACCACTATGTAGGGATGGTCTGTTGCCATTTTTGGGTTTAATTACCTGTAACCCACCCCTCCCCACCTCCCAGCAAACAGTAGCCCAAAGAATACTGTTTGGCCTCCTCAATGTACAGCCAGCCACCAGGGTGACCTCTGACTATGGGCTTCTTGTCCTTCTTCAATCTCTCATCTTTCCTGACCTCTTTCTCTTCCCCCTTCTCCCAGCCACAGGAACTAAGCTGGCAAACTGTGCAGCAGTGCCATAGTGAGCGGGGAGTTCTGACTTCTGCTGACCTCCGTCTTCTAGAACCACTCAAGGACTTGGACAGGGTGAAGGGGCATGCGCTGCGGAAGTGGCCATTTCAGAGGATGACCGCCTGTTCTGTTGGGGGCGCCCCAGCTTACATATAGAATTTGTTCACGTGTTCAGAATAATTTCTACTAAGGTGTTTTATTTTCTTCCTCCAACAAGGTTTAGAAGAAGATAATTTAAAGCCATCAGCTACTAGCAAAAGTAGCCAGAGGGAATCAGTAAAAATGGCAGTAGATGCCATAGCAAAATCACCACCATCTAGCAGCATGGATGTGGGAGCCTCAGAGATACTGCTCTGAGGGTTTCTGAGGGTGGTAACTCATCCTTGTAGCACAATTCCAAAGCAGGCTCCCACAAGCCATAACCACAATTCATATTTCCTACCATCAATACACACAGCATGTTTGTATGTTTTGAATAGATAAACCATATAATTTTTAAAGTCTTGAGCAAAAGATGGAGGGTTTTAATATTATTGTGCATGTTCTTTATTATTGTGTTAGGCATTAGGCTGAGAGGTAGATACGATCCCTATTTACTTCTCAATCCTATGGCTATGTCTCCCTCATTTCCCAGTTGATGAAGCTGAAGACAGGGAGAGGTTAAATTATTTTCAGCGTACCTTAAGGTAATACGGAAATGCAAAGAATAGTTTGGACAAATTTTTAATAATTTTATCACTTCTGAGTTTGGAATATTGTTGAAAAAATAATTTCCTTTATTTCTCCTGTCTTTCTTTACTAAGCTCCCCCTTCTCAAACCAGCACCTGGCATCCAGAGTGTTTACTCTAACATAAAACACAATACTGTAGTTAATCACTAACCCAAGCTCTCAGCTGAATCTGTTAGGTGAAAAATCAAACAGACCTCTTGCTTACATAACCACAATTCATATTTCATATGAACAACACACGACAGGTTTTGAATAGATAAACCATATAGTTAGTTTTTAGGCAATTAGGAAATTTGTTTTCCCGAGGTAACAAAGAACAAAATGGTGCTGGCATGTTTAGAAGAATGTCAGATGCTATCAGAAAAGGGGAAAGTTTTAAAAACTCATCTCTTGTTTCATCAAATTTATTAGTGAAGGTATAGCTAGCTGTTGTGACAGATAAATCTTGAAGTCTTGATGGCGTGACACTTTCATTTCTTGAGAGAGCCTAATTGATACTTTGGGGAATGAATCAATGGCTTGGAACCTTTCTGTGTGTGTCCACAGGGCACTTTCAAATATTCAAAAGTTTTGGCTGTACATTTGAAAGTATTACAGTGAATACTGATTATAAAAAATGAAAGTTTTTGGAAGTCACAGAAACTTTCCACTATTGTCACTTTATTTACTTTGTTGTCTTCCATTTGAGAACTGTTTTACTGACCTGACCACATGCTTTTTTTATAGTCATGAGAGGAAGTATTTACATATTTCAATAAATATCTATCTTCATGCATTTGTGCTACTATAACAAAACACTTGAGATTGGGTGATGTTTAAAAAAAATATAAATATATTTCTCATAATTCTGGAGGCTAGAAGTTCAAGATCAAAGCACCAGCAAGTTTGGTGCCTGGTGGGGGCCTGTCTCTACTTTCAGGATGGTGCCTTACTGCTGTGTTCTCACCTTGGCAGCAGGCAGAAAGGGAATAGTGAATCCTATGAGGAAGCTCTTTTATAAGGACTCTGATCCCATTCACAAGGAGGGAGTCCTCGTGACTCAATCACCTCCAAAAGTCCCACCTCTTAATATATGCCATTGGAGGTTAAGTTTCAACATTAATTTTGGGGGACATTTGGACAATACTACTAGTCATTCTTTCTATATATTGTAACTTGACATGATACCTGTGTCTTACCTCATGGCACAGCACATTATACCTCATTCTGTGCTACGCCCATAACTTGTTCAGGTCAAACTACCCTCTGACAGATGCTATAAGAGAATCTATTTTACAGTGAAGCAAAAATAAATTTTCCATCCAGAGCAAAACTTGGTAGAATACCTGCGTGCCCTTGCTCTGCAATAACCCACCACTGGCTCTAGGGATTCATGTCATCTAATTGGAAATAAGTTAAATAAAAGCCACAACATTTGCACAAGTGATGTATTACGCTTCCTTTCACATACACAGTCCTTTGTCCAGCCCATAAATTTGTCTAGAGAGATTCAACATTGTGTTTCCAACATAGCATTAAGAAATAGTTTCTTTCAAGAACCAAAAAACTAAACACAACTTTAAAAAAAAGACTGAACCTAAAAACAGATCCATAAAACTGCCAAGAATGCCTAGGTTTCTACTTGGTAGACCTTTAAGGGACTGTCTCCTAAAGAGAAAGAAGTAACTTGAAAATATTCTGCCTGTGCCAGTAATGTGTGATTTAAGAGAGGAAATACTTAGAGGCTTAAGAGACCTTTGCAGGGAGCCTGGAAGCTGGCTGCAAGTTTGAAGACATTTGCATTCCCTGGAATCCAGGCTCATTTCTCTCTGGGAACCACCAGGAAGTAAAGTCCATAAACTGAGATTTTAGAAGGACTCTGAAGCTGGCCATGAATCAGAACAAATGAAACTTGGTGCAAGTGGGTAGCAATTCATCGTGATGTTGTCCCAGTCTACAGGGAGAAAATTCAGACATTTACAGTGAAATAGTGATGGGTCAGTGAAAATGCTTTAGCATTTGATATCCAGGAACAGAACATAGCTGAACAGGGTTGGTTCCTATTTCCATGGCTCAATAGATTCAGCTATTGTTTACTGGGAATCTGCAGAGTGTCATGCTGGAAGCTCCTGCACAAATGACACTCAGCCCTGACCTCCAGGGGCTCAAGGTCAACAAGGATGGGGGAGGGCTAGGATTCTGTAGGGATGTTATAGCAAAGCTACACTTAAGAGGCCAGTGAGATTTCTCTGCTTTTCAAAAACCCCAAGATTTCTCTGCTTTTCAAAAACCCCAACCGATTCTGGCTTTTCAGGATGATTTAGGATGCAGACTTTTGAGTCCTGTTTCCTTTGAGCTAGAATGTTCTATCCATGGTCTAGGATAACGGCAGTCAGTTATTTCTAACTCATTACTTGGGAAAATATCCCAGTAATCCACAAAATCTTTGCATGAAGTTCTTTCTGCATTGTAAATCTGTCTCCCTGACTCTTGACTGCATAGTTTGCATGAACTTATCTATGGGCATCTTTTGACCATCTCCCCTGTTGGCTCTGTGCCCAGGCCTGATTTTGTCCAGTCCCACCACTGCCTTCTGCATATTTCCATTGACAAGTCTTACCAATGTTTCAAATCCAAAACTTCTATAATTAAACCCACAGTCTGGTGGTTATGAGTGTCAGTTTTAACATTAGGCTGCCGAAAGTCAAATCCAGGTCATACCACTTAACTGGCAACTAAATTGATCTCTATGGGTCTTATGTCCTTTTTCCCTTCTTGGTACCAGGGATTGAACCCAGGGACACTCACTGAGCCACATCCCCAGCCCTTTTAATTTTTTTGAATTTTGATATAGGGTCTCACTAAGTTGCTTAGGGCTTCACTAAGTCATTGAGGCTGGCCTTGAACTTGGGATCTTCCTGCCTCAGCCTCCTAAATTTCTGGGATTATAGGCATGCATCAACACCTGGCTTGTGCCTCATGTTCTTTATCTACAGAATTAGGTGATTGATCGTCCCTATTCTTTAACACTATAAGAATTAATTGAGGTATTCCGTGTAAAATATAGCATGGTATCTGATGCACAGAATGTGATCAGTAAATATTATCTATTTTTATTATTCATTGCAAAATTGATGTCTGTATTTCTGTCGTTGGTAACAACTAGTTTCTTGTAAATTTGGCAGAGTATGCTAAGGATTGGAGAGTCTAAGATTACAGTGGCCATGACAGTATCTGCTCCTGGTTGGCCCCTTTTGATGCATGGAGAGGGATGAGAGGGTGGGTGGGAAAGGCATGTGTATAAAGCAAGAAAGTCTCTGATCTCATCCCTATCATCCTCTTCCACTCATGGCAGATACTGCTAGTCATTTACAGCACCCTTGCTCCCCCTTCCTGAGCTCAAGATCCTCTCAAGGCAGCATGAGGGTCAGCATCCAGTGGATCAAACTTGGCACACTGGAAGAAATTATCTGTCACACCTCCTCAGAAGCAGCAGCTTCTACTGTGGAGAAGGTAATAGAAAAGGAAGAAATCAAACCACAAGTCAGTTGCACAGACTATTAAAAATCAAAGAGTCAACCGGGTACGGTGGTGCACACCTGTAATCCCAGCGTCTCTGGAGGTGGAGGCAGGAGGATCGAGAGTTCAAAGCCAGCTTCAGCAATGGTGAGGTGCTAAGCAACTCAGTGAGACCCTGTCTCTAAAGAAAATACAAAATAGGCCTGGGGATGTGGCTCAGTGGTTGAGTGCCCCTGAGTTCCATCCCAAGTACCAAAAAAAAAAAAAAAAGTCAAGGAGTCACTGTGTGAGTCTGCAAATGGCTTCTGCCAACTGGCAGTTGTGGGTGTTGGTCTCTCTGGTTCTCCATAGGACCAGCAGCAGTCTTAGGAAGCAAATCTGGCCCTCAGCATAACACCTGACTCAATTTTCTTCACTCCATTTTTCTGTCCCTCACTTTTATTCTCTTTTCTCAGAGGACACTGAGCTACACAGCAGTATTTTCCAGAGGTGTATGGACCATTTCTTCCTTGGAATAATCTAGATAAAATACGTCCATGGTCAAAGTCAAACAAGTCTGGGAGAGACTGTCCCCCAGGAAACTCTGTAAAGGTTACAATAAACATGAAGATGCCAAAGGCTTAGAGAAGGCCTGCAGGACAGAAGGCTGTTGCCCTATTTAACCCAGGGTTCCCCAAATGTTTGTCATCAGAACCATTTTCCCCAACCTAATATCTCTTCATATCCCAAGATCCAGTGTGCTATTGCACACATTTTTTGGAAACATTTTTTTGCCAAATTAAAACTATTTTTCTCTTATTCACCACACCAATTAGTCACCAAGTCCTGACTAATTTTTGTTTTTGTTTTTTTTTTTTACCAAGCATCTCCCAGTTCCACCTCCTCCTCTTTTTTCTCAGGGCTTCCACTCTGCTCTATCCAGTGGATCCAGTGTTTAAGCCCCTTCCCCTGGCCATCCCTGCCATCTGACTCCCGCATCTAACCACCTTCCTATTCCCCTGATGTCAATTGAGTTGGTTGAAGAGCGATCCCCAAAGGATATTCCTATGTCTTGATCCCCAGAACCTGAGAGTGGGACCTTGTTTGGAAAAAGAGTCTTTGCAAATGTTACCAAGTTCAGGATCTCATAATGAAATCATCTTGGGTTATCTGGATGGGCCCTGAATCTAATGACAAGTGTCCTTTTAAGGGACACAAAGAGTCACAGAAAGAAGGCCAGGTACAGATGGCAGCAGAGATGAGAGTGATGCAGTCCTGAGCAATTGCTGGGGTCCCCAGAGTCTGGGAGAGGTAAGGACAGCGTTTCCCCAGAGCTGTAGGAAGGAACACAGTCCAGATGACACCCCGACTTGGGGGTCTGGCCTCTAGAACTGTGCGAGGACACATTTCTCTAGTCGTAAGCCACCACCTCTATGGTGACTTCTTGCATCAGCCGTAGGAACCTCTGAAGTCCTCGCAACATCTGTTCACCCATCTCCAGAAGGAAGCAGCATGTGCCTGTGCTGATCTGTCACTGAAGTGTTGACTCCCCGTTCCCACAATGTGCCAAGAAACACCATGTGGTCACCACTGTGGTGCTGAGTCCATGTGCACTGTCCAAGTGCAAGGGGGACAGCACGGAAGGCTCACCTGCCCCTGTCCTGGTGTCAGACTAGAGTCTCATGAAGTCGCTGGCTTCAAGATTGCCACCTTCTGAACTTACTCGATCCTCCTTCTCACTTCTCAGGTATATCCCCACAAAACCCACTCCCTCACCAAAGAACACTTAAGAACACCATGGAAGCCTTCCAATTATACTTAGAGACAGAGGGTTAAAGAGTGCATTCTGGGAAGTGCACCGAAGGTGGACAGCGATTCTGGTTTGCTTGTTCTCTTTGCTTTGTGTTCCTCTCTCCACATTTATTCAGTCAATCAGTCAGCGAACATATGTTTGTTGACCACATGTTAAGTGACACTATGTCCTGAATTGGTCATATTTAAGTATGAGTTTCTGAATGCATCTCTTTCAGTCAATCAGCAGTATTTTCCAGTTGTCTGAACACTCAATTAGCAGGTATATTGCCCCCCTTAATATCATATGTCCTCAGGCCTGGCTCTGCCATCTCCCAGCTGGGTATCTCTCTGGTTTTTTCACTCCATCTCAAAGGCCTTCTTCATCTGCAAAGCCTGGTCCCCACCAGGAATTACTGTGTGTGCCTGTGACAGGCACATTTTGTGAAATGGCAAGACAAGAAGCCCCTAACTTTCAGGGAATTTGTTACACAAAGGGACACAGACTGACTCACCAACAGGTGGCTAGACATGCCCCTTACCAATTTTTGTAATCATTCCTTCAAACAAAGAGCCCTTGAGAAGAAAGATCTCATCTTATTCATTTTGATGTCTGGAGTCTGGAACATAGTCGGCACCCAATGCACATCTGTAAAACTTCTATTATTCATGAAAATGTTTCCCAAAAGAGCTCCAAGGAACATTCAGTGATAGCAAAATCTGATCCACCAGGTGGATCAAAAAGAAAACAGTAATTTACAGGTTAATGATTATTTTGGAATACAAAGGAGACCCTGGGAACAACCCAAGAGACCATCTTCTTACTCATGGCCACTTGGCAGAGAAACTCTCAGCCGTTTCACGGTGGTTCAGTTTTCCTAGAAGCCTAGGTGTTTTGGAATCAGAGTACCAGACATGTGGTTAGAAAGCAGCTTTGCCAAGATCACAGAGATTAAGAAAACTGAGATCTGATCATCCACCCATGTTTTTGGATAGGAATAGATGAATGTCAAAGAAAATACATTTTTTAAGTGATGAAATGGATTCAATTAAATATGATACCTAAAGAATCTTATGTCATTTATTGAAATAATTTCTTTAAAAAATACCCCGCATATTTGTTTTCTTTTAAAATCATGGAAAACTAAAACCACCAAATTATCCACGATTCTACCACATTTTTTTTTTTTTGGTTGGTGGGGAGAGTGGGGAAGTAGACAGTTTTTTGGGGTGTTCATTATGTGAAATTTAAAGGAGGGGAAAGTGCCAGGTGTGGTGGCACATGCCTGTAATCCCAGGGGCTTGGGAGGCTGAGGCAGGAGGATCGCTAGTTCAAAGGCAGCCTCAGCAATGGCAAAGCACTAATCAACTCAATGTGACCCTGTCTCTAAATAAAATACAAATAGGGCTGGAGATGTGGCTCAGTAGTTGAGGGGAAAGTCTTATACCAATAGTGTTACTTTTAGAGTCATAAGTGGAAGACAAGTAACCAATAACTTCTTTCCTTTCTAGTCATAATATTCTCTGTTTCACGATATTCCATTTCCACCTTTATCTTCCCTGAGTCTAACACTTTAGGTTCCTCCCTGGCCTGGTAGTTGGTCTATCAACATTTCAAAATCAGTATAGTCCTGAAAGGACACCGTTGGCCACTCATGCCCAAGATTTCTCTTCCAACTTTGTGTTACTACAGTCGTTTATTCTTTTTGGACTTACCAACTCTTCTTGGGAAGCACTCCCTGAGTCCAGCTTACATCAGCGCTTCACTTGAGGCAGACAGCATGAGGATGTGACCTCTATCTAGTGTCAGGTTGCCAGGGTTCAAAAATCTCAGGTCTACTTACAAGGTGTAACTTTGGGCAAATTGTGTAACCTATCTAGAGCTCAGTTGGTCTATCAGGAAAAGGGGAGCAAGAATAGTTACTAAGCATAAGATGGTTGTTTATTGAAGGAATAATATCTGCTAAGTGCTCAGCATATTGGAACAAAGTCACTCCATTGGGGCTGTGGTGAGATAGTGTCTAGCACCTAACCCATTGCCTGGCAGAGTCCAAGCCCTCCATGAACACTGGTTATAGTTACTATTATCCAGAGAACAACATCAACCTGAGACCTTACTAAGATTAGGGATATCTACACTTGAATATGTTTCTTTTTTTTCAGAGTGGAGCAGTACACAACCACTCCCTTTCCAACCGGGTCTTCCACTTTTGGAAAAATGCCTCTTTTGTCTGAGAAAGAGAGCAGATCATCCCATCACCTTCCTGAGAATAATTAAGCCCATATTTAAGGGTGTAAGGCCAACAGAGGAAGGATCCCCAGGTATCATAACTTCTTGTATAAATTAGCAAGAGGAACAGCATTTTCCATACCCTAATTGAGTACATTAAGAACACGGGATTAAAGAGAACATGTTTCCCTGCAGGGAATAAGGTTAACTTTCAACTCTCTACTCCTAAGGAAGGGTTTATTTTGTGCAATCAAACAATGCATGTACATTCCCCAAAGCATCCTGCACTTCTGAGGTCTCACCGATCCACTTCTTTACTTTCCTGCCTGGGGTCTCTGGATAATTAAAATAAGAAGGGTCTGATCTGTTCCACTCCTCGACATTTGTGGTTGACAGAAGAAGCTACATATGTCCACAAGTGTTCCCCTCCTTCCGGGGACCCTCCAGTAGCTTCAAAGCTTCAGCAGAAGTTCTTTTTTGTTTTGTTTTTCTTTAAATAGAAATGGCATCAAGTCTTCAAGGTAATTCTTGACTTCTCAGCCTGCTCAATAAAGACAATCAATTTTACACAAAGCGAAGCTTAGACCTTTGTCTATGGGCCTATAGGAAAGACAAAGGAGTCATTTTTCAATTTTTGTCACAGAACAGTGACAGAGAAAGGAGGTATGAGATTGCAAAAATCTACCATGAAAGCAGAGATTTAGGGAACGCTAAGCTGAGCTCTTGGACCCATGTTGATGTGATTGGGTCACTTGGCACCAACTTTCTAGCTCTTGCAAATACTTGTTAGGTAAATTGTTAGGCCAAAATGGCAGTGATGATGCCAAAAGGGAAATATGTGTAAACAGCATGTGTCAACCGAGGCTGCAGCCTGAAGTGCACCAGATACAAATGTTCTTCTACTTTCTTCTGTCCTTACTTTGCTTAGTGTCATATCCTCTGTGTCATGTCCCTGTGTCTCACAGCTACTTTGTTACAGGAATACGAATCACTGTTAAACTTTTAGCCATCCTTTTCCTGAGATACACTGGCCAGTGTTTCTGTTCAGGCCCAGGAAAAGTGCCCCATTAAAAACCAAGGCCTCTGACGATTGGCTTGATTTGGATTGTAAATGTAGACAGTTGCCCTCTTGCAAGGAGAGCAATTCACAGGTCATTACATCTGCTGATCCTCTGAAAAAGATGCCAGGATTTTGCCAGAGTGTGCCCTGAAAAATAGCCAAGGCACAAATTAACACCCACTTTCCGGCAATGGGAATCATTCCTGAAAAAGCCACTTCCGCAAAACCCGAGGCAACTTGGAATAATCCAGGAGCCAAGACACAATTTATTACTTCACAAAAAACACAGAATTCTGATCCAGGAGCAAACTAGCTGCTGGGTTTTTTCCTTTCCCACACAAACTGCATTTCAAAGGCCTGACACTCTCCATTTACAAGCCGAGCCTTTAAGAGGAATGCTTTAAATAGCCCAAGATTTATTAAACGCCATAACTGAAGATGAAGTAGAGACCAAGGGATGGGGACACTGAGGCCCAGGCAGGGCCAATGAGTCACTCGCCCAGGATCACATGCAAAAACAGATGGTGAGCCCTAGAACCCAGGCTACTCCTCTTTCCAGCTCCCTGATTTTTCCATAGAACATCCATCACGTTCTAAATTAAAATCTGTTTTTTTTTTAAATTTATCTGATACACAAAATCATTAATTTTGAATGGGATAGAATAATAGTCAATACATGCCTACATTGTGTAACACTGAAATCAGGTTAAACATACCTAGCTCCTCAAACGCTTATCATTTCTTTGTGGTGAAAACTTTCAAAATCTTTCTCGAGCTTTTGGAAGCGAACAGTACAGAATTGTTATCTATAATTGCACTGTGCAATAGTACCCAGAGTCAAATTAACATTTTTAGAGAAATGTTTTTCATTTCAAGCTAGCAGAATTCAAAAGGGATTCAGCCATTACTTGGGAGAGGGAGCTGGACAACTTGGAAGGTTTTTTTCCTATCCTGATAGATTATGTGTCTATGGAAAAAGGGAGTATTTAACATAGGGACCAAGGTATAGATCACATGTCAAGGTGACACCATTGAAAAAGAAAAACTGACAATATTAATTAAATGTCTTAAAGATATCAAAGGCTTTGACCCAAAATTTCAACTTCTAGAACTTTCCTTAAAGAAATACCGAAAAGGTGAGCAAACAAGATGTTCAAGATGCCTTCTTACCAAAAGCTAGTAGATAGTAGCAAAAAGCTTGAAACAACTATGTAAGAGCTGAAATTTGGGTAATCAGATTTGGATGTTATGTACTTAGTAGACACAACATCTATTTATAACCTTCATTGATAATTCTTTAAAAGGAACATTATCAAATGGTGTAAATGCTATGACCCAATTTTTATTAAAATGATGTATTTTTATTTCCCTAAAAATAAGAAATAGTATAGATTATCATTGGATTTTTGATTTAAAAAAATGTAAAGTTCATAAGAATGAAACAGGTTTATTACTTACTACCCAAGGTGGTACCAACAGAAGAGTAACCTTAATCCCTTCCCTTCTGGCAGGCTCTACTGATCAGAGGTGATGCTTAGCTCTACTCCAACATCTGTCAAGCCTTTTTAATTACTCCCGCAGGTGGCCAAGATGGAAGTGACTCTTTCCATCTCAGCAGGTGCCATTACAGATCTCCAGTCCAGGTCAGAACTGTGACCTCGGCAATTCTGCCCTTCGTTCCCCTAGTGCCTGCTTCCTTCTGTTCCCTGTTGCTGTACCTGGTCTTCCTCACCTGCCTTCTACACTGAGTGGGTGATGTAGCCAGAGGGCATGGGCTGGGACATCAGGTGGCCTGAGTTCAAACATTAGCTCTCTGTTTGTCTGTTGCCTCTATTTATTTCCAAGCATCTTCACTTTTTTTTTTAAGTTCTGGGGATTAAACCTAGGATTTCATACATGCTAGGCAGGCATTCTACCATGGAATTACATCTACAGTACTTTTTAAAATTTTATTTTGAAATAGGGTCTCACTAAGTTGCTTGGACTGGCTTTGAACTTCAGATCCTCCTGCCTCAGCCTTATAAATACCTGGGATTATAGGCGTGCACCATCATGCCTGATTGTCTTCACCTTTGAGATTCAAAGGTATGATTTACACATAACATAATGCATAACGCTCAAGCACACAGTCATTGTTTTAACAAACATTTACAATTCAGACATATTTACACTGTGAATCCACCACTTTAATCAAAACAGAACCTTTCCATCACCCCAGAAAGTTCCTTCCTACCCCTTTCAAGTCAACTTCCCTAAAATGAGGCAACCACTTTCTGGTGTACCTGACCATAGCCTAGATCTACTTATCCTAGAACTGCATATAAATTAAATCCTACAGATCAGCTCTCTCATATTGACTTTTTTTTTCATCAAGGTAATGTTTTGAGATTCATCAATGTTGTACAAGTATTTATGTCATTTTGTTGCTGAATACATCTATGGTATGCAGAAACTGCAAATTGCCCATTCACCTATTGCTAGCTGCTTGGGTTGTTTCCAGTTTTGAGCTACTACAAATAGAGCTGCTGTCAATTCACGTTCAGATTTTCTGCATGTGTGCATATGTTTTGGTTTCTCTTCAGTAAATACCTAGGAACAGAATTGCCAGTTCAGTTCTCCAAAGTGGATGCACCCTGTCCACGCCTGCCAGCTGTGTGTGAAGGTGACCTTCTCATCCTCACCAATACTTGCTATCTCCAGTGAAGTCACATGAATGACACTGCAGGAAGGTTTCCACTTGCATTTTCCTGATGGCTTATGATTTTGAACATCTTCATGCAATTATTAGGCATTCATATATCTTTTCCTGCCAATATAAGCTTTTCATTCATTTTATTGGGTTGTTAGTCTTTTTAAGATTATGAGTTCTTTATATATTCTGGACACTGGCCCTTTGTTCTATGAAATGATTTTAAAGGTACTTTCCTCAAACAAAATGAGGAACAAATGAGATAATACTGTGCCAGTCTATAAAAATTTATCTGCTATATTTAAGGGGCAGTAAAACTAGACTAGAAGCAATGCCAGGATGGCACATGTCCCATGTTGAGAGATGATGGAAGACATCAGCTCTCACCATCCTGGAAAGTCTCTAGCAGTAACGGATGAATATACGTCTGCCACATGGCTCCTCTGATTCCCCATCAGCTCCTGTTAAGCTTATCATTCCTGAGTCACTGCTTAAATTTTGGATCAATTTTTTTTTTTGCTTTGATTCCTATTACTGTATTTCTGGAATATTGGGTTTTGAACTTGCTGCAACTAAAATTTGTGTTTTTATTTTCTTGCATGACTTGCTGCTCATCCTGAGTCCTGTCCTTAAGCCCAGCTTCCCTTCCACCCACCTGGCTCCAACACACAGTCTTGCTTTAATTCCTCTTTCTATTCTAGACAGCTTGCATGGTTTCAGGCCCTTAGCCCTGTCTTGGGTCCAGCCTATTTTTATTTTCTGCATGTCCTGATTTGCCCATGAGCCACAAGATTTAATTGCACATTCCATACCCAATAAATAATATTGTTGAATATGAGGTGGATTCTGTTCCCCAGGATAAAATATTAGCTTTTGGTGCTATTATTTAAGGTCTTTAATGATTAACTTCTTGCCAACTTTCCCTATCTCATTTTTGTTGATTTTGAAATAAATGTTCCAACAGGAAAATAAATTTGTATTTTTTTTCCTCATTACATGGGGATCAATCAAAAGTAGAACCCAAGGATCATGAGAAGTGACCATCTATAGCTATTTCAATACAAGTTATTGTTAGCTAGAAGAAAGAATATAGGACTCCTTATATGTTCATTCCTCATTCATTCATTCATGATGGATCACCTGCTTGATGTGAGGTTTTGTGGTTAGAACTGAAAATGTAAACAATTCACACACAAAAGCTTGTACTGAGGGGCTTATTAACTGGTAAGGAAATTTGAAAAGAAAAGAACTTTCCCTCTATTACCCAAGTGTTACAACTGTACAAGGTGCTTCAGGAATTCAGGGGAGGAATGGAAGATGGATTCCTGGAGGCCATCAGGATATTGATAGCAGCAGGGATCTTTCACTGGAAAGGCAATATTTTGAGTTCTGCATACATGAAGGGATAAGTAAGAATAAGAGAGAAGACAAGGAAACAGTATCAACAAAAAACATCCAAACCCTAAATCTAGGATGCTAGGAAAAACTAGGTTCAGACATCATATCTAGGTAAGTTATGCTGCGTCGAGGTATGTCCCCCTGGACTGATACTTAAAGTGAGTACATGAGAAAATTGGTAAAACACACAAACATGGATGGTCTCAGTTACAGAGCATCCCAGACTGTTCCTTCTTAACACTGGCTAGTTTGATGGTTTGACTAATATTGCCCCGACAAAAAACTCTGTGAAAACAAAGCACAGGTCTGTTGTAATCCTAAAGCCTATGCCTGGCACAGCACAGGTGCTTTGTAGAGAAAGATGTGTACAAGAGCCCCTAACCACTAGATGGCAAAAGATGGCGCTGCCCTTGCAGGCACACCATGTACCCCAGGTGGCAGAGTGTTCTACACCCTGACTTCTATCTATCCACTGTTATCCGATGTTAACATTTTGATTCTTGCTCTGCATATTTAAAATGATTTAAGCCATTACAATTTGAAGGTGATCTTAGAATACTGTATGCTTGTTTTAGAAAGGAGTTTGAGGCCTGGGGATGTAGCTCAGTGGTAAAGTGCTCACCTAGCATGCACAAGGCCTTGGGTTTGATCCCCACTACTACAAAAAAACCAACCAACCAACCAACCAACCAACCAACCAGAAAGGACTTTGAGGGCAATTCTTTTGAAATAGAAAATTTTAAGTTTCCTAAGACATCTATGTATTTCCTAGGACTGAGTCAGACAGGCTGAACATCCCTAATTCAAAAATCCAAAAGTGGGGCTGGGGTTGGGGCTCAGAGGTAGAGTGCTCGCCTAGCATGCAGGAGGCACTGGGTTTGATCCTCAGCACCACATAAATGTAAAATAAAGATATTGTGTCCACCTAAAACTTAAGAATAAATATTTTTTAAAAAATCCAAAAGCCAAAATACTTTTGACTGCTAACATGACACCACAAATAGAAAATTCCACACCAAGAAACACTGATTCATATACAAAATTATTAAAACCATTGTATTAATTTACCTTCAGGCCATGTAAATATGGTGTATATGAAACATAAATTAATTCTGTATTTAGACTCCGGTCCAATCCCCAAGATGTCTCATTATGTATATGCAAGTATTCCAAAATCCAAAGAAATCAGAACTCTGAAGCACTTCTGGTCCAAGTATTTTAGTAAAGGATATTCAACCTGTACTACTTTTATGAAACAGGGGCTGTTTTGAGGGGAAGCAGCCCTTCTGAGGAATCTGACCCAGAACAGTATAAATGCACTCAACATCCAACTTAACATGAAAATGGCTAAATACCACCTAAGGTAGAACTTGCTCTTTTCTTGCAAAAATGCATCCCCAGGGCAAATGTACCTGTAGAATAGGCCTGAGCAGAATGAATGAACAGGGGCAAAGAGCAACCTGACCATCAGGAAACTGCAAATCAAAACCACAATGCATTAGATATCACTTCACATCCACTGGGACAGCTAAAATCAAAAAGACAGATAATAACAAATGTTGTCCAGAATGTAAAGAAATTGCAACCTTAATCCATTGCTCATGGGAATGTTAAATTGTGTATCTGCTATGGAAAACAGTCTGGCAATTCCAAAAGGTTAACCAGAGTGTTGTCATATGAACCCTCACAAAGGGAATTAATGCCCTCATAAAAGAGGCCTGAGGGAGCTTGCTGGCCCTTGTCACCATGTGAGGGTGCAGCAAGAAGGTGCCATCCATAAAGCAGACAGAGCCCTCCCCAGACACTGAATCTGCTGGCACTTGATCTCAGATTTCCCAGCCTCCAGAACTGTGAGCCATAAATTCCTATTGTTTATAAATTGCCTAGTCTGGGTTAATAGAAGGACTAATAGAAGAGCTGAAAGTGAAATCGACTCAAATGATCAACTGGTAAATGAAGAAACAAATGTGGTCTCTCCATACAATGGATTTTTTTTTCTTTTTGCCACATACAGGAATGAAAGACTGGCACATGTCACAACATGGATGAGCCTTGAAACCCTTTGTTACATGAAAGAAGCCAGTTAGTCACAAAATACCACATATTACATGATTCCATTTACATGAATTATTCAGAAAAGACAAATCTATGGAGACAGAAAGCAGAGTAGTGATGGTTGCCTAGGGCTGGGGTGTGACAAGAAATGGGGAGTGATTCCTAATGAGCACAGAGTTTCTGTTGGTAAGGAAAAGATTATAAAATTAATAGTGGTGGTGGTTGCAAACCTTGTGAATAGACTGAAAACCATTGAATCATATATTTTTAATATAAAAACAATACAGTATATGAATCTCATCTCAGTAAAGTTGTCATTCAAAGAGAAAACATGCAGCCAGGTGGAATATTGAAGAGAAGCAAGGACAAAGTTCAACCCTGAAGACAGGTCCAAGTGGCCCCGGGCTTCCCCACTCTGCAGGTGAGGGGGCTCCAGGGAACATAGGAAGACTCCAGTTTTCAGCTGCACTTTGCTGTGTGCATGGTGGTATATGAATGATGAAGCTACCTCTTAGGAAACTATCCATCTGTGCTGTCTAACATGGTAGCCATGAGCCACACATGACTATTTAAATTTAAATTCTTAAAATGAAATAAAATTTAGAATTCAGTTCCCTATCTGCAATAGTCACATTTCAAGAACTCAGTAGCCAGGTGTAGCCCTGTTAGCCATACAGTACAGTGGGCAGTTCTACTGTTGCAGGTTTTGCTTGTTATTTGGGAGGGTTTGGTGCTGGGAATTGAACCCAGGGCTTCCCGCATGCTCAGGACAGACTCTACCACTAGATTCTACCCCAGCCCCTAGAGGAAGGTTCTTATCAGACAGGGCTGCTCCAGGTAGCTCCTGTGGCCACCGTGGGCCCCATCATTTGCTGCAGAGCCTTTTTACTATGTTGAAAGCCAAGAGTTAAAAGAACTCCTTCAAGAATGTGGCAGCTAGAGCTCTGTATCCAGACCAGGCAAAGAAGCAGGTCGCTGTAAAGAAGGGAGCCCCACCAAGCCCCACTCCTGTGTGGCTATATTGCTGAACACATGCAGTGGCTGTGACCTGCAGGGATATTGGATGCTTTTTGTTTAAACACATACACACAAACACACAAGCACACACACCAAGAAAGAAGGAAAAGAATTCTAGTACTGTTTTTATGATACTGGTGAAATAATAAACAACTGTTTAATGTTCTGTGTAGCAAGATTAAGCCCCCAGGGGAACAGGAGGGAAGATAAATCAATATTTACCAGTAGTCTTTATCCTATGTTAAATATTAGCTTAAACTTAAAAACCCATGGTTTTGGTTGCTGCCTCTCCTTCAGGGCACATTTCACTGGTCCTTTGCTCTTGTAGAGAAATAATAATTTCAGAAGCAGTGGGAAATATTTGAACCATGTCCATTATATATGTTTTACAGTCGTCTGTAACAGCTATTGTAAATGTAGGGGTCACAGGAAAACATTGCCTGATTGAAATGGTTCAACCTCTGCAACTCAGCCACCCATAAATCTCAGTGGGAGTCACGGGCAATACTAATAAAGCTGGAGGGTGAGCAAAATTAAGAGTCATTTGCTAGAATGCTCAAGAAAACCTGTGAGCAGAACTGGAGGTTTTGCATTTCACAGATTTTCATTAACCTTCAAAATCAGAAATGTTGGCAGTTGCTGTTCGGCTTCAATAGACAGAATTGGAACCTCCACACTGAAGAACACACTGGACGTAGGATCTGCCATTTGTTCAGCTTGGGCAGCTACATCTCTGATTTCTTAGCTGTGAGGAGGGCAACCAAACCCAGTCTCCAAAGAAGCAAGAGGAAGATTTCTAGGGGGAATTACAGAGTCAAAATTATATAGGGCATTATATAACATTGCTAGATGGTCCAAATAACAAATTTCCCATTACATATTGAAATATACTCATGGCCATAGCCCTCCAGTGGTCTCCAATAAAGATCCTTTATAAACACTAACCAAATAAAATTCCCTAGAGCATTTCTCTGTATGTGTGTTTGGGGGGGTATATTAAATACTGAGCTTTTCTTACCAATGCTACAGCTAAGCCCTGAGAGGTGAAATAACTTGCCTTAAATCACTGAGTGCCAGGAGGAGCCCAGGTGTGCCCATGTCTGAACCTGCTTTGTAAAACCCCATTATAGCGGCTCAGAATATGACAAGAAACGCAATCACCGGACAAAGAATTTTGGAAGCAAAGTGGTTATGTAATCAAAGTTGCTTAAATGATTTATGACTGGAAGGATCAAGGAATTAATGTTACAAAATGGAGCAAAAGCCAAAACAAAGAACGGGGATAAGTAGGGGGTAGGGGGTGGGAGGTGAGATTTGGTTTTCCCACATTTAGCTCTTTTGTGAAAATGAACCCAACAAATGCTTCAATATTTGCAGTGAAAGTAAAATGGTTTTCTTTTTCCCGGAAAATGACCAAAAAAAAAAAATTTATGATTTTCAATTCAGTGAGAGCACCCCAGCCTTTGAGAAACCTACTAATCCTGCAACCTTTATTTTCAACCTTAGCTATGGCAGGGGAGATAATCTGTTATGACTGTGTTATGCCAAAAGCTGAGAGAGAGGCTGATGGAGATGGCCTTAACCTCTAACACAGTCCAATAACAAAAGCCCATTAAGACAAGGGCTTTTGTTCTTGAAATTATAAGAAAGTTACCACTTTCACAACCAGGCCACAAATAGCACAGCTACCCCATTTTTCCTGGTTCTCCTGGCTTCCCATTATTTGGTGCCCTTTCTATTTGATTGGCTCCTCTGAGCACAGAAGCCAGGTCCGATTTTTTTTCTACCTGCTCAGATTCTTCCCCATGCTCCTTACACAAAACTTCACTCGACTGTACCATCCAAAACAGACTCCTTGTCCTCTGGTATAAGAGCCAAGCAGGTAGCAATATTCTATGTTCAAATAAAAATAACCATTTCTACTTCTCTGATGGCACCCTGGAGGTAAATCATGAGACTGCCAGTCCTCCATTCACAATGCCAAAACCCCTGTCCACTCTGTTTGTCTGCACAAGGATTATTCCCAGATTACTGGTGAAGGCCCACAGGGAGACCGGGGTCCAA
This sequence comes from Urocitellus parryii, assembly GCF_045843805.1. NCBI lineage: Eukaryota > Metazoa > Chordata > Mammalia > Rodentia > Sciuridae > Urocitellus > Urocitellus parryii. The sequence goes on along the minus strand of NC_135536.1, from coordinate 115,101,535 downwards.
AGCAGAAAAGGAGGGTAAATTGCAAAGAGACCTGGGTCCTCTTTAGGTCAATCTCATGCTTATTCCTGCTCTAGGTAGTGTGACTGCACCTCCTCTCTGCTTGCTCCCAAATCTTGCTTAGGTCTTAAGCAGATATCATATCCATGCAAAGGCCACCTCTTATCACATAATCTAAAACAGTCCACTTATGCTATCTCTCTCTAGTCCTTTTCTACTTAAATTTTCTTCAACTGGGCATGGTGGTGCATGCCTGTAATCCCAGAAGCTTGGGAGGCTGAGGCAGGGGGATCACAAGCTCAAAGCCAGACTCAATAACGGCAAGGCGCTAAGCAACTCAGTGAGACCTGTCTAAATAAAATACAGATAGCAGTCAGAGAAATGCAAATCAAAACTACCCTAAGAAACCATCTCACTCCAGTAAGACTGGCAGCCATTAGGAAGTCAAACAACAATAAGTGCTGGAGAGGATGCGGGGAAAAGGGCACTCTTGTTCATTGCTGGTGGGACTGCAAATTGGTGCAGCCAATTTGGAAAGCAGTATGGAGATTTCTCGGAAAGCTGGGAATGGAACCACCATTTGACCCAGCTATTCCCCTTCTCGGTCTATTCCCTAAAGCCCTAACAAGAGCATGCTACAGGGACACTGCTACATCGATGTTCATAGCAGCTCAATTCACGATAGCAAGACTGTGGAACCAGCCTAGATGCCCTTCAATAGATGAATGGATAAAAAAAATGTGGCATTTATACACTATGGAGTATTACTCTGCATTAAAAAATGACAAAATCATAGAATTTGGAGGGAAATGGATGGCATTAGAGCAGATTATGCTAAGTGAAGCTAGTCAATCTTTAAAAAACAAATACCAAATGACTCCTTTGATATAAGGGGAGTAAACAAGGACAGGGTAGGGACGAAGAGCTTGAGAAGAATATTTACATTAAACAGGGATGAGAGGTGGGAGGGAAAGGGAGTGAGAAGGGAAATTGCATGGAAATGGAAGGCGATCCTCAGGGTTATACAAAATGTCATATAAGAGGAAAGGAGGGGTAAGACAAGATAATACAAATGGAAGAAATGATTTACAGTAGAAGGGGTAGAGAGAGAAAAGGGGAGGGGAGGGGAGGGGAGGGGAGGGGGGATAGTAGAGAATAGGACAGACAGCAGAATACATCAGACACTAGAAAGGCAATATGTCTGTGGATGTGTAACCAACGTGATTCTGCAATCTGCATTTGGGGTAAAATTGGGAGTTCATAACCCACTTCAATCTAATGTATGAAATATGATATGTCATGAGCTTTGTAATGTTGTGAACAACCAATAAAAAAAAATAATTAAAAAAAAAAAAGAAAGGCAATATGTCAATCAATGGAAGGGTAACTGATGTGATACAGCAATTTGTATACGGGGTAAAAGCGGGAGTTCATAATTCACTTGAATCAAACCGTGTAATATGATGTATTAAGAACTATGTAATGTTATGAACGACCAATAAAAAAAAAAAACAAATCAGACGTTGGAAAAAAAAATAAAATAAAATACAGAATAGGGCTGGGGATGTGGCTCAGTGATCGAATACCCCTGAGTTCACTCCCAAGTACAAAAAAACAGACAAACAACAACAACAACAAAAGCAAAGAACTTCTTTAGAGAAGCTATCACCTCTGACATTCCATGTTCAAGTGCTTATTTAAAACATTACCTGTCTCCCCTCTAGAATACAACAAGCTCCATGATGGCAGCGACTTTCACTTTGCTCACTGTTATATTCTCAGTGTATCATCTTAATAAATACTTATGGAATAAATTATTGGATGAACAAACAACCATTATTCATTGAGAAAACAATACTAACTACTAAATCATTACAATGCCTACCAATTACTGAGTGCTTACTCCATACTAGACACTGTGCTGAGCACTATCAGGAAGCTCACTGGGTGTTTTGTCAACACAACAACTGTACCAATGGGCAATGTTTTGTTTTTAATCAATCAGAAGTCCCTTGCCCTAGTATAGCCCTAGTGACCCACATCCTTAGGGTAATTCATTACTTTCTCTTCACTCCATTTAGGAAAGCTCATAACTTCTGCAATATGGACATCAGAATGACTCCTACTATATATATTTCATTTTTAAGAATATCTATCATATTTAGGTCCTGGAGCCGGAATAAAAAATTATTCTTTTTTAAAGCCAAGAAAACACCACAATAACCAGATTTAAATGTTTTCACTCAGTCTATATCAGTTGTGTAATTTGGTAGTTGAATCCTCAAAATAGGTAACAGATGCTAAACTTTTCTGGGAAATAGAGCTTCAGATTTAATGTCTAACTAAGATCAACTACTTTTCACTCATTTGAAGTTCTAGTTAACTTCATATCAAGTGGCTTCTATTGACTAGAGGGTATAGTATGGCAAAAGCTGCCAATAAAATCTGTAGGGTTTGGAGTCCAACAGACCCAGGTTTGACTCAAGTTCTGTCACTAGCTGTGCAAAGTTAAGCAAGATGTTCTATCTCTTGAAGTTTAAATGTCCTTGCTGCTTAACTACCACTGTATCATTTGCCTGTAATAATTTCATTTGGGGGTTTATTTCAACCTATTTACAAGCCAAGTTAACCTTTTATGGTTCCACAGATGCTAGAAGAAGGCATGAGAGTCCTGGACAAGGACACAAAGGACTTTATTTTTCCAGGCACAGCATGCAGGATGAGCATCAGTATTTGCATTGGTTAGCTTTGTCCCCAATTCCACAGGGCAAAGTAGAAAGGGCACAAGAGACACTGTACATCTAACAGAGTCTGCATTTCAGCTGAGGAGCATGGAGCTTGAGAATGCACTGATTTTTATCGCAAGCAATAAGCAAGGCTGCTTTTCATCCTGAGAGCACTTAACTCATTTCTAAAAATTATTCACTGAAAACACAATCCTGAAGAAGGGCCAGGTGAAAAGCAGTCATGGCCTCATATTCTTAGCATATTCATCAAGACAGGTGGGAGCATGGGAAACCCGTGGAGGACTGCAGCCCAATACATAAAAACATGATTAAAGTATGCCCCCCCACCTGCAACACTGCACCCAAAGACATCACCTGCCTCTCTCCTTGCTTTTTCAGACCCGCTCCTTTTCATTAAAACAAAACAAAACAAAACACATTTTCCCTTTTGTATATCTTCACTCAAAGAATTCTAAAATGTTTGTGCTAGGAGTCATTTTTCAAACCAAATGGTTCGAAAGTTTTAGAACACTAATAAAAATTCTGTAGGTTTTTGGGGCTGGGGTGGTGGCTCAGTGGTAGAGCACCTGCCTAGCTTATGCGAGGCACTAGGTTCAATTCTCAGCATCGCATAAAAATAAATAAAATGAAGGCCCATTGACAATTAAAAAATATTTTTAAAAATTCCAAAGTTTTTTTTTTTAAATAATGCATGAAGAAGTGCTTCATATAATGATAAGAAGCAGGATCCAAAATGGTATTTATAATATCTACAAATACATTACATAGGCATGTTATTTTTTGTCTTAAAATTTCTTCGTTGAAAATGTGTCGTCTTGCTTTTCTACTCAGAAAAAAAAAAAAGTAGAAGAAATGCTCTTGTACAGCCTCTTTCCTTCACAAACATGGAATGGAGGAGCAGGCAGGCTAAGTGACCTGTCCCAGAGCCCCAGCAGGACCTTTTCCGAGCGGGTGCTGCAAGGCCCAGCCTCTGATGCTAATGCTGTGGCTTCTCATTGTCCTCTGGGGACTTGGGAGAGGCAGCAGGGCAGAGCTGGGTAGGAGGGTCTGGCCAAAGTAACCATGAGCATCTGAACCTTGGGAAGGAAGCCCTTGGCATATTGAGTGACTGTTGGCAGCTGGACTCCAATTTCCCCACCCAGTACAACAGTGAACACAAGGGAGGAGATGAATCCCCTTAGGCCCAAGGTTCTCAAGGCAAGCTGCTCATTGTTAATAGTTGGCACCCAATGGAGATTCGGCTTACCCCACGGCAAAAAGAAAACCCTGAGACTGCAGCAGGCGGGGCTGAGGTTGGGCTCTGGTGCAAGCTCCTGCAGGGCTGGCTTCAGCCTGAGCTATCTGAATTACTTGTCTAGACAGTTCCCATTTCACTGGATCATTAAGTGGTCCTTTTGCCCCCTTAGCAAGGTTCACAAGTCATGTAAAACATCTTTCTCAATCATTATCTTTAAGTGACCTTATTGCATCATGATGCTCTTTATTTTATATTTTGGTACTAATGACCAGGCAATTCCCTAATTGCAGGAGAACCCAACATAAGTATTTAGAAGATTTAATTGGAGGACTGGTTAATTGGCTCAGTGGCATCAGAGTGGACCCCTTGGAGCTTCATGGCATTTGTCTCTAAAAGTCTTACAGTGTAATTCTGGTCACTGTCCCATGGGGAGTACATTTGGGGAGGGAATGTAGCTTTTTGATGCCCGTGACAGGGAACTCAAGGTGACATTCAACACTGAAGGAGACTTTTCTCCAGACGCTAGGAGCATGGAGTTCAAAGATTTGGTCTTTGGCTTCAGGAACTTGAGGTGTTGAGGGAGGCAGATGAAATCCAAGGTGGCAATATGATGAGGTAACTGCCAGGAACTGCTGACTCCTCCCCTTCTCGCCTTAGTCCCCACTCTGCACACTTTAGGGCAGTGGAGGGAACAGTGTCCCCAACTGAGAATACACCAGAGAGGGAAAGGCCTGCAGGAGGTTGAAAGGAAAACACACAGTCCAGGATGAGCTTTCCAAAACACTTCCTGCAAAAACTTGTGTTCTACAAAACAGTGCCCTAAAAATAGTGTGGTTTATGGGAAAATAACCATTTAAAACTTGTGCAACTTTGTAATCAGAAGCCAGCAAAACCAGCAATTGGATCCTGGGATTATAATGTGATATCCCAAGTAGGAAGCTTAGGACTCTGGAGTCAGCCTCAGGGCATATAAGAACATAACAAGGTTGGCAGGCTGGCCTACGGGTGTGAGGAAGTCCTGGAGCAGACCTTGGAGCAGCAGGGCTCAAGAAAGGGGCATGGGCAGGGGAATAAGCAGACATATCCAAGCCAGAGGCAACCCCAGGCAGGTGCTCATTTCAAAGTGGCTTAAAATTGATCTGAAAAGGCTCCTGTCTATTCAGCATCCTTCTGAGGTAGGTGTGTGTGTGTGTGCACGCACACAAGCGTGAGCATGTGTGTGTTGACAATTCTATTTCCACTAGGCTTCCCAAGTCTAGGAAAAATTATGCATGAATTAACCTAACTACCATAGTATAACGATTGACATCATTCTTTCTCCTACCCATCACTTGTGAACTAAATAATGTTACACCACAAGTTACGTGGGAGCAGGCTATCCCTTAGAGGACTGCTGAGTCTGGAACACAAACCCCAGGAAGCTGGCAGAAGTCCCTGCTGTGGTGGAGACCTTGACCAAGAAAGACAAGTCACAGTGATGGAAGTAGAAAAACTGAAATAATGGGAATTGGGGAAAATAGTGGGATCTCCCATACCTTTGTGCAACCTGAAGGTTTAATGTATTATTTTGTGTGAATGTGAATTGTTACAACTACTGTGCCATTCTTGTATGGGATGGGATGTCTATGTGGGGCACTTGTGCTAGATGGAACTAAAGGTTTAACAAGCAGGCCACCTGCAAACCATGTGGTTTTGGTTGGCATGGCGGCTACAGAGTGAAGCCAACCTATGGAAACAAATTTACTGTGTCTGTACCAGGTGCATGGAAGGTTCCTCTTGCATGCATGTGGGAAAGTGTGGGGAGAGCATCAGTGCCCTCCAGAACCTTGCCCCCACAGGGGTTGGAAGAAAAGGATAAGTAGATCACTCAACTGAAGGATGGTACCCTGTTCCACATAACATGGTGCACCACCTGCACTACAGAAGGAAACCAAAACAAAAAGACTAAAACTTGCCTGCAAAAGAGATTTGATTCCCAAGACATAAATCAGCAAAACCACAAAAAGGAATTAAGGAATAAGATGGGCATAAAATAACTGGACCATAAACTCCTCGTGGGCAGGAACCAATTCCTGACACAGCACCTGCACAGAGAAGGTGCACAGCGATTTCTTCTGAATGAAAGAAAACATTCAGTATGAGCAGGAGCCACATGCAGAAAACATGCTCTTGCATTCCCTGCCTCAAAATAAACCAACAAAATACCATTTTTCCAACCTAACATTTTTTAGAAGATTTCTTACAGTTTTTCAAGTTCCTTTGTGTTTGTTTTTCAAAACAAAGTAACAAGCTGAATCTCCTGCCCACACAGAGAAAACTGGAGCCCTTTCTAGTCTTCTGGACCATTCGCAGACCTCTTCATTAAGCCTAAACTGATAGCTATTAATCACTCAGGGGCTGCCAAGAGTTTCTCACACTTTCCAAATTATAGCACTTTCCTTTTGCAAGATCAGATAACTGTATTATTTGGCATTTCATTAAAATTTGCCTTACCTATTTGAAACTTATTTTTCCAGCACTGTTTCTGTTCCTATACAAACTTGAACCACTTAAATTTCCTCTACTTTTGCAATTTTTATTTCAAAGTTGGAAACTTTTGATTATTTTTTAACTTTTGCTTTTGACCACTGCTTTTCCATTTTTACATTTGCTATTTTAATCACAAATGGTGCCCCTATTTGGTTTGGCTCTCCACTTTGAGCTGCCATTTCCCTCCCAACTTGCATTTCGGTTCTTTAGTTTCCTTCCCCAAGCCCTAAGAAAATCTTTTAAAAGTGCATGTCTGTTTCATTCACTGTCTTTGACATGCTTAAGCAGATACTCAATAAACTCCCATAAAGAGAGATTACTATAATAGGGATGATAATTGTGGGAACAGGTCTCAGTGAAGATACAATGAGATGCGTCCTGGGTGTCTCAGAGAGTATTATAGAGTATCCTCTATACCACTGCTATCAGCTTGCAAAAATGGCAGGTTGTCCATAAGGAGAGGAACATGCTGGGGTAAAGACAAGAGGTCAAAATGAGTTAAAAAAATTAATCAAGGCAAAAATGCTCAGCAATGTCATGTACATCATGTGCCCCCTAAAATGATGTGACAAAGGTACTTTACCTCTGTGGTATTCATCCCCAAATCCTCCACCCCAGTATAACTGTGAGGAAACATCTGACAAGCTGTTGAGGGTATGAGAAATTGGAGAGGCTGAGGAGCTGTCGCAGAGCTGAGGAGACATGATGACTGACTATTGGGAGGGATTCTGGGTTGGATCCCAGAGCAGGAAAAGGACAGTAATGGAAAGACTGGTGAAATCCAAATAAAGTCTAGAATGCAGTTAATAGTCCTGCACCAATGTTAGTTTCTAAATTTTGAGGACTGAACTTTGGTAAATTAAATGGTTAACATTTGGGGACTGAAGCTGATGAAGAGGTACGCAAGAATTCTCTACATTATCCTTGTGACTTTTCTGTAAATCCAAAATGATTCCAAAATAAAAAGTTGACTTTAAAAAGTAAAACCAAGGGCTGGGGTTATGGCTCAGTGGTAGAGCACTTGCACGTGTGTGAGGCCCTGGGTTCAATTCTCAGCACTGCATATAAATAAATACAATAAAGGTTCATTGACAACTAAAACATATTAAAGGGAGAAAAAAGTTAATCCAAATAATAAATTATTCAACTTGTTCTAGTTCCTCAACTTGAGGCCTTAACCATAGGTTCCACTTTCTATGGGAAGTACTAACTCCCAAGGGGTGAGCTGAAAGTTCTGAGGTAGAACAGTCCAGATGCAGGTCAGGTCATGAGGCCTTTGCCGTGGGGGATGACAGGGAAGAGGGGTGTGCACTAAGTCGGGTGAAAGTGCTTCCTTATGTCCTATGAGCTCATCGCCTGCCACTCACACATTAGCAACGCAGGCTTCTTTCTACTTCTCTCATATGCTGGGATCTTTCCTGATGCCTTGTGCTGTTCACACTTCCTGAAACGGTCTTTCCAACGATCTTTACAAGGCTTCACAGAGAGGCACTGGAGACGGCTTCAATCCTGATAATCTAAAGTGACCTCTAGTGACTGTCACATGAACCTATTCCAGCAGCTTCTGAACATTCTTGGTTTATGGCACCCTATTACATCTGGAACTCTTTGCTGTTCTGAACTGTGTATAAGTCTATGCAACTAATATAGATTATATATATATATATATGAATAATGTAATATATACAACACAAATATATCTCATATAGTTTGTAAATTCACTTACACCATGTAAGTCCGCTGTGTGTGAGTTCACTTGACCGCAAATTCCCTGAGCTAATGGGCATTCTGACATGGCACCAGCTCCACAAGGATGAAGCAGCAGCATGTTTGCAGTTAGTACTGAAGACTCTAATATTTTGACCATGTTTCAGAAAGACTCCACTTACAGAATGATTTGTTTTCTATCTCCAACTTGCATTTAAAACATTTCCTATTTTTATTTGATCTGAAAAAAGACAACAGCTAAGAGCCTGAAGTTATCTTCTGAGAGCACCTCACCTTTATGTGTGTGTATACATATATATATGTGTATATATGTATATATATATATATATATATATATACAGTATTATGTACAGTTCAGAATACATTATGATTTGTCCATTATTTTTCAAGTCAACAGTTCCAATCCTTTTTGTATTTTTCATTTCTAGTGTTTTAATCACTCCAAGTTCTTGCTTTTCTCTAACTTGTAAAGCATTAAACTTGATCCATTCTGACCATACATGGTTAATTTCAAATTGGAAGATCTTTAGTAGGTTTGTAACTATGAAAACATTTTTTGAATTTGCTTTTGAATCAATTCTTGGGCCTCCTTCTCATCTGTGACCCACAATGATCTCTAAATTGTTTTGTACCATAAAAGGTCTCAAAGAAGCTCATCCATATTTTTCATCCATTTCCTGGCCCTAATTATGATGAACTTTAGTACTCCTTATTAGTTTCAATAATGCATAGAAAGTGTTGAGAATGTATTTTTAAATGCTTTCTGGACTGACCCCATATTATTACATTCGGGCATCTCCAAATAGCCCTGATATGTTAAGGAACAGATTTACCCATTCCTTTCGTAACTATATCAACTCTAATGACCATGCTATTTATCCTTGTACAATGGAGCTCTAATTAGGGTCCAGTTCCCACAAATGTTCTGGAATTTTATGAAAATATTTCTCTATGAGATCAGTATCGTGGATTAGTTCTACTTTATTCCTAAAATCAATCAATGTCAAAGCCTTCATTCTCAGTTTTATATTTAAACATGTTCCACATTCCTGGGCAGATCTTAAACATAGTTAAATAAGTGTGTTCTCTGCATGAATTATTCCTTCTTTGGTGGTAGAAATTATGTAACTTGTACTAAATGGAGGAAGCAGAGATGGGAAAGAGAAGCCACGAGATAACTCAAGAGCAACAAAACAAAAATGATCCCAGAGTTTCAAAAGGGTCTCTGGCATGTGAAGGGTTGTCTGCATCTTTAAATTGAAATCTGCCTTCAAATGTTAGCAGTTCAAAAGACACAGGCTTTAGTGAATTAAGTCAGAGGACACTGGGCTGTTCTATCAGCTCAGCCCTGTCACAATGACATGCCTTCTCCAAATGACCTTGGCATCTCCTACCCCTGGTATGAAGGCAGTCAGCAGCTCACAGTGGCAGAACTGGAAAATAGCTACATGGAGGAGAGACATGGAGGGTAGAAAGGGAAGACTGAGAATGAAAATGAAAACGAACAGAACATAGGCTCGGAAGTCAGACAAGCCGGCGTTAGGACTGCCCAGGCACCACCAGGTACTAGCTGTACAGCCTTTAATATCAGAGGTTGCTAAATATGAGTCTCAATTTCTTCTTCTTTTTTCTTTTTTCAAAACAAGGTTACTAACACCCATAGGTTTATACTAAAAATAATATATATTAAAAAACATATTAATTGCTTTCTTTCTCTTTTCCTGCCTCCTCTAAAAGAAGCTCGTGCGCGCGCGCGCACACACACACACACACACACACACACAGATCTTTGGTGGTTTTATTTTCACACCCTTTGATCATTAACAATAATCTCATTGTTTTATATAAAGAACTGTCCTAAATAGAAAGATACATCATGTTCGTGGATTGGAAGATTTAGTATTATTAAAATATCCATACTACCTGAAGTAATCTACACAAGCAAAGCAATCCCTATCAAAATCCCAATGGCATCTTTTGCAGAAAGAGTTAAAGCAATCCTAAAATTTATGTGGATTCATAAAGGACCTTGAATAGCCAAAACAACCTTGAGGAAGAACAAAGCTGGAGGCTTCACATTTCCTGGTTTCAAAACACGTTACAAAGGTACAGTGATCAAAATAGTTTGATAAAGTTGCTTGATAATGTAATAAAGACAGACATAAAGAAAGGGTATGAAATAAAGTCCAGAGGAACTAACACATATTCCGTCAAATGATCATCAACAAGGGTGCCAAGGCTACGTGCAGTGGGGGAAGGACAGTCTCTTTTGTAAATGGTGCTAGACAAACTGAATTTCCACTTGCAAAGGAATGAAGTTTATATCTTACATTATACCCTATACAAAAATTAACTGAAAATAGATTACAGACTCAGACATGAGATTTGAAACTATAAAACTCCTAGAAGGAAATTCAGGGAAAAAAAACTTTATGACATTGTATTTGATAATGATCTCTTAGATATGACACCAAAAGCACAGACACACACACAAAATTTTTTTAAAAAAGGAAAGAAAGAACAGTAGACAAATAGAATTACATCAAACTCAAAACACTTCTGCTCAGCAAAGTAAATAAGCAATAAAATGAAAAGGCAAATTACAGAATAAAATGTTTGCAATTATTTCCCCATCTCAGATATATGATTTTCAAATATTTTCATATATCTGAGATGCAGCTAATATCCAGAATACATAAAACAACTCCTCTAAATCATCATCAACAACCAGATATTCCAATTTTAAAATGGTCAAAGGTCTTGATTATAAATATTTCTTCCAAGAAGATATACAAATGGTTAATAAGTACATGAAAAGATGCCCAAGATTAGCAGCCATCAGGGAAAATGCAAATCAAAACCACAATGAGAAATGAGTCCCACAGTTGACAGGACTGTTATTATCAAAAAAGTCAGAAAATACAATATTAGCTAGGATGTAGAGAAATTTGAACCCTTATGCATTGTTAGTGGAAATGTAAATGGTATAGCTGCTGTGGAAAACAGTATGGCAGTTCCTCAAAAATTAAAATTAGAACTATCATGATTCAGCAATGTCATTTCTGGATATCTATCCAGAATAACTGAAACCTGGATCTTGAAGAGATATTTGCATACTCATGTTCATTACATTATGATTCACAATAGCTACAACATGAAAACAACCCAAGGGTCTATCAGTAGATGAATTGATAAAGACAATATGGTTTACCCATACAATGAAATATCACTCGGCCTTAAAAATAAATTAATCCCATCACATGCTACAACATGGATGGAATTTGAGGATCCTATGCTAAATAAAATAATTCAGTCATTAAATGACAAATCCGACATGGTTACACTTAGATGAGGTATTTAAAGGAGTCAGATTTCCAGAACCAGAAAGTTGAATGGTGGTTCCCTATGGCTACAGAGAAGGAAAAGGGGAATTGTTCAATGGGTGTAGAGTTTCTGTTTTGTGAGATGAAAAAGTTCTAGAGATCTGTTGTACAACTATGTGCATGTAGTTAACACTACTGTACTACACACTTAAGAATGATGAAGATGGTAAATTTTATGTTTATTTTTTTTATAGTGAAAAAAGGAGTAATAATTGTGTGATGCACTTAAGACATTTAAACATGGTTCTCAAGTTGCTCAGAAAATAAATGTATAGAAAACACTGTATGATGTGTCCTATGTGGCATAGCAAAAATGTATCAGGGGCAATATGTCCTTCAAAGACTCAGCAATAGGAGAAACCTTGAGCATACAGGGAAAAAGGAGAGTGGCTTCCTCTTGGGCCTTGAAGGAGGGACTGCTCAGAATCGGGCACTGCCAGGAGAGAGGACAGCATTAGGCAAAACTACAATGGGAGGACAGCACCCCTGGGGACAAGGAGTTCTACAGATTGGACTGATTAGACACTGAAACTCTGTGTTTAGAAATAATAAGAGACAAAGTGGGAAATGAAGGACCCATGAGATCAATGCCAGGCTACAATACAAGAATTGATATGTCATCAACCAACACTGACAAATGTTCTTGAGTTTGGTGATCAGATGACCAAGGTCATCTCATATGGGAAGATGAACCTAGTTGCAGTGCATAGGACCCAAGGAAAATGCAGAACTGAGAGGCAGAGAGTAGCAGGGGCCTCCTGCCCTGTCTGGGCTTAGGGTGATGGTGGGAGGGGAGGAAGGCAGGATTCCAGACAGACCACAAGGAAGAGCAGCACTGGGCGAGGTGGTCAGGGTGGTTTATTAAAAAACAGAAACAACAGACCATTGTTTCCCAACTACTATCAGCAAGACATCATCACACAAGCACAACTGGGGTGAAAAAATGTGAAATATTCCAAAATACATTTCAGGCACTTGCACACAGCAGGAAGGTTTTGTGGATCTCAACTTGCAATGGGCCCTAAAATGTTAGCATTTTAATTAGGGAAGAAATAATCAGCTTTCTCAAGAGGAATGAGCTGTTCCCCTCTTAAAGCATGATAAATTACCATGCTCTGTGGATTATTCCCATGGATTCTTTTGTTTAGAAAGTGTTACAAAACTTAATATTGTTTTGAGCAATTTAATCCAACAGCAGGGTTTCTATTTGTTAAAAATTACATAATCACGAAATTCAAGTATTAGTTTTTTATCACCAACCCTTGTTGGCTTGAAGCTACTCCAGTTAGGACAAGCACCGTGATTTAGGTAAATCACCGAGAATCACCTTCTTCCTTGTAAAAATCCCATTCCCTTGAAATACAACTTTAACCCAAACATGTTTAATTCCCCACTTTGAAAACCCCATTGGCATGGACCAGAGCTTCCATCTACCAACTGCATTAAATACATGATTCCAAAGCAATATTTTCATGCATAGAGCATCAAAAACACTAATTTTTTATTTCTAAACAATGACACTAAAAACCTATTATGAGAAATCTTTAGAGCCCCAAAGGTTATATTCAAAGACTAACAATCTTACGTTGATAAACAAAGAAAAGAATTACACTAGATACTACAGTGTTCTGGGACCTGTGTGTTGGCGAGTAAGGCTTTTTTGTGCAGTAAATGTCAGTCAACCTTAAGTGATTAAACTCATCTCTGTAAACAGGATCCCTGGAGCAAGAAGTAAGATAGTAAGCACTGTAAAATAATCAAAACATTTTATACACACACACACACATATATATATACATACATACATAAACACATATATACAAACTATTTGCATATGTTTACATATTACTTTATGGACATATATACCTTCAAACATACACCCAACTCCCTTTCTCTTCTTCTTATTAATAAAACATTTTGAAAAATATTCAAATGTGTACAATTGTAGTCTTACCACAGAAGGATTTCATTTTGGGTACAAAACCTTCCAAATCTACAAACCATCCTTCCTTTTTGAAAAATGCTCTTTAGGGTTTAGAATCAACATCAGGACTGACATTCTCCTTTCTTGGATGGGGAGCTCTGAAGTTTGCCCAGTAATCATGCATTTCCTTCTCTCTGGTGGTTATTAATTTATCACCCTTCTCAGAGCTCACATTTTCCATAAAATGCTCCCTGGGTGGTTTCTCTCATTGTCTCATTGTCAGCTACTACTACCCCAAATGGAAAGGGGGTGGGAGGTCATGCCACAGTCTCTGAGTCACTTTCCCACACTCATCCTTCCCTTCTCCTTGCGGATAGAGCCCTAGTTTTTTGTTGTTGTTGTTGTTATTGTTTTGTTTTTTTTTAGTTGTAGTTGGACACTATACCTTTATTTTATTTATTTATTTTTATGTGGTACCGAGGATTGAACCCAGGATCTCGCACGTCTAGGTGAGCGCTCTACCCCTAAGCCACAATCCCAGCCCTGAGCCCCAGTTTTATTCCACACAATTGCTGTGCTTGATTAATGACTACAGTTCCTACCCTTTCTTGTAGCTTGGGGGTGTCCAGTGGGATGTCAGTGGAAGTTGTAGGGTGAGTTTCTGGAAAAGGTCTTTAGCAGGGAACAGGTAGTAGTGTACTTTTGCCTTCCCCCTTTTCCTTCAGGCTGCTGACTAGAGCTAACAGGAGCTGCAACAGCCACCATGGGCCCTGAGGCCACCAGGATGAAAGCTGTATGCTGAGATGACAGAACAAAAAGACCTGAGAAACTTAGGATCCCCACAGTCTATGTGCAAACTCCTTTTACGTGAAAGAAAAAGAAAACCACCTTGGGGACTATAGACCACCATTAGCATTGTCATTTTCAAGTTTTCTGTCCTCCAAGCTGATTTTAATCCCAATTAACATACTTTATACCAACGACTTTCTATTGTAAATTGTCAACTTTTAATATGAGAAACTCATTTTGTTATACCATGAGGTAACATTGGAATCAAAAACTATAATTTGGGCAAGTTACAGGATCAATTACCCATTCCTAAATGAGCTCAGCTTGACCAGTGAACACCTCAGATTCACATGGAACAGGTGATGTTCCAAACTGATCCGCAACTTAGGAGACCAAAGGAGACATTCAGTTATGACCGGTCCCTTCCTCCAGGGAAGCAGCCTCTGCTGCCAGGCAGAGTGGCACGGAGCTGGTGGTGACTGTGCAGGGAGGGGATGTGTGGAACCCTGGCTGCCATTCCCAGGAAAAGCAGGAGGAGGTTCTGCCCGGAACACTTCCAAAGCCTGTGCTTCTACTGGGTCCCTCCAGAGACTCTACCAGGGTCCTGCCAGGTGCACATTCTTTTCTTGAAATGAAACCCTATGGAAAAACTGAAAACGAAAGGACAGGGAGAGGCCTTGGGGACAGGGAGATGGGTTTGGGAAATAAGAATTTTACCAGGATTAAGCTTTAGATTTAGTCCTCCAGAGCCCTCATGGGAGGCTTCTTAATGCACATTCTTGTCCATTACAAAGGTAATAATATTAGCCCTCTTTTGGGTCCTTTACAACATCTGCAGCCTGCAGTTTCTGTGCCTGCAGAACTTGAGCTCGTCCTATTTGATTGGCTGGGTATCAGAACCCTGAGCACAGGGGGAAAAAAAGAAAGAAAGAAAGTTTCATTCGCTCCTATATCATTTTTCTTACAAGGAGAAACTACCCTTTTAGTGTTTTATTTCAGTTGAGCGTGTTATTGGGCTGGTGGCGGTGGGATGGACAATTGGGGATATCCGGCCAGTCACCGAGGGCGGCCCGGGTCTGCTCCTCTATTGGGTCAGATCTCTGGCCCAGGAGAGGCGGCTCCTGGCTCTCCGATAAAGGGACATGGGTTTGCGGGTCTCGGCATTGAAGGGCAGGGCTGGCACTGCTCCAAGCAGTAGGAGGGGAGGGCTCCATTTTAGCATTCTCCCAAATCACCCGATGATTCAGATTTATGGTGAGAAGAGCGAGGTTGGGCTGCTATTGGCAGGGGTCAGCTTGAATTGCTAGCAGTTTCTGCCTTTCGAGGAAACCGTGATTAGGTCACTCGCACTTCTTCTCCCTGCTTTCTGAAAAGCCATAAACTGTCCGCGTTTCCTCGGGCCTCCCTCCTCTCGGCCGCCCCTGCGCCTGAGCCGGGTCAGCTGTATCCACACTTTGGAAGGTGCGGGGCCCATTAAGCGGGGAGTCAGAGGGGCCCCTTCTCCCAGCACCTCATCAGAGCACATAAATCACTTCCCAGGCCCTGGAAGGGAAACATATGCCAAAAATATGCCGATTTACAAAATGTTTTCATATCTTTAGGGTATTTTATTTCTCCTGCTTCTTGTGACATAAATAGCACATAAACCCTGACCCCGGGATTTTTTAATAACCAGCTGTGAAATTTCACTAGCACTGGCATAAAATCAAGAACCGAAAATAATTCATCCCCATGTATAGAGGCTTCTGTCCTCCTCTGATGGGTCTTTGATTTGGTAATGGTTTATAAAGCCACTCTTCTTCCTGAACTGCCACAGAACTTAAAAGAAAAATATCGAATTCATTCACAGGCACGATCCAGACGGTATTTCTCTTGGGATCCATCATCTGCTAGTGGGGAGGAGGGTCAGAACAGCGAACAGTAAAGAGGGAAACCTTGTATAATACAGACTTAGATTACTTGAAACTTTTGTTAAAAAATATTTAATTAAAAACAGCGTGGTGTTGGATTGGGAGCTGTTTGTGTTTTTGTGGGCACCTTTGGAATGAGACACTGGGTTTCAAAGGTGATTCAGGACGTGTGACAAATTTAGGGCACAAAGATTTCCCAGCTCAGAAGATGGGATTAGAAAGGAAAAGATGGGATCAGAGATGAGCCTGATCTTTCCCCTTTTTTAAATGTTAGTGTTCACCTATTTTATTGTAATTTTTTAAAAAACTGGCACCCTCCTTTAAAAGAAGCTGTGCAAAGGTAAGAATAGTTCTTGTAAAATTTTTCACTTACAAAGGTTCAGGTATAGTTTTCAAACCTCCTCTTACTGGACTAGCAACTGTTTTCTAGTTTTCTTAAGAAGTACATCCTCACAATTTCTAATGAACTAAAGTCAGGGTCCCATTATCAGGTGCCACCTAAAAGCAGTGTTATAAACTAGGAAAGGTCAGGGTCAAGGCAGCTCAGGACAACCCTCCCCTCATTAGTGCTCTCAGTGCCAGGGCCACATGGGGCAAAGTTCATATCTAGTACAAGCTCCAACTAGCTCTGCTCTTGGGTAAGATGACCACCTCACAGCCTCCCTACCCACAGCTGTGACAATGGCAATAGCCCTTCCCCATAAGGCAATGATTCAACATACTGTGTGTGGAGGGAGAGTTGGCAGGGTAGGGGTAGCTAGCTGAGTGGTCAGAACACAGTGCTAGCTCAGGACACACCAGCTGTCTGAATGGAAATGCTGTCCATAGGACAAAGAGAGTTCTTGCCAGGTGATCCAATTGTGCTCTTGGTTCATGTTGAGTAGTACAGAGGTCCCAGAGTTAAACCAAACCCTAGGTTCATACTCCAGTGCTGATGCACACTAGTCCAACACCCCATAACAGGATGGTAGGCATCTTGGAGACTCGGGTTACCTAGCCATCAAATGGGGACAATGGCCACATTTTCTTCACAGATAATTAAGACTCTATGAAGGAAGCTCTTGGTACCCAGGTGCTGTGCAAACAGGGTTATTATTTAGTTTGAGATGGTTCCAGTTCCACCTTAGAGGAAAGGATAAAAATTATTTTTTAAAAATCAAAGAAATGGTAAAAGTGAGAGTTACACAGATGGAACACTGGTTTGGCAGCCTCAGAAGAGGTTATGGATGGTCAAGTAGTTAAATGTCAAACTCTGAGGCTCTGTCACAAAACACCACCACCACAACCCTGCTACCATCGATTACCCCAAACACATGGAGACCAGAGAAGCCCAAGCTGGTTTAGTGTTGATGCTTTTATGCAAACCCGACTAAAATCTTCCAAATAATTGCTGCCCTGGGAAGCTCAAGCAGGGCTGCTTGTTTCAAGACATCAGGAACAACCATATGTCTCAGAAATACCTTTGGGTCAACTCCTCTCAGCCAAGATGCCACCAGAAGTCACAAAATTTTATTTGGAAAGTCTGATATTTGGAGCAGTTTTCTGAGGACTATTTCACTCATTATAGTAATGAATACTTCACAGAACTTTGTAGATAGTTCTTTACATGAACTACAAATAAGTAAAATGTTTCAGGGAGAGCAAAAGATTTAAATGTGGCATTCTTCAGAAATAAAGTTTTCTACAAACAAATCAACTTCTGCTTCTAGATTCTGTGAGGATGGGGTTCATTTGAAGAAAGTGCTGGGTTAACTCTGGGCCTGAGCAAAGAAGGGAAGGGGTTTGCTTCCTTCACTTTCACATTCATTTTCTGGAAGTTTTTCTTCTCTCAATTCAGGAAGGTGAAGTCAGGTCCTCAGCAGTTTTGCTTTCTCTCATACATACGCTTCATGGGGTTCCTTTCAAAACAAAACCTAAAGCTATAAAAACCACCATACTACTTTAGACTAATGGGGCCCCATCCACTGTGACTGTGGATGCTGAGGCAACAGTGTTTTAAGCAAATCTGTCCAACATCCAAAGCATCAAGTGACAATATCCATAACCTATAAATAGCTCTTGCAGACTATGGAGAAAACAAGTAACCCAACAGGGAAATGTGCAAATAGCATGAACAGGCAATTCAAAAAGGAACAGAAGTGACAAGTACACAGAAATATCCCATTCATTTCACTAGTCACCAAGGCAGGCAAACAAAAATTTGACACCATTCTTCAAGTTTCCCAAATTTATAAAGATTAAAAATATAATTATGCCCAAAGTATGGGATAAAGGGCACATTTGACATTCTGGCAATAGCTAATAGAGAATCAACCTTTGTGACAGAAAATTTGGCAAGTAACATAAAGATATTCACATCCCTTACACCAATGGAAATCTATTTCTTAGGGTTTCTGTTGAGAAAATATGCAAATTACCACACAAAAATAACATGGAAAGATGTTCACCAGGGTGCAACTGGAGTTGGAAACTTTCTCTAAAAAGGGATAGATGGTTTATATTTTAGGCTTGGTAAGCCATCTGGTCTTTGTGTTACTATTCAACTCTATCACCATAACAATAAAACAGCCACAGGAAATACATAAACAAATGGGTATGGCTGTGTTCCAATAAAACTTTATTTATAAAAGCTTGTGTCAGAGGGCTAGATTTGGTCTCTCGACCATAAATTCACCAGCCTATATGGTACAAATTATAATAAAATACCTAAATATCAAGTAATCTAGAAATAATAAAATATTTTATGCTGCTGTTATAACTTTTTTCCTTATATAGTAATATAGGAAAATGCTTATTTGAAAAATAAAAACAAAACAAAACAAAGACAGGACACAAGACTGTAGGTTTAGAGTGATCCTAATTTTATAAAGCAAAGAAAAAAAAGTGAACATGGAAAAAGGATTGGAAACAAATATACAAGGATTTTAACAGTGATGGTGGTTTTAATTATCTTTTTTACACTTCTCAGGATCCAAGTTCTCTGTAATGTGTATGGGTTTAATTTTTAAAATAGAAAAAAGTTTGAAGTGACAGAAGTGGACTTCTGGAGTGTGCATCATTGCATAAGTCAGCATTTTCTCCTCCTTCATGTGAAAATAATCCAAAAATGAAAACAAAGGGGGAAAAATGCTTTCCATTTCTGGCAAAATCAGGAGACAAACACCCAATTTTTAAAGCAATACAATAAGCATGCAAATTTTCTCCAGAGCTATAGAGGGGAAAATGTAAAGAAAAAGAGAAGAGAGATTTTAGAGGCAGCATATTTCATAAAGTCCTAAAAATAATGCACCTCTGGAGGCCAGGGGCACTGCTTAGGGTCCCAGGTCTATCCTTCATCTGTAAAGGTGCATGTAGAAGGCAGTATGTGGGGCAGCAGGCAGAAGCTCCAGGGATTGTGGCCTGAAGCTTCTACAATGTGAGGGCAGTTCCTTTTAAAGATAAATGATACTACATTTAAAATACAAAATGAGCTACAGACAAGAATAAGTATTTTGAACGCAAAAAGAAATAGCAATAATTAAATTGTAAATTAATTGTAGTGATCTACTCTACACACATCAATAAGATTTAGAAAAAATATGATTCCAATAATTAACCTCAACTAACAGAGGTGAGTGCTTGAGCCACCTTTATCATACCCTGCTTCTATAATACCCCACCTCCATATACCTTCTTTCCCTATTTTTAAATTTTTAGTTGCATAGCATTAATCAATTCTTCATAGGATAATAATTTTTAACATGCAGGAACTCAGGGAATATTATTCCCACATAATTTTCTGGGGAAATTTCTAGAAGGTGAACCTTAGCCAGCTGAAAGATGACTGAAAACCATGAGAAAAGGAGTAGTAGGATCCTGTGAATGCACTAACCACAAACCATAAATTTGGGTATTAGAAAAGGAAAAATACATAAATGGATGCAAGGCAGAAGAAAGGAATTAATAAAAATCCAGCAGGTATTAATGAGGTGGAAAAACTCACGAATAGTAGAATAAATGAACTAAAGCTTTTGGAGAAAAAAATAATAATCTGCCAGCTTACTTAATCATAAAAGGATGAAAACAGTAAACACTCAAAGAAATTCTATTAAAAAGAACTACAAAATCTAAGCAAATTAGAGGAATCATAAAAGACTACATGGCTAAACACAAGGTAAATACATCTGAAAACCTAGAGGAATGGACAATTTACAAAGAAAATATAATTTACCTAAACTGACTCTAAAAAGAAAATCTAAACAGACCAATTTCCATGAGGTGGCGGAGGGGGGACCGTGAGGATAGTTTAGGATCTCCTGAAAAGTACCAGATCCAGCTGGTTTCATATAGGATTTTCACCCAGCATCACAGAACAGAAAGTCCCAAAGTTATTTAAGTTATTCTAGACTATAGAAATAGAGTAAATCTTGTAAATTTTCTGATGTGAGCAATAAGAAAATGCAAGAAAGATTTCAAAAGTAGCATTGCAGACAATCTCTTAGGAATGCTAATGCAAAAATCCTAAATGACCTATTAACAAACAGAATCCAAAATATTGAGAGAACAATGCATCATAATCAGGTGTTAATGCCAGGAATAAAGACAATGTAAGACTGGGAGATGCTTTCATATATTTTATCATATTAATGTATAAGAAAAAAGCATAAATCAATACCTATTTGTGATAGAAATATGCAAACCCATAGAATGTTCCCTAAATTAAAAAAACAAAAACAAAAACAAAAAACAAAAAACAATGCCCTAGAATTTGCATTATGCTGAAAGGAGAGATATAAGAAGTATCTTTGATGAAGTCAGGAAAAAGGCAAGAATTGAACTCTTATTAACTTTGTACTAGAAGTAGTAGCCTGTGAAAGTGGATAAGAAAAACAAACTAGGGGTAAAATATTTAACCAACAGGAGGTAAAATCACTACCTACATATGATATGGTTATACACCTGAACACCTGAAAGGGCAAGGAAAACCCTGTAGTAATGAAAGAATTTAGGAAAACAAAGTACATAGAATTATATAGCAATAATAACCAGAGTGAAGATATATTGGAAGAAAAGACAATTTACAAAACTAATTTAAAAAGTTAAAATACACAGAGGTCAATTTAAGAAATATGAAAGCCACTTACAAAAAAAGCCTTAAAATATTTCTGTTGATATATATATATATCAACAGTTTCTCTCCTTGGAGCTAAACAGATGTCTACACAAAAGGTTCTGTGCTGGTTTCAGGGGGTACGCAGACACAAGTTAAATAGGAATTGCTCTGTACCACATTGCTTAAACTCTGGTTGACAATTTCTTAAGGTTCTACTATCAAGATACTTTAAAAAATCTATTATGTCTACCAAGACTCAGAAGATGTAATTGGATTTAGCAATGCTGACCTTCCATAATGCAGTTTCCACCAAGTAGTGAGGCTGAAAACTGGCCTGCAGTAGTTAGCAAAAGCCACTTCTTCTAGTGCCAGAGGGAGACAATTAAACCTTTTACATGCTTACAAGAATGTGAAGCAATGCATCTTCCTCCTCCAAACTCATAGATAACTTTGATCTCTCTCTCCCTCTCTCTGTTTCATACACACACACACACACACACACACACACACACACACACACACGGTATAGCCAAATTCAGAATAAGAAAAGGAAATCTCAAGGTGTCAGAAATAACGAAAAAACACAAAATCGGAGTGCTCTAGCAGAAAGCTGAATGTCTTACAGACCCTAATAAACCCTGCAGGACTGGGATTTTGATGCAATTTTAATATAGTCCACAAGTGAAACTAAAGTCATTCACTTCCCTGCTGAAAGAGAGCTGGACCTGCGGGGGTTTCTCAGCATATAGCTGAAGAACTTTATGAACCAGTGGGGAGCAGTTCAATAGGCAGTGTCTTTAAAAAAAAAAAAAAGAAAAGAAAGAAAGAAAAGAAAAGAAAGATAGAAAAAGAAAAAACCTAGGATTTAACATAAAAGATGATTCTGTAGGATCCCCATAGGCAAATTCACATGTGTGTGCTTCTCTTGAACCCAGGAAAAGGACCCCTGCTAAGCTAGCTTATACCCCAAAAGTATTAATACCCAGGGATTTCAGGCAAGGGGCCCATCAGAAAAGGAGTGGAAAAAATTTTAAAAACAAAACAAAAAAACAGAAGAGAGAGAAACAGAGGTAGACAGCTAGTCCATTGCAGGCCTCTCACAATGGAAAAGCAATAAATTAGGGGGAAAATGAGAGAGCTGTGGCTCAGGTAGCACCCTACATGTAACTTCCTCATTTCATTCACATGACGACTCTGTTGGGCGAAATCATTATTCTCATTTTTTTTTTTTAACTGGGCCTGGGAGAACTGAACTTTCCTAAAGTCACATACTGGCATTGAAATTGGAATCCCACACTAGCAAACAGGGAGAAACTATAGCTGCTAAAGAAAAAAGTTGAGAGCTTAAATCTCCAAGGAGGAAGGAGAGAATGAATGAAAGTTTGATTTTAAAGGAAGATGGAGACCCCCCTTCAGCTCTGTGTAAAAAAGAGAAATAGTTTACCATCAAGTGAGGGGTTTATAAGAATATTCAAGACTAAATATAATCCAGTATATAAAACTGCCCACGTCCCCAAACTGAAATCACCTCTTACTCACGCAATCATTTTAGCAAAAGAGGAAAAAATGATCTGACTTCAATTTGTTCAGCATTTATTTTCTAAAAAAAGGATATTTGCCACAAGTAATCACTGTGAAAAGGGAGCTATGCCTGGTTAGAAAGTTTTTAATCATGAAATGGTATTTGACGATGTAATTATTTCCACAGCATGAAAAACAAACTTGTCACTGAGCTGTAGCGCTCAGAGAATGAGCACAGAAAGATCGGTATGCAATGCAGATACACAGGGCCACTCATTTTACAGGAATAGTTTCAAAATATCTGTTAATAAAGATTGCCATTATATGACAGGCATCATAAAAAGAATGTAGGAAACCAAGTTTAATTCTTGTGTTGTTTTTCTTTCTTTTTTTTTCCTTAAAAGCTGGGAGAAGGGACCTTGGGGCAATTATCTGGGTTGTGGTCTCTTCTAATGCAGGATAAAAAGTGTAGGATCTCTAGGCATTTCTGCCTCCAAATTCCACTTTCCTCAGGCCTCCTTCTGCCCAGCAAGATTAGTAACATCAAATGCTCAGGAGGCAACGGTGAGCTCAGTTTTCTCTTAATGATTTCAAAACACTTTAAAGACCAATTTGCAATAAGTTCCTTTCCTACCACTGAACCACAATAATTTTGAGCCAAAAATAGTCAGTGATGGAGAACTGTAACTCTACTCAGGGAGGAAAAGAAATCACAGGAAAATTCTATAGGGGGTTTCTAGTTCTACCTTAGCTTAGAATGTGAGGCCCAGCGATGGGGAGGGAAGTAGCCACTAGGGGCTCACCTTGGCCTAGAACCCATCTCTTCTGCTTCCTCAACTAGGGGTCCATACCATGTGGAGGAGAATCAGGTCAGCTGAAGAATGTCAGAAATATATGCATGAACTTTGAGCCAATCGGTCCTGGGAAAAACCATTGATGTTGACGAGGACAGCAGAAGAGAAAGTGGGGGTTACTCATTCAACACCCTTCCTCAGCCCAACACTCTTGTTCAAATCTAGAAGCCCCATCTAGAGGAAATGGGGGAAAGAGTTCGAAATAGAGGGTGTGAAGACACAGAATGGTTTAAACATTTGTGGAAGGTCAATCAGCACTGGTCAGGAGAACAGAGGGCTTTCCCAGAGGGCAGTGTCTGAAATGGGAATCTTACTTTATTAGGCAAGAAACATAGGACATCTGAAAATCCCAATGCTTCTAGATGTTTTGGAGGGGAATCTTGGCTCCAGATCTCACACTACCATGAGGTTTCATTCCGTCATGAAGTCCACAGGGTCGTGGGCAGGCCACGTCTTGTCCCTGAGCCTCAGTTTTCCCAATCTGTAAACAGTGACTGATAACTCCTAGGTCCATCAACCTCACAGAGGTGACAGGAGGTAATAGAAGATAAAAGGTATGCTTCAAGGATGAGGAGGAGGACAAGGAAGAGGAAGAGGAGGAATTCTGGGTCAATATTGTTACCTTTGACCCTTGATGGGCGCTAAGGTTAAGAACTCTGCATCAGGGTGAGACAGATGAGGTTTCAAAAAACGAGGTTCTTATCATCATCTACTCTTCTGAACCTCGCTTTCCTCAACTTCAAATTTGGAAGAATAACAGTTACCTATCTCATTGGAAAAAACAATTTAAGAAGAGAGAGCCATGGCCAGTTTAGTCTCCTGATGTGACTCATGGAAACAGCAGCATGGGGGCCTTTCTGAAAGCTAATTTAGAAAAGCAGAACCATTCTCCATGGATGCTCTCCATGATTAAACGATGCCGATGGAATCAGTAAAATCAGCAGACAGAAGCTCCCTGGTGGTTAGAACTTTAGGAATTTCGTAGGCAAATATTCTAAAAGATTCCTTTGGGGACTATAGTCTTGCCTCCATCTCAGTTTCAAAATCCTGAGAAAACCCAGGTTCAGAGAAAAGCTGTTTTGAGGGGCCCAATGTGAAATGTACACCAGTCGAATATATTCTTGAAAGGCTCTGAACTCCCTTTACAGGACATTTTCTCAGTTCTTGCTCACAACTCTATGAGGTAGGCAGAGTGGATGTTGCCTCCACTCCCCAGAAGAAGAAACCAAAGCTGTGAAAGCTCAAGTTCATGTTACTTTGCTAAGTAAATTGTCAACCAGCCAAATGGTCTTCTCATGACACCACTTCTTTGACTCCACTTGACCAAGTTTAAGAACATTACTCTCACTGAAATAAAATGTCCAATCAAAAAACAAATATGCTTCACTAGAAATCATTAATATTTCACTTATTATAGAATCAACGTGTAGAATTAACTTCAAATAAGATACAAGCAATACAATAAGATACAAGATACATATATTCACATATATGAAGCTTGGGAGAGTTTAAAAAGAAGGTATTTGCATTAATTAGCTTCATATCTCTGTAACAAAATACTGGCCATAATTAACTTATAAAGAGAAAAGGTTTGTTTTGGTTCACAGTTTTGGAGATTCCAGTTCAAGATCAGGCAGACCCATGGCTTTGGACTTCTGGTGAGAGTGCGGTAAGGGCAGGAAGCATATACAGAGTAAACTGCTCACCTTGTGACCAGGAAGCAGAAGAGAAAGAGGAAGGAGCCTGGGTCCCTCCATACCCTCAGGAGCACACCCCAGTGACCTAAGGACCTCCAACAAAGTCCCTCCTACAAGTCCATACTACTTCCCAACAGCACCACCTGGGGACCAAGGATTTAACACATGGACCTTTAGGGCACGTTCAACACCAGACTAGGGCAATACCCAAGAGAACTGAGGGGCTGATACTATGTAACCAATTTAAGGACCTGCAGCCTGCAGTCAGCCCAGATCACCTTGGGTCTCTCTCTTCTGTGTGTCCTTCTGTGTCCCTTGATGGTACTTTTATGAACTGTTAAAGATAACTCTTAAGTATTCTGTATCCTTATTATATACGATACTGTTTATTGGCAATATCAACACCAATACCTGTTCTTTTTAAAAATTTCTTCATCAGAATCACTCCCTCTTACCAAGAATGGGCATATCAGCAGTGCTGGCCAATGAGATACAAGCTGAACTCTGCTGGTGGGCGGGCAGTCATGTGGAAGTTGCAACACTGCCCCCGCCTCCTTCTGTTTGCCTTGAACCCATCCCATGGCTGGAGCTGCAGAAGCTCTCTGGTGACCATGGAGGAAGGCCAAGAGCATCAGAGGAGATGACACCCTGTTAAACCGCTGAGCTGATGTTGATACTGCCCACCTCCAAACCCCTTGTTATGATAGGACATAATCCCTCTTGGTTTATGCTACCATAAATTGGTTATGATTACTTGAAACCAAATGCTGTGAACAGACCATGGTCAGAAAGAGAAGGGGTTATTTTTTTCCCCATGTTTTCTAAGTTGGTGCTATATTTTGCTGTTGAAATTTGGGAATTCTCAAGGTTTCACACGTTTGTTTGTGTGTGTGTGTGTGTGTGTGTGTGTGGTGTTAAAAGTAAAAGACTGAATTACCAAGTGATAGCTGGATACACAGCAAGAGTTCTTACTTTCTCAAAAGTCACTTAGTGGGGGATGGGGGGGTGGTCACCCAAAACCTTCATTTATTAGAAACTACAGTGCCCTCTTGTTGTCTATAGAATGAATAATTCACTTAATGAGGAACAAAACTACTACTCCAACAAACATATAATGCAGGAGCTGCTCTCCCTAGCCATGTGCACACACACAAGCTCTTGGCTTCTCCTTCTTTACTTCCCTTTTTCTTTTTGAGTAATTAGAGACTTAATGATGAAGGAATCAGGGGAAGAAGCATTTTTCTTCTCTTTCTGGGCTGTCAGAAAAAATCATTCTCCTTGGTCATGACTCTTTAGAATTTAATGAAGGTCCTTAGTTACCTAGAAAAATCCCTGAGAGAGCAATGAAAGACTTGATCTCCTTGAATTTTTCAAATGTTAATGCTTTTTATTTTAAAAAAATTCATTTTGCAGGAATTCTCAAGGTGCTCTGTGTGTATGTGTGATATATATATATATATATATATATATATATATCAGATTTTATAAAGTACTTAGATACTAAGAGGCAGTCTGACCACGTGTATAAAAATAAAAACTTTATAGATGCTTTGACCTTTGATCAAATTTCACTTCTATTAATTTACTCTAAAACACATCAATCAGGCATGTAAATTGCATGCATAGAGGTGTTCACAGAAATGGAGACAACCATGGTATTCTAGTGTTTGGAAACATTTACTGCCTTCTGTGTCCCTGTGGCCCATGACCTCAGGTTTGGTTGTGTAACTTACTTTGACCAATGGAACATTGGTGAGCTGGATGCAATCCAAGGCTTTAAAACATCTATGTGACTGGGCTTACACTCTTGCAATTTTGTGATCACCATGACAAGCATACAGAGCACTAGCCATCATTACTGTGAAAAGATCTCAGGAGGGGGATGGGAGAATCATGGTGCAGCAGCCTCACCTGCCTTACTAGGCATCAGGGTCACCCCAGCCATCCTGCAAACTCATGAGCAAGGAAGAAGTGCTAATTTCTATGTGTCACTGAGATTTTGTGATTGTTACACAGGTATATCATGACAATAGTTGACTGACATACAACCTAAATTTTTTAAAAAATTGAGAATTTAACAAATTGCAATATATATACATATATATATACACACACACATACATATAGTATAAAATAGCCATTATAATTAAAGTTAGTGACCTAGTTAAATATATATTTACATATAGAGAGACATGGATTCTATCTGAAATATATTAAGGGAAAAAGCAGGTAATATACAATCTAGACTACTTTTATATAAAATATAAAAGCCTATGTGTGTTTGCATGCACAGGGAAGAATCTGGAAAGAAATATACTAAATGTTAATAACGCCTTTCTCTGCGTGGGAAGAATATAAATATTTTCACTTTCTTCTTTATGACTGTCTAGTTTTGCATTAAAAAAAAAACACAGAAATTTTAAGTGAGAATAAAAATAATTGTTATTTCATTTAGAAAAACAATTAAAACTTACAGATAAGTCTAGCTGTAAGTTACCATGTATTGTTGGCCTCGACAAGGAAAAAAAGCTGATTTATTTTCCCAAACCCCCTAAAGAGTTAAAGATATGTTAGCTGTGTGTTTGTGTGTGTGTGCGCGCACATATAAAATCTGGCAATTAAAGGCTGATACAGTATACTTCAAAAGTTTAGCCAAATTCCATTCAAAATACAAAAAGAAAGAAAAAAAGAAACTCTCAGCCTGTTTCTTTCTCAAATTGTCTGTTTATTACATCAACTAATGAAAATTCCTTGTTTCAGATTTTGAGTAGCATATCTGTGACCAAGGGCTTGTATTCTTTCCCAAAGGTAAAGTTAAACTTCTCTCTGTGTCTAATTCCTGATGAGTTGTCCTTGATCTACCCATAAAATCCCAAATCCAGAAGCAATGATTAGGAAACTGCAGACTCTAATAAAAATAATTTCATTAGTGTCAGGGAGAGAGAAAGTTTACCTAATTAAAAGGACTAAGGCTTGGCATCAAAAACAAAAGCTATGAATATAATGAGTAACATGGATAAAGGGACATGGAAAATGTTATTTAAGTCTACTGGGAATCTGTGTCAAATGTGTCCTCCTAGGACACCTTTCAGGTATATTGAAAATATTTAGAAAAAAAAACACAAAAAGGCAAAGAAAGAAGGGAAGAAAGGAAAATCTAGCAGTGATCAGCCAGCATTTGCAGATCCAGACGTGGCTTGCAAAAATTCTCTGCCTAATTTTCCCACAGGTGTTCCTGTTCCCCTAGACTGCCACTGGACTCCTGGGGGCCCGCTGCTCTCTGGTGTTAGGGATTATAGTTGTTTGAGTTACAAGACATGAAGCAGACCTGTGGTTTCAGGAAATATTAAAGACCTGTTCTCTTGCAGAAAATGACAGAAACTTTCATCTCTGTTAACCAGAAAATAGTCCCTTTTTCTAATGGCCCATTAGGGAAGCCCAGGAGGAACAGGTTCTTAGGACATTTTGCCACCCTGCCCAGCATCTGGAAAAGGTCCATATGGCTCTCATCCCTTGAAACCACTCATTTGGTTGCCAAGGACCTCCCATTCTCTCTCTCTCTCTCTCTCTCTCTCTCTCTCTCTCTCTCTCACACACACACACACACACACACACACACACATAAACATACATGTATACAATATATATACAATATATACTGTATATACACACCACACATACACATATGTTACATGTTACTTAATTATACCCAGTGTAGGTATGTTTAAAGACACAAAAAAGTGACTTTGATTTTGACCTACAACTGAAATTTTACCTGCATACAACTGAAATTCTCTTCAGTTGAAGTCCAAGACTGAATTCTCTCTTCACCATGCTGAACTGTTTTAAGACAGGTTCCTAAATGGATTATTAACTGGATTTTGGTCATCTTTTGGGTAAAGTCCATTGAATCATGTTGTCTACAAAAAAAGTTGCATCTTTCTTGAACTTAAATTATCACTATTTGCAGATGACATGATTCTATACATAGAAGACCCCAAAGGGTCTACAAAAAAACTACTAGAACTAATAAATGAATTCGGCAAAGTGGCAGGTTATAAAATCAACACACACAAATCAAAGGCATTTCTGTATATCAGTGACAAATCTTCTGAAATGGAAGTGAGGAAAAACACTCCATTCACAATATCCTCCAAAAAAATAAAATACTTGGGAATCAACCTAACAAAAGAGGTGAAAGATTTATACAACGAAAACTACAGAACCCTGAAAAGAGAAGTAGAAGAAGATCTTAGAAGATGGAAAGATATACCCTGTTCATGGATAGGCAGAACTAACATCATCAAAATGGCAATATTACCAAAAGTCCTCTATAGGTTTAATGCAATGCCAATCAAAATCCCAATGGCATTGCTTGTAGAAATAGATAAAGCAATCATGAAATTCATATGGAGAAATAAAAGACCCAGAATAGCAAAAGCAATTCTGAGCAGGAAGTGTGAATCAGGTGATATAGCAATACCAGATTTCAAACTATACTACAGAGCAATAGTAGCAAAAACAGCATGGTACTGGTACCAAAACAGGCGGGTGGACCAATGGTACAGAATAGAGGATACAGAGACTAATCCACAAAGTTACAACTATCTTATATTTGATAAAGGGGCTAAAAGCATGCAATGGAGGAAGGATAGCATCTTCAACAAATGGTGTTGGGAAAACTGGAAATCCATATGCAACAAAATGAAACTGAATCCCCTCCTCTCACCATGCACAAAAGTGAGCTCAAAATGGATCAAGGACCTAGATATCAAATCAGAGACTCTGCTTATGATAGAAGAAAAAGTTGGCTACGATCTACATATTGTGGGATCAGGCTCCAAATTCCTTAACAGGACGCCTATAGCACAAGAGTTAACAGCAAGAATCAACAAATGGGACTTACTTAAACTAAAAAGTTTTTTCACAGCAAGAGAAACAATAAGAGAAGTAAATCGGGAGCCTACATCATGGGAACAAATTTTTACTCCTCACACTTCAGACAGAGCCTTAATATCCAGAGTATACAAAGAACTCAAAAAATTAGACAATAAGACAACAAATACCCCAATCAACAAATGGGCCAAGGACCTGAACAGACACTTCTCAGAGGAGGACATACAATCAATCAACAAATACATGAAAAAATGCTCACCATCTCTAGCAGTCAGAGAAATGCAAATCAAAACTACCCTAAGATACCATCTCACTCCAGTAAGATTGGCAGCCATCAGGAAGTCAAACAATAACAAGTGCTGGAGAGGATGTGGGGAAAAGGGTACTCTTGTACATTGCTGGTGGGACTGCAAATTGGTTCAGCCAATTTGGAAAGCAGTATGGATATTCCTGGGAAAGCTGGGAATGGAACCACCATTTGACCCAGTTATTGCCCTTCTTGGTCTATTCCCTGAAGACCTTAAGAGAGCGTACTACAGGGATACTGCCACATCGATGTTCATAGCAGCACAATTCACAATAGCTAGACTGTGGAACCAACCCAGATGCCCTTCAATGGATGAATGGATTAAAAAAATGTGGCAGTTATACACCATGGAGTATTACGCAGCTCTAAAAAATGACAAATTCATGGAATTTGCAGGGAAATGGATGGCACTAGAGCAGATTATGCTTAGTGAAGCCAGCCAATCCCTAAAAAACAAATACCAAATGTCTTCTTTGATATAATGAGAGCAACTAAGAATAGAGCAGGGAGAAAGAGCAGGAAGAAAAGATTGATATTAAACAGAGACACGAGATGGGAGGGAAAGAGAGAGAAAGGGGGAATTGCATGAAAATGGAAAGAGACCCTCATTGTTAAAAAAACTACATAGAAGAGGTTGTGAGGGGAATTGGAAGAAAAAACAAGGAGAGAAATGAATTACAGTAGATGGGATAGAGAGAGAAGATGGGAGGGGAGGGGAGGGGGGATAGTAGAGGATAGGAAAGGTAGCAGAATACAACAGTTACTAATAGGGCATTATGTAAAAAGGTGAATGTGTAACTGATGTGATTCTGCAATCTGTATTTGGGGTAAAAATGGGAGTTCATAACTCACTTGAAACTAATGTCTGAAATATGATATGTTAAGAGCCATGTAAGGTTTTGAACAACCAATAAAAAAAAAATTAAAAAAAAAGTTGCATCTTTCTATTAAATAAATATACTTCTACAGATACTTTATGTTTGTGTTCATTTATAAAAATACAAGAATGGAGATATAATTACATACATGCTATATTCTACATTAAAGATAGCTTACATAAATATATGCCATAATACCAGAAAATGCAGATTAAAATAAGTAGATGAGAACAATAAAGCCAGGAGCATAGAAAGCATAAAACAGATTGTTGTACCCAACCACATACTTGCTAGAGGTAGATGCTGGGATTTCTGACTAGTCAGATGACATGGCATATGAATGACCAGGACAGCCACTTGCTTGGGACAATGACATCTAATCCTACCTGGCCAAGCCATGAAATTTCTCCCATGGGTCCTCATTAAGATGCTCATGTGGAAAGTAATGAGCAGCCTTCAAGGAAAACAAGCAGCAAGCAGATGTAGGGGACTGTTTCTTCTAGCAGTGTCAAGCAGGCTAAGAGCCATCCTTGGGGACTAGAGCCATTTGATAGGGGACACAGTTCTGCTGCATGATGCCTGAGCCAAGGCCTCATTTGGGAGCATGCAGAATAATTGTCTATCTATAGCAATGTTTTAAGCTGCAGAACCCAGTCCTTGAATGAAGATTTCCTTCAGAGTGGGAAATACAGGGGAAGGAAAAGCAGGTCAGGTGTGCAGGGTGACGCAAGCAGTTTTAGAGGTATGGGACTTTCAGCTAGAGGTATGAGGTAGAAGTGGGGAGGGAGACCAGGGCTGCCTTGTGATGCAGCCTGGAGAATCTCCAGTGTGGGGGAGGAGACATTGGAGAGGTGCTCAAGAAGCACAGGAAGCAGCAGCTTTGATTTCTTTTCCAAGCATAAACTTCCCAACATGGCCTCCAAATCCTAATCCCACTCCAATCTCCTATACTTTTCAAGTGTCTGTTCTATGTGTCCATCTCCTCCTCCTGGGAACAAAGCTGCCTTCAGTGTGGGGAAAATGAGTTCAATACACAGGGCATGTGGGTGGCACGTCCACTTCCTTTACCTCTGGGAAACTTCTAAATATTCTTAATGTGATTTTCCGCACATATGTGCAGTTTTGCTGGCTGTCTATTCACGCCACATTAAACATAAGAAGAAGGCAACTTTCCATGGAGCCAGTCATGTCACACCTGGCCTCCTCTTAACACCTTGATGCTTAGCCTTTGTTTTTTTTTTTTAAATATTGTTTTGTAAACCAGGATATGTATTAAAAACTATTTTTTTTTGCCTTAGTGGATTGTGCTGTTTGGGGGACCCAATTTGCATATCAGGAACAGGCTGTGAGCAATCCATACAGGTCAGAGTGGGTATGGCCAAGTTCCTTAGAAACCTGAGTTTGTATTCTTTCATGTAATGAACAACATCATTTCAGACAAGGATGGACTACATGTATAATGATGTCCCGTAAGATTATAAGAAAGTTGAAAAATTCCTAATGCCTAGTGACATCATGGCCATCGTAATGTCACAGTGCAAGACATGACTAACATGTTTATGATGATGCTGTTGTAACCAAGTTATTACCTTTCCACTTATGTAAAAGAATAGCACAAACAATTACATACAGCACATAGTACTTGATGATAACAACACATTTGCCACACTGTACTTTTTAATCATTATTTTATAGTGTCCTCTTACTTATTAAAATAAAAGAGAAAGTTTACTATAAAGCAGTATGCTGGTTTACATGCACAGCAGCCTCATGGGTACCATGTCTCTTGGTTGCAGCAAGAGGCCACATTAAGTGCTTGACTTCTACCTTTTAGATTTCATGAATAACCTTCTATGATGTTCACACAATGATGAAATCAACTGAGGATGCACTTCTCAGAATGCCTCCAGGCTTAAGTGATGCATACCTAAATTGCTAGGAGGAAGTGAAGGGTTCTACCCCGACTCCCAAATGGAAGAATACTACTAGGAGCTCACTCCTGACACTGTATGGAAAAGGACTAGGTAGACCTATCTGCCCAGGACACCTATGGGGAAGCTGGGGTTCTCTAAGTATCACTTTTCTAGAACCAAATGTTTCAAAAGTTTCTTGAACTAGTGGACTTCAGCAGAGGTTCTGGAGATGATTTGCCTGAGCTCTCTTCTAGAGGTGCTAAAAGAGAATAGAACGGGGTCTGCACTACCTCTCAGCAACTGTAGGCTGCCTTACAGGACATTGGGGCAGTTGCCAGTGTGGAACATTTGAAGTTGTCTGGAGGGAGCTAAGTGTAGTTGAGTATCAGGAATAGAGAAGGGTTGGGACAAACAACCTTCAGGAATGACTTGGGTGAAGCAAAAAATAAATTATTTATTTAATGGTATAATGGAATGTTAATAATGTACTTTGTTAAGTAATTTCCATACATGTTACCTTATTTGATAATCATAAAACACTGATTTATGCCCTAAGAGACTTAAGATTGAGAAACTTGCTCAAAATCATAGTTGGTGAATGGCTCAGAGGGGATGGGGATTTGAACCCACATCCCATTCCTTAACTTCCTTTATGCTTACTTCCTGACACCTGCTACTCACAGTGTGGTCCACAGGCTGGCAACAGACATCTGGGAACTTGTTAAAAATGCAGAATCTCAGCCTCTGCCCCAGATCTCCTAAATCAGAATCTACATTTTGACAAAATCCCCATGTGATTTGTGGGCACCTAAGTCTGAGCAGCATGACCCTGACATTCTGCCACTCTGGTTAATTATCACTGAAGAGGTAACACATGTGAAATAAAAGGCACCAGTTTGGTAAACAGTAAACTGGGACAAAAATTGGAGAACAATTGGCAATATATACCCAAATGTAAAATGCACATTCCTTTTAACCCAGAAATGCTACTTTGAGGAATTTGTTCTACTTGTAAACACACAGATGTGCAGATCTATAAACAAAGATGGTAATTGTTTGGAATAGCAAATGACCACCCAAAAAGCCCATTCACAGGTGCATCAGGCAGAGTTCCAAGAGCAGACATTCCAATTATGACACTCTTAGGAAGGCTGAATGAAAGAATCATTAGCAAAGTTGAGGACAAGGACCAACAGGAAGGCATAAAACAGGGGTTCTCAGACCCTGATGTTCATCTGAGTCACCCAGATGGCTTGGCAAACCAGAATGGTGGATCCACTTCCAGAGTGGGTCTTGGGTGCAACTGGGAATTCTCATTCCTGACGAATTCCCAGGTGATGCTGATTTTGCTAGTCCAACAGTGACATTGTGAATCATCTGCTGTTATTATTTGAATTATAAAAATCCCCTGAAGTCTTGATCACCTGCCTGTGGCACTCCTGAGATATAATGGAACCTTTAGGGGGTGGAGCCTAGTGGAAGGAAGTTAGGCTAGTGGGGGCATGGCCTTTAAGGGTTATCAGCACCTTCAGTTGCTTGCTCTCTACATCCTGGCTACCTTTAGGGGAGCAGCTTTGCCCCACTGTACACTTCCTGACATGATGCTCAGTCTCACCACAGGCCCAAGAATGATAGAGCCAAATGACCCTAGACTAAAACCTCTGAAGCCACGTACCAAAATAAATCTTTACTCTTTTTCAATTGTTTTTTTCTCAGGTATTTTTTCATGGCAACAGAAATCTGACTAACACATATGTATAGTGAAATAAACTGGGACAAGCAACAGAGGAGGAACTGCCCCAGGCCCATGGGAGACAGCGATGGCTGGAATCTAAGAGGAGATGGTCATATAGGAGAGCACCTTGCAAAGAGCAAGCCGGGAAAACAGATTCCCTAACAGGGATCTATGAGGAAAGGAGGCCTGTGATGCAACCCCTATGGAACAGATTCTTGCAGGGAAGGGACAGCAGGGAAGAGAGTGGCTGAAGGATTTGGAGGGGCAAGAGGAAATATCTGGTGTAACAGTGGACTGGTTTCAAAAAACCATGGCACAGTCTGCAGTTGAGAACAAGAACAAAATAGCAAGATGCCAAACTATGTGCACTTCCTGCTTCCATTTGCATGCAAATAATGAATAATATCCTTATAAAGGCACAAGTGTGGCTGCCTCTTCCTCTGTAGAACCAATCAGTTCACTGGGATTATGTGATTGGGTAAAGCCTGAGGGGCCATGGGTACAGCTGACCATAGAGCCACATGAGGAGAAGCAGCAATAAGAGCTGCTTAGCAAGACTTGGCACAGAGACTCTCGGAAGCTTTGAAAACCAGCATGCAAGCCAGGCCCCCAGATGCACATCAGGGTCTGAGAACCCCTGTGGTTCCTCTTGGTCCTTGGTCCCTGTCCTCTTCCTCTTGGTTCCTGTCCTCAACTTTGCTAATGATTCTTTCATTCAGCCCTGATGGTCCCTGATGTTCTAATCTCACTGGCCTGGGGTAGGTCTAGGACTAGAAAATAAGAATGTCCCCAGGTGGTTCTGTTGGTTCCTGTGCTGGTTATTTTTTGATGTGGCTTCATTGGTGGTGGGATATACAGCCATCTCTGCATCATATGGCATGCACAAGGAAATTGCTGGCTGTACTCCAACTGTTCCAAGCTTCAATGTCCCTCACTTTTAGCAGCCCCCCCCCACCCAGAGGGCAGTGCCCTTGATTCCCCCTGACCTCAGGAGCAGTGGCAATGGTAAGGGAATGCTCCCTGTCTCTTTTCTCTGTGCAGGAGCTAGGGGCCCAGTTGTGAGACCCCTCTTCCCACCTACAACCCCGTTTCAAGGGTATGAGCATGTTAGGCATTAGTGTCAAGGCTGTGACTATTATTAGAGCAAATAACAATTTTACCAACAGGTAAATTTGAAGGCTTGGGAATAACAATTGGGTAATTCATTCCTGAGTCTCAGTTGGGGTGTGGCTTGGAAAATAAATAAAAGGTTGTGGCTCTTAAAATAATATCAAGTGGACTAAAACCAGGTTATGAACTGCAAATCTGAATACAGTCAATAAAGAGTGCAAAAAGATTGGGTAACATTTGGGAAAAAAAAACCCTGAAAGTGTACATATTCAAAATGGACCTCACCAGTCACAGCATCTGCAACCAGTATACCTGCCAATCCAGGTGTTCTCCCCACCAGAGTCATACAAAACAACTCCCACCACCTCCTCCACCTATTCAAAGGTTAGGCTTCCTCCCCCTGAGGGTTTTTCTAAAATTGGAATGCAAGGTTTACCATTCACACAGTTTCGATTAAGAGGTCATTTGCTTTATGAGAATAACATGCAGTCAACCTCCTGCAAGATCAATCTCTCTTAAAATCCCATCCCATTTCCATGAAGGTCAGCAAGCAGGACTTCCAAAGATGCATCAAGAGAGGGGTTGTTTCTGGAACACTCATTTTGCAATGAAGGA
Organism: Urocitellus parryii; assembly: GCF_045843805.1. Taxonomy (NCBI): domain Eukaryota; kingdom Metazoa; phylum Chordata; class Mammalia; order Rodentia; family Sciuridae; genus Urocitellus; species Urocitellus parryii. The sequence continues at coordinate 115,064,673 of NC_135536.1, read as the reverse complement.
AAATTCCTCAGGGAGACCAGCGCTGGTTTGTCTGCTATGAAACTCTGCCCATTAGGGAAGCAAAGCCTCTGTTCAGTAAGAAATGTAAATAAACCTTCCACTGAGGGAATTCTAAGAGGGAGTTAGGAATGAGGACAGAATTAAAAGCTTACCGGGAAAGTCTGTGCCTCATTGGAAAGTCTCTGCATCCAGATGGGCCTTTCCCAGGTACTCTGAACAATTTCTCTAGAATGGAGTAACTCTTGATGATGATGATGATGATAATGATGATGATGACAATTCAACAACAGCAATTACTGTTGATTGAAGACCTAATATGTACTAGATGGTATTCTAAGCCTTGGACTGTATTCAGTTCGTAAGCATATCTTTACATCAATCCTGTCACGTAGATACTGCCATCATCTCCATTTTACAAAGGAGGATAAATTACAAATTTATTCAAGGTCACGTGGTGAGATGGTGGCCAAGAGGGATCCAAAGCCACTGTCTGCCTCCAGAGCACAGATTCTGCACCATTGTCCCCATCTCATATGTTTTCTCATCTGTAAAATGGGGAGAATAGCAGTACCTCCTCAGAAGGTCATGATGAAAATTAAATGAGTCAATACAGGTGAAATTCTTAAACTCACACTACTTTCTGCCACATGAGTGTTAATAATTGTTGTTGTTATCTTCTAGCTGTAGTTCCTACTTCTGAGATGTGGAGGGCCCTGATTTCCACCACCAAGCCTTCCCATCTAACTTGCTGCCTCCAAAAGAATGTCTCCACCAATGACCAGATTCAGGGGCTGCTGACTTCTCCCCCCAAGCTTTCCTGCCACCAGCACGTGAACAATATGACTCAAACCTGATCCATCTGTGACCTTCCTGGTGATGGCAGTGAGCACGTCCACCTTGGTTTGTGAACTGAGTGCAGACAATAGGCATGAGCAGATGGCTGTGTCAAGTGCAAATCCTGAGGCTGAGGGAAAAGAACTAGCAAGACACGTGCAGAAGTCCTGGGATGGTGCAGGATGGCTAAGGATGCATTTAGTGAGCTCACCCTTTCTGCTTATATAAGCTTTACTCCTCGGGTCCTTGGGGAGCAGCCCCAGGGTCCTGCCCCAGGTGTTATACTCGAGCATAAGCTCCAATCAAGCCTCATTAAGATGGTATTTCTTTCTTGCCTCTTCATGATGCCTATTTCAAATTAAGCAAAAAAACCAAGGCTGAAATGATAACACTGATAGCTGGTGAGACTGGTAACACTTGGATTTTAAATGTTCTTCATATTGTGATTACTAAAACGAAGCCTTCACGTGGCTCCAAGAGGCCAAGCTCTCAGAAAGAAGCAAAGTCTTCAGTTTTTTGTTTTTTTTTTTGGTCACCCTGGATGTGAGTTGTAAAACTTCAACAAACTGTTTGATGTGGTGGTATATGCCTATAGTCCCAGCGACTGAGGAGGCTGAGGTGGGAGGATGGCAAGTTTGAGGCCAGTCTCAGCAACTTAGTGAGACCCTGTCTCAAATAAATAAATAAACAAATGAGAAAATAAAAACTCCAACAGACCACTAGATTTTGTTTCATAACCTCCGGGTGCAAATCATTATTCTAAATCAAAGCTCTAACTTTGATAAATTATGAGTCACTTCTTGGAAAACAATAAAGTTTGTTTTTATTTTAACTGCTTTATAAGGTAGGAAAACTCTTATAAGTATCTTCTGAACATGGGAAGCCATTTCATGCCTTAATACCTAGGCACAGAATGGTTTTTCTTCCTGCAATACCTCTATCTCTATTGACCTGTGACTATTGAACTCCTATTTATATGTCAGACTTCAGCTGGGCATCTCCTCTGTCCTCCTTCCATGCTGTGTATAAATTTATTGTGAACTTTTCTCTACAGTGTAACTATGTGCCACTCCCCCACCTGAATCTCAACTGTCTTTGTATATCCATCATTTAGCGCCAGGTGCTCATTAACCTTAAACACAGTGACAGAAAGCCCACTACACGTCAGGCACCACCTGAGACACTAAGGGAGTATAAACAGTGAATAGACCAGCAATATTGAGATCATGGGGAGGGAGATAACCAGACTCTGGATTTCCTGCCTTCTTCCCCCAGAAGGGCAGACTTCCAAAGCTGTATTTGATGCAGATGTGTTGAGCATAGGTTGCACACACATCTGGCTAAGCATATTCATGTGGGTGCTGTTTCACAGATAAGTACTGTCTGTGCCTCACCTCACTGGAAAGGGAGCTGTCGGAGGACCAGAACACATTGGATGGCAGGTTCTGGGCCTCAAAACCAGCCACTGGTATGTATCCGTGGGACTGTGGGGGTGGGGCAGGCACACCACGACATTCTCACATTGTTCTCTCCATGACCTTGAGCTGCAGACATGAGAACTGTGAATCCACGGCTGCATGCTGAGAACCGTTGCATTGGAGACTGCAGCAGTGGTGCATGTGTGGAGGCCAGTCCATGTATACAATCTAAGGTGACCACTGGGGCAGACCTGTGACAGTACCAGGAGGCCTGGGCAATGCAGTTCATTGCAGGAAAAGTTAGCATGGTTTATAAGACAGAGAAAAGTTTATTCAGTAGAATTCTCATTGGAAGTGAGTTGTAGGTGTTTAAGAATGATAGTCAAACAGGCTCTTAAGCTAACTGTGAGGACCTGTGGGAGACTAATCAGATGTCAAACCAAGCAGAGTGAGAAAAGGGATGGGCATTTATTGTCACAGGTGTGACAGTCTGCTGGTTACCCCTAATATTTATTCTCTTTCTTTCCTAGTAATGGAAACCCCAAGTTTGAGCAAATCAAATGACTTGCCCAGAATAACAATAACACTTCCCAGTCTACCTTGTATGGTGGCCATGTGACTGAATTCTGGCAGTTGGGATAGAGGCAGGGGCAGTGCAGGAAACTTCTTACACATTCTTAATAAGTTTCTTGCTGGCTGGAATGTACATGAATGGCAGGAGCCACGGCAATCACTTTGGATGATGAAATCATCTTGAGAACAGAAGCCAGGCATGGAGCAAGAAGACAGAAGAGGTTTTAAACAAACAACTGTCTCAAATTTTTAGTCCCAGATTTTTGTAATGTGAGACAGTTAATAAACTCCTTCAGATCACTGCTATTATTATTATTTCTTTGATTATAGGCAAAAACTAAAGTTGCTGGGAAATAGGGAGAAGGGAGTGGAATGGGGGGTGAGTCTGTGAAGGGACCTATAGGCACTTCTTTATTTAAGTCACCCAAAACATGGCACCATGTTGGAGTGTTGTTTTGTTTTGTTACCAGGGATGAAACCCAGGGGCAATTAACCACTGAGACACATCCCCAGCCCTTTTTATATCTTATTTAGAGACAGGGTCTCACTGAGTTGCTTAGGGCCTTGTTAAGTTGCCAAGGGTGCCTTTTAACTCACGATCCTCCTGCCTCAGCCTCCTGAGTTGTACAGGTGTGCGCCACCACATCCAGCCATACTGGATATTTTAAGCTGCAGGAATCTAAAGGAGAACATGTGCAGGTTAGGGGTTTCTCTGACCTTCCCCCACCCCTCTCCCCTGAAGCAGGTCAGAACACCTAGGAGGGATTTTCTGACCTTTCCGGATAGCAGGTCATAAGACGCGCTTGTGAGAGGTGCCCTGAGAGAAGAGAGGAAGAGAGGAAGACACACCTGCCGTCATTCTCCAGGAGGAGTCGGTCAGATCCTTTCCCTGCATGCTTCCACCCTTGGCCCTGCCACAGGGGTCCACACCACCCTCCCTTGGAAGTGCCAATCAACACCGTGAATAGGCAGTCTCTCATCTGCCATCATTTTCAAACCAATTAAGTGACAGAAGCAAGTTTTGGGAACAAAACTTTGGGAACAAAGCAAGTTTTGAGAAATAGCTCATTGGGTTGAGATTCTCTCGAGAGGAGAGGAGGGTATCAACCAAGCCACTGATGAAGTTTGATTTATATATAGGTAACTTGGGTCACAGGGATTAAAAATTCTGGACAAATATAAATCTTGAGTTCAAATGTATGGTCTCCCAGACTTTAAATAATCAGTCCTCATTTGTTTGTCTTCCTTCCTTCCTTCCTTTTTTTTTTCTTTTCTCCTCTTCTTTTTTTGGTACTGGGACTGAACACAGGGGCGCTTGACCCCTGAGCCACATCCCCAGCCCTTCTTTTTTAAAAATATTTTATTTTTGAGACAGGGTCTTGCTAAGTTGCTTAGGGCCTCGCTAAGTTGCTGAGGCTGACCTTGAACTCACAATCCTCTGGCCTCAGCCCCTGGAGCAGCTGGGATTACAGGCATGCACCACCAGCCTGGCTAGGAGCCCTCTTTTCTTTGGACTCATTAAATTTGGTCTCATTAAATATGAAGCCAAGGAGGGAGACTAGCGAGAAAATGAGGCATAAAATATCATTTATCTTTATGATATAGAAAGAATTTCAATACTGTCTCCTGACAAAAGTAGTGGGAACAGCTTCCCAACCCTGCCTTTTCTCCTCCCTTCTACCTCTCACAGACACCCTAATTAACTGTGGCATAGGTGTCAAAGTAGGGAGTCATGGCCAATGCAGTAGGAGTCTGCACTGCTATTTTCAAAGGGGGATCATTTGTTTCTTGCTATTAAGTAATGACTGACTCAATTGCACTGAATATCCTGTGGGAAGCCCTGCTTCAATTAATAAAAATCTTGTTTGCTTCAAAGCAAAATGCAAGACGAGATTTATAAGTTTAAAATGAGTAGAAACAGGCTAGTTTACTAAAGAATCTCAGTGGCTGAAATCTAGAGTTCAAATGTATGTCTAGCTAAATACTAGCACGCATGGGGAGTTTGATTTCTATCTCAAACAACCTCACCCACCAAGGAAAAGTTAACTCAGGCAAGGGCCACACACACAGGTACAAATTTTACTAAATTTGGAAAGTTGGAGATGTCCAATTTTATTTATTCATTTTGGAAAATAAGCTGTCACTGAAAATGCATATATTATTCATTTTTCTAAGTAGGGAATTGAGGATTTAAGGGAAGAGGTGGTGTTTCCTCTTCTAACTCCAAATGAAGATTGTAGTTTTGAAAGACCTTGGAACAAATGGGAAGATGGTAGCTGGCCACCTCATGGGGGCTTATGAATAAGTGTCCTGTGAATTCTTGGGCAAAAACAACAGTGGCAATCTTTCCAAACTGGGAACATTATGGCTGAGGAAATTTGATCTAGAGGGTAGAAGCTTAAACTTTAGAGAAGAAAATGTCCAGGTGAGATGATGAGACTATAATCAGAGACAATGAGTGTGTCCCAGGAAAAAGTGCTAACGCCCTACATTTTTAATGAAAAAACTAGGGTAAGCTGATGGGGTTTGCTCCATATTAAAGGACCTACAAGTTGGATGTGGTGGGGCATGCCTGTAATCCTAGTGGCTTTGGAGGCTAAGACAGGAGGATTGTGAGTTCAAAGGCAGCCTCAGCAACTTAGTGAGGGCCTAAGCAATTCAGGGAGGCCCTGTCTCTAAATAAAATACCAAAAAAAGGGCTGGGGATGTGGCTCAGTGGTTAAGTGTCCCTGGGTTCAATTCCCAGTACTCAAAAAAAAAAAAAAAAAGAAAGAAAGAAAAGAAAAATAGACTTTAGGTAACATAGTAACCTTGGATTATGCCCCTTCGTGGTATTTTTTCACTGGTATCACGAAGAATGATGGCTGTGACTCAGTGTTAGAAATCGGGGACAAAGTACAGCTTCTCTTGATTAACAGGCATTACACAGTATGGGATTGTCAGCACCTCAGTGGAACCCCAGTCTTTTCTTCCACCACTGCCTTTCCAGTGTTTCTGACAGGTGAAGGGCCCAGGGAGGGGGCAGTGCGGTGTGCCAGTGCAAGTCACACCCTGATGAGGACCAAGGCCTGATCCAGAGTGGACTGTCCAAATGAGATGCAATGTGCAACCAGGGTATGAAGCCAGAGCAAAGGGCAAAATCAGAGGTCCAAATGCATATGGCCAGACAACAGGATGGTGACAGAGGCCCGAGTTTGAAGGACTTGCTAAGATGGAGCAGAAGTGTCCAGGGCTGCTTGTTACAGATTCATGTTAGGGAGTCTGGGGAGCTGCTCAGGGTGCACTGAAATGCATTCATGTGGAATGGACATAACTCGCATAGAAACTTACATTGGGGAATCAAATATCTGGTGATTTCAACTATGAAAATTCATGAACTTGAAGATAGAAGCGTGGTAGGGAATGAGGTTAAAAGGTGAGGGTGCATGGAGTCAGGGCCACTAGGAAAGTAGCTACTTAGGACTGAAGAGGCTTGGAGTCTCATCAGGATTTAGAATAAGCAATGAGATACCCTCCAGTCCTAAAGGTCAGGGCAAGGAGTCAGTCAACAGCTCTACCTTCATGAACCTGGCATTCCCCTAGGCTGAGCCTGGAGGTTCTGTCTCTGAGCAGGGTACAGAACAGTTCCCAGGTCGCTCCATTCCCCTGCTTTCTCTGGAGCAAGAAGCAGGTCACTCCAACTGACAGCTGTGGATGTCAGAGACCCAGAATGTATTGATTAACCAAGGCATTTGGCAACGTCTCTCAGGAAATTCTTGTGGACAAGATGGAGAAATGCAGACCAGATGACAGTATAATTTGGGCAACTCCATAGTTGGCGGAAAACCTGTTCTCAAAGAGTGTTGATGGAAGGGGGAAGGGAGGGGTTCTGGAGCCTGCCAATTGGCTCCGTTGAGGCTCCTCTTCTACTAGTCATTACTCTGAGTGACTTGGATACAAAGATAGGGGGAACGCTGATCAGGACTGCAAATGACACAAAGCTGGGAGAAATGACTAATATGATGAAATCAAGATCTAAAAGTTAGTAAATTTCAAAGTAACTTCAATGGGCTAGAAAAAATGAGCTAGACCCAAGAGAAGGAATTGGATAGAGAGATAAACCTTTCATTTAGGTTCAGAAAATCAATTACATGCACATAGAATAGGGAATTCCCAAACTGATAACAGTTCCCTTCAACGAAAACTGATTATTTTAGTTGATCATAGCCAAAAAATAATCCAATATTATGTCATGGCTGCAAAAACAGGCTAGCGCAATCTTTGGTTATATCAATAGAAACGTAGCGTCCAAATCAATTGGAAGAGACGGTCTTACCCAACTCGGTCGTGTTCAGACATCTGGGCTGGGCACAGGGCCTTGCCAATAGACAGCTTTCAATAAATACTTGTCACACCAATGAATGGATACCACATTTTCAGATGGACCTTGAAACGAAGACAGTAAGGGATTTGGAGATTGTTCTAAGAAGCGAAGGCTGAACAAACACGGAATGTTTAGCCTGGAAAAGACTAACACGAGAGCCACATGAGAACAGATTTCAAATATTGAAGGAATTTCACATTTGGTTTTGCTCCAGAGGACAAAAAAATGAAAGGTCAGTGGTCAGCAGATTACACAGAGATAAAGGTTGGCTCTAGTAGATAATAAAAATGGTTTTTAATAAAACACAATCAAAGGTAGAGGAAGTAGGTGTTTCCTCATTGAAGATATTAGAGCAGGACAATCATCTGTTGCACTTTTAGAGTTAAGAAGATGTATCTGCGCCCATTATAAGTTATGCCTGGAAGGTCGTTATGAGAGATATGATACTGGGATGCTTCTGGTCCTGTTCCTTCAGCTCCGAGTGAGCTTCCAGTTCATTGGAGGTGGCTTGCCAACACACAGCTTCGCACCAGGCACTCTTGGCTGTGGATTTCAAAGCAGCGGCTAACAGAAGAACTTGGCCCACCGTCCAGGATGGCAGCCCATGAATGGTAACTCTGTGAAAGCAGGTTCAGCTCTGATTTGTTTGTTTAACTTTCCTGAATGTGGACACTAGTGAAGAAAACTCACAGCGCCCATATGGTTCCATCATAGTGGAAGAAAATCCCACATGGAAATTGTGATCAAAAGTGCACTCTAACCTTGACTCTTCTGGACCATATTAAATATTTAGAAAGGAACAGCTCTTTTAATAGGATGACATTTAATGTTGACATTGTTCAAGAGCTATATTTAATACTGATGGATCTTACAGATCCCCAAAGGACGTTTGGCTCTGTATTTGAACTAATACTATGAAGATTTTCTGCTAAAGGGGACTGGAAATTCTGAAAGGCCATAGAGGGTGTGGTAGCCCATCTCCAAGCTGTTCTGCAGTGATCCTTGCTTAATGGTATTCATGCCTGTCGTACACTGGATCTTAAATGCCCTCAAAGGCCTGTGTGTTAGAGGTTTGGTTCCCAGCTTGGCACTATTGGGATGTGGTAGAACCTTCATACAGTGGGTCACAGTGGGAGTCCTCAGGTCATTGGGCCATGCCCTTCCTGTCTTTCACATCCCTGCCATGAGATGAACAGCCTTGCTCTGCTCTGGGCTCCCTGACATGATGTGTTACCTTGCTACAGACCCAAAAGCAACAGGGACAACTGACTATGGGCTGAAGCCTCTAAAACTGCTAACCAAAATAAACCTTTTCTCTTTGTAAGTTTATTATCTCTGGTATTTGTTATAGTAACAGAAAGCTGACTTACACAATGGCCTTCTATAGTTCCCTCACACAGTGAAGAAAGCTAATAAGTGCAACCAATAAAATACTGTTGAAACAGTGAGATATGACTTGCTAGGCTAAGTCATAAAATACACTGGGACTGCTACCTGGTGCTTTCTTGTGTCATCTGGGAAAGTCAGCGCCATATCATGAAAACACTCACACAGCCCCAAAGAAGTGTATGTGGTGAGGAACTGAGGCCTCCAACAGCCAGGACCAACTTACCAGGCACATGAGTGAACCTCTTAGAAGCAGACCTTTTAGACAAGGTCAAGCCTCACGTAACTGCAGACATAGAGGACCTCCCCACTCCAACTCCACAAGGATCCTAAGTCAGAAGCTTTTGGTTAGGCTCCTCCTGGATTCCAGACCCCCGGAAGCAAAGTGGGATAATAAATGCTCATTATTATCTTTAGGTTTATAAGTCTTGGTGTAATGCTGAGCTATAACTGGTGAAACCTGGATTTGAGGGATGTAGCTCATTGACAGATACAAAAAGCCTGGGTTCAACCCCCAAATAAAAAGAAAAAAGATAAAACTCAAATTTTCTTTATTATGCTTAAACATAGTCTGTTGGGAACATAGAAAGCCCTACCAATGACAGACAACTTTTATCTTGTCCTGCTAGGTTTGACTACCTTGTGCAATGAATGCTTAGGTCCATGTCTCCATCTAAAGATAAGACACCAGCAAGGCAAAGTGGCTTTGCTATTTATCATCAAACGTGGTGAAACTGTGCTCAAACAGGTAAGCTCATTGTCACAGGGAGCTCTTTTTGGAGTGGTGACGGTCTCTTTTCACCAGTCCAGGAAGAGAAAGTCTAAAACATGGACCCTGAACAGGTCTGTTGGCTCTACACAGTCCTGGGTAAATCATCTGGGACAGCCCATTACTGCCAGCTTTGGACTTGAGTTCAGAACTGGAGGTGTCATAAACCAAACTACTGTTTCTAGAATGTGCAAATGTGTCCACATGCCATCCATCCTGCTGGCAGGCAGAGGCATAATAAATTTGCTGCAAAATGTACAATGTACATTCATGCATTAATTTTGGGAGAACAGGCATATTATTGGAGCACCTTTCAATATACCATTTAATCTACTCCTGGCGTTACCTGGGGCTAATGGCATACTTTTAATAAACTTAAGACAACTTGTCTGTCTTCTCTTCTTGTTTATCTACTTACATTTTTGTGCAGGTTGGAAAGCAGTTTATTTCTTCTCCTAGAACGAGTAGGCTCAGAACAATTGGCCTAGGAGTTTTAAACTCTGAGAATGTGCTGGAGAAAAAAATTATACCATCAGTATTGAGGGCCACAGAGATCAAAGGGTAAAGAGGGGACAGCTCCAGAGAAACACAGAAAAGGTCTGGGGCACTTCTAGTAGAGACATCAATGTGGTCATAAGTAACAATTCAGAGATATGTTCATATGCTAGTCCCTCCAGGGCCACAAAAGTGACAGCTGAAAAATTAAAAGTATAAAGCTTATTTGCTTAAAAATACCTCCCTAGAATGTGTTAACCCACCCTCTCTAGGTCAGAGTTGTGCACAATGAACTAATCCTTAATAAGACAAAATGGTACTTCAGTTATTATATATAACTCCTGTGTGTGTGTGTGTGTGTGTGTGTGTGTGTGTGTTTGGCACGCACACATGCATACTTACAAGTTTATAAGTTTAATCTGAGAATTATAGGTGAATTTTTGCTTTTGGGGTGTATGTGTTTCTTCTTGGAGTTTTCAAGTTTAGAAATTATCTTTTAAAAAACGCAACAACAAGCCTTGCTTTCAATATTCTGTTTCATGCAAGAGATACAACTTTTTGAGGAAAACCTACCGAAGAAATATTTCAATCCACCTGTACCAAGCAAAGCGATCAGACAAAACCCTGATCAGAGACAGTTTAGAGGCCTAGTTCTGGGCACCAGCTCAGGAGTGTCCTGGCCAGACAGAAAACAAGGGGGAACGAGAAGGTGAGCACAACTGAGGATTCAAAGGGAACCAAAGAAGATCAGGTTTGGAGTTCACTGAAGAGCATCTGAAACACGCCTTCATTTCTCTCAAATATAATCCCCAACTATTTTCAGTAAAAGCTTTATCGGTAGGTAAAATGTTGGACATTAATGCTGATAGAGTTAAGGATTCAAGCAGAAAAAGTCCAGCAAGTTGGAGAACTTGTGATTGGCCATCTGCCCTGGGTTCCTTTGTTTTCAAAGACCAAATAAGCTTTCAAAAAAATTCTGTGTGAAATATTAAAAAGTTGAGAGAACCTCACAGAATAATGACGACCCTATTTCAGTAATACAAGTGTCTTGAGTGGTTTTTCCAATAACATTGAAGAATGAACAAAATGTTTTGCCTTTATTTCCCTTTTAGAAACTTCTAGGATGTCCAGTGTTTTGAGACACGACAATCACATGACCAGTTAACATTCACATTAGGCTTTCCAGTTCATGAAGTTCTGGTGCCTTACTTTATTTGAGCTCAATAATACCCACTCCCCAGGAAGTAGGTATGATATTTTTATGTGTGAGAAAATGAGGTTCAGAAGTCAAAGAACATTTATCAAGCACTTGCCATGGTGTGCTGGACTCTGTAAAGTACTTTCTATGCACTATTGTAGATAGTCCTAATGTAGTCCTTTAAAAAAAAAAAAAAGACATGCATTCTAGAGATTAAAAAAACACTAACATTTAGAAAGGGAAGTATGTTGCCTATGATAACATTGCTACAAATATACTAAACCCACAAAATAAACCTTGGCTCCAAGTGCTAGGCTCTCTCCACTACATAACAATAGATTAACAAATTGTATTTCCATGTGTATTTATATCACAAAATCCATGTTCAAAGGTTACACAATTTGAGCGAGTCACTGAATTTTCCTAAGATTCAGCTTTATCATCTATGAGAAAGAAATACGGATAACAATTATAATAATTTACCTATGTCATTCAAGAATTAAATCAATGCATATGCAAAACAGATATATTACAATAAGATGACATTTTCACAGATTGTATCACTTTTAATTTTTTATCCCAGAACTGGAAAAGCCCACAAATCCTCTGGAAAAGGATTCTGGAAACTGCTGATTCCCAGATGCCTTGGATTCATTTGTTCCTTCAACACAGATGTGCCAGGCACTGCCAAGGTACTGGAAACCCAGTGGTGAGCAGGATGGACCCGGACCCCACTCTCACAAGGCCACATTCTGGTGGGGAAGGCAGTCCACAAACATACAGCCAAAGGAAAACCATATACTTAGGTACGCAAATAGATGGGGGAAAACTTAGGCAGTGTTCTGGGGTACAGTATGGCGGTGATATAGGGTGGAGGGACTGGCCTTGGAGACACGTTGGTCAGGTCAGAGAAGCCCTGTAAAGACCCAGTGTTATGCTTTGGATGTGAGGTGTCCCCAGAGCTCATGTGAGAGACCATGCAAGAAGGTGCAGAGGTGAAATGACTGGGTTATGACAGCCTTAACCCAATCCGTGAATTAATCCCCTGATAGGGATAAACTGAGTGGTCACTGTAGGCAGGTAGATGTGGCTGGAGGAGAGGGGTCCCTGGGAGCCTGCCTTTTTGTCTCACTCACTCCCCCTCCCCCCTCTCTCTCTCTGTCTCCTTCCTGGTGTGATGTCCGGGGCACTTTCCTCCACCACACCTTTCTACTAGGATGGTCTTCTTATTCTCAGACCCTGAGTAATGGGGTCAGCTATCTATGGACGAAAACCTCTGAAACTGTGAGCCCCCAAATAAACTTTTCCTTCTCTAAAATGGTTCTTGGCTTATCTTTTGGTCACAGCAGTGAAAAAGCTGACTAAAACAGCCTGGGTCAAGGGCTCCAGGCAGGTGTCACAGCAAGTGTCAAGCCCCAGAGGACAGCAGTTTCAGCAAGACCAGAGAACGCAAGGCTGAGGTGACTGCAGGGTGAAAATGGGCACAGGAGGCTAGAGTCATGGGAACCAGCCAGGTGACCTGTAGTCCAAGGCAAGGAGTCTGCATTGAATTTCAGGGGATAATCTCTACTTCCCAACCCCATGTGGAATGGAGGAGGTTGGAATCACCTGCATCCCCACTATCCCAAGGCCAGTTTTTTTGCGGGGGAGAAGGGTACCAGGGATCGAAGACCACTGAGCCACATCCCCAGCCCTATTTTGTATCTTATTTAGAGACAGGGTCTCACCGAGTTGCTTAGTGCCTCGTTAAGTTGCTGAAGCTGGCGTGATCCTCCAGCCTCAGCCTCCTAAATTGCTGGGATTACAGGCGTGCGCCACCATGCCTGGCCCAAGGCCAGTTTCTTTATAGGGAGGAATTCCACACATTGGTGGGTCTTCATCCTCATCTAATGGGTGTCCATGACCCTCAGTGTGACAAGGTTCACAAAGCAGTCTGACCATGACAGCCGTCTATGGCTCTGGGATGTTAGAACAGCAATAGTTTATCCACAAATCCAAGTGTCCCAGGATGGCATTTTGAAGGGTAAATTTCTTGGTTGTCATTATGAGAAGAAGAGAAAACAGGGAACCCACATGCTGTCATACAAAGCACCAGTTTAGCTCTCATCAGTACTCCTAAATCCAAAAGTAATCACCAACTATGTCTCCTGCCCATTTCACCCCAACCCTTACAGTTTCTAGAATAAGGGTTTGTTGCAAAGGAAGCAGTGAAGCCTCAAGCAGACCTCGCAGACTCTGAAGTCCCTTGATGAGGTTCGATTTCTGATTCAGCCGCTCAACACTATGACATTTTAAGCAAATTGCTGTGTGCCTCAGCATCCCCATCTGTGAAATCAGGATTATAATAGGACCTACCCAACAAGATCGTTTGGGGATCAGGTGCTTAGCATAGCACCTCAGTCATTACCGGGGAGCATGCGCCAATGTTCTTCCTCTTTCTCTCGCTAAGTATGATCGCCTAGGCATGTCACCATCAACCGGGATTTTCAGGTAGCTCCTTTTGCTAGTGGTAAAAATTCTCTCAGGAAGTGGAAGAAACTGCCTTGGAGAAGGATCTGAGGTGAAGAAGAATACGTGGGATGGAAAAATAAACAAATAAACAGGATATGCTGCCTTAGCACTCTTTGGGTGATTAGCAGGGAATGCTTTCAACCTATTTATTCAAGTAATCCAAAAGTAAACAGCCCAAGGAAAAGAAAGGCAGACAAGTTCTTTCCTCACACCAAACGAAACACTGCAAAGTAGCCGCTGCCATCCATACCAGGGGAGTCTAATTAAGGAAACTGAACCCTGAGTTGGTTTACAAAAGGTGGCCCAGTCCAAAAGGTCGGTGGGTCATACAGGGCTGAGCTGGATCCTTGACTCTGGCAGGCTCCGAAAGAAAGGAATCTGACCTTGGTGAATCAGGGCAGGATCAACAGCAGCCACTGCGGTTCCAGAGAAACAAGAAAACCTAATAGAGCTTTCAGGAAAAGCACAAAGAACTGCACTCTCGACTGTTCCATCCAGGGCCACCCAAGGTGAAGAGAGCAAGTTTGTCTCTGACACCTCCACCTCCCTTTCAGCGTCTATTTATGTCAAATTTCTGCCCCCTCAGTGCTCCTCATTCCTCCCCACCACCTCTCAACTAAATTGGGGTTCACCCAGAATGGACTGCATCCCCAAATGCACTTTCACACAGGCCAGGTGTCAGACTGGGGGAGAACAGCATTTTTATTGAAGGCCGATGGAATGAAGTCCTGAGGCTGGAATGAGGCTTCAGGTGACAAGAGGACCCACCTGAAGAGGCAGCTGCCCTGGAAGGATGCATGATGGCTGCTTAAGACAGGAGCCTCCCCAGCCAGGAAGCAACAGGGCCAAGGGTGGAGCCAGCAGAGAGGAAGGAAACTGCTCTATGGTGCTCTTCTTTAGACCATTCCCACCCTCAGACCAAACCCTCCAGACCAACTACCATCCAAGCAAACACCTCTTGGTCCACCCAGCTATACAACAAGCCCTGGAACACCACCTTCCCTGCACACTGTCACTCCGCTCCCTTCTGATTTAGTCACTGAGCTGTGCTACTCCATCCAGCATGAAAACCTTCCAGCCACGGGGAGGACAGCAAAGAGGGGCAGGAGGAGGACAGCAAAGTTTTGCCTTCTCCCAGCTCGCATCCTTCCTGCTCTGAAGACCTCCAATGAGCACCCATGGCCACAAAAGATGACCTGGTTCAGAGAAACCAGTTAGGAACTAATTCGTGGTAGAAAATCAACTCCAAAGGGCCAGCAGGTAAGATATGGATGGAAGAGGAAGCCTCCAATCCAACCAGAGAAGATCTACACTGAAAATCAAGATAGAGGGTCCCAAGGGTGTCCAGCTTGGGAAGATGAATGTACCTACTTCTCCCTTCCTGATCCTTCAACTGAGCTTTGGAGACGTTTTTTATTCAGTCGATTTAGCAAGCCTTAGTAACAAATACTTGTTGATTTTGTCCCTCTTTGGAAGGACCTGAGCGTCAGGGAGAGATGGTTCCAGAGAGGTGGGCAGAGGAAGGGGAACTGGGCTACCACGTCTCTCTGAGAAAGCCTTCTTTTACATTACCTTCCTGGCCACTTAGCATGAATTTTAACAGGCTGTGCTTTTCCTGGGACATTTTTTCTTTGAACTCCCAGGCTTCTCTTTAATGCAAGTTGCTATAATATGAACCAGGTTTTTTTTTCTCCTTCTTGTTTGCTTAAAAGGCGTTAACTATAAATTAGAGTATCTTAAGAGTGAGGTGTCACATGCGGGGCCTCAGGCTCCTCGGGCCCAGAGCCCCTTGGCTGGGAGAGGGGCCAGGCCGCCTCTGTCTTTGGCAGCCAGACTCCAACACCCGGGCCAGGGATGAACCCACCCTCCCTTTCAAAGCTATCCAGTTACATCAATGTACAGAAACGGCCTTGTTTGCCTTGAACATTAAGTTTTATTCCCCCCCCCCTTTTTTTTTCTTTCTTAGAGGAGCAAGAGAAGGAAGAGTTTGAAGGGTTTTAAACGTACGTTTCTTCTGAGTTATTTTCCACAAGATTCTTTCATTCTGATGAGCGTTCACCCAGCGAGGACGCCAGGGTTCATTTGCAATGCGGCCATGCACGGAAGAGCCGCCTGGAGTCCCCCCTCTGGGGGGCTGCCAGTGGGCAGCTGACACAAGAAGGCAATGACCATACAGTTTTTTAATTTACCTATTCATTAGATTCTCATCAGTGAATCTTTACAAGGGCACATACCCACTTCCCTCAGAGTTGGAGTATCATGCCCCAGAGTCAGCCACAGACAGACATTTCTCATTTTAGTGGAGTTCAGCTTTGTTTTTTATGACACCCAAGTTCAGAGCTGTTACTCAATGTCAAAATTTAGGAAACAGTCATGTACCAACTGTTCAGTGGGTATGAGTGAAAAGATAGAGCAAGCCCTCTGAAACCCTTCCTCCCTCCCTCCCTCTCTCTCTCTTTCTCTCTCTCTTTTTTGGTTTGATACCAGAGATTGAACCCAGTGGTGCTTTCCAACTGAGCCACATCCCCAGCCCTTCCTATTTTTTATTTTGAGACAGGGTCTCCCTAAGTTATTTAGGGCCTCCCTAAGTTGCTGAGACTGGTTTTAAACTTGTGATCCTCCTGCCTTAGCCTCCCAAGTGTCTGGGATTACAGGCGTGCACCACCACACCCAGCTCTGGTATCTTGTCTTACAAGGATACTAATACCATCACAGGAGTCCCACCTTTGAGGCCTCACCTAAACGTCATTAACCTTCTAAAGGCCTCTCCTCCAAATACCACCGCATCAGGGTTCAGGCCTTAATTCAGGAAGGATAAACCCCTTTGAGCACTGGGAGGGGAGGGGAGACTGGAGGGCAGGGGCGAAAGAGTCAAGGGTGAGCTCTTTGCCTTCAGCACATGCAGGCTCCCACCCAGCCCAGGTAGAAACACCAGGGGTGGAATTAGAAACCTTCAGAACTTTGGGATTCCAAAGCCAAAGGGATTGTGTCTGCCTTCCACGAAAGTGGGAGTAGGGGGACCACCCCCCAGAGTGTCCCCAGCAACACACGCCAGCTGTAGGAGGAAAGAAAAGTGTGTTGGCAGAGAGCTGAGACAATGGCACAGAGGCCAGCGAGGGGCTGCAGGAGGTGTGGAGGCCTGAGGTGGACAGTCCAGCACTGGAAGCACAAGGGCAATGCTGGGGCCCATGGGCATCAGCTGCACTCTCAAGGCCCAAGATGGACCTGACCTGCGAGGAAGGGCATGGGATAGGCCTGGAGCTCATCAGCCCCCCACTATGCTCTGAATCAGACCAAGAGCTCCAGGTCTGGAGCAGCTGCAGAGACGTGAGAGGGGCGAGCTCAAAGATCAGGCCGAATGCACCAGTCACCTGGCCAGCAAGAACCAGCAGAGAAGGACAGGGACCAAGTCCCTTCCCCTAGAACCATGGCACTGGGCAAACTCCTTCCTGCTCCCCCCCAGTTTGACCCAGGAGAACAGATGAGAACAGGAAAGAGAAGGAATCCTTGAGAAGTAGGAAGGGACTCAGAGCATGAGACCCCCCCCCAACCTGTTTAGAAGATGAAGTGCCACCTCTGCCCCAGCCCCACACCTCTGTCATTCCTACCGTGTGGAAATGGGGCTCAGTTATGAACAAAGTGGAATCTCAAAGTGATATCTCACGGTCTCCAGTTGATGGCTAATATACACTTCTTATACTATGTTGGGTGCTCTAAGAATTATTAAATTTCATTTTACACACGAGAAAACGTGCTCAGAGAATAGCAGGAGCTTGTTTGTGGCCACACAACTTTTAAGTGATTGACACTGGACATGCACTTGATCTTCTGAAAGCTCAAGGTGCTTTCTGTTTATACCCTGTTCTATTTCCCCAGCTCTCCCTGAGCAGGCATAGCTCTCCCAGGTAGAAATGAAGGTAAGAAATAACTCTCCGGGGCTCATTATCATAGCGTGCTCTGGCAGAGAAAGCCTCCACTTTTCTCCAGGCATAGCAGTGCTGACCAGCTTGTGGAACACGTGAGGCTACAAGGACATGTAACTTCCACACCCACTAACTACAACCACAACAGATCACCATTGTAAGTTCTCAAACACACGTTGCTAGATTGATGTATTTGTCCAACATCAACATAAAAACCCTCCTTACTTTGTTCCTTCTCTTGATTCCATCCAGATTTGCAAATCACAGTCCTTAGGACCACCTGTGTCCATGCTGGATGACTGTCCTGGGCCAGAGCCCCCATCCACATCGCTGCACCATCACATCGTTTTGATATGGGGAGTTGGTTCTTTTCCTACTTTTAACCCAAAATGTTTTTTTCCACCTAAGTGTCTATAAATATTATGAATCAGAGGCAAAATCTACCCAAAGAACTAGGCAGACGTCAGTCAGTTAATCCTACAGACACAAATTGGTGTGAAAATGACCTGCTTTTCATTTTCTAGTACTTTAGGTATTTTGGGTACAAACCAATTTGCTCCCAATGAAGTCTTTATTTCTACAATGCTATTTTAACTTGAACTTAGGTTTTACTGTGTAACTTTTACTTTTCATTTTGTCCCTGATACTTTTTACAACTCATTATAGTTATTATGTATAGTTGCTATGTAATGGGGACAATTAACATCAGGGACCCCTGAGATTTTCATGTCAGATTTGATGACAATACTAAGAATAACTGATGTTGTTCTAATACTTACAAGTATATCAGGTACTGTGCTAGGTGGTTCACAGAACTGTCATTCAATCTTCATTTTTTCTGAGACACAGAGAGGTTAATTAACTGACCAAGGCCAACATTCATAGGTGATTGAATTGAAACTGGAACCCAGATCTCTCTGACTGCAAACCCCATGTTTCCATTACAATATTGTACTACAGTATAGATATATTTCCAATATACCCCCAAGCAATTGGGTCAGTCAGCAGAACAACCATTCTATATGAGTGATGTTGAATAATATGTTCATATTTGTTAGAGTAATTTCAAAGCAAGTCCCCTTATTACTAATTCAATGCACAAGGCTTTTCCCATCTAAATAGCAAAGTCTTGATGTGGTCACTGAGCCTCCTCTGTGATGACCATCTCTGGGTATGTGTCCAGCAGGAACAGGCTTCCCTGGGCACTACAGGGGTGCTGAGGCTGCCTGCAGACCAGGCAGGCAGGCTCAGGTAAGGCCAGCCAGCCTGTTCCCTGGTTCGCCTGTGCTGGTCCCTGCAACGGAGAATGAACAGAAGGCAAGGGGATTTCTATGTAATCTTTGAATGTGTTTACAACCAGTCCCCAGTTTTCACCACCTCTCTTCTGACCAATCCATTCACCCAGCCACGCCTGAAAGCCACTGATGCTTAACTTTTCACCACCTTGACTCAAGAATTTGTCAGTTTCTAGCAAGTGGTTAATAGAAGAGGAGGGTGGATTCCAGGTCAATGTGTGGGTGCCATCTAGTGGTGAATGGTGTAACTTCAGGCCACTGTGGGCACAATGTCTTTCCTACATGTTTCTGTGAATGCATGCAGACAAAGCATTAGGATCATCCTGAGGTGAGGGTATCTAACAAGAGAGGCAACAATAGTGTTTGGTTTTGGAGCATTTGTTATGTAAAGCTGTAAAAAAAAACAAGTTAGCTAAACTAATTTCTATCACTTCACGATCACTTGCACTGAAATCATCGAAAGCCACAGAATGTTACAAAAGTTAGACTGGGGGTAAGATTAGGATCTCTCCCAAATTGTCTTTTACCATCAAAAAACCCCTAATTTTGTCTTGGAAAAATGACATGTCTCCGGGCTGTAGTCTTCTCGACATTATCTTCTCCATATTCTGAGTGAGGCTGGTGGACCACACTATGGAAGCCATCCTTCGTAAGGTCCATTTTAGGATAACATAAACTTCCAAACAACTTTCAGCGGCTGCTGTTTTGTTTCAAGCCAGCAAGTGGATGAATAAAGAATAAATCATCTTGATACGCTTTGGAGGTGACAGTGCCTAAGTGCATTGTCCAGTCTTCCTATTTCCTAACGATGTTTGTGTGGGCAATGTCCCCACAGAACCATCTGGATAATGAAGTCATCTGTTTGCCTCTGCTAATGCGGCTGTTGTTCATCTGAGGACAGGCACCCTGCACCCTTAGCCCTTCTTCCTACCTGGATAACGGGCTTGATGGAGAAAGAGCAGGCAGCTGATGCTCGTGAGATCAGGTTGCCACAAAGTACAGGTGGTAGATAAAGATACCAGAGGGGCCTGGGCCCTTGATGATGAAGATGCAAGGGCATCTTCATTAGCCCAGGGCCTCTTCAACTGAAGCTGTTTCCCTGTGAAAGACAAACTCACTGATTGAACCTGATTTGGGGTTTCTGTTGCAATCAGGACAGTTATACCCTCATTGGAACAACACAGGTTTGGTCATTTCTTTTCCTTATTTTTTTTTCCTTTATGGTACCAGGGATTGAAACCAGAGGTGCTCTGCTCTACCACTAAACTACATCCCCAGTCCTTTTAACTTTTTACTTTGAGACAGGGTCTCACTAAGTTGCTGAGGCTGGCCTTGAACTTGTGCGCCTTCTGCTTCAGCCTCCCAAGTCAATGGAATTACAGGTGTGGACCACTGCACCCAGCTTATTTTCTTATTCAACGAATTTTAGAGCATGAGCCTATAATGATGTGCCAGGAACCGTCCAGATACTAAAAGACACTCTAATCTTGAGGACCTGTGGTCTGGTGGGATTAGTTCCAGGGCAGTGTGAGCTCTTCCAAAGGAAGGAGGTGGTCAGAGAAGTCACTCCCAAGGTGATTCTTAGCGGAACATTCAGGTAAAGAAGGGGAACAGGGCGACAGCAGACACGATTCTGTGTCAACACAGCAGGTGCTTTCCCTTCCTCTGAGCTGATGGAGTCTTGGTTTTCATTCCATGTCCTTCTGTCCCTGACCCCCCCTCCTGACTTCATTAAGTCCCTCTGCTGGTGAATGGTGTCGAGATGGCTCTGAGAATATGACGGCAGGCACATTCTGCTTTGAGGGGTTCCAGAAAAGCTTTCTGTGTTCAGAAGAGAATGCTCCAGAAAGAACGGGCTCCCCCTTCTGATGAACCTCATGTCTTCACAAAGTTCCCAGACCTGCAGCAGACACCCTGAAAACTGACAGAGTGAGTCTGAGTAGCCCACCCAAGGCCACCAGGGTGGAAAGATGAAGGGAAACAAGACCTCCACTGGCTGCACGAACTAGTCCTCAAGCCACAGATGCTTGCACTGTTATACGAGTTCACGGATCCTCCTCACCTTGAAGCCTGACGACTGGATTTTCTGTTACCTGAAGCCATACATGTCCTGCCATGAAGGCATTCCAGGCTGAAGAAGGAGCACATACTGAAGAGCTGAGAGATGTGTCAGGAAATGGCATTTTTTCCTGTATGTTTCGTTGGTGCATTACAGTTGTACGTATGGTGAGATTCGTTGTTACATTTTCCATGCACACAACGTAACAGTATACTTTGGCCAATATCCTTCTCCAGGATTTCCCCTTTCCCTTTCCTATTGGTCCCTTTCCTCTACTCTACTGGTCTTCATTTGATTTTCATGAGATCCCCCCTTCACTTTCTTTTTCTTTTTTCCTCTCTAGCTTCCACCCATGAAGGAAAACATACAACCTGTGGAGAAGATGACATGTTTTAAGAACTAAAGGCAACAGTCAGGCCCAGTGGTGCATGTCTGTAACCCCCACGACCGGGGCAGGAGGATCACAAGTTCAAGGTCAGGCTTGGCAACTTAGCAAGACCCTGTCTCAATATAAAAAGGACTGGAGATGTAGCTCAGTAGAGGAGTATGTCTGGGTCCAATCCCCAGCAATGCCAAAAAACAAAAACAAAACAAAACAAACAAAAAAATCTAGAGGAATTATGGACCAATCAATGAGGTGAAAGAGTAAAAGAGTCGAGGGACAAAATGACCTGGTAAAATAACATGGCCACCTGAAAACCACGGGGGAATTATTGGCAGTGTCCTGGTAGGGTAGAGACACACTAAGATCCATAATTTAGAAGATGATATTCAGACGAGATCGGGCGCGTTCAGGGTGGTATGGACAATAAGAGAGGTAAATAGGGAGCCTACATCCTGGGAACAAATCTTTACTCCTCACACTTCAGATAGAGCCCTAATATCCAGAGTATACAAAGAACTCAAAAAATTAGACAATAAGATAACAAATAACCCAATCAACAAATGGGCCAAGGACCTGAACAGACACTTCTCAGAGGAGGACATACAATCAATCAATAAGTACATGAAAAAATGCTCACCATCGCTAGCAGTCAGAGAAATGCAAATTAAAACCACCCTAAGATACCATCTCACTCCAGTAAGATTGGCAGCCATTATGAAGTCAAACAACAACAAGTGCTGGTGAGGATGTGGGGAAAAGGGTACACTTGTTCATTGTTGGTGGGACTGCAAATTGGTGCAGCCAATTTGGAAAGCAGTATGGAGATTTCTTGGAAAGTTGGGAATGGAACCACCATTTGACCCAGCTATTCCCCTTCTCGGTCTATTCCCTAAAGACCTAATAAGAGCATGTTACAGGGACACTGCTACATCGATGTTCATAGCAGCACAATTCACGATAGCAAGATTGTGGAACCAGCCTAGATGCCCTTCAATAGACGAATGGATTAAAAAAATGTGGCATTTATACACAATGGAGTATTACTCTGCATTAAGAAACGACAAAATCATAGAATTTGGAGGGAAATGGATGGCATTGGAGCAGATTATGCTAAGTGAAGCTAGCCAATCCTTAAAAAAACAAATGCCAAATGACTTCATTGATATAAGGGGAGTAACTAAGGACAGAGTAGGGACGAAGAGCTAGAGAAGAAGATTAACATTAAACAGGGATGAGAGGTGGGAGGGAAAGGGAGAGAGAAGGGAAATTGCATGAAAATGGAAGTTGATCCTCAGGGTTATACAAAATTACATATAAGAGGAAAGGAGGGGTAAGAGAAGAATAATACAAGTGGAAGAAATGATTTACAGTAGAAGGGGTAGAGAGAGAAGAGGGGAGGGGAGGGGAGGGGAGGGGGGATAGTAGAGAATAGGACAGACAGCAGAATACATCAGACACTAGAAAGGCATTATGTCAATAAATGGAAGTGTAACTGATGTGATACAGCAATCTGTATACGGGGTAAAAATGGGAGTTCATAACCCACTTGAATCAAACTGTGAAATATGATATATTAAGAATGGTGTAATGTTTTGAACTACCAACAATAAAAAAATAAAATTAAAAAAATAAAATAAAATAAAATTCAACTTTTCCATGAAAAAAAAAGAAGATGATACTCACAATTTTGTATGAGAAAAGGCAACACTGGAGACAGGAAGACCATTAAAGGTTTGCTTTACTCATCTACACAAGTAAGATGAAGACTTGAAGTCAGGAAGTGATAGTGGGAAGACAGACAAAGAGCATAATACCCAAAACTGCCAAGGAGCCAGTTTCCCTGGGGTCACATCACCACTGGTGTGGTGGGGTAAGGAAAGAGGAGTTGAGGTTGGCATTCACATCCGTCCTGGCTGACTAACTGGACATCGTTTATGAAGACAGGAGAAACCTTCTTTGCTGGTAAGGATATTTTCCTTTGGGGGAATTGAGGGAAATAAGGGTAAATTCTGTTTTAACTCTCCCAGGGGTCTACCCTGTGGCATGCAGTTGCTCAGGAGGGTAAAGGACAGACTCATACCCCCGTTGAGCTTAACAAATACGCTCAATACTTTGACATGCAAGGAAAACACAATACCATAAGAAACCCATGCACTTCCATGATGACATCTGAGTTATACAACCTTGAAGAGACCTTTCTGAGACTTAACAGAATTATCACTTCTTTCTAGTGGCCTAAACAATGATCTTGACCAAGGCTTTGAGCTTCAGACTTGTGTATCCTATTTGCTACCACCATTTGGAAATGACTTAGGAGGGCCATTTGAAGACATCGAGAACCTCTTGCTAATCAGGTTGATGTGGGGAGAGGACATGGTCTCTGGGGAAGCCTCTGTAGGTGTGACACATCTGTACTAGGGCTTGTAAGGTCAGGGGTATTCAGTAACACCTGGTGAAGAATGAACAAATTGTGTGGGGCTGGTCACTCCAAATGAACAGTGCTGCTTCCCATGGAAATCTCAGGGCTTGCTGAATAGCAGGTTCGTTGGTTGAACATCTGAGTTTGTTAAACATCTGAGTAAGGACTATGTGTGACTCACTGTGTTAGACACTGGAGGATCAAAAATGAGTAAAACAAGATTAGTCTCTGGTTCAAGGTTAGTTCTGAGCATCCCTGGATAGGCAGATGTATGGATCAAAAAGGACAATAAACAATTACAGGTGTTTCCATGAAGCTCTGTTTGAGATACAGCAGGCAGAGGCAGCTGCCCTCTCTGGAGCCCAAGAGTAAAGGCATTTGGGAGAAATGACACCCAAGCTGAGACTTGCCAGGTGAGCAGCTCTTTGGCAAGTGTCTGGGGAGGAAGAGGCATTCTGGGTAGAAGCAGGGGCAGAGCCTAGCAGCATGGAACAGAGGTGTGGTCTGATCAGAGAGCTGTGCCTGGTGTGGTCTGGCTGCAGTGTGACCGGGGAGGCAAGGGCTAGGTCACCGAGCATACTAAAGGTCATGCTAAGGACCTTGGGCTTTCACCTGCAGACAGCAGGGGGAGGCACAGAGGACACAAAAGCAGCGAAGTTGTTTACCCTGATTTAAATTTGAGAATCCCTCTGGCAGCAAAGTGAAAGTTCAACTGAAAAAGGTAAAAAAGGGGGTAGAAAGACCAGTTAGGAGCCCACTGCAAAGGGGCAGAGAGCAGAATGAAGAGCAAGGATGAAGCAATGGATGAAGAGAGCCAGGAAGGAGCAGGACTTCCAGGAGGTAAATGGAGACAACTTGGTCACCATGGATACGGGGAGGAGAGGCTTGGGGCACTAGAGGAATGGAGGCACCACTTGCCCAAATCAGAAGCCCAAGCATGAGGGCAATAGGAAGGAAATATAATGAATGGGATTGGACTATGGTGGCCTTCGGAGCTGCGAGCCACGTAGACCCCAGGGAGTGAGTGTGTGTCTGGAACCCCGGAGACAGGCGGGGCTGCAGAGGACTGATTCTCTTGGTACATTTCTATCTTCTGGCCAAGGACTGAGCAAAACTAGTAATGTCACCTGTGGCCATAGAAGAGATGACATCCCTCGGGAACATACGAATTAATTCAGAGTTTCAGATGTTCCATTGAATTCTTCAGAATTTCTGAAGTGCCATAACATGGATGGGAAGTGATCCAGCAGTGATCTTGTCCTACCTGCACTCAGTGTAAGAACGCTTCTCTGGCATCAGTTTATCCAGCTTGTCAGTTTGTCTACCCTTATCTGAATCCCTGTCCCCATCCCACTGTTCATCACCCATCTTCTGGGAATTCACATCATTTTAAATAGGGAAGGCATTATCAGGAATGGAAGAGGCCAAATCATGCTAGGAATCTGATTTCTTAGGAATTTTTTCTGTTATCTCAAAAAATACTACCTTGGCCTTGAGTAATCAGGACAGGCAGTGCCTGTTCTTCAATAAAAGGGGTATATGGCAGTCCTTATGTCAAGGACTTGTCCCAGGACCTTTCTTCTAAAAAATAAAATAAAATAAAATAAAATAGAAGCCTTTGAAGAGCATTTGTTATGTACCTTTGCTTCAGTCTTGAAATTACATTTTCCCATTGTGCTTCAATTCCATACAGAGCTTCACAATGTAAGCAGGGGATGCCCCAGAGGGAATTGGCTAGGATACAGGTTTGAACATGAACCTTTTAAACTTTTCCAAAAGAATAGAAATACAGACACTTATTTATTTATTTTTAAGAAGTGGTCCAGGATGACACTGTTCTGTAAATGCCCAGCAGGGGGACTTGAAAGTGACAAGACACAGGAGGGTTGTTTTTTTTTTTTTTTTTGCCTCTGAACTTAACATGCATTTTCAAAGGACTATTTTAATGTTTCCTCTTTGTAAAATTCAACATTCTCTCTCCTTGTCCCAAATTCAGAAGTACACTGTGGGTGATGAACAACATCAGGGGAATTGCTCTCCTATATACAGGGATCTGTTTTTCTCTTAATTGTAGGGTTGAACCTCAATTGACTGGAGCCTAGTTGGGTAGAAAGACCTTTCAAGAGAGGGGACAGCTTTGCCCTCTGGTTACAAGGTTTATGAGCACCCAGAGCAGCTCAGGGAGGCCAGGAAGGGGGAAAGGCAGCATAAGACAGGTGTCAGAGCCCAATCTAATCTCCCTAAAAAGAAATGCTATGAATGCAATAAGGAAAATGGATGATCTTTCACTTTTTCAGTTTTTCCCTCTCCAACTTTGTCTTTTGAAAGGTTTCAAACCCAAGGAAACAGTTGCAAGAACAGTTCACCTAGATTCAATTAACGGTTTGTCTCCGGTGCTTCCCTCTTTCTCCGCTCTCCCTCTGTCTATATTTCTCCACATTCATCAATTCTATCAATACTTTTTTTTTCCTGCAGCACAAGGGGATTGAATCCAGGGCCTCACACATGCTAGACAAATGCTCTACCACTGAGCTACATCCCTAGCCCTTCTTATTTTTTATGTTATCCAGGCTGGCCTCAAACTTGGTGATCCTCCTGCCTCAGCCTCTCAAATTGCTTGGATGACAGGCATGTGCCACCATGCCTGGTTTTCTTTCATTTGTTAAGCATTTAAGCTCAGTGGTCTGTTCTCTGAGGGGTTCATTGTTTCTCAGGGAGGCCAAACATGTGAACCATGCAATAGGAATGAGAGGAGCTTTGGGGACTGGGAACAGAGAAAAAGCAGCAATGATTGATGCCTGCCAGGGATGTGTCACTGACAGGTAACCTGTGTGGAAGATAAAGGCAGAAAAGGGTTTCTGGGCAGAGGGAACAGCCCATGTGAAGGCAAGAAGGAACTATCATGCCGGAGGTTTGTTTGTGCTGTTCTTAATCTTCTGCTTTTATCTTTTGCCTTTAGATGGCATCCGGGTTCACAGTCATTGCTAAGCTGTGCCCCATATCATGCTCAAGATCTTAACATGCATCATCTCATTTAATCCTCACGAACTCTTGGGGCCAGTACTGCTATCCCTCTCACTTTACAAAGGTGGGGAAAAAATGGCTCAGTAAAGTCAAGAACCTTAATGAAGGAGACCCATCTTGAGCAGCAGAGGGAATGATCCACAAAGGCTGGTCTATCTTCTTAAAGCTCTACAGGTGAAATGCGCTCCCCGGGACACCCTAGGCAAAGCCTCCTTCCACCCCTCTCTCCCTTGCCCTATATCCCAGGTCAGGGGGCTAATGTGGCCTTTCCCACTTCAGGGTTTTTTTCCAGGCCATGATTTTCTTCATCTGAGCCTCTGGTAATCCACATTTCCTATTCATCTCATGACACAGATCCTGTTGCTCATTAATCCCAGAATCTAGTCACAATATCCTGGATAACTTCATATCTGGTCACTGTCTGTCCTTGCTACCCTAGACATCAAGATGCACACAGATGAGTCCAGATGCATCCCCTCACCATCACCAGTAAGGCCACTTAGTATTCACGATGAACATCACACTGAGCCCAGATCTTTACACATGAAACAGTATCTCATTTAATTCTCTCAGAATTTTATACAGTGGTCTCAGCATCTTTAATTTACAGATTGGGTCT
Source organism: Urocitellus parryii (assembly GCF_045843805.1). NCBI lineage: Eukaryota > Metazoa > Chordata > Mammalia > Rodentia > Sciuridae > Urocitellus > Urocitellus parryii. The sequence continues at coordinate 115,037,402 of NC_135536.1, read as the reverse complement.
CAGAAATATATGACCTGCTCAAGGTAACCTGGCTAGTGAATTTACACACCTGGTTTTGGAAGAGCCAAAGGAGGTTTGATCTAAAAAAAAAATGAACAAAAAATAAAACTAATTTGTAACAAAGACTGGATAGCAGTTGATTTTGTGTCTGTACACACCTGCCCTCAGGTGTCATTTACAGCTCTTGGCAATGTCAACAAGGAGAAATCATCCATTTAGTTCAAATTTCCCCCACTTTTTGCCCCTCAGTGCTCTACTTCTGTTTAGTTTATTTAGGCCAGGGTATTTCCAGCCCTGATTTAAACAGTGATTCATGCTAATTTTCCTTAGATGCTTTTAAAATGCTGTAATTTTAGCACTGAACACTAGATGGCACAATCAACCAGTCTTACAAAACCTTCCTGACCCATCCTTCCTCCACAACTGGTCTCACAGTGACTTGATACTTACTACATATATAATCTCTAAAGGCTGAAACACAGCACTAGCACACAGACTTTCCCCTCAAAATAGTGGGTGATCCCTGGCCTCACTCTGAAAAGACCAAATGTCCATGGGGGAAGAAAGAAAAAGCTCATTTTTTCCAAGAGCACTCCAGGTACCACTGAAACTCCAGGTACTGTACTTTAATCACATCCTACATTTGAAACCTCCCATTGTATATGAGAGGGATTTAAATTAGGCTTCTAGAAGCTGGAAGCCCAAAGGATAAAAAGATTCTTCATCCCTAAAAAGCTCATCACAGCTTCACAAAGGAGACAAACACACATTCAGGTTTTGTCAAGTACGATTTTGAGAAAACACTAGTATTTGGAAATCAAATATTTGACTCTACGACATCTCCAGAACTTTTAAGTGACAGTCATAGCCATTACCGACCTTCCTTCCTTTTTGTGGAGTCAGGGGGGAATAACTAGGCCTTTCTCCTGGTACCCTCGCAAGGTTTTGTTAGGAGACCAGGTCCACAACATCCTCAGGCATTACAATTACTAGCATCTTCCTTGAAATCATGAGAAAAGTAGGTAGGAAAATAGTAAATTTCAAATCATCAGGCGATGGGTTGATAAATAAAAATTTGATATGATCCATATAAGATAAAACAGAATTCATGGAAGATACTATTTACTGAATGACAGAAAATTACAAAAAGAGCTATGCTGCCCACAGTAATTTTTTCCTCTCTCAAATATAGTTTGTTCTAAAAGCAAACAGTCTCTTGAATACTTAGTCTGTGTTTTTCAATAAACTTCTAATTACTTTTTCTCTCTTATGCTTTTCCCTATAGGACCTTTATCTGACCTTTCATGGTTTTGTCACCTGGAATACTGTCCATGATTGTATTTCTGCCATTCTGACCCTTCGAGTCACAGAAGATTCATTTTTCAATCAAGTTAAAAACATAATGTAAATCTGAAGTCTTTCAAAGGCTCCTAAGAACAGGTGGCTTTTCCAAGTGATAAATGAAGGTTTCCATCTAAAGGTATTAGCCCTAAGCAAAGAACAAACCTGTCTTAGCTAAATGTCAGTGTTTTCTTTCTCTTTCAAAATGTCTGTTCCAGTTTGTGTGTATGAGCAGACATATAAACCAATAGACCAAAGGGATAAAACAGAAAGCCCAAATCTAATAATTCCATACAGTAGTTAAGATGGAGCCTCGAAATAATGGGGCACTAATCAATTATGGTACAGGCAGTACTAGGCAGCCATCTGAAAAATACTAAAATTGAGTCCACACCTTGCAAAATACACTAGGATAAATTCTAAATGGATTAATGTAAAATGTAAAAAAAAGGATCAGGTGAAGAGGCCCACACCTGTAATCCCAGTGACTCTGGGGGTTGAGGCAGGAGGATCACAAGTTTGAAGATGGTCTGGGCAACTTAATGAGACCCTGTCTTAAAATCAAAAATAAAACTGGGGTTGTAGGAGCTGGGGTTATAGCTCAATAGTTCAGCACTTGCTGAGCAGGTGTGAGGCACTGGATTTGATCCTCAGTACCACATAAAAATTAAAAATAAATAATAAAATAAAGGTCTAAAAAATACTGGGGTTGTAGCTCAGTGGTAGAGCACCCCTGAGTTCAATTCCCAGTTCCAGGAAAAAAAATATATATATAAACACATAGAACCATAAATTTCTGAAAGAAAACACAGGGGAATGTTGCTGCTGTTGTTGTTTTTAAGGATTTCACAGTGTAGAAAGTCTTTCTAAAGCACACAAATCCAGAATCAAAAGACAGAAAATTGCTCAGTTTGCCATTTAAAAACTGTTAAACTTCAGCACAGCAAACCTCAGGAGCCCAGGGCTAAGTCAAAAGGCTTCCATGTACCCAAAACCCCCAAACAAACACCTCCCCAAGAAAAGTATATCATAAATAACCTCTTTAATATATGAAAAAGTCCTGCTAGTTAAGGAAAAGATCAACAACTGAAGAGAGAAATGTGGGAAGATTATAAGAAGGCAGATCATACAAAAGGAATGTAAATGGTTCCTGGTCGGGAGGGCAGGGGGCCTGGGGTGGCAGGTGAGGAGCCTCAGGCACACCTTCCGGGAGACCTTGAGAACTGAGCAGATGCCTCCTGAGGTTTTGTACCCAAGGCTCCTCAATCACCTGATCCTAGTCCAGGCCCCAGTGGTTCTTAAATATCATTCAAAATAAGATAAAGACAACTGAGAACTACATAAGACATGACTTTCCACCTATCAGATGGGCAAAGGTCCAAAAGCTGGATAACAAACCAGCCCCACTCATTGCCGGTGAGAGCGTGAGTGGTTCCAACTGTTCTGCAGACCAATATGCCACCTGCCTGCCGGCTATTAAATTCACAGACTCTGGACTCCCCTCTAGGAATTTATCCATCAGATACTTGCAAACATGTACAGAAACCCACATACAAGTAGATTTACTGCCACACCGATGGTAATGGTATGGCATACATGTGCATCACAGCTAAATTATAATTAATTCATTCAGGACGATACCACGCAAGTGTATATAATGAAGGATGCTTCTCTTTAGATTGAAACAAAAGATCTTCTAGGTACACTAAGAAAGAAAAGCAAGGTACATTGCAGTGTATGAGATACGCTGCCGTATGTGTCGATAAGAAAAGTAATAGAACATGAATAATTGACTTGTAGACACATAAAAAGATCTGTATTAATAAAGAAAGCATCAAAGAGTAGCAATTTCCTGTTGGAACATGAGGAAACTGGGCAGATGATGGGCAAGGGTCATACTTTTGATTTTAGAGTCATGTAAATATCTTATCTATTAAAAATACAAAATATGTGGTGGTACATGCTTGCCATCCCAGCTACTTGGGAGCCTGAGGCAGGAGGATCCACGAGATGAGGAGCAATCTGAGCAACTTATCAAGACCTGGTCTCAAAATAAACAATAAAAAAGGGTCAAGATGTACCTCAGTGGAAGAGGGTCCCTGTCTTAAATCCCTAGTACTGCTAAATAAGTACATGGAATAAAGTTTAAAGATTGTCCCGTGTGTTTCCCCTCTAATACCCATGCCAACCTAGAAGCAGCACACCTCAGGCTTGTCCTTAAAATGCCTTCCTATCATGTTAGTTGCTGCTCATTATAAGGTTTGACCTGACTTTTGGCAGGAATTTACAGGAGCTGCCCAAACTTGGTGCTAGGATGATAGATGCTCCCTTCACATCTTCACCCAGACTTCCCGGCTCTACCTGAGTCATCATTAGGCTTGAGCAGACTATGTCAGTCATAATAAGTGTAATGATGATAAAGGCTGACCCTCCATTGAGATCACCAATAAATAATGAGCCGATTGGGCAAGAATGCACAGGAACCAAAAGGGAACTGCAGCTTGCTTTGACCCTTGAGTCTGAATAGAAACTGCACAGCTTTCCACATGCAGCACGGGTTTCTGCACTCCTCAAACTTTCCTTCATGCCTCCGGGAATGGTATCTGTAGAGCTGACCTGGTATGTGGGCATGGCATAGCCCCATGCTGCCTGTACTGTGATGGATGGTTCTCTGATGGTACTGGCCTGTGCTTGGTTCAGGGGCAGAGGTGAGGTAGGGGTGGACTATTTGACCCAGAAGAGTCTTCTCTGCTGAAAATTCCCTCATTTCTCCCTTATAAGTGCCAGTCACCACCCCTGATGAAAGGATTTAGGGAAAGGGCCCTTGAACCTCTCTGTCACTATGATCCAGAAAGGACCAAAAGGAGGGCCAGGACAGAAGCTCTGTGTATCCTGTCCCAATTTGATGGACGCAGCCTCTCTTTTAACCGTTTTAATATTGGAGATCCTGGCTGATCCCAAAGCCCATTCTCCACTCATTCTATCATCCTTCTCCAGGGGAGGCTTTCCGGGCTTGGATAATGATCTAACAGAGCCTTTCATGGCCGAAGCCAGCATGTGTTCAGGAAGATGTGTGGGCTCTCGGGAGGAACCGAGAATGGCACTGTCAGGAGGAGAGCAAACCAACCCAGGAGAGCGGGGAGCAAGCACACATGTCACCTCCTGTCTGTCAGGCCCTGAGCACCTCCGTGTGCTGGGTCCTGGGTTAGAGGCCTCACTATTTTTTCCCCAACCCCTCAGGTCCATAGTGTCACCACTTGTCACCTGGACCCAGCCCTCCTCAGAGGGCTTCCTCTAATGCTCCGTTTAACATGTGCTTCCTACCATCATCTGCTATGGAAGAACACAGATGCATACTGCTGGTCAAAATGTGTCATTCTTTTTGCTTATAAACCAACTTTTTGCTACTTTCCCTCCACCATATATTAAGCTCAGTGTCCCAGTGGCAGGAACCATGTGAATCTTTTCTACTATTTTGGTGCTGGTGTCTGGCCCAGTGTACATCAAGCAGCTGTTTATTAAATTAATAAATATGTGTAGTAGTTAAGTGTTTATTAATTACTTAAATATGTATTAATCAAGAAATCTAAATAATTTTTATGTTAGGTAGTTGTTCCAATGGTTGAAAATGAAAAAAAAAATAGGTAATAGGAAAAAAATAGGTTATATGATTTAAAAAAAAGTCTGGTCTGGGGATTAAACCCAGGAAAATTTCTTTTTGAATATTTATTTCTTAGTTATAGGTGGACACATTTTATATTTATGTGGTGCTGAGGATGGAACCCAGTGCCTCACGCATGCCCGGTGAGCACTCTACCTCTGAGACATAACCCTAGCCCCTAAACCCAGGGAAATTTAACCACTGAGCCATGTCCCTAGTCCTTTCTTAATTTTTTAATTTTGAGACAGGGTCTCACTAAGTTGCTTGGGGACTCAATAAGTTGCTGAGGCTGGCTTTAAACTCACAATCCTCCTTCCTCAGCCTCCAGAGCTGCTGGGATTACAGGCGTGTGCCACCACACCTCCATTTCATCAGGTTTAAGTTCAGTTTCAATTTAAGATTTGAAGAGGTCCTGAGAGTATGGACTGTGAAGGTTTTAGTGCTTGGTTATTCTTACTCTTGATTATTTTCAGGAAAGGAGGTTTCACAACCAGTTTCTAACTAATACCTTTGTTCATTCATTCATTGTATTTAAAATACATTTATTGAATAATTTTATCTATTAATCACTGGGGATACAAACACAGTCTCTTTCCTTTGGGTGCTCAGATACATGTCCAAACAACTAGAACACACTATGATGAGATTTAATAGTCCTAGATTAGATGGAAAGTACTTTTAGAACACAGTTTACTGGGGGCAGAAATAAGAAAAGGAATCCACAAATGGTCACATAAGCTTGGAATTCACGTATATTAAAACTCTCCACCCTATTTCAAGGCTGAATCATGCAACCACTTGGCAAAAGAGGACAGTTTATCCATGTAATTATTCTCTTGGTTTCCTTCAGGTAACAATATAACTCTAAGCAAAGTCCACAAAATAGAGCCAGTAAGCACAAGCAGGGAAAAAAGCAATTTAGAGCAAATGGGCAGAGAAATGAGCAAGAGCCACTTGTTTAGTTCAGGAAGGCACAATAATGTTTATAAAGGGGGAAGATGGAAATTTGGCACCTGAAAACACACACATACACACACACACACACACACACACACACACACACACACACACATTATGCCATCCTTTCCTACTCAGGGCAATACAATGGTCCAGAGCTTATCTCTGAACATTTGCAAACAGTTGCCTTGCTTTCATTTATTGAATAGACATGAACCTGTCCGCTGATATGTCCTGATGGAAGCCGAGTGGTGTCCCAGCACATGCTGAGTGTGGGCAGATGTCGGAACTGCAGGAAGGGCCCTACAGCCCAGTGATTGATCACTGACTATGGGGGTGATGGGAGAAGGGAAGGTCAGTAGCAGGAGGGCTTCATGGAAAGCACAGGGTGGGGTGGGGGAGGATGCACTCATATTTTCTAGGTTTTTCCGCCATTAGCTCAGAAGGGGCTCAAGGCATTCATGGTGAACAACAGAAAAAACAAGGGAGGGAGACAAGAACTTGAGGAGGTGCCAAGAGCTCTTGCAACCTTCAAGGCCTTGGGCTCTGGGGACTCGGCCAAGGGGGTTTTCTCTCCTTGTTTTATCTACATTCAACTGCCCATCCCAGGTCTAAAAGAGAAAACTGCACTGGATTCAAGACTACTTTCATCTGGGTGAAATCCAACACACTGAGTCACAAAATACCTTAATTCATTTCCACATTTATTTTAAGAATTTGTTCAAATGATAGGCATTTTGCTAAAGCCAAAAGTACACATGGCACTGGATTCCAGGCTGATGGGAAGCATACGCCTTCCCATGGAGGCCCACACTGTGGAGGCCCGAACTGGAGGCCCTGCTGGGTCAGGGAGTAACTCATACCTGGGATTTACTAATTGTAAATGTTTTGTAGTAAAGATGTATAGTGTTTACTATAGGAGCCAGGAGACCTGGACTTCATTCCATAGACAATAGGGAGCCACAGATGGAATTTAAGCAAAAGAGAGGCATATCCTGATTTGGTTTTTGGAAAAACAGTCATTTGGGAAAGAGGACATGAAGAAAATAAACCCAGAACTGTAGAGAGAACATGGATGTTTTTCCATTACGATATACTACCTTTTCTGTTCTGATGAGGTTCAGCCTACACTAATTGTAAACTGCACAGAAGTGCTTAGTAGGTACAACTCTCTTCAACTTCACAATAGACCTCTGTAACTTAGGGATATACAATTCCCACTTAACTGGGCCATTGTCAAGGTAAATGCATGAATGAAATCAGTTGTATATAAAGTGTGCAGCACCATGTCTGGTACATATTAAACTCTCAGAAATGGCTCCTTGCTGGCTTATCTCAGCTCCAGTACCTGTCCCCTTTGTGATTCGGAAGCCACCTATTCTTGGCAAAGCACCTACTCAAGAACTGTTCCTTCATAATCCCGTACTTTATTTTTGTTTGTTTGTTTTTTAAAGCAGGGCTGGAGATAGGTCTTAGAGTGATCCTGACTCTTTTAGGATCCTTCAAGTTGGGAGGCCTAAGATTTCTGACAGTTGGTCTCCAGAAAGCTAAGGATTTTTTTTTCTTAGTCCTCGACCCAAAATGACCCTGTTCTTTCAAATGCCTGATATGCCTTCAAGTTAAAGTTTCATCTATTTTTATTGTATTGTCAGCAAAAATAATAATACATACATATCAAATAAAATTCAGAAAAAAAGTTTAAAGCTGAGATTAATTGACTGCTTAAGAACAAAAATTATGTTTATTGGTCTAACTGCTATTTCATTCCCATAAATGACATCATGACGGGGCAGGGCTGGAATTGTCTTTGAAATGCCTCTGAAGACTGGTCATATATAACCATTTGATATCAAGAGGGCTGAGGGGAAGCAGGTGGAATCTCTGCAGCCTCCTCTACATTCTCCTGCTTTCGGAAAGCCAGCGTAGGAGTGCCAGTGCCCTTCCCCTTCAAGGCCCATCTATATCAGCCAGGGACCTGGAGCCAAAGTTTGGGATCCTTCTGTCCCTGCCAAGGAAGGGCGAATGTCCCAGCATGGAAGGCCTGGAAATGGTTCTTCCATATTCTTCCATGCTCCAACCCCCACAAAGCCAGTCCTCGGACACTTGCTTCCTCCCCACGTCCTTCCAGCTCTTGGGTCTAACATGCAGAGGAGCTCCAGGAACTGGGCAATACACCTACACCAGGAGCCAGAACTGAGCTAAACTTGCACTGGGTGGGCACGGACCCTTTGTTAGCCTTGGTGTGGGACAGGGTGCTGCTCCCCTTCCCAGTCTGTGGGCTTATGAAATATTCTCACTTGTGCTGGCTACCTCTCATTAACTCCTGTTGCTAGCCTAGCTGTTCCCTTCAACTTCACATGGTCTAGGGAGGTTTGTGGGACCATTGCAGAGACAAACACATCCTGGGAGCACTCTCTCTTAAGTGACAACTTTCTCAGCCACAAGACAGGGAGACAGAGACATCAGGTTCAATTCCAGGCTTCCAATCAAATATCCAGAGGACACTTTTCCCTCTGAAAACTGCAAAGTAAACAGAACTTCAGCCTGGGAAGCAATGTACTTGTTATTTAAACTGAACTTCTAGGGAGGAAGGGGTAGTCAGCAGCTCTGCCAACTTCCATAATGGGATTTTAGGCAAATGCTCAGAGAAAAAATATAAAGAAGAATCAAAGTGGTCCTTGTAATATCAGATTCATATTAAGATATCCATATCATATCAGCCTTTGAGCAATTATTATCTGCAAACTGCAAATTTTTTTTATCAGGTAGAAGAAATCTCTACCCATATTCTTCTTGGTGTTTGTTTTTCTTTCATGTCGCCAGTCCAGAAACCCTTACTGCGACAGAGGAAAAAACACTTCTTCCCTCCAAGTCACCTCACCATCCCATACTGATATGCCTGACCCTTTGTTAACTATATTTGAATCAAAGGACCCCTCAAAGCTTTGCTACTCAAAGTATGATCCAAGGATCAGCAACATTAGCAGCACATGGGGGCTCCTAGGAAAGCAGACTCAGTCCCTTCTTCAGATCTACTCCCTCAGAATTCACAACGGCCTGGGCATGCACACTACAGTGTAAAAACACTTCCTCAAAAGATATGGGGAATCTCACAAATCTATGATCTGCTACACACATGCCCCCCCTCAGAAAAAAACGAGTACTTTTGCATAGAAAACTCAAGTACCATTAGATCTGGGTAAAGGTTTTATTGTAAAACACAAAAGTACTTTGCTACTTTTCTACAAAAGGTTAAAAGTTTTCAGCCTTTCTTTAATTCATGTTTTAGATGTGATATTATATTGTGTTAGCTAATATTCATATAAATTTGAGCAACAATTTATGTAGATGTCTAAAAAGCAAAGATCAGCTTCAGAACTATAGTATTTAAGACTTATGATGAGCCCCGCCTTACTTGAGATAAGGCTCTATGTCCCATCTCATGTGAAAGTGACTATGGAAGAAGTAGGCCAGATTTCAGTGCATTTAAGGTTGTGTCCAAAAGTTGGTTTTTGTCACGATTGCCAGGACCTCAAACAGGGGATTATAATGTATAACTCTGCCAGAATTCAAGGTAGCTATTACATAAACTAAATATGTTTTTATCCTAGTTAGTTTTGTTTTGTAGTTTGCTTTTAGATGGTCTAAAGATTGCCTGTTAATGTTTTAAAGAGGTACTGCTTTAAGAACTCACAACCTGGGTTAACTTAAGATAAGGAGTTATCACCTACAGGATAGAGAGATAGGTACTAAAGCCCAGTACTTAGTATAAGGCTGTTGAAGTTTATTTGCTAGATGTTTAAGATTAAGTTTTAAAATTAAAGTTAAATTAAAGGGCCAAGAAAACCAATATTTGGCTCTTGCCCTCTGAGTCAGTCTGAATCAGGGATAGGGGACTTCTCCAAAGGGCTTTGCAACTCTAGGCCACATAACCTCCTGATCAGGGAGATTAATGAGACCAGTGGAGGACAGAAAGCCAATCAGTGCATTTGCTGTGGAGAGGAGGGTCGTCAGAAAAGGGAGACATCCCTGATGCTTCCGAGGGAAGCCACGTGGTCAAGCAAGGCCTGGACCCATCCTAGCGCAAATGGCACTAGCAGAACTGAGAAGCTGCTGTGAAGTTCCCGAGGACTCCCAGGAGAGACTCAGCTGACTATTAACAATAGATGGAAACAAAGTCAGTTTGACTTGCTTCATCTTAAACACTTAGCAAAGACAGTCAAAGCCAAAGCACAGCTGTTCCTGGACATCTTAAATAATAATAATAGTTAAAATAATGTAACTTCCATAAATAAGTAGACTGGAGGCTGCAAAAGAGACTCTTAGGTAGGAATGCCTGATAACTATCAAAAGGGACTGCTAGAGTAGTTTTAATCTAAGGCCTTTATTTCTAACCAACGCAGGTAGGCTTAATGTTTGCAGAATTAAAGATTTCTCTATTAGACACAGGTCATACTAGTAAAAGGATTTTGCAAGATCAGATGATATTAAATTACTAAACTATATCTTAAGGGAAGGACAACTGTAACCCTAAAAGTTAAATGTTGTGTTTACATCCCTGACATTTCTGACAATGTGACAAATATCCTTAAAGATTTACATGCTTAGATAGAAGCCATGTCCTCAGCAACATTGTCTGGAAACAGTATCTTAACTCCTAGTTCCTGGTACTGCCTGATAGAAAACATTGTTGATCTTTGTCTTGGCCATTATACTCATTGGCATGTTTCTGTGCTGTGGCATTTCTTGCTGCATCAATCTGGTTCCAGTACTAATGAATTCTTGTTTCTCTTATAGACCACCTATCACTCGAATGGCCCTCCAGCCTATTATTTCTCAATTGGACTTTTAGCATGGACCACTCGATAGACCCGATATTTTTAAGGGGGACTCCAAACTGCTTGCCCCACACCGTCCCTTTTCAGCCTGAAGAAGCCAGAGAGATCATCTTCGTCCCCCTTCCTCACAGCAGTAAGGAGTTCCCAAATTAGAGGGGGGAATGAAGCCAGATTTAAAGTTAGGTAGTCAGTGTAGTTAGATAAATTGGGGTCTAATATCGAGTGAAATCTAAAATGGAGGCCATGCTGGGAATGACTCAGGGAAAACACAGGACAATGGATATAAGATTCTATCCATGATAAAGAAAAAGGGGGGAATGAAAGACCCTAGCCCAGTTAGCCCAGTTACCTAAGGCCAAGATATGAAACCAAGATATCAGGCAGGCCATAAACAGGTTCAGGCGCCAGGCATGCTTTCCGGACAACCGGTTGAAGAACAGAGCACCTGCATCCTGAGGCATGAATGAATAAACCGGAACAGATAAGCAGGAACAGAAAGAATAGAATGCAGACCTGTGGTTTTTGGAATGCAGACCTGTACCCCCTAGATGGCCTATATGCTAGATTTAAACAAACCAATAAGAAACCTGTTGCTTCCCGCACGCGCGAAACCTGTCCCAAACCCTATAAAAATCTCTGTATCCCCAAGCCCGGTGTGCCAGTTCACCAAAGCTCCGGCTGAGGTGCTGCTGGACACCCGCAGGCGCCTGTGTCCCAATAAACCCCTTCGTGCTTTTGCAGCCAGTGTTTCGTGTGATTCTCCTTGGACAGGGAAACGGGGGTCTTTCAAAAACGGGGTGTTTTTCAGTGAGTGTAGACAGTGAGTGCCAAGTTCTGTTATAAGGGTCATCATGATTCTTCACTACAACACGGGAGGTAGGTATCATCCTTCTCAATTTATAGAGCGTAAACAGGGTGCAGAGAGCCTAAGTGGCTTTTGCAAGGTCATGCAGTAAATCAATGGAAGAGACAGGATTTGAATCCAGGCAGCCTGACTCCAGAGAGCAAGTTTCTAGCCATGACACTCTCCCTCCTTCCAACAGTGCACCTGCATTCAGGAAATTAAATAATTGATCCAGGACCTGAGAGAAAAGACTAGATTACTCTAAGGTGCCTCATTTTAGGGTCAGTGGCATTTAAAAGCAGTGAGCATTAGAACTGAGGATCTCAGAACTCCCTTGGGTTATCATCTGAGGATGCCAAAGCTTAAAGAGAGAAAATGTGTGAAAATCAATGGTTTTCCCAAAGGAGTAGAAAATTGGAGGCCAGGGCATGTCTGAGCCTCTAGTGAACTTCCCATCAAGCTTCCTGCCTCCCCGGTGCCACATCCTAATTCTTCCAGGGTTTGGCTCTTCCAAAGGCATTTCCAAGTGACAGTGTCTATTTTTCCTTTCATTCCAAATCTGAGAATATCAGTTCTGCTTCCTTCTATTCCATTTTGTCATTTTGTATCCTGTGTAAAACCTTCTTTTAAAAGGTTAGTGTGAGGGGGAGTTTGTGCTTATAAATCACACTTCAAAAACTCTAATAACAAATAGATGCGTGATCTACAATCAAAGTGTAACAGGAACTTTCAGATGTTACAGCCAAAGCGCTCTCTTCCTTTGATGAAAGTCAGTCCTGCTAGCTATTGAGTGTTAATTAAGGTCGAATCTTCGTTTGGGCTCCAGAGTCATTTGCCAGCTAGGTCTTAGCTCCACTAATGCTTTTATAGATGAAAGCAGGGTAGAAGTCTAGGACCAACGAATGTGGCTCTGGAACCTGGGCCATCCCATCTGAGATGCCTATATTTAACCAAATGGTACCTTCTGTCAATGTTGACTATCCCACAAGGAGTGTCTCCAACCCCAAATGTTTGCAGACTATGGGGCGGGGAGTTTCTGGAACAGACTTCAGAAGCCCAAGGAGGTGAAAAACTCTTCCTGTTTAAAGTACAATTTCTGCTATAAAAGGCATTAAACAACTTTCCTTTGGAAGACTGCCTCATCTGGGAGAGGCAAGATAAAACACGCCATGCCCTTAAAATGCCACCCTTAGGATGCCACCATTTCTGAACTTACCCAGCAGCGTCCTCTCCATAACCTCTACGCCAGGGGTAGGGAAGTTGTGCCAGACCCCACCACGCAAGACTGCCCCATCTCTTGTGAGATGTGTGGCGTGAACCTCAATCACTTAAATGCCTGAAATGCCAGAGTGGGTCAAAGACCAAAAGCAGAGAGCTGACAAGCAGCGTCCACCTCAGCCCAGTTCTCCCAGAGCTCATGGTTCCAGGGGCCCCGTGAGGGCTGGGGAGCCATAGCAGCTGCTCTGTGAAAACAAGAGATTGGCAGCTATAGAACAAACACACCCTAAGAGTCCACCCTGAACACCCTGTCCAGGGGACTTACCTTGCACTGTCCGGACACGCAGATGGCCGTTCCATTCTGGTCACATGGGGTTCCATCAATGACCTTCTCCGCTTGCCGCACATAGAAGCGGTAGCCCATTGCCTGGCAGTTCAGCTCACACTTGCGATTGCCCTTTACTGCCCCAAACAGGAAAAAAAAAAAAAAAAAAATGTCAGTGCTGTCGAATCAATCAGCACCTTTTATCACTATGTTTTTCATTGAGATAAAAATCTCAATAAAAATTAACATAAAATTAACCATTAACCAAAGTGTACATTTAAGCACATTTTAGTATATTCACAAGTTTGGACAACTAGTACCACTGTCTAATTCCAGAACATTTCCATCCCCTCAAAAAGAAACCTCCTGCCTGTTAGCTGCCGCTCCAATTCCTCTCTCCCTCCAGATCTTGGCAACCACCAGTCTACTTTCTGTCTCTCTGGATTTGTCTATTCTGGACATTTTGCAAGCACATACTTTTTCAAGTTGCAAGGAAGTATTGATACTCTCAGATTTGACGGCCTCGGGAAGGGCTGGCATGGTAGAGCTCTACTGGCATGGTAGAGATCCAATGCTAAGTGAACATCATAAAGAATCTTCTTCATGTTCTGTTTATAGAACATTGTTCCGCACTTTGTTACTGTCATAATTATATTTTGTATATCTGTAATCATACAACTTTTGTAATATAACCTATGTCATTATATGATCTTTGTGCTCTTCTTAAAGGCTGCTGTTTCCTGTAAAATTTCATCCACTATGAGATAATTTAAGGGCTTTCTCCATCACCTTAAGTTGCCGTTCAAAGTCCTAAACAATGGACAAAACATCTTGCAAGAATTAAACCTCGCCTACTTTTATGGTCTCATTTCCTGCCATTGTTCCTCAGATCCACATTCTACATCTAACTCACCATTTCCTCTGTCTAGCCATTGCTCAGCTCCTTCTGCCCTTCCCTCGCTTGGCTAGCATCCAAATTGACCTTGCTTTAGTGCCCAGGTCACCTCTATGGAACCTGATTCCACCTGTGCACCCACCCATCACAGGTTGATTTGCCTCCTCTATTACAGCATGAACCATGCTTTATTGTCATATGGTCTGAGGGAGCCCAGGAATGTGTCTTTCTTCATCACGTTTGCATTCTCAGTACCTGGCAGAGATCTTTGCACATAGCAAACACTACAGATCACTGAGGAATGAAAGAAGGGATGAATACATGCATGTTTCCCCCAAATTTTTTGTTTTTTCCTTTTTCTCCCTTCCCTCTGCTAGATGCATTCCCCTCTATCTAAGCCTTTTTCTATACCTTTGTTACTTCACACAGAGCTTGGCACACAGAGGGACTCCATAAATGCTAACTTAATTATTCCATTAAGGAACAATTTAGCTGCTTCCAAAATAAGAAAGAGAAAAAAAAGTTTAGGCAAAATATATTTCCATATCCAAAAGAAACAGACAAGCCAAGTACACACTGATTTAAAAAAACAAAACAAAACAAAACAAAACTGTTTTTGGAGACAAGACTAGTACTATGCTTAGCCATAGAGAGAATGTTCCAGGGTCGTGCCTTTGTCTAAACATCCGATTACTGGATTGGGCAATACTGACTTTTTCCTACACAACATAATACATCATATTTTCCCTAGTGTGGCTGCCTGACTATTACGGCAATGAACTTCCTTCTATTCCAAAGCCACTGGAAACCACTAACAGGAAAGAACATGGCACCTCCGAGATGGCATGGTTCATGGAAGATTGAATTGTGTGTGTGCACTCCGAGCTCTATCTTAGAAGTTAAGAGACCTGCTTTCCTATCCTGGCTGTCCTAAAGATATAAGACGTGATCTTGGAAAAACAAAAAAACAGAATAAGTGAGGCCTTAAGTAACTTAGCAAGAAGGTGCCTCAAAATAAGAAAAAAGGGCTGGAGAGGTGGTTCAGTGGTTAGGAGTCCCTTCGTTCAATCCCCAGTTCACAAAACAAAAACCAAAAAATACTAAGAGGGAAGCAATTTTGGAAATGATCCCAAACCAAATCCTTTTGTAGACTTAGAAAACCTCAGGCTGGGGGCCTGATAGGTGTGAGGCTCTGGGTTCAACCTCCAACACTGCAAAAGGAAATGACAAGTTAGAGGCAAAACTTGCCTGCTACAGCTTGCCTTCTCCTTTCCTCCATCAAGACCTTGTTCCTTCTCTTCCTGGGTCCTCGCTCGTAAGTGCTGGCTGGGACTAGCCAGGCACATCACATTTCAATAGAAAGAACATGGCACCTCCGGGACGGCATGGTTCACGGAAGATTGAATTGTGTGTGTGCACTCCGAGCTCTGTCTTTGAAGTTAAGAGGCCTGCTTTCCGATCCTGGCTGTCCTGTGAAAGACAGCCTCGCGGGGGGCAGGAGTTTGGGGTTCTCACTTCTGGCTTCCTCTCAACTGGACTTCTATCCTTTGGGATGATATCTGCTACAGCTGCAATTTTATTTCTCAGTATTCGCAGCCATAATACAAAAGAACATTCTGGGGGGTCGGGGTGGTGGGGTGGAAAGGCTAAACATGAAATAATTATGTCAAAATCTCCCAAGTGGTTAATGGAAAATAACCCAGAGGAATGGTTCAGACCCAGGTTCCTTCCTCCTGCGGCTCAAACCAATCACTGAGTCTGACCCTTCCCTGTCCTTAGATGGTGTTCTTGCCTTCTCAGATCTGCAACCAGGAGATCCCTGAAACTTGAGCTCATGGGACTCCATGACAAAATCGCCCAGAATCCTTTTGCCTTAAAGAAACACTCACTGTAGTGTTTCTCGGAAGATGACATCAGGATGCCACTAGACCCTGCATATACTCCCCAGCCTTTACGGTTCCACAGTAAAATACAGGCAAGGGCCTCTCTTCATTCCTTTTGTTTCTCCCTCAAACAAAATTACATTTCTGGGGCTGGGTGTAGTTCAGTGGTAGAGCGTGTGTTTAGTGTGTACAAGGACATGGGTTCAACCCCCTGCACCATTTAAAAAAAAAAAATACTGATGCCAGAAGATGCTTCTCTAAGCGGACCTCATTTTTATTGGTGCACAGGAAGGGGAACAAGGAGAGGAAGCACAAGCAGGGAGCCACGGGAAAGTACAAATGGGCACCTACTTCTCTTCCCTGATTTTCTCCCTCCTATTCCTCTCCCTCTCTGTTCTCATCTGCTTCCTAAAGTCCTCCCAGCCCCCAGAGGAGACAGACACTTCACCTTCCACCCAGGAATCAGTGGTTCTCAGTGTGGTTCTGGGAACAGCAGCACCAGCATCTCTTGGGGACTTCCAGAAAACACAGAGTCTTGGCCTCACCTCAGGCTTCCTGAATCAGAAACTGGGGAAGAGCCCAGGCCACAGTCAGGTTGGGAGCCGCTGCTCTAAGGAAGATCAGGCAACAAATAGACTTGGGAGCTCCTGACTATCCTTATTTAATCAAAGATGCTCCAATCCCCACACCTAAATTTAAAAGATAATATAACCCCAAATATAAGCATTCTAAATAAATTGAAGATATTACCAAGTATCTGGATCCCCGATATTAAAGAAGCCTGTGATCATGAAAGAAATGCTGAAAAATATAGAAGCAAATTTAAGTTACTTAAAATAAAGCAGTTAGTAGCTACATGATTTACCTACAAATAGAAATTAAAGATTTAAAATAGTCATTGAGGTCTGTCCCTTGGAAAAAAATCCATGGATGTATTAATAAAGAGTTTTTTGTTTTGTTTTGAAGTAATAAAAAGTGATAGGACAAAAAATATATAGAAAGGAATTAACAGTTTCAAAATGTTGAAAGCTAGACAGCAGAAGGACCCATGGTAAAGATTCAGCCCCAGGAAAGCTGGTCCCAAGCAAGAACTGAAGCAGAAATGCCACCTGGCATGGCAGAGTCTCCTGTTTGGACGCAGGAGATAGAAGAGGCTTAAAACCGTTGGGATGTTTGAGAAGTGGAGGTTCCGCTTTCCAGAATGGCTGCCTAATGCCTCTGGAAATCAACCATCCATAAACACAAGAACACTGGAGTGGTTATCCCAGTATCAGACAAAAGAGACTTTAAAATGTTACTAGAGACAAATAAAGACATTTTAAATGATAAAAGATTCTATCCCTCAGGAAGACAGAACAACAGAGCCCTAAAGTACATGAAATAAAAACTGGTAGAATTGAAAGAAAAAATAAACAACTCAGCAATAACAGTTTTCTACTTTTATAGTCCACTTTCAGCAATTTATCAACAATAAGAAAGAAAACCAACAAGGAAAGAGAATACTCAAATAACAGTGTAAATCAAGCAGGCTTTGAAGATACCTATAAACCACTCCACCCGACAACACAGAACACACATTCTTCTCAAGTGCACACCAAACATATGCCAGGAGGAAACAAGTAACAGCCATTAAACAAGACTCAGGAAGTTTAAAGGACTAAGACAATAAAGGGTATGTTCTCTGACCATAATAGATTGATCTTAGGAATCAATAGCAGAAAGAACTTTGGGACAAATACGTGGAAATTCAACAACATGCTCCTAATAAACGATCAAGGAAAACACACACACACACACACACACACACACACACACAGAAAATTAGAAAAAAACATCATTTGAAATTAATAAAAGTGAAAATACAACATACCAAAGTTCATGGGCTATAGGTATATTGGTGCTTAGAGGGAAAACTTAAAACTATAAACACCTGGATTAAAAAAGATCTCACATCAATAATTGAGAGTTCAGAAATAAATATTTACATTTATGGTCAATTAATTTTGACAAAGGTGCCAAGCCAAAATCAATATATCTTTGCAACAAATGACATTGTGACAACTTGGCACATTACAAGCAAAACAATGAACTTGGGCCCCTACTCATACCATACACAAAAAAGAACTCAAGATGTATCATCGACCTAATGTAAGAGCTATGGCTATAAAATTCTGAGAAGAAAATATAGGCATAGGGCTGGGGGTATATAGGTCAGTGGTAGAACACTTTCCTAGCATGCTCAAGGCCTGGGGTTCAAACCCCAGATTCAGAAAAGGGGCGGGGGTTGAGAAGGAGGAGGAGGAGGAAAAGGAGGAGGAGGAGGGGAGAGAAGAGGAGAGGAGAGGAGAAGGAGAGGAAAAGAGGAGAGAAAAAAGGAAGGGAGGGAGGGAGAGAGGAAGGAAGGAGGAAAGAAAATATAGCATTAATCTTTGTGATTTTAGATTTGGCAATAGTTTCTTAGATGTGATATCAAAAAAGAAAAAAAAACAAATGACAAATTAAAAATAGATAAATTAATTTTCACCTTAGAATTCCATTGAGAAAATGACATGAAAACCCACTGAATGGGCCAAAAAGACATATATCATATATCAAATATGTGACTTATATCCAGAATTTATAAAGAATGCTCAATAAAACACAATAAGAATTTCTCAATAAAAAGGCAACACAATTAAAAAGTGAACAAAGCTTTTGTTTTTGTTTTTGGTTCTAGGGATGGAACCAGGGCCTTGTGCATGCAAAGCAAGCACTCTACCAACTGAGCTATATCCCCAGCCCAGACAAAGCTTTTGAATAGATGTTTCCCCCAAGGAAGATATACAAATCATAAATAAGCATGCAAAAAGGTGTCCGACATCAACAGTCACTAAGGAAATAAAGATCAAACCACATTAAGACACCACTTTGCATCTACTAAGCTAAATTAAAAAAAAAAGTAACAATAACAAGTATTGACAATAATGTAGAGAAATTAGAGCTTTTGTATAAGACCATATAATGCTGGCAGGGTTGTAAAATGGAATCGCTTCTTTGGAAAATATGGCCATTCTTAAACATGTTAAACAGAGTTACCTTGTGATCCAGATATTCTACATCTCAGTTTATACTCACAAGAAATGCAAACATATGTCTACACAAAAACTTATATGTAAACATTCATAACAGCTATCTTAGTCCAATTGGGGTGCTAAAATAAAATCAGTCATGGATAAACAACAGCAATTTCTCTCTCAGTTATGGAGGCTGTGAAGTCAAATATCAAGGCACCAGCAGATTGGATGTCCGGTGAGGGCTCTCTGCTTCCTACATGGGGCCTTGTTACTGTGTTCTCACAAGGCAAAGGAAGCAGGGGGCTCTAGTGAATTCTTTTATGAGGGCACTCATTCCGTTCCTGAGGGAGGAGCCCCTGTAATTTAATCACTTCCCATCTTAGTCTATTTTCTGTTGCTATAACAGATTATATCTGAGACTGAATCATTTATAATAAAAAAGTTTTATTTAGCTCACAGTTCTGGAAGTACAAGAGCAGGGAGCCAGAATCTGCTAGGCTTCCAGTGAGGGTCACATGAGGCTCCATGCAGGACAGAAAAGTAGGAGGGGAAGTAAACGTATGAGGAAGAGAGGTAGGGGACAAAGAGGCTGACTTACTTTATAACCACCTGCTTTTGAGAGAACCAATGCATTTCACCAAAAAACGAATCCAGTTTCACAATAAAGACATGATCCTTGTTAAGCTGCCACCTCCCAACACTCCCACACAGGCAGTCAAATTTCAATATGAATTTTGGCAGGAACAAACCCCAATGAAGCCACAGCACTTCCTAAAAGTCCTCACCTCTTCAGACCATCACGCTGGGTATTAGGTTACAACATAGGCATTTGGAGGGGACACCAACTTTCAGACTAGAGCAGGAGCAGTATTCAGAATAGCTAAAAAATGGAAACAACCCCAATGACCCTCAACTGATGAATGGTTAAACAAACTATGTTGTATCCAAACAAAATACATTATATCCATAAAATGGAATATTATTTGGCAACAAAAATAAATGAAGTATTCATACATGCTATGGTATTTAAATCTTCAAAACATTATGCTTCGTGAAAGAAGCCAGTCATATAAAGACACATATTGTATAATTCCATTTATATGAAAATGTTCAGCACAGGCAAATCCATAGAGAAAGAAAGGTGGTTTCCAGGGATGGGACAGAAGGGAGAATACAGAGTAGCTGGTAATGGGGGTGGACTTTCTTCTTAGGGTGATGAAAACTTTCTGTAGCTATACAGTGATGATAGTTATATAACACTCAAAATATATTATAAACCACTAAATTGGTGATTTTTATGATATATAAATTAAAGCAAAAAAACAACAGGAGAAGCCAAAGCAGTTAGTTTCCCAGATCCAAAGGAAACCATCAAATAAATAACTCTAGAAAATTTGTTTCTAGATTGAAGGAGCCTATCTAGGGCCCAGGAAAATTATGCCAGAGGTGGGATTTTAATTTTATCCTACTTAGAGTTAAGATGTTTGCCAATCACTGTTTCATGAGTACAAATAGAAGATAGAAAACTCCTGGGTCAGAGATAAAGAAACTTATCACTCATGGACGAGCAAGCAGTATGAACACTGGCATGTTTGTGGCAGTCCCCTTGGTTCCCAAGTCCTATCTGAGCAATGCACAGAGGCCCAGGTGGATACTGCACCGGCACTGGTTTGGCATTGCAGCTGAGGAGCACTAAAATTGAGGGACCCCATTGCTTTTTGTCCCATTGGAGACTTATCTCCTCCCTCAAGATTGTTCACTGCAAACACAACCTTAAGAAATGATCTTATTTTAGGGAACTTGCATTCTTAATCACACTTCACAAGACCTGTAAGAGCACAGAGAAGTGTTTACCAATAAGTGAATTAAAAGTAAACCCACACCAAGGACACATCAAGACACCTGGAACAAAGAAAATGCCAGCTTCCAAGAGGAAGCCAGTAAACAAAACAGTATTAGAATTCTCAACAACAACTTTGAAAGCTGGATGATAATTGAGTAACACATTGAAAATTTTGACGGAAAATAACTTCCAAATTAGAACTCTACATCTAGTCAAAGTGTCAATTCTTAGGAAATGCAACTTGTGCAATTTACCTCACATGTACCAATATTGGAGGATGTGTTCTGCCATAAGAAAGGAGTAAACCAGGGGTCAGAAGATCTAACCCCAGAAAGAAGCAAAGAAAGCTTGAGGACCTTGATGAAAGACCCTGACAACCCAGCGGAGCACTGGGAAGGACTGGAGCAGGTCAAAAGGCTCCGGGGGAGACTTCCTCAGGAAGATGAAATGGCTCCATGTTGAGATTTCAAGATATTAAGTAACTGAAAGAAGATTTACGCAATTTAGATCTTGGGGTTGAATTAGTGTGAAGTAGAGAGAGAAAAGTAGGCACAATAAAAGCAAAAGGTTTTTAAAAAGAGAAAGGATTTCAGGAAAGGAAAAGAAGTCACAGTATATGCAGTAGATGCTTCAGTGTGGTGCCCAGATAATCCACCTCCCATCACCCAATCCGACTCAGTAATTCCTCCAGGAGCTGGGAGTTTGCTCACAGGTGTCTTTCTGGAATTTGCTTTCAGCCTAAGGCTCCCTTAGGTCAAGCTTTGTCCCCAGGGAAAACGTCATCTAATGGGTCCACATGGTACAAAGACCCTCCCCATCTCAATGTCAGGTAACTCTGAAGGTCTCTCCCCTCACAGACCTTCTCATGAGATCAGCTGACTGCGTCACAGTTCAACAACTTCCCCACTGCCCTATCCTGCCTCCTACCTCACAGGTGTTGTGCCCCAATAAACACTGGACACAAACCTCAGCATCAGGACCAGTGTCCTGGAGATCTGACCTGGGTCAGTTCCCATCGTCTACACTGTAGAGTGGGCGCAGTTGTTACCAATGTAAGCAACCATTATTCATCTAACCAAAATTACAGCACAATGCTATTGAGAGAGTGTGGGGTGTGCGTGCAAGGAGGTCAAAGGAGCAGGAGCCGCTGATGAAGAGGGCAAAGCCTACATTTTTAATAGAAAAACTTTTAAATAGAAAGATGTAGAAATAATAATATAAGCATCATTTAGAGATAAGGTAAATATGGAAAGAATAACTAAAATAGGGAGTAAGAAACATTAGGGAAGGAGCAAACAGAACCTTTTGAATCTGTAGGATATACATGTATAACTTTAAAAAATAAAAATTAATTTTAAAAAATGTTTTAAAAATCACCTCAATAATTCAGGTTCTGAGAAATAGAATCCTTCTGTGCAGTTACTATCAATGGTCTCTCCCAATTTTATTCAAAATTAATACAAAAACATAAAACTCCCTGCTGTCTTTCCAGGAACTCTGCATAAGTGCAAGAGGAAAATGTTGCTTTCTAAGAAAGCAAAACATGGGGAGGTTTTAGATTTTAGTGAGCTTTGCATTCACTCTAAGGAAGCAAGAGGGAGACTGTAGGAAGACTGAATGGAAAAACAGCAGGAAGCAAGGTTTGAGCTAGTCCCACGACTGCAGAGCTTACCCGCTTCCATCAACTGGGGAGAAAATTTCAGGTAAGCTAAGAGGAGAGATTCCATGCCTGAATATGGGAGTCTGTTCTTAGAGAATGGGTAACATCTGGGCTTACTTTCAGATCCATTCAAATTTCACAAGTTCACTCCAAGTTTAGTACTGAAGTCCTCAAGTTCCATTTTGGGGGTAGAATATATATGATATCCCTGTTCAAGAAAAGCAGCCTCGTAAACACAGCCCATAAAACTTGGACGTGGCAGGTTGCTTACCCAACACATGCTGACGAGTGAAGTGTAAATGAATTAGAAACATGTGGACACAGGTCACGAGTGTGTGTGTGTGTGTGTGTGTGTGTGTGTGTGTGTACAGGGCTTAAGTTAAATAAAAAGCTATTTGCTCAAAGCAGAGCCACAGACTCAGGGTTTTCAGTATTTGGTCTGGGGAATAATCCAGAAGCAGCCAGATCTGAAGCAGCGACTGCATTATCTGTGTGGCATGCCTCCTGTTTAGGACAAAAAATCTGCCTGCTGGATTTCACGTTCTGCACTAGACTCAGATGATGATTCCTCTTTAAATTGATTTCCCCAGACTGCATTTTCCAGGAAAAAGTTATGGAAAATAAGATGAAGAGAATTTTTCTAAGGGCCCAGACTCCGCTCAGAAATTTAAAAATGGTTATGAAAAAGTCAGAAGAGAAGAAGGACGAGACTGTTGAATTCTTAGCTTTTCCTGTTCTGAAAAGGAAACTGTTTTGGGAGCATTCCATCACTGAAACTTGAACACAAAAAATACAGTTTATCAATTACTTACTATCCCAGAGCTTCCATCCCACACTTGGAACTATGTCGTTTGAGCTTTTGAAGCTCACGTGCAGTGCCCTACTGAATCTTATTTAACTGACAGTCTTAATAGGCTTAGGTACCAGGATTAGAAACAGTGAACAAAAACGTCTTTTTTAAACCCTGAAAAATCACTGGCTTAATGTTCCATTCCTCCTGGTAATGCTCACACTTAGACATAGTTCTGTTGGTTACAGTCTGATTTAGTGGTTCTCAAACTTAAGCAGACATCAGAATCACATGGTGGGCTGGTTAAAATAGATTGATAGATCCCAGCCTGAGTTTCTGATTCTGTAGGTCTGTCCAGGAGCCTGAGAATTTGCATTTCCATCAAGTTTCCAAGTGATGCCAATACTGCTGGTCCAGCAACCACACTTTGAAAACCACTGCTCTAACTGATGCTAATGAACCCCGATGGAGGAAGGAGACCTACCTACAACCAGGTACCAAGCTGACATCCTGGGAATGCAATGCCAAAACCGACATACAAAATGATTTTTAGCTACCTAAATAAAAGGTTACAGTTTTATAAGTGCAAGCCAGTCAGTCAAGGTTATAGCCGTTAGGAGGCTTTGCAAAGAGGAAATGCTTTGAGTTGTCACCTATGGCTGGTACTTTGCAGAAATCTGAGAGAGGAAAGGGACTCCTGTTTCCCTAGCATCTGCATTTGAATTCAGCTGTCTAACCCAGATCTAATTTCATAGTTTTTATATGTCTTCTTCTTACCAAGTACTTACAATATGCTGACTCCTATATAAATCAACTCAGCTAATCCTCACCCATGAGGATGAGAGCACTGAGGTTAGGACAAGCTGAGTGACTTACTCATGAGCATGTTGGTACAGTAGAGCTCAGCTCTAAGCAGATCCGTGAGACTCCAAAGCCCTTGTTAACCCTGCATCCCACCCTCACTACCCCACGCTGGAACCCAAAGCTACTCCAGAGCTTTCAGCTGCTGTGCTGGGTGGCCAGTGTGTTGTAGCTGTGATGCCACCGGGACATGCCTCCACCACCCCAAAGTCACCTACTGGACGCCAGGTTACCTATCCTGCATCATCCCAGCTGGACTTCCTGGCCACTAGGGATCTCCTCCCCTATCCCGCTGGGGCAGCTGATTAAAGGAAGCCTGTGGTTCCCTGCCTCACTCTCATGGCTCTCCTTCCCCCCACCCTGGATTTCTAAAGCTGCACACCCTGCCTCCTTCCCAATTTCCTGGTCTATTCCCATCCATTCCATGACATAGTGCAGAACTGGATGGGTCTGCCCAGGACTGGCCATGGGAGTTGGTTGCCAGCCCCTCCTCTGCCTCCTCCTCCACCCACTGGCTCCCAGCTTTCCATTGGCTTTTCCATGGGCTCCACCAGCTTTCGGCTGGTGGATCTGAGGCCCTTTATTGGGTTGCCAACCACAGATGTACATTTCTAGAGCACTACCCACTTTCTGAAGGACAGGACACATTTCTGGGAGTGGCAGCAAACATTCTAAACTCCTCTTGCACTCCTTATATCTTGTCTGACACCAGGCTGTGTCATTAATTCATTCCGGATTCTCCATGTCCCATTTACTCCCCCTGTCAGCTCCAGCCAGGCCTTCATCAGCCAGTGCCAGTATGCCTGCGTATCCTCCCACCTCATTTCCCTGACTCTAAGCTCCCTGATCTCTCCCTTTTCTCCAACTCGATTCATAATCCACAAACATCCCAGCTACCCTCCTTTCCACCCCCACGCCCCATGGTCCTCTCCACACCCCCTGGCCTTGCACAAACTCTTCTCTCGACTGGTATGCTCCACCTTCTGTTCTTGGCCTAAGCAAACTCTACCTGACCTTCCAGATGTGGCTTGGCTGCCTGTTCCTGGAAATTTCCTCTACCACAGTCACTCCCACTGATCTTGCCATCTCTACATCACCCCTGGAAAGAACCCAACTCTCACCTCATCCTCTCATGTTGCACAATAGAAAACTGAAGTTCAGAAAAATGAAGACTTGCCTGGAGTCACACTGTTGGTCAATGACCTCACCACACTTGAACACACTGAGCGCTGTTAAATTAATCACGATGACACCTAACATGGATAGAGTACTTGCATTGTAGCATGTCCTGGGTAAGACACTGCATATTTATTATTTCATATTAACCTTACAACTCATTCTTTGTGTAACTCACTAAAAACCACACTGATAGAAAGTGGTAGAGCCAGCAGGATTCAAATCCATGTTTGACTCAGATACAAAGGTCTTATGCCCAGGGTCCCTATTGAGCTGTTCATTCTTTCATCTGAATACATATTATCTAAGTAGAAGCTCACCTCCTCAAGATCAAGGACATAATGTCATACATGGAACAATGTTCATTTGTTCACCCAAAAAACATTTATTGGACACCTATGTTATGCCAGGTGCTGTGCTGGGATCTAGATATAAATGGATTTCTGTGACAAGAGTCTGCCTTCTTGGGACAATCAGCATTCATGCATTTGTGATTTTACTCACTCAGAAAATATTTGAGAGTCTACCCTATTCCAGATACTATAGTAAGTGCTCAGAAAATGATAAGAAAAAAGGATCAGGTCCTCAATTTCATATATATAATCTCATGGGGAAGACAGATATTAATCAATCACATGAATAAATGTAAAATTGTAACTGTGAATGATAAGTGATTGTTTAGTGTGTGAAAAGAAGAGCATTATAGGCAGAATGTATTAGTTGACTTTGTGTGGCTGCAATGAAATACAGGTTATTCAAAGCCATGATGTGAGAGTGGTGGATGGCAATGGTAGGGAGCATGTGTCAGAGCAAAAGGGTTACATCTCAAGTCAGGAAGCAGGGAAAGAGAAAAGAGGTGATATCAGGGTCCCATAATCCCCTTTGAAGGTACACTCCCAAGACCTAAGGACCTTCTGCCTCATGATCCACCTTCCATAGGTTACACCATCTTCCAACAGCTCCACCCTGGGGACCAAGCCCTAACATATGGATCTTAGGAGGAATCTCAAACCATGCCCAATCCACAGCATAGAGAGCTACCAAGAGGCGAGGACATGACCCACTCAAGGAGCCAAGAGACATTCTCCATGTCTGAAGAATGGACAGAGGAGGTATGGAGGTAGGTCAGCAGTCCAGGATTTGCAAGACCATTGTTCTTGCAGAAAAAAAAAATTATCTCTGGTCCTGTGAATCCCTTAGCTTGCCTTCTGCACACTTTTCCAGAGGGACCTGGGAAGAGCAGTAGCTTCCCATTTGTAGAAAGCTCCAAGACATGTAGTTTCATGTAATTTCTTGGGAACTGGCTAAGCCAACTTTGTCCAAATTACCCAACGATCTTCTGAATGTTTCCTTTTGCTCTCATGTCATAGTAAATCTACAGCTGGAAAAAAAGCAACTGAAAACAAATGTCATTATGGAAAAAAAAAACCCACCATGCTGTTCAAACCTCTTCAAGCTGTGTGACATGTGGAGTTGCGTTTTAAAATGTTATATTTAATAAAAAAACAAAAGTCTGAAAGGGGTTCTGTCAGTAGAACACTAGTTTGGCCAACTGTCAGGAAAGCAGCTTGACAGCATCAGTGGAAGTGGGAGTCATAACGAGCTTCTTATGGCTGGGAAACCGTATATCTATCGGAGCAGATATAGCTATGTTAAAATGCGGAATACGTACATCTCCTCCAGAAAAACTCACAGGTTTTTTTCTTTCTTTTCTTTTCTTTCTTTTTCTCTGTCAAGGATGAAGTCTGTCAAAAGCTGTAAGAAGGAACTGGGGAAAGTGAACTCTAGTACAAACTGCTCTGTAAAATTCTCAGAAGCCAGAGAAACTCAGGCAGAGAAAGCAGCGATACTTCTAAGAAGCAATACCTGGAGGAGGATGGCTTTCCTTCCCTTCTACTACCACTTTGTATTTGTGCGTGAACATAAGTGTGCATGTGTGTATGTGTGGTGTGCCTGTGTGGGTTTATGAACTATGTGTGTGTGTGTGCTTGTGCAAGTATGTGCATATAACTGCAAGGTGTACATGAGTGCATGTGCATGCAGGTTCAAACATGTATCTTTCAGAGTGTGTTGGTCAAAGTTGTCAACAGCAATAAGAAGTAAATATGGGGTAGCTCATCAGGTGGAAAAACTTAATGCAGATGTAGCAAATCTACATGCCTGAAAACCAACCAGTGGATTCTATCAACAAAGGCTCTCTGTCTCCTGGAAACACTGGGAAGCAGACACAGAGAGACATTAGGGGAAAAAGGTTTCCGCAGGGAGAAAGTCCGGGTGGCTTCGAGAAAGGAATGTTTTGAAATGACATCTCAGAATTCAGGGGGAAACCTCAAGAACTCCGGCTCACATCATCTCAACTCTTGACCACAGGAGCCAGTGAGGTAGGAATCATCTGTGTTCCTGCTGGGGTCCCTGGGAATGGCCTGAGTGGCAACCTCCTGGAGAGCTGACTCTGGGCTTTCTCTGATGGGGTTTAATAAAACCACCACAGAGCCAGGCACCGTGGTACACACCTGTAATCCCAGCGGTTCAGGAGGCTGAGGCAGAAGGATCACAAATTAAAAGCCAGCCTCAGGGAATGGGGTTGTAGCTCAGTGGTAGAGTACTTGCCTCACATGTGTGAGGCACTGGATTTGATCCTCAGCACCACATAAAAATAAATAAATAAAGATATTGGGTCCATCTACAACCAGAAAATATTTTTTTAAAAAAAGCCAGCCTCATCAGTGGCGAGGTGCTGAGCAATCAGTGAGACTGTCTCTAAATAAATACAAAATAGGGCTGGGGATGTGGCTCAGTGGTCGAGTGTCCCTGAATTCAATCCTCAGTACCAAAATAAATAAATAGAACCACCACGGAGTGACTTTCTCCAGGTCACCCCTCTCCTCACTATCTGCATACACTTTTCTCTCTCTGAGCACATCTGTGTCCATCCACTAAGATGGCTTTGAGGACACTGCTCTCCACAGCTGGCTCTCTTGCTGTGCTGGAAATACACCATGTTATTCACCCCACCCCATCCCCACCCCCCTGGGGCTCTGTGACTTTTGCTGGCCCATCCAGACACTCCCATGACACTCCAATCTCCCTCTACAAACCCTACCTTCCCACCAGACCTGTGACCCCTTGGAAGCCTTTCATCCTGTCATTTGTTTAAGGAATATCTGTTTAGGGGTGAGCAGAAGGAGGTGGAGAGGGACTGGCATTGATGTGATTAAATACACAAAAATGCAAACAGCCACATAAACTACAAGTGGTGGCAGGTGCCAGGCAAACTGGGTGTCCCAGGGGATCTGTGACAGAGGAAGTGGCTTAGCCTGGGGCATCAAGAAGGACTTCACTGAGGAAGTGATCTATGAACTGAAATGTGAAGGGCCAGGAGAGAGGGGAGGCATCCCAGGAGGTGGCACCTGTGCAAAGGGTCCCCGTGAGAAGGGAGGGATCAGGCCAGAGTTGTGAACAGCAAGTGGGCAGCGTGGAGACCAGGCCCTCCTCCAAGTGTCCAGTTCAATAATCTCTCTGGATCAGAGTTAGGGAACAGACAGATGAAGATGGTGGGAATATGAGGTTAAGAGAATAATTCTATAAAACCGTCCATGGTGCTGACCACCACATGCTTTCTTTTCCAAGAAGTAATTAACCTGCAGCCCTGCATGGCCTAAGTGGACAGGCTATATCACATTCCTCAGCAAACTACCTGTTCACTGCAGGTGAAATGCAGGCCCAAGATAATGTCAATGAGAGGGACCCTGAAGATTTTTGTGACCAGATCCTGAAACTAGGAGATAAGGACAGTTCCAACCATAAAATCTGCAAGAATTAGAATCCAATTAGAGCTCGTTAGCAATGGCCAAGGTGACCTAGAGTTTCCATGGCAGTGGGGACTTGAAAGTCTGATATCACCCTGCTGTCAGTTAAAAGTCAAGAGGACCTGGGTGGGACTCACTGAAAACTTCTCTGGGATCCCCAATAAAACTGGAGTGTAGGAGACCCACTCTTTCCCTTTTCAATAACGTCATTCCTGTTACTCTCGGCGACATGTTGGAAATCTTTCTGACTTGATTGCAAGAATCAGGGTTGGGGGGGTGTCTTTGCACTGCCTCAGTTTCTCAGAAGGCCCAGCTCCATAACATTGCCAAATAAAATGCATGAGGCTCAGCTAAATAGCTCACGTGTGCAGTCTACAGTGCATGGGACCTATTTAGCTAAGTGCTTAAAATAAAAGGTATTATAATCTAAAATTCTAATTTAACTGAGAGTCCTGTATTTTTATGTGCTAGCCTTCCGCTGGATACAACCAAAGAATTAATCTCTCTACATGACCCAACTGTATTCTTTATCACAATGGTTCTTATCTTTTATCTAGCCTGATATCTTCCATCTCACTGATTTCCTGCAGCTAAGACTCTAAGAGCAAGAAGAGTCCTAAAGAAATCAGGAGGCCTGGAGTTGTTCAAGGTCACAGAGACCCACTGGGGCTTTTTTTCATGCCTCCCTGCTGTACATAGGACAGCCCTGAGCACATTAAAAAACAGCTTAATCAATTGCTTAGTTGAATTAACAAGCTCATTTACATGCCTCTGTACAGAGGGGGATGAATAGACACAATTCCAGACACCCAGGAGCTTTCAAAACCAAAATAAACAGCAAGCCAGACAGGCTAAGGGCCATCTGCACATGCACAAACACAGGGACAGACACAAAGGGCACCAGAAAGTGGCCGCTTCCACCTATTACACTCCAGCATTTTCCCTGAGATTATACAAGAGCCTGGGAGCCAAGTCTCAACCCTCTCTGGTGGCTTGGTGAGTTTATTCCTGATGCCAATTGCATTTAGAAGGCAATTGTGGAAAATGAACGCTTTTACCTTAAAATGGAAACTGACCCTGAATGGACTTCCTGGCCAGCCTCACTGAACCCATTCAGGGCCCAGTTATTTGCTAATAGGTTCCCCCCCCCCAGGCACAAATTTGCAGGCAGAACATGTTCCATCCAAATATGCACACCCACCAGAAGATAAAGGCGGGTGGGTCCCTCCACCACTGTTTACCAAACCAATGCAGCCCTCCACATTCAGCTCCACATTCAAAGGAATGCAGGGGGAATAATCCCCCAGTAAGCTTGGCTTTCATTCCTCCAAGGGACTTTAAAAGACGTCCATCCATCCCAATCACAATCAAATGCAGGCAGCATTTCACTGCCCCCAAAGACAAACAAGGGTTTGGACAAATGAGAAACGGAGGTTCCCTTGAGGCAGCATGAAAAGGGGAATTCAGCAGCCCAGGCTCCCTCTCAAAGGAAGCACCAGGAAGGATGCTCTTGTCAGGGCCACACAAAGCGTGGCCTGAGCTCATCATGCCAGAATCTAATTGAAACCTCAGGCTGAAAACAGTAGTTTGTGGTATTTGGGGGAAAGGATGGGCAAAGACAAAAAGGGAAAATAAAGGATGTGTACAGAAGAAGCATGAAAAAGCAGCCCACTTCTTGACCGTGAGACAATTTGGACAGTGGCCATTGAGTTAAATGAGGTGTAGCCTTGCTCTCAAATTCTCTGAGATCTACGACTGCTTTGCAAAAATTGGCTGCTGCCAGCATTATGACTCTATAGTCAATGCAACTGAATGCAAAGAAATGCAGCAGGATCGATGCTAGCTACATCTTCAGATAAACTACCTAGCCCTTGAGAATCTACTAAACTGCGTACATAAAAAAGACAAAGAGCACAATTTTTGCACAGTCCTCACCTGGGTTTGCATGTGAGTTCTGCCACTAACTAAGCCTGTGTCACTTGACAACTTGTGTCTGTGAGCCGTGCTTTTCTTATCTGTCAAAATTGCTATTACTATGCTGATCTCAAAGATCTGACTGAAAGTCAAATAAGCAAATGCTTGTAAAAGCACTGGCACTCAATAAAAGCTAACTTCTTTTCTTCTGCCCTGAAACTGGATGCCCAGGGAAGTGGTGGAATGTCTGCATTTAGAAGCTTTGGAGACACAGAAACATCCACCTGTATCACAATGCTCCAAACTTTGGCGGGAAGAGCTGGGCCAGGTGGCAGTGCCCAGCAGACTCAGGCTTTATTAAAAATCGTCTTTTGCCCTTAGGTAGCGAATTGCTAGGATGTTGCCAGAGCCCTTCTGAGCTGTCTGTTCTTTTAATTTTGTTTGATAACTGTCAAAGGAGCATGGCCACATTAAAATATGCCTGGAAGAATAAGAGGCAGGGCAGCTCCCTGGCCTCTGGCCACACTCCAGGGCTCTAGCTGCTAGGTAGCCAAACCTAGGGAACAGCATCCAGGGTCTCATTACTCTATTTTCTTTCTCTTCATGGTCATTGCAAATAGCCACTGCAAGTTCCATTTCATTATTGGACCCACACACAGAGAGAAAGTTTTAGTCTTCCTTCTTGAACGAGTCTCCTGTTTTCCAAAGGCCCCAGTCTCCTGTGATTCAGCCATCCTCCACTGACAAACCCAAGTCTCAATGAGGAACTCACTACTCTTTCTTAGCAAATGTTCCCACCAACAAGCACACTCAGCTTCACTGAAAAATGTGACAGCTGACTGAGGTAGGTGTAATGACACTTGCCACCCTACCATGTCCCCACTGTGCATAACCACAGTCAGGGACATGGATCCTTTCCTGGATTCAGTTCCTAGCTTTGCCTTAACTATGTAGCCATAGCCTGATGCTCCACTTTCCTTTCCATAGACTTGACCAGCCACCATGACCTAAAAGCTTGGTGGGGGGTGGGGGGTGCAGAAAAAGAGAGAATTCTCTCCCAATGCCCTATGCACTTGCAATGAAAGAACATATTTCTGAGTAACTCCAGATCTTACTATTCTCCTTACCACTGTCCTATTAGATCAGGTCCAAGAGCTATTACTGGGTAACTCAAAATGGCAAGTGACTCCCCAGGACAGTCAAGGTCTTTTTCTGTGGGTTTGGAGTGCTGGATGTTGGAGGAAGGCTATGGACAAGGAAGACAGGGAGATACCAGATCCAAAGTTAGGTTTAAGCTCTGTAGCCTTAGGAAAAAAACTTTCTGGGGCTCCCAACACTTCTGCTCTTAACTGCTCTCTAATTCTTTCTTGGTTTCCTTGTCCAGTTAAATTCACACGGAAAGTTCACCAAAAGCAGATAGTCCTGTGAAAATCAAATTAGATAACACATAAGCTCTCTTAAGCCTTTGGCCTAGATTCTATTGGGCCCATCCTGTTTGGGTTATGATGAAATTTGCTTTTTGATAGTGGGAATCTAAAGGCCAATGTTAACATTTCCTGATTTGTATTTCTTTATCTGAGAATGGAGGCATTGCTTAGAATACGCTGTTCATTCTGTGTTATCATTTCACCCTTAAAAATGGAACCAATATTGAGCTGGGGTTATAGGTCAGTGGTAGAGCTCTTGCCTAGCATGTGTGAGGCACTGGGTTCAATCCTCAGCACTGCATATAAATAAATAAAAATAAAGGTCCATTGACAACTAAAAAAAAAATTTTTTAAATGGAGCCAATATCTTACACCAATCAGGATGGCTATCATCAAAAACAAAACAAATCAAAATGACAAGGGTTGGCAAAGGTGTGAAGAAATTAGAACCTTTGTCCAGTATTGGTGGGAATGTAAAACAGTACAGTTATTGTGGAAAACAATGAGATGGTTCCTCAAAACAAACAAACAAACAAAAAATAGAGTTACCATATGATGGTCCAGTAATTAATTCCAATTTTGAAGATATGCCTCCCCCTCCCCCAATTGAAAGCAGAGTCTTGAAAAATATTGTATGCCCATGTTCATGGCAAAATCATCCACATAGCCAAAAGATAGAAGCAATCTAGTATCTATCAGTAAATGAATAAATAAACAAAATGTAATACAAACATGCAGCAGAATATTATTCAGCCTTAGAATTAGAATTGTCAAAATGGCTATACTATCAAAACTGTTATACAGATTTAATGCAATTCCTGTTAAAATTCCAATGACATTCTTCATAGAACTAGAAAAAGCAATCATGAAATTCATTTGGAAAAAATATGAGACCCAGAACAGCTAAAGCAATTCTTAGCAAGAAAAGTGAAGCAGAAGGCATCACAATACCCAGACCTTAACTTATATTACAGAGCTATGGTAACCAAAACAGCATGGTATTGGCACCAAAAGAGATGTAGAGCAAAGGTAAAAAAATAGAAGACATAGAGACAAACTCACATAAATACAATTATCTCATAGTAGACAAAGGTGCCAAAAACATCATCTCTCTCCATTCAGAATGGCAGTTATCAAGAACACAAGCAATGGAGAAGAGATGGCCTCTTCAATCAATGGTGCTGGGAAAACTGGAAATCCATAGGCAGCAAAATGAAATTAAACCCTTATCTCTCACCATGCACAAAATTCAACTCAAAGTGGATCAAGGACCTAGTAATTAAACCAGAGACTCTACGCCTAATAGAAGAAAAAGTAGACCAAATCTTTATCATGTGGGATTAGGCCCCGATTTCCTTAACAAGACTCCTAAAGTGTAAGAGATAAAATCAAGAATTGATAAATGGGATAGATTCAAATTAGCTTCTTCTCAGAAAAAGAAACAATCAATGATGTGAAGAGAGAGCCTAGAGTGGGAGAGAAGATCTTCACCATATGTACATCAGACACAGTACTAATCTCCAGGATACATAAAGAACTCAAAAAAGCTTACCACCAAAAAAACAAATAACCCAATCAATAAATGGGCTAAGGAACTGAACAGACACTTCTCAGAAGATCAACAAATATATGAAAAAAAATGTTCAACATCTCTAGCAATTAAAGAAAGGCAAATCAAAATGACTCCAAGATTTCATCTCATTCCAGTCAAAATGGCAGTTATCATCTCATTCCACCAGAATTGTAGCTCAGTTGGTAGAGCATTTGCCTTGCTATTATAATGCTGATCTCAAAGATCTGACTGAAAGTCAAATAAAGTTAGTAAGAGGCACTGTGTTTGATCCTCAGCACCACATAAAAACAAATAAATAAAATCATGGTATTGTGTCTGTCTACAACTAAAAGAAATAATACAAGCAATAATAAATGTTGGCGAGGATGTGGGGGGAAATCACACTCTTATATTGCTGGTGGGACTGCAAATTGGTGCAACCACTCTGAAAAGCAATATGGAGCTTCCTCAGAAAACTTGGAATGGAACCACCATTTGACCCAGCTATCCCACTCCTTGGTCTATACCCAAAGGACTTAAAATCAGCATACTATAGTAACAGAGCTACATCAATGTTTATAGAAGCTCAATTCACAATAGCTAAACTGTGGAAGCAACTTAGATGCCCTTCAACAGATGAACGGATAAAGAAACTGGTATCTATACACAGTGGAATATTACTCAGCATTAAAAGAGAATAAAATTATGGAATTTGCAGGCAAATGGAAGGAGTTGGAAAATATCATGTAAAGTAATTCAATCCCCCCCAAAACAAAGGCTGAATGTTTTCTCTGATTACTGGATACTGATCCTTAATGGGGTGGGTGGAGGGGCGCATGGGAATAATGGAAGAACTTTGAATAAGGCAAAGGAGAGGGTAGGGAGGTGAGGGAGTATGGGGCTGGAAAGATGGTGGAATGAGATGGACATCATTACAGTAGGTACATGTATGATTGCATAAATGGTGTGACTCTACATCGTGTATAGCCAGAGAATTGAAAAGTTGTGCTACATTTGTGTACAATGAATCAAAATGCATTCTGCTGTCAATGAATCAAAATGCATTCTAGGTTGAATAAATTAAAAAAATAAAAGAAGGAATATTATTCAGCCTTTAAAAAGAGAAAATTCTGACACATGCTGCAACATGGATGAAACCTGAAGACATTATGCTGAGGGAAATAAGTTGCAAAAGGCCAATACTGTATGATTCTACTTAGATGAGGTACCAGTGCAGTCGATTTCATAGAGACATGAAGCAGAATGGATAATGGTGGCCAGGGGCTGCAGAAAGGGGGGAAGGTGTAGCAATAGAAGGATGGAGTTTTGAGTTTGGTGAGATGAGGAGAGTTCTGGAGATGGTTTGCATGATGGGAATATAACTTAACACTGCTGAACGGCAGGCTCAAAAGTGGTGAAGACGGTCAATTTTATGCTTTGTGTATTTCATAATTTAAAAACCCCAATATGCCAGAGGCCTTACAAACAGCCGAAAGCTTGTTCCCCCACTCCTGCATATCATGTTCCAAGGAATCTAATGATCGCTCTAATAAAACAAGTGACTAAAAGTGGTGTCCAAATTCTAGGAGCTGAGATGATTTCCAACTAGACCAAACTGCCCTGTAGGGATTTGCTTTCTGATTTCTACCCTTCCTATCTCCATCTAAAGCTGGGCTTGCAGGAAGAGATGATCAAGAGCAAACCTTCAGAACACATTCTGTTAGATGGGAAAAATCAGCCATCCTTCACAAATGAAGAGGATGCAGATGGGCCCAGAACGGAAGAAGCCAGTGCGAAGGTTGCTGTGTCCCTGTTACTAGGAACCAGTTTCTGCGGCACCACCGCATTCTCCTTTTATAAAGCACCTTGCACACCGTGGGTTCCATACAGTGTTCATGAGCAAATTAATGAGTCACGGAAAGAATAAGGGGAACTAACCAAGCAGCTATCCAGCAGAAATCTAAGATGCCTCAAGAGTGTTAAAAACCCAAATTGATGGCCTCTTTCTGGACAAATTCAAAGGTTGATTTATGTGAAACAAAGTAAAGTAAGCTCTTGTTAATGTGTGCTATCCCGAGTGTGACTTTGATTGTTCCAATGTGTACATTACCTGTGGAAACCCCCAAGCTGCTAACTGTTGATAATCAAATAACAAAGGCCTCTGGCCCTTCTCAGGGGGAGACAAATAGCTCTGGGTGGAGAAAAAGATAGAAGATCAAAGGAAAGTCCAGAGATCCCTGGCTGGCCAGCAGCAAGAGGTCCTGAGCCTGGGCAGGGTGACCTTTGCTTGATCCCAGAGGAATTTGGAAGAGGGCGGCTGGGCTGGCAAGCAAATCTGTAAGATGCTTCTTCTAAAGTGTGCTGATCAGGATTCTATGCTTGAGATGCCCTGATGAGAGCACAAGATTTATTTCCAAAACTTTGCTATATATACTTATAAGTATGTATAAGGAAAGATTTCTTTCCTTTTTAAATTAATGATAGCACATACGGTAAGCTTGGCATGAACACGGTATCTTGGCACAACTGGCTCAATGGCTTCAGAAAGTAAAGCAGATGCCAGGTGACACAATCCACACCCACTGACCCATCCACATCCTCCTCCTGGAATATATTCAACACAAAATGCTGAAAGCATTTTTCTGAAAGCATCTTTCTGAAAATGTATCTGAATAAAGTTTGAGTTCTTTAGTCATTTGGAAAGAGACCCTAGGGAAGAAAACCAAGTTCTAAAACAATCCGCTTCCGGCCAAAGGCCATGTTGTCTGTTGCTGAACCCTGTGTGAGTCCTGGTTCTTCTGTGCCTTTGGGTTTGGGGTGAGAGACGCCTGGAACCTCAGCATCCAGGGCAAATCTGAAAATGTTTCCCTACCACCTGCGGTCACCCCGACAACAATGTCAAAAAGGTCCCTCCTCCAGCCTGCAGGCAGGTTTTTTAATGTTAATGAGTTATGCCAGAGGGAGGCCGTGGCCAGTGCTCAGCTATTCAGTCCTTCATGCAGGATGAAAGCATCCGGGGAGTCCTCAGAAGCCCGCCACAAAACACCAGCAAGCTGTGAAAACAACCTGACCCTCTGCCATGGCCACAAGCAAATCTCTAGAGACCAGGAAAAAACAGAGAAAAGACAAAACAAAAAACCTGAATGAAACCTTGACTCCCAAAGTAGTGAGCACTGTGATGTAAATACGGCAGAGGAGAAGGCAGGCAGAAGGCTCTTCTGCCCACAGTCTGCAAACAGAGAGCTCAGAAAACAGAGGAGGAGGCCAAAGGCCCCCAAACAGGGAAACGGGGGCTGGCCAGTGTGTCCAGGATCCAGCAAGCAAACTCCGAATCAGAGGCCTGAGGCTCACTTAAGGTTTCTTTTCAAAAGTGCTACTGATTTAAAGCTAGGAGTCTAGTTATTTCTGGGGTCCTCACTGCCTTTCACGCCTAAGGAACAAACCATCCTGTCTGGGGCGGGGGGGTCTGGGGCTGGCCCACCACTCAGACTTCTCTTTCATGTGGTAACATCTCCATCTGCTGGAAATTCAGATGTCTGCATAAGAGACCAAGGATGGTAGTTTTTCTTCATGTAAATCTATGTCAAATTTACATCCCTATTTTCTCTTTCATATTGTCACCATTTTATTGAAAGCATCTGCCACTTTGGCTTCTTCTGAGGTCCCCAGTGGCCTTAGCCCTATGGTGGTTAGAGTTCTTCCCTCACCCCCTCTGGGCCTCCTCCCCACAGGTGGGCCTCTTCTTCCTGGACACCCGAACCCCTTGGCTGAATCTGGAAACTGTTTACTGTCAGGGCCTTTGGTCCTCCTTGGGCTGGTTTCTTTGAACTTTGACCTTAGCTGTTCACAGCATGAGCTCCTGAATTTCCCTGGGTGAACTGTTAAATAACTGCCTGTTTCTTCTTTAGTGTTTTAAACCTACAAACCTGTGGGAAGCGAGGACAACAAGGCTGTGCTTTCCACTCTCATATCTGGTGCTGCCAGCGGTCTTGCTCTTCTGTAGCTGGGCATTCATTCACTCTTGACTGAACACCACTCAGTAAACAGCCTGCCACAGTTGGGTCTTAATGTATCCCACGTGTTCAGGGTTTGGTACCCAGAGAGGCGCTCCTGGGAGGAGTGGAGTCCTGGGGAGGTGGAGCCTAGTGGCAGGTCTTTAGGTCATTGGGGAGTGCCCTTGAAGGGAACTGTAGGATTCCAGTCCCCTCCTCTTCTACTCTTTGGCTTCCTGCCATGAGAAGAGTGGTTTTGTTCCACCATATACTCCCTGTCACCATGCACTGTGCTGTCATGGTCCCAAACAATTGGGCCAACTGGTCATGTACTAGAACTGTGAGCCAGATAAACCTTTTCTCTTTCTAAGTTGATTACTTCCGGTGTCTTGCTGCAGTGACAGGAAGATGACCAACACACAGCTCCAGAAGATTCTAGTACCTACAGGACAGGGATCCTTTCTGTTCTCAAAAGTCACGAGTCCTCTGCTGTCATTTTTATCTCTTCATTAGTTCCCTATTCATCACTTTCCTCGTCTTCCTCTGCAGCTCCGTCTCCATTCTGCCAGGCCTTTCTTTAACGTCAACGAATGAGCAAATCCATTGATAAATGATTGCTTCCTGGCGTTCGACTCACAGTTTGAACTCCATCGGCTCCCTGAGCCTCTCTTTCTCGGTGCAGTGAGGAGGTTGGGATGACCTCTAGTCCATTGTATTTATGAAGGTCAGAGGACAGAGGCACAGATGCTTCAAGAATCTGTCTGCTTCAGAGGTCTCAGAGACGACCAATATGGCGCAGTCAGAGATGGGCAAGAGAACAGTCCTCCTCCCGTAACAGAGGGCTGGTGAAGGACAAGCTGGGTGAGAGGGCCCCAGACCGAGAACACGGCAGCCACATAAACCCAAGAGAGCGGGACCCCACCCTCTTCCAAAACCAAAGGAGACCTGGTCCTGCAGAGATGAGCAGGGCCTTGCGCTCTCTCCACGGTCATCAGTGGAAATGGCCCTTAAGGATGAGGACATGAGAAGGGCCCGGAGACCACAGCAGCCTAGTCCAGGAGCAGAAGCCTCGTGAGCTCCTGATCCCCACCACCAAGTTGAACCGAGCCACCCTCATAGGCTCCCAGGAAAGGGTCAGGTGTGTGAAGCAGTGACCACCACCACAAGAGAGCTACTAAAGATGATGCTGTCACCATGGCCAGTGTTCAGGGAGATTCTGTTAAAAAGCAAGAGCGTCAGGGAGTGGGCAGAGGATCGGCAGGACTGAGTCCAGCCCCCGGCACTGTCTTCAGGCAATTCCTCAGTACCCATGATTCCCCGCCTGTGTCCCCAGGGAGATTCTGAGCTCCCACGGCACGATGGCGCCTTGACGCTCTCATCCCTGTCGCCCTCATACAGGTCCCCACACCCAGAAGGGGTGGACCAACCACAGCCCCTGCTAACAGCCCACACCTGAAGAGAAGCTGACTCAAATGCGACTTGCCAAAGCCCAGCCCCTCATTCGTGTGGCGGGAGCTCCCTAGGCCACCTCCCTGGTCTCCCTTCCTTCCTCAGCACACTTCACTTCCTCCTGACAGAAGATTATCATAATGTAGTGATAGTATTAGACAAAGCCACTTTACCGCCATGTGCCAGAAAGCCACCTTAGTGAACATGCAGATCACATGTCTTTAGAGTCAACACAGTTATAATATTTTTAAATAAAAAGAATATACCTGTAAATGTAATGCTTCCCCCTTAGGTGAAGTACCCTGTGGCAGTGCACAACCTGAACAACTATGCAAAGCAGATGGGATCAATGTGGCTGGTTCTGAAAGACCAAGTCTTTAAGTAAGTGGCCAGTGGCAGAATAAGTTATGTTCTGCTACCTTCACGTTGGCCTTAAGAAGAGTCACTGGTGGAAAAAAGCGGGAATGTGCATTGTGTAGGTGTGTCAGGGGGCAGGGAAGGGGGCAAGAGTGTGATCCCAAGTCTTCTGTCACAAAGTTCCTAGGCCCAGGGTGACCTGCAAATTTGTCAGCAGAAGGATCCCCTGGAGATCCTTAGATTAGTCACCCAGCCGCATTCCGGGTGCTGTTCTTTTACCCACAGGCGCCCTCAGCAGGCCTGCTCTCCTCCTCCTCTTCCTCTCTGGAGACTTAATGCTGCAGACCACGCCCCTTGTCCCCACTATAGCCTCCTGGCTCCCAGGTCCCCGCCTGGTTCTGCTTCCTGGAGCCCAATGCAGGCATTCCCCCACGGGTCATCGGCAGAGTCCACTCTCCTTCCTCCGCTCTCCTCTCTCCTGCTGTCCCTGGAAGGGGAAGGCCCCGTCCTGTTCATCCAGCCTGCGGTCCCGATCCCCACGCGCCTGCTCATCTCCCCACCAGTGGATCGTGCTTTCTTCTCAAACCCACTGATCGTGAACCTCAAATTCTCAACTCCTTCCCCCTCAGCTCTGTCCTCTTTCTGTCGGGGCTACTGTAACTCCAGTGTCATGGATTTCCCTGTCCCTTACCTGTCCTGTGAAATCGGCCATCCTGCTCAGCTCACTCCCTTTCAGAACTGTCCCCAGCATTTCTTCTGCACATCAGTTTCTTTCCACTCCCACCACCAGTGCCACAGCAGGCCTGGAGAGCTGTGCCACCTCCGCTCCGTCCCTCCCTGCTCAGCCCCCGGCATGGCCTCCATGTCAGCAGGCCCACAGCTTCTCTTGAATGCACCACCTGCCCCGGCACAGGGCCCTCTGACTTCCTCCTGCAGCATGAAGTCCAAACTCCAGAGCCACGGCATTAAGACCCCGCACCATCTGATCCTAGGAACTGTTTGCCAATGTTTTGATCCAGTGTGCTCTTAACCCATCAGACCAGCCTATGATGGAACCCAATCATATTTTTCATACTAAGGATTCAGTTCTTTGTTTCTACTGGTGCCATTACCTGGGATCCTTTTTTTGGAGGATTGGGATTAAAAAGGAGGGGACAGCCAGGACTAGGGTGTTAACATCAGCTGCCTGACTTGGGCTAAGATTTTATACATGGAAGCAAGAGGGACAGATTTGTTTTTCTCAGGGTGGACCAGAATTACATATGTCCAGGGAGAGCCAGGTGACCTAATCCGACCTGGCTAGAGGGTGGTTCCGTGGGCAGCTAGGAGAGGCCACAACTCAGGACAATGGCCGAGGGTCTAGTACAATAGTGACAGGGCAGGCCATCAACCCAGACCAAGCAGGGGGGTCAGATGGAGCTCCAGTGGCTGGTGAGAAGGCCCAGTAGTGGCAAGCACAGCATTAATAGGAGGTCACCCAACAGGGGGCATAGGAGGACCTGGGTCCTGGAAAACCAGAGCATGAAGGTCAGAACAGAACCCACAGCCAGGAAGACCCTCAGACTGGAACACTGCTCCATCACATCCTGCATCCACTCAGGATTGGTGCTGGACTGGAGGCTGCAGCTTCCAGGGTGAGAGGAATCCTTCCCCCTGCTCTGTGGTAGACCTTACGCATCCATTGTGACCGTTCTTCACCCTGGGCTCAGTCATGGCCTCAGGGGGTTCGATGTGAGAGCTCCAAATAGCCACTACCAATCAACCCAAAGTAGCACATGAGATCCATTCTGTTGGCTATACCTGGTTCCCAAATCACAGGTAGGGCCAAATCAGTATCTGAGAGCCCTGGTGGTAATAACAGAATCATAGTAGCAAGGTGCTAGGCCAGTGGTTCTCAAACATGGATGTGCATCATAGCTTATTAAAGGGGTTATTAAAAACCCAGAGTGACAGGGTCTCCCTCGAGAGACTCTGATTTAGGAAGTGTGAGATGAGGCCAGATTTTGCATTTCTAAAAAATTCCCAGGTGATGCCAATACTTCTGGTCCAGGGACCATACGCTGAGGTAGGTAACCACTTCATCTCTCTGTTCTTAATGTAATGCCCAGGGCCAGCTGGGGTCCTTTCTCCTGGGCTTAAAATGGCCACATCTCCACTCTAAGAGAATATCATCAATTCTGTTTATAGAATCTGTCCACAAACATTTATTGTTCCAGAAGTGACACAGACAGGCAAAGTCCCTGCTTCTACAAAAGTCAGAGTATGGGGCTGGAGGATGGGGAGAAGACACAAACAGTTTAACAGGCAATTACAACTCAAGAGTGAAACCTGGCACCAGAGGAAGTACAGGCGGCCTTTGGGATTGAATAGCCAGAGCCCCTACCCTGGTCTTGGAAGGTCAGAGGAAGACACTGACCTGGGGACTAAAGGGTCAGAAGGAAGCAGTCTGGAAGAGATGTTTGTATCA
Organism: Urocitellus parryii; assembly: GCF_045843805.1. Taxonomy (NCBI): domain Eukaryota; kingdom Metazoa; phylum Chordata; class Mammalia; order Rodentia; family Sciuridae; genus Urocitellus; species Urocitellus parryii. Next base: position 114,995,090 of record NC_135536.1, on the reverse strand, counting down.
CTGGCATTGGGTTGTTTACCTTTTGCACACACTTGTGCCCACAGGTACACACTCTGCCTCATTGCCCCACCTAAACAGCAACCTACCTGGGCAAAGAGATCACCTTTACACTCCACAGGCATTCCTCAGGGTGCTTGAACCCTAGCAGACAGTTTTTATTCAATAACTGAATGCAGACCTTTACAACCATCTGGAATTGTTCTATATTTAAGAAAGAGCAGGAAAGGAGAAAAGGGAAGTGTGAAGAGATGTGGATTTGGTTGAAATCCCCTCAGTGGGCTTTCAGTGATTTCTGTGGCTGCGAAGATTTCACTAATTACTTGCAGGACAGGTGATTTGACATTGAGCCCCTACAGAACACCCTGCCTCAGATCAGCATGCTCACTTAAACCCAGCGGTGCATCTGCAGATGGTGATTGATGGTCTGTGGTCCTAGCCCTGTATCCACTCAGCCCAAGCCCATCTGTGAGTAGTCTCTAGCTCGAGTAATAGCTTGTCTGCAGAATTGTTTTGCACGTTTATAAACAAAGATAGGGCGTTTTCCTTTGCTGCCTTAATTTCAAGTGATTAGGCTGACCTCATTCCTGCAAGCAACCTCTTTCTTAGAATTCAGAGATTGAAGGTCAGAGCCATTGCTCATCCTCAAGATTCATTCCACAGTGCAACTCAGAGGCAGCTGCAGGGAATTCCAGAGCTCTGCCGAGGTCAAGGCAGCCTTTCTGACAACTCAGTTAGTAAAACGTGACTCCTTCCCCCAGAACTAACCCTTTCTCATTTGGAAACTCAGATGAGCATTCTCTTATCATTCCCCCCCCCCTTTTTTTACTGCCCCCATTTGATCTTATGCAGAATGTGAATTAGCTCATGTCTAACTTTAGGTAGGATAAGAAGTGACAAATACCCACTAGCCCAGAATGCTTGTCTCTTATCCATCTATTTCTACCCTGGAGATAGCACATAGTCTGACTCATACGGAATGCTCAACAGAGGGAAAATGCAGGAACTAAGGTATTGATTCAGTGGTCCATCTGGAATGAAGAAAATGAACTCTATGTTTTGCAAAGAAACTTACAGCTCCCTCTGTATCCTCCGTTTGAATGCTTTAACCTCTCCATAGTCAAGGGCGTCAGGGGAGAAGGATGCAGCACTGAGCACCATAAACATGTGTCTGCACCACCTTGCGGGGAACACACACGTCACGCAGCCCATGCACAGCTGTTCTAGATGAGAAAACATGAGCCACAGTCTGCAAAGCATCCCAATCTACCCTCTGAGCTAGTTTGGAATTGAACTTGGTCCAGTGTTCATATAACATCCTGATGAAAGGGTTACCCTGGTGACTTCACAACGGATCACAGACCAACAGTTCTAGCATCTTTTAAAATAATGACTTTTAATTCCCAGGGACCAGGGTGCAGCATTTGTGTCTGCACAATGCTGTCTCCAAGAAACACTAGTTCTCCGTGGGAGCACCCTCTTTCATGAACTGCCTCTGACCCTCAGGCTGAAAAGCCAGAGACCCACCCGCCAGAGTCAGAGGCTCTGAGGAGGAGAACATCTGTCTGCACCCCACTATTCATTGAGAGGCCTGTGGTTTCCCCAGGGACAGGTCAGCGGCAGAGTTGGGCCAAGAACTCAAAGAGTCCTGACTCCCCATCAAAGTTGTTTTAGAAGCAGAAGGAAAAGCTCACCATCAGCTCTTAGGGGTCTAGAAAGGGTTTCCTACTTGACTGGAAATGCAGTCCTAAACAAGCAGTTGGGTTTCAATATGCCCATGTGGCTCAGTGATCAATGGCTGTTCTAGTTATAAGCACCTCCAAAATGTCTCTTTGGCCACTGGGATCTCCCTGAACTAGGAGTCCTGAAAGTCTGAATTAAGAGAAAGTCCCAGAACTCTTCCTGAAAGCAAATACACAGTCTTTTCAAATATCCATGAGTTACTACAGCTGCCCATGCATCAGGCCCCAGCACAAATCCACTACATTCTACAAGTCCGAATATACACAGGGACTTATTTATGATTACCCCCACACCACTCTGCCAATAAAAAGGAAAAAAACTAGAAATTAGTAATAAAAGAATTGATTTTAACCCACCCATTTGCAAGTTATATCTTTCTAAATAACATCTTGATTAAAGAAGTTTCCCAACCCTAACACTATCTGAATACTCTCAGATAAGTCCTTTAGACATTTTTTTTCCCCTCAATGTTCTTCTCCCTAAAAGGAAACTGTTACAAGGATAAAAAAAGAGAACAAGAAAGAGGAGCTGGCAGACAGTAATAAATGTTGTGATAGCACAAAGGCCAAGCTTGTAGAAGTGGATGAGAAAATAAGGCTGTTCCTGTCTCATTTTCAGTTAAGATACTGAAATCTTACAGTGGAAGCTCCATTTTGGGTTTTTTTGTTTATTTGTTTTTTTGGTACTGGGATGAACCCAGGGGTACTTTACCACTGAGCTACATCCCCAGTCCTTTTTAACTGTTATTTTGAGATAGGGTTGCTGAGGGCTGGTCTTGAACTTGTGATCCTCCTTTCTTAGCCTCCCAAGTTGCTGGGATTACAGGTGTGAGCCACCACACTTCAATGGAAGTTCCATTTTGAAGTAACAAAAATTTCAAAGTTGACAAGCCAACTTATTACATGACTCTTGAACCCCTTATTTGAGTTTTGAGAAAATGGAGCTCAAAAGAGCATTTCTTTGGAAAGAGCTGTGTGGCATTTCCTCTAATCGGGGCAGAGGAATGGGTCCTTCTCCCTTAAGGTAAGAGAAAGGGCTTTGATGAGACCACCGGAGGGCTTGACTTGGTCTCCTGACAAGTATCGGAACACAGAAAACGAGGTCTAACTCCTGCCCAGAAAATTTTAGATTTTTCCTGGAAAATCTAAAAGATTAGAAGCTCTGATGGTGTAAGCAAAGGGGAAGTGCCTATTGAGAGCTTTTTTCCTGGGTGTGGTCAGGGCAAATGATTGGCAAGTGTTTCTTGCAGACCACTTAGAAGACATGCTGGGGAGACAGTCTGGATTCTGTTTCAAATTACAACTAAGAGGATTCTATGGGAATGACAGAACTGCAATTGAGAGCCCGAATAGAGTGTACTATTGGGGAAAACAGGAGAGGAGGGGGTGGCCAGCCAGAGGAATGCAACAGGTGGGTCAGCCTTGTTAGTCCGGGCCTCTGAAGAACCAGAACAGCCCATGAGAGCAGGAGTCAGCTCTGAAGGCCTTCTAGGTCCTTCCTGTGAAGACCCTCACATCAGTGTGGAGAGCAGGCTCTGAGCAACTCCATGATGTGCAGAACAGTAGTTTTTAGACTGAATCCAACCCTGAGTTATTGCGGGGTGACCAGCACCCTGCCAGGGTAGGTTCCTGCTCAGGAGGTGTGAGCTGCCTGAGAAATAAAAAGTCTGAAATAATTAGTAAGAAGTAGAGACAGTGCCAGAAATTAGAATAAAAGGGGAGCCTGATAGGTCTTCCAGTCCGGACTGAAACATGGCCTGGATTCTTTATTTAAGAGGGAGTACATCAAAGGCAGGAGGAGTCTTGGTCGTCTTGGTTCAGTGCTTTCTTCTCGGTGTGGTGGGGGTCTTGCAGTAAACAGGTTGATGGGCATTTTGGCAAGCCACACCCAGAGGCTGTGTGGCTCCAGGGGGTCTCCCCATCTCCATGCTGTGCTGAGCTTCTGATGGAGCTGGGCAGGAAGTCACATGAATTGGGTGCTCTCCAACCAGGGTTGCTGCTGGGAGCTCCTGACACTAGGCTTTCCTACCTAATGGCTCCCGCATCGTTTTAGTTCGCACACAGTTCATGGGGGCTCCTGGATGGCTTCTGGCACTGAGTTACTCCATTTTGTAAAGCAGCTGTTTGCAGGAGTGTTTCCATTGTGAGCCCAAGGGCGGAGGTAGAATGACTCCACATCTTGTTTGTACCAGCCAACAACCACCATCTGCCTGGCCCTGTGATAAGGCACAAGCTGATAATCACGCATTCTAATAAAAATGATCACCTGTCGTTGATCAGAAGCATATGGATGAATGGGCATCCGAAAAACCAGGCCCATGAACTTATTGAAACTCACCAGACCACTGAATCAAGAAACCCCCTCTCGAGACCCATAAAGGAGGAGACTCCTGAGACCAGATACAGCAGTACACAGACCCCATCGCCTGGTCCCAAGTCTTGGGCTGGAAAGTCATCCCCAGCAAGAAACCTCTGAATCTCTGTCCTTAACTTCAACAGAGCACGGTTTCTCCTGCTTGTGACATCCAAGCCTGACACATTCCAGGCTGACCATCTGAAACTGCCAGTCTTTCTGGACCCTGACCTAGAATAAGTTCCTGTGCTTTACAGCTCTGCTCCCACAGCTGGTTCGCAGTCTTATCTGACCACCTACAGAGACTCTTGGAATTCTTATCTGCTCTCTGCCTTTGATCTCAGTTCTCCCAGCTCCTGTGGCCACCTTAACCCTTTCTTAGCCTTTCTGTTTTACATACATATAAAACAATTATACAAATACATATACATATATCTAATTATAATATGTATATAATTGTAAAGTGTGATGTATGACTTGAGTGTTACAGATATTGATAGTTAAGATTGGAATAAAAGAACCTGTAAGAACCCGTGATTGCCCGATTTATGACTCTCAGGTGATGCCCAAGTACTTGGGGGACTGCTACGGGCTGAAAGTGGTGTAGCCTGTGAATTTCTTCTTCTTATTGAATGAATTCTGACACTGTAGAAAGACACAGTGTGTTCGGTCTATGTTAATGGCATAACTTGCTAATGACAGTAGGAGAGAGGAAATTGAAAAAAAAAGATAGACAAGAGACAAAGGAAAGGAGAGGGGAGGAGACCTCGTGCCCAGGATCCTGGTTCCTTCCCTCCGGAGCCAGCTCTCTCTCCCAGACCTGCCACTTCCAAATTTCTGGGAAATCAACAAATCCTTACTCACAATCTTAAAACTACTGGAAGTTTACCCACTTATGAAAATCACCCTGTGTACTCTTAAGTAGTCCACCAGTGCAGATATTTTTAAAACAGATGGAGCAAAGGGAAATAGGAGGCCTACAATAGAGTTTACTTCCCCAATGGTATCTATCCATGAGATAATGGAGAAGCCATCAACCTAAGGATCCTGATTATCACCAGACCACCATAAGTCGTTTTGTGATCACCTGACTGATGTCACGCCCACATGCCCTCCCGGGCATACCCCTCACCAAGCTTCCTTTAAAAGAAGAGCCCAAGACCCCAAAAGGGCACCCTATTCTCAAGATGGCCCACAGTCTCCCTTGAATGTGGATACTGCTTACTTTCCGAATAAATCTGTCTCAGTATCTGACACATGCTGAAATTCTTTTCTGTCATTCATGCTAAAGTCCCTTCTCTGGGACCTCTTTGAATCCCCTCCAGTGACACTGTCGCCCTGGTCACCAATTTGAGGGAGGATATGTAAAAGGAGAGCAAAAAGGAACCCAACCTGTCTTCACAGGGAATTGGTTGTGGCTTGAAGAGGAAGCTAAGTTTAGAGCGAGTCAGAAGTTTTGATTGTTGTACAGACTAGATACCCCCCACCCTCTGTACTGAGGACTGAACCCAGGGGTGCTTTACCACTGAGGTACATCCCCAGTCCTTTTTTGAGTTTTTTTTTTTTAATCATTTTTACTTTGAGATAAGTTGTTGCCCAGGCGTCCTTGAACTTGCGATCCTCCCGTCTTAGCTTTCTGAGTCACCCGTCACATGTGCCAACAAATCAGGCAAATGGACACTCTTCACAGCCAAACTGAGATGCTGGCAAGTTCCTATGGTCCTGGGAATTTCTGCTACTTGGGAATGATGAGAAGAGTCGTGGGACTACCTGAGTTTTCAACCAAGGGCAGGGAAACACGTCCTTCTGAGCCACTTTTGGTGGGGAGGTGGGAGGGTGGGAAAGAGAGAGGGAGAGAGGCGTGTAATTCTGTTCCATGAGTTTCTGGTTCCGTTTGCTGGTTGTACATATAAGCTTGATCTCCATCCCGACCAGCGCTCGCTCTCCTGAGGATTCTAAGGGCTCCAAAGAAAGCAGGACAAGAGATCTCCTTTCATTTTATAAGACCTCTCCCCTGATCCCCACTCCGCCCCCCCCCCAAGATTTCTATAAAGTCTCTGCGTGTTGTGCTGTTACGGCTCTCTCTGCCAAAAGGAGAACACCCACACCAGAGGGATTCCAGGATGTGTGAAAAGGCTGGAAGGAGGCTTTCTAACAGAGGAGACAGCGATGGCAACCACGGCTAAAGAAAGGAGAGGACAGGAGCCCTAAGCAGGCAGAAGGAGGCCGAGGCAGGGGCGCGTGCCTGGGGCTGAGGCCCTGGCTCTGGAGTCATGCTGAACCTGTTTTGTCAACCTGATTAGTGCTACATCAGGATCAGTGACAAGAAGAGGCCCAGACTGACCACTCCAAGGCAAGATGAGGGAGTGGGGAGCAACGGCTTTGCTTCACTGGATCTCAAGCAAGCCCTTCCGTGTGGCAGAGCCAGCGAAGCAGTTCAGGAACCTCTCTTCACCGCCAAAGGGGTGGGGCAGGGGGGTACATCTCCATGACTCCAGTAAAATGAGCATCATTTTCCAATGATCTGATAATTTACTTTTGTATTGTTTCCAAGGGAGACAGAAAATATGGGAGATGTAATTCAGGTGCCAAAATTAAAAAAAAATTCATAGGATATTTCATTATTTAGGTGAAAGCAACAGCTGAAAATATTTGTGATTAGGGCTGTGCCAAAATACCAAAAAGGGCTGGGGATATAGTTCAGTTGGTAGAGAGCTTGGCTCGTATGCACAAGTCCCTGCGTTCAAATCACAGCACACACACACACACACACACACATACACACACACACATGTATTGGGCTGGGGTTGTGGTGGAGTGCTTGCCTCACATGCTGGGTTCAATCCTCAGCACCATATAAATAAATAAAATAAAGTATTGTGTTCATCTACAACTAAGCATTTGAAAAAAAAATGACAAAAGCAGTACACTCATACACTACTTGTGGGACTGCAAATTGGTGCAACCACTATGGAAACCAATATGGAGCTTTCTCAGAAAACTTGGAATGGAACCACCATTTGACCCAGTTATCCCCCTCCTTGGTTTATACCCAAAGGACTTAAAATCAGTATACTGTAGTGACATAGTCACATCAATGTTTATAACAGTTCAATTCACAATAGCTAAGCTATGGAACCAACCTAGGTACCCTTCAAGATGAATGGATAAAGAAACTGTGGTATATATACACAATGGAATATTACTCAGCCATAAAGAAGACTTGAATTATGGCATCTGCTGATAGATGGATGGGACTGGAGATTACCATGCTAAGTGAAATAAGTCAATCCCCCAAAAAACAAAGGCCAAATGATATGCAGATGCTAACTCACAGTAAGCAGGTGTGTGTGTGTGTGTGTGTGTGTGTGTGTGTGTGTGTGTTGGGGGGAGAACAGAAGTACATTAAACGAAGGGGAATTAAGGGAAGGGAGAAGGGATGGGAAGGGGAAAGACAGTAGAATGAATTGGACATAACTTTTCTATGTTCATATATGAATACACAACTAGTGTAACTCCACATCATGTACATCCACAAGAATAGGAAGTTATTCCCTGTATGTATGATATATAAGAACCCTTCCTACTGTCATGTATAGCTAAAAACAACAAATAAAGATTTTTTAAAAGCTTCAATTTAATGGTTTTAAAGAATATATTTTACATGTTCGCATACGTAACACACATTTCATGATAACCCACCTCCCCAAAATGTTTGAATCAATTTCATAATGTTTCTCATTCACTCTGACACAGTGCGTGGCCCTCATCCTGACATGCTTTAAAGCTCAGCCCTCTACAATGGCCAAGAAGAAAACAACAAATGGTCCAAAAGTATGTGATGAAAATCAAGGAAATCTTAGGAAACCTGGAAATGCAAATGTGCAAAACATCTGCTCATCCATGAAGACTTGGCTCAGAGGCCTCCTCCTCCAGGAGGTCCTCAGAAGGGAACTAGCACTCACTGGAACCACGGCTTCTCAGCTCTCCAGCTGCTATCGAGGCAGATATCAGTTTCTGCATTTGAATAGATAAAGAATCCAAAGTTCAGAGAGGGGGACCCTCAATCACAGATAGCAAACTGGCCCCAGCCTGCCCAATGTTGCAGGTGTGGTAAGCAGAAGGCTGGGACCAAGGCAGGCTTTCTGACTCCAATCTGATGCGTTTCTGTGTCACCATGCTAACCTTTCTGTCACAGTCCCTGGGATTGTCCACTGCACCCCATTTCCCCCAGCCAAACCTCAGTCCTCACCTGGATTGCTGCTGGTAAATGTGTCTCCCTCCTGAACTTTGACCTTGCTCTCTCAGGCTCATACCTACCAAACCAAGTCTGAAAACTTTGTGCTTAGATTTCACCATTTTCTATAATTTGTATAACATGACTGCATTGAATGCTACTTCTAAAAAAGACAAGATTGTGAAAAACTTTTTAAAAACTGGGTATAGTGTTGCACACCTGTCATCTCAGCAGCTTGGGAGGCTGAGGCAGGAGGAGCTCAAGTTCAAAGCCAGCCTCAGCAATTTAGTATGACCCTGTTTCTAAATAAAATATAAAAAGGGCTGGGGATGTGACTCAGTGGTTTCAATATCCCTGGATTCAATCCCCAGTACAAAAAAAAAAAAAAAAAAAACCTAAAAAAAAAAAAAGAAAAAAGAAAAAAGATTTCTGAGTATATTTTCCAGGGAATAATAAGGTATCGTCTAAGGAACCCTTTCTGAATCATCAAATTTTATAGGTCTGCTTCTTTCATTGTCTTTTAAACTGAGCTACTTTTACAACTCTATAAATTATAGGCAACTGATAGTAATGCAAATAGTTTTGTCAGGGGAGATGAAAATGTAAGCCTTTCTTGTTCCCCAAGAGGTCAGTTTTACTGAGGGGGTAAATTCCTTTCAGCTCTCCTGATGGCCCTTGTGTGAGCCTGCTCTCTCCTCTGAGCCAGTTAGAACATATTGGTTCCCTCAGTAATTAATGAAATGGAATCTTTGATATATGTTAATTTTATATTTGAAAGTGAGTCATGATTTTATCTTTTCTAAAAATATTACTCCCTAACAACTTCTACGGCTGCCTGAGGTCACCAGTCTGTATTATTCCGTTCCATTCCATTTCTATAATATGTTGGCTCCTCCTTTCCTCTTCAGGTATATTCTTCCCGGGGACCACAAACGCACATTTATATACCCACAAGAGACACATTGTACACAGACACAAATACACACACCAGGAACACCAGCCTTCTTCCAGGGAGAGACAGGGAAAGGGAAGAAATCTAAAAGGGAATAAAATAATGAATTAGATGAAAGGGATCCACAGAATATTATTCTACCCCAGATCTGAAGCTCCCCATGTTGATATTTTATTGGTTCTAATTCCTTGTTTTTCTTTGGTTTCATTTTTAATTTTTTAAAATAAGATTCAGAAATTCTGAAACTTCAAAAGATCCAAAAGAGTCAACAGTGAAATGTTTTCCTACTTCCGTACCCTAGCTACTCATTAAGAGGAACAATTTTATAAATTTCCATTTCCTTCCAGAGATACTTTATGCATATTTGAGCAAAGATGAGTGCATATTTATTTTTGTACCCCATTTTATGTATTTTTTTTGTTCTATCAACACTTTGCTTTGGAAATTCATCCAGATCAGCAGGTACAGAAATTCTCAATCTATCTTCAAGATTTCATAGCATTCCTTTGTATGGATGAAATGTAATTTATTTGACTGGTTTTCTTTCTATGGCATTTAGATTGCTTCCAATCTCCTGCAATTACAAACAAGCCTATAATGAATAATCATGTGCATTCATTGCTTTCTCCAAATATAAGAATAGCTGTGGACTGAAATGTAGAATTGCTGGATCGATGAATATATGTACTCATAATTTTGATAGATTGCCAAATTGCTCTCCCTAGAGGAGATCCCAAAATTACAGTTTCACCAGCACCATCTGAGGAAGCCCATACCTCGACCACCACTGGTGATTAGTCTTTTTGATCTTCAGCACTCTGAGAGGGGATGAATGTCACCTGGGTGTAGTTTGAAATTTCATCTTTCTCATACTTAATGAAGCTGACCATCTTTTCACACAATTAGAAAAAATTGTGTTTGCATCTATAAGAACCATATCTTCAAATATTTTGGGTCCATTTCTTTTGGGTGATTGGTCTTGTGGCAGAGAAAGGAGTAGCATTTTAAAATCCACCCAAAGTGACATAGCCATGAGAGTGTCTGGGGACAGAGAGGTAACTCAGCTAATAGTTCCTTAAAAACTCTTCCCCAGATAAATGGTCCCAGTTAAAGGACAACATGGAGGTCTTATCCTTCAGCAACTCCCCATTTACTACATAATCAAGTCCAGGCCCTGTGGAATGACATCCACGGACCTCCAGTCTCTGGAAGCACCAAATAGCACGCATTTCCACATCAACGAAGTCCAACAAAATCGGACCCGATAAATGTGGCAATCATAGAATAGAGCTGCCAAAAGAGACTTTTAGCAGCAAAAACGTTTATGGGCTTTGGTGTCTGCTAGGATAAAGATAGTCACAATTAAAGCTTTCCTCACTATATACATCTGCTGCTTCTTATATCAAGAGATTGAGCCTAATAACCCATCCTGTTGAATCTGGGTTGGCCCTACTAAGTTGCTTGGCTAATAAAATGTGGTGAAAGTGATGGGCTGGAGCTTCCAAAGATGGCTCATTAATAAGGCTTGCAGCCTGGTACAGTGGCACATGCCTATAATCCCAGTTATGCAGGAGGCTGAGGCAAGGGGATCACAAGTTCAACACAAGTCTCAGCAACTTAGCAAGGTCCTGTTTCAAAATAAAAAATAAAAAGAGCTGGATGTGTAGCTCAGTGGTAGAGTGCCCTGGGACAAATTCTCAGTCTCTCTCTCTCTCTCACACACACACACACACAGAGTCTCTCTCTCTCTCTCTCTCTCTCTCTCTCTCTCTCTCTCTCTCTCTCTCTCCAACTTCTGGTTGGATCTTCAGAATGCTTGCTCTGGGTTGCCATGTGAGTCTGTCAATCCTAAGACCACCATATTTAGGAGGAAGCTCAAGCTAGCAAAATGGAGAGGTCACGTGGGGAGAGAGAGAGGGGACCAGTCAGCCTCCAGTTCCTCCCAGGCTAGGTGCCAGACACATGATGAAGGAACCTTGGATGCCTCCAGCCTCCGCTACCACCTGAGTATGGTCAACCTCCAGGACCATGACAGGTGAAGAGAATAAGCAGTAAACTGTTGTTTTAAGTCACTCCATTTTGGGGTGGTTTGTTCCACACAAATGAGAGCCAAAACAAAGGAACCAGCAGACTCAATGTAACAGAAGTGGGAAGTACAAATAATGGATTCTCACAAACTCAGATTTCAGTCCCAGCTCAGCTTATAATTGAGTGGCCACTGGCAGGATTCTTAGCCTCACTAAGCTTCCATTTGTTCATCTATAGGTCCTACCTCCCAGGGTTACTGTGAAAATGGATGAGACAACATAAAGGAAGTCACTTAGTATGGTGACGGCAGAGGTATTATAACAATAGATGGAGAATTTGCTAATGGCAGCATGGGGATACCAAGGAAGCAATGGGATCAGGAAAGAATTTTAGGCAGAAGTCTGGCATCCAAGAAGAATGTCTCATACTTCCTCTGTGACTCTAGGCCTCCTAGCACCATGTCGGACATGCACAAGGTCCTAGAGATTAACCACCGGACAGATTCTACCAGAAGACAGAATGCAAAGGGGAGAACTGGAGGGTGGGAAATGGTACTGACCATTTAGACTGAGGATTATGTCAACTTGTGCCAAATTAAAATTAGGATCCTTGTCATTACACAGCCAGAATGCTACCGTATGAGCCTTTAACCTGGAAGCTGACAGGATCAGGTACACTGAGGCAGGCTGCGTAGGGGGGGGGGGACATGGGAACTCTTTTTCACCCCTTCTACTAGGGGTCAAACCCTGAGCTAAGTGTCTTCACAAATAGCTTCTCTCTTAATCCTCTTGACAGCTCTATTAGTATCATATTTATTTTACACCAAGGAAGCAAAGGCTCAGAGAAGCAAAGTAACTTGCACAAGGCCACCCAGATAGTAAGTAAAGATGATAATGGCCATGACTATGATGATGCTAAAGAGAGTTATGTGTCACTTAACCATGGGGATAAGATCTGAGAAATCCATCCTTAGTTTCATTGTTACATGAAAACCACAGAGTGTACTTAACATAAACCTAAGTAAGCAAAATCTTGGAAGGTATGTTACTCTCCAAACAGTCCTCTGCTGCACTGGTACAGCAATTTAGGAGAGCATCTCGGGAGAGAAGGGGGTCATGCATGATTCCTTATAGCTCCTGATGAGCACTGCAATGGTGCTTACTGGTGTGCTGAAGGCCCTGAGTTCTCCCTTGCAGACTCACAAAGGGCTTCAATTTGTTGCCAGCAATACCACCCCCAATCAGAGTGGTTATCCTTCCTTCAAAGCCTTGCAACCCAGCATTGACATGGCCTTCTTTGGACAAAACTCCTTCCAGGCACCGGTTTCCACAGTAGGCAGCTTTCATCCACACTGAAGATTTGCTCTGGCAACTAATTTTCTTCCACAATTAGCTTCTGTAGAATTTCTAAAACTGCTCCAGCTGCCTCCCACCAGCACTCGAAGACACCACTCGCATTCAACAATGCAACGAATATCAACTTCTGAACCCTTTCAACTACCAGAGCTGGCAGTGAATTCAACACCATGATCAGGTCTGGCCTTTTCTTTCAACCTTGCAAACAACCTTTCTGCTTTGGCAGTGATCCTCATGGTGCTGAGAGAGATGCGCTTCTGTGTTTGGTCTTCAATCTAGGTCCATGTCTGACACAGGCCCTTCTCGAAATTTTGTTGGTCTCATTGTCTTCAGTGAAGCAGATTCATCCACTGCTTCCCTCACTTTGTTCTTGTCTTTCAAGTTCACAGCTATCGTGAGATGAGACATGCCTGACTGTCCAGGAGTAACCAGCACTGATGTGCCACCTGCATACGCCTTAATCACTTTTACCTTCGTTTCCAGGTCAGTCACTTTATGTGGCCTCTTGCTGGCAAAATGAGCAGTGGATTTTATATACTTAGGGGCCACGATCAACAAAGCGACAGGAAATTAAACCAAGTGCGAGAAAAGATGATGCAATCGAGGCAGTAAATGGGTCTTATGAGGCCGCCACAGCCGCAACTGTTCAATACTAAACTTTTTAAATAAGCAGGAACACACTCTGAAGTAAAGATTAAATTTTTAGTATGGTACATGCAGAAATCATGAACATGGTCATTTATTACTGTCATCAAGTACCGTGTTGTACACAGCACTATGCTTACAGGGCAGGTCTGTTTACACCAGCATCACCGTGAACATGTGAGTATCATGCTGTGCTACAGTGCTAACAAACACTCAGCCTCACGTGGTGGTGACAGGAACTGTTCAGCTCCATCACGATCTGATGCCACCACCCTCAGCTGTGTGTGGTCCATCGTTGACTGGAATGCTGTTAGATGACGCATGACCATCATGTCGATCGAGCGGCAGCAGGCACTGTTTTGAGGACTTCGTGTGCATTATTTCATTCACTCTTGATGGCAACCAGTAGAAAATACTACTCTTGTATCTATTTTACAGATGGGGAAACCATGGTACAGTGAAGTCTTTGCCCAAGGTCATATTGTTAATAAGTGGCTTAGCCAGGATATCAGTTTTTGAAATCTGGCTCCAAAGTTGAAGCTCTTGGAAGTCCCGTGCTTGTTCTTGTTTGTCACCCAGGGAGGACAGGACAGCCCCATCAAGTGGGTCTGGTGACCCATCTAATGGGATTTCTTTCTTTTTTGGAGGGCAGGGGTTCTGAGGATTGAACACAGCCACTTCCCTAGTCCTTTTTATATTTTATTTAGAGACAGGGCTTGCTGAGTTGCTCAGGGCCTCACTAAGTTGCTGAAGCTGGCTTTGAACTTGTGATTCTCCTGTCTCAGCCTCCTGAGCCCCTGAGATTACAGATATGTGCTACTTTACCAGGCCCTAATGGGATTTCTGTTGGATAGAAAGTCCCAAGTCCCATCCTATCACACTCTACAATTAAAGTAGAGTTACTCACAGTTACCAAATATTTCTTGGGTGGCTAATAAAAAGGCCTCAGTGCAAGGGCAAGCCTACCGTGAGACTTACCCAGTAAGCCTCCATGAAGAGAGGTCAGGGCAGAGTTAAAGGAACAGCTCTGAAGGAGGGCCAGGAGGGGAGGCAAGACAGACACCCCTGAGGGTCTCCAGCCAAGAGCAACTACACCCTTCAAAGCTGAGAAAGAGGGACAGCAGCAAGGCAGTGCGATGGCCCTTGTCTGGAAGGGAGGGATCCGCCGCCTCTCCCAGCGGAAGCCGGTCTCTAGTTCTCCTCCGACAGCTGAGCCCCAGTCTTAGCAGACAGCAAAGCCACCTCTTAGAACCTCGCCCAAATTTGAGGTATTTGGTAGGAATCATAGGACAGGGCCCAAATGAGTGCTTTTTTCCCCTCTTCAAATCAGTAAGACACTTGGTAGTATGATGGGGAACAGGAAAAACCTCAAAACAGATTATTTTACAAAATAACATAACTCGATTATTTTCAGACGGCAGAGAGGGAAAATCCATTTCTCGCCACATTTAATTTTCTCACTCTCTTTCCTTTATCCTTCCCAAATCTCCATCCCTGCATCTGGAATGTGATCCTGATGTGTGCTCCCTTTCCTCTGCCAGAAAGGACTCTGGTTGCTGGATTCTGCCAAGACACTTAATCCACCCCCTGCCCTTATTAAAACTGCAGGCAGGCCAGTGAGGGGGTGGGGAGCAAGGGGGTGGGGCTCTGCTCAGGCCTCCCCAACGCCTCCAATACTTTTCCCCAAACCTGGCAGCCACACCCGCTGCTCTGGCTGCCGCAGCCCACGCCCCTCTGGAGAAACCACGGACAGGGAGTCCCCAGGGCTGATGTGCTGAAATACACGCTGAGCAGCCAGCCTGTCAGCTCCCACCCAGGCCAGGAGTGGTAGCCAAGGAAAAGCACGCTGCCTGGAAGGCCATCCCAATGACATCCCAGTGCCGGTGCAGATGTCCTGGGTTAGTTGCCTGCTGTGCAGTAGCCACCAAATCCAGAGACAGTGAGAGTAAAAGCAGCTAGGGTGGGAGTCAGGGAGGCAGGAGGAAGAGCGACATTCCTGTGCATCTTCTGCACCTGTTAGCTAACAGTGAGCCACCCCTAACAGGGCAGGAAGGGGTAGTCCCTGGGCAGAATGTGCAGGACACCAGCAGAGGGGCTGCCATGTTCTCTGTATCTACTAAGGACTGGGAATGTGGCATGAATAGGCTCTTTTTTTTCCCCAAAGCCACAAGGAAAATGTTGTTCACACTTGAGATGTGCAGTCCCTTTGTGCTGCCACCCCAGGGTGGGGCTGACTGCCACCCTGTACATTGTCCCTTGATGTCTTCGTGGTATATGGTACTGCAGAAGCTCTGGGGGAAAAACTCCCTGGGGAAAGAGCCGTGAATGTGGAGAAGGTTGGGGAAGGGAGAGAAGGGCACTTCAGACTCCTGCACGCTAGACGAGCAATGACAGACCCCATCAGACTAAGACAGAGCTGTGGGGCCACCTGAAAAGAAGATACTTCCATGAGCTTTGAGGACCTTGTCTCTTCAGCCCCAGCTTGCTGAATAAAAGAGTCGCATCCTGCTGAAGTGCCCTTCCTCCCTTCTTTTCTCCCTCCCTCCTTCCCTTCCCTGTCTTTCCTTCCTTCTCTGTTTTTCTGTTCATCTATCCAATAAATTTTCACTGAGCACCTATTATGTACACAGGAGAGAATGAGGCTGATGGGTCATTCTTGGCTCTCAGGGAGCTTCCATTCTATTGAGAGTAGAGGAGACAAACAATTCCTAAATAACAAAAACTTGCCTCCCCATGTGGCACTGTAGTAAGAGTGAGAGACCTGGAACAGGGCAGTAGGCAGAGAGGGACCTGAGGGCCACTAAACCCCAGAAGCCACCATATACAGAGAGTAGTCATCAGCATCATTGGCAAAGAAGCTAATTAGAATGAATAAGGAAAACCCAAATTAGAACTTGTAAGACCCCTTTTGCCGCAGTCTGGCTGGGCACAAATCACGAGCCACTGAAGCAGGAACAAACTTTATTTCTGAACTCCACCAGCACACTCCACACACGCTCCCGGGAACTCCCCTGAACGCCATGCGGCTCCTCCAGGAACCAGCAACCGGAAATATCCCTCCTCCGGCACTTCCCCAACCAATGGGAACTCTCCGGGAATCCCCGCGAGAGATCAAGCGGAACTCAATGGGAACTCCGCCAGAACTCAAAAGTCATCATCTTAATGGCTCGCCATCACCTCTCAACCACTACTTCTGGCACAAATGCCATGCGTCATCCCGACACGGCTGTGGCCCTCAACATCCTTTTTTGACAGGTAAGGAAAATACTGCATGCCCTGCCCTGGGTCTTGCTGATCCAAACTCAGTCAAGCAATGGCATCCTCCTTGGGCCCTTCCCACTTTAACTCATCTCTCTGAGGCCCTGACCTGACTGTCTCGGAGCACTTTCCCAGCTGAGCAGCTTCCCTCCACTGGACCGTCCAGCAGCAGGACAGCGCTCTTTACTTCCTGGTCCGTGCCTTGGGCACCACAAACCAATGCATGACCCAGGAACCCTTGGGACTACAGGTCCACACTTGCCACAGAAACAAGAAGCAAGCCATTGGGCAGACAGGGAAATGCAAAAAACCAAGAACTATCCCTCCAGAGCCTCCCTTTTGGACACATTCATATGCACAGTGCGCGTGTGTGTGCACACACACACATACACCCACACCCCCAAAAAAGAAAGAAAAATTTCACACTAGCCAGAGGAAAGTATGCCTTGTTCAGAGAGTCATCAGGTTTGGAAGCCAATTTCAAGTAAAGAAGAGTTCCTTGGTGAGTTGGATGCAAGAAGGCCAGGATTAACACTCACCTTCTGCTGTGAGAATGTTATATCAGTCTTTTATTACATGTGGTTTTGCACCAGGAAAACCTTTACTTAAACATGATTTGATCTGCAGTGCACTGAACTCTCCATAGACAGGATTTTTACCCCAAACAAGGTCATGGATATGAAAGAATCTAGCTGGGGCCTGGATCATGGTTAGCATTTGACATATGTGATTTTTTGCTTTTTAAAACGTGTAATTTTTCCACATTAAAACAACAGAATTCCGCTGGGTGGGCGGGGAGGGAATCCTCAGATGCCACAGATTCATCTGCTTAGCCCACGGGAGCATACACACCATTCAGGCACAAGAAATGTAAAGACGAACAAGAGGATTGGGGAGTTTCCTGGAGGGACATCATATAAAACCAAGTGCTTAAGCATAACCAGAGGTATATGTATTATGTGAAAGGTATTTATTGACCACCACCCACTACTCTCATCTTATCTGGGCAGTGACACAGGATTTATAATATCCTGGTGATACTTAGGAAAATTTAGACTCTCTTCCTTAAGCCTGGGCAGGTCATGTGGCGTGCTCAAGGTTACACAGCAAGTCTATGAGTTGTCCAGTCTGCTCAGTCTATGCTTATTAGCAACTGCAGGTGTAGAAATAATGTTAGAACCCAAAGTAGCTAATGGTGGGACCCCAGGAAGGCATTAAAGGCTTTGCCTGGCACATAATAGGCACCCAGGCACTTTATGTTGAATTAATAAAGGAGGGACTTTAGTTCATCAAACACTTCCTGAGCTACAGTTTGCAAAGTAATGACCTCGGTGCAAAATGAAAAACCAAAGGTGGCTTCTCCAGCCTTATCTAACAGGTCAGCCTAAAGCCACTATGGTGGCACCCTGCTTGACACTCCCTTTCCTTGGCTTCTGGATGCTTTTTCCTCTGGTGTCCCTTGGGGTTCCCTGGCTTCTCTTCCTCAGTCTCCTACATTGGCCCAAGTTTCTGGAAGGATCCATGGTACTTATACTCTTCGGGGTTCTGCCCTCGACTTCTTCCCTCCTCCATCACCCAACAATCTCATCAGGGTCTCTGTACTTCAACAGCTGTTCGAATGTCATCTGTTCCCATATTACTTTTCACATTTTTGAGGGAGGGAACCGAAGCTCAGAGATCACTCTGCAGAAAATGGCAGAGGCAGCATTTCAATCCAGCTCAACCTAATTGTTCAGTCCATGCCTCCCAGGCAAAGAAGCTGGGAGTTTATCATCTGGGCATTGAAGACGTGGTGGAGACATGATGTTACATTGACAGCCTATAAATCAGGGGCTCCTATTACACTGGAGTCTAAGCGGCCCTTGTGAGAATGATATAAAAGCATGTCTTCTCCATAGGCATGGCTCATATGTAAGTATCAGTAGAAAAAAAAATTAGATACCATTTAAAGAGTGTCCGGGATCTCCTGGAAGCTCATCAGTGACTCCTCTGGGTCAGGGGCCTCAGATCTAAGAACTCAGTGTGTAAAGACTCAGAAAACACCTCTGAAGTATTTTAAAGAAAACCACAGCTTAGGTGTTCCTTCTCACCTGCTCTGACTTGCTCTAGTAAAGCAAACTGAAAACTGCATCACATTTTGGATTTTTTTTCCGGATCTGATTGTTTGCTAATTAAAACTGGACAGTTAATTTTTATTAACATAGCCTATTTATTATCGAAACCAAATCAGCCCAACCAACCACAGATGGTGTGTCATATGAAGATGTTATTTTCCACACTCCCTACTGCTCTGCTAGGAGTGACATCCCTGGATGAAAATGGGGTGGTCTTCAAGTGTAGGAATTTTATGTGTCATGCATCTTTTAGATTCCTGTCTTTGGACTGGGATTCTGTGATCACAAAATGAAGCACCAAGTGAAAGCTCAGCAAAGTGTCTGGTACGTGAGATGATGTTGAATGAATGTGAGTTATTGCCAGCAAAATCCTTGGAAAGCTGCCTTGGCCTTCTTGCCAGTCTCATTTCCTGGTCCTGTCACTGACCCGACCTCTAGAAAAGCTATATGGGCCAAGTGGCATTACCCCAAGGATTTGGGCTTCTCAGTCATTGTCCATGCCATTTCCTTCACCTAGAATGTCCTTCCACAAATGTGTCCAGATGGAAAACACCACTGAGACCCAGCTTACATGCTAAGATTTCCTTTACCCTCTCCCAACACTCTGGTTGGAACTCATTTTTCAATAAGGGCTCATAAGAGTGCAATGGAAAAACCTCAACCATAGCACCCTGGACATGGTGTCACCATGATTTATTCCTCTCCTCCTAGTATCTCTGAGCTTCTGAGGCAGGACCCATGTGCCTAACATTTATATCCCTAACTGATCACATAGGATCTGCATAAATGCTCTCTGCAATAAACCTGATTATGCCAACAAATCCTTTCTAAGAGCCCAGGGTATCCAGAAGTCTTAGTAAAGTTTCACCATGTTCCAGTTTACCTGGTTTTTAAAGACCCACACTTCCCAACCCCAGAACACACAGTAATGATTGCTTCTCAGCTATGGGGCCATGACTATGTGAAACATTCTGCAATTTATCTCCATACACACTTGTTGCTAAGGGAAAGAAACAGGTCTCATTCTCAGAAAGAATAGCTGGCAACCATCAGGGCTTTGGATAAACTCAGGCCATGCATCTTCAGCCAGAACTTTACCTTGTGGACCAATCTTCAAACCTGAACCTGGCTGAGAACTGCATGTAACAGAAACAGGAACACCAGGAGTTGTGGGCCTAGAAGCTTCAGTCTTTCCAAATGAACATTCAGCATGTCTCTGGTTGGGAAAGGATGCTAAACAAAGAGGGAGAGGACAGGAAAGCAACAACTCTGTTCAAATCATGGACCTGCCAAACAAAGGCAGGAAAGGTCTGTAACCTTTTCTTTGGTTGAAGGACCAGGCCCACTTTACAAGCCAAAGAGGAGAGATGTGTGAGAACTGGAGGGTTGGCATGATTCTTCAAAGGGGATTTTATTGAGTAGCTGCATGAATGTATTGAGAAGTATTAAAGAAAAAATCAGGGCTGGCAAACTGTGCATGGAAAAGCCAAATGACAGAAAGAAACGGGGTTCCTAATGCGACCAGAGTAAACAAGTTTCAGTTACTTGGTAATTGACTCCTGAATCTATAACGACCTCAGGAGGGAGTAGGAGATAAAAGCCTGACACAGGCTGGGACACTGGCTTCCATGTTGTTTCCAGGCCAAGCTGGAGAAAACCATCACCAGCCCAGGGAGGGCCAGTCAAATGCCATCCCCACTCCTTGGGGAGAGTCTACATAATATACCAGAAGTACCCAGGACCAAGAGCCTGCAGCTCAACACAGGTAATGAAAGCAGAGAATCCATGAGAGTAGCATTATTATTTTGCGGTTACAACAGTCTTGCTTAGTTTGTGTAAAAGAAGGAACTTAAGAACAGGTGCTGGGAGAAGCTCTGGGGTTGGAAGTCTCATGAAATCTGTAAATTGAGAGCAAAATCAGTATTGAGAGGGTACAATCAATCAATAGAATCAATGTAGTTTCAGGGGCCTAGAGTACATGTGTGTTTTTCTTATGCATACTTTCCCTAAAAAAAAGGGATTTTGCTTTTCTTTTTCATCTGGAGAAATGGTGTCTATATAGTGTTCTAGTGAGAAATGCAGACAGTGGGGCTCAGGTGAGGGATCAGATTGGCCTTGCCCCTCACTAGCTGAGGTCAGGCCTCTTTCCCCTATTCCACAAAAGGCAGCCTGGGCCAGATGATCCCTAAGACCTTGCAGGGTTCCATCCTGTGATGGATTTACCACGAAAGGCTGAACTGCTGTGCAAGGCTGTTCTCCGACAGGGCAGGTGGACTTCCGCTACTCTCCGGGGCTGATTCCCAACCACTTACCTGATATCGCAGGACCACAGCTGGCCTGCAAAACACTTCCCAGAGGCCATTGGTCCACAGCCAGTGCCCACAGGAAAGCTGTTCCAACTGCAGCATGTTGACAGACTTGTCTGATTGGGCTCCCGGAACACAGGGACCTGGGTGGCCTTACATATCAGCTCAGCTTTAAGGCTATAAACCACCACTCTTCCCAGTGGTGTTTCTTAGAAGAGTTACCAACAGGCTGAATTCATGAAAAGTGTGACAGTGTGGCCTGGACATGGCCTACAACTGCAAGTCCTCCTATACAGAGGAGGCTCCCACATCTGGGGTGGCCCGCCCTTGCCACCAACTCTGGGTTTCCTTCCACCCCGACCCAGGGCCTCAGCTTATCCCTCCTGGTCTCCTCTGTGACCTGCTCCTAAACTTTCATGGACATCTCAGTCTTGTGGGTCATTCTGTCCAGCTGAACTTCTTTGAAATTAAAAAAAAAAAGAAATCGACTTTAGAGTTCTATAAAGGGCTGTGTTGGGAGAATTTTATTTTAAGGGATGAAGGAATAAAAAGAAAACTTGAGTCACAGTATGTTCACTCTAAAAGTTATAACACCGTGGCTCCCTGTGTGCCAGACATCCAGAGGGGAGGTCACTCTGGCAGCCACTGACAGCTCTAGGCGCAGAGCTCAGGGCTCTGAATCCCAGCAAAGGCCCCACTTCCTCCTGCTCCACTTCTCAGCGGGGCGGGGAATGGCTGTCTGAATTCTAGGGTGCTCGGCTTCCCACCAAGAACAGGCGCTTCAAAGCAAAGGTGCCAAAAAGAAACATTAAACAGAAACCCATATCCCCTCATTTCATGTACTGGAAAGCATGACTTTGGGATATTTTTAGTGAGTGAATGTGGTCAAGCTCAAGGACAAAACCGAGTTCAGCTTATAATAATGAAGCTTAAGTTAATGTACCCCATCTTGTTTTTGGCATCACAATCCCCACTCTACCTTTTTTTTTTGGGGGGGGGATACTTTGCAGTTTATATAATTATAAGGCTGGAAATCTATCACACCAGCTGGGCAAGGATACACTATAAATGTGCTAGAATAAAATATAGATGGAGATTTAATTATCATGCTACTCATGCTTTTTAAATAACAGCATGTCAGCACTTCCATAAACCGATTTGCATTGCGTTAAAATTAATGGACTGGAAACCTGTGCTCCCGCTGAAAAGGACCCTACCCGTCTTCCCTCCCGCTCTCCACCTCCTTCCTGAGACCAGCTGTGGGTCGCCAACACTGACTCTCCTCTGCAGTTATAAAGCCCCTGTGGCCTCTAAGAGCAAAGACCCCTATCCTCTCCCAGACCCACTGGCTCAGACACGCTGGGCTGACTGGGGTCATCTCAGACCAGCCACAGCAACAGCAATTGAGGCTCATTAAAACACAGTATCTCAGGCCCACCCAGACCTGCTGAATCAGAACCCACGTTGTAACAGTTCTAGGAGGCTTTTCTGCATATTAAAGTTTGAAAAGCACTGGTCTAGAGGAGGAGGCCCTAGGCCAAGGGTTGAATGTTGGGGAACTAAAAAGATAAACTGGAATTGAGGGATGACCTAAAAAACAAGCTTTTCAAAAACTCAGGCGAGCAGCAGTGATTAATCTCATTTTATAATCACTGTGGTTATTAGTCCAACATTTTCCAAAACAGTCTCAGTTTTGAAGATCTGTTCCATTTGCAGCCCATGTATTACGGCTATTATGGCTAGAGCAGTAGGGGTGGACCCAGGGGCATTGGGTCTGAGTACCTAAAGGTGACATTGCTACCATGCTGGTAGAGACAGGTTAGTTGGCACAAAGGATTCCCAAGGGTTTGGATGACCCAACTGATCACCTAAACAATGAAACTAAGCTGAAATCCAGATGAGGGAAAATGAGGAAGGATCAATATAAAGTTAGGGGACAAACAGAATAGGTTTATGCAGTACATACCAGAGCTGATCGAACTCTCAGCAATAATGACATGTTTTATGTGTATACTGTTCAATGTGGTAGCCAGTAGCCACATGTGGCTGCAATATACATAGCACTACAACTTATATTTTATTTAAATTTAATTAGTTTATTTTATTTAAGTTTAATTAGTTTAAAGAGTTACATGTGACTATTGGCTGCAATTTTTTTTTTTTTTTTTGGTACCAGGGATTAAACCCAACAGTACTTAACCACTGAGCCACATCCCCAGCCTTTTAAAATATTTTATTTAGAAACAAGGTCCTGTTGATTTGCTTAGGACTTCACTAAGTGCTGAAGCTGGAGCTGAACACACAATCCACCTGCCTCAGCCTCCAGAGCTGCTTGGGATTACAGGCACGCACCACCTCACCCTGCTTGACAGCACAGGTATACAAACACACCATGGCAATCTCCTATGCCTGCCTCTGGCCTGGATGGACCAGCCAGCTCCCCATCAAGGAAATGGTTATTGATGGGACATCAGGAGTACCAATCAAGTAAGGCAAAAAGGCTTGAAGGAGCAAATTTATACACGTAGAAAATGGAGACCTTGATGAAGTCAAACTCTTTGCCTTTAAAAGGATGCGTTCGGGGGCCAAACAAGGAAGATAACCATGTGGTATTAGCCCAAAGCAAGGTGCCAGAGTTCTACTGGGAAGAAGATGGTATTCAGATGAGAGGGAAGCCTGACACTAAGAGGCATTTCCACAGAGTGGGATAATGGGGACATTGGAAACCAGCTGCATTCAGGGTGAATGAGCAATAAATAAACATAAAAATAAAGGGAGCTGGATTTCTCATCATCAAAGAAGGGATTCACAACTACGGAAAGAGAGAAAAGTACAGTCATAGCTTTCTACTATCAAAGAAGACACTGGAGTCAGCCTGAAATGGCTGGTCAAATGCAGGATAACTGAATCTCTAAATAATGACAGTAATGGATGACAATCCATTGAGCAAAAGAAAAACCATGCCCACACCGATACAAAGAAATGAGTGATACAGGAACCAACTGTACCTTCAGAGAGGATACAATAAGAACCCACCTCCACTTCTGTGATTTTTCTTGCCCCAAATTCATAACCTAAATGTAATCATGGAGGAAATATCAGACAGGCCCAAGCCCAGGACCACTCTGTATTACAAAGGTCTGCACTCCTCAAAACAGCCATGGTTCATGCCAGGTACGGTGGCGCATGCCTGCAATCCCAGACGCTTCTACAATAAGACATTATTGGAACAACTGGTTAAACTGAATGCTTGAGGTTAGATGGAGTAATATACCAATATCAATTTTCTGATTTTGACAGCTACCTTATGGACTTTCTTAATTGGAAACATGGGATGAGGGTTATGATGAACAACACTGGCAACTTACTCCCATACAGTTCGATCAAAAAGAACTCTGGGAGTATAGGGCTCCCACTTTTCTATAACTCTGAGAACTTTTTAAAATAAAAAAAATACATATATTAAAGTAAAACAAAAGACTATATTCACCTCTCTGTGGCCAGTGCACTATCAAGTCTTTAGGGGCATCTCAGAAAGGTGCTCTTCCCTGGCCAGAAGAACCACACGAAGGAAAAGCGCTCCCCTTCCCTGTGACACAGACATTTCAGTGTCAAAGCTGTTGCCTCTGTGGCAACCACCTTGCAAAGTGGGAAGACACCACTAAAAACTCCCGGAGGCCAGCCAGGGACCTGATATTGTCAAGTGACTAAATTAACAAGGCTTCAAGTTGGCTACATCCAGCTTTCTTGTTATAGGTGATTTATTACCAAATCCAATGGTTTAAAAAAAGTTTTTAATTAATTAATTATTTATTCATTTGAGCTAGTGTTCAAACAGCACTGGCTCTCTTATGTGAAGAAAGGGGTTAATCACGGGAGTTCAGACTCTCCCATTACAGGTGTCTTTGGCTCCTGGGCCTCCCTGTTCCAGTTTCCCTCCTACACTTTCCCCCGCCCAAGATAGGAGCTGCTGGCATGGGAAATGCCCTTCCTATTTGGCAGGCTCCTTACTCACAGTCAAGCCCTCCTACACACACACACACACACACACACACACACACACACTCACTCACCTGCCCACTGAACACAAGAATACTATTTATAGATATGAGATATGACATATATTATTATAGCCAGTGTCATAGACACTGGTTAGGCTAAGAAAGGGTCAAGGTTGAAAAGTAACCTGGAAAAGTGTTTTTTTTTTTTTTCCTACTTCATCTTTTGATATTCTTCCCTCTTCTCTCCACACTTCTCCCTCCTGACCACCCACATACTCAGAATTCTTGGCTTGCTCTCCCACCACCACACCTAAAGGGCACCTCCCACCTCAGCAGCTCTTGCAATCTGAGAAATAGATGTCAATACCACACCATTTTCGAAATCCTTCCCACAACCCCAGATTCTTTTTTTAACCACCTTTATTTTTGTATTTGTTCTTATTTGTTACACATAACAGTAGAATGTATTTTGACATTCCTATATGGAGTATAACTTCTCATTCTTCTGGTTGTACATGATGTCAAGTTACATAAATTGTATAATCATATATGCACATAGGATAGTAATATTCAATTCATTTTACTATCTTTCCTATTCACATTCTCCCTCCCTTTCCTTCATTCCCCTTTGTCTAATCCAAAGTACTTCTATTCCTCTCCCCCAATTTTTTTGTGGGGGGGGGGCGGGATTGGCTTATTTCACTTAGCATAATAGTCTCCAGTTCCATCCATTTACCCACAAATGCCATAATTTCATTCTTATTTATGACTGAGTAGTATTCCATTGTGTATATATACCACTTTTTCTTTATCCATTCATCTATTGAAGGGTACTTAGGTTGGTTCCATAGTTTGGCTATTGTGAATTAAGCTGCTATAAACATCAATGTGGCTGCATCACTGTAGTATGCTGATTTTAAGTCCTTTGGGTATAAACCAAGGAATGGGATAACTGGGCCCAAATTTTCTGAGGAAATTCCATACTGCTTTCCAGAGCACTTGCACCAATTTGCAGTCCCATCAGAAATGTTTGAGTGTACCTTTTCCCCCCACATCCTCCCCAACATTTATTGTTACTGTATTCTTGATAATTACCATTCTGACTCGAGATAGAATCTCAGTGTAGTTTTAATTGCATTTCTCTAATGCTAGAGATGTTGAACTTTTTTTTCTTATACTTGTTGACCAATTGTATTTCTTCTTCTGTGGAATGCCTATTCAGTTACTTTGCCTATTTATTGATTGGGTATTTGGTTTTTTGGGTGTTAAGTGTTTTGTGTTCCTTATGTATCCTAGAGATCAATGCTCTTTCTGAGATGCAGGTGACAAAGAGTTTCTCCCATTCTGGGGGCTCTCTCTTCACATTCTTGATTATTTTCTTTGCTGTGAAGAAGCTTTTTTAGTTTGAATCCATTCCATTTGTTGATTCTTGATTTAACTTCTTGCACTTTAGGAGTCTTGTTAAGGAAGCCATGAGCCCAGATTCTGGTGGGCAAAGGCCACGTTGATGAGCAGATCTCAGAATGCACAGCCACAGAGCATCCATTGTGTAGAGCACAAGAAATCTTTTTGAATGCTCATGATATCACATAGTACTTCCATATTTTTTCTTATTATGAAATAATTCCCCTACTTGAGGTCAGAGAAACTTTTATACATTGACTCCCTCCCCCCGGAAAAAAAACTAGCTTGTCTAGCAAGAAACAACTGAAGATAAGCTTCCAGCATGATACTAGGTATCAAGGAGGATAGAAGGATAGATTTCATGAGGGTTTTGGAGCAGGCATCCAGCTCCCACCCTGTGTGTGTGAGGGTGAGATGGCTCAAATATTTTTGGAGTGGTTGCCAATGTGGTGAGTTGGATGATGCCCACTTCCCCCAAAATATGCCCACATTTGAGCCCTGGATCCTGTGGGGATAGCCTTCTTTAGAGCCTGCAGATGCTGTTAAGAATACCTAGCCAGGCGTGGGGGACATACCTGTTATCCCAGTGGCTTTCGAGGCTGAGGCAGAAGGATTGTGAGTTCAAAGCCAGCCCCAGCAATTTAGCAAGGCCCTAAGCAACTCAGTGAGACCCTGTCAGTAATTAAAACATGAAAAAGGGCTGACGATGTGGCTCAGTAGTTAATCACCCCTGGGTTCAGTCCTCAGTACAAAAAAAAAAAAAAAAAAAAAAGAATTCCAAAAGAAGATCATCCTGGATTTAAGGTGACTTAAATCTAATGTCAGTTGTCTGTATAAAAGAAAACCAGAGGGAGATTTGAGTCAGAGACACAGAGCACAGTGTGAATCCATAAGCCAAGGAAAGTCCAGGGCTGCGAGAGCCCCGCAAACTGAAAGAGGCAAGAAAAGGTCTCTCCAGACAACCTCCAGCAGAGACCCAATCTGCTGACACTTTGACTTTGGACTTCTGCCCTCTGGAATAGTAAGGAAGGCATCGGTTTTAAGCTGCTAATTTGTGGTAATCTGTTATGGAAACTAACAGAGTGGACAAGGCTGGTCATTTTGGAGTGGGCTTAGCAGAAACAGTTTTTCCTTCTAGTTATGGTACCAAGAGACCATTAGGCACAGAAGCCCTGGCCCCGACGGGGCAGTGGAGCCTGTTATGGGCTATGCGGCGATGGCTGCTTCTCTCCAGACCCATTTTTGTATGCAGAACTGGAGAGAGGGAGGAAGAGAGCAGAGATCTTCAGAAACAAACCTGGGGATCTCCAACACCTTCTGAAACGGAACACTTGCTACCTCTCTGAGATCTGGTAGGTCTGAGACAGGAAAGCCCAGAAGAGCATTCACCTTGAGGAAAAGGGGACATCTATTGATGTTTTGCTCCTGCGGGTAGAATGGGTGGCTTGGGGCAGTGCTGGTGGCCAGGTGAGGCTCCCACCAACACAGCTGCCGTGTGAGCCAGGAGCATCAGGAAGCCAGGGGAGGAAATCTGGAGAGGGGACCACATTAAACTGTGTGGGAAGCTCAATGAGAGGTCAGAGGAGGAAGGCCAGACGCCCAGACTGCACCTCTATTATTTCTTCTTTCCTACCAGGCCTTCTCAACACAGGGTTCTCCAAGCATCCTGGGAGGAGGCCAAGGCCTGTGCTGGAGACACAACTTGCTTTTTTTTTTTTTTAATTGGTTCTTTTCAGTTATACATCACAGTAAAATATAGTTTATCTATTTATACAAGTGAGCAATATATCTTCTTCTTCTTCTTCTTCTTTTTAATTTATTTTTTGGTGGTGGTGCTGGGGACTAAACCCAGGGCCTTGTGCATGCGAAGCAAGCACTCTCCCGACTGAACTAAATCCCTTAGGATCCCAGTCCACAGGATGGTGAGATTTCACTGTGGTGTATTCATATATGTACACAGGAAAGTTATGTCAGGTTCATTCCACTATATTTCCTATTCCTATCTCCCCTCCCTTCCCTTCATTCTCCTTTGTCTACTCCACTGAACTTCTATTCTCACCTCCCCATACACACACCTTGTGGGTTGGCATCCACATATCAGAGGAAACATTCAAACTTTGGTTTTGGGGGGACTGGCTTATTTGACTTAGCACGATAGTCTCCAGATCCATCCATTTACTTAAAAATGTCATTAAAGTCACTATTCTTTATGGATGAGTAATATTCCATTGTGTATATATACACCACAATTTCTTTATCCATTCATCTGTTGATGGGCATTGAGCTTGGTTTCATAGCTAGCTATTGTGAACTGTGCTGGTAAAATCATTGATGTGGCTGTGTCACTGTAGTATGTGGTTTTAAATCCTCTGAATATATACCAAGGAGTGGGATAACTAGGTCAAATGGGGGTTCCGTTCCTAGTTTTTTGAGAATCTACATACTGCTTTCCAGAGTGTTTGCACTAATTTGCAGTCCCACTAACAATGCATGAGTGTACCTTTTTCTCCATATCCTCATGAACATTTATTGTTTCTTGATTCTTGATAATTGTCATTCTGACTGGAGTGACATGAAATCTCAGTGTAGTTTTAATTTGCATTTCTCTAGTTGGTAAAGATGTCAAACATTTTCCATGTATTTGTTGACTATTCATGTTTATTCTTCTGAGAAATATCTGTTCAGTTCCTTTGCCCATTTATCAACTGGTTTATTTGTTTTTCTGTTGATAAGTTTTTTGATTTCTTTATATACCCTGGCGATTAACACTCTATCTGAGGTGCAGGTGGCAAAGATTCTCTCCCATTTTGTAGGTTCTTTCTTCATGCTCCTGATTGTTTCCACTGCTGTAAAGAAGCTTTTCAGTTCGATGCTATCCATTTATTGGCTTTTTAATTTTACTTCTCCCCCTTTAGGAGTCTTGTTAAGAAAGTCGGTTCCTAAGCCGACATGTTGGAATGTTAAGGCCTACATTTTCTTCTAGTAGGTGCAAGGTCTCTGGTCTAATTCCTAGGTCTTTGATGAAAGTTGAGTTTTATACAGGGTGAGAGACAGGAGTTAAATTTCATTAGACTACACATGAACTTCCAGTTTTCCAAGCACCATTTGTTGAAGAAGCTGTCTTTTTGTCAATGAATGTTCTTGGTGCCTTTGCCTAGTATGAGATAACTGTATTTATGTGGGTTTGTCTCTGTGTCTCCTATTTTATTCCATTGGCCTTCATGTCTGTTTTGATGGCAATACCATGCTATTTTTATTACTATAGCTCTGTAATATAATTTAAGGTCTGGTATTGCAACGCCTCCTGCATCACTTTTTTTCACTAAGGATTGCTTTGGCTACTCTGAGCCTTATTTTTTTCCAAATGAATTTCATGACTGCTTTTCTATTTCATCTCTCTACTATTTGTGCACAGGATGAAGTCTCATACTTCCCACAACAGTCTCTGTTCTAATGGCCTCTGTTCCAGCTGCCCAAACGTTTTAAAACCTCATCAGCCATGTTATTTTTAAACTCCAGAAGGAAAATGGGATTTGCTGGATGTTATTAAATAAAGTCTACTGCCCCTTTTAAATATATATTTATATAAATAAAAAAGCATTTCAACCAATCAATTATATAATGCATTAGCTTCTCCATCGGGATGTCCCTCTCTTGTTTGCTAGAGATGTCTGGAAATATGTTCATCTACCGTTAACATGTTAATTACCATGGTGAGATTAGGAGTAATTTTTTTTCTTTACTTTTTTCTAGGCTCTCTACTGGATTGTTTGAATTCTTTATATTGAACACATGATATTCCTAGGGAAAAAAATGATGAGGACGTTAAGGTCATTATTCTAAAAGAAATATAGTAAGAATCTAGGGAGTGGAAATAAATAGGAATGAAGAAAGGGAGGAAGGAGGAGAGAATAGAGGAAAGAAGGAAAGAGAAGGGGAGAGAAAAATAGAGAAAGTCGAGTTAAAGAAAAGAAATATAACATGAGAAAGAGGAAATGCTACACAATGGGAAGCACTGAACAGGCCATTCCCGCATACTCACCTTAGGATCTGCAGGGACACTGTAGACCCTCCCTCCCCATTTTCACTAGTGAACCCCCAGGGAAAGCTTTGAGAAATCTCTAGCAGCTCATTAAGGTCCAGACATCAACCCACAACAGCCAGCCTGGGAAGTGGGAGGCTAGCACAGCCCAGCAGCTCAGGAGTGCAGCAGCACAGCAGGCTGACAGGAGGAAGAACCGCCTCACAGTAGGCCCACAACTCATGCCTCAAGGGCTAGGTTCAAGTGGAGTGGGATAATTAGGTCAAATAGGGGTTTTTCGGCAGCTACAGGGTGGATGGCATTTTAGACACTCTGTTCAAGCCCCCATGTAGAGTTCCAGGACTTCTACCACATCTTGGTCTTTAAATAACCTTGAGCAAGTCACTTAACCTCTCTGAACCTCAGGTTCCTCATCTATGAATAGGGATAAGAGGCCCAGCCCAGTGAGGTGTGAACCCAACATGCACCGCACAACCAGGGCACGCTGCCCTTCCCAGTGACACACCGCCCCCGTCAGAGACAACCAAGCAACCTGGCGATCGTTGACTGATGAAATGCTAAATTCCAAATGTTGAAAGGAAGCCTGGAAATACAGATCCATGTCAATAATAATTAAGACAGAGCACCCCTGTGCTGTATCCATGTCCACTATTTAATCCTCATAACATCCCTATGAAGTGAATACCTTTATGATTCCCATTTTACCCATTAGGAAATTGAGGCTGCTATAGTTTGGCCTTCAAAGGCCCATGGCTAAAGACTTGGTTGATAGGGTGGTGATGTTGAAAGGCGATAGAACCTTTAAGAAGTGGGGCCTCTGGCTGTGCATGGTGGTGCACACCGATAATCCCAGATACTTGGGAGGACAAGGCAGGAGGATCACTAGTTCAAACTGAGGTCAGCTTCGGCAACTCAGCAAGACCCTGTCTAAAAATAAAATATAAAAAAGAGCTGGGGATGAGGCTGTGTGATGGAGCTCTTGCCTAGCCTGTGCAAGGTCCTGCATTTAGTCCCAAGTACGGGCAAGAAAAAAAGAGACCTTTGGGAGATCCTTGGTTTTTGGAGAAGTGCCCTTGAAGGGGACTGCGGGACCCCACCGCCCCTTCCTCTTCCCACTTTGCTTCCTGGCCATGAGGTGAGCAGCCTGCTCTGCTGTGTGTTCCCTGCCATTGACATCTGATGTGGCTCTTCACTGACCACCCAGAACTCTGACTTTGGTTTTCAGACCAGGGTCAGCCTCTGGCCTCAGTTCTGAGAGCACCAAGCTGGAGATTTTGGTGCTTCCTAGGCCCCTCTGTGTCAGGTGGAGGGTTTTCCCTACCTTGTACCATTCCCCGCTTCTCACCACCCACCAAGTGTCTGTCTCGGTGAGAGGCTGGGTAAGGCACCTTTTCCTTCCAATAACCTCAGTTTGGTCACAGATGAGCCAAACCCAAATAATTAAACTAGCTAGAAAATAAGAGCTAAGCTCAAGTCCTGATGTGCTGAATGTGTTTGTAACTTCTCAGTCAACTGCTTCCCAAACCTCCCTGCCTTTCTCTAAAGACACCATAAAAGGAGAAATCAGAACAGAAAGAACTTCCCTGCAGAGCAGATCCACATATTGATTTATAACAGTCCACATACTCTCTGCATTACCTCACGACCGAGTCAAGGTTCCACACGTGAGGATAAATTGGGACAATGTGAGACTCCCTGTTATCTGAAGATGGTTCACACCCAGGTCCAAAGAGAATTTATCCTGTGCGGCCTAAGAGGACTCTTGGCCTTCGGATTCTCCTGTGCTGTTCTGGAGTGTCCGGAAAGCAGGGCAGGGCAGGGGGTGTCTGAGGAGTCATCCCATTTCATGGGGTGCCAGGACTGTAGGATCTCACAGGTAGGAGGTCACAGAGCTTGTCTTAGTCAGCTTTTCTACTGCTGTGACTAAAGGATTTGACCAGAACAACTACAGAGGAGGAAGAGTTTATTTGAGGGTTCATGGCTTCAGAGGTCTCAGTCCATAGAAGGCCAGCTCTAGTCCTCAGGGCTTGAGATGAGGCTGAACATCATGGCGGCAGAGGGAAGCAGCCCACACCATGGTGATGCAGAAGCAGAGAGAGAGACTCCAGCTCCGGATACAAAATATAAACCCCTTAGCCACTCCCCCCAACTAACCACCTCCTCCAGCCACACCCCACCTGACTCTAGTCACCACTCAGTTAATCCCATCAGGGATTAATCACTGATTGGGTTAAGACTCTCAGAATCCAACCATTTATCTTCTGAACCTTCTTGCATTGTCTCACATGTGGGCTTTTGGGGGACACCTCACATCCAAACCATAACAGAGCTAATTAGGGAAACTCCAGGACTCCAAGCTCAAGATTCTAATTCTCCAATGTCTAAAACCATGGTGTTCTATTGTCCAGGAGAGTGACCATAGTTAACAATAAGGTATCATATATTTCAAAATAGGTATAAGACAGGATGCTGAGTGTTCTCATCAAAAGAATGATACATGTTTGGGTTGATGGATATGCTCATGAACCTGATTTGAACACTATACAACATGTACATGTATTGAGACATCACACTGTACCCCATGAATATGTGCAGCCATGTGTCAATCAAAAATAAAATAGAAGCCAGGTGTAGTGGTGTACACCTATAATCCCATCTACTTTCGAGGCAGAGGCAGGAGGACAGCAAGTTTGAGGCCAGCCTCAGAAACTTAGTAAGGCCCTAAGCAACTTAAGGAGAACTTGTCTCAAAAAATAAAAAGGGCTAGGGGTATACTCAGTGGTAGAGTATCCCTGATTTCAATCCTCAGTACCACAAAAACAAACAAACAAACAAACAAAAAAACTTAAAAAAATAAACTTGAAACTCAGTTTTTGGAGAATCTTTTTGAGGGAGGAACAGTTATAGAATAGGGAAGAGAAATGAGATTAAGCACAACCTCTTGCTAGCTGCTGGGTGTTTTACACAGATTTTTCTGTACAACCCTCACAGTCCTTCAGGGAAGTTAGCAGCACTATGAATTTACATGGTGAGAGAACTGAGGCTGGAGGAAAGAGAATCCAGAGTACAGCCCAGTTTGACCGTCAAATCTGCTATTCTGCCTGTGTCACACTGTATTCAGAAATCACTTCCCATCCCTCAGCCCTTCCAGGAATGTCCCCCAGGACTCTCAGTCCTTGACCAGGCTTCAAAGGCCTTTCCCCTGTGCCTGAGCAGCCTCCTCTTCCATCCTGGCTCAGGGCTTCTCTCCCCCAGGGCACAAATTTCTGAGACCCTCCCAGAGCTTAATAAGAACTTGCTGAGTGAATGGCTGCCCAGGCAAAAGGCCCAAGGGCTCCAGCACCAGTCCTGGCTGAGAAGCCTCTTAGAGATTCAGCCGGCCAGACCAGTTCATCCAGTTTCAGTGTAGGACAACTTTTCACACCTTAACTAGTGATCCTGGGTTTAGCTCACAAGGCAAGTATTTGTGGTTTTTCCCTGTGGCGGACACTGAGTAAGAATGCCCAGCCCTCTAAGGACAGGTTTCCTCCCAGATGTTTTGGACACGTCCTGCTCCTCACTCCTGGCTCCTCCAAGGGTCACTATGCCTGACTCTCCTCTGGGTTGACGGGGACTGTAGTGCATCCACCTGTTCCCTGGGCCTCCATGCTGGAGGTCTCTGCAGGTTCCACCTCTGGCCTGGCTGCTGCAGCCACTACCACCTCGCACAGTTCTCTCGTGGGTTAGAAAACGACCATTTTAACTTTTAAAATAGATTTTAGGCATGTAACTAGGGAAGGGACTTAGCGTTCTACCCAGCCAAGCCGCATCCGTATGTCTAGCCCTCCTCTGCCTAGCCAAGGACTAGGGTTGTCATATTAGTCCCTTTTATTCCTTCCCTCCTCTTGTCCCTCTCCACCCAAACAGAGCCCCTGCACCTAGGTGTCCATATATGTGCACACGCACATACCCCAACACACTGATTGTCCTACCATCTGGAAGTAAACAGGCAAATAATGCCCTCACGGCACCCATGCAGATAATGTCCTTGGCCTCTAATATAACTGTAATTATGTAGGTTAGTCTCTGTGTCCTCTGTTCTGTACCATTGATCTACAAGTCTATTTTGGTGCCAGTACCATGCTGTTTTTGTTACTCTTTCTCTGTAGTATAGTTTAAGGTCTAGTATAGTGATGCCACCTGCTTCACTCTTCTTGCTAAGGATTGCTTTAGCTATTCTGAGTCTCTTTGTTTTTCCAGATGAATTTCATATCTGCTTTTTCTATTTCTATGAGGAATGTCATTGGGATTTTGATTGGAATTGCATTAAATCTCTATAGTGCTTTTGGTAGTATGGTCATTTTGACAATATTAATTCCGCCTATCCAAGAACACGGGAGATCTTTCCATCTTATAAGGTCTTCTTTAATTTCTTTCTTTAGCATTCCATAGTTTTCATTGTAGAGGTCTTTTCACCTCTTTTGTTAAGTTGATTTCTGAGATTTTTTTGTTTTTGTTTTTTAAGGCTATTGTAAATGGGATAGTTCTCCTCATTTCCTTTCCAGAGGATTTGTAAGCTTAAATACGATCAATGTTACTTCCAGATGACCTTATTAACAGAATTGTCCCCTGAAGAAAGTGTGCAGTTCTAGTTTACTTTTACAGGTTTGACAAGTTTGTGTGACATTCTTAGATTCTCTCTTTCTTCCTATAGAAAAATTAGATCAAGGTCAAATCCATTCATTGCTTCAGAAATTGCATCAGAGTTACCAAATAAAGGGAAGTAAGTCATGAATTTAAAAAAACGTTTTAAGAAATAAAAATGATGAGTTGCTAGATGTGGGTTTTGAAAGCCCATCTTATAGAAAAGTAATGTTTTATACCTTTTAAAAAGTTGAATTTGTTGAGAGCTACAGTTTCTCTAAACATGTGATGCTTTAAACAAACTGAAATATGGTTAGACATGGAGAATAATTAATGGCTAGTGATAACTCTAACTCTTCCAACTGTGGACTTCAATCATAAGAAAAATAATTGTGCCTAAATTATGATTTTTCTTAAGGCTAAAATGCTGAAGTATACAATTCCTTGCTTTAAATAATGCAAATTAGAAAAATAAATATAAATAATGCTAATTAGAAATTTAACTATTCAGTAATTTGAATTCTAATTTCTCATATGTTTAAGTAGAAACTGAATTTCAGATTTAACCATACAGGACCTTGTAATAAAGGGTATTAAAGCATTGGCTAACTACCACTTCTTTCCTTGTATCATTAAATTTTCACCACTCAGGCCAAGGCCAGAACATTGATTTTTATTTTAAAAGTTGAAAAACAATTGTCCTGAATGACTTAACTGGTTTACTAGGTCCTAGAAGCTTGAGATTTATAGGAGGGAGGGAAGAGTGTGTGCCTCACACATGTTGGTGAAGAGGACAGAGAAGCCATTGCTTTATTTACTTCTCCTAATGGATTACAGTGCAAAACCCCATCCGCTGAGGTGGTTTCTCTTCAGTTTGAGAATTTTCTTGCTGCTTGTGTTTTGTTGTGGCCCAGCTCCTCAAGCCTAAAGCTTCCACATCATGCCTCTGTCGCCCAACCCCATATCCTAATAGAAGATGGCGACCTCAAGTGGGAAACAATCTCCAGCATCTGCCCAGGGCTTTGATTTTGTGGGTTTACTTTACACATCCTAATTCTGCAGGAAACTCCCTGCAGATGTGGGGAGCCCTCAATCACTGACCTCCTGTTAAAAGACAAACAGCCAGAAACCTGAAACATGATCGGGAAGATAAACAGCTGCTCAGATCTCAGCTGCTTGCCAGAATGGCAATGTCTTCGAAAATGGGTCTCGGACACATCTTCACCAGGAAGGCTGGGACCCGATTCCTTGGTGATGGTAAAACATGGCACATAGGCCACCCACCCTTCTCCCACATGGCAACAGACATCACTAATCAATCCCTACATCCCTTACCTCTGAGCCTGAACTCAACCCCAGAAGTCCTCCCAAGAAGGATTTCATCCAGACTGTGAGGCCATATTAAATCCATTTGCCATTCTGAGAAACTTGAAGGCACATCTTGCACAAATGTAGTATTTTACGCCTTTTTTTAAAAAAAAAAAAAAAAAAACAGTCTAACTCATTGAGAATTCTAAGGAATTAGGATTCTAATATCAACAACACAAATCTGGGGATTTGTTTTAGGGGATTTAGTCCTAAACAGAGTCGGAAGGTCTGTCACTTTGAAATATCACGTCCGAACCCAACAGTCTTGATTTAGGCAAAGAGCCGCCAAATCAATGAGGAAGATGGTGGTGCTCGCATTTCTTGATAGTGTGCCACGCACTCCTCTGCGCATCTCACATGTATTGCCTTGCGTAATTAATAAAAGATGATTCTGCCGCTAACGTGACCAGGGATCCAAGACTCATTACTCAGATCCAACGTGTTTCCCAGATGCGCGCAGCCCAAGCCACACAAGACAGCTGCATGCCAAGAGTGCGCTCACCCGCCCAGGACCTGAGCACTATTAATTCTGCTCAGGAAGGAGGGCCTTTCTGAAATCCGTCACAGCCCTGGCCCATCTGTTCCATTCTGTCATTTAGCCACATTCTATTTCTGAATGTGCAGCTTCAAAAAGAAGCAGACTTGTAATATACTCTCCCTTTGTCCCAGATAGACAGTCCAGCTTCTATGAGTACATTCATTTTCCTTCTTCTATCTACCACATTTGCCAATAGTCTTGAGAGCTGTGAGGGCTACAAATCTATGTAGCAATAAATCCAGATGATGCCAAGGGCATAATTCAGAGGGAAAGGAGATGTTCTGTCCTCTCCTGAGCTCAGTTCAGATAATGGCACGCTGAGTTATTTGCCCTGATGGGCTAGTATTTGGCCATAACCTTGGCCAATGCCAATCCCAGGGTTGTTTGGCCCTTGGGGGTCCTTGGCTCCATGGATCCTGGGTGACAACCTTGCCCAAGAAGCCCCTATAGCTGGGGAATGAGAAAAAAATAAGAATGATGAAAATAACAATAAAAACGAGTGTTACCAATTATATTGGATGTTAGTAAGTACACAGGAAATATACCAAATGCTTCGCACACACTCTGCACCTCCTCCCCTAGCCCTCCTAAAACCTTCAACTTAGAAAGCCTGCTGATGTTCACTTCTTAGAGAAAGGGCTCTGGAATTTGATTAGCAGCTTTGGTTTTAGGGCTAGGATTTTGAAGAATTCTTAACAGCCACCACGTTTGTGAGAAGGAGAGAATTCCCTTGTTTTTCAAGGTTACAAATCATGAAAAAAAATGATCCCATGAATATGCTTTGGATGGTCTTGTGGAAAAGAGCTAAATAAGTTCTCAATTTACGGCCATTATCGTTGTTGATATACTGTTCTGGCTTCCTGTTCACTGGGTGCATCTTATCACCCCGCCCTCCATAACGTGCAAGCTAAGCTGCAGCTTCACAACAGTCTCTTTAAATGCTTCCATGAACTCAACCCCACAGGCTTGGAGGCAGTGCGTTTCTTGAGGGCAGAGGTTGGGTCTTACTCATCTCCACATTCCACAGTTTTGGCATAAAAGAAACCCCGTTGATGAATGTTATTCGGGGATAAAGAACCAGAGGGAGGGAAAGAAAGAGGGAAGGAAGAAGCCACAACCTTCCTTAGCATCCTCTTGTCAACTGAGCTGACATTTTTCCAGTGTCATCTCCTAAGCCCTTTAAGAAAGATTTGCTGTCTGCTTGGTACGACCTTAAAAACTGCGTCTGATTCAAATGGTGCCTTTATTGAGCAGGGGTGGGGGTAGCATTGAGTCAAGTGTGAAGCAGAGGCTTACTGTGAAAGTCTGGCTGGTTCTTGGGAAACTGATGGCATGGGAATGGCCCCTCACATCTCTGCCCCTTCTGCACTGTACCAGTTGCCAGCCACTCAAATCCACATTTTTCCTGTTCAAACTGTAGATGCCAGAATGCCAAGGCTCCCAGCCAAAGAAAAACAAAAGCTCAGCCTAATTAGAGCATGTTGAGGGTGAGAAAGCTGAAGCCCGAGAGGCACACAGCAGAGACGGAAAGCTAAGGGGCAGCTGTTTGGGATCTGGATGGGCAGTTCTCCACTGCCATGACATGGTAACAGTTGCAAGAAGAGTAACAAGAGGGCTCTAGGTTGGCTGGGACCCACAGAATACATGCCTGATCTCAAAACCAGCCCTCAGAATGCTCCTCCCAAGACCCCTTTCAGCCCCCAGACTCCAGAGCAAGGAAGCTCATGTCCTCGGGCTGAGCTAACTCTTGCATTACCTCCTCTTCCGCTAGAAAGCATCATGCCCAAGTGGCTCTTTCCATCATGACCTCGTGGGCAGCAAAGAGAGATGTCCTTTTCACTCACACATCCCAGTCTCCTCAGAGGAGTGGCACTGTTATGGAAGATGACTGGGGCATCTTCTCATGGAATCTGGGTGAGCCAGACTGGACCCAAGCTTGCAGTCGATACATTGTGCCAATACTCAATGAGGACCTTCTGTGCACAGGCACCATGATCAATGCTGAAAATACAGCATGACAAAACTGACACAATTGCCCTCAGGGATGATGATGTTGACCTTATCCTGTGACAGCAATTGGTCTGTAAAATGTTAATGTCAGAAAACTTTAACTAGGGTTCATTATCCCAGGCACGGCTGCCTCCTAACTTGCTAGCCTTAGGCACCTGGCTTCCCTGAGTTCTGGAGCAGATGAAATTAAGGAAAGTATCTGGAATACCTGAACTGAGCCCTTTCCTCCCCCACTGGCTCCCTGATTTCGTGCCTGACGGTCTTCCTTCTACATTCCACAGCCGTGAATGTCCATACATACATGTGCCCACACACATAGACGTCATCCTCACAGATGCATCCTGCATTTTTCATCTCTTGTTATTCTCATTGCCACCCGCAGGGTGGGTATTTGTGGTATCATGAGAACAAATGCCCTCTGCAGACCTCCAACTACAGGCTGTGAAAATGACCAAGAGCCCCAGCTGCTGTGCTCCGAAATCCCTCATTACAGCAGCAGTCCTGGCACCAGGCTGTGCTTCCCAAGGTCTGCTCTTGGGGCCATGGCCGATCCCAGCAGGGGTCCTGAGGCAGTTCTGTTCCCAGGAGACTCAGGATTACCCTGACAGGAAACTTTGACTGCAAAACTCCTAGATGGCTTTGCTGATCCTCCTTGGTGATGTAGGACCCTTCCCACCAATCTCCTCTCCCTCGCTCCTTTGTTCGAGGTTAGATTGACATAACGGTTGGACCATTCTCCAGTCTGTTTCTCCTAATAAAACCCTGGCATAGTTAATC
Organism: Urocitellus parryii; assembly: GCF_045843805.1. NCBI lineage: Eukaryota > Metazoa > Chordata > Mammalia > Rodentia > Sciuridae > Urocitellus > Urocitellus parryii. Next base: position 114,955,340 of record NC_135536.1, on the reverse strand, counting down.
CTACCTTGGTGTCTGCTTCTTGGAAGGCCCTGAGAAACAGAACTGTACTGTGTCTTACTACAGACAGGGAAGCTGAAGTTCAAGGGACAGGTAACTAGCTCAATGTCACACAGGAGATATGGAAAGAGCTATAATGCAGAATGAGCAATTTCGAATCCACATGCCACAGTGCCTTCCACCCCTTCCATAAGAAGCCCTGGAGATGGGTCCGGAGGTGTTTTCTGGGAAGCAGCAAGCCTATCCCCAAGTCCCCAGCTCCCACAACTGATTAGTGGTGGGCTAAGAACAAAGCCTAAGTTTTCATCGTCTAAATCGGGGCTCCCTCCTCCCACCGGCCACGCTCTGGAGCCAGACCACAGTGCAATCCCAGTTAGAGCAGACCTCTGTGGTGACCCGGCCCCGTGGAGCCTGTGGAGCCACAGCAGGTTTTTGCATTTACTAAGTGTGCTTAGAGACAATCATTTCATAAAAGTTAATCCACTCTGAGTTGGAGCCAGCTGAGACTGATAACTCCAAGTCTCCCAAAATGCAAAGTTCAAATGCAAAGCCACATTTCTTCCCAGTGATCTTGGCCGCCTGAGACCTGACTGTCTTCAGATGAAACCGAGTGTTCATGTGGCCACGTCCAAATTTTCTTGGCCTACCCCAGAGCTGCTTCCCCAAAGCCAGGAGGAGTCCAAGGAAGGACAGCCACCCCTCTGTCACCATAGCAGGCCAAACACACTCTCTTTTTGTACCTAGGTGGCTGGGGAGACACCCAAACACCACCTCAGGAAAACCAATCAACACTGTCTAAATGGTTGTAGCAGAAAAGTGGAACAGGAGACAGACAGCTTTGCTGGCCTAAGGCCACTGAGAGGAGAGCAGGAGAAATGAGCTTAGTTCTGTCCTTGTCCCCAGAGGCATACAGGTAGGAGAGCAAATTAGCAGGACCTTTCTCCCCACTCACCAAGGCCACATGGCCAGTGACACCAGCAAACAGGCCAGGGTCTATGTCATTCAAGCCTCTGATCTGTGAGCTGATGTCTGTTTTATTTTACCAACTAGCCTCTCTCACTCTTGGCAACCAACAGGGAGCAGTGACAGCAGCAGCAGAGACAGAGGGAGCAAGTAAGAAAAGGAGAGTGCGTTTATAAAACCATATTTTAGGTCAGCACAGGACTGCTCTCTTCAACTGAGTCCCAGATGAATTGAGAGGTCAAGAAGGACAAGGCTAACAGTTATGGAGCGCTCGACTGCCGCCAGGCACTGTGTGCTAACTGATTTACATGCATTATGTCATCTAATCCTCCCAGTAACTCTAGGAAGCTGACACTGTTATTGTTATTTCCACCTTACAGAAGAACAAACTGAAGTTCAGAATGGTGAAGCAAGTGTCCCCAGGCCTCCCAACTAATAATAATAATCTGAACTTGGATTTTAACAGCTTCAGTCTCACATTAGAATTTACTCTATTGACTACAACAATGTACTTACTGTGCTTATTGACTACCCACCATGCACCAGGTCTCATAATTATATGACTTCATGTAAGTCTTATGATATCTTTACAAAATATGTGTCTTACCTGCTTCTGAGAAGTGAGAACTGGACTCAGGTGAACTTAATAAAGTTCATAGAACTATACGTGGGGGACTTCAGATTGAAATCACAGTCTGAATGGCTGCAGTCATTCCTTGTGTGGTCCAAGAGGGCCTAACCATACTAGAGCAATAATGGGAAGCACTAACAATGTGCTGCACACCATCTTGCCTTTGCCTAGATCATCGCACTGTGGATTTACCTCAGCTTCTCAATGCTCAATCCAAAGCTCAGGAGGGCAGGGCCATACCTGAGTAAAGCTGGAGTTCTAATGAGGTCTGCCATATTGCCTGCCCACATGGTATCTCAAAGGAGATCACATCGACCTAATCTTTACCTTTCCACTCGATTAAAATAGGCCTTTTGACTGAAGGACTCTTTAAGGCAAATAATTACAGAAGCAGCTCAAGGTTTCACCCTGAGCAGCATTTCCTAAAAGAATCTTCTAGAAGTTCTGGGTAGAGTGGCTCATTCGGAATCTGGCCACCTTTCCTGCGGATTTGAACTTTCCTCTGGCTGAAGCCTCCCACGGTCTGCCTCAGCCTTCCCAGGAAATGTCTCTGTTCTTTTCAAGTCAGTGAGATTCCAGCCGTGGCCTGACCTCACCCTCAGCCTGGCCCAGCCCCTGTCGCCAGGCAGCTAGTTCCTTGTTTTTCCTCCCATGATGATGGATACAACCTGTCAGGAAAGCTGGGAATATTTTTAGCTGCTAACTGATTTTTATCTAAATTTAACTCTGGGCCATAGCACAGCACCAGCAGACTCACACCGAGGGCAGCCAACATTTTCATGGTGACACATCATAACGGAGACTTAGGACTTCTCAGATGCCCTGGCTCTGCCTCAGCTAAAAAAAGGACAGTGGCTCTTCAGGAAAAGGATCTTGATGATGTAGTACTAACTAGGGACATTGGGTTGCAGGATTAGAGGGAACCTCAGAGGTTACCATCCTCCCTGTCTGATTGAAGGGGAAACCAAGGGACAGAAGCTTAAGTGTGTGAACCTCAAAGTTTGGTCTTGATTTTTCTGGGATAGCACAATGCCCGCAGGGGGCATGGTGAACAACTCCGATGAGACCTCTGCAGAGAGCCATAACTGTTTATTTTATACATCCTGAAATCGAATGTGCTGTGTCACGGAACTCCCCTTTGTTGAACCCTGATCTCCAGTAAGCAGCGGCAATGGTCTGGCTCAGCATATTTAATAAGCCATGGAAAGTGGACTTTTTCCAAGGTTCAGAGTCTAGAAAAAGTTCCAACTAAACAATGCGGTGAGTCGTTCTCTCCTGCTAGCATGTCAGCTCCTGGAGAGGAGGTGTGGTCAGGTGATTCACTGTCATCTCTAGACCCTGGAACAGCACTTGGAACATAGGGGACCCTTGATACTTATAAAACGGCAGACTGGCTGAATGAATGAACAAATGAGCACCCAGGAGGAATGGAACCACCAGGCCTGAACTGACTGCTGGCAGGAAAGAGAGAGCAAAGCCACAAACAAAATCAAGCCAGAGGAGCTCTCCCTTCATGCCCACCCAGGCACACAGCAAGGTGGTCATTTAGGAATGAGATGAAAGGTTTTTGTACCACCAGGCAAGAAAAGGTAGATTGTGATCTCCAAAAGGTCAAAAGCATTTACACAGAGGGCTTCAGTGTAAGGCTGAAGATTGTCTCAAGAAAGAAAAGAATAAAGAAAGAAAAAGGAATATATATATATATATATATATATATATATATATATATATATATATATAGGAATCACAAAAAATACAGCTGATTAATAACAGAGGGATAGCATGGGTCCCCTAGCCACATGTGACACTTGATAGAGGCCTCTCTAGCTAGGGTTTTGATAATTTTAGTCAGACAACCTCAGGATTTGGAAGTCAGGGGAAGGGGGACATGCACTGTCAATCAACAAGGCAGGACAGAGAGTGTCTCATCCCTCCCTATAGTAACTTTGTGGTTTCTGGAGTGTGTTTATTTAAATTAAGAAATCACCATTCCCAGAGACACCACTGAACTGATTAACACATTCTGAGGCTCAGATGGTATCAGGTGTCTCAGGCCCCACAGGGTAACACATTTCTTTTCACAAGTGGGTCACTAAATACATAAACAGAAAAGCATGTTATTTGTGTATATTTGAAGGCACATGATATGGGGATTGGGATAAAGAAAAGAGGCCAAGAGAAAAAGCAAAATTTATGCAAAAGAAATCCAAATATACAATTTTATTTATTGCATGCCCATTATATGTGCAGCATTGTGAAGAAAGTGGGGGCATATGAAAAGAGTAGGAGTAAAAGATAGGCAATGAGATTCAAAACATACACACAACAGAATCTCTTGACTTCATAGAGCTTTAGTTTGCAAGGGAAATAAGACAAACAGTGAAACACTCTTAGATAAGATAAATACTATACTTCTTCAAATATAACCAAGCATAGTATGTTGGTCTTGTAAATTGTGTGATTCAGGGAGTCCTAAGAAGGAAGCTCTGGGTGGGTCAGGATGGGCAGGGAGGACTTCCTGAGGGAGGAGGTAGGAGGGTGGGAGCAAAGGGGTGGCCAGTGGGAGCTGTTCTCAACAGTGGCAGGCACCAGACAGTGTGAGCCCCTCCAGGATGATGGGAATTTAACACTTCACAGGAGGGAAAATGCCGCCATAAACAATTACAAGCAGGAAATGTTGGAGTGTTGGAGCGTTTATTGAATGCCCCTATCATGAATGAAATGAACATGTACTAGACCTGCCCACTGCCACCACTTTCACACACATTTTGTCCTTTGCTTAGCACCATAACCTCGGGAGAAGGTCCTGTTCCCATTCCACAGGTGGACAACTGAGGCTCTCCAAGATTCAACATCACAAAAGGCAGCTCTGGGTCTGCTGGCTTCCCATAGTTCTGCTCCTTCTACTCCACCTCATTGCTGGATGAGTCTCATGCTGTTCGCTATTACTATTCGCTTTCCCTGCCACTGAATCTCAGCCACCACCGCAATGCAGACAGAAAGGCATTCTCTATTCACATTATAGTCAATCACACTTCCATCATAGCTAATGCCACTACCACTATTGCCATCATCATCTTCATGGCCACCATTACCATCACCACTATCAATCAGCACAGCTGTCACCACCACCACCAACATTATCTTCATCATCTGCCATTTATTGATGGTTCACTCTGGACTAGGTACTGATATCAACTCTTAAAATGTATTCACTCACAGAATCCTCATGAACCCACTTAGGGTATATATCATTTATTATCTTTACTGTGTGGATGAGGAAACTGAGGCTTGGAGAAGTTAAACCCCTTGCCCAGATCACATTAGTGGCTGAGTCTGGGATCAAACTACATCTTTCTTTCTCCCACGCCATCCGCTTCATGCTATATCCAACTGACTAAATTCTACCCCTGGCAGCTTTGCAGAGCAGTTACATGGAATTAATAAGCAGATGTTCTTGCTCTACTAGAATGCAACATTTATTATGGAGGCGGAAATAGTTAGAGGGTTTGCCATAATGTATTTCACATGCATATCATTAGAATTACTCAAGGGTGAGAAGAGAAAAAAAAAATCATTCCCAGTAAAATCTTTCTTTCTGGCTTTGATGTCATCATAAACCTACAGTGGACATTGGACACTCTCTAGAGTTCCTGGAGATTTTCTTGTTTAATTGGTATCACACTCAGAAGTCAAATGAACTCTGATTTAGCATTTCCTCTGACTACTCTGTGATCTGGGTTTGGTATTTCACTAACTGAGCCCCAACTATAGAAAGTTTGAACAAGTCACCATGCAGTACTTCTAGCCCCCATTGTACATATTTGGAAATTGAGGTTTGCCACAATCACATATCATGTGACTCTGTGCCCTGATTTGAGTTCCTAGGAGGAGTGTGGCTTAGGACATCTCCCACTTTGAGCCCCCTTAGGTCATTCTGGGGACCTCTTCAGGTATCCACATTCCCCATGTCCTTTTCATCCCTATTCTTGCCTCCTTCCTTTCTTCCACTGGGCTGTGAATTCTGCACAGATAAAATTGATTCTCAGTCATCTCTCTCCCACCAGTGGCAGCCTCAGGACTGGCTGGTACCAGGAAAGTACTCAGGGTTGACTGACATGAGAAAACCAAGAGTCTTGAAGTCAAAAGGAAAGGAGGTCACACTGGAGCTTATAAATAAAAGTCTCAGTCTTCTGTGTAAAATCACACATATGAGGAGTTTGTTGTACAGTTGTATGTAATTAGTGAGTTCTGGAAATAATCCACAGCTTCAGTAATAGGGGTTAATTAAACAAGTCACTTCACCTTCATCTAGTGAGATACCCCAGCACATCATAAAAGGAAGCCATGGTGCATGCCTTGTTAAAAGGGCAAGCAATTGTTCTTGGGAGGTAAAAATGAAATCTTGGCCATTACAGTATTTGCAGTCCTCCAAAGAACTGCAACAGGCAAATAATAGACATACAGTATATCTATGGTATTAAAATTTCATGGTGGGATTAAAAGGCCTCCTTAGCAGAGCAATAATGAAAAGAAGGTCGAGAAACACTGCTTTAGTGCAGTCATTGGTGACTAGGGGTAGACATTAAAGCTAAGCACTGCATGGGAAAAGCAGAGGGGAGCAGTTTGACACCATCTTGGTGAAAAACTCACTCAGATATGATACCCAGAGAGTGGTGAGACTTCCATGTCACTAGGAAAACCTTAATAGTATTCTTTGAGTAGTGGGGTTACAGATTGTTTTTTATTTTCTTCTTGTTCTTCTCCTTCTCCTCCATCCTCTCTTTCTTTATTGAGTCAGGGTATCTCTTAAGTTGCCCAGGTTGGCCTCAAACTTGTGAACTTTTTGTCTCAGGCTCCTATGTAGCTAGGATTATAGGCATGCAACACTTGTGCCAGCTTGCATTTTTAAAAAAGTTCTTACATTCCTTACGAGAAAAAGGGCTTTGTGTGTGTGTGTGTGTGTGTGTGTGTGTGTGTATGTGTGTGTGTGTCTAAGATTGCCACTACTGTGGCAATCTGCTCTACCACAAAACCAGCCCTTGATTTTGGCTCCTTTGTTCTTTATTTCTTCCTAGCTGGCTTTCTTCTTGCCACCTTGGGTCACTCATTCAACATAACAGTAGGATCTGCTGTGATTCCGGTAGCTTTCTGCTCAAGATGACCTTCCCTGAATCCCAACTAGTCTGAAGCTCTGCAACCAGTTTCAAGGGGAGCTGAGAGGTGGGTGGGGCTCCCCCGCTGCCTCTGCTCTCCTGCCAAGCTCCTCTTCATCCCTCACTACCTGGCTGAATAGTGCCACCTTCTCCCCAGATGGCCTCACTGGGACTTGGCTCACTAAGACCCCACCATTTGTCTACTGCTCAGGCTCCCCTCTTCTGCAAGGCTGGCCACAGGCAAATATAGGCTTTCTCAGCTCTCTTCATGATCTTTAGCGCTTAGTTGTGGTACTGAGCCTACATAAGGACCCTCCAATGATCAGCAACTTCTAGTACAGCTGCCCCTGGTATCTGTGTGTGTGTCAGTGGGGAGAATCAGTGGCAGGAACCCCTGTGGACACCACATCCTTAGATGCTCAAGTTTCTTGTGCAAAAATCATGTAGTCTTTGCATATAACCAGTATATATCCTCCTGTATACTCTAAATCATCTCTAGATTACCTATAATACCTACCACAATGTAAATATCATATATATATGGATATATATACACACACACACACACACATACATGGATGAATGTACATGTCATATTGTTTAGGAAATACTGACATGAAAACAGTAAAGTCCACACATGCCCAGCACCAATGCCATTATTATCCTGAATACTTTGATCTGAGGCTAGGTGAGTGCACTGGAGATACAGAGGCCCACAATATTCATGCCTTCCTGCATCTCCTCTCACGAAGCATCAGGACAAGTCTGTATCCCTAAGAGAGAACCACAAAGGTAACAAACAGCCCATGATTTTTGAGACTGGATCATTAAGGAAGTTGCACACGCTACCCTGATTGCCTGTTTTAAGGAAAGCCAGCCACCATGTCAGGAGATCCGGTAAGCAGCCCTGGGTGAGGCCCGTGGGGACAGGAGCTGAGGCTTACAGTCCACAGCCAGTGTTAGCACCTGACTGCTGCTCCAGAGAGAGGGTGACCCACCCAGCCAAGCCACTGCTGAACTCCTGACCCACAGAACCTCTGTAAGATAAATAAATATTTATTATTGTTTTTAAGCCACTAAGTTTTGGAATGATCTGTCATGTAACAAGGAACAACTAATACATTCATGTTTTTAGAATTCTACTACCCAATACCATATGAAACAAACAAAATTTAAAATAGTAGGAAGTCACCAAGATTCAACAAGCCTAATAAGTTATTCTGGTCTGTTCCTTGGACTAAATTTCCTCATTTTTTTCCTGTTCCTTTTTCCTGGATGGTTCTTATAACCAAACATCCTCCAGCAAGGGCTGAGTTTATGGGGTCACCTGAAATCTTAGCCTCCCAGTCTCTCTACCTCATAGACACCCTCTTTGCCAGAAGAGTGTCAGTGCGACAAACCAGGAGACAAGGGGGGCATTTCTTCAATATTCCCAAAGAGCCATCAATTCCTTCCAGGCTAATTCCACTGCACTGTGTAACCTGCAGAGGATTTTTTCAAAAAGCATTATGAGGTGCATTTTAATATACTGCCAGCTTGTTCTCAACTCAATTTGACCCATATTAAAAGAAAAAAAAATCTGTGTTATCCTTTTACTCCCTTCTAAATTTGCCCATTAGTTTTAATGGTCTTTGGTTGTTTTTATGTTTGCATTTGTTGACTCTGGCATTTATTTGTCTTCACTGCTTTTCAGAGTTTTAAGAAAGTTAAAAAAAAAATTTGCCCCTATTAAATGGACTATAATAATTTAAGATTCTTTTAAAATTTGCTCACATCAGCCCATTTGTTTTTTTAACAGGTCTTAAGTTGTTTCAGCTGTTTTTCAGTTAAATCATTTAACTTTTAAAAAATTATCACCCGATGTGAGAGCATTTCAAGAATGCAATTACATTTATTTCAGTGCTCACACTCACGACGGCTTTTGATTTTTAATAACTTACTTAGTCCTAATCTATTCTTGGAATATGGTTTCAAAATGCTGCAGGGAGAAAAAAAAATAATTTTAAGAGACTGTGTTAGCCTTGTGCTTTCAAGGAGAGACCAATTCAAAAGTTTAAAAGAGAAGGGTACAGGAAGATGCCACAGGTCCCGGCCCCAGTGTTGGTGATCTCTGTCATGCTAACGACCATGGGCTGTCCCATTCCTAGTCAAAGGCATGTCACCTCTCCAAGCCTCAGTTATGCACCTAGACAGCAATCAGATATTTAGCGTCCACTTCAGAAGGTGACAGGGTTGCTGTTATGACAGTATTCTAGTCGTCACAGTAGATTCCTGTGTGTTTCCATGTTGTAAAGTTTATTTTCAAAAGAAATGTTTTACCATGGTATATGGGAAATCTGAATATTGATGCAGGTCGCAGGAGAATAAATACAAAAGAAAGCAGAATAGCATTAGTGAATCCTACCTACGCACTGTTGAAGCCCAACTCAGTTTGAGAATAAAGACACAACTAGCGCAACAACATTTTTTCTTAACGTTTAAAAAATAAAGAAGATGCAGTTGGGGTCGAAACAGAATGAAAAAAGGAATGACTCAGTTAGTTTAGGATTTGTGTTTCTTGTTTTCGTTTGTTTGTTTTGGTTTCGGGGATTGAACCCAGGGGCATCCTTTTTAATTTATTTGATTTTTTTATTTTGAGACAGGGTTTCACTAAGTTGCTGAGGCTGGCTTTGAACTTTTGATCCTCCTGCCCCTGCCTCCTAAGCCACTGGGATTACAGACAATATGCCACTGTATCTGGCGGATTTGTTGAATTTAATAACGTCTCTTGGCTCCACCTAAAAATCAAGGGTCTGTCGTGTGAGGCCACACTTTCTAGAAACTGACATAAGTGATAGAGCAAAAAATTTCCAGGACTGGGGTTGTGGCTCAGCTGTGGAGTGCTCACCTAGCACGTGCAGGATGGTGGGTTCGATCCTCAGTACCACATAAAGATAAAATAAAATAAAGGTATTGTGTCCAACTACAACTAAATTTTTTTTAAAATTTCCATAAGACTTCAGGAATAGGTTTTTTGCACTATTTAGATCTTCTCTTTAATGTGTTGTCTGTCTCTTTACCAACCTGAACTGAACTGCATTGTATTAAAAGGCTTCAAAGGTGAGCTAATCTATTTGAAATCTTAGTAACATTAGGGACCTCCAGGAGGAGGGAGGAAATCATGGTGCAAAGGGGATTCCACTTTGCTGGAGGACAGTGTCCTAGGGAAAGGGGAGGCCCAGCTTGGGGTGGGGAGTGGCTGCAATATGGAGATGCTCAGAGGGTGGCAAATAATCCTGAGGTTGTTTTCATCTGGGTTAGCTGGTGGCTTTCAGTACATTCCAAATGTACAGAAGTGATTTGCCAAGCCAGATCTTATGCAGAATGTAAGGTGCGATGGAATGATTCCCTTAGACTGTGAGGTTATCACGGGTGACTAGGAGTGACCCTTACACAGTTCACCCTGATATGGGAAGATGACTCATTAAAAGACCAACTTGGGGAACCAGGAATTTACCCAGGACAGCTGTGAGTAGACTCTTGAGTACAGCAAATGAAAACCCCTAAGTCATCCAGATGTCCCAAAGCACATCTCAAGAATGTTAGCACCTAGAAGTCTCTGTTAAAACAAGAAGAACAACAATCACCCAAGTTCTAAAATGGTTCAATGATTCTCTTAGTAGATACTGGTTACCATACCTTCTCTTTGAAGCTCTATAATTCACATTAATATAGTAAAAGCTCTGAGAATTCCTGCAATAAAGAATTTGTTTATACCTTTGTTTAATCACCTATTTGTAACACTTGTTGGCCAGATGAACTTTCATTAACAGCTAAGCAAAACTCATATTCAGGGATGTCCTGATTTCTAACAGGACACCACTGTCAATGGGGCAATATAAATTCAGAACAAGGATAGTGCTCTATTCTCTTGAATGCTTTAGGGAAGAGTAGGAATTAAAAGAGGATTTCCTGGAGATTTTAAGATGGTCTCTGGGACATTTTAATGAGAATTTGGACTTCTTGTTTCATGTGAACATTTTAGTGCTCCTAATGTCTTTGGTCAGACCTAGTAGAAGTGTCCTAAGGTGACCAGTGAGGCTCATAATGTGCTGGAAACAGTCCTGGACTGGTCATCAAGTGTTGTCACTTAGGAGAAAATATGTTGTAAGCAGTAATGCAATGCAAGTGCTAACTGTAACTCCTCAGAGATCTGATTCTAAGTCAGGTTCGGCCCCTGACCAACATTATAAACTAGGGCATTTTGCAGTTAAGGAAACTGAGACCCTGAGAAATCAAGCAAGTTATCCAAGGCTATAAATAAAGCCAAGACAATCTCAGTGGCACCCAGGGCTCCAATACTCTGCTCATTGTTCCTTCCTCTCTTTGTGTTCTGGCTCCCCTGCCTGACATACCTGACTCTTCTCTAGCTATCCTGGGTGTCTGTGTTCCTTCTGCTCTAAGTCTTGGATTCATTGATTCTATTTTCTCTAGGCTCTTGACCTCAGTAGCTTCCATCCCAGAATGGAATGCTCCAATGTGGTCTGGCCTCTCTGAGAGTCCTTTGGATTGCTGATGGGCTGCTCTCCAGCCTCTGCTACAGCCCCTTGGCTCTGTGTTCATGTTTATCTGAATGACCTTAACAATTCTTGTCCCATCAATGCCTCTCTGGCCAAACCCTGAGAGCCTTCCAGAAGCTTTGGCCTTTTCCATCAGGACACATACAGGAGTCTCTTTCTGAAACTACAAACCTTGTGACCAAAGGATAGGTTGATTAAGATGGAACCCTACCAAGATTCCATCTCTCAGTGTGATCCAGTATCAAAAAGGCCCAGGTGGAGAGGACATTGAACTAAGCTTGCTTCCACCCAGACTCCACCTCATCCCTCCTGCAGTTCCTTGGCTCTCTGCCTTCACCATTGACCTCCTAAGCCTTCATTCCAAAGGCCATCCACAGATTCTTTCCTCTTTCTTGTTGACTTTGGATACTTGGTTGTCTTGAGTTTTTGACTTCCCAAATTCACTGCATCATCTCTGGCTCATGGCGGGCCTCCTGGGAAGAAACTGGAACTTCTCATGAACCTAACCCATGCGTGGCCTAGGCAGATTAAGGACATAACTCCACACTCCCTGAATCCTTCCTCCCCCTCCCACCACCCAAACACTACTGGTCAGTTGTGTTGGGCAAGAAGTACACTACTCCTGTGCATATGTTCTAAGCTCTACTACTCCTTCTTTTAATAATCACAAAAATGGGGATCAAAAGAGCCACTAACATTCATTGAACATTCCATTGCTATTCAAGTTTTTAGGTCATTTATCTCATATAACACCATGAGAACTTTATGAAGATAGATACCTTGATTTTCCCCATATATACAGATGTGGAAAATAAAGCTTGAAGAGGCAGAGTACATTGTCAAATGTCAATACTAAGTGGTATATCAGGATTTGAAACCAGAGCTTCCCCAGTCTTTGATGATTCCACCATTTCCCTACATAGACAACTTCTCCTTTGGAATTCTAAGGAAAAACAAATTTCCCAATAGACATATTTTGCCACCTTCAAAAGTATTCCATTTCCTCAGCACATAAATGGATTTATAGAAGACAAACACCTCTTTACTTTTTATGGGACCCTCACTTCTAATTCTCTCCATCACAAAATGTGTTTCAGAGATACAAGAAGTATTTAGGCTCAATCACTTTCATTTCAACTATTTTAGAAACCCAACATTCAACTCTGAAAATTCTCCCTCAGCAGTAATTCAGACTATTCGCATACAAAGCAAACACTTAGGCAATCTAATCTGTCTAAACATTTATATTCCACCCAATCGTTTTAAAACTGTGGGTCCTGCCAACACTTTCTGAAGGACCTTGAAAGACGGTTCCCATGGCTTATTTTGTGTTGCATGAAAATATAAATGTCAGGATTGGCAATGGTTTATTAGGTCCCACTGATAACTACAAGTATAATACTTTGGGTCTTTTCCCAACATGGGTACTCCCACAACAGGCAAAAAAAAAAAAAAAGTCTTATTTGAGAATTCCTAGATTTAAGCCCTAACATCCATTACATTTGACTTCTTACAACTTCACTGAGATACTTGGAATGTAACTGCCAGCCAGATCCTAATGTTCAGCATTCTCCAGGCACATGGAGTTCCACTCTGCTCCTCGGTTGGAATGGAGGAAGTTCATCCCCAGGTTCAGGTCTATCTAGTCCTTCAGCTATGAGGAGCCAAGCCTAGAAGCATGAGGAGGGCTCCTCCCTAACAGCAGTCGGCTTATGTGGAGGGGTACCAGCATTTAAAGATCCAAGATTATATCCAGGCCTCCTGCAAGGTCACAGCTCTGCATTTCTCATTCTCAATAAAAGTTGATGGGTTGCTGACCTACCAATTCCACAAAAGTAGACAATCACCTCAATAACACTCTGGGCTTTCCCATTCCCTCCCCTTTCCACTTTCTCTTCCTTCATCTCATTTTCCTTTCACTGAACACTTCCCTCCTTCTCTCCCTGCCTCCTTTTCTTCCTCCCTCTCTCTTTTTACTTTTTTATTTGTACTGAACCCTTATCATAAGCCAGGCACTGTGCTATGTACTAAGGAGAAAGCAGGAAAACAATAAACACCATCTTTCTCTCATGAAGAATAGTTTCTAGATCTGAATGAAGGGAGCCTTATTGCTCATCTAATCCACTTTATCTCCCTCCTGAACACATAGCTAGACTACATTTCCTGGATCCCTTGTACTCAGGTACAATCATGTGACTAGACTGAGTTCCAGCCAATGGAATATGGATAAGAGCAAGGTGTGCGACTTCCAGACCTGGCCAATAAAAACTCCTGCAAAACTCCATATGTGTCCTCTCTTTCACCATAAACAGCCCCATGGCAGAGGATAGACTGAGGGTCCCTTGTGGATAGTGGATCCATAAGGAGGAAGGAACTGAAGTCCTCAAATGACTCTGTGGATCAGAGCATACCCTCCTACTTATTCCCTCTGATATGGTTTTGTTTGTTTGTTATAGTAATGAGCCTAGCATGATAAAATCCAAGTCAGAAGATTAAATTAATATATTCTGGTTTTCTGGCAAGCCTCCTAAGTCTCCTATTTCTATTTGCCTGAGAGTATTTAAATTTTGCCCAACTGAAGGATCTCAAACTTGGCCTGATTCTTCACATGAGTAGTAACCAACAGGTAGCAGCTGAGTGTTGTTTCTGCAGAATTTAACAAGGGTTATTTTAAAAACAATTCATATATGCCAAAGGAATTATGAAAAACAGTGGGTAAACTTAAAAAGTGCTAGAATAACCTAGACAGTCAAGGAAAAGATAAAAATTATATCCATAAGTTAGCAGTACACAAAAATAAATTGCATGTGGATTGAAAGTGAAATAATATAAGACACAAAACTTTAAAGCTTTAAATAGGAAAGAAGTGTTTAATAATAAACAGGTACAATGCAAAAGGAGAAGACTGAGAAAAATTGACTATATTTAAATAAAATCTCAGTTATAACAAAAGACTTCATAAACAAGAAGATAAGCAATAGTTAAAATGGGAGTCAGCAAATTATGGCCCATGGCCTATAATGTGGCCCACAGCCTGTTTTCATAAAGTTTTATTGCAACACAGTCATGTCCATTCATTTATGAATTGTCTATAGCTGCTTTCAAGCTGTAATGACAGAGCTGAGTGGTTGCAACAGGGACTCTATGGCCTACAACACCTAAAACATTTATATCTGAAGCTTTACCACAATGTTCCTAGGCCCTATGTTTGGAAGAAGTTATTTGCAATAAATGTAACTTACAAAGGGGTGTGTGTGTGTGTGTGTGTGTGTGTGTGTGTGTGCATGCGCGCTCGCGTTTCACTCATGTATGTGTGAGGCAAATGAGAGCAGCCTACATGCTCATCAGTGTGAGTCTAACAAATTACCAAGTACTTACATTCTGCAGTGTCATATCTTAGGAGTGGATTAGATTTGCATGTATTGACAAAGATAAATTTCAAATGAAAGTTATAAAGGCAAAATACAATGTGATTTTATGTTAAGAACACATTGAACAAATATTATTTGTTTAGGTGCATACTTAAGGCACCAAACTATAAGAATATGCAGGGAAGGATATTCATCACCTTCAGTAGTAGTTTATGCTCAGGAGAATAAAAAATATGAGTATGGTAAAACGGAAGCATGCATTCAAAATTAGTAGTGAGTGTGCTGTGATTTACTATTTCCTATGCTTTTCTAGACATTTGCAACATTCTAATATCAATGGTACTATAAAAGTAAAGCACAAAAAAGCCCATATCTGTAATCCTGGGCAAACCTGTATTGCTACCCAAATTAAAAGGCAAAGATATTGTGTCCTCCAAAACTTAGGGGGAGTATAGCTTTGAAATAAGATGCACCTAAGTTTAAATACCAGCTCACCATTTACTAGCTGCCATTTCAACTCAAAAGCCTCTTCCTCCTCACTTTGAGAATAAAGATAATACCTATCCTGTAAATTTATTATGAGAATTCAGTGAAATAATCTGAGGCAGGAGGACTGTAAGTTCAATAAAGCAGTTTGTACAATACTGACATAAAAAAAACAATTGTTCAATTAATGATAGGTATCATGCTTACTATTTTTATTCTTATAAATAAGGTCCTCTCTGAGCATACATTTAAACAATCAATATGAAAAATGAATAAGATCAATAATAATTAGAAGTTACCCTAAAACATAGGAAGTTTATCCAAATAGGTAAGAAAACCTTGGCTAGAGTTTCTTAAGTATGGCCTGTGAAAAGTAATTCATAAATGTGAAGAAGTACTGCATATTTAGAAGGGGGCCATCTGCACAGTCTCAAAAAGGTAAGTCCTGAGAGCACGAACTATCTCAGCCTAGGAATAGCATGTCCTGGACAAATGGGATGAGTGCTTAGCTTTTGGACATATGTAATCTGATCATTAAAAAAGTAATATCAGTCTCTCCAAGACATTAAGCCCTCCTAGGCTACCTATGTTCAAATTCAGTGGTCAATCTTTCAATAAAAATGTGGTAATATCAGTAACTACCATTGTGCTTGGAACTTTTACATATTATGTTGTGCAATCCTTATAATAATTCTTCAATAGGTCATGGTTACTACTCTATTTTATGAATAAGAAAACTAAGCCAGGCATGGTGGCACATGTCTGTAATCCCAGTGGCTCAGGAGGCTGAGGCAGGAGGACTGTGAGTTCAAAGCCAGCCTCAGCAAAAGCAAGGCGCTAAGCAACTTTGCGAGACCCTATCTCTAAATAAAAGGGCTGGGGATGTGGCTCAGTGGTTGAGTGCCCCTGGGTTCAATCCCCAGTTCAAAAACAAAAACAAAAACAAAAACTGAGGTTCTGCAAAGTTGAGTAAGATTTTATGAAGTCATACCCCATAAGTAGAAGGACTGAGATACCAATCTGTGTTTAATTCAGCCTTTGTCCAAATTATGTGCATTTCACCATATTACGCTACTTTCTCTTCAATTGGAATAATAACTGGCTTCCCTTATACATAATCCTTTATGGAGAAGAATGTTGGGACCAGCTAATGAATCTAGGTTATCAGGTGATTGTTTTTCTTACTTTTAATAATTTAGAGCTCATGCAACTCTAATTGTGCAGAGGAAAAATGGACTCCTTAATGTTGGATTCAGACAAGAGTTCCCCCTTTGGGGATGCTGCGGGGGTGGGGGGCATCTCTCTCTTCTCTCACTCTGCTATTCTGACATCTCTATAACTTCTCTGTTCAAGTTCAAAATATTTACTGTATAATTAAGACAACTGGAGAAAGAGAACACAGTTCACACACAAGAAGTTGGTCTAGGAGGGAATATAACTGACAATTATATGATACGATTACTTAGCTCAGTAAAGCATGGAAGACCTCCCTGAACACTTCTAGGTTACACCCACAAACCTGCAGGAACTTGACTCAGCAAACCAAATAGGAGTTGGCACAAATTATTTGGCACAAGTATTAACAGGCACCTCATATTTCTACTCGACAACCTCATAGTTCCACCATTGCTAGAGTAAAAGTAGAAAGGTCCAGTTCTGACCCAGCAATCTTTGTTGGCCAAGGTGTTAAACAAAAGCTTTTTCCTAGTTCCATGTCTTTATCTTTATTCTGATACCGTTTTAAAAAAGATAATTCATCCCATGACTTTCCAGCAGGCTTTCAAAATCTCTCTCCTATCTATGCACCTGATCCTTGACTCCAAAAAAAATAAAATAGAACAAAATAAAAAACAAAACAAACAAACAACAACAATAACAAAAACCTATTATAAACTTGTCATATAAGCTCTGGGGCTAGTTTTTAAACACTAATTGTTCAAAACACAAAGTGAAAATGTGTTACTAGGTGCCCAGCAAGCTTTGTTGTCAAAAAATACCAGCCAATTCATCATGTAAATATTTAAACATTTATTTTAGTAAAATCCTTTCTTGGAAGACTCATTCAGAGATAAGAAGGGTCACAATATGATCACTTAAACTATGGGCACCATCTTGAAGGTCTACAACATAACGCACAATTGTCATGTAATTCCAGCACAAGATATTTTCACAAGGATGCAGTAGCCTAAATTTTACATTTTCATTCATTATGTTTCTATTTTCCTCAAAGCTCTTCACCCCTTGAAGTAGAAGCCTCTACATCCTCCCTCACAACAAGGACAGACACAGCCTGAATAAAGTCTTTTCACTCATCCTTAATGGTTAAAATAGTGTTTTCTAAATCCCTGATCCCAGAAGTCAAGGTGGGTAGGGAATAGCTCTGGACCATGAATTGACTTAAGTTTGAGCCTGATTCCCACAAAGACTGTTTTTTAACTAGACCAGAAAGAGTGAAAATGTAAGTACACTTGAATGTACAGTTCTATATTCCACATTCTTTTAAAATAAGACTCCATAACAGTTATATTTTTAGGAAGCCAAAATTCTGTTCATCTGGATCTATTGCATCAATTTCAAGCCTGCTTAAAGAGACATATTTACCATTTAAAATAACTAAACCTAAACCTATAATACAGTACACATCAGCCAAGTGGTGGTGATGATTGTGATGCAAAGAAGATTATGCTGTAAGCATGCTTTGCCTGAGGCTGGGAACATAATCATTTTGCTCTTTTATAAGAAAAAAAATAGAGTATTTTCTTATAGCAACTGATCAAAATTGACATTACCAAGCTTAAGTTTTGATATAAGTTGTTCTAGCATAAATCAAACAAATGAAAAAAAATTCCAAGCATAATTTAACCCCTTTCTCAATAAACTGTGACTGTTAACAATCCTTTAGAAAAAGAACTCTAATCATATGGCTAAATGATCTTTCCTAACTCACCCCAAAACATTTCTGAGGGCCAGGATTCTCTAAAGATGAGAGAGGCTATTAGTACTATCAGTACATTTGCCTTCAAATCACCTCCAGATGGAAGAATCCCTCCAAAAAAAGCATCCATGTGCCTTGGTATTGGGTCATGGGGGTTAATTTAACTGATGGCTTTAATTGGCTTTTGCTAGTAGAAGCCGAGCTGTGTTTTTTCCTAAGTACCTGAGTCCTTGTTCTATTAGAGACAATTAATATCAGCAACAAACCAGTCATGGCATGAAAGTCATAGAAAGCCAATGCAGTATAGCTCAAGATCCCTAACCTCAAAATCGAAAATCCAACATGACAGTTTGAGTGGAAAATACCACACCTGACCTCATGTGGTAGGTCACAGTCAAAGCACAAGTGCAGTAAAAATATTATTAAAAATTACCCTCAGAATATGTGTATAAGGTATATATGAAACACAAATATATTTCATATTCAGACTTGGGTCCTAGGACATCCCTAAAATATTTTGTTATATATGTGAAAATACAGTTTTTAAAAAACATGAGATCCCCAAACACTTCTGATCCCAGGCAGATATAAGGGATACTCAACCTGCACTGCTCTGCTGAGATAAAGGGACACTATGTAGATTCTGAGCCACAGGCAGGAAGTCAACCACTCTGGGGCAGGGATGAGTATGAACAACCAAAACGGGAAACTGGCACGAAAGCTCCCAAGAAACTCTGTACCCCCCCCCCCCACAAGGCAGACCCTGTCTTCTCCTTAACACAGTATTTTTAAGAATTTATTCCTTGCTCACTCCAAGGAATACACATTGAGCCCTGATGGTGCAAGGAAAGCCACAAGACAGAAGAAGCCACTCTTCTTATGAAGCTTTCATTCCAAGGAAAGAAATGAACCAACTCCACAAATTCCTGATGTTTACAAATGCTGTAAAGGCAATAAACAGGGTAATGTGATAGAGAGTGGTGGGGGGTGACAGTGACACTTCTCAGAGGAAATGGCAATTGGATGTGGCACCTGGATGACAAGGAGGGGACCACAGGAAGATCTGGGGGTCAGATCATTGCAGGGAGCACTGCTGGAGGAGTGGAGAGAGCCAGTGTGCTGGCAAGGAGTGAGCAAGGGAAAGGCTGGGATGAGGTCAGAGGTCAGATCACACGGGGCATGGGAGGTTTTATTGGTTTGCTAGAGACACCATAACAAAATACCACACACTGGGTTGTTTACACAGGATAAACTTATTTTCTTGTAATTCTGGAGGCCGGAAGTCCCAGATCAAGATGCCAGCAAAGTTGGTTTCCTCTGAAGCCTCTCTCTTGGCTTGCAGATGGCTGCCCTCTTACTGCCTCTCTTCCTGGTCATTGCTCTGTGAGTATGCCTCCCTAGTATCTGCCTCCATATGTCCTAGTCTCCTCTTCTTTTAAGGACACCAGTTAGATTGGACCGAGGCCCTTCCTAATAGCCTTCTTTTAACTCAATTATTTCTTGAAGGACTTATCTTCAAATACAGTCACATTTTGGCATTCCCTGAGGAAATTAGGGTTCAAATATACCAATTATAGTTCAGTCCTTAACAGAGGTCATGGAAACAAACAAACAAAAACTTGTGGATTTTTTCCTAAACACAATAGGAGAGCAGAGGAGGATGTGAAGCAGGGTCACATCACTAGTAGTAATTGCCTGCAGTGCAGAGTGGACCATGGGAAGGCCAGGTGAGGTGGGAGGGCAATTTTCAGCAGCCTGGACAACAGAGGATGGTAGTACACACAAGAGATAGTATGGATGGGAGAAAAGAGTACAGACACAGGACATGCCTAGGAGGAAGAGAAGACAGGACTTGCTGATGGATTGAACAGAAGGGACAAGAAAATAAGGATGACTTCTAAGCATTTGGTTTGAGCACCTGGGTGGACTGAGATGGAAACAGCTTGTTTTATCATACACATGTACAAAAGAGAAACAAAACGTCCATGTGCAATGTTATGACCCTTTTTAAGTCTAGGAAAAGGATGTGTGGAATTATAAAGCAAGGCTAAGTGCACAGTTGGAAGGAAAATCAGCAACTGCACTCTGTAAATCCTAGAAACAGAACAGGAAGTATAGGGAGCAAAGCACTTTTCTAATTAGTTCAAAAAACTTCTTGGAAAAGGTCAGATTCTAGGAGCTATTCAAATGATGCACCCATGCCAGAGACGGTTGGATGTCTTCCCAAACCCAGCATCTTTTGTAATAATAGAATTTTTAACGGAGCTGAGGGTCATCTCCTTCTAAGATTACATTTCCAGGCTTTCCTTGTGGCTAGGTGTGCCCACGGGAGGCATGTATGGCCAATGGAATGTAAGCAGAAGGATCTTTTGCTGACCTCCTGGAAATTTCCATTAAAAAACAAAAGTTCTGTGCCCTTTCCCCATCACCTCCCCCTTCTTTTTCTCTATCCTGTCTCCTGATTAAATATGATGGTCAAAACACTGGCCGTCTCTTGGAACCTAAGGATTGGGACTAACCCTAGGGATGGGAGTGATGTGTTAGAAGGTTCCAGGTCTAGAGCACAGCATCATTCCACCACAGAATCATCTTCCTATGGGTTTTTAACTAAGCGAGAAATTCACTCTGCCTTGTTGAAGCCACTCTGTTTTGGGTTTCTGCTACTTTAACAGTGGACTGAAGAGGAGCTGATGCAATAGGCAGGAGATAATTGGCACCTTGTGGTGGAGAAATTACACAATGTTTCAGGCATTTTTTAAACTTAGTGATAACTACTTTCTAACAGATCTCTCCCAATCCCATGATATAAGAGAGTCATAAAGTCTGTGTTGGTTTCCTAAGATGAAATCATGAGAGAGAGAGAGAGAGAGAGAGAGAGAGGTGTGTAAAATTGCAGGAGCAGAAGAACTTGGGTTAAAGGAGACAGGGTTGTAGGGGCCATTGTCTGAAAACCACTGCTCTAAGTGACAGTGATGCGTTGTCCAGCTGACAGCCTCCTAGGGTCTACACTTGAAATCCTTCCTCAAACTTTTAGGGGTTGTATGAATAGTAAGTATTTGCAGGGTGAAGGCAAGCTGTACACATGGGGAACCATCAATGCTGGGCATCAATTTGAGGGTACATGTATTAGAGAGTCAAATAGCAGAAGTCAGTGTGCGGGGCTCTAGCTAGCCCATATTCTCAGTGTAGCAGGGCCTGCATGCTACACCGTCATCTGTCACACATATTTGTTTGTTTAGAATCAAAGGAGAAATGCACACATAAACACATACACACACACACACACACACATACATACATACACACACATACACACAATACTCAACAATGGTGTCAAGGTCATTCAATGGGAAAAAAATAGTCTCTTCAACAAAGAGAGCTGGGATAACTGTACATTCATATGAAAAAGAGTGAAGTTGGACCCCTTCCTCATACCATTTATAAATATTAACTCAAAGGCCTATATGCAAAATCTATAAAATTCTTAGAAGGAAATATAAATCTAAATTGTCATGACCTCGAATTAGGTGGTGGTTTCTTAAGTCTGACAACATGAAGCAAAAGAAAAACTAGATAAATTGAACTAAAGTTGAACACTTTGGTGCTTGGGATACCATCAAGAAGGTGAAAAGGCAAACCAAAGAATGGAAGAAAAATACTACCAAAGCATATACTTGATAAGTACCCAGAATATAAGAAGAATACTTCTAATGTAATGATAAAAAGACAACAAATGATTTGAGTAAACATTCTGCCAAAGAGTACATACAAATAGTCAGTCAAATAGTCAGTAAACACATGAAAAGATGTTCAACATAATTAGTCATTAGGGCAAAACAAAATAAAAACACTATGAGGTACAACTGTACTCCACACTAGGATGGCTAAAATTTAAAAGATAGATAATAACAAATGTTGACAGGGATGTACAGAAATCGAAATCCTCACATAATACTAGTGGAAATGCAAAATGGTACAGGTGCTATAGCCCTTTCCCAGTTCCTCAACAAAGTACTATATTACAGAGTTCCTATATGACCCAGGAACCCACTCTTAGGTACATAACCTAGGAACTGAAAACTTGCCCACACAAAAACTTGCACATGAATGCTCAGAGCAGCAGTACTCATAATCTCTAAAAAATAGGAACAACTCATAGGTCCATAGCAGATAAATGCATAAACAAAACAGGATGTATCTATATAATGGAATAGTATTTGGCAATCAAGGTAAGTGAAGAACTAATGTACACTATTATGGGGAGGACCCCTGAAAATATATTAAGCTAATTGAAGGACTCTAGTCACAAATTGCCATATGCCATGTGATTCTAGTTATATAAAATATCCAGAACAGGAAAATTCACAGAGTAAAAAAGTAGATTAGTGGTTATAGGGGATGGGGGGGGTGGTAACTGGGAAATAAGAGGATTTGGAGAGATGATGGCAATGTTCTAGAATTAAGTTGTGGTGATGGCTACACAACATTGTGAATATACTAAAAACCACCAAATTGCACACTGTGAAATAGCCAAAATGAGGAATGTTATGGGAACTTTACTTCAGTTAAAAATAAATGAAAATGAAGAAGAGAGCTATCTTGACCTTTTAAACCAATACCAAAAAATTGTTTCTACCCTATTTCAGTATGCACTTATGCAGGGGGCGGGGAGAGTCAATGTGAAATCATGTTACTTGACTTGAATCCAATGATTCTGAGAAAGTAGCAAGTTAAAAATATGATCTAAATCTCTATAGGCAGGAAAGGGTTAAGGAAGGAGTAACGCAGCAGGCCTGTGATGTGCAAATCCTGCATATTCCAAAGAAAGGTTTGAGCTAAGGATTGACCCTTGGTGGTCTCCTGGGAGATAACCTCCAACCCTCAGAACAGGGTTGCTTTGGTATGCCTGAGAATCCCCCACACCCCTGTTTACAGTGGATGCCTGTTTAGTATGCCCAAGGCCTAAACACACTGGACCAATGTGACCAGTTAACTTTATACTAGAAATGTTATTTATGGTGAATGATTGTCTTACTATGGGGGCTAAAGGGGATGCAAGTCTAAGTACCTGGGGCAAATCACATGAGTGCTGTATGCCTGTGTGACCGACCCCAGTGAAAACCCTGGACATCAAGGCTCGGGTGTTCTTCGCTGACCCACACAGTTCACATATATGTGTGAACTAGGCATGTCCCTCTGCAATATCACTACTAAAAGACACCTGATCTTGTGCTGGTTTCTCCTAGACTTTACTCCATGTACCTTCTCCCTTTGCTGATTTTACTCTGTATCCTCTCAATGTAATAAACCATAACTGTGAGTATAAAAGGTTTTTTAAGTCCTGTGATTCCTTCTAGCAAACCATCAATGTGTGTGGTCTTTGAGACCCTGACACACTTAAAGGTTTAGTATGTTGGCATATCCAGTGTATCTAACATACAAGTCAATCACATGGATGCAGAGACTGGACAAAGCACTAAGTCACATGTGGGAAAGATGAAACCAGCAGGCCATAGGGTCACTGCTTTGACTGGGACAAGATGGCAGCCAACCCACTGAGTGCAGGACTTGAGTACACTGGCTGCCAGTCTTACAAGTGGCTATGGAGGAGGTCTTCAGCAGCCCACAGGCCAGAGGAAATGAACTTTTGGTTAAGAAGAGCAACCCTCAAGGCAGGAACCCTGGGGAGGCCCCTTGAACAAAGGAAGCAGAGTGGTCCCCTCACCTGGACAAAGATGGTTTCAAGAGGAGGGCCTCAGAAGTGGCTGCAGAGAGACCCTTGGAGAGAGGTAAAGGGAAATAATTCTGGGACGGTGCTTAAATATCCTTCCAGACATGAAAATGCCAGCTTAGAAATTTGAGAAATTTGTGCTTCTATTTCAGACTGATATTTCCAAAGAATGCTCTGTAAAGAAGTGTAACAGGATATTTTTTAAATGTTTCACATATCATACAAGGATCTACAATAAGTTTAGGAGATATTCGGTTAAGCAATTTTAAATAGTTTCTTTGTTGTTCTTTCTTTGTAACCACAGGACTACTCAAAGCTTTAGGATGCTAACACACTAAGGCTCAGGTGTGCTTCAAAAGCAGGAGCACCAAGAATATGACAAGTAACACTCCCAACTTTATTTGGTTATCAAATTCTTTTTTAATATTTATTTTTGTAGTTGTAGTTGAACACAATAACTTTATTTTATTTATATGTGGTGCTGAGGATCAAACCCAGAACCTTGCACTTTCGAGGTGAGCGCTCTACTGCTGAGCCATAACCCCAGCCCCACCAAATTCCTTTTTAAGCAAAATATCAGAGATGTGCCGGACATGGTGATGCAGGCCTATAATCCTAGTGGCTTGGGAGACTGAGGCAGGAGGATCGGGAGTTCAGAGCCAGCCTCAGCAAAAGCGAGGTGCTAAGCAACTCCGTGAGACCTAGTCTCTAAATAAAATACAAAATAGGGCTGGGGAGGTTGCTCAGTGGTTGAGTATTCGTGAGTTCAATCCTTCAGTATCCCCCCCCAAAAAAAAATTCAGGGATGTACTATTTTATCGGATAAATTGCTCATGTAGTAGAAATAGAAAAACATACTCTGCAAAACACATATGCCTTCTCTCCTGAACATTTTTGTGTTTGCTCTGCTTTATTATCTTAATTTCTTAGTAAATCACCAGAGAAGCAAGAAGGTAGACTAGAATGATCACAGGCTTTTAAGAAAAATAAACCTGGGGTGACCTTGGTTTCTCTGGATGTGGTAATCATACCTCTCAAGGTTGTTATGAGGATAAAATTGAAATAAAATATTTTAATAGCTTAGCAAGGGGCTGCCATAAGAGAAGGCATCAATGAGTGTGTAGTTCCCTTCCTTTCTCATCTTAATGCCTTCAAACTCTGATGGATCCTACTCTGGGGAAGGCAGGCGTCTTCACACTTCCTGCACTGACAACAGAAAGACACACACTCCAGTCAGCCAGACAGTGGTGGTGGCCACCAGCTGACCCGGGATCAGGGACCTGGAGTGCTGGGACAGCAGTGAGAGGGAACTCAAGAAGGTTAGACTTGGAATGGACTGTGAGGGAGGCCCTTCCCAGCAGGGCAGGCCCTAGGCTTAGTGGCACATGTGGCCATCACTTGGCTATTCAACAGCTTTCTCTCTTCCATCTACTTCTCCTGGACTACCTCCCTCCCCATCAGGGGTGACCTTGCTAAGAAGGGTGATGACAGCTACCATGTCCCAGGTTAGGCTTCAGATAATTTATTATAATAATCTCATCAATCTTTCCATCAACTCAGATTAACAAATAAAGACAATGAGTGGTTGGATATCTTTGAAAGTCACAACTAGTATGTGGCAGAGTACAGATTGGAACCTCCATATGTCTGGCTTAAACCCATGTTAACCATTGCCATGGACTCACTGTGGACCCCTCCTTCCGCACAATGGGCCCTTCTACTTCCAGCCCCACAGCCAATCCCGGGGGTGGTCTTGGCGAGGCAGCTCCCCCATATCAAGAACCCATGGTTTGAGTGTCATTGAATGTCTCCATCTTCCCATCACTCCATCCTCATACAGTAAATTGCAGGGGGTCCACTCAGACACCAGTAAGGCCTCTGAAGACTGGTAACAGTTTGGGTTGGAATTTGAACTTTGATGTGTTGGGCAAGAAGATAAATCGAGCAAAATGTTCTGTCCCAGGGTGGTACACAACTGACCATGGGATCTCCATTTTCCCATCACCCCTCAGCTCTGGGTTAGAAGGAACGTTTCCTATCTCCTTATAGTTTTCCCCAGAATCCTTATCAGAAAACACTTACCACCTTTCACCAGCAGCTGAGCAAGTGGGGAAAGAAACTAAAGGAAAACAATGTAGGACCACTGGTGATAAATGGAAAAGAGGTGTCACAAAAAGCTTTGTGTGTTTATTGCCTTGGCCAAGGAGAGAAAATAGTATTTATTGGAAACGTGTATTTGATAGCATCTGGATCCATTTAGTAAGCATATTTATTTCATAACAACATGAGCTCATGATGCCAGGATGATTAATGAGCTTTTATATTCTACCACTTTTTTGCATAAATCTGCAAGTCCATTAGGGAGATTAATTATCTGAGATGGAGCAAATATGCATTTGGGTTTCTTCTTTGCAGCAGGGATCTCCTACATAGAATACACTTCACCACAGAGGGGCTGGAAAACACTGGAACCCCTTTGCACTTCTTCAAAAGCAGGAGCACCTGAATCCTCTGACAATAATGCTGTGGTTCTTAGGTAATATAATTGGGCTTCCCGGGGGGAGATACAGAATCTTCAGGTTGGACAAGAAACAAGAAAGGAGGAAAGAGAATTGGGGCTGAAATTTTAGTGATAAGACTGAAAATTTTAGTGCCAAACATATTTTTCAATATGTGTAACACTATCATATATTTCAACTACACTGGAAATAGAACACACTGGAACAGAAATGCTGTCCATCAATGATGTCTCTTGAACTCCAACCAGGAGAGTTTAGGGCCTGGAGCATGGGTTGTCATGGCACTGTCCAACTTCTGAAAGGAGCACAAGGCCCCTCCTTCCCCTTCACGCCTCGCCTGGTGAGGGGCAGCAAGGCAATCCCAGCCAAAGGCCCAGCTGCTCACAGCCAGATGGGGCAGAGCTCATATTCTCTTTCACTAAGAGGAGAGAGGCCCTGGCCTTTGTGTGCTACAGCCCTATAGGTCACCACACTCCCCCGGTGATTTCTGGGATGAGGTGGTCACCTCGGGAGGCATCCTACCCATGAAAAGACCAGGAATGCCCAGCTTGAGCCAGTTTTGCCCTCTAGCACCTTAGTGCTCTTTCTTGGAGATGGGTCTCTCTTGGATTCTTGTCCTGTGATTCTAAAGGAAGTAGCTAGTGTGGACCAGGGAAAAGCAACCAGGCAGATCTACTTCGGGTTTAGGCAAAGCAGTGTCAGAGGACTCACGTTTCCTGGTGGTCTGTGACTGACCCAGATACCAGTAAAATATCTTCCCTGA
Organism: Urocitellus parryii; assembly: GCF_045843805.1. Classification (NCBI taxonomy): domain Eukaryota; kingdom Metazoa; phylum Chordata; class Mammalia; order Rodentia; family Sciuridae; genus Urocitellus; species Urocitellus parryii. The sequence continues at coordinate 114,928,229 of NC_135536.1, read as the reverse complement.
GGACCCAAGACACCAGTATAGGACCCAGTTATGAGAAAATGTCACCAAGATGTATAGCATTAAATGTAAGATTTCTGTGAGGGACTATCAGTAGTAAGATGGAAAAGCCTTAAATGGAAGACTCTAGAAGAGGCAACCCATTCAAGATCCAAAACCCAGTATCTATCAGGCCTCCCAAAACAAACAAACAAAAAAAAGCAGAAACCTCATCTTAAATGTGTTCTATACACAGAACTGGCTTGTCTGAACTCCACATTTAAAAGTCAGCAGATAATCTTAGAGGTCGTTTATCACTTACCTCCCCTTTCCCTCTTTAGCTAAAGCAGACAACAGTGTTGGACAGGGATTTGTAAAAACTGAGCCCATGCTGAATGCCCACTTCCTGCTCTTATCTCTAAATGGTGTCTGGGAGGACCCTACTTGATGGTTCTGGCCGTGATGGGAAATGTATGGTGTTTGGAACTGGTGGTAGCTGGGTGTTAGTGCAGTCAATCTGTACTGACTGTCAGTCACTTGTGGAGTTTTTAATAAACACATTTCCCAGTGTTTCCCCCAGAGTCTCCTCCTTAGGAATCAGAATGGTGAAGTTATGAGAGACTGAAAATAAAATCCAGCTATGGGTTCTGGTTCCAGTGCCATAAATGCAGACCTTATAGCAGGGAGTGCAGGACCTTGTTTAGGCTGCCTTTTCCGGGGACCAAGCCATGAACTCCCAGGGAAGCCTGGGGAGGGGCTGCAAGGCCCTCCTGACTTTGGTACAACAGGAAAGTAGGGCATAGCCAGCAGGCCCAGCATTTGTGGGGGACACAGTGTAGGAAAGGGGAAAGGTGGGTATCAGTCAGCTTTATAGCTGATGATCTCAGTCAGCTCAGAGGAAGTGGATGAGAGATCAATACATATCACTTTCCCACGAGCCAAACGGTGGCCCCCAAAGGGATGCGCCAGCAAGCTAAGCAAAAGCAGGAGTACATTTGGGGACAATAAGCATAAACCTACACTACTTGCTTTGCCAATTCACTCTCTCAGCAAACCCTCCTGCAAACCATCCTGCTTGGATCTTGGGTGGGAGTAGAACCTTTTGGAGGTGGTGTGGCCCCATCTCATACACCAAGCCAGTCATTCCTGCTCTGAGAAGCAGTCCAGAGCAGCAATGGTCTGCGGCTCTCTGTCTCCCTGACTGGCATTTCCAGCTACGGGTTCTGGCTCCAGTGCCTCCTTCTGGCCTCTTTGGTTCTCGGGACCCTCCGGCCTTCCCTCCTGAGCTCACTAGGACTTGGCTTCCCTATTTGGGTGTCGATGTTGCTCTGCCTGCCTCCACCCTCCACCACTCTGGCATTCCCTCCAACATGGGGTACGATGCTCTGTCTGACCCCAGGCTGATGGCTGAGAAACTCTGACAGGGACAGGAGATAGTGACACTTGGCAGCTCACCTCTCACATGTGGCAGAAGTCCCTGTGTGTAAACCTACTATGACTTTAAATCACAGGCTCTGAAAATACGTCCCCAAACAAACCAACTCTGACCTTGCTCCCACAGACAGACCCTCCAGTTTTTACTGAAACCAGAACATTTTGAAGTTGCTGTGGTGGACCCTGTGAGCATCAGGAAGTGGAGTTTAGGCCCCCAGAAGACCCCCACACAGGAGGGATCAGAAGGCATCCTATCCTATCTTTCTAATGGCATATTCTGCAAAGAATGAGTGACATTTCCACCCATCCCCCAAGTTCCACTGCTTAGAAGAGAAGATATTTACTTTGTAGGTATCCAGGCAGGACACAAGTTCAAATAAGTTAAAAAAAAAAAAAAACCTCAATTTTAGAAATTCTGCATTGTAACTTCAATTTCAAACTACTGGAAGAAGTCTCCAAGTAGCTCAGAGACAATAGTTTTCAAGAGATATTAAATTATTTCTCAAGAAAAAAAGCACAAGAATGATTTTAATGTTCCTGTGGAGAAAGGTCAGCACATTATAGCAAGGAGAAACTTGAAATAGGTACAATTTTATCATTCCCAATTTGCAGATGGGAAACTGAGGTCCATAAAAAAGTGAGGTCAACTTGCCCAAGATCATGCAGTCATAAAGTTAAGAAGTCAAATCCAGACTGTCTAAAATCAGAGTTAACAACTGCATTCACTACACTTGGCTACCTCCATAACAAAATCAACTGAAATATTCATTGACAGTAATTTTAAGTGAGTTACTGTTGATACATTCAAAACAATATTATGTAGGCCTAAAATGAGGACTGTTGAGAAATAAAAGCAATTTGGAAAAGTGCTTGTGAAATAATGTGAAATTTTAAAAAGGCAGAATAAAAGATGTATAGAAACTTGATAAAATTATGAAAAATATACCTATGTTATAAATCAAAAGAAAATATTTATCTATGGAAGTATGCATGATGATTGGTCTGGACCACAGCAGAAGTCCCATGCATGCCAATTAATATCAACATCTAAGACTTGAAGCCAGCTAAGACATTTAATTTTTTTTTATATTTTCATTGGTGTATTATGATTATACATAATAGTGGGATTTATTGTTACATATTTGTACATGCACACAATATAACAATATAACTTGGTTGATATTGTTCCCCAAACTTCAGTCATTTTTCAAGATCCCCAGGAAATTGATTCCAACATTCCATCACGTTCAGAGACCTCTGAGAATTCAGAGCCAGGTGAAGGAGTCTGAAGAAAATAAAGCTCCCTCCACCCACAATCAACAATGGCAAGTAAAAAGGTTTATAAAATCTGAAAATAGTTTTAATTAGCAAAATATAATACACGATTTATAAAGAGAAACATAAATGATCAAAAAATTCAAAAATATTTTAAAAATTAGGATGTAATTTTTTACCCATTGGAAGGGCAAAGACAGAAGAGAAATGATCATTCTCAACAAAGGTATGTCCAAAGACAATGACTAAAACATTTTTTTTAATTTATATATGATAGCAAACGTATTTTTAAATAGCAAAAATCTTATAAACAACCTAGAGAGACATCAATAGGTGACTGATAAAATATATCTAGCTATTAAATGGGTAGGACTTCGAGCTGCTAAAATTCACAATTTTAGGTCTTTCTTTGTTGGCTTAAAAGCTATTTGCCATATATTGCTAAATGCAGAAAGATTCAGTAAGTGAAACTGGAAACAGCATGATTCCAGTTCTTGTTAAAAAGTAAAATAACATGTAAAAGCAAATGTTAATGGTAGTTAACCTGAATGATGGAATTGGAACTGACTTTTTTTTTCTCTCTTACTACCATTAGTCTCTATTTCTGCTTAAAAACAAAGAAACACATTCCACCCCCAACTTTTAATGAAAAGAAAATTTTAGGTAGTTTGGGGAAAATGATCTTAGTATAAAGAAGTGTCCCTCTGTTCTGCAGCAAAGGCCCAGATTGTCTTCAATAAAACAAGTTCTATCTACAGCTCCCCTTCTCCTTCAGCAGATTCTTAACCCTAAAAGGGAACTAAACAAACTTTCTTTTGCACAATGGCAGAATTTCAGAGCAAAAAGTCCCCTGGTGATAATTTCAGGAGCTGGGAGTGGATTCCTCAGGAAGATGTTTATCAAAGGTACTTTGATGCCATTTTAGAACTTGCCAGCACAATCCATTTATTTTATGATCTTGCTTGTAATTTCTTAACTTTGGAACTTAATTGAGTTCTTGTATACTGTTCTCCCGCCAGACATTACACGAAGAGTAAAAGCCAGACAAAGTAATCAAAAAGAACACATTATACCCTCTAGATTTTTACTGGCAGCTTTTCCTCGTATCCTAGTACCTTCATGGAGAATTTCAGAGGAGAGGAATTGATAAGTGTTAGGAGTTTAAAAAGCTGAACTCTGCCAATTGATGTGCTGAGAGACTTAGTGGGAAAGGTGATAAGAAACTTCTATAAATATAGCACCATCCAACTATCCCAAGTCTCCTGATGTCCCTGTGCAGTTCTGAAAGCGCCTGAGTTAGGAAAACCTAACTGGAGAGAGAAAAAACATGATTTTCCAGAACTCTGTTCAAGGAGGGCTTTGCAAAGGGTTGGAAGGCCTCTGATGAGGGGCTTATGGTGCTCATGATGACCACAGGAGGTCTGCTGAAGTGACAGTAGGTGGTCACTCAAATGGCTTCTAAAGTGGGCTCCTGTTGAGGACATTGTTTTCATTCTGCTCAATGTGGCCAGCAAGTTCCAACCAGAGGTGAAATGTCCAAACTGACAGGGAAGCTGCTGCCCCTGCCCCCAGAGGTCCTCCTTTCTCCCTCTTCCCAGCATAATTCTCCTCTAAAGACTGTAGAGCAAATATTTAAAGAATATGAAGCATCTGCAGTCCTTAGCTTGCCCCTATCAAGCAACCAAGTATTTTGAAAATAAACACTACAAGATGACCTCAGTTTTAAAACCTCAAAATATGGTAAAACATTTAGAACAGTTCCATAAACAGTCAGCCTTCCCCAGCCTCCTCTTTTAATTACTCTCCTTTGTGCTTCTTGTCCCTGAGGAACAGCTCAACAGGCTGGAACACAACTAAGACCAAGATTCGTGAAAGGCCAGGGAAGAGCCAGAGAGCAGCAGGCAAGGGCAGAAGAAAGGGCCGGTGCAGATGCTGGTCCAAGGTTGAAGGCCAAATGAGGCTCAAGGAGTCAGGACTAGGGAAGCCACAGAGGGGCAAAGGAAACAGGCGCTGTGCCACCCAACTTATTTCTGGTAGATGAGGCCTGTCTACCTGCAGCTGCTTCTGACAACTTGTTGTAATGTATCTGTCTGTCTATCTATCTATCTATCCATCCATCTGTCCATCTAGGAAGTTTACTGATATGGCTGAGGTCACCATCTATCAAACAAGTCCCGGTCTTTTGACTTTCTGCCATTGAAGCATAACCAAGTTGTAATTAGTCTACCTAATCTCAGGTTGTCTAAGAGATGATGGCCCAGGGGTGAGGGCTAGGATATCAGAGAAGGAACATATCAATCCAAGGGAGCCTAGAGATTGCCCACAATGGGAGGGATCATTGCAAAGGAGGTCAGAAGCTCTCAAGGATAATGAGCACCTCTGACAGGTACGGGGTTGAGCAGCTTCCATACTTCATCTGATCTGAGCATTCATCTTGCAAAGTAAGCATAACTATTCCCATTTCACAGAGGAGGAATCTGAGGCTCATGGCATTTAATAAATGTGTCCAAGATCACATAGTTTGCAAGGAAATAAAAACTGTATTTGTTCCATAGCCAGGCTCTTTTGGAGAGTCATACAGAAACCACAGCCATCTAGAAAGAAAGTCATCACTGGCCTTGAAGTCAGGAGAAGAGGGTTCTAGACTGGGTCTCAATGCTTAGTTACCTAATCTCCCTGTAGGGATTGCTGATGAGATCATCAATATGCATACTGATGGCATGGGAGAGGGCAAGGGCAATGACAGCCAAAATGACAATTTCGATAACTCTGAAGGGATCATTGAGATCGAATTCAAAGTTATCTAGTCCTCAAGAAGGGCACCAACATCAGGGTAAGTGAGGAAGGTAGAAGAGGGGAGGCCCTGGGCTGAGGCCCCCAACTGGCTGGCTGGTCTCAGGAAAGAGTGGGCCTGAGCCAGGGTCATACCAGGGACCCAACAACAAAAGTTTTGCTTTTCCAGCCATGCCAGAGATTGAAATGAAAAGTTGGCATTGGCCCAGAGTTGAAGAGAAATTGGCCATAAAACTCCAGACTGGGAGAAGTAGAATCAGTCACATTAAAGGAAGATATATCTAGGAAGGAGTAGAATCAAAGAAATGAAGCATCAGCAGGTGAAAAACAAAATAATGAGAACATACAACATGTGGCTAATTTCACAGTACACACAGATAATACCCTGATCCAATAGCAAAGTAACTGGTGTGTTTTTAAGTGGGTAGTGCACAACAGTGATGGGTGGTTAATAATGGAAGGGTTTTTGGGGAAAAAAAAAAAAAGCTCTGTTGTGATGTTCTGCCTCATCTTAGGCCCAGAGCTATGGAATTGGCCAACTAGGGACTGAACTTCTAAAACCATGAGCCAAAATAAAAATTTTCTCCTCTAGGTTGTTCTTGGCAGGTCTTTTGGCCACAGTGACAAAACAAAAACAAAACAAAACAAAACAAAAAAACAGTTAGCCAATACAGAATCTAACACCAAAGTCTGAAGAATAGCATCAGGGAAAGGCAAGAGGATTTTCAAGGAGAGGATGGCAGGCCATAAATTTTTTGAGCATCAAAAGATAATATAAAGAAAACGAAAAGACAAACAACAGAATTGGAGTCGAAAACATTTGCAAACCATTTATCTAATTAGGATCTAGCATTCAGAACTGTCATGGGTGCATAAAGAAGCTCTGGTCAGTGGCAGACCAGAACACATAAACTTATATCAGCTAGTGACATCATAGCCAACTTAATTTCATAGCACAAATTATGATCTTTGTGCAATGGTGAAATCACCTAATGATGCATTTCTCAGAATGGACCCCTGTCATTAAGCAACACATGACTGTATAAAAAATTCTTGTAACTAAACAATGAAAAGACAAAACAACCCATTTTTTTAAAAAAATGAGCCATGGACTTGAAAAGGCTTTTCTGCAAGAATATTCTTTTCTGAAGAATAGCAGTCAACAAGCACATGAAAAGCAGCTCAGCATCACCAATCATTCAAGAACTGCAAATTAAAACCACAACGATATGCCACTTTATATCCACTGGTATGGCTACGATTTAGGAACAAGAGTGGAGAAAGGGAAAAGACAAAGGTGTGGAGGAAACTGGCTGATCGTTCACTGTGTGAATTCCAGCTCAATAAAAATTAGAAGATGAACAGAGGCCTAAAAAGGACAGGACAATATGTATGATACTGGAAGAGAACACAAGGTAAGAAGTAGCAGAGTAGGAAGGAAGGAAGAACACTCGGTGTATTCTAATGACATTTCACAGGTATTCTCACTGAATTCTCACAAATGACTCCAGGATGTCCATGTTATCCATTCCATTTTTCAGATAAGAAAATGGAACCTCAGAGCCATTAAGAACCTACTCACATCCTAATATAAATGGCAGGGCTGGGAGGAGGCTTCTCCACCAGTTACCAAAATAATAGCAACCAAGATTAGGACTTCAAGGATTAGGATGGTTTCAGATACACTGAAAACTGGACCCTTGATTTTATGGCACTTTTACAATGTGATAACACATAAAAACCTGTGATAAAATTTTATGTCTATGAAGCCAGGGACACAAAGCCTTGGCCTGCGCTGAGGATAATGCAGGACAGGTGCGGCGCAGATTTATGCAGGCTGCTTGGCCAACTCCTTCAGCCTTGCTCTGCGTAACAGCTTCTCTGATCTAAAGACAAACACTAAAAATGGCTTGGCAGGAATGTGTGTCTTGCCCCAGAGGCACAAACTAATAGGGACAAAAGGTCTCAGGAAGGCTTCACAGGTCACCTGGTCTGAGCGAGTTCAAAATCACACCCACTGAACAGATGTATCTGAATCACCTGGGGAGCTTGTTAAATGCAGATTCCTGGGCCCCACTCCAGACATCAGGGGAGGGGGTAAGGCCCCAAAATGAGAATTTTTTAAAAGTTCCCCAAGGGAAGCCCTTATATGTTATTTGTGAGATTGTAAAATGGTATAGCCATTTCAGGAAACAGTTTGGCTGTTTCCTAAAAAATTAAACCCAGAGTTACCATATGACCCAGTAATCCCACTCTAGGTATGGACCCAAGAGAAATGAAAACGTTAAGTCCTCACAAACACTTGTACTTAGATATTCCTAGCAGCATATTCATCGCTTGCGAAGCCCATCCAATGGGCCAAATGTCCAACAACTAATGAATGGATAGACAAAATATGTATATCTTTACAATAGAATAGTATAAAGCAATAAAATGAATGAACTGCTGATGCATACTGCAACATTAATGAACCACAAACACGTTATATTAAGTAAAAGAAGCCAGATGTGAGAGACCATATATTGTATGATTCTACTTATACAGAATGTCTGGAAGAAGCAAATATGTAGAAACAGAAAGTAGATAGATTACTTGTTGCCTCAAATGGGAATGAGAATTAACAGGACATGGAGGATATCACTGGCATAAAGAAAATATTCTAAAACTGATCTATGTGATGGTTGCACTAAACTTTACTAAAACTGAATGAATTGTACCATGAAATGGGTGAATTTTATGATGTATAAAAATGTGCCTCAATAGGTTTGGGGGGTGTGTGTGTATGTGTGTGTGTGTTTAATTCCTCAGGTGATTCTGATCCTCTGGCTGATTTGGGATCCACCAAATTTCAATATATTCATCTTCAATGAGGAAACTGCAGTCCAGAGAGGAGAATGATTCACCTAGAGTCACAAAGTGAGTTTATACAAAGGCAGAACACCTCTGATCTGTGTCTTCACAAAGGGAAACAGAGCGCTGGGGATGACCTGCTGAAATTAACCCAAGGGGCCTGCCAAACTCAATGAGTCAGTCCCCATTAAGCCCCTTTCCCCCTTCCATAGCAGGAAGTGGGCTTGTTTTGCTTGAGTGGTCCAGGAAAGGGGCTCAGGAAGCAGCTGTAGGGCAGTGAAAGGATCATAGGCTGGGAGTCAGGAGGCCTGGGTTCAAACGCAGCCCTGGGAGTTGATGGTGACCCTGGGCTGGCCCCTTCACCTGCCGCAGTCTCAGCTCATTCATCTATCTGCAAATAGCATTGATGGCCTCGTAATCACAGGATCATGGTAGAACCAGTAAGGAAGACATCAAATAATCCATACAAGAGATGGTTCCAGATGATTTCCTTCCTACCTGATCTGAAACCACAGGCATCCAGCTCACTTGTTTATCTACAAGCCTCAGCTAGAGCATCCCTTCCCTCCTGTAGGGCGGTCCTGTTCCCTGACACAGGCGCTGCACACCCACCCTAATCTGGTCCCAGTCTGGGTTTGATCTAAGTTCCCAGGTGTCATAAAACTCTGGAAAGGTAGAAACAGGACTGTAGTTTTGTACAGATATGAGAGCCCCAGACTGTGAACAATATATATTTAAAAAATAACAACCTTCCAAATGAACACCGACACATCAAATACTGGATTGGGTGTGGTGTTATTACAAGACCAAGAGAATGTAAAACATCCTGTAATATATCTCAGTAGGAAATCTTTGCCAAGGGAAAGAAATCTGTCTTCTATCTAAGAGGAATGTTTGGTAATTGTTTGGGCCTTGGATAAACTCAGGCCATACATTTTGGCCAGGCGTTTACATTACTGGCTAATCATAGAGCCTCAATGTGAATACAGACATTGTGGGGCAAGAAGAGTCACCTACAAAGTTGGAGTCATGGCAGCTTGAACACTCACAGCACAGGAAACATTTAGACCAAGAAGCTTTCACAGAAGGAAAACTGTAAACACTGAGCAACCCACCTACTTGGATTCTGAACTCTCAGCCGGTGTCATCCATGTGGCAGAAGGTGAAGGTGAAAGGGGACCTGTCCAATGCTGTGTGCTCAGGCCACGTTTTGTTTGCTTCACTAGAAGAAAGAGAAATCTGACTTCTTTGAGAAAGCTCTTAGTGCCGATCCTGATTAGCTCCTGGTAACTGAGCTGGACAGCGACTCACAGGAATTCTCTATAAAAAGTCACTTGGGACTGAAGACAGAGCAGACAGAAGCTCCCTGATGCTGTGACAGCAGAGCAGGCGCAGGCTGGGAGAAGGGAAGGTGAACCTGAGAGCCTTCGGTTCAGAGAGGTGTTAGAGACTTGCTGAAAATGCCATTTTGAGCTGCAGCAGAGGACAAATGAGATAGAGGAGATGGGGGAGGGGGTTGAGCGGGGTGGACTAAGGCCAGGAAAGCACAAAGAAAAGCAAAAAAAAAAAAAAAAAAAAAGGCGGGAGAGCAAACATCCAAAACAAGAATGACAAATATGAAGCTCATGTGCTGCCAAGGTCTGCTGCTGCCCCAGGGGTCATGGTGGTCTCCGTGCTCCCCAGGCAGCCACAGACCAACTTCCTTTCAAGTGCACCTCTCAAACCTCCAGGGAAAGCTCGGGTTTTTCCTTCCAGCTAAACATGCAGGGGTGACCATCTGCCTTTCCCTCCTCTCCTTCCCAAAACGCTACTGCAATTTAAGATTTCAACAATATTGAGGGAAAGCAGATAAAGGAGTTGTAATAGTACGAATAGCAAATGTAGTATCTACCGTGTGGGATATACCATGGGGACCAGAGCCAACCAGCCTGACAGAAACCCCAAGAGCCCAGCCCTTGAAGGGTGGGGATTAAGTTCACAATAGAAAACAGAGGTACAAGGCTCACTTTACACGCCAGGGCACTAGTTACCCTCTGCCTGTCTCCAACAGGTGAGAAGTTAATTCTCTGGAGAAATTGAGAAGGGGCTGAAGATGCAGAAGGAGGCACTGTAGAGAACAGAGTTGGGTGAGGAACACTCAATACCAGCCACCCATTCATATCCCAGGTAGGACACCAAAGCATTCTCTTCTGGAGAAAGACAGTAGCCTCAGAGGAAAGACATCCACATGCTGATATTGTGTCTGGGGTCCCATCAAAAAGGGCAGCTCAAAATCTGTTCTATGCAAGAAGAGGTCATCAGCCCACCATACCACCCAAGCACGCAGAACTTTCAATCTGGCTTTTAGTGCCTTACTATCAAATATGAACGCTCACTACACGTTGACAGATACTTGGAGAAAGGTCTGACATGAAAGTCAGAGTCAAACAGACAGGAAAATAACATGGAGGTGGGGGGAAAGGCAGGGAAAATAAACCTTCGAAAATTCTGTTATATTCTTAATAAGTATATTTAGATAGCACATCTATGAAAAAAGAATAGGATGTCCCACTGAAAATAACCAAAAAAAAGAGAGAAATCTTTCTTGGAAATTGTATCACCATAAAAATTAAAGAGTTTAGCAGAAAATCTAGAGGAGTCAAGCAAACTCCCCAGAAAATAGGACCAAAGTCAAAACATTGGAAAATAGGAAAGATGGGAGAATTTGACATGCTATCCAAAGAGGAGTTCCAGAAATTAAAAAAAAAATAGGAAAAAATACAAAGAAGGAAATTATCAAGAAACTACCCAATATGAATTTCTAGCTTGAAAGGTTCCATTCAAAGGTAAGCACAGGACACATGGATTTATGAGGGCCCTCTTCAAGGCACCTCATTGCAGAGTAGAGGAATCCCAGAGATTGGAAGACCTTAAAAGGATCAAGAAGCAAAACTGATATCACAAAAATAGAAGCAAAATAAGAATGACATTGGTCTTGTGCCAATCTTCAAGCAGAATGCTGGAGACACTCCGAAACACATTCAGAATTCTAAGAGACAAATTATCTCCAACATTAATTTCTAAAACTAATTTAATTATAAGTCAGGTGCGGGGGTGCAGTAAAGACATTTTTAGAAAGCTAATACCTCCCTTTACCCTTTCCTTGGGAAGCTACAAGGATGTGCTTCAGCCAAATAAGAGAATAAACCAAGAAAGCAGAAGATATAGGATGTGGTAGACAAAGATCATCAAAATGGATGATGTTAGCTATGCCCCCCGCCTGGAACATAACGAGTCCAAATTGGAGCAGGAAGATGGAAGACCAGGGGTAGAACATCTCTCAGAAGAAGCAACATGTATGTGTTTGAGCACTTGGAAAAATTCATGTGGTTGAGCATTTGGAAAAATTAATCAATGTCAGAAAGTTGTTGCAATGGTTAATTTTAGGGGTCAACCTGAGCGAGTCACAAGGTAGCTAGATATGTGGTCAAGCATTGTCTGAGTGTGTCTTTGAGGGTGTTTCTGGATGAGATTAATACTTGGATCAGGAAACTGAGTAAAGCCAATTGCCCTACCCAGTGTGGGTGGGCCTCTTCCAATGAGTTGAAGGCCTGCATAGAACAAGATGGCTGATCCTCCCTTGAATAAGACAGAACTCTTGCCTAACAGCTTGAGTTGGGGATATTGATCTTTTCCTGTCTTCAGACTCGAACTGACACAGCAGCCCTTCCTGTTTCTGGGGACTGCAGGTTCAGACTGGAAGGCACATCACTGGCTCTCCTGGTACTTGGGCCTCTGACTTGGCCTGGATCTCCTGCTTGCTGGGATCAGCTCTGCTTGGTCTCCTGCTTGCCAGCTGCAGATCTTGGGACTTCTCAGCCTCTATCATCATGTGGGCCAATTCCTTATTATAAATCTTCTTCTCCATATATACGCATTATTAGTTCTATTTCTCTGGAGAACCCTGGCGAATTCAGATATATTGAGTTATTTAGAAAGAAATGTGATAACATATGAAAGAACTACAGCGAACAGTATGTTCATAGTCATAATAATGTAAACAATGACTATTCAAAAGTTCAGCTGAATCTACATGGAGACGATCAGGGAGGGGAAGGGAGGCCAGAGGACTGGTTGATGTCAGAGAACCCAATCCACAGTTATCTTACGAAAAGCCAAGAAGGAATATTCAAACTGGAGAGTTCATATTGTCTAGAAATATGGAGATCAATGCCAGAAGAAAGAGCTCCAGAAGTGGAAGAGAGTTGCCTCTGGGGAGTGGGATGGAATTTGGGGGAGTACTGCTTCTCATTATAAGCCTTTTAGGACTATTGGATTTTTAAATTATATGCATGTGTTCATAAATAAAAGATAATTTAAGAAAGGGAAAAAGAAAGGAAACCAGATTTTCAAGACAGATCAATTATGTTATGATTATACATGTTAAGAAGGATTTGACTGGAGTTGGCAGTAAAGGCAAACCTACTTGCCACCTTTAGTGTGCGATGACAAGCTTATTTATCTGTAACCAGCAGCTCTATATGAAGTTAAGTATTTTATAGGTTATAAGCAAAATACAAAGGTAGCTAATTTATATGGTAATCAGACATTTCTATAATCAGAGTATTTTTTAAATTAAACACTAGCTAATGATGTATCTTTGTTCTTCTGAGTAATCGAAACCTAAAATAAATCTAATTACCATGTATTTCACTTCCTCTTGGCAGTAAAGGACTTTTGCAAATGTTGGATGTCACTGTACACAAGACTATTTTTTTCCAAAGCAATCTGATTCATTGATAGCTAAAGAGATCCCAGAGAGACACTAATGGGACAAATGGCAGAGAAATTTAAATGACATCCAAATGAAAGTTTAGGGCTTAGAATAACATTTCCAACAGCAGCATCACTCGGGGATTTTAAAGATGCTTTATTGTGCTCTTGCAAACACAGAACTCACCCTAGCTGACTTAAGGGGAAAATAAATGTAAAGGACATTATAGGCAGCTCACAGGAGAATCAGCTTAGAAGCTACCAGGAACAGAGGACATGTGACTACAGTACCAGGCTGACTATAGACTCAGGCACTACCCACATACAGTCACCAGTAGGACCCACAGGGCAGGAAAGGGACTGAGGCAGTTAGATCCCAAACAGGGATCCCAATGCCCCCCTCCCTTCTCCATCTACCACTGGAAAGAAAGAAACTGCTAAATGTTCTTTGGGGTCTGATGCATACCAGCTTTGGGGAAAGGTGAGCATGGAGGTATCCAACACAGGAGGACACTGGCCCCATGCTCCAGGTCATCACCTCATTCTTGATTCATCATTAGGGAGGGGTAGGTCATCCAGCTAGAAAGACAGAACAAGGAGTCCTAGTCACTTCTCCCTTCTCAAGTAGAAGAGAGCCATGTCCTGTGGTAAATGAAGAAACGATCCCCAAATGAGGGTTGAGCAGGCATCAGGAAAGGCTGAAAAGAAGTTTAGGACTCTGCACACTATGATTCTTAAAACAGATCATCGTTCATTTGTTTTCTGAGTCAAACTGGGGTCCAATCCCTAAGAACAACCAGAGGTCCACTTAAAAATCCTCCATACTTATTTCGCAGTTGCTTAATCAGTTCCCTTGAAAATTGAACTTCAAAAAGAGAACCCATGGGCTGGGGATGTGGCTCAAGTGGTAGCGCGCTCGCCTGGCATGCGTGCGGCCCGGGTTCGATCCTCAGCACCACATACCAACAAAGATGTTGTGTCCACCGAGAACTAAAAAATAAATATTAAAAATTCTCTCTCTCTCTCTCTCTCTCTCTCTCTCTCTCTCTCTCTTAAAAAAAAAAAAAAAAAAAAAAGAGAACCCATGAAGGCATCAACCCTGGTATCTCTCTTGGCCTGGGTTCCTAAAGCAGAGCTACTACTTTATTCAGGGAGGGAAATGGGGAATGAGAAAGAGAAGGAGGGAGAGAAAACAGGCTGGGATATGTTCCCAGCTGACCTCTTCTGGGTGTCCAGTGCATTATCCCTGGGATCATCATGTTTCCAAATTCCTGGAAGCATGAAGTACTGTGTCTTAAGATAGTCCATCCAGATGGGAGGAAGGGACAATAATTCAACTAATTTCCATCTCTCGTTTGTGAGAGCTGTTCTCTCATGAGTGTCAAGGGGTCCTTGGAGTCTGGCTTCTCAGAGTCAACAGGGAAGTTCCAGGGGCCACCAAGAGACTAGGAGCTACTGGGTTTTGTCCATAGAGGATGGTTTTGGCAGTGAGTGAGTCAAGATCCTTAGGGTCAGCTAAGTGGGTCTGAGGTAGCATGCAAGAAGTACCTGGATACAGAGTCTAGGTCATAACTAAAATTCTGGCAATATTTAGCTGTTTTCCTGAAAGAGTTATTTTCAAAAAGCAACAGTAACAAATAGAGACCTTGCCAGTTGGGGATTTGCCCATTGAGAGTGGTTTCTTTGTTTTCTCTATGCAGAAATCCCCCATGCAGAAGACTGTGGAAGGTCATGGTATCATTGTAAGAAAAGTCTAAATTCATAAATTCACCAAATGTTGTAACCAGACTTGTTATTTAAACAAGCAACACACATGCATACAGGCACCATTTTTAAATAAATGTGTGTGGATGCTGTTGTGATTAATAAGATACTGAATTGACTGAATGAGCCAGGAATGGTAGCACATGCCTATAACCCCAGAGACTCAGAAGCCTAAGGCAAGAGGATCACAAGTTCAAGGCCAGCCTGGGCAACTCCGTGAGATCCTGTCTCAAAATAAAAAATAAAAATAAAATAAGAGCTGGGCACTGTGATGCATGCCTGTGATCTCAGTGGCTCAGGAGGCTGAGGCAAGAGGACGGTGAGTTCAAAGTTGGCTTCAGCAAAAGCAAAGAGCTTTAGAGACAGAAACCCTTTCTCTAAATAAAATACAAAATAGGGCTGGGGATGTGGCTCTGTAAGTGGAACATCCCTGGGATCAACACCCAGTACTGCAAAATTAATTAATTAATTAATTAACTGAATGAAATCATTCGCTGAATTTATAAGGATCTTTTAAATCTGGATGTAGTCACTGTGCTTGTTGTTGTCTACTTTCTCAGACTGATTCTCTGCCTTTATCTGTCCTGCTCTGGTTCTAGAAGGGAGCCCTTGCCCCCAGGCTTCCAGCTGGGTCTGACCTACAGGAGATGGGATGGTGAGATAAGTCAGGGTACTTATTTACACTCCCCATCTGCTCTCTCATGTGGTCCTTTGACCTTAGCAGATCATGAGTCAAGCCTCAGTTTTCTCACATGTACAATGGGGGAATTAATCAGATCTCTATGGTGGTTTTCAGGTGCTGTTTGTTACTTCTGAAATCCTCAGAAAGAACAGTTATTAATATTTGTCAAACCAAACAGGTATGAATTCCAGGCTGGTACTTTCTCATTTATTAGAATGTTCTCTTTCAAAGGGGGATCAAAATGACAGGATAAGAAAGTTTCTGATTGGTCTTTGTCTTGTCTCACAGTAAGTATTTATTGTGGACTGATTTCTTTTATCAACTAAATCTAGGGGGCATGCTGTACATATTGCATAAATTTACTCAAATACAAAAAAAGAATCAATTTCTTCTCAAAGCTTTTTACCAAACTGATTTTGAGGAGTGTATTAGCCCTCAGCTATAGAAACCTTGCAATTTCAGACAGAGAAGGGGTTAAAAATTCCATCTTGAGCTCCACATCCCCTAACATAGTTTATCAATCTACTGCACCACCTCCAGCAGCTCAGATCATTGAAAACAAATAGGAAGCATTTGAAATATGCAAGTTTGTGCCCTTGGCACTCGCCCACAGAGTGGTCCTTGACTCCTGGGTGGCAGGGGGTTTGTTCCAGTTTCAAAAATGTGCAAGATGATTTTCAACAAGTTATGTTTACCTCACGAGATGCTATTTTAAAAATCTTTATCTGATTTTAAGCTCTCTAGCTGGGGGCTTTTTCTAGGAACGTATTCATATTTCTTTTCGCCATGTGAAGCTTGATTGTTTTTTCAGTTAGTGTCTGGAACTACTTTGGATGTAAAACATCTAAATTTAAAAATATGCTCATGCATATCAAAGAAGAATGTAAGAACATTAATATTATCCCATAATGCTTATTACAGATATAGCAATGGGTAAAGTCTAGATCTGTAGGTTTTTTAAAAAAAACACTGCAGGATAATAAGAAGGTTATATTCAGTTTTTCTTGGATACCAGTATAATTTTCTAAGTATTAAATATTAACATGGTATTCAGTAAAATGATGAACTTTGTTCCATTTCCTTCTGTAAATACAAGCATCTGACATTGCCATATTCAACCATCCATAGGCTCCTCTGATACTTTTCTTTTATTTCCTAAGTATTACATTTTCTATGGTATATTTTCCAGGCAATCAATTTTTAGTATTAATCTGCTTGTCACTATGACTTAAACTCAAATATCATGCTTTTCAAACAGGAGTATTCCTGCTTATAGGAATGTTGGTCATTTACTAAAGACTGGAAGTTTGAAGAATAAATGATCAAAAATATGGACGATAATAGGAAAAATTCAAAATAATTCAAAATCAGCAAAAGTTATTGTGAAATCTCCCCACAGTAAAATTGACAACAAATAACAACAACAATAATAGTATGACCCCAAGTCCAGGTTAGTGTTACTGTCACTAATACATATGTCAAATAAAGAGTTTGACGTAGTGGAGATGAACATGGGCCTAAACCTTGCTTTTAAAAAAAAAATGTTGGTGAAAGCTGGATGTGGTGGCACACGCCTGTAATCTAGCAACTTGGGAGGCTGAGGCAGGAAGATCCAAGTTCAAGGCCAGCCTGGGCAACTCAGTGAGACCCTGTCTTGAAATTAATATTTTAAAGAGAGCTGGGGATATAGCTCAGTGGTAGAGCAGTTTCCTAGCATGCAAAAAGCCTGGTGAAATCTCCAGAGCTTCTGCCCTCGCCCTACTACACACAGTGTTGGTGGAAGAAAACTGAGTGTCAGTTGCATTAAAAAAATAAAAATAAAAATCTTGTAATGATAGCATAATAAAAAAACCATGCAAATTTTTTAATAAAAATCCCTAGAATTCTTTCAGTTTAAGGGAAAAGTTGAGTTGAAAACAATTCATTAGAAAATACAATTAGCACAGTATTATGTTGTTCATTTTTTTCCTTGGGGTCAGTTTCAGAAACACCTTAGGAGAGGAAGCTCAGTCAAGACAACATTTGGTGAAGCCCTGAAGTAAAGAGAGGCATTATTTGGGTTTGGATCAAAAAGAAATAGCCAAGCTTAAAAATTAGTGAAGCCATAAAACAACAACATTTGAATTATTCAATAGACACAAGTGAAGGAGTAGCTGAGAGACCTCCTAGCTAGCCGGGAAGTTTTGTATAATGATAAGTCCGTTTAAAGGCCTTTGCTTATACTGTTTGTAATACTGTTTATGAAAACTTGTTAACATGCAAAATGCTTAGCTAGAACATATCCAATGAAGTCATTTAAAAGAAGGTGTGATTATCTCATCTCAGTCTATTTACAGTAAGAACAGTGCTGACATCTGTGAATATGTAGCAATGATGACTAGCATTGAGTCTGGCAGCTGACATGGAGTCTGGTGACAACCCTGCTTCTGCTATAGTTTCAGAAGAGTGCAACATATTCTTTCTAAAAAGAAAAAAGTAAATGCAAACAGTGGTTGAAAATTCTACTTTTTAATAACATTGCAATATGTTTAGTAACAGTGCTCCTGAAAGTCTGCTTCAATATCTCTTTGAATAGTAGCTATGGGGACATGAAGCTAGCTATTTTGATTGTGGCCAGCCTTCTTAAACTTACTCTTGAATTATTATTTTCCTTAATGGAGAAACAAATGTTCTAAAAAATAAAGGCTAAAGACATGGATATGATGAATTCTTTGGTTATTCACAAGTTGACTTACTTAGAAAACTTTTCTCCTATAACTAAAATCTACCACTGCAAGGCAGAGCTGACTATTGTCATGAAAAACTCTTGAGAATTATATGAGGAGCTTGGATCCAGGTGTCTAGGAATCTTTGAGACAGTTTGTTTACATGTGATGACATGGCTGTCATTTACCAGGGTAGCATTAATACTCAAAATAAAGAACAAGAGTTTGTTGTTGTTGTTACAGAAATCAGAAACACTTTGGGTCTGCCATATTACACAAGTAACTTGGCCTCTCAGAAAGAAAAGTACTTATTGAAATTTCTATCACTCAGAGTCTGAAAACGCAGCATGAACCATTTCTTTGGCAAGGCTGTGGGCACCTCCCCACATATAATACCCAACACTTATTTCTATGAGTTTATGTCTCAAAACTTAACAGCAAGAAAGAAAAGTAGCTGCTTGGATCTAGAACCTATTATTATACAGCATTAATTATCTTTATCAACATAATTTTAAAAATATCCAAGCCATCCCATTTTTCCTCTCAATGGTAATATAAAAAGCCTTTTTCTATTAAGAAAACCACACACACACACACACACACACACAGTTATGCAGACTGAAAATCCCATGTGCATTTGTAAGAATGTACAGACATCTCTAGTCTTTCTTTGCGTTACTTGGGACCACATTTACAGGGTTCTCATTCATCCAAGTCTGGGGTTTAGGGAATATAAGAGGAAAAATACTAAATACTATTCCTGTACTTTAAGAATATTAGTATTGACAAAACACAATCAAATTAAATGTAAAATTCCAATAAGAGAACCATGGGCTGAAGGACCCAAACAGGACAGAGGGCAAGATCCTTTTCACCCAGCTTCTCCATTGCCCATGGCTGGGCCTTGTGCTTTCAACAGGGCTTATCCTCTCCCACCCATCTACCGTCCAGAAATATAACACACAGTCAATACTGCCTTCAACTTGTAAGCTATGAGGAAGTCTAAATTTTAAAAATAAAACAACACACAAAAAACACCTCCCGTGATTACCAGGTGATAAGTAAAGGTCACCTACTAACTAGATGCTTGATCCATCTGATCTTAGCAAAGTTGTTAAAACTCTCTGAACCTGACCCTAGGAACGGCAGCTGTGTTACAGAAGTGTTCTCCCATAGGAGCTACTTCCTGTAAGGAAGTGTAGCACAATGCCTGCCACATAGTAACCATTAAATAACTGCCACTATTACTAGGCAACCAGTCTTTGGTGAGCTGGGTACAGGGCCAACTACTATTAAAGACATCTTTCTGGACATCAAGAGTGTCCAGGACTAGCTAAGGAGATAATGTCAATATACAGGAAACAACAGTGGCATAAAGCTATGTTTGGGAAACAGGGTTGGTGGGTTTGAGAGTCCATCTTCTTCATCACATTGGACTTATGGCTTGACCAAGGAACCAGGCACAACAGGGTTAAAAACATCTGACCTACTGACCTTGGGGTTTGTTAGGAAGGTCAAAGAAATAGTGTAAATTAAAATGTTCTGGGCATGGAGAACTTCATGTACGTGTTTGTAGTTGTTATTATAATCACCACCAATCATATTAGGGTGCTCTGTAAGGGAGCCAGCCCAGAAAGAACACACAAGTGTAATAAAGGAGCAATTGGTGAGTAACTAGGATGCAGAGGATCCTCAGGGATATGGTTAGCTTTGAGTTTGGCCCCGAGAATGAGAAGAAATTTGGATCAGTGAACAGGGCTGCTGGGCATCCTGAGCAGAGTCAGCACACGAGCAGGTTCGCCGTGATGCACCTAGTGAGAGTGAAAAGTGTGAAGGGGAAGAGTGGCGGGTGAGCGTCAGGTACTAGACCATGTGGACCTGCCAGTCGAGGAGCGGAGCTCAGATGCAATAAAGTCGAAACGAAGGCACCCTGGTCAGGCAACACTGTCCCTAATCCAGGGCTGCTACAGGGACCAGGACCAATCTAACGCATCATAAAATAACATATCTCCCTCCAATCTTTTTCCTTTTACTTCTTCCCTGTTCTGTTTTACTTCTTTCTTACAATGGTACCAGGCTGCAGCACAGTTGAACAGAGAAATAAATCACTGAACCTTAAACACTTTAAATCCAAGCACCAGATAAGGCAGGGCCCCCTGATACTGCTGGACACCAGTTGTTTGGGTTTGATGCCAAACATTTCCTCATTTTGGAAAATATGCAACCATCTATATGAAGCACAAAATCAAAATGTGAAAAGTTGAATAGAAAAAATCCTTCTTTGGGAAATAACATACCACTTGGCTTAACTGATCTGATCTTTGGAGCAAGAAAAATAACGATATGACCAGCAATGATAGAAGACATAAGACTTATTGAGCAGGTGCCAGGTGCAGAAATTATTTCATTTAATCTTCTCTAAAACTTTTGAACAAGATGCTTTTATTATTCCCATTTTACTAATGGGAAAGCCAAAGCCTGTGGTCCTGGGGCAGGTAACCCTCAGAATCAGAGCTTTGATGCCATTCCACAAGGGCCTAAGCCAACCCCCAGGGAAGATGGTGATGACTGAGCATGCAAATAAGAACCTTTGGTTTTGGGGGGACTGACTTATTTCACTTAACATGATATTCTCCAGTTCTATCCATTTATTGGCCTATACATGACCAGGGTAATCCAAATCATCTACAACCACAAGAGTGGGATCCTTCGTAGAATAAGTTATACTCTATGTATATATATAATCTGCCAAAATATATTTCACCATCATGTGTAACTAAAAAAACCAAATTAAAAAAAAAGAACCGTGGTTATCAAACAGCTTTGATAATTATTCATAATTCAAAATTCCTATGGTAAAAAATGAATCTCTCAATCAAATAAGTCCATTTCACATATGCAATCTCAGTTTTCAAATGGAAGAAAGCTTTCCTTAAAATTTTCTAATGCTATGGAAAAGGGGATTCCATTTAACAAAATACATGAATCCAAAATACAATTGCATATGCTGAATTTCTATAAATTAAATACTAACTGAATTTACTAAAGGACTTCTTTGGGGTAAACATGCAGTAAATATTTAATAAAATGAAAAATCATTTTGCAATCTGAAGAGTCATTCAATAATTTATCTGTTTTGTAAATCTGGATTTATAGCAGACTCTTGACATTCCTGAGGCATACATCCGGAACCTTCTCAAATTCCCAGATTCACAAATATAAAAATGTTTATAGAGGCTCCCAGTTTTCTCTTGAATCACATTTCCATGGAGAGTCGCATGCATTTCCTGTTCATAGCCTGACACTACACACTATAAGTTAACCATACTTTCAATTTTCACTGAATGTTTATCTCTCACATGATTGCCATTTTTCACAGACACAAAAGGATTTTTTAATAAGTTAACAAGCACTGTTGCAAATGCACAAATGAGTAGAGAACAAAAAAGCTAAATGGCCCTTTTCCATATGTATATCTTGGAAAATAGATTCTTCAAATTCATATCTTAGCCAAACTATGTGCTACATACAGACCCACAGGGGAACTCACGCAAGACACAAGCCTACAAGTGAAATACCTGAACACCGACGTCTAAACACATTTATTGAATTTTGTTGGATAAGGGCATATAGCCTATCCACAGAATCCATTGACTTTGCAGTGTTCTTTCTGATACAAGAATTACAGAGGTTGATTGAGCCTTTTGGTAGAGTTCAGAGAGTTTGACAATAGAAACGTTGGTCACATTAATTACAAGAATTCACCTTATCATTCAAAATACCTATGATCATAGGATTGGGGTTGGTAAAAATCACAGTTGCCTTTAGTAATGGTGCCCAAGTGCACACTGAGCATAGAATCCCAGTAGCTGGACCTTTGCAAAGCACCATCCTAGAACTCAGTGCCTGGCTGGGTTTGAACCCCACAAAATACCACTGACTATGAAAGGCACAGGAGAGAGGCAGAGAGGAAGAGAGTAAGTGAATAAGTAAGAAAGGATGAAAAGAAGATAGAGAAGTAAAGAGGGAAGACAGAGTACAGAAAAAAAAAGGGAATAAAAAAGGAATTTGGCTGCCAGTGAGAAAAAGAACCAAACACATTATCATTTAAAAATATATAGTTTATGCATTTCAGAACATATTTAAAAACACTACTGCAAATTTTTGAATTATTTATTTATTTATTCCCCTTCTACTCCAAAGAGGTTTTGCAGTATTTTGCTGCCAGATTAATTTTCCTGAAGCTCAGCTGTGATTGTGTTACTCGCTTGCTCTTCACTGCCTATAAAATGAAGTCCAATTTCCTTAGCCTCCTATTTGAGGACTTGCATAATCTGGACCAAAAATTCTAGGCCAAACTTATCCAGCACTTCTTCCCTTGATATACTCTTGTTCCAGTCAAAGTATGCTTGGTGGTATTCCCTAGTGCATTCTGTATCTTCTGCCCAACCCCCTCTGCTTATTCCTTCTGCCTCGATTGCCCTTCCCTGCTCCATGTGCACATGCCCAGTCCTACTTACTCTTGGCAGTGCACATGGCAGACACAGGTCATTATTCATGGAGTTTACAGCATTTATACACGTGCTTTATCCACATCATTTCACTGGAACCTCATGATAAAAGGAAGTAATTTCTTAATTTTCTAGTTAAAAAACTTTTCCCAGGAGGCTGTGGTTTGTACCTTCTGCCCAATATTCTTCCTTCTACCCCATGTGTATCTCTCACACGGAAGAAGAGGTGGCCCCAGAAATCAATACCAGCATGTCATTGCAGCCATTTGTTTTTAAACGGGGAGAAATGCACCTTTCCATTCTTAGTGAACTTGGATTCACTTGTCCAGTCCTGAGTCACAGTTGCATTTGGCAGCCCTTGGGCAACCCTTGCCAGGTTCCATGAGGCAGGACATTAGCTGACTCAGAAAGGCTGAGGCCCTAGAGGGCCGGGGAGCCAGGGTGGGTGCAGACACCCCACACTCTCCACCTGGAGATGCCATGAGAACATTCACAGGAGACTGACAACCACCATAATTAACAGTGGATCACGTTCTACTCCTTCACATCCTAAGAACATGCTGAAGGATTTTTAAAAGGTGCTATTTATCACCAAGGGTGGGAGAGCACGTTGCTAACACTATTTATACAACCTCCAAAGCGGGCTTAAACAAACAAGGCAACTGGTGTAGGACAAGGTGTCATGTCTGATTGATGGGGGTCTATTAAGCACGCAAAGCCGCCAATATCTACACACTCGCTGGACAGGGGCCAGAGCTATTACACGATGAGCTGTTACGTAACTTTAAGTACAAATGGAATTTGGGCTGTACTCATCTGATACGCTTCGCCTTTCTAATGTTTGGCATCAAGAGGGTACATGAGCTGACTGGAATGTAAGAGTCCTCCCCCATTTTCTCCCTTTTCTAATGACAGGCCAGCTTTGTGGTCACAGCAGAGACAGTTCACGGGAGTTCCTGATGT
This sequence comes from Urocitellus parryii, assembly GCF_045843805.1. Lineage (NCBI taxonomy): Eukaryota > Metazoa > Chordata > Mammalia > Rodentia > Sciuridae > Urocitellus > Urocitellus parryii. The sequence goes on along the minus strand of NC_135536.1, from coordinate 114,904,524 downwards.
ACTCAAGTTCGCCTCCACCAGAAGCTTCACTCTACTGTTTAAATCAGTCCTATTTTCAATGAGCTGCTCAATTTAACATCAACACCATGTGCTAGAGCATGACTTTAGATGAAAGCTGTTTCCTGGGATGAATCCAAACTTCAAATCAATTCCCTGGACGAGACTCAATTCAGCTCAATAAATTATGGCTCACATGATAAAAGTTTAAAGCAAAAAATATATTAATCCAATAACCATGTGAAATCTATAGTTGCCCTGCCAGTTCCTAGCCTCTGGTCTGTTGTTGACTCCTCGCCTCACTAAACTCCTGGCAAGGCTCATCAGCTTGGAGTGTCACCCCTACAATCCCTTGGCTCTCTCCACCCCTGTAATCTGCTATTTGGTCCCTCCCAAAAGAAACACCTTGCCCCTGTCAAAGACCAAGCCCTGTCCTCATCCTGGCTTCAAAAAGAAATTACATCCCCACCAAAGTTTTAGAGAAAAGATCATCTGAATACAATTGCACAACTGTTTCCCTAAACTTTTCTTACTAATTACTAAGTAGCAATCCTGAGTGGTAAATTCTGTGGACCTGTTCCAGAGAGGCTAGTCTGTTATTGATCATTTTCATTTTAAAAATGTCGGCTTCTAGAAATCTTTAATCCAAAACTAGAGTTCCTAAGAGGCCTTTCTCTGTCTTATTTCTGAACCACATGCACATAACACAGTGGTCAACAAAGTTGCACAGTGGATGGTGGTAGTGGTGGTGGTGAGTGTTTTTTTTTCTTGAAGTCCAAAAGAGAAGAAAAAAATACACATAAAAAACCCATTACTGCTTATGGGAAGGAGTTGTAATCAGGAGCAATCTGATAACAATGGAGTAGCCATGACTGTTTCTGCTTTGCTTGAGGGTGATGCAGAATCTGTACCATCTTAGACCTTGCACAGAAAGGGCGAGAAATGTATAATTACTTCAGTGTGCCATCCAAAGATCAGGGAACACTGTCAGGGACCAATGGTGAATGGAATGGAACAGCGACAGTCACAGTACAGGAAAGAGGGGAAAGTTGAATCCCCAGAGCTATCTCCTGTGTTCAACAGAAATGGTTGTGCATAAAAGCCTTCTGTTTCAGGTTAATATACATCACAATTAGTAATCTTGAAACATATGTTCCTATATATACAAGTTACTAAGTATTTGGGTTGAGAGTATTGCAAACAGTTTCTAGTGAAGCCTTAGTTTGCATTTAGAGGTGTGCTGATCATGCATGTGGCTACAGGATATGATGACAATTGCTTTCCACAGAGCAGGTTGAAGACAGCTGGGTTGAAAAACAGAATAGTTCCCATATAAACAATTGCCACTACCTCAGTTTTCTTTTGCTGCAATACACACAGCCTTAGATGCAGACGGGAAAGATAATCTAAAAGCAGAATGCAAACTAGTCAATGAAGACAGGCCAGACTTTAAAACTATCCTTGATTTAGTCCCTCCACCTCTAGATACTCTGCTCCCATGAAAGAATTCCTAATCTAAAGGATCACTCTTAAGAAACAAGGCTTGTCCCTGATTATGACAGGCGTCCATAAGACTTCTCTAGGAAAATTATGGTCAGTTACATAGTTTGATTTGTATTTACCTCTTAAATGTGAACATGTTAGAAAATGTATAATGATGTGTACTCATTATTTTTATTCACATCAACCCCATTGCTGTATCTTTAATATTAAAAACTTAATACAGCCATTTGTGGGGAGACCTAAAGCATTGTTTGAAAATTTTGTGAACGTTTAAGAATCTCATCTCTGTTCAATAAAGAATGCAGATTGATTCCATTTTTTAACCAAATAGAAGAATTAGTTGGTACACATTTAACCATGATTTGAAAAACCATACAGTACAGATGGCAGAAGCAGCGTGTTGCTATTTCCCCTTATGGTGTCCATGCAAGACATCAATAATCCATCCCAATGACATTCCTTGTTCCCCAATACAACACATCAGAGTCACACTCAATCAGACTGTGGCACAGGTGAAGAGCCTTGCTTGTTATGACCCATGTACTCTACTCTAAAGAGCACAGCCAAAATGATGAATAAAGAGCATGCCTAAATCATAAGAATCAGTTGAAGGAAAGAGAAATATTCACAGGCTGGTGAAAAGTCGATTCAGGATGAAAAATTGGCTGCTTTCAAATAACTGAAGGGAAAACCTGGATCTTTAGTTCAACATGTCTCCAAAGGGTAGCCAGGCCATAAATAATCATTCCATGGTAAACTACAATGACATTGTAAGAATGTGGAGGCAGGGCTGGGGATGTGGCTCAAGCGGTAGCGCGCTCGCCTGGCATGCGTGCGACCCGGGTTTGATCCTCAGCACCACATACAAAAAAAAAAAAAAAAAAAAAAAAAACAAAAGATGTGTCTGCCGAAAACTAAAAAAAAAAAAAAAAAAAAAAAGTTAAAATTCTCTCTCTCTCTCTCTTTCAAAAAAAAAAAAAGAAGAAGAAGAAGAAGAAGAAGAATGTGGAGGCAGATAAAGAAGGGGCAGGGAGGGAGTACATTCTCTTCCTTCTTCCCACCTTGGACTAGATATATAAACGAATTTTCCTTTAATTCTTTGGAAGCAAGTCCCACTGTGATCCATACAAAGTTCTCACTGAAACTTCTAAGTAATGGAGACTGACAATTATGTTTTCTATCTAACAGCTTTTGAGGGAGGGACTGTGTGGATGGAGAATATCTTGTCTTTGATAAATATGCAAAGGAGGGGCTGAATTTGCAATTTAAATATAAATTGCACATTCATTTATAAACTGCTAGCTGTAAACCCTCTAATTCTAAAAGCTTCTTAATGTTGATCAGATACTAATTTCTTGACATCCATGTAAGGTGCAATAAAATGTCCCACCCATTCCTTCAGGATAATTTACAACACAGTCACCTCAGCAGAGGGTGGGAGAAATGTGCCACAAGACATTAAGACAGAGTCCCAGGATCTCCTGGAGCAGTGTTGGAAGCCTTGATGCAAAAGTACATCTGATTGTTTTTAAAGGAAATGAACCAGTCACAGCTTGGTTGCAGCGAGAAAGAAATTCTGTGGTGGCCCCTGTGACAAATGTCTGTCCTCCACTCAGTTGACTGTGCTTACAAAACTTCTCATTGAATTGGAGTCTTTTGTTTTATTCTTCGACCTGTGTTGACCACCGAAACCCCACAGTCTGGTGCCCGCATATGCCGAACAGGAACGCCATGGAATAGGAAAATAACCTGCCCATCCAGAGCTGCTCTACCAGGACCGGGCAAGGCGGGCTTTGTAGAAAGCTGAGTTCTTAGGAGAAAGAAACAACAGGATTGGGTTTCATTATTCAGTATTTTGCAATGAGTTTAAGTTCTATGCTTGGTTTCAAATCTTTACAATTATTCATATTCAAACTAATCTGCTTATTAGATGTTGAAATATACCCAGAGGCTTTTCTTTACTAATTATCCAGAATGACACTGATTCAAGTGCCAGGAAAGAAACTGCTTTTACAAGAACCATTTACATCTTGCAGAATACCCTAGAGCAGAGGCAATTCTCTCCCTCAAATAATCTCTCCCTTTCCATATCCTAAACTTCCGGGTAAAAAGATTTCGATGTGTGACAACCACTTGCGCCATCTGGCACTCTCCTTCCTGTTCAGCAAGATGCAAGAAGCAGACATGTTCTAGAGGCCTTTCACACATATAATCCTACTCTAGGAGTGGCAGGAAGAGAGCTAAACCATTGACCAGGATTATGGAAATCAGAGGCAAGGGAACAGAATCACTGCTCAACCCCTTCCCTTCTCCCTGACATCGCCCCCTTATAAACGATGCAGTGGTCCCCATGGAAATGCACACTGTTCAACTTGAATCATGCCAGCATGATGATTGGAAGCAAAGGGGATCCACAGTCCCACAGTCCCGTGCCATACACACATAAAGAGGCCTGCCTGTGCAATCTGTAGAAATGCAAACATGAAGCCCGGCATGGTGGCACACATGCCTGTAATCCCAGTGGCTCAGGAGGCTGAGGCAGGAGGATCGTGTGTTTAAAGCCAGCCTCAGCAATGGCAATGTGCTAAGCAACTCGATGAGACTCTGTCTCTAAATAAAATACAAAATAGGGCTGGGGATGTGGCTCAGTGGAGTGTCTCTGAATTCAATCCCTGGAAAGAAAGAAAGAGAGAGAGAAAAAGAGAAAGAGAGAAAGAGAGAAGGAGAGAGAGAGAAAGAGAGAAAGAGAGAGAAAGAGAGAGAGAGAAAGAGAGAAAGAAAGAAATAAATGCAAATATTACAAGAAAGAAAATATGATACTAATGTGTTAAATTACAATTCCAATCCCCCCAAAGTGTTAAGAAGCCCTCCATGCCTGATGATGAAGTAGACAGAAGTAGATACCCTGACTTGTCATGAGTTTCTGCCATGGACACTGGTCATTTAGGGCCAACCAGTATGCGTGCTATCTTTTGTTGGCCCAGCATCTGTATTTCCTTTTTAGGAATTTCTTCTCCCCTACTCTGTGTGAGTTAGGATGTCGCAGCCTACTCTGGCTAAGGGGTGGGCATGTGGCCTAAGCAGATCAATTAAGTCTTTTCTCCAGGACTGTGGATTGTGGATGGGGAAACCTGTCGTGACTTTTCCCTTGGAGCAGCAGCACACTAGGGACACCGGGTTCTGTCCACCTGGACTCCCACAGCCATGCCAATTTCTGTCTTTCACCAAACCAGGATCTCCACACTTTCTATTGATTCTCTGAGCGACTAGGTTATCCTTCCAATAAAAGGAAGTTATCCTTCCAATAAAATGCCTTCTGAGTTTGAAGAATCAAAACTGATATGTGTTGCTTACAGAAAGAAAATAAAGAACATTAACTAATACCTATACCTAGATTCTGCTTCCTCAGATTTGAGACTGAGAATTCCTATTCCATGAAGCCCTATGGTTTGTCTGTTTATGAGGCTTAAAATGATACAGTTTTTAAAATTCTTATTTTTGACAAAATAATTGTACATGTTTATGGGGCAAATGCAATATTTTGATACATGTATACATTGTGCAGTGAATAAATGAGGCTAATGAACATCACCTGCTTACCGCTTATGAGACAATGTAGTAAGAATGTTTAAATACACTCTTAGAAATTTTGAAAAGCACAACAATTATTAAGATGACTATAATCAACTTACTGTTCAAGAGATCACTACCTATTCCGTCTGTCTGAAACTGTACTCTGACCATCATTTGGCTTTTCCTCATCCATCCCCTCTCCTCTCAGACTCTGCTAACCACCCTTCCCTTCTCTCTTTACTTCTGTGCTTCTGTGAATTTGAATTTTTAGATGCCATGTGTAAGTGAGATCATGCAGTAAGCTGTTCTGTGCCTGGATTACTTCATTTACTTCACTTAGCATAATGCTCTCCAACTGCACTCATCTTGTTGCAAATGACAGGATTTCATTTTTTTTTAAAGGCTGAATAGTATTCTGTGGTATATTTGCACCACATTTATTTTTTATTCACTCATCTGATGATGGGCACTTAGGTGTTTCCATATCTTAGGTATTGTGAATAGTGCTGCAAGGTGCACAGGAATGCTGATGTTTCTTTGACATACTGATTTCAATTTCTTTGAATATATACTCAGTAGTGGGATTTTTTTTGATCAAATGGTAATTCCATTCTTAGTTTTTTGAGGAGGCTCCATATTGTTTTCAACAATTATTTTATAAAATTACAGTCCCATCAACAGGGTACAAGGGTTCCCTTTCTGCCATATCCCCACTAATGTTTGTTATCCGTCACCTTGTTTGATAACAGCCACCCTAACAGGCGTGAGGTCATACCTTGTTATGGCTTTAACTTGCATTTCCCTCACAATTACTGATGTTGAGCATTCTATCATATGTCTGTTGTCCTTTTGTATGTCTTCTTTTGAGAAATGTCTATCAGGTCCTTTACCCATTTTAAAATAGGGTTGTTTTCTTGTTACTGAACAGTTTGAGTTTCTTATATAGGTTAGATATGAGCTCCTTATCTGGTACATGATTTGCAAATATTTACTCCCAATCAGTGGGTTGTCTCCTTAGTCCATTAATTGTTTGGCGACGCAGAAGCTATTGAGTTGAAGCTATTGAGTTCGATGCAATTTCATTTGTCTGGTTTTAATTTTGTTGCCTGTGTTTTGGTGTCATATGCAAGAAGTCATTACAGGATCAGTTTCCCCTACATTTTTTTTCTAGTGATTTTGCAGTTGTTGCTATGTGCTATCAAGTCCATCGTCCCTGAAAATTTCTTGTTCCTCCATGCAGCAGGAGAGAGTATTTAAAATAAAAGAGGTGGGAGTATGAGCAAATCTTTGACTCGTTCTATGAGAGTGAAATTTATATTGGATTCAAATCTCACTTCTAGATTTGATACAGAAGGAGAGAGGGAGAATAGAAAAGAGAATAATTTTTAAAAACTTTATCATTTATGCATAATAAAATGTGTGGATCACAAATGTGCAATTCCATGAATTCTGACAACTGTATACACCTCTGTAATAGCCATGCCAATCATGATAGAGAATACTCCCATCAATCCAGAAGGTTCCATCATGCTCTTTTCCAGCTAATCTACTGCCCATACCTGCATAGGTAACATTGTTCAGGTTTCTATCATCACTGTCTCATTTTCCTGTCCTAGAACATCGTATAAATGGAACTGGACAGCATGTACTCCTGAATGCAGCTTATTTTGTTCAACATAATGTTTTTGAGATTCATCCAACTTTTTATAACATACGTACTTTTTTTTTACTGTTGAGTAATATTCCATTGTATAAATGTATCACAATTTGTTATCCAGAATCCTGTAGATGGATATTTGGGTCATTTCCAGTTTTGAGCTATTATGAAAAAAGTACATGAACACATTAAAATCTTTTTTATGCTTGCTTTCATTTCTCTTGAATAAATTAATTTTTATTAAATGGTGAAGCAGCTTTCTATAATCGCTTGCAGAAAAGCAATAATATACATTCTGCAGGCATAAAAGAAATAGCATGTTTTGCATCTTTTCTTCTAGGATAAAGTAAGCAGATACTTTTCCATTAACTCCTTACTTCCTCTCTACAAGCTTCATTCTCTCAACCTACAGACATCCTCATTTCTCTACCATTCTAAGCAAACCTTTCCCCTTAAGCTAGCCAACACCCTCAAGATGCCCGATTCAAGGCAATTTCTGATTTTTTAAGAGATGGCTGTCTTCACTGGCTACCCTCTTTAACTGCTTTTCAGTTGAGGAGTAAGACTAGAAAGGTCATGTCCAGAACATTCTAGGATGGGCAACAGCTCATTCCACTCTTATTTTCCTGGTTCCCAGTCTCCTTAACCTCTTGCAGTATTCAGCAATGCTGATGACCTTGAAACCTTTCTCCCGACTTCCATATACCAGAGTAGAAAGTCTGCAGCCAAACTCTGGGTTTCAACCTGGCTCTGTCACTGACCCGCTGGGTGGCCTTGAGCAAGTTGTCTCACTTCTGCCCACCTTTTTCTTATTAAATGAGGATGATATTATACCTAGTTTATAGATCACTAGGAGGATTAAATGAATTAGCACTGAGTAATGATGCCTTGTATTTAGGAGATGCTCAATAAGTAAAAGTGATTTTTATCATTTCATTTGATCTTCATTGTCTTAGCTCAGACATGTTAACAAAATACCACAGGCCTGGTGACTTAAACAGCAGAAATATATTTCTCACAGTGATTTCTCATGATCTAAGATCAAGGTAAGGGTAAGGTAGTTTCATTCTGAGGCCTCTTCTCTTGGCTTACAGGTGACCACTGTCTTGCTGTGCGCTCATGTGATGTTTATACAGTGTGGCCTCTGGTGTCCACTCCTCTTCTTATAAGACACTTATAAGAAGGGTCATGATTTCAACATACAAATTTGGAAGGCCAACAATATTCAGTTCCTAGCACTCATTGTGGTGTATATATCAGGAGAACTTTATAAACCATAAAGGCCTGGAATGATGTAAGAAATGATATATGTCTTCCACTAATGCTTGGGATTATAATGCCTGGTGCCTCTCCCACTCATTGGGCCTCCTCCTCAGTCCCCTTAGATGGTGGAGCCTCTTTGCTCTGCTTCCTTAATGTGATGTGTTCCAAAGCTCAACCCTTGGTCCTTGTACAATTCATTTTATGATTCTACATTCTCTTGAAGTCTTTCTCCAATTATCTCGCTGAGGCAGATGACTCTAATGTGGACTTAAAATCCTAAGGAATCTCCCTGAACTTTAGAATCTCTCATCCTCAACGCTCTGTATTCATTCAAACTTGACATGTGATAAGTCAAAATCATGGTTTCATTTTCACAAAGAGGTCACCCTCTGGACTTTGCTTTTTCCTCAACGATACCTTCTTCTTTTTGTTTTTTGGTTATCAGGGATTGAAGCCAGGGGTGGTTAACCACTGAGTCCTTTTATTTTTTATCTTGAGACAGTCTTACTAAGTTGCTGGGGCTGGTTTTGAACTTGCGATCCTCATGCCTCAGCCTCTTGAACCACTGGGATTACAGTGGTATGTACCACTGTGCCCAGCCTCAATGATACCTTCATCTCCAAAGCAAACATGTCCTCATCTTGCCAGGTCTTCTAGACACATTATAGACACACCATCAGTGAACTGGGACCCGCCTTCTGCTTCCCTGAGGCTGCCCTGGCCATTGTGAAGGTTCCTGAGGAACTAGAACTAGGATTTGGATAATGCAGTGTTCTTGTGTGTGTCGGAGCAGACTGCTGGACTGGTGGGACAATCAGCAGCACACCCGGGTACCCACATTCCATCTATGCCCCCACAGAGCTTTAATCAAGGGGAAGAATCTGATGGAGGTGCCTCAGGGCCCTGTGGATATTAGAGACTATGTGGTACCATTCATATTTTTTAGAGCAAAAGCTACTAACCTTACAAGCAGTCTAATAAAAATTGCCTGGTAAGAGGAAGGCATTCAGGGAATTCCACTAGTGCTTCCTGCTTGGGCTAGTCATGAAGGCTGGTCACAGATATTCCAGTTCTCCTTCTTCTGAGCACTTGGTAAGATAGTACCTCCATGCTCTCTTTGAAGTGAAGAGAGACATATAATTTGCTGTGGCCAATGAGATGTGAGCAGAAATAATAGGAATCACTGCTGGCAGAAATTCTAAGAACTCAAGCACGATTCACTCATTCTCTTACTCTGCCCCAGTGGTGCTGGAGGGCAGATGCAGCTTGCACCAGCTTGGGTCTTCAAATGTGCAGCACACACACTACAGATCCCATGTAGCTCAGGCAAGAAAAACTTCTGTGTATTAAGTTATTCGTATCTGGGATTATTTATTATGCAGCATAAGCTAGTCACTTGATATATGCAATTATCACGTTTATGTCACCAGTAGGCAAGTTCCAATTTGTCATAGCCTCTCCTCTGGATTTTAGATACCTACTTTATTTAGCTCAGCTCTCAGGGACCCACAGTGCACCTAGGCTGCCCAAACACAAAATGTCCCCAGGGTTATGGATTAAGACTGAGACCTGCTACTGAATAGTCTGCAGTGACCCAGGAAACCTCTAGACTCTAGGACTAGCAGCCCCAATACCCTGGGCATCAAAACAGGTACAGTAGTCCCCAATATTTGCAGTTTTGCTTTCTATGGTTTCCATTACCCAGGGCCAACTGTGGTCCAAAACTATTGAATGAAAAATTCTATAAATAAACAATCCATGAGTATAAAATTGTGTGCCACTGTGGGTAGCATGATGACATCCTGAACCATCCACACTCTCTGCACTACCTACCTGCTGGTCACTTGGTGGCTGTCTCAGTTATCAGATCGACTACCCTGTTCTATCATAGTTCTATCATAGTTCTCTGTTCAGGGAATCCTGATCTCTCGTAATGGTCCCACAGTGCAAGGGTGTGATGCTGGCAACTTGGATGTGGTAAAGAGAAGCCCTAAAGTGCTTCTTTTATGTGAAAAATTAAATGTTCTCAACTTAAGAAAAGAAAAAAGTTTATAGACAGTTTATATCTTACTGTAAGATATTTTGAGAGACCATATTCAGACACTTTTCATGACAGTGTACTAGTTTATTGTTATAAATGTTCTATTTTGGGCTGGGGATGTGGCTCAAGCAGTAACGCGCTCACCTGGCATGCGTGCAGCCCAGGTTCGATCCTCAGCACCACATAAAAATAAAATAAAGATGTTGTGTCCGCCGAGAACTAAAAAATAAATATTAAAATTCTCTCTCTCTCTCTCTTGTTCTATTTTATTATCCTTGTTAATCTACTGTGTCTAATTTATAAACTAAACTTTATCATAGGTATGTATACATAGGAAAAAACATAGCATATACAGGGGTTGGTGCTATCCTCTATTTCAGGTGTCCAACCAGGGGTCTTGGGATGTATCCTCCATGAATTAGGGGAGACTACTGTATAATTTTCTCCAATGCCAGCATGTAATGAGAATCTTCCTATTAAACTATTTCATTCTAGCTGTGTTGACCACACAACTCATTGTCCAAGCCAGTTTCGAAAGTAAAAGAAAGCTGGGATGACAGGACTAAGCCCCCACTCCCCTAGGAAATCAAGGATGCACCCTGGTTCTCCTCCATTCTCTTACAACATTGGGTCGAGGGCTATGAGAAAAATTCTTAGAGGCATTATCTAAGGATAGGTTGCCATATCCAGGAAATGTGATTAAAAGCCTAAGAAGAAACATCTGGTGGAATTAATGTGTTTCTCAGAGCTTGAGCTCTGCTTTTACCGTCCTATGTGGCACTGGACTAAACGAGTGCAGCTGTTTCCCTAAGTGGGCACATGCAAGCAGCAACAGACTCCAAACAAAACCAAGAGGCCAATGCAAAACCCAGCCGCAAAGCATGTTCACCCCATAGAAACATGAGCGCTGTCTTCCTCCCACTGGTCAGCCTGGGAGTCATTTAAGAGGAAGAAGAATTATGTCAAGGAAACAATCCTAGAATTATTTCAATGAAGCCAAAGTAAATGCAGCTCCAGTGACCATAGGCTCCTTCTAGGCAAGTGAGAGATATGGATGTCCGTGACTATTTTAAAGATTGCTAATTTTCCTAATAACTACATTGTAGAAGATGGGTGATTAATCTACAATTATTCTGAATTTCCTTGTACTTGGTAATATACCAGAATTCTAATTAGTTCATTAAAATTCTCAGTGACTTATGGTCAAGAAGCACATACTAATTTTTTTTTATTGTTGGTCGTTCAAAACATTACATAGTTCTTAATACATCATATTTCACAGTTTGATTCAAGTGGGTTATGAACTCCCAATTTTACCCCATATACAGATTGCTGTATCACATCAGTTACCCTTCCATTGATTAACATATTGCCTTTCTAGTGTCTGATGTATTCTGCTGTCTATCCTATTCTCAACTATCCCCCCTCCCCTCCCCTCCCCTCCCCTCCCCTCCCCTTTTCTCTCTCTACCCCTTCTACTGTAAATCATTTCTTCCACTTGTATTATCTTGTCTTACCCCTCCTTTCCTCTTATATGTAATTTTGTATAACCCTGAGGATCGCCTTCCATTTCCATGCGATTTCCCTTCTCACTCCCTTTCCCTCCCACCTCTCATCCCTGTTTAATGTTAATCTTCTTCTCAAGCTCTTCGTCCCTACCCTGTCCTTGGTTGCTCCCCTTATATCAAAGGAGTCATTTGGCATTTGTTTTTTAAAGATTGACTAGCTTCACTTAGCATAATCTGCTCTAATGCCATCCATTTCCCTCCAAATTCTATGACTTTGTCATTTTTTAATGCAGAGTAATACTCCATTGTGTATAAATGCCACATTTTTTTTTATCCATTCATCTATTGAAGGGCATCTAGGTTGGTTCCACAATCTTGCTATGGTAACAGGGACACTGCTACATACTAATTTTTGTTAACAGAATCTATTTTTCAGTCTACCCCGAACTCCACTTGCCCATCTTCACTTTATTTGTTGTGGATCCCCGTGACAAGGCTGGTCACATGACCTGAGTCAGGTGTGGCCATAGTTTTCCTGAGATTGAAATTGTCCCTGGGTATAATTTTTCTAACACTGTAGTTATGTATGTCACAAACTAGCTAGCAATAAAAATTTATTCTTTCATAGTTCTACAGGCCAGAATTTGAAATCAAGGTGTTGCCAGGGTCACGCTCATTCTAAAGTCTCTGGGGGAAGACTTTCCTTGCCTCTTCCTGGTTTCCAATGGTTGTCAGAAATCTTTGGTATTCTCTGGCTTACAGCAGCATCACTACCATCTCTTCCTCCATAATCTGGTGGCTGTCTCCCTCCATGTGTGTTCACATGGTATTCTCTCTGTGTGTCTATGTGTCTTTTCTCCTCACGGATTAGAGCCGACTCAATTCCAATGAGACCTCTTCCTATCTAACATCTTAATTATATCTGTTTCCACAGAAGGTCACATTCACAGGCTAAGACTTTAAGATATCATTTGATACAACTCAACCCAAAGCACCAGGTAAAAAAAAAACCAATCTCCCTCACTATGAATGCAAGCTCAAAACCATGCAAGCCTGCTCATGTGTTTAAGAGAGAAGTAGGCAGAACTAAGAGATAGTGAAAGATGAAAAGGCAGGGTCCTGATGCTTTTGACTCACTCCCTGGATTGCAGCCAAATCAGAATCCCAGTCCACTCTGGGAATTCCCAGTAGCATGACCAACAAAATACCCTTCTTGTTTAAATGTATTTCATTTAGTTTTCTGTCACCTACAATCAAGAGATCTCGCTGGTACATCCAGAAATGAATAATGCTGTATAATATGAATTCAAATAGTCTTCCATAATCTGGGTGGGATTATTATAAAACAGATTAGTCATGAGTTGAAAACTGTTGAGATGAAGTGAGGAGCATATAGGAGGGCATTATTAAACCATTATACAATTCTCTCTATTTTTACCTATGTTGGAAATTTTCCACACACAAAAAAAGAATAAGCTAAATCACATGTTCAATAAATAATCCCTCTCATGGATTATCCTTAAAACCCAGGCACATCAGGTGGGAAAAAGAACAGAATCACACCTGACCCAGACAATAGCAGACCTCCACAGGGAATAGTTGGAACGGTGTTTTTCTTTGTAGCCTTCACAGAGCTACCAATATTGGACCTCAGTCTACCAGGTCTTGAAGTCTGACAGGGCGTTGAGGTCTTGGGGAATGGCAGCCGGATGATGGCCACCCCAACCATGCAGAGGAAGTCCAGCAATGCAGCTTCAACCCCTGGGCCATGATGGCATGTCACTATGCCCTGAGCAGTGTATTGTGCTGGGGAAATTCATCCCCTCACCCCAGTTAGTTACAGGAAAGCAACCATAAAACAAGGATGAGGCTCAGATAAAAAGACAGTTCACTACTCCAAACGTTCACCAGCAAGTAGTGTTGTTCCGACATGAGGATAAAGGTTATGGTTTACAAAACATCCATGACTCTGTCCCTCAGTCTAGTCTGTCATCATCACCTCTTTGGGATCCTGTTTCCTCTTGGAGTAGAGGTTCTCACTCCAGGTACTCATTAGAATCACATTCGATCCTTAAAAAATCCTAATGTCCAGCCTGCACCCCAGACCCATTAAATCACAGTCTCTGGGGGTACAGCCCAGAAATCAGTATTTCTAGAATACTGATTTCTCAGTTTTAATTCATAACCCTGGGGATATTTTGTGTTAGGGCAGCTTAGATGCACTGTGGGTCCCTCAGTTATTCTAATAAGCAACCAGGGCTGAGAACCAATGCTTTGGGTAGACCTAGAGCCACAAGGTGGTCACTCACTTTGGATGTGTGCCTCACTTTTCTAAGGCATCTCCTGTCCCTTGTCAGATCAAACAGCTTCCTGAGCTACTTCCATGGGTACACCTCAGTCAATCCACAACCTAGCTCCTTTTCTTTGTTTTAGTTTTCTAGAGTTGCCATGATAAAATATGACCAAAGTGGAGGCTGAAAACAACAGAAATTTATCCTCATGATTCTAGAGACTGAATATCCAGAAGCAAGAGTGGGCAAGGGCCATCCTAGCACCCAGCAGTTGCTGGCACTCTTTGGTGTTCCTTGGTTTGTAGAAAACTCTGCCTTCATCATCACTTTGGGTGCCCCTGTATGTCTATGGCCTTTCTCCTCTCCTTACGACAATGCCAGTCATTCTAGAATAAGAGCCCACCCTGCTCCTGTGAGAACTCACCTTAGCTAATTATATCTGTGATGGCCATGTTTTCAAAGAAAGGCACATTCCAAGATTCCAGGAAGGAGAATTTGGGGAGATACTCTTCCCCGCCCACACTGTCTTAGACTTTGTCTTTACCAGAACACATGTGAGACCTAGCTAATAGTGAGTACGAAGCCTTTTCTAAAATGTTTTTTGAAATAATTTCTGATTTATAGAAGAGTTGCAAAGATAGTACAGACAGTTCCTGTACTGCTTTCTCCGAGCTTCCTCTAATCTTATAAAACTATAGTACATATATAAAAATTAAGACATTAGCACTGGTATAATACTATTGGTTTAAACCACACACGTAATGTGTATTTTGTCAGGTTTCCAATAATGACCTTTATCTGTTCTGGGATCCCAAGGGGGATATCACCTTGAACTTAGCATAATACTATTAAAAGTGGAAAAGGTCCAAGATCTATGCACAGAATCAAAATGATCCCTTTAGGCTTCCCTTCCTTGTTCACCCTCTAACTTCCCACCCACCCTTGTATCTGCACTTAGCTGGCTCTAGTTTTCATCTGTACATCTTTCTTACTTGAATCTGATAGTCCCAATTTTTTAAGTCAAGCTTGTTCTAAATAATATTGAGGTCAAGGGCCCACTCAGAATTTAACAGAATATACAGATTCTCCTCCGAGAAAAATGCACAGACTATAAAAATTTTGCATCCAGTTTCAGAGCAGTCAGATATGGATCTCCCTTCCCCATCCCCAAGGGCTTCTACTGAGGCCCTACCTTCCACAGTTTGGCCTCCCTGGGCATTGATTCTACAAAACAGTCAGCACATCTCACTATCAAAACCTCTCCAAAAACATTTTCTCCAGATCCTGGACACAGCTGACAGGGCCCCATACTCTGGATTTTGGCCAGCTCCAGATGCCTGGCTACTGCCTTGGGCTGAGGCTGAGAAGCACTGTCCACCAAAGCCCTTCAGCTGGGCCCTGATGGCAACTGGACTCACCTCTTAGCCAACTGGGCTGTCATATAGAAGCCCCAGCAGCTTTGCCAACCCAATACCACTTCTGAGCTTATTTTTTCTATAATGATAAAAATGTCTCAGAACTCAATACTTTTCAGTCCAAATGCTGTATTATCATCTGAGTTTTAATAAAGAAAAACAACAGCAGTGTGCAAGCCAGGTTGACCAGTGCTACCAACTTCAGGTCTTCTGTCATTTCAAAAGGGCAACAATCTTGGTCCCAAGGACAATGCCTGCCTACTCTGCTGTATCTTTGAAAAGAGCACGGGAACCCCCCCCCCCCCGTGAGAAAACCACACAACTGTCAACTCTACAACCTACAGACTCCAAAGCTCCCACACCAGTCCTTGCAGCAGGTACCAAAGTAAAAAGAAATTCTACTGTTGCTCACTACCACATCGGGTCTGAACCTTCTGTTCCAACCGATTCCTCAAACAATGTTCTGTCCTACTTGCTTGGGTGCTTGTTTACATCAAGGCCCCACTGGTGAGAATGGCCCAGATGTCATCTGATCTACTCAACCACTGGCAAAGACCCCTGCAGACCCCTCTGCCCTGGGGTCACACTTTCTCCTCCACTGACATTCCAGCCAGGATCACCACCATGCCTCCAGCATCAACCAGAAGGCCACAGAGTTGGGGAACAGACAAAAATAATTCTGCAGACAGGGCTGGCTCTGTTCTTACCTTCTGCAAATGGTTCCCATTCATAAAACCGGCCCATGAATGGCTTGTTGTTGTAGGATGCACACTGTACCTCCCGGATACTTCTACTACTTTCTGGACATACCTAATAAAGCAAACAAAATATGCGGTTAGTGTCCATAATTTCCAGAGCCCCAGTCAAATCCCAGGATACCCTGCAACTTCAAATACCAGTCTTCTACTTAAACCAAGTTTCTGAAGTTTCACTGATCATTTGCATCAAAAATTTTAGGGCTGGGGGTATAGCTCAGTGGTAGAGCACTTGCTTAGGATGCAAGTGCTGGGTTTTACCCCCCAGCACTGCAATCATCATCATCATCATCATCATCATCATCATTATCATTTAATTAAATGCAGATCCCCAGGCTTCTCACAAAGTCTGCTAACTCAGAATCTTTGTAGGGACACTTGAATCTTTCACAAGCTCCTTGGGATAGTTTTTTGCACATTGTAATTTGAAACCCACTGACTCAAACCCTCTGATCCCGACAGATGGGTCTGCTCCCCTCCCTCACAGAGGCCATCCGTTTCCATCTGTTTGTGCATGCCCTTCCCCTTGCAAAGAATAATATCCACAGCAAACACATCCAGAACCCTTACCATGCGCCAGGCATTACTTTAAACATGTCATACATATTAATTAATTTAATCCTCACAATCACCAATGAGGTAAATATCCTAGCCTCATAGATTTTTCATGGATGAGCAAACTGAGGCACAGAGGAGTCACATAGCCAGTAGAGACAGAGCCTGGATTCAAATCCAAGCAGTCTGGTGCCCACCATCTCTCTCTCATTATCTTCCCCATCTTTTCTAACTCTGTCCATCTCTGAAGCAGGAGTTCTAGAAATTTAGTATGCAAAAGAATCACCCAGAGATCTTGTTGGAAATGCAGACTCCTGGGTCCCTCCCCACAAGATCCCCATCAGTAAGTCTGGGACAAGGTCCAGAAATCTGTACATTATCAAGTTTATCCAGGTGAATCTGACACTCGAGAGTACTCTGAGAAAACATGCAGCTCCTCCTGGCTTATTTCTTTCTAATTCATAAATGGTACGCAGAGCATGACATAAAATAAATGTGCAAAATAAAGTAGTAAAATAAGAAACTCTAATTTGACTTGTGGATAGGTCAAATATGATTTACCTTTTTAATATATAGCTACACCTTTTGCTTTTTAAAACATGTGGTGTACATTTTATCAGAAGGAAAGAGAAAGGGTCCTAACCCCTTAACCATTAAAAAGCACCATGTATAGGAAACCTCTAGAACAAACTGCTAAAGCAATAGGTCAAATTCCTCAAAGATTTATTTAAAAAAATATGCATTAGAAACACCAGGTTTCCTGGAAGATGGAGGATCAGAGGGAGGAATGAGACCTGGTAGGAGGGTGAACATCCCTTGCTTGGTAGGGGACAGTGGAAGGAGGCTGCATGCACCAACCCCGGAGTGGTCAGAACCCTGCTGCAGCATGAGCCAAACCATATGGAGCAAGAAGCCATGTGAAGCAGCATATGATGACAACTGGTGGGGAAAAGGACATTATCAAGTTTATCCAGGGTGGACAGGCAGGGTGGGCTGAGCTCTGACAACCTGTGAGACGCTGACAGGCCAGGTAGCCCGTCTCCAGGGGCTTGGAGCCCACCTGCTGGCTGCCCTGACTCTGCACCCATGTAGACCTGCTGCAGCACCAGCTGTCCCAGGAAGAGCTTTGGGTTAGGACGTTTTCCACGGATCTTTTGCCAGAGCTAAGTTCAACTAGGATGTGATCAGTTGGGCAGCGTGGAGAAGGCAATGGCCCTGCAGCCACATCTGAAGCTGACTTTGAGAAAGAATCACTAAGAGTTTTGTTAAAAATACAAATTCTCCAGCCCTATCCCAGTTGGAGGGTAGGAAGAGGGCCCAGGGATATATGGTTGTAATTCCTCTGGTGGTCCTGGTGCAGCCAGCCTGGCACCAGGCTGCGCAGGAGTGATTAAAAGCCACACCCACACCCTGTCTCCCCAACTACTTAACTCAAATTAGAATGTAAGAGCAGAAGAGAATCAAACCCAGCCTCTTTAATTTATGGATGAGGACACTGAGGCCTGGAGAAGTGGCTTGCCTCACTTAGGGTCCCAGAGTGACAAGAGGCAGAGCCCAGAGGGTTGACCGCCCACCCTGAACATAACCAGAAATGGGAGACCAGTTGCTGGCCTGTAGCTTTCACAACAGGAACAGAGAAGGCTGAGTGGGCTACATGTCCCATTTCTCAAATAACTATGTAGAGCCAAGCTGCTCCACATCCAGGCTTTGACCAGAAGCCACCCTTAATTAACCTGGTGGCACTGACCAATATTGGAAGCTGTAGACTACAAGGACATTCAGTGGTCTGCTTACCCCATTTCTCTCCATGAGAAATATACTTCTAAGAAGCTAGACCACAAACCGGTGAACCTTCAGAATCATCTAGAATTGTTCAGCATTTGACAACATAAATATATGTTTCATAACATTTAACATTTAAATGAAAAGTATTAAAATAATTGGTTATATGTATCCCCCATATACACATATGTATGTGTCTGTGTACACAGTTTAAAAGTAGCTCTCTCTGGAAGGTAGGGTTATAGAAGTTTTCATAATTTTTAGTCTATTCATATATCTAATTTTTGTAATAGATAAGTATTTAAGCAATAAATATGACAATTTATCAGTATTGAGATCCTCCAAATACATTGGCCCTTAACCAGTTCTGCATGTGCTTGCAGTTTATCATCTTGAGATGTGTCTTAACACCACACTAAGGCCTGGGGCTCCTTACTTCCATCCAAGTGCATCTGCCAAGGCAACCAGTTACCTGTGATGGGTCATTCGAGATATCCTGCACCCTGGTTTCCAACAAGTTCTTTATATCTGAGCATGGCCCCGTTACCTCCTGAGACAGGAACGCTTAATGTGGCACCAGACTCAAAGTGGAAGGTCAGGTGCTGAGGCAGCAAAGTCAGTCACAGTGACTAGAGTCTGCCAAGTCCAGTAGGTTGACTGTAGTGTCCAGCAAGCAGCTGGCACTGGAGATGACAAGGTACCCTGGCAGATCATCACATTCTATATGTGACCCCAAGAAGAGTCCTAACATGATACTAGGCAAACTGCCAATTGAAAGCTGGATACTACTTCCTAGGGAGGAGAGGGACCTGGCAAGAGAAATCCAAGGCTCACCAGGCCCAGAGTAGCCATGGGTTACTGAGACAGAATTATGGTACAAGCAAGGAACACTGATGCCTACAATGATAAGGATGAGGAAGAGTAAAAAAAAATAGTATTTACTAAATGCAGAACTTTACCATGTGACTTATGTAGATAGCTCATTTCAATCTGACAATAACTACTATACCCATTTTATAGATGAGGAAACCAAGGCTAAATCAGCTGCTAAATGAGATGCCAAAGATCACAGGTTTAGTGAGAGAAAAAGTCAATATTTGAACCAGACACAGGGCCTAAAACCTACATTATTGTGCTACCTTGACAACAGTGCTATTGTGTCCCTCATGGCTGTGTGGACAACAAAATCAATTTGTGATGTGCCTTCAGACAAAAAAGCCTCAACTGCTTCCTGCCTATGTCCAGGTCAGGTCTAGAGGCCAAGGTCAGATTCCACCCCAAAGACCTGGTGAAGTGTCTGGCCCTGGCTGTGAGGAGCAGGGACACTGTGAAGTGAGGATTAAGACCAAGCAGGCCTGGGAAATCCTGTTTCGTGTTTCTTTTGTAGATTACATCTGTTAGTACTTGTCCTACTATTATCAGCATATAATCTCCTCTCATTTTAACAGACTCTCTGAAGTTAAAACTTCCAGGTTACAGAGCACTTTACATTTGTTATATTTTAAATTGGTTGTTTCCTGATGTCTTAGACGAGTCACCTTCACCTTGTGGGTAATTGACTCTATATTACACTGTGAGCCAGCTTCGGCAGGTTTCCTGCAGACAGCTGATCCTTTCCATGGGCACAGATTCTTATAATCTTTAGGCCAGAAAACTGAGACAGAGGAGAAAGCCACATAGAAAAGAATGAGGCTCATTTGGGATGTGAAATGCCCCCAAGAGATAATCTCCCTCCAAATGACTCCCACCCCAAAGAGGGACAGATGTTTCCATTGGACTCTTAATGGGAGAGAAATAAAGAAGTATTTTAAAAGGATGAGCTGAATCCTTATAAAGCAATACAAGCCCTATCCAAAGTTCCATCTAGACAATTGCCTGGGGTTGCTATGAGTCACAAAGAGTATTATGGAAACTCCAGCTACATTTCTAGTGACCCTGGTTAATCTGAGATGACAACTGTGTGTTCCCAACTTCACTGCTTAAGAGGCCACCATCAGTGATCAAACACTTACCTTTGGGTAATTAATTATGTTAATTTCCCCCAGGAGATGAAGAGTGCTGTGCCCAATGAAGGTGGTGCCAAGGAACATGACCTTGAAGTCAGCTTGGGTAGGATACGCATTTTTTTTCTTTTTTATCCTTTGTGTTGCTCTGGATTCAATCAAAAGATCAGCTACCATAGCAACATATGATGTATTTAACATCACCACTGAAGTCTAAAAACAGAAATCTAGAAAATGTCCCTCACCCCACGAGAAAGTGGCTATGTGACCTTGTCAAACACTTAAGCTTCTCAAATCTAAATCACCACCTCTGAATGACAAGCCCCCAAACCCAATCACCAGGGATTCTGGTGAGGATTATATTAGCACACAGGAAAGCTGCTGCTCACAGGAATGCCCCATGTGTCTGAAGGTCCCGAAGAGGACTGCAATTGTTCCAGAGGGTGCCAGGTGTCCAAAGGTCGGTGTTTTGAGCAAACATTCTCTTCTTTCCTTTCTCTTCTATGGCAGGAAAACTGGACATATTTTCCAGATATAGATAATCAGGCACCAAAGTTTCTTTCAGGTTACCCAGCACACTCTCCAAATGTTTACCATCTCCTTTCTCAAGTCACACAGAACAAAGCCAACCATATAAAAAAGTTGTTTTGCCACCTCCCAGGACTCCCACAATTCTCTAGTCCATGAAATGATTTGCCCAAAGAGTTGGGACAAGCCTTTGGATTTAAAAAAAAAAAAAAAAATCTGAGTTTTTTTTTTAGTTCTCACTCACACTTCTATTTTTTTCCCACACAAGAGAAGCTCATAATGTTCCCCTAGAGAAAGGTGTTTCCCTTCCATTCAACACACAGGTCAAAGTCCCAAAGGATGTGAAAATGACTAAGTTTATCCTAGACTTTTAAGTACTCTGGACACACATCCATACAAACGCAGTCCTGTCCCAGGATGCTTATTTATTTCTGCCTCTTAAAATTTAATTATTGACATATCTCTATGTCTAAAAGAAGGTCTAAAAAAGAATGCCTTTTCCCCTAACTAAGCAGTATATGGCAAAATATACTTACTAAAATACCCCAAACCTTTAATGTCCTAAAGAATAAATTTCCCTGTGGCTACTTTAGGTATCCTATTAATAAGAATGACTTCCTTCCCCTCTGCCCTCTGCCAGGGCAGGGTGGGATGTTTCATTCAAAGATAAATCATCTCTGTACTGCTATAGGTGTTAGGTGTTGTGACTATGAGGAAGCAGAGAAGAATCTGTCAAAACAGCCTCTTGCAGAGACCTCACAGGCCTAGGTTTAAAGAAGTACATAAAAATGTGGAAAAATAGGAATCGAGTGAGCCGGATGCTAAATTTCTGATTTTGCAAAGCAAGAAGTTAAATGAGCCTTTCTAATATTGATAAACCAAGAACATAAAAGTTATTGACATACTATATATAGCCAAAGATACAACTAAAAATTAAAATATGGGGCTGGGGATGTGGCTCAAGTGGTAGCACACTCGCCTGGCATGCGTGCGGCCCGGGTTCGATCCTCAGCACCACATACAAACAAAGATGTTGTGTCCGCCGAAAACTAAAAAATAAATATTAACATTCTCTCTCTCTCTCTCTCTCTCTCTCTCTCAAAAAAAAAAAAAAATTAAAATATGGCAAGCAGAAAGAAGAATGGGGAATGAGGGGTTCATTTCTTTATCTTTCAGAGTAAGGAGGTGATGGGGAGATTTGAAGTTGATATTAGTATACCATTTAGAATTATGAAGAGAACTATTATAAATACTAAAAATTCAAAATGACAGTGAGTCCATTTTGGGAGAAGGACTAGGAAATACCTGTCTGTACTACTGTGATATTTCTTATTATTCATACACCTTTTTAATAATCATGAAAAGTGACAATTATAAACAGCTCATATATAGGCATGATTCGGAGAACTTTCTGTGGAAATTCCAAGTGGTTCAAAAAGACAGAAAGCAGAGTTGCCAAGATACTGGCATTAACACACATCGCCCAGCTGAAGAGGCTTGTGCTAAGCTCATAAGAAGAGATGTGTATGTGGAGACCCAAGTCAGACAACCTGTCCATCCAGTAACTGGCTCCATGATTCCTGGCAAGCTTTACACCTTACAGAATTGCACTGAATTCTTACCTGGCCCAGTTTTCTAAGTCTGTCCTTCAAACTGTAGTCAGGAAGTTGTTTGTCAGCTCCTCTTTCATTCAGTATCAGATCAGACATGGAGTAGGATTAGAATCTGCCTGTAAAGAGTATGCTCAGCTACATTTGCCATCTGTCCAACATCTTCCCTTCATTGTCACTTACTTTGAAGCCGAAACAACTCCACATGGATAAACCCATTGTCAAAGCCAGTCCCACCCCAGGGAAATATGCTGGAGAGTCAGTGATATCAGAACTCACCACACCTGTGTTTGCTAAAACCTTCTTTTAGCCCCAGGGGTTCCCCCTTGTAACACTAAGTGCACTCTATCTAAACTCAGGATCATGCTTCCTTTGACAACAAAGCCCCCTAAAAACTCATAATCTTGTTCTTGCCTTGCACCAGGTGACTGATACCAGCTCAAAAAAGACCACAGGGTGGTTTATCTATACCAGGACCTATACTTTAACTTCCTCATACAACACAGTGTAGGTTTAAAAACCTTATTTTTAAAATCTACATTCAGAAGTCATGAGTACTAATATTCATTATTGAATTTGCAGTATTTTGTAGATGTTGTCATATGAATCAAATAATCGTGAAGACATGCTAGAATGCTTAAAATTCCAAGATGACATCATGACAAGGTAGGGCTTACTATTAAGCACAGACACTGGAGGGTGTAAAGAATTGACTGGCATGAAGTCGGTTATCTGTAGTTTCTTTCTAATCATTTTAGAACACTGCCCCAGGGATGATTACATTGAAGCTGCATTGCAGCAGAAATGTTGGGTCTCTCAGCAGTCTCATCATATCATCGGGCAAAGGGAAAGGACTCTGAATCACATTTAATGCAGAGGACAAAGAGGGGCTGGTAGAAAATCTGGCTATTTCATCCACAAGTTTCGTGCATTACCACTTAGAACTTGGACCATGCTCAGACATGGAGATGTTTTACTCTATTCCTGTCTACAGAGATAGGTAAGTCATGGCCAACTATCCAGGTCTAACGTATTTACTAAGAATGTGTCAGCACTTTGCCAAGCCTTAAATATCTAACCTTATCTGAACCTTATCATGATTACATTTTACAAGAGACCTACAAAGGTTAAGTGATTTGCCAAAGAGATTCGGCTCCCCATTGTAGAAACTGGAGTTTGCATCCAGCTCAAGTGCATGGGCACTATCCCACACTGCCTGGCAGGTCTAACATCCAACTAAACCAGTTAGTTAGAATGGCCTTCTGATTTCTCACTGTGTGTAAAAATTGTTTCTCATTAATCTGTCTCATGCACAATTTGATGAAATGAGGTCCATGTGACATTTCTGCATTGTGAGATGTTAAAGAATAAATTCTGCATTAACTGTGTGATTATTTACAATGGAAAGCAGGTGGGAGGGAAAGGCTGGAGCGTTCCCTACCTCCCAGCAGACATGGCTGCTCTGAGATCATGACACCATTCTGCCTTCCTTTCTTGGATTAAGCTGTCTCTTTTGCTCTCAGAGGCTCATTCCTCTTTTTGAACCATCTTGTAAGCCTAGCTCAACTGTTTCCTCCTCAGTGGAGTCCTCCCCAGTCCATGACCCCTGCTCTGTGCTCTAGCACAGGATGGTGACCAACAAGTAGCTCCATGTGGAACTCTCTCCCCTCTGGACTGTGGGGGGGTGGGAGGGGCTGTGACCAGTGATGACACACTGCACAACACTGACCCCTGAATTAGAACACTCCTCATGTTCATCCCCATACATGTCAGAACTGGGCTCTCAGCTGTTGGGAGTGTTATAAAGGGGGTGTCCCATCAAAATTGGAGTGGGATATACCAGGCACTAGTTTAAGGGATGGAACCTGTGGATATTTCCAACGTGCCCTGGCCTACATCTCCATCTTTTCCTGCTTCCAGATAATAGCTAGGAGAGATATATCTAAGTGCATACAGTTTTAGATTATTTTTTTTAATCTTTGGAGAGGACATATATAGTAACCTGCTTTTCCTGTTAGATTAGTAAGATTTTTCACATTATTTTATACTTTTTTTTCCTTCTTTGAGTAAGATTTCTATAATTTGGGAATTCATGTCATCTCTTCATGTTGGACACTTGGGAGGATATGGAAATGTCCACACGAGGTCCTTGATGCAAAGATGCTACAGCATGGTCCATCTGGGGAGGGTGTAAAAAAGACTTAACACAGCAAGACTGAGGCTGCTTCCCTTGGAAAGGCCTATTGGCCAGACTGGTCCATGGCTGGTGTCTGGGAACTTGGGTTTCAGGAAGGCTTCTGTCCCTCTCTGAATGGCAAGAGTGGCCCACTGTGCCTACACTGTATTGAACAATCTAGTTTATGCAGAACATCTGCTTTCCTTTGGGGAGTCTGGAATTTTGTAATATGCCAGACAGAGAGCACCCATGTGACCAGCCTCCAGTAAAAACTCTGGGTACAGAGAATGAGTGTCACTAGTAACCATTTCACATGTGTTGAATCGACCTATTGTTGCAGGAGTGTGCTCGCCCTCACTAGGAGAGGGCGTGTGGGAACCTGTGCCTGCTTTTCCTCTGGGCTTGGGTCCTGTGTGCCTGTCTCTTGGCTGATTTGGCTTCCTATCTTTTCACTATGATAATTCATAGCCCTGACCGTGTGCTGAGTCTTGAGAGTCCTCCTAGAGAATCTTCAAACTCGGGAGAGGTCTTGGGGACCCCTGGCAGAGTTTTAAAGTACTCACAGAATGTGGCCCAAGTCACAAGAAGTCATGGGCTTATAAAAATATATATATAATAATGGGACCTCTAAGGAATGACATATCTCAATAAAGGTGAAAAGGATGTGGACCTGGGGCAGTGGGGTGCACTGTTAAAAATGTGAGTGCAAAGCAGCCTCAACATGGACTTCTTTGTTTTGCCTGCTTTGCAAACACCAGAGGACCTCACAAACTCACAGGGAGCATCTGAGATTTCTTGAAATCCAGTCTCCTCTACGATGCAGCCACCCAGCACCCAGGATGTTGGCAGCATAGGTCTGGCAAAAAGAGCAGGCTTTAAAAATGCAAGTTAAATGAAAGAAGTGCTAAGCAGATGTCAGACACTTTATGCCAAATGTTCTGTCTCTTTCCCTTTCTCTTTATGGTTTACTTGGTTTTCAAAATTAAGAAATGTACTAGTCAATGGGAGAATGTGTTCTACATTATGAAAGAATTCATTTAATTTTAACAGAACAGCAATGGAAATTCAAGAACAAGGACCATGTCTGATCATTAATGCAAGAAATTCCTTACTTTTTGACTTACAAAGCACTTTTTTTTAACACCACCTCATTTGATCTTTATAATAACTCTGTGAAGTAGAGAATATAACTTTTTTTTTTTAATCTCTCATGGCACCCCGTCTGTTAAAAGTAAAGATGTTCAATTAAGACTTTTGGTTGACTGATTAGTGATGGTTTTAAAAAAGTTACTGCTTTATGAAAAGTAATAATTTCTGAAGTCTTTCAGGGGAAGAACAAACTACAAGCAATTCAGGCATTCAGAGGAATTATTAAGATCACAAATTAAGTCATTTCTATGGACTCTATAGCAGGAAATATATTTTTAATGAGGGAATTGAACCTAATATATAACAGCTGTCTTGTTACCGGGTAACGGAGTATTAAGGCAGATTAAATTATTAATGAAAAATATAGCAACTCAGAAATTTAACCTCTCAACACTCTCTCATTCCTTTCTCTTTTACCCATGGCCTTTAAACTGATATTAAAAACAACACATTTGCTCACCTTCTATAGTTTACATTGATAACTAGCTCTCCTATTCACTAGCTGTGTTATCTTCTACACGTTATTTAACCTCTCTTTGCAACTGTAAAATGGAAAGAGAAGCAAACTCATAAAGTTAAGGACAGGATTAAATAGGGTAAATAATAAAAGGGCTAAGCACAGATCCTGGCTTCTTATGAGTTTTTAATAAAAGTAGATATTATTAATGCATGAAGATGGATAAATATTTACTGAATGTCCAAAGTGTGTATTCAGCCTAGATATAACAATACATCTATACAGGTTCTTCAAATATTTAAATACTGCTATCTAGTTAGTAAATAACTGCTGCTAAAGGGCTGTGAGTGCCATCTATTACCCCAAACATCCCAGCTCCTCCCCTAAGATGAGGAGACTCTTATACCCTCACTATCAGAAGCCTTGATGATACAACACCTAAAGTCCATATGCCTGGAAGAGCAGGGAGTCTCCAGGAAATGTCCTGGGTTGCACCTCCCCAAACACCAGCTTCCTTGGCACCACTGCTAGTTGCCATAAGTCAACCAAATTTCACTTGGCCCACAGACTCATGAGCAAAGAATAAATAGTGTTGATGCGAACCTCTGAGAATTTGGGAGTTGATATTTGTTACACAGCAATAGCTCTCACCTCACCATTAAGTGATTATCGATACATGATTCCATAAGCTATGCTTACGTTTCAAAAGTGATAACTTTTAGAAAAAGTAAAGAACATGGGGAGCTTATATGAAGATAAAAGAGAGGGAAGGTGGTATATAAAAAGATCTTTTTTGGGGAGTGTGTGCCAGGGATTGAACTCAGGGGCACTCGACCACTGAGCCACATTGCTAGCCCTATTTTGTAATTTATTTAGAGACAGGGTCTCACTGAGTTACTTAGTGCCTCACTTTTGCTGAGGCTGGCTTTGAACTCACGATCCTCCTGTCTCAGCCTCCTGAATCCCTGGGATTAGAGGTATGTGCCACTGTGCCCAGCTAAAAAGATCTTTTAACATGGTCCCAAACCTCATGACTTCCTGTCTTCCACATGCCCAGTGCCAACTGGCTGAAAGGTAAGAGGAGCAGTACTCACATCGGTATTGCACAGCTTGTACTGCCGATAGGCCCCGATGCACGAGATTGCTGTAGATCTCAGAGGCTGGGAGAAGCTCTGAGAGGCTCCATGGGCCCCCATACCATGATTGTTGCTTGTTTCTGGGCTCTGGAAGAGACTTGAAGCTGCAGGGAAGCCTTGGTCATGGGTCAAAGGCAGCTGGTATACGGAGTCTTCTGAGGTCTGCAGTCTAGAGCGAGGGCCACTGTCACTTTGGTATAAAGGTGCATGATGGGGGAGTTGGTGGGCTGGTGAGCTGTAGCCATGCCTGGGAGCAGATGTCCCCTGGGACCTGGAATGCCGAGGTGAGGGCCTCTGTCTCCGAAGCCTCTGTGGCGCCGTGTGTGTAGTGTCGGTCTGCAGCGGTAAGATGTACGGGGCCTTACCATAGCCATACTTTCCAGGGCCAATGGGACCTCGGTTCCTGCTCCTAAAGACAGACATACAAGAGAAGAGATAAACAGGGTCATCTGAATTATCAGAAATTCTGGCACATGGTTGAAGGGACCAGGTAAGAACAGAGGCTTGGGAGAGAGCCTATGGTGGAACTGGGAGGAAGAGTGGGGATCCCAAGACAAGGGAATGTAATGGAGGCTGCAGAGTAGAGTGGAGGTGGGACTCAGGGTGGGTGAACAGTGACTGGTTGGGGATGAATCTAGAAGGATAAGCTGTAGTCAGTGTATACTTATGTTAGGAAGTTTAGGCATTTTTGTAGATCGCAGGGAGCCATGAAGGTTTTTGTGGAAGCATAAAGATGTCATTGCAATTACAGCCATTATAATTGCCTGTTCACATTTTTTCTGAAAAAAAATTTTTTTTCTCACTCAACATTTCAGACCCGGTTTCCATTATTATTCATGCCCAGAGAGCTTTTCCAGGGGAGTGAAATTTAGTTGAGCAACCATCATGTTCTAAGGCAGTCCTAAGGTCTGATGTGCACCGTCCTGAATCCTAAAAAGATGAGAGTGGGTCAAGAAATTGACTACTCCATCGTTCTTTTTTTAAAAAATTATTTTTTAGTTTTAGGTGGACACAATATCTTTATTTTACATTTATGTGGTGCTGAGGATCGAACCCAGTGCCTCACGCATACTAGGTGAGCACTCTGCCTCTGAGCCACAACCCCAGCCCACTCCATCATTCTTGAAGCAGCCCATGCTAAGCAACAGGTAAATGGTCATCTTCATGTTGGTATGGATCTTACAATTTTGTAAATATTTTCATAAGGCCTCATTGCCTTGTGAGACTTTATGAGAATCATGCCAAGAGTGGTGATTGCTCGTACATGTTTAACTGCTGCACTGACAGGGAACCAAAAGCCTTGAAGTATTTGCCCATCTCTATGGTTAAATACTACCACTATAGCCAATTTCAAGTATGAAGACACAATCATTTCTAATGAGCAGATAAAAACCAGCTCCAGAACTGGGATTGCAGCTGAATAGCAAATAGAATCTGCGCTTTGCATGTGCAAGGCCTTGGGTACCATTTCTGGAGAAAAACAAAACAAAATCCAAAGTAACAAACTAGCTCCAAAACTTCACACATTTCACTTATCGTGCAAGAACAAATGGCTAAATATAGAGCTAGGGCTGGAGTTGTGGCACGGTGGTAGAGCACTTGCCTAGCATGTGTGAGCCCCGAGTTCGATTCTCAGTACCACATATAAATAAATGAATAAAATAAAGGTCCAGCAACATCTAAACAAATATTTTAAAACAAATAAATAAATACAGAGCTAGAACACTTGAAGAAATACAAAAATGAATCAGACAAAGTTACCAAGACCCCAATCTTATAGTGGAAGGTGGAATAAGGGCCATGGGGGCAATACAACAGTACTTTGGGAATTCTAAGGCATCAGGAAGCACATCTATCTGAGGGGATCTGAAAAACAGTGCAAGAGTTGCTGTTCTGAGAGTTGGGAAAGCCTGGTTTTAGTACTCTATGGAAGGACTTAAGTCATCTGACTCTCACTTATTTGTAAAATGACTGAACTGGATTAAATGACCGCCAAGGTTGCTCCAACTCTAAAATTATATGCTTCCGTAATAATTAATTTCACATTTACGTAAAATTGGAAATGTGCCCAAGGGTTTCTACAGGATGGCCCCATTAAAATAAGCACATTAAAACAGCAATCAAGGTGAAACATTGATTTCTGCCCTCCTGCAGAAATTCTTTCTTCATTCTACAATAACCACTGAATATAAAATTTAACAGAGCACAACTAATTATTAACATCTTTATCACTAATTGCACCTCCATTCTTAGCTGATATGGTTTTGAATTAAATCATGAGGCAGTGTTTATTTTGCCTTTAGGCATTTCTCAATTAATCTTGGCAGCACTTGGGACTCTGTTAATGATGGGGGTTTTAACAGATGCAATTAAGAAGTTTTTGTGTGTGTGTATGTGTGTGTGTGTGTGTGTGTATAAAACTTGGACGTCATTTGCCTTTTTCATTCTTGTGGCAGGCCAGGTAAAATGAATGACATCATGCAATGGCAAAAGAAGGGATTTCTGAGAATGGATGTTTTTAAGATCTGAAAGCCCACCCAAAAATCCCAGCCTCAAGGAAAGCACTTGGTGGAGATCTTGGCTCAAGCCAACGGAGAAATCAAGACACATGCAGTATTGCCTCTCAAACTGACCATGCCCAGGACATATGAGATTTGTTAAGCTGCAGATTCTGGTTTAGGAGGTCTGGGGAGCAGCCTGTAGTCTGCATTTCCAACAAGCTCCCAGGAGATGCCCAGGCTGCTGGTCCACAGATCACAGCTTTGAGGAACAAAGCCACAGAACAAAACTGAAATTCTAAACAAAAAAGTCATTTCAACAGGAAAAAAATATATATCATTTTTAGTGAAGAGTGATAGTAATGGCATTAAAACAAAAAAAAAAAAACCTCTGGGTTTGTGGCATATATAAAAGATCTGCTGCCTGGGGAAAGGCTGCCAAGTTCTTGCTCACCTGGGGGGCACTGATGAACCAAGTCTGACTTGATTTTACCTTTGGGGAGCGGAGGAACAACCTGCTGTTGGCTGGTGACTTGTGTAAGCGTCTTCCCCAGGGCTGCCCATCATCCCTGGGGGGTAACACATACACTCACAAATGTCTACTTTTGTATTCGCATTGCCTTGTGGGGGGCTCTGCCTAATTCCAAGAACCATTCAAACCCTACAGCAACATCAGTGAAAAGATGATAATTCCAAAGCAGATGACCAGTAAGTTCTGATAGACAGACTAAAAGCAATAAACAACCAATTAGGGTATGATGATGGAGATTTGATTTCTGAGTCCTTGAATCAGAACACTTGAATGAGTGACAGATTTGTTTCTAGTTGACCAAGAGAATGCTTGTTTTCCTTATGACATCAGAACAAATAATCCTGGTGGTTCAGAGTGGCCTCTTCCCCACCAGGACAGAGTCCATCTGGCCACTTGCAGGAGGCCTCTGTAGAACAAGGCAAATTTATACAGAGTTCTGACAATAAGCACAGATGTGGTCGAGGGGACCTGTGTGACCAGTTAACTCTTCCCCAAGCGCACGCAGTAGGTGCCCAGGATGGCTGTTAAGTTGATTCATTTGGCCTGATCTCCCAGAACCCGGCTGTGGAACTTTATTTTGAAATCCCCACTTGTCAAAATAGTAGCTAATTTCCAAAAGTTAGGCCTATGAGAAGGAAATAGAAAAAAATAGAGTTTGGGGATGAGAGACATGGAAGTCAAAAGAGTGAAGTGGTTTCTAACATAGGCTCTGGAAGCCGGAATTCCTTGGTTTGAATCCCAATTTCTGCAGCTTACTAGTTTGGAAACTGGTTAAGTTACTCTATCTTTGTGTAACCCAGCCTCTTCCAACAGTGCCAGGACTAAGGTGTTGCTGGTGAAGCACCCAGGAGGCACCATTTGGGAGATAGTCTCAGGGGCATGCAACTACTGACCAGAACCTGAGAGTAAGGTCAGTCACCTTAAATATTGCACCCTATAGGCCCTCTGCCTCACTCCAAGGCCAGTACTCACCTTGTACTCACTTATAAATTAAGGTAATAAGATTGGGGAGCATTCCTTGTCTGAATGCTGATAGTAATGGCATTAAAACAACAACAACAACAAAAAAAAACCTGCTTAGAACCAGAACTGATTCAGATTTCAGAGTTTTTTTGGACTTGGGATATTTGCACAGACTTTATTGGTTGAGCATCCCTAATCTGAAATGCTCCAAAATCTTAAACTTAAATCTTAAACTGGTGGTACCCTCCTTATAGGTAGTTATAAAGATTAAATAATTTAATAAGATCAAAAGTCTTTGAAAAAAATTAAAGGGATACAGATAGGTAAAGAAGAACTCAAATTAGCACTATTTGCTGATGATATGATTATATAGCTAGAAAACCCAAAAAATTCCACCAGAAAATTCTAGAACTAGTAAATAAATTCAGCAAAGTAGCAGGACACAAAATCAACACCCATAAATCAAAGGCATTTCTATATGTTAGTGACAAATCCTCTGAAAGGGAAATGAGAAAAACTACCCCATTTAAAATAGCATCAAATAAATAAATAAATATTGGGAATCAACTTAATGAACAGTGAAAGACCTCTACAATGGAAACTACAGAACACTCAAATTAAAGAAGACCTTAGATGATGGAAAGATTTACTTTGCTCTTGGATAGGCAGAATTAATATTGTCAAAATGACCATAATACCAAAAGCATTATACAGATATAATGCAATTCCAATCAAAATCCCAATGGCATTCCTCATAGAAATAGAAAAAGCAATCATGAAATTCATCTGGAAAAATAAGAGACCCAGAATAGCTAAAGCAATCCTTAGCAAGAAGAGTGAAGCAGGTGGCATCACTATACCAGACCTTAAACTATACTACAGAGAAAGAGTAACAAAAACAGCATAGATTGGCACCAAAATAGACTTGTAGACCAATGTAACAGAATAGAGAACACAGAGACTAACCCACATAATTACAATTATCTTATATTTGACAAAGTCACCAAAAATGTACATTGGAAAAAAAGATAGCCTCTTCAACAAATGGTGCTGGGAAAATTGAAAATCCATATGCAACGAAATGAAATTAAACCTCTATCTCTCATCATGTACAAAACTCAACTTAAAGTGGATCAAGGATATAGGAATTAAACCATAGACACTGGGTCTATTAGAAGAAAAAGTAGGCCCTAATCTCCATCATGTAGGATTAGGCCCCAACTTCCTTAATAAGACTCCTATAGCATAAGAATTAATATTAAGAATCAATAAATGGAATGGATTAAAACTGGAAAGCTTCTTCTCAGCAAAAAAAAAAAAAAAAAAAAAAAAAAAAAAAAAAACAATCAGTGAGGTGAATAGAAAGCCTACTAATTGGGAACAAATTCTTACCACACGCACGTCAGATAAAACACTTAATCTGTAGACTATATAAAGAACTCAAAAAACTTAACACCAATAAAACAAATAACCCAATCAATAAATGGGCCAAGGAACTGAACAGACACTTCTCAGAAGAAGATATATAATCCATCAACAAATATATGAAAAAATGTTCAACCTCTCTAGCAATTAGAGAAATGCAAATCAAAACTACTCTTAAGATTTCATCTCACTCCAGTCAGAAGGCAGCTTTTAAGAATACAAACAACAATAAGTGTTGGCAAGGATGTGGGGGAAAAAGGTACACTCACACTGCTGGTAGAACTGCAAGTTGGTGCAATATGGAAAGCAATATGGAGATTTCTTGGAAAATTGGGAATGGAACCACCATTTGACCCAGCTGTCCCTCTCCTCGGTCTGTACCCAAAGGACTTTAAAACAGCATACTACAGGAACACAGCCACATCAATGTTTATGGCAGCATGATTCAAAGTAGCTAAATTGTGGAACCAACCTAGATGCCCTTCAGTAGATGAATAAATTTTAAAAATGTGGTATATATACACAATGGAATATTATTCAGCATTAAAGGAGAATAAAATCATGGCATTTGCAGGTAAATGGATGGAGCTGGAGAAGATAATGCTAAGTGAAATTAGCCAATCCAAAAAACCAAATGCCAAATGATTTCTCTGATTTAAGGATGTTGATTCATAATATGCTGTCGGTGGAGGGTGGGATGGAAGGATTAAATGAACTTTAGATAGGGCAAAGGGGAAAAGGAGGGGAGGGGAAGGGAGGGGGCATAGGGGTAGAAAAGACAGTGGAATGCAATGGTCATCTTACCCTAAGTACATGTAGGAAGACACAAAGGATGTGACTCTACTTTGTGTACAACCAGAGATATGAAAAATTGTGCTCTATATGTGAAATATGAATTGTAATGCATTCTGTTGTCATATATAGCAAATTAAAATATATTTTTTAAAAGTTACTTATATTCAAATGTAATATATTTATTATTTTTCAATGAATAAGTACATATTCTAAATTTTGTTCCAATTTCTTTTTAGGGGGGAGGTGGTGACAGGATTGCACCCAGGCTCTCAAGCACACTCTACCACTGAGCTACACCACCAGTCCCATTTGTAAATTTCTAATTCAGTAAATATCCAAATATACAACCTACATGCAAATAAATAAATAAATAAATAAATAAATAAAAGATCAAAGTCTTAATGCCTCCCACAGAGTATGCACCATACAAGTATTTGCTTAAAAAGAAAAAAAGTTCTAGCTTGGCCAGTTACTAGCTCTACAAACTTTGGCAAATAATGCATCCACAGTTTTCCTACCTATAAAATGAGTCTTATGACCATTTCATACTCACTAGGAAGGCTATAATTAAAAAGACAGATAATAATAGGAGTTGGAGAAGATAAACTGAAATTCTCATACATTCCTGGTGGAATATAAACTGCTGTAGCCACTTTGCAAAACTATCTGGAAGTTCCTCAAAAAATTAAACGTAGTGTTATTATACACCTCAGCAGTTTCAATCCTAGGTATACACCCAAGAGCAATGAAAATACACCTTCACACATACCTTGCACATGAATATCCATAGAAGCATTATTTATAATAAGGGGTTGTGGGGCGAAAAGGGGACAGACTGTCTGCTAACAGAGCACAGGTTTCTTTTTGGGGAGATGGAAATATTCTGTAATGAGACAGTGGTGACAGTTGATTATTCTTGTGAATATGGTAAAATTTCTAAATCATTTAAAGTGGCAAAAATGTATATAAATGATATTACAATAAAGCTGTTACTTTTAATATAATATATATATATATATATATATATATATATATATATATATACATATATATATATTAGTTGTAAGTTGGACATAATATTTTTATTTCATTTTTTTATGAGGTGCTGAGGTTTGAACCCAGTGCCTCCTATGTGCTAGGCAAGCACTCTACCACTAAGCCACAATCCCAGCCCCTAAAGCCATTACTTTTTAAAGTTGAGAACATGAGTAATTCCCATCTTATCTACTTACAAGGATGTTGCAAAGATCAAATTGAGGTTACTGATGCGAATATATTGTTTGAATCTGAAAGTACTCTATCATGTGTTTGCTACTGTTTGTTTCAACATCATTTAACCTATCTTCAGTGAGCACCTTCCGTGGGCACCTGTTGAGAACTATTTATGATTGATTTCTACTTGATCATGTTTCCAGTCTGGACAACATAGTGAGTGTAATCCCTGCCTCTAGCATGACTCAAGGACATCTGGTCAGCAGTGGTGGGTGATAAGGGTCTCACACCAGGCCGCTGCCCCAGCTTACACTGTGGGTGTCTGGGAAAAGTGTCTGGGGGAAGTCCTTGTCTCTTGAAGAGATGGCTGTCAATGGCACTTCCTTACAACACGCTGGCTGCCACCCAGGGACCCATTCTGTGCTACATGCAATTCTGTGACATTAATGCTGAGCAGTGTGGTGATCTCAGTCTCCATCTCCTAACTTCACACTTCCTCTGGAAATGCGTCACCTCCAACCATCCCTATGACAACTTCCACATTTCCCTTTGCTGCCTGGACCCCTCTCCTGAGCATCAACCTTCTATGCCCAATGAACCTGTAGGCCAGAGCCTGTGAGGTGCACAGGGATCACCAGGGGCTCTTGTCAAAATACAGCCTGCGTTTTGGCAGATCTGGAGTAGGGTCTGAATCTGCATCTGTAGCAAGCTCCCAGGGGCTATGGAGGCTGTGGTCCTGGCACAGCACTGCGAGAGCTCCAGCTACACATCCCCACAGATACCTCCAACCCAAGGCCTTCAGGCCTGACTCGAAAAATCTGCTCCTGCTCTAGTTCTTTCTAGACGTCCCAGGAGTTTGTTTGTTTGTTTGTTTGTTTGTTTTGAGAGAGAGAGAGAGAGAGAGAGAGAGAGAGAATTTTTTTAATATTTATTTTTTAGTTTTCAGTGGACACAACATCTTTATTTTATTTTTATGTGGTGCTGAGGATCGAACCCAGCACCCCGCAAATGCCAGACGAGCGCGTTACTGCTTGAGCCACATCCTCAGCCCCCCAGGAGTTCTTAAGTGTGAGCAACCATCAGAATCTCCCGATGGCTTGTTACAAAGGTCTAGGAGCCCATTGCCGAGAGCTGGATTCAGGTCCATCGAGGCCTCAGGTGCACCTGAGGGTGTTCCTTTCTAGGCTGCTGATGCTCTCGGTCTGGGGACCACACTGTAAGAGTCGCTGCTCTGTCTCATGCCCAAGTGCCACTGTCCCCCGAAGTCAGTTGGATCTTCCACTCACCCCTTCTCTCCATGGGAGGT
The DNA here is from genome assembly GCF_045843805.1 of Urocitellus parryii. Classification (NCBI taxonomy): domain Eukaryota; kingdom Metazoa; phylum Chordata; class Mammalia; order Rodentia; family Sciuridae; genus Urocitellus; species Urocitellus parryii. The sequence continues at coordinate 114,868,394 of NC_135536.1, read as the reverse complement.
CCACACTCTGCTGCTCAGTCACCATGGCCTGCAGGTCATGGCTCCCACTGCTCCTCAAGTCCACGAGGGGCACCACATGGACTACCCCAACCACTTCCCTTGCAGTTTCCCCCAGGCTCTCCCAGTTTATCCTCCAGGCTTCTGTCCTCACCGTTTCCTCCTCCCCAGCTACCTTCCCCGGCACCAATGCCTACACCTACCTGTCCCCCAGGACGCTGCTGAAGCATTTTATCTTCTCAATGACATTATTCCTGGCCCAATCCCCACCACGACCTTCCACTCCACAGAATGGATGTTCTTTTTCCTTCTACTGAACCCCACATAACTGTCACAGCACGGTCATCTTTTGTTATGTACACTTGTTTACACACCTGCCTTAGTTTACTAGACTGCAGGCTCCTTCCTGGCAGGGGCCATATTTTATTTATCTTAGAATTCAATAATATACTACAATGTCCAGCACAAAATAGGGGCTCAATAATCAGTATGGAAAAATTGAAAAAAGGGATAAACGGTTCCAACCACTATTGCCAAAGGAGGAAAATCCCCTTTACCCACTACTGCATTTAATGTCTGTGACATGAAATACTGTCTTTTATTAAAAGACAGACTACTGAGGATTGAGCACAAGGCCACCTCCCTCCACATAGGAATCAGTGTTATCTATTAGGTGAGAACATTCTTGGTAACAAACACCTAGAGAAGAAAGAGGTCCTCAGACTGGAAAGGGAGACCCCACAGGGGCTGGGACTTAGCCTTTATTCTCCAAAGGAGCAAAGAATTAAGAGGTCAAGGGTGCTTCGTGCTTGCCTGCAGAGCTGGAAAACCACCCAGGCGAGGCTCTCAGCAGCCTGTCACTAGAGGATGGCTTCCCATTTCTTTTCTTAGTTTCCAATATGGAATGGAATGGGAGAGTGAGAACCCTGCCTTCCAGAAGCTGGGCTGTTTGTAGTTCTTAACTTTCCATGTTTATTTCCATTCTGTCTCCCCTCAGAGCCCAGTCAAGTCCCTGGGAGAGGCCCAGCCTCTCTCAGCTGTGCCAACATGAACCACACATAGACTGCAGCATCCCACCCAGCAGCAGCCCCTGGCCCAGCAGCCTGCAGGAGCCACAAAAGGGGAACCCGAGGGCCCCAGGGGAGCTGGGAACTCAGGGAAGGGAGATGGTGAGGAACTCAGTTGCCTGCTGGTGCAGAAGGTCTCCTAGCACTGCTTCACCTGGAGGGTCTGGGTTTTCCAGCAGTGAGGAGGGTGGCATTCTTTGCATCCAGGCATCTGGGTGGAGCTGCTAGGAGAAATAAGTTCTTGCACAGAGAAGATGAGGAAGAGGCTGGAGGAGCGGAGGACTATTTATTACTGGAGATAGCTGACCACATCGGGGCGGATGTACGTTCCTGCACGAGATTCCTTTAAGTACACTAAAGATCCTATCATCTCCAACTATAATAGATAGTGTCCATATGATTTAAAGAGTCCTTTATGGCACATTTTCACATTTCACTGTTATTATGAATCAAAACTAAACTCTTATGAAGCCTATCTTTGGTGCAAAATTTGCCTGCCCAGTCTTAGCACTGAAGAGAGACGTGGGGAAATATGAAGCTCAGTGTCACAAACTCCCAAGTATGAATGGGGTGGGGTAGGGAGGGGATGAGGGCAGCAGGATGTGGAACACTGCATCTGAAGGTTGTGTTTCTACCAGGCTCAAAATGTGCATGTGCTCCCTCTCCTTCTCCTGCCAACGAGGAGACAAAGCAGTTCCTTCCACTCTGCAGTGTAAGCTAAGGAGGGGTGGGGGGTGCCGTTTGCAATGACTACCATCAAAGTCCATTAATATGATCAAATGTATCTTTTTCTGGGGGGCCTGGGATTGAACCAAGGGGCACTTACCCACATCCCTAGTCCTATTTATTTATTTATGAGGTGAGGGTGTGCTGGGGATTGAACTCAGGGGCCCTCAATCCCTGAGCCACATCCCCAGCCCTATTTTGTATTTTATTTAGAGACAGGGTCTCACTGAGTTGCTTAGCACCTGGCTTTTGCTGAGGCTGGCTTTGAACCCACCATCCTCCTGCCTCAGCCTCCCAAGCCACTGGATTACAGGCGTGTGCCACTGCCCCTGGCCTTAGTTTCTATCTTGAAACAGTGCCTCACTAAATTCCTTAGGGCCTCACTAAATCAATTATGTATTTTTAAAAACTTTTCACAGAAGCTGAGAAAACCCCAATTGGATGGTGGTAATTACTCCTAAGAGTTATTCTTCTCAGTGCTTGTAGAGATAAAGAGACTTTGGTTTCAGGAGTCCTCCTTGCAGCCTGGGGAACCGGCAGGACTCTGAGACCCTAGCATAACAATGGTGTGAAGAACTAGCCAGTGCATTTCTCTCAGTAATCCCTTCTCTCTTCTCCATAATTCTTGTAAAACAACATTGAGGATTATAATGCCAGGAAAGGGAAGACCTGAAGACCATCACCAGGAGAGCAAAGGTTTCTTTAAATTTGAAACACTGGCTGGGGTCGTGGCTCAGTGGTAGAGTGCTCGCCTAGCACACATGAGGCACTGGGTTCAAATCTCAGCATCACATAAAAATGAAATAAAGATACTGTGTCCACTTACAGCAACAACAAAAAAGAAAAACTGATCCAAAGTCAAAGTCTAGGGCTGGGCACAAGGCCACCTCCCTCTACATAGGAATATATAGTTCATATTACAAGCAAAGAAGGAGGCATGATGACCTGGGAATTATCCTTCTAAGCCAAAGGAAATTAAGATTTTGAGTAGAAGGCAGATGAAGGAGGAACACTGAGGGGCCTGAGGACAGAGACCTGCGGGCTCTGTAGAAAGCCTGAACTCGACATGGTTCAGGTCAGGAAGTGTGGTGAAGGGGCAGCTGAGAGTGAGTAAGCCACTTTGAAGGTCTTGATGATTCTGGTGAGGACACAGAGCACATGGCCCTTGGGAACTGAAAGCCAGAGGCATCAGCAGCAGTAGTAGAAAGAGTGGACAGTGAAGGTGAGAGCCCAGGCCACCCCTCAAGAGAAGGAAGAGTGGGAGGGAGAAGGCGCATCCTGAGTGAACTGCACATAAACCCTGAACTGATCATGTCTATCCTGAAGCATCTCAGTATCTCCTTCCTGGAGTTGGAGGCATTCCTGCAGCAGAGACACAGGCGCAGGGACCCATCTTGGCTATGGAAAAGTCAACTGTGCTGTGACCTGAGTTGTGGCTGTAAATTATGGACCTGATACTGGAGCACTATGAAGCTGTTCAAAAGAATGAGGCAGATGTGCATATATTGATATAAAACGGTCTCCAAAACACAGGCAAAAGGAAAAGACACAGGACACTAAGCTGAGGGCACAAGTATGCTCCCATTGTTTAAAAAAAAAGAAAGAAAGAAAAGAGAAAAATTGTCTGCAGTAAATGTATGTCCAGGATACATTTTTGGAACCAATAAAAATGAAACTTGGGCCAGGCATGGTGGTGCATGCCTGTAATCCCAGTGACTAGGGAGGTTGGGGCAGGAAGATTGCAAGTTTAAGGCCAGCCTCAGCAATTTAGTGAGACCCTGTCTCCATTAAAAAAAATTTAAAGGACTGGGGATACAGCTAGTGATAAAGCACCCCAGTTTCAATCCCCAGTACCCGTCCCCACCAGAAAAAAAGAAAGAAAGAAACTGAAGCACACTGTGAATATTTGTTAAAATAACACTTGTGAGAGATCAGAGCTTAATTGTTCAGCATTTCTAATTGATAGTTCAATAAAGGCTATTGCTTTGGATTAATTAGTAGAGACAAAAAGGCTCTAGGTTCCAATAAGTAAGTCGAGGCAGTCTCACACATCTGGGTGAGAAGCAAAGAAAGCTAGCAAAAGTTCGTCAGTCGCCCGTGGCCATCTAAACAGATCTAAGAGCTGACATTAAAGGGAGAAAGAATAGGAAGGGGCAGAGCTTAGGACCAGAAATGTGTGTGTTCCAAGGAGTCACAGATCTAAAGCGAGCTGGATGGGAAGGAGTTTGCAGCCTGAAACTGGAAAGAGCCTTGTTTTCCTGAGACTTGCCCTGATTCACTGTGACCACCTGCCAAAGGGAAAAAGGATATCATGTGCGAAGTTCAAAGAGGCTGAGAGCAAATGGTTTCGGCTGAGTGCAGATGTCTACTTAGAAGTTCAGAAGACTGAAACTCCTGCCAGGACCGTTCTAGGCCATAAATTATCTGGTGTCTACAGAAGATAAGAGGCAAAACTCTGACCACGTAGGGAAATAAAAATTAAGATGATGAAAACAAAAACTCTCCTGGTTGACTACTGTGCCGCACATGCTGTCACATACGTTGGCCATGGGTGTGACCAGACCTGCTGCCTCTGCTCCCCAAGAGGTGGGTGACATCTGGGTTTAAAAGCCAGAGTGAAAGTCACCTGACACAGTTGCTCTGAGCCTTCAGGAAAGAAGGATCCCACAGGCTTATGCAGGGCAGGGAGGAAGGAGAGGGACGTGGAGGAAGTGATGAATTTGTTCCATTAAAGGGAAAGATGTCACAGATGAATTCTGGGCTACTTCAGAAGTTGGGAGCCAAGCTACGTAGGTGAAGGAAGCAAAGAGGTGGCTTTGGTGGTTTATGACTGAGTTTAAAAGGCCCTTTTGTACTCATCGTCCCAGATGTGGAGTACCTAAAAACTTAAATTCACTTACACTAACTTTGAAATTATTGTTTGCAGAATTGAAAACCCGGGAGTTAATGGGTTAAGAGACTCCATCTTCAATGACCAACCCACTGGCATCTCAGGAGGTGAGGTTCATGGGGCTATTCCCCACTTCCCACATCACCCCCCACACACCCAGAATAAAACTGAGCAATAACCTGGGAGCAACGACCCCAGTGGGTGACAGACTCTTACTCCAACATGGCCATTGGGCTTCTTTTCTAGGATCGTGTTTGAAAAATCATTCAGAGTGCCCACCAGTGCTTCTGTGCTTTGGAATGATGCTGAGGTTTTAGGGGTCTTCAAGTGCCTTATTCTGTGTGGGCCCAGAGAGGTGGAATAAGGACAAGTGAGGGGACACTGAAGGAAACCAGTTTCGGTACAACAGAAAGCAATGGTCCAACGGCTGCGGGGATGCTGTTAGTTGAGCAGGGTATTCACTGCACAAGGACACCTGGGAGTTGCAATCCAGGGTCCCCTTAGTGGAGAGATGAATGGACCAGAGAAAGAGGCACCTTTTCAGATTTGCACAAAGGTGAGAAGTGAGGGAGGGCTGAGAGAGAGGCAGGTCCAACCAAGGCTGAGCTAACATCACAGAGCTCAGAGCAGACCACCCCCACCCTATGTTGTACCAGGCAGAACACCCCTAAAGGTGAGGAGGGTAAGAGGTCAACTAAGACATGGCTGGTAAGAAAGAGCCTTGGTTTTCAGCAGGATTACTGAAAGAATAATCAAGGCTCGTAGTCGGAGAAAATGCCTTTTTATTGAACAGCTCTGCATATTTATAGAGCCTGGGGTGGTTTGACAGTTATGACAGTTTAATGGTTGAAGGGTTTGACAGTTGGCATGGGGTGCTTTCTGATTGGTGGGTAAGGATCATGTGAGCCAGCAGGGCTAGTCTGATTGGTGGGTAAGGATCATGTGAGCCAGCAGGGCTAGTCTGATTGGTGGGTAAGGATCATGTGAGCTAGCAGGGCTCACCATTGGATGGCTCTTCTCGGGGAGATGAGGAAGTTAGTCTTTGGAGCCAGGGCGACCCCCAACAATTACAGCCTGCACGATCCTGGAGGCTCTTCTCTCCAGCACTTAAAGGAGGACCACCATGCCTATCTCACCTGGCTGTTGTACAGTGGGTGAAATAAACAGCTGTAGTGCCTAGCAAGGGCGGGCGTGGCCTTCAGGAGACACTCTGGAAACATGGCTCTCATGAAGGCTGCACCTTTCTGAAGGTGAGAGTCGCAGAGCCTTCAACTTGACATGTAAGGACCGCCGCGGGGGGCAGACTGCCAAACATGGGGCTGAGAAGCACAGAGACAGCTTTGCATGAAATAACAGTCAATGCATTCATTTCTCCAGCATAAGTAAGAGGAGCCCTCTTGGGACTCAAAGCTATTGCTAATATGGTTGTAATCTGAACCTGACTGGCCCTCCAGGACTACAGAGGTTTAGGGGAGACCAAATGAGATTACCTGTGGGGCACAGTGCCTGGCCAGAGCACATGCTAAGCAAATGTGGGTTCCTAACCCTTCTCCCCTGGAGACTCTCAAACAGTGCCCCCTGCCCCAGAGGCTAAGCCTTCGCAGGTTGAAGAAAACTGAAGAACTATTTTCTGCAAGTTCTGCTAAATTCATTAACACAACAGCGATAATGATTCTAACACGACTTAGGTTTGGGGGGCATCTTTTATGTGAAGGGCCCACGGAGGAAGCAATGGTATTTCTCTCCTATTCTGGATGCCTCTCCCACTCTTGAGTTTTTATACTGCTTTCTATGTGCCTATATACAATATATCACTTCATCCTTTATTATAAATGTGAAATATCTCAAGCATAATAATCCTCTTCTCTGCATTAGAGGAAGTTATTTAGGTGATCTGTCACCCTCAGTTAATTGAAGGAGGGATCTGTTCTAGAGTTTAATCTACCCCAAAGCATATTTAGCATAGTGTTCTTAAATAATGTATTCAGTATTCCAGTAGCTACCACATTAAACACCCACTAAGTGCTTTACCCATGTTCTCCCAGATAGCAAAGTAAGTCATCATTCCTATTTTATACACAAGGAAATTGACTCTAAATGACATTAAATAACCTGACCAAGGTAGCACGTCTGTGTGAACAGATAGTATTGTAATATTAACAAATGTTGTTGAGCAGATGAATGCTAAGCTCTTAATGAACTCAAACAACTGCAAGATAGTACAGCATCTGAATACCAAGTTCACATTCATAGAGGATTACAGAGATGGGCTAGTTGGAAAGAGGATTTACCGGACTAAGGGGAAATGACTCTTTTCCCCCAAATCCAGGAAGAAAAACTTTTCAGCAGTAGGTCACGGTGAACTGTGCTCCAACCATAGAGGAAAAGGAGGAAATGTCAGCCAACTGCTGCTGGATCCATAGGGCCACACGAGGACCAAATGTTTCCATAGGGAAAAAAATTCATGAGCAATGAAAGGAAATATTGTGTGCCTGGAGTGCAAACCATAAAGGTGGAAAGGAAAGCTCTAAGGGCAATGCCTGGCCTGGGGCATTGGGTGGGAATGGAGTCAGGGGCCAGGAAGGGAGAATAGCTCAGTGGTTAAGATAGGGACTTAGAGGCAGAGTCTGGTTCAAATTCCTGTTGTGCAACCTACTAGCCTGGGACCCAGGGCTCATCACTTTGTTTCTCCAAGCACAGAATTCTTCTCACATTATAAAAGGGACACTATGGATCGTTCATGCAGAAGAGTCCTATGAAGTTCAGCTCAGAGCCTCATCTGGAATGTCAGTTTCCTCTAGCTGCCCCAACAAACCCTCATAAACTTGGTGACTTACAACAACAGATATATTCTTTCACAGCTCAGGTAGCCATGAATTTGAAATCAGTGTTACTTAGCTGAAATCAAGGTGTCAAAGGGCCATGCACCCTCTGGAGGGTCTAGGGGACTATAGTCATAGGCTGCCTAACATTTCTGTGAAGGACACACATCACAGCAATTTCCTCTACTTACATCACTGCAGCCATCTCAATCTGTGTAAGCATGCTCCATGATGCTTGCATGATGTGTCCCCATCTCAAGGCAATGCATGACTGTATCTATTTGTCTCTTTCAGCTTCTGGTGGCTGCCAGCAATCCTTAGTTTATACCCACATTGCTGTATCTTCAAGAGCAGCATGTTCAAATCTCCCTCTAGTCAACCTTCACATTATCTCTGTGTCTGTGGTTCAAATCTCTCCTTGCTCAATTTATTTTTTTTAGATACAGTCTCAACTGTGTTGCCCAGGCTGGTCTCAAACTCATAAACTCAAGTGATTCCCCCCATCTCAAGACTTTCAAGTAGCTGGAACTACAGGTATGTGCTACTCCATGCGTGGCCACTCTGCTCATCTTTTATAAGGATACCCATGATTGCATTTAGGACGCACCTGAATGATCTAGGAAAATCCTCTCATCTGACAATCCTTAACTTAATCACACGTGCAAAATCCCTTTCCCCAAATTAGCTTTTTTAGTTTTCAGGGATTAGAAACTGGTATCTTTGGTGGGAGCAGGACTTATTTAGCCGATCACACATAATAACATCAGTTGTTGTTGCTCTTGCTGTTGTTAACAGAGATGAGGCAAAAGGGCTACACATACAGAAAAGGGCCTGCGGGTTGATAAGAAAGCAAGGACCTGAAAAGCTTTCCCAGGGCTGTGAGCACCCTATCCTTAGAACCAACAGGGAGGCTGAGAATGATACAACTCAACCACAGCAGCTGCCCCCAGCCCTCTCTTGTGACAGTGAATACCTGCATGTCGTAAGCTCAGAGTGGTGAGAAGCAGATATGCTGGGTTGGACAATTCTGCAGCCAAGTCCCACTTTGTCCTGTACCAGAGCAGGATGCCGGGGACACCTTTACCTCAGTTCAGTGTCTTGCACTGTAGATTAGGTCTGGCTGAGACTAAAATAACCCATATAAATGATGTGGCCCACACCAGCTGTAAAGATGACTATGACTATATCCACAATATGTGCAGGCTCCTGCAACTGGGATGAGTAAAGGAAATGCCAGGAACTTACATTCAGGAAATTCTCCGCCCCAGCCTCATCTGAAGGCAACCCAGGCTGCCACCAGGTGTGCCCTGAAGGAGAAGCCCTAGAGTAGTCCAGATGCAGAGCTCGATCCCCCTTCTGGGGCACACACACCGTAGTCCGGCTTTTTCCATTGCCCATCATATCTTTCTTCCTGAATGAGTTATGAATGGCTTGCAGAGGGTTCAATGCAACATTCTTTCGGCGAATGTGATCTCTGTTCTGATAACTAATGAAATACTTGTGACACTTAATGAAATGCCACAAGAAATGAACAAGGGCTCTTTGGAGGCTTGTCTAAGATCAGAGTAACTCAAGCTTTAAATCTGGCTCCAATCTTTCCTAACTTACAGGCAGAAATGTACATACCAGTGGGCCCAGCTCCGCTGCAAACCCTCTTGCTGAAAGGGCTAAGGTTTCCGATTTAGAAACCGAAGCATATTAAAACACCATTTATCTGGTTAGTATCAAGAGGTAACTTCTTGTCAGACAATTCAAGGACTGAGTGGAATTCCTGATTCAGAAAGGAGAGAAGCACAACTTTTCTTTGAGGAGGAAAACAAACAAACAAAAAAAAAAACATGGAAGATATGGACCTTGCATTTCAAATAGTTGGACCTGCTTCTCTGCTAACTACCCAGGATGGCCCTAGAGGTTTTTCCAAAAAGGAAAGGAGACAAGGTCAAAAATTCCCTTCTCCTGGCCATGTGGTTTCTGCCCCCCTGTATGTAACTAGACTCCCCAGGTAACCATGGAGGGTCATGAAATCAGCATGTGACCCTGTGAAGTTTAATTAACAGAAAGTTCTCCTACCCAGCTCCACGACTGGGCCCACTCAGCTCTGGGTGCCCTCAGGACAGAAGTAACATATTGCTGCAGAGTTATTAATGATGAAATACAAACAGCCTCCAACAAAGTGGGCAGGAAAGGAGAAGCTGGAAAAACAAATGATTCCTACCCATAGCCAGGCGCACAATTCCTGGGGGAGGGAATGGGTGGGTCAAGCCTGTGATGGAGGCCTGTTCTTGTCTGTCCTAATTTAAAATGAATGATCCTTTCAGGCACAAATACACATGTGGGCATGCATGCTAATGCATACACATATTCACATGTACACGTGCACATATGCACATACCAAAAAACACAGAAAATACGGACATTCATGCGAGAAATTACAGAATTATCCTCAAAGAGTGTCTGGTCAATGATAACAAAACAACTGAGCCATGTTATTTCTGAATAATATCTTGTATTTTTCAAAGAACTTTTACAGCTGTTACCTCATTTGACCCTCACAATAGGCCTGTGGGGTAGACAGAGGACATATAATTACCCATGTTTTATAGATTACATTAAGTGATTCCCCTAAGACATCCAGTTAGCAAATGATGGAACTAAGACAGGAAGTGTGGCCTAATGACTCCCAGCCAGGGATCAGGGATTTCTACAAGGTAAGACATGGGAATCCTTCTACTGGAAAAGGGCTAAAACCCATGGGGAGAGCAGCAAAACAAACAAAAAAATGTGGTCAGATGTGTGAATGACAATTTTAAATAAAATTCATGTGATGAGCTAAAAGTATGAAGAGAAGGATTTAAAGAGTTGTGATATCGATGTATCTGAAGAGAAGAGAAACCAAACATTCCAGAGGGATGTTGGAAAACATGCCTGAGAGCTGTTTCTCCAGCCACTTCTCTTCCCATTACACCAATGGCAGTGGGAATGCTTAAGACAGCCACCAGCCTCAACAGCAGCATGGATAAAGAGCAAGGGACCCGTGAGTAAGACCTTAGCTTACAGTTGTGGAAACTAAGGCCCAGAGAAATGAGGTGACTTGCCCAGGATCAAAGCATTCATGAGAGTCTGGAACTGAACTCTGGACTTGAGATACAGATCTCCTTGTCCTATGCCAGCTGCCTCGGGCATCTATTATCTTTAACTTCATTACCCTCACTGTCCCTAATTAAAACCAGAAGTCCAAATAAAGACCCTTAAGAATAGGGTGGAGAACGCATGCTTTTTTCTCTTAATTTTTCTGGGAAACAGAATTGCATAATTCCATGGACAACAACCAGGGATGATGTGAGAAAGGGACAGGAGGTCCTGGTGGCACAGAAACTTCTCATTACTTGGGAATTCTGAAGACCCCCAAATACAAGTATTCTACTATTGCAGTAGGCTGACCAGGCCCTCCCCCAACCCAAATATATACATCAGAATCCTTGGGACCTGTCAGTGCTACCTTATATGGTAAAGAGACATTGCATTTATGACCAAGTTAAGAATCTTGAGACAAGTTGGTGGCCCTCAGTTATCTGAGTGGCCCAACATAATCACAAGTGTCCTTTTAAGAAGAAGGTAGGCAGATGAGAGTGAGAGGAGATGAAATGACAGAAGCAAGGGGTTGGAGTGATGGGAAGAAGGGCCACCAGCCAAGGACGCTTCTAGAAGCTGAAAAAGGGAAGGAAACAGATACTCTCCTGAAGTCCCCAAAAGAAAGCAATCTTGCCAATACCTTGATTTTAGATTTCTGACTTCCAGAACTGTAATAGCATAAATTTGTGTTGTTTTAAGCCATTAAGTTTGTGGTAAGCATTCCAGTATGGACAGGAAACTAGCACATCTATCCCAAATCTAGAGGAGCAGGCCTAGCTCCCCAGCCAATGAACGCTGGCTTCTTGAGGTTGATGGGATGATGTGTGGCTCCAAATACTGAAAATCACAAGGACATTAAGGAGAAACCTAGATGGACTATTCATGGATACATCATTTTGCTTTAAAATGGAAAACAGTTGGCCATCTGTGTTTACAGGGCTTGTCTTTCTTGAAGGATTTCTAGTTCAATACCCTAAGGACTGCTAGAAAGTTCCTCCCTGGAAAGGAGCCTGTGGACTTCCCCAGGCTCGCCTGCACACTCCCCCATTCTCAGCCTGTGCTCCAGCCCCGTCAGACTATTTACAATTTCCACAGCATGACGCGCTCACTCGTGCCGCCAGTGCTCCACCCCGGCAGTTTGCTCCTGAGGGGAATGCCCTCTGCTCCTGGGCTCTGCTCTAATCCTTCTTCAAAGTCTAGCTCACTTCCCTCTTCCTGTGTGAAGAAGCCTCGTCTGCCTCCCTCTGGCCTCTTCTGCCTACCTGTCTCCTCTCCACACCCTGAGCATCCTCTTACTAGATACAGCCCTGGGCACTTTGTCTCATAAATGTCTGTTTGCTTGTCTTTCTCCTCCACTCCACCAGCATAAGCCCCTTGGGGACAAGAAACACTTCTTCTTGTGGCATCAAACACCTGCCATCCCCCATCTATATCAAGCCATTCTCCAATTCCTTCCCAATATTTCCTCCTGAAAAACACAAACTCATCTTCCACCATGAAGTTACGTCAGTCTCCCAAGAATTAGTCCCACCTTTGCCCTCAGCCCTCTGTTCATCCCGCAGGTAGAATAACTCATCACACTCCATCATGTGGACTGTTTCCTCATCAGACATGGAGGTCCCTAAAAACCCTGCCTCCTCCCTGGGTCACTCCCTGCTAAGTCCAGCTTCACAGGAAATATGAAGGAACACAGATTGAATGGAAATGAAAACCAAATTGTTTAGAAAAGCAATGCTCAGTCATCTCTATTAATTAAGCCCTGAGATCCAGAGACAGCCTTAACAAGTAACTTTATGCAACGGCTCTGCATGGCCACTTTGTAATGACTGCTAGTTGGTGTTTCCTCTGGGCTTCCCACATAGGCTTTGGAATTCATGGCAGAGTCATTTTCAGTGTTACTATACAGGGGCAAATACTGGAGGAAGGTTCATTTGACATCTCAGGTAAAGAGGTATTTATCAAACAACTTAATTAGAAAGTTTTAACTGTTAACTTTAACTTTGAAAAAGACTTTCTAGAAGGACAAATCAGAGAGTGGTATAACATTACAGACTTGTGTTTAAATCTGACTCTCCTGAGTGTGGTCTTTTTAAAAAATTTTTTTAAAATTTTTTTATTTATTTCTTACATACATTAATGGAGTGCATTACATTCATAATTATCCATTCACAGCGCAATTTTTTTGTAACTCTATATATAAAATATGTTCACACCAAATTATGCCATTATACATGAGCTCTCTTATTTTTTTTGCATACAATTCTTAATACACATTTATACCACTATTTATCATATCTCTGTTTGTATATAAGGTATGTTGACACCAAATTCACATCTTCATACATGTATTTTGTATAATGATGACCCTCTCCTTCCACCATCCTAGCTATTCCCCTTCTCCCTCCCTTTCCCTCCCCTCCATTCCCTATCTAGAGGTAATTTTCCTCCCATGCTCTCCCTCCCTACCCCACTTTGAGTCACCCCCCCCTTATATCAGAGAAAATATTCGGCATTTGTTTTGGGGGGAATTGGCTGACTTCACTTAGCATAATCTGCTCTAATGCCATCCATTTCCCTGCAAATGCCACAATCTAGAGATTTATGAGACCCTTCACTTTGTTATCTGAAGTGGGAACAACTGGTCTACCATACAGATTGTGATCTTACAGAGATGAGATAAAAGGCTACCTGTGAAACAGCTGCAGATGAGCTTGGCATGTGGAAGGCTGTCCTCCACCTGAGGTGCCCCACTCTGTGCTAAGCACTATGTGAATCACTCAGTTCAGACCAATGTAATAAGGGAGAAAAAGTTAACAATGGCAGTATACACAGCTAGCAAAGTGGCAGAGTCCGGTGGAGAATCCAAATCTATCAATTCCAGAAGCTGAACTCCAAACCATCATGCAGGTTACTGCCTCTCAGAAATTCCCAGCTCCTGGTCTCCCACGCTACAATGAAGAACTATTTTTTCAGTCACCAATGACTGAATGCTACCAAGGAATGCTCCTGTGATATGGGTCTATATGGCCTGGTCAAGAATGTCCCTGACCCAGCCAGGCAGCTCCCAGCAGAACTAGCTCCACTTATCTGGGTACTATGATTTTTGCAGCTGGAACCCTCAGGTCCTGGGCACCTACCTACTTTCCAGTAGGTGATAGCTATGATTTGGCAAAATCTGCTAGAGTGTGGGGAAGCGATTGCTCTCTCTAGAAAATTACTGAATCAAAGCCATGGAGCATCCCATTCACCAGATTCCAGCTGGGTCGGCATAAGGAAGGAAGCCCATAGGGAGGGAAACACCTACTGTTAAATACGCAAACAGAGTGGTGAAAAAATTACCCGAGACTCTCAAATAGGAGTGAGCACTGCTCTCCTAACCTGTCTTTGCAGAAACTGAACGAAACTGGCCAACAGACATTTCCAATACATGTCTATATGGTTATGTACTTGGGCTCTGAGCAATGGGGACTCTATCTGAATGTCATTTTCACTAGATATTTTGAAAATGGGAGGAAATTCATCTTGGTTTCAACATTATCAAAAAGCAAGTCCTCCAAAGACTTGAGTAGGCATTTCTTCAAAGACAATAAAAGAATAGTCAGTTAGCATAAGGTAAATATACATTACTAACCATCAGGCAAAACCAAAATTACACTGAGATGCCTCTCCACAACCATTAGGATGGCCACTAACCCCAAATCAGAAAACAGGTGTTGGTGAGAATGTAGAGAAATTGAAACTCTTGTGTATTGTTGCAAGAATAAAAAATGATACAGTGCTATGGAATACAGTATGGCAGTTTTTCAAAAAAACTAAAATTAGAATTACTGTATGATTCAGCTAACTGACATCTGGGAATCCACCCACAAGAAATGAAAATGAGGTCTTGAAGAAACACTGGTATACCCATGTTCAAAGGAGCATTATTAATAACAGCTAAAACATGGGAGCGAGCCAGGTGCTCATCAATGAATGAATGGATAAGCAAAATGTAATATATATATATATATAAACAGATATTAATCATCCTTAAAAAGGAAGGAACCTCTGGCACATGCTACAACATTGATAAACCCTGAGGACATTATGGTGAATGAAACAATTCAGTCCCCAAAATGTTATACAATTCCATTCATATGAGATACTTAGAGTAGTCAAAATTGTGGAGGTAAAAAGTGAGATGGAGGTTGTGCAGGAGCTGGGGAAGAGAGAAAGCAGGAAATCATGGTTTAAAGGATGCAGAGTTTCAGTTTTAGAAGATGAAAAGATGTTTAACAAGCCACTCCACCCCACTGCAGGAGATTATACTACGTGCTCACCAAACTTTGAAACTTCTGCTAACTGACAGTCAGTTCCCAAAGTATTTGCCATGAAAACTTGAGGTCCCAAAGAGAGACCTTAGACCAATGATTCCCAAACTTGGCTGGACTGGAATCCTACAAATGTCTAAGGATGACCCGCAGATTCTGAGATTGTGTTATGGAAGTCAGGATTTCTGAAAAAGGGTCCAAAGATTCTAACATCAGCCAAGGCGAAAAACTACTGTTATGTTTGGGTCAGGATCCCAGGTTTCTACAGAAATGCCTCTGAGGCTTCTATTAGAGCAGCACAGCTTTTATTTGTGCTATAAACTCCACCTAAGACTGAATTTGCAGAAAGGATTCTCACACTTAAAAAAACAGAAAGTTTGCAAACAACTGCTGCAGTCTGCCAGTAAGAGCCTTGAGATCCCATAACCTGATTTATATTTACCTTTGTGTCTGTCCTAGGGCCTTACGACATAGTAGATGCTTAATAAATATTTGTTGGAAGGTCAAATAGTTGCATTTGCTATCTGGCTCCAATTAAGTTTTCAGTTGCCTGGCATAGCAACCTAAGCATTTCTTAAACATCTAAACCTCAAAAGCCTGTGCCTCAAACCTCAAACCTGAAACAGAGAGTGGAGCAGACAGCCATCCAAAGAACATGCCAGCGTTTCTCCTTGGGGTCAAATACACTGTACAAGTGCCTAATGACTGATAAATATAAGCAAATGTGATTCTCATTAGCCGGGAAGAGCATGACATTCATCGGCAGCTCAGGCCTCCCTGGTTAATATTTGGACTGTTCCATCTGAAACTGTCAAATTATAAGAGCATGATAAAAACGTGTAGGAACCTCATAGTAAACAGTAACTGGCCCTTTGTCAATAAGTTAGAAAAAAAAAAAGCCTGCTGCCAAAACACATGGGCCAGAATGCCTGCAGCACAGGCCTGTGGCCAACTAGAGCCTGCTCCCGGGCAGCTCTCCTAGGTTCTCAACCACAGAGGCTTTCAAAGAAGACTCTCTCCCACCCAGGCGCCATGGACCCCAGGCCTCCACCCTCACAGCCGCCGCGGCAGGAAGCTGAGTGCTGTGGGGACCTGGGAGTCAGCCACGCCACCTTCAAATCTCAGTTCTTCCACTCGCTTTAGGATTCTGGGTAGTGATTCCACCTCCCAGGTCCCCAGATCCATCATGCTTCACATCTTCATCGGGTCCTTAGAACAAATGAGTACCTGGGTTTGAATCCTGACTCATCACCTACTAGTGGTGTGGTCTGGGGCAAATTACTCTACTTCTTTGGGCCTCTATTTCCTTACCTAAAAAGAGAATGATAGTAGTCTCTGTCTCATAGGGTTGTCAGTGTAAAGTTATAAGAACAATGCCTGGTGAGGTATAGACATTCAATAAACCTTAGTGATCATTACTCTGCAATTTTGAAATCAGGGGATTTGAAAACCAAGTTTGTGTCTCTTTCTTTTTTCATATTTTAAAAATTTACTTATTAACTTAGTCAGTTTGGTGACAAAACTCATTGGGCAGCAAGCCTGACCTTCCCTGACCATAAATAAAGGCAGTTATTTATTGGCTCTTTGTTATCCTACTTAGGTGAACATTCAGCTTCACTGCTGAAATAAAACTGTTTGATTATGGGATGCTGTCCAATACCAGAGGGAATGCCATTCATATGTGACTTATCTCTCTCAAATTTGGCTGGCTCTGAATTTTAAAATACATTGGCCATAAGCATTTCAGATAAGGGACTGAGGAGCTATGTTTTGAGAGTGTGGTTGGGATAAAGGGAGGAGCAGCCAACAAAATTTCAGAGCGCAAAGTTGAAGAACATTCCAGTTCCTATGCAGAAAGAGAAGAGGTATCTTCTCTGGGCTGGTCTTTCTTCTTGCTCTCCCATGCCAGGCCACACTGTTCTTGACTCCTATCTACCTGAACTTGGTTCCTCCTTCAGAATATATCTGACGCACCTTTCTCTATGAAATGGTCCTGTCTCCAAACTTTACCAGGTCAAGTGCATGGCAGGATGGATGGAGGGTGGATGGACTGCATCTCCTTTTTAACTGCAGGTAGCCAGTAGCATATCAGCCTTTGGCACTGGGCAGCTCTCATGCAGCATCTGGCTATTGTGAGAAAAAGTAGCCAACCATGCTGATGCTCAACTGTCAGAGTAGCAAGGCAACTGGCTTGATACCTGCTCAATCCCAGACAGAAGGGCATTAATGTGGCTAGATAACCAAGGCACACATTTCTTAATCATAGAGAGATAGCTTAAGCTTTTTGTTCTTGTTGTCCATGTTTACTTGTTTTTGTTTTTGTTGTTGCTACTGTTTCTGTGTTTTCTCATAATCGATCAGGGACCTAGGAACTAGCATACCCCAAATATACTGTTGAGTGAATGAAAATAATCTGTAAATATATTTTGATTCATTCACTGATAAGCTCCTTTCAGTCCCTATAATTGCCAAGGGCACTGCCTAGTTTGGCATATTTATGCTTTTTAAAGTTGTACAGCTATTTTGATGCCACTGTGCCATTACTAAAGTTTATATTTTATTGACTTAAAAATATTTAGGTTCCTAATTGGACACATCCTTAAAATACTATGTTCACTCAATATTTTGGAGAAACTTTCTAATGAAATTCATAGAATCCTGAAACCCACTCCAAACATTCAACTTGTCCAGGGATTGGCTCTTGGTTTAGATGCTTCTGTGCTTGTGTCATCAGCTCAAATCCACACAGCCTGGGATCAGGGATCTCTTCTCCTCTCTGCACTAGGGCAGCACTGGAACCTAGGTCTCTCTAAGCCCAGCCCAGCTACCTCCCTTTACCCTTCCATGGGGCCTCCCAGAAGGAGAGGCCTCAGCACTTGAAAAGCTTGCAAAATAAATCAAAAGATATGTAGAGCCAAGAATTCCTCCCCATTGGGCAGAAACACTTGCCTTAGTTGTGCTTTCTGGGGTGCAGAGCATAAGGACAGGGACAGGAAAGTGCAGGTCCTGGTGGACACATACCTTCTCTCAGTGGTGGGTTGGCGGCCCCTGGCCTGCGGGTGCCGGCTGCCGCGCAGCACCGGCAGCACCGCGGATACCTGGCGGCCAGCATCGGGCACAGCCGGGGCGCGCAACTCCTCTTGGCTCCGGTGCAGCGGTACAGACGTGCGCACTGCGGACACGACGTGGCCTGTGTAGGTGCGCGCTGGCGCACCAGGTCGTGGGCCGCCTCGCGTGCGGTATGAGCTGGGCAGGCAGGGCCGAGTCTGCTCCATCACGCCGCCGCTGCAGCTGCGTGAGCAAGCGGACCAGGGACCCCAGGCGCCCCACACACCCGGGGCACCGCCGCTGTCCTCCGGGACGCCCTCGGCTGTCGCTACCCGCTGAGGTACCTGCAAAGACACAGGCCCATTAGGAGACCAGAATTGACAAGGCTTTCAACAGGGCTGGTTCATCTACTAGGTAGAGGTACGCACAGATTCTGTTTTGAAAATCAGAACAAGATGAATGTAATCCAGCCTCGATCATAGTCATTTTTTGTGAATTTAGTCACACAATAGAATTGTTATTATATCATCATCATCATCATTTTAATGAAGGAAAGGACCTACAAAGGCAAAGGAGCCTAGGACCCTGAAAGCATACTGCAGTTCTGGCTTTGGGTGCCATGGCCTTGGAGAGCTCCACATGGTGCCCTGGCCTCTTAACTGTGGGCTGCCCTCAGGAGTCCTCTTATGGTCTAGGCTGGACTTCCCTTTAGCTGGGTAGGTGTGCCTTGTTTCTCCCTGCAGTAAAGGTAATGGATAGAACAGAGCAGAGGCCATGTTGTACAGCCAGGCTACCTGTGGTCACATCTCTGCAGCCACTTTCTAGCAGCGTGACTGGGAAGGTTCTCAGCCTCTCTGAAGTCACCACATTGGAAGGGAGGATGGTACTGGTACCTTCCTCATAGGTTGTAAGGAGATTCAGGTTAGGTCATCGTGTTTCAGGTCACAGCAGAGCTCAACACTACATAAATGTTTGTTGGTAAACATAATGATAATTTTCTGCTTCATACAAATCAGAAGAGATTTTTAAAAATGTCAGAAAGTTTACAAGTTCTATCCAAAGTGTGATTCTACACTCTTATTCATTTAACTGTTCATTTTGCAGAGACCTACAGTGCCAGGTGCCATGGCTCCTTTGCTATGCTGATGTGCTGCAGCACCAAAGGAAAGCTCACCAGGCTCATTCAGGTAGCCTGGGCCTAGCAGCAGCAGAGCTCTATGCAGCCAGGGCACAAGGGTAGGAGGAGGCTCCTGGGAGGGCCTGGCTTTCCTGGATAGATGTGGGCAGCAGGGGAATGAGAAGGCCTCAGAGAGGAGCCAGGAGTGATAGTCACAGCTATGACTACTCAGGCATCTACTTGATGCCAGATTACACATGTAATCTGAATCCTCACAACAGCCCTCACCACCTTGCAGAAAGGAAACAGGTTCAGTGACATCATGTGACACCCCAGACACCTAGCTGCAGTAGCTTCTGGACTCAGATGTACCCTGCTCTCAGTGACTGCACTTTCCAGTAAGTACTTCTTGCTCTCTCCCCAACAGACAGCTGCTACTGCCCTTCTAGAGCTTTCTCCTGCAATGTCCTCCCTGCCCTTGGAACACTGAGCAACTTCATGACTTTCCTTACAATGTGGGGTTTCTGTGAACACCATGGGCTTATTTATATCTGCAGTGCAAAAGTGCCCCCAGATTACCTTGGCTGCTTCTTCTTTTTTTTTTTTCTTTTAACAATCTTGGTTTTTGACAGTAGTGTTTGACCCAAGAGCTCACAGACTTGCACAGCTGTGCTTTTCCTCTGTCCCCACAGTGGACCCCTGATTAGCAAGACAGCCCAGGGATCATCTTTCTCTTCGTGCAGAACAAACCTGAGAAGGCTAAACTCCTTGACACCCAGGCAGACTGAGTGATGGTGCTAGGCCTATGGCTCTGACCACCTGACCAGGAACTGGCCCTGATGTCTCTTACGTAAGTGCTAGGAGGTGTTCACCACTGCCATGGCTGTTACTGTGGTCACTAGAAGCCAGGGCTCAGCTCTGGCTGTGAAGCCATAACGTTTGTATAATTGACATCACCTTTGTTCCAGTGCACAGAGTGGACTCTGGATAACCTTTGTAGCTGAAGTTGGATTCCTGATGGTTCAGGGAATAAGTAAGGCAGGAGGGGTGAGGAGACCAGGGAGCCCAAGGGGCAAACCAGAAGCCAACCAGAGGAGCAGCGGCCTCAGCCTGGCCACACTGAAGACAGTCATGGTCTACAGCCAGCATCTGTCAGCCAGTCCATGGGAGCTACTTTCAGAGAGCCAAGGCGAGGTTAAAGAGGACCTGGGCTGGGCCAGCTGGAGATGGGGTCAGAGCAAGAACAAGATGGATGTGAGAGTCCTGGGTGACAGCTGGAGGCAGTGATTGGAGGGCTGAGTTCCAGGTGTCAGCCAGGGTGCACACTCAGCCTCTAAACAAACAAAAATAGGCATGTGCTCTTTCTTCTCCTCCCTACCACAACCTGATTTATCATATTAAACTGAGAGTAGATTTACTGAGGTGGCTAGGAAAAAATGTTCCTCAATGGGCAGGTCTGGATCTATAAAGTCACACCTAAAGTGTATTTAGTGGGTTGATCTTTCCAAAGCTCGTTCTGCATGCTTAACCCCAGACCCATATTTGGCAAAAAGGGTCATTATAAGTGTACTCAGTTAAGGATCTCAAGATGAGATCATCATAGATGATCTGGGGGTGGGGGGCAAATACAAGTGATGTGTCCTTATGAGGCACAGAAGAGAAGACAGACTTGGAGGGGCAGACAGTGTAACTGCTGAAATGTAGATGGGAGTGACAGCCAGGAGCCTGGAGCCACCAGATGCTGGAGAGGCATGGAAGGAGTGCTCCTCCCAGGAGTTTTGGAAAGAACTCAAGTTCTGGTGACGTCTTGATTTTGAATGTCTGGCCTCCAAAATTGTGAGGGAATATGTTTCTGGTAGTTTGTTAAAATAATACAGTTAAAATAATAGTGTTGGACATTTGGGTCAAAGAGGAAAAGGGTACCAGCATCGTTCAGGCACCTCCTCCATGTGGGGGACAGGTTGCAGGCACGTGTGGATGGTCAGACTCCATGGTAGAGGCAGGATAAGGACAAGGTCACACTTCCCAGAGCCCCTCAATGCCCTACTCAGCCACCGTGGGAAGTTGATCTTGTTCTGCTCCTTTTACAGAGCAGAAACAGAGGGGCTGAGAGACTGCGTGACTTGTCGCAGGGTAGTGAGAAACACAAACAGGACTAAAATCGAGGTCTCCTTGCTCCTGTTCTTGTGCTTTGGTGTTTTGTCTCCCCCTCCTACAGCATGCTGTGCCCCTGCCTGTGTTGCTGTTGGACAACAGAAGGGAAAAATGAATGGGACTAAATCCACTCCTAGAGTTGTTCTAGTGGAAGGATAATTGGGATAAATGAACAAAGGCAGAAATATGTTTCGGGCATATTTGGGGATTTTGATATCCACCACCTCCTGATCCCTCAGTAACGCAGATATCGAAGACAATGTCTGTAATAGTTGGATTAGGCATGCAGCTATACTAAAACTCCACTTCCTAGAACTAATCCCACCCTTAATTTAGTTTCCTATTGCCAAATTGGGCAGGGTCCCTGGGGGGGAAAAAACACGAAACCACATTCCATCCTATTCTATTCATAAAAATTCTCTCATTTATAGTTGAATTATGGTGAGTGACTAGAAATTCCATCTGAGTCCCCATGGTGGGACTCCAGCCACATGCTCCAGGGCTGTGTTTTTACAGTACACAGACGAAACAAAGGAGGAAAGTGACAGGAAAACAGAAAGAAGGAAGGAGAGAAAACAGAGAAAGAGAGGAAGGAAGAAAAACCAAATCAAAGAAAAACTACAGGGAGGAGGGCTGGGAGTGAGCCTTCTGGTCTCCTTGATCCCCCACCCTGCCTCCCCTCCTTCCCAGCCTCCCTCCTTTCGGCTGACAGTCAATAAGTTTTCTGTGAGGTCAGAAGTAAGGTGGGGAAACTTTTGAGTATTTTGATTGAGATGAATAATGTTCCTAAAATTAGGGCTAAGAGGATCTCTTTAAGTTGGTGACAAACGCAAAACCAGAGAATACAATCACAACGAGACAAAACAAATAATTGACACTGAAAGCTTTGACACCTGTGGCATGCTGCCCTTCCCCCATGTGGCACATAGGGACTGGGGCAGAAAACCTAAGGCGCTTCTAAATCGCACCCTAAACTGTGGGATTCCTTCCTTTATAAAGAGTGCTGACAAAGTAGTAAGAAAAGGACAACCAGTGGAGAGGGGAAGAAGGGTGTGAAGGGGTGAGCTATAGGTATTGTGAAGTGAACATGTGTGTGTTCCCCCAATTCATAGGGTGAAGCCCTGACCCTCAGGATGTGGAATTAAGGCCTTTGAAATTTAGATGACTTCATGAGGGTGTCCCCCATGATGGGATTGGGGTCCTTATAAGGAAAGGAAAGAAGACCACTGCTGCTCCCTCTGGCTGGCCTTCTCTCTCTCTACCTGCCTCTGCCTCCATCGCTCTCTCCCTTACTGTCATGAAAGGGTGCAGGGAGAAGGCATCCCTGTGCCAGTCAGGAAGAGAGCCTCCACTGGGAAGCCAAATCAGCACCTTGATCTTGGACTTTCCAGCCTCAGGAACTATAAGAACTCAATTCCTGTTGTTTAAGCCACCCAGTCTGAGGTGTATTATTATGGCAGCCCAGCCAACTAATACAACAGGAAAATAAATAAGATATGAAAATAGGTTAACAGTACATAGAATAAGATAGACACAAAACAAAACACCAAATTTTTATATTATGCCTATTAGATTGGCAAAGATTCTATAGTTTGACCACATTGATATGGCAACAGTGTTCTCTGCTGATGAAAATCTAAACAGGAGCAACTTCTTGGGAGAAAACTTTGCAATCCCTATTAAAATTTGAGACATATATACTTTTTTAGCTCAGTAGTTGTACTTTTAGTATCTTATCCTACTGGTACACCCCAAGCCAAGGCATAAAAAGTTATACATGTAAAGATTTATACTGCATCATTATTTGTTTTTGTTTCTCCCCCAGTGCTCTACCACTGAGCTACACTCCCAGCCCCTTTTATTTTTTTTATTTTGAAACAGGGTCTTGCTAAATTGCTCAGGCTGGCCTTGAACTTGGGATCCTCCTGCCTCAGCCTTCCGAGTCACTGATTACAGGTGCGTGCCACCATGCCCAGCTGCATCATTATTTATAAAAACCACAAATGGAAACAATCTAAATGTTCATAAATAGGAGCTTGACTAAATGAAACCTAATCTCTCCACACATTTATCTGTTAGAAGAGGTAGAATTAACTTTATTAGACAGTTCCACATAATATATTAATTTGTGAAAAACAAGACAAGCAGGAGAATATAAGCAAACAAACCCATTTTCAGATATCTTTCTTTAAACATGAGATCAAAATATTAAGACGCCACTGATACTTGATCATTTTTTAATCTCTAAAAAAGCAATTGCACATGATTCAACCTAATTTGAGTCATTCTCTGACCCTGGCAACCTGAAGTGCTCAACTGGAAAATTTCCCACCAAACACAGCAGCAGTGATGAAAAAGCAGAGTGCACTGTGGACCCGTCACCCACTGGCCCACCCACTGCTACTCTACAAGGATCCGGTTGCCCCTGGGAATCATGTCAACACCTCACGGCAGATGTCAGGCCAGCCCTATCTGCAGAAGTTTAACAAGTGACATAGTAACAGCCATCATTTATTCAGTTCAGAATAAACAAAGGGCTAATTTTACTTTAAATATATTATCTAATTCGATTCCATAACATCCACATGAAGAAGCTACTAGCATCCTCCTTGCAGGGATGAAAACCAGAGGACAAATTGCAGAGTTTACAAAATTCTGACCAGGATACCTCCTGTGGAGATTTCCAGCAGTGTCTGGAGTGATCTTAGGGGTCATGCCCATGCAAGCAGAAGTCACTGAAATTGGAGTGATTGCTTTTAAATGACCTCATTCCCACAGACCAGTGGGCTCTAAGGAAATTTAGAGTAAAGTTACTTAAATGATTAAAATAAACGAAACAACACATCTTCCATCGTGGAAAACATGCAGGAACAAGAAATGCAGTGAATGACGAAGTTCACATTGGATAGCTTCAGCCGGCTTTGAAAGGAGAACGAGCCTCCACTGAAAGAAGGGGAGAGACAGACGGGAGGGTCACAGCAAAAAGGCAACAAGGATGGCCCAAAGCAGCCTCTTCCTGAAGTGCTTTAATTCAAACCCTGGCCTGATCCTCACAAGATTCATTTCAAGGGTTATTTCCACTTTGCAGATGTGATCCTGGTGGATCAGAGTGGCTGGGAGTGTGGCCCAGAGGATGAGGTGTAGGGTTTGAAGAAACAAAATAGTGTGACTCTGTCTAGTGTTGTTGGGTAGATGGCATGGAATAAATAAGTGGGCATCTAACACGACATTTCACCAGAAGGGACAGAGAAAATCTTCATTTTGTCCCTTTCTTGAGAGAAGACACACTTAGTTGTAAGTTTTATAATGCACAGGAAGCAGCTCCAACCCTGGAACCCATCGTGTGCTCTCTGTTCCACTGGAGGTCTTCAAGGCCAGGAATAGGGTGGATGCAGGAGAAGATTACAGAATTAAGAGACTTGTTTGAAGGACATGTACCAGGCAGGGACTCTTTAATTAGAGAGTACAATGTGCCATATCTAGGGTGGGTGTAGAGTCAAGGGAGACATGTATTTTGGATAAAATCCTCCAAAGTGTCTGATATCACCTTCCTATGGAGGGGTGGGGTGGTGGCTCAGAGAGAGCATTGCCTAGCATGAGTGAGGCACTGGGTTCGATCCTCAGTACCACATAAAAATAAAATAAAGGTATTGTGTCCACCGACAACTAAAAAAATACATGTTTTTTTTTTTTAAGTTGATTGCTGGGCATTATGGCCCCTCTCTAAATAGTCGCTATGGGGCACAAGCCAGGGAGCCCGGGGAAGGGGGTCGGAATTATATTCAGAGGAATAAGAGAAGCAGGGCAGACACATTTCCATTTAACTCAGCTTGGACTGTGCAAAAGAGGCTGTGGCAGTATAGAGGAAACTAGTATCCCCCAAATATTTGGGTTTTGGAGACGAACGCTGTAACTGAAAACACTTTGGGATCAGCTCTACAACCATGTTGGTAACGTTAGGCAAGGACGATTGTGTAAGTAAATATTCATGGAAAGATGTGATGGAGGGCAGCCTGGTAATCACTGCTGTGCCCTTGGGCCTCAGGAAATCACCTCTCTGCACTGGATAAAGTATATCAGGATATATTCAGGGGCTCTGCCAGCTGAAACCAAGGTGGACAAGGTAGGTCAATGAGAGACTTTCTTCCTGACCCCACCATTTATGCTGAGTCCGTCTCTGTGGTGCTGCTCTCTGGTTTGCCCACTTCCCACTTACTTCTGAGACTTGTTGAAATAAACTCACCATTGCTTTTGTTAGTTTCTGTTGCTTGCTGTGAAGAATGCTAAATGATATCTAAATGATTGCAAATATTATACATATAAAATGGAAAATGATTTGGGTCTGCCTTTGGCACAGGACTTGGAAAAGAGAAAGCAGCTATCAGGATGAGCAGAGGCTAGGAAAAGTGGTTGGTCTGCACTTGGCAGAAGTCTTGGGATTTAAGAGAGCCCAGGGCTGGAGGAAATGTGTGGAGACAATAGTTGACCAGAGCCAGAGTAACCAGGGAACTAACCCTGTGAAATACCCAGGGAAGAGTCAATCAGGGGTTCCCAAGACAGGCATCAGGTAAGCTTAGACGAGAGCAGGAGGAACCATCAGAGTGACTATGGCTGTGTTTTATAACCTTTTTAAGGGGGATGAACACATGGGACCAAATGCAAAGATGGTCAAATAGATTGGGGTCTAATCATTCAACAAAATATTGTAATCATGAGCAATACACAGTGCAATATAGAAAAAGTCTGGTTATACAATATTAAGTTAAAAATGCCAAACGTAAACTTATACCATGATTATACTAATGTAAAGATTCTGTGAGCCTATGAACCAAGCCTGGAAGGGGATGTGGAAAAATGAAAACATCTGATCTGTTACTGAAGCTGAGCCCAGGATAAGTTTTCTTGTAATTTAAAAAATTTCAGTCATGGTTACAATACTGCTTGCTCAATAAATAAAAATAAGTAGATTAAAGGAGAAAGATTCAGAACAGATTGGGGGTAGGGGGCGAGAGGCATGGAGGAAACCAAGAGTAGACGGTAGTCCCAATCCCAGAGAGCCCCGGGAATTCCTTGTCCCCACCAGTAAGCCCATGACTAGGCGCAGTGCTAATGTTTCGATGTATTTGGTTTCGGTACTAATGTGAAATCATGTAAGATTTCACTGGTTTCTAATTCTCTTCCTACAAAATTAAACCTACCATCTGTTCTTCATAGAAAATGGGTCACGTGCAAAGTCTGACATTCTCAAATCTTGCTTTGGAAGACACTGGAAAAAGTAGGTTTGGTTTTAGCCACATAACCAAGTCAACATCCGAAACCAAAACGTTACCAAAATACACCTTGGAGTTTGAGTCCGGAAAGCAAAGTTCTGGAAAGTTGAGAGCAAATGGAAACAGAATCACAGAGCTGGCAGCTCAGCTAGAATGCTCAGCTACAGGGTCCTGGGACCCTGTAGGGGAGCCCAGGGAGGAACTGCATCTCCACAGGGGCTCTCCAGCAAAGCAGATCTAAATCAAGGACACTGCTATGGTTTTCTCTGAGATGGATGATTCAGTGTCACATCTTGATCACCTATATTGGCATAACACACTGCAAAAGCCCCCAAATCTCAAGAGCCTCACAGATATGGAAGACTGGAGTAAAACACACCTGACTGTTGGGTCAGAATTCTCCCCAGTGGTAATCGATCATAGAAGTGTGTTCTATGAATGCACTTCAGAAATAGTTAAAAATGCATTTGCATAAAACTCAAACAAAGGAGGAGAGGCAAATGGAGGCCAAGGAAGAGAAAGAAATGAGGAAAGAGAAAGGCCAAGGCTTAGGGAAAGCAGGGGCCACACAGAGGAAACACCACTGACATGCACCCACCCAGGAGCCAGCAAGCAGGTGGGTTAGGATGCCCTGCAAATGCCAGCTGTGTCCACCATACCCTGAGATCCTTTTAGTACTTTTGTCCTTCCAGTTGGAGAATCATTACAGTTAGTCATCTCCGATACAAAAACTGCCAGATTCAGCCATGCATACATTACTCCATACATGTCCCAGGGAGCCCCAGATACATCCTCCAAACCAAACACTGGAGAGCAACATTAACACACCCTTATCCTCTGGGTTTCCTAGTCCCATGCCATGTTTCTTAAGGCATGATCCACAAGATTATGTGCAATACAATCCACCTCACAAATACAGAGGCATGCAGATTCCTAATTCCCTCACCAAACCTAATGTATAAGAATCTCTGGGTCAGGGCCCAGGAATATGCATTTTCAAAAAATCCCTCTGATTTGAATGGTTTGAGAATCACTGGGCTCACCCTTCAGGCTTTGGGCCTTCACTGTGGGCTGCTACTTCCTTTACCCCCAAATGCTCTAGCCACATTGTTTTATGACCTTCAAGTTCCCTGCTTTGGGAACTACCCCTTCTACCTCTGCCATTCAAGCTGAAGTCAATTCAGTCTATCAGGTAAGACAGGAAAACATTCATGAAATGACACCTGCCTAACATGATGTCTACACTAAGCAGATTCCATGTGATATATATATATATATATATATATATATATATATATATATATATATATATATATACCTTTAATAAAAGACGTGTAGCTGCAAACAGGAAATGCAGAAAGATGAAAGAGGGAAGGGCAGACTCCTCCTGGGAAACTCTGGACTGGACCCTGCTTTCTGGTCCCAGGACTGCACTTATTCACTTTGTGATTTGGGGCCAGTCAGTCTGTGGCTCTGAACCTCAGTTTCCATATCAGTAAATGAACCGGTCAGACTGATGGAGGCTAAGGTTCCTTCCAGTGCTAGCAGGCTTTGATTTTTCCTGGAAAAACTCCTACATTCCTTGCCACTTATTGATTTGCTTCCAGTATCATGAGAAAGAGGCAATCCCAGGTTGTGCCCAGGACTCCCTCCCAAGCAAAGAAGAGGCTCCAAGCACAGATCTTCCTTAAACCCAGTGCAAAGGAAGCCCGGATGATTTTC
Organism: Urocitellus parryii; assembly: GCF_045843805.1. Lineage (NCBI taxonomy): Eukaryota > Metazoa > Chordata > Mammalia > Rodentia > Sciuridae > Urocitellus > Urocitellus parryii. Next base: position 114,840,139 of record NC_135536.1, on the reverse strand, counting down.
CCCAAAATTCAAAGGCAGGGTCCAGTCAAAATGACACAGTGAGATCAATATTTGGATACAATCTCTATAATTAGAAACACACCCCCCTTCTGAAATTGACCTCTTTCATCGCCAGCCACATGGAAATCATCCTCACTTATAACTAGAAAATAACGCAGAGCATGTGCCTGGGTACCCAGTCCACCCTGTGTTGCTGTGCAGTTACTTGGGAAACAGAAGCAGATGTTTCTGTGCAATGCCTGGGTGTGTTCTTTTGTGCAGTGGCTAGCCCATTTGGCCTCATGCGCTCAATAGCAATTGCCTATTTGCAACCCAAGCCAACCAGGACAGTCAAAATAACGTGTAATGCACAAAATATAGAGCGCCGGCTTCTGGACCCAGAAACTGATGTGGGGAACAGCAACCTTCCAGCTGAAAATTCAGCATGGTGATTTGGCTGTCTGCATCCCTATTTAGCACTCTCCAGAAAGCCTCAGGGATCAGCAGGCTCCCATAAGGAAGGCAAATGGAAAGCATTTTGCTGGAACTTGTCAGCGTCCACCGTGGGGCAGAGCACAGAATAGGTGTTCAATAAACATTTGCCAAATGAGTGAGGTTGCAAGTGGATGGAGGTGGGATCCTTCCTGTATTTCCCACCTCCATGACTCCCTTGCCTCCTCTGGTCTCCCTGTGCCACCAAAGCTATTTTCTGGAAACCTTAGCACTACTGTTTTACTCTCCTCCTTACCAATGTCTTGTTTTTCACTCTTCAAAGGTTGAAATCCAAAGGTATTTGCCATAGAATTCTAAACCTCTCATCATGTGGCCTCTGCCTTCTCTTCCAGCTTCAACTCTGCTGCCACCCCAATCACACACCCCCATAACATGGGCGAAGTAGGGTCCACCCTTTCTCCTCGCCCACCTGCACCCTGGCTGTTCTTTCAGTTCAGATGCTCACTCTCCTCTGCCTGCGGCAGACCTTTCCCACCCACATCAGATGGTCTCATTCCCATTCTTCAGGCTGTTGTGCATGTCCTTTTCCGTAGCACTTACCACGGGACACTGCAATTATCTTTTATACACATCTGTCTCCCCAGTAGCACTGAGCTCCCCGGGGCAGGGATTAGAACCTATTTTATCTATACTCTAATAGGATCCCATCCACAGTCTGTCACCTGGCAGGCCCTCAGGAAATACTGGATGGATGGATGGATGACACATTTACCAACCACCCTCTTGGTCCTTTTACCCATCTGTTTGTGCAAGGTCAAACACCTCCTTTCTCTATAGCAGTACATGCCATGGCTGCTCAGCTACTTGGCTGATGAACTATGATGCCTCCAATGTTCTCCATACTCCATGTGTCTAAATGATAGGAAGTAGATAATCCAAATGACAATTCTCTCTTTAAGCCACGTCACTCAGTATTTGCCCCCTGGCTATCCCCTGTTTGAGAAAACTGTCTGTCCCTTTGACTTCTAGGACACCACACTGCCCTGGTTCTCCTCCTCAACTCTGGGCTCTCTCTCTCTCTGCTGACTTCTCTTTCTCTAGCTGCCCCTCAAATGTTGGGGTCCCATTCTTGGTCTTTTCTCATCCAAACCTTCTTTATGGGAAAACACTGTAGCATCAGCAATGAATCTCCATGCTCAAGTCTCCCTGTTAACTGGTAGCCCCAAACGGTCCCCGGCACCAGACTTCCATTTCCAATGAGAAATATCCACCAAGATGACCCACAGGTTTTTCATGCTCAGTATGTCACCTAACCAGGACCTGAACACTGGTCTATCTTCAGACCTTTGCAGATGTGTCACATCCCCCAACACCCCGTCCCAAGCTGGCCACAAAATCCTACCAGTTCTACTTCACTGTCCCCTTTTCTCCACCCCCACAGCCCATGGCTTGGTTAAGTCCTCACTCCTGTTTGCTTTTATCTGACATTTATCCATCTCCCACTTCAAGAATTAAATTCTTAAAAATCACACCATCCAAGTTCCATGTTGATTGACCTGAACTGCCCTCTGCCTCCAAGACTGAATACAGTTACCAGGCCCTTTAGTCTTTGGCCTGATGAATTCCTACTTATCTTTTAAGACTCTCCCCATGTTGGATTTCATACCCTCTTTGCAGAGTAGCCCAGTTCCCCAGGCAAGGACACTTGCTCTCTCCTGTAGACTTCCACAGCATTTTAAGCACACTTCACTATGTTCCACAATAATCTCTGAGTTTGCATCTCATTCCTGAGGTACAAATTAGTAAAGCACAGGACTTGTGTCCAGCTTGAGGGGGGTGGATGGGGGATGGGACACTTCTGCAAAGGTCTGAAGATGCAGCAGTGTTCAGGTCCTGGTTAGGTGACATTCTGTGTTCGTGTCTCATGCCTGAGGTATAAATTTCTTATGCTTATTGCTCCTCATAAAGTACAAACTTAAAACAATCTACAAATGGAATAAGTACAAAATTAAAAACCAATAAAATCCCAGTTAGCAATATTAATTTAATGGAATGGATAGTTAATGAAATAATGTCAATATTGTTAGGTGTGACTAAAGGATATATTTAAACCTTTTAGGTTTCACTATAGACGTCCACAGCATTTTAAGCACACTTCACTATGTTCCACAATAATTTCTGTGTTTGTGTCTCATGCCTGATACAAATTAGTAAAGCACAGGATTTGTGTTAACTAGATTCTTCTGAGTCTGAGTATTAGACCACCATTTGAATTTTTTTCTTTTGAAAAAATGAATTTGCTTCAAACCACCTGTCCATTTTTTTTGAAGGGTCAATCGATGAGACTGATAAATTTTTAAAATGAATGTGCTTAATGATGCTACTAATCATTACACTTACTGCTAATAAGTTATTGTAAACAAAATCACAAAACACAAGACCTATGCAATAGAGCAGCAAGGCGGGCATGACCTTGACTACTACAGGAAAGTCCTTGGAGACTGAGACATGATGTGATATCTCATTTCCCCCACCTTTCTATGATTCAAACACTTAAAACCTTTTCTCACTGACCTGGACATATTCGACTAATAAATTATCATTCCGACTACCTGGAATAGATTTATATGTATATTTTCAAGTTATTATCAAAATAAATTTAAAATAAAACTAAGTTGTAGAATACAAAGAATCTACCCAAGACTCCAGGGGCAGATGTGTCCTTGGCTTATTAAACACTCTTAATTACAGATGAGGCTCAGAGCTAGGATTGAACTCAGCTTTGGCTGATTCCAAAGCTCAGATTCCTCTCACTGCCCCATAGTGTTTAATTCTCAAGGCTTCTGTTAAGCCCAAATGCTGGTACAAAAGGATTTTGTGAAAGATAAAGTTCTATAGCATTTTTAGTTTAGAGTTTAGCTATTACTTATATATGAAAGAAAATTATAAAACATTTCTTAAAAGTACAAAAAATACCTTATATACTCTTAAAACTTATACTTTTATGAAAGGAGTTGGCCTATTTGGGGCAATGCCATGTCTTGCAAAATGCAATGTCTCTTCAAAAAGAAAATAATTATGTCAGTTCTTCCCATACAATTAACAGGTTACAACACACACTTGGTAATATTCGATTAAGGAAGTGAAGACACTATTTACATGCTCTATTGGAAGCAGGCTGTTGCAATAGGTGAATGGAAAATCAAGGCCTCTTCAACAAAGCAAAAGATGCTGATTATCAGGGAAAATTCAATTAGGAGGGTCCTCCTTTTTCTCAGGAGTACCGTTGAGCAGCCATCCTTGAAAGAGGTGCAATAATTTGGGCTGCAAACAAATTTTCCAGCTGTATCATTTCCAAAATCCAGTTGGATTCCCTGGTTACGCTTCTGAGATCTTTCCAATCACATCTAACAAGCCATAAAATCTGTTTTCCTGTGTTTAAATAATATTTATTTTATTCTTAAAGAAAGAGGCAATGTCTACTAAACCTCTACTATGTGCCACATGCTTTACTAACTTAATTTACTTTGTTTAATCTTCAAAGTTGGCTCCCTCTTGTCAATCAGACTCTGATTCAAATGTCACCCCCTTATAGAGGACTCCCCTGGCCTCACCATCAAGAATACTGAGTGTATGTGGGTATGTACACACACACACACACACACACACACACACACACAAAATCACATTGCTATGTCAACTTTCTCACAGTAATTATTACAGGGTGAAATGTTCTCATTTGCTTACTTGTTTATTGTCTATTCCACCCCTCTGGAATAGTGATGCTTGCTATCTATAGGGATCTTTTGTATCTTAGGTCTCAGTCCCTATGACAGAGCCTGGCATGCATCATAGGTGCTTAATGGTTGTTGAATGGCTACAGCCTGCCAGGTAGGAAAATTCTCCCTCTGTTATGGCCAAGAAGTTGATGTAATCTGCCTAAGGTTAGGCTGCTAGGAAGCCACACAAAATTCAAACTCCAATCTCCCTGCTCCAGAAGCCAAGAGATATCCATGGTCTGGGCTTCTCTAACTGGCACTGCCAGGGGCACAGGACATTCGGGAGGAAAACACATGGCATCTCCTAAACTATTGATTTCTTCAAGGTTTTTTTTTTTTAAATTTTTTTTAAAGGGTAGGAAAGGGTTGAACTTTTTCCTAATGTTAAGTAAATTAAGACAACCTTATATTTTGAGACAGAATTTTACGCTCTAATTAATTTCTAAAAAAATTTTTACTGAATGTGTGCTGATGTGCTGATGTACACCTGTAATTCCCGTGGCTTGGGAGGCTGAGGCAGGGGGTTTGCAAGTTCAAAGCCAGCTTCAGCAACTCGGGACACTGTTCAGTGGTTAAGCACCCCTGGTTTCAATCTCTGGCACCAAAATACCTAAATAAACAACAATAAAATAGTAGACTTCAAGAGAGTTTTGAGATAGCAGCAGGACCCTTTGGGTTCCCTACAGGCCATATTTGTACACTTGTGAGTCCATGTGCCCACATTCACATTCCTGCTGGGGGCACTTTGGTGGAGGCATCTGAAAACCCCCGCACTCAACTGGCCAGCACCCAAAAGCACTGAGATTGAAATGATTTAGCAGAGAGGAGAGGAGCCAAAGGATGATCACCCTCAACACCGTTCTTCAAGGCCTTGAGGGGTAGTTCTACAGAGAGAAAGGTAAGAGGCAAAACCAGAGACCATTAAAAATAGACTGTGATGTCAAGAGTTTGTTGCAAAGTCTCTTTCCCAGAGCAGTTCAAAATAAAGCAGATCTGGGGCTGGGCTGGTGGCTCAGCAGCAGAGAGCTCACCTAGCACGTGCAGGGTGCTGGGTTCGAGCCCCAGCACCACATAAAAATAAAACAAAGGTATTTTGTCCAGCTACAACTAAAACAAAATATTTTTTTTTTAAATAAAGCAGATCTGTCTTTCTGGGATGGCTTGGGTGTGGTCTTGCCTGAAAGAGAAAATCTCTGGAAATTATTTCCAACTCAAGAAACTCCATGGTCCAGACCAGCAGCAGCAGCCAAGTTGGGAGCTCCCACCACTGTTTCTGGAATGAGAAGAAGGGCCCCTCTTAACAGCCTGGCTGGATCTGAGACTGCTGGCTCCAGCTGCTCACAGAAAAGGTTACCCAGCCCAGATCACTTGCTTGGGCAGGGAACCTAGGACTCCAGCCGTGCCTGTCCCACCAAGGCAGTCTCCTTCTACCACTCTGCCCATGTTGGTCCCACTCTGGGCCGTGTGTACAGCAGGAAGGAGCCCTCTCAGCAGCTCTCATAGGCTTCCCCAAACATTTCAAGTCTCCCTGGCTCAGAACCAAGAATCCCGCTCAGAGCCAAAAGCTTACAGCCCATTAAAAACCCTGAGCAAATGCAAACACTCTCTCCATTAGACAAGGAAGAAACAAAAACCATGTCTTGGGACAGAACTAGCAGTTGTTGAAACTAGACTAGGGGCCAGAGTCCCTGAAGAGGAAATATCACTGTATTAAAAACCACAGCTATTTCCAATACTCAGAGTCAATTACATGGGAGACCAAAGGTGCCCTTGGAAGGGCTGCATAGGCAAGCCTACTCGCTGTGTTCCAGGCAGCCCGATCTGGGGAAATGGCAGGTAAGTTTGGATTTTCTAGCTGAAATCCAGGGAGACCCACAGTATTTAACAATAAGAATCCCACATTAGTACATATTCAAAGTCATCTGTTGCATACCCTGAGCCTATGAGATTCACAGCATCCTCATTTAGGAGAGCTGCTAATCTATTTGGTTGGACTCTAGACACTAAAAAGCCCAACTGAGCAGAGGCGCCATTTTGACAACCTCCATCCTCTGACCCTCTCCTCCACCTCAGGGGGTCCTCCTTCTCTTCCTTCTTTTCTTTCTTTCTTTCTTTCTTTCTTTCTTTCTTTCTTTCTTTCTTTCTTTCTTTCTTTCTTTCTTTCTTATTAAACAACCAGTTGAGAATGTTAGTCATTGCTTTGGGCTTAAAGAAGACAGAAGGCTCTATTTAGGTCTCCAAGTCCAAGCTATATATTATACTTGAAATTCTACAGGGCTCTGCACTGGGAGTCATTAGGCACCAACCCAGATGAAGTGTTTCCAGGTATTTCATTCACCACACAAGTTTTCACACTGTGAATTGGATATAACAAGAAAGATTCAAAGCAAGCACGGCCACCATCACATAGATATTGGTCACAAAGTGATTCCAGTGGGAAGCCAATCTGGAGTCCAGGTGAAGTAGCCACTCCCATGAGTTCCGGAGCTGTGGGACTGGCCACGGGTGTGGCATCTTGTGCTTCTGTGGTCCCTGGTGGCTGTGGGTGGAACTGTACTGTGTTTTTGTTTGATGCTCCCCACACCACCGCATTTCAATTTTATGCTTGACTGATTATAATCCAAGCAGCTTCAGAGGCTGAGGGAGAAGGATTTCGAGTTCAAAGCCAGCCCCAGCAATTTAGCAAGGTACATAGCAACTTAGTGAGAATCTGTCTGTAAATATAATATAAAAGAGGGCTAGGGATGTGGCTCAGCGGTTAAGCACCCCTGGGTTGGTACCAAAAAAGAAAAGAAAAGGATTATGATGACGATAGCCTATAGTTTTCACCAAAATATAATCTGTAGCTATTAGAAACACTTTATTAACTAAATTCTTACAAAAATATTTTGTTATCCAAATATAAAACTCTCAAACACACTTTTTTCTATTTGGAGCAATGACTTTGATCACTTACTTGATGGGAAGCAAAAGAACTCCCCGGAACATGAAGCATTAGAACAAGACACAGCATACTTTCCCACTTGCTGCTCTTCTCAGAGTCTCTCTCTGTCTCAGGCAGGATTAAGGCATTTGGGGGTCCCTGGCCATCGTACCTTCTGATCATGTAAAATTCTCATATGAAAATTTAGCGCTAACATGACACAAGAAGTGCTCCTAGTCCCACAGCCAGTGGGAAGCCAAGCCAGGACCGCAGCCCAGGATTCCAAGGCTCTGCCCACCACCCCTCCCCCAAGCCAACTGACAAGCAAGTCAGAGAAGCTGCAGATCAGCCTGTCTGGGACAACAGGGACACAGTAAGCTACAGACCCATGTGAGGAGCCGCAGGCTTCTGGCTGAAAGAACAGTCACAAGAATGAAAGAGAAGCCTGCTGGCCCAGGAATGCGGAGGGAGCTCTAGAAAATGCCCTTCAGCACCCCCAGCAGGAGTTGCCTCTGAAATCCCAACTAAAAGAGAAATCTGGGGATAGTTCCAAAGGCTTCTAAAACACCTAAGTTGCTGCTGCTTCTAGAACCCAAAGATCTCAGCCAGAGGCAGTTTTGTCCAGCAGAGGATGCTAGGCAATGCCTGTGGACAGTCTGGTGGTCACAACCAGGGGTAGGGGTACTATTGGCATCTAATAGGTAGAGGCCAAGGATCCTGCTAAACATGAAATACAGCATCACAGAGAAACCCCTCCCCCAACTTTACACAATTATGGGATCCAAAATGTCAATGATTTGGATCTTTGGATTTTCTCACTGGTGAGAAACCCTGCTCTAGAGTAAGCTAGAGGTATCCTTGACACCCCTCAGTGTTTTTCTCTGCAGAGTCCCAGTTCTGACAGTTGTGAAGGATAGAAAGGCAAAGGTGCCAGGTCCCCAGAGCACTGGCATCATAACTGAGAGGAGGAAGGAAGTGGGTCACAATATATAAGAGCACAAAATCCAAACAGAAATGCCTCAAAAGGAACGGCAACGTGGAGGGGACCCTGAGCTACGTCCCTGAATCCGCACCTAATGTGCAGTGTCACCCATGCAAAGTGCCTGGGTAGTCCACTTTGCTTCTTAATATTTCTCTGGTGGATGCTGATATGGGCTATTTTTCAATTAAGTCACCAATAAAATGATACAACAGGGGATTCCCAGTGAGCCTATTAAAGAAGGAACATTTTATGCCAGTTGATTAAACTTGATACCACTGAAGTCAAATTGTGAAGATGTCTCAGACTCGGGTTGAACAACTGGGATGAAAAGAAAGGCTCTTCTGATTCATGAAATTGCTGAGCAGGGATCTTCATAATGGGTTATATGTGAAGTTTATTCAAAGGCACAAGGGCCACCCCTCTTAGGGGAAGGTGGTACATGTCCATGGGCACAGTCAAATTAAGTCTACCTAGGGCCAACACATATCAGCTGGGATTCCTGAATGCCAAGGATACCTGGCCAGGTAGACAGTTCAAGATTAGCAAGCTCCTTACCCTAGTTTAGAGCGACCTTCTGGCCAATTCCACCCTTTAAGTGCAAAGTGACATAATTTATACCCTCCAACTATTCGGGTAAACTAGGGCCACGTTCCACAGAGGAGGGAGAGGTAACCCCTGAAGGTCCTCTCAGCTGACATAAAAGAATTCTCCTGGTCTCTGATATAGGCTTAGCACAGACAGATCCCAAAGAGAGTGGGCAGAGCTGCCGGGAGAGGGGTTTGAGCAGCACAGCCTTCCTGTGCCAGCCCTGCAGCCACAACACAGTGGCTTTTCCTTCCCCTACTTTGATCCCTTCCCCTACCATATCCAGCTTCTAAGTCACCCTCATAATCCTCTGGGACTTTCTCTTTGTGGCATCCACCCCCACCCTCATAGCCCAGTCTCCCAAGGGTACCAAACACACATCAGGCCAACCTACCCGTTCCCCACCTCCTAGATCCCAGTGAGGGAATACAGGGGGCAACAGGTGGCAGGTGGTTAGCAAAGACCCTTTGGCAGATGAACACAGAGCCCTGTGGTGTGACACAGGCAATGGACACAGCCTTCTTCTCGTTGACTCCAGAGGACAAGGGCCAGTGCACACGGCCCATGGAGCACGGAGCCCACTCTGCTCTCTTAACCCTCGGAGCAGTCTGGGACCCTTTCATCTGCTATGGAGTACACCGTGTGCTTTCCCAGGGCACAGTGAGCCAGCCAGTGAAGGGGGGGGTCTGGTCTCTGAACACGGGGAAGGAAAAAGGAAATAGAACTCTGTGGGAACCTGTGGGCCTGAAGCACATTAAAGGTGTCAGTTTTAGAAATAGTAGATTCTTTATAGTAGTGGAAGGCCACCTGAGGCAGCAGAAAGCAGGGGTGACAACCAAACAGCCCAAGCCATTGAATCGAGGGTGCCACTCCCAAGGAGGCAGGCATCCCAGAGTCTGGCAGGGAGACCCCCGTAACAGCCCTGCATTATTTTACTGGTCAACGTGAGTGCCAAGCCAAATTAAACTATTCAACTCCAGGTACCAGAGAGAGCTGTGTGGCCTCATCCAATTCCCAGGACAACCCAGCCAGGCAGGTGTTATCATGCCCCCTCTACAGGTGAGGACAGAGGCTCTCAGAAGAACTCTCTTACACGAAGTAGAAGCCACTTGAACTCAGGTCTGTTTGAAGGTTTCCTGAGGCCTTCAAGAGCAGCGACTTGTCTCCCTCTCTCCCCTGTTCCAGATGCAAAGCCACGCATGTGGAAGCTACCTAATGGGTATGTGGCGAGCTGACCTGAGCTCTCCCAAACTCCTGCAGCAGCACTAACTCTGATTTCTCTGAAACAGTGGGCAGTCCTGACAACCCACTTGGAAACAACTCCTCTGCTGGTTGTCATGCACACCGCGTTGCCACCTCAGCCCTCTCCCTGTCTCTCTGATAGCTGCTCCTCTGCCGTCCCTCAGGGAACTCCCTCCTGTATCTCCCTGTCAGGTAGCATGTTTTCTTCTTCCCATGATCCTGCTCATCCACACCCACAGCTTATCTAGACAACATGATTGACAATTACTACCTGGCCTGTCTGACACCATCTTCATGCCACATTTTTGAATCTCGTCTCAATGCCGTCTTTCCTAACCCCTCAGGATCACCTTCTCCTCATGACCCTTGGTGTCTGGTGGATGTATTGTCACTCTCCCTACATCCAAAGCTACAAGGTGGAAGCATTATTTTTGTCTGTTGGTCTCCTTCACCCACAAATCTGGTCAGTTATCGAGTCATCTTGATTCTTCCAATAATCTGTCCCTTCTGACTCTTCTTTTCAATGGATCAGAACTCTCCTAGTTAGAACTCCAGAGTTCATAGTAAAAAGCTCCACCTGCTTTTGCCTGAGCTTTGAAAGTCTTGAGTCCACGTGGTGGTCTGGCATTTACAAGCTTAATGTCTCTGTGTGGGCTCTTCAGCATGGATAAGTCCTTGCTTTCTCACTGGTCAAGTGTACCCGTCTTGCAGGGTTATTGGTTATGGCATATATCACATGTGCACAGTGTCCAGCACCTAGGAGATGCTCAATAATTGGTTATTGTTATTATTATTACCACCAGCTGCTCCCTCTGTCACCCATCTGTCCCCCATCCCCATCTACCCCCCCACCCATACTTCCAGAACATCCTATTCCACCATCATCCCTCTGGCTCAAAGGGCTTCAATGGGCCCCTAGTACCCAGAAAACAAACTCTATCATACCTAACCTGGTATCTAAGGTGTCTCCATTTGGGCTCCACCCTCCTTTTTAATTGGACCTGCTAATGGCCTCCCCTAGCCACTCACTTCCCGCAGCCTATAAATACAGTCTTTCTAAGCACCCTAGATGAGTCCATGTGATGTTGTCAGAAAACCTCATTTACTTCCAGGTTCCCAGTAGACCCCTTGTGATAGTCAGCTTTCTCCCACCATGATGACCTGAGTAATTAACTCATAATAGAGAGGGTTTATTTAACTCACAAACTAAAGGTTCCAGTCCAAGATCAGTACCCATTGCTTTGGGTCTCTGGTGGCAGTGCCAGATGGCAATGTCAGGGGCACCTGGCAAAGCAAACCCACTCACTTTATTAAGCCAGAAAACAGAAGAGAACAATAAAGGGCCTGGGTCCCACAATCCCCTTTGAGGCACATCTCCACTGACCTAAGGATTTCCCACTGGGCTCCCTCTCCTAAGTGTTCCATCACCTTCCAATAGTGCCACTCTGAAAACCAAGATTTTAACACATGGACCTTTGGGGAATAGTTAACCAAACCATAGCACCCCTCTAATAGAGAAAACAAACACCCTCTTGCCTGCCTCCCTCTGTTGAACTCTTCCCAATTCTGCCTTCCCGAACCATTTTCTATTCCAGCAGAAAGCTTATCCTTTGCTAAACTCAGTAGAGCTCAGTTGTATTTTTATGTTTGGGGCTAGAAAACTATATCTCTGCAAATATCCCTATAGATTTTAACATTTCTTAGCACCTCCCATGGACCAAGTTCTGTTAGAATCATTCAGAAACACTGCTTTTCTACCTCCTACAATGGATTAACACAATGCCTTGCACAGAAATGTAGTCAATAAGCATTTGCTGATTTAAGGAAACAGCTACCAGTGGGAGTGTGGAGGTCTCCCCCACATCGTGGAATATAGCAGCCATGGAACCAGCCCTCTCCTGGGACCCTGCTCACCAGGTTAAGTCTCATTCCTATTCTAGTCTCTCTGGCAGCTCCCAATATCCCCAGAGCAGCTCTTTTCATTGAATTCCAGGTGTATCATCCACAGGATGATAACTGACCAGGCTTTCATGATCCTCCAGAGAAGCCACTGGTCTGGACTTAGTGTAAGAGCTGCTTGTGGGATCCCCTGGGGGTAAATGTACTGCAAACCCAGAGCTGCTGGTGTCTGGAAGCCAGAGGTGTGCACATGTTTGGGGGCACTGAAGGGACACCACAAACCAGGTTCAGCTTTGGAGAGGAGACAGATAGGATCTGAATAGGTTCATGGGGGCCTCTCTAAGCAGAGCCACACTCAGAGCCAAGCCTTTTCTCATAGAAAAGGATTGAAAAACAGGAATCAGGCCCAACAGGCCATCAGGCCATACAGGATGGGTCATTAGAGAAGTTGTACCTTTACACTCCAACAGGTGCCCAGAGAGGCCAGATTCACCTCCCAAGAGAGTATGGACGTGATAGACTGTTTCCAGAGCCCTCTGCAGTGTCCTTAGCACCAAGGACTTGAGCGAACAGGTTGCTGCTACTGCTAGGAGTTGGCTAGGACTAAGCTAGAGGAGGCAACTTCTACTCGATGGCAAAACAAGTAGAAGAGAGATTACCACCTATTGAAGAGAAGAAACAGAACATACACAGACTGTGCTACAGTGCCCTTACCGACCCCAACAGTTCTTCCTTCAGACAACCATGATTCCATAGCAGTGGCCTAGAACCAAGTCAAGGAAGGATCTAGAAATTCTAACACTTAATGGTATTCCAGTTATACCAATTGTTTCCAGGTTTATTTCACTGGCTGTACTAGATGACATAACGCTCATGGTTCTGTGTGAGGCCTTTGCCTCCCCAGTCACCAACCTGTGCCAGTCAGTGAGGGGCAGGCTTTAAGCAGGGCAGGGGTCCCCTCTGACTGTGGACACCCTAGCCACCCCAGAAGACCCAGAGCAAGGAACTCTTGAGGGTAGCACTAAGACTCCTGGCCAAAAGCAGGAACTGCTAGGTTCCCCCCATCCCACTAAAAGTCATTTGTATTCCTGTGCAGTCATCAGTTTGCAGCCAGGTTCGGCTGGGGAGGTCCCACTGCTCATTTCTCTCCTAAATCTCCCTGGTGTACGGCCAAGTCTCCATTTTACTCAAACTTTAAAAACAGAAATGTACGAAGAAAAACGATTCCCAGGAAGGATGGAAAACTAATCTAACCAGCAATTGCAGCTGTGCAGAAGGCTGCTGGGGATCTGGGCACCTTAGCAGAACAGCGCCCCTGGGATGGGGCGGCGGCTCACGTCCTTATTCCCATCACCCAGTATAGGGACAGCTGTCATGGGCAAGAGGAGGAAGTTGAAATAATCAGCACCGATTGGCAGGACACTGTGGATGGGACTAAAGCTAGAGCTGTGGGACACTGAACCAAGTCTACCATACAGTTCCCAGCCTCCAGGGCTTATGGCCTAGCTGTCAGAAAAACACTGACACACCTGAAAAAACCATCGACAACAGGTTCACATTAAAATTCAACAAAGGAACTTGTTGTAACACCAAAAAAAAAGGCTTTTAGAATTCAGTTTAGAAAAGGCAAGATGCCTAAGCATGACAAGTGGTGTCGCCCCTAGGGTCCTGGATGTCGCCAAGGATTTGGGCAAAAATATAGAGGAGGAAAAGAATGACCCAGCAACAAACCCAGGAGTGAATTGGTTCATCTGGAGCTCTTACACAGAAGGATAAAGGAGATCGCAAAGGAGACCTAGGGCAGATGCAAGAAAGCCCATGTGCCAATTGAAGGGACAGTCTTTATACGCACTGGGCAAACACTCTGGTGTAAGAAAGTGACATCTGGGTCTAGCACTTAAAAGTGAGGGCCCAGAAGTCCAGAGTGCGCTGTTATTTCTGGTCCACCAGGCACCAGTCAAGGTTCCTAATCATCTTTACCTTCTCCCCCAAAGTAGAGATGATGGTAATATCATCCATGGATTCCTAAGGTTTTCATGAGGTTTTAATGAGAAAGTAAACATGTGGTGCTTAGTACTGTGCCTTGCATACAGCATATACTCAATAGATGTCTGAAGTTAGGCAAAGAAGTAAGAACATATGACATCTCTGGAGAGAAACTCAGTGATGGAAGGAGATGAGGCTGGGAGCTGGGTGGCTCGTTGGAAGGTTTCCATAGTGACCCAGCACTAATGCAGCAGAGGCCAAGGTTGGGGTGGCCAGTGGGAGAGACCACAGGCAGACAAGGTCATCAGCTGGATAACAGGACTTAACCCAGCCTAGATCCCATTCCTGGGAGATTATAAGAGATGTTGGTACTGGAATAAAAACAGAGAAGCTGAGAGTCAGGGCCAATTCAGTGGAGGCAGGAGGGAGTTCTATACAGGCGCTGTTGTGAGACGGACTCAGAGCCCAAGTCAGGCAGCATACAGATCCAGGGAAGGGACTTTAAGGGAAAGATGGTGTGCAGAGAGCTACCGAGGAATACAGAAGGTGGCATTTGGGAAAGGCTCCCATTCCAGGGAGGGAGAAGGTAAAGAAGTTAGTAAAGGAAACAGAGAAGGAATAGAGAGGAGGTAGAAACATTAGGATCCCAGGAGCCAAGAAGATGGTCCACAGAATCAGATGGCCATAGGCAACAGAGAGAGTTAAGTGCTGCCGAGGAGGATCCCAGTAACTTCCAAAAAGTGATTTTAATAGGGCCAGATGGGGCAGCCATGGAGGACAGACTGGGTTGGCACCAACTCTGGGGTTGAGCTTTGGGGAGTCTCTGTGCCAAAGTGCTTTCCCATGGGATACCATGCACCCTGAAACTCACTAAACTGCCAGGCAGTAGAAGGAGCAAGGAGAAACACTATCTGCTGCTCTTATTTGCTTCCTTTGACTCTGCTCCAAGAACACGGCTTCCTTCTTCAAGTTCTGGGATAGGAGATGTCACCCATTTCAGCCTCCTGTCAGGACTCCTCTGAGAAAACAGTGGGTGTCCACAGGCCTTTGGTTGGCAGAAAAAGAAAGGAGGTGTGTGAGAAGAGAAGAGGGGTGCCGGGCAAGGTGAATCTTCGGGGAGAAATAAGGAGTCGGCACAGCACTTAGTCTAGAGTTTGCACAGCTTCTACCTGCATAGCACAAGGCCTCTGATCCAAGGTCCCCAGCCCTGCCTGTAAACTTAAGTTACCAGCCATGTGCTTAAAGCTGCAAATACCAAGGCCCCACTGCCATACACATACATCCATCTGGCCCAGGAAGGACTCAGCATCAATAGTGGGTTTTATTTTATTTATTTACTTTTTGTAACTTCTGAGGTGATTCTAGCATACAGTCAAGGTTAAGAACCACTTCCCAAGGTGGGCTTCCTCTAGTGGACACTTAAGGCACAAGTTCCACAGACTTGTAAAATGAGTGATTTTGGGAAGTGCCAGTTAGTCTGTCTAAATAGGTGTAGCTTGTGAGCCAACACTATTTGGTTGGTATTGATGAGCTGCAGGGAGATGTCAGAGACCCTCAGTGAGGATTCAGTTAAAGAGAAGCTCAGTGATCAATTAATGAATGATGTCTGTCCCTAGTTGGCACAGAGTGAGGGAATGGCTGGGATGTGGCCCAATTAAGTGTAGCTTCTTTAGTCCTATCATAGTCTCTACCAAAGAGAATCCAACCAGCTGAACATTTGGAGTGCAGAAATCCACCATTCAGCACCTGGTTTGGATGAGCACCACAAACTCCTAGGATAGAGGTTCTGAGTGTACCCCCCTGGCCAGCAGCATCATAAGACCACATGAGATGCAAACTCAGAGATCCATGCTATAGGGGTGGGGAGGGACATCTCCAGGAGAGGCTGCCATCTGCTAGCTTACTCTAGGGGCCTTAAAATCCTTGCAAATCATTAAGATCCATCAGGACCCACTAAAACAATCTTTGGAAGTGCCATGAACCCAGCTCTGCTCTTTAATAGTCTGTTTCCCGAACAGCATTCCTAGAAATAACCAAGTCTGAATATCCATGGAGACCTGCCTGATGATAATCACCCAGGAACCTGCTCAACAGCACATAGAACTGGTCACCTCCAGCTTCTCCCTTCCCTCTCCAAAGCTCATTTTCTTCTTCTGTAAAATAGGGGTGCTCTGATCTCAAGGGACTGAATTGCTGCAATGATATGAGATGAGAGCATCTCACTTGGGGTGTGGCCAGGTACTGGATACTCAATGATTTTAGTGTGAAGAAAGAAGGAAGAAGCAGACACAAGAAAAAATAAATAGCTTCACTGGAGGCATAGGGCCCTGCTTTCATTACTGACATTCGTCAGGATGACACAAAAGATGCTTACCCACATGAAGGACAGGTAACACCCCAAGCAGCCATTCTCTGATGGCCACTGTGCATGTCCTGACTGCACTGTGAGCTTTTAGAAATATCTCTTTTGTTTTTTTTTTCCTATCAAAGTCTTGCTAACGTAATTATTTCAACTGATATTAAAGAGGCAAGCTCATGACTCTTGGCTAGAGGCTTTTGCTTAGCAGAAAACAAGACACGAGCACATCCATTTGCCTCATCTTCATGTGTGAACCTCTTTAATGGGCTTAGTTAATGTAGTGGGACATGGGCAAGGGTCAGGCAGAATGGCATGTTGGTGGGGCACAGTGAGGAGGCAGCTTGGCAGGGCAAATCCTCCATCTGCCAGTTGGGGTTGGGCAACAGTTCCTAGAGTGGGATTGAATCTTCCTGTTCACCTTGGATGTTTCATGCCAGCACTCCCATGGTTTTCTTCCCACCTCTCCAGGGCTCTCTACTTTTCTCAGAGGAACCTCCATCTGTGAGGCCCCTGAAGATCCTGAACATTCTCCTTTCCCTACGCTGTTCCCACACCTTGGTCTAGCCACCGTCTCCTCTGTGTCCTTCTCATTCTTTGAAGCCAAGGCCTAGCCCTGGGCCTACGCAGGCCTCCCCTATCAGTCTCAGCCCTGGGTGGCTCCCTTCCTCCTCCAAAGATCTATGTCCCTCTATCTTGCATCTCTACCTTGTTTTGAAATAACTTGTGACATATTTTCCACCCCTTCTAGCTTTTAAGCACTTGCCAGGCATGAGCAGGGTAACCCTGTAATTCACCATTCAGCAGAATCACTTCTGAGAGGGAAAGGGGTTGTAATTAATCATTATATCAGGATAACAAGCATAAATAAGAACCGTCCCAGACAAAGCTGGATGTCTGGTTACCTTATTGAGTCCCATCCTATGTATCCTTATATCTCTCTCGGCACCTGGGCCTTCTGAACAAGAGTTGACCAAATGAAACGCAGGGAACTCCTCTAACTCTGGATGGAGGTTTAGACGACTAATCTGGTGATGCTGTGCAGGGAAGAGGAGAGCTAGAATAATAACAGCTCAGTTATGAATAGAAATGAGTAAGAGACATGCTGCTTTTATTTCTTTCTCTATAGAAATGCAAATGTAGCTCAAGGGCTGATGTAAGGTTGAAACAAGTCTTGCATGAGAAATGCGGTTTGCATAGTTTAATACAATTTAATATCTACTCATGGCCAGCTAAGCATCTGTCTCTAATTCCACAGCCATGGTCCTTTCAAAGTCACTGCCTTTGGATATAAGTTTCTCAGAGAGAATGAGCCTGTGTCCAATGCCTGGAAAGCAACAGCATTTGGCCACCAAGTTCCCCTCCATCCCCACCAAACAGCTTTTCCTGTTTTGTTTTAGCTCCAGGGGAAGGACAATAGACAAGTCAATCAGTCCAGATCACCCTGCTAGGGGAGGAGTGACACCTGACAGCCATACCCTTCACGAAGTCCCCAGGGACAAAGGCACAAGGGTAATCGGGACTGCATGGAAAATGCAACTCTCATCAGCCCTTGGGGTTTCCTATTGTTTTTGCTCTGTTTTCCAGAAAGTACTTTAGTGGAAGAGAAAGAGTGTGGAGGAAGGGAGGCCCTGGCCCATCAGCAGATATTTCAATGCAGTCTTACCCTCCCCCCATTTGATGTCAGGATCAGCCCTTGCAAAGGAGAAGTCATCAGACAAGGGGCACAACAGGGGGCCCCAGGCTTTTCTCTCCTGCTGCATACTCCACCTAGGCTGAGAAGGCTGCTTCCCACCATCCACGTCCCATGAGTGGGACAAGATTCTGCCTCTGGTTTTCTCTTCTTGTACCCAGCCACTGGGTACAGAAAAAAAATGCATGGAGCAGAAGCCAAGATCATTTTCCTAGTGCAACTACCACCTGCTAACTCCAAATAGAAGAGCTTAGATCAGCAACGACTAGTTAATGAAGGAAACTTGAGAAGTGGGACTATTTATCTATTCCTTAGCTTTCACTAAGCAGTTAGAGGCTGTCATTTGAAATATAAAGTGGTACCAGAAATGCCTTAGTAACCGTTATCCCCATTTTACAGATGATAGGGGACTAGGCTCTCCTGTAGGTTCTGGGGATACAAACTTGAACCAGACATAGTTTTTCTTTTTTGGGTCTATAAAGGACAAAGCAAATGTCACAGAGTTTAAGTCACTTGCCCCAAGCCTCCTTGAAGTCCAGTCTGGAAGACTGAAAACTCAACACCCTGCAGATCCTGCCGGCCCTCACTTTCCCAGAGAGGCCCAGCTGTTATTTCCCCTTTGGAGTCAAAGCCGGAAGGTAACAACCACTTCCCCAGTCACAGGGCAGCATTACATAATTAAGTGGCCCTGCTACCTGAGTGGGGCGAACTGGAGTGCAATGGAAGGAAGCACAGGTGGCTCTTTCATGAAAGTGGGTCACATGATTGCAATCCTTTAACCACAGGCAGAGCCAGATCCTGTAAATGAGGTTCAGTTACCCCAGATGACACTGCCCCCAGCACACAAGGCCATCTCATCCATTCGCTCTGTTTTACTATTTGCTATTACCTGGTCCCAGAATTGCCTTCTTCCTTCTTACCCCTAGATATTTTTTTTTCCATTGCATTTTCTAATCAGATTTTTTAATTGCCCCCAGATAATTCCTCCTAAGCTTTTAAGAATCAGCTTAGAAATCTTCTCTTTGAGCCTCAATTTCTTCACCTGTTAAAAGGGAGGAACAGTAGCTTCTACCACACAAAGTTGTTGTGAGGGATAAAAATTAGATACAATGGGGCTGGGGCTCAGTGGCAAAGCGTTTGTCTTGCACATGTGAGGCACTGAGTTCGATCCTCAGCACCACATAAAAATAAATTAACGAAATAAAGATATTGTGTCCCTCTATAACTAAAAAAAGGAAAAAAATTAGATACTATGTAGCAAACACAGGGTCCAACATGCAGAAAGGGATCAATAAATGTGGGTTGTCACAATTATCCTCATTCTCCCCTGTGATCTCAAACTCTCTGGCCAGACCTGGACCACAGCACCTCCTGTCTGCACTGTTTTTTTCCTCTCTCCCTCTTTAGGCTCTGAGCTGTCACATCCCCAGTGCCTTGTGTACTGCCTGGCACACAGCAAATGCTCAATAACCCTCTTGCACTGTTTGAACCGATGAACAAATCCAAAACAAACTATAAGGCCCTGTCCTGCAGGCCCAAGTGTCCCTGTGACGCATCTTCCATGTGAAAGGTACAGGAAGAGAATAAAAGAGCAGGAAGAGAATGAAGAGAATGAGATGTTCCCAGTGCTACTTAGAAATATTCTCAAATACTACATAATTTATTTGTACTTTGGCATTTTATGTTTCTGAGTGCTTTCCCCAGATACCACTTTTATTTTATTTTTTTCTGAACTATAAAGGCAGTGCTGTCAGAGACAGTTAGGTGGTCTCAGCAAAAGGAAACCAAGGGAGGCCAAACAGAAAGCAGATGATACAGGGATGTATGGTCCAAATCATAACCTGTTAGCATAAATAACAATGTAACGGAGGTAAAAAGTCACCACACCTTCTGATAGCCAGCACATTTAGAATAATATTCAATACAATAAAATTTTAGTAAAGGATCTTTTTAGGTATAATTTTTTAAAAATTGCTTTGTTTTATTTTTTGCTGTACTGAGGATTGAACCCAGGGCCTGGCAAATGCTAGGCAAGCACTCTACCAGTGAGCTACATCCTCAGCTCTTTTATTCATTTTATTTTGAGACAGCGTCTCACTAAATTGCTGAGATTGGCCTTGAACTTATAACACTCCTGTCTTGGACTCTCCAGTAGCTAGGATTACAGGCATGTGCCACGATATCCTTTCCACCCTGATTCTTTATATTTGGCTTATAGGGAGACCTGTATTAGGACAGAATGAATGTATATTAAAAGTGATCACTTGTTATAGACTTAATAGTTTTAAAGAAGTTGGTCTTAAGGAAATCTGGACATTAGGAAGCCAGCAAGGTTAAATTCCAGGGCCTAAAGGCCTAGCTTGAAAGTTTCCATCCAGTTTAAAAGGTTGCTTTATACCTCACATGAGCCATGACAATTAGCAGAAACTCAAAGTCTGGCTAAACCAGGAAAGGAAAGGATGCAGTGTTCAGCGTGGGGAGAGCCAAGAAATGGGGGCGGGGGACAGATGGGTCTCAGCTGTGACCTCATTTCCATGAAAACAAAACAGAGCAACACCACTTCCAACACTTTGCAGGTCATCAAGAGGTTAATGCTGGATGTATATAACCAGGATGGAATGTGGGAGCCCAAATCTAACTAGAGCACAATGAGGCGTTCCAAGGAATGAGTTGCCACTCTCCAGAGACCAAAGAAAATGGTGGTTATGGTGCTATCTGAGATAACAGGACAGGCATCTCTGGACTTAAGCATTTTGAATTCAGGCTTCTGTCACTTGGTACCAGTGAACTTCACATCTCCAAGCTGAGGTTTCCTTATTGATTATTTGGGGATAAAAATATCTGCCTTAGAGGGGGATCAGAAGAAGTTAACAGACCCGTGTTTAAGAAGAGCTTAGCACAAGGCCTGGCACACAGCAAGCACTTTCCTGTGATAAGCTCACCGGCAGCGCTCACACTAGCAAGAGAGCAGGAGGCCTGGACCAAGGACTATGGCTGTCCCACTTCACACAGCAAGAGGTCCTATGTATGGTCATGGACCCCTGTTGCTTTTCCACATTGATAAGCAGTGATTCCCTAAGCTATAAAGGACAGGAGGCTGTCTCCAAGGATGGCCCAAACCCTAAGAAGTCTGTGGCTTCCTCTTCTTTCTAGAAAAGCCCCCAGGTTAAGGAGGAGGAGAACACTTCAAAGAGGAGCTCCTCTTGATAAGGAGATCTCAGCATAAAGCAGAAATGACCCTGCATTTCCACTCATGTGGTCTACGAAGAGCGTGCAACATGATTCTTCAAAAACAAGCCAAGGGAAAGATGAAACCGTGTAGTTAGCAACCCCCGCAGAAAGCAGAGACCATGGGCTGCCTCTGCAGAAGCATCTACCAGCTTAACTAGGTGGTCACCAGCTCCATGAGATTCTTCCCCTCAGGACACATTTGGTAATGCCTGGAGACACTTTTGGTTGCCACCACTGGAGCAGTACCTTACCAGCATCTAATGGATAGAGACCAGAAAGCTATGAAACTTCTAACTGACATAGTACAGATCAGCAAGAAAGAATTATCTGGCCCCAAATCTGAACTTGGCCGGAGATAAGAAACTCTGATGCAGATAAATCAGGCTTGGGTAGATATGGTGCCTGTGACATTAGAAGGGAAGAAATGTGAGAAATATACTTGAGTACTCAGCTTGCAGAATGGAGCTGACATTTGTCAAAATAGCAGCGATACTTACATAATATTTGCTATGGGCCAGATTATATTCTAAAGCCCTTCTGTTGACACAGGACCTTGCACAAGGTCCAGAATTATGAAGCAAAATTGGGATATCAACTAGGCAGTCTGGCTTCAGAGTCTAAGATCACATGACAGGCATCTACTTGATAAATTGATGAGTCAATAGGGAAGGGTAAATGGGATAAATGGACCTGGTCTTAAGTAAAAACATGCATTACATATACTAACAATCAGACTAAGACTATAAAATTAGAAAAAAAGACACTAACTTCTCTATATCTTCAAATGGACCAAGGAATGAGAACCCCTAGTAGGAAAGGAAGACAGCCAGTATATGAAGACTGTACTTTCCAAATTCCCCCTTCCCCAAGAATCAGAAACACATCCAGAGCTGAGACCACTAACATACGCTCAAGGACAGTGACCTGAAGACTATACTGTGATTCATATTTTCCCCCCCAAAGTCTATGATTTGCGGCTTAAGTGATAAGTTATTTTGTCTGTCAAAACTTTGTTTTAACTGTAATCTGGCCTGGAAACATAACATAGTGGGGAATTTAGAAGTTATTTTAAAAACACCTTTTTATGGTTTGGATTCTGTGTGTATAAGTGTGGGAGGGAATGGAAATTTTGAGGAAAAAAAATTAAAGCACATAAAATATTCATTTTTTTCTTAGAACCATTTATAGTCCCAAAGTCACTTTGTTAGGATCAAAACACACAAAAATATCTGCTCTGTATAACTTGGCTTGTTTGTGGTAAGATCACATTTGAGATATGGGCATTACAGTTTGTTCAGACAATAATAACACATTTATAATGTATTTATTTTTAAATACTGTTATAAATGGAATTACAAACTTCCAAAGGGAGGAATTTATACTCATGGGTTGGGAGTAATTCTGTGAAGCAGGCAAAATACCTAGGTGAAAAAAAAAAGAAATATTCCCATATTAAAAAAAAAAAAGGTCATTTTTTTTTTTTTGGTTTGGTTTTGCTGTTGATTGGGATTTTTGTTGTTGCTGTTGTAATTATTTATTTTGCTGCTTTTTGTCTTTCTGAACTTAGTGGCAATTAATAACATAAAAGAGTTCCCTAAGAAATCAGGGCAGTGCCTCCTGGATGGATTCTTGGACATCAGAGCCCTCTTCCAGCATGGTCCACGACAACTCTTCCAGCAGGTCTGTGCCAACAACTTGTGAGTACAGTCACACCAAATTCACAGAAGGGCAACTAAAAATCCTCATCCACACCTTCACCCAAAGACCTTACCCAGTTTGTGCTTCCAAATAAAAACTCTCATTGGAAATTAACATTGAAAAGTCAAGAATCCAGATTTGGTTTCAGAATCAAAGAGCTTTTCTTCCAGAAAAGACCAGAACTTAAGAAAGCTTTAGGCCATGGACAAAATCACCATTCAAGGACAGATTCGAGGGAAGATGTCCGACAGTGTCATAGTAGTTGCAACGACTCTGGGTTACATGCCCTCTTCAAGGTTTTCATGAACAACCTTCACTGGAAGATGGATTCTAGAGAGCAACTTGCTGAATAAATTGAGGTTCCTGAGTCAGAAGTTCAAATTTGGTTTCAAAATCAAAGATCCAGATTTTGTTTCCAGAGAAAATGAGAACTTGTGGAGTCTTTGGAAGACCAGAGACAGGATTTCTCACATATAGAAGGCACATAAAATGGAATCAACTTCACCAGAAACTCTGAAACTACAACACGATGGACACAGAGATAAATTCAGTGTATCTGATATCAGCAACCTGGGCCATAAACCCCTCTTTCACAGTCTTCTTGGGAATTTACTGTCCTGCTACAACTTCAAGTTAAGCCTTCCAGAGATGATAAACAGGACTTCGGGAGGCAGAGAGAGACAGACCAATGGTACCACACGACCCATTGAGCCAGGCTGCCTTCAAAGTTCAACAGAACTTGGGAAGAAGAAAATAAACTTAATAATAATCATTTTTCAGTTATCACATAATGATTGATTTAGGCAAATATCATCAATTGGTGTTAAAGCTTTAACATCACTTCTTCCACTTTTTAATTTTTTAATTTGTTCTAATTAGTTATACATAACAGTAGAATGCACTTTGATACACCATATATAATGGAGTATAATTTCTCATTCTTCTGTTTGTACATGATGCAAAATTACACTGGTCGTATAGTTATATATGCACATAGGGTAATGATGTCTGATTCATTCCACTATCCTTTCTACCCCCACCCATATCCCTTTTCTTAAAGTGAAAACTTGATACATCACCTCAAAGAATCTCCTCATAGTACTGTTTTTAATTGACACATAAGTGTTGTATGTACTTATAGAGTATGATATGATATTTCAATGCATGTATGTATTGTGTAATGTTCAAATCAGGGTAAGCAAATCTATCTCCTTGAACATTTATCATTTTTTGTATGTGGTGATAATATTCAATATCCTTTTTTTTTTAGCTTTTTTTGAAACATACAGAACATCATCATTCTGCAACAGGATACCAGAACTTATTTCTCCTATTTAACTGTAACATAGTATGCACTGACCAATTCCCCCTCCTTTCCTGCCTGTCCCTAGACTCTGGTAACCACTATCCTACTCTCAACTTCTAGAGAACAACTTGTTTAGATTCCACATATAAGTGTGACCATGTGGTATTTGTCTTTCTGTGCCTGGCTTATTTCATTTAATATGATGAACTTTATCTACTTCCTTCCATGTTGTTTTAAAAGACAAGATTTCATCCTTATATATGGCTAAAATAGTATTCTACTGTGTGTATACACCATATTTTCTTTATCTGTCTATCAGTTGGTGGACATATAGGTTGATTTGATTTCTTGGCTATTGTGAATAGACCACAGTAAACATGGGAATACCAGGGTCTCTTCAACATATTGTTTTATTCCCTTTGGCTATATACCCAGTAGTGGGATTGCTGGATTATATGCTAGATCTATTTTTATTTATTTTAAGGACCCTCTACACTGTTTTCTAAAATGGCTGTTCCAATTTATATTCCCACCAACGATGTGTAAGAGTTCTCTTATCTACATTTTTGCCAACATTTGTTACCTTTGACTTATTGATAACATCCATCCTAATAAGAGTGAAGTAATATTACATTGTAATTTTGATTTGTGTTTCCCTGATGATTAGTGATATTGAGCAGTTTTAAAAATATATTTGTAGGCTACTGGTATGTGTTCTTTTGAAAAAAAATATATATCTATTTAGGTCTATTGCCTATTTTTAAATTGAATCATTTGGTTTCCAGTTTTTGCTATTGAATTGAATTCCATCTAGGTTTGTGAAGGTGCACTCTGTCATGTTTGCACAATGACAAAGTCACCTAATGATACATTTCTCAGAATGTATTCCCATCATTAAGTGATATGTGACTGCTTATATATTTGAATATATTATATACCACATATGAATTTTTCCACTTTTTGGCTGTTATTAATAATGCTGCCATGAACACTAGTATACAAATATCAATTTCTGCTTTCAGTTCTTTTGAATGTATACCCAGAAATGAAATTCCTAGACCACATGTTAAGTAAAAGTTTTTTATTTTTTGCTTTGCCATAGACCCTTTTTATTAAAAAGAAATTGTAGTTGTAGATGGACAGCATGCCTTTATTTTATTTGTTTATTTTTATGTGATGCTGAGGATCAAACCCAGTGCCTCACACGTGCTAGGCAAGCGCTCTACCATTGAGCCCCAGCCCCAGCCCCTTGTTTTCTTTTATTTAAATTTTCTAGAGTTTTATTGAGGCATATCTAAGATATGATATATTCTATATATTTAAATTACATAATTTTATGAGTTTTGATGTGTATATTCATAAAATCATCATTGCAATAAAGATAATGAACACATCCATCCATCCATTAATCAATCAATAAAATAAGGCAGAGGTTATCATAGGGAAAGAACACTCAAAACTCAATGTGTACAATTTTTGTCAGAAAAAAATGTGGGATGGTACTCCAGTTTCTCCAGCTTACTTTATCCCAAAGGTCTTCTCCCCGTGATGGACCCTTAGCATCTTCTGCAAACAAATCTGTGACACAAATTATTCTAGGTCTCTCATGTTTCTCTCTAAAAAATTTTTTTTAATTATCTTTATTTCTGTTCATACTCCTTAACTTAATTTTGTCTGATATTAATACAGCTATTATAGCCATTCCAACTCCACTTTTCTCGTGATTAGTATTTTCTTGGTATATTTTTGTCCATCCTCCTCCTCTGCTCCTTTTTTGTTTTTCTCTTTGGAGCTGGGGTCTTGCTATATTGCCCAAGCAGGCCTCAGATTATTGGATTCAAGTGATCCTCCTGCCTCTGACTCCTGAGTAGCTGGGAGTACCGTGTTTCATTTCTTGATTTGGAGCTTCGCATTAGAGAACAACTCTTTTCACAATCCAGAGACGCAAGGATCGAAGTAGGGAAAAGTTACCAACAAGCATCTCCAGCAAAACCACTATGATGGGAAGGGAAACCGCTAAAGATTCCTTCCAGTCTTTCTGCACCAGCTTGTCACCAGGATGGTTGGAACCAAGATTCCTCCACAGGAGGAGAGACCTTGGAAATGCCCCAAGGCTAGAAGAATAGAAAACCAAATCATATGAAGTCAGCCACAGTTGGAAGGGGTACAGGACCCAAGATATTGGGCAGGCAAACCCTGTCGCAGTCAAGGAGTTGGTAAGCATTGGCAGAGCTGGTTGTTCTGTGTTCCCCTTTATGCCACCTCTCATGAGTAATAAAATACTCAGAAAATATATATATCAAAGGGAATCCTGGCCTTCAACAAGAGACAGGCTAAAATGCCAGGTCTACCCCATTAGTGCTAAATCAAGAGACTTCAGCACCTCTTTCTGCAACATTATAAAGGACTTCCCAAAAACCTTTGGTTTCATGTCCAAGATCTAAGCTTACTGCTCCGATTATAGTAACAGCATATCTGATTTTTCTGCCATTGGATTTGAATCTGAGGTTTTACAGCATGAATTACTGAACATTGGAATTCTTCCCTTATCAAGGTCTTTTTACCTTAGCTTCTTCATTTCTCAGAAATACCCCCAATTTTTCAGAAGCGGCCAGTTGTATTTCTGCCATTAGAAACAAAAGGCCTGAGAAATACCAGCTGGAGGAGGCACAGAGCTGCTTCAGAATCAGCTTCAAATCCTATACAGCTCTGAGGCCGGACACTCCAAAGCACCCCTCCTGCTGCTCTTTGAAGAGCATCTTTCTTTCCTGTTCACTCCCAAAGGACAGTCAGCCCCACACTGCTCCAGGGACACTAACTGCCATTTCAGTACTGACATTAGATTCATTGCATTGTCTTCTTCCTCCCCTTTCTACTCCCTTTTTAAATACTGATTTATAGAAATACCTAAAGTTTTAAAAGTGCATAAATATGCTCATTTTAAATCTATGAATTCTTGCCCTTTTAAGAAGCAAGTAACCTCCTACATCAAGATTTAGAATAATACTTCCAACACTCTGGAACGTTCCCTCATGCCCCTTGCCAGTCAATAGCCACCTTCTCCATTGGTATCCACTGTTCTGATGTTATTTTCACTGCAAATTATCTGCCTATTCTTGAACTACATAGGAATGATTTCCTACTATAGGTACTTTTGTGGCTGGCTTAACGTCAACATAATGACTGAAATGAGAAGCTTATTTTTTTAAGTTTCATTGAAGTATAATTGACACAAAGTAAACTGTACATATTTAAAGTGTACAATTTGTTAAGCTTCCTCATATGTATTCAGTCATGAAGCCCTCACCACAATCAAAGTCATGTGACTATCCATGACACTGAAAGTTAATTTTGCCCCTTGTTAATCCTCCCTTCTTCCCTTACACAGTCCCACAAACAAAGAGCATCTCCTCAGAGACCTCGTGGCCATTTGTGTGTTCTGTTTTTAGAGGAATGCCTAATCAAGTCCTTTGTCCATTTATGAATCAGGTTGTTTGATTTCCTGTTGTTGAGTTTTAAGAGTTCTTTATATATTCTGGATATCACTCCAGATATATGATTTGCAAATGTTCCCTCCCATTCTGTGTTGTTTTTATGCTTCATCACACGTTTTTTGAAACACAAAATTTTAATTTTAACAAAGTCCAATTTGTCAATTTTTCTTTTGTTTTATTTACCTTTGGTTTCATACCCAAGAAATCACTGCCAAACTCAATGTCTTGAAGATTTTTGTCTTATGTTTTCTTTTAGAAGCTTTATAGTTTTAGGCATTATATTTAGGTATTTAATCCATTTTGAGTTAATTTTTGTATGTGGTATCAGGTAAAGGTCAAGTTTCATTCTTTTGCATGTGAATAGCTAGTTTTCCCAGAACCACTTTCTGAAGACTGTCCATTGGATGGTCTTGACACCCTTGGAAAAAATCATTTGACCATGTATGCTTGAGTTTATTTCTAGGGTCTACATTATGTTGGTTGATGTGTCTGTCCTTTTACCACACTATTTTGATGACTGTAGCTTTGTAATAAGTTTTTAAATCACAAAGTATGAATTCTACTAATTTGTTATATTTTCAAGATTATTTTAACTATTCAGGATCCCTGGTGATTCAATCTAAATTTTAGGATGATTTTTTCCCCACTTCTATGAAACATTTTGAAGTTTTGCATTGAATCCCATAGATTGCTTTGGGTAATACTGACCTAACAATATAAACATGGGAAATCTTTACATCTATTTATGTCTTTCTTTATTTCTTTCAGCAATATATTATTGTTTCCATGGTAAAAGTCTTTCACCTCGTTGGTTAAATAAATTTCCAGGTATTTTACTCTTTTTGATGCTATTATAATGGAATTATTTTCCTAATTTCCTTTTTGGATCATTTTTATTGCATTAAAATGCAACTGATTTTTGTGTGTTGACTTTATATCCTGTTACCTTGCCAAATTCATTTACTAGGTGTTTTGGTCAGCTTTTTCACTGCTGTGACTAAAAGACCTGACAAGAACAATTTTAGAGAAGGAAAAGTTTATTTGGGGGTAGTTAAGTTTCAGAGGTCTCAGTCCATAGACAGCCAACTCCATTCCTCGGGACTCAAGGTGAGGCAGGACATCAGAGCAGAAGAGTGTGGCAGAGAAAAGAGGCTCACAGGATGATTAGCAAGAAGGGAAAGATATTAAGCTCAGATCCCCAAATACCTATCCCAAAGGCACTCTCCCAATGACCCACCTCTTCCAGTCACACCCTACCCACCTTCAGTTACCACTCACTTAATCCCCATCAGGGGGATTAATTCACTGATAGGGTTAAGGGTCTCATAACCCAATCATTTCACCTCTGAATGTTCTTGCATTGTTTCACACATGAGCTTTTGGGGGGATGTCTCACATCCAAACCATAACATTAGGTCTAATAAGCTTTTTGTGGATTCTTTAAGGTTTTCTAAACTTAAGAACATTATCATCTGTGACCAGAAATTAGTTTCCTATTCTTTTGCAATTTGGATGCTTTTTCTTCCTTTTTCTTCCTAAGGGCTCCTCCTAGAATTTTCACTACTGTGTTGCATAGAAGAGGCAAAAAAAGGGCATCTTTACTTTGTTCTGGCTCTTAATGTGAAATCTTTCAGTCTTTAATCATTAGGTGTTTGCTGTGGGTTTTTTCATACATAGCTTTTATTATTGAGGCAATTTCCTTCCACTCCCAGTATATTGAGTTTAATTTTGTATATGTTATTATACAAAAATATGATTTGAAGTACACTTTTTTTTTGCATGTGAATATCCAATTCTCCCAGTATTGTTGGTTGTTGAAGACTCTCCTTTATCCACAGAATTACCTTTACATCTTTGTCAAAACCAGTTGTGCACCAGAACAGAGGTACACACCTATAATCCTGGCTACTCAGGAGGATGAGACAGTAGGATCGAAAGTTTGAGCCAGCCTCAGAAACATATCAAGATCCTATTTCAAAATAAAAAAGGCTGGGAATGTAGCTCAGTGGTAGAATGCTCAATACTGCAAAAGTAAAAATATCAGTTGTCTATATATGCCAGGTCTATTTCTGTCCCTTTATGTTTGCTTATCTTTATGCCAACAATATGCTATACTGATTGATGTAGCTAATAAAATAAATATTATATAGTATAAATCTTCCAAACTTGGGTTATTTTTTTTTTGAAATGTGATTTTAAAACAGGGTTTTTAAAATCAATTTGTCAATTTCAGCCAAAAAAAAAAAAAGTCTACTGAAAATTTCCTGGAATCATGTTAAATCTGTAGATTTGGAGAAACTTGTTATCTTAACAATATTAAGTTTCTTGATCCATAAATATGCTATGATTCTCCATTTGTCTGAGTACTTTTAGGACTCCGAATTATTTCCTTTTTCTGTCTTTTGAGAAAAAGTTCTGATGTTACTTTGGTAGTTGCTTTAGAGCATATAGGATATGTCTTTAACTTATCACAGTATATCTTCAAGTAGAATCATACCATTTCACATATATTGTAGGAAGAACTGTTAGGGTCTATAAACAAGTCAAGATGGCGCCTGGCATTTTGCCAGAGGGAGTGGTTTGTGAAGTAACGCCAGCAAGCCACTAAGTGTGGAGATTCCTTATTGGTTGAGTGCTGTATCTAGTTTATGTTAATTAAGATAAGCTGTGTGTAATGTATATATACCCCTCCTGTCCTACAATAAACGGCTCCTACTCCTGCTGTATCAATGTACACAAGTTGCTCACCCCCCCCCCACCCCGTTATTTTGCTGCAGCCGGACTGCGGCAAAGAACCTTACAATATTATTTTTCCATTTACCTTTTCCTGGCATTTACACTACTGTTGTCATACATTTTACTTATGCATATGTTGTAAACCCTACAACACATGATTATTATTTTCATTTAAAGGGTCAATCTTTAAAAGATAGGTAAATAAAAATTTAAAAATTCTTATATACAGTCATGTGCCACATAATAATGCTTCAGTCAAAAACTGACCGCATATACAATAGTGGTCCCATAAGACTATATTAACAAGTGACCTCATACCACCTCAGTTTGTGTAAGTACATTCTATGATGTTTGCACCATGATGAAATCATCTAATACATTTCTCAGAACATATCCCCAGTGATTCATGACTGTATTTGCCAATATAGTTATTATTTCTGATCACTCATTCTTTTGTGTGGACCCATATATGTCCATCTGATAGTTTCCTTCTGTCTAAAGAACTTCCTTCAGCAATTCCTGTAGGGTAAATGTGATACAGCATTTGAATGTCTGAAAATATCTTTATTTTACTTTGACTTTTGAAAGATATTTTTACTGGGTATAGAATTCTAGGTGGACATTGTTTATTCTTTTAGTACTTTAAAGACGTTGCTCCTCTGGCATGAATAACAGAAGAAAAGGAATCTGCTGTCATCCTTAACTTTGTTCCTATATAATTAGTGTGTCTTTTTTCTTCTAGAGGTTTTAAATTTTTTTCTTCAATACTGATTTGGAGCATTTCGGTTATTATTGGTGCCCTATTTTTCACATATCTAGTGTCTGGAGTTCATAGATACTATTGAGTTTGTAGTTCTCATTCAATTTGGGAGATTTTCTAATATTATTCCTTTAAATATTCTTTCTGACACTCCACTTCCTTTCTTTATGATAGTGCAACTACACATATATTAGTCCACCAGAAGTTATCCCAAAGCACAATGATGCTATCTTTAACTTTTTCTTCTTTCTATGTCCCATTTTGGAGACTTTCACTCTGTGTGTCTTTTTTTTTAATATTGATAAATTTGATTATATACAATTTTAAGAAAATAGCGGAAACAAAATCAAAAGGTACTCAACTACAGAGAGACAAACAATCAAAGGTTACCCCTTCAATTAATTTGAAAACTTCTACAAAAGAGAAGAAATTTTAAAAAATGTAACCCCCTAAAACATGAAAGAAATTAAATTTATAGCTAAAATACCATCTCCACCCTATCCTACCCCAAACACATAAACAACATTCTTAGGTTTTAGAGGTGAATTACATACCAAAAAACACGAACTACACAATTGAAATATTTAATATCTCTAGAAAAAAATGGAAAATAGAAAATGTTCCTTATTAAACTCATGTAACTTTCAAAATCATACAAAGGACTCTGAAAGAAAGAAAAAAAATACATGTTAATAGCACTTGCACTGTGATATCATGTGTATGGAGAAACATAAGAATCCTAACTAAATATTAATAAACTTATTAAACAATGCATATGATTTTTTTGAACCAGGGATTGAACTCCAGGGCACTTGACCTCTGAGTCATATATTAAGCCCATTTTTGTATTTTATTTAGAGACAGGGTCTCACTGAGTTGCTGAGGCTGGCTTTGAACTCACTATCCTCCTGTCTTAGCCTCCCAAGATGAATTTTTTATTTGTTCTTTTTAGTTATAAATGACAGTAGAGTCCATTTTGATAAAATACACATTCATGGACTATGTTTTATTCTTATTAGGGCCCCTGTCTTGTGGATGCACATGATGGTAGAATTCACTGTGATGTACTCATATTTTTTCATAGAAAAGTTACATCAGATTCATTGCACTTTCTTTTTCCTATACTCTTCCCTTCCCTTCATTCACTTTTGTCTAATCCACTGAACTTCTATTCTACTCCCTACCCCCATTATTGTAGATTAGCTTCCACATATCAGAGAAAATGCTTAACTTTTGGGTTTTGGGGATTGGCTTATTTCACATAGCATGATAGTCTCCACATTCATCCATTTACTTAAAGTCACTCTTCCTTATGTCTGAGTAATATTCCATTGTGTATATATACCACGTTTTCCTTATCCATTCATCTGTTGATGGGCACCTACATTGGTCCCATAGGTTAGCTATTGTGAATTGAGCTGCTATAAACTTGATGGGGCAGCATCACTATGGTATGCTGATTTTAAATCTTTTGGGTATAAACTGAGGAGTGGGATAGCTGTGTCAAATGGTGGTTCCATTCCAAGTTTTTTTGAGGAATTTCAATGCTGTTTTCCAGAGTAGTTGCACTAATTTGTAGTCCCACCAACAATGTATGAGTGTACCCTTTCCGCCACATCCTTGCCAACATTTACTGTTACTTGTATTCGTGATAATTGTCATTCTGATTGAAGTGAGACAGAATATCAGTTTTAATTTGCATTTCTCTAATTGCTCAAGATTTTGAATATTTCTTCATATATTTGTTGACTATTCATATTTCTTTTGAGAAGTGTCTGTTCAGTTCCTTTGCCCATTTATTGATTGGGTTATTTGTTCCTTGTTAAGGTTTTTTGTGTTCCTTGTACATCCTGGAAATTAATGTTCTATCCAAGGAGCAGGTGGCAAAATTATTATCCCATTCCACAGATCTCTCTTCACATTTATGATTGTTCCCTTTGCTGTGAAGAAGTTTTTAGTTTGATACCATCCCATTTGTTAATTTTTTATTTTACTTCTTGGGTTTTAGGCGTCTTGCTAAGGAAGTCCATTCCTAAGCTGACACGTTGGAGTGTTGGCCTACGTTTTCTTCTAGTAGGTAAGGGTTTCTTGTCTAACTCTTAGGTTTTTGGCGGATGTTGATTTTTGTGCAGATAAGTGATAAGAGTTAAATTCCATTCTACTACATATGTGTTTCCAGTACCATGTATTAAAAAGGCTATCTTTTCTCCATGTATATTTCTGGTGCCTGTGTCTAGTATGAGATAACTATTTTTATGTGGGTTTGACTCTGTGTCTTTTATTCTGTTCCACAGGTCTACATGTCTGTTTTGGTGCTAATACCATGCTATTTTTATTACTATAGCTCTCTAGTATAATTTAAGGTCTGGTGTTGTGATGCCTCCTTCACTTTTCTCCTTAAGGGTTACTTTGGCTATTCTGGGCCTCTTATTTTCCAAATGAATTTCATGACTGCTTTTTCTATTTCTATGAAGAATAGCATTGGAATCTTAATGATATTGCATTGAATCTGTATAGTGATTTTGACATTATGGCCATTTCGCCAATATTAATTCTGCCTATCTAAGGACATGGGAGATCTTTCCATCTTGTAAGGTCTTCTTCAATTTCTTTCTTTAGTGTTTTGTAGTTTTCATTGTAGGGATCTTTAACCTCTATTGTTAGATTGATTCCTAAGGTGGATTTGTTTTATTGTTTTGTTTTGTTTTGAGGCTATTATGAATGGAATTGTTTTCCTAATTTCTCTTTCAGTTCATTCATCATTGGTATATAGGAACACAGTTGATTGGTGGGTTTCAGTTTTGCATCCTACTACTTTGCTGAGTTCATTCATGAGGTCTAGAAGTTTTCTGAAGGAGTGTTTTGGGTCTTCTAAATATGAGATCATGTCATTGACAGAGATAGTTTGAGCTCTTCTTTTCTTATTCATATCCCTTTAATTTCTTTCTTTTGCCTAAGTGCTCTGGCAAGAGTTTCAAGGACTATGTTAAATAGAAGTGATGAAAAAGGGCATCACTGTCTTGTTCCAGTTTCTAGAGGGAACGCTTTCAGTTCTTCCCTGTTTAGAATTATGTTCGCATTGGGTTTGTTGTAATATAGCTTTTACAATGTTGAGGTATGTTCCTACTATCCCTAGTTTTTCTAGAGTTTTAAATATAAATGGATGATGTATTTTGACAAATGCTTGCTCTGCATATATTGAGATAATCCTGTGATTCTTATCATGTGGTGAATTACATTTATTGATTTCCATATGTTGAACCAATCTTATATCCCTGGGATGAAACCCACTTGGTCATGGTAGACTATCTTCTTAATGAGCTTTTGAACGTGATTTGCCAGTATTTTATTATGAATTTTTACATCTAAATTCATCAGGGATATTGGTCTGAAGTTTCCTTTTCTTGATGTGTCTTTGTCTGGTTGTGGTATCTGGGTGATTCTAGCTTCATAGAATGAAATTGGAAGAGTTCCCTCCTTTTCTGTTTCATGGAATACTTTGAGGATGATTGCTGTAATTACTTCTGTAAATCTCTGATGGAATTGGGCTGAGAATTCATCCTGTCCAGGGCTTTTCTTTGCTGGCAGGCTTTTGATGGCTTCTTCAATTTTATTACTTTAAATTGATCTGTTTAAATTTTCTACATCCTCCTGATTCAACTTGGATAGGTCATATGTCTCTAGGAATTTATGAATGTCTTCAAGATTTTCTAGTTTATTGCAGTAAATTTTCCAAATAGTTGTTGATACTCCTCTATATTTCAGTAGTGTCTGTGGTGACATTTTTTATCATAAATTTCAATAATTTGAATTTTTCTCTTTCTTTTGATTAGCTTAGCTAAGGGTTTATCAATATTGTTTATTTTTTTCAAAGAACCAACTTTTCATTTTGTTGAGTTTTTTGAATGTTTTTATCTGTATTTATTGATTTTTGTCTCTGACTTTAATTATTTCCTGTCTTCTACTGATTTTAGTGTTGATTTGTTCTTTTTCTAGGGCCTTTTAATGTATTGTTAGATTATTTATTTGGTATCTTTCTAATCTTTTAATGTATGTGCTCAATGCTATTAACTTTCCTCTTAGAACTGCCTTCATAGTGTCCCTTAGATTTTGATATGTTGTATTATTATTCTCATTTACCTCTACGTACTTTTTATTTCACTCCTGATTTCTTCTGCTATCCATTTCTCATTTGAAGTGGATTACTTAGTCTCCAGGAGTTAAAGTGGTTTCTATTTTTTATATTATCATTGATTTCTAGTTTAATTCCATCATGATCTGATAGAATACAAGATACTATCTTTTTTTTAATATTTACTAAGATTTGCTTTGTGGCCTAAAATATGGTCTATTTAGAAAATGTTACTGAGAAGAAAGTGTACTCAGTCATTGATGCATGAAACATTCTATATATTTACTGATTGTATTTTAAGACCAAATTACTAATTGTATTTTTTTAGTTCTATAACTTCTTTATTTTTTGTTTGGAAGATCTATCTAGTGATGATAGAGGCATGATAAAATCACCCAGTATTATTGTGTTGTATTGTATTTGGTTCTTAATATTGAGAAGGGTTTGTTTGATGTACATATATGCTCCATTGTTTGTGGCATAAATATTTACAATCATTATTTCTTATTTTGTAGGATTCCCTTAAGCAGTATGAAATCACCTTCTTTTTCTCTTCTGATTAATATTGTATTGAAGTCTTGAATAGTAACCCCTGCTTGTATATGGGATCCACGTGAATGATAGTTTTTTTCCCATCCTTTCATCTTCGGTGTGTAGATGTCTTTGCCTATGAGGGTAGTCTCTTAGAGACAACAGTAAAAGATCCAGATTGTTGGGTCTTGTTTTTTACTCCAATCTGCCAGCCTAAGTCTTTCATTTAATTAATGAGTTTAGATCATTTACATCCAATGTTATTATTGAGAGTTCATTGTTTTTCCTGTCATTTTTATTTATATCTAGTTTTTAATTTGAATTCATTTCTCCTTTAATTTACTATTCTTCTAATGTAGTTCCTCCCTCTGCTGGTTTTCATTTTTATTTATCATTCCTTCTTCATAAATATTTCGTTGAATATGTTTTATAATGCCAGCTTTTTAGTTGTGAATTCTTTTAGTTTTGTTTATTGTGGAAGAATTTTACTTCATTTCTGAAGCTTAATTTTGTTGGGTATAGTATTCTTGATTGGCACCAATTTTCTTTCAGAACGTGGTATATAATATTCCAAAACCTCCTAGTTTTTAGGGTGTGGGTTGAGAAATCCTTTGAGATCAGATTGGTTTACTTATAAATGTGACCAATTGTTTTTCTCTAGCAGCTTTAAAAAATTCTATCCTTTTTCTATATGTTAAGCATTTTCATAATAATGTGTCTCGGAGGGGATCTTTTGTGAGTTGGCCTCTTGTATTTGAATTTCCATTACATTCTTTAAGTTTGGAAATTTTTCTGATACTATTTCATTGAAAATATTATGCATTCCTTTAGTTTGTATTTCAGAACCTTAATCTATCCCAATGAATCTTAAATTTGGCCTTTTCATGTAATCACATATTTTTTGAATATTCTGTTCATGGCCTCTTAATATCTTTTCTGTATGGTCAACTTTATTTTCAAGATTATATACTTTGTATTTTGAGGCCTGAAAATCTATCTTCAAAGTGGTCTGGTGATACTTTCCATTGACTATTTATTTTGGTTTTTTGATTTCTGCATTTCCAGGATTTCTGATGGGTTCTTTTTCAGAATCTCTATTTCCTTATTGAAGCGATCTTTCACTTCTTGTATTTTCTCTCTTATTTCACTCCTTACATCATCTTTTACCTCATAGATCAGTTTAACTATGAACTTTCTAACTTTCTTCTCTGACACTTCCTCCACTGTGGTGCAATGGAGTTTGTTATTGAGGCTATCTGGATTGTTTGGGAAGGTTGTTCCCTTGCTTTTTCATATTGTTTGTGTGTCTACCCTTCTATCAGTATGGGTCTGAAGCTACAGAGTTTCTATCCAACGAGCTTATACTATCCCTGAAGGTTTCTAGTACCTCTCAGTTCAAGGGGGCAAATAATAATGACAACCAATGCAAACAATATACTGCATTAAACTAAATAAGTAGCTCCTACTATGACATCTACAATGTTAACTGGTAAATTGAAATGGTATGATCACCAATTGCCATCAGTAAAATCAGTAAGTTTGTAAAAGAGTTTACAATTTCAAAAGGTGAACATATATAATGCAGAAGATATGTAGGATGTGATGTTTATGAGGGAGGAGGAGAGAAAAATGGAAGTAAAAAAATAAAAGAAGAGTGAAAGAGAAAAAAGTAGAATTTGGCTGTTAGCAAAAGAAAAGAGAGAATCAAAAGAAATAGACAAGGGCACCCCTGTCTCGTTCCAGATTTTAGAGGGAATGCCTTCAATTTTTCTCCTATTCAATATAGTTCTCGAAACACTGGCCAGAGCAATTAGACAGACGAAAGAAATTAAAGGCATAAAAATAGGAAAAGAAGAACTTAAATTATCACTATTTGCAGGCAACATGATTCTATACCTAGAAGACCCAAAAGGGTCTACAAAGAAACTACTAGAACTAATAAATGAATTCAGCAAAGTGGCAGGATATAAAATCAACACGCATAAATCAAAGGCATTTCTGTATATCAGTGACAAAACTTCTGAAATGGAAATGAGGAAAAACACTCCATTCACAATATCCTCAAAAAAAAAAAAATACTTGGGAATCAACCTAACAAAAGAGGTGAAAGATTTATACAAAGAAAACTACAGAACCCTAAAAAGAGAAGTAGAAGAAGATCTTAGAAGATGGAAAAATATACCCTGTTCATGGATAGGCAGAACTAATATCATCAAAATGGCGATATTACCAAAAGTTCTCTAAGGTTCAGTGCAATGCCAATCAAAATCCCAACAGCATTTCTTGTAGAAATAGATAAAGCAATCATGAAATTCATATGGAAAAATAAAAGACCCAGAATAGCAAAAGCAATTCTAAGCAGGAAGTGTGAATCAGGCGGTATAGCGATACCAGATTTCAAACTATATTACAGAGCAATAGTAACAAAAACAGCATGGTACTGGTACCAAAACAGGCGGGTGGACCAATGGTACACAATAGAGGACACAGAGACTAATCCACAAAGCTATAACTATCTTATATTTGATAAAGGGGCTAAAAGCATGCAATGGAGGAAGGATAGCATCTTCAACAAATGATGTTGGGAAAACTGGAAATCCATATGCAACAAAATGAAACTGAATCCCCTCCTCTCGCCATGCACAAAAGTTAACTCAAAGTGGATCAAGGAGCTTGATATCAAATCAGAGACTCTGCGTCTGATAGAAGAAAAAGTTGGCTCCGATCTACATATTGTGGGGTCGGGCTCCAAATTCCTTAATAGGACACCCATAGCACAAGAGTTAATAACAAGAATCAACAAATGGGACTTACTTAAACTGAAAAGTTTTTTCTCAGCAAGAGAAACAATAATAGAGGTAAATAGGGAGCCTACATCATGGGAACAAACTTTTACTCCTCACACTTCAGATAGAGCCCTAATATCCAGAGTATACAAAGAACTCAAAAAATTAGACAATAAGATAACAAATTACCCAATCAACAAATGGGCCAAGGACCTGAACAGACACTTCTCAGAGGAGGACATACAATCAATCAACAAGTACATGAAAAAATGCTCACCATCTCTAGCAGTCAGAGAAATGCAAATCAAAACCACCTTAAGATACCATCTCACTCCAGTAAGATGGGCAGCCATTATGAAGTCAAACAACAACAAGTGCTGGTGAGGATGTGGGGAAAAGGGTACTCTTGTACATTGCTGGTGGGACTGAAAACTGGTGCGGCCAATTTGGAAAGCAGTATGGAGATTCCTGGGAAAGCTTGGAATGGAACCACCATTTGACTCAGCTATTGCCCTTCTCAGACTATTCCCTGAAGACCTTAAAAGAGCGTACTACAGGGATACTGCCACATCGATGTTCATAGCAGCACAATTCACAATTGCTAGACTGTGGAACCAACCCAGATGCCCTTCAATAGATGAATGGATAAAAAAAAAAATGTGGCATTTATACACCATGGAGTATTATGCAGCACTAAAAAATGACAAAATCATGGAATTTGCAGGGAAATGGATGGCACTAGAGCAGATTATGCTTAGTGAAGGTAGCCAATCCCTAAAAACAAATACCAAATGTC
The DNA here is from genome assembly GCF_045843805.1 of Urocitellus parryii. Taxonomy (NCBI): domain Eukaryota; kingdom Metazoa; phylum Chordata; class Mammalia; order Rodentia; family Sciuridae; genus Urocitellus; species Urocitellus parryii. Next base: position 114,800,792 of record NC_135536.1, on the reverse strand, counting down.
TTCTTTGATATAATGAGAGCAACTAAGAACAGAGCAGGGAGGAAGAGCAGGAGGAAAAGATTAACATTAAACAGAGACATGAGGTGGGAGGGAAAGGGAGAGAAAAGGGAAATTGCATGGAAATGGAGGGAGACCCTCATTGTTATACAAAATTACATATAAGAGGTTGTGAGGGGAATGGGAAAATAAACAAGGAGAGAAATGAATTACAGTAGATGGGGTAGAGAGAGAAGATGGGAGGGAAGGGAAGAGAGGATAGTAGAGGATAGGAAAGGCAGCAGAATACAACAGTCATTAATATGGCATTATGTAAAAATGTGGATGTGTAACCGATGTGATTCTGCAATCTGTATTTGGGGTAAAAATGAGAGTTCATAACCCACTTGAATCTAATGTATGAAATATGATATGTCAAGAGCTTTGTAATGTTTTGAACAACCAATAAAATAAATAAATAAATTTTTTTTTCAAAAGAAATAGACAAGTGAAAAACAATACAAAACAAAATCAAAATATACTAAGCTAAAACCCTACCCCTCAAAAGACTGAGCCATGAAAAATAATGACCTTCAATAAATGCTAGAAATAAGAAAAAAGCAACAAATATGTATATGTATAAATGTTCATGAACCACTCAGTAAACACACACACACACACACACACACACACACACACACACACACAAGAAAGAAAGAAAAAGGAAACAAGAAAAAACAAGGGTTCTTGAAAAAATTAAGGAATCATCTCCATTGCAGTGGTCAAAAATTGTGAGAATACACATTCACTGTGTTTCTGTTTTTTCTAGAGGTATGTACTGTGCAGGGGAATAGTGGCCATGGACTGTCCGATCTTTCTTCTCTTTGCGTTGCCATTAAGTTGACGAGGTAGTTCAGAAATTCTCAGCTTCCCTTCTTGGCAGTATGACGTGGGGAAAGTTAAGAGAGTCTCCTCTGCTCCAGTCTCAAGGTGGGGTCGGGAGGGAGTTCCATAGGTGGAGCTCCTGAAGGCGGAGCTTAGGTCTAGGCGAGCCCCAGGAGCTTTTTTCAGTGGTGATTGGTCTGAGGATCTTAAATCACCACATCTCTAGGGCCCTGCCCCTGATGATCTGCAAGGGAGACTTCACCCCAGGAGTGTCCCCTAGGCTCCACTTGAGAGGCAGAGGAGCCAATCCCTTGCCCCTCTGCCATCAACAGACACTGCCCTTCCTGGGCCTCCAGGGGGCGCTGTCCCCAAGTGCAGTCACACCCGCCCATCTGCTCCAATTCCCAGCCTGGCCCAGCTGGTCCTACCAGACTCAAAGGTGGGGAGGGAACCAGGCTCTCTCAGGTCTCCTTGACCGCTATTCCCTGGGTAATACACTCTCCATGCCTGATTTTCTCCCGATCTCTTGGGCACAGTCTAGTTTGTGGAGCAGACATCCACCAGGTCTGCTTTTCAGATCCAGCTCAGATTTCCCAGGTCTCAGCTCCTACTCTCCACAGCCGCTGGCCACCCCAGCATGGTGGCAAGATGGCTCCTGCCTTGGTTCTCCCCAGAGGACTGGAAAATAGGAGGCATTTTTCCCACATGAGGATACTGTGCGGCCCAGCCTCTGGCTCAGTCCACCAGTACCCTTGATCTCAGATTTCTCTGTACCAAGACCCTCCTACAGAGACACCTGAAACGTGGCTTCCCTTAATCCCCCTCCCCACTTTACCTGTGGGGGGTCAGCGCCAGCAGTGGACTTTCTTCTTTAGTTTACTGTATCCAACCTTCTGGGTCCCCAGGGTGCTTTGGGTGTCCAGTATTAAACCCCAGTGAAATCGCTCTTTCACCCACCCCACTGAGAAACTGTTTATCTGCTATCTTGTTCTTACACCACAGAGCAGCTTGGAAAGCAACCTCCTCTATCGGCCATCTTCCTGTCTAGAGAGTTTCTGGCTTTATAACTTCGAGCTCACTTATCTTTTTTTCCTGCAATATCTGATCTACTGTTAATACCATCCAATGTATTTTTCATCTTAGACCCTGTGTCATTTTCATTTCAAAAAGTTTTACTTGTGTTTTTTTTTAAAACTTGTGTGATTTTAATTATTTTTTGAATATCTTGAATATAGTTCTTATAACTTAATATCCTTATTTTCAAATTCTAAAGTATATGTCACTTCTGAGTTGGTTCCAGTTGATTGATTATTCTCCTGCCTCTGTGTATTGCCTGGTAATCTTTGACTAAATGCTAGACATCTCGTAACAAACAGACCTTTTCAGTATTGCTTTTACGATTTGTTAGTCAGGTGTAAGCCATGCACAGTCTAAGGTTAGTTATGCTGGCATGGAGGCAAGAACTTTCTCACTACTCTATTCAGTGTCTCCTAGGTTGGGTTTTAAAGTCTGATCACTGAGAACAGTTACTATGCATGGTGTGGCATGAATGCAAGGCACTGATCTCTTTCACTCTCTCAGAGGACTCTTTCCCAGCCACGGATTGTTTTCTCACATGCATGCTGATCAGTGCTATGCTAGGTCCTCGAGGATCAATTTTCAGAGGAACTCTGTAATCTTCTGTGAAGTTTTCTCCTCTCTGGTATCCCGTCCTGCAGACCTTCACCCCTTTGGTGTAACACAAGGAATTCAACAGGTTCTGCCTGGAGTACTCCCTGCCACCTGCACTGAGGGCAGGAAACTCTCAAGGCAGTAACCTGGGGAAATTTAGGGATCAATTCATTGGTTTCCTGTCTCTGAGTCATCACTGTCTTTTGTTGCCTGAAGTCCGCAGTCTTGAAAAACAGTGTTTTGTATATGTTACCAGGGTGGTTTGGGTTGTTTCACGTGAGAGGGTCTACCTTGTCCCTCTTGTTCTATCTTGGTCATTGTGGTGGGTTTTCAAGTGTAAGGGTAAATCCAACCCATGATGCTCCATCTTTGCTGGAAACAAGCTTATTTTTATTGTTCTCATTGCTGTTTGGTAGTCTCATCTTGCCGATGAGCTTATCAGTTGTTTCCAGTTTGGAGTTATTGTAAATGCCGTGAACATTGTTCCACACGTTTTGGTGGATTCTAACGGTTTAGATGAGTTATCCCCCAAAAGTTCATGTGTAAGACAATTCAAGAAAGTTTAGAGATGAAATGATCAACTTATGAGAACTTTAAACTAATCAGTGCATTAATCCTGGGTGATAACTGGGTGATAGGCAGGCAGGTAGGGTGTGACGGGAAGAGGTGGTTCACGGGGCCTGTCCTTGAGGTTTACATTTTGTCTGCTGGTGAGCACAGCAGTCTCTTTGCTTCCTGGCACCACCTCCTGAGCTGCTTTCTTCCTCCACACTCTTCGCCATGTTATTTTGCCTCACTTCCCGCCCATAGCAATAGTGTAGGACTGAGATCTATGAAACCATGAAATAAACTTCTACTCCTGTAATTGTTCTTGTTAGGTCTTTTGGTCACAATGATTAAAAAGCTGACTAAAACATGAATTTATGCTCTCTTTTTTTTTTTTGAGGGGGCGGGGGGGAAGGAGGAGAAAATACCTAGAGTAGAATAGCCAGGCTACAGAATAAGGAGTGCCCCTCATGATGACATGCTACCTGTTTTTCAAAATGGTTCACAATGTTAAACTCCCACCAGCAATGCATGAAAGTTCCTATGGCTCCTTATCCTCATCACTCTTAACGCTGTTTCTCATTTTATCCATTCTGGTAGTATAACATTGAGACTTTAATATGTGTTTACCTAAAGACTAATTGTTTATTGAACATATTTTCCTGTGTTTAATGGCCACTTGGATATCCCTTCACATGAATAGTCTTTTCTCCATTTTTAAATTGGATGGATGTACTTTTTCTCAATGATCTAGAGGGGTTTTGTTTATATATTCCAAATATAGATCTCTTGTCAAATATACCACTGTTAATGTCTTTACCATGCCTGTGATTTATCTTTTTACTCTTTTTATTGTGTCTCAATTTTTATAAGTCCTCAATTCTCTTATGGTTAGAGCTTTGTGTGTCTTTTTTGGGAGGGGAAGGGGGCTCAGGGAGATTGAACTCAAAGACACTCAACCACTGAGCAACATCCCAAGCCCTATTTTGGATTTTATCCATAGACAATGTCTCACTGAGTTGCTTAGAGCCTCACTTTTGCTGAAGCTGACTTTAAACTCGCGGTCCTCCTGCCTCAGCCTCCCGAGCCGCTGGGATTACAGGCGTGCATGCTTTGTGTATTTTTAAAAGAAGTTTTTGTCTACCTCAAATCATGAAGATATTCTGATATTTTTCTTCTAGAAGGATTTCCTTTTCTTGAGTACAGCAGCAATAATGACAAGCTTTGTGTAACCTAAAACATCTTTTTGCTCTTTTGCAGGCTTTCTGTTCAATATCCAACTGCAAGACACTGTCAAGAGGCAATTTAAAGTCATTGGTTGCACATCCTACTGCACTAATCGTGGCTGTAACCCATCACGAGGTCCCCTGATATTTGCATTGTGACCTGCTTATCAGTTAGCAAAACAAATATTTTACTTTACCCTTACTTCATTCTGTAGTGTCTCTGTTCTCTTTGTTTGAAAGCTTCTATAAATAACATGCTGAAGAACGGTTCCCTTTGGCTAGTAGCCCTGGCAGCCAGGATTTATTTTCTTCTAGTTTCCATCATTTTCTAAATTTTCTATAGTAAACATGCACATTTATAATTTTAAAAAAGTAAACTTAAAAGCTGAGCAGTGGTGATTAAAATGTATACATTTCTATTTGCAGTAGCTAAAGAAACAATGTTTCATAGCTCTTTTCTGCACAGAGTATTTTGGCCACACACATTATGACTTTCAAAGCAACTTAGTAAATGCCTGTAGAGCAGACAGTCCAACCGTTTCATTTATTTAAAAGCTTTCTATCATCTACATATTTTTCCTTACTAATTACCTAATATTTTTATTAAAGTTATGGCCAAGTTTGTTTGTTTGTTTGTTTCCATGCTCTTGGTCTCACCTTATCCACAAATGAAGCCACAAAAAGTTTTGAAAATATAATCATCTCCCTAGTGTCATTAATTAATCACCAAGAATGGAGGCGGAGCAATCTGTGATACTGTTCCTATGACAGGAGTGAGGGGGGACTTCTGGATAGAAACTTCTGGAAAGAACTACTTACATTCTGTGCCAGGGTCCTCTTGGCTGGCACTATTGTGGGACAGTTCTACGGAGCTGTATGCAGTCACCCGAGCAGCATTTAGAAATGCATAGTTTACTTGACAGCATTTGCAAATTACATCTTTTCCTCCGAGGCACTTACACTAGGGAAATGCTTCCATATGCTAAGGCTGGACACGTCATTGTGAGGAGGGAGAAAAGAGAGGCCTTTTAGTAGCTACTTTTCATATACATACTAAACTACAATATGCACAAATTAATAATGATGTCCCGTAAGAATTTACCATAAGTAATATTCTAATCTTTCTGTTGCTTTCTGCTAAAGATTGGGAGTAGATTTTACCACGAGACAATGGGTCAGCAAGAAATCAACTATGATATATCTAAGGAATGAAAACAATTTAATAACAATCATAAATCTTATGTTAATGAGAACTATACCCTTTCTCTTAATTCCTTTGTGTTTCTTAAAGTCCCAGGAGGAAACAATTTCCAACTTCAAATTCTAAAACCTATACTTCTGGCGAACTTATTTCTATCTTGACTGGAAAGCAGGGGTTGGCAAACTGTAGCTAGTGGGCCCTACTAGCTCACCACCTGATTTTACAAATAAAGCTTTATTGGCACATAGTCATGCTTCTTTATTTGCATATTGTTTCTGGCTGCCTTTGTGCTACAAAAGCAGAGTTGAGCAATTGTGACAGATATTACAGCCCAGAAATCCTGAAATATTAAATAGCTCTCTATGGAAAAGCATTGCCTGGTTTCTAATTTCTCATCTTGTTAGAATAAACAGATACTACTACTGCCAGCCCTGCCTCTGCGCCAGGATGACAGCCACAGTTGTACAAAGCTCCAAAAACATTAAAAAGAAATCCACCACCCAAGAAAGCATTGACTGTTTTCTTCTCTTGGATAAACGGCAATGACCTTGGCAGCCCAAAAGGCATACATTTATTATATTCAACACCTGTTCTAAAATATAGGTCCTCCATATAAAGAGATCTATAAATAACTTTGAAAAAGTTTTTTCAAAATCTTCCACTGAAAATTTTTAATAATATTTTGACAAGGAGATGCTATATAACAAAATGTGGTACTTTTTACTAGGTGTTTTAATTCAACATCCTAAATAACTCAAAAATTTTTTTCCATTTCTCAGAACACTTTAAGAAGGATGAAGGGACCTTTTGCTCCAGCTATATCATTCAGATCAACTTGGAAGAATATGAGAGACAGCAAAAGTCACTTATAAAATATTTTTAGCTAAAATAGTCTATTTGAGCAAGAACAACAAAAAGAATATTGGTTTGAGGAGTCACTTATTAACAATCACAATAATTCCAAACATGAATAAATGACTTAAAAATAAAAATGGACAGTTGTCTTTTTTGATTATTGAAATTATGAATGGAGATGAGGCAGTGGGTGATACAAATTTCCAAGCGAATCTAGCAAATAATGCTTAGACCTTGGTTAGGTTTTTCAGTCAGTCAGTTAGTCATTAAACAAGTATTTTATTGAGCACCTACAAAATGCTAGTCTCTATCCCAGAACTAGGATTTATGGCAATGAATGATAGCATAAGATTCCACCTTCATAGAGCTGATTCCTAGTGGGGGATACAGAACAATAGAAGATTATTCCCGGCTAGAAAGAACAGAGACAGAACATAATCCATTGACCTAAAAGAATTAGACTAAACAAACAAGAACACCAAGAACTGCTCTGGGAAGGGTCATGTCTGGCCAAACCTGTGCCAGTGATCCCTTCTCCCGGTTCCCATGTTCCCCCAAACTTCCCACATGAAAAGATCCAGCACCTCATCTCTGCTGAGGTATAAATGGCTGCTCTTCCCTCCGGAATCTGGATTTCCTCACAGGTAGATAACAGGAGATCCCAGTAGCAGAGGGGATTTTAGGACATCCTCTGAGTCCTATCATCATCTGTTTCTGAGGAAACACTGGTCACACAGGTGCTGTGTAGTGGGACACCATCAGGCGTGGTGGGCCGGGTGGGACGCTCACTCACTGTGCAGCACACAGAACCTGAGGGACACTCATCCAGTACTCTCCATGTGCGTCCACCCTTCTCCATCAGGCCCTGGGACCAGGAGGCTGGCCTTTGGGGACCACAGCAGGGGTTTCTTTGTCTTCTGGTCAGATGTGGCCCAAGGGAGTCACCAGCACAGCAGAGACGGGGTAGGAGGAAAGAGAAGGCCAGGTCCTTCCTTCCCAGCTCCCTCCCTGCCCGGCTCTGTGCCTCTACCAAAGATCATGAGGGCCTGTTAGGGGGTCCTCTCACATAGTCACAGCTCTCTCCAGTCTTCTCATGCCCTTGACTTGAAGATGCCCCTGGAAGAATAAAAGCTCCCCCATGCCTAGGTGGTTCTTCTATCCCGTCCAGTGCCTTCAACCTGCTCTCACTGTCCTCTCTTGAACTGTCCCTTCTAGGATCACAGGCGCAAAGTTGGCACTGCCCTCGGATCAGAAACTGACTCTGGGTACCAGGTCTGTGTTTAAGCTCCAGGGATTTAGAAATCCCTGGATGGGTGAACTGGTGAATATTCTGGAAATGGTGCTTCTTCTTAGAACCAGCAGTAACTCACCTCCAAATAGAACAAAACCCAGGGAGGTAACCAGAGTGACTCCAGAGCCTCCAGCAGAAAAGAAAGAGCCCAGAATGGCCATGACCTACCTTCCTGTGGTCAGTGGAGTGCTGCGGGCAAACGAGCTGGAGTCCAAGCAGCAGAAGGGAACCCAGGACACTGGGAAGAAAAAAGAGCAAGAGGCAGGGCTGTGAGAACACAGTTGGCAGCGGCACCCAGAGTGAGGCAGCATCCCCGGCTCACCACTGCAAGGGAGAGGACAGTCCCGTCTGGTCCTTGGAATGGACCCGGTGAAGATGCAAAGGACATGCCTCACACCAGGGAGGCAGCCTGTGCTGTGGCAGGGCCATGGCATGGGGCAGATGTCGGATCAATGCCTAGCCTACCACTCACCAGCCGGGCCTTATTACATCCAGGTGTTTAACCTCTGTGAGCCTCGGTCTCCTCTCTTTTAAAATGGGGATGACCACAGAAGCCGGCTCAGAAGCGTGGAGGGGGTATGGACAAGGTAGTCACCGTGCTGGAGACAGAGGACGTGCTAGTGCATGTGTGGCCTTGTGAGGGGCAGTGAGATCAGCCTCAGATGGGGGTTCTGAGCCTGACCAGGGCAGCTCCCCTCCTCACAGCCCGCGTTTCCTTTGGAGCCTATCCTCGGCCCATTCTTAGCCCTTTGGTGTCACACATGTTCTCTATGGATGGGATTAGCTGTGTTAAGCCCCACTGTCACCAGCCCCAGTTAGGACTTGTCATCACATACAGAAAGGTGTAGAAGTAGGAGCCGGCTGGCCCAAGACAGCAGTGTGCCGGAGAGAGTGCGAGGCTTTGATTACACATTAGGACTACAACCGCAACACCCCCACTCCCATCTGGGTGAGCCTGGGTAAGTTAGTATCTGTAAGCCTCAAACACTCTCATCTTCTTAAGGGTCACTGAATGTGGCAGAGGTGAAAACACCCAGCACAGGTAGTAAGTCAGAAGACAGGTAAGTGTTGTCAATGAATTTAAATGCCCAGAGTTTTTTGATTTCAAATCATCGGTGTCCTTATTTTAAGCATCCCTGAAAGGAGGCCTATTTTGAACAGTTTTTAGGGCTTAACCCTGAGGGCAATTCAGTTAACCACCACAGTGGTTCTCCAACCTTTTTGAGGTCTCCAACAGAGCTGAGAGATGCAGAACAGGTCCCGGTCCTGTGGGACTGGAGGTGAGGAAAACCCACCTGAGTCTGGGAGGTAAAGGCTGTGGAGTCAGGTGAGGCTTCTACCCACCTCTAGAATCCAAAACTGCCACCTGACCCCCCCACACACACTTTAAGGCTACAACCGCAACACCACCACTCCTATCTCATGTAAATGAATCGAGGCCCCAGAAGAACACTCAGGATGGACACAGATAGACTGATTAGACTAAAGGGCATGTGATGAGGAGCAGGGAATGAAGGGCACAGTACCAAGTGCCAAATGCATCCTTCCTGTTCTTCGAGCTGTGGCTGAGCCCCCACAGCTGAAGACCAAAGGTACTAAGTATGTGCATTTTCCAAAGAGAGGGGCTGCCTGTCTATTCAAGACCTTCAAAGGGGGTGTCCCCATCCAAAGCTGCAGCCCCTCACCCACCTTTAGGCACAAGAAGGACTAAGTGACCCCCTAAAAAATGGGAGGTGCCTGTGTAATATAGGAACTGGGGGGGCAGGATGGGTCAAAAGGGGTCAGACAGCCCTCACACTTATGGCCCCAGGGCATGTTGAAGCAGGGAACCCCAGTGAGGGGGTGGGTCTCCAAAGAACAGGCAAAAGTGCCTGAGAGAAGAATCTGGAACTTAGACGTCCGCCAGCTGAGAACAGCAGCACCATATCCCAAGGGGCAACAGTCCCACTGGGATGGCCTCTGCCAGCTGCCCCTCCTCTCCACCTCTCTGCTCCATCCTGGAGGAATTAACATGGCAAGGTGAATGGGCAGGGGGGTGCAGTATGAAGAGCCCACTTCCCCACTACAGGCTAGACCAGGTCCAGCTCAGAGAAGGAAAGCTTTAAATTGGATGAGAGACTAAAAAGCTTTTATCTGACCAGACTTCTTTTTTAATGTAGACCATTATAATTATAGACAACACCCTTCTAGTGAAGGGATCTATTTGCAAAAATTTGTTGTGAAATTAGAGGTGAAAGAATCAAGACTCTGTAACTTGCTGAGGATCTACACCAGTGCTATGGAGTAGAATTTTCCACAATGATGCAAACCTCTCCCTAGCCTGTCCAATGCACAGATACAAGAAGCTGTGCAGTTCAGTACACAGAAAGCTAATGCTGCAGGTCTACATGTTAAGTCCTGGGTTAATCCAAAAAAAAAATTACTTACTAAAAGGATAATTATTTAACCAATTTTGAACTTTTTAATACTTGAAAATGGTACCATTAAGCCTGCAATGGATCAGAAGAGTTGCCCAAGATGTCCTCCAGTGACAGGACAGGAGCATCTAAAGAGAATGGATCTCCAGGCAGTGGTGAAAAAAATTAAGTTATTTTCTAGTTGTATCCTTACTAGACCCAGTTTATCCCCTAAGCCAAGAACATGTGCATCATAACTTGGGAATATACACTCCTAGGTTGCAAGACCTCACTTGGGCAAATCATCTTCTCCTTCCATACCTCAGTTTCCTTATCTGTAAAACAGGAATATGATATAAGCTGTCCTGCCAACCTGAAGTGATTTAATGTTTGAGCAAGCACACTATGAACCTGTGCCTATAAATCGGAATCATTTGTAACACATTCTGGCACTGTGTACTCATTTAAAAAGAAAACCAGATTGGTGTGGTTTCATTAAAAAAACAAACAGCAGCTCCATAAACGCGTTACACCTCGGCCCCTCAAAGCTCCTGGCACATGCCGTAGCCACATATTTGTAATGTGCTCAGGAGCAGCTCTGTGTCTCCACCGGCCCCGGGTTGCATCCACAGCACTCAGGAGGACTTGGGCAGAAGAAGGAGGGAAAGATCCTCTAGGAGACACTCCAGGTTTCCCTCCGTGTGAGAGGAACTGCATTTCATTTATGGCTTCCCTCACGTCTGTAAGGTCTCTGCTCAAATGTCTGTCTCCATAAGCCTTCCCTGACCCTACATAAAACTGTTCCCTCTCCCAGCACTACTTCTTTTCCTCCATAGTACTTACTGTCTCATATGCCATGTCTTCCCATATATTTGTTTAAACTTCTCCCTTTGCCATGTTGAACGTAAGCATGATGAGATTGGGGAGTTTATTTTGCCTACTACCTAGAAAGAGCTCAATGCACTGAGTGTACACCAGTAATCCCAGCCTTGGCAACTAAGTGAGATCCTGTCTCAAAAAAAAATTAAAAGGCTGTGGTTCAACAGTAGAGTGCTTGCCTAGTATGTGTCAAGCCCTGGGTTCAATGTCAAGTATCACCAAAAAAAAAAAAAAAAAAAAAGGTACAGAATTAATTAAATGATGTTTTACTATCCTGATGACCTTGGGAATCTCAAGATAACTGGATGCATATATTTTAAAATTCTAAAGTTAACTTCATCAGAAGCTTTTAAAAGTTTATTTTTTTTAATGAGGAATTTGTAAAATTCAGTTCTCCTTTTCAATTTCTATGTGACCCCCTCCCCCACAACAATTCTAAGATTCGGCAGCAAAATGGTGCCTCTTGCTGGTGCGTCTTGTTGCAAAAATGCAACACGAGTTATAGTTCCATGTTCAAACAGTCCTTTTCTTCATGGAACTGGGACCCCGGTGGTGCTAAAACGCATAGAGGTACCCAACAAAATTCACTCTGGGATAAAATCTGAGTTATTCAATGGGCTCTGCTCTAAATGGAATAAAATAAATTCCCCCAGAGGGGAAATTATTCTTCAGGCTGCAATAACAGCAGCCAGAGCAATATATAACCCCAGGGGCCAGAGGAAACCCTGCCAAAGGCTGAAGGTTTCCCACCCCTGCTTGGCAGACTCCTCTCAGGCTACCCCACCCTGCTCACACATACCTCGCTAATTGGTAGTCTGTAGCCATGCCCACACCTCTCCAAAATACTGACAATCTAGCCCAAATCCTTGTTCTTCCTGACCCAATTTGAAATTACTGTTGGGGGAACGAGAGTGCGTGTGTGTGTCTATGCGCGCAGCTCGTGTGTTATTTCACTTGGATAGTTTGCTTTGGCACACGGCTCCCAGCTTGCAACGTTTTGACAGATTGAAGGCTACCAGGGCCTTTGGCAAACAAATCACACCTCCCCTCCAAGCGGCGGGGGGAAGCCACATTCCTACCAAGACTTTCCGATTCACCTTGCAGGCGAAACTACCCAGCGTTTCACACCAATCCAAAAAAAAAAAAAAAATAGTTACACCATTTACCCATTGCTATTCTAGACTTTAAGCACTCTATCATTTCATTTCCTCATGTAGAAAATAATGCTCATTGAAATCTGATACAAGATTTCCATCACGGAACCAGGGCTCTGGGCTTCTGTATTTGCCTTGGCCAAGCCCACTCCCCGCGTCCCCCACACCCAGCCATCCTCAACTCCAGTGACCATGTTACAGCCACTGTGTACCTCAGAGGCCCTTGATGAACTCAACACCACCTGAGTGTATCAAGTATCAAAATAAAGGAAAACAGGGGAAAAAAATCTTCTTTTTTTCTTCAGTTAATACATACAAAGAGGGGCTGGGGTTATAGCTCAGTGGTTGAGCACATGCCTTGCACACGTGAGGCACTGGCACCACATAAAATAAATAAATTAGTAAAACAAAGGTATTGTTCCATGTTCAACTAAAAAAGTTTTTTTTAAAAGAAATACATACAAAGACATATTTTGAGAGCAACCTGATCATTAATAAAATTATACCGACCTCAGCAAAGGAGAGCGAAAGCCTTAGCGTTGAAGTGTTGAAGTGATATCCCCACTTAGTACACTCTGAAGATAAAAGGGTTTTTTGTTTTTGTTTTGTTTTGTTTTGTTTTGTTTTGCTAAGCATGCATGTTTTACCATGATCCGTTTGGCCTCTGCCTTCCGGGCAGCACTTAAAGAGTAAATGCAGTGAGGGAGGGAGATGGGTCACAGCTGGCTGTAGCCAGACGACTTGAAGGCATCACTGATCTCAAGGTTTGCAAGTAGTATTTCACTTAACCTTCACCACCCTTCTCTAGGACACTTATTAGACCCATTTTGCAGGTGAGGAAATTGAGGTACAAAGAGGCTAGACTTACTTAGATTTATCCAAAGCACATGTGCCTATTAAGTGGCAAAACCTGATTTCAAATGCCAGCAGTCAGACCCTTGGTCCCAATTCTCAAACCGCTCTAGTTGGGGGCCTCATTAGGACACAACATTTTTTTTTAATAAACCAAACATTTGCCATTTTATTGCATTCATTTTCTTTCCCAGCCTGTATGAGGTTGTGGCTTCAGTACCCCCCACTCCCCCCAACCCCCACCAGCTATTACATATAAGAACTACCAGGAAATAAAATAGATGGCAATATGGCCTCATTTGTCCAACCTCACTAAAGGACATTCCAAGTTTCAAAATAAATGAAGCAAACCATGTAAATCCCAAACGTTTTTTTAAAAAATGCATTCTGTTTATTTCCTCGGCTCTCTTATGCTGGGTATCTTGGGGTTAAGTAACTTTTCACCAGTGTGCACCCAATGTGTGCAACACCAGGTTCTGGTTTTTGGAGCACAGGTGGTCTCTAAGCACAATGAATCCAGGCTCCAGAGTCTCAGACACCTGGAGCTTTTAAATCCTGTAGGCACTCTGCTGTTCTGTCCCTCTCTTCCCACTGTCAGGGATTGCTGACTGCACCCTGATGCGCCTGCATCCCCAACTCCCTTCAATCCATCTTTAGAAAACCAAGCTTTTGCCAAACCAAGACCAAAGAGGCTTTGGGGAAAGGCCTGCCTAGCCCATGTGCAATAAAGTGTTTCTATTATACAGGACTTAAAGATACCCATTCTAACTGCATACTGGTTTTTATTGCTTATTTCCAGGTTCTCAATGCTTGTAGCCATTTGTGTTTCCTGGACCAGGGTCTCAGGAAATGTGAGGCATTCTGTCCCAGCATGGCTTGTTCAGATGCGACACCCTTTGGTCAATCTCCCTGCTAAGTGGTAAATTTCCTGGGAAGCTGCTTTCTGATACATCTTTGCAGTGAGAGGAACAATCAGCATAGTCTTGGTCCAACCTCAGGGTTAAGAGAGATCAAATAAATCAAAGAAAAACAGAATGAAATGAAGGGAGGAAAAAGAAAGAAGAGAGAGGGAAAATATTATTCACACACAGTGAGGCTGTGCTAGGGACACTTTTTTCCCAAGAAAGTGTTAAGTGTGTCCCAGGATTCCCTGCTGGAAAAACAGAAGACATGGGCAAAGGAAGGCAATCCTAAAAGAAAGATTTCTACCAGCTGGAGCTACTGGTTCCAATCTCTGGGGAGTCAAGCCAGTGTTAACCTGATGCATATAGATCCACCTGGAGATGGAAGGAATGGGTCGCTGGCAGTCCAGTGATCACACCTTGACTCCATTCAAGCTGTTTTGGTACAGAATGTTCTAGCAAACCCCACAGTCAAGTACTGAGTGATGAGGATAGGGTCCAGGTACAGGGTTCTGCCAGGCAGAAAGAAAAATCAATACAGTCTGGATGCTTGCCGTCATTTTATAGGTAGGGGTTTGCCAGGGCAGTCCTCCAAAAAACTGTTTTATTTCCTCCTGGTCTCTGCCTACCCTTCAGATGGCTCCTACCAGGCTTCCCACAGACAGGACCCCAGCAGGTCCTTCCCTTGTGTCCTTGTGCACCTTTCCCCCCTGAGCTGTGCTCCGATGGGGCCATCCACATTCCCAAACCTGTTAATGCCAGTTGCTAGTGCTTTGTGATTACATGAAAGACCCAGAGAGTACTCAGACCCATGAAATAGACCAAGAAAGAAAGAGAACTTGTTAGTTGTTTTTGCAAAGTTGAATGCTTTGGAAAGACTCAATAAGGGCAAGAAGCCAAGAAAATAAAAAAAATAAAAAAAACTGCTGGCAAATTAGGTGTGGATGAGACAACTGCAAATAATTAGGGGCAAAAATAATAAAAACCTAGAATCATTCTGTAGTCAGATTGCTTTGCAAATGTCTTTAAATTTTCACCCCCCTCTAAAGAAACCCAAGTGGAAACCTCAGATGGTGCTTATGGGTACAGTTTGCGCAAGAAAGACAATCAGGGTTTCACGCTCAAAGAAAAGCCCTTGGCCCCACATCAAAAAATTGGTGAGTACATGTACATGTGTTTTAAGTTAGAAATAAACTGTTTAAGGTGTGTGTGTATCACTCGTATGATTTCCATGCTTTAACCTTCATCCATAATTAACTAACATCCTGGTCAAGATAAAATTTCTACCTTATTTCTTTCACATAAAAGGTCATTATTGATTCTTTCAATATTCAACCAATGTTTATTGAACACCAACTGGGGCTGGGGGCGGGGGGGTGGGGGTGGGTTAGTTGCCAGCCACACAAATTCTGACCTGCCTCTTACTATGTGAAGTTCAGTACTTGACGCCCAGGCCTGGCCTCTTCCCCGATTTGCTCTCCCCCTTCTCTTTCCTCCCTTGTCCTCTTCCTCCTTTTCCTTTCCACCTCCTGATCACTGCCAAAGAGACACTGATTGACCCCATGACCCTTCTAATTATCACATATTTCTTTACCCCTGGGGGGGAATTTCAGTTTTCACAAATCAGCTATACCTCCAACGTCACGGCTTTGGACTTGCTCACACATGCAAACACGTTTTATTAGGCCCCTTCTCTCCTCCCTTCTGTCTTCAAGGTCTTTTGCAATGGCCCCAAGAGCGACCACCCCTCTCTGTCTCTCATTTCCTCAATCCCTTCTGGTTGTATTTCTAAGTGGAATAGCTGACAGGCATTAAAGTAATACTTTACTGAAGTATATATCAAGGAAAGGAAAAACCTTAAGTTTTCTAAGACTAAAACCAGACACTTGACCTAAGGCCATCAACTGTAAAACCCTTAAAATGATCCAGAACTCGCTTTCCTACGATCTATAAAAATCACCATCTAACCCTGTAATCGCTCTAATTACATCTGTATTTCTTCAAAAACTACTGTTCGAAATAAAAAATCACCAAATCAATTTTATTTCCTGCCAATTTAACCACCTCTTTGGCATTTAATGGTGTTGTTTTCCTCTATGTTTTCATTGGAAACATAAAGTACGTCAGCTCTACTTAAGAACGCTAAGAGGCAAACTGAAGGGCATCTAACCAGGCTGGCCCTGGATATCTCGATGGTGGCCGTGGTAGGCAGCCATCTTACTGATCATTAGCATCTAGTGAGAAAGCTGTGTTTCCTTTCAATCAATTGCTGAACAAACAGATAGATATGATTGTGCCTACAAAAAAGGTGCAGGATTTGGAGTAAGTTTTTAAGAAATATAAACCCTTCTGTACCAGTTAGTGCCATTTCCTCCCTGAATTGTGATAGATGACAAACACTCTTAAATCAAGCTTTGACCTACCTTTTGGTCTAAATGGATTTCACTCTCCCTGAAATTTTCATGGCATCCTGAATTTACCCAAGATTGAACGACCCTCCATCCAGCTCATCGAGAATTAAAATCTTTGTGTCTCTTCTGCTACTGGGTTTGACTGGGATTGTTTTTATTACTATGGACTCTGAGCAGGGCAGAACTACCGTTGCTACATTAATACTCAGGCTCTTCTGTCTCTTTCAATGAGGGGGAAACTGACTTTCTGTTTCTCTGTGGTTTGGCAAAAACTGGGGAGGGATTTTTAAACTAAATCTCTGCATATCAGAATCGTGAATCCCCTTAAAAGATTTTTTTCCTCTCAGGGATTTTCTTGGCAGCTAACTCCTAATTGCAACCTGCTTTCTCTATAGGTAGAAAAATCTTCCAGCTTTTCCAATTAATCTTTAAGCATTTGGGTACATTGATTAAATAATAAAAATTCCTTAACTTGTGTTTGTGTGGGATGGGGTATTTCTCAACTACCAATTTCGTCAAAGACCTCTCACTCTGAAAGTAGTCACAGCCCTTTCCCCCAAGACATTTTGGAAAATATTCAAACAAAAGACTCCTCTGGTTTCGTTTTTATTTTTGTTTTTCTATTTAAAATATATGTACATGGCCCTAGAAACAGAGATGCAAAATGGTCAATGTGTACCTGGCTCATCATAAAGGGGTTGTTATGGAATCTCCTGTAGAATCCTCCAGCCTCATAACTCACATTTGCTTTCTGCAGCCCTGACAGCAGGACTCTTGGTGAAATGTCCTGCTGAGCCACTCTTTTCAAACAACCTCTCCAGTAGAACGCCAATGATGAAGGCCTATCAGGACCACCAGAGCTCCACCACAAGGGTGACAAGACCACATCCACTTTCTGTTACTCCCACCCTGCTCTTTTCTAATCTGTGGACATTTTTTTTAAAACAATGCACAATTGGAGGTGAGTCCAGCCTGTGGCTCTCAAAGGAAGATGGGCATCATATCACATGCATGCTCAGCTCCTCATGGAAGGCTGTTTGCAGGGGTGTCAATTAGAATTCTAGGACATCAAGGGAAATTTTGCAAAAAAAATTTCCCAAGAAATGCCCTTCCCATGCAGCCTGGATTGCCACATTTTTGAGGATCCTTAAGTATTCTTAGGAATCTTTTTTTGATGACAGCCAGATTTCTACCTGCTTACCATACAGTGAACCCACCTCTCATCCTATGCTGGCTCTTTCTGATCCCATTCCATATCTGAGTGTGACCTCTACTTTTCTGGGTTCACTGGGTCTTAGTGCTGTAATATACTGTGGTCCTGAAGCTCCAAAGGATCCAATGACATTTCTCACTGCTCTATGGTTTTTTAACAGTATTTTGGGACTTCCACAAACTAGATGCATAGTTCATGTCTTGAAATGTATTTTAAATTTTTTAAAACTGTAGTTTTTAAAAACACACAAGTAAATTTATATTATACCACAAACATTAACCTTGAAGAGAACACCAAGCATTAACTTGAGCTGCCTGTTGATGGGTAGATATACACGGGCCTCAGAGTGAGATTGTCCTGCCTTCTCTGCCTGTATCTGATAATGCAGTGACTATGTCATTGACTAAAAGATCTATTATTCTCTGAAGGATTTTGGATTTCAAGCCCGCACATATCTGCTCATGTAAAATTATACAAGCAGGTACATACTAAGGCACACACATGAACACTACTTGGTTAAATGTCAGGTATGGGCCCAAAAGCATCTGCTTGGGTAATCACACGTGATACCCTCATAATAACATGCTATAGACCATTTTAGTTTTTAGTGTAAGTTCCAGGCATTTTAGACTAATGTGTGGTCATAGGGTGGAAAAAACTACAAGAAGCCAGGCACGGTGGAGCACATTTATAATCTCAGCAGGTAGGTAGGCTGAGGCAGGAGGATCCCAAGTTCAAAGCCAGCCTCAACAATGGCAAGGCACTAAGCAACTCAGTAAGATATGTCTCTAAATAAAAAAATACAAAATAGGACTGGGGATGTGGCTCAGTGGTCGAGTGCCCCTGAGTTCAGTCCCCAGTAACCCCCTACCCGCAAAGAAAGACTACAAGATATCCTAAATGATTCCACTTTGAAAAAGAAAGTTCTTCTTCCCTTCTTTCAGTATTCTCAATCAATTTATCTAAAGAGCATCCCAAGTAGAAGAAGGGGATGGGGGAGGGAGAGACGAGATAAAGGGAAAACAGGGGAATGAATCTGACCTAACTTTCCTATGGCTTAAATGAATATACCACAGTGAATCTCACCATTATGTATATCCATGAGACACTCATTTAAAACAAACAAACAAATGTAAGTAAATAGTAGAAAGATCAGTAAAGTAGAGGAAAGGGAATTGGGGAGGGACAAAGGAGAGGGTAAGGATAAACACTGGGGACTGAATTGAAGCAAATCATAGTCCATGAATTTATAATTATGTCAAAATGAATCCCAATGTACGTAAAACTAATATGAATCAATAAAAAGTGAAGGGAAAAAAATAAAGAGCATCCCAAGATAGTAAAATGACCTTCATCACAGAATTGTTACCAACTGCTGCAAATGCTTACCTGTATGCACACAGGTTTTCTTAACGCTATGTAGCTAAAATACATGCAAATTAAACTAGACACTGAGGCAGATGTACAAGCTGTCATCCAGAAATCTCACTTCAAATTTTGGTGTTCATCACAACAGATTCAAGAATACCAGTGTGCCCATGTTATAAATTTGGATTTATGTTAATAAAATTGTTAATAGAACACTGTCATTGTCCATTTTATATACTGAGAACTTACGTGGGATTTTGACAAAAGAATCTCAAACAGTCTGTCAGCTTTTTTAAAAAGTCTGAGGGCTGGGACTACAGCTCAATGTAGCATACCTGCCAGCATGTATGAGGCTCTGGGTTCCATGCCCAGCACCATAAACAAAAAAAGTCTGAAAACAACCCAAATAACATGGGTTACAGTTCCAGTGCTTGGAGTCTTTAACCTGATTCTGCACAGAAAGGAAGGTGACGTGCATGATTTAAGTTCTCTGAGCCCTGGTTTTCTGATCTACAAAGTGGGGATAATAATACTCGCTCAACTTACTATGCAGTGTTGATACAAGAATCAAATTTTAAAATGCAGGTGGAAGTCACAGAAGTTTGAGCAGAAGGGACCAGAGAAGGCATCTTTTAATAACACCAGATGATTAGGTCAAAATCTGGCGGGGGGGCGTGTAACCAGAACTATTTTGAAAGTTTTTCAAATAATTCTATTATACAAACCATAAGTACTCATTGATCTAATCCCACTTCTGATTTAAAAAAAAAAAAAAAAAAAAAAAAACTTGAGGCTTAGAGAATATCTTCTAGAAAATAGCAGACCCTTTCCCTAGCCACCAACCTCGGCATATCAACTACCACACACCTGTCCATATTGTATCAAATAGTAGTGCCAGGCTTACTCTTAAGACCAATACTTTAACTATTGTAAGAAGCCATATGAGAAAACACAAATATCAAACCTCTTTTTCTCCTGGAGTTATTTCCTTTGTCTTTTTCTGGTTTGGTTTTGTTTATGTGCAGTCCTGGGAAAGGAACCCAGGGCCTCGTGCACGCTAGGCAGGTGACCTACCACCAAGCCACACCCCCAGCTCCTGTTTTCTCTTTAAGAGTTCTTCACTTACCCAAGAGAGCCCTTGAAATGGGAAACCATGGTGTTAAGGGTCCAGGCTGATGCAAGGGCTCCTCAGAGGTGTTGCCAATTCTCCACAGGTGGGAGTGCTGTCCAATTCCTACAGAAATGAACAATGTTATTTTTAGCATCATACTCTTAGGAAGATTCTAGAGCCTCACCAGGTCATTGAAACCAGAAGTGAACTGATGGAAGATACTGAGATAACAATAATGCCACTACCAGTTACGAGTACCAGGATTTCCCAGTCAAAATGTGCCTATGCATGAACATGAGGTGGCAAGTTTACAGAACTTGAGCATGGCACCTGACCCACAGAGGATGGTCTCAGTATGATTAGCTCTGACTTGAAATGACAGGGGAATTGGCATTAGGCAAACCAGCACTGGAAACCTGGCTCTGTCATAGGTTACCCGGCTATAGAGAGCCATTTCTCACCTTGGTTGTCCTAATTGTACAATGTGCATGACAATAAAAAAGTGCTGATACAATGCTATGATGTGGATGAACACTGAAAACATACAAGTGGAAGAAAACAGGCACAAAAGAGAATACATCATATGATTCCATCATGGGTAATGCCCAGGGGTTAGGGGATAGGGGGAGTTAATGGGAGGGTACAATATCTGAGGGTGACAAAAAAATGTTCTAAAGTTATTAATGATGGTTGTTGCACAATCCTGTGAATGTACTAAAACCCACTGGATTATATACTAAATTGATGGGATGTATAGTATATAAATTATATCCCAACAGAATGATTTAAAAAATATATATGTAGACTAAGGATGTAGCTCAATGGTAGAGAGGTTGCCTTGCATGCACAAGGCCATGGGTTAAATCCCCAACACCAAAAAACAGCAGCAGCAGCAGCAGCAGCAGCAGCACAAGTACTGCCTGCAGAACTACTGCAGATCATTGTGAAGATTAAATTAGGGGACACACGTAACACGCTTAGCCAGTATCTGGCACAGAGTGGCACTCAGTAAATGGTAGCCCTGATGATATCACTGCAAGAAGAGAGAAAGTGACATTTAAAACTATGTTACCACAACAAAGATAGGCAGGTAAAACTTCTCACCTACAAATACCACTTTATTCGGATGCCCTCACTAAAATTTCCAAACATTGTCAAGCAAGCCACTAGTTTCAAAGACAAATTATAAATAGCATCAGAAAGCTTGGGATGGGGAGTTTAGTTGAAATGTAATGGAACTTGAGAGTAGAACACAGCATGGCCCAGCCTCCTCTCCTCCCACTTCTTACAGGAAAAACAAACAATCAAAAAAATGAAGCAAGGTTGCAAGGTGTGCCAGGGATCCTCTCTCACAAAGGCAGAGCTTCCTAAGACCATTGCTTTTGCATTCTTCCCAGGACTTCAGGGGCAGGAAGATAAATTACAAGGATTTATGAAAAGACAGTCATGAGAATCAGACAAGTCCATTCACAGGGGAAAAGAATCCAGATTTTAAAAGTTACCACCAGCCCTTTCTGAGGGTTATTAAGAAAGTAAAGCCTCTTAACTGCAATCACCCCTAATTAGCCATCAGCAACTCATGAAATTACTCATGGCATTGAAGACCCTTAAATTCTTGGTTCTCAGCCAGAAGTTACACTGAGAATCCAGCAGGAAGAAGGCCAGCAAGTGCAAATTGGAACAGTTAAAACTTCTCTGAATCCAAGGCGTAGTCTTCTTGCTCTTGGCTGCAGAGCAGGTATGCAGAGAGCCAGGGGATTTAACTTGGAAGTCAGATGAAGCCTTTGCCAAGTTCCTAAGGACCATTGGCTAATCAATAATTATTCACTCATTAGGAGAGGTTCTCAGGTCCTCTCTGAGGTGCCATGGATTCAAAAGAGGGATGAGTCAGCTTAGGTTCTTACTCTTACAGTCTAGCTTAGGTGGATTAAATTTAGGGACACAGATTGTCAGTGGAAAAGGATGGTGTTACCCAAAGCAACACAGGTAAACACTGTTAACTTGGACCCCAAATCCAAATGGAGCTAGTTCAAAAGAAGGGGAATCTCTGTTGAGGGCTGGCTTGGGATCAGTAAGGAAGATGGGACACTAAATCAGGCCTTAGTCTAAGCAGGTTGTAAAGGAACATTCTAGGCTTGTTGGTAAGAGCGTGCACATTGTGATCTGAAAGACCTGGAAGTGAGACCAACATCCCCATTTATTAACCAGGTGGCCTTTGACAATTGCCTGTCTTTCATTGTCCTCATCTGTAAAGACTGTTTCTAACCACCTCATTGGGCTATTACGAGTACTAAAAATTTATGGATTTCTGGAATGCATGACCTGCGTGCTACACACATACCCAACACACACACAGCAGGCGTGTGGAACTTACAGCCCAGATGCTAGAGAGTTATATATTTTAAGCAAACAAAAATCCAGGTATAAAACTACAATTGTGGTAAAAGCCATGAAAGAAAGTCCCAGGTGTTTCAGAAGGATATCCTGGGTAGTAGTTAGAGAAGATCCCTCTGAGGCAGGGACAGGAGGAGTAAGCTAAATGAAGTGGGGCGGGGGCACCCCAGGAGAGTGGGGAAAGGTACAGGAGGAAAGGAAGGAAGAAGGAAGGGATGGGGTGGGAAAGTGGGGACAGAGGGGAAGGAGCTCAGAGCCCACTCGGCATCCCCAGCACATGGTAAAGGAACGGTGGAGGGTGACAAGGGAAAGAGGTGTCAAAAGTGACACCATACAGATTTAGAGTGGACCCAGGAGGTGGCCAAAGGAAGTGGTCATTAAGCTTTCACAGTTTAATCAGGAAAGGACTGAAACGGCTAGAAAATACATTTACTGATACCACCGACCCCATCCGTCCTCTGTGTGTACTGTGCCCTCAGACACTTAGTGATAACAGAAGGAAGCCATTCTGACCAGCATGTCCTTTAAAATATGGCATTTATATTTCAGAGAGATCAGCAGAGTGGAGGAAGGGGATGGAGAGGAAGGGAGGAGGGGAGGATATGGAAAGGACTAGAGGAAAATCGACAAAACTATCCTATGTCCATGTATGAATCCTGTGTGTATGTGCATGTGTGTGTGTGTGTGTGTGTGTGTGTGTGTGTGTAGTATATATGTGTGTTGTAATACATATAATTCTATTAGTGCATTATAATTAATATGTAATATATGTATATATTGTATGTATATGTAATTAGCTCTATTAGTGCATTGTAATTATATATATTATATATTGTAATTATATAATACAATTAATGTCATACATGTTATTATATATATAATATAATTATATATAATTACAATGCACTGATTAAGATAATAATAATAACAGAAGGGAGATCAGTAGAGTAAAACAAGTGGATCAGGGGAGGGAAGAGAGGGAGGAAAGGGGAAGTTATTGAGAAAGAGATTAATAAAATTATGTACATGTACAAATATGGCTTAATGAATTCACTGTTATGTATAATTAAAAGGCACCGATTTAAAAAGTTTAAAAAAAAATATGATTTCTTTCATCTTTGTCTTATCATTTTAAAATTCATATTCTGGGTATATTTTTATGTGATCAAACAGTACATTAGCAGGTAAAAGTAACCACATATATATGAGTTATATGTGCAAACATTTTCTGATGTAAACATTTTTGACAATGAGTACAAATTCAAAACTGTTCTTGGAGGCCACTACTCTAGTATGGCTTTTTGACTCACTTAACTTGTGGACACTTTAATCTGACAATAAGGTTAAGGGGCTTACTCTGGGAGGATCACCAGTTCTGTCATTCTCTCGGGGTTCACCTAGGCTCCCCCATGAGCATGTTAAGTCAGCTTTGCTTTTCAGACTACATTTAAAAGAGCAGAATGAATGATGAGAAACACCAAGGTTTTTCCCCCATAGGGAGGGTACCTATTTCTTCCTGTGACTCAGAGTGAGAGAAGTTCAAAGTCCTTGCTCTGGAAGACCAGAGACAGTGAAGAATTCTAACTGTGATTGTGGAGACTGAAACCGAGACGACGAGGCAGAGCCATGTTATCCACAGTAGGGGGTCGATTTTTGATGCAATGGGCAAGAAAGAACCGTGGTCAGCTCTGGAGGAGGCAGGGACCTGATAAAATGAGGTTTCCCAAAAATCTGTTTGGCAACAGTGTGCTGAGCAGAGTGAGTAAACACTCTTATCCGTGGGGCTGAGTCTGCCTCTTGAGGTCTGCTCCAGTTGATTTGTAGCCTTCACAATGAACAAAAACCCTAACCATCGAGTTTGGGTAGCACGTCGGCTCCCTGGGGAGTGGAGGCTCCATCTTCTCTCTGTTCCACTAAGGCTCTGCATGAAAACAGAGCACGTTGCCTAATCTGGTCCCACAAATTTGCTTCCATGGCACTTTCTACTCCCTAGGAGGTCTCAAGACCCAGGGCCACCAAGGACCAGCATGGATTTAAGCCAGGGCAGAAAATGGTTCCCCTGGCCCCAGAAAATGCCTCTGTGCCCAAACTGTGACACCATGCAGCTGTGGCTCTCTTACCAGCCCACCTCTGAGGGTCTTTCCTACCCCTTCTCCTCAAAGCCTGCACAACTACTGCAGACCCCACCTGACTTCAGCTGGCACTTCTAAAGCCAAGGACCTGCTCAGTCTCTCAGGTTTGGGTCAGAAGGGCCCAACTCCAGAGGATGGTTCCTCCCTCCCCCTGGCACACACATGCCTGGAACTCCCACAGTGTAAAGCCACCACCCAGACAAACAAAGGCACTAGGCCCTGGGGAGAGGAAGTGACTCACTAGCAAAGCATGAGGGACAGAGAGTCTAGAAGGAGGGGGTTCCAGAGCCCCATCCAGCGCCCAGCCACTTGGGACAAGGAAAAGTTCTCAAAATCTGCCCATTTCTCAGCAAAAAATTGCCCCTCAGGGTCCTCACAAGACAGGAGCCTCTACCTTGGGTCAGAGTGTGGCCTCTTCCTCTCTCCACCAACATCTCCAACAAGCCCTCCTGCCCCTGCCACCATTTATGACAAACTGCTTCTCAGGACATCTTCACCACAGCTTGTGGTACCACTTCCACCCCGTACCTGTCGATCATTCTCGCTGTCTGTGTCAGGATGTCGGTTTCCAACATTGGGGTATGTCCTGGCCACCTTTGTCTCCCACTGGTAGGAAAGTGGAAAGAGCCAGGAATCAGCTTTCACTAAGCACTGAAACAGGACACAGAGCATGCTACCTGATTCCCAGCAGAGCAGGCCACACCGCGGTAGAGGGTGTCACAGACACAGGGCACCGCCACCTGATGAAGAGGCAGGTTTGGAGAAAGATGATTGACTGAGAGAACAGGAAAGTTTGTGGTGCCTTAAACAAACTTAAAACCAAGGGCACTTGTATATTTAGACATGAGCAAATCCTGTCCTGCAGAATGAACACTGTGAATGACTCAGCTGAAGACAGAATCCCACCGCTGCCCCCTGAGTCAAAGGGGTGTGTGGGTGCGGGGAACAAGCTGGCAGGTGGAAACCAAGGAGGAAGAGACCAGGAAAAGATTGTCCTACGCTGTGCTGAGGTGGTGGGCAGACCGGAGCCAGGATGCGCAGGGACCCCAAGCCCCCAATCAGAAAACATGGTGGACTGGGGAAGGAGCTTTGGATGGAAAGGGGAAAAGCGACAGAAAACAATGGCTAAAAAAGCAAAAGGAAGAAAATGGGGCCTTCCTCAAGGTAACTGCTGCTTACGATGGAAAGATTATCCAGAGCCGGTGGGAAAAGTAGAGGAGTAGCTTTTAAATTGTCGTTATTAACAACATAGAGGGCAAGGGTGCCAGCCAACGAGAGACACAGGAAAGGGCTTGGGAGCTAACAAGGGAAGGGATTGTCCTCTTTTAACAGACACCAGGCTTTGTAGGTCTACACTTGATCCTCACTGGATGGGAACCTTCTAAAGGCAAAGGATTGTTGTTTTGGTCACCTTTATAAACAACCCATCTCCAGACACCCTGCCCAATACCAGGTGGGCATGCAATAAACGTTGAATGGATGAATAAATGAAGCAGGAAAGGCATGTGTTTCCTACAGATTTCTACATCTTAGGAAGCAGGAATCCTGACTGATTTCTGTCCAGCTGTAGTTGCTGGTTCTCACTGCATGTCTACACAGGGACCTAAAACAGAGCGAAGGACTAACTTGCCACCGATGCAAGCTACCTCCGTGGAGGCACCGATCCTCCCAAGGTCTCTGGTACCAGTCATGAATCCCCACAACCCTTTCAGGGAATCCTGCCCCAGCCTGTGTGGTATTCAGGAAAGCTGACCTTGGAAACCCCACGGTGTATTTCCAGCCCCTTCCTACAGCCTGAGGATTGCTTCCCTGACATGGATGACATGGTCCCGTCACTGGCTTAGAGTCTCTTCTCCTACCCTCATAAGGCCCACCCTTTTTTCCCCTGTCACATTCGAACTCAATTACAGAACTCATTTCTTGCCATGGAACCCCATACGGCAGCCTGGCTGGCTTACCCAAGCAACGAGAAAATACACAAAATCCAAGTTAGGAAAAAATGTTGAGATCTATTAAAACTCCTTGGCCAGTTTCAAGCTAATACATTACCATGGGATTTGTTACTCATTAAGGAAAATACCTTGTGTCTCCTTCTTCACCTGGAGAAATTAGGTAATCAGCACAGATTAGTTAAGGATTTCAATGCAAATTGCATCATTTTCACGGTCATTAACTTTGGTGTGGTTTATATTTGTTTTCGGATCCTTAAAAAAACATTTCCCAGGTAACTAAGGAAAATATTCAAGGGCAGAACTATCCAACAGGCAAGATATTTAAAATAAATGAGCCATTAGTTCCTGCTACTGTACAAAGTTGCATTTCCAATTTGTGATGATAATGAGGGTCAAAGGAGCGGGGTGGGTAAGAGCACTTTCTCTTCCCCGGTTAGTACTTAGTCATATGACTTGCAGCAGTTGATAAGTCAAGTTACATTTCTCCATTCCTTTGTAACTCTCATGTGCAGAACTTCAACCAAGCAATTGTCAAGAATGTCATTATCATTTGGGCTTGTCTTTCTTCACTCACAACATGGGACATCTTCCTCAAAGACTTACCTTTTTTTTTTTTTTTTTCTGGTAC
The DNA here is from genome assembly GCF_045843805.1 of Urocitellus parryii. Taxonomy (NCBI): domain Eukaryota; kingdom Metazoa; phylum Chordata; class Mammalia; order Rodentia; family Sciuridae; genus Urocitellus; species Urocitellus parryii. Next base: position 114,773,749 of record NC_135536.1, on the reverse strand, counting down.
CTAGCACAGAGCCCTGGGCACAGTAGCTGTTTGGGGATGACAGAGAGGCCTTCCAGTTAACCTCAGTAGGAGGGTCTTTGGTTGAAAGCAGGAATGTGCTGTTTCTAAGATACTAATACGCGGTTCACCATCTGAACAGCAATGTTACTCTTCTACAGAAACTGCTAATTGCTTCTGAGTACTGATGACATACTCCATCCTACTCCGAAAGCCATGACATCCCATAAACAGCCCTAATGGGATGCAGGCCACCCTACCCAGGAATCAAAGACACCTGGAGGCAGATTTCTCCTCTCTGTGGCTCAACCTCTTCCCAGTTTATAATCCCTGGGTTGTAACTATTAAAGGGAAAGGATCAGACTACTACAGACAAATGTTGGCTGGGAACCAGGGCCTTCCCCAAATGATGATCCATCTCATGCCAAAAACCACTGGGTTCTCCAGCCACCTGAGCCAAAGGCAAGTGAACACAGGACAGAAAGAGGGATCGGCACAGGCCACTTGCCCTTCTGATACAAGGCCTTCCTTATACTACAGGGCTATGTCCTCCTACCCATAGCGGCCCCTACAGAAGCGCGGCAAGCAATTGCGTACATCTGTGTGTGCATACACGCACACTGACACACATGTACATGCATGTGTGTGCACACGTCAAGGAGGAGGGTGCCAGGTGCATTAACACTAAGAACAAACTCAAAGAGAGCAAGTACCATATTCATTTTCAAAACAGAGCCAAGTAAGACTTCAGGGCTAAGTTCAATATAGCTAATGTGGTTTACTTCTAGGAAAAAAAGAATGAAAGAATGAATGAATGAATGAATGAATAAATAAATAAATGTGTGTGTGTATATATATATATATATATATATATATATATATATATATAAAATTATGCATGTTCCCTAAATTCAATCTCCAGCTCTACAATAAAATAAAATATCATGTTTATTGAGGAAAGTCTAAGAACTATGGAAAAATGTAAAGAGAAAAGTCATAATTATTCATTGTCTCATAATCCACATTAGCCATTATTAAATTTTTGGTGTTCTTCTGTTTAATTTTTTTCTATGCATAATGCTTATGCATATTATCTAAAGACTTTACGTATTTTTTTCTTTCTTTCTTTCTTTCTTTTTTTTTTTTTGGAAGGAGGGACAGGGAATTTAACCAAGGAGCACTTTACCACTGAACTACATCTCTCAACCCTTTTTATTTTTTTAAATTTTGAGACAGGGTATCACCAAGTTGCTGAGGCTGGCCTTGAACTTGCAATCCTCCTATCCCAGCTTCTGGAGTCTCTGGGATTACAGGCGTGAGTCATCACACCCAGACTTACGTATATTTCTACAAAGACAATAACACATACAGTTTTGTATTCTATTTTTCACCTTAAATCCTAAGCATCTTGTTAGCAATATTAAAAATAAAATTTAATCACTACATTATAGCCCATCTATAGATGCCAAATAATATATCTAATAATGTTCTCTTATCATTACTGTCACAAGATACCTAAGGCAGGCTGCTTATGAAGTAAAAAGAGATCTAAAGTAGCGCACAGTTTTGGAGTCTGGAAGTCCAAACAGCATGGCACAGGCTCTGGTGAGGGCTCTCTTAACTATATCACATCATGGCAGGAACTTGTGTGTGTCTCTGTCCACATGGTCTCTCACTCTCCTTACAACGCCACCAGGATTCAATCATGGAGGCTTCACCCAAAGAATGTAATCTAATCTAATCACTTCCCAAAGGCCTCACCTCTAAACACCATAGTCAATTAAGCCTTTATCCTCTTAATACCCTTAACACTCTGGGGATTCAACTTCTGCATGAGTTCAGAGGTACAAACCATATTCAAACCACAGCAAGCATCTTTGTATAAAATTATTTATCTGTTTTTCTGCTTAGTTCCTTAAAATAGATTACTAAAAGCAGAATCCCTAAACCAAAAAATATGGCTATTTAAGGTCCTTCATACACATGGATTGTTTTCAAAAAGAATGTATCAACCCCAAATCTCACATGCAGTGCGTGAAAGATTATGATTTTTATGGTTTAGGTATGAGGTGTCTCCTAAAAGCTCTTGTATGAGACCATGCAAGAATTTTCAGAGCTGAATTGATTAGATTATGAGAGGTGTAACCTAATCAGTGGATTAATCTACTATATGGATTCAATGAGTGGTGACGTAGGCAGGCTGGGTGTGGATGGAGGAAGTGGCACTAGGGGTGTGCCTTTGAGGCTTATGTTTTGTCCTGGGTGAAGTGAGCTCTCTACTTCCTGGCTGTCGTGCCCTGAGCTGCTTTCCTCTGCCACACCCGGCTGCCGTGATGTTCTGCCTCACCTCAGGCTCAGAGCTATGAAGTCAACCAACCATGGACTCAGCCTCTAAAACCACGAGCCCAAATAACCTTTTCCACTTCTAATGGTTCTTATCAGGTCTTTTGGTCACAGTGACACAAAGCTGGCTAAAACAATGATTATAACCTGTCCTACTTTGATAAATAATTAGGTCGAGTAGAATAACTACTGCAACAAACCATACCAAAATTTCAATGACTTATCACAGTAAAAGGGTTTGTTGTTGTTGTTGTTGTTGTTAGTCCTATGGGGGAAGTACCTGCAAAGGAACGTGGGAAATGTGGCCTACCTAGTTTCCCAGGAGAAGGGATTTCATTATTTTGCAACTATGATTCAAAGATGAATAAAGACTGACACACACAAAAAAATGAGATGCATGGTACATGGTATCACAGCCAATTAGGGGCAAAAGCAAGGATTAGAGATTTTAAAAAGCAACACTTGTTAAGTGGATAACCTGTGACAGGTCATGCCAAATACTTTTCAAACACTGTTTTAGTAAATTCTCAAGACAACCATATGAGGTAGGCGCTATGGCTATTCCCTCTTTACAGAGAAGGAAACTGAGGCTGGAAGCAGTGAAGCACAAGGCCCAAGGTCAAACAGTAGTAAGTGGCAGCAGCATGACTTGAAGCCAAGCTCCCTTGATTATTGAAACCATGGCCATACATTAACCTGCCCCCCAGGTCTCCTGACACAGGGCATCCATGTGCATTTCCCCAACATGCTCGTCCACAGTTACCGGTGGTAGAGCACGAAGGCTGCAGCCTTGATCCAGCCAGGGAGGATGCATGTGAACTGTGCTTTGCCCAGTTCTTCCCAGGACAGCTCCCTCCTTGAGCTCAGGATATTTCCTTGGTGCCCCATGCATCTACCCACCCAGCCTGCATCCCGACCCACTGTGCATCTGCCACCATAAAACAGCCTGCCACGCTCTCTGACCTTGATGCTTCTAAACGCCAGGGAAAAGGATTTGCCTCTTCCTGCTCTGCTCCTGAGGCTTGGGCCTTGACATCTGAGTTATATCGTTATTTGTTTAAGTGACAGAAATCTAGTCCATAATTTGTGGCAATCCCTGCTAAAAGGCTCTGTATATCCTTACAGAAGGAAGCAGAAGACTAGCAAATTGCTGTTATATCCTTGACACAATTCTGTGACGAGCCAATATTAGGTCAAGCTGAATCAGGTGTGGTGATTAAAAGATTATGACAATGCAAACCAGACAGTCGTCATATAAATTTTAAAAATATTTTCAAGGAAACCAAGAAAGGCAAGTCACTGGGGATCAAAGGTCACCCAGAGGTCAAGGAGGACAGTAAAGGCAACTGGGCCTAGAAAAAGTTGGTCTGTTTCCAAATCCTTTTAGTTGAACTCCCTGGGCAGGCTGGGATGCACACCAATCTGTTCTCTTTCTATGGCATCTATTCTCCCTGTTGGCTCTCCCCTTTACCAAACCAGGCCCAGAAAAATGGCAACTATAGCACAGGCCTCGCTAACAAGCCGTGCACCCTGCACCTCTCGGCTCAGAGCCTCACACTGAGGTCTAGAAAGCCCACCCTCCTAAGATCAACCCTCCCCTCACACCAGACAGCTTCCTGTGCTTCCCACCTCCTCCTGCCAATGCCCACCTCAGAGGGAGGGCAGGCCCAGTCACCAGCTGCGTGCCAGGCCTTGCTCCTGCAGCGGTGACATCATCATCCCTCTAGCAAGTAAAGCTGGAAACTTCCTCGGGCCTGTGAACCCCTCTTCCTGCGGCTTAGGTCCCATCTTTTGCCAATTCTCAGTTCTCCCTCTGTACTCTCTCGGATGACCTCTTCTTCACACCATCTTCCCTAGTCTCATCCAAACCAGCATCTAGACAACTGCAGTTAGTGCTCTTCTGACTTTTCTATGCACCCCTCTCAAAAATAGTGGGGCCAATTTCTAGGGTGAGCATCCTGTCCCACTGTCCTGCATACCAGTCCCTCCACCCTACCCACTATTCAATTTGTAAGTCTAGAAGCCGGGGAGACAAATTCCTGCTACTTTATTCTTTTTTCAAAATTTTGACTGTGATGTGTCTTGGTGTCGACTTCTCTGGGTCTATGCTACTGAGGGCTCACTCAAGTTCTTGAATCAGCCAGGATTCTACTCAGAACTTTTTCAGTCACACTCTCTTTCTTCTCTCCTGGGACCTCACAGACACAAATACAGGTTCTTTTGTTACAGTCCTACAGGGCCCTGAGATTCTGCACTTCTTTTCCTGGTCTATTTTCTCCTATTGTTCCATTTGATTAATTTATATTGTTATACCTTCAAATTCACTGATTCTTTCCTGTCATTTCCATTCTGCTATTTAGCTTCATCCAATGAGATTTATTTCAGTTATTCTATTTTTCAGTTCTAAAAATTCCATTTGGGATTAAAGACCCCAAAACTGTAAAACTACTAGAAGAAAACATAAGGGAGGAACAACATTGGACTGGACTGGGCAAGGATTTATTTTCTTCTTCTTTTTTTTTAATCCCTAAGGCACAGGCAACAAAAGCAAACTGAAAAGCTTCTGCAGAGCAAATGAAACAAATAACAGTGTGAAAATACAACCTACAGACTGGGAGAAAATATTTGCAAACCACATAGTCAATAAGGGACCGATAGTCAAAATATACAAGGAACCCAAAAAGTCAATAGAAAAAAAAAAAAGAAAAAGAAAAGGAAGAAAGGAAGGAAGGAAAAGAAAATAATGGGCAAAGGACCTTGGTAGACATTTCTCAAAAGAAGATATATACAAATGGCCAAGAAATACATGGGAAAATGCTGAACATTGCTAATTATTAGGAAAATACAAATAAAAACCATGATAATATGTCATTCATACCTGTCAGAATGGTTATTATCAAAAAAACTCCAGTCAGAATGGCAATTATCAAGAATACAAGCAACAATAAATGTTGTCGAGGAAAAATATACACTCATACCTTGCTGGTGGGACTGCAAATTGGTGCAACCACTGTGGAAAGCAGTACGAAGATTTCTCAGAAAACTTGGAATGGAACCACCATTTGACACAGCTATACCACTTCTTGGTTTATACCCAAAGGACTTAAAAATCAGCATACTATAGTGATGCAGCCACATCAATGTTTATAGCAGCTCAATTCACAATAGCCAAACTATGGAACCAACCTTGGTGCCCTTCAACAGATGAATGGATAAAGAAAATGTGATACATGTACACAATGGAATATTACTCAGCCTTAAAAATAGAATGAAATTACAGCATTTGCCAGTACCATGCTAAACAAAATAAATAAACAAAATACCATGCTGAACAAATAAACCAATCCCAAAGAACCAAAAGTTGCATGTTTTCTCTGATATGTGGATGTAATTCACAATAAAATGTGGGGGTGCTAAGGAAGAATAGAGGTACTTTGGATTAGACAGAGGAGAGGGAAGGGAGGGGAGGGAGTATGGGAGTAGGAAGTATAGTTGAATGAATCGGACATTATTACCCTATGTGCACACCAGGAGTGTAATTCTACATTACAGAAATTACCAGAAGAATGAGACTCAATTTACGTATGATGTGTCAAAATGCATTCTACTGTCATGTATAACTAATTAGAACAAAGAAAAAGAAAAAAAAAACACTAAAGATCACAAGGTCTGGCTAGGATGTTTTTTTTTTTTGTTTGTTTGTTTGTTTTTTTTTTCTGTGACTAAAAGACTTGACCAACACAATTGTAGAGAAGGAAAAGTTTATTTGGGGGATTACAGTTTCAGAGGTCTCAGTCCATGAACAGCAGGCTCCATTCCTTGATGTTTGAAGTAAGGCAGAACAACAAGGCAAAAGAGTATGTTAGAGGGAAAGAGCACACATGAAGATCAGGAAGCAAAGAGAGACCCCACTGGCCAGATACAAATATATACCCCAACACCACACCCCTAAAGCCCCACCTTGTCCAGCCACACCCCACCTGCCTCCAGCTACCACTCAGTTAATCCCATCAGGGATTGCTTTGCTGATTGGTTTAAGGCTCTCACAATCTGATCATTTCCCGCTCTGAACCCTCTTGCATTGTCTCACACATGAGCTTTTGAGGGACAGCTCAAACCTATATGGAGAAAAGGGAACTTTTGCACACTTGGTGGGAATGTGAATTAGTATCACCATCATGGAAAACTGTGGGGAGGCTCCTCATAAAGCTAAAAATAGAATCACCCTATGATCCAGTAGCCCTGCTTCTGAGTATTTCCCCACAATATACTTTAATCAGTTTGTTGAGGAGCTGTCTACACCCTAGTTCACTGCAGCACTCTTCACAACTGCCATGTTACAGAACCAACCTGCGTCCATCAACAGAGGAATGGATAAAGAAAATGTGGTACACACACCAAATTCTATTCATCCATAAAAAGAAGGAAATTCTGTCATTTGCAACAACGTGGATAGAACTGAATATTACGCTAAGTGTAAAAAGCCAGGCACAGAAAGACAAATACATGTTTTTATTTATAAAACAATCGAACTGGTAGAAGCAGAGAGGAGAAGGGCCCACACTGAGGTGACAGCATGGCGGCCAAAGAGCACAAAGCCTCAGACAGGTAGTAGGCTTTTACTTTGAGTCTATTGCACAGCCTGGTGAGGACACTCACTGACACTCTACTGTACACCTCAAAACTACTCAGAGATTACATTTCAGATGTCCTCACTACAAAAATTGAGAAGTATTTGGGGGTAAAGGATGTATCATTCACTTGCTCAAGTATTCCACGTTGTATTCATAAGCCATCACATTGATTTGAACCCATAAATATATATAATTATAAACTGCCAGGTTTATAACAAAATTGGTTTGAATTTTTAAAAATATAATTTCCAGAGCTGAGAGGTAGCTCCCTGGTAGAGCATTTGCCTAGACATGGGAGGCCCTGGGTTCAATCCCTTACAATGCAATAAATCAATAAAATTTCCATTTGCTGAGCCTTTTTTCTTCCATTTCTTGGCTGAAACTTCCTTGTCATTTGTTTCATGCATCGTCACAGAGGCTCACTGAAGCACAGTTATGGCAGCAGCTTTAAAATCTTTGTCAGATGACTTGCACACTGTGTCATCTCGGTGTTGGCATCAGTTGTCTTTCGTCCGACAGCTGGACAGCTGCCTGGTTCTCCTGTGGTGACGGATGTTCTACTGGAACCTGGGTATTTTTGGTACTGTGTTGTCAGCGCTAGGTCTTTTTTAACCTTCCACTCCAGCTGATGTCCTCTGACACTGCTCCAGCAGGGGGAGGGACCCACCTGATTGTGGCCAGATGGGGACAAAAGTCCAAATTCTCCATTTGGTCTCCACGGACACCAGAGAAGGAAAGGGGAGCCCATCACTCTTCTGGGCAGAGGTGTGGGATTCCTCTGGAACCAGGAGGGGAATCTTAGTGGGACGCATGGCCTCATTACTGCTGGGTGGTGGTAAGAATCCTAATTGTCCACAAGGCCCCCTCTGGCCACTCCAGTGGAGAAGGAAGAGACACTTTATTGCCCTTGCTTGAGAGAAGAAGTCTAGGCTTCCTGCATGTCTCAGCTGAGAAATGAGCCCTCAGAAGTGTTCTACTCTATCGTGGTTGATTTAGGAATGAGGAATTAGTGACCCCAAGATGAGCAATGGCCACATGGCAAACTAGTGCCAAAGTCAGGACTTGACACACAAGCCGTTGGCTCCCAGACCACTTGTCTATAAACCAAAGAGCTCCCAGCCCACAGGAGGAATGCCAGCCCCCCACCCAACATAATAATGAAAACTCTCACCGGCCAAAGGATAGCAGCTGCCTCCCTTCACATCCTGCCAGACCCCAGGCCAGAAAGCACACATGGCTGCATGCCATCACCCCCTAAACAACACAAACACACATCTGCTCGAGACGGCCCTTCCATCCAACACACACAGCAAAAGCAGGCTCTCGGGCCAAGAACCACAGCATCATAGTCACCTTCGGGGCTGGTGGTCTTCCATCTGGAGAGGATCCTGGCTTTCCTTCCTCTGGAATCGCTGCACCAAGATACACCCAGGAGCTGTGGAACTCAGAGCAGCCAGCAGGCCAGGCGCCCTCCTCCTGGCTGAGAGCTGGGTCTGCACCCAGGGGGAGCGGCCTTCCTTGGACCTGGGGCCTCTCCTCTGGCCCCAGCCACCAGGCTCAGCACAGTGCTGCTTATTCTCTAGTAAGGGAAAGCGGGTGACCCCAGAGGGGAAACTCTGCTTTCTAACAGTCTTTGTTTTTGTTTCCATTTAAAAAGGTTAGGGACTTTATTGCATGTGGAAAGAACCAAAGTCACAATTTCAAAGAAGCTCAGCATGTTTTGGAGCTGACCAAATATACAGAACTTTGGAGTGGGGTGGAGAGGAAAGGGAATAAAGGGAACAAAAGTTTATCCCACATTCACCATGTGCCAGATATACACTTTGGTGTTTCCCCTGTGCCCTCCCCTGGCTTTCACAATAAAAATTCCAGCCAGATTCAAGCTCCAAGTTCCTTACCATAGGCCATCGGACTGTTGGGAATTGGGCAGAGTTGCTGGACTCCAGGATGGCATAGAATAATAAACAAGCGCAGGAATACTGTTTCAAACATGAACTAGAATGACATGCAGTGAGGTCCTCCCTCTGCATCCTCAAGAGAATTGGCTCCAGGAGCTCTACAGATACAAAAATCCATGGATGCTCAAATCCTATATAGAAGGGCAGTGTTTGCCTAAAACCTATGTATATCCTCCCGTGTGCTTTAGACCATCTCTAAATTGCTTACAATGCCTACTGAAATGTAAATGCTACATAAATTATTGTTACACTATATTGTTAAAGGATAAAGACAATTTTAAAAAGTGGGAAAAGTATGTATATGTAAAGCACAGTTGCAATTTCTAACAAATATTTTCAATGCTCAGTTGGTTGAATCCGTAAAATTAGTAGATACAGAGGCTGACTGTCTTAGTAAAGTCAGGGGATGCCAAATTTTTGAAATAATATAATTTATAATTTATTTTATTTTTATTTATTTACTTTTTGTAGTTGTAGATGGACAGCATGCCTTTGTTTATTTTTATGTGGTGCCAAGGATGGAACCCAGTGCCTCACGCATGCTAGGCAAGTGTTCTGCCACTGAGCTACAACCCAGTCCAAAATAACATAATTTAAAATTTTTTTAAATTCATTAAACTAACTACTTAAAGAATTACAAACTGGGTTAAAATGATCACCTATGTTGGTATCATGCAGACTGATAAATACCCACAATCTTTTGCTAGAACTTGTGAATTGAGCTATACTCTCATGAGCACTGGAACCTCTGTGATTTTGCTGATTATTGGGATATTTTGTTAGAGGCTGGGTCCACAGTCTGTGGCACTATGGGAGGTGAGAGACCCCATTCTTTTTATAATTTAAAACAATTTTCAAATATCATAATCACTGAGACCAAGCATCAGTTAACTAGCCTGTGGGCCAAACCTGACCCATCGCAGGTTTTTGTCATATTTTCAAATGGCTGGATAAAAATCAAGAGAAGAATATTTTACGGCATGTGAAAATAATGCCATAATGATGAAATGCAATTTGTCGTGTCCATAAATAAAGTTTTATTGGAACACATAAATGTCTGTTTGCTTATGGATTGTCTGCGGCTTCTTCCTGCTCAAAAGGCAGAGCTGATCAGTTGCAACAGGGACCACACAGCCCGCAAAGCCGAAATAGTAACTCTCTGGCCCTTGGGGAAGAAAAATCTGCTGACCCCTGATCTAGACAGTCCATCAAATGGTGGTGCTGGTGCCAGATTGTAAACACGCTGAGACGATGGGGATAACAACAGAAACAGCCAGGAAACCACCACATTCTACCAAGGGGGCAGTTTACGAGGGAGCCCACTGTGCAATGTTGGAGGTTCCACTGTCAAGACAAGAAGCCACATTAAAGCAACGTGATGCCTTCTGGGACCGCACCATACACACGTGCCCGCTTCTCATCTATTCTGTGGGGAAAATGATCTGAATTAGGAGAGATCTGAATTCTGTGAGGTTCTTCAAGAATGTAGCCTTCCCATCAAACACAACTGGCTTCTCCCTGCCCCTCTCCTACACTGTTTCCTCCAGGTGGGATGGGGGCCCCCTCAAGTTTCTTTGAATTCCCACCAATCTGAGTCCAATTCCCTTTCTCTGGGTCCCCCAGAGGAATATTCTATCACAGTGACTTTCCTGTCACCCACCCCATCCTAAGTCTGTAAGTCCCTCTCCCTCCAAGGCAAGAATGCCATCTTCTTCATCTGACAGATGGACAGTTCTGAGGCACAAATAGTAGGCACTCCAGGTATGCTTTGGTTTGGGCAAGTGTCCCCCAAAAGCTTTGTTAAAGCCTTGGTCCACAGTCTGTGGCACTATGGGAGGTGAGAGACCCTTTAACAGGTGGGGCCCAGTAGCAGAAGTTAGGCCTGTGGGGGTGTGTCCTAAAGGGGATATCTGGACCTTGGCTCCTTTTTCTCTCTTAATCGTTGCTTCTCAGCCACCATCTCATATGCTCCCACCATATGTATGAGGGTGCCACAGGCCCAAAGCGACATGACAAGCAACAACAGACTGAAAGCTCTGAAACTATAAGATAAAATGAACATTTCCTCCTTATTTATTGATATCTTCAGGGTTTGGTTTTGTTTTATAGTGATGGGAAGCTGACGGACTGAGCACAGACTGTGCATACACTGTCCCCACCACTTCCTACAGAAGGTACAAAGATGATTAGCCCATTTCACACATGAGGAGAGGACTCCAGGTGAAACTGTGCGCAGCCACACAAGCAGCAGCAGGACCGGAATGCACACACTTTACAATGGACCCGGCCTTCGCCTGAGGCACAGTAGGGGCTGGGAGAAAGCAGGAGGCCTGAGTGACAGGCCCATACAGAGCCACTAATGCTGACTGGGGCAACTGCAGAAGCCAAGACCTGCTACTTCAAGGGACCTCTATGAACACGGACATCACTTCCTTCTATGGAACTCAGAAACCCCACCCCATGGCACCTCTTACATCCCTGGCTAAGAGGGAGGTGTTGAATTCCTCCAACCTGAGCCTGAGGAAAGAACAGGAACTAATAAGGAAAGGAGAGGATTGGCTGACAGCGAACACCTGCTCTGTTTCTGAGACGCTCACGCAGGCTTCCAGGTGCATGCTCTCTGTGAGCCCTTGAGCATCTCTTACTTTTGACCTGGAGATCACATGGCCTTGTACTGAATTTCCAAAATGAAACATCATTTCAGAAAAGGAAAAACAGCAGCAAATTGAACATTCGTGTTGATGGTACTAATTTTCATGTTAGGGAAAAACTAGAAACAACCTAGATCCCTAACAGAGGGTGGGGAAGAGCTAAGGGAACCATGAAGGAGTGAATGATGGAGATCTTTATGCTTAAAAAATGAGTAGGTCAAAGGTGGGAAATGTTTACCCAAAAGCATATGAGGTTCAAAGATGAATGTGCACATGCTAAGTTAAATATAAACACATATCAAGGAGAAAACAACAATAGAGGCAGTTGGTGTATTATGCATATATGTAAGAGAGAGATTTTTTGTTGTTGTTACTGAGGAACTCAATGATTTGTTAGGTGCCCCACAGTACCTGTTTTAAGAGTCAGATGACAGAATTCAAACATTACTCTGATACCTACTTGCTATGTGAGCCTGTGCAAGCACCTTAATTCTCTGAGCCTAACTTTTCTGGGATATTGAATAGAAAATAATATCTTATTCACACAGATTGAAGAGAAGATTATATAAATTCCCACAGATAAATCCAAGCACTTGGCATGGATCTCTGCAAATGGCAGCTTTTCTCCCTTAGAAGACCCTTTGAAATTCAAGCAGAATAAAATATTGGTAAGTTAAGCAGGCTGAGGTGCTGGTCTGGTCCATGTAATGAGATTTCAAAGTGGGACACTGCTCTGCCCTCCCTCACCACCCCAGGCTCACAGATGACCAACAAGAAGCTCTCTATGTGATCTCAAAAGGGCTCATGTCCACTGTCAGGGTTGATCCTTCTACCAATCACTAGCTGAGTGTAACTCTCATCAGCTGTAATACAGGATGAAGAACCAGAGTGCAGAGAATCCAAAAATGGGCAGAGCTGGGATCTGCTCCAGGCCAGACTCTCCGTGGCTGCTAGTTTTGCAGTCTTTACCCTCAGCCATTTCACTTGGGGCTGCTGGGTCACAGCAAAGCTAGCATACTTAAGCTGGTGCAGAATCAGCATGTGCCACCAGAAGTCCGGGCAGATGTCACTACCCAGCCCACCAGCAGTCTGCCTATCTAGCATGGAGGCCGGGCTGAGGGGCAGGGTGGTGTAATCAAAAGGGCAGCAGGAGGTCACCAAGCCTGCAGCTGGAGGAGGAGCCAGAATTCAAGGCATGTAGGGTCAGAGGTCAAACAAGTAAGATCAATCAGAGTTAAGTCTTGGATTCACCCAAAGCAAGCCTCAGAGCCCTGTAGGAGGAGCTGCTTTGCATCATTTGCAAAAGAAGATGATTCTGGGATTCAACTGGATAGGCAAGGAAAAGAAAGCTAACATTCAAGTGGCCCTTGAACGTGCCTGAGACTGTTTTTAAGCATTTTTACATTCTCATGAACCTCACCCAGGGTATGCATTATTTTTTACCCTCATTGAATGGATGGAAAAATTATAGCACATTAGTTAAGCAAATTGCTGGAACCTAGGCTTGAACTCAGGGAGCTGGCGAGGCAGGGCAGTCACATGAGCACTACTGAGCCCAGCCTGACCTGGGAGAGGAGGCAGACTCCACTGCAGGAGAGGATGTCCAGCCAGGGCCAGAGTCCTTCCTCCAGATGACAAGCAGTCTGAGGAGCTACACCTCAGGGGGAAAGGACATTTGGCAACTACAAACTTGTAACTTGCTGATATGATCGGAAGTTTTCCAAGAAGGAAGTGAGGTAGGGCAGCCTCCCAGCAGGCCATTTATCCACTGTCACAGGAAATTAATCTTCTTCTCTCTCCTGACCATGCCTCTCAGAAAAATGGTTCACTCAAAGACATGGCTCGTGACCACCACCACCCCTCAGTAATCACATGGCTGCATCCCCATCATATATCAAAGAAGATGCTCCCCTTTCATCAGATACCTGCAGATAATTCCCCTGCTGTTTCCCTGCTGGGGCTCAGAGGGCCATGGCCTAAAGGGTTAACATCTCATTTCCTCTCTTCTTTCAAGCCTTAATCCCCATCCTGAGCTGGGTACATTCCAAGCCCACCTGGAGCAGGTCAAGACGAGCTCCCAGCCCATGGCTGGCCCTTCATTTCCCCTGGCAGGAGATTAGATGAGGCGCCCATTAATCACTCATTACTTTGGTCCTCCCCGCTGGCCAGCCCTTGGGCAGCTGGCCAAGAAGCCCGGAGGGAGGGTGGGGCAGCCTACCCTCGGCCCACCCCATTGCGTGTTGCCTGATGCCACCCTTCCAGGACAAGACACAGAGGCACAAGTCTGTCTCACTGCCCGACAGACCACGGAACACGCCCAAGAAGACTGGGGCTCAGGATCAGAAAGGTCCACTGGAGAAGACCCCATGTGTGGGACCTTCGGCTGAAAGATGAAGTGAAAAGAAGAGGAGATAAACAGAAAGAGACCCCTCTTCCAGGATGACTACACATCAGCAAGGAAAACTGCTCTGCCTGTTTCTTAGTTCTTCCTTAGGAAATGTAAAAGGAAACTGGGGACAGGAGGGGATGTTGGATGGATAGTCATTAATTCTGCACAGCTGGGAGTGTTCATTTGATGGGTTCAAATATAGGATTAAGAAATTCAGCCTTTCTGACACAATCCCCTGGACTGACAGTTGGCCAACTGCAAATCTGACCAATCATAGAGTAGACAAGAAGAATGGTATGAGAACTGACCCTGAGCACCTACTAGGTGCCAGTGCAATGCTTCCCACCCAGCCCTCAAGGCTTTGGCTATCCCCTTGTTACATGTGGGGAGACTGAGGATGGGGTGGGAGGAGGACCTGTTGAATGAGAATCTGTCAATGGCCAGACTCCACTCTGGGGAATGAGAGGGTAGCTAGCATGTCAAGTCCCATCCTATTTGGTAAATCCTGACCACCTTCTTATCCCCAGAAATTTGGGGCTCTCAAACCAAGGCAGCCTGATCTTTCTCCCTCAGCACTGGCTCAAGCCCCAAAAGAAATTCACAGTTGGTCCCATGGGGATGAACTTAGATGCCTTCTGGTAGGATGAAGGGTGAAGGGGGTGTCTTTGCTTTCAGGACTGAACTGAATGATTTTTTGACCAAGCAAAAACAACCAAGTCTCCATTGCTCACTCCTTAGAGTCAAGGTCAAGGCTTCTGAAAAAAAAGGAAGGTGCCATCTGCAATAAATAGCAGCACCTTAACTCTGTTCCTATCACTAGAACCTCTCTTTTTAAAGACAGCCCAAGGCAACGGGTTTCAAACCCGAGTTCCCTGAAGAATTACCTGAAGCAGCATTTAAAATGTCAATTCTCAGGCCCTGGCTCCACCCTAGAACCTGTTCATTTTTTTTTCCCACCAGATCCTAATTCTGATTCAGATATGGAAAAATGGGCTGGAAGGTATTGCCTTGCAACATTTAGATTAGTAGAGGGCAATCTAAATTGCTCTCCAGGGTAACACTTTTATCCTGGTGAATTTCAGGGGTTCCTGGAGAGTAGAGAGGGCAGATAAGATGGAGATAAAGAGAATGAGACATGGAGTGAGGGGTTTCAGGCACAGAAGAGTTGGGCAGCTCTCATTTCAACAAAGTAGACTTGAGTTAGGAAACGTCTGAAAGGTCCAGATGAAGGCTGGCCTTGGTTCAACATTGTCCACACCAGCACGCACAGTTCTGGGTCTTTGTTTCAGCATACCCCACGCCTCCCAGTCTTCCCATCTCCTTGAACTCCTGCTTGGACTGCAAAACCCAATGGTAATTGACCTAGGTTCTCCATGCAGAATCATTCTCTCCCTTATCTATCTCCTTGATGTTTTGCAAGACACACACACACACACACACACACACACACACACACATCCT
Source organism: Urocitellus parryii (assembly GCF_045843805.1). Lineage (NCBI taxonomy): Eukaryota > Metazoa > Chordata > Mammalia > Rodentia > Sciuridae > Urocitellus > Urocitellus parryii. Next base: position 114,758,316 of record NC_135536.1, on the reverse strand, counting down.
TGTTTTGCTTTGTAGTTATTTCTTTGCTTCTCTTTCTCTCTCCAATGGTCATTTATCATCGAGGAGCCTGCCAACTCCTTGAGGGCAGTGGTGTGGTCTTGTTCATAATGGAAGCCCCAGCACACAGTGACAGTCCCTGGCACACAGCAGATGCTCTGAAATAGCTGCTGGAGAAAAATTTGACAGAAATGAATTCTGTGGAGCCATTGTGATGTCATGAGAGGAATGATGTGGTGAAATCAGAATTTTAGGAATATTAATCTGTCAACATGAAAGAAGATGGATTTAAATGAAGAAAGCAACTCGTGGTGAGGAGTCAAGAGGGGAGATTATTACTGTAATTTGGACAAAGCTTAAGGTGGGAGCAGGAAAATCATTCCTTGAGATATCACAAAAGAATGTAGAAGGGACTTTGTGGTGAATGAGTTAGCAACATAGGGGACACTCCAACATCAAGACAATTTCTCTGCAACCAGAATAAAAGTGTTACCCTGGAGAGCAAAATGGGGGATGGAGAGGGACAGGGCAATACCCAACCTCTCTCTAGGACATTGACTGCATTATAACAAGCATTTGCAGGTAAAAACAAAAACTCCAAGTTAAAATCTTTAACCCTGATCTTATGTCCAAACTCTGGACTGAATTGTTCTTTCCCTGACAACCAGCTAAAAATACTTCTTCATAGCACAGAGTACTAAAAAGAAGATAAGACCAAGTTGGTGCCCTGCCCAGGGCTGGGCACCAAGGGGATCTCCCATGCAGAATCATGGGCACATGAGTTCAACTGGCCAGCCCTCCCCACAGGAGGTCAGCATAATTGCTTATTCAGTAGTGGCTCCTCTGTTCTGATCACCCAAACTCATTTTCCAGGCCAGGACCTCTGGGAAACCCCTACTGCAGCACTGCAGAGGTTTATAGGAAAGTCCCAGGACTCCCATCTGCTTCCTTGCATTAATTCCAAGGGCTAGGATTTTGTTTTCTAAAGGAATTCAACTATGGTGCCAACAAAAATCTATAGGAATTGAGTAGGACTGTATTTAAATTACATTCATAAAATGTTTATTCTTTTGTATACTGAGACCAGTATACAAGACCCTATTTAGCCCAGCAGCAACTCCATCACTTCCAACTCAATCCAGTCCAAGTATATCAATGTAGCAGAAGACGCAGGTTTCAAAAACTGAGTGAGCTTTGAAAAACATCTTTAGACCCTGCCTGGGCGCCTTCAGCTGTGAAACGAGAGTTGAACAAACTAATTCCTTGGACCCCTCTCAGATAACTACTTATTCCAAATTCCAACAGGCATCCAATGATTGCTTCAGCTACCCAGGTCCAAGTCTTCAATTCACTTACTCCCAAAGAGGTCGTGCGCTGTGCGGTTGGGGGTGGCAAAGGCAGGAAAAGACAGATGCTCTTTTAGTAGACAGTAGTGGAGACTGGGGACAAGGTGCTGGGTGTGGACTGCTTAAAAACTCACTCGATCCGTAAATTCCGGATGCTAAGTGGGCCTGAGAACGCCCTGAAATTCCCTTCCTAAGTCAGAGCTGATATTATTTGAAAGAAAAATAAAAATTAACTTCCAGATCTCTAAAACTGCAAGGTGCAAATTGTGCAAAACTTAATTCTGTACTGTGACAAGGGTCCACAGGTATTTGGGCTTCACTTGAGAAAAAGTCCCAAGCTGGTGTAAACAGCCCAAGCACTTAGGCTCCCAGAGGCGCAGGGTTGCAGGGGTTTAGCAGAGACTGACATAAGGATCAGAGGCTTTCTAGAAAACAGCTTGGCCAAGGCCCCACGCTGAGGCTGGATGAGCCCCAGACGGGAGGAAAGGAGGCTGGGGTGGGGGACGCACCCGCAGCATGTGTATTTGCAGGTCCCCTTCCAACCCGACTTACGGAGCTTCATGCCCCACCCCGAGAACGCCAAGTTTGCCAGTCCCTAGACCTTCGGAGTCAAGAGGGTGGAGGGGTGAGTGCTGGAGCCCAAGCTGAGCAAAACTCCCGGGAAAGGAAAAGAAGGATAGAAGCGGACGCAGCCGTCCCCACGGACCCGGCGCGCACTGGCTCCCCAATCCCGAGTGGGCGCAGTCCCACTGGACCCCAGACACACCCACTGCGCCCGGACGCCCACGCCAATCCCCCTGCAAGCCAGCGGGCACCGGGCTGGGGCAATTGCCAGGCCGGGCCGGGCCGCGCGGGTGGCGCGCAGGGAGCGGGGGGCGCGCGGCTCTGCTCACCTGGCTGTCCGTGTCCCGGAGCGGCCAGAGGCCGCCTAGCCTCACCTCGCCCCCGCGTGGTTCCCGGCGCCGGGCAGCCCCAAGCACCCGCGCATGGACGGCCACCCCCGCGCCGCCCCGCGCCCGCCCTCCACGGGCTCCCGCTATGCCCGGATTCCGTGTCGGGCTGCGCGGGCGGCCAGCGTCTGGGGCGCGCGCCGACAGCTCTGGCTCGGAGTTTGCGATCCGGAGAGCGGGATCCGCGCTCCCTCGATCCCTCCTCCCTCCCCCACTCGCGGCCTCCCGCTGTCATCTGGAGCTGCTCCTGCCGCCCCCTGGCGGCGGCCTCGGGAAGGACTGGCCCCCAATCCACCCCCGCGACCCCACTGGGGGGTCCCCTTAGACCGTGATCGAAGTGGATCTGTGCGCAGCTGGAAAAGAGGCATCATCTGATAGAGGGGAGGACCGTAGACAGAAGTTATGAGGACAGGTCGGTGGCGATTGTGGGAAGGAAAGAGGTCCAAGCTGGCCAGGACCTTCTTAGGGAGGATAGGAAGAGGACAGCAGAGACCAGGAGGTAGGTTAGGGATTAAAGGTGGAAGGTTTTGATTCCCCCTTAATCTTATCCTGAGATTTGTGGGGAGCCATTGAAGGACGGAGGCACACTAGGGACAAGGGCATCCTTGAATTTTGGGACAGTCATTCCTTCTGCAAGAGGATGGGGTTAAAGCTGGACCAGAGCAGAGCAGAGGGTAGTGAAGAAGGACCCCGCTCCCCGACCCCCACCCCGCCCCATACACACACACACACACACACACACACACACACACACACACACACACAATAAGACTGGGCTCCTTCTGAGAGCAAAAGGAAAGGACAAGAACCTCTATATGAAACTGGGATTAACAGACGAAAGATAAAAGCATACTCTTTTACATAAGACAAAACAATTTGGCCTATAACTTCTTAGGGTATTCAAGGCAATAGCTTGCTGCAAAAAATAAAAAAATCACATTTCAATCTGTATTTCCAACCCCTTCTTTTTAATAATTGGGAAATACTGTTCCACAAAGGATATGACCAAAGTTACATAGCTAGTTAATGGCAAAAAAAGAAAAATTAGTAGGGCCCAGTTTCTTCACTCCTAAGGCAGTGCTAAATTCTTCAAATTCAAATCAAGGTGTTTAGAGCTGGGAACGTAGGAAATAGAGTGACTGTGAGAAAATGTCCCTCCTTTCCAAAAGGCGGACAAGAGTGACCCTAAACATTTGAAGAGGTATGGGCGTCTCCATCCTTAAGATGACTCAGCCTGTTTGTTTATTACTACCACTAAAGCCTGCCCACAGGGGATGTTTGGAAAGTGCAGGTGTTATCTGTGCCATAATGAAGGTGGTGGCAAAATGCAGGCTCCTTGTCCCAGAGCCAGGCCACACCAAGCATGGGTGTGGTGGGCTTTGTAGGGGCAGAAGAGCAAACAATGGGAAAGAGAGCCCCAGGAACAAAATAACAAAAGGTAAAAGGGCAACCCAAGAGGTCAAGCCAAAGAAAGAGAACCAACTCCAAGGGCCTGCAGCTTGGGCATGGCTCATGCTGAAAGATTCGTGCTGGCTCAAATGGGATGAAATCATTCCACACTTGATGGAACAGATTTTGATGTGAGGGACCTAGTGAGAGTGGGATTAAATGGATCCTGTAGGCCATGGGTCCCCCAGGTCCAGAGCCAGTGGATGGAACAGATCTTGTAAATTCTGACCAGTTTTTATCATTGAAAACCAGTAAAACCCTCCACAATATTGGAATGGGTTTTCATCCCATTGAATTGTAGACTTAAAAATGATAAATTTTATGGTATGTATATTTTTAAACCACCATTTAAAAAGAAGAAAGCAAAACTAATTTTAAAAACTTGTTTACATTGAATTGATTTATTAATTCATTGAAGAGACATTAATTATAGAGCTTAGTGTGGCATTGGTCCTAGGAGGAAATGTGAAATGGAGAAAGCAGTACAGTCTAAAAGGGGCTTAGGGAAAAGTGAGGTATAGCCAGAAAACCACATTAGTAATGGTAGGTATACGTGGGGAATATGCAGGAACATCTGGGGACTTAGAGGAGCAATCCCTACATCAAGACAGAAAATCTGAGAAGTTTGTGTGAGCTAAGCTGAATCTTAAAGGATGGGGGGAGATCCTCAAATAGGTGTGACATGAACAGAGCTCAGGAGCATAGGATATGAATTTATTTATTTTTAATGAATTTTAGATTTTAAAGTTTCAAAAACATTCCAGAGAATTCCCTTATACCCTGACCATTTTCCCTTAATGTTAACATCTTGTATAATCAAAGTATAATTATTATTGATCAAACTTAATCCAACTGACCTAGGCTGGCTGTTTAGAACTGATTCTGATCCACTTCAAAATTAGCCAAATTATTTTGACCATATTTTGCTTATATGTCATAGAACATTCTCTTTAATTAAAGTCAAGACTATACTTATTCTAGATAGAAATTTACATTACGTAGGAGTATCAGTGAATATTTATGGTAAAATAATAAGTTTTTAATCTTTCAGTCCTGTGATGTATCTACTTTTACCCAAATGTATATGTATAGATGAATCAAATTTTGGGGAGGATTTGATCCTTGTGTATAAATGAAGCTACCATCCTCACCAAAAGGGAGGACAAAGAAGGGTCAAAGCTTCTGATCATAGTCAGAGGCCAGTCCAGGCCTGCCTGACATGTCAATGTCACTTCTATACAGAGTCTTGGGAGGAGAACCACCCTCACATATCTGCAGTGTCTACTCTCACCGGCCCTATATGACAGACAAAACACAGAATCCCTCTGTTATCGGTCAGATCTGGATGTGTAGAAGAGTTGTGTTAACACCTGTTGTCCCAGAATAATTATGCATTAGTTATTAATCGAGGCCTCCTCACTCCATCACCCCAGATGGGGTGGTAAATGATGTGCTTGCCCTGCAGAGGACTCCACCACCCCACCTCACGAAGCCTGCTCTCTGCAGACAGCCACATCCACAGAGTCTTCAGCCACTTCTCTTGTGGTTGCCAGGCCTAAAGCCTGGTGTCCAAACATGGTGAAGGCTCCCCACAGTGTGAGGAAGCACCCACATACAGCCAGGTGCAACTGCCTGGGTTGTCAGAGCAAGCACAATTGAATGTGCACCCAGGCTGCAGGCAGGCAGTGTGGAACCCAGCCCCTCACTTCACTAAGAAGCAGAGCTTGCTCGTGAGAGGAGAGGCTATGCAGAGTTTCCCACATTTATTTGACTATGAATCCTTTTACCACCAGAACATTTCTTGGGGCCAGAGTTTAAAAAATTGCTCTTGGAAAAACCCTGCTTTTGATACACCCTAGTATTTTCATCCAGATGGCACTTCAGGGGGTTCTGTCCTGGCAGGGAAGGAATCCACTATATCATTCCCTACTCTGCTAGCATTTGGAGGTGGAAAGAAAGTAGACATGTTTTCAAACCCCCTAATTTCAGGCTCTAGTTGAGGTACTAGGATCCCTCGAAATGCTTGTAAAATTGTTCCTTTCATTTTTTAGGTTGTAAACTTATGTACACGGAAAAGCCAAGGCAAACTTGTGCCCAATGAATGAGTAATAAGGAGACGAGATGAGCAATGTAAACAAAACCCAAAATGCTCTGAGAGCTGGTGAACTTGCTGCTGTTGTCAATTTAAACTGTTTCTAAGCATCTAGGGGCAAATTTCCTCCCTTGCTTTTTCCCCAGTTATTTTTCTTCCTCCTCCAGAGGACTGGGATGTTGTCCTACAGACTGAGTTCATGCTCCTGCCTACGCCTGGTCCCCTACTTGAACTATAACCCAAACTGAGGCCAGAGAATAAATAATGTGCAGCCACAAGCTCTGAGGACATCAGCAAACTGGTTTCTGGATGGAATGTCACAGATTCCCATGAGGCATCCCAGGGTCGTCAAACACATTTCGGGTTATCTACTTCTCTTTTCCTTTCTTGCTTCACTCTGATTCTCATCCTCTTCCTCTCCCCACATCCAGTCAGAGGAGATAGGAAAGTTCCTGTTACCTGGTACAACAAAACTTTTGGAATTCCAAATATTTAGATTATTTTTCTCTTTCCCCTCTGCACTTACAGCCAAGAAGCATCCTCTGGATCTGAAGCCTCTCCTTTCCAAGAGTAGCAACATTGAGCAGAGAAGGTAATAACACAGTGGCCACTGGACTCACAGTCGAGAACAATGGCCATCTAGGGAATAAATCCATCTGCAAGCTTCTCCTCCTCTCAAATAGGACTGATCAGTCAGTCCCCCATCCACCCATCCAACCTACCTGTGCTGAAGGCAACTACACCTGATTGAAGGGAGAATGAGATATAACACCCAAAGTAAAAAGGGGACATAATGGGAGCGAGACAGTTCTAGACAGAAGGAAGTGACTTAATAAATATCCCGAGGGAAGCAGTCGCCCTGAGTGTCCAGGAGATGCCCAAGGGAGAAATGAGGGAGGCGAGGCAGAAGGGTCATGGGGGTCCGATGTGCCCAGCCTTCTCACTTGACAACCACAGAGACATGGCTCTGACCCATCACAGCAGACACAGGCCACAGGCTAGAGCTCCCAAGCCCCCATTGTCCTGGATGCTGAAGTTAAGGGAGCTCCACGGTTCCCAGAGTGGAAGAACGGGTGGTCCACTTGGGGTAGAGGCTGTCAGCCAACAGATACAGAAGTGTACTGTTCTCTGACAATTGAGAAAGCTGCCCTGGGCAAATCCATTCCACATCAGTGGTGCTGTGGCCATTTTTATGAGTTGTATCATTTTTCAAATGAGCAAGAGGAAGCCTTGAAAGATTTTTAAACAGGGGTTGACATGATCAGATCTGTGTTTTCCCAAAAAGAGAGAGGGGAAAAAAAATCGCCTTTGTTATTAAAAGGGAAGGGGGTAATGCAAAAACACCATTCCACTATTCTCTTGTAATGAAAAAAGTAAATGTAAAATAAAACAAATCCATCATTATAAAGGAATGCCCTCTGTTTGCCTTTCCCCTGCTTCCTGGGAGACTCTCCTAATAAGGTCTTGTCCTTCACCCGCTGCACATGCTTCTGCCTGGTACCTCCTGTGACCGGTTCTGCAAATCTCCAAGACAGCCAGCAGGCTACAGGTTTCGCCAGGAAGCAGTTTCTGTGTTTGAAGCTAATCAGCTTACAGTGTGTTTGAAATTGCTGTTACCTTGAACTCATTGGCAATTTTCCCTCTTTAGCAAACTGGTTAACTTGTTCAATAAATTGATTTTTATAAAGTCTCAGAGATAAGGCATATCTAACCATCGTTGGCCAGACAGAACTTGCATATAAAATCAGGCTACTACGGAAAGGAGAGGCTCCAAGTTCTCCGGTTGACCTTGCTTTACTCACCTTCACGTTGCCTCTCCAGTAGGTGGAGTGCCTACTGAGTGTCGGTTGTGAAGTCTCACCAAGCTTGGCGGCCCAGATTTCTGATTTTAACCCGTTAGTGTTTCCTGTCTGTGGCTCTCTTCATAATGGTGGAACTTTTGCTTGTGAGAAGCGGTTTGGTGTAGTAAAAAGAAGGCTGTCGGTCACTCAACCACTGTACCAGTGTCACCCTCTGGCCATTCCATTATAGAAACCACCAACTCTGGAACTTTAGTCACCTCATCTATAAAATGGAAAGATCATAGTTAACCTGTTGGCAGAAAGGGGACCAGCTCACCCCATCTTTTGAAGCCCTTTCCAGCTCTCAGATCTATGGATCTCTCAGACACTCTGCAATAGGGAAATTAAATGACTCGTTTTGGATCCATCTGGGAAAAGATGACATACACAGAGAAGTATGTGATCCCTTAAAAAAAAATTTTTTTTTCAAAGTGTATTTGAAATAGCTTCTTTCATTCCTGGTAATGTAGAGGATTACCATGCAACTATAGCACCATATCATGGCTTCTGAGAAAACTCCCCACAGCCATTAAGACTGATTGATAGGGCTGTTGTGCTCACTGATTTGGGTAGAACCAAAGAGCACCGTGTAGATGACTCTGAATGGTTCCTGTATTTCTCTTGAATGAGGTGCTATTCCAAAACTAAAGAATCAGTGTCTGTGGCCAGCTTCTTCCTAAGCTCATCTTTCCCTACTGGAATGGAATTCTAGAGGTGAAGAGAACATTTTCTCCTCTTCAGGTAAGGAAAAGAAGGCCCAGGAAAAAATGAGTTGCTTACATTTGCACTATAGTGGTTGATGGGAAACCAGAACCCAGCTGGTTGTCTTTGAGCTATTTCAGTGGGTCCCCTCCCCATGGTCTTCCCCCTCCTAAGTCCATGGGTGGAGAAAACCAGTTCTTCATGCTGACAGAAGTAGGCATTAAAACCACTGAAAGCATCTTAAATTTCAAATATGATGGACAGGAAAGCTGGGCATTTTAGGCCTCACTTGAAACACATTTCATCTAATCAAGGTTTTAGGGTTGTTCCCCCCCACCCTACCCCCGCTTCTTTGCCCCATCTTCCTCGAAGCTTGTCCAGAGACTCAGCCCAACAATATGGACTCAAGTTTCTACTGCTCTCTTGTCATCTCATAACTCATCCTCTCTCCAGAATTCTTCTTCTACCGACCCTAGGTTTGCTCAGGAAGAGTTCTGAGGCCTGAGAAGTATTTCTTCTATGCATCGGAAGGGTCCCACATCCAGCCCCCAGCAGCCTGAGCCCCCAGCCTGAGCCCCAGGGTTGCCTCCTCACCTTACCTCTCCAACACAGTGAGCTGCGCCTGTTCCTGTCTCTGCCATCAAGCGAGCCACTGTGAAGGTGGAAGTCATCAGATGTCCTTGGTAGAGAGCTCTGGAGGAGACTTCCTTATCACCTGGTGTGTGTCAGGGCAGGCTTCCTAGAGCAGAAGGGTAGAAGGAAGGCTGCAGAGTAGAATGGACAGAAAACGAAGCCACGATTCAGAAAAAAAAAAATAATAGCTTCTGGTTTTAATCTGGGTTCCAGCCACGTGACCTTGCACAATCACCTACCTCAGTATCCTCCATGGCAGAGCAGGCACCCTCACTAACTACCCCCTTCGCTCAAGTGGAGAAAAGGGTAGAGGTGCTCCTGTGCCCGCCACCTTCCAGCTCAGCATTCCAGGCTAGGAGAATTTGTCTGTAGGATGGTTCATCCCTCATGTCTGTCTAGCTATGCTGCCACTTTTCTACCGTCTCTTGAATGTTCCGAAGGATGAATTAAGTGTATGGAACGTAGTGGAGAATAAACAGGAGCAAGAACAAGCATGTAGATTAAGATATAAGCTTCTCCTGACCTGGTCCCAGGAGTGGAAAATAACTCACTGGGGAAAACCCACATCAGCCTGATGCAATCAGATATTGTGTGCAGGTCACAGGTGGGCCAGAAGGACCTTTTCTTTTTATTTTCCTTTCTTTCCCTCCCTTCCCTCCCTGTCCTTACTTCCTGCCTCCCTCTCTCTCCCTCCCTCCCTCCTTTTCTCTCTTTCTCTCTCCCAACAGGTGTTGCTGGAGGAGAAAGGAAAGAAACACATTTTCACAAGATTAAGTTTAATTGGGAGGTCAAACTTTTTTTCTTGTCAGCATCTGAAATTCCCTTGATGCTCATAAAAACTATCTTCTGGGTAATTGTTTCATGAAGAGGAGGCATTCAGGTCGTGGAAGGCACATGGGTTTTATAGTCAAGCGAGTGTGCACCTGGATCCTTCCTCTGCTAACTAACTGCATGACTCAGGAAGGGTGACTTTGAAGAATCTGAGCTTTTTTTTCTATTCTCGAATTGAGATAATGATCCTTGAGGTTTTGGCAGTTTCACCATTTCCTCCTCAGGGACAAGGGAGGACTTCACTTTTTTGTTCCCTTGAAATTAAATGTGGCCATGTGCTTCACTTTGGCCAATGGAATGTGACTTATCTTTTTTAAAAAAGATACCTTTTAAAAATTAAAAATGAACAAATAAAACCTAGCAAATGCTCTAAGACTCAGTGTGCAGATAATGATGTTCCCTTTCCACTGGAGCTGGGACTACTGGAAACATTGGTTAGCCTGAGTCTCAGAGGACTCAGATGAGCAAGTCATTCCTTGTTGAAACTTTTGTTGTATTAAACTGCTGAGACTTGACTTTGTTTGTTACTGCAACAAAACCTAGCACACTATGACTGATACAGTGGTTGTTACCATAAAATATGATGACATTTGTAAATGCGACTTGGCAATGCCAAAGTGCTTGGAAAGCTTTGTTATTTCACTATGCAGTGGTTGCTGATTAGGACATCTGAGGTAAGGAGGTGAATTTTTGCATAGGTCAGGTCAGTCACAGAAAGCTGTGCTGAAAGAAGATTTCTGAGATGTCCTAAATTTCATTTTGAAGAGATAAGTTAATCAGTTAATAGTCATGACTAAAAACAACAAGAGACTGTTCCCCCTTCCTAAATATATGAGGAAACCCTGACTTACAAACCTGGCGGCCAACCCGCAGGTGCCACTGCTTCCTGCTTACACATAAGTGTTTTGAACTACTACCTCCAAGCAATCCAGAAGCAACAAGTACTTTTTATGGATTGTCCGATTCTGAAATTGCCCTTGCCCTGCATTATCCAACCTTTTACTGGAGCCAGTGCAAATTCAATGTAAACAATTTATGTTCTCCTTCTCCAAATTCGCCTTATGAAACTGCTTTCTGCTCTTACCAGACATTTTCTCAACTCCTATCTAGCTCTGATGATAGTGGTTGCAGAATTTGTCCCAGGACTTGGTCCTTTTCTGGCTCACATCCATAACTGTTCAATAAGCCCTTTATTTCAGAGGTCCCTTGGTCTCAAGAGCTTGGGTTTACTAGCTATAATTTTACTCCAGACTATTTGTCTCCACCAGGGGCCAGAATCAGGACAATCCTGAAAAATCTCCAACAGTTCTGCCATGGCACCTAAATACCACCTTTGCCTTTGTAGAAGTTCCAGGTAAAGGACCAACCTAGGGGAGGTTAGGGAGACTGGTCAGGCTCTGGAAAGTGGAGGAAACTCAGTAGGGGAGGCTAAAATAAACCTGATTACCACCTGGCTATAGGCCTGTCTGTGTATACCGAGAATAGCTATCATTTGTCATTTTATGGCCTCCAGTTTTTTTATGACCTCAAGTTGAGGATGTGTGGTTCAAAGAGCAGAAGGAGCAAGACAGTCACCAAGGAACCCCAGAGAGTCAGAAACCAGGTAGCATTCAGCAGAACCCTTGAACCATGTTCCAAACATCCTGGCAGGGATGGCTGGACTCCAGTCTTGGAGCCAGGTTGCCTTTTCTAAGAGCCTACAGGCTCCTTCTTCAGTTCCGCTAAGGTTTATGTAAAAACCACAGGATGTGTTGGATGTCCATCACTGTGCTTGATTTGTCTTAATAAAAACAGACTGTCACCTTAAAAAGAAGCCAGATGCTTAATCCCATAATAATAACCATCATCAGAAACCATAGGGCACGGGATAGGAAGGAGACCAGCATGACAGGAAGTCAAAGGAAGATGCTGAAGATGGGGAGGGAGACCAACCCTCAGGGCCAGGGAATGAGACCACCTCTGGTAGGCTGGCAAATTTGTAAGTGTGGCCGGTGTTACGTGCAACTGTGCTTTTCGAGGAGGTAATCAGGAGTAAAATGTCTTGGACACCTGTTGGTCTGTTTGTGGTGGCCTCTGAGTGAACTTGTAGTCTGGCACAGTCTTCTCTGATAGTTATTATCAGGCAATTATGCCTAAGGACCCTTCTTCCCTAACCTCCTGGCTCTGTTGATTTTGTAGGGTTGGCACAAGTGATTCCATTTTGATTCTCACTTGGAGTCAGTGTCAAAACACTTTTGCCACATTTGATCAACAAAAAGGATTAGAATGAGTGGTTCTTAGGCTAAACTTACTTGGAGTCCATTGTTAAGTGTAATCCTATCTGACCTGAAAGTGATCTCTGGCATTTTAAACATAGGGCGAGATTATCTTGTTAGTAGTTGTACTTCTGCAGAATGTTAAGAGGCAACAGTTACAAACTTATGCAATGAAAATAAAAGCAAAACTAACAAGAGTAAAACAAATTCAGTTTGTGTAACTCTATAGCTTCAGTCTTAAAAATTATTTTAATGTGTTTACAAGAAGATATTAAATTAGGCTGATCAAAACAAAATAACAACTTAAGCACATAAAACCCAATAGTGAATTTGCCAGAAAATATGCCATAAGATATTATCATAAGCTTGATTTAAAAAAAAAAAGTGCAGGCTAAATATCTCTGCCAAAAAAAAAAAGGAGCATCCTGCCAAAACTATGTATGTCTAAGCAGTTTATCTTGATGATTTTAAATTAAAATCTGCCTAATCTGTCTTTAGGACACATTCAGAGAGGGCTTTTCTGAAGGCTAGAACTAGAGTCAGTACTCAAAAAATGTTTTGGGTCAGTAATGCGCTGTCAGTAATGGAGATTGCTTTCCAAAAAGTCAGCAATGGGTCAGATACCTGCCTTTTATGTGTCTGGGAAAATCCTAAATACCAGTGGGTATAGGGCAAAGTATAGGTTGACCATTCCCACCCAAGAGATCCTGGATGAGCTATTAGAGTTCCTTCCAACCTGGAACAGGTTCTGTTCTTCTGATGTGGTTTCCTATGAGACTATTCATGTCAAGCCAGGCATGGTGGTGCACACTTGTAATCCCACCCGTTGGGAGACTGGAGCAGGAAGATCATAAGTTTGAGGTTTGCCTGGGAAATTTTGCAAGACCCTGTCTCAAAATTTAAAAAATGAAAAGGGCTGGGGATGCAGCTTAATGATAAAGCACCCTAGATTCAATTCTCAGTAAATAAGACCTAGTCACCTAGAAGCTACCCAAAGTGAGTATTTCTCTCTTTTTTTCAGACTCTAGAGATCCTCATGTAAATAATTTCTAAAAGAACAGTTCTGCAGCCAGAAAATCAATCCCCTAGGTTCTATCAATCCAATTATCAAAAATATAGACCAACAACCAAATTAATACACAAAAGAGTGAATAAAATAATTACATTAAGCTTGGCATGGTGATGCATGCCTGTAATCTCAGTGTTCAGGAGGTTGAGGCAGGAGCATTGAAAGTTTGAGGCCAGAGTAAGTTACTGAGTGACTTAGCAAGAAAGAAAAGTTTATTTTGTGCTCAAAGTTTCAGAGGTTCCATCCCATGGTCAGCCAACTGCATTGCAATGGGTGGGCCTGAAGTGAAGCAGAACATTGGGGCAAAAGGTGTGGTGGAGGAAAGCTACCCAACTCATGGTCGTCAGGTAGCAGAAAAAGAGGGAGTGAGGAGCCAGGGACAATTTATAGTCCCTGAGGATATGCTCCAGTGACACCTCCTCTTGTAGCCATACCCACCTGCCTATAGTTACCATACAAGTCTACTCAAATTATTACTCTATCAAATAGACTAATTCATTGATGAGGTTACCATGAAGATCTTAGCTGACAAGGAAAAAGATAACCAAAAGATGCTAACACAGGGAAGATACAGATGTTAGAATTATCAATGATTTTTAAAGCAGCATTATAATCATACTCCATGAAATAAAGGCAAACAATCTTGAAACAAAGGGGAATATAGAGTATTTCAGCAAAAACAACAATAAAAATGGAAGATACAAAAACAAACCAAATGTAAATTTTCAAAAATAAAACTAACTTGAATAAAATATTCATTAAGTATAAAGGAACTTAAAGATAGATCAGTAGAAATTATCTAATATGAATGACAGAAGAAAAAAATGAGGGAAAAAAAACTATTGGAGCCTCTGAGACTCACAGGAAAATACCAAAAGTTTAATCTTTGTGTCACTAGACTTCCAGAATGAAAGAATTTATAAAAAGTTTTTTTTTAATATGAAGATTAGTTTTTTTAATTAATTAATTTATTTCTTACATAGATGACAATATTGGAATGCATTACATTCATAATAGGAAAAAAGGTTTTGAGTGAGAAATTTTTTTAAAGCAATAATGGTGGGAAAACTGGACACATTTCCCAAAAAGAAAATGAACAAATAGATTAAAGAAAGTCAATGAATCCCCAAAAGAATAAAATCAAAGGAATTTATACATCGTAATCAAACTTGTAAAAGCTAAAAACAAAGTAATATTACTAAAAGCAACTAATGAGAAAGATTCATTTCATGTAGGCAAACACTGATTCGATGACATTTCCCATCAAAAACCATGGAAACTGGAAGGAAGTAAAATAGCATTTTTTAATGTGCTGAAAGAAAGAATTGTCAGTCCAGAATTCCATATCCAGTGAAAATGTCCCCCAGAAATGAAAAGGTAATAAAGATTTATTTATTTGTTTTTTGTTTATTTATTTTGAGACAGAGTCTCGCTGGCCTCCAATTTGTGATCTATCTTTAAATTCATTTATACTCAATGAATATTTTATTCAAGTTAGTTTTATTTTTGAAAATTACATTTGGTTTATTTTTGTATCTTCCACTTTTATTGTTGTTTTTGCTGAAATATCCTATATTCCTTCTTGTTTCAAGACTGTTTGCCTTTATTTCATGGAGTATGATTATAATTGCTGCTTATTAACCCTGGTCTCCCAAGTTACTGGAAATATAAGCTTGTGCTACTGTATCTGGCTAAGACATTTTCAGGTGGAGGGGAAATAGGAGAATTCATTGTCATCAGACCTTTTCTATAGGTAAATTCTTCATAGTAAAGGGAAATTATACCAGAGGAAAACTCATAACAGTATAATAAAAAAAGAGCAACTGATGTGGCAAATATCTGGGAAATGTAATAGAATTTAAATTCTTTAAGATACATGTGACCACTGAAAGCGAAAATTATAACAGTGATGATTGTCTGATGGAATTTTCAATGTATACAAATGCAATACAATGATGACTACACAAAGCAATGATGCCAAAGGTACCTCCATGGTGGTAGGTTTCTACTCACTTGAAATTATAAAATAAAATTATTTATACACTCTGAAAAATTAAGAATACATACTATAATTCCTAAAGCAACTATTAAAATGTTTGTTCAGAAATATAGTAAAAATATCAATTAAAAATTAATATGGAATACAAAAATCATTCCAGTCATTCAAAAGAAAATAAGCGGAAAATGAAAGCAGAAGGAAAAAAACATAAAATAGATAATAAAATAATGATCTAAGTGTAAGCATATCAATTCTTATGTTAAACTAAAATGGTAAAAACATATTAGTTATCTGTTGCAAATTACCACAAACTTAGCCTAAAGCAACATACATTTCGTATCTCATGGTTTCTATGGGTCAGGAATCCCAGCAGGCCTTACGTCAATGCTCTGTCCCAGGGCCTCTCATGAAGCTACAACCAAGATGTTGGCTAAGGCTGATGTCACATTTAAGGATTTAGCTAAGGAAGGATCCAACTCTAAGCTTTGCTTATGTGGTGATTGGGATAATTCAGATTCTTTGGGGCTGATGGACCGAGGGCCTGGGTTCTTAGGTGGTGTTGGCTGGAGGCCACCCTCAGTTCCTTGCCATCTGAGCTTCCCCAACATGGCAGCCAGGTGGGGGGGAGCCTACTGAGAGAGTGTACTAGCAAGATGAAGTTACAACCTTAGGTAGCGTAGCCAAGGAAGTGACATCCCATCACTGTCACCATTTTCTATTGGTTAGAAGCAATTCACAGGATCTGTCCATACTTAAAGAGAAGTGATTAAACAAGGACATAAATTCAAAAAATAAAGATCAATGGGGTCCATTTATCTGGCCACCCGACCTAAAAAGACAGAAATTAAAGAATAACTTTTTAAAAACCACGATTACCTATTACCTAAAAGAAACTCACTTTACTTTAAATGTCATGATATATGTATGATCAAAATTAAAATATGACAAAGATAAACCATATAAACATTAATCAAAAGAAAGCTTGATTGCTATACAATTATTAGACTTCAGAAAAAGGAAAATTACCAGTGATAAAAAGGAAGCGTTGCATGAATGATAAAACCAGTTAACTCACAAAGAAGGCAGGGCAATCCTAAATGTTTGTGTACCAAACAACAAAATTCAATAATACGAAAACCAAAAGCTGACCTAACCAAATGGAGAAATGACAAATCCACCAGTAATGTTGAAGACTTCAAAATTCCTCTTTTAATAATATAAGCAGACAGAAAACCGGCAAAAATATAGAACACCCAACAAACTGAACCTAATTGACATTTATAGACCACCCCACCCAAAGCAGAATATACATTCCTTTCAAGTGTGTATGGAACATTTGGGTCTTCCAATGCAAAAAAATAACTTCCCCAGCCTGTTAGGAAGCAAGGCATGTGACCAGAGAAGTAGTGGGTAGTGAGAGTGGAGTTGGGGGTAGCATTTTCATACTTCATAATCCAGCCAAGGCCCACCCCTCCTAAAGGTCACTGTGGGACCATGAAATGGCTGTTCTCATTTTAATCCAATTGCAACCAGCTTAAACAATTGGGAACAAATTTTATTTGCAGAGAATTGTTTGAGCACGTTTGATCTGATTAGACCTGGAGTGTAGGCTGGTAGGGTCTGGTTTTTAAACACAAAGTCCAATATTTTCTTTCTGTCTGGGAAATACACTTTTAAAAATGTGGTTCATATGAATCACCTTTCCACTTCAGTTTAACTACAAATTGCTTTGAAACTCATCTTTCCTTTAGCCTCTACTTTCTGCACTAGTTTTCTATTTATGCACTAGTGTGTCGTTTGGATAAGTAAATATGATTATGTGTCAGACCAGGTGGTTCCTAGACAGTCAACATCATTCTGAATTCGTTTCCACACTGTCCATCAACCAGAAAGCCTGCAACTACACAACTGATGAATTTCCCTATGCCAAATGATGATTTAGTTCAGAAAAATTTCAAATTGAAAACAAAAGGTTTTTATTGAAAAGTTGTATTCACATCATATAAGGGCTGTTCAGCAGTTCAAGTTGTCACATATTTACCATAAAGGCAGCACTGCCTTGGTGTTCCATGTCCTAGGAGATCAGGAGAAAGCCTTTCTCTTTGAAAATGGGTCTGGTTCCTTGTGAATTATTTTTGATGAAGTAATGCAAATGCATTGTCCCCAGGAAAAAAGAGGTTCCCAAAAAAATATCTTGGTGAGAAGTTCAATATGAAAACATGAAGTTCACTTTTATGCAGGAAAGCTCATCTCCAGATAACTGGGAGAAAAGTAGGTTTGGGCAAATAACCTGGCCTGAATTTGATTAAAACTTAGGACAGTATAGAGTGTAATGAATAATTTTAGTGCCAAAAGTAACCTATAGATCAATCAACATTATAAATTGTATCCTGGATCAATAAAGAGCTTACTTTTGATCTTTTAAAAATATAGACAATAAGGGGCTGGGGTTGTAGGTCAGTGGTAAGAACGCTCACCTGGCATGCGTGAGGCACTGGGTTAGATCCTTTGCACCACATATAAATAAAAATAAAGATATTGTGTCCACCTAAAACTAAAAATCATTTAAAAAAATATAGACAGTCAAAGCCAAGTGCAGTGATACACACCTATAATCCCAGCTACTTGGGAGGCTGAGGCAGGAGGATTACAAGTTCAAGGCCAGCCTAGGTAATTAGTTAGATCCTGCCTCAAGATAAAAAATAAAAAGTATTGGGGATGTAGCTCAGTGGTTGAGCATCCTTGGGATAAATCCCAATACTGAAAACACATACACAGAGTACCTTCATATCCACAGATTCTCATCTGTGGATTTAGCCAACTGTGGCTTGAAAACTTCTGGGAAAAAAATAATTGCATCTGTACTAAATATGTACAGACTTTTTCCCATGTTATTATTACAAAATGATACAGTATAACAACTATTTACATAGCATTTACATTGCATTGGGTATCATAAGTGATCAGGAGAGGATTTAAAGTACATGGGAGGATGTGCATAGGTTCTATACAAACATTGCATCATTATGAGCATTCATGGATTTTGGTCTCCTTAGTACCAAAAAGAGATAAAATGTATGACAATATCTATAATCCATCCATCTTTTATTCTCATTATTAAATAGTTAATAATATATTTGTGAAGTCATCTGGCAATGCTACCAGATTGATCAAAACCGTTTGAGTTGGCTTTCTCCAATTCAGTTGGGAAAGGTTGGAAACCAATCAGTTGCTTCTTAGAGAACCAGTGGTTTCCTTTAGAAATCTGAGGTTCTGAGTGGCTAAGTTCATCTGGGCCTGCCCTGAACCACACTGACTCATACTGAACCACTTAGAACTCTTTCATCTGATTCTGAAACGCAAAAAAGTGGGGACTGCAGGAGCCCAGGTGACCTAGGATCACAGAGTAAAGAGCATGACAAGATGGAGGTATTCTGCCTGTATGCCCTGACACAGGCCGAAACAGAGACAAGATAGCATTCTTTTTTGTCTATTTTGAAACATGGATGAAGATCCCAGAAGAGGTGGGAGGGCATAGAATGGAGGGACCAGGTGAGAAACAAAGGTCTATTGTAATTAAATTGGGAGATTACATGGATGGGGTCATGGTTAGTTTTAAAATCCTATGAAAAAATATTTTATCATAGAACCATAACTTTGGTTAAATAATTTATGTAGTTGATTATATTCTTTTGACAATTCTATTGGATTTCCAATAGCTGGTCCCCCTCCCTGAAACATCTGGAGAACATGTGTACTTCTGTGTCCTGTCCTCCCCATCCCTCCCCTGTCACCACAGAAGGATGACGACGGAGAAGGGAGGGACTCCTCTGCCAGCCAAGGGAAGGCCAGGGAGGCCCCAGGGAAGACACCGCCAAAGTGCCTCATGTTCAGGGCTGCATCCAGCGACTGCCCCTTTCCCACTTCCTGTTGTCATGTGATCAGTGTCAGGACTGTGGCTAAAGTCAGAAAGTCATCACCAGCCCCCTCAACAGACTGACCCTGTTGTTAGTGTGACCCTGTGTCCCTGCGTGTCATGACAGTCCTGGTCTACAACTGATCCCAGTGTCATTATTAATAGTGGCTTCTGTTGCTCAGTTTGGCAACAGATTATATGATCCACCCACTTGGTCCCTGGCTCCTTTGTCCTTCTACCCTTCTCTTTCTGCAACCACAGAGATTTTACCCATTTTTATGATTGAAAAATTCCTTCCTTTGAAGATAACTTCATGATTTTCATCTACTTTTCCTGAGCCCATAATTTCCATGTAGATATTAAAACAATGACCTCAGTGCGGGTAGACGTGACACAGACTGACCCTCCCCATCACCCACTCTTGCACCCACAAAAGTGTCAGCTGGGTATTTATTGAACCCAATCCCAAAACTAAAGAAAGATAGGAAATATTTGTTCTCTGGTTGGAAAATAAAAGTGTATTTGCGCACGCTGCCAGGGTTCCTCTGGAAAGCATCCAGGGATCTTTCCCAA
The DNA here is from genome assembly GCF_045843805.1 of Urocitellus parryii. Classification (NCBI taxonomy): domain Eukaryota; kingdom Metazoa; phylum Chordata; class Mammalia; order Rodentia; family Sciuridae; genus Urocitellus; species Urocitellus parryii. The sequence goes on along the minus strand of NC_135536.1, from coordinate 114,738,663 downwards.
AATTCCATTTCCAGGTGTGTGCTTCTTTAAGGAAATATTGTGCGGCAGGGAAGGAACACGCTGTGCATGGTGCCATTGGCTGTAGGCGTTGCTATGGTAGATGGGCCTTATTAGCACATAGCAAAGGGAAGAGTCACAAGGGAAACACAACATGAACGGGTGGCATGCACACTCCACCACCTGAAGAAGCCATAACAGGTAACAGACATTTCTAGAGTGTGGGCATTGAAGTCTGGCTCTCTAGGCTGCAGACCTGCAGCAAACCAGGCTGGTAGAGAAGAGGTGCTCTGTTCTGGGATTGGGGAACAAGTCCATATTTCTGCTGGGTTCCGGAGCTCCGCTACAGCCTGTTTTGCTCCAATCTTAACCCTAGAGAGAACTGGGTTCCTGCTTCTTTTGGGAGCCTGAGAAGCTTGGCCATCTGGCAGTTGGAGTGTCAATGGTTACAAAGGAGACAAGCCAGAAGCTGTGGTTGACAGAGGCCGACACGGCAGCCCCTGGAGATGGGCAGCTTGTTCAGAGTGAAAGCTTGGGCTGATTCATAAATTGCACCCGTGAGGAGAAGAGGGACCAAGTCCCGTGGGAATTTCTGTACCAGTGTGCACATATTCACCCAGCGTGCACAATGCTAGATATTGTTCAGCTCAGATGGCAAAGCAGATTAGAAGAGGGAGTCTGTCTTGGGTCAGATGTCCCCAAACACAGACTCTGGGATGGAAATTCTGGAAGATATGATTTACTTAGGAGGCAATCTCAGAAAGCAAGCCCAGGAGCGGGCAGTTGAAATGGGGAAGGGGGATAGTTGTTAAAGGGTGTGCTAGGGAGTGGATTACTGCTGTGGGCAATGGAGGACCCTCTAGAAAATTCTGGAACATGCCTCAACATTGCCTGTGAGGGGGTGGAGGAGGAGTTTTTATCCACCAACTCCTGCCCCTCCTGGTATAGGACGCCCCCTACATCCTAAATTTCTGGCATCCTGGCCTGAAAAACCCTTTCCAGGTGACCTCTGGGGTGGGCCAGGAGATACAATTAGAGAATAAGAGTGTCTCTGAAGAGAGTTCCAGTCTCCCTTCTGGAAGAGGAGAGAGAGAAGGCAGTAAGAGAAAAGTGAGGCTGGGAGTTTGGTCTAAATCAAAGTCCAGAAATACAGCCTGAGATGCATTTAGCTCAGCCATAGAGCCTAGCATGTGTGAGGCTCTGGGTTCACTCCTCAGTTCTGGGGGTGGGGGAGTCTAAACCTAGGTTTCCAGGGATGGGGTGCTTCCCCCTTCCCTCCTCCTCCACTCATACACCTGCTCCCTCCTGCCCACCCACACTACACACCCAGTTATAGGGGTGGACAGCTTTTTTTCGATACTGATAGACACAGAAAAGACCATTTATGGTAGCCACATACAGAATTTTAGACAGGGAATCCTAAAATAATTCCACTAGGGCTTCAATTTGTAGGCTGCTTTCATTGGGGGCAGTGTAATCCAGTGGCTAGAAGAAGGTCCAGTTCCTCCCTTGTGTTATAACTGTGTAAATTTAGATGAGTTGTTTCTTCTTCTTCTCCTTCTTGTTTTTTGGGGTACTGGGGATGGAACCCAGGTCTTGCATGCTAGGCAAGTGCTCTACCACTGAGCTTTACCTCTGATCATCTTTTTATGTTGAAGTTTCCTTACCTAAAGGGTAAAACAATAGCAAACTTTCCATTGGCTTGTGTGAGAATCAATGAGACAATGCGTTTACCATAGCATCTGGCACACAGTCAATACACAATACGTTCTAGCTATTATTATTTCTCACTCGTTCAACAAATATTTATTCAGTCTCTTCCACATGCCAAGCCTTATTTCAGATACCAGTGTAAATCAGTGAACAATACAGATTTCATTATTGACATGTAATTTAGATTCTATGGCCTTAGAGATAGATAATGAACAAATTAGTAACTATTATAATTTCAAGTAACTTATATGTAAAAAATTTATGAAAAACTACATAATGTGAAAAAGTAAGAATGCAAAGATCCTGGGGAGAGCATTCTAGGCAGCAGGTACAGAAGACGTAAAAGCCACCAGGTGAGAATAAAGCTAATGGGTTGAAAAACATAAGAAGGTCAGTGTAGTGAGAAACAGGAGGGCACTGGAGAGAGGGTGACAGTGAGAGGCAGATGAGGTGGGGCCACCTGAGTCATTTAGGTTTCATTCTAAGTTTTGAATAGTGTTGACAGGATTTGGTTGGCTTTTTAAAAATATCATTTGAGAGTCAATGGCGAGAATAGACTGGGGGAGGGTTGGCAGAAGAAGCACAGGAAAATGAGTTGTGAGGCTATTGGATATGCAGATAGGAAGTGACCAGTGGATGAGGCAAGATGGAGTTGCTGGCAACCTTGGAAATTTCTGCATGACTGTGGAGACTCAAGCCTGATGGATGTGGGTGAAGAGAGGAACAGGAGGAGACGTAAAGAGGGCAGCAGTTTGTTGAGGTGTTTCTCTATGAAGAGAGAAAAATAAAGTTCTAGGTGAAGGAGGGAGTAAGGTGGTCAGGGAGAGAGTCGTGTACTTGTTCATTCACTTTGTAATATAATAATGGATGCCACCCCATGTTGGTATGCCAATGGGGTGGAGCATTCGAAATGGGAAAATCGAAACAAGAAAGATGTCAAGTCCTTAAAAAGAGGGTCAAAACACCTGTGCATAGATGGCAGGTTGCCCTGCACTGAGGAAGCAACAGGTCATCTCTTACAACAGGAAGAGATACAGAGGATAGAAATACAGATGCACAATACACTCCTGGATGCTTAGGAAAATGGCTATTTCTCTCTAGAAGAATTCCAAACATTCAACTGAAGCATCTATTAAATGGTTCAGCTGCAGATTAAGGGTTTGTACTGCCTGCAAGTAATGATTTGGGGTTCACAGTCAACCCAGGAGGGTAAAAGTCGGGGTTGTGTGGTCAGAAGTGGTATTCTTTACAAACTATGTAGGTCTTCAGTAAAGGTTGGGTTGACTTGGATTATAAGAAACTCAAATAGTTTGTTGACAATCTCCTTAAAAGACATATGCAGTTGGTGCAGAAAACCATCATTCTAGGGGGTGCATACAGCACCCACAGTCAGTATTTTAAGTTTTCTGAGAGGATCTGTCTGAAGATGGGAAACAGGTAAAGGTAGAGCTATCCACCACTGAGAGCTGGGATTGGTCACTAACGTGGCCTCTGTTGGGCAAGATGACCTCCTCTTAGCCCTGTACTCATCCCCCTGGGTTAGACTGCAGGTGACCTGAAGGAGGAGGTTGTGGCTTAGTCAGTACTCAGTGGCCTTCCTCTACTGCTCCAGGCTCAGCCAGTGTGCATCAGAGCCAACAGTGATGGGGCCTGCTCTCACGGTCCTCAGAGATGGACAGCAGTTTCCCTAGATGTTAAAGGAGCCCTTTGCACATCATGTTCTCTTATAGGCTTCTCACTGACACCTGAAGCCTGAACCCCTCAATACCTCTGATACAAAGTCTTCTGGAGTTAACCATGAGGAAAAGCTTCCATATTAAATGTATACAATTAGATAACTGTATACATCTAATATACAAATTAGATGTATATTCCCTTCCTGCAATAGTTAAGTGTAGGATTTTTTTATTTTCCTACAAAGATTATTATAGCTTTTCTAAAAGTCCTAAGTCAGTTTATCAATCATACAGAGGCAAAAGAACATGTTCCGTGTTTTTTGTTTTGTTTTGTTTTGACGTTGGACCTGAAGGCACTTATAACAACCTCTGATAACCCTCCATCCTAATACACAGTGGGGTAGAAAGATTTTATTCACCTACCTGTCCCCTTCCCTGGTGCCTCCCTCACCATGGACACTCTCTCCTGTTTTCACCTTGAGCTCTCTAGTCACCTAGATATTCCTGCTCCTCAAGTCAAAAGTCTATAAGATAATCAAATCTTCCAGACTTCCAAAAGTGTCTTTGTGTGTGTGTGTGTGTGTGTGTGTGTGTGTGTTGCTGAGGATTGTATCCAGGACCTCACACATACCAGGCAAGCACTCCACCACTGAGCCACATCCCCAGCCCAAGAATGTTCTCTTCTTAGCATGACTCCTGTGCTCATCTTCTTATGACTCCTGTCCTCCCTCTCATCTTCCCAGTGATGTCTGTAGAAGGGGTCAAGGGTGGAAAAATAGACCCTTTCTGTGGGGGCAGCCTCCACCTATGAGTAGCTGTCTGGGAACCCTGAACTTAGTACATGAAAAAAATTCTTATTACAATAAAACTTGTTTTTCTCTCTGGGATGATTCAGAAAGGACATGCTTCAGAGCTATTCTGCATCCCAGGTGGTAAATGCAGTTAGGGAAAGAGATCAGGAGTGAGGAGGATCCCCAAACTTTTATTAAGGTGCTCTTGGGGAGCAAAATCAACACATCAGGTTACAAACCTTACTTTGCAGAAGCTCATAATAGGCCACAGCAAGACTCTGTGTTAATTAATTAACTAATTAACATATATAAAGAAGAAATGTGTGAAAACCAAGTTGAAGTAGGTGAACTTGGCATCGAGGAAGAGCACAGGCAACCTCAGCTTACCACTGTCACCTTTTGGCTGGCTCAGGAACTAAAGTGTATCTATATCTGTGGAGTCCTGAGCATCAACCACTACTAGATCAAAACACTCCTCCTTTTCCTCTGCTTCCAAGACTGAGATTAGGGTGCACCCAGGAGTGAGGAGCCTGGTACATGGAAGCAAACATTCATGAGATGGGGCGTGCATCAGACAGGAACACCAGACATGGGTCAACAGAGCTATCCACACTCAAGTAAACACCTTTCTTTAACCCCACATTTTACCAACCACAGTGAAGAGGGATCTGAACATTAAGGTTCGGGCCCTGTCCTATAGCTTGAGTGATTTAGTTGTGTCAGGGACCCCCAGGACCACCCCAGGTTCAGCCATTTGTCAAGCATATAGTCATAAAATTATTGTGAATGAGTACAAAGCAAAATCAGAAAAGGGAAAAGGCACATGGGGAGTGATCCAGAGGACACCAAGAGCAAGCCCCCATATGCTCTCCCAGTGGAGTCACACAGGACAACATTATTCCTCCTACACATGTGAAAGCTTTCTACCAGGGGCACTCAACAGAGACTCAATGTTGGGGTTGTACTAGGGATTAGTCACATAGGTACCCTTTGCCTAACAGGAACCAAAATCCCAGACTCTCAGAAGGAAAGGTGCTCAGCACGAACCACACTGTTTATAGAAACAGCATAGGCACCATGAGCAACCCTTAGTATTGATGAAGGTTTTGTGACAGTTTTGAACTGTTTATAAACCAATTTCCCACAGACTAGCCAAAGGACAATTTTTCAAGTGGGTCTTTCTAGGCATGGCGTTTCAAGCAGCTATGTGAACTCCCTTCTGCACAGATGCAAAAGGTTAACATTATGTTATCCGTATAGTGACACTGTAAAGTTCTCATTCATAAGCACAGTTTCAAGTATTAACAAATCCTTTGTTCTCTTCTTGATGTCTTAAGATAAAGCACTCCTCCAAATATTGATATGGATATTTTTTTTCCTACCAAGAGGATCACATGTATGACTACCATGAAGATTCTAGGGCCCTGAGTTGGCAAAACAGATCATACCCCTACCCACCACCCACCTCCACCTTCTGCCACCACATTGCATCATCGACTTTCCCTGAATTGGCCTTTGATTCAGCCTATTTGATATGGAGGGCTAAATATTACCCAATAAATAGTCCTTTTCTCACTTGCCCTTGTCTAAGCCAGAATGGACCAGCATAGACTCCCCAACCCCTAGTTCCCAGACCTGGAAGGGTTCACACCCATAAGCCTGGAGAATTATTTGAGGGGTCTTTTGGAGGCAGCACAGAGAGGAGCCCCCCCTTCTGAGTCACTGGGCACCTCCCCTTGCAACCTCCTCTCTCCTTGCTCCACTATCAACCTCCACCTCCTTCCACAGTTGGGACATGAGTGACTTACCTTTGCTTTTCAGAAGCAAACTCTCATCCTAGCTCAGGCTGGATCAAAGTGAAATGTTCTTCAGACATTTATTCAATAATCCTGTGATACATGAACTTCACCACCCTGAAGTCAATTTTGAATCCATGCAAAGGTCCTGACTCAGTTGCTCTTCAACCCAGGGAAATCCAAATCCTCAACTCTTTTTCACATAGTAATGACTTTGTCTAGTTTATTTGTCTTTTTTCAAAGGACAGAGTTTAGGGAAACTGTGAGGGGAAATTGTGTCTAAATAGTTCAATTGGTTCATTCACTGAAGCCAGATTTGGGTGTCCTTTTCACATCCAGAACATTACTCCAGTGGGAATTCCCCTTCTGGGATCTTTTCCCCTCCAAATTTAGAATCTGGGCTGTCTCTGTGTGGGGCTGGAGATATTTCAAGACAAATGACATCATGAAGACCCACAGAAACAGATGTTCAGACTTTCTGTGCCCCGTGAATTCAGTTTCGTGCCGTCTACTGGAATGGAAACTCTCCAGGCCAGCCATTTCTAAGATGAATGGGTGGGAATGCCTGCTTTCATTTCATTAAATGAGAAGGACCTGGGCTGTTACCAAAGCGATGTAGAAATGGGGATGGAGAGCTAGCTCTTGAACCCACAGCAGGTAAGGACTCCAGCTCCACTGAGATTTGTAAGTGAGATGCTGAAATTATTTTTCCACTCCATTCCCTCTCCTCTACCTCCAGAAAGGCATGAGATATTTTTAGCGGGAAAAATTAATGTCCCATAAAAAATGATCATAAAAATACCATGCTGGGGACAGGGCACCTTCCCATCAGTTTCCAAGAGATCCCTGGAGTGACCATTAAATAGAATCTGAAGTCAATATGGAGAACCCCATAGGCACAAGCCAACACTGGTCTGAAAAGAGCTGGGAAAAGGAATAGAAAGAAGAAACTGACCAAAAGAACTCCGTGTGTGATTAAGGGGAGTGTGGGCTGGGTGCAGATTCACAAAGCACTTGCTCCACCTCTTCTGTAATCTCAGGACATGACCTCTCCAGGCACATCTTTTCTGACCTTTCTGGGGCGCTGGACACATTCTCCCTGCCCTTGGCCTCTGTGGAACTATCCTATCTTCATAGGACAGTTGTGCTGCGAGCTGAGGCACTTTTATTCAGGCCCAAACCTGAGCCCCCTGTCCTCCGACTTCTCTCTCTTACACCCGCATCCAGTCTGTCAGCAAAGCCTGCGGGCTCAGCTTCCCAAAATGTCTGGAGGTCTGATGGCTTCCCCACCTGCATTGCCCCAGCCTGGCCCTCGCCCCCACCCCCACCCCCACCCCCCATGGGTCTCCTGGTGGTTGACTGAGCCTCCTGCCTCTTCCCTGGCTTTGCTCCTACCCCTCACACCATGGCTCTCCAGACAGCACTTAAGACTGACTGATACTGTTAAAATGAAGGTGAAATGATGTCAGTCTCTGATTAAAGACTTCCAATGCTTTGTGGAAGGGAAACCAAAGTCCTCAGGAAGGCCTGCGAGCCTCACTCCTCGTTTCCTCATTCACCACTCGTTTGTGGTTGAGACCTGCACAGGCTCCATGCTGGGTCTCACACTCACCAGCCCCACTCTTGTCTCCTGACCTTTGCCTTGCTGTTCCTTCCACCAGAAATGCACGTCCCTCAGATGCCCTCTCTTGGCCACTCACTCCTTCACTTCCTGCGGGTCTTTACCCGAATGCCATTTCCTTGGCCTCTCCAGCCAAAGCTGCACATTTTAGGTGTTTTTCATTCCTTTCTTCATCTCTCTCCTAGCACCTAGCACCATCTAAACTACTACAGAGTAAACTCTCTTATCATTTATTTCCTACCTCCCCTCCAGAAGGTACACTCTTGAAAGGCGTGGCTCTGTGGGGCGTGGCTCCTGGGGGGGCGGGGTGGCTCCTTGAGGGCGTGGCTCCTGGGGGGGCGGGGGCTCCTTGAGGGCGTGGCTCCACGAGAGTGAGGTTCCCGGAGAGCAAGGCTCCTCCCCGTTCTTGCTTTCGCGCTGCACCTCCAGCAGAATCTGTTATTGAATAGAGACTGAATGAATGGCTAAAATCCACAAGGCTGCTGGCTTCCCTACTCTAAGCAGGGCGCCACTCAGTGTCCCAGGTCCCAGCTCAGAGAGCTGTTTGACGCCTGCCTCCCCTGAGCCCTCTCATCTAATCAGATATTCAATTGCTGTACTTCTTCTTCCACCATGGATCTGACCTCTGGGAAACTCCATGGTGGGCCAAGGTCACAGTCAGGAAAAACATGACAAATCTCTCAAAGCCAATCAAGGCAAGTGACTTTGACAAACTCTGAGCCTCTGATTATGCTTTTGTAGAGTGGGCTCCATCAAACCGACTCCTCTTCAGTCCTTGCGAAAAGCAAGAGAGGTGACCTGTCAGTGACATTTTCCCAGGTGATGACATTAGGCAGGTGCTCTGTGAACACACTTCCCTCCCCCACCGCATTTGTGCCTTCCCCCAGCCTCCAGTGGCTCCCTTCACAGAGCAACATACCTCCTCCAGGGGTACATGATTTCTTCAGATTAAATCCTGGTTCCAAATTCTTCACACCCACTGTCAAGGTGGAATATTTCATCCAATGCAGACACACAGAGACAATCACACTAAATGAAATCATAGCACTTGGTGGCCCAAGTCCCCAGAGAACTATGAGGGGCCAGTTCATCAACTGGACCGAGCTTCTTGGAGACCTCCAGGCCCCACAGGCTCTTCCCTATCTCTGAGTCACTGTGAAAGCTGACCCCAAGTCTTCACCTCTTCTCCCCTTCTCCCATCAAATAACAATGCACCCCTGAAGACCCTCACTGAAGGTAGGCCCTCCCCTGGAAAGCCCACTGTGACCCTCCCCAAAGTGGGCTTAGCCCACCTGTACACTATACTGAGATCATACACACTGTGGCACCAACTATGCTGAGTTGTCCTTGGCTGCTTAGACATCTGTTTCCCTACCTAGAATGGTGAGCAGGAGCCATGTCCTATTCATCTGGTGAACTCTATGCCTAACATGAATATTGGGCACATAGAGGTTCAGGATCAACTTTTGAATGAATGAGCAGGTGAATTGGCAGAAGAGTGGATGAGTGGATACCTATATGAAGAAATGAAGCACTCCTCCAGCCCAAGTGGAGCTCTGAAGTGCCCGTGTGAGAGGTGGGGAAAGAAAGCATGCCTGTCGGGAACAGACCCACATGCCTCTGGCCTCTGTCTTGGGTCCTTTCCTCTTTTCCCTGCACACACGTGTTCTCTCTGAGCTGCCTCGCCCAGCCATTGGCTTCCATTCCCATCCAAGCGTCATTGATTCCCACAGCAATGATCCTGAATTCTGGGCCAAAGTTTAAGACAAGCTTTTCCAAAAATATGTTTTTTTTGCCTGTGGCTTTTCCATTTGAATTTTTATAGCTACTGTTTCCTCCATGAGATGGCTGGTCTCTCTGGATTTTGGAAGTGTTTACCTTCCAGGAACACGCAACTTTTCTCTATGCATCGAGTGTGTATGGGGTACCCTCCAAAACTCTTCCTGTGAGAAGCAACTCCTGCTGCATCCTGTTCTAAATAGACTGAGAGGCTGGGGATGTAGCTCAGTGGTGTACAGAGCTTACCTAGCATGAACAAATCCAATCTCCAGTGCACCCCACACACACACCCACAGAGGAATTTGAAGGAAAATGTATCCCCTGTTGCCATAGAGACATGGTGTTTTACAGTGACAGAGGAAGAGAAGCAAAGTTATATTCACTTGCCTTGCAATATGGTAAAAAAATGCAAATACTCAGCCTGGGCATGTAAGGCTGGTATGGGGAACTTCTGGCCTCTATCTCCTAGCTCAGGGTTCTCCCAACCTTTGGCAAATGTGACAAACTGTGATTGCATTAACAAAGAAAGATTTTTATCAGCCAGGTATCACCCAGTCTGGAAATCACCCAGAGCCAGTTGGAAGGCACAAGGGTGGTGAGACATTTTACAAGCATGCTCTGGTTGTTCTACTCCATGAATCAGAATTCACTTGGGCTTCTTCCCTTTCAAATCAGCTCTTTCTGAAATGCCTGTCGATTCTCCAGAACCTGTGCTAAGTTTTCAAGGAAGTCTTTTGCTTTCCTCTCTTGTTTTATACTGTCGACTGAAGTCATAAAGTTATAAGACATGAGAGAGGGAAAGACCCTGAGAGATCATCTGGTCTAACCTCCTCGTTTTACAGGCAAGAAAACTGTCAGAGTGACTTTAATTTTGTATTTTATGAGGCCTATTTGTGTTGACATGATTGATTGCTCTGCTTTGGAGACTGAAGATTTGCAAAGGGAAGCATTAAAAAGTCTCAGTGCACTTCCTGATGAGAGGGTGAAGAGGTGGCAGCTCTCCTGTTCTAATTTCCTATGCCACACCCTCCACAGGATTTAAAGCAAAATCTTGCTACAAGTCTTAAGCCTTCCGGGTTGGAGTAGCTGCAGCTGTAGGACAATGCTACTCCTCTTAGGAGAATATGGACTGATATGAGGTCACTTCCTGCCAACATTAAGTCCTGGAGACCACTGAAGCAATATCATATTCAAGCCAGTTCATAGCCTCCACTGTTTGCAGAGATAGTTCCTTGCAGGGGTTCTGGATGGTTGGGTTTCTTTAAATAGATCTCATCCTGCACACTGTAGCCTTGCAGTCTCCCTCCTATATTGAGTAGTTACTAAGTGTTAACAAAAACTGTTCTTTGACCGCAAGACATGGTTTGGTATAGGAGTCAGGTACACCTTTGGCTCTTATGCAAGAAGCTGGTGGCCTGAAACTTGGAATCATTCTGGATAAGACACAAAATTCAGAGCTAGGAAAACAAAATTGAAAGCTGTTTGGAGAGCCAAAGGATAATATCAGGAATGGAAAACTGGTTTCACATCAGTCTGGGATTGCCTACCTAGAGTACTGTCCTTAGAAGGGCCACAAGACTGTCAGTGGAAGGAATACCATTATGGATTAGGGATGCCAGCATTAGACCCAGGATGGGGAGGGGCGGGTCGGCAAGCATACTATGTCTTTTCTTTTTCTTTTCAATTTAACATCGTTTTACCCAAGAATGACATACACACAATTTTAAAAGTTGAATAGGGTTTCCAAGGTTTTTAATGCAAAACAGCAGGCCTGGTCCATAATCTTGCCAGCAGGCTCTCTCTCCTCATTGAAGAAACCATGTTAACAATAAACTTTGGTTAGAGAATGCTGTGGAAATATTAAAATATGAAGATTATTCTGTGAAAAATTATGGGTGATTTGAGAGTAAAAGCAAGGAGCCATTGGCACCAGTTAGAATATATTGCAAATATAATATAAACCCCCTTTTGTAATCCATCCAGAATGGCATGGATTGAATAGATTGAAAAGGGTGAACTGAATGGTAAACACTATTCAACCACCAGAACAAAGCCCTGTACTGAACCCCTATCATTGAGAGAATGGTGGGGGGTGGGGGGTGGAGGTGTCAATCCCAGTAGCTGGGCAAGTAGGAATGAATAAAGTACCTGGCATCAGAAATCCTATTGTCACAGCTCAGGTAAAGAATCCAGTAGTTACAAAAATGGTGATGTAAATGGATAATTATGATTGTAATGCATTCCACTATTGTCATGTATGTAAGAAATTTTTTAAAGGTTTAAAAAAATAAAATTTACCTATTGATGCTCTCAAAAAAAAATCCAGTATCCTAAAATGGGGAATAAAACTTTGCTGAACCAGGCAGCAGGCAGGACCATCACAGAGAACAGATGTGAGATGTCCTGAAAAACACACTCTAATTTTATTCAAGAAAATAGAAAAAGAGCAAAAACTTCCTAGCTCATTTTAATATCCTAAGAGGACTTGGATAAAACTGATAAGAAAAATACATACAGACATGTATGTATATATTTATATATACATATGTATTCATATTTTAGATGAAACTTGCCTTTATGCATATTATGTTTAGTTACAAAAATGAAATAAAAAATATTCCATAAATAGTAGTTAGATAAATCCAACAGAATACTTAAAAAAATGGATAGATGCTTGTTATCTCCTGCCATTTTGGTTTGTTTGCTACATTTAATTCAGCCTTGATGGTGGAGCCAGCCCAGGTGCAGGAACCCAGAAGCAACCTGGGTGTCTGTGAGAGGGATGACTCTCAATGATTGTCACTTCCTTAACAATCCAGATTTCCGCCCCCCTACCCCACCCCACCCCAATCCCTGTGTGGTATGTGTGGTGGCAGAGAGGACTGACCACAATATTCAGGATCATCTGGTTTTCCTTTTCTATTCCTTAATATGGTGAATTACATCCTTTGATTTTTCAAATGTTATGCCAATCTTATATTCAGGGATGAAATCCCCATGGTCATGATGTATTATCTTTTTATATGTCACTGGATTTGGTTCACTAAGATACTGTAAAGGATTTGTGTGTCTGTTCATGAGGGGTTTTAGAATGGGGTTTTCTTCCTTATATAGTTCCTGGTTTTGGTATCAGTCATGTTGAACTTAAGAATGAGTTGGGAAATAGTTAATCTTCAATTTTCTGGGAGAGTTTGTGAACAATTAATATTATTTATTTCTTAAATATTTGATAGTTTACTACTGATGCCATCCAAGCCTGGAGTTTTTCCTCATGGGAAGGATTTTAAGTAAAAGGTCAGTTCCTTTCATGGATATGGGAGTATTTGGCCAACCTATTTCTTCCTGAATGAGCTTTGGCACTTTGTGTGATTCAACCAACTGGTTCATTTCATCTAAGTTGCTTAATTTGTGTGAGTAGAGTTGTTCTTAGTATTCCCTTGTTATCCTTTTAATGTATGTTGAAATTGTAATTATGCTACTTCCTGTTCCTTAACACTGGAAAATTAAATATTTATCAATTTTAACCAATCTGACTACAGATTAATCAATTTTATTAATTTTTTTAAAGCAAGTGCTTGGGTTCTCATTGGTTTGAGGGGCCTATTGTACCACTGATCCTGAACTCCAAAACAAACCCCAGAGCTCCTAAAAGGATGAAGCTTATTAACTAAATGAAAGTCAAGACTGAATTAAATGTAGCAAACAACCAAAATGGCAGGAGATAACAAGCATCTATCCATGATGTGTTTCTTTTTAAGTATTCTGTTGGATTTATCTAACTACTATTTATGGAGTATTTTCTATTTCATTTTTATAACTAAACATAACATACATAAAGGCAAGTTTCATCTATAAATATGAATAAATATGTACATATAAATATATACATACATATCTGTATGTATTTTTCTCATCAGTTTTATCTAAGTCCTCTTAGGATATTAAAATGAGCTAGAAAATGTTTGTTCTTTTCCTATTTTCTTGAGTAAGATTAGAGTGTGTTTTTCAATCTTTTTAGTTTTTCATTATATCATCTTCCCCCTGGAGACTTTTAAAATATATTTTATTTCTAATTGCCTCAACATAAAATTTTAATATTATAGATATACTGTATATCTTGGAGGGTCACAGACTATTTTAATATCTGAGGTTTTTTTGTTCCCTCCCACAAAGGATAATTTAATCATTTAGTAATTTAATCATTTTGCATTTTGCAACTCCTTTCAGTCTCATCAAGTTTGTACAGTGTTTATTATGTGCAGTGTATATTTTGCTCTTTTGAGTGGAGCTCTCTGTTTCCTGATGTGACCTCACCTGGAAAGCTTTCTGGGCTGCGATTTTTTGAAGAGGAAAGCTTTGATTGCCATTTCACCTTTTTAATGCTTGCTGGTCTATTTGATATTTATACATACTTTTTTTACCCACTGAACACTTAATTTTTATCCCAGCAATACAGAGCTCTTCTTCAGCCAGGACACATCAGTATGGCCTCCTGGCTCCTGGCAGTAGCCTTTCTGGTGTAGGTCAGGTGTGCATCTTAATTAATAACGCCCGAGCTCTACCTTTCCCTGAATCATTTAAATACTACCTTCTAGAATAAAATCGATCTATTCTAAGGTTGCAAACACATTAAAATACATTTATTAACAATATTCTTTTATTATTTTTAGATTTATTATTCATCTGCCACTTACTTCCCTTTAATCATTTTGCATTTTATTTACATGTTCTCTCCTTTATCTAGACCAGTCTTTCAAGAAGACTATTTTGTTATCTTTTTCCAACTTTGAATTTTGCTGATCTATATTATCATTTGTTTTAAGAGATTTTTGTTGTTGTTAAATTCTGTCCTTAATATGTTCTCCTTTCTAATTTGTTACTTTGTTCTAATTTCCCCCTTCATCTGGAATTAAACACTTAGTTCATTTGTTTCCAATCTTTTTTTTATTCCTGATAAATTTGCTTACTGTTATAGTTTAGATATGAGGTGTCCCCTGGCCCCCCAACTAAAACTCCTATGTGGACAATACAAGAAAGTTTAGAGGCAAAATGATTAGGTTATGAGAACTGTAACCTAATCAATGCATTAATTCCCTGATGGGGATTACCTAGATAGCTGTGGGCCAGTTTGATGTGGCTGGAGGACATAGGTCCCTGGGGACATGCTCTTGGGGCATATACTTTGCCTGTGTTGAGTAGAGCTCTCTCTGTTTCCTGATGTGGTGTCTTGAGCTGCTTCCCTCCACCACACTCTTGCAACATGATGATCAACCTCACCTTGAGCCCCAAGGAATGGAGTAGGCCATCTATGGACAGAGACCTCTAAAACCGTGACCCCCAAATAAACTTTTCTTCCTCTAATTGTTCTTGTCAGGTCTTTTGGTCACAGCAATGAAAGAGCTGACTAAACCCCTTACATTTATAAACTTCCCTCTAAGTACTGTTTTGGTTGTGTCAATAAATTTTGGCTTAATATGCTTTCAATTTATTCTGTTTTCTATAATATATTCATGGATTATTTTTTAATCTGAATATTATCTAATTGTATACTATTTCATATCCAGACTTGTGGGAGTTTAAAAAGTTATTATCAAGAGCTGTGAAGAGGAATGGATTTTGTCCTACTTGAAGGTTAACAAGTTAACCAGCCTCAATTTTGAAAAAAAAGAAAAAATTTGCAGAGAACTCCTTGAGACTCCTGGATCAGAGTCAAAGGAATTAGCACTTAATTTTCTCGTTGGTTCCCCTCGCCTCCCCAATCCCCGTGAGATGACATGAAAATAGAAGAGAGACTATTAGAGAAGAGGAAAGGGATAGGGGAAGGAAAGTGGGGAGAGGAGGGCAAGGGAGGGTAATGGGGTGTGGGTGTGATCTAATGCATCTATGGATACAGGAGAAGGCTGCAAGCAGCTGTCAGTCACAGCTGAGGGACCCTGAGCTTAGGCAACTCCAATTTATTCCAAGGAGGCTATGAGCCAACACACTCAACTCTTGCTCCAGAGGAAATGACATCTTCATTTTACTGGACAGCAAACAAACCTGATCTCTGCCACAGAGGGAGATACTATCTTTATTTTCTAAGGTTATTTTTGGAAAGAGTCCAAAACAAAACCCAGCAGTGCCTCTACACATGACAATATACAAACACTGGAGACTCGTCGAGAATTGTCTCCTGACGTTTATTCTCCTGTAATTTATTTCTACCACAAGTGCACTGTAATCAGAGAATGTAATCTGTGTAATATCCATCTCTAGAACTATTTATGAAGCAGCTAGGGGAAGGTCTCCTGGAGCATAGGCACCACACCACGGAACCTCCAGACCCCCTCCATGCCCAGCCCCTTTGCCAGAATCTCTTTCATTCATACTCTTATCAAAATTCTTGGAAAGAAGCAGATTAGCTCCAAGAAATAAGAAGTGATAACATTCTTAGGTTATAGTCTTCTTCACTAAAGGTGAAGAAAGAGAGGGACTGAGGAGCCACAGGCTTTAGGGAAGATAGTCATACAGGTACTCGCAGCAGATTCTCATCTTCAGAGTGTTTACTCTCCTGATTCACTGATCCCCACCTTCCCAACCCACCTTCCCAACCCTTCCATCCCCTGCCTGTCCCCAGAGCACACACATCTGGCATCTGCACTGTTGTTGCTAATTTCTGTTCTGCAGAAGTGATGGGGCAACAAAATATCCTGCCAAAGCAAATGTGGGACACAATTTACCCTTCATGGCTGCACCTAGTGCCCCACTGTGTCCCAATTCCAGACCCCAACTTACAACTCTTAGCTCTCTCTTCTGGCCTTACCAAAGTTTTTTTCTTTTTTATGTGAATTCCTCAGACTAAGGCTTCCCTCCCCATTTCATTTTCTCTATCCTAGCTGCACATTAGCAGGATTGGAGGACCATTTTCAAAAAACAGTGCTTAGCTTTTACATCTGAAAATACTTCTACAATGGGTTAAGGAGGACCTTTGATTATCAGTGAGTTTTAAAGCTCCCCCCCCCCGGTGATTCTAATGTGCAAGGAAAGGTTTCCAACACCGTCTCTAGCTTCATCTGGGTTGATTTGAGGGGGATCTCATAGCCTAGATATCTAAATTTTCTTATCAGGGACTGAAAATCTGTATATTGTTTAATTGCTCAAATTATTGAATTCATGTACTTAATAAATATATATGTTATACTGTAGAAATGTCCGCATACCTGTGTTTATTGCAGCATAATTCACAATAGCCATGTTATGAAATCAACCTAGGTGTCCATCATATATATATATATACAATAGAGTATTCTTCAGCTGTAAACAAGAATGAAATCATGCCATGTACAGGAAAATAGATGGAACTGGGGATTATCATGTTAAGTGAAACAAGTCAGATTCAGAACAATGATACTGCATGTTTTCTTTCATATGCAGAATGGGGAGGGAGACAGCATGAAAATAGAAGGGAGGCTATTAGAGAAGAGAAAGGGGATGGGGGAGGGAGAAATAATTTAGGAAAATGGGGGTGGAGGATATGATCAAAGTATGTAATATGCATATACAAATATGCCAAAACGAAACCCAATTTTCCAAATAATTAAAATGGACTAATAAAAAGTAAATATATATGTTAAAAACAATATATATGTTATCTTAATATTTAAGGTGATTTGATTAAATTTTTTTTCAATCATTTAAAATGCAATTATAAATTCTCCATGGCTGATTTTTTGAACCCTACAAAATCATAAAACTTGCACAAATGCAATGACTACAAAGCTTATTATTACACTTACACTTGAACCTCTTCTGAAGCCTTAGAACAATGGACTTATTCATTTCTTTGATAATTTATGTGCTTGTTTTATACCTTCCTGGGGGATATTAGTATACTTATTTTAATATCTTACTAGGGTTTCAGTAATATATTTTTATTTCTTCCCAGGGGTAGAGTAATATTGCTAGACCCCAAAGTGCAAGTCCATGTGCTCAGCGCCTCAAGACTGCAGGGTCTGGATTTGTGGCAGATCCATTTTCAGTCTGGGCGCAGGACTCATCGTCAGGCGGAGTTCACTTCCATTGTTACCACAATATGATTTTTAGGGTCACACCTTCACTTAGGTATTATTATTATTATTTTTTTTTACAACCTGGTGTCTTTCAGGAAATTATGTACTTTTAAAGTCTCACTTTGCCAAAGTTACAAAACCTGATGTTCTATCAATATGATGATTTGTGTGTGACCTTTTTAAAGAATTATGTATTCTGTATTGGTGTTTTATTAAAATGAATAGGATCATCTAATGTTTTCATTTCCGGTGAGATGAAGCATTGGGTCTGGGTAGTATACCCTTTCTGTCTGGCACATTTGTCTAATTTATTTCTTTGGAAGAACCTTTCTATGGATTGAATGTTTATATTTCCCAAAATTCATACACTGATATCTGAATCCCCAAGGCAATGGTATTAGAAAGTAGAGCCTTTGGGATTGGGTTATGACCACTTTCATGAATGGGATCAGTGCCCGTGTAAAAGAAACCCCAGAGAGCTCATTTGTCCCTTTCACCACAGGAGAACACAGCTAGGAGACAGCCATCTGTGAGGAATGGTCTCTCACTAGACTCCAAATCTGCTGGCATCTTGATCTTGGTCTTCCTAGTGTCCTAAACTATGAGAAATAAAGTGTTATTTCTATTATTCAGTTTATGGGACTTTGTTAAAACAGTCCAAATGCACAAAGAACTCTGTTGAAACTTTTTCTACTCTGTAATTTTGTGTGATCACTGATTCTGATTAAATATTGATATTTCTGTCCACTTAAATTATTAAGTGTCATCTCACTACTTACCAAACTGGTCGTCTCTTTTTGTTGGAGTTCCTATTATTATCCTGGATTACTGGTTTATTTGGTTCCTTAATTTTATTTTTTCCTCAGAAACAAATATATACATATATATTTATATTTTCACAAAATAGTAATTTAATGGGAGAAACAAACTTGCCATATAGAAACAATGCCCACTTGTTAAAATCCATTAATAAGATATATATCCATAATTGGTTACATATTTTTATCGAAACTGTATTTTTCTACTAATGATGTTAATTTTTCTTTTGGGGGGTACAATTATGAATCCATGACCCTTCATAGACTTACCCTGCTCCAAGTACCCATAAAAAAGATAATTTTTGCTCAAATGGCTACAGCTTAATCAATGGAAACATTAAATTGAATTCTTATTGTTTATTTTTTATATTGCCCTTTTTTTTTTTGTTTTTTAAATAAGGTTCTTACTTTCTGGTACCAACAGGATATTTCAAGCTCATTCTGATACTTTTTTCTTTTCTTTTCTTTCTTTCTTTTTCTCTTTTTTTTTTTTCATCCTTTCCCAGCATAAGGAGTCAACTGTCCTCTGAAAAGTCCTGTTTCTTTTACTTGACAATAGTATTCAGCAATGGGCCTGTCAGGATTCGACTAAAAGGAGATGGGCAAACCTTCTGCCAAGGCTGTTGAGACATTTGCATTGGAAAATGTAACTTTAAAAAAAAAAATCATGGTTTCCAGTGATTTTTTTTTCAAATTTCAAGATGCTATATTGCTCTACCCTATTTTGTTAGTAAATTGTATCTCCTGGCACAGGCACTTTCTACCTAGTAACAACAGTCAGTTCAATAAACATTGAACTAATAAGGCCCAAGCCCGCCCCTGCCTTGAGAGCTTCAGGATGGTAGGAGAAAAGCTGGACACAGCACACATCTCTATCTCCTGGCCTTATGGCATTGGCTGCTTTTTGTCTGAATACATAATAACACTGGGAATAATTTACAGATAAAATAATTTAAAAATAAAACAGGGAATTTAAAAAATGTTCATGGAGGTCTTGGAAGACTGTGACATAAGATAAAAAGACTGAAAACTAGAGATGTTCAGACACAAAGGGATGAAAACAAATTCAACGATTAAAGTGAAGTCTAAGGCTAGCCCAGAGTTTAGCATGGAAAAGCACTGACAAAGGTCAAGAATAAAGAGTGCAGAATAATACACACTTACAAACTCCATGCATTTGATATTCTCTTTGTTTCTTACAAAAAATAACTTTTAGAGCCATCTTCTTCCTCTAAATCTAATACTTCCCTAGATCTCTATTTTGAGTGTTCTTTCCATGTGGGTTTTAGAATATTTGGCAGTTTTTTGAGAAAATAATGGGGGAAAAGGGAGATATGGGTTTTTTTGTGATGAGAAGTGTGGGGGAGAGAAATCTCTGAGGGTATGGAGCAGGAAAGATAGCAAGAGGATTATGGAGAGATTTGGGAACAAAAACAAGGAGAGAGAATACAGAGACAGAGACAATGATTGATGTTGAGAAAGGATTTGCAACAAGATTTGAGAAGCAGTGAGCAATGTGGGGAGAGGAAAGGAGGACAGAAAAACAGAGGGAGATGTTCACAGTTTCTTTCCTAGATCATAAATGTAAGTCACAGATTTACAGACTGAAACAACCGCAAATTTGGATAGTCTTAACTGAATTCAAATCCATTACATAGGATATAGATTAATTAGGATCACTGTCTATGGGATTAAGCACGTATTTCCAAACTCTGTTTTGTTGGATGCTGTTGGTTATCAGTCATTGGGCTTCTCACGGTTGGCTGCAGCATCTTCATGGCCATTATGGAGGGTTAGACTTTGTTTACTACATCTAACTTCCTGTCAATCATGGTGCCAAGTATCTCTGCATTCTGACATATAGTGCTGGGATTAGCCGAAAGTCAAAGGTCTTTCTTGCTGGAGAAATGGTTGGTCAGTCGTCAGTCCTATCCTGTCACCATCTCTATCACCATCAGGGTGGAAGCCAGAAACATTATTCTTATAAATACTTAAAGCCTTCAATCTCTGCATTACAACTTTACAATATGCTCTGCTCTTGGCTATCTGTCCCTTCCTGTTGTCCAGTTTCATATTCAGCTAGATCACATGTCCAGTGTTTCACAGAACTCTGTGGAAGAATGACTATACAAATCTGCTGCTCCACTTTCAGCTTGGGGAGAAAGGCATAGACTGTGGACACCTGAAAATGAGTTAAGTTAGCGTTTCAAAGCCCATTGAAAAACCTTCCTTTTTGTTCTCTTGTTGCAAAACCATTTCTTCATGTTACAAGGGGCTTATATCATGTAGGGTGCGATTGGGTGATGAGGCTAATGTGGATTCTTCCTCAGATCACAGGGACAGGCCAAATGGCTCTTGGTTTCCATGTTAGAATCATCCAAAGCACTGGCCCAAAACTCAGTAGGGAGAAGAGCCATCATGGAGCCTGTTAACATTGCTGGTACCCACCCACAGAGATTTTGTCTGAAGAAAGCCGAGGCTACATACCCTACTGTTACCATCATCAACGTAAGTTCTCAGGCCAGATACCTGATCTCTGTTAAACTTGACCTACCGAGATGACATAGATTTATTATGAGTTTCATACTTTACTTGGTGGTCCTATCTTCCTTATAAGCCTTCTAAGAAATCAAGAGTTCAACAGGAACAGTTATATATTATGGGGGTGGGAGAACTTTGATTCCCAGAGAGCTTAAAAAAAGGAAGACTAAACTCCATAGTAATGCCCTACCTTTCAGATTTCATCTTTGATGATATGTTTCCAGCATTTTGTACATGTTCTTTACATTTTTTCTTTTCTTGTTCTTTATGACAATTTCATCATGTTTAATGGCTTCCATTTTTGACTCTATCATATACCTATGAGGTATCACTTCTTATCACTAGTATCAGAATTTCATTTCTCCTTTTCTATTTGCTTTGCTGTGCACACATGGTGATTCTTATAGGACTGAACAGTTGGCTGCCAGGGAAGGCCACTATGGGATAACTTAGAATGCTCTTGATAACTGACTAGCAAAGTCAGAACTTTGCATTTGGAAGGTGCATTCGTGTGTCAATGCTGAGGGCTTAAAACTGGAGGATGTAGGTTGTTCAGAGACAGAGATGGAGTACTATCTATCTTTGGAATGGGAATCAAATATTATTAAAATTGGTTTGTCTTACACTAAGCCCAAGGTAAAACTTCAGTACTAATCCAGATATTTTGCCAAATGCTGAAGATAGCAGTAAAGAGACAGACATTGCCAGGGAACTTATAGGCTGAAGGAGGAGACAGGCATGTAATTAGGAAATTACCAGGAAATCTTATAAAAGAAGTCCAGGTTCTGTGTGCATGCTGATGAAGTCACCTCACATAGACCAGGCTGAGTATGATTCGATGAGATGACAAAGTAGAAAGAGATGTTACAAAACACCCAAGGCCATAGAAACAAGAGATAGCATAGTAGATATGACAAATGGTAGTTTTTAAGATGTCTACAATATTTACCATTTCACACACTCTTTTGACAATGAGACTTTGATACTCCACTTGGTTGAGAGCTGGGCTTATATGCTCTTGGATCTGAAGGGAATGTTATGTGATTTCTGAGGCTAGGTTGCAAAAGATATTAGAGTGTGGGATGCTTGCTCTTGGAACTCAGCCACCATGATATAATGAAGTCCCTGCAGGGGCATGTGTAGGTGTTCTGGGTGACAGCCCCAGCCTTGAAATTCCAGTCAGTAGCAAGCATCAACCACCAGAAATGTAAGTGATCAAATCTGATTATTCTAGACCCTAGCTTTTGCATGTTCCTTGCTGAGGCTCCAGATCATGAAGCAGAGACTAAGTTTAGCAGTGAAGAGAACCTTGATCATGGTTTAGTTCAGGCTTCTCCTCCGTTTCTTTATAATTTCTTACCTCTCACCTTCTAGATGTGGCTGGTTTCTTTCATGGTATTAAAGGAGTTGCAGGGCCCCAGGATTCATATTTGTACCCCTCACATTCACATTAAGAGAGGGAGAGAGTCATACAAACAAAACAAAACAAAAAACACTAATGCTAGAGGAATTTCACATGCGGATTGGCTTAGGCCTGATTTGTAGCAATGGGGAGGCTAGGTCAATCAGCACGGGTCAATCAAGGCCTACCCCTAGAGCTAGGTAGTAAAGTTGACCCCGCCCAACCAAGTTTCTGCTACATTGGTAGAGGAGAGTATTAAAAACAAAAACAGAGCTGGGTGCAGTGGTGTATACTTATAATCCCAGCAACTCAGGAGGCTGAAGCAAGAGGATCACAAGTTTGAGGCCAGTCTCAGCAAGAACCTGTCTCAAAATAAAAAAGTAAAAGGACTGGGGCGTGTCTTCAGTGGTAAAACACCCTTGAGTTCGATCTCTAGTTACACCCCCCCCCTAAAAAAAAAAACCCACCAAAAATAAAAACAAAAACAAAGCCCAAACAAAATCCAAAACATGAGCTTTTGTGTATGTTCCTGAAACCAATTTCTTCAGACCACTGGTGGACCCTGACAGTCTAAATGAGTGGGCAGAAAGCAGTTTGGCCAAAACTACCTTTTACATTCCTTTTGCCTAGATCCCACAAATTTGGAATATAAATTAATTCTAATTTTCATTGAAGTATGGACATGCTCTTACTTTTACATTCTTTAAGTTTTTTTTTTCACTCAGAAAGTCAAGAGTTGAATGTTTTCTCTTATCTGAATTCTAGAGAGGAGTAAAGCATTAAAAAGTGGGGGATATCATGAAAATAAAAGGGTGAATAGTGAAGGAGAGGAAGGGAGGGAGGAGAAACGGGAAAGAGGAGGAACAGCAGAATGAAATTAATCAAACTGTCATTTGCAGGTATGAACATGTCACAATGAATTCCACTTTTATGCCTAATTATAATGCACCAATTAAAAAACTAAATCAATAAAATAATTTTTTACATGTTCCAATTAGTTGTTTTCTGCTGAGAACAGTTAGTCTAGTTCCTCTGGGGGTAGTGTAGCTTCTCACCAGACACTCTACTGTCCACTTGACTATGACTTCTGTGAGGCTGCATCTAATTATGGCTCATTTTTATAACTCCAACCACAGCACAGAGCCTGGCAATGTATTAAGTACTTGATAAATGTTTGTCAAATGAATGTTTTCCTAATTTACATGCTTCTTGTTCTGTTGTGTCATCATTCCCAATTCACAAAAATGGTTTGTTGAAGGTCAATTAATCCTAAAATGCAAATAATATAAACTTAAATAGTGAGCTTGTTCCAGTGCAAATACAGAATGAGAAAAGTAATGTGAAAATGTGAAAAGAATCTGCAAATATGATAATTTTGCACAAGAAGATGAAAACTGAAAGTGAAAATGGGAAGTGCAAGTATAGTTTATTTTCTGGAAAAATCTGAATTTCATTTAACTGGTTATCCTTTCACCCCCAACTCTCAGATTTTTATCTATTGTGGAACTATTAAATAGAGGTCCCAAACCACTGTAGGCTTTACGTAATTGTCAAACAAAGCAACACTTTGGTAAATAAATTGAATTTTTACAGAACAAATGAAAAGTAGTGCTTTTCAATGTGAAATTGATAAGCAGAGACTAAAACTGCTGAGCCATAGATGTTATATCTCAGAGTGAAACAGATAGGAGCCATATTATTATCCAGAAATTATAAACTATCCATAAAGTTAATGCCAAATATTTTGCTTGAATAGAAAGTTGGAATTCCTATATCGATTGTTATTGTTGGATGTTGCATAATATCACTGGCATACAATGTGGAAACCAATTAATCTCACGTGTACGTACAGGCAGATATTTATGGTTCTGTTAAAGTCAGGCTACGCAGTATGAATCAGAACTTGGCAATCCGTGTGGTATGTAAGAGGAAAGGATGCTCAGTGACACTTTTCTCAAGGGAAATCTCAAACTGAAGAAAATTTTCTTTATTTGCCTAGTTACTATTTTGTGAATCATGCCATAAACCAAAAAGGAGGCACTCAGATTGTTGTGACTGATCGTCAGCTGTGTTTGCAGCAAGGAAAGTTGCCAGTATGTTCCAATAAGTTAATAAAGAAATCCACTGCTGCTCTATTCACAGAGAAAACATTGGTGGCTTATATTTTCTTTATGATAAAAATAAAAATAATTAAAATGAAGTCACTAGTTATATGACTTTCTATCATGCTAGGGGAAGGGACAGGTAACAGCTTGGGAGGCATGAGGATGATGGGGTTGTGTCCCCTGGAAATAGGTGACACTCAATGGTTCTGACTGAGCACAAAGAAGGGAAAGTCCATCAATGAGGTTATCTCCTTAATTTAAGCTGATCTTGAGAACTAAGGTTCAGTATCAAAGAAATAATATGAAGCCGGTGAGGTGGCACATGCCTATAATCCCAGAGGCTCAGGAGGCTGAGACAGGAGGATTCAAAGTTTGAAGCCAGCCTCAGCAATTTAGTTAGGCTCTAAGCAACTTAGTGAGAACCTGTCTCAAAAAATAAAAGGGATGGGGATGTGGGTCAGTGCTGAAGTACTCCTAGGTTAAATCCCCTCTGTGATTAAAAACAATGGGCCAGATATGAGGAATACATCACCCAGTCCCCTAGGCACTAAAAGGGGATAAAAGATCAAATCAACCAAAATAGATTGTAGCTTTCAGCATAGAAGGAAATGCTGAAGATGAGGATGATTGTTTTGTCAGGAAGAAAACATGATTTTGAGGACCATTCATTAGCAGGCTCTTGCTTTGCTCCAATTACCCCAGGTAGTTAACACTCAGTAATAACGCAAACTAGGGAGGACAGAGAAAAACTAGAGCTCTTATCAAACATTAGAAGCAGCTGGAATTTTTCTACATGCCATCATTACTTGATAAGCCAATTCAGCTAGTGAGGAAGGAAATGACATGTATAAACTTCACAGGGGACCAATGTTGCTTCCAACATCGTATATGCAACCCCATTACCAGACTTTGTTTCCATTCCAGAAAGACAATAGTATAATACTCGGGCAACAGGATTGAAAAAGCGAGAAGAGATCTGAGATTCCCCAAGATGAACTATCAAGTGAAATTCCTCAAAGCAATCAACAGCTGTGGCAAAATGTGAAAGACAGAACTCATTTTGAACTTATGGTTGGGTCATGTCAGACTTTTTAGAATTTCCAAATCATGGAATCATCTTTACAGAGTCCAGATTCACATGACATTTGAGGAAAGTTTTTTAAAAGGCTAAGAATATTTAAAAATAATACAAACCAAATAGCCTCTCTTTAAAACAGAGAACTAAGAAAAAATGCTGATTCATGACCCAACTGGAGGGTACAATTTAAGAATTACATTCAGAAAACAAACAAAAACTCAGCTCTTGGAAGTAATATAATAGCAAAAATTTAAAATTCAATATGGAAACTTTCTGTTATTTGAATTAACTATCAACACTGGATAGAAATTTTGAACAGCTAGATAAAATACATCTGAATATTTTTAAAACATCAAAGACAAGATGAGACAATAAGGAATTTCAAGATCAAACAGAATGGAAAATCCAGAAAGGCGAAAGAGCACAGAAGCAACACAGACTATGATAATACTTGCCAATCCTGAAAACTAGGACCTTTTGTTATGATAAATCACAGAGGGGTGGGGATAGAAATGGAATTTCAAACTCTGAACTTGGTGTCAGGTAATCCCAGACTAGCAGTGATCCCACTGGTCTACTTTGCTGGATGAATATTATATTTTAAGGAAACTTTAAAAAAAAATGAAAGTGAAATAAAGATATTTTCAGATTTAAAAAAAATCTGAGGGAATTCTCTAGCAGAACAGCACTAAAAGTTCTTAAATGTTATAAACCAATATGCTTAAAAAATGTAGACATAAACACAAACAAATATTAGCAAATAAAATCCAGTAATATGTAAAAAGATAATATATAGTTATATTATCCTAGGAATACAAGGTTGATTTAACATTTGAAAATCGACCAATATAGTCAGTAACATTAACAGAATAAAGAAATGCTATGATTATTTCAAAAGATAAAGATATTTCACATCAATATCTTTCAAGATAAAGCAAATTCTCTGTAAACTTGGAACAAAAAGGAACATCCTCAGTCTGATAAAACCTGTCTATAAAAAGTCTACAGATAAGTTTATAATGGTGAGAAACCGAGCACTTTTAAGACTAGGAAAAGCGAAAAGAAGCACATTTACACTTCTTTTAGACAATAACATGTAGTGTTAGTCTGTGAATAAAGCAAGAAGAAGAAACAAAAGGTATACAGACTGGAAAGGAAAATATAATACTGTCATTATTTGTAGAAAATGATTTCTAATGTGAAAAATCCCCCCAAATCAATATATCATGATTATAGAATACGAAGTCAATATAGTAAATTATCATTTATGGTAGTTATCGTCTGTGAAGTTGCTGAAAACACTGTATTAGCAAATACTGAACATTTGCTTGCTCCTTTGGGAAATGCATAGTTATATTCAACATTTTTTTCCCCAATAATACACTATTCTGTTTTATAGGTCCTCCTGTTTGAAGATGTCTTTTAAAATGTGTATTGTTAATGAACATCGAATCCGTGAACACCAACACTGTAGCTCACACCTACACAAAGCTTACCTAATATGTGTATATTTTCTATAAGAAACATCACAACTTTCTTGCACTTCAAAATATTAGATTTGAGCACTACTTCTATGGGAGTTTTTAACAGCAAAGTCACCAAAAAAAAGAACAAAAATGCTATAAACATGACACTAAATAAAAATGAAAAGCACACTTGTTTACATTATGAGAACTGAAATAAGAACGTAGAGTGTGTCTTACTTGGCCCCAGCCGGGAACACACCTGTGAAATTTCTTAAACTTTCTATAATTCTGGGCATGTCTACAAATAAAAGTGAAAGTTTCATGAGTATTGATTTTGGAGTTACAAAAATTTTAGCTAGCAGGCAAATTCAAATACAGAATGGCAAATCAAAGGATCAACTGCACGTGAAAATAAAGTATATTACCATATCATTGGAATTGAAATTTTAATATACCTTCAATATATCCAAAATGCTGTGTTAGTCAACTTTCTATCTATGACAAAATACCTGAGAAAATCAACTTAAAAGAAGGAAGCACAGGTTTTGGCTCATGGTTTCAGAGGTTTTAGTCCATGGCCATTGACCTTGTTGCTTTGAGCCCATGGTGACCCAGGACTTCATTTCAGGAGGGTGTGGGCAGAGAAACTGTTCACCTCATGGCATCTGGGAAGCAAAGAGAGAGATCAAAGAGCCAGGGTCCCCATATTCCCATCAAGGACATGCCCCCAAATACTTAACTCCCTTCCACTTAGGCCCCATCTCCTAAAGATTCTACCACCTCCTAAGAGTGCTTCAGGCTGGCCCAAGTCTTTAGCATACCAGTCTCTGGAGGAAATTTCAGACCATTAATAAATGGTAAGAAATAAATTTACTTCCAAATAAAATTGAAATTGAAACCTACAACCCTGAACAATCTCTTCTTTGCACAAAAGCCAACAAGTGTTCTCTCTCTCTCTCTCAGCAAATTGATAAAAGGGAAAACTCTGTCAGAAAAAAATAATTTAAAAAAATTTAGAGATATATTATATTTCATGATAATCAGAGTTTATTAAAGATCTTCTCTATTCCTCTATAGATTCAACAGAATCACAATAAAAATCCTAATAGTCTTTTTTTTTTTAAAAAAGAGAGGGGGGAGGAGAGAGAGAGACAGAGAGAGAGAGAGACAGAGAGAGAGAGAGAGGGAGAGAGAGAGAGAGGGAGAGAGAGAGAGAGAATTTATAAAAAATATTTATTTTTCAGTTTTCAGTGGATACAACATCCTTATCTTATTTTTCTGTGGTGCTGAGGATGGAACCCAGTGCCCCTCGTATGGCAGGTGAGCGCATTACCATTTGAGCTACATCCCCAGTCCCCTAATAGTCTTTTTAAAAAAAACATATTGGCAAGCTAATTTGTACAGAAATGCAAATATATAGACTACCTAAAACAATTTTTTAAAAGAATAACAAAGTTGAAGGAGTTATGTTACTTGATTTCAAGACCTACATACAGCTACAGTAATCAAGACAGGGCAATATTTGTGGAAAAATAGAAAAAGAAACAGAATAGAAAGTCTAGAGAAACCCACAAGTATATGGGTCAATTGACTTTTTTGAAAATATTGTCAAGGCCATTCAATGGGGGAGAAGAAACTCTTTGAACCAATTTATACTAGAAATTTATACTAGAATAACTGAGTTTTCAAAGGTAAAAGAAGATGGAGTTTTACATCTACCTCATGCATTCACAGAAATGAACTCAAGAAGAATCATAGTTCTGAGTATAACAGCTGTAACATGAAGTTTCTAGCAGAAAACAGAGTATCTTTGCAAATTTGGAGCAGAAAAACTATTTTGAGAAGATTATAACAAGCACTTGGCATAAAAAAATTGGATGAATTGGACTATTGTAATTCAAAATGAAAGTATTGTGTTTAGAAAATAACCCATAAAGAAGTCATACAAATCAATAAAAAGACAAGTAAAAAAATAAAAAACAGACCTGAAAATTTATTTCACCAAAGAGGATGTAAAATGATCACACAAAAATGTGTTCATCATAATTAGACATTAGGGAAAATAAGATTAAAGCAACAATGAGATGATTGAAAAAGCCATGAAGATAGCTACATTTTTTTTTTAATGCTTAGAACAACTAATGTTGGCAGATAATGTAAAGCTATTAGAACTATATGTTGTTGGAGGTAGTGTAAAGTTGTAAAACCACTTCGAAAAGATGTATGGCCAAGTCTTATAAAAGGTAAACTTACAACTATTCTCTGACCCAGCAGTTCCACTGCACAAAAGAACTTGCACAAAAATGTCTTTATTAATTAGAATCTCAAGTTGGAAACAACCCAGTGGAATGGATGAACAAACTGTGATATCTTTAAACCAAGCAAGGAAAAAAATGAATTATTTATACATACAACAATATGGTTGATTCTCAAAAACATTATGTTCGGTAAAAGAAGCCAGGCACAAATGAATGCATACTGTGTGGCTGCATCTGCAGGAAGTTCCAAAACAGACAAAGCAATGGAGACAGAAATTAGAACAATAATTGCTTGTAGGGGAGGGCGGGGTAGACTAAAAGAGCTTTTCTGAAGTGATCAATATGTCTTATATCTTCACTGGGATGTTGATTATATTTTCAAAATTAATAAAATTGTACACTTAGGTGAATTTTACTGTATGTAAAATTTATCTTAAGGGGAAAAAAAACCCTGAAAAATCTCTTCTTTGCACAAAAGCCACCAAGGCCCCCTACCCACTTTCACACATCGAATTGCAAAAAAAGGAAAACTAGCTTTTAGTGGGTATGTGAAACAACTGTAACTTGAATTCTCTGCTTGAATTTGCCACCAGTCATTTTAAAGAGCATTTGGACAACACTGAATACAGCTGAATGTGTGCACATGGCCCCAGCAATTGCACTGCTAATTGTGTACCCTGTAAACACACATGGGAACAGGAATAGTCAGAGCAGCAAATCTGTACTAGTTTTAAAGTAGAAAGCTTTTGATGCACACCAATAGGAAAACAATCAAATCAAGGACTGGCCATACAACTGAATATCAAATAGCAGTGAAAATGAAAGATCTACTTTCATCAATGAGGATGATTCTCAAAATAAACACAGAGTTAAAGGAAGAAGGCATACTGCATCATGCCACTTATATAAATTTGGAAAATATAAAAGCTCAATTAAATAAACTCCCTATGCATTTATGCATAACAAGCATAGTATGAAAACATGAATGAATAATAAGTATGAAATTCAGTACCGTGGTTACCTTTAGGGAGGAAAAGAGGGTGCACAGGGGCTCCATCTCTACTTGAAATGTGTTATTTTTAAAATCTGAAGCAAATGTGGAAAATATTAAGATCTGTTATGCTTGGTGGTAGATGCAGGGTATTTTATTTGAGATACTACTCTGCATATATTTCTGCATGTTGAGATATTTCAAGATAAACAAAGAGAAGTCAACTCTGTGACTACTGAGGCTTACAAAGACTGGTGCAGGAATTAATAGTTTCATTGTCTCTTGAAAAGAAAATGCAAACTATTTCACTCTCCAAGAAGTGAATTTCTTCTTTAGGAGTCATTTATTCTTTAGCTATTTGAATACACTTTAGCTCTTTCCATAAAAGATTTGAGGTAGCTTGAAAAAAAGAAGACACCTACAATGAGTAAGGAAAACATAAGGAGAAAATCAGGATCAAAGATAACAAATATTCCATTAATACTGGTGGACCACAGTTGCTGAGATCAAATTTCAAACTTGGCTCTGAAATTCTTGGCAATAGTAACCACATCATCTCTAGCTGACCCGTAAAAGCAGGTTAGAAAAACTAATCTTTGTTCTTTATGGCTTAAACCTAATGTTTTCCTGAACAGTCTCTATTCTATTTTGTATTTTACCTTACTAACTAGCCAGGTCTCTCCTTCTTCTTCCACCCTTCCCTCTCTTGTTCCCTCCTTTCTTTTCTTTCCTTCCTTCTTTCCCTTTTTTCTTTCTTCCCCACCCCTTCAAGAATATCTTATTAAACAATCTGGAACCTGAGAGAATCAAGCCCAGATTTTGCCAAAGAAAAGATGACCAGGTCATGTTTTTATCTATCCACAGACTATTAATAGAAGCATGGCACAAAAATGTGGAAAGACATAAGCGAATTATTATTTATTCTATGGATAAGCTTAATCACAATGAAAGAAATCATAAAGAAAAACAATGAAAGATTTGACCACATGAAAAAACTTAAATAAAACTAAAAGGCATATAAACTATAAATATCATTTAACCAGTGACCATTTTGTTCTCTTAAAAATAATATAACAAGAACTCCAAATAATAATAATAATAATTACTGTTATTATTATCATCATTATTTATGGTACTGGGAATGAAACCCAGGGCCTCACACATGCTAAGCAAGTGCTTTACCACCTAGCTATATCCTCAGTCTGATGACTCCAAATTTTATAATCTAGCCCAGCCCACACTTCTCAACTCTCAACTCCTATATCTACACCTGCTAAACACCTGTGCTTGGATATTTAATAACCATATTGAAATCAATAAGTACAAGACAGACTCCCTGATCTTTTTCCTCAAAGATACTCCATTCATGCTCCCGTCTTACTTGATAATAACTCAATCTTTTTAGTTGTCTAAGCTCAAAACCAAAGCGCTATTATTCACTCCTATCTCTTATATCCCACATAGTCTATCAGGAAATCTTGTTGGTTCTGCCTCTAAAGAAAACCCCAGATCCCATCACCTCTTGACACTTTAGCTGCTACCACCTTGATCTGAGTCAATATATCTTTTGCCTATATCAGTTTAATACCCTTCTCCCTGGCCTCCCTAATTTGATACTTGCTCTTACCCCTTCTTCATTTTGATTTTCTCTCTCTCTCTCTCTCTCTCTCTCTCTCTCTCTCTCTCTCTCTGTCTCTCTCTCTCTCTCTCTCTCACACACACACACACACACACACATACACACATAATACATATTTCCCTTCTCTGGAAATCCCAAGTAGAAAGAGCATGTTCCATAAGGCAGTCCTATAAGTCCTATATTATGTGTGTATATATATTTCCCAAATATAGTGCTGTCCATCTATTTATATGCATTTTACCTTAATATTTATACTGTACTTTATGTTCTTCAATGTGCTGTACATGTAGGCACGTTTGTGAAATTCTCATCTTCCATTTGCTATCCTACAGTGTAATAGCAAAACATGAAAACAGATTAGGAAAGACAATAGGTATCATAATTTTCCCCCAATGTCAAATCCTTAAGACTAACAGAGAATTCGGTCTCTGTTCACTATTTATTGACTGAAATATCCTTGATGAGTTATTTAACACTCTGTCTCAGTTTTCTAATGCTCAAATAGGGGTAACTAGCATGCATATATTACAGTGTTAGGAGACTAAATGTGATGACGCACATAAGGAGCTTATAATAGTGTAAGACACTGCTCAAAGAATCTTTGTTGTTATGGTTATTATTATTAAAGCATGGAGAATATGTATCCCAGTGTACTCTCTGCTCTGATCAGTAACAGATAAGGAGCATGGCAGGGCTGTACTGGCTCACATGCCAGGACTTCAGTGGAGTGAAGTGGGGAGCTGATACCATCCTCAGATTAAGTAGCACAGTTAACTAGCCATAGATCCAACAGTATTCTTGGTACCAGCCCAGATCCAGCACTTACCATCCAATTGCTGAACTAGAATGTGGGAATATTATATCCCTGACTGGGGGATACTAGATGCTTCTACTTTTGAGAAAGCCACAATACTCTGTTTCTGCTTGAGATTACTTTTGCAAACAAAGCAGAATTTCAGCACACCCTAGAACCTCTTCCTCTTCTCTGGAAATCCCAAGTAGAAAGGGCATGTTCCATGGATCATCACTCACTCATAATATAGGACAGTCCCTTAATACCAGATCTAATTGACCCAGGTCCTCCTGCTCATTTCATCTGGGGATTTATCCTCACCTAGGAACTCCAACAAGCAAACTGAGTTTGGAGGATAGAACTGGATGGGAGGACACAGCCACTGGGAGTTTAGGACCAGACAAAATAAGGATCCAAGAGTAGAAATCAGTATGGAGAAGGGGAAGCAAAGAGTAAGAAACTTAGGTACAAAAAAGGAGAGGCCAAAGTGAAGAATAGGGAGGCTTGGTTTCCCAAACAAGTCAGAAACCCTATTTCTAGGCCTGAAGCAGGTGTCCGTGGAGCCTGCAGTGGGCGAGCAGGTTTACTACCAACTCAACCACTGCTGTGACCTTGGGTCCCTCAAGTTCTCAGAAGAACTGGTGAGGGCTAAAGAACAGATCAGGAATGGGAGGATTAGGCGAGGAGAGGAAAGAAGCTGGATAGGTTGTTTATTTAACAGCCAGGCTATCCACCTGCAAATCCCAGAGCCAGGAATAGCTCCCCACATTCCTGAAGAGGCACAGGTTCTTTTATTTTCCTATGTAGTTTAAGTACATGAAGAGGATAGTCTTAGTTTTTCTTTCCACATCACCCTCAAGCAGGGATCTCATTTCTATACCAAAGAAGGTTTAAAACCCTATGAGAGATCATGAGTCACCAGCCAGATGAGAAATGGTCCTTGTTCCAATTTGGAGAGGCTGAGGGATCATCAAGCATCTATGACACAAAATTTATGGTTCAACTGGTGTCCCAAACAGTTAAGAATAACAGCTCCATTTATTGGTTGTATGCTGAGTGCCAGGCATTGTGAGAAATGCTTTGCATGCACTATCTCCTGTGGTCCTCACGACAATCTTAAGAAGCAAGTACTATTATGATAAAACTGAGAATTAGATGGGTTATAAATTAGTAAGCTGGTAGTTTAGTGCCAAAATGTTAATCCATGACAGTGTGACTTAAAGACAATGTTCAGAAAAATTGTTTCACCTACTAAATTTGAGCACTCCTTCTAGGAGAGGGGAACTTAAGGATGTGGCTCCTTCTTGGGTTTGCAACAGCAATATACCCAGTGTTCTTCCAAGCATCTATGTATGATTTTGCTGTCTTGCATCTTCTAGTTTTCACACAGCCTAGTGGTCTGTTGACATGATGGCTGCTGGGAAAAATCTGAGCAAAGTGGAGAATTCCTATTTATTGACCTGTAAGATTATTTTTTCTGAAATTGTTTGTACCATCTCCAGCTCTGGAAAAAGGCTGCTGCTGAGAGCCATAGCCAAGTAGGAATGATGCATGGCATTTTTGGTTGAAAGGTGATGCCAGCAAGCCATTGAGATGATAATGATTATGTTAAGATGTGCATTCAATTGGAGATTAGACCCCTGCTGTCTGCCTCAGCCTGCTACTTTGGAGCTCTCCCGGGACTCCCGGAGAGTTCCCATTGGTTGGGGAAGTGCGGTAGGAGGGAATTCCGGAGGAGGGATTTCCTGTTGGTGTAGTGTGTCCCAGGCGAAGGCCGAGTGCATGGCATTCGAGGGAGTTTTGGAAATAAAGTTTGTTCCTGCTTGAGTGGCTCGTGATTTTGTGCCTAGCCAGACTGCGGCAGGCTGCAACCCCCTGTTCACTAGCATGAATGAGCCCCAAGCCCTGCTCACATCTTGATTATCTGTTTGATTTTCCAGCGGAATTTTAAAAATTAGAAACTTTCACCCTTATATCCTTATTACCTCCAAGATACAGGTACACATACATGCCTATAAAAAGAGCCTCATGGCAGTCAATAAGAAGGAATCAACTCTCATCAAAGCAGACTTACTGATTTGTGACTGCATTTTACATTCACTCAGGATCCTTTTAAGATCAAGCATTTTCTTTCTATCCTAGTATTAATTTATTTTAATATACTCTGCCCATAGGGACTCCCAGGTCTCCCTGTTGTGCCCTGAAAATACATCCCTAGAAGAATGGGGCCTCCTCCCACATAGGTGAACAGCAGGGATCCTACCCAACAAAAGCAGAACATAAAAATACATCAAATATGACAATACTGACTGGACTAAAGAGGCAAAAAAATTTTTTTTAACTAATGTATTAAGTTTATTCTTCACTCATAAAAAAGAACATATTTTTGGCTTTGAAATCATGACATAAAATAAAAAGGCAAACAAATGAAAACCATCAGCTGAAAGTAGGTAGAAGCAACTCATGCTGACCCATCAGCAAATGCCATGTGCTTTGGGCTATAGCGGGGGCTCTGATCAGAGCAAGAACGGAAGATGCATTGCCAACCTAACATCCAAGCATCTGGTCAACACATATATGAATTGAATCCTCCCTTCTTCCTGCTTTCCTTCTTAATCTTTAACTTTGAGAACAATAGGCAATAACGTTTGATGCTACTCTTCCTAGTTTGTAGGATAATGTTGTTTTAACATATTTAATCTGCATATTTTCAACCTTTAAAAAAAAGTAAAACTGCCAAAATCAACAGTAACTAAAAGCCCTCTCTATTTTTGGTCAGTTATCTGCTGTAGGCAGAGCTTCATATAGGAATTTTTATTGCGGATTTCTATGACTGCATCCCTAACAAGCTCAATGAACATCTGCGGCCAAAGCTTCTGCAAAGCTTCATTTTTCATATTGATTTCTGTGGCTTCCTTCACAAGGTCTTCTATATACATTTTGCAGAATTTCTTTTTCTCCTTTATTTCCTGTTAAAAAAAGAAAAAAATGTTTTTAAAATCATAACCAATCCAAAATCCAAAGCAGTGATTAGCTGAACCAGAGAAACCTGAAATAATCTATTTTGATCCCTTAATCCCTTTCCCACACACAATATCATACACACACACACACACACACACACACATATATTTAACTGTAATCACTAGATCGTTACACTATTTCTCCTATCTCAGTGGTGGCTTAGCTCACACAAGTCAGCTGAATGCGCACAGTCTCATGGCTTTCAGTGGCTAATGTGGCAGGGTACAGGCACTGACAATTTTGTTGGTGTTTATTTAGTTAATATCCACATATTTTAAATAGTTATACTCTGAATTTACTCTCTAGGTTAGGAAAGCATATAGTGGAATATTACATTGAAATATGTGGCCTTGATCTTTGGATAAAGTTGGAGAAGAGTGTACAAAGAGGAAAAGAATATAT
Source organism: Urocitellus parryii (assembly GCF_045843805.1). Lineage (NCBI taxonomy): Eukaryota > Metazoa > Chordata > Mammalia > Rodentia > Sciuridae > Urocitellus > Urocitellus parryii. The sequence goes on along the minus strand of NC_135536.1, from coordinate 114,702,725 downwards.
ATAAGCTCAGGACCTGAAGGTAGCCTTCTAAATAAATAGTGTTCCCTTCCCTCTCAACTTCTGAGTCTAGCAGTCTACAAATGAAAAACCTAGTTCTAAACATGACAGAGGAATTTTTGGGCCAGAAGATATTTGGGAATTAGGCCCCAATTTCATCACAGAGTCTAAAAGAAAGCCATTTTATTAGGGCTAGAGGTATAACTCAGCGGTAGAGGGCGTGCCTAGCATACATGAGGCCCTGGGATCCACCCCCAGCAAAACCAAACACACACACACACACACACACACTTGAATTTAAGAATTCAACATTTATTTTGACTATTGATACTGCTGGAGAGTGTCAAGGCTTGATTATGAAAAATGTCATAATATATATAGAAAATCAATATAATATCACATAATCAGAATTATAGAGAACTAATTCATATCAATGAAGAAGGATGGAAATAATAGATGTTGATAATAGATTTAGGAAAAAGATCCACTACTTAGAACCAACTTAAAATCAAAATACCAAAATAATATCAAGGTTAATTAAAAAGCTAAATTTAGAATATTATAAATATTGTCATTAAAATTATGAAGATTTTTAATTTGAAAAATGCTTATATTATAATATTAAGTACAAAAAGAAAAACTGAAATTTTGATAGGGATTGGATTACATGAGTATGTGCATTTGTCAAAATTCAACAATAGTATACCTAAGGTTTATATTTCAGTATATAAATTTCATTTCAAATTAAGAAACGATATCAAATATTAAACTCTAATCAATGATATGCATGCTGAATTATTTAGGAAGAAGCATATGAATGTCTACAATTATTCTGAAATGATTTTTAAAAACAATATGAACAGATGGATGGATAGAGGGATGGGAGATTCATCAATGAAACAAGTAAACGAAACTGGATAGTATAATGTTAATGGTAAAACATAGGTTTGGGTGTATGAGTATTTACCATTAAATTCAACTTGGCTGTACATTTGAAATTTTTAGTAAAAAATTGGGAAATAATACATAGAAAAATATTGAAAAAAATGTACTGAAGTATCAGTAAGAGAGTCTTCAGGTATTTTTTCCTCTTTTTTCTATTTTTCTTATTTTTTAAAATTCTTACCATTTTTACAACAAAATGTTTTTTTAAAAAATTCTTCATTAATTAATATAAAATTAGTAGATCCAAATTGCACTTTCCTAGGAGAGGCAAATTGTAGAAATTTTCTTTTGTCATGTAAGACATCTTAAAATAATTTCAGCATTGAGGGGTTAACATACTGATGTGATATTGTTCATGGGCTAAAGCAACAGATCATGAACTGACCTATCCTAAAAACATGCACAAGATTTTGATAGATTATAAACAATAATGGGTCCAGCTGGCTGCTTCTTTGATGAGTCTAACTTAGCTCTGACTCTGAAACACAGTCTGGAACTCAGTCACCTGCACTAAGTTAGCTTGATGAAAACAGCATGAGCTGAGCTACATAGGAACCAGCAGCATGAAGGCCAAGTGTGATTCACTAGAGATCAGTAACCAAAAGAGCGATATTTTATAACAAGCAATGCATTTACACAAGTAGAAGGTACAGAACCTATTTAGTAAATGCTCTCAAATACATTTCCAAATTTCTTATTATAGATTTTGAATTTAAAAAAATAAAGACAAAGTTCCATCATTAAGACTAGACAAAATTTTATAACAGTTTAGAGATAACAAAAATAAAAAATTTTAAATGTTGCATTTTGTCATATCACTTACACATAATACAAATTAAAATTAACTTTTGGCAATTGACATAAATACAATTTTTGGTGTTTTAAAATTTCCTGCTATAGTTGCTTCTATTGTTCCCCTACAACATGTTGAAACAGAATTATATTTGTTATAATAGCCCTTAATTTAGCAATTGTGTTTGAAAGAATTTTTATTTCTTCATTTCTTCCCTCCTCCAAGCCAGTTACTCTGTGTGCCTGTGAAAGCTCATCAGGTATCTGCCAGGATAACTCACTCTGCCTGTCCAAATGATCCTGTGAAGAACACATAATAGATAGCTTTCTTCCCTGACCCATCAAGGAGTTCTTTCTCTTTGAATTAGTCTTTTCTTTCTCAAATGCATTGATATACTTATTTCTTTTTATCCCATAATATTCCTGGGGTTCATAAAGCAAGTATTTTGCAAGTTCAATCCTGATGAGATGAACTCTATACAATATTATTTATGCTATTTCATGGAACTAGAAATGTGTTGTTACAAAGATGGTTGGGGAGGGCAGGGGATGTGGCTCAAGCGGTAGCGCGCTTGCCTGGCATGCCCAGGGTGCTGGGTTCGATCCTCAGCACCACATAAAAATAAAATAAAGATGTTGTGTCCACCGAAAACTAAAAAATAAATATTTTTTTTTGTAAAAAAAAGATGGTTGGGGAAAACGTCAATGGAGGGATTTGTTATAGAGTAATTTTAACTACCATTATAGTTGTATTATTTGTATTAGAATTTAATCTGTATCTCCATTTTACAAATGGGAAACAAGGTCAATAAGGTTGAGACAATTTCTCAGGATTAGACATCATGCATTAAAACTTCCCTAGAGAAAGAATTGGCAGTCTAGTTGGGAGACGGCCTACATATATAAACAGCTAACTAAAAAATAAAACAGTAATTTAAGTGCTGAATGAAATGGTCATCCATTAAATATAATCAGTACTCTGAAAAACAAAAAGCATTCTTTTCATTGGATGGTCAAGAAGTCACCACAATATATTGTAAAATAATCCATGATCAGAAATCAGAAGGTCTCAGTTCTAGAGGCAGATCAGTCAAATGTTTACCTGTGACCCTGAATAATTCACTTGTTTCCAGTTTTCCTTATCTAAGAACAGAGCCAGATTCTTTAAAGTCCTTTTCAGCATTCTAGGTCCATCTTGAATCTTTTGTAGGTGAGTCAAGAGAATGGATGGACAACTACCAAGTGACAGAACTTTGCCAGGAACAATGAAAGGGTCTACTTAACCTGTTTTGTGAGAAACTCACCTGAACTTATTTTCTCAACAACTCAGTATGTACAGAGAAGAGAGACTGAGGACTTTATGCTGTAGTGACTTAAGTATTTTTCAAGATGTGGGGAGCGTGGTGTAAGTGAAGGAATGCTGGCCTGTGAGTTAAAAGAGAGTGATTAAGGGACTTGGGCAAGGTCTCTCAGGTAATAAGTGGTAATCAGGGGCTCAAGTCCAAGTCTCCTGACAGTAAGCCTAGTGTTCTTTTCAAAATACTATGTGGCTTCAGATTTCTTCTTTTCCCTTTGAATTTCCTCAAAACAGGAGTCAATACTCCCTGTCTTTACCTCTTCATTGCTTATTTTTTGATCAAACCACTTTAATCAAGACTTTGCTTATATGACTCCACTGCAGTTATTTATATTTAAAAATAATCTCAATGACCTTGTCTGCTAAATTTATCAAATTTTTCCTTTACAGTTTGTGCACTTGGAGTATTAAAAAATCATAACCTATGCAACCAAGGTCATACAAATTGTCTCCTATTTTTAAAATAAGAACTTTAAAGTTTTGCTTTTTGTACTTGGGTTTTTATTTGATCTGGAGTTAATTTCTTGTAGTATAGTGTGAATGTTTTCAATATGTTGTTCTGATTGGAGATCCCATTTCTTATAAACAGACTGTTGTCAGTAGTTTATAATGCCTACTACCTGCATACATTTGCCTCACCAGTATGGCATACTCTGGCCCTCTGTTTTGTTCATGAGTCTATTTGTTTATCCCTATATTGTTTTAATTACCATCACTTTATAATAATGATTGATGTCTGCTAAGGCAATTTATTCCTGCTTTCCTCTGGAGTATGATAGTTCCTTTGCTCTATCAGATAACTTTTAGGATCAGGTGGTGAAGTTCCACAAGAACCACATTCACACTTGAATTAGAACTGGCATATATTTATAAATGAAGTTAGGAAGAGTTAACATCTTTTTAATGTAGAACATTTCTGTACATTAACAAACCATTTAGTTTTTCCCTAGTGACTTTCAACTAGAAAGTCATAATTTCCCCAATAAAGGGCTTATATATATTTTATTACCCACTCCTCAGTATTTGTTGTTATAGTTAATGGTATCTTATTTTAAATTTACTTTTGAATAGACAATATAACAATTATTAGGCTGTTGGCCCTTTATATTTTTGATTTCTAAAACCTCTTTGTAATTTAGGGATATGAGTTGCAAACTATTTTTCCAGTTTGTCATTTGTCTTTACTTATTTGATCCTCATGAAGACATTTCTCATGGATTTTTCTAGAATTTTCATGCTTTTACTTTAAACTTTAAAATCTCTGACCAATTTGGAATTTCAATTGATATAAGATGGTATGTCTGAATCCAGTTTTTTTTTTTCAGATAGTTCTTCAGTTATCCCCAAACCATTAGTAGATAGTCCCCTTGACTTATTTGAAATTGCTCCCTAATTATATGATGTAATCTTCTATATTTGGAAATAAACCTGAATTTTTCTTTCTATTCCATTAGTCTATCTCTTCACAACCACTCTAGTTTAGTTGATAAGCCTTTAAAATATGCTTTAATATCTAATAGTGCTAGCCTTCTCATTGTTCTTCTTTTTCAAAGTTTTGGCTATTAGTTATTATTTTTCCACATGCACCTTAGGATCAATGTGTTTATAAAAAGCCTCAACAAAACATTTTTGATATTCTTATTTGGTTCATATTATACTTTTAAATTAACTTAAAGAAAATTGACATATTTTGCTTGAGAGCCTTCTTATTTAAAACATGGTAGGTTTTTCCATTTGTATAAATATTTTGTGTGCTTTGTTAATGCTTTAAAGTTTGCCTTATATTCATCTTGCATACTTACATTTGGTTTATTATATGTTTATTAGTGCATTTTACATTACTATAATGAAACATCCAAGGTAGGCTACTTTATAAAGCAATTGCTCACAGTTCAGGAAATCCAGCGTTCAGGAGTACATCTGGTGATGGCATTCTTGGTGGCAATGTCTTGAGGCAGTACAGGAAATTACATAGCAAGAGACAGGGAATGCATATGTCTATCTTTTGGTCTTTCTTATTGTTCAGTGCCACCAGTCAGTTAGTCATATGGATTCCACACGATGACTTTATCTAAACATTTCTCTAAATACCATGGTTGGATCAAGTTTTGACCATCTTAATATCTCACAATAGAGATTAAATTTCAACACATGAACCCTTGGGTGACAGTTCCATCATATCTAAACCACAGCATGAAGTATTTTACTTTTTTGCGTTGCTACTGTAAGAACTTTTCTTCCATTATATCTTCTTTCTGCTTATTATTTGTAATGCGGAAGCTGGAACTGAATTTTCTTACAGCTTTTTATAGTTTCTCAATTAATTCTCTTGGAATTTTCAAATATTCAGTAATACTGTCTACTGTACTAGAAAGTTCCCATCTTTTGAAGTTACCACTGATTTCTTTCTTTTACCTAAATGTATTGTTTGTAGCAACAAATAATGATGATATTAGATGTTCTTGTCTTGATATTGACTTCAATGGTGTATTAGGGTTCTATTTCTGTGTGACAAATTAACTCACACTTTGCAGTTTAAGCAACATACATCTATCACCTCAGTTTCGATGTATCAAGAGTACAGGAATAGCTTTGCTGGGTGGTCTGCTAAAGCATTCACAAGGCTGTAGTGAAGGTGTTGGCCAGTATGTGTTCCTTTCTGAAGCCCCTCTTCTAAGTTGAAATAATTGCTGGCAGAATTTAGCTTTATTTGCTTGCAGTGACAGTAATGAAGTACCTATTTTCTTGCTGGCTGTTGGCCCAAGGTTATGCACACCTCCTAAAAGTTCTTGTAGATCCTTGCCATGTGGCCCTCTCAAATCATGGCAGCTTTTCTCTTCAAGTCCAACAGGAGAATCTTTCAGGGAAAGCTTGAATACTCCTTTAAAGGACCTGCCAGATTAGGTTAGGCTCACTCAAGATAACACCTTTTTCCACTACTCAGTTCCTTCTTATCTGTGGTTCTGCTTTCTGTGGTTTCAGTTAACTGTAGTCAACTGTGGTCTGAAAATATTAAATGGAAAATTCCAGAGAAACAATCCATAACTTTCAAATAACTTTCATTATAGTATATTATTGTAATTGTTCTATTTTTAATTATCATTGTCAATCTCTAGTTGCCTAATTTATAAATTACATAGGTATATATGTTTGCATAGGAAAAACATGACATATATAGGGTACAGTAGAATCCAATTTTTAGGCACTCACTGGGGGTCTTGAAAATTATCCCTTGAGTATAAAGGCAGACCTACTGTATCTGCAAAGCCTGGATACTCTGCTACATTCCATTGGTTAATAGCAAGTCATAGAGTTTACACATCCTTAGGGGAGGGGATTATACAGGGATAATGTGGATACAAGGGGGCAGAAATCATGAGGCCAACTTAGAATTTTGCCTGCTAGTAATGCTAATGTTTCCAGAGTTTCCCCATTACTATGATAGTTACTATCCAATTTTTCTGGACTCTATTTAAACAGAGTTAAAGAAGTCAAGAATGAACAATAAATTTTGTGAACTTTATTTTTGATGTACATAGAAATAATCATGATTTTCACTTTAGATTTATTAATTTTCTCATATTAAATCTTTCTTGCATTTCCAGAATGTACTATATGTGGCTATAAAGCTTGTTAGCCATTTAATGTTCTGCTGCATTCTACTTGATGACATTTTTAAAGGATTTTTGCAACTATATTCTTAAGTATCTGATCTGACTTTTCTTATGCAATCCTTGCAGGTTTTATAATAAATTTAATGCTGTTTGTCTTGAAGAAATGGAAGTTTTCCTTCTTTTTAAATACTCTTAAACTACTTAAAAATCACTGGAATTATCCGTTCCTTAAACACTGGGTAGGTTTCTCTATGAATTGTCCTTGTTTTATATGTAGCTCTTTGACATTTTAAAAAATCTCTATTATAAAAATTTGTACATTTAAATTATGTACACACACACACACACACACCTATAATTTAATTCGTAGAACACACACACACACACCTATAATTTAATTCGTAGAACCATATTTAGGAAGAAGGCTCATATTCCTGCCAGGTTGTCTTTTCTTCTTCTAGCAATACCAAGAAGCCTCTAATGGCCAACAAATTATGTTCATTCTCTTTGAGCATGATTCTCCCAGTACATCCCAGTTTCATCTTTTAACACTGTCTTTCTCAACCTATGTACTGCAACAATTAACTGCCTTGTAATTTCTGTCACTCTTTCTCTCTTTTTTTATACTTTTGTGCCTTTTATTCACATCATTTTATTTGCCAGAATTGCCTTGTATCTATATATCATCACATAGCTCTATTTTGTCCTTTTTAAATATTAGGGAACATCTTCTATCTATCTCCTCCATTAGAATATGAGATCCTTGAGGGCAAAGACAGTATCTTTCTATAACCTAGTATACCACACAGTGTGTATGGTAGGTGCTCAAAGATGATTTTTTGAATGAGTGAAAAGTACAAATGTCAAGAAGGCTGAAATGAGATAAGGTAGTTGACTTCAAGTATTTGAAGGGTTTCCACATGGAAGAGACTTGTTCTATTTACTACATAAGGTAGTATTAGGATCATTAATAGTTGGAGTTGTTCAGTTTTAGTCAACTATTTCATTAAGCACTGACCTTCCCTTTTTTTCTTTTTGTAGTGTTAGAGCATGCTAGGCAAGTGTTCTGTCATAGAGCTATATCCCCAGCTCCTTCTTGTACTATTTAAAGGAGAATATGAACATTTTCTAGGATGCTATAAAAATATTATAGAATTGAGTTTTCAAATGATTTTTAGGCTGTAATTCTTAAAGGATTCTGTTAAGGTTTGATCTTAAATGTCCCTTAGAAACCTCATCTATTGAAGGCCTGGTCCTAGCTGATAGCACTACTCTGAGGTAGTGAAAACTGTAGGAGGTGGGAAGGGAGCTGAAGGAAGTTAAGTCATGGCGGGGGGGATGCCCTTAAAGGGCATACTGAGACCCCAGCCCCTTCGCTCTCTCTCTCTTTTTCCTGGCAGCCATGCAGTGAGCAGCTCTGTTCTACCATATACTCTTTGCCATGATGTTCTGTCTGGCCACAAGCCGGAAACAACAGAGCCAAGCCACCATGGACTGAAACCAAGCTGAAACAAATCTTTCCTCCTTTTAAGTTGATTTTCTTAGAAAATCTGACTAACATAGATTCCAAAGAGACACTTCAGAACTAGGAGAGGGGTGAAGGGAAATGAATAGAAAATCTAATCAAATGAAGTTCCTAGTCCCCTACTTTTCCTCTATAACAACAGTTTCCACATACTGGGTTTTCAGCTACAATATGGCATCAATAAAGAGTTCATAATTGTTTAAAAGACATTTGAAAACCACTTATCTGGCTGTTTCACTTTCAAATTTGATGAGGATACACAGCATGCATGCTTTCTCTCTCTCATGTGCTCTCTCTTTCCTTATATATACACACACACACAAACCTTGTGTGAGGAGATATAGAAATACAACTATCTTTTTGGTTTTTTTTTTTTTTTTTGGGGGTAGTGGGGATTGGACCCAGGAGTGCTTAACCACTAAGCCACATCTGCAGTTTCTTTATTTTGAGACTAGATCCATTTTATTTTTGAGATAGTTGCTTGGCACCTTGCTAAGTTGTGGACGCTGGCTTTGAACTTGTGATCCTTCTATCTCATCCTTACAAGCTGCAGAGATTAAAGGCATGCACCACCTGTTCAGTGATACATCTATATCTTTAGATATTTTATTTTTTGTGGTATTGGGGATTAAACTCAGGGGCACTCTACCACTGAGCTGTTTTGACACAGAGTCATACTAAGTTTCTCTGGCTGGCCTTGAACTTGCAGTCCTTTTGTCTCAGTCCCCCAAGTTTCTGGTATTTCAGGACTGTGCCACAACAACTTAGTGAGATTCTATCTTAAAATAAAATAAAAGAGGCAGGGTATATAGATTAGTATTACAGCAGTTGTTTAACATATGCAAGGCCCTGAGTTCAATCTCCAGTACCACAAAAACAAACAAAAATTCGGTTGAAGAATCTTAAAACTCTACAGTGATTTAGATGACTGTTTCTTCAGCTTTCCTGTAAGCTTCATCAAGGCAGGAACTTTGTAGGCTTTTTTCTTCTTTGTAGCTCTTGTAGTGCCATAATATTGTATTACCCCAATAAACTTCTGAACACATAAAGAACTAAAAGACTGGTTCCAGTTTTCCTGGCTAAGTATCTCTACTGGGAACACAACAGGTTAAATTACATAATTAAGAACACAGAAGTTCAAGGTGTATAATGAAATATATAAATTAAAACATTAAGAGCCTAAGACAAGAGAATAGAGATGGAGATTATGCTGTGTCCTCTTCTGGTTTGGCATAGGCTGGTTAACTGCCCACACAAGCCTATGTTTCTTTTCTTAATTCAGATAGATGAGGATCCTTAGTCCAATTTTGATCTAAATTTTTGGGAATAAATTTCTTTTAAATATTCTTTTCTACTAAAAAAAAAGATGGAACCACGTGCTCTTCTTCATCTCAGAGCTCTCTACTCCTTTCTATTTCCTTGGTGTCTACTGTCCTCAGCTTTGTATGTAAAGGAAGGTGAAACACGTAACATCCAAACCTCGAGCCACATGGAATATATCCAGGGACCAGATTTCAAAGATTAATGGTATTTTACCTCTAGCTTTTCATGATAAAATTCTCTTGTGGTATAATTGAGTGTAGCACGATTTGTGTTTTCTCCTACAAGTCTTTTGTTATCATTATTTTCTTCACTGACAATGCCAGGTTTTTTTCCTTTGGTTTCTAATAGATACCGGAATTGCTTTTTCCTGTAGAAAAATAATAAAGAGATTTTACCATTTGCACCTTAGATAGAGCTCAAATCTCCAGAATATATGAAGAACTCAAAAACTTAACACCAAAAAAGCCAAATAACCCAATCAATAAATGGACTAAGGAACTGAACAGACACTTCACAGAAGAAGAAATACAGTTGATCAACAAACATATGAAAAAATGTTCATCATCTCTAGGAACAAGAGAAATGCAAATCAAAACTACTCTAAGATTTCATCTCACTCCAGTCAGAATGGCAATCATCAAGAATATAAACAACAATAAATGTTGGCAAGGATGTGGGAAAAAAGGTATACTCATAAATTGCTGGTGGGATGGCAAATTGGTGCATCCACTATGAAAAGCAGTATGGAGATACCTCAGAAAACTTGGAATGGAACCACCATTTGACACAGTTATCCCACTCACTGGTTTATACCCAAAGGACTTAACATCATCATAGTGATTCAGCCACATCAATGAGAAGTTGTGCTACATTTGTGTACAATGTATCAAAGTGCACTATACTGTCATGTATAACTAATTAGAACAAAAGTAAAGGACTAATTATTATGCTTTAAAATCAATAGAAATAAAGTGGCTATTTTATTGTTAAAAAAGAAAAATAATAAAAGAGATTTTGAGAGTTGCTTATCAGACTTAAAAAATATCTATTTTTTGTTGACTTTAGAGGGGAGCCCTATGCTTTTCTGAACATCTGCTTTATGAATCTGTTTATTATTTATTTGTACTCAGTTTGGTATCCATTCTATAAATTAACATATCCTACACATTTTTCTTTATTCTATAATTAACAACCATTAAAAATGCCTTAAGTATTTCTAAAATGAAAAAAAATTTTACCTTAATAAAAAACAACACACACGTACACAAAATAATCAGAGCACAAAACAATCCAAATAAGGAGGTAGTAGAACAAACTTTTAGTCTTTATATTCTATAAAACATGTTAGTTACCCTTTACAAATTACACAAATACTTCATAATGTCATTTATGTAGTTCAGTAGTTTTATTCATAGCTAGAAAATGAAATGGAATATTGATTAAACTTTTTTTTGAAAAAGCAAAACAAAAAACTAAAAATATCCAAATGTCAGCATATCAGGCACGGTCCTAAGTAGGTGGTTAAGTAATGAAATAGGAAGCTGAATTCCAGAGGGCTGCAATCCATCATAGGGCATATCTCTGAATGAAGTGATACTAACACTTTACTGTGAACTGAAGATTGGGAACAAAAGAGGGATATATCTTTAAAAATCCCTTCTTTTTTATTTAAAAGTATAACAATTATTTTAGAAATTTTGGGGAAGTATAAATTTTAAAAAATATAAAGAGATAAAGGTCATCCATTAGCCTATACTGCATAAGTTCACATAAATCTATAACTGTTCACATTTGACATATTTCTGAGAAGCTTCTCCTATAAATTTTAGAAAAGGTAAGATTATACCATATATACCATTTTGTATGCTTTATTTCACTTATTGTTACATAATAATAATCATTTTCTATGTAATTAAATATTATAATCAGTGAATGAATAAAAAGTTAATTGTGATATAAATCACAAATTTTTTTATTAGAAATTTGGTTGTATAATTGTCTCACTTTTGTAAAAAACATAAGAGGGTGGCATATAGGTCTTTATTTGTATTTACATTTTATTTTGATTGTTAAATTATAAAAGGAATGTCCAGACGTTATATACTACCCTTTTTTAGTCTTTTCAAATAATTAACTGTTTTGAATATTATATCTTTAACTTTATTCATGATTATTTTGCTGTTCCTTTCCTAATTTCGTGAAATACAGGTTTAGTTCCATAATTTCAGCCTTTAATCTTTCCAATGCACCCAGTTCATGGCTAACCTGTTTCCATTTAGCACCAATTTAGTGACCTCACAAGTTTTGAAATGTGGCACTTTTATTATATTTCAACTCACAGTAGTTTCAGTTTTCCATTATGAAATTGTCTTTAACCTATAGGTCATTTATAAATGTTTCTTAATTTGAAAATATGTAGGAATTTTTCTGGTTATCTTTTTGTAACTGGGTTAAAGCTTAAACACATTTTGAGCAAAGAATTAGTCCATGTGATTTCAATTCTTTCAATCTGTTGACATTTGCTTTATAGATAGTACTTGAACAACTTTAATAAATGTTTCGTTTATAACTGAAAAGAATGTACATTGGAGATAATATTTTTTAAATGTTAGGTCAAATATGTTGTCATATTGTTCAAGTATTTTATGTCCCTTTTCTCTTACTTGGAGGTGATAAAAACATCTCACTCTGACTGTAGACTTGTAATTGTGTCAATTTGGGGTCATAAGTTTAGAAGGCTATGCTAAAAATGCATACAAATTTAAATTTAAACTGAACTTATTATTTTGAAATGATCTTATTTCTTTCTAGAATTGCTTTAATCATGGAGTCTACTTGAATCTTTCATCTGATTGCTCTGGCTAGTGTTTCAAGAACTATGTTGAATAGAAGCATTAAAAGAGGGCATCCTTGCCTTGTTCCAGTTTTTGGAGAGAATACTTTCAACTTTTCTACATTTAGAATGATATTGCCTTGGGTTTAACATATATATAGCTTTTACAAAGTTGAGGTATATTCCTACTATCCCTAGTCTTTCTAGTGTTTTGAACATGAATAGATGATGTATTTTGACAAATGCTAGTTCTGCATCTATTGAGATAATTACGTGATGCTTGTCTTTAAGTTTATTGATTAATGAAATATGTTTATTGATTTCCATATGGTGAGCCAACCTTACGTCCCTGGGATGAACCTCACTTGATCATAGTGTACTATCTTTTTAATATGTTTAATATGTTTCTGTATCAATTTACCAGTATTTTACTAAGAAATTTTGCATCTATGTCCATCAGGAATATCGGTCTGAAATATCTTCATTATTTTCTAATTTATTAGAATATAAATTTGCAAAATACTTTCTGATTATCATCTGTTTTTCATTAGTGTCCACTGTGATGTTTCCTTTTTTATCACATATTTTAGTAATTTGAGTTTTCTCTTTTTTTCTCTTTGTTAGCTTGACCTAGGGTTTATCAATTTTAATTATTTTTTCAAAGAACCAACTTTTTTTCATTGATTTTCTGGATATTTTGTTTCAATTTCATTGATTTCAGCTCTGATTTTAATAATCTTTTGGTGTTGATTTGCTCTTTTTCTAGGGCTTGGAGATGGTTATTTATTTGGCGACTTTCCATCTTTTTAATGAATTTTCCTCTTAAGAAGTGCCTTCATAGTGTTTTGGATATGTTATACTGCTATTCTCATTTACCTCTAAGTATTTTTTTATTTCATCCCTGATTTCTTCTGCTATCCATTGGTCATTCAGTAGCATATTATTTAGTCTCCAGGTATTAGAGTAGCATCTATTTTTTATTTTATTATTGATTTCTAATTTTATTCCATTATGATCTGATAGAATGCAAGGTATTATCACTATATTTTGTATATGCTAAGAGTTGCTTCATGGCCTAAGATATGGTCTATTTTAGAGAAGGATCTTTGTGCTACTGAGAAGAAAGTATATTCAGTCATAGTGGATAAAATATTCTTTATATGTCTGTTAAGTCTAAATCATTAATTGCATTTTCTAGTTCTACAGCTTCTTTATTTACTTTTTGTTTGGTGAATCTATCCAGTGATGAGAGAGGTATGTAAAAGTCACCCAGCATTATTACGTTGTGGTCTCTTTGATTCCTGAAGTTGAGAAGGGTTTGTTTGATGTACAGAGATGCTCCATTATTTGGGGCTTAAATATTTATTTTATGTCTTGTTGATGTATAATTTCCTTAAGCAGTATGATATGTCCTTTTTTGTCCCTTTTGATTAACTTTGACTTGAGGTCCACTTTATCTGATAGAGAATAGAGACCCCTGCTTGTTTATGAGATCCATGTGAATGATATATGATTTTTTCCCATCCTTACACTTTTAGTCTGTAGATGTCTTTGCCTATGAGGTGAGTCTCTTGGAGATGGCATATTATTGGGTCTGGTTTTTTAATCCAATCTGCCAGTCTGTGTCTTTTCATTCATGAGTTTAGGCCATTTACATTCAATGTTATTATTGAGAGATTATTTTCATTCCCTGTCATTTTGATTTATTCTAGTTTTTAATTTGAATTAGTTCCTCCTTTTATTTTCTTCTGTACTTCCTCCTTTTACCAGTTTTCACATTTATTTTTCATTTCTCCTTTATAAAATATTTTCTTGCAAATGTTTTATAGTGCAGGCATTCTAGTTGTAAATTCTTTTTTTAACTTTTGTTTATCAGGCTGGGGATATGGCTCAAGCGGTAGTGCGCTCGCCTGGCATGCGTGCGGCCTGGGTTCGATCCTCAGCACCACATACCAACAAAGATGTTGTGTCCGCCGAGAACTAAAAAATAAATATTAAAAATTCTCCCCCTCTCTCTCCTCTCTCACTCTCTCTTAAAAAAAACTTTTGTTTATCATGAAAAATTTTTATTTCATCATCAATTCTGAGGTTTAATCTTGCTGGGCATAGTATTCTTGGTTGGTATGCATTTTCTTTCAGAGTTTGGTATACAGTATCCCAAGACCTCTGAAGTTTTAGTGTCTGGGTTGAAAAATCTTTTGAGATCTGGATTGGTGTCCTCCTAAATGTGACCTTTCATTTTTGTCTGGTAGCCTTTAAAATTCTATCCTTATTTATATAACAATGTGCCTTGGTGTGGGTTTGTTATAATTTTGAACCTTTGGGGTCCTATAAGCCTCCTGTATCTGATTTTCCATATTATTCTTTAGGTTTGAGATATTATTTCATTGAAAAAATGATTCATTCCTTTCATTTGTATCTCTAAACCTTCATCTATTTCAATAAATCTTAAATTTGGTCATTTCAGGTTACCCCATATTTTTTAGAAGTTCTGTTCATGATTTCTTAAACATATTTTCTCCATAGTCAACACTATTTTCAAGATCCTATTTATTTTTTTCATTGCCTGAAACTCTGTCTTCCAAGTGGTCTAGTCTGTTGGTGCTTTACATTGAATTTTTATTTATTTCTTTTTTAGTTGTACACAATACCTTTATTTTGTTTATTTATTTTTATGTGGTGCTGAGGATCGAACCCAGGGCCTCACACGTGCTAGGTGAGTGCTCTATTGCTGAGCCACAATCCCAGCCCTCCATTGAATTTTCAATTTGGTTTATTGATTCCTTCATTTTGAGGATTTCTGCTTGATTTTTTTTTTAAGAATCTGTATTTCTTTATTGAAGTGATCATTCACTTCCTGTATTTTCTTTCTGATTTTACTCCTTACATCACCTTTGCCTCAAAGATTGCCTTAACTATGTATATTCTAAACTCTTTATCTGATATTTCTTCCACTGTGGTATCAATGGATTCTGTTATTGAAGTATCTTGGTTTGTTTGGGGTGATTTGTTCCCTTGCTTTTTTCACATTTGTGTGCCTACCCATGTAACAGTATGGATCGGAGGCAGTAGAGTTTCTATCCTGTAGACTTATAGTGTCCTTGAAGGTTTCCATTTCCTCACCTTTTAGGGAGAGACAAATAAACCACCACAAATGCAAACAATATATAGCATTAAACTAAACAGTTCCTGCTATGACATCTACAGTGTTATAACAAACAAAAAGGATATGATCTGTTATTGACTACAAAAAAAAGTCTGCAAAAGGGCTTACAATTTTGAATGGTGGATAGGGAAAGAAGAGAAGTGATAGATGTTATAATTGTGAGGGAAGAGGGCAGAAAATAGAAGTAAAAAATTAAAGAAAGAGTGAAGAGAGAAAAATAGAGATTAGTTGTTAGTAGAAGAAAAGAGAGAATCAAGGGAAACAGATATGAGAGAGCAAAAGTATAAAGTAAAAATTTTAAAAATAAAAGAATACAAAACAAAACTGAAATAGACTAATCAAACATCTTAGTCCTCAAAAAACTGACCCATGAAAAATAACTGGCTTTAAAAATGCTAGAAATTAAAAAATATGAATATGTATAAATGTCCATGAACCAATAAGGTCACAATTAAATAAACAAATAAAAAAAAGAGAGTGAGAAAAGAAAAAGAAAGAAAGAATGAAAATGAAAAAAAAATCTCTACAAAAAGTTAAAGAATTGTTTCTTTTGGAGTTCAAAAGATTCCTAGCTTTCCTTTTTCAGCAGTGTTAGGTGGAGTCACCTGGGGTATGATGCTTGCTCCAACCTCAGGATGGGGTTGCTAAAATGAGAAAATTAATCCTGTCGGTGGAACTCCTAGATGTGGGGTTTAGGCTTAAGCAGGCTCCAGGCACTTTCTTCCATGAGTGTCAATTGGTCTGGACATTTTAAATCAGTGTACCTCCAGGGCCCAGCAGTTGCCAGTCCATGCTGGAAGACTGCACCCCAGGGATCTCCTCTGGGTTCCATTCATGTGATAGAGGAAACAATTCTTAGTCTACTCTGTCACCTGCGGACTCCACATTTCCTGGTCTAGGGTTTAGTCTCCAACCTCAATCTGTCCCCCTCCTACCTTTTCGAAACCCTGTCCAGTTGCATCTCTTCCAGCCAGTCCTGCAAGCAGCTGGTTTGGAGGGGAAGGGAGAGTTGGGTGGGTTTCCATGACTCGTTGTCCCCTGGGTAAACTTCTCTCCACCTTTTGATTTTCTCCTGGTCACTTAGGCTCAACTTATGTCGTGAATTGTGGGTTTGCAAGGAATTGGCTACTCCAGATCTTGGCACTACTCAGCTGCGAAATGGTTCCTTCCTCTGTTTTCCACACACAGCCGGGAGACATGCAGTTTCTTTCCCTTACAAGGACATTATGCAGAGTGCCCTTCAGTTTAGTTGGTCAGTGTCCTTGATCTCTAAACTCTTTGTACTCAGACATGCCTCAGTCTTCCTAAAATTTCAGGTTCCTTTAATTCCCTTATCCCTCCACTTTGCTTGTGGAGGGACTGCTTTGGCTTACCAGTAGCAGAGGCTGAGGCACTGAGGATTTCTTCCTTATTTTATTATATTCAACATCTTGAGTTTCTGATCTGCTTTGAGTGTCCAGTAATGAATCCCATTCCCCCTGCCCAATCCCACCCTAGCCTTTCTTGTTCATGAACTTTACTGAGAAGTTGCCTGATTTCTTGGTTTCTTGCCATGGAGCAACCAGGAAAGGGACATTCTTTCTCTATTCCGCCATCTTGAAAGCCTCCCCTCCATTAGTTTTTGTTGTTAATTAGTATTTATTATCTCTCCTGTAGGAAAGAAACTCAGGATTTGGGGGGATTTTTATTTTCAAGTTATTAAATTTTTAAAATACCATGCACTGTAGTGTAGTATTTTAAAATGATGTAGAAAGAAATCAGTAAAAATTATACAAATTTTTACTGATTTCTTACTATATCATCATTTCTTAAATTCAGTAAGTCCCTTAGTTCCCCCCCCACACACAGAATGGTTCTATGGGGTTCTAGATGGAATAAACAGATCAATCAGATACACTTAAGTTAGATTTAAATTCAGAACTGGGCTAAGTGGAGAAGCTGGGGTAACATACAAGGTATTCATTTTGTTGATGTGAATTATAGCGGGGCAACATAGCTCTGGAGCCAGATTTTGGGGAAGGGGCAAGCAACTTTCCAATCCCCAATACAGTGAATGAAAATGGTGTGATAGTGGGACTCAGCTGTAACAACAATCTCCTATTATCCATGATTACAGCAAGGTGGCAGCTTTCTTGGTGGGCTGCTTCTATGGTATCATTCTGGGAACAATCTGGAGGCCCAATCTAGAGACTGCTTCCTCAACTTTTCTAAAGATTTTGTAGATATCTAATTCCTGTGTATCAAGTTTCCTGCATATGCTAGCCAGAGTGACTTCTATTATCTGTAATTGAATTGTGGCTGATATATCATCCTTGACTATTCTTCTCCCTACCATATTATGTCCTGTAGGTCAGTGTTCTGTCAGGCAAACCTAAATGTTTTTCACATAATCCTCTTCTCCATTCTCACTTCCTCAGTTTGGCTCTTCATAATCTCTCAATTAAACTATAAGCCATCCTCCTGATTGTTTTCCATTCTCAACCTCTTTCTAGATATAAACTTAAAAACATGATTGTTGTGCTTAATTACAAAGAATAACTTTCCTTTTTTGTTTTGTATAGATTGCAAGGTTCTCAGATCATAGTCAATTTTTCTAGCTTCATATCTTATGACTTATGCATAATCATTCCATGCTCCAATTACATTGAACTATTTACAATTCTTTGTACTTTTATAGATTTCTTTCCCCTATATGCCATACCTTGAAAACTCCTAGTTATTTTCTTATGAACTAGATAAAAGGTTACTTGTTTTCCCAATGTTGTTCCAAAACATGGTTAGTCTCTTCTATATTGAAAGATTTTATGTTGTTGTGTATCTTTAACTTGTTAGACTATAAGCCACACAAGAACGAGGACTTTGTCTTATTTGTCTTTATATCCCCCATACTTTGAATGAGGCCAGCCACAAAGTAAGTCTAGGATACATGTTTGTAGGATGCATAAATGGAACAGTTAAGAGGTGTGTGGAATTTCTTTCTAGTACGACAGTAACCTATAAAAACTGTGAAAATAAAAGGTTACCTGGCATCACCCAGAATTGAAATCATACGGTACTGAGGTAACTCAGAAGATGCTACATGTGCTAGGATTCCAAAGAGCCTTTCAGCCATTATCATGTCATTCTGTGTCACCTGAAGAGAAAAAACAGAGAGATGTCCAAAATGACACTGTTTCTTATTTGGATACAATACAATTCCAAAGAAATATTTAGATTAAATATTTTCTTTTAGCCCAGGAAAGCACATTCCCCTGAACTATAGGGAGAGGAGTTTTCATTGATATTTTTCTTTCTTCCTTGAACCTAATTAAGGTGAAGATATTCAAATGTGGGCTTATGGAAGTTGATTGGAGGATGATAAGTTAGCTCTGAATTAGAAGGTGTGTTTCCTCAGAATTATGCCTGAGAAGTCTTAAATTCTTAATGAAAAATTTCCCCAGAAATCCTATAGCTTCCTAAATTAGAATGATTTAATGGGAATATTCCCATGTGTCAATGGAAGAGATTTATTTTAATAATGTGTCAAGGGGAAGCTGTGCTGTTGTTTATAGCTTGCTCCTTCCTATAAGGATAATTTGGTTCCTTCTTTGAGAGATGGAATTCTCACAGGATTAGCAAAGATGCTGCTATTCATTCTAAATTCACATCAGCCTTTCTCCAGAAAAAGAATAGCATGTCACAAGTAGATCCTGTGAGGGTTCACTCCTGGGTCAACCAAGATAGTACTAAAAGCTGAAAGCAAGACTTGAGTTAATTTTTATGGTTTTGTTTAATATAAAATAGGGTTGTTTGCATTTTAAACAGTGTCAGTTTGTTTGCACTATATAATTCATGAGTCTCATTCAGTGGCCATTGTGCTCCCTAAGGAACATTTGGCATTACTTGGAGACATTTTTGGTTATCAGAACTGGTGGAGGGGTGCTACAGAGTGTAGTGACCAGGGCTGTTTCTAAACATTTTATAATACATAGGATAGTGCATACAATAAAGAATTATCTAGCCTGAAATGTCAATGAAACTTAGGTTGAGAAACCCTGGTATAGTTAAATTTTGGATCTTTAAAGAATTTGGTCCTAACATTAGCTGTTAAAGTAATACTACACAGGCATCTTCTGAAAAATAAACCCATAGTTCATATACATATAAATGAGTACAGAATGACTTTCTTACCTGGCACCTCAAGTTCTGCCTTTAGCTGACAACTAAGTTATTTGGTCCAATATAGTCACCTAGTGGCCAATGTAGGCCACTACTCCATCTTTTCTTCTTGATGCTCATAATTAATTCTACCTCAAGTAATATCATTCTCTCTTATACAAAGAGAAGTAGAAATGCTGTGTATATTATTATATAATATCAAGAATTATATTATTACACGTTTTAATAAAGTATCAAATATTTCTGGAACTGACATTTTCAAAAATTTAAATCAGAGTAAATTATATTGGATTTTTTTTTCCTGGTACAGGGATTGAACCCTGAGTAGCTTAACATCCCCAGCCCCCTTTTTAATTTTTTTTTTTATTTTGAGACAGAGTCTTGCTAAGTTGCTTCGAGTCTCACTAAATTGCTAAGACTGGCTTTGTACTTGCGATCCTCCTGCCTCAGCCTCCCAAGCTACTGAAATTACAATATCTGTTCTAGAAATTCTTCTCTACTTTATATAATTATACTATCCCTTTTAATTTAAAAGCTTCATAAGAATGCTTATTCCTGTAGTAATTATCCATATCTGAGCAAATTCCTATGAAGGGTTAATTGGGGTAACAGTTTGGTCATTAATGAGGGAGAATTGCCTACCAATAACTAAATAACCATTCTATTTTCAGTTCAGACTAATTTCTGAAACCTTTGGGACTATTTACCCGGGCCCACCAGGGACTCATGATTTCTCTTTGGGGAAGTATTGAAGGGTCCAGAAGCATACACAAGACTGAACAAAATCTCTTGAGAGCTGGCTGAAGAAAGGTCACGTGAAGGTTCCAGATTTGCCTGACATCTTCTATAGATGGCTGATACTGTGGTCATGGACCTACCATGGTTGACGTAGATTTCATATGGTTGTTTTTACATCAATAGAGAGATCTCTATTCTCCTAATAATATGCTAGACTTTTGGAGTCTAGGCTGGACTTAGCTGTAGTCTATCAGTTGTAGGGAAATATAGTTATTGTGCCAGCAAATTTGACTACAGTTCATTTTATAGTAAGGAAGTTTTCTGAATTTTGAGAGGTATTCTAATATGACCAACACATATAAAAGGCTCTTAGTTCTTTTGAATAATTATTTAAACTCAGTAGATGTAGAGGAATAGCTTCTTTTTTCTTCCAAATTAATAATTAAAGAGAACACGGTCATTGAGTAGCTAGGAGATTACCCGTGACAGCAGAATTAATCTAAAAATAATTTTTCATTAATAATTTTCCAACTATTCAGATTCAGGTCTGAGTTATCCAATATAGTTATGATACAGGTAGCTGTTACAACTATTAACAAAGCAGTCCAGATGGTTGCTTACACTTTATTTTCTCCTCTCATATTCATACAGTTATACTCTCCCTCTGTCCCCATTTTATTCTTCCTTTCCTCTACTTTATTAATTGACATTTAAGTTTCACTTCCTCATTCCTTCTTGCATGCCAGGCAGTGTGAAAAGCACTTTGAAAAATACAAAGATCACATTACCTGTTGAAGATTTACAATTTTTTTTTTGTTTAAAACTGTTAGTCCTTACAAGATCTCTAAGCAACTCAGTGAGACCCTGTCTCTAAATAACATACACATATATAAATATATAGAGAGAGGGCTAGGAATGTGGCTCAGTGGTTAAGTGCCCCTGGGTTCAATCTCTGCTACCAAAACAAAACAAAACATAAGAAACAAACAAACCAACCAAAAACGGTCACTCCTACCAACTTTTTATCTGAGTATTTACTAACAACAGTAAAAGTGCATATTATGGGGCTGGTGTTATAGTTCAGAGGTAGAGCACTCACCTGGCACATGCGAGGTGCTGGGTTTAATCCTCAGCACCACATAAAAATAAATGAATAAAATAAAGGTATTGTTTCCAATTGGAAACTATTCACCATGAACTTATTACTATTTTATTTTAAAATTTTGTCTAGTGCTTTAGAATATTAGGGTAGAGTTTTAGATTTCTGACATTTCAAATGTAAAAATTAAAACAATATATTTTTCAAAAGTTCTATCATGATTACCTAGATTCTTAACTATTTTTAATCATTATTTTCCCCAAAGGGAACATTTTTATTCTGCAGTTTGCACAGTCCTTTACTTACCTCTGTTCCATTTATTTTCTGCATACTAAAATGGCTTAGCCTAAATAGTACATAGTATTTCCATAGTGTAAAATTGACAACTGGATTTCCTTGAGGATCAATTGTCAACTGGTCAATACGACGAAGTTGGGCTAGTGCATTAAATTGCTGCAGCATTATAAGATTTGTTTCCTTAAATTTAAGGTGCTGTAATAATAAAACACACAAAAAATCTGAATACTGAGTTTAACCATCTTAAAATATTAACATTAAAGCTTCACTGAACATTAAAGCTTCACTGATCATTTCCTAACTAAATCCACAAGCTTCAGGCTTAGCAAATATGTCTCAATTACATTAAATCAACTGGATTACATAACTTTAATCCCACTATTACATCATTGATGGAATTCATCCAGTATTTAATTCTGGATGATTCCTTCTGCAAAGGATATCCTCATTTATTAACAAGCTAGAATTCTTAATAGTTATATAAACATGAAAAAATTTGGACTCTTTCAGATGTTACATTATACATTTTATATTGAAATTAAAAGAAAAATTGGAAAGAAAAAATTCAGAACTTTATAAGGTTTACAAAACTTCTAAGAATTAGTTTTAATCACTATTACTTGTATCTTGCCAAATACAGTGTATGCTGGTTAAGTTGGTTATAGAAAAATCAAATCTCTACAACTGAAATATTAATGCAAGTGTTTTGTGATTTCGGAGGCTCTTTTCTAACATACTGTCTGCACCTCTACCTATCTTATTTAAGAAGGAGGAAGTAAGGTACAAAAGGGCAAGTGAGGAAAATCAATCAGCAAAGACAAAAAAATAATAATCATAAAAACTCAAGAGGAAACTCATTATAAAAATTACAGGTTCTGAAAATGCTTAATAATAAATAATATAATAACACCATAATTGGGAAGTCTAATTTCTCAAAGCAACTTTAATATGCTACTAAATTTGTTTTCAATGTTTTTAGAGGACTATTGTAAATATAAATTACTGTATAATTTACATAATACATACCTAGTATTGTCTCATCAGTGCCAGATACAATACCTGGATACATAATAGGGCTATGCAATTTTATTGAATGCTTTATAAAATATAAATATAATTTGAATAAAATTGTTGGTCTTTCATACTACATAAAGGCTCATTTTCAGAGATGAAATCTCTAATACAAGATCATTTATGACTACTAATTTAAATCCCAGCACCAGAAAATCAACACAAAAGCTTACTCTCCCTTCCTGCATAAATAAAAGTTAAAACAGACCTTCGGCTTGAACATACAAGTCATGATTAAGAATAATTCAAAGATATTACCAAAGGGAAATGTTTACCAGAGAATTAGGAAACTTCATCTTCAATTTGGGGAGCACTTGGACAATTTCATCAAACTCTATGAATGTGAAGGAGACTGTCGTGACCATTCCTGCTGTTTGGACACTCCAATTTCGATCCAGAGATTCTAGTGCTCCTGAACCATACAGGGAAAGTGTATCCCCATCCACTTCAACAAGGTATGTGTCTGTGACAGATAAACCTAATAAAGCATTGTTGAGTCCTGAGTCTAGAGACCTGGAAAAACCAAAGCATAATTTTAAGTGAAAGTCTTATCGTGCAAACCAAATAAAAGAATACAAAGCCACATTGGAAAAGCTCCTTTGATATTATATTCATTTTTTTCAATTCTGTACTTAATTTTCAATAGACTATGTGGAAGATTTATATTATTCTAATCATATATTTTAATTAAAATAGAAATATTATGAACAAACTCAAATTAGTTATATTAATGAAAGAATCATTTATTATATTTTTGTGTATGTATACACGTTATTGTGAGGATTGAACTCAGAGTACTCTACCAATCAGCTATATCACCAGATTTTTTTTTTTTAATTTTGAGAAAAGACCTTACTAAATTGCCCAGGTTGGCCTTGAACTTGATGATTCTCCTGCCTCAGCCTCCTGCACAGCTGGGATTACAGGCCTGTACCACCACACAAGGTGCATTTAATATATCTTTAATATGTCATGAATCTTTTGTTCATGTCAATACAAACAGGTTTGTCTAATCTATGAAACTATCGGGGTAGAAAAAATGTCTTTTACAAAATAATATTTTTATAGTAAAAATTACATAATACATAAACATGTTGGAAAACATAATAGCTATTAGTTTACTTCTTATATGTTAGATTAAGTAATATCTTTGACTTTGTATTTTTTAATTCCTCATGTGTTTTGAAATTCCATAAGTGTATATAAAATATAATTGTTAAAGTTTTTGAAGATTTCGTCCCCAGTTTGAAATAAAAAATAATGAAAGCAATTCATTATTAATATTATATATTCATAAAATCTCTTCATATACTTTACTGAACATGGTAATTGTTAGTATTTCCAAATTAGAAGCTACATTATCTATAAAAGGCTACCTAAACGATAATAGCTAAGGAATAAGTAAAATACCTTGATCCAACTCAAAATTTTGTGAATAGAGATGTAAACGATGATGGAATGTGATGGATATCATTATCCAAAGTACATGTATGAAGACATGAATTGGTGTGAACATACTTTATATACAGAGATATGAAAAACTCTGTCCTATATGTGTAATAAGAATTGTGATGCATTCTGCTGTCATGTATTTAAAAAATAAAAGCGATTAAAAAAAAGAGATGTAAGTATTTACTCAACCTCAAAATTTAAACACTGTTTGGCTTTTTTTATGGGGTGGTAGATACCAGGGATTGAACTCAGGGGCACTCAACCACTGAGCCACATCCCCAGCCCTATTTTGTATTTTATTTAAAGACAGGGTATCACTGAGTTGTTTAACAACTCGCTTTTGCTAAGGCTGGCTTTGAACTCTCAATCCTCCTGCCTCAGCCTCCCCAGCCACTGGGATTACATGTATGTGCCACTGCACCCAGATTACTGCTTGGCTTTTGTTGTATGTGTTTTCATTCTGTCATTTTTGCTTTCAGGCACTATTTACTAGCCTGTGTGTTGTTTTCCTTTGTGCCGCACACTCTTCCAATATGTCAATTCTCACATTGTATATATGTTTACAATTTTGCCTCTTCTTACAGAATGAATTCATTGAAGCTAAAGACCATATATAAATATTTTTAACTTTGGTGACTCTGAAGCTTAGTAATGGGCTTTACATAATTTATAGTATATTAATGTATTATTAAAGATCATCAACATTTTTATAATGCTCATGTTGGGAAATAAGACTCACAAACCATTATTACTCCATTGATTTATCATACTTATTTTGACTGTACTACTTAACCTTTTACATGTTTGTTTATTCAGTAACAACCAAAGTAGTAATGTCAGTATATTCTAAGTGAATATGCAACAAGAAAATATGAAAAGGCTTAATTTCTACCAGACTTAAGGCTGAAGAGAGATAATATCCAAACATTCAATGAGCAGTAGTATATGAACAGTCTCAGATGATAGTCTTAGAAAGGTAAAGGCTGATAGCACAAAAATAAGATAAGGATCAGTTCCATTTATTGTACTTTGGGTAATACATGGAGCTAGGTAGAGCATATAAGCATTACTGGAATAGGACAAAGGATGGCAGTTTGAGCATTTCACTGCCACTAAAATAAAGAAGACTTGATGAAGAGTGCATACTCTTACTATAGCACTTACTGCACTGCATTGCAATTATCTGTTGTCTATTTCTCTTACTAAACATTGTGATCCTTGAAGGCTTGAATTTTGCCACATTTGCTATGGTAGAGCCAACCACAGTTCCTAGCACATACTTTCTTGATACATATTTCTATAATGAATTAATAAAGTGAGAAAAACTTCATAAGAATCTATTGAATTTTAAGAAGGATGTTCCTACCATAGCTATGGTTTCACAAATGGGGTAAAATCAGTGATATAGGCCCAGAAAAAGAGTAACATTAGCAAGAAGGTTGTCTCAGGTTTGGCAAAGACATATAATGAAGAAAGAAGGTGAAGGGGAGAAAAAACTAATTGGCATAGGGATGCCTTATGACCACAGCAAAAGAAGCTTAACCAGCAAAAGAAGTTTAGTTTTAATGGGAAAATGATGGGTCACTATAGTTATATAAAAATATGAATAAGTCCTTTGGGAAGTGATGTCTTATATATTTGAAAATGTCTTTATTTTCTTTGTTTGTGTGAGTAAAATTTTTTAAAAAGAGACTCCAAAATAAAAAGTCTATCATTAGAAAGGGATTAGTTATTTTGTGTAAACAATGACCAAAGAAACTGCTGAGAAAGAAGTGAAATAAAAATTGTCTACAATCATCAAAACAGTAATATGGTAATAAAAGCAGAAGAAAGTTTTCTCCAACTTATATAGATCTCACATGGATATTTGGCAAAAACAAATATAAGTTTGTTGGGCTACAGACTAACTCATCCTTTTCAATAGGACATGTAGCATCTGTTAACCCATTTCAGTTATTTTCTGTGTTAAGTCTTTGACTTTAGCCTCAAACCCTGACCAATATTAATAAATTTGCTCCTCTTGGGAGGTATGTCCTGATTTCCCTAGAAGACTTAGACGGTTGGGGATGCAACTCAGAAGTAGAGCACACTGTGTGTCTATCATACAAGATGTCTAACATGCTGGGTTCAATCCTCAGCATAGAAACAAAACTAAACAAACAAACAAATAAAACTTAGTAAGTTTTTAAACAATGTTTTTATGTTGGAGATTGTCCATCCAGTTTTCCTTGTATGTACAGTAGATATCTTTTTAGTTATATATATATATATATATATATATATATATATATATATATATATATATTAATTCATTCACTCATTAATTTATTGAACATCTGAAGATGTTCACTATATACAAGACATTGTGCTAAGAATTCTGGCATAGGCCACTAAATTATGTCTATTGATAAGGGCAATCAGTATAGAGATCATGTGCAAATTTTTGGATATATTAAACTTACTGCTCACTTTTATTGGGCTGTGGTTCCAGAAATATAAATTCCCTAATCCTACCCTGCAATCAACCCAATAAGCACAGGAGACATAATTTCTCAATTGAAATGACCTCAATATTTCATTAAATCAATAGGTTTTTGTGGAGAGCTTATTATGTGTCAGATATTGTGCTAGGCCTTGGAGATTTAAAAATAAATCAAGATATATTTGCTCTCAAGGAGTTCCCATTCTGGATGGGGGATGAAAAGGAAGAGAAATATATATATATATGTGTAATATAATGTGCTTATTGTTATATAATGAATATTTAAACCATATGCTATAGAAATACAGTAAGAAACGACTAATTCTTCTAGAGGGGAGAAATCAGGTTTCAAAAGGAAGTAGCATTTAAACTGATTCTTGAGTGATGAATAGTAGAATTTCATCAGAAGTAGGAGGAGAGGGGCATAATGAAGAAAGACACAGAAGTCTGATTATATGTAACATATTCATGTAAGCACAATTTAAGTATGGCTAGAACACTGAAACACGGGACTAGAATGCTGAAATATACAGGCGAGTAGTAGCTGGAGATAAAGTTGAAAAGTCAGATTTTATCTTGTAGGGTTCAGGAACAGAAAATGTTTTAAAATAAAAATGTAATAAGACCTTTCAATGCATGTTTTTAAGCAACTTCAAAGCACCATGCATGGATCTAAGTACTGGTGCTGGGAATACAAAGACAAAGGAAATAAGATGAAATGGACCTTCAAGGATCCACCTCAGATAGATAAGTTGATCAACTGTGTGGCTGATAGAGCAGAGAGAAGCTAGTTGACACTACTGCCCTGTAAGAATACAAGTGCAATAGTGTCAACTAGTCCTTATAAGAGTATAACAGAAAAAAAAATGATACAGTTAGTAGAAATGGCATTGGCAAGAAAATCAGGCCTTTATTCAAATTTTAGATGATTTGAGGGTTAGGCTTTTCAATTTCATTGAGTTTCAGTTTCTTCATATGTAAAATATAACGGACAGTGAGACATCAAATAGGAATAATCTTCAAGATTTTTAGTGGTTAATTTCAAGTCCAAATGTTCATCTATTTGACTTGATCTTTATATAAGAATGAATTAGAAAAATACTTAGGATGACCCTAAGAAAAGACAGGATGCTTAACTTTTTTTTTTTAAAGAGAGAGTGAGAGAGGAGAGAGAGAGAGAGAGAGAGAGAGAGAGAGAGAATTTTTTTAATATTTATGTTCTAGTTCTCGGCGGACACAACATCTTTGTTGGTATGTGGTGCTGAGGATCGAACCCAGGTCGCACGCATGCCAGGCGAGCGCGCTACCACTTGAGCCACATCCCCAGCCCAAGGATGCTTAACTTACAGCAATAAAGTAATGAGTTCCCGAAAGGCAGGCTAAATGTAAAACATACTACTAAATATCTAGATGGAAAAAAAAGACAGCATTTCAGAGGTTTAGTATTTTTTTTTAACCTTTAGGCTTTTTATAACAGGCTAGAAAAGAAATACTTAAAATCTTTCGGAAGATTCTTTTCCTAGTGAATAAGTGGTGCTGATTCCTATAATAACTTATTTTATGAATTTCTATTACAACATTCATAGGTGTGGAAATTCATTTTATGCATTATATTTTATTATAGTAGTGTTGGCTAAAATACCAGTGTTCATAGACAGGAAATGACCAAAAATAAACCAGTTTCACTGCACACATCCAATGTAAGCAAAGAAAACATTACACCAGTATTTTCCAATTTCTGCCAGGCAAAAGAAACCTGCCATCTGTCATTTCACTATAGAGCTGTCCAAAGTATAGTGAACAGTGAAATCATTAATGGGATATAGCAAAGTTTTAAAGAATTTCTTCCCTTAATGTGTCTATAATGTTTTCATGGACATTTGTTGCCAGGCATTTAGTTACACACCCATAAGCCAAAGGTCACAGACACTGTAACACAAGAATTAGCCACTTCTTTGGCATTACAAAACACTAAAGACTACAAATGATTACTTAAATGGAAAATTTCATGCAGTATTAAAAAACAAATTGAAACACTAAGGAAGAGACTTCGTGGCTCTCTAGAGTAGTCTTCCACCCTCAAAAAGAGTAAGGCTCGCACCATCTTTAAAAGATAAATTTTAATTAAATTTTTAAAGACTTACAGAAAATGTATAACTTCTAACATTTAAAACTCTTTACTTTGCACTTCTATATAAAAGAGCAGATTGACACAACAAATGTGTTTAAAAACCTATTAAAGAATGGGGAAGTAATTGAAAAGATACAAACTCACAAGAAGCACATCAGGGGAGGTAGCAGGAGATTTCAGCAAATTTATGAGCGCTGGAACATAAAGACTAGTAAATGATGAACAGGGGGAAAACTGATGGCCTTGAATATGCAATGGAGATAAGAACAAAGACAGCAGTCAAACTGCTTGAATGAACTGTGGAAAAGGAAGAAGAGTAAATATGATAGAGGATGGGAGGCACAGGGGCATTAATTGAAGATCTGTAAAAGACCACTCCCAACTACCTCTCTCACTGACAAGAAAACACTTAGAGTGGCATTACAGAGCAGTGGAAAAAGAGAAGAATACTTGATAAATGCCATTAGGGTAACTGGCTATTCCCATGGTGGTGGTGGTAGGGAATCAAACCTTAATCTCAAAAATAAAAATAAATTCCAGGTGTAATAAAGACTTTGGAAAGGCCAAATTTTAAAACTTTAGGAAGACAAAACGAGAGAACATTTTTAGAACATTAATTTTTCAAGAACTTTTTGTATGTACATAATCTAAAGGTAAAATATAAAGGAAAAAATATATATTATGGTATTTTCAGCATATAAACATTATTTAAAGTCAAAGGAGTATATAACTTTGGGGAAAATCAGAGAATAATAAGAAAGCCCAGGAAGGGCCCAAAATCTGAGGAACTCTACCATTTCTGTTCTACGAAAGAACAGAGGTACTTGAGAACATGAGAAAAAAAAAATAATACCAGAAAAAATGTCAACAGTTTCTAATAATACGTTATAAAATAATAAACTATAAAGAATGATCCAAAAGGAAACAACAGACTTCAAGAAGAGTAGATTCTATTCAACAGCCAAATAAGAAAACCCAAAGCTGAATGTTCTTTCTGATATGTGGATGCTAAAACACAGTAAGGTGCTTGGAGAAAGAAGTTCATTGGATTGGATGAAGGGGAATGAAGGAAAGGAGTGGGGATGGGAATAGGAAAGACAGAAGAATGAATCAGACATAACTTTTCTATGTTCATATATGACTACATAACCGGTAAAATTCCACATCATATACAACTGCAAGAATGGGAACCTAATTAGAATAAATCATATGTATATTTGTATATGTATGTATAATATGTCAAAGTAAACTCTACTGTCATGTATATCTAAAAAGAACAAATAAAAAAGAAACTAGGAGAGTACAGGTAGTAAATTTATTTTTCAATTTTTTGAAAAAAGATAATCAGAAACTCCAGAATAAAACAATCTTTGTAAGAAAGCCACAACTCAAATATAAAGCAAACTAAAAAAGGACAAGTGTTGGGGCAACTTTTGAAGTGTAATATAGAGGTTATTTGAACTTTACACTTTTTTCCCTAAATGATTTAGGAAGTAGAAAAGAAAAGATATAATCATAGTATACTGCTTAACTCTGCAGTAAAAAATAGATACAACACAGAAACTTAAACTCTATTAATGACTTTTCATTTTTTAAATGCTACCAATTGACAAAGTTTAATGATTATAGGATAGATATAAGTGAAATTAATCTTGAAATGTAAAAGTATAGCTCATGGAATATAGAAATATTAGAATCCTAAAAAGGGTGCAGATATAGTATAGTAGGGAACTCCAAACTCCATCCCTCCACAATAACAACAAATATCCTAGCAAAAAATTCCAAATCAACTTTTTTTTTCAGAATTCTGAAGTACAGAAATTACAATAACCAGGGGGCAATACTTAATGAAGAAAAAAAAACCTGCTCAATTTCAATAAGACAGTTCTGGGGCATTTTAACATACCTTGCTACCATATTGCCTTTCCTGCTTGGTGGTGTCCATGAAGATGACATCCTACATTCCTGGTGCAGGCATATGGTTAACAGAGGAAGCAATACAGAATGTTTTCACATTTCTGGTGGTTCCCTGAAGGATAGCTGAAGGGCTTGCCTTTTTTTTACTTGCATTGAGGCTTCCTTAGGGTTGAGGTGGCTTCTGGGTAGCATTTTTTCAGAAGCGTTTAAAGGTAAAATGAATTAGCTGCTGCCACATGGAGCAAGGGATAAAAGTTGGAGTAAGCAATAGGCAGGCTGAAAGGAGATATTGGGGAGGATTAGGGTTTTGCCCCTAAGTATCTCAGGGTATCTAGAAGGCAACTTGCATGACTAGTGCTGGACACATGCCCAGAAAAGACCCGAGAAGACCCTGGCCCTGCAGAAGGCTACAGACTTGTAGGTGCTTATTGAAATAAAAAGCTTTCTAGAGAAATTCAACAGCAGATTTGAGCAGGTAAAAAAGAAAAAGAAAAGAATCAGTGAACTTAAAGGTAGAACAATTGAAATTGAGAAGCTGGGAGGACAAAAGAACAACTATAAGTAAACAGAAATCTAAACAACTGTGGGATAACGAACACAAACATAAGGGAAGTTCAGGAAGGTCAGAAGTGAAAGAAAAGGGCAGAAAGAATATTTGAAGAAGAAATACTGGCTAGAAAACTTCCCAAATTTGGTGAAAGACATATACCAACACATTCAAGAGGCTCAATGAGTCCCAACTAGGAAAAACTCAAAGAGATCCACACCAAGACACACTATAATAAAACTGTTGAAATATAAGATGAAGAGAAAATCTTGAAGCAGTGAGAGAGGTGACTTATTATACCCAAGAGATCCTCAATAAGTATTAAATGATTTCTCATTAGAGATCATGAAGGCTATAGGCAGTAGGAAGATATATTTAAAGTGCTGAATGAAAAAAAGTTAACCTAGAGTTTTATAACTGACAAAACTGAACTTTGAAAATAAGAAAGAAATAAAGATACTTTCTGATAAACAAAAGCTGAGCAAGTTCATACCTGGAGACCTGTTCTATAAGAAATGTTAAAGGAGTCCTTCAGGATAAATTTAAAGGACACTTGATAGTAAATGAAAGTCATATGAAGAAATTTTTTAAAAATCAGGAAGTATAATTATTTATATAAATATTAAGGCCAGTATTACTGTATCTTTGATTGATAATTCCTCTTTTTTCTTTATGATTTAAAAGGCAAATGCATATAAAATTTTAAATGCATGTCAATATACATACACTTAAAGATGTAATTATAAAGATAACAACATAAAGGGGAGGATATATCCAGAAGCAAAGTTTTTATAAACGACTTCAACTAAATTGGTATTAATTGAAATTAGATTGTTACACATTAAGAGGCTAACTGTAATCTCCTCAGTAACAAGTAAGAAAAAAATTTACAAAAATACAATAAGACAAATGAGAAGGGAATAAAAAGAGTACACAAAAAATTAAATATAAATGAAGAAAGTTATACAGGAATTGAAGAACAGACCAAAAAACAACAGAGAACAAATAGGAAAATTGTATAAATAAGTCCTTGACTATTAAGACTTGATAAGATTAAATTTTCTAATTAAAAATCAGAGATTAGCAGAGTACAGGTTTTAAAAAGATCTAAATATAAGTTATCTACAAGATTAAATAAATAAATATGTTAAAATTGAAAGGTTGGAAGTAAATATTTCATGCAAATAGCAGCTAAAAGAGAGCTGTGGTGGCCACTGACATCATACAAAATAGATTGTATATAAAAATTTCTCTAAAAACCAATTTTATATTGAAAAAAAGGGTCAAGCCATAAGGAAGGTATAGCAACTACAAACATACATACCTGATCCTTAAATTATAGCAAACAAAACCAGAGAGAAATGAAGGGAGAAATATTTCTATAACAAAAGTTAAAGACTTTACTACCTTACTTTCAACAAGGGACAGAAGATCAACATAAAAAGAGGACTTGAAGAACACCAGGAACTAAGTAAATCTAACAGACATACATTAACACTCTATCCAACAAGAGAATGTACAATCTTCTTAGTACATGAAATTTTCTCCAGGACAGACCATGTGTCAAGCCACAAAATAAGTCTAAGTAAATTTTAAAAGGATTAAACTAATAAAAATATCTTCTCTGACCGAAATGGAATAAAACTAGAAAGCAGTAATTGCAGAAATATGGAACATTCACAAATAGCAGAAATATTTGAAAATTAAACTCCATACTGTTAAAAAGACAACAGGTTAAAAGACGAAAGCACGAGTGAAATTAGAAAAATAATAGCAATAGAAGTTGTAATGTACAAAGAGAGAGGAGAAGTAAAAGAGGAGTAGTGGACTTATAGGGAACAAAAAATAGAGATTTAATTATATATTATGAAAGTTACAAGTAAATGAACTATAGATATATAGTTTGGGGAGGAAAAAGAGCTGAGCTGAATCTTCATCTATTATAGCAAAAGTGTTACATCTAAATCTCATAAATTAAAAAATAGCATCAAATAAATTTAAAGACTTGACAGAAAAGGAGTCAGTAAAATAAACCTTTAAAAAACGAGTAGCTGGGGTGGGGTGGTAGCTCAGTGGTAGAGCACTTGCTGAGCATGTGTGAGGTACTGGGTTCGATTCTCAGCACCACATATAAATAAGTAAATTAATTAAATAAAGGTCCATCAACAACTAAAAAAAAAAATTTAAAAATGAGTAGCCACAAAGATAAAAGGAAAATCATTTGAATATGGTATCAAGAAAGATGAAGAAAAGAGTCTCAACAATGAACAGTCACCTATGTTAAATGCTATTGGGAGGTCAAGTAAAATGACTTAATATTTAAAAACCAACATAGATATTTTGGTTAAAAGTCCCTGGCTGAGATAAATTCAAGCTCCAAACTTTTATATGTAAGAGATTTTACAGGACTCAGATAACCACAATTAAACTGAAGAAAAGTCTACAACTACCACAAGTTATAAATAACTGATCTTGCATTAAAGTCTGTATCAATTATTTAG
The DNA here is from genome assembly GCF_045843805.1 of Urocitellus parryii. Lineage (NCBI taxonomy): Eukaryota > Metazoa > Chordata > Mammalia > Rodentia > Sciuridae > Urocitellus > Urocitellus parryii. The sequence goes on along the minus strand of NC_135536.1, from coordinate 114,668,780 downwards.
TATCTATCCCTAAAGTTTTATTTTTCCACCTTCATGTATAAATGTCTTGAATTACTAGTTCTTAGGTCATTAAAAAGGGGTCAGACCAAGAGTGTGTAATAGTGTTGCCATGGCACTTTGAATTTATATTTATTGAAATAAATCTTTTGCCAGAAATTGTAGATCCCTTTCCTAAGGATTCTTTTCTACTTAAATAATAAAGATAAGTTCATTTCTTTTCCTCCCTTTGTCATTCTTGTTCAAACATTCTATGTGAGCTTTCTATTTCTTCTTCTAAGGGAGAGGGAAAAGATAAAGTTTGGGCTTGGAAGAAGGTGAAGAATATGATGACATTGGTGGTTTTTCTTTCTTTTTTTTTTCTTTTTTTTTTTGCCAGGGAGATATCTCTTCTTCTCCTTGTCTCTGGTCAAGAAGGTACCAATCAGATGCCCTTCCAAGCTTGAGTTCCCCTATACTTTTTTACTTCCTTTCTACTGAACCTATACATCACTTTTTCAAACTTTCTCAAATTCTTCCTCTATGCTTCTTGAGTAAAAGCCTCTGACTTTGTGGAATTCCCAATAAAAATTCTGAAAAATTTGGCAATAACTAAAAGGCACAAGGATTTTCACTAATAGATATTTCATCTTTCTCTTGATTGCTTATTTTTGAGACCATAAAAATGAACACTTTGTAATTTTAAGTCATTTTAGAGAGTCACATAAGTTTTGGCCAAAAGCTAAACGTTCAAATGTCAAGAAAGAACATTAGTAGTCTGAAATCCACCTATCAGAGATAGTTTTTCCAGATAGAAGAGCCATTTAATAAAAAAGACACTCCTGCACTTACTGTAGCTGTCAACACTGGTAAAACCTGAATAGTGAACATCCCTGAACAAGAGCAAAGGATACATGGTAGACAACAGGAGATGGAGATGATTATTTGTTAAATATTTGGGGTCCTGTTTCTACACCCAGTTATACCATCACTAACTTCAGTCTACAATAAAGGGTGTTTCAGTTGATCTCTCCTGTAGTGATCTTTACTTTTACTGTTCCAATAACCTACTTCCAAGGCCACCATGTTGTTCTTTTTTTTTTTAAAGAGAGAGAGAGAGAGAGAGAGAGAGAGAGAGAGAGAGAGAGAGAGAGAGAGAATTTTTTTAATATTTATTTTTTAGTTTTCGGCGCACACAACATCTTTGTTTGTATGTGGTGCTGAGGATTGAACCCGGGCCGCACACATGCCAGGCGAGTGCGCTACCTCTTGAGCCACATCCCCAGGCCCCACCATGTTGTTCTTAATGTTATTGTTTAGATATATTCTACCTTTAAACTTTTCAACGTCAAAAACCCAGGCTGGGTGCAGTGGTGCACGTCTGTAATCCCAGGAGCTCAGAGGCTGAGGCAGGAGAATCATGAGTTCAAAGCCAGTCTCAGCAAGGCGAGGAGCTAAGTAACTCAGTGAGACCCTATCTCTAAAACAGGGCTGGGGATGTGGCTCAGCAGTTGAGTGCCCTCGAGTTCAATCCCTCAATCTCCAATAACCATCACTCTCCAAGCCAAAAAAAAAAAAAAAATATATATATATATATAAAATTACATTATCTATCTATCTATCTCTCTCTATATATATCTATATCTATATCTATATCTATATATATATATATATATATATATATATATATATCCCCCCTAGGAAACTCAAGGGGCTAAGGAAGGAGGATCCCAAGTTTGAGGTCATCCTTAGACCCTGTCTCAAAATGAAAAATTAAAAAGGGATTTGGGATTGTAGCTCAATGCCCCCTAAATTCAATCCCCAGAATTGAAAAAAACAAAACAAAAACAAACAAACAAACCAAAAAACCAACTCACTCTGACCATAAATTTCCACTATTCCCATTCATTATAAATCCTCTCATTTCATATTTTCATGTTCAACGTCATTTAGATTTTTCAGTTATAGGAATATAAAATTTTCTCTCAATCTGTTGACAAAACTACACTTCAATACCTTAAATCTAGCCTAGAAAACATGACCATCATATTTTTATATTTTATTTTATTGGTTATTTTTAGTTATTCATGACAGTAGAATCCATTTTGATACAATTATACAAGCAGGGAATATATCGAATTCTAATTAGAACCCAAAGCTCTCCTTCCCCTTCTCTTTCACTACCCCCTGTTCCCTTCCTCTAATGATCTCTCTGCCATTTACCCATAATTATTTTTTAAATTTTTTTCAAAATTAATTTTTTGTGGATGTACATGATGGTGGGAGTCACTGTGCCATACTGATAAATGTACTTAGGAAAGTTACATTAGATTCATTCCACTGTCTTTCTTTTTCTTATATCCCTCCTTTCCCTTCATTCCCTTTTGTCTAATCCACTGAACTTCTATTCTTCCTTCAAACCCCATTATTGCAGGTTAGCTTCCATTTTAGTAGTGTCTGTGGTAATATTTAATAATGTGAGTTTCTCCCTCTTTCTCTTGGTTAGTCTGGCTAAAGGTATATTAATTTTGTTTATGCTTTCAAAAAACTAACTTTTTGCATTGCATCTTTTGTATTATTTCTTTAATTTCAATTTCTATGATTTATCAGCGTTTGCTAATCCTCTGCATTTTCCTACAGCCACATCTTGACCCTGGTGAGAGCCGCAATTTCCCTCTACTACTCTCTCCTCAACTGCCATAAGCTCCACCTCAGGAGAAGCCTGCCTTGGTTCCTGACCGGATCACCTCGGTCTGAGTGAGCGTGCATCTGCTGGACTTAAAGCCTAAGGCTTGAGACTTTTGATCTGATACTTGAACTTGCAAAGGGAACATCTGTCATTAGTTTGTCATGATTAAGTGTGTTTGCAGTGCTTAGAATTAATCTAGAATTGTTTGCTGTGAAATGATTGTCTATTTCAGTGCCTAGCATTAAGAATTGTCATTTTTAGTTGCTCTCATTATATCAAAGAAGACATTTGGTATTTGTTTTTTAGGGATTGGCTAGCTTCACTAAGCATAATCTGCTTTAGTGCCATCCATTTCCCTGCAAATTCCATGATTTTGTCATTTTTTAGTGCTGCGTAATACTCCATAGTGTATAAATGCCACATTTAATCCATTCATCCATTGGAGGGCATCTGGGTTGGTTCCACAGTCTAGCTATTGTGAATTGTGCTGCTGTGAACATCGATGTGGCAGTATCCCTGTAGTACGCTCTTTTAGCACGAGATGGGAGGGAAAGAGAGAGAAAAGGGGAATTGCATGGAAATGGAAAGAGACCCTCATTGTTATTAAAAAACTACATAAAAGAGGTTGTGAGGGGAATTGGAAGAAAAAACAAGGAGAGAAATGAATTACAGTAGATGGGATAGAAAGAGAAGATGGGGGGAGGGGGATAGTAGAGGATAGGAAAGGTAGCAGAATACAACAGTTACTAGTATGGCATTATGTAAAAATGTGAATGTGTAACCGATGTGATTCTGCAATCTGTATTTGGGGTAAAAATGGGAGTTCATAACTCACTTGAAACTAATGTTTGAAATATGATATGTCAAGAGCTTTGTAAGGTTTTGAACAATCAATAAAAAAAAAAAAGAATTGTCATTTTCTTGATTAAGAACCTATGGAGTGAAATTGCATTTGGTGATTTGAGTGAATAAAGCATTGACTAGGACAGAAGTGCGTGAACATTCTTTGTTTCTCCCCCTGGACTGCATAAGTCGCACCTTTTGCCCATCTCAACAATGAGGCATCTTTCATGTACCAGTATGATGTGCAGTGTAGTCTCTGGATCAGCCTAGGGCAGACTGCCCCTCAGATCTCAGGATTTTCCACACTAAGTCTATCCTTTGTATTTCTCAGCACTTTCCCTCCTTCTGTGCTAATGCTACTGCTACTGCTAGTAGATTGGCTCCAATTTTGTCTTTCTTCTTGGTTTAATGTACCCCAAATTTCTAAGTCTAAGGCACTCAGACTGCTCATTATTGAGTTTTAGTGAACTCCCTTTTTTCACCCACCTGGCAGAGAAGCAGTATTCCTGCTGCTTGAATCCCGGGTCATGGAGCAATAATAAATACAGCTTTCTTCTAGTCTGCCTTCTTGTGGCCCCAGACCCATCATTTTTATCCTTTTGTCATCCCCACTGAAGCTTTTTATTTCTCGTCCTCAGTCCCTTACCTCCTTGCTCTTTATCAGACATTGTCTTCTCTACTGTTATCCCAGGTTACTATGTGCTTCCAGATCAAACTCACTCAACAATTCAGACTGTAGTTGCTATGATTTCAGCATCTCTAACCTGATTTAGTTCTTCAGAATTTTCCTTTAACATTTCAATATTTTGTCACTTAGCTCCCTCTGAATATCAACTAGACCATGAAAAAATGGAGAGACATTCCATATTTCTTAAAGTATGCTATCATTGTAACAAGGTTAATTATTCTGAAATTAATAAATCAATATATTTAAAATAAGATTCTCAACATTTATATTTAGATTAAATGATTGTTAAAGTTTGTATGGAAGAGCAGGTGTGTGAGAATTGAAAATAACCCCTATTAGTTATTAAAATTTACTGCAAAACTACTATAAAAAGAATCTGATATTGGCATCAAAACAGATAAGTACATTAATAGAATGAAATAGGCAGTACACAAATATATTCATATATGTATTTAACATAAAGACGGTATTGTCATTAAAAACATTAAATTAAGAAAGACTACTTAGAAAATTGACTAGCTAATTATAATAAATCAGATTATTTAACTACCAATACTATAAAAATAAATTCAGTGTATTAAAGAACTTTCAAAAATCTTATTAAAATTTTAGGATAACACATGGCAATATTACTTGAATAAATGCAGAATTGGTAAACCTTAAGTAGAAAAAACATTTAAAAAATCAGAAATAGTACTGATGTGTATTATTTTATAAATCTAAAATCTGATGCTACAACATTTAACATTATAAAATGTTACAGTTCTAATTCAGTAAAATTATATTTTGATATTTAAACGGTGTTAAAAATAGCTCGAGGGCTATTTAGAGTGGTATATTACATAAACCATCAATCAGAATTTCTTTTTTAATTTCAGCCTTATTTTTTTAGCTGACACAGCTCTTACGTGTGGTTTCCCTACTGAGCTGGAGGAAATACATTGATTAATATGATAATCCTATAATTAAAATTTAGAAATTTTGTCTAAAAATATGGTAGACTCTCACTCCAGAAAATTTGAAAAACATTATTTTAATGCCTCCAAAATTATTTCCTTTGGTACATTCTTTGTATGTGAATAGCGTTAAGAAGTCTCACTAAAACTCTGAAATGAAAGCCATACTATATTTAGTTTGAAATGTGTTTCAACATTTGGTTAAGGTAATAAAACAAATGTACTTCACTAAATTAAAACTTAAATGTATTCTATCTTTTATTTTTAGTTTTACTGTTAAATTATGTATATATATTTAAGTTATATATACACCATAAAAATATGCGCGCGCCCACACACACACACACACACACACACACACACACACTTTATGTCCCCCTCATTTACTTGATTCTAATATGCTTTCTTGAGAGTAAATTAAATATGTAGAGTCCAGACAATGTAGTTAGAACTGCTCATTCTATGATACAAGAAAGAGGTGTGGAGCCACTAGAAGAAACAGAACATACAGGCCACAGCTGGAGTAAATATTCAGATTTTATGCTGATTTGCTTACTAATACTTATTAAGGAGTAAGATTTTGTGCTTTCTGCTAGGGATACAACAAGAAAATCAAGATTTCCTTTTTTATGAAGTTTGTATTGATATCACTGATATGAACTAATTACCAACTAGTTATTTAATTGTGGCTATAGTAAGTACTAAGGAAGAAATAACTGATCTAGTCTCTAAAGTTAGAGAAGGTATTTGGAGAATACAAGGATCAAACAAGATCTCTGTTGGAGTCAGGGCAGGATCAGTGAAATGGGGCAAGGAAGTAGTATCTGGAGAGCAGAATACTGTTCCTATAAGAGAGGTTCTGAGGTAGGAAGTAAATGGACCAAGAGAAAGTCAGCAAGGCTGCAGCCCCAGGAGGTGGGCTAATGGTGAGGGATGACACAGGTGAGGTGGGCAGAGTGCCTTATAGGATGTCCTAAATAATCTAGAATTTTTTCCTATGGGAAACAACCAAAGGGTTTTTATTTTATTTATTTAGTTATTTATTCTGGTAAATCAGGAAAATTTTAGAGTCAGATTTATATTTTTAACTTTTCCATTGTACAAATTTAAACGTCCCCTTTCAGTAAGTTTTCTTATGAAAACTACTCTTTCAAAATAATTACACATGAAAAGTTTCCCCATCTCCACTCCAAATTCAATTCTCTAACGACACTAGTATCTTGAGAGATACCATTTCATACCCTGTTTCTTCTGGAAACGCAGAAACGGTGCTTCCATCACTTTGACAAGGGTCCTGAGGAGGAGAGTCAGAATCTTTTCTATCTGGGTTTGTAGCGGTATTGGCCACTCGTTGTTGCAAGTCCCACTTTCGAGCTACGTTGTTAATTGTTAACCTTTTCTTCTCCTATTAAAAAAAGTTAATTGTGACAAGAATTAAATAATATAAATTTTTAAGAAGAGAATCCAAGGAGCATATTGTTGCACCTTCTTACAACACTTTTGAAGTCAACTATTCCTTAAACATAGTTACCCAATACACATTCTAAAACAAAGTTCAAGACACCTATATTTATCTTATATTTTCAAATATATTAATAATAGTCTATCATCCTCAAGAAAAAAACTACATACAAAATATAATTAGTATGTAGGAACTGAATTTTATTAAAAATAAACATATAACCACTGGACAGTGAAAATTTACTATCTGAAATTTTGATTTGACAAAAATGTATATGCCTCTGTCTTTAAACATAGCAAGAAAGACTAATAAGCATTAAAGTTTTCCTACCCAATAATTAGGACAAATATGGTGGAATAATCTTTGTGTGTGTGGGGGGGGAGGGGGTTGATCAGTGTTCCAAGTTTCACAGTATAAACTGTTGTGTCTGAAAATGAAAAAGAAATTTGCTAGGCTGAAATTCTTCTAGACATCTAGTACCATTCTAGAAGATAAGGAAAGAAATTAATTCATTATATGCAATAGATGCTTTACAATAGTGTTTCTTAAACTTTAGAGTGCCTCAAATCACCTAAAGGGCTTTACAATCAGATTGCTGAATCTCACCCCACTCTGATTCAGTGTCTCTGGACTAGGACCTGTGAGTCTGTGTGTCTAACATGCTTCCACTTCATGCTAAGTTTCTAGTTCACAGACCCCATTTTTAGAACAACTGCCTTGAGACATTAGAGATCAATTTTCTCATAGAAACCCTGTTGAGAAAAGCAGTTCTAAGTTACTGAAGGAAATTATGATAGATTATAATGTTTTAATTCTATTTATGTTGTCTGTATTAACTGGAATAAAGAATTCTTATTCTAGTTATTTTTTTTACTACCAAATGTTATCATTTTAAAATGGTTTATCAATTAGATCAGAATGCCAAAAATAGATATTTTCTCTTTCCTCTTTCCTAAGAAAATAACCGTCCAATGAAAAGTCAGCTGAATGTGATACTGATTGTTCTTCTTCACCTGTTAGAATCTCTGCCCATTTCCTCAGTGCCTATATACATATAGAATAATTATTTTTAGTTATGTCTCTTTATATTTCTTTAAGATTCTAGTGTGTGTGTGTGTGTGTGTGTGTGTGTGTGATTTTGTAGGAATGAAAAGTGATGTGGCTGGCTTAATTAAAAATTAAAAATTGAGGGCTAGAACCTAGGTCTACTGATTCCTCATGCTTCTCCTACTATTAAAAGAGCTAACTAATCTTTATAATTAATTAAACATTTAAAATTTCTGTTTCTCTATTTAAAAATGTTTTAGGCATGGGTTCTTTTTTCTATTATTTGAAATTTCAAATTTGTATAGTTAATGGATAACACTTATTATGTATACAATTTTGAAATATCTTGATATTTTTTAAATGTCCTCCTTATGTAAAGCAAGTAGGATTCTGCTATTCTACTGGAAAAACAATATCTTCCTAATCTGTAATAAAAAGGCATCTTACCTAAAGGAATACTATTTTAGTTATTTACTGATGACTGTGCCAACTCAATTCTTAATCTAAGCAATGCTGTTATTTTTACTCAGTACCAAGGTCACTGGACCCATGCATTTGGCTTTCTGTATGACAGGGGTTGGCAGAGAATAATATACTTACTGAGGTTTAGACAACAGAGCTTAGAAAAAAGGCACTGAAATAACTTTACACTATTGGATATGTTAACAAATTTGTAACAAGATAGTCTCTGAAAATGCAAACATTTTCTTATACCCATAAAAGTTAAGCTTCCTTTACTTGGGCTATTAAAATCAAATCAATACCAGGTAGACTAAGAGAATGGATAATTTTATTGGGGCCAGAAAAAAAGGAATGTAGGACAGAAGTATATCCTGAGATCAGGCAGGGTTCACTGTCTGGCCAGGAAGCCACAAGAGGGCTCTAGATATATACGGAGCAAGGAAAAAAAAAAAAAAAAGCTAGATAATGCTATAGATTCTCCGAGGCAAAAGGTGGCAACCAAAGCATAGTTTATTTTCAAAGATCTCTGAAGCATTGGGCATATTAGCTATAATTATGTTTGTAATTGCTAGATTTTGGTAATTGCTAGATTGTTATCAATTGCTAAGTCTATGTTAAAGTGATAAATATTTTAGAAGGTGCCAAATTCAACTTCTTCCATTTGAGTCTATTTACAGTCCAGATAAGACCACACTGGTATATGCCATAAATACCATTTATCTTCATTTCCAAGGATATAATAATAGAAAGAAAAGAAACAAGGCAGAAGATGTAGGTCTATATAATCTTTTCCTACTCAACCCATCCCATTTTCTTAATGATCAATATATAGTATTACATGAAAATAATCCTTAGAAAAGGCTAAATATCTGTTTTATCATGACTCCAATTCTGAATGAGGGCTAGAACCCAGATCTACTGATTCCTCATGCTTCTCCTATTATTAAAAGAGCTAATTAATCTTCATAACTAAAGAGTTCTACTTAGTGACTTTTAAGAGAAACATCAGCTATTTTCCAAAGTTTTCATTAAAACCTTCCAAATATTCTTTTAAATGTTTGCTTAAAATTTAATGGCACATTTTCCCACATGCTGGTGGTAAGATGCAGCTGAATTGGGTACATAACAAATTTTTTTTTCAGTTGAAAGGTGAAATCAAGTATGATTTCTGAAACTGGAAGCTCTACTAAAACTGGAAGCCTTATAGTTAAATAATCAATAGAATTTCTTTGTTCATTCTTCCTTTCCATACTCTAGAGCTCATACAAGAGTGTTCTGTATTTTATGTATGATGTATTTTCTTCATTAATTCATCTATGTACTTTTTCACTTATGTATCTGGCAGAAGCAATTGCATGACAGGGAACACTACTTTTTCTAAATGAACATGGCAATGAGAAATCTCGCTCTTATAGATTTTTAAAAATACTGTCTATGGCTTTATTTCCTATAAACTAGGGTATTTGGGGCAAACTCTTGGGAATATGCCAATATATGAAAGAATAAGTTTCATTGGCTGAATCAGTAAAAAGGCAGAAACATGTACCAAAACTCATTAGGCACTGGGTTCAATCTTCAGCACCATATAAAAATAAACAAACAAAATAAAGGTATACATACATGGAGTACAACTTATTAAAGAAAAAAATTAAATATATATACAGTAAGCCAGTCATGGCAGTACATGGCTGTAATCTCAGAGACTCAGGAAGCTGAGGCAGGAAGATTGCAAGTTCAAGGCCAGCCTCAGCAACTTAGTGAGGTCCCAAGCAACTTAGAGAGACCCTGTCTCAAAAAATAAAAAGGGCTAGGATGTGTCTCAGTGGTAAAGTGCTTCTGGATTAAGTCCCAATTACTAATAAATAAATAAATAAATAAATGTGTGTGTGTGTGTGTGTTGTGTGTGTGTATCAGTAACATTTATCAGTGAAGATGACAGTCTATTACAGTGCCATTCAAGGTGAATTGCACATGCCATGGATGGATACACAAGGTAATGCACTGATATAAAAACAAATACTACAAATTCTATTATATTTATTTTCATCTCTCAAGTTCCAGCTTTTGCATTTGTTTTATAATGTTTATTATATTACATTTCCTAAGTACAAGTTTATTTATAGATAGTAACTTATAAAAGTTATAGGAGTGTTTAGTAATGCAAAATTTAAAGTTTAGAAACCAATATTCCAATAGATTAGCTAGCTAGCTTCAGTGTACACACTCATGGATTCAGGCAGCGGAAAAAATACCTTAAGCAAAGACTGTTTATGACTTTCCCGCTTCTTCTCTTCCTCCTTCTTGGCTACTACAGATGCCATACGCCTTTCTTCTTCCTAAAAAAAAAAAAAAGTTTTGCCAAAAATATTATGATGTATGTAACCATTTTTTAATGCTAAATATCTTTGGTCTTGAAAGTCTTGAGTTTTCTTCTTAAGGAGTATATTACTTGCTAACAGGAAATATGCCCTCAAAGAAAAAGTCAGTATGTCTTTCTTTTCTTCTTTCCTCCTAAGTCTTAAAAAAAAAATTCTTCTTAAAAAATTATTTATTTATGTATGCTAAAAACACAACATTCTTAACTCTACTTCAAACTCTGCAGTCAAGATGAACCTAGGTAATTAATATAAACAAACAAAAAAGTAAAGAAAGGGGGAGAACTTTTCTTTGTATAAGTTTTCTTTGAAATTTTGTCAGTCATACCTCAATAAAGTTGGAAAAAATAAAGACTATATTACTGTTCAGTTCACAAAATTTTTTTAAAAAACCAGTCATAACTTCAATACTCTCACAATTTCTATGTATAGCTTTTATTTTTTTACAATGAGTACATTTTGTAAAGTTGTAACCTAGTTATACAGATTTACCTTTTCCCCCTGAAGAATGTCAAATTTTAATAAGTTACAACCACTTAACTTTTTACTTTTCATTACCATAAGATTTATAGGTAGTGAAAAAGTCCCAATTTGAGGAAACAATTTCTTCCTTCAAGATAACCTTGAAAATACACTCAGAAATAGGAAACTATGGCCATATGACTTGCTTTGGCCAATGTTATATAAACAAAAGTGACATATATTTACTTCTAGGTGGAAGTTTTCAAAGGCAGTATAATAAGGCTGTTTTCTCTCTAACCTCTACTCTAGTAAATAAAGCAAAGCTCTAGATAGTGGGTACTTTGAAAACTGAGCCCTCCAAAGACAAAAACAAAAAGCACAGATCCCAGACTACATACCATGGCAGACTATTAAGAGCCTGAAATAAACTTGTTGATTTAGCCCAATGAGGTTAGAGAAGTTGGTGCTAAAGCAAAATCTAGCTTGTCCTCACCAATATATATTAAGGAAGGTCAAAGAAGACATGAAAATATATTCTACAAGGTGGGCCACTATATTTGTTCCTGAAAACAAAGACTTAAGATAGATAAAGAAATACACTTAAAACATGCACAAACATTAATTATCACAGAGTTAAAAAAAGAAAACTAGAAAAGAATCCATTAAGAGATTCTAATTTTAGAAATGAGGATACTATGCTCTAAGAAGTTAGTAACTTATATGAGGTAACACAGCTAGTGACAACATCTGGATAAGAACCAGAAGCCATGTCTCGCTAGAAATGATAATTGTAGTGTATTTTTATAATAAATTTATATTTAAATTTTTAAAAATTAATTTTAGAGATGAAAAAATTGAGATTAGAATTCATTAGAAATCTACCATATGATTTAGTTATTTTATTTTGTTAAATATTTATTTTTTAGTTATTTTAGGTGGACTCCGTATCTTTATTTTATTTTTATGTGTGTTGAGGATCAAACCCAGCGCCCCGTGCATGCCAAGGAGCATGCTACCTCTTGAGCCACATCCTAGCCCACTGATTTAGTTGTTTTAAAGGGAATGGAAATCTAATGTGATTTTTGACAAATTTCAAGTGCTTTTTCTCAAAATGGGAGATAATTCTTATTAACTTAAAAAACTAAATAGAGGTAATGAGGAGAAATAAACTAAATAAAAAATGCAGAACTCTGATTCCTAGCATCACAAAATAGCTGGTTTAATGATTATATTAAATTCTTTTATTAAATAAATACTAATTTGGTACCTATAGAGTATAACCTATTTCAGAACAAACTTCTTAAAAGATAAAAAAAATACTGATGTTCAGTGTTGACTCATCTATAAAATGTGAACTAGAAACAGATTGGTTATTCAAAGAGCCAATTTCAAGCAGTACTGGAAACTGTATGGATCACGTACTACACATACTTAAGAGATGATTTCATCAGATTTTCAAAAAGAATTTCAGCTTCTATTAAAGGCAGTAGGACTTTAAAAGGAAATCTAAACCTTGGAAAACTGGATTTTTACCAATCAATTTAAATATTGAGTGTTTTAAGGAATTTTTACATTTGATGGCTGCATTTCAGCTCAAATAATTATAGAATAACTAAATTTAGAAACAAAAATAAACCTCTAATTATGAAGATAAGCTATAAATCTGTTGGTAAGAAGGAAAAAACCTGTAAAATTCTGGCTCCTTCATGATAATAGTCCACTCCAGTATCTGGGACAAAAGCCATACTCTTTATGTAGCAAAAGAAAGGGAAAAATTGGGACCAAAAAAAAAAAAAAAAAAAAAAAACAAACCTACTTTTTTCCTTATTTTAGTTTGACTATGAAGACCCAATACAGAAATAATTTCAAGTTAATTAAGCAGTGCAATGATTTAAAAAGTGTTTGATAACCTAGATTATACTTTACTAGCAGATTATTGCAGCTCTCAAACAATGTATACGAGAAGTTTTGCTCCAAAATAAATAGTAGTCCTTTACTATGTGGAATTTTTAAAATAAAGAGGCAATGCATTTTTAACCACACACTCTAGAATAACTGCCGTTGTTTTCCTTGAATATATAAAACATTGAAATAGATTTAAAAATCACAGTGTTTTGGTCTAGAAGAGATAGCTTTATTTTTCTTTTAGCAGATAAAACTGATTTTTCCAGGGTCATAGGTAGTGTTAAAGCAAGGATTAGGAGCCACATCACCTGACTTCTACTGGGCCAGGAATTAGCTGTTAAATACTAGCAGGAGGTTGAAAAGCCCAAACACAATAGGTTATGCTGCTGTAACAACTTTAAAACTGACATTGGATTATAATAAGAAATGTTTATTTTTGAATATGCAAACACTACTGCAAATATCTTCAATGTAGTGACTAAATGTTCCCGGGTACTATTATTTTGATGATATCTTCAACCCAACGTATATTTCTATAATGACCACAGGAAGAAAGCACAGAGAATCTTGCACAGGCTTTTAAATGCTTCTGCCTGAAAATGAGATATAGTACTTCTGCTCATGTTTCATTAGCCAAAGCAAGTTACACAGCAACACATAACTTCAAAAGGGTGTAGAAATACCACATTTCCACATGTCAAAAAGATAAGGAGAGCTCCCTGGCGCATGCCTGTAATCCCAGCAGCTCGGGTGGCTGAGACAGGAGGATCACAAGTTCAAAGCCAGCCTCAGCAAAAGCGAGGTGTTAAGGAACTTAGGTGCTAAGTGAGACCCTATCTCTAAATAAAATACAAAATAGGGCCGGGGATGTGGTTCAGTGGTTGAGTGCCCGAGTTCAATCCCCAGTACCAAAAAAAAAAAAAAAAAAAAAAAAAGGAAGAGAACCAAATCATCAGTGAGTGTTAGTAATATCTACCAAAAGAAGAAACTTACTTTTGTCTGAAATGAGTTATTCCATTTTTCTTGGCAGGGGAGGGGGTGAGTAAACTGTAAACATGTCCATATTAAGTCAATTAAATGTGCATTTGAGGTAAAAACTTTGACATTGTTTCTCTTTCAGAATTGTGAGAATTGTGCCTGCATTCCCAAAATGCTGCCTTAGAAATTAAAGGAAGAAAATTGACTTCTCAGAATTTACTGTATAATGACCCTTGCTCTACTCCTCAGACTGTCTGAATCAATCTCCCTTTCTCTCTCTCTCTCTCTCTCTCTCTCTCTCTCTCTCTCTCTCTCTCTCTCTCCCCCCCCCCCTCTAAAACTAATAGTTCAGGTATAATCTGACTATTGAAGAAAAAAATGGAATGACTGTCTTCATTTCCTAATTTCTTTATTTCTATAAATGAATATTATTTGAAGCAACATTAGCTTTTAACAATCACATCTTGTAATTAACTCAGGTTGAGCTTATCAATTCTAATGCATTATTTTCACACAACTGCTAAATCTCATTCTCCACAACCCTGCATTTGTGCTGAAAATTGTTCTGTCAGATTGTTAGTATGAGGTAAAGCTCAATATTTTCAATTTATCTTTTTAAAAAAATTTTATTAAATTCTGTTTATTTTTCTAGATGAGGGGTCAGTAAACTTTTTCTGTAAAGGGTCTGATGGTAAATATTTTAGGTTTTCTGGGCTATCTAAGATTTCTATCTTATATTGTTCTCTGTTCTCCCTTAAAAAAACAAAAACAATGTTTTAAAACTATAAAAACTACTTAACAGTTAAACAAAAGCAGGATGCAGAACAAATGTGGCCTGTAGGCTATAATTTGCCAAGCCCTATCCTAGACTATTGGGTTACTTTTGGATTCTGATTTGATCAAACAGTATAAGAGGATCTCTAACGTCTTCAGTTTCTGTCACTTACACACTTTAACAGAGTAACATTAAAATTTTCTTATATTGACCTTAACAAAAATGTTGAATAAAACAGGCAAGAGGAAAACCCCTCGTCGCATGTCAGTACAGATTTTCTAAAGGCTGGCACCAATCCATTCCTTCATGTTTTGTAGATAAACTTGAAAAATTGTCAACTTAACCACGTTGTCATACAACTTATTCAAAATGATGTCAAAAAAGACTTTTGCAAATACTTTGCTTAAATATAAAAACACAATCAGCAACACTTCTCTGAAAGGGTCTATTAATAATTACCCTGATTTGATCATCACATTGTATGTATGCCTTATAATGTACTCATGAATATGTCTAGATACTATATCAATTTTTAAAGTTTAAAATAGGAAACTAATTGTTTTGCATGGATTGCTTTTAGTGAACTAATGCTGCCTCCTAGTGATCAATTCCTTAAGTACTTAAAACCAACTTTTAATAATTGAGTTTATATTTTTTATAATATTGATTGTCATAATTTGGAGAGTTTATATTTTTTCTTTTGTGATTAAAAAACAGATTAGTTCACCTTAATCCTCGGCTACTCTATTATTACCAAAGTTTACCTCTCTAATGGTCTAGCAATTTATTCAGTGCTCTAGATCAAGGATTGAAAAATTCTAGTTCACAGGTCAAATCCATCCTGCTAATTGTTTTTGTAAATAACACTTATTACTCATGCTCATTAAATTACGTATTGTTCATGTCTCCTTTTACACTGCAATGGGAAAGTTAAGTACTTTCAACAGAGACTGTATTAGCTCACAAAGCCTGAAATATTTACCTTCAAATCCTTTGTATTAGTCAGGGTTCTCTAGAGGAACAGAGTCAACAAGAAGTATAATTATAAAAAGGGGACTTATTAGGCTGGCTTATGTGACCAGAAGCTGGATAGTCCACAATGGCCGTCTGCAGGCTAGAGAGCTGGAAGAACCAGTAGCTACAGCAGTGCAAGAGGCTAAAGCCCCAGAACAAGAGGGATCAATGGTGCTACCCTAGTCGGAGCCCTAGGCTTTTGGAAACTCCTTGGAGAATCACTAGCAGAGTCCACTTTGAAAGAATGAAGAAGCAGGAGTCTGATATCCTCAGACCATCAAAGCAACAATCAAGAACTCATTCAATAAGAACTGAGCTTGCATCTGCTGCTTCTTCCTACTTTTATTCAATCCAAGCCATCATCCTATGGGATGGTGCTGCCCATGCTTAGGGAGGGTCTCCACTTCAGTTGGTATCCCACATGCCAATCATTCCTAGACACATCCTCATTGACACACCCAGAAGCCTTTTAATTCAATCAAGTTGACAATTCAAATTAACCATTACATCTTTTATAGATGAAGTTTTTTAACCCCCTGGTCTAGATGGGCCTGGATTCAAATTTATTTATTCAGCTCTCCTAGGCTTTAACCTTTATTCTATTATTAGTAGACAAAGCCCCCTTCTTCCTAGAAGAAATAACTAAAGGAAGATAGAATTTGAAGCCTTAATAGATAGCATCATCTTATTTCTTATTATTCTCCTGGATCAGATGCCTAGAATCTCTTACCCTGACTAATCTCTTGCTTCTCGCCACCCATCCCATCCTCCTAAATTCATCCTTCAGGCTGCTACCCAGCTGGACAGTATTTTTAAAACTATTTTACCTACCTCAAACTCTTCAAGGGTTTCTTCCTATTATGATTAAGACAAAAAGTATAAACTATATAATGATATAAAATGCCCTGTCCCTTGCCTGTAGTGGGCATGTCTCCCACTATTCTCCGCATGTACACTCAATTCTTAGCCATATTCAACTTCCATCAGTTTCTATATTCTCTCAGCACCCCTTTGCATTTTGCATACCTTTGTTCTCCACAGATATATTCTCCTTTGGTAATTTTCCTGTTTATTGGGCAGACTTAGGAGTTGCTTTGCTCTTCAATATCATTTAGGGTGTCCATGCATGTACACATGTAAGAATGTGTATATAAGCATATAAGTGTGTATGTAAGCATATGTAAGCATGTGCATATATATATACATATCTATGGATATATCATATATATGAATATGCACAAACATGCACACATATGATCTAGCTGTCTTATCCAACTGGGATTGTCATTTTGCATCATCATCTGGCTACAAGCCTGTCTCTGTAATAGATCAAGGAGTGGCAAATTATAGCTCAATGGCTTCTTTGGAGGACTGTAATTAATTCTAAGGCACAAACTGTGAATCTGATATTGTCATTTTTAGTGTCTACTACAACCCTATTACGGAACCTCTCAGTTCATGGGGCCTAAAAGTTTCATCAGGAATATTTTCACAGTGCTTTTAGGCCAAATGAATATTAGCAGCTCCACTTACTAAGTAGAGAGATCCAAACAACTAACTAAGCAACTTAGTAGCCATTTGGAAAAAATAATATATGTGAATCAAAAGAAAAAATATTAAAACCATTCTTAAATAATCACAATTATTTACCAATGTAATGCTTGTAATCTGTAGGACATTTCATAACTTCTCAAACATCAGATTTAAGCATCAGATTGGACATTGCTACCCTTATTCCCTGTTTCCACACTGGTTTGGGCATAGTTTTTGTCATAATGACCACTGAAAACTCAGCTTTGTAAGGGTATGATGTGATAGAAAAGAGTATAACATGACCTAATGTTAAAATGTTAAACCATCTTGAGCTAGTTCTTTGTTCTATCTGACAGATATCAAATCTCACTGTTTAATTTGAAAATTAAAAATATTCCACAATGCCTGAATGAGTTCATACAGTTAGGATCATTACATATTTGTGTAATTCACCTCAACTAAAATGTTTATACAGTAAATTTATACCAAAATTGAATCAAGATTTTTTTCTTAAGAAAAACATTGTTATAGAATGAATATCAGAAATTTTTTTTAGCCAGATGTTAAATATCTGGGGCTTGTAGGCATATAGTCTCTAACAACTACTCAATATTACCACAGCAACATCAAAGCAGACATAGACAACAGATAAATGGACACCATCAAATGAATAGGAATTTGTTCCAATAAACATTATTTACAAAAACATGTAGCCAGCTCCAAACACCTGCTATCAGGAATCCTTTAAAAGGGCCATTGTTTCCACACTCAACTAAAAAGGTGAAACTAAATATCATCAGTTCACACTGATATGCATAAGTTAAAATTTCTTTGAGGAACGGGATTACAAAGTTATTAAAAATAACTTCACAAGGAAAAAACCTGGAATACATCATCAAAGTAAACGTCATCAGTAAAGGAATAAATATGAATAACAAATCTCTTGATAGGATGCAATGCAAACATAAATTCACTTTTATGACATTTAAGCCAAATCTATAAGTAAAAAATTTATCATGAGAAAACAGTAGAAAATCTGAATTGAGAATCATTTCTACCAAATAACTAACCTATAATCTTCATAACTATCAAAGTTATGAAAGTTTAAGAAAAAGCAAGGCGCTATTCCAGGAAAACAACAAATTATATGCACACACATGTGCACACACACACACAGAGGCATGATAACAAAAGGCATCTATAGCACTGGAGCATTTTGCTACGGAAAACATTATTAACTTAATTGGTGAGAGTTGAATGTGGTGCAAGAGTTAGATGCTAGTAATACTTCAATGTTTATTTCTCATTTTCATTAGTTGTAGTGAGGTTTTATAAGAGATGTCTTTGCTTATACAGCTGTTGGAGAATCAAGTCAGCATTTTGCTCTCAGAGTTCAAGAAAAAACATTCTTTGTTCTGTACTTTTTTTCTGTAACTTTGAGAGTGTTTCCAAATTTTAATTGTTAAAATTAAACCATGAAGGAACAGATATGCTTTATGTTTATATTTATATGCTCTATAAATATTACTGCTCTTTAATTATCAGTACAGACGCCCCCAATTCTATTCTCATGACCTTCTCCTATTTCCTTACCAGGCAAATACATCTTATAGAATGTAAAAGAACTAGTATGATTCTATTTTAATTAAGAAAATAAAGTAAATTTTACTCAATTAATAAGGCTTTAATAAACATTAGTAAATTCAATTACATTCTCAGAATTAGGCAAGAAAGAAAAAGAAAAGGAAAAAAAATTATAGAGTATCTATATGTGTCAGGAAAAGAAAGAGGAAGAATGGTTACTGTCCTAAAGATTATATTGGTCTTCTTCAATTTCTTTATTTAGTGTTCTGTCGTTTTTCTTATAGAGGTCTTTCACCTCTTTTGTTAAATTGATTCCCAAGTTTTTTTTTTAAGCTATTATGAATGGGGTGATTTTCCTAATTTCTTTTTCAAAGGATTCATCAGTGAGGTAGAGAAGTGCATTTGACTTATGGATATTGATTTTATATCTTATTACTTTGCTGAATTCATTTATTAAATCTAGAAGTTTTCTGGTGGAATTTTTTGTATCCTCTAAGTATAGAATCATGTCATGGGCAAATAGTGATAGTTTGAGTTCTTCTTTTCCTATTTGAATCCCTTTAATTTATTTTGTCTAATTGCTCTGACTAGAGTTTCAAGGACTATGTTAAATAGAAGTGGTGAAAGAGGGCCTCCCTGTCTTGTTCCAGTTTTTAGAGAAAATGCTTCCAATTTTTCTACATTTAGAATAATATTGGCCTTCGGTTTACAAATAGATAGCTTTTTACAATGTTGAAGTATGCTTCTACTATCCCTAGTTTTTCTAGTGTTTTGAACATGAAAGGGTGCTGAATTTGCTATTGGTATCTCTGTATCTATTGATATAATCACATGATTCTTATCTTTGAGTCAATTGATGTGGTGAATTACATTTATTAATTTCCATATGTTGAACCAATCTTGCATCCCTGGGATAAACCCCAGTTGATTATGGTACACTATCTTTTAAATATGTTTTGGTATGTGATTTGCCAGAATTTTACTGAGAATTTTTGTGTCTATGTTCATCAGGGATATTGGTCTGAAGTTTTCTTTCCTTGATGAGTTTTTGTCTGGCTTTGGCATTAGGGTGATACGAGTTTTGTAGAATGAGTTTGGGAGGGTTCCCTCCTTTTATATTTCATGGAATAATTTGAGAACACTAAAGAAAGAAATTGAAGAAGACCTTAGAAAATGGAAAGATCTCCCATGCTCTTGGATAGGCAGAATCAATGTTGTCAAATAGCCATACTACCAAAAGTGCTATACACATTCAATGCAATATCAATTAAAATTCCAATGTCATACCTCATATAAATAGAAAAAGCAATCATGAAATTCACTTGGAAAAATAAAAGGCCAGGCCCGGCGAGGTGGCACACGCCTGTAATCCCAGTGGCTCAGGAGGTGGAAGTAGGAAGATTGTGAGTTCAAAGCCAGCCTCAGCAATTTAGCAAGGCGCTAAGCAACTCAGTGAGACCCTATCTCTAATAAAATACAAAATAAGTCTAGGAATGTGGCTCAGTGGTCAAGAGCCTGTGCATTTAATCCTGGTACCCCAAAACAAAAATTAAAATAAATAAATTAATTGAAAAGATCAGAATAGCCAAAGCAATCCTTAGCAAGAAGAGTGAAGCAGGAGGCATCACAATACCAGCCCTTATATTTTCTATAGAGTTACAGTAAAGAAAGTAGCAAGGTATTGACACAAAAACACAAATGAAGACCAATGGTACAGAGTAGAAGATGCAGAGACAAACCCATATAAATACAGTTATCTCATACTAGACAAAGGTTCACAAAACACACATTGGAGAAAAGATAGCCTCTTCAATAAATGGTGTTGGAAAAACTGGAAATCCATATGCAGCAAAAATGAAATTAAACCCCTATCTCTCACCATGCACGAAACTCAACTCAAAGTGGATTAAGGACCTAGGAATTTGACCAGAGACCCTGCACCTAATAGAAGAAAAAGTAGGCCCAAATCTTCATCATGTCGGATTAGGCCCTGACTTCCTTAACAAGAGTCCTAAAGTGCAAGAAATAAAATCAAGAATCAATAAATGGGATGGATTCAAACTGAAAAGCTTCTTCTCAGCAAAGGAAACAGTGAGGTGAATAGAGAGCCTATAGAATGGAAGCCAATTTTTAACACATGCACATCAGATAGAGCACTAATCTCTAAGATATTCAAAGAACACAAAAAAACTTAATTCTAGAAAAATAAACAACCCAATCAATAAATGGGCTAAGGAACTGAACAGACATTTCTCAGAAGAAGATATACAATCCATCAACAAATATATTAAAAAACGTTCAACATCTCTATCAATTAGAGAAATGCAAGTCAAAACTACTCTAAGATTTCATCTCACTCCAGTCAGAATGGCAGTTATCAAGATTACAAGCAACAATAAGTGTTGACAAGGATGTGAGGGAAGAGGCACACTCATACATTGCTGGTGGCACTGCAAATGGGTACAACCACTCTGGAAAGCAGTATGGAGATTCCTTGGAAAAATGGGAATTGAACCGCTATTTGACCCAGCTATCCTACTCCTTGGTCTATACCCAAAGGACTTTAAAATAGCATACTACAGGGACACAGTCACATCAATGTTCACAGCAGCACAATTCACAATAGCCAAACTGTGGAACCAACATAGATGCCCTTCAATAAATGAACAGATAAAGAAACTGTGGTATATAACTCAGCAATAAAAGAGAATAAAATTATGGCATTTGCAAGTAAATGGATGGAGTTAGAGAGTATCATGCTAAACGAAGTAAGCCAATCCCAAAAAACCAAAAGCCAAATGTTTTCTTTGATAAATGGATGCTAATCCACAATGGGGGGGCTGGGGGTTGGGGCATGGGATGAGTGGAAGAACTCTGGATTGGCCAAAGGAGAGGGAGGCAAAGGGATGGGTCATTATGATGGAAAAGATTGTAGAATGAGATTGACATCATTATCCTAGGTGTATGTATGATTGAATGAATGGTGTGACCCTACTTTATATACAACCACAGAAGTGAAACATTGTGCTCCATTTATGTACAATGAATCAAAGAGCATTCTGTTGTCATGTGTAACTGATTAGAACAAATAAATTAAAAAATTTTAAAAAGACTATATTGGCTCAGTAGACAAGTCTGCCAAACACATTCACTATGAAAAACACATAATTATGAACTGATTTGTGTAAATCTGCTGTACAGCTGTCTTTCCCCACTCAACTCAGCCTCAGGAGAAGAGCAATTAGAAGTATCAAGAATGCTTAATTAAGAAAGACATGGAGGTAAGGGTAAAGAATTATGCCTAAAATACAAAACAATGTTGATAGTACAGATCTAAATAATCTGAGAGGACAAAGAATCATATGTCCATCCTGGAACAAAGAGAAAGAGGGAGAACCCTAGGAGGCTCTTGATATTGAGTCTTTCATCCACACTTCAATATTTGCTAACCTGCCTCAATGTCCATAATATTGCTGAGGTGGAAATGAAAAAAAATAAGTGCACATACTGCAAAGATGGTATACAAAGAACAAGTCACTTGGTAATTGAGTAAACCTAGGTGACAACACAATCCACATCAAAATTAGCAGACGCTAAAAGAAAACAGTGGCTTGGGATTTTTTCTTAGGACACAGATAATCAAACTAAGGTTATTAATAGATATTTTCTGAAAAAAATTAAATAAATTTGGAATGCAATGAAACAAAGTCAGGCAAGTCTCTTTCTTAGAGAACTTCTTAAAGCCGATAATATGCTAATGTGCACTGTGCACCTAAAAAGAAGGGGCCACATTTGCATGATTCACTTAGATCAGCAGCCATATCAAAATATTGAAGTACATGAAAAAGGGAATTTATTTTAAAAGGAGCTACTTTGGAAGGTACAACATTAACATGAATAACTGCATACAAAACTTTCTAGGAGCCTCATATCCCTCCAAAGTTTGATACTTTATCTTCACTACAACTCTATGACACAGAGCAATTATGATTTTTTTTATTTGAAGGAAAATGAAATATAGAAATATTAATCAAATTGCCAAAGGTCACATGGTTGAAGGTAGTCAAGCCAGTATTCAGACTCCGACAGTCTGGCTCCTGCAGCCAAGTTCTTAATCATTGCACTATGTCATTCACTTAATGAAGTCCTTACCATGCATTCCAAAATAAAATGTTAGTTGGATATTAAGCAAGAATGAAAAATAAGCATGATAATTAATTTAAATAGAAGGCAAAATTTATAAATTTACAAAAATCTTCAAGGAAATTGGAGATGGGAGTAGGTAGTAAAAATTGAAATTATAATTATGAAGTATACAGTTATGATAATGCACAGTTCCATAATTAATAAAATTAAGAAGCATTTCAAGCAAAAGGTAGGTATCTCAATTTCCTAATCCACATTTAGGAAAACAATATGGCAAACACTTTGAAAATGTTCTCACCGTGATTCTCTTCATATCTAGCTGGCGCAGCTGCATCATATTCTGAAGGACAGTGTGTTTGTACCATGACTCTTGAGCTATTGGGTTGCCATCAAAAGTGATGTCTGATAGGGAAGTAGAGTCAGCAAGACAGGAAACACTGTCAAAACTACAGGAGAAACAAACCGCTGGATTATTCTGAGGCCTTCAAATAATGCTTTTGTAATAGACTTTTAAAAGAACAACTTTAGAATTATAGAAAAATTGAGAACATAGTATAAAGAGTTCTTATATACTCCACACTCAATTTTCCCTATTATTAACATCTTGTATTAGTACAGTACACTTGTTACAATTAATGAACCAATATTAATACAGTTGTACTAACTAAAGTCCAAATTTAATCCAGATTTCCTTAGTTTTTACTTAGTATTCTTTCTCTGTCCCAGGAGCCCATCCAGGGTACATTATATTTAGTCGTCACGTTTCTTTAAGCTCCCCTTGATTGTGACAGTTCTCAGAATTTTAATATTTTCAATAGCCTTGACAATTTTAAGAATATTTGTCAGCCATTTTGTAGGATGCCTTCTATTAGGATTTGTTGGATATCTTTCTCATGACCACACTAGGGTTAAGGAACCTGTGCTAACATGACTTACCACTGTTGATAATTTGCCTTGATCATCTGGCTCAGGCCATGTTTTTCAGGTTTCCCCAATGTAAAGTTAGTATTCTTTTCACTTTTTTCATACTGAACACTTTGAAAGGAAGTCACTATATGATGTGCAGCCCACACTTAGGAAAGAGCTAAGTATTTCCCCCTCCTTGAGGTTGCAGTATCTAGGAATAATTTAGAATTTTTCTTTTTTGTATTTGGGGGGTGCATTTATTTATTTCTATTAGTTTAGACTTATGTGTATTTATTTTATGCTTTGGGTTACTGATCAATACCACTTTAATTATTTTCTTGTTCTAAATGTTCCAGCTTCGGCCATTTTGGAAATTCTTCCAATTGGCTCCTATATGTTCCTTGACCATCAATATGGATTATTATTACTAGTAGTAGTACTTCCTTAATTTCTAGTTCTACAATGTTTTTTAGATTGAAATATTTCCTGCCTTGTTCCTAGACTCTACCATTTCTACAAGGAACTATGGCTCTATTTACTGGAGAAGATATTAGAAACAGAGATCTAGGGGCTCCAGATATACTTTTTGCTAACCTAGTATCATTTCTTTTAGGCCCTCTCAGCTGAGAGAAAGAAAAAAATCACACACACACATAATATATATTATATAATATATATCATAGGTATATTTATTTATTTATATAAATATCTTAACATTTCTCTTTATAACCATCTATATTAAGCTAATTCATGACAATTCATAGTAATGTCTTCAAATCTAAATTATTACCGAATGGATCATTTTAGCCTTCTGCCCTTGCTTGTCTGAAAATTCCTACTGCAACAAGGAGAAATCTGGTTTCTACTATCTGCTACCTATTTACTTAATTATTCAATTCCAGTATATCTGAATAGAGGCATCAGAATTTATAAACTGTATTCACAATAGAAAATAATTTTATCAACTTAAATACAATGATTAAGTATAATTCCTTTTGCATTGAGTCTCAAAGATTCACTTTCAATGTTATATAAGCTAGTGCCTCTGTCCCCCACCACTTCAGGGAGATTTCTTCATACATTTAAAAATCTATAGTTATATTTTCTTACTATAATTTGCACTCCTTTCAAGGATCTTCCAAGCTCCTAAATAATAAAATTTTTTAAAATTTGCACACATTGAGGTTCATGATTTATCACTGTAATGTTCTACAGGTTTTGACAAATGCATAATGTCATATATCTACCATTAAAGTATCATATAGGATAGTCTTCATGCCCCCCCCCCAAATGGTTTATCCATTCAATTCTCCTCCTGTCTCCTGTTCACTCCAATTCCTGGAAATCCCTGAACTTTTTACTGTCCCTATAATTTTGAAATTTAAGAAATGTCAAATAATTGGAATTAAATACTACTAGAATTTAGCCTTTTCATATTGACTTTTTTCATTTAGTTGTATGCATTTAATGTGCATTCATCCATGTCTTTTCATAGCTTCATTGCTAATGTTTTTTTTTTTTTAGAGAGAGAGAGAGAGAGAGAGAGAGAGAGAGAGAGAGAAAGAATTTTTAATATTTTTTTTTTTAGTTCTCGGCAGACACAACATCTTTGTTGGTATGTGGTGCTGAGGATGGAACCCGGGCCGTACGCATGCCAGGCGAGCGCACTACCGCTTGAGCCACATCCCCAGCCCCATTGCTAATGTTTTTATCAATGAGAAATATTGCATTGTATGAATGTAGTACAGTTTCTTATTCACTTATTAAGAGCATCTTGGTTGATTTCATTTTTTGGTGAAAATGAATAAAATTGCTATAAATATTTGTCAGCAGCTTTTTAAATGGACATGTTTTAATTTCAATTGAGTAAACACCTATGAGTGCAATTGCTGGATTATATAGTAAGATAGTTTATTTTAGCTGTGTAAGAAACTATTAAAACTATCAAACTGTCTTCCAAAATGGCTATACCATCCTGCATTCTTATAAGCGTCCTATTTTTCACCGGCATATGGTATTTGTCAGTGTTTTTGGATGTTCTTCCAATAGGTGTATAGTGGTATCTCATTTTAATATGCAATTCTCTTACAATGAAGGATATTGAGCTATTTCATATGTATAATGTGCCATCCGTATGTGGTTTCAGCTCTTTTGCCCATTTTTAATTGGATTCTTTGTTTTATATTATTGGTTCTTTTAGTTTTATATAACAGTAGAATCTATTTTGACATAATTATAAAAGCATGAAATACACTTTGTTCTAATTCAGTCCCCAATACCTCTTCTTCCCCTTCCCTCTCACAACTCCTGTTACCTTGCCTCTAGTGATCTTTCTGTCATTTACCAATAGTTTTTATTAATTAATTTCTTGTGGGTATACATGATGGTGAGACTCAATGTGTTATATTCATGTGTATATATATTTATGTCAGATTCATTTAACTGTCTTTCCTCTTCCCATTGCCCCTCCTTTCTCTTCATTTCCCTTTGTCTAATCTACTGATTTTTTTTAAATATGGCCCCCTCCTCTTACTATTAGCTTCTACATATCAGTGAAAATATTCAACCATTGGATGGGGAGATTGGCTTATTTCACTTGACAGTTACCAGATCCATTCATTTATCAGCAAATGTCATAAAGTCATTCTTCTTTATGGCTGAATAATATTCCATTCTGTATATATACCACATTTTTCTTATCCATTTATCTGTTGAAGGGCACCTAACTTGGCTCCATAGCCTGCCTAGCTATTATGGAGTGTGCTTCTATGAACATTGATGTGGCTGTGTGACTGTAGCATACTGATTTTAAATCCTTTGACTATATACCAAGGAGTGGGATAACTGGGTCAAATGGTGGTTCCATTCCTAATGTTCCATACTGCTTTCCAGAGAGGTTGCACCAATTTGCAGTCCCACCAACAATGTAGGAATATACTCTTTTCTCACTATCCTCATTAACATTTATTGTTATTTATACTCTTGATAATTGTCATTCTGGATGGAGTGAGAAGAAATCTTGGTATAGTTTTTTTTAACCTCCTCAAAAGTTATTTCTTCAAAATTGATAATAATACCTGATAACCAGATCCATGGTAATAATACATTTTAGATATGAAAGATTTAACAAAAACAATTCCAGAGTGCTACTAGCAGAGGTCACACAGAGGTGAGATGTGGTACTTCCAATGCTGTCTTCTGTGAGATCAGACAAGTTTTCAAAGCATGAGAACTCAAATAGGTGCCATGTATGTTGGCAGATTACCAATGTCTAATGTATTCATGAGAGGCCTGTGAGAGAATACTTAGTGATTAAGTGACCTACATACACCTTATGGCTTTTCCATAAAGAAAAACAAATTTTAAAAGTCTTTTGGGTATTTTCTGAATTGTTTGTAGGAAGTTCTGACTTGTATATAGTTTGATATATGTGTCTACCATTACATCCAGATAATGTTTTATATCAAAATTTATGTTAAGCAAAGTCAAGTTACTTGACCTTTGGTCTGTCAAAGTGTTCCTCAAGTATGTTTTGAGACGCTTTCGTCCATTTTCATAGTGTTTATTCTCAAACTTTGTCACAGGAGAATATACAGGACCTTCAGCAAGGCATATACTTTAGGAAAAAAATTTATATTAGGCAGATGGAGGGTTTCATAAATGGTGGATGGAAGCTCTATATCTTTCCCTTGTGTTTCCATTTGATTCTCCAACAGTGAAGCTTGACTGAAAGCATGTCACAATTAGGCAAGTCACTTCTGTTCATGTCAGCATGGTGCTCCTCTGATGTACTGACTTTAAGCTGTCCCATGGCTAAGGGTACCAGGGATACACATTTAAGAGCTTTGAGGAACTGTTCTGAAAGTATCTTTAAGTTCCTGAATGATGTGCTCCATTGTTGGAACACTTAGGGATTCTTTATAGTAACTTTCAGAGATTAGTTGAGATTCCAGGTTACCCTGATGAGCCCTACACAATTTTCCAGGGAGTTTAATCTGAATATCAAGTTTGGTTGCCAAATTTGTTGCTTCCTAAAACCAAAATTCATGATAAACTTTAATATTTTCCATTACTTCACTGAATGAATAAAGCACTGTGATCAAGCTACAGTGGCAAAGAAGACATCAAAAATTTATCCCTAGAGATTTTTTTCTAAAGGCTCTTGTAAAACATAAGACATTTTAATGAACAACAGTGGTAACAATGTAATCAAAATCTGTTACTGCACTACAGAGCACAAATGCTCTACCAGTTATACCATCTAATTATTTGTGTCACTATTTATACAATCTAAAACAAGTGCTTGCAGGAGATCCACCAAAATTTTGAAAGCATCATGCCTGCCTGTCCATTGAAAACGTCAAATTTCCTTCAGTTCTTTACCCCTTTCTTCACTGTTCTGTAAAAGAACAGAAATTACATTGTCAAGTTCTAAAAGCAATAGTGGTGATGGATGGAAAAAAGAACAAACTTCCTCAATTGTTCCTAATGCAATAGGCACCCCCATTGCAGGCACTGATTTTGTCAGCCACATGTTCAAAGCACAGGAAGAGCAGAGTGTGTGAATAGCTTGAGGATATTTTTATAAAAGTCTAGAAGCAACAACTTTCATTTTGGAAGAGAATCCACTAGACACAAGTAAACCTGGCCATGACGATACTCCATATTTAGTTCCCACTCTCAGTTATTGTAGTATGAAACTTCACAGCCAAAATTTCTGCATTAGCTTCATAAGATAGGAAGCCCACAAATTCTTCTCAGGCTATGAGTTTCATCTATAAACCTCACCAACACTGGAAGGTGTTCTTCCCTTGCTATGTCCACCACATCCTCACTGATAATGGAAGAGAAGTGTGAGTCTTTCCCTTCCCTGAGGGTTTCTTCCTGAATGCAGCTCTCACAGATCTCTAACATCTGTTTCTGCTATGTTCTTGAACAGAACAACTTGTTAGCTGCTGAGGTCTCAAAGCATTTTCTAAGGATCTCTTCACCAAAATTTATCTAGCACTCCAAAAGGGCCTGAAAGTTATCAGGAGTGAAGAGACCTTCTGAGATTTCATCAGCCTCATGCCCATTCAGAGGTGTGTGTGTGTGTGTGTGTGTGTGTGTGTGTGTGTGTGTGTGTGTGTGTGTATTCCCCATAAGAATCAAAACTTCAAATGAAGACTTTAAGAGTATTCTTTGTTTCCTTCTCTTTAAGCTCAAAGGTAAAATATCTTCATCTGGCTCATCACCCTATTCTTCTGCACTGGGGTTCTTTCTGAGCATTGCTGTTCTTTTTTTTTTTTTTTTGGTTCCTGTTCATAAGTTCTGTCATTTTTTCTTCTATTTCAGTGTCCTGATTTCATCTTTACTCAATTCTTTTATTAATTTTCTGTGTCTACTATGTGGATTGTCAAATGACTGGTAAGATCAAATATCGTTGGTATTGCATTATTAATCAAAAGTTGATTTTGTATCCACTTTGCTGAGAGTCCTATAAGGACTCTCCCAATGACTTCACAAGTATCTGCCTTAATTAATTTTGAGAAATAAAATAACACAATCATTCTTTACTTTTCTGATGCCCCCTGTGAAATGTAGAATTCTACAGATCATAGATGTCTTGAAGTGTTTGGCCCACAATTGATAATGTTTATTTAGTTGATCAGGTTGTTTTCTTATCATCCAAGTCAGCGCTCCTAAAATTCTCCACCCACTTCTAGCATCTGACAAGATCCCTTAGGAAGCTGAAGAAAGCCAGGTCAGATTGCATGCTCTTACACATGCAATTGGGGGCAGTGCTGAAGTTTGGCATCTAGTGCTTCCTTAAGACCTCCTTAGGGCAGCCACCAGCCCATGGGGCACCTATTTGAGTTCTCATGCTTTGAAAACTTGTCTGATCTCACAGAAGACAGCATTGGAAGTACCACATTTCACCTCTGTGTTACCTCTGCTAGCACTCTGGAATTGTTTTAGTTAAGTCTTTCATATATAAAATGTATTATTACCATGGATCTGGTTATCAGGTATTGTTATCAATTTTGAAGAAATAACTTTTGAGGTGGTTAAAAAAAAAAACTACACCAAGATTTCTTCTCACTCCATCCAGAATGACAATTATCAAGAGTACAAATAACAATAAATGTTGTATGATTCCCTTAAGTAGTATGAAATGACCTTCTTTGTATCTTCTGATTAACTTTGGCTTCAAGTACATTTTATCTGAAATGTATAGTAACCCCTGCCTGCTTATGAGATCCATGAGAATGATATATTTTCTTTCATCTTTTCACCTTCAGTCTGTGGATGTCTTTGCCTATGAGGAGAGTCCATTGGAGACAGCAAATTGTTGGGCCTTATTTTGTGTGTAATGATGACCATTGCATTCCAACATCTTTCCTACCCCTATGCTTCCTTCCTTAACCTCCCTCCCCTTTTCCCCTTTGTCCTACCTAAAGTTCATTTAATCCTCCCAACCCCTAACCCTTGTAGCATATTAAGAATCAGCACCCTTAAATCAGAGAAATCATTCAGCATTTGTTTTTTTGGGATTGGCTAATTTCACTTAGCATTATATTCTCCAGCTCCATCCATTTACCTGCAAATGCCATGATTTTATTCTCTTTGGTTGCTGAGTAATAGTCCATTATGCATATGTACCACATTTTATATATCCATTCATCTACTGAAGGGCATCTAGATTGGTTCCATAGTTTAGGTATTGTGAATTGTGCTGCTATAAACATCAATGTGGCTGTATCCCTGTAGTATGCTGTTTTAAAGTCCTTTGGGTATAGATCAAGGAGTAGAATAGTTGGCTCAAATGGTGCTTCAATTCACAGTTTTCCATTTAGAATCTCCAAACTGCTTTCCAGAGTGGTTATACCCATTTGCAATGCCACCAGCAATGAATGAGTGTGCCTTTTCCCCCCACATCCTCACCAATACTTATTGTTGTTTGTATTCTTAATAGCTGCCATTCTGACTGGAGTGAGATGAAATCTTAGAGTATTTTGTTTTGCATTTCTCTAATTGCTAGAGATGTTGAACATTTTTTCATATATTTTTTGATGGATTGTATATCTTCTTCTGAGAAGTGTCTGTTCAGTTCCTTAACCCATTTATTGATTGGTTATTTGTGTGGGGGGGTTGGTGTTAAGTTTTTTGGGTTCTTTATATATCCTAGAGATTAGTGCTCTATTTGATGTGCCTGTGGTAAAAACTTGCTCCAATTCTATAGGCTCTCTATTCACCTCACTGATGGTTTCTTTTGCTAAGAAGAAGCTTTTCAGTTTGAATCTATCCCATTTATTGATTCTTGATTTTATTTCTTGCACTTTAGGACTCTTGTTCAGGAATTCGGGGCCTAATCCAACATGATGAAGATTTGGGTCTACTTTTTCTTCTGTTAGGTGCAGGGTCTCTGATCTAATTCCTAGGTCCTTGATCCATTTTGAGTTGAATTTTGAACATGGTGAGAGATAGTGCTTAATTTCATTTTGCTGCATATGGATTTCCAGTTTTCCCAGCACCATTTGTTGAAGAGGCTATCTTTTCTCCAATGTGTGTTTTGGGTGCCTTTGTCTAGTATGAGATAACAATATTTATGTGGATTTGTCTCTGTGACCTCTATTCTCTACCATTGTTCTATAAGTCTATTTTGGTGCCAATACCATGCCATTTTTTCTTTACTATTGCTCTGTAATATAGTTTAAAGTCTGGTATAGTGATGCCATCTCCTTCACTCTTGTTGCTAAGGATTGCTTTAGCTATTCTGAGTCTCTTATTTTTTCAGATGAATTTCATGACTGCTTTTTCTATTTCTATGAGGAATATCATTGGGATTTTGATTGGAATTGCATTAAATCTATATAGTACTTTTGGTAGTATGGTCGTTTTGATAATATTAATTCTGCCTATCCAAGAACAAGGTAGATCTTTCCATCTTCTAAGGTCTTCTATATCTTTCTTTAGCATTCTGTAGTTTTCATTGTAGAGGTCTTTCACCTCTTTTGTTGATTCTCAAGTATTTTTTTAATGTTATTGTAAATGGGGTAGTTCTCCCCATTTCCTTTTCAGAAGATTTGTCACTGATATACAGAAATGCCTTTGATTTATGAGTGTTGATTTTGTATCCTGCTATTTTGCTGAATTAATTTACTAGTTCTGGTGGAATTTTGGGGGTCTTCTAGGTATAGAATCATATCGTCAGCAAATAGTGCTAATTTGGGTTCTTCTTTACCTATCCATATCCCTTTAATCTCTTTCATCTGTCTAATTCCTCTAGCCAGAGTTTCAAGAACTATGTTAAGTAGAAGTGGTGAAAGAGAGCATCCTTGTCTTATTCCAGTTTTTAGAGGTAATGCTTTCAGTATTTCTCCATTTAGAATGATGTTGGCCTGGGGCTTAGCATAGATAGCCTTTATAATGTTGAGATATGTTCCTGTTATCCCTAGATTTTCTAGTGTTTTGAACATGAAGGGTGCTGTATTTTGTCCAATGCTTTTTTTGCATCTATTGAGGTGATCATATGGTTCTTATCTTTAAGTCTATTGATGTGATGAATTACATTTATTTATTTCCATATGTTGAACCAGCCTTGCATCCCTGGAAGAAACCTCATTTGATCGTGGTATATTATCTTTTTGATATGTTTTTATATTCAATTTGCCAGAATTTTATTGAGAATTTTTTCATCTATGTTCATTAGAGATATTGGTCTGAAGTTTTCTTTCCTTGAGGTGTCTTTGGTTTTGGAATCAGGGTGATACTGGCCTCATAAAATGAATTTAGACGTGCTCCCTCTTTTTCTATTTCCCAAAATAAATTGAAGAGTATTGGTATTAGTTCTTCTTTAAAGGTCTTGTCGAACTTGGCTGTGTATCCATTTGGTCCTGAGCTTTTCTTGGTTGGT
Organism: Urocitellus parryii; assembly: GCF_045843805.1. Classification (NCBI taxonomy): domain Eukaryota; kingdom Metazoa; phylum Chordata; class Mammalia; order Rodentia; family Sciuridae; genus Urocitellus; species Urocitellus parryii. The sequence continues at coordinate 114,636,083 of NC_135536.1, read as the reverse complement.
AGGCACTTCTGATGGCATCTTCTATTTCATTGCTTGAAATTGATCTGTTTAAATTGTATATATCATACTGATTCAATTTGGGCAAATCATATGACTCTATAAATTTGTCAATGTCTTTGATATTTTCTGTTTTATTGGAGTTCAAGTTTTCAAGATAATTTCTAACTATCTTCTGTATTTCTATAGTGTTCTGTAGTGATAGTTCCTTTTTCATCACATATATTAGTAATTTGAGTTTTCTCTCCTTCTCTTCATTAGCATGGCTAATGGTCTGTCAATTTTATTTATTTTTTCAAAGAATCAACTTTTTTGTTCTGTCATTTTTTTCCAATTGTTTCTTTTGTTTCAATTTCATTGAATTCAGCTCTGATTTTAATTATTTCCTGTCTTCTACTGCTTTTGGTGTTGATTTGTTCTACTTTTTCTAGGATTTTGAGATATAATGTTAAGTCATTTATTTGTTGACTTTTTCTTCTTTTAAGGAATGAACTCCATGCAATGAACTTTCCTCTTAGAACTGCCTTCATAGTGTCCCAGAGATTTCAATATGTTGTATCTGTGTTCTCATTCACTTCTAAATTTTTTTTAATCTCCTCTTTGATGTCTTCTGTAACCCATTGTTCATTCAGGAGCATATTATTTAATCTCCAGGTGTTGGAGTAGCTTTTATTTCTTATTTTATGATTGATTTCTAATTTAATTCCATTATGATATGATAGAATGCAGGGTAGTATTTCTACTTTTTTATATTTGCTAAGAGTTGCTTTGTGGCATAATATATGGTCTGTTTTAGAGAAGGATCCATGTGCTGCTGAGAAGAAAGTATATTCACTCATTGAAGAATGAAATATTCTATATATGTCAGAGTTAAGTTTAAGTTATTGATTGTATCATTGAGTTCTATAGTTTCTTTGTTCAGCTTTTGTTTGGAAGATCTATCCAGTGGTGAAAGAGGTGTGTTAAAGTCACCCCAAATTTTTGTGTTGTGGTCTATTTGACTCTTGAACTTGAAAAGAGTTTCTATGATGAACATAGATGCTCCATTGTTTGGGGCATATATATTTATAATTGTTCAGTCTTTTTGGTATATGGTTCCCTTGAGCAGTATGTAGTGTTCTTCTTTATCCCTTTTGAAGTCCAGACTTTAGCTTTAAGTCTATTTTATTTGATATGAGGATGCACCTGCTTGCTTCTGCAGTCCATGTAAGTGGTATGATTTTCCCCAAACTTTCACCTTCAGTCTGTGGAAATCTTTTCCTTTGAGATGAGTTTCTTGGAGGCAGCATATTGTTGGGTCTTTTTTTTTTTTTTTTTTTTTTGATCCGATCTGCTAGTCTATGTCTTTTGATTGGTGAGTTTAGGCCATTAACATTCAGGGTTATTATTGGGTCATGGTTTTTATTCCCAGGCATTTTTGTTTATTTTGGTTTTTAACTTGACTTGATTTCTCTTCTGATTAGTTTTTCCTTTAGTGTAATACCTCCCTCTGTTGATTTTCATCATTGTTTTTCATTTCCCCTTCATGGAATATTTTGCTGAGGATCTTCTTTAGTGCAGGCTTTCTAGCTGTAAATTCTTTTAACTTATGTTTTTCATGGAAAGTGTTTATTTCATCATCAAATATAAAGCTTAATTTTGCTGGATATAAGATTCTTGGTTGTCATCCATTTTCTTTCAGAGGTTGTTATATGTTGTTCCATGATCTCCTGGCTTTGAGGGTCTGTGTTGAAAAACTTGCTGAGATCCGAATTAGTCTCCCCCTATAGGTGATCTGATTCCTCTCTCTTGCAGCTTTTAATATTCAACCCTTATTATGTATGCTAGGCATTTTCATTATAATGTGCCTTGGTGTAGATTTGTTGTAATTTTGTACATTTGGTGTCCTGTAGGCCTCTTGTATTTGGTTTTGCAGTTCATTCTTCATGCTTGAGAAATTTTCTGATGTTATCTGAAGAAATTGTGCATTCCTTTGGTTTGAAATTCTGTGCCTTCCTCTATCCTAATAACTCTTAGATTTGGTCTTTTGAGGTCCCATAATTCTTGGATGTTCTGTTCATGGTTTCTTACTATCTTCACTGTGTAGTCAACTTTAATTTCCAGATTGTATACTTTGTCTTCATTATCTGATGTTTTTTCTTACAAATGATCTAGCCTGTTGGTTATGCTTCCTATTGAGTTTTCCATTTGGTTTATTGTTTCCTTCATTTCAAGAATTTCTGACTGTTTTCTTTTTCCAGAGTCTCTATCTCTTTCTTGAAGTAATCTTTTGCTACCTGTATTTGCTCTATTATCTCTTGTTTGGGGTGATCAATTTTTGCCTGTATTTGCTTATTTAGGTCATTTTTTAATTCACAGATCATTTTAATTATGAGCCTTCTGAACTCCTACTCTGACATTTCATGAACTTCACTGCCCATGGGTTCTGTTATTGTAGTATCCTGGTTTGTTTGGGGCACATTCCTCCCTTGGTTTTTCATGTTGTCTATGTGTCTTCCTTTCTTGCAGTGTGGATCTGAGATATTACCATTTCCACCTTAAATTCTTGTAGTATCCGTGCAGATTTTCTGTACCTCCCCTTGATGTTGGGCTACCAGACCCTGCTGGTATCCCTCAATGTATGCTACTGCAACTAAACGTACTGGTGGCAATATCTGAGGTAATTCAAGATAATAGTAGAGGTGCCCCGAGATGCATACAACATCTTACAGAGATGGGGCTGAAAAGGTGGACCTTACACTGTCTTTGTGATGCAGCTGCTTCTAGGCCCTGTCTGTTGTCAAAAGGTAGGGGAGCATGGGGAAGGCTATGGTAATATCTGCAGTATCCCAAGATGGAAGGGGGATAGGCTTGGGCTCCCAGGTGTGTGTGTGTGTGTGTGTGCGGGGGTGGCAGACTTGGACCTACCCTGGGCCTGGGTCCCACGTATGTTGTTGTAGATGGATCTGGGCCAGGCCTGGGCTCCAGCAGTGGTCTGCTGGTCAGAAAAAGTGGTCCTGTCATGGAGCCTGAGCTCCAGCGGGTGTCTGCCAGTGGCAGGATGGACCCAGTCCTACTCTTGAGCCTGAGTCTCACACAGGTCGATGTGGGAAGATCTGGGCCAAGCCTGAGCCCTGAGCCTTATTTTTTAATCCAATCTGCCAGCCTATATCTTTTGATTGATGAGTTTAGACCATTTACATTCAATGTTGTTAGAGATAATTTTTATTCCTTGTCATTTTATTTCTAGTTTTTACATTGATTTAAAGTCTCTGATTGACTATTCTTCTAGTGTAGTTTCTCTCTCTGCCATTGTTATTTTTCATTTCTTCTTCATGAAATGTTGTATTATGTATGTTTTGTAGTCCAGGCTTTCTAATTGTGAATTCTTTTAGCTTTTGTTTATTGTGGAAGGATTTTATTTCATCTTCAATTCTGTAGCTTAATTTTTTTCTGGATATGGTATTCTTGGTTGGCACTCATTTTCTTTCAAAGCTTGTTATAAATTATTCCAAGACCTTTTAGGTTTTAGGGTCTGGGTTGAGAAATCTTTTGAGATCTGCATTGGTTTACCTATAAATGTGACCAATTATTTTTCTTTAGCAGCTTTTAAAATGCCCATTCAGTTATTTTGCATTTTCATTACAATGTGCCTTGGTGTGGGTACATTGTAATTTTGCATATTTGGAGTCATATATGCCTCTTGTATTTGATTTTCCATTTCAATCTTGAGGTTTGAAAATTTTTCTGACATTATTTCATTTCAAAAATTGTGCATTCCTTTAATTTATATTTTAGACCCTTCATTTATCCTAATGAATCTTAAATTTGGCCTTTTAATGCTCTCCCATATTTCTTGAAAATTCTGTAAATGATCTTTTAACATCTTTTTCTCTATGATCAACTTGAAAGTAAAGTTGATTATATACTTATCTTTGCTGCCTAAGCTCTTATCTTCAAAGTGGTCTAATATATTGGTTATGCTTCCATTGAATTTTTATTTTAGCTTATTGATCCCTTCATTTTGAGGATTTCTGATTCATCTTTTTCAGAATCTCTATCTTCTTATTAAAGTGACCTTTCACTTCGTGTATCTTCTCTGATTTCACTCCTTACATTATCTTTTACCTCATATAACAGCTTAACTATGAACTTTCTAAATTCCTTCTCTCACATTTCCTACACTGTGGTATCAAAGAAGTCTATTGTTGAGGTATTTGGAATTGTTTGGAATGGTTGGTTGCCTTGCTTTTTTATATTATTTGTATGTGTCCCCATCTATCGGTATGGTTCTGACTTCATCTACATGAAGGACTAGTTTGTGAGCTTCTTTCTCTTAAAAGCCTGTGTTGGGTGATTATTCAGATGATGATATTTTAATTCACTGTGTGATCTCTGCTGATCCTAATATCAGCCCCATTTTGAGCAATACCACTGAGCCCTATACACCTATAGTTGCTTTTGGGCCAGGCCTCATTCTATTCAACCTCATAAGAACAAAAACTTTTTGTAGTTGATCTCTGCTGTTCCTCAAGTTTGTATATACCTATAGTAAATTTCTCTCAATTTTGGTTTTCCTTCGCTGCCTCCCCCCTTGCTGCAAGGAGGTCCAGGACTGCTGCCTTGCTCACTTCTGCCATCTTGAGCCTCCCCTCTTTGTTTTGTGATTGAGTTTTAAAAGTCTCTTAATATTATGGATATGTGAATTATCAGATTTTTGTTTTGCAAAAATTTATCTCAGTCTGTGGCTGGTTTTTATACTCTCTTAGCAATGTCTTTCACAGGGTAGAAGGTTTTAATTTTATGATGTCCAACTTAATTGATTTTCTTTCCTTTTTTTTTTTTTGGTACTAGAGATTGAACCCAGGGGCATTTAAACACTGAGCCACATCCCTAGCTCTTATTATATTTTTAGACAGGGTCTTGCTGTGTTGCTTAGAGCCTTACTAAGTTACTGAGGCTGGCTTCAAACTCACAATACTAATGCCTCAGCCTCCTGAGCAGCCGAGATTACAGAAATGCACCGCCATGCCTGGCTGATTTTCTCTTTAATGGATCAAACCTTTGGTTTTGAATCTAAAAGCTCATTGTCAAATCCAAGCTTGTCTAAAGTTTTTCCTACATTTTCTTCCAGGGTGCTTAACCATTGAGCCACATCCCCAGTCCTTTTTTATATTTTATTTAGAGACAGGGTCTCACTGAGTTGCTAAGTGCCTCACTAAGTTGTTGAGGCTGGCTTTGAATTCACTATCCTCCTGCCTCAACCTCCCAAGTCACTGGGATTACTGGCATGCACCACTATGCTCGGCTCTTTCAGGATTTTAATATTTTGTGTTTTATATTTAGTCCTATGATCCATTTTGAGTTAAAAGATGTAAGACCAATGTTTACGTTCATTTTTTCCCCACATCAACATACAATTGTTCCAGAAAAGACTATTGTTTCTCCATTGAATCAACTTTGCTTCTTTGTCAAAGATACCTAGAAGTATCTGTGTGGGTCTATTTCTGGGTTTCTACTTGGTTTGGTTGATAAATATGTCTATTCTTTTACTAATAGCCAATGCCTTGGTCATTATAGTCTTTGTAATATAGCTTTGAATTTATTCCAAATACACAGTTTACTATGTGAATAGCATGTTTTCCTGTGCTAAGAACATGGAATGTGGGGCTGAGGTTGTGGCTCAGTGGTAGAGCGCTCACCTAGAACATACAAAGCACTGGGTTCGATCCTCAGCACCACATAAAAATAAAAACAAATAAAAATAAAGAACATGGAATGTAACCACCATCCCCATGAAAACATTATATCACATCTTATCAGATCATATATGTGAGTTATCAGCTTCAACTAGAAGACTCCAAAACATATATAAATCCACAATTTTGACAGACATTGAGAGTTTAGCTTATGGCAGGGCTACCCTTTGATGGCCTTTGAACAATTCTACAAAGCCTCACCCACCAACAGCAGCACTGCTTGCTACGGTTGAGCATCCTTGAGTGTGGTCATGGATTTCTGATATGTTGATCAAATATCCCTCCCCAAGAACCTCTCATAGGAAGGTACTGCTCAAATTTCAATTTGACTTAACATCTACAAAGGTATGCTTGCATCCTACTGGAGCAATTAGGTTGTAACACTTTGGACTTTAAGTTAAATTATATCTCACTCACTTTGCAATATCTGTACCTCATCTATCAAGTGTATTCTCTTGAGATTTATTCTTGTTATTTGCCCCATTTTTGAGCATTGTAAATAAAAAAATTAATCCCTTTGGATGGCAATAAACTGTGATTAGAGAAATTGTAGTTTTATCACCTTCTTATTTTAACCATACAAACCATTCTTGAAATGGGCTAATGTGAGTCCTCCATCTGTGTTCTTCTTCAGTATTATGTCAATATTCTAGGTCTTGGCCTTCCCATTTGAACGGTAAATTCCATTTCTTAATATCTATAATAACTTTTCTGAGATTCTTATTGGGATTTTTATTTTTAAAGAAAAGAATAATCACTTTTGTATATATTTCAGCAGCTTGGTAAAGCTTACTTATATTGGAGGTCATAGTGTCAAAATACCTAATATGTACACTTAAGCTTATAAATCTTTCATTTATCCAGGCTTTGTATTGAAAATTCCTATTAAGAAAAACTAGAAGACATGGAATATTTATGGTACATAAAATAACCTAGGTAATGACAATTAAAGTGGAGGCAAGTTTTATAACAAGAATGAAGTTCAGGGGCTGGGGATGTGGTTCAAGTGGTAGCACGCTCACCTGGCATGCACGGGGCGCTGGGTTCAATCCTCAGCACCACATAAAAATAAAGATGTTGTGTCCACCGAAAAGTAAAAAATAAATATTAAAAAATTCTCTCTCTCTCTCTTAAAAAAAAGAATGAAGTTCACTGTTTTTTACTGTCATATTTAAATATCTACATTTTCATCACAATCAATGTAAAACTATACTCTTATATTAATTCTATTACCTCACACTTTATCTTTACTGATCTAAAAGGTAAAGTCACAATTTGTATGCACTACATTGTCATTTTTAAACTTATTTTTTAATTGCACTAAATTGCCTTTGAGAAATGTTTTGATAATTACAAGAAGATATTTTAAAACCAGGTTAATATACTATACGTAGGTAAAAATGAAAGATTGCCCCTCTACATCAGTCCCTCTCTCAGAAACTAAGGTTTCAGACAGAAACTATGAAGAGATTTTAAGCCAAGGGCACTAATATGATCAGAACCGCACTTAAGAAAATCACAGTTCAGTAACATTATAGAGGGTATAAAACAAAGGAAAGAGGTCCTAGTCAAAACTAGTTCTAAATTAGATTGTAGTAATAGAGGTGAAAAATAGGGCCAAAAATATAAAAAACTATAATAGTTTTTGTAAGAGTAAAAAGGAGATAGTTTATTTGGAAGTTTAGAATGTAGAATGGATAGAAATTAGAATCATTTGGAGGTGATAAAAGGAATCTAGAGTATTACCAAGGTTTCTTCCTCAGGAAGACACTTGCAGTTGTGGTTATAAGAGTCATTCTTTGTCAAAATTAATTGAACTCTACACTTAGAATTAAGTGACAGAAGCAACAGAGCCAGAAGATGATCTATGTTGAAGATTACTTTCCCTCAATGGCCCAACATAACTGAATAGAATTAAACTATAAGCTTCTTGCAGTCCAGAAATATATCATGACTACCACCAGGACATCTAACCCATCATTCAATAAGTGTGTATAAGGTTTTGGTGAAGACATGAAAGCAAATAATGACTTGGAATTATTCCAAAGGGCTTATTCTTGATAAAAATTAATATATGCTTTCTTATGTTGTTCTTGGAATTATCACTTAAAGAGATGATATTAAAGATTATTGCTAGCTATATACATAACTAATCAGAGATGCACTAAAAAATGGAAACCATAGGTCCAGAAGCACAGTAGGCTGGATAATTTCATTTTATTGTAGGAAGACTGTAATTTTATTGTTATTTACTATTTATACAGATTAGACTACAGACTCTATGATTTGAGTCTATGTTTTAATTCTTATCACTCAATATAATTTAAAACCAAAGTTATTATAACTATTCCACCCCTATCTCTCAAATATTACTTTGGGGGAATAAAATTGATCTAATAATCACAATTCTAATTGTCTAATATGGGGTGGTTTTATACCTAAAACTAAAGAGTATCTTCAGTGAATTCAAATCATATTTGTATGTATATGAGAAAAAAGTATACCCAATGAATATAATCACTATGTAGCATTTTAGAGATTTAAAAGACCTGCAGGTGCCCTCCTGATCTATAACTACAATTCAAGCACAACAGAGAGTGCATCGAGAATCACTGAAATCCTCAGCAGGTATTATCGTCACAGCAAGCTGCCAGGTTAGTTGCTAGTGCAGATGATGATTTAAGTCTTTATGCTTTGTACAGTTTTATTAAAGTAACAGTAAATTTGCATTGGTCCAGAAGATTCCTCACCAAATGTCATTTCCATCTGCCAGGCATTTGACCAATAAGCATGCCAGACATTCCTAGAAGCACATTGACAAAATGCATGTAATTTTAAAGATATTATCTAAACAAATAGAACAATATTTTTAAGTATGGATACAGGGTAATGAAGGGTTATATTCCAACTAACCAAAGCAAATAAAAATCAGACTGCTTTTTTAAAATCTGGAAATAGAACAGTAAGTATAGTGGAATACTGGCAACAGTCTCCCTCTCCCCCTCTCTCTTTGTTAAGAACATTGAGTTGCTCATCTCTTCAGTCAAGAATGGAAAAGTTTGGGTCCAAAAGCTGGGCTGACATTTAATTCATGATTTGACTTTAATCTTTTTCCAGATTACTCATGTACTTGTTCTTATCCCGGTAGCCTCCTCCCAATGCCACATCTGCTTCCTATCTGCTAAAGAACCTATAGAAGAACAATCTGTCCCTCCTGACTAAAATTTGAATCTCAAAGGGAAAAGAAAATATTTTATAGCATTTTGTACTTACTTAATAAAATACAAAGAAAGAAATAAAATTTCCATAAATACATGTATGCTATATAGGTATTTAACTAACAATTCCCAAATATCAGTCAAATAACTCAAAATGGAAAGTTACCTCTAAAAGTAAGATATGTACTTTAGAAAAGGAGTTTTTATTCTTTTGTATCAATAATGTATCATGAATTCTGAAATAATCTTAATGAAAAGTTCACTTCTTTAATATCGATCAGTGAAAATTTTACTAAATAGTTTCTATGTACCTAGCAGGCTGAAAGGAAATGGAATTAATAGAACAAATCATCAAGTGTTCTTTTAAAGCCTGAAATATATACAACTGATAAGCATAAAATAACTAGAATCACCTATAACAATATGTAAGTAACTTTTGAAGAGTGAAGCACAGTTAAAGCAAAGAGTATACAATGCAGGTGTTTGCATTGCTGACAGAATGACTTAAAATGCAAGATAAAATATATTTGAAAAAAAATCTTTTCAAATGCATTCATGACTTACTAAAACAAATCAGGACTACATGAAGAAAAAAAGATAAAAGAGAGTAAAGATGGAAGCCCAGAGAAGCGAACAGAAGGTTGGCCTTTATGGTCTGAGAGCATCTGCTGAAACCTAAGCTTTGGTTTCTATGATCTCCAAGGCTGGAGGACAGAAACAAAAGAAAGACACACAAGTCTAACTATGCTCCTGTCCATAAATTTGGGACCTCAAGAGCTAGATTCTCAAAACGGAATGAAATAGTTATAAACTTTCCTACTTGAAGTATTGCCTACTTCAACTTGGGGCTAAGTAGAAGGGAAGTAACATTCTTCCCTGATTACTTTGAACCACAAACCACAACTTGAAGCTGGAATCCACACTAAATGTGTGGTCTGAAATATTTCAAAAGGAGAAACAATTTTTTGAAGAAGTCCAAATATGCATATGCCTATGAGAATACAATAAAAGCAGATTAAATTTCTCTATGGAGGAAACTATCTCAAAGGATTCCCAATGATAAAGTACCAAACAACAACAGCAAAATCAATTCACAGTTCAAAAGGAAATGAAAACACACTCTGGTTGACAGCCAGTAGAAACAAGTGGCATAGTCACATTGACTAAGACTTCAAATAATGGGATTATCAAACAAAATATTTTTAGAAACTACATTGCAAAAAATAAAAATAGGCTTGAAAATAGGAGCAAAATACAAGCAGATAGGAAAAGATACTAAAACTCTGGAAATAAAAATGTATAATTAAAATTAAAATTCAAAGATAGTGAATAGAGATAAAGGGAATAACTTTATCCTGACTTTCCTGTACCAACTAATCTTTGGAGTGAGTAATCAAATGGATAAGAAAAGTTTTCTGTACAGAAGAATTATAGGTAGAAAACTAGGCAGCTGAGAAGAAGGAAGAGGAGAGAAGGAAGAGGAAGAGGAGGCTAAAATATTACAACTTTGTAATCCCTAAGTACAGCCCAATAATAATTACCAATGACTGCTAAATAACTCAGGTAAAAGGTGATGGGAAACTTTATTAATGTTACTAATGGAACCAGTTAGCAACAGCTTAGCCTAGAAATCAGTTTTAACATTACTGTAAGAAAAATTAACTTTTCTCTCTTCCTTTTTTAAATGTTTTAATTTCATTATCCTTGGTGTTGAATAACAAGCAATCATCCATGTGATGCATGTTCATTGCAATTAGTCACTAGAGTTCTTTTTAGTGCCTCTTGGTAGTAGGGGTTCTTAGACACTAACAGGTTCTTCTAAGAAATTTTAAATGCCATCTAATAAGAAGTCCTTCTTTTAGGTTACAAACTAAAATTATGATTGAGATTATTTTTTTTCACATTCATGAAAAAGATACCCAAATTTCCCTTATGGAAAATATGAAAATAGTTTGTAGTTACACATAACAGGTGAAGTTCTTTGTGACATAATCATATATGCATAGAATATAATCTGCTCCATTTCAGTCTCTAGTATGTCCTCTTTCCCTCTGCTTTTCCCTCTCCCTCCCTTCCTTTACTCTACTGGTATTCCTTCTATTTATTTAGTGTTTTTCATATTGGAGCTTTATATATATACATAAAGGTGATATTCATTGTGGCACATTCAAATATATACATAGTGTAATTTGGCCAATTACATTCTGTAGTCCCTTCCTTTTCCTGTCCCTCTTCCCTCCCCCTCTATAATGTTTAAAAAGTTACAGGCACTTTTTGAGAAGCTAAAGTCATATCAGAAAGAAACAAACAGAAGGCTGTAGATATAGATTGTAACATAAAGAACATGTTAAGGGAGGAGATAGAGACATATAAAGTTAGCCAGAAGTAATAATGTTAAACTGAGTCTTTAGATGTCTTCTGTTATAACAGTGACATTGACATCAATTCAATAAAGAAAATAACTATTATTTCTGTTATGCAAAATGTAATAAGAATAATTTTAAAAGGCATACTCATTTTAACCACTTTCAACATCTTAGTTAATTGTTTAGTAATTATACTAGCCATAATGCCAGTTGAATAATCCAAGTGTCCAAAGAAACTAGGTAAAGTAGTTATTGTTATATCTATTTTCTGAGTGAGGAAGACTAAGCTCTGGAGAGGCGTAGTGACTTACCCAAGAACACCGGCTTTTGAGAATTCCACTCATTCCACACCACAGTTTTATGATGTGTGCCTGTACACCTTTACAGGGAGCATGCCCTGTCCAGGGCTTATTAATTTTTTTATTATCCCCTTGCCTACCTCTACTAACAAAAACATCTATATATGGTATATTTCTAAGTGAAAGAACAGGCTCTCCAAAATACAGTCACATTCTGGGGTCCTGAGGCTTAGGATTCTAATATGTGAATTGTGAAGGGATGCACAATTCAGCCCATAACACTTACACATAAATCACTATGTATATTCTAGGTTTGCTCCCCATATCCATATCCATCATTTTCTTCTTTTTCCAAACATAAACTGTCAAAGGTATTGATCTCTAATTTATTATTTTTAAATGGCAGTTATCATGAGAAAATTATATCAAATTTAACTTGCTGCATGACCCAAACAGAATGGTTGTCAGCAAGATTTCAATGTGAAACTGGTTTTGGTGAACACAGAATAATTTCCTCTAAGATTTCATTAGAAATCTTAGACATTATTAATCTTAAACATTAAATATTTATTTAGTACTTTTGGCCTTCATAATCAACTTTTAATATAGTATTATAATATAGCATTGCTGTTTATCTCTTCATACTGTGAATAAAGATTTGACATTTATTTCATATAATAGTGAAGTGACAAGAATAACAACAAGAATGCTATAATAATTTGGAAGCCAGGGACCTTCCCACTATATTTAATAACATCATTTTATAATACATATAAACACACATATGTTTACATATATATGTGCATATATATCATATTCTTTCATTCATGGGCAAAATGGCAATTTCTATATATTCAGCTTATCAAGTAATAAATGATTCCAAGTACTGGCTATCTAAGCCTACACAGGCACAGTAACAAAGCTAGGTAAGTTTTAACTTCATGTTATAATCTTTTAGGTATCAGTAGCCTTGGGGAAGGGATAGATAAGAGAGTCTATAAGCAGACTAACATTTATACTAAAACCTTGTTTTAAAACTCAATAAGAAAAGGCCCTGACGTTATTGTAAAGGCAAAAAAGATGAGTAAAACTAATTTCTCCCTTTAAGGAAATCACATTCTAGTAAGAGAAAAATAGAAATATACACATAATATGTAAATATATAAATATGTAAATATACACATAATATGTAAATACATGTGCATATGAACATACATGAGGAACAAGCAGAGGCATAAACTGAATGCTCCAATTCACCCCCTCCCTCAAAAAAACCCCCCACAGAACAAGAACACAAAATTAATGTCTATAACATAAACTAAAAGACAGATAATACCCAAATATCAAGTCACTCAGAAGCACAAAAATAAACACTAAATCCCAACAAACTCTCTTAGGTACATCTACTGATAATTTGATGGAAAGAAAAGGAAATATGGGAGAAAAACTGTGTGAAAGGAGAAGAAAGGAACCAGCAGTGACCTAAAACCAATCTGAAATCATCATCAGAAAGAGTCTAAAAATACTGGAAAAGTAGAAGTAGATCAGAGTATGTACTTTCAAGTGAATGTGCTATTCAAGGTAGTAGTCTTCAAAAGTCATTGCTTTTGACAAGGTAGAAAGGGAGGTAGAGGAGCCCTTTAGAGATTGGATGGTGAAGGGGGAATAGGTGAAAGAGCAAAGAGGGGAAACAGCCCTGCAGGACAAAAGAGAACCAAAAAATAAAGTAGGACTAATACACAACCTCCTCTTCTCCCTACCACAAAAAGAAAATGAAACATTGAAGAAACTGTACATTGTTACACTGTCAGAAGCATCATCCTTGAGCCTCTGAGATTCTTATAAACCATACACATCTGTAAAATAAATAGGCAAAACAGACTAGACTAAATCTATAAAAACTATTTTAAGAATAGAAAATGAAATTCACTCAGTTTCTCTCAAAAGTAACATAAAGGAGGAAACTGTAACATGCAACACAATATTCCAAACTGAATTAAACACCCTCAAATATGCATCTGAAATAAATAAAAAACTATCTTGAAAAAGAAATTCAAAAATTAAAAACAGAAATTAATAATATGAAGGAAGAAATGAAGAGTTGATTGAACCACAGGAAAGAAATGACAAAAAAAGCCAAAATAATCTCAAAATCAAAGACTAAAATACAAGGTTCCAAAAGAGAGTAAAACCAAATAATATTTTACCAAGCAGCACTGAAGAAAGGCAGAGACATAATCAAGAGAATGAAAATGAGGTAAAGAAGGGAAGTGGCTGAAGTAAAAGAAAGTCAAGGAAGAAAACAAATATGTGTAACTAGAGATCCTAAAGAACAACAAACAACTGAACATAACAAATACCTAAAACTATAATCCAAGAAACTTTCTGGAAATATGAAAAGACCTAAATAAACATACCAAAAATGCCCAACAAATGCCTGGGGAAACCAATACATGCCAATAAAACTATTAGACTTTAGAAATAAAGGCGAAAAAAAGCACTAAGGTCTTCTAAGCACAAGGATCAAACTCTAATCAAACTAGTATCAGATAACTCTAAACACAACTGTATGATACAGAACAACAGTGAAACAGTATTAAAAAAAAAAAGCCCCAAGGAAAGAATGAGTGAACCAAGAATATTTAGACAAGCTGTCCTTCAAGTGTAAGGTATAGAAAACCAGTTTTAAACAGGCAAGATATCAGAATATTCTATACTCAAGAGTCTCTGAAGACTATACCAGATGGCTACATCTATTGAGATGACTGGGAAAACTTGAGCAATGGACTGATGATGTGCCTTTAACAAGTAATGTAGATATAAAACTAAAATAAAGACAAGAACTCGGAAGGAAGGACAACATGCTATGCATTGTATAAAATGTATTGTACTTTCCAGAAAGTAAAAATGCAACTAAATATGAAAGATGGAAGAAGGAAAGAGGAAATTAAAATAAGTTCTTGATTATTGTACATGCAGGGCAAGAGTTAAAGAACAGCATTAAAAATGACATGGAAGTAAAAGAGTTAATAATAGGGAACTAAGGGCATTTAAATGATATTAGGTATAAAGAAAAATTCTTTAAATACTCTGGATATTAATCTCCTGTCAGAAGAGTAGCTGGCAAAGATTCTCTACAGTTCTGAAGGGTCTCTCTTCACATTCTTTGTTCCTTTGCTATGCAGAAGCTTTTTAACTTGAAGTCATTCCACTTATTAACTTTTGTTTTTATTTCTTGAGCTTTAGGAGTCTTAATAAGGAAGTTGGTGCCTGTGCCTATATATTGTAGTGTTGACCCTATGTTTCCTTCCTTCTAGCAGCTGAAGGAAGTATTTCTGGTCTAATCTCTAGGTCTTTTATCTACTTGGAGTTGACTTTTGTGCAGAGTGAGAGACAGGGATTTAGTTTTATTCTTCTATATATGGATATTCAGTTTTCACAGTCTTTTTTCCAATATATATTTTGGCACCTTTGTCAAGGAGCAGATGACTGTCTATGTGGATTTGTCTCTGTGTTTTCTATTCCACTGGTTGTCATTCAACATCCATCTTTTGAAGAAAACAGAAGTTGATGAATACTTTCTTTTTTTTTCAATGAACACAATACCTTTTTAATTATTTTTTAATTCATGTATGACAGTGGAATGCATTGCAGTTCTTATTACACTATAGAGCACAATTTTTCATATCTCTGGTTGTATACAAAGTATATTCACACCAATTCATGTTTTCATACATGTACTTTGGAGGAAAAAAGCACTAAGGTCTTCTAAGCAAAAGGATGATGATGATAATAATAAAAATAATAATCTCCATCACATTCTACCATAATTTCTAACTCAGTGGCCCCTCCCTTCCCCTCCCACCCCTCTGCCCTATCTAGAGTTCGTCTATTCCTACCATGCTCCCTCTCCCTACCCCACTATGAATCAGCCTCCTTATATCAGAAAAAACATTCAGCATTTGGTTTTTTGGGATTGGCTAACTTTACTTAGCATTATCTTCTCTAACTTCATCCATTTACCTGCAAATGCCATGATTTTATTCTTTTTGATTGCTGAGTAATATTGCATTGTGTATATATGCCACGTTCTTTTTTATCCATTCATCTAATGAAGGGCATCTAGGTTGGTTCCATAGTTTAGCTATTGTGAATTGTGCTGCAATAAACATTGATGTGTCCCTGTCCCTGTTTTTGAGTCCTTTGAGTATATAGACTGAGGGGAGGGATAGCTGGGTCAAATGGTGGATCCATTCCCAATTTTCTAAGAAATCTCCATATTGCTTTCCGTATTGCCTGCACCAATTTGCAGTCCCACCAGCAGTGTATAAGTGTACCTTTTCCCCCACATCCTCACCAACACTTATTGTTGTTTGTATTCATAATAGCTGCCATTCTGACTGGAGTGAGATGAAATCTTAGAGTAGTTTTGATTTGCATTTCTCTAATTGCTAGCGACAATGAATATGATGAATACTTTCTTAACATGATCAAAGATAACTGCAGATAGCCCTAAAGCCAGCCCACTATTTTATTTAATGTGGAAACATGTGAGGCATTTTCACTGTGATCAAGAATAAGGCCAGTGTGTTCACTATTCCATTACTATACGCTATTTTACTGAAGGTAATAAACAATGTAATTAAATGTGAGAAATAAATTAGAAGTATAAGACTTGGAAAGCAAAACTATCTTTGATTGTAGATGACATATAGTATACATGAAAAACCACAGAGTTATTCTATCCAAAATATTATTTCCCAGCCACATGTGGCTACACCTGAAACATGCCTACTATGACTGAGGAAATAACTATTCATTTTATTTAATTTTTTATTTATATTCAGATAGTAACATGTGGCTTGTAGTAACATACTGGCCAGAGCAGGTATAAAATATTCCCACTAGTAAAGAAGGTTCTATTGGACAGTGTTGGCATAGGAATAAAACTAACCCAAACAATATAAGAATTAAGTAAGGTAGCAGTATATAAAATTAACAAAGAGAAGTGTTGTTGGTGTTGATCTAACAACAACAACAAAAAACCCCTTTTGAACACAGTCTTGACTGTGAATCTTTAGACTAAAGGCAAATATAATATGTATATAACATTGAACTCTACCTAGTTAGGCATCTTTCTTAGAAGTATGGGTTAGTAACGGCTTTTTACATATTCAAGGACTTTTTACATATTCAATAATTATATATTATCCAAGAAATGGGATTTAATTAAGAGTTGTTTTTTGTTTGGTAGGAGGAAAAAAATTTTCCTATTTACTTTTTGATACATTTATTTAAATGTTAATATATTTGATATATCAAAACATTGTCATATCACAATTAATACATTTATCACCTTAATATTGTGTGCGTGTGTGTTGGGAACATTTAGGATCTATTTTCTTAGCAATTTCAAGTATATAATGTGTTATTGTTGACCACAGTTACCAAGTTGTACATGCATTAAATCTCTAGAACTTGTGCAGCCCATAGATGAAATTTTGTGCCCTCTCACACAGCTTTATCATATATACAGATGAAGATGTATGACACATACTTACACACATACACATACAATTTCCTAACACAATCTACAAAGACTAGAAGCAACTATATCCCAGTAACAATGAGCATACCTAACACTCAAATTTGGTTTCTAAATACCATCTTCCATTAAAGGGAATTAGAACTTGCTGAAATGGCTAATTCAAAAATACAAGATGAGCCTGAAACATCTTGATACCCTAGAAAGTAAAGAAGTGCTCAAACATCAGGACATATCAAAAGATGAAAGAAACTAGCTTGACAAATCACAGAGAATTTTGGTATTGAAACAAACAAAAATAGCAAAGTATTATAACTATCTTTATTTCCATGTAAATAATTTTTACTGAAAGAATTACAATTCCAGAGTGCTAAAATTATGACTCACTCTAGTAAATACAAATGCATTTTTAACAGATACTTCACAACTTTAAAAGGCAGAACTCCAAAAATTAATGCTTCAGTGACAGAATGAAAGACAGTGGTTCAAACAAACATTCATTACACAGAGTGTAACGAAGTGAAGTCAGACTTAAGAGTTGTGTCTAATCCTTTTTTAAAATTTCTGTTGGGGTTGGGGGTGATGAAATTAGGGCCTTGTGCATGCTATACAAGTGTTCTACCACTAGCTATATGCATTGCCTTTATGCTTATCCTTAAAACGTTTATATGTATTTTTAAAAAATGACTCTCTGGAAAAGGACAGGAGGACCATGCTGTGGAAGAAGGGAAAAGCTTTGATATCTAGGTCAGGCAGACAGATGGCTTTTCGAGGTGAGGGAGAATGGAAGGAGAACACACGTGAACACACACGTGCCTGTGCATGAGCATGCACACACACACAGGAAACTGGATGAAATATGACCCTAAAAATGAAGGGCTAGCTAGCTTTAATATTAATATGAGCAAAGAATGAAGAAATAAATAATTTATTGAATATATGTTGTTATTAACTTCCTACCCAGTTTCCTTTTCCTTGGTAATAGAACAACACTTCTTTCCTGTAACAAACTCAATCCACAAACTGATCTCTTTGCCTCATCCTAGGATAGGGAACATATGTCCCAGGATTGAGCATTCAGTGTGCCCTGTATGTCCTTGGCCAGGGTGATTAGTTCTAACTGGGCACCTGACCTAATTAAGTACAATCAGAATCTTCTGCAGCAGTGCCTCCCAAATGGTAATGTATATTCAAATCACCTGGGGATCTTTTTAAAATGACATTCTGATGCAGTAGATTGGGCTTGAGATTCTGGACTTCTATTACACTCCACTGTGATACGAATACTACTGGTCTAGGGACACAATTTTGAACATTAAGCCTCTTCAGAAACTTTCTACCAGAACTATCTGGGATAAAGTACTGATATCAGAAATGCCAAGTGACAGACTATGATTCTCAGGCTGTTGGGTTTCCCACAGGCCACAGAGTTTGTTTTATGTTTCTGTCACTTATAGCTTATGTGTTCTTAATCATCAGAATATACAATCATAGAAAACAAAAGCCATATGTTTAACCTTTGTCACTGTCCACAATGTTTTATTTAGTGTTTTACATGAAGAGATACATAATCAAGGTCCTTCAACAATCAACTGGGAAAAAAAGAATTCTTTAGATGAAACAGATGGAGAAGATATTTTAATGAAATGATAAAAATTATGAAGGAGGAGGATCAACTGGCTACCACTACTGAAGTAAAAGTAACACATTACCTGGATATTCCTAAGATAGTCTTATTCTATTTAAAATATAACTACTATATAACCCAGAAAACCCATTTCTGGGCTTCTATCTAAATGAAATGATAACATCAAAGAGACATCTGTCCTTCCATGTTCACCACAGCACTATACACAACAGACTGACAGATGAATGGATAATGAAAATATGGTATATGTATACAACAAAAGATGATTCAGCCTTAAAATAGAAGGAAACCTTGTTCTTTGTGATAACATGGATAAAATTGAAGGACATTATGCTAAATGAAATAAATCAAGCATAGAAAAACAAATATCATATGATCTTATTTATATGTGAAATTTAAAATAGTTGAACTCATACAAGAAGAGAATAATGGTGACCAGGGGTTTGGGGGATGGTGAATTGGAGGTGAATTGAAAGAAAATTTTCAGTTAGAAAAGAAAAGTGAGTTCAGGATATCTACTGTACAATATGGTATTATCACAAAAGTGATATGTACATTAATGTACATTAATGAAAGAGATGGAGAAGATATTTTAATGAAATGGTAAAAATTGTAAAAAAAAAAAACATACATAAGTTAGCTTGAAATAGTCATTCTGCGATGTATACATATACCAAAACATCAACTTGTATACCGTATGTACGAGTTTGTGTGTGTGTGTGTGTGTGTGTGTGTGTGTGTGTATGGATGACGGTTTTGAACAATTTCCTAGGGTTTACAATTAAGTCACTATGATATCTTTTTATGCATGTAGGGTGAACAAACCTGTTTCACTTCCTTTCAAAGCAAGAGTAAAGAAGTATTCTACTTATTATAGAGAATCCCAACTCCTTTAATTACATGCAAGTAAGGTTTTTTTAAAAGGAGAAAATAACTCCTGTTTTTAACCTATAGTTTCCATCAAGATCAGGCATTTATTTTCCTTCCTGATCAAGTTAAGTTTCAGCACTCCAGAAGTGCTTTAGTATTAAAACAATATTTAATACTAAAGACAATATGGAGAAAGAAAATGATTTAACCCATCTAATAACCTCCCCACATACTCCTCTTAAAAAATAAACACCCTACTAAAATTTATTCAGAAGAGCAAAAGACCCAGAATAACTAAAGCCAATTCTAAACCAAACTAGCAATGCTGGAAGAATTACAATACCTGACTTCAAATTATACTACAGAGCTATAGTACCAAAAACTACATGGTACTGGCATAAAAACAGATACATAGACCAATATTATAGAAGACACAGAGATAAAAATACATAGATAAAGTCATCTGATTCCTGACAAAGGTGCTAAAAACATATATTGGAGAAAATACAGCCTTTAAAAAAAATGTTCCTGCGAAAATAATTATCCATATGTAGAGGAATGAGGCTAGACCCTTACCTTTCACCCTGCAAAAAGTCAACTCAAATGGATCAAAGATCTAGGAATTAGAACAGAAAATATGCAACTCTCAGAAGAAAACAGAGTCAACACTTCAACACATAGTCACAGGTAACAACTTTCTCAATAGGACCCCTAAAGTTCAGGAAATAATGCCAAGGGTTAATAAATGGTATGGCATCAAATTAAAAAGCTTCTGAATAGCAATAGCAAAGGAAACAATTAACAATTAAGAATCTGAAGAGAGAATCTACAGAATGGGGAAAAAATATATATATACCAAAAATCCCCAAATAATCCAATTAATAAATGGGCAAATGAAGTAAACAGAAACTTCTCAAAAGAAGAAACACAAATGGTCAACAAATACATGAAAAAAATGTTCAAAATCATTAGCAATTAGGGAAATGCAAATCAAAATTACACCGAGATTTCATCTCACTCTAGTCAGAATGGCAGCCATCAAAAATACAAACAAGTCGGGTATGGTGGTGCATACCTGTAATCCCAGCAACTCAGCAGGCTGAGGCAGAAGGACCTCAAGTTCAAAGCCAGCTTCAACAACTTAGAAAGTCCCTAAACAACTTAGCAAGACCCTGTCTTGAAATAAAAAATAAAAAGGGCTGGGGATGTGGCTCAATGGTTAAGTATCCCTGGGTTAAATTTCCAGTATCAAAAAAAATGCAAATAATAATAAATGCTAGAGAGTATGTAGATAAAAGGGAACAGTTTTACACATTGGTGGGACTGTAAATTAGTACAACCACTATACAAATCAGTATGGAAGTTCCTCAAAAGACTAGAAATGGAACCACCCGGACTCAGCTATACCACTTCATGGTATTTATCCTAAAGAATTAAAGTCATCATACTATAGTGAGATGCTATAGCAGCACAATTCACAATAGCCAAACTATGGAACCAGCTTAGGTGCCTACCACAGAATGAATGGATAAAGAAAATGTGAGATATATATTTATTCAACCAAAAAGAAGAATGAAATTTTGTCACTTGCAGAAAAAGGGATGGAACTTGAGAACATTATATTAAGTGAAACAAGCCAAACCTAGAAGGCTAAAAGCCATGTTTTTTCTCATATGTGGATGCTAGAGAGGAAAAAGAAAAAGAAAGGTGGTAGGTGGGGATCTCATGAAAATAGAAGGGAGATCAGCAGAGTAGTGGGGGCAGGTGGGAGGAAGAATACTGGAGAATGATAATGGCCAAATTATATTGTTGTATTATGTGCATGTATGAATATGTGACAAAAAAGTCCACAGTTATGTACAACTATAATGTATCAATAAAAATATAGAAAAAAGTAAACTCCCAAAAGAAGTAATTATCTGACTGGAAAGCCTAGGAGAATGCAGAGTCATTGTGCATGGGTAATAATCCCAGGTTCTTTTATTTTTGTTTCAAGTCATCCAGTCTCCAGAATGGGGGTGTTTGTTCATCTCCACTCCACCCAGAGAAGTAGCTGTTTCCCAATTCCTCTGTCAATTAGTGATAGAATGAGCAAGAAATCCAATTCAGGAAAGATATATTGTTAATATGTAAATATCTAAATGCACTGAACTCCAATTGTCTGATTCCTGAATCTTTCCATTGATTCTAAACTTAGAGCAGAAGAAAAAGGGTATGATAAATTAATCACCCTTTCAAACATCAGGTCAGTAGTTTCTACAGAAATATCAATCCTTATAAATTTATTCCCAAACCATTTAACATGGCTCTTACATTACATGTATTTCTGCATCACAAATAAGAAAAAAGGATTCATTTTTTGAGAATAACATAATTTTGCAGTCTTAAAAATAATTTCTGGTTTAATTAGTTATTTCCTTAATCTCTTCAATAAAGAATAGAATATACTAATTTGTAGTTTTTTGAAGACATTTCTACAAGCAGATAAAGTAATAAAGACATAAGTATGAGGCCTTCTGGACAAATAATATAATATCTGAGAGGAGTTTAAAGAATCTAAGTAGATTTTTAATTTTTAATTTTTAAGATTTTTAATTCATTTCTAAAATGTTCATTTTAAATATCAGCAGAGCTTCTGACGGAAAAGCCAATTTGGCAATAAAGGATAGAATTAAATCATTAATTCTTAAACAAAAAAATATACATATAAGCATTAAAATTTAAAAATCTGGCAGACAAAACTTGCAATTGTGGCCCTGAAAATACCAGATAACTCTTCCAATATCGACAACTATGAAATGAACAAAATATGATACAAGTGTCAAAAAAAACAGCATAAGGCTATAATCCTTGAAAGAAAAGAAATACAAGAAAATCACATTCATCTTGGCCTTCTGCCCGGTAGCACTTTACAGATAACAGAACATGGAAATATTGCTAAAAAAAGAAGACAGGTCTCACTGGGTAGATCAAACAGTGGTTGGATTTAGGGTCTTGAGACTACTGTAATTTGGGTGGTTGGGAGTGGAGAGGAGGGAGCTATGCAGAGATAGAATTCCATAAGCCTGCAAAGGGGACTCCTGAATTTATTAGGATGTACATGCACAAGGTGAGACTTCACAAAACCTATCACAATGTAACTACTGAGGAGCTATAACATGAAAAGAGCATCTATAGTGCAAATGAAGCTGAGAGATGATGGAATTCCAATCAAACAGAGAGAAAAGGCCTCCCTGAACACCCAGAATATACACTGGCAGTCCCAGAAAAGCCATGCTTCATGTGTAGGGATACTCTATGTTGATAAACATGTGAATAGTTTCATATTTCTGCATGGTGAGGGCTTTCTGAGCAAAGAAAATTAGCACCTAGATTAAAGGGTGGTTCAATAGATAAGAGACTTTGAGAGTGATAAAAGAAACTTAGCTTCCAGAGCTGTGTATTCACATTCCAAAGTGTAATAAAACCTAGAACCAATTTTTTTATATTCCAGTTGATAATTGGCCAAGAGACCTTTCCTTTTTCAAGTTCTTTTCAAAGAAAGTTCGTTTACATTAGGAAGAGAAGGTGCCTCTCGGCTTCCACCCCTGTCTCTCTCTACTCTGGAGGAAAGAAGGCACAGATGTGTTAGCAGCTCCTATATAAACACTCTGAGATGAATAATTGGGGATTCCTCTTGTGTGTTAGAGATTCCCTACCATCACTACCAATACATGTAGATAACATCTGCCTTCATCAATAACCCTTGAGGGACAAAACAACATGGCAAATGTAATATACTCTGTAGTAGATAATCAGTAGTCCTCTGATCCAGAAATCTTGTGTTTACTGTCAGGATAAAATAAATGTAGATATAAAAACATATTACTCTAGTTCTAGAATAAGTGTGGTATATCTGGCCTACTCAGTTAAAAAAAATAAACTAAAAATATGCCTCAGCAGGACTGATTTGATTCTCTAAAATAAAACTTCATACTTCTAAATTAACACAACAAAACCCATACTTTCAACAATATAATACCCACAATGCCAAGAACACAATAGAAAATTGCCAGATGAGGAAGAAGCAATAAACTTAAATATGTATTAGTGAAAGACAAAAAAACAGATTCTAGAAATACTACCAGATGACAGATTTAAGAATTAGTAGATAAATGTTTTTTTTTAAATATTTTTAGTTGTAGATGGACACGATATCTTTATTTATTTTTATGTGGTGCTGAGGATCAAACCCAGTGCCTCACACATAGGAGGCGGGAGCTCCACCACTGAACCACAACCCCAGCCCAGATAAATATTTTTAAACAGCTTATTTTATATAGATAAAAGTATCTATATAAATATAAATTCGACATTAAAAAAATTTTTTAGTTGTAGATGGACACAATATCTTTATTTTATTTATTTATTTTTATGTGGTGCTCAGGATCAAACCCAGTGTCTCTTGCATGCAAGCCAAGTGCTCTACCACTGAGCTACAACCCCAGCCCTAAATTAGACATCTTTGCATTAATATAAAGTTATCTTATCTTCCTTGGTCTATGCCCAACAGACTTAAAAATAGTATACTGCAGGGACACAGCTATATCAATGTTTATTGCAGCATAATTCACAATAGCTAAACTGTGGGACCAACCTAGATGCCCTTCATTAGATGAATGGATAAAAAAAAATGTGGCATATATACACAATGGAATATTACTCAGCTAAAAGAGAATAAAATCATGGCATTTGCAGGTAAATGGATGGAGTTAGAAAAGACAATGCTAAGTGAAGTAAGCCAATTCCAAAAAATCAAATGCCAAATGTTTTCTCTGACATAAAAAGGCTGATTCATAGTGGGGTAGGGAGGTGGAATGTGGGAGGAACAGATGAACTCTAGATAGGACAGAGGGATGAGAAGGGAAGGAAGAGGGTATGGGGCTAGAAATGTTCAAATATTCAAATGTTCAAAAGTATACCATTAAAATCTTAAAACCACTCACTGAAGATAGCCTTTGGTCTGGAAGATCTCAAGACAGTTGTTAACCATAATCCAAGAGGAATATGAAACAATCTTAATTTGGCTTCTCTGTATTATTTACTTTCTAGCAGATTTATGTCCAAGGGATAGTCATGATGAATTAGCTGCAAACTGAATCCTCAAACAACTAAATAAGATAACCTGTTGAATATACTGTTAATGATTATCTATAAATACTTAAAAAGCATTGCATTAAAATTTGACTTTATTTGTTCATTAATTAAAACCAATAATTCTGTGCCTTCTCTGTGCCAACTGTGATAGATACTATGGTAAGTTGAACATGGCCTACTTGGACACATATAAAACAGACATTATTGGACTGTAAGAGGTAAAGATAGTAGAAAAAGGAGACAGTTCTCTTTGGGATTTGGATTGAAAAGAAAATAATATTTGGGGTTTCTGGTTTGATCATAAAAAACAAAGGTTCTGCCAATAGATCAAACTTTAAAGTTCTGCATTTGAGGTGAATGGGCAGAAATGCATGGAGTAAGGGGCAGAACAATGGGAGATGCATCGATTGGAGAAAGAGAGAGCCAAGCAGGAAAGACAACTAAAGAACAAGCAGCAAACAGAGGCAGAGATGCTCTATGGCAGTGCTCCCCAGACACCCAGCAAGTGGCGAGTACTGGCTCACAACACACCAGGCAAAGTGTGGAAGCTGAATACTACTTCCATGTCTAATGCTACAGCCAATAGTAGCATTAGGCCCATCTTTGAGGGGACAGTCTACCGCTCCCCTATGTCTCGACTTCCTCCTTCTGGCAGCAAGTCAGTGGTCAGTTCCACTTGTTCTGGAAAGAAAACACCCCATGCCGGTAGGCATGGAGCCAACAAAGAGAATTTGGAGTTGAATGGCAGCATCCTGAGTGGTGGGTACCCTGACTCAACCCCTCTCCAGCACAACTTCAGCATTAATTTTGTTGCCAGCACCTATTCTGAGTTTGCGTGAGAACTTTCAAAGGCTTCCAAATCTGAAGCTACTTCTCAAATCCTCAATTTAACCAACATCCACGCCTGAGAAACCCTGACCAGCCAGCCATTGTGGCTTCCTGTGTATAGATTGGACTTAATTATACAGGGGTGGCTCTAGTTTTTCTTTATATGCGCTTAAAACCCTGGACAGGTTTTGTTACCATGGGCCTAACTTAAAGACATGAACAAGAGTGACAGATTGAAGTCTGTTATGGATTTAGTGAGTCCATAGACAGTTGCTTTTATTTTTTGACTCAAGAAATATTTTAAAACTTAGTTTATAGCTGTAAGTACAAATATTGGCATCTGGGACCTAATTTATTTATCTACTCCAGGATTCTACTTTTCAAAGCAAGATCACAGTTGTATAGAAAATGATTGACTAGGCCCAACCTTGGGGGATGAGAAATGAAGTAATTTTGGCATGTATACTTGTAATTAGCAATCAACATTGTTTTTTGTCTAGGGGTGCTCAGTTAATGATGTAGCTATGATAGCTTTGCTCTCACCAGAAGGCCTGTCCCCACCACTCAGGACAGCCTTCCTCCCAATGAGAATGACTGTGTGTCAGCATTTGAGGTGGCCTGATACAGTGCCAAAGATGACAGGGAGGCTGGGAACACCTTTGTTAAATTGTACAGTGTGTTATATATACAGTGCAATCTGTTTGTGGGTGTGTGTGAGTGACACACATGCTTTTCTGAACTGTTTCTTTAGAATTCTCTCTGGGTCCACTGTGCCCCCATGTGCCCAAGTTCTTCTATCCCTGCAGCTGCCAGCCTAGTTGGGAGGCCGTCTGGGTAGGTTGGGTCATTTCTGTTGTGGAGATGAGCAGCTTTGCACATGTCACCACTGGGGACATTTTCCTGCTATAGCTTCCACAGATGAGGCTCCTTCTTTACCTACCCTCAACATCACTACTGCACTTCCCAGAGCACTATTATTTATTCTTACTGTCTGCCTGCACCAGTACTACTGTCGACACATTAAATGGTTCTCAAAAGCTTACCAGTGTGGACTTGGTCTATAGGTGTAAGCCATGCTGTTAGTCATGTCCTGTTTTTAAAATATAAATATATTCTTAAAAACAAATTAAAATGTGTGTAGTTACCTTTCAAAAAATAAAAAAAATAAAAATAAATAGTTACATTCATTATATTTGAGGTTTTTATTATATAGTACTTCAAATTCATTTTGGAAGTATTTGTATAATGTTAAGAGCAAGCAATCGCACTAGAGAAAACTTCTTATATACTTTAAATTTATTTCTAAATACAATTTATATTTTATCTATACCTTACATTTGTTTCTGAATATACTCTGAATTTCCTTGCATTTGTAGAACAAAATAAACAGACAATCATAAAATACATATTGGTCTCAATTTATTGTACTTGTTTGTTTCTGAACCTAGGAAAAAAAACACCCAATATTTAATTAGGTCTAATGTTAAAGTTCAATCTAGTCCCTTCCTTTTAGTAATGTGCCACAAAAATTTTCCTGCAACTTCTAGAATCTTCACATTAACAAAACCCCAGAGGGCCTTTGATTTATCACTACCTTTAAAAATGTGAATTCATTGCCATGAATAGTTACCAGCCTCTCAACTATATATGTGTGAACCCAGAATGAGACAAGGTGTGCAAACAGCCCAGGGCCTTAGTTTAATTTTAGTTCAAGAATCCTTCTTTTTAGAAAAGCTTAGATACTTACACAAACTATCTTTGTACTCATGAAAATAAAACTTAATAATAAAAGTATTAAGAAAATTTCCTGTAGTGAAGAAAAAATATGCACACATAAATATATACATATAAATATATGTATGCATATATATCACATATGCCATATACATGATATTCAGGTTTTTGCTATTGTGATAAAAAATGCATGACAAGAATAACTCAAGGAGGAAAGGTTTATTTTGGCTCATTGTTTCAGAAGTTTGGTCCATGGTTGGCTGATGACATTGCTCTGGGTCTGGTGGAGGACCGATGTTCCAATCATGGCAGCCAAGAAACATAAAGCAAAATGGGGAGAGGAGTCACAGGGAAGATGAATTCTTTCAAGGCACACTCCCAGTGATCCACCTCCTCCAGTCATACTTCACTGGCCTACAGTTATCACCCAAACTAGAATGGACTAATTAGGTTACAGCTCTCATAATCTAATCATCTCACCTCTGAATATTTCTGAGTAAACACAAGAGCTTTAGGGGAATACCTCATATCCAAATCATAATGTCTGTGTGTGTGTATGCGTGGGTTGAGACAGACGATACAGGTAGAGAAATCCTTTAATTTGGGGAAGATTAGTTTCAATGACATTTTATAAAGGGGAGTTGTACATCTCATAGGGTATCACTCTCCACATTTCATAATGTTATCAATAAAATCCATGACAGCATTTGTGTGTCTTTTTTATTACAGAATTAATTCTCTAAATTACTATAAATGCTGATATAAAAATAATATAATAAAATAAGGCATATAAAGAGTTTAAAAAATAACTGCTACCCATTAGATTTTCCTGCCTTTTGATCCCTATTTTCTACTTGAAGTAGCACATTGACAAAGTAATACAGAAATAAGATGTACAATGAAAGATTACATAAAAATAATTTAGAAAAAGTTCTGTTTTAAATAAAATAAATTTTGATCCAATAATTTCATCAACCCTGAGAGTGATAAAACAAATTTATCTTACCTTAAAGTCTATTTTTCTGAAATGGCCAAACAAAATTAGTTGTGGATATATATTTTCACCTATTTTCTGTCTAAAAGAATTCAAAAGCTGAAGCAAGGCTCTACAGTCAAGGAGTTTTGTTCACAGCAAAAAAGTAAAACCATAATGAATGAAGAAAAATGTTCCTATTTTTAAAACTTGTTTGTGGGTCCTCTTTCGATTATATCCATCACATTTAGAAAAACTCAATTAAATGTCTGAAAGTCAGTCACATTAGGAAATACCTCAAGAGGATTTAAACAGATAAGTGTGTACCATTTATATATATATATATAAACCCTTTTTAATTTATTTATATTCCGTGCTAAGAATGGAACCCAAGACCTCACACATGCTAGGCAAGCGCTCTACCACTGAGCCACAACCCCAACCCAAGTGAATACTATTTATAATGAAATATCTACAAGTGTGTAGTCGTTTATCATATTTAAAACTTTTCTTAGCAGGTCATCAAAAAACAGCTGCCAAAAATTGATTTTCTCCGTTTCACTCAGTAAAAAGATTCACATACTTTTTCTGTTAACTTCAGCCACCAAGTAAAAATGAAGGTATTGTAACAGAATGCTGTACACTACAATTGCGGACAATGAATTTTCTTCAAGTCAAAACAGCATAAGTGACAATTCAAATTTTTCAAGAGTAAAAGGTCTGTATCTTAACTCTAGGAATGCTTGAGATATCAACCTGAGCTCATAAAAAATATCAACACAAACTGAAGGTCAGTGGAATAATTTCCTCTTTCAAATACCAATTGATAATAAATGAGACAACTGCAGGGCCATTTGTGGTTCTCTGATTTTCTCAAGAAGAAATTGTGTTTTGTTTTGGTTTGGGATTTTTTTAAAAAAAAATTATACAATTCACATAGACAGACCACAAAAGTTGAAAATAGCTTGGAGAAAATTACTTCCTTATAAAGGTAACATTATGAAATAATTTTCTTAAAATTTTGAAAATGACCTAGAAGATAATCTTTCCCTGGAGAATGATGATGAAGGAAAAGTTACACCCAAAGGTTGCGGTACAGTGACCTTTAAGCCATACTATAATTACTAACAGAAGACACTAGAGACTTTACAACTGCATTGCTTTCTCAAAAAACAAATGGAAATTAACTTAAAAGTTTCAATGAAGAGGGATATTGGACAAATTATAGTTATATTATGTGTATATTTGAATATGTAATGAAAAAAATTCTCATCATTATGCACAAATGTAGTGCACCAATAAGAAAATGGGGAAAAAAGTTTCAATGACATCATAAAGAGAAAGCTGGGCCCAAATAGCAATGTCTTACTAAAGGAAGGAAGGAGGTATGAGATTTCCCACCCTGGCATAAAGGAGTACTTCATCACGGACATGGTTTTAAAATTCCAGGGCATGGTGATAATAAAAAGCAACATTGTTTTGTCTGTCTTATCATTGTTTATAAATATCTTTCTTTAATACCTTTATTTGTTTATTTATTTATTTTTATGTGGTGCTGAGGATCGAACCCAGTGCCTCACACATGTGAGGCAAGTGCTCTACTGCTGAGCCACAGCCACAGACCATTTATAAATGTCTTATAGATGCCACAGCTCCAAATTGCCCACACCTGGAGCAAACCATGCCCACTACCTTTAATATATCCCATTGCATAACTAAAAGGTTTTGTCTCTGTATATTTTTTTCTTATATTTTTCAAGATCTAGACGTTCTTGTCAAGATCATTACTGACAAATCAATAGATTAAATGGAAGCATGAAAAGAAGTCAAGAGGGACTGAGATTGTGGCTCAGCGGTAGAGCACTTGCCTAGCATGCCCAAGGCCCTGGGTTCGATCGTCAGCACCACATAAAAATAAATAAATAAATAAATAAATAAATGTATTGTGTCCAACTACAACTAAAAAATAAATATTTTTTTAAAAAGCCAAGAGAGTTTTGATTTCGTATAGCTTTAAACCTCACAGGTCCAGGCATAAAACACAATCCAAATGATCTAGCAATGACATGAAAGAGGACCCACCAAAACAAGTTCTTCAGCTGCACAGGAATATCTACCCATTTGCGGGATTAAATTCTTCCTGAAAATTTTTAAATATGTTAGTAATATTTTTACTAAAAGGATATGTCTGCTAGATGCCAGAGAGGATGTGGTAAGCAGTGTACATCTATTCCTCTGCCCTTGCCAAGTTTACAGTCTTGGGGTGGGTGGTTAAAAATTAAAGTACAATGAACAATGAACACTGCAATAGTAGTAGAAACACAGTAAGCTATAAAATTATGTTGCAAGATTTCACCCTAGTTTTCAAACTTTTTAAACCTAATCTATAGTATAACACATATTTAAATTGTAACACAATTCACATATCTCCATAGTAAAATAATAATACACACCCAAATGCATTCATAGACACACCTATAAACAATCAAAAGTAGAAAATCTTCATAAAACAGTATTTGTCCTTACAATGTATGACAAACTCTGATAATTTCTATTCTACTTTAATTTTGCTGGTCTTGAACCCATGACAAGAGAGTCCAACTCTCCCCAAAAAGAGATTCTTTATTTTCCTTTAATAACCAAAGCTGCCAGGGGCCTGTAGAAGCAGGTGTCATCATGCTCAGCTGCATGGATGACAGCCCTGCACCCCTCCTCCAAGTCTGGCTACTCAGCTGCAGCTGCTGCTGCCCTGAGGTGCAGCCAGGGGGCTGTGCTTGGCCTACAGAATGGGGTAGAGGTGAGGCAGGGATCTGAGCTGGGGCTGTGCCACCTGTAATACAGGGAGGGATCACAGAGGAAAAGAGGAGGTGCCTGCAGTGGCAACCACTGCTCCAATCTCCTGCTGAGAGCTCTAGCCCTGAACTGGGTGGGCTATGATCAACAAACATTGCCTCTTCTTCTAAAGTCCCATCAGAAGTGGGAGCAGCCAGGACTTAAGCACCACTGCTTCACAGAAACCCTGGGTGCTGTCAATCTAGTGGCCACTTCTTCAATGATCAGGCACAGCTGTCATCATGACATCCATAGACATCTACAGATGCCTACACAGCTCAGAGAAATTTCACTCAGACTGGGACAGCTTTGGACAACCTGTGGCCACCTTTGATGACTCCACCTTTCTGCCACTCAGAATATGTCCATCCACCTTCAGCTTCCCCCATCCTGGTGGATGAGGAGCACTTCCTCCATTCATTACCCCAGGACAGGCAGGCCGAGTATGCTTGCCCAGGCTGACATGACAAAACAGAAAATCTGCAGTTAGCAGGCAGGAGAGAATGTACAATGTACATTTGTGGTCCCACCTTTGCATATATAAGCAATCCTTCCCTCACTTTCATGAGGCCAGTCTGGAAATTATGTATACTGTACCTTATGCTACAGAATAAGTCCCAATAAAGCCTTGTTCAGATAGTTTTATTTTGCCTATTTTAATTTATTTTTTAAAATATTTATTTTTAGTTGGACACAATACCTTTTATCTTATTTATTTATTTATTTATTCTCATGTGGTACTGGGGATCAAACCCAGGGCCTCACACATGCTAGGCAAGTGCTCTACCGCTGAGCCACAACACCAGTTTTTGTTATCTCAAAAACAGCAGGCTAAGTTGGTTGCACCAAGAGATGGCAACACCAAGGGCTGCTAGCCCTCAGAACACCTAGCAGTCAGAATTGCTAAAGAGCTACAGAGAATGTCTAGGAAAAGCTAGGTAAGCAGCAAAAGCACTGCTGAGAACTGTGAGCTTCAAGTACAGAAAAACTGCTGGGAGTTGTTAGCTCAAATAGCAGAAGAGCTGCTGGGGTCAGTTAGCTCTTTCTGTGGAGAGTTGTGAGTAGCTTCTAGATCCAGATGCTGAGAGCAGCTGGGATAACTGCCAACACCTAAGGATCAAGAGCAGCTGACACTCAGGGCTCAGAGCTGCTAAAACTAAAGGATATTCATTTTGGTTTTTCATTTTTTCTATCTAAGTTGAGCAAAAGGACTTAGCCATCTGGTAACAGGACTACTAAGTTGAATTTAGGATCCCTGTTTGTGTTTTGACCTAAAGCTTGGAAAACACGGAGAATAGATTATTTTTAAGTCACTGTATTACTAGCTAAAGATACAAATTCCTGAACCAGACCTAAAATTACTGAATTAGAATCCATTGAAGGTAGAGTCCACCTTCGTTTTAGCAGATGATGATTATGTATATTAAGGTTTAAGAACATTTGATACCATTTAATCTGAGACCTAAAGTATGATCAGGAACTATTTAGACAGTGAAAGGGCAGGGGAAAAAAGTTATTTGCCAATGGCCTAGGTAGGTACAATGACAAAGACTAGCAAGGAGGCATTTGATATGTTTAAAGAAGTTCAGTAGAAAAGGAGTCTAGGGCAGTATGAGAAGGCAGTGAGGAGGGAAAGGCAGGGCTGGCTCTTTCTGTAACCTCCCTCTTCCATATTACCTCAAGAATAATATAAGAGGACTCAGCTTTAAACAGGAAGGAAATCCTGACACATCCTACAGCACAGATTTACACTGCAGAAAAAACGCTAAATGAAATATGTCAGACACAAAAAGACAAATACCGTAGGATTCCACTCATGTGAGGTATCCAAAGTACTCAAATTCATAGAGACAGAAAGAATGGCAGTCTCCAAAAGGGCTATAAGAAGGGGGCAATGGAGACATATGTTTAATAGGTATACAGTTTCAGTTTTGCAAGAAAAAAAAGAGTTGCAGAACAATGTGAATATACTGAACTACATTACTGAACTACAAACTTTAAAAACAGTTAATGTGGTAAATTTCATGTTATGTGTATTTTAATTCAATTAAAAATAATAATAAGTGCAGTGGCACATATGTGTAATCCCAGTGGCTTGGGAGGCAGAGGCAGGAGGATAATAAGTTTAAAGCCAGCCTCAGCAAAAGTGAGGCACGAAACAACTCAGTGAGACCCTGTCTCTAAATAAAATACAAAATAGGACTGGGGATGTGGAATAATAATAATAATAATAATAATAATAATAATAATAGATGAGATCAAAGAGTCCTAAATTTATATTTGACCTTGATTAGTTCTTTACTCTTTTTCACTGACACTGAATTCCCTGAGTTCTAGAAACAAAAGCAACCATTCCCTTCTGGACAATCAATGCACTATAATTATGAGCTCATTCTTCCTTTTGTTTAAAAAAAACCCCACCAAAGTTGTAAAAGTTTTCCACACTGGAGAAAAAAGAAAAAGAAAAAATAGAATAAATTAGCACTCAACTATATAAGAAATAGCAAACTGTCTCATGAAAAAAATTAATGAAACACCTCAGTTTTGGCTACAGATCATAAAATATCTGAAGAGAACAGTTAGCCCTGAAAAGTTTTTGCTTCAAAATCTTTTTCTTATAAAGGGCTTGATGAACTTTTTCACAAAATAGTAATCTTGAAGCTAATAAATAGTCTCATTTTGAGGCAATGTAACTCAGTAGTTCCCAAATCAAACACTTAAAATCCTCTAAAATTAGAGTGGTCCCACTATAAGTCTATCAGAGCAAATGATCCAGCAGCAAAACAGGAACTATATGTTTTCTTTTATTTTTTAAATATTTATTTTTTAGTTATAGATAGACACAATATCTTCATTTTTTTTTTTTTGTGGTGCTGAGGATCAAACCCAGTACCTCATGCATGGTAGGCAAGCACTCTACCTCTGAGCCACAACCCCAGCCCAATTATATGTTTTCAAAGCCTCCAAGAATATTTTTGTGCATAGCCTATTTGGGGAAATCACTCAGTGATGAGCACTGGCTTCCTGAGTGCATGTTCTTATCTCTCTCCACCCTTTACTCTCTTTGAAATGATCGAACACAAAAGTATGAAAATGTCCATAGCAGTACTGGAAAATCAAGATGAGTTCTGTTGGTAAACTATACTAAATAATTTCTGGAGAATATAAAAGCAGATGGAATCAGTAAAACCCCAAATTGCTAAAGAGCCTGTAATGGACATTATTACATTATAATTAAGGGTCACTGGCAGAGCCTCAGAACATTCCCTTGATCAGAGCTAGCAAGCATTAGGAGCAGATGTGGGTCCACTGTCCAGATAATTATTGAAGGTAACAATTTGCTACCTTTCCTCAGAGTGGCTGACAACCAAACTGTCTTCAGGTTGAAAATAATAAGAGAAAATGACAGTGTGGTAGGTAAGTTCTGTTGGCCAAGATGAATAAAGGAATCAACTCCCAGAAGACAAGTCTCTGGGGTACACATATTCTAAAGAGAAGTCTCACTACTGAGTAGACATCCTCCTCCCACCTTTCTCCCTACATCCTCTGCAGGCAGAGATTCTGCATTCAGAATCATTTGCATTCTCAAAGATTTTAGAACTCAAGTTGAAAAACAAATCTATCTATTAGTCCCTCATTTATAAATATGAATTGCCAGTCAAAACATTATAGAAATAAAGAACAAACTTTTCTTTTTGTTCATTTTTAAAATAATATGTCACTACAACTAAGTTTAACACTTCATTAACTGTATATATGTAAATATATATCATGTATAAACATACAAATGTATATATTAACTGTATTATAATTCTTTATTTATGTCTCTGTCTTCCTCATTAGATTATGAGTGTTCTGAGGATATTTAATCAGAAGCACTGGTTTTGTTGAGATACACAGATAGACATGGGCATGTCATTCAGTCTCTAAATATATCTTGCATGCCTACTGATAGAACTAAGCACATTGTTATAATATCTGTAGGCAAGCATACAAAAGAGGTCTGTCTACCATGCTCAAAATGAACTCTCCATTCAGTATAGGTACCTATTCATCCTATGTTGGAGCACTATAAACTCTATTGGGTGTCATTATATTTCATGATTTTCTGTATTTTCACAGGGTACCTAATAGTCGATGTGAATGGACCACTGAAAATCCAACAAATTAGTGAAAACCTAAGAAGTTCTAGAATAATTCAGTCAATTTATTTTTGTCCCCCCAAATGGTTACACATTTGGATGTTTTCATTTGTTGGATGCTATCTGAGGATTCTCTAGAGAAAAATCTTAAAATGTGTTAAGTTTGGGCTTTACACTGCTATTTCTACTCTTCTTGACTTATGTTATTTCTGGGCAACTGAACTATAAAACCTAGCAACTCTATTATGCCAGAACCTAATAAGGCAATGGGTCCCTGAAAATATATTACAATTGTCACTCCAGGTTATCTGCTCACTCAGCTATCTGAAATATTTGTGTCTTTAGTGAAGTTATAGAAATATTATCAAGGCTTGTGCTCTCTGATTTTCCCCCTTCAGGCCTAATTTATTCACTATACCATCTCCTGGACCACATGTGTCAGTAGGAACAGAAAAGAAACATACTTTGTGTCAAAAGCAGATCAGCTAGAAACACTAGAAGAAGGTATGAGACTATGCCAAAACATAGATAAAGTAATTAGTAAGAGAAAGAGAGCCTTGAAAGTGTTGACTCATTTATGTCTCAATTTCTTAAGAAATCATGCTTTATTTTAAAACTTACAAATATTTAACCCATTAATATTTTTATTTTTTATAGATAGTGTCTTGCTGTGTTGCCTAGGCTATCCTCAGAATTGTGACCTTCCTGCAATCCTCAATCTCCAAAGCACCTGGGATTATAGGTGTGTACCATCATGCCTGACAAAAGAAAAAAATATTTATTTATGGTTCTGGGCTTCTACTGCTGGGTAGATAAAACTCCCCTCCGGATTTTGAGAAAAAAAGTTACACACACACACACACACACACACACACACACACACACAGTTAAAACCAACTCCCTACAGAGCTAGAAGTTTATAAGTGTAGAAGTTCTCTCCTAGAGACTTGGGAGCATCATGAACCTACAAACTCAAATTTATATCTCTGTTTAAATGGCTTCCTATATACAAGGCAAAAAGTAAGGTGAGTGATTATTTCTCCCACATCACAGTTGAAGAAATTTAATGGTTTGAAGTACCTTAAAAATATTTTCTCTTCTCTAAAGAGTTGTCAGTGCTTCAGGTAGAAATTCCATAAATGAAAATTGAGTGTTTCTGTCATTCTTTTTATTGAAAAGAAACCCTATCTTGGCAAGAAAATCAAAAGGCAGATAGAATACTGCATTCAATAGAGGCTGAAAACAATATGAGAAGTCTATCAGAAAACTTTTACCATAGAAGAGGAAAAAAAAGATTAAGGGTATTTTTTGGAAATAATACCTCTACAAAGATCACCAACTTGAGATAATACCTGTCTTTCAGAGATAAAGTGCAGGGAAATGGTTTGTTTTAACACACGGATGACGGATGAGGAAAAAGGTGAACAGAAAAACAAAAACGAAACTACATTAATTTTTAATAACCAGATGCAAAGAATCAGAAAGAGATGTACTCTAAACTTTTGTATATTCTAATTTTCCCTCTTATAAGAGCAGGTTTAAAGAACAGCCTTAAAGTGAAACTAAAGAACTGGGGACAGTCATATTAGCCTAGTTCAAACAAAGTAGTTACAGGGAAGAAAAAGATGGAAAGAATTAGGGAAGAAGTAGTGGTCTTTCTGCATTGGAAAATCTTTATGCCTCAGTTTGAGTTTTGAAATTTGCTACATTGACCCTGAATAAGATATCACCACAATATAAAGAATGATGATACTTTAAAATCTGAAACACAAAATTTATGCATATATATATACTATCTCTTAACAGAATAAATTCTAAGTAGAGATACTAAGTTGGAAGGCAGGTATGGCCTAATTAATATGCAGCTCAGTGACAAATATAGCCTGCTTTATCAAAATTGCTTAGTAGCTATAGAAATTATAGATTATAATTTATGAAAGAAATTCTAATTCAACTGACTAATGCAGTGAATGTCAAACAAAGGACAATAAAGTATATATTGAAATTTCCATATACAAATGTTTTACTCAAGAATAACTAACTCTAAGATATAATTAAATAAAAAGCATATGCTATATCAATTTCATCATTGTAGCAATAGAGGCAATAATATACAAATGAGCTTCATTTTTCTGCAAAGAACTTTGTCATTAGATTGTCCTATCATTTTCAAATTTAAAATCTTCCTTGTCAATACAATTCTCCAAGGCATTTACAATTTCAAATTAAAGTGTTCAAACCCACACAATCAAGTTATTAATAAATGACAAGTTGGGAGTTTTCACTTACCTAGATATATTATTGAAGCTGAGAAACAGACGTTGGAGGCAGGGCAAAGTATCCACATCTCTCTAGAAGGAAAGAGAAAGCAAAAATATATCAATTGAAAGAAAAAAACCTATTATAAATGCCTTCTTGCCCAGCTGTTGAAATATATAGTCATTTCTATTTCTTGCAACCTTGCTACACCATTGATTTCTACTGGACATTGAGCTCCATTCTTCTCCACTGCAGATTAAATGGGAGGGTTTCAGTACATCCGCAGAACAAGCTGCACCACTCGCAAGGTAAAAAGCACTGAAGAGAACAGAGAGAGAGAGAGATGCTGCAGCTAGCCTCTTTAAGCATGCTTTTGGGAAAGATGCCAAAATGCTACTTCAGCATTTACTGTAGCACAAACACAGAACGATCAGACATTTGTTAAAAGTCACTTTTAAAGGAAATCATTCAAAGCTTTATATTTTATATTTGTACAATTAGCCTTTCAAACAATAGTAAGAATTTCAGAGCTATTCACCTCATTATCTTTAAACCTTTGGAAATACACCACTCGGTTATAAATGAAACAATACAATACACTGACAATTCCCTCCATAAAACTGAAAGCAGGTCATAGTGTTATTGAAGGGCACTATAAGGGCAATTTCCAATCTAAGCACACATCAAAGGCTCTTGTGGTATGATCAAAAATTTGTTAAAAGCACATCACTGCCATTTAAATAGTTTCCCTCAGCAAATACTGAAATGCTTGGGCCCAAATAATTTTAAAAAATAAATACAAAATGAATACAAGCAAAACTACCTAATTTCATTAAGCAAAAAGACACAAACCTTCTGAAATGAAATGGATACAGTAACAGAATTGTAAAGAGAAAGCTTAGTAATTACCTAATCTACAACCTCATAAATATGAGAAAAAGTGAACAGTTGAGGTTGTTTGTAGGAGCAGGAAAAGGCTGAATGGGAAGGTGAAACCCTCTACTGTCCTAGAGGCTGAGATAAGACAAGATTCCAGTTAACCTCAATTCCAGAGCTCTGATCTTTAGAACACTATAGTGCTACTTATCATATAAAATACTTTTCATTTTTAAGGATAGCATCATTTAAAATGATTCCTAGTTATATGAGCTATTTAAACTTTTCAGTAGCGGTACGTATACTCCTATCATCCCAGCCACTCAGGAGGCTAAGGCATGAGGATCATAAATTTGAGACTAGCATTGGAAATTTAGCAGGACTCTATCTCAAAATAAAACAAAAAGGACTGGGGATGTAGGTCAGTAATAAAGTGCTTGCCTATCATGGGCAAGGCCCTGGGTTCAATCTCGAATACTAGGGGGGGGGTGGAAAACTTGTTTTATAGTTTCCAGAAGTGATTATCTTTCTTCCTCCCTATCATTTCCAAGACCTTAATAAGAGATTTGGTAAGTGCACTGAAATTATATGAGCTTAATTACCTTTACCCCAAATGCTGCATTTGTTTATTTTTAAAAACTTGTTATACAAAGAAAATATGAAAGTGATAGAATTGTGGCACGTTATTTCTTAATGATCACAGAATTTCCCCCAGTGGATAATTTTTACATGTTGGCAAACTTCTTAAATCATTACTTCCAGCAACCTCTCTCTGACATTCCCCAAATGGAGGAATGAATAGTGGTAGGACTCATTTTTATCCACAGCCCTCTTTCCCACAGAAAATGGCAGCTTCCTTTTTAACTGGTCTCTAGAAATGTGTAAGCCAAACTATACGCCCTCCCTGTACTCTTGGGAACCTCTTTTCCCAAATTCTTTCTGAAATCTATTCCTGAGTATAAGCACCGTTGCTGATACCTAACTGGGAGAAACTGAGAAACTGTAGCCTAGATATCCTTTGAATCAAGTAATCTTTTTTAAAAATTATATTTGTTTCTTTGATCTCTGATATACTTCCTTCAGAGACTATAGACATAATTTTTGCAATTGAATTTTAATCCAAATTATATATATGATTTGTGAGAAAAGGTTTTTTTAAAAGTTTATTTGATAAAATTATAATGCTTTGAATTTATCTTCATTTACAAAACAAAATATTAGCAGAAGTCCTTATCAAATCTTCAAAATCAATAACTGTCATTACCTGATAGCTATATAAATATTCATAACAAACTGAAAACTAAAAATTAGAATTCAACTATATGTCCCTATAATCACATATAGTTTGCCTTTCCAGAAGTTTAAAAAGCAAACTAATTGCCCATAATTATTTTTCTTGTTAAAAATTTCACTTCTGTAAGAAAAGAGCTTTATTTTTTCTAGCAATTCTGAAACAATCATTTGTTAATGAAATTCTAGTACTATAATAGATAAAAAGAATGCCATATATATTGCATCAATTATCTATGTATAAATTCTTTCTAGAAAAAAAAAGACTTGCTAGAAACTACTAAAGATGGGTCCTCTAATATGAGAGAGTAAATCATAGAAGGGAAAAAAAATGTAAAGTTCAGTCAGTAGGCTTCACCATCCTGGACAGGCAAAGAAAAATCTGAGAATGATGTGTGTATGGCCGGCCTGAGAGCCCCAGTCCACATCAGAGGTAGAGGACATAGGGCTCCAGAGGGAGAATCTCGAATGGGAAAATTTAGATTACCTAATATCTTTGTCTATACAGAGGGGGATTTTATTATACTGTTGGAAGCATGGATATTAATCAATGATAGCTAAACAGAATCCTCCATTAATGAGGAACATGAGATATTATTAATCCCAGGGAAAATGAAAGTTTAATACCATGAACTCTCACTTTAAAACTTCACCTTGCTGTATTCTCCAATCCTAATCTATATTATAAATTTATCAATTTTAATTAGGCTCTTACATTGAAAGACCCACCCTAAATTAGAATCTTAAGAAATCTCAA
The DNA here is from genome assembly GCF_045843805.1 of Urocitellus parryii. Lineage (NCBI taxonomy): Eukaryota > Metazoa > Chordata > Mammalia > Rodentia > Sciuridae > Urocitellus > Urocitellus parryii. Next base: position 114,595,575 of record NC_135536.1, on the reverse strand, counting down.
AATAAATGTCCTGCCTTTGTCCTCAAAGATATGACTAGATTACACCAAGGATTCTGCTTGAAGCTTGGCCTTATCAATGTTATTCTGGTGGTGAAACTATCATTCTTCAATCTGCTTATCACCAGAATGTAACATAATTATTTTAGGAAGATAGAGAAAGGAGAAATGGGGATTAAGGATTATGTAAGGAAGCTACATCTTTTTGTCAACATATTTATTTCACCATCAAGCATTAAACACTCCCAACATCACTTCTCCTTCTCCTTCTTTTTGTAGTTGTAGACAGACAGAATGCCTTTATTTTGTTTACTTTTATGTGGTGCTAAGGATCAAATCCAGTGCTTCACACATGCTAGGCAAGCACTTTGCCACTGTGCCACAATCCCAGCCTGCAATATTTCTCTTGTGGAGGTAAATATTTCACAGGCAGAGAAACTACTATAAAACAGTTAAACTGTTAACATCCCTAAGATGAGAAAAAAAGAAGATGAAATAAAATGTTTACATATAAGGTAGCATTTATAGGGGAATATTTATAGCTCCTATTATTAATCCTATTAAAATTGTCGATTTTTTTGCATTTAGCAAAAGGATACTGAAAAATCACATTGAAAATATTTTTTGAAGTAAGACTTAGAGCCATTTTATTTATTTTCAAAACATAATCCTTTTAAAAATAGACTTAAATAAAAATTATTTGCTATAAGGTTGTTGCGAAGATTTTAATTCTTTAATTTTCAGGAGAATAATGATTGCCATCTGAGGAACACGTTTGTCTAGTCTGCTTAGACACTGTTTTCCATATTCCTAAACTTTGTAAATGAACTAAATGACTCAGCAATTTGACCATGTGTGGAACATCTATTACTAGAGCTATTTTTAGAATAGCTCCTGCAGAGGAATAAGGAAGAAGCAAGGTGAAAAGACATGGGCATACACCAAACAGGATAAAAATGGCTATCAGAAAATCATAAGTAAAAAAAGAAAAAAGAAAATCATAAGTACTCTAATTTTTTATACAAAAAAAAGACAAGAGTAAAAATACATAGAGGTAATTATTTTAATTTTAAGAACCATAAACAGATTCTTTTTTTTTTTAAAGAGAGAGAGAAAGAATTTTAATATTTGTTTTTTTTTTTAGTTTTCGGCGGACACAACATCTTTGTTTGAATGTGGTGCTGAGGATCGAACCCAGGCTGCATGCATGCCAGGCAAGCACGATACCACTTGAGCCACACTCCCAGCCCCATAAACAGATTCTTAACCTGAAAACAGAAAAAAGTATTTCTTTTCATAAAAAGATTTATTAAATTAATTCCAAGATAACTGCTTGCTCTAGTCATTACTTTGCAACACAAGCACATATGAGATGAAGAATAAAAACTGTAAGCCATCTTTTCAACTATTCTATTCATACTTTTAAATGCCAATGAAAAAAATCCACTGTCTGCCCCTGTTACCCAAAGGCATTAATGGGCTTCTCTGTGTTTTGTACTTCTCTGCTTTTTGTACTATTACATGGAAGTGCATATCAGTCAACCCAGCTGTATCCTATTCTTCTAATCTGATTTTCTTCTATACATGGTTGTAATCCCTGAAGAAAAATTAAAGGGGAACTAAAAAGAAGACTAGTAAGCAGGCACTGATACACTGAATAGGAAGATTTTCAGTCTTTATAATCCAGGACAGCTAATTTGAACAGTTATGAGAAAAGAGATTTTTTTAAAAGCCTCAATTTAATAATAATAAGCCTTCTCCACTTGAATTTGTAGTTTGAATTTATATTATGGGAATGATCTAAGAAAAATCCCTTACAAAATGATGGAACCCAAGCATTTATGTCTCTAAGACTTCTAGCAAAACTGTTTGGAAAGACACAAACTCAGGTTTTGCAGTCTTCTGACTACCCCAAACTACTGACCTATAAAAAAAAAATTACCATGAGCAATATTCAGCAGAAATTTTAGGCATCAAATGCAGAACTGCCAAAAAATTAAAAGAATATAATTATCCAGTAAGGACTATGGGATATCTATATTTAAAATTATTAAATACATGAAAGAAACCAAAACATGAGAAAAAATAAGGCACCAGAACTAAATAAATCAGGGCACTTACAAAAAAAATCAATGCAAAACTTTTAGAAACAAAAAAATTGGTCATTATTAAACACTCAATATACTGTAAAGGCTGAAAATGCAGATTAAACAAGCTAAGGAGAAAATGAATTTGAGGGTAGAAACAAAAAATTAATGAGATTGCAAAAATGCAACATACAGAAATTAGAATGGTGGAAAATTTATAAAAGAGAGATTAAGAAACAAAGGATAGGGGATCCAAGATGGCAGGCTAAAGGGAGGCCGCATTCCTTGTTGTTCCGTGACCTGGGATTCAAGCAGGAGGATAACAATGTTTCTTTGTGAGTTATTAGAGGACCCCTGACAGCTGCTCCCACCAAGTCCCCCAGCCTCAGCATCTGCACAGGACTCCCAACTGCTTGCCCACACAGGACCCCTGGCCACCACTCCTATGTGGACTTACATCTACCAACATGGTGCTCCCCCCACCATCACCTCCATCTTGGAACACTGAAACCACTACCACATGGTAGTCTCCACCTGGGGACGCTGGACAGGGTCAGGAGACAGCTACCTGCCATGGCACTGCATGCCACTGAGCTGCATCTCTGAACACACTGCTGGGCCTGTCCCGATGCCTCATCTCTGAAAGCTTCCACCTCCATCTTGGGTCACCTTTGTCGCCATATTGGGTTATGCTCACTACAACCATCACCATCTTTAGTTGGGGCAACTACCAGCTTGGGTCACCGGCTGGGATCTAAAAGCAACATTAAGATACCTATAGTCTCCCGACTTCCCCCTCTCCCTCACAGCCACTAAGCCAGCACAGTGCTTGCAGCTACGTGGATGGTTTGTAGCTCACAAAGCCTGGCCCTGATCTGCCTGATACAAAACAGCTCTCTGCAACAGGTGTGCAGACCTCAGAGCACAGACCTCAGAATGCAGCCCACAAGACTTCCAGAGAGAAAGGTTCCTGACTGGGAAGTAGAAAGGAAGTGGGGTGAGTGAGATACAATTTAGAGACTATTTAAATAGAGACAAGGAATTGCAAGGTCTACAGACGATATAAGGAGATATGGCCAGGCACCTACAACACATGAGTGAGCCCCAAAGGAGATCCTTGGGGTACAGTCTTCTATCGGGGACTAGCAAGTGCTATACCCCACCTCTAGGAGTTCCGCATCCAAGACCAACCCTCCCACCCTAATAATCTTCACCATCCTGAGGGTGGAGACACTAGCAAACAACAGACAAGCCACCTACTGGATGAGAAGGAAAACAGGAAAGATACTGAACTCCAACAGAAACAATCCTTTAATTTTCCTTGGAGATTTTTTTCTTTTCTCTCTCTCTCTTCTCCTGCCCTCTTATTCCCAACATTTGTAAAAACAAGTACTTTTCATGCATTAGGCTACAGAGGACTAGGACGTCTGAATAATATAATTGCAGTTGTATTGTATATTCTTTTTTATTTTTACATTTTTTTTCTTAATTTTGTTTGTTTTTTATACACTCTCTATTGTCTTCCCACTTACTTGTCTCCCCCAAATCCCTTTCTCTCTTTTCTCCTGCTACTAGCCAACATCTTTTGATTCCTCTTTCATGCTTCCTAACATCTAATAACTCTATATCCTCATTTCCTGCCTCCTTAATATCTCACCCTTCACCACCACCCCATTCTCTCTTTTTCCACCATTAGAAACTGTAGACCCTTTTGCAAACCTACTGTTTATATTGTAGATAATAAATGAACTCACCATTATGACAAAACCACAAACATTTAATAGGAGCTATTTAGTTTAAGGCCATATATTGTTTGTACTGGGAACTATTAATATTGATCTCCTCCTTAAAGGAGAGGTATTTGAACCCTGCAGAGACACTATAAGTCTATAGGGCAAAAACTGTAACACCTTGGGGGGTAGGGGTGGAGGGCCTGCCTCACATGTGTGAGGCACTGGGTTCCATTCCTCAGCACCACATGAAAATAAATAAAGATATTGTTTAAAAAAAATTAACACTTTGGATCCACACTGCTAGAAGGAAAGATACACGAACAACATGAAAAAACAAGGGAAGAAAGTGCCCCAAACAAACCAAAATACTACATTATTAGAATCCATGGTCAGTATAGAAGAAGAAATGTCAGAGAAGGAGTTCAGGATGTACATAATTAAAATGTTCTGTGAATTAAAGGATGATATAAGAACAAAACACGGGCAGCAAAAGATCATTTTGATAAAGAGCTACATAAGCAAATACATGAAGCAAAAGATTACTTCAATATGGAGACAGAGATTATGAAAAAAAACAGAAATCCTTGAAATGAAGGAAATAAACCAAATTAAAAACTGAATAGAAAGCATCACCAACATATTAGATCACTTAGAAGACAGAACCTCAGACAATGAAGACAAAATATATAATCTTGAAAATAAAGTTGACCACACAGTGAAGATGATAAGAAACCAAGAGCAGAACATCCAAGAATTATAGGATAACATGAAAAGACCAAATTTAAGAATTGTTGGGATAGAAGAAGGCATAAAGCTACAAACCAAAGGAATGAACAATCTATTCAATGAAAATAATATCAGAATATTTTCCAAACCTGAAGAATGAATTGGAAAATCAAATACAAGAGGATTACAGAAGACCAAATGTACAAAATTACAACAGATCTACACCAAGGCACATTATAATGAAAATGCCTAGCATATAGAATAAGGAGAGAATCTTAAAAGCCACAAGAGAAACATATCAGATTACATATAGGGGGAAACCCATTAAAATATCTTCAGATTTCTCAACCCCAACCATAAAAGCTAGAAGATCTTTGAATACATATACCAAGCTCTGAAAGAAAATGGATGGCAACCAAGAATTTTAAATCCAGCAAAATTAAGCTTCAGATTTGATGACTAAATAAAAACCTTCCATGGTAAACTAAAGTTAAAAGAACTTACAACTAAATAGTCTACACTACAGAACATTCTTGGCAAAATATTCCATGAGAAGGAAATGAAAAACAACAATGAAAAACAGCAAAGGCAGGTATTACACTAAAGGAAAAGCCAATCAAAGGAGAAACGAAATCAAGTTAAAAACCAAAAATAAACAAAAATGACTGGGAATACAAATCATGTCTCAATAATAAGCTTGAATGTTAATGGCCTAAACTCATCAACCAAAAGTCATAGACTGGCATACGAGATGAAAAAAAAAAAAAAAAAACACCCAAAACACCCAAAAATATTCTGCCTACAAGAAACTCATCTTGTAGGAAAAGACAGCCACAAACTGAAGGTAAAATATTAGGAAAAAACATACCACTCACGTGGACTGCATAAACAAGCAAGGGTTTCAATCCTCATATCAAATAAAGTAGACTTCAAGCCAAAGTTAGTCAAAAGGGATAAAGAAGATCATTTCGTACTGCTTAAGGAACCACCCAATAAGACATAACAATTATAAATATATATATATACCTCAAACAATGGATCATCTACGTTCATCAAACAAATTCTTCTCAATTTCAAGAGTCAAATAGACCACAACACAATAATACTGGGTGACATTAACACACCTCTTTCACCATTGGTTAGATCTTTAAAAAAAAACTAATCAAAGAAACTATAGAATTCAATAATATAATCAATAACTTAGACGTAACAGACATATAAAGAATATTATATCCATCAAAAAGTGAATACACTTTCTTCTTATCATCACATGGATCCTTCTCTAAAATAGAACATATATTATGCCACAAAGCAACTCTTAGCAATTATGATAGATAGGTAGATGATAGATAGATAGGTAGATGATAGATAGATAGATAGATGGATAGTACCCTGCATTCTATCAGATCATAATGGACTGAAATTAGAAATCAATAAAATAAAAAAATAATAATAAAATAAAAAAATAGAACCTATCCCAACACCTGGAGACTAAATAAGATGCTATAAGATGAACAATGGATTGAAGAAGACATCAAAGATAAGATTAAAACATTCTTAGAGAACACTGATAAAACATATCAAAGATGGCGGGGATAGGGAGTCGTAAACTGTCTAAATGCTGTTTGCTCAGGATCACTAGGCAATGCTGAGCTGATGTGGATCTGGGGCAAACAGTCTGGGCCTCTCAGAACACACACCAAGCCCAGATCAGCTGCATTCAAGCTCCCGTTCGCCTGCTTCTCGAAGCCTAACTGCTGTGACTCAGCACTAACGATCCCACTGAAACAACTGGTGGGCCCTTCTGAACTTACGGAGGTAAATGCCAACTGAGCCTTCATAGGCAGTGGCCACAGGATTGAAACGAGGCTTGGGAGAGACAGTCAAGACCCGCTCATTGCATTGGTCACCTGGCAAAGGGAATGAACTGTCACCATTTGCATGGGATACCACCATGGCAGAGAACTGACGTCACCAGAATGCTGCGAAAGAGATAACTTCATTGAAACCAGTGATGACAGGTGTGTAATCCACTAGCCATTCCTCTCCACACAGCTGGGAAACCTTAAGGGCCCCTCCCAGCTTTCCCATAAGGGCCCCTCCCAGCTCTCCCGTGAGCACAATAGCTAGACCAAGGGAATCAGGAGTGGAGCGGGACTCGCGGCGCGGAACTTCCAGCTATCGCGGCTACCACTCCCACCAGTGCTGACAACTGAGGTCTCTTGCACCAGCTACCGGGGGCGTGGCTACCGGAGGGCAAGCAAATTCGCTGGGGGTTCTCAGCCCCAAGCTTTACAGACTTAGGGTCTGAGGGAATGGCAAATAGTGAGAGTGTGCCCAGGTGTTCATGAAAACAGGGCTCCCAGGAGCAGCAGACCTGGCGTGTAGCCAGTATTGTGGTGAGCGTCGCCGGTGAGCAGGGCCTGGCTTGAGGAAAAGTGGGGAAGTGACTAGACACAAGAGAAGGCCCTACACACTCAGGATTGGAGACCAGCTCAGTCTGGGAGGAAGAGCTGCTGCACAGTGATTGGTTCCCGCCTATTGAGAGGAGAAGCGTGGCCCAGTGGGCACAGCTCCACTTACTGGAAGAGAAGTTAATCAAACTCTAACACTGCATTTATTAATTTTTTTTTTAAATTTGGGGGTTTTGTTTTGTTTTCTTTTCTTTTCTTTTTTCATTTTCATTTTTTTTTTGGTTGTAGTTTTTAAAACTTTTTTTAAAATTTTTAAAATTTTTTTATTTTATTTTATTTTTTATTTTTAATTTTCATTTTTTTATTATTGTTATTATTATTAATTTTTTTTTCTTAATTTTTATTTTCTATTTTTTTTCTTTTGTCGTTTCATTTCTTTTCGATTTTCTTATTCCCCCTTCCTTGAATTCTACCTGCTTACTCTCATTCTCTTTAGTGACTTCTTCCCTTCCCTTCTACTACCTTTCCTCCGAAGCATCAAATAAATATATAGAAGTAAACAGTGACTCAGCAGTCAAACAGAACAAGAAGTAACTGAGCAGCATGAAAAAGCAAGGAAGAAAAGGAGTACAAACAATGCAGGACAGCCTAAATATTCAGGAGGACCTAGAGTCATCAGAAAAATGGTCATATAAAGAACTTAAGGAATACCTTAGACAGATGGAATGGAACCTTAAAGAGGATACGAGACAGCAAATTCAAACAGTGAAAGAACACATTGAAAATAAATTACATAAACAGATAAAAGAAGAAGTTAAGCATCTTTATCAGGAGATAGAGATTATAAAAAAATCAAACAATAATTCTAGAAATGAAGGAATCTATAAACCAAATTAAAAACTCAATTGAGAGAATCACTAACAGAGTGGAGCAAGTAGAAGCCAGAACGTCAGATAATGAAGACAAACTACATCATCTTGAAAAGAGTCTAGCCAACTCAGAAAGGCTGGTAAAAAATCACAAGAAAAACATCCAAGAGATATGGGATAACATAAAAAAAACATACTTAAGAGTCATCGGGATAGAGGAAGGTATAGAGATTCAAACCAAGGGAATGAGTAACCTGCTGAATGAAATAATTACAGAAAACTTTCCAGAAATAAAAAAGGAAATGGATATACAAATTGTAGATGCATACAGGACACCAAACACACAAAATCACAGTAGACCAACGCCAAGACACATTGTTATGAAGATATCTAATATACAGAACAAAGAGAAAATATTAAAAGCTACAAGAGAAAGGAGGCAGATTACATTCAGGGGTAAACCAATAAGGTTAACAAGGGATTTTTCATCACAGATGCTGAAACAACATATTTCAAACACTGAAAGACAATGGATGCCAACCAAGAATTCTGTATCCAGCAACATTAAGCTTCAGGTACAACAACGAAATAAAAATTTTTCATGATAAACAAAAGCTAAAAAAATTTGACGCCAGAAAACCAGCATTGCAAAGCGTCTTGAGCAAAACACTACATGAGGAAGAAATGAAAAACAATAACCAAAACCATCAGTGGGAAGTGCCTCGGTAAAGACAGAGGGCAGGGGGAAAGCTAATCATGGAGAAACAAACTAAATTTAAAAAAAAAAAGATAAATAATCAAACATGGCTGGAAATAGAAACCATATATCAATAGTAACTCTAAACGTTAATGGCTTAAACTCTCCAATAAAGGGACATAGGCTGGTAACATGGATTAAAAAAACAAATCCAACAATATGCTGCCTCCAGGAGACACATCTGATTGGAAAAGACATACAAAGGCTGAAGGTGAAAGGTTGGGAAAAAATATACCATGCACATGGTCCTCGTAAGCAAGCAGGACTGGCCATCCTCATATTGAATAAAATCGACTTCAAGACTAAGTTAATCAAAAGGGATAAGGAAGGATATTATATACTGTTAAAAGGAACCATTCACCAACAAGACATAACAATTATCAATATTTATGCACAAAATAATGGTGCTGCAACATTCATAAAACAAATTCTCCTCAAGTTCAAGAATCAAATAGACCACAACACAATAATTATGGGTGACTTCAACACACCTCTCTCACCATTGGACAGATCCTCCAAACAAAAGTTGAATAAAGAAACTATAGAACTCAATATCACAATCAATAACCTAGACTTAATTAACTGACATATATAGAATATATCAACCATCATCAAGTGGATATACTTTTTTCTCAGCAGCACATGGATCCTTCTCAAAAATAGACCATATATTATGCCATAGGGCAACCCTCAGTAAATATAAAGGGGTGGAGATAATACCATGCATTTTATCTGATCATAATGGAATGAAACTGGAAATCAATCATAAAAGAAGGAAGGAAAAAATCCTACATCACATGGAAAATGAACAATATGTTACTGAATGAACAATGGGTTACAGAAGACATAAAGGAGGAAATCAAAAAATTCTTAGAGATAAATGAAAATACAGACACAACATATCGGAATCTATGGGACACAATGAAAGCAGTTTCAAGAGGGAAATTCATCACCTGGAGGTCATTCCTCAAAAAACGGAAAAACCAACAAATAAATGAGCTCACACTTCATCTCAAAGCCCTAGAAAAGGAAGAGCAAAACAACAGAAAATGTAGCAGAAGGCAAGAAATAATTAAAATCAGAGCAGAAATCAACGAAATTGAAACAAAAGAAACTATTGAAAAAATTAACAAAACTAAAAGTTGGTTCTTAGAAAAAATAAATAGATCGACAGACCCTTAGCCATGCTAACGAAGAGAAGAAGAGAGAGAACTCAGATTACTAACATACGGGATGAAAAAGGCAATATCACAACAGATGCTACAGAAATACAGAAGACAATTAGAAATTATTTTGAAAACCTATATTCCAATAAAATAGAAGATAGTGAAGACATCGATAAATTTCTTAAGTCATATGATTTGCCCAGACTGAGTCAGGAGGATACATACAATTTAAACAGGCCAATATGAATGGATGAAATAGAAGAAGCAATCAAAAGACTACCAACCAAGAAAAGCCCAGGACCGAATAGGTATACAGCAGAGTTTTACAAAACCTTTAAAGAAGAATTAATATGAATACTTTTCAAGTTATTTCAGGAAATAGAAAAAAAGGGAGCTCTGCCAAATTCATTCTATGAGGCCAACATCACCCTGATTCCGAAACCAGACAAAGACACCTCAATGAAAGAAAACTACAGACCAATATCTCTGATGAACCTAGATGCAAAAATCCTCAATAAAATTCTGGTGAATTGGATACAAAGGCACATCAAAAAAATTGTGCACCATGATCAAGTGGGATTCATCCCTGGGATGCAAGGATGGTTCAATATACGGAAATCAATAAAAGTTATTCACCACATCAATAGACTTAAAGATAAGAACCATATGATCATTTCGATAGACGCAGAAAAAGCATTTGACAAGTACAGCATCCCTTTATGTTCAAAACATTAGAAAAACTAGGGATAACAGGAACTTACCTCAACATTGTAAAAGCTATCTATGCTACGCCTCAGGCTAGCATCATTCTGAATGGAGAAAAATTGAAGGCATTCCCTCTAAAATATGGAACAAGACAGGGATGCCCTCTATCACCACTTCTATTCAATATAGTTCTCGAAACACTGGCCAGAGCAATTAGGCAGACGAAAGAAATTAAAGGCATAAAAATAGGAAAAGAAGAACTTAAATTATCACTATTTGCAGGCGACATGATTCTATACCTAGAAGACCCAAAAGGGTCTACAAAAAAACTACTAGAACTAATAAATGAATTCAGCAAAGTGGCAGGATATAAAATCAACACGCATAAATCAAAGGCATTTCTGTATATCAGCAACAAAACTTCTGATATGGAAATGAGGAAAAACACTCCATTCACAATATCCTCAAAAAAAAATAAAATAAAATACTTGGGAATCAACCTAACAAAAGAGGTGAAAGATTTATACAATGAAAACTACAGAACCCTAAAGAGAGAAGTAGAAGAAGATCTTAGAAGATGGAAAAATATACCCTGTTCATGGATAGGCAGAACTAACATCATCAAAATTGCGATATTATCAAAAGTTCTCTATAGGTTTAATGCAATGCCAATCAAAATCCCAATGGCATTTCTTGTAGAAATAGATAAAGCAATCATGAAATTCATATGGAAAAATAAAAGACCCAGAATAGCAAAAGCAATTCTAAGCAGGAAGTGTAAATCAGGTGGTATATCGATACCAAATTTCAAACTATATTACAGAGCAATAGTAACAAAAACAGCATGGTACTGGTACCAAAACAGGCGGGTGGACCAATGGTACAGAAGAGAGGACACAGAGACTAATCCACAAAGTTACAACTATCTTATATTTGATAAAGGGGCTAAAAGCATGCAATGGAGGAAGGATAGCATCTTCAACAAATGGTATTGGGAAAACTGGAAATCCATATGCAACAAAATCCCCTCCCCTTGCCATGCACAAAAGTTAATTCAAAATGGATCAAGGAGCTTGATATCAAATCAGAGACTCTGCGACTGATAGAAGAAAAAGTTGGCTCCGACCTACGTATTGTGGGGTCGGGCTCCAAGTTCCTTAATAGGACACCCATAGCACAAGAGTTAATAACAAGAATCAACAAATGGGACTTAATTTAACTAAAAAGTTTTTTCTCCGCAAGAGAAACAATAAGAGAGGTAAATAGGGAGCCTACACTTCCTGCTTAGATCATCTGTTTTTTAAAAAAAGAGGTGTGCAACCTGTATAATAAAAAGGTTGAAATTTAAAGAATATTTCATGTCAGGGCTTGGGTTATGGCTCAGTGGTAGAATGCTTGTCTAGGATATGCAAGGTACTGGGTTTAATCCTCAGCACCACATACAAATATAAATAAATAAATAAATAAATAAATAAATAAAAGTATCATGTCCAACTATAACTAAAAATTTTCTTTTAAAAGAATATTTCGTGGGATACACTAAGAATAAACTGGCATCTCTTTTGTGATATTCCTGCCAAGAGGATATGAGCTAAATCTAATCATGAGGAAACATCATTAGACAAGCTCAAATTGTCTACAAATTGTCTACTTCTAAAATGTCTCAAGCTAGTACTCTTCATAAATGTCAATATCATGAAATACAAAGACTCAGCTACTCTTTCACATGAATAAGAGGACATGTTTAACTGAGTGTTATGCAGAATTCTGCATTATTCTTCTGCTTTTATAAAAGGCACTAGCAGGACAAATGGAAAAATCTGAACGGGACCTACAGATTAGATAAATAGCATAACAATGTTAATTTCCTTATTTTGATAATGGAACTGCGTTATATAAAAGAAGTCCTTATTTGTAGGAAATATATACTGAAGTATATAGCAATATAGGGGCATCCTGTCTGGAACTTACTTTTAAATGGTTGAAGAGAGAAAATATACATAAACTGACATAAAGAGAAAAAGACAATAAAAGCAAATATAGCAAAATGTTAACAGAATCTGGGTTAAGGGTACTTTATAACATTGTAATATTTTCTGAAATTATGTCAAATTAAAATCTTTAAAAACATTATTAAAAAATAAAAGATATACCAGGAAAAAAAACAAAGGAATGCTGGTGCTAACATTAAATTAAATAAATACTAAAGCAATAAGTATATATCCCAAGTGCCTGGACACAGTGCAAGGCACAGAGCCCATTCTCATAAAGTTCTTGCTCAGTGAGAAGTTAGTAATGTTAACATTATTACATAATAATAAAAGGAATTTATCAGGAAGACATATCAATTTCAAACCTGTAAGCACCTAGAATATAGCTTCAAATATACTGACAGTAAGAAAAATATATTGATACTAGACAAATATATTAAGAGTAAGCACTTACTATAAATACTGATCACATATTATAGGCAATAAGCAAACCTCAGTACACTTCAAAGAACTAATTACATATAATCCACATTCACTGGCCATGATACAATTAAATCAGAAAATAATAGCTATAAAAAGAATAAAAAATCCATACCTTTCAAAATTTTCAAATACACTTTCAAAAAACACATAGATGAAGAAGATATCATAATGGATGTTAGAAAATATTTAGAACTGAATGCAATAAAAATTCAAGACCTGTGAGCAGAAAGTAAAGTGGTTCTCAGAGGAAAAAGTAGAGTCTTAAATGCTTATGTTAGTAAATTGAAAACTGATAACTAAAATGTCAATTATCCATTACAAGAAAGTAGAGAACAGAAGGGAGAATAAAAATCAAAAAAAATCATATTTTACAAGGTTATTAAAAAGTTCAACTACTATAGGTTGGTTCTTGGAAACTACTAGTAAAATAAACACTATTAATTAAGAAAAATGCAAATAAACATTATCAGAACTGACAGGGGACACAACTATAGATAGAAAAAAAGTGTAAACTTGGACAAAAGAAAACTAAAAGAGCATCAAAATAGACCATTATTATAATCATTGAGTCAATACCCAGTCTATTACAGATAAGTTTTACCAAACATCCAAGGAATAAATCATCCTTATTTCATTTAAATTGAGACTTATATCAAATAGAAAACCAAAATGGTAAATCAGATAATATACAAACAGGAAGCAAGTATCAATTTAATCTATGAGGGCAGAAGCATCAATACCAGGACAATAAAAGGAAAAGAAATTATAGACCAATTTTATTTATTATCATAGATATAGCTATTATAAATAGAATATGAGCAAAAAGCTTCCAGGAAAAAAAATGTGTGTATGTGAAATATGTTCCATAATATATGACCAACAATGATAGAATGACTTAAAAATCTTGAAAAATAATTTACAAAGTTAGTAGATTAAATAAGAAAAATCTATATGATTAATCTTAATGTATAAAAAAAATGTAAACTCCAAGGAAACCTAAAATAGAAGATAATTTCTAGCATCTAGTGAACATAGGTAGTGATGTGTTTCCTTTAAAATCAGGAATAGGGAAGAACATCCATTTTTACTTCTCTGTTCCACTTTGTATTAGAGGTTTTCCTAGCTCAAACAAGTAGAAACAATAAAACTGTCTTAATTCTTTCAAGCTGCTATAACAAAATATCTTAGACTGCATAATTTATAAGCAACAGAAATTCAGTGCTCAACAGTTCTGTAGACTGTAAAATCCAAGATAAAGGTGCCATTACATTCAGTGTACTGTGAGGGCCCATCCCTCATAGAAGGCATCTTCTATGTGTCCTCATATGAGTGAAGAGGTGAACAAGCTCTCTCAAACCACTTTTACAGGCACAAGTCTGCGTAATATAAGAGAAGTCCTTATTTTTAGGAAATATATACTGAAGTATATAGCAATATAGCTGATTACCTAATCACCTCTTAAGGTACTACCTCTTAATATGATCACATTGGTGACTAGGTTTCAACATAATTAATTTGGGAGGGAAACATTCAAATACATAGCAAAAATGTATAATGATTAAGGGGAAACTCATTATTATTTGCAAAAAGTTACAATAGTTTAGACAGAAAATCAAAGATAATCTGCTGGTGTACTATTAGAACTAAGTGTTCACAGCAAGGTTGTTGACATAAGATCAATGAGCCAAAATCAACTGTGGTTCCTTACACTAGCAATAGTAAGAGATCTATTTCTTACCAAAAAATTTACAATAATACCAAAAAGCATAAGCTATCTGGAAAGAAATCTAACAGGAAGCATATAAGCTAACTATGGAGAAAAGTATAAAAATCAATAAAGAAGTTTGAAGGCTCAGTATCCTAAACTGATTCATGTCATCAAATTCAAAGAAATTCAAACAGAATAGTAGAGTTTTTCATGAAAATTGATAGTCTATTTCTAGGCTATATATAGAAAAACATAAAAACAAAGTTATTTTTTTTAAGGGTAGGAAAGAAGGGAGACAGGGAGGGAAGGAAGGAGGCAGAGAGGGAAGAAGAAATGGCAAAAAGAAGGGGAAGGACAAAGGGTAAGGCAAAGGAGAAAGGGTAAAGGGAAGGAAAGGGAAGAGAAGGCTGGGAACCTTACTAGCTTTGAAGACATAATAGAGCAGGGAAGAAGATGGCAGATTAGAGGAAGGATGCACTTCCCAGCAGGTCCCCAGCACAAGACTTACAAAGTGAAAAGACTGCTCTCCTCAGTGAGGTGGGTAACAAAAGGAACTCACTGAAACTTAGTACTAGACTGTAAGAAAAACTATAGACACAAACTCAGAAATCAAAGAAATAAAATATTACAGATATACCAGCTTAGCCGGCAGCCATGGCAGTGGCCACTGAGGGGAGATGGAGAATAGGCAGAGCACTTAAAAAAAAAAAAAAATTTTTTTTTTTGGCTTGGAGGAACCTATGTAAGAGAAACTGACTTTCTTTTTTTGTATCAGGACTTGAATTCAGGGGGCGTTTAACCACTGAACCACATCCCCATTTTAATCTTAAGACAGGGCCTCACTAAGTTGCTGAGGCTGATTTTGAACTTGCAATCCTCATGCCTCGGCCTTCACACCCAGCAGGAGACTGACCTTAATGAACAAAGTCTGCCAAACAACAGTGAATCTCACCCCACACATGATCAAGCCCCATCTGAGCCTTAACATTACTTCAACTCATAGAACTGGAGAGACAAATACCCCAAACTAACAACCACACCCAAGGAGGAACTCAGGTTCCACCCCTTGACTTGTACTCATACATCAAAAACAAAGAGGAAATCCGAGAACAAAAGAAAAAACTACACACAAGGACGTGTGTATAAGAGAGAAAAGGAAAACCATCTCAATTGCTGCACAAATCCAAGACTTATGAAAACATGAGGGAACAGGCACACAAGTATCCCTCCAAAATTCACAATTCCTTAACAAAGGATCCCATAGATATGGAAGGAGATGAAATTTCAGAGACAGATTATTTAAAAAATTATCATTAAAATATTCAATGAACAAAGAAGACCTAATGAATGAATCAAGAGAGCAAATACAGGAGATGAAAGACCATTTCAATAAGGAAATAGAAATATAGAAAAAAATAATAATCAGAACTCCTAGAAATAAAAGACACAATTAATCAAATTAAAAATTCACTTGAAAGCATTTCTAACAGATTAGATTGCATAGAAAATATAACTTCAGCCCTTGAAGACAGAACATTAGCCCTTGAAGCTACAAAAACTTGAGTATACAGAATGCAATAAAGGGGAAAGTAATAAAACATGATCAGAATATAAGATAACTGTGAGGCAACATCAAGGAACCAAACCTTAGGATCACTGGAATAAAAGAAAACAAGTTAAAGTCATTAAGAACATTTTCAATGATATAGTAACAGAAAACTTTCCTCATATCAGAAATGACAGACAACCACATACAGGAAGCATACAGAACCAAAAATAGATCAAATCAACAAGAAGCTGCTCAAGATACATAATAATCAAAATGCCTAACATAGAAAATAAAAAAAGAATATTAAAGCTATCAGAGAAAAATCAGGTCACATTTAGAAACAAACCAATAAGTCTACTTCTGGCTTTTCAATTCAGACCCTAAAATCAAAGAGGGCCTGGAATGAGATATTCTAAACTCTTAAAGAAAACAACTGCCAACCTAGATTGCTATACCTAGCAAAGCTCTCTTTCAAATTCGAAAGGGAAGTAAAATACTTTCCATGACAAGGATAAGCTAAAAGAATCTATGACCACCAAGTCAACACTACAAAGAATACTCAAAAATAAGCTGCACACAGAGGAACCCAAAAACAAAACCCAAAGCTCCCAAATAGAGGTAGATCAATAGAAGAATAATCTACTAAATGAACATCAAGACAAGAATTAAATATTAAATATAAATATATATTTAAATATAGCAAAAAATTAAAACAGCAAAAAACTACACATAGTCATACTAACACTGAAAGTAAATTGTCTCAGCTCCCTAATTAGAAGACACAGATTAGCAGAATGCATTAAAAAAAAGACCCAACTATATGCTGTTTGCAAGAGACTCATCTCATAGACAAAGACACTCACAGGTTGAAGGTAAAAATACAGAAAAAATATTCCACATAAATAGAGTCCAAAAATAAGCAGGAGCTATTCTCATATCTGACAAAGTAGGTATCAAGCAAAAATTAATCAGAGAAGACAAAAAAGGCCACAACATCCTGATAAATGGAACAATCTAATGAAAAGATATAACAATAGTAAAAATATATGCCCCAAATGACAGCACACCCAACTATATATATAAAAAATTCTCCTTGACATTAAATCTCAAATAGATCACAACTCAATAATACTGGGTGATTTCAACACATCCTTATCACCAATAGAGAGAGAGAAAGAGAGCCTATCAAAACATAAAATCAATAGACATTTACAACCTAAATAATACTATAAATCAAATAGCCCTTATAGATATCTACACAGAATATTTCATTCCAGAACAGCTGACTTTACCTTCTTCTCAGCAATTCATGGAACATTTTCCAAAACAGACCATATTCTAGGTTACAATGTAAGTCTTAGCAAACAAAAAATTGACAAAATCCTGTGTATCCTATCAGATCACAATGGAATGAAACTGGACATCACAGCAAAAAAATAACAGAAACCACATAAACAAATGGAGATTTTAAAATATTCTTTGAAAGTTGTGATAAAATCCCACCCCACCTCTTTTTTTTTCCCACCCCTCCTCTTGATTGGGACATGGGTGCTTGAATTGGTTAACACTCACTAGACTGTACACATACCATAAGTGCATTTAGCTATATTTAAATTTATAGCCCAACTTACAAAATATTAAATATGGGGGAGTATTTCAAAGGAAGAGTTTCTGTCTCTACTTGTTATGATTCAAGATATATGACTTAACTACAGGTTTTTAAGGCATTAAATTTATGGATGTGAAACAGCACTGTAGGCTCAAGTAGCTGAGTGCTTTAGGTGTAAGTAGCAGAAAACTGCCTAAGAAGCTTGGCAATGATGCAGTAGGGATAGTCGTTCCAGGGCTGATTGAGTGTTAAACCCTCCCTCTATCCTCATTTTCAAAATACTACTGTTGCCCTTCTGGGCAGCCACAGCAAGGAAGATCAGAAGGCAAAAACTCTCCTGAAGAAGTCTAGAACCTACAACACTAGAACCTAGAGCACTAGGTTCATTTTGTAGGGATGAATTTGGAAGGGAGAATTGTTGTTGAGCAAGGACTGCTGTCCTTCCATGGTTTCTGTTAAACAGGATAATTACCTCCCCAATAAATAAATAAATAAATAAAAAGACTCTTTGAAATGAAGAATCATCAAAGAAAAAATTGAGAGAAGAAATCAGAAATTCTCACAAGCAAATGAGAACAGAGATATAACACATTAAAATTTCTGGAATAGTATGAAAGTAGTTCTAAAAGAAAAAAATTAACCAATTAAAAAAATAAAAGAGGAAAATTTATAGCATTGAGTATCTGCATTAAAAAGTAGAGTAATTCCAAATAAATAATCTTATGCTGGGGCTGGGGATGTGGCTCAAGCGGTAGTGTGCCCGTCTAGCATGCACGCGACCCGGGTTCGATCCTCAGCACCACATACCAACAAAGATGTTGTGTCTGCCGAAAACTAAGAAATAAAATGTTAAAATTCTCTCTCTCTCTCTCTCTCTCTCTCTCTTTCTCTCTCTCTCTCTTAAAAAAATAATAATAATCTTATGCTTTACTGCAAGTCCTTAAAAAAGTTAGAATAAACTATTTCCAAAATTAGTAGAAGACAATTAGCCATAATCAAAATAAAGAAAAGACCCAAAAAAACAAAATTAGAGATAAAAAGGCGATATCACCACAGACACTTGTGAAATCCAGAGGATTTTCGAAAACTTATACTCCAATAAACTGGAAAATTCTAGAAGGCACTGACAAATGTCTAGACACATATTATCCACCCAAATTGTACCAGGAAGATATAGAAAATCTAAACAGATCATTATCAAGTAATGAAATCAAAATAGAAATTAAAAGCCTTCCAACAAAGAAAATCCCAGGACCAGGTGGATTCTCAGATGAGTTCTACCAGAACATCAAAGAAAACTAACAGGAGTCTTTCTCAAATAATTCCATGAACTCGAAAGGGAAGAAACACTCCCAAATATATTCTATGAAGCCAGTTTAACCCTGATACAAAAACCAGACAAAAATATATCAAGGAAAGAAAACTATAGACCAATACACCAAATGTGTACAGATGAAAAAATTCTTAAATAAAATAATTTTATTTTTAAATAAAATAAAACCACATTCATAAACACATGATCAAGTGGGGTTCATTCCAGGGATGCAAGGATTATTCAACATATTCTATTTATTCAACTTAAATAGAATTAAGAACAAGAATTGCATGGTCAACTCAATAGAAACAGAATAGGCCTTCAATAAAATCCAGTACCCATTCATTAAAAATAAATGAAGAAGATGGCTGTAAATATATGGATCTGTTAAAAATGCTGGAGAAGCTAGACATAGAAGAAATTTACCTCAACATTTTAAAGATTATCTATGAAAAATCCAAAGCCAACATTATACTGAATGGAGAAAAACTGAAAGTATTTCCTCTAAAATCAGGAACATGACAAGTACCACACATAACTTCTATTCAATATAGTTCTCAAAACACTTACCAGAGCAATTGGGTAAGAGAAGAAAATTAAGGAGATAGAAATAGGAAAAGAAGTCAAGCTATCTCTCTTTGAAAATGACATGATCTTACATATAAAGACCCAAAAAACTTCACCAGAAGACTTGAGCTAATAAATGAATTCAGCAAAGTAGCAGGATACAAGACTAACACCCATAAATAAATGTACTTCCTATACTTCAACAGTGATTCTGCTGAGGAAGAAATAAGGAAAACCATTTCAGTCACAATAATTTCAAAAATATACTTGAGAATTAATCTAATTAAGGAGGTAGATCATTGTAGAATGCTGAAAAAAGAAATTGAAGAAGACCTTAGAAAATTAAAAGCTTCACATTCTTGAATAGGAAGAATTAACATTGTCAAAATGGCCATACTGCCAAAAGCAATATATACACTTAAAGGAATTCTCATCAAAATATCAGTGACATTATTCATCAAATTTGAAAAAAAGAAAGCCAATCCTTAAATTCATCTGGAAGAATTACACACCCAGAATATCCAAAGCAATACCGAGCAAGAGGCATCACAATACCTGGCCTGAAGTTATAGTACAGAGCTATAGTAACAAAAATAGCATGGTATTGGCATCAAAATAAGCATGAAGACCAACAGAATGGAATAGAAGACAGACAGATCCATATATTTACAGCCATCTAATACTTGACAAAGGTGCCAAAAATATTTGGTGAAGAAAAGACAACCTTCTAAACACATGGTGCTAGGAAAACCAGATAGCCATATGTAAAGAATGAAAATATACTAGACCCTATCTCTCAACCTGCATGAAAGTCAAATCAAAATAGATCAAAAACTTAGGAATTAGACCAGAAACTTCACAACTGCTAGAAGAAAACATAGGGTTAACACTCATATTGGTGCTAGCACCAACTTCCTTAATAAGACCCCTAAAGTTCAAGAAATAAAATGAAGAATTAATAATTGGGATGCCATCAAATTAAAAAGCTTCTGCACAGCAAAGGAAACAATTAAGAGCATGAAGAAAAAGCCTACACAATGGGATAAAATCTTTGCAGATTGGTTCTTTGA
Source organism: Urocitellus parryii (assembly GCF_045843805.1). Lineage (NCBI taxonomy): Eukaryota > Metazoa > Chordata > Mammalia > Rodentia > Sciuridae > Urocitellus > Urocitellus parryii. The sequence goes on along the minus strand of NC_135536.1, from coordinate 114,574,829 downwards.
GAGGGTGTTAATATTCAGAATATATAAAGAACTCAAAAACCAACCCAACCAATAAATGGACAAAAGGCTAAACAAAGACTTTTTCAAAAGAAGAAACACAAATGGCCACCAAATATACTAAAAATGTTCAATATCTCTTGCAATCAGGGAAATACAAATCAAAACTACACAAAGATTTCATCTCACTCTAGTTGGAATGGCAATTATCAAGAATACAAACAATAATAAATTCTGGCAAGGATATTGGGGGAAAGGTATACTTGTATATTACTGGTGGGACTGCAGATTAGCAAAACCACTCTGGAAAGCAATATAGAGACTCCTCAAAAAACTAGGAATGGAACCACCATATGGCTCACCTATTACACTCGTTGGTATTTATCCAAACAAACTAAAATTAGCCAACTATAGTGATATAGGTATCTCAACGTTCAAGGAAGCACAATTCACATCGGCCAAATTATGGAATCAACCAGATGCCTGACAATATAGATGAATGAATTAAGAAATTATAGCATATAAACATACACCAGGGCATTTTACTTAGCCATAAGAAGAATAAAATTATGACATTTACTGGTCAATGGATGAAAATGAAGAACATCATGCTAAGTGAAATAAGTCAGGCTCAGAAAATCAAGGGTCGAATTTTTCTCTCATATGTGGAAGGAACCATACAAGCTTAAAGGATATTTAGTTTGACATGTATAAAATTTTCAAGAGAAAGACTGGCAAATGAACAAACAAACAATAACTATTCTATATCAAAAACATCAGGCCAGGCACAGTGGTACATGTCTGTAATCCTAGTAGCTTGAGAGGCTGAGGCAGGAGGATTGCAAGTTCTAAAGCAGCCTCAGCAACTCAGAAAGGCCCTAAGCAATTTAGGGAAACCCAGTCTCAAATTAAAATTTTTTTAAAAAGGCTGGGGCAAGAGGTGCTGGGGATGTGGCTCAATGGTTTAGTGTCCTTGGGTTCAATTCCCAGTATTAAAAAAAAAATCAGAAGTTTCTCCTCATGATGGTGAAGTAGGCAATGGGTAAAGAAATATAAAACATACTAAAATCAGTAAATTCACAAAAATCATGAAAATGAAAGATGCCTTCACAGGCCAACATTTTTGATGAAATTTCAGTTAGCTGGAAAGCTGATGGGATCTTAGAGACTCTGAGTGGAGAGAATTGTGGTTTAAAACTGCAGGGAGATATTGCACTTGATGCAGACATTCTTTCTTGACAGAAGGCCATCTTAATCTATGATGAAAGTGAGGACAGACAAAGAGCAGGCAGAGATTGTAGTTAACTATGACAAATCAAGTAGGTGTGTAATTGAAGGTCTGTCTACTCAACAGCTATTCCTAGAACACCAACAAATCTACCCAGCTCCCACTCATATCATCTATATAAAGCACATACAGAGAAGCTCCCTGAAGAACTCCTTATCTGAAGCCTCAGAACTGTCTCTAAACAAAATGAATTATTAGTAAAGATAGGTTGGGAGAGTGTGGGTATTTTACCTAGGGAGATAGTTAATGACTTTACAACACAATCAGAGGGAAATGAAGAAGAAATGACAGTTTTTCCTGGCACAAGAGAAACTAGAGTCCACCTATCCCCCAAAGCCAAATCTTTCTTATTTGGGCAATTACACAGTGAACCTGCCTTTCCTCTTTCACTCACCAATGTGTGAAAGGCCAATGTGTGGGATTCAAAAGTCACACAATCCACTGATTATTTTAGAGAGTATTCTCATGGTAAAAAAAGAATTGTTCAGCTGCACAGAATATTCAGCCACTACTTAACGTGGTCCTTCATTTAAACATTAGTAGTCATTGAAAAAAAAAATCAAAATCATGAAAGAAAAAAACATTAAGTGTGATAACTGCCCCAAGGAAAGGAAAAAATATTGTATCCTCAGATTATATTTATATTCACAATTTCATATAATGAACATGTATCATACCCATCATTCTGACAGCTACATAATATATACAATACTTACTACTGTCTATTTTTAAAATATTTTTTAGTTGCCAATGATTTTTTTACTTTGTTTATTCATATGTGGTGCTGAGGATCAAATCCAGGGCCTCACACATGCTAGACAAGCGCTCTACCACTGAGCCACAACCCCAGTCCCGTTTTTTTTTTTTTTAATTTTTAGAAATTAATACAATTTCCTTTCCATAAGACATTATTGCTGCCTAAGCTATAACAGTAATGATTAAAGATAATACTCAACGGGAAATCTAGTAAGCAATTTCCAGGATGTGTATTATGTACTTTCCAAAAGAAAGCCAAAATATAGACAGGAAAGTGCTAGGGCTAATAGATTTCTGTTTTGGATTCTTACCAGACCCAGTGTTCTGAGGACAGATTAAGTCCTGACTGAGCAGTTTCTGGAGATCTAGCAATGCAAAAGATTAACCTATATACATGTCTTTTAAGATAAGTAGTCCAGTTCCAATATTCATACCCTATCTAGGGAGGGATAAATAGCATTTATAAGTTCTAGAATAAATCCATGTCTTAAAGAAGGGTCTGAAATGATTCTAATCTTCTAGAAGATATGAGCATTACATGGCCTGAATTTTCTGAGAAAACTTCAAAATGAAACTAGAGATAAGGCATCTTCTGTCTCAACCTTTTCCAGTATACTACTTATAGCCCACTTAAGTCTTGACTAAGGAACTCAACATCTTGAAAGAGCTATGTTAGATTGTGCCTTTACAAGGTGCTTCAACACTACCAGAAAGTAGTTTTTGGGGTTTTTTTTTACAGTGTTTAAATAAAGAAAACGTGTTAAGTGTTTTTTTCAGAATCAATAAGCCAGTAAGACCCTAAAGACAATCTAGCCCAATGTCCTTGTTTTAGAAAAAACTAAACTGAGGCCCAGAGAATATGTTATCTACCCAATATCACATAATTAGAAGTGAAGCTGAGACCAGAACTAGGCCTTTTATACCCTCTGCAATGCTCTTTCCACTCTATCAAGCAGCCTCTTAAAAAAACCACAAGGCATGTTAATGTGAATCTCCACAACCCCACTTCTCCTCTCTGTGCCTTTTCTTCCTTGTTGCAAAAATTTCTTAATTCATCAATCCTCTCATTCACCAATAACATTCCTTCTTTCTCATTCTTACCCATGACCAAACAAGAAAAGATTCAGTATTCATTTAGTGATAGCTGATTCATTTAGTGATAATACTTCTGTTTCTAGTTATACACACACACACACACACACACTTTAAAATAGGAAAACTTACTATTTTCCAAATCAACATATTTTAAAACTTAATAATTATACCCACAATTTAAATTCAGAAAAATAAATAACTTTAGATTCTAACTTTGTGTAAAGCAATGCTGTAACGTTTGTATAATTTCCTTAAAGGGCACATATTGATTCCATTTTAACACTCACCACAGAAGTGATTTGATTGTGTCGCAGGTTAAGTTCAGTTAGTGAATCCAGTCCATTAAGATTATCAACTTGACCCAAAAGGTTCCTGGCAAGATTCAAAACTCTCAAATCACACAAATGGTTGACATTTTCAATTCTGGTAATCTGTTAAAAAAAAATAAGGGAGAAATGATTAGCATATCTAATAAATATATATATTATAAAAAAATAAAACATTCAAATTCATTGTATTTAGTGACATTTAGTGACAAGTTCATATGAAGACATTTTAACTCTATTTTCAAATTTCCTATGATGTAGATGATATTCACTAATAGATAAAAGAAATCATTCAACTAAAGGATCACATTTTACAATTTGACCACAGTAAATATTTCAAGTAAATTTCATCAAAAAAATCAATCGGTCTACAATTGGGAGGAGTTCTAAGTGCCCAACACTGCCAGGTCCTGTAAAGGCTATGTACTAGCTGCCAAATAGAAACTTACTATGAGCCCAAGGCATAAGCTCACATTGTTTTTACAAAGAAGTCTTCCCTGGAGCTCCAGTGGCGCAATCGGTTAGCGCGCGGTACTTATACAGAAGTCTTCCCTCTTAGAGAAAAGGCAAGGAAAAGAATGATACCAAATTCCCCTTGTTAACTCTATTATACTATTATTATACTATACTATTATTATATTATACTATACTAATGTTAACTCTATTATACTACAAGATCCTGAGAGCAGTCAAGAGTCTGAATGGAAAAATTCAAGGAACCATTATCCCCAGTGGAAGGTCAGAATGGACACTGTTTTATTAGAAGTGTTTATAAGAGGAGAGAGATAGTGCTTAGTCAGGGTGCAATATGCTAGACACTAAATATTTAGAACAAGAGGACTTGAATCATGGAATATGCATATGTACATCAGCACTGAACTGCAGCAGAGGAGTCTGAGTTCATCACCATGAAGTAATAAGAGATCACCAAGATTAAACCCCATTATTTACAGATAGCAAGTGTAGCACAACAGGATATGTTTTTGCATGACACAAAAAAGGAATCTTCATCAATCTCTTGATATAATGTATTTAAGTAACAATGAGTCATCATATTTTTATTATGAACATTAAAAAGAATTCAGTCACTAGAGATTATTCTGTCCATTTGTACTGCCATCATAGTATTATATGAATTTTTTATCTAACACTTCAAAAACATGTTAGCTATGAGAACTTTTTTTAGATTTATAATCCAGTTTCCATGTTGTTATTTGGATGTTTTTACATTCAAGAAACACCATCTAAGTTCCTCTAGTTTCAAGAGAAACATGACGTGTTTATTGAAAATTCACTAATAGATAAAGTAACCTGAGATTATGTTTAAAATTTGTTTTGATTTTTTTCTAATTGATGTAAAATTAATGGAAAAGAACAAACAAGGTTATAAATATTTGCAGATGGCACAACTATATAATAAGATGTAGAGTAAAATATGTCAAAACTAAATAGGTGACACAATTTGAAATGTATGGAATTAGTAAAATTGCAAAATAGACATTGTAGAAAAAGATATCAGTAATCTTAACACAAGTTTGAGAATTTCTCCCAAAATATAAAGAAAAAACAGAGACAGGAAGAAAAAAGATAATATGGGAATATGGAAAACAAGCAGTGTGACTATAATAAACATAAGTAGAAAAGAAGCAATGTTTAAATATGTAAAATAAAATTCTATGAATTCAAGAAAAATATAAATATATAAAGTGAAGGTACTAATTATTTGATCTGTTGCTATGGTTTAGGAGTCCATATGTAAAGGCTTGGTCCCCAGGGAGGTAGTATTAAGAGGTACAGTGGACCTTTAAGAAGTGGGGCCTAGAGGGAGATCTTTAGGTCACTGAGATGTTCCCTGAAGGGTGTTTTGGGTCTTCACCTCATCCTTTCTTTGGGTCTTCACCTCATCCCTGAGAAAGATATCCCTGAAAAAATGGAGTCTTATTGAAGCATCTGTGCTTTCTTAAAGCATCCCTAAGAGAACAAAATCAGAAAGACCAACACCGTTATAGTTCAGAACTGGAATGTCCCCCAAAGGCTCACGTGTTCAAGGCTTTGTCCCCAGTGGCTGGTGTATTGAGAGGTGGTAGGAAACTTTAGGAGGTGGGCCTAATTGGAGAAAGTAGGTCACTGTGGAAGTGTCCTTGAAGGATATATTGTCCCCACCCTCTTCTTTTCCTCTCCTTCTCTTCTCTTGATGGCCACCATGAGGTGAACAGCTTGGCTTTACCACCCCTTCCCTGCCACGATGCCCTTCTTATCACAGTCCATGAAGCAATGGAGCCAGCTGACTATGAACTAGAACCTCTGAAACCATGAGCCAAAATAAATCTTTCCTTCTTTAGAAAGTTAACACAAACACAGAATACAGATCAGAATTGAGAGTCAACCTACTCAGATTCCTCAAGTCATATACCAAATGCTATCTCTTAATTTTTCTACTTTTAAAATACTTATTCAATTATGTCCTTATTAAATCCCCACTGAGACTACTTTTATGCCACCATCACTTCTCACCAAGATTACTATGATTATCCTCTTAACTGTTCTCTGTCCGAAGACAGATCCCCCTCTCCAACTTTTCCATTCTCCAATCCATTTCCTGAATTCCATCATCATTCCTCAGAACACCTTTATATCCACATATCAAATTTGTTTTATTTCATAATGTGCGTTAAATGATTTTTATTTCCAATGGAAGTAAATTCAAAAGAAAAAAATTCTCTTAATTTCTGTTCATTTTTTACTATGTGATGCTAAATTTTTAGAACCAGACATTAATTGTGTCAACTTGAATAGTTTATCTTCTAACTTTTTAGAAACCTAAGGTCACTAAGACTATTCATCTTTGCATTGAAATATTCCAAACTTTTGCTTTTTGGATTCAGCTATTTTGAAACAAGACTCAGATTTTTCATTTGAACCTTGAGAAATAATTCATATAGTATAAAATTTATTCTTAATACACAGAATATCACAAACATGCTGAAATATAAGATATATAATACAGGTGAGCTAACAAGAAATAGAGCATTTTTCATCAACATAATGGTTGGTAATGTTTAGACTGAATGGTGGCATTTATTTACCAGGTGCATTTTTAAGATCCTGGATAGTTCCTATGAATTCTGAAAGATACACTGTAATTTGAAAAACAGAAATATGTCTTATATTTCTCACATATATAATTTAAAATAAACCTAAGAAAAAATTGCTACTATAAAATGTTTCATTTATGTTATAGTTTTTTAAACAGTGTGCTATAAGATAAAACACCAATTCCTTCAATTCCTTACCAAGAAGAAATCAATTAAAAACCTACAAAGGAATGGTAGTGTGAAATCCAAAGTAGTGGTTACCTCTGATGAAGAAATAAGGGTATAAAATGAAAGAAAAACACTTAAGTAGCATAAAGTCAGTAATATTCTATTTCTTGAGTATAGGGTTGCATAATGTGAATATTAAAATTAAGTTACTAAAAAAATAAATAGAAAATTAAGTTGTAACCATAAGGATTACAAATGTTTTTTTTAATCAATTAACTTCTAATGAATTATCATATCTTGCAAAAATAAGCTTAATTTCCTATTAATTTCAATGACCCAGTAAAGTAACTCTTGAAAAATTCAGTGTATGATTCTTAAAACTTTTACAATACCAAATTTCTCGGGCATTTTTCAAAAGAAGAAAAGGGCTGAACAATACCTGATTTCCATGAAGGTCCAAAACATCTAGGCTTTTTAGATTCTCTAAATTTGAGATTTTCTTGATTCTGAAAATCAAAACAAGTACAATAAGTTGAAGAGAAATATGTGTATGTCACATCTATCAGTAAAGCAAAGCATGCTAAGTTGCAAATATTTTATATTTACATTTACATTTTAATATTTTAATTTACTCTCTTCTCTCTCTAAATACATATAATAGTTATAAATATATGTATTAAACAACATATTTTTCTTTGCTTTAATTATATTTTAAAGATGCAGTGCATTAGGAGGAAAGATATAAAAATGTACATTTAGAGAAAAGCAACTCTACCTCTAAGAACCTTAGGTCAAAGCTCTGACTCAAGGTAGTTCCCTTCACCTAAGAATACAATCTGAACTCCTCACTTCTGCCTATAAGGTATTGAACCATCTGGCTGCTGACTTTTCTGCCAGCTTCTTCTACCACAGGCTCACTGTCTCACTCTGTTCCAGTCACAGGGCCTTTTTCTCCTGTGCCTCTAACTTGACAGGTTTATTTCTGCCTTAGATTATTTACCCTTACTGTTTTTTCTGTTTTAATGTTCTTCTCCCAGAATTTCACATGGTTCATGACCTCACATTATTCAGGTCTTAGCTCAAACATCTCAGAAATGATTCTATCTAAAATAGCTATCCTTCTTATCCCCATTATGCTCTCCTTCCCCAGTTTTATTGGACTTTATAGCATTAAGCATTGCCTAAAATTATTTTATTTACATGTATACTATTTTATCATCTCTGTGACCATATCAAAATGCGAACTTCAAGAGGAAAGAAAGCTGGATGCAATGCTACACGTCTGTAATACCAGCAGCTTGGGAGGCTAAGACAGGAGAATGTCGAGTTCAAAGCCAGCCTCAGCAATGGCAAGGGCCTAAGCAACTCAGACCCTGTCTCTAAATAAAATAAAAAATAGAGCTGGGGATGTGCTCAGTGATTAGCGTCCCTGAGTTCAATCCCCAGTACTCAAAAAAAAAAAAAAAAAAGAAAGAAAGAAATTTTGACATGTTCTCTACTCTAGCCTCAGCACTCACACAGTAAAGTACCAAGTAAGTGCCCATAAATTTTAGTTTAGTAAATGAATGACCACAATAATTAAATGGATAAGTTTAATGTTCTAAGGTTTTCCATTATAGAATTATTTATCACACAATTATGCACCATCTAAATGCTCTCTATTAGACCTGCTTTGTAAAAACACTTAAATTTAATTAGAACTTTTTATTTCAGAGCCAGTCTTGGCAATATAGCAAGGTTCTATTTTTAAAAAAGAAAAACACATTTTTACCTTTAAAATGCCTCCTCTAGCCCCTCTTATAAGCTTACCCATTATCCCTCTCATTCCTGTCTTATGTCTACTTTACCTGTATCCCCAACTGGACTCTTCTTACAATAAGAGCAAGGAATACTAGCAACTTTTTCTTGTTCCTAGAGACTCTACCTTATCCTACCACCATTGTTCAGTACAGAGATGGAGAATTGGCAAAGAAAGGACAAAATCTCACCCAATCTATCCTTCTTATCATGTGTCTATCACTACTTATTGCTGTTGTCATTATTTACTTCCTCAAAAAACATTTCTACCTTACTAAATGTTTCCAGAATCTGGTGGGAACCAGATAAAAATTCTACAAAAGTTTTCCTCTTCCTGTTTTACTCTTAAAATACCTAGAACATTTGGAGAAAAATTTCAATATCCTACTAAAATGGCTTACAACAGAGTCGAGCTTTCTTAAGGCAATCCGACCTCAGCTATTAACAAAGATTTTTATTGGGTTATGTAATGCTCCCAAGCTGGCATTCCCTAAAACAATGGTTCTCAAGGTTCTCTGTATATCATATTTACCTGGAGGGCTTGCTAAAACATTGATAATCAGTTCCTTCTACCCTTTTTTGAGCTAGTTTTGTCATCTTTTTTTTTTAAAGAGGGGCACTCAAATCTTGCAAATCTTCACAATTCTCTGAAATAGACATTAGCTTTCATTTTCCTAATGCGAAAACTGAGGCTGAGAGAAGCAACCTTTTTTTTTTTTTAGAGAGAGAGAGAGAGAGAGAATTTTTTTAAAATATTTATTTTTTAGTTTTCGGCGGACACAACATCCTTGTTTGTATGTGGTTCTGAGGATCGAACCCGGGCTGCATGCATGCCGGGCCAGTGCGCTACCGCTTGAGCCACATCCCCAGCCCCTAGTTTTGTCATCTTGCTGGTTTTGCATTATAGAACTAATTAAAATATTGGTCTGTGATTACTATCTATTTTTCTGAGAATTATATTTTATCATTTTGAAAACTATACACCAGGGATAATAGAGATTATTTTAGCTCAAAGTTCTCACATCTAGAGAATCAATGTAGTCTGTTACTCAATAAATAAAACTAAAGACCCGAGAGACGTCGTGCAATCTTCTCATTAGTTGCCTTTGTCGTGGATTCTCTCCTCAACCCCAGTACCTGAAATATCCTAAAAATTGATCCAATTTTAAAGACTTCAGAAGAAAATGAAGGTATCATTTGACCTAAGAGGCTACTGGTCAGATTAGGTATTAATGTGAAGAATTTTCAGAATCCTAGTCAGTTGCCAAATTGCTAAATATTTTCACATTAACAGCAATGTAACCTGAAAGGTTTTTTTTTTTTTTTTTTAAATTCTCTAGGACAGAAATTGAACCTAGAAATAGACTAGGTTCACCCCTCACCTTGGTAGCTACAGACCTCCAGGAATATATCACAGCTTCGCAGGCCAAATTATGTTACTGATGCTAGGATAAAGGCCCTACTACAGCACTATATGAAGGCTCAGCTGTTTAGGTGTCAGAGACAAGTCCTCACATGAGAAATTTCAAGGAGTCAAAAGGAAAGGAACACAGGATCCCAGAGTCTGACAGAGTTTTATATCTATAGCCCTAGGTGATCAGAAGAAGACAGAGTTCTATTCATGAGTCCTTGATCATGAGGACACCAGAAAATTTGGAGAAGATAAGCAGAGAGTAGTCAAGGCAGAAAAATTAGAAGGCAAGAACTTTAACAGCAAAGTAGGGTTGGGAGTTCTTTGGTAATAACATCAATTTCACACACAAAATCTGAGCAGGGGTCTTTCTAGTTTTAGAGAGTTTTGTTGGGGCTGTGTGAGCCTAGAGGCATGTAATTGCTTGAGATTTTTGTATGTAGTTTTACTGCTTTGGACTAAAATATGGTACAGTGGCTTACAAGGTGGGAGGGAGACACCTTCATGGACTTGACCAGGAGGGGCAACAAGTCACCTGAGACAAACAGGAAGAGACAGAGTGGCTGATGTGCTTCCCTTTTCTCCACAATTTTCTGCCAGGTTTCCTAATATCCTTTTCAGATCTGCATCCTAACTGTTCACATGTCCCTTACTGTGACAGTCAGCTGGCTAGCGGGCACCTGACATATGTCTTAAGGATCAGAAATAAGCAATTTAGGAGTATGTGAAAAGTTATCTTGACTCACTTTTTTTCTGAGTCAAGAACACAAACAGTTCTAGAACTGTTTGCTACTATTTAGAAGTACTATTTAGCTACCTTACATGAAAAAATAAAGTAAAAGATGACCAAAAGCAAACAAATAAACAAACAATAACAACAAAAGAAGATGGAAAATTAGAAGGAATAAGAGTTGGTATTGAGTTGCTTTTACTTCACTGAGATAAGGATACAGTAAAAGGTCATTAAGTCCCTTACAGTTAGAAGATCAAAGGGACTCTAAATAAGGGCAGACAGATTTTGTCTTCTAGGCACAAGTTATCAAAACAAACAAGTTATATCTTAGAAGACAGAGAAGCAGAAAAGTAGAAGTAGGAAAAAAACAAAAGATGCAGAGACGATTTCAAATTGTTAGAAGAGATACTTAGATACTGCTTAAAACCAGAAAAGAAGATTAAAAATATCTTTAGAAAATAACTTGACCCCAGGGCTGGAGTTTTGACTCAGTGGTAGAGTGCTTGCCAAGCATATGTGAGGCACTGGGTTCGATTCTCAGTACCACATAAAAAATAAATAAAGGGCCACCAACAATTAATAAAATATTAAAAAGAAAATGACCCAAAGACTAAATCAAGGACATAAAGACAGTGGTTCTAAGGAATCAATATAAGCTAGATAAAGAACTCAGAAAGTAGTAAAGAAATGTTGCTGAGAGATAACAGCAGCGCCTGACAGGGAAAGCCATATAAATGCATGATAAGCTAACTTTCTCACATTTCCCAGTGAAGTGCTATGGTGGCACACTCCTACTGCATACATTTTGTACACATCTGAATTTGCCAAATTCACTTGACCTCTCCATTTCTACATCTGCAAAATGAGAGAGCTAATCTTTGAGGGTCATTTCAAGCTCTAATATTCTATGATTCTATAATTCCTCCAGATTCTCTCAAATTACATAATGTTTAAAATTTAACACTTGAACTAATTGTGGGTGATAAATCACAGAGGACAAAGGAGATCTTAAAACTATGAAACATGATCTTGGAAAAAGTATTTCATATTATCATTGGGCAATGACAATAAAGAGTGCCAGGCTAAGAACACAAACATGGCACTTTGGTATACTGAATATTTTAAAACAAAGGAAACAGAAAACTATAGAAGCAGGAAGATCACTCTCTGATATTCTCTCACTTTTCTACCATAAGTCCATAAAAAAAACCTGACCTATCTCCCCTGAAAGGATATAATAAGACTCTCAATACAGATGGGTCTGCCCTATAACCAGAAGAAAGGAATAAAAACACAGACACCAAGAAGAATCTGAACAAAAAGGTCTCACTAATCTCTCCCCAGTTTATCACCATTGTATCATACCCCATCACACTTCTACATAAGTGTCCACTTGCCATTAAACCTAAGCATAAAAATAAATACTTTTCCCTGTTTCTTTGTATCTTAATTTCTGAGGACTATTAGGTCACACAAAACTTATATTAAGTAAATGTGCTATGCTTTTCTCTTGATAATCATCTTTGTTATCAGGGTGTCAGTTGTAAACCTTGCAATGGGTGAAGAAAAGATATTACTCATTTTTGGACTTTATTAAACAGCCCTTCTTTGTAGGTATTTATCATGTTAAGTGAAATAAGCCAGACTCAGAAAGTTTATGGTTGAATATTTTCTCTGATATGTTTAAGCTAATCAAAAATAAAAGAGAAGGGGCTGGGGTTGTGGCTCAGCAGTAGAGCGCTCACCTAGCATGTGTGAGGAGCTGGGTTCAATCCTCAGCACCACATAAAAATGATTAATTAAAATAAAGGGGAAAAGAGAAGGGGGGATTCCATCAAAATAGAAGAAAGATCAGTGAATTAGATGAAAGGGATTGAGGGGGAGGAAAAGGGGATGGGATAAGGGAAGAACAGTGGAATAAATCTAACCTAACTTTCCTGTGTACATATATGAAAACACCACAGTCAATCTCACCGTTATGTATATCCACAAGATACTAACTAAAAACAAAAACAAAAACTAAAAGTAAACAGCAGAAAGATCAGTAGAGTAGAAGGTAGGGAATAGAGTCAGGGAAGAGGGGAAGGAAAGGAGGAATAATAGGGTCTGAACTAGAGTAAATATTCCACGCCCTTACAATTATATAAAAATGAATCCCAATGTTATATATAATTTTTAAAAAACAATAAAAGGGGGAAAGCTATTTAGTAAAGAAGAATAAAGAGAAAAGTCATGAACAAATCTCAAGGAAATGTGTTAGGAATTGTATAGCTATATTATATAATAGAGCGGTATAAAAGGAATAGGAAGTATACAAAATGTAATATTAAATAACTCATACTGAAATAACCATCTGAAAAAAAACAATCACTGATTTGACAATCACAAAGTAGTGAGTATCCAACTTTAGTCAAATACTAAGAAGTATGGCAACTGAAACACAGAAGGCTAAAGTGAACAAACATGCTTAAAACATGTCCTAAGAAAGCACAAATTCAAGGCCAAAGTCTTTTTTATAAGATAAGACACTGGAAAGCAATGAAAATAAAATACTCAATGAATGTTTGTTATATGACACATTTTCAGAATGAATCTCATAAAATAAATTAAAATTTAATCTTTTTTTTTTCCTAGTGATGCTAGGGACTGACTGAACCCAGCCAGGCCTCACGCATGGTAGACAAACACTCTACCACCAAAACATAATCCATTCAAAAACTCTTTCAAAAGTTTAGTCTAATAATTTCTAAGATCTTATTCAATTCTGAACTGTCATCTAAATACCACAGGACTCAACATTAGTCCTATACCATAACATTATATTACAAATAAAAACATCTCTATTAAGAATACCTGTTTTTCCCCAAGAGAAGGACACGGAGGGATCTTAAAGTAGAAAGCCCACTAATTTCTTCAATCTGGTTATCATATAAATCCAAGAATATTAACCTCTGTAAATTTGATATATTTTGGATCCGAGTTATAAAATTGTGCTGAAAGTTCAACAAACGAAGGTGTTCTTCTCCATCAATGATAGGGCAAACCGTTAGCTTTTGCCTAGGGAAAAAAAAAAATTTAAGTCAGTAAGATTTTGATTTAGTAGCCAGTCTCCTGTCAAGTATTAATATCTTTGCACTCCCATATTATGAGGAAAAAAGGTAAGCTGGACAACTACCAGCTCCCACATACTATATGTTTTATATTTAAGACACACCAATAAACATTGACAAGGTAATTATTAAAATTAAGTCTAAGCTCTCACCATATAAAAAACCTCCAATGTCAGTTATTTCACATGAAATTGACTTAACATCAGAAAACTTTCAAATGTCTTCTGTGATAGATGTTTAGACGGTAGAAAGAACCATGGCAAATTACCATAGAAATAAATGCCTTTGGCATCAATCTACTAAGTCATCAGAACAAGAACCACATGAAAGAGTTTCTTAGATTCATAGGCTTATAAGCTACAGGAAATTTTCACAAGAGCAAGAAATTCAGCCAACTACTGTTCACTTCAATGAAAAAAAAAATTAAGCTGAAATTTCTTACTAGTAAGGTAGTCCTTAGTGAACATTTCTTCAAAAACTTAAATGTTAAATTTAATTAACTCTAAATTTTGCCGAACATTTAGAGTGCTATAAGGGTAGGAAAACTTTCAATAATATTTGTCTTTAGTTGTATTTAAAACAGTAAGCCTCTTGTATGCACAAAGTTATAACATATCACATGTGAAGTAAATAAATACAAGGCCCTTCAAGAATTTTACCAATAAAATAATATGGGCAGATAGGAGGTACTGATGATTCTACTCTTAGAAGTCCAAAGAAGACTTCAAGGAAAATACAGCTTTGTATGTAGACAATTCTAGTGGGGAGGCTTTTCCACTTAATAAAAATCAAGTTAACATAAGCTTAAAATAAAAATGTATCAGACTGCTACAAGCACAAGTGAAAAATGGAAATGAACAGAATCATTCTCATATGAAAAAAATTGATACACAGAAAAAATCAGTGAATGTTAATGATTGACAAAGAAAATATTTTTAAAAAAAATAAGCTTAAGGAAATTAGTTTAAAATAGAAGAAAAGTGAAAATACTAAGTGATAGTTTAATCCCTTGAATGTGCAGATAATAGTTAGATTTTATATAATACATTAAATTATACTTCCACAGTTGGTCCTTCTGGCATATAAATTATAAATTAATAAATCACAAGTATTCTAATTTAAAATTTATCTTTGTGCACCAACTTAGCAAAAACTTAAATTATTTCCTTTTTCCTTTTTCTATTTTTCTCCATTTCTCAGTTACACTTACTGATACCCCACAACTTCTATTTCATCCAATTCTTGAATCAAATATTGCTGAGATAGGAAAAGTAAAAACCTCCTATCCTCTATAAACTGCCGAAACTTGAAATAAAATTGCTTGGTTCCAAACACAATGTCAGAGTCCCAACTCCAAAGCTCACCCCCTGTAACCCTGTCACACTCCACCAAAAGAAGCAAGAAAACAGACACAATAAGCAATGTCCCAATGCCCTTCAAGGGAGCTTTTTATTCCCATAAAACCCATGGGTTGCTACATCTCCTACCCATTACTGCACACATCATGCACTGGCATATTACACATGCTGGTAATGCACAAGTACTGAATTATGCTTTTCCTCCTGTTTTCTTCTTGGTGTTGACAGGCTGTCTTCCTGGTATTCCAGACCTGCCCTAACAGCCAGAACAGCCAGGGCCTCGCTCTTTCTTAGGGCTAGATTCTGTTATTGACCCCTTAGTCTCCTGGCTAAGAAAAAGCCAGGATATAAGGTGTTTTCAAGGAACAAGGAGGTGAGAGAAGGAGATTGGGCCTAATAAGTTCACATGAGGACCATAAGTCTTTTTTTTTCCTATTTAAAAACTTTCATCAATGTCATTGCTATGGTTTGGATAAGTGTCAAAGGCCTGACAGAGATCACTGCTGTTACCCACTGGTTCTCAAATAATCAATCCTGAGTTAGTTCCTTGCTGCTGGCCCAACTTTCTTGACTGCCCATTCTGGACTTGGCCAAACTATGCCTAAATTTATGACACCTTTATGATGCCAACATTTCACAACCAGTCTCTGAAGCAATGACTTTCCCAGATCCTAACTTTCTTGATAAGTAAGTCTCCACCTGATCAAAGTTTTCTTCTCCACCCCAGAAGATATGCTGCCAAGGATCCATCTTCACAATTGCCAAGTCACTCCAGCTACAACAGAAGCACTTAACTTGTTATGTCACAGTCTTACTGGTACCTATTAATATGAAGTAACATGAAGCTGCGATACTATTCTTGGGAAGGTTTTTAAAGACTAAGAGGAAAATTACCACAAAATACCTTAAGACATTAAAATGATATTCTGAAAGTTACAAACATTAGGTAGTATTAGTATCTCAAAATCCATTAATCTTCCAAAAATGCTTTAAGAGACCTGATTAAAAAACAACAGACCCTCTTTGACCCTCCAGAGAGCTTTTTTCCCTGACAACAAACAGGTGGTCCATTTGTGTCAGGTGTGGACTGCTAAATGAACAGAAACAGAGCTGGTTACTGTGCTGGTTATAGCACTTGGATAGGAGTTGGGATCTCATCTACCATTCTAATATGGATACCTTCTTAGCTATAAAGATGGATATCAAGACCTAAATATATTTATTCATTTATTAACTTTTTTATCAAAAGCCTATTTTGTACCAGGCTCTGTTCTAGGTGCCAGGGATACAGAACTGAATAAAAATCCTTGTGCTTATAGAGCTTACATTCTAGTAAGAGGAGACAGACAATAAACATAAGTAAATATTTAATGTCTTATTTAATGTGTTATAGAATGCTAAAAGAAAAATAAAGCAGAGAAGAGGGCTGAACAATGTCAGGGTGGAAGGGGTTGTACTTTTGGAGAAGGTGGCCAGAGAAGTCATCCCTAAAATGAGACATCTGAGTAAAGACCTGAAGGAGGTAAGGGAGTGAGCCTATAGATATAAAGAGAAAGACCCTTCCAGAAAAAGGGAACAGCAAGCACAAAAGCCCTCAGATATAAGGTGTTTTCAAGGAACAAGGAGGTGGGTGTGACTGCAGCAGAGTGAGAGAAGGAGCTTGGGCCCAATAAGTCCACATGAGGACCATAAGTCTTTTTTTTTTTCCTATTTAAAAACCCATTTTCATCAATGTCATTGTTATGGTTTGGATAAATGTCAAAGGCCTGTGTGTTAGTGGCTTGGTCCTGGTCCCCATCTTATGGCACTATTGGGAGGTGGTAGATCCTGTAGGAGATGGACCCTAGTAGGAGTTCTTAGGTCATCAAGGGCATGCCCTGAAGGGGATATTGAGACCCTGATCCCTTCCTGTTTCTCTCTTTTTCTTCTCACACTCCATGAGGTGAGTAGCTTGCTTTACCATGCACATACTCCATGATATACTGTGTCATCACAGGCCTAAAACCAATGGGACCAACTCACCATGGAATGAAACTTTCAAAACTATGAGCCAAAATAAACCTTTCTTCCTTTTAGGTTGACTATCTCAGGCATTTTGATATAGTAATGCAAAACTGACTAACATAACTATATTTTGGAATCACTATAGTACTCTTTTGGAGTATAGTCAAGTCCTTTTATATATAGATATAAAATTCCTCACCATACATCTGGCAGGATAAAAAAGTGGTTTAAAAAAAGGACTATATTTAGTAGGATAATGGGACAGCTGAGAAATATGAAGGAAGATTTTCACATCTTTCAAATCTTGTACCATGTCTATGTATTATCTAGAAAAAATAAATAGTAAATAAATAAATAAATAAATAGGTAGATAGATAAAATTGTCCTCACCTTTCTAGAGTCAATCTGTCTGAGTAAAGAATTTTCTCTTCAGAAGAACGGTGAAGAATAGGAAATGATGGCATTGATGAGCTCACCAAATTAATATGATCACCTATATGTAAATGATATACAAATTACTTGATTATGACAAACCTTTAAAATTTTGGAAATAAAGTTACCTTATATTTGGAGAACTTTGACACCTACAAACATCTTTTCTAGGAAGTTTCCATGGTTTTCCATATTTGAAATTAATTACTAAATTTGAGCTTGTTTCTTTCCTCCTCAAACCTAAACTACATGTTAGGTTTTTCCCTTGCCTTACAGATTGGTTGAAAATACAGAACTACTCTAGTGCTATCTTTATCCCTTTATAATTCTGAACCCTAGTAATAAATTTTAACTCACTAATAACTGAGATGATAGTCCCTCATTACCAGATACATTTGGGCCAGCACTATGACATCCCTGCCGAATTCTGGACTTTGAAGGTGTCTGAATGGAAGAATCTCCAAATGCTGATAAGGAGGTTGTGGCAGTTTTCATTTCCAGCCCACATAGTTCTGTCACGTTTGTTGTGGATGAGATGCATGATGATTTATAACGAAGCGAAGGACTTATTACTCTTCCATCTCCTTCAAAATATCAAAAAGTTTATCACAATGCTTCATAATGCAAGACTTTGCTATATAAAATACACAGAAAGTAGTTTTGGATCACAGATGTAACTTCACATCATCACTTTTTCTTTGTGTGTTCAGCTAATATTCATAGATATTATTTCAAAGATACCAAAATAGAAGTCAGTAAATCTAGTGCACTTGTAATTCAGGTCCATAGCAGATATGACACCCCCGTGAGGTTTATGGGTTCTTGGCCAATTATGTCCCTAACATTAAGCATCTTTTAATCTAGTAGATATATACATATAAAATTAATAAACACACAAAATGAAGAATAAAAATAATATATTTGCACATAAGTGTTTCTCACTTAATGAAGAGGGTTACAGACAGATTTTAAGGGAGGTTGATATTAAGAGATACTCAAAGAAGTAGAAGAATGTAGGAGGGTTAAGAAGAACTGATGAAAAGTTACAAAAATGCAGCAAGACTTAAGTGATGGGTCAAAGGTGACACTGTGACTACTAGAGGAAATTGACCATATTTTCCTCTATAAAGAAAAAAATCTGAAAGCAGCAATTGATGCGGAAGTGCTTGGAGGAAGCAATGAGCAATAAATAATAAAACTTGAGGTGACCACAGAATTCTACTTCTCAAGCTAATCAAAAGAGGAAAACCAAATCTAGGAACCTAAAGTTCTCTTTATATGATAACAACTTAAAATTAAGTTCCAACCAGATCATACTAAAAAGCTGTAAAGGAGCTGGGGCTGGGGCTCAGTGGTGGAGCGCTTGCCTAGCCCATATGAGGCACTGGGTTTGATCCTCAGCACCACATAAAAATAAATAAAATAAAGATATTATGTCCATCTACAACTAAAAAAAAAGCTGTAAAGCTTTTAACAAATACCATTGTATTTGCTAACTTCTTCAGATCTACAAGACATAAACTAAAATATCCCCCACCTAGCTTCTTGAACAAGATAATCAGCGCTCACATCTTGCTTTTTTTTTTTTTTGGATAGCATAAAATATCAAGATGATTAATAATGGTGTTCCAGAATATAAGCATTCAGAATTGATATCATGTTTACCAACAGGCTGATCTTCTGACATGATGACCTTCTGGTACAATACCTAAGCAAACATGATTCAGTAAAGTGGTTTGGAATAAAAAAAAAATCAGATGGCTAAAAATGAACAAAAAACTGTCTAAGAGTCAACTGCAGTACAAGATTGATTAAAGATAACCAGACAGACAGCAGAATACATCAGACACTAGAAAGGCAATATGTCAAGCAATGGAAGGGAAACTGATATGATACAGCAATTTGTATATGGGGTAAAAGGGGGAGTTCATAATCCACGTGAATCAAACTGTGTAATATGATGTATTAAGAACTATGTAATGTTATGAACGACCAATAAAAAAAAAAAGATAACCAGTCAGCTAAAGATGATAAAGGAAAAACTGAAGACAATAAACAACCTCAATTTCTCTTGTTAACATTAGAGTTGAGGTTTTTGAATTATTTTTTAAGCCTTCAAGCCAACCATGAACTTAAGAAGTAGAATAAAACTTTATAAGACTTGGAATATAGAGGCAAAAAATCAAATAATAAATTCATTTACACTCAGTGAATAACATAATTTTATCCTCATTCCTTTCAGCTACTATCATACACAAAATTCATAATCACTATTGGTGTGATGAGCTTACTATCAGCAAGAGACAAAACTGAGTCAGTAGAAAGGCCTGAAAATCCACACACAAAATCTTCTAGGGTTAGGCTGCCTTCTCTACTCAAGTATGAAATGATTTGCTGTGTGATGTTGTGGCTCATAGAATATCCTAAAAAAACTATAATCTCCCTAAACAAAGGACTGGGACTTATTCCTTGGGACTCCCCCATCTGAAATGGTTGTGAGTCCAGGCTGGAGCTTGCAATAAAGACTCTTGTGTGATTGCATCGGATTCGGCTCCTGGAGGTCTATTGGGGTCCCACGAACCTGGCATAACAGTACATGATGTGGAGTTTCACTGATTGTGTATTCATATATGAACATAGGAAAGTTATGTCCAACTCATTCTACTGTGATTCCTGTTCCCATTCTTTTTCCCTTCCCTTCATTCTCCTTTGCTCCACTGAACTTCTATTCTTCCCTCCCTCCCTATTGTGTGTTCCAAGAGAACAATCAGCCTTTGGTTTTTTGGAATTGGCTTACTTCACTTAGAATGATGTTCTCCAGCTCCATCTATTTACCTGCAAATGCCATAATTTAATTCTTTTTATGGCTGTATAATAGTCCATTGTGTATACATACCATATTTTCTTTATCCATTCATTTGTTGAAGGGCATCTAGGTTGGTTCCACAGCTTAGCTATTTCGAATTGAGCTGCCATAAATACTGATGTGGCTGCATCTCTGTAGTATGCTGATATTAAGTCCTTTGTATATACTGAGGAGTGGGATAATTGGGTCCAATGGTGGTTCCATTCCAAGTTTTCTGAGGAATCTCCATACTGCTTTCCAGAGTGGTTGCACCAATTTGCAGTCCCACCAGCAATTATAAGTGTACTTTTTTCCCCACATCCTCGCCAACATTTATTGTTGCTTGTATTCTTAATAATTGCCATTCTGACTGGAGTAAGATGAAATCTCAGTATATGTTTAATATGCATTTCTCTAATGGCTAGAGAAATTGAACATTTTTTTCATATATTTGTTGACTATTCATATTTCACCTTCTGTGAAGTGCCTATTCAATTCTTTTGCCCATTTATTGATCAGGTTTTTTTTATGTTAAGTTTTTTGAGTTTTTTATATATCCTGGAGTTTAATGCTCTATCTGAGGTACAAGTGGCAGAGATTTTCTTCCATCTGTTGGCCCTCTTCATATTCTTGATTGTTTTTTTTGCTATGAAGAAGGTTTTAAGTTTGATTCCATCCCATTTGTGGATTCTTGATTTTACTTTTTGCACTTTAGGAGTCTGGTTGAGGATCCTATTCGTTTTCTTTGTCTTAAAAAAATTTAATTGCTTTACAAATAATCTTGTGCTTAGTCTTAGCTTTTCTAATCTCATCCATCTTCTTATCCTCCCTGTTTTTCCAAAACTATTTTCACCATTGCCATTCTGATGATGTAAGATGGAATCTCTGTGTAGTTTTAAATCTCATTTCTCTAATTGCTGCTCATCAGGTGAACACCTATTCCCATCTCTGTTCTCATCCCTCTAGGGTTGGTCACAATGCAAAGCCTTCCAGGTATGCCCCAGATCTTAGATGAAATGCCGATCTTACAAATGTGTTTTGTCCCTAAGTTAGTTTCTAATTCAGCTTGGAATTTCAGTTCCATTTCCTAATGGAAGGGACACTGTAAATGTTTCTAGGCCAAAAAAACAGGAAAAAAGCATATGCAAGTCTTAAATTAATTGTAACACTTTGTACTTGTATAACAAGGACTTGGATTCTTCACTTTTCTAGCAAATGTCCAATGGATTAAAGACATCTCTGTCTCCAAAAAAAAAAAAAAAAAAAAAAAAAATCTTCGAAATGACTTGAGGACCAGAGAAATCTTCAGTTAAAACTTTTTCATTCATATACATACGTGTGTGTGTGTGTGTGTGTGTGTGTATGTAACCACATCACTATGCCACATCACTTGGTAAAATTTTACATTGAAATGTTTCCTCTGTTATTGTTTAATCATATATTACTATTTAACTTACCAAATACAGAGCCTTTGTTTTCCCAATTAAATTTTTAAGTACCTTAAGAAATGAACTTCATTTTACTTTACTTCTTCTTGGTAGCATCTAAATTCAGTAGGCAATCAGTAGCTAAATTGTTTTTCCAGTTTACTAAAACTTAATTGGAAATCTAGTGTGTGTTATTTCTTTTAAAAAGAAAATCAGAAATTCTTGCATTTTAATAGAAAGATGCTGAATTAATTCATTCATAAGTAGTATCTCAAACTGTTAAGAGGCATAATGGTCCACAATTGGTAAAAATATTCACTCTGTTGTATGTACTCTACATTCATGGGAGGATAGACACACAAGTGGGTGGTAGTCAGATGGGTGACTGAATGGATAGTATAGTATATTGCCATAAATGTGTACCACTTAGCCTTATCTTTCAGATTGTTTTAGTAGCCAAAGTCCTGACTGTATTTCCCAGTGACTTATTAGGATCTTAGCAATCAAGCAGTGTCTCTTTCCCTCCACACACATAGTTTTAAATTCTTAATTTATTGATTTTGAATAAAATATTTCAAGGAAAAGCCAAATTGGTTTATATTTCTCTACATAAATTTTTAATTTGTACTGTATGGGTCATTACTTACATATAACTGTTCACTTCTCAGGTTCACAAAAATCAATACATCCATATTATTTCCTCCTTAGCAGACACATGGTAATTCTTTATAACTAAATAAATTTATGGAGCCAGTCATCCACAAATCAGTATATCAACTCCCTACTATAACTCAAGAAAACTTAGGAAAGTATTTAAGTATGGTTCATGATTTACAGAAAAAATAATTAAAATACATTTATTAAAAATGTGAAGGAAATTCACAATGAAAGCATAAAAAAACCCTAACTGAGAATTTCTAGATGACATGCATATCTTTATGCCTAAAACAGTGCCAAACACATACTACAGACTCTATAAATAATAACTGAACTGAATCAAAGATGGCAAGAAAGATGCTTCCTGTATTACAGAACTATAATTAGGTTAGTACCAGGTTCAGTAATTGGCCAAGAAAAGAGCCTAGGACATATGTAAGAGAAAGGACAGTCCAGATTAGACAGATCCAAAAGGAAGGCCCAGGAGTTCCAAAGCAAAAAGAGAAAACTAATTCAAAATCGCCTTATGTTCATTCAGTAATGAGATAGAAAATCTAGGTGCCTCTACTGCTCAGCCCTCTCATACAAACTCCTAAGAGATAGAGGTAGTACTGTATGTAAGAATTTTGAATTGTCTAACAAAGGCACATCATAGTAGCTAACAACCAATCATGACTCAAATATGCTAAAAAGATTTTTTCCTTAATTTAAAAATACATTTCAGAAATATAACCAGATTATATTAGGCAGTACTCATTGAAGGGTGGTTCACAAACCATCTCTATTAGAATCATTTAAGGCATCATTAAAATGCACATTTCAAAATTCTGTCCAAGACCTACTAAATCAGAATGGGGAAGATGAAAGGGGAGCACTAAGAATCTGCATTTTTAACAAGATCCCAAATGGTATACACTGAAGTTGAAGGCCTTTGATAGAAAATACTCATGATTGTAAATAATAGTAAAGAGATTATTTCTTTTTCACTCTTCTCTTTCCATTTTGCACTATTTCCTTATTTCCCAAATATTTGTGTTCTGACATTCTTAGTCTCCCTAATTACCCAGTTTTTCTGTTCTACTATAATATTTGGGACATTCTCCATTCTCTATCGTAGCCTACTCTCAAACTAAAATAACATTTTTTTCTGTATTGAAAATAATGTATTGTGCTACATATATCAAACCAATTCTGATTTAAACAAATACCAAACCAATTTGATAACTAATGAAACTTCCTTCTTTCCTTCCTTCGAAACTTTCCTTCCTTCCTTCCTTCCTTCCTTCCTTCCTTCCTTCCTTCCTCCCTTCCTTCCTTCCTTCCTTCCAATTGAACTCAAGGCCTCACTCATGCTAGGCAAGTGCTCTACCACTGATCAATATCCCCATCCCAACCATTTCATTTTTAACTGAAGTTTATTTCTATCTAGAAATTCAACATTATTAAACAATTAATATTATCCCAAAAAGATGAACTATATCTGATTTCTACTCAACTGACAATACCTTGCCTACTTGAGTAGTTTCTTTCAAGGTCATGCTGTAAGAGTCTTCCAGGAAATGATGATGTTTCTCTATTAATCTTGAATTCAACCTGAAAAACATTATTTAAGGAAAAATTTCTGGATAAAAAAAATTAATAACATGCTACAACACAGATGAACCTTGAAAACATCATGCTGAGTGAAAGAAAGCCAAACACAAAGCCACATATGATTGTATGATTCCATTTATATGAAATACCTACAAAAGGTAAATCCATAGGAATAGAAAGCATATTTGTTGCTTCTATGGATTTGAAATAGCTGGTGAATAAAGAACAACTGCTTAATGTACATCAGATTCCATCTGGAGTGATGAAAAAGTTCTGGAACTAGATAGAAATGATGGTTGAACCACACTGTGAATATACTTACTGCCACTCAGTTGTACACTTCAGAATGTTTTAAATTGGAAACTTAATGTTATATGTATTCTACCACACATAAAATTAGAGTCATTTCATGAGATCAGAGGAAAGCAAATTCCAGTTTGAGGCACTTCCAATGTCTTTACATTATCACCAGAAATACAATGATTAAAAGAATCATTTGTTCAATTAAAAAAAAAGAAAAACACACACTAAAAATAAAAATTAAATGATGTTTAAAAATCACTTTGCTTATATCATAACATAATAAAATTGTATATTTAAACCTCAGAATGGTTTTCACTAAATTAATTTTAAATAATTATCTGGTAGAAGAACTGAGAAAAACAAAACCAAAACAACCTTGTTGATTAGACACCAAAAACCCTTAAATATGTATCTTAAAAGAATTGTGATGTTTCTCATTCATACATAATATAAACATTATATTATCATTTGCATTATGTCCTAAAGAATTATATGAGCTAATGGTATTTTCCCATAACATGTATCCACACGAGAGTAAGGGAATGGTTTGGAAAGGACCTGGATGAAACACAAAATTCCTAGAAACACTACAGTGGTAGAATTAAGAAAGCTTTGGAGGGAATTCATTATGTCCCATTATAATAATGAAAAGAAGTTAAGGGGTGTTTATTAGAGATAATCAAATGGTTTATCTTCCAAGTGTCCAACCATTTTCACATATATACATAATATGTTCAACTACTACCTTCTTGAATAATGGTCCTTCCACCCACCCTTCTCAAACTCACCCCATTCATTACCCTCTTCATCTTGTTATTTGTAAACTGTGCCCTTTAAAATTTTTCCAATGACATCAATTTATCAACCTGAATTGTGATGGTCAAAGGTCTCCAATTTGGTTAAAGGAAACATGATGCAGCATCTTGAAAACAGTGGTTTGGGAGGTAGGTAAGTATTTTTGAGTGCTAGGTAAGACAGGAGGGGTAGACAAACATAATTACCTCAAAATCTTAGAAATCAAATAAAAAGCCAGAAATTCTGGAAAGGACAGAGGTATCATGGGCAAATAGTATGGCAAAAAAAAAAAAGAATCTCATTTTCACAACAGTCTGAAAACATTCTAAGTAATATTAAGCCTAACATATTTCCAGTTAACCTAGTTTTTCTTTCTTGTTTTAAAAAGGAATGCGGATACCCTCCCAAATTACCATATTTTAACCAGTGTAAGATGTCATCAGTAATAAAACATATCCTTATTTCATCCACTGTTAAAAAAATTCTCAATTAAACTGACCTGATACCAATTTTTAATTGCTTTTATTTTTTAAATACATGATTGTGGAATGCATCACAATTCTTATTACACATATAGAACACAATTTTTCATATCTCTGTATATAAAGCATGTTCACACCAATTCATGCCTTCATATATGTACTTTGGATAATGATGTCCATCACATTCCACCATCATTGCTAACCCTCTGCCCCCTCCCTTCCCCTGATACCAATTTTAAGAAGGATCTTCATTTCAGAAATATTTAAGTGTCAAAAAACTTACCTCATGTAATCAATGAAATGACATTAAGTTTTTAAAATAGGACAAATTTTGGTTTTATGCAGGCAGAAAAAAAAAACTTTACATTAGAGACTAAAGCAAATATACTTAAAGTTTCCAGTTAAGAATATACTCTTGGGGCTGGGATTATGGCTTAGTGGTAGAGCACTTGCCTGGCATGTGTGAGGCACTGGGTTCGATCCTCAGCACCACATAAAAATAATAAAATAAAGGTATTGTGTCCATCTACAACTAAAAAAATATATATACTCTTTAAATCACAGTACTATTGGTATCGAATATAAAATGATTTATCTTCAATTGAAATATTAATATGCTTAAATCTTACTTTGTTTTTTTCAGGAAGCGATGATGTTTGAATAACCAGATGAAGCCCACAGTTCACCTGAAATATAAAAATTAAACCATAAAATTTGCTCTTAAATTATGTACATACACACACACTCTCCCCAAAATGGGATAAAGACTCTACCAAAAAAAAAAAATAGAATAGAATGCTCCATTTTTGTTTGTTTCGGGTAAATGATAATTTTCTGAGGATTTGCTGAAATCAATAAAATCACATATAAGAATTAAAAGGTCTCGCTGATTTGTTCAAAATGTCGGCACCAATTTAACCCTCCACTGAGGTATCCTGGGCTTTCGAGAGTTATCATTTCAGGTCTAAATTAATAATAAATGGGGCAGGTGAAGGAGATAGACGTACCTAAGAATAGATTCTTTTATCAATTTAAAAAGAAAAGAAATTGACTAATAAAAGGAATTTAAATGAACCCGCATCTTACACTGCAGACCAGCTCCACCTTCTGGGGAGCCCAGATCCTGGACCAGACTTTGAACATTCATCATACAACATTATACACTCTCCAGGCGCCTGGGTCCAGCCCACGAACCTCAACCTCGGTCAGACAATAGCTTGAGTAGACCTAGCGGTCCTGGTACCAATAACACAGCCCATCACCTAGGACAAAGACGCCAGTCAGAAAGGACAATACCAATGGGAAGAAAGACCAAATAGGAAGGCCCAACCTACGTTGTTTGCAGTCCGGCCAGAAGCAGAGCGGTATTTCCCGGGAATCATGGCAGGAGACAGTTCAGGATGTTAGATCTGCCTTCTAGGTGACGCTACAGCAGAGATTCAGAGAGACCACAAGAGGTCATCTCCCAGGCAACCCGCTCAGGGGTTACCATAGAAACTACCATTTCCGGTCTGGTCCCCTCCCAAATCGCCTGACCGAAACCGTCGTTATAACATCTGGTTGTATTTGTAGGGGTCCGGTGCGTCAGCACTTCCTGGTTCTGTTTTCCTTGGCTTCGTAAAAACGGAGAGAGTACTGGGAAGAGGATTAGATGGGGAAAGGCTGGACACTTCGGTGGCTATGACAACCACCACTTCCGGTCCGTTGCTCTTTAGGGCCCACCTCAACACCGCCCGCGCGAAATTTGTATCCCTCTGCCTGTCTACCTGCTGGCGGGGAAGCATTGCGGGAAGGAGAAAGAAAAGGAGAAGGAGGGAGATATCAAAGACCTTCGCATTTGGAGCCCAGTTCCGCACTTCGGTTGACCCGAGGCAGCGAAGAGAACTGCCGGACCCAGAGTCTACAAGTGACAGGGAGCCCGCCGCGCTGAGGCCCCAGCGAAAAGCGTGTTCGAATCGGGAGGGCGCCGACCCCGGCTACCCTGCACCAGGGACGACCAACAAGCCGGCCCACTTTGGGGCCGCCCACTGCGGCAACACCACCAAGTCTGGGAAGTCCTTGTTCAGCTTCCCCAGAGACACGGCCGTACGACTAGGT
Organism: Urocitellus parryii; assembly: GCF_045843805.1. Taxonomy (NCBI): domain Eukaryota; kingdom Metazoa; phylum Chordata; class Mammalia; order Rodentia; family Sciuridae; genus Urocitellus; species Urocitellus parryii. Next base: position 114,547,060 of record NC_135536.1, on the reverse strand, counting down.
GGGATCCCTTCGTGCGCGGCTGCCAATGAAGGCTGGGGCCAATGACTCCTCCATCAACTGCCCCCGCCTGTTTTGATGTCTCAGGTTATCCAGAAGAAACTGCGCTTCTCCTAGCGCAAAAGGCTGGTGGCAGGCGCTGTGCCCACCTTGCACCAGGTGCCCTTGCCACTACCCCAGGGGGAGAAAGCGGGAGGAGAGCTGCAGGCAGCCAGGCGTCCTGAGGCTGCTCGGAACCAGCCTCCTGAAAGCGCCAGGGAGAAGTAAAGGGAATCCTCAGAGTCCAGCCAGGATCGTGGAAGGATCCCCGGACTGTGGCTAGGCCTCTCCACTTGGTATCACTTTGGGAAGGGCACCTCACCTCACAGGTTTCTGTGCTGTCATCTTTAAAATAAGGAGCATGCCTTAGAGGTGATTCCCAAAGTCCCATTTAGCTTTCACACTTTAATTTCTACCTGCCTCTCCTCCAAAACACACACACAAGCCCTGTCCTTCAGGGTGTAGGATGGCCTTCACGCATTGCTCCAGAGTTTTAAAATAGAAAGGGTTTAATTTGAGCAAATCTCTCAAGTATTGAGATGCTTTAAACTGTAATATATTACATAAATGTGAAGAACTTCAATTACATATATTAAAAATGATGGAGGAAGGATGCTGATGGGCTACTGTTTGAAGATAAGGATTGCTGATAGACAGTCCCTTCCCACCCTGCTTTTTTTACTGAGACTGGCTGCCTTAATTGTAAATGTACCTGATGAGCTGAATTTCCCCATCTTGCCTCCTTTCTGCCTGCTTTTCTAATCCTTACTAACATTGATTACACTTAATTAGATTAAATTATGGCTCATAATTAGATATAAAATGTATTCATTTCTAGATATGGACAAATTTTCCCAAGAAGTCAAGTGACCTGTAACATATTTTGGCTTGAAATATTTGTGAAATTTTAGAGCCAAAGGAAACTTTAGTGCTTATCTAGTCCAAATGCACAATTTTATGCATGAGGAAGTTCAACCAGAAGGTCATGGGCCTATAATCCTTACTCTAGGTCCAATTTGCCAGACAAACTCTTTGTACAAAAAGAAGCTGATTCCAACATTGGAACAGGTGTTTACAACCCTTAAGTGATATTCTGCAATTTTTTAGATGATGAACAAAATTATTAACACAATTTGATGTCCCTACATCCTTTTTGCCCTGGGTGTGGTACACCATTCCTGTTCAAATCCACTATCTTTGAATATCCTTGTTGTTCATTTATAAATGTAGTGCTGACCTCTTCATTTTGGGGACATACTGTATTCCTTCCTACCAAGAAAACTTTTTTGCTTAACTGTTCCTGTAATGCCCTGAAATTATGCCTCTCCACTCCCCATCATCTCCCATTAAGTTCTTCTTTAGAAATAAGCTCAAACATCTTTCCCATTAATTATATGATTGCTTAGTTATATGTTACCACTCACATATTCTATATACTTCAGTAGCACAGATCACAATTGTCATGAAATAGATGTGTAATTTATTTATTAGTCTCACATTAGAATGTATGCTCCATGAGAGCAGCGTTCGTATCTAATTTATTTACCATTGTATTGCCTATGCCTTGAACACTATGCAATTTCAAGGAATTCAAAAAATATCTGTGGTGTGATTACACCACAAAGCAACCCTTGGAAAATACAAAAAAAGAAAAAGAAAAGAAAAGGAGAGAGAGAGAGAAGAAATACTACCCTGAATCTATCAGACCATAATGGAATGAAAGTAGAAATAAACAATAAAATTAAAAATAGAAGCTACTCCAACACCTGGAGACTAAATGACAAGCTATTGAATGATGAATGGATAGCAGAAGAAATCAGGGAAGAAATAAAAAAAATACTTAGAAGTAAATGAGAACACTGATACAACATGCCAAAATCTCTGAAACACCATGAAGGCAGAAAGTTCATTGCATTGAGCTCATTCATTAAAGGAATAAAAAGTCAACAAATAAATGACCTACCATTACATCTCAAAGCTCTAGAAAAAGAAGAACAAATTAAAATTAGAGTGAAATCAGTGAAATTGAAACAAAAGAAACAATTCAAAAAATTGATAAAACAAAAAGCTGGTTCTTTTAAAAAATTTTTTAAATGATAAACCCTTAGCTACACTAACAAAGAGAAAGAGAGAACACTCAAATTACTAAAATTTGTGATGAAAAAGAAAATATCATGACAGACATGACTGAAATACAGAAGACAAAAACTATTTTGAAAATTAATACTCAAATAAAATAGAAAATCTTGAAGTCACCAAAAAGACATATGAACTACCCAAACTGAATCAGGAGGACATGCATAATTTAAATGGATCAATTTCAAGCAAGGAAATAGAAGATGCCATCAAAAACCCACCTACCGGGAGGGGAGGGGAGGGGAGGGGAGGGGGGATAGTAGACAATAGGACAGACAGCAGAATACATCAGACACTAGAAAGGCAATATGTCAATCAATGGAAGGGTAACTGATGTGATACAGCAATTTGTATATGGGGTAAAAGCGGGAGTTCATAATCCACTTGAATCAAACTGTGTAATATGATGTATTAAGAACTATGTAATGTTATGAACGACCAATAAAAAAAAAAAAGTTTTAATATGAAAAAAAAAAAAACCCACCTACCAAGAAAAGCCCAGGACCAGACAGAATCTCCACCGAGTTCTACAAGACCTTCAAAGAAAAATTAAAAGCAATACTCCTCAAATTATTCAATGAAATAGAAAAAACAAAAACTTTCCAAATTCATTCTATGAGGCTAGTATCACTCTGATACCAAAACCAGACAAAGACACATCAAGGAAAGAAAACTTTAGATCAATATCCCTGATGAACATAGATGCAAAAATTCTCAATAAAATTCTGGCAAATCACATACTAAAACATATTTAAAAGATAGTGTCCACAATCAAGTGGGGTTCATCTCAGGGATGCAAGGTTGGCTCAACATATAGAAATCAATAAACGTTATTCATCACATCAATAGACTTAAAGACAAGAATCCTATGATCATCTCAATAGATGCAGAAAAAGCACCTCTTTGTGTTCAAAATACTAGAAAAACTAGGGGTAATAGCAACATACCTCAACATTGTAAAAGCTATCTATGTAAACCTCAAGGCCAACATCATTCTAAGTGGAGAAAAATTGAAAACATTCCCCCTAAAAACTGGAACAAGACAGGGATGTTCCTTGAATTTTGAAAGAACCTATTGCCTTAATTCAGACCTTAATTGATATTACAGGCCCATTCATCTCCAATTTTATGGTTATGAGTCTACTTCATTTCTTCATGTTAAAGCTTTGGCAGCCATATGAGCACTTAAAAAAATATTCCCTTGGATTTTTTTTCTCTCATCAATTAGAAATTTATAGTTGGTTTGTTGATTCACATGATTTTATAATGTATTGTGTAATGTTCTACTGCCCTACAGTAAAATAAAATATTGACATGATTTTAAATGATATGTTCATGTTTTGCATAGATGTGTTTTAACTATTTTGTTCCCAGATGAGTTTAATAGGGAGAAAAAGTTAGGTTTGCCTAAATATTCTCATATTATTCTTCATTTATTTATTTACTTAACAAGTACGTATTAAACATATATTCAACACTAGATGACTATTCTAGACACTTATAATACATTGATGAACAAGACAGAAAAAGATTCTGCCCTCTTGGAACTTTCCTTTAAGTGGGAGAGCCAGATAGTAAACAAACAAAACAACAATAACAACAACAACAAAAAACAGATGAATAATTTCACATAGTGTTTAGTCTTTGAAGACAATAAAGTAGATTATGATGCTAGGGTATAATTGCACAGGGGGAGAGGGTTTGTTGAGAAGCTCTTTTAGGTATGATAATATATGGTAAGAGACCATGTATGATTAGAGGCCTGAATGACCAGAAGGAGCAACCACACAATGATCTAAGGGAAGAGCATTCCAGGTGATAGGAACAGCTGCTGCTCTGCTGTGTTTGAGGAACACCAAGAATGCTAGGGTGGCTGGAGATGATGAACTAGGCAGAGAATGGTAAGAGATGAGATTGCAGTGGTATGTGAGAGCAGTCCACATTAAGTATTAAAAATCCAAGTTGGTCAGCTTTTCAAGATCATGGTGACAAATAGCTGAGTAAATCAACTTGGAAGAAGAAAAATTCATTTTGGCTTTCGGTTTTCAGAGGTTTCAGTCTTGGTGGGCTGGGTCCAAGACAGAAACTCATAGCAGAAAGACAAGGCTGAGGAAAGTTGCTCAGCTCATGGAAGCCAGGAAACACATGGGAGGCAGGCAGGGCCCACCCCTACAGACCTACTGCTTCAACCATGCTCCACTGCCTGCAGTTCCCACCATCTCTCAACAGTCCATTCCGTTATCAATAGATTAGGACATTGATAAGGTCAGAGCCCTCATGATTCAGTCACTTCCTGAAAGTCCCACCTCTGAATATTGCTGCATTAGGGACAAGGGCTTCAACCCACAAGCCTTTGGAGGACACTTCAGGTCCAAATCATAACAAGGCTACAATAAAAAATTTTTATTTTATTACAGGCTTAAATTTGTGTGTGCTTATGATTGATTTAATTATCTTCCAGTGTTTTTTCTTATGCTTAAGAAACCTAATTGGATGCGATGAAAAACATTGGGTTTTAAGTATGAAAAGAGACATGTCAAGAATATGTGGATGTAAGGTTCATTCATCCAAAAATATTCTTCCTTGGGGCTAGGGTTATACATATCTCAGTGGTATAGTGCGTGCCTAGCGTGTGTGAGACACTTGGTTCAATTCTCAGCACGACACATAAGCAAATTAAAAAACAAAGGTCCATCACAACTAAAAAAATATTTAAATAAAAAAATATTCTTCCATGAGAATTCTAGAAAATGGAAATTTTACTGGCCTAAGGCATCAGAGGTAAGAATTCAGATCTACCTAAATGAAAACTGATGGGACAAGTCATGGAAGAGGAAGCCAGAAGGGAAGAGTCCCAACATCTGCTTGTAAATTCCACTTAAATCTCTGACTAATCACTGAACTACACATGTGTTGTGACCTTGGGGACTCAACATAAAGCAACAGGTGGAAGCCTCAGGTTAACTGTTACCCATCACAGTGAGAACAGAGCTTGGAGTTTGTGTCCAGCAAAGGTAATTGGCTATTAAGAAAAAAACTCAATGGCTCTGGAGGAAAATAATGACATAATACCAATAAAAATGTCCAATTGAAAATTACAAATTATTATTTAGGTGGATAAATTGGAAAGTATGATGTATTAATCAAGTCAAAATAAAATCAATAGAAACCAAACACATCCAAAACTCCAAGATGATCAAAACTGGCCTATAAGAATTTTAAAGCAGCTATTATAAAGTGTTCAAGAAAAAAATACAGTACTATTGAGTGAAGAGATGAGGGAATCTCAACAGAGAAATGGAAACTATAAAGAAATTCTAGAAAGAAAAAAACAACAAGCTGTTGAAACTTGCACAGGAAGAAACAAAGTCTGAATAGCCCTATATCCATCAAAGAAATTGAATTTGTACTTATGATCTTTTCCACAAAGAAAAATATCTAGGCCCAGGTGACTTCACTTATAAATTCTTTCATATAAGAAATAATACCAATAATATCCAGCTTTTCCAAGAGAAAGGGACTAGGGAATACTTTCTACCTCAACAGCTCAGTGTTGTCCTATTAGTGAAACTCAGCAATGATGTTGCAAGAAAGGCAATTAGAAACCAATATTTCTTGTGTACATAGATGTGAGAGTTCTTAACAAACTGTTGGCAAGCATATCCTCAATATATTATAAGTATAATACATGATATCTGAGTTTAGCTTAGCAATACAAGGTTGGTTTCACATCCAAAAATCAATCAATATAATTCACCACATTGAAAGAATAACAGAAAAATCATCTCATCTCATTAGATTTAGAAAGATTTTTTTTAAAGAAGGTTTATTGCTTTGCTAGCAAAAGAGAAACACAGGGGACTCCTGTCCCAGAGGCTGTCCCATCAGCAGAAACAGAGTGCTTTTAAAGAGGCAATTCAAAGGATACATTCCACATGTTCTCTGTTGGAGTTGTAATTCAATCATTAATTTAGGAGATAGTCATTTCTGAGTTCCTCTGGTACCATCCCCAAAGTCTGGATTACTTCATTCCTATGGTGGGTGTGTACTCAAGGACAGATAACTCTGTTTAGGATGGGGAAGAAAGGTAATATTATTTCCCTTGAGATTAGGGAGGAAGATAGATTAGGGAGGAGCAAGAAAGAGGAAGAGAAAGAAACATGTCTGTTTTACAAATCAGTTGCAGTGGCAGAGCAGCAAGCAAGGGCTATATAGGAAGTATAAGGTGAACCACTGTTACATTTCCCCAATGTGAATTTCTACATTCCATTTCTATGGAAAAATGGGTGATAATATCTCCAAGATGTTTCCTGATGAAAGAGTGTGAAGTTGGGGGAAGTAACCCAAAGTCCTTGTTCTTTTTTTTTAATATTTATTTTTTAATTGTAGTTGGACACAATATCTTTAATTTATTTATTTTTATGTGGTGCTAAGGATCAAACCCAGGGCCTTGCACATGCTAGGCGAGTGCTCTACCACTGAGCCACAACCCCAGCCCAAGTCCTTGTTCTTTATCAGGTGGAGCGTGGACAGTTAAGGGTAGTCAGCATCAGAGCAGTCCAGAGGTCCACAGTAGCAGATGGCAGGTGTTTGGACATAAAAATAGGACAGGGGTCATGCTAAGACAACAATTAACAAGACAGCAAAGCATTTTTTTTGTAAGCAATTAGTATTTCAGCCAGTCTCTAAAAACCATGAAGACAGTAACTCATAATCAAATCAGTGAAAAACAGATTGAGTTTATAATTGTAGGAGGTTAGGAAAATATGTAGGACTATGAGATCAGGCTCAGATTAACTCAGGACAAGCTTGCAACTCTAGAATCCTTTGTAATCGTTATTATTAGGTACTCCCACACAAGAACCCTTCCTGTAAAGTCTCCAGCTTTACTTACTTTTGGTAGGGCTGACACAAAAGTATATCTTAAATTACATTATAAAAACATTGTTGAGAGTGATGGAATATTTCGTATCCTGATGTGATGAAGGCTATGTCATTATATCCATTGCAGTTGTATATAGATTATACTCTATAAATTTGACTGAAAGAAAAGGCAATACATTCCGATTACCAAATGGCTAGTTCAAGCAAAAAATTTTGCAGCTTTTCAGGGAAGGTTTTATAAAATAGGTAAAATGGGAGTGGCCTTTTAAGAAGAGACAAGATTAGATATGTTTTGTAAACAAACAAACAAACAAGAACAAAAGAGGGACTGGGAGAAAAAGAAAAGTCCACCCAAGCATGAATTCATAAAAGTCTAAGGATGAGTGACTTAGAAGGATAATCATGTCATTAGACTGACTGCAGATTTCTAGGGGAGCTCTGGGAGATTGAGATGTTGGGACAGAATACTACCAGAATAAGCAGATTGGTCTTAAACATCTGGGTACTGAATGAGCTACTGAGATTTATTAGTAGAAAATATGTTGGGAAAATGAATCTGGAGCATGCATAGGAAGATTGGAAAGAGGGGATTTGTTAGGGTTAAGATGACATATTTTTACAACAGTCTTGATTTGGAAAGATAAAGATTAACTTAGAATAAGGAAAGGCAAGAAATGGAAGAAATATTGAGAAGGGAGAATTTGCTGGGCATAACAATTAATTTAGACACGAGATTTGTGAATGAGAGTTTTCAAGCCTAGATAGCAAAAAAAAAAAAAAAAAAAGGCACTACCATAATAGATATAAGAAGGAGCTGGTTTGGAGAGAAAGGTGCTGATTTCAATTTTAGAAATAAGTTTTCTGAGAAACCTACCCTGATCCTACTTTTACCTTCTCCTCAGACTGGATAAAATGTCGTTGCACACTACCAAAGCATATAACGCTTAATCTAGCATGACATCTACTCTTTTGCATTATAAATAACTGATGTACAGGCATTCTGATTTACTGATCACCCACGAAACTCTATACAACTTGGAGGTCAGACCTATCTTTCACTAGTATTCCCATGTACCAAGCACCATTCAAAGGGCCTATGTTCTTGGCACAGAGTAAGTGCTTAGAAACATTTGCTAAATGAGTATTGAAAATTGAGTCTGAGAGGATAATGGAACAGGAAAGCATACATGTTTTTTAGGCAATGAGAAAGGTGGAGATGTGGTCTGAGGAAGCGCTTATATAAGAGTGATAGTTGAAGTCATATTATAAGATCCCTAAAAGAAAACCTCCTGTGACACACAATGTCTTCATTACAACCTGGAAAAAAATGTTCCACAATGAGAAACAGGAGAGGCCAATGAAATGCATATAAGCCTGTATTACCCATTAACCAGATTTACAACTTATAAATATTTAGGAGTTAGCTCTGCAGATAATAGGACAAAAACAAATAAACTCTGACTAACATTTGACATTAACAACTGCCTTTCCTGTACCAAGAACAAAGAATCCGTGAAATTTAGCATATGGGAAGAAAAAATATCTGGGGAAATTGCAAAACAGTTTGGATGCATCTTTTCATCTGCTCCCTTTACCCTGGTTGTATGAAAGTTTGAATCTTCATCACTTATCAGCTTTCTGTGCTTTGAAAGTTATTTCCTCTCTCTGGGCCCAGGTCTACTCATTTGAAAAATTGACTTTAGTACTTAGATCATATTTTTGTTAAAAGGATTAAATGAGTTACAATATGCAAACCTCTTGAAACGTGGTAAATATTCTATACCTTTTAGCTATAAATAGGATAAAATATAATGGTAAGAGTGTCACCACGTCATAGAAAAGGAGTTCAAGATGTGTCAGGTAGAGCTCATGCCTTTCATCTGCAGATGAAGAAACTGAAGATCAGAGAGGTGATTTGATGTAATCCCCACCTGTAACTGTCTCCGCAATCCTGTCTTCCCATTTCGGACAAACCCAAGCAGAGATTTATTAGGGAAGCAAGCAATACACATTCAAGGGAGAATGTGAGTTATCTTGGAGAGTGAGGCATGCCTTTTGGGGGTCTCTTAAAAGAAACTTTGTGAGGGGAGGGCACGAGAAGGTGTGATGACATCAGTCTGATGATGACAGGATGGGTGATGATTGTCTGACTGGGCTCAGGATCTTTGATGTTGTCTCCATTATCTGATCAATACATAACATTTGGAATGTACTCCATATTATAGGTTTCTCAAAGTATCATATCATATTCTAAAAGTATATTGCACAGAACAATTTTCAGAAGTGAATAAATTTCCAGTAATTTTAAAATTATGAGTGAATATTTGTAGATTTCCCAGAAATTTGGGAGTGATAGACCTGGAAGAAACATTGGCTTGGGAACAAAAGATATGAGGAACTTTGCACAAGCCTTTTAGATTAAATATATGCTCTCACTTTCCTTCCTTTTATATCCTTTTTACCGTTTTGTTTTTTTTTTTTCTTTGTTCTGGCTCAAGAGGACAGACTTTGTAGCCGGCTACCTGGGCGTCACTTCTGCTCTGCCGCTTACTGGAAAGCTTCTTTTATCTTCCTGTGCCTTGTTTTCTCATCTGTAAAGTAAGGGTGTTTGTTTGTACCTAACATGGGTTTGCTGTGGGAATCAAATGTGTGTGGACCACTTGGGATACTGTCTGACATATAGCATACTAACACACACAAAGCATTAATTATAATCACCATCAACCCCTTATCTGTTCGATGGTGTTCTGAAGCCTGCTTTAATGATGACTATTCTCTTTGGTCATGTCTCCATTTAGCCAAACATTGCTAAATTCACAGAGACACTAGATGGGGTTGCTGAGCAAAAGTGCCTAAGAACTGCTAGGCAGCCTACTCAGAATTTCAGAACTTTAGGGATGAGCTAGCCCATGCCTTTCATCTGCAGATGGAGAAACTGAAGATCAGAGGGGTGATTTGATGTAATCCCTGCTTGTAACTGTGTCCGCAATCCTGTTGTCCTGTGTCCTGTGTCTGCAATCCCATTTCTGACACACTTATAATGCTGTTCTTCGGAAAAGATTGAATAATAAAGCTGGGAGTGTCTGGGCAGTCTACTTAGTGAATTTCTCTAGAATTATGTGATTAAACCCAGTGATCTTGTAAACACCTCAAGGTCAGGAGCAAAATACAGTTATTCACTGCCTGCTCTGTCTTCCATGCTTGGCATTCTGTAGATGTTCAGTGAAGATTTGTGGAGTGAAGAATGCTAGGGATCCATCAGGCTTTTAAAGCTCTAGAGATTATAAATCTTTTCAGTGCTCTCAGAAGGAGGATTCTTCCTGACATAGACTCATTCCCTTCATGTATACGTTAATCCTTTTCTTTTCTTTTTTCTTGCTTTCCTGAAGATGCTAGAATTGAAAGGAACTTTGGGGAAATCATTCAGTCAAAAATACCTTGTTTTGTCAATGAGAAAATTAAGTGAAGTGGTTTGTCTGTACTGGCAATATTTAGTGGCAAAGATGAGAATAGAATCTTCCCTAGCTCATCACCTTTAACAAAACTTTTTTTTTTTTTAAACTGCTTCAAGAAATTGTCAGGTTCTTTCCACCTTCCCTTTAAATGAGCCTTAACCTTACCTCCTGGGCATATTCTACAGCTTCCTGTAAATTTTATGGATGCTCTCAGGGAGCTGCTGACCTTTCACATCCTCTTTTTCCCTGATCCTAGCTCAAATGACACACCTATCCTATCACATCCTACCCACACACCTGCCCTTCCACTTCCTGGGTCTTAACTCCTGGCCTTGAGAAGAAAAAAATGATCTTCTACTATTCCAACGAAATTGTCTGTCCCCGTTACTTTTAGAACAGAGGATCCCAGATATCTAGGACACTTCCAGTATCATTCTTTGATGGTGTTGCAGTTCTCTTCAAAGCTTCAAAAGTTGTACTGAGCTCTGAGACAGCAAAACCCAGAGAAATCCTTTTAACAAGTTACCCCAGTTGAACCAAATGATATTCCAGTAGTGTTTTGCTAACACTGCCCAGGAAATGGAAAGTTTCTATAATCAAGGAGCATATTTGATATTTCACCCTTTCTGTATAATTTCTTGAACTGATTATTTCTTTACTAAATCTACTATCCAGTTGTGATAGATTGTAAAACAGGCCAAAAGTCTTTCACTCTCATCAAGAGGTAAACTCTATTTCTCTACTTCTTGACTTTCAATTGGTCATGTGATTTGCTCTGGCCAATGGGACATTAGCAAGGATGACCCAAGCTGAGATTTTAAGTATCTGAGCATTGGGCTTGTCTTTTCTCTGTGTCTGAAACTTTAGGACTATGAGCCCAAGCTAGCTTGCTCAGTCAAGAGGCCATGCAGAGAAGCAGCTAGCCCCTTGCAAAGAACCCTCCAACTGCCAGGCATGTGAGGGAAGCCATCCTACGTCTTCCCATCACCTCTGACATGTCAATGGACGGGTCAAGCATGAGTAAGCCCAGCAGGTCAGCCAAGCCTCCCAAGGACTTCCCCGAGAACCCTGAAATTATGACATGAGTTGACAATTGTGTTTTAGGCCATTAAAGAGTGAGGTAGTTTGTTATGCAGCAAATACTGTCTAATATTTTGATGGTAGAGACTCCTTAAAGAAAAAGCAATCTTGGTTTTCCTGTTCTCTTCTTATCAGGACCCTCATCTTCCTGTTCTACCATAACAACTTTAGTTAGTAATGTTAACTGTCTATGATGTTTTACTTCAGTGAGGGAAGAGCAAAATGTTATTGTTATATAAACTTGGATCAATTGCAGGTATAGGCTTTGATTATCTCTACTTGGTAATCCATCTTGAAAAAGGAGGTCAAATTGGTTATGACAATTTAGGCGGAAGTCTTCTCTTTCAAAAATCTTGGAATTTCTTGGGGGAAAAGGTCCTCTTAGGCAGCCCACAGTTTCAAATCCACATCGCATTCCTCAGTGTAGACAAGAGCTTTCTTAAATTCTACTCATGGAACTTTTGTGGCTTACATTTCCTCTTTTTTTTTTCTTTTATTTTGGTAAGTGCCAATTATTTTCTCCTTGTTGACAATGTTCTCATCCTTTTAGATCACATACAAACTTTGTGAAACCTTAAACTGCATCACAACTTTATCTCCAACATCATTCCAGGCTTCTAAACGACAATTCTGGGTCCACAAAAGGGACCCCTGGGGAAATTACTTCCAAGCACTTGTCCCCTAGGTTCATCTCTTTGTACCAATATGAACTTGTTTTTTTTACTCATTCATTAAACTGGGGTTAAAAATGAGTATAACAGAATCAGTCCCTGCCCTCAAAGATTTTAACAGCATATCTAAAAATTCTTAAAACAATTCCAATATTTTTTTTTTCCTTTAGAATTTGACTCCCAATGGGAAAGAGATTGAGATGATGGCTTTGAGAGGGATAAGAATGACCTAATAGGCTTATTTCAAATAGCTCTGTCATGAATTTTATCACCCCTTAAGTTGGAAACAACATCACATGAACCGGCGAAGGGTCACAAAAAGGTGGTAACCAACTATAGTGCATCCACTCATATTTCAAAATTGGCAAACCACAGCTGAGCCAGTGCGACACTGCAGCAGAATTTTTATGACAAAGTGTGGGCTGCTCTGCAGCAGTCCCTCCCAATTCAATTTGCTGATGACTCATCCATCCCAACCTTTGTGTCTATAAATCAATGGGGAAAACCACACTCTACATCTTTTATTCTGCATCAGTCTTTGCTGTTGGAATCATCTTAGCTCCGGACAGGAAAATAATTTTGCATGGATGTTTCCAAACTAAAACTGTCCCCTGGATTTTGTACCAAATTGAAACAACCAAATAAAACCTCTCCGTTTCTGAAACCCAAGTGTCAGAAATAGGAGAGACTGAGGTTGGGGGATAGGAGTTGATTTTCAGTAATTTTTTTTTTCAGCTGCAGCTTACGACTGTGAATTTTAAAAGTAAGTTTATTTTATTTATTTATTGTTATGTGGTGCTGAGGATCGAACCCGGTGCCTCACCTGTGCAAGGCAAGGGCTCTACCACTGAGCTATGACCCCAGCTCTCACTGCTGTGATTTTAATAATTTTTTTCTGCTGATAAGAGCAGTTTAACACTCAGATTGGAAGAGTAAGAAAAAACAAACATGTATAAATAAATAAATAACTTATTAATCCAGGAAACAATTGCAAGAAAGAGAAGAAACCCACTGTAATTAGCTCAAGTCAAAAAGGGAGATTATTTGAAGCATAATGGGATATATATATTATAGTTTAGTGTTTACAGCTTTTACCCACTCCTGCTTTCTAAGGAGAGTTTGAGTCAGCCTGTGTGGGTGTCTGTGTGCCTGCTGCTTAGTTACTGGCCTGTGTTGTATTGATGGTAATAACTGATAAAGCTGCAGATCTACACTAGTCTTGTGTTTGTACTTAGCCTGGGATGGACAACAACTCTCTATACATATGTAGAGCTCTCAGCTATGTAAATGTAGTTTTGGGGTTTAATAGTTCAATTTTTGATAGTCTCTAATAGATTCATCCTGGGTCAGGTGTCTAGATAGCATCCAATCATCTACCCCTGGAAGGGTGGTATCCCTTTGTATAAATATGACAGCTAAGAATTCCCTTTTGGAGAGGGCATTATTGAGAGAAGGAAGAGACTAGTTTAGAAGATTAGATAGGAAAGAAATGATTGGCATCTATAATACCAATATGATACTACCCAGAAATCATCAAATCATCATATTAACATTTCAGTATGTTTTCTGAAGTCAACATGATATATATATATATATATATATATATATATATATATATATATATATAAATTCATATACATCTGTCCTTTTCATTTAGTAATCTATCAGAAGCAGTACCTCTTATTAAAAATTTTCCCTAAGTGCTTTGATGGTGGCATCATACTCCATTATATACATATTACTATAGTTTATGAACTATTGAGTACTTGTATGATTTCCAAATATCTATCATTTTATATAAAGCAGCAATAGGCATCTTTGTACCCTAATTTTGTACATATTTCTGATTATTTCCTTGGAGATACCCATATGTGAGATTTACTAGACGATCACCTATAAATATTTATTTAGTTCCTGTTTTTTTCTAGGAAGTTTGTACTAGGTGTATGCCCATCAGCAATGATTAAGTATGAGCTTCTCATTTTAGTGCCATTTAGAAAAACAAAGTGAAACATGAAACTGAACTTTGCAACTAAGCAGTTATGCTAACTCTATTCTTCACTTAGATTGATTAAAGTTTAAAGCTGAAATTTTCAACATATGGTCCCTAGACCCAGCAGCATCAGTATCCTAGGAACTTGTTAGAAATGAAAATTTTGAGGTTCTACCTCAGATTTACTGAATCAGAAACTTTGGGAATGAGAATTGGTGATCTGCGTTTTAACATGGTGATTCCAATGCATACACAGATTTGAGAACCGCTAGTTGAAAGCACCAAAGAGTCCTTTCTATGTCCTGAAAAGGGTTTTCCTGCTTTTAAATGTCCAAAGCCATTTTCTGGGCCCTCACCATTTATAAGGACTGTGTAATGTGACACAAAGGCAATGGGTTTTCATTTCAAGGGTCTGAGTTGTAAGTCCATCCTACTGGGTATGCAACAGAACACAGGCAATAATGAGTTGTTACACTGCTACACCTTACATTTCATGTTGAAAAATGTTCTATATCATTTAGCCCAAATGTGATATTGGAAGGATGTTTTCAGCTAAGTGACCCCAGATGTTTCATGGTTACGCAAGAATGTAGAACAAAACATGTTATCCTGCAGAATGAAAACACAATATAAGTTTTCTTTAGCAGCTGTGGCTGGAGGTTGCAAAAGGGAATAATCTGGCCACCCTCCAGGCCATTAGCATCCCCTCCCCCAAGGAGCAAAGAACAATCCAGCCAAAGAAGGAAAAACACAATGATCTCAAGTTCACAGCTAATATTGAGAAGTGGGAGGGATGGGACATCTGGGGTGTATCAAAACAGAGGTGACGGAGTGGAGTAGAGAACACCTCCACCCTCCACCTCTGGATCCGACTAGTTCATTTAGAATGACTGAGAGGCACGACCCCAGTGCTCTTCTCAAAGCAATGCCTGCCAAGACTTCAGGCACTCTGGTAGGTACGGTAGGGAAAACTGGGAATCAATAACTTCTTTCCAGTGCCCTTCAAATAGCATGGCAGAAATGGTTGTTTTCTTCACCTGGATTTAATAATGTCCCTGCTTCTGAGTTCATTCAAGACTTTGTTTCATTGCCTTTCCAAAAGAATGCTGTGTGATATAGTGGGAGAGTTATAGATAAGCTGTTGGGCAACACAGATATAAAACTCCGTGATTTGCCACAACCCAGCCATATGACCTTTAGTGAGTCACTTACCTTTGCTGAGTCCCAGTTTCCCAAAAATACCTTCTTGGCACTTCAGGGATTAAATGAGGTCCTGTGCTAGCACATAGTAATTGCTCCATAAATGATTATTCCTGTCATTCTTTCACAGTGCTTTGTTGTCTTTTCAGTACCTCAGTCCCCTACCGCAGTGTGAGAGACACAAAAATATTCCACTGATGCTCATAAAGAAAGAGTAAATTTCATCATGTACTTCAATCTTGCACATTTAGGAAGTTCCTTTCTTTTCTAAATGCTTTATCTATCCATCTTTCTGGGACACTTCAGAGTGCTCCTGATATCTCTCTCTATAGTAAGTATCTGAAATAAGGATTCCTGTCACAAAGCCAGGCCTATATGACTCACCCTGAGTCCCAGATAGACCTTCCTCTGGAGGGGAGAAAGGAATTACAGAGCAGATACTGAGATGTATTATCTTCTTTTTGAACCTTGCTGGTCCTGAGTTCTAGGCCTTCAAGATTCTAGCCTAGATCAGTCAGCAGCCAAATACTTACCATCAGATACCTAACATTATTTCAGGTTCATCACTAAATCCCCAGTCCAAAAGATTTCTGAAAGGCTGGACTTGAACTTGAGTTGACCTGGAATTCAGACTAGGTTCAGAATTACTCCATATTTCAACTGTCTTCCCAGCCCCAACCTCTTATTGTCTTCTCAGAGACCAAACATTTAATTCAAATCTGACAAATGGGTCAAGGACTAAATGAAATACTACTACTAATAATAATAACAATGATACTTATAACAGTTAATAATAGTTGTTGTTATTACTATTACTACTATGGAGATTGAATCCTGGTGAATTCAACCACTGAGATACACTCTCAGCTTTTTAAAAAAATTTTTATTTTGAGACAGGGTCTTGCTAAGTTGCTGAAGCTGGTCTTGAACTTGTGATCCTCCTGCTTCAGCCTCCCAGGTTGCTGAGTCTACAGGAAGCACCACGTTACCAGACTAGAATCATTATTTTAATTCCGTCTGATTTAATGGAATCTTCTTAAGATGTGATTGATTTCCTTAGCATCCTGGTATATGGTGGCTAGTGCTGCTCAGCCAATAAATGTCTCCGGGTTTCCACATGGCCCCCTACTCTTATTTGCCCCTATCCTAACTCTGTGACTACTTAGAGGACTTAGTTAAAGTCAAAATTTGACCCTGAAGTTCATTTAAACTTCCAGAATCTCACTGGAAAGGCAAGGACAGTTGCACAGTTTAAGATTTGAAAACATGGCGCTTATCCTAATAATGCTCAGTGATTATTGGCATGGAGATTACCCATTGACAGAGACTTACTATTTAAAAATTTCTTAGCTGGTCATTCAGAAAATAGATGCTGAATTTCTTTTTATTCATTCAATGTAGATTTAATAAACACTTAATATTTACCAGGATTATGGGGATACAGTAGGATTAAAGTAATGAGAGTTACATACGTGTCCCTGCCTCCCTGAGGTTTACTGTCTGTTGAGAAATTTAGACATTAAACAGAGAGTAAAAAAATCTACGGATTGTTGCAAAAGAATAACAACAGGATGTGGGGCAAAGTAAATGACCCATATTCCTTCCCCTCAGGAAATAGGGTCTTGCTCCTTCCTTCTCAATACTCTGACCCATCTCAGTGCCCCTGCCTTAGGACCCCTCAGTGTATTTCATGCGTTTGGTTTGGGTTATAAGTTAGAAGTCACTCTGATTAGGCACTAAGTTGTTTTTTTTTTAAATATTTTTTTTTTTAGAGAGAGAGAGAGAGAGAGAGAGAGAGATAATTTTTTAATATTTATTTTTTAGTTTTCGACGGACACAACATCTTTGTTGGTATGTGGTGCTGAGAATCGAACCCAGGGCAGCGCGCATGCCAGGCGAGCGCCCTACCGCTTGAGCCACATCCCCAGCCCGGCACTAAGTTCTTGATGTAAAAGGAGTGACAAATGAGGAAGAACTGAGTCTTCTGAGTCTATGACCCATGTTTTTCGAGTTCTTTCCACCTACCCCTCTCACCTGTTAATGCCATGAGTACACCATCCTAGCCTCACTTCCCTCCCCCTTTCCCCACCAAAAAAATACTGTGCCAGTGTCTGTAGGCATTCACTGGTAGAGTCTTCCATGGATTCAAGCCCCACCTAGTGACTTCCTCTACTGCCTCAGCCTCTCTGCTAAACAAGCCCTGTCCATGGGCACTAATGATACTTCCCTGAGCACAGGTGTGTCCACCAGGCACCACAGGCTCCTCCTGCAGCTGATGAGGAGCACAGGAGGTACCCAAGCTTCTGTGACACTGTTCTGTGCAGGGACAAAGAACGTCTCCCCCCTTTATGTGTATGCTCAATTACTCATACTCTTTCTGCTTAGTTAATAAGGGCCATAGGGAAACAACAACTTTTAATTCTAATATAGAGTTCCTGGATTTCCTTGGGACAGAGATATATAACCACAGGGTATAAATAAGGGGTGGGTGGTGGCAGAGTCTGGGCCCACAGGCAAACAAACCCATGTCAGACACTGATCTGTCCCTGAGATCACTCACCCTTCCTGACAGTGGAGGCTTTGTTAAGGGTCAGGCTTGTGGTGCCTGGCTCCCACTGTCCTGGGATGACTATTCTCCCAGGAGGAGCTTCAGTTCCTCCTGAGGAGATTTTTGAATCTTCTTACTGATTCCCTGAGCATGTCAGACCCATCTGGACCCCAGCAGAGGTCACAGTTTGGGCTCTTGTTGGGACCCACAGCTTTTGTCTATCTTACATTATTGATCACTGTCCTAGACCTAGCCCTCCTCCCATTTCCCCCAAAAACAATCCATCTATTTTTTTTTTGCATTTTTATTTGTTCTAATTAGTTATACATGACAGAAGAATGCATTCTATTCATTGTACACAAATGGAGCACAACTTTTCATTTCTCTGGTTGTACACAATGTAGAGTCGCACCATATGTGCAGCCATACATGTACCTAGGGTAATGATGTTCGATCCATCTATTTTTAACATGTCACTCTCCCTGTCACTTTGATTAACTAGTCCTCCACTAAGCAGAAATGGAAAGTAAAGCTTGAATACTCTCCCTGAAGTAAATGCCAAAACGATGCAATAATATTTCAAAAAGAAATTAATGCTATAACAGTTGGGTGTTCTTGAGCAATGACTAGATTCCATTGATAATGCTGGTAATTCTCTTCTTGAGAAGGGGTTATAAAAAGGAATAAAGGGGCTGGGGATGTGGCCCAAGCGGTAGTGCGCTCGCCTGGCATGCGTGCGGCCCGGGTTCGATCCTCAGCACCACATACCAACAAAGTTGTTGTGTCCGCCAAGAACTAAAAAATAAATATTAAAAATTCTCTCTCTCTCTCTCTCTCTCTCTCTCTCTCTCTCCTCTCTCACTCTCTCTTTAAAAATAAATAAATAAATAAATAAATAAATAGGAATAAAGAATCTAAACAAAAACAGCAGGGTATTGGTACCAAAATAGTCATGTAGACCAACGGTACAGAATAGAAGACACAGAGACCAACCCACATGAATACAGTTATCTCATACTAAACAAAGGTTCCAAAAACATATATTGGAGAAAGGATAGCCTCTTCAACAAATGGTGCTGGGGAAACTAGAAATCCATATGTAGCAAAATGAAATTAAACCTCTATCTCTCACCATGCACAAAACTCGACTCAGAGTGAATAAAAGACCTAGAAGAAAAAGTAGGTCCAAATCTTCATCATGTCGGATTAGGCCCCAACTTCCTTAACAAGAGTCCTAAAATGCAAGAAATAAAATCAAGAATCAATAAGTAGGATGGATTAAAAATAAAAGGCTTCCTCTCAGCAAAAGAGACAATCGTTGAGGTGAAGAGAGAGCAAATTTATACATACATACATCAGATAGAGCACTAATCTTCAGGATATATAAAGAACTCAAAAAAATTAACACCAAAAAAGTAAAGAACCCAATCAATAAATGGGTTAAGGAACTGAACAGGCACTTCTCAGAAGAAGATACACAAATGATCAATAAATATATGAAAAAATGTTCAACATCTTTAGTAATTAGAGAAATGCAAATCAAAACTACTCTAAGATTTCATCTCACCCCAGTCAGAATGCAGTTGTCAAGAATACAAATAATACTAAGAGTTGAAGAGAATATGGGGGAAAATATACACTCATACGTTGTTGGTTGGACTGCAAATTTGTGCAACTACTCTGGAAAGCAGTGTGGAGATTCATTAGAAAACTTGGAATGGAACCACTATTTGAACCAGCTATCCCACTCCTCAGGTTATACCCAAAAGACTTAAAATCAGCATACCATAGTGACATACCACACCAATGTGTATAGAAGCTGAATTCAAAATAGATAAACTTTTGTACTGGTTGTACACCTACTTAGATGCCCATCAATAGATGAATAGATAAAGAAACTGTGGTATGTATACACAATGGAATATTACTCAGCAATAAAAGAGAATAAATTCATGGCATTTGTAGGTAAATGGATGGAGCTGGAGAATATTATGCTAAGCAAAGTAAGCCAATCCCCCAAAACTAAAGGTCGAATGTTTTCTCTCATTAGTGGATGCTGATGTATGATGAGGGGCAGGGGAAAAATGGAGGAACTTTGGATTTGGCAAAGGGGAGGGTGGGTAGGGATTATGAGGATAGGAAAGATAGTGGAATCGAGGCACATGTATGATTCCATGAATGGTGTGTCTCCATACCGTGTACAACCAGAGAACTGAAATGCTGCACTCCATTTGTATATGAGAAATTGAGATGCATTCTGCTGCCATGTACAACTAAGTAGAACAAATAAAAAAAGATTTTTTTAAAATCTCGCATTTCCACTAGAATGTGAGCTAGTCTTAACAGTGATCACCATGTTCTATGCCTTTTGGAATCCCGCATCATTCTAACTACATAACTTTCATACTTCATGCAATAAGTGTTTAGGTTATCAAATTTCTAAAATAAAAACTGAACATCAGTTTATTGAGTGATTATTATACCCTGACCCTGAACTAGGTATTTCCATATTATATCATTCCATCTCAGCATTAATATTAGGTATTAGTAAAGATGTAGACTCAACTGCTATAACAAAGGTATCTCAAAATACCAGGTAGATTAAATAAGGTGTGAGTTTTCTTTCTTTCTTTTTCAAATAATGTTCTAGCTTATGATCCACCAAACAAGTCCAGGACGTATTTTGGCTCAAGCATCTTTAACATGTAATTTCCATTGAATCCAACACAGCTGCTCTACCAAGGGGTAGAGGAAAAGTGTCAGGGAGCACATCTGCATTTCCAGAAATACAACTCAAAAGTGGCAGAAAACAGAAAACATTTTTGTTCAATCCTATTTGCCAGAATTTAATCACATAGTTAAACCAATATGCAAGGAAGAGTGGGAAATGTAATTGCTAATTAGGTGGCCTTGTATCCATTTAATATTATCCTATTTAAGGTTGTCAAACAAAGGAGAATAGATATTGACAGACAAGTCTCATAAGAAAATTCACACGCATGAATAAGTATCTTAATTCTTATTAAAGCTAGGAATAAGTTACAGGAAGATGCTGGTTTCAGGCTCAGAAAAGTTCTTCCTTCTGTCAGTGTGTTCAAAATTAAGTGGCTTCTGAAAAGCTACCTCAAGTTATAAGAGCTTGGTGTGCAGGTCAAAAAACAAAACCACAATTTCTTAATTTACAGTAGAAGAACATTCATATCAAGAGATCAGAATGTTTTTGTTCCCCATCGAGGCTCAGATTTTTACTGGTATTGGGAATCCACTAGTGGATACTGAACCTCTATCTGGGCCAGGTGCTGGGCTAGACATTTTCCACAAACAATCTCATTTGGTCTATGTGCCAAACTCAATTAAGTCAGGATCATTCAGACCACTCAGACCATCTTACAGGTAAGTAACTCAACAGGAGAGGGATTTTGAAGCTGAGAAGCAGCCAGGTTGGTATCTAAATCCAGGTCTATATAATACCAAAGTGAGTGCTTTTACCATCACACCCTGATGCTCATGTGAGAGGTTTTTGTGGTGAGCTTCAGGACATCCTTGGTGATATTTTTTACTGGCTGTACCTCTTGTCCACATATCTGTTACAGCACTTACTGCGGTAGACACATTCTTATTATTGAAGGCTGTCTTTTCCAGTCTCCTTCCATCTCCTGGTATTCTTGGATCCTGTCTTAGTCATCTGACAAAGTTGAGTGCAACACAGGGTCTGGTATTTGGTACATACTTAAACAAATGATGAAATGAGTTAATTAAAAATGTCCTCTTAACTTACAGTTAAAATCAGACCTGAAAATGAGTACCCCCAACTCTTCTCTTCAACACTTAGCCCCATCCCCGTTTCACCACATTAACATTTATTCCAAATCCTTGGTTTCCAACTTTTGTGCCAGACACAATAAAAAAAAAATATTTCCAACTGATTCCAAAACAACATGTTTCATGTACTGGAAAGGTCTTCCAGGGTTGAGTTTTTGCTTCCACCTAACCACAGTCCATCCTGTTGCTTCGTCCACTTATTCCCTGTTTTGTTTCATCCTCAGGAGCTCAGGAGAAAGTGATTTCCCATTTCCAGTTTACTGTAAAAATAAACCCTCAAGATTCAGGGAAAGGGAAAGATGCCAGCTCCAGGCTGAGGTCATGATTTTGTTTAAAGAGACTTTACTAATCATCTTGAAGGTGTACAACACCTCTGCAATGATGCTGGTGGGGATTGGCCTCTTCCCCTGCTGTGGCTCTGGGGAGAAAGGAGCTCTTTAAAATCACTCGTTGTTTTCACTAGTGACACACATGATAAGATGTGTGGGTAGAACCAACCCAATTAAGTCAACATATATTCTAGATGCATACTCTCTGCAAGATGGAATAGGAGGTGCAATGAAGTGGAAGAAGAGATCCTTTCCTGCAAGCCTTTCCTCATTTGAAAAATGATTGACACCCATCAAGTGCAGATGAGGGTTTCTGTTTTTCCCACCTCCAGGCATGAGGCTGAGCCAATGTGAAGTTGCCATAAAAATTCCATGCAAGTTTTGTATTCATTTCACAGATATTCCAAGTTGTTTTAACATACACATACATCTCTTCTCTCAAATATTTGAGTAAAACTGATACCTGGGAAAGAGGCCCCATACCAACCCTATAGCTTAGTAGGGCCCTGGCTGAAAAGTTTATACCCTTAATAAATCGAATTTATATGCTCTTCAATTCAATTATTTATTTATTTATATGTACCCATTCCCTACTAGGAGGAGCTCAGGGCTGAACAAAGTCTGAAATCTTTTCTAGATCCAAAATTCTTTTATGAGGAGTCAAAAATAAATAATATCAGAAACAATATGGCAGATATATTTGAATTGAAGAGCATATAAATTCAATTTATTTATTTCAAAACTCTAAGTAAAATATTTCTGTGGACCAGATTCACCCACCAACTATCAGTTCTCAAACTATATTTCCAGTATTTATATTTTTAGAAAAGTCCCCAATGGCCTCTCATGATAAGACATTTGGAAACCCTGATGTAAAGTATGTACAGATTCTTTAAAAACTGCAAACCTGGTACTAATATAAGACATTACAGAGGGTATCATGATGTCTTTGCCATGTTGGATGGTTCAAATGAGATAATGGATATTGCTTGGTGCAACTCAGGAACTGAAGTTATCAGACCAGAAGGCATGGAGCCTGCTCAAATCTCTTCAGAGCCTCATCACAGGTGTGTTCTAGAACACTGTCCACCTGGAGGCCAGTACAACTAACATGTCAAAGATATTCTTGACCTCTTGCCTCCTCCCAGTGCTCAGATCCCTGGCTATGAGCTATTCTGGTGCAGAAACAGCTGTGGCACCCAGAGGTTCTCTCTCTTTCTTCCCCTACTCATTCTAGGACTTCTGTGTCCAAAGAAAGGGACAGATCTTGGCCAAATCTTAAAAAGAAGGCCTATCAGGCTGGAGTTGTAGCTCAGCTGTAGAGTGCTTGCCTAGCATGCATGAGACCCTGGTTTCAATTCCCAACACTGTAAAAAAGAGGAGCAGGGCTGTCCTTTTGGGCTCCTGGGTCTCTCCTGACCCAGCCCAGACACTAGGGTCCTATGTGTGGTGTTCTTTTTTCAAACTGGCATTCAAAAGACCCTTTCCTGAGCTTCTCCTGCCTTGCTTCCCTATCTCAGAACAAATGTATCTGTCAAGGGGGTCTGTTCTTTTGGAGTAGTTTTGTGTAACAAATTGATATGATCAATAATGTTTAAGGTCCTAAATTATGAGCTTCATGAAAACAGATTCAAGTCATTCATGTCTATGCCCCTGTCCCTAGTTTGTAAGGCCGAGGTGGGACTCAAAGCTACAAGTGAAAAAGTGTCAGGGTTTTAGAATGTTCTGGCATTCCCCTTTATTCAATCAACAAACATTTGTGTACTTATAATGTGTAAGGCATACTCTATCAGTCCGTGGGTTGTCCAACTTAGGAAACTTCAGCATCATCTAGAGGACTTCAGATGCACAAAGTTTTGAACTGAAGATCCTGGTTCAGGAGGTCTGGATGGGCCTGAGAGTGTGAATTTCTAACAAGTTCCCAGGGATGGCTGACGCTGCTGGTCTTAGGACCCCATACTTTGAGAACCACTGTACAGAGCCAAGTATCTGACCTCATAAGATGCTGCAGTATAGGGTGGTTACGCCAAAGAGATTAAAGGTGGAGACTTGATGTCATCTTTGCAGGTCATGGTGAAAGACACGCAGGGAGCACAGAATCCCCCTTAAGCTGGTGTCTGTGCCTGCCGCCCCCAGAGTCAAGTCCCAACTACAAAGTCAGATGCGCTGCGCCCTTCCCGACGCAGGCCGCGGTGAAGGGTGAAGGAGAGGCGAGAAGAGGGGAGTCGTGGCACCTTCTCTGGGCTGGGGCCCTGCCTACCGCAGGAGGACGGAGCTTGAAAGGGTCCAGGGGCCAAAGGCGCGTTCCCCCACAGGCCGCTGCGGGAGAGCGCAGGAAGTCCCCCTCCGCGGCCCCGCCTGCGCGGCGCTCCGCTAGCGGTCGGGGCGGTGCCGGCGGCAGCGGCGTGGGGCGGGCCGCGGCGACCCCCGGTCCCTCCCCTGGGCCGAACCGCGGCTGCACTCGAGCCGCCCGGGCCGGGTAATCGCAGTTGCCGCCGCCCGGCTGGCCGGGCCTCGCGGTGCGGAGACCCCGGCGGTGTCGCAGTGCCCGCGCGCCCGCCAGCCATGGCCCAGCCCGGCGAGGAGGCTCTGCCCGGACCCGAGACGACTGTGCAGATCCGCGTCGCCATCCAGGAGGCCGAGGACGTGGAGGAGCTAGAAGACGAGGAGGAGGGGGCGGAGACGCGGAGCGCAGGGGACCTGGCCCGCTACCTCAGCCCCGGCTGGGGCAGTGCTAGCGAGGAGGAGCCGAGCCGCGGGCACAGGTAGGCGCGGGCCTGCGGAGGGGGACCCCGAGGCGAAAACGCGAGTCGGGGTAGCCGACAGCGCGCTGCTGCTCCACTGGTAGAGGGGTTGAGTCAGCCCCGCCAACGGGGAAGCGGCTCCGGGTTGTCCCACTGAGTCAGAACTGGCTTTTGGCGGCCGTCTGTTCCCCACTCCGCAGCTTCTTAACCCGGTAAGGCTCCCGGAGCTGGCGGCGGGCATCGGAGGGGCCTGGACGTGGGGATGCTCTGGGATCCAGGAGGCGGACCTACATGGGCCAGCCTAGCCATCCCCTGTTCTGGAGGAGACGTCCCCTCCGTGTGGTCTCCCCAAAGACCCCTCCCTAAAGCTCTCCCAACAGCCTAGCCTTCACCCCTGAGGCTGGACCACCTCCCCTTGAGAGTGGTCCTTTGGGATCCTTCGTTGCCATCATCGCCTTAGGGTGGGAGCAGGCCGGGCGCAGCTGACACTTGCTGATGGGACTTCCAGGAGCCGTGATTTCATAGTTGGAGAGACCTCTTGCCCTGATTTGAGGTTTCCCTGCTGTATCTATACCACCCCTGCACCCGCCGCCCCCCACCCCGGGAATCCCCAGTTTCACATAGGCGTCCCTCCTGACTTCTCTGCCTGCAACATCATCTTGCTGCCTGGGACGGTGGGGGTGGGGTTCCTGGTTGATAGATGGCTTGGAGCTGGTATGGTATGGCACCTGTCTAACCTTGCCCCTGGCTCCTGAGCTTTGTCCTCAGCCAGATACCTTTGGCTGTGTCCACTAATGCCCAGGTCCTTCAGAACTGTGATTGTTTGGTCCTGCTGTTGAAAGGAGATACAGTATGGAGTATCCACAGGAATGATGAGGATAATAACAGAACTTGCAAATTCTAGGAAATGCCAAGAGGCATTTGTAAGAACCCTCTTTCCTCTGAGACTCTGAACAGGCTTTCAGCTGTTAAGGCTCTGCAGGATCATCCTTGGCAGGCATATTTACTTCACTGGGAGAATACTGAAGACTGGGTGTAAGGATACTGGGACCAGATCCATTCCCCAGTTAAAAGGGTCTGGACTTAGGAACCCAGAGATTCAGGGCAGACCAGAGGAGACAGCTAACGGAAGAGAAAAGTCGAGCCCCACCATTTAGGACAGGAAAACTGTACCACAACATATGACACAGGAGATCTATCAGCACTTTATATACTAAAAAGCCTGATTCATGCAACTCTGTGCTTAGTACTGAGGGCATAAAAATGATGAAACTGCAGTAACTGACAACTCAGAGTCTTGAGAAGCAGCCACCTCCTCACAGAACTTCAGAGGTCATGTAAAATAGCTCTGAGTGGTTTATCCTTCTGATGTTATTTTTCTCCTGCCTGTGGACAAATAAAGCTGGGCCTATCTTGGAAATTAAATTAGCCAGGATTAAAGCCCTGCTTATTTTCTGAGCTTTGAAAGATCCTCTATGGAGGTCTAGGAGAAACTGGTCCTCAAACAGGGGTGGGCCTCTTGCCTCACCCCTCACACTCTCCCTCCAGAGCTGTCCTTTTTCTTTCCCAGCTCCATTGGCTTGAGGCTCATGAAGTGTTCAGTGTGAAGCAGTTCCTGCTGCCCACCGGCTTAGAGTTGACCCCAGAAAAATCTCTGGGGTTCCTGAGGGTAGTGGAGCTGACAGAACCCAGCAGGCAGGCATCCAGGGCTTGAGGAGATGCAGCCAAGAACTGGATAAATGCTGTCCCCAGTTTGGACCCAGTCTGGTGTGTCAGCAGCCACCGCCCTGTGTGAATGTTCTCTGCTCCCGGCGCCTATAGGAGAAAGCCCAGATTCCAAAATCTGCTTGTTCAAAATGTTGCACCCACCTACATGATCCCCTCAACCCGTGGCTTTCTTCCCGGCCTGTCTTGTTTCATGCTCTTGCAGTACCTCATTTGCTTCTAGTTCCCTGAACATGGGAGCCTGTTTCCTTGTCTGCGTGCCTCTGCTCTCCCACCTCTAGATCCTCTGATTGATTGATTTGTCAGTCGAACTTCCCTGCCTTCCCCCCAAAATCCCTCCCGAGCTGGGTTTGTTTCTTCTCCTCAGAGTTGCTATAGTGTTCTATACATTTTAGACCTAACACTTGTAATTCCATACTTCTGTCTCCTCCACAGGATGTGAGCTCTGTGAATCCAGGGATCATGCTTGCCTTTTTCTTACTATACCTTCAGTACTTAGCACAGCACCTGGCATGTAGTAGACACACAGTGAACTCTTGCTGAATGAATGTGTGTCTCTGTCACTAAACTCACTTCATCCTGATTGAAAACCATATGTCTTCCTTCCCTTAGACAAGAAACTCCTTGAAGGCAGTTGCCTGTCCCACACCTCTTCATATCTAGACCCTAGCCTAACAGCTGGCTTATCCCAGGGAAACAAGGGATAAATGCACAATAAAAAAAATCTTCATAACTTCTAAATGTTCATTAGTCTTCTCCTCCTGTCTCATTCATTTAAAAATATCTTTTATTTTAACTTTATTAACATAAAACTTTCAAATAAGGAAAATATGAAAGAATAGTACTCGAGCATTCATTTACCCACCCATTTAAGTTTAACAGTTGTTATTATTTTGCCGTATTTTGTGGGGAGGTGGTATTGGGTATTGAACTCAGGGGCACTCAATCACTCATCCCCAGCCCTATTTTGTATTTTATTTAGAGACAGGGTCTTACTGAGTTGCTTAGCACCTTGCTTTGGCTGAGGCTGGCTTTGAACTCACGATCCTCTTGCCTCAGCCTCCCAAGCCACTGGGATTACAGGCATGTGCCACTGTGCCCTGCTATTTTACCACATTTTTGATGCATATATAATGTGTGTGGTTTCCCCTGAACCATTTGAAAGTACGTTGTACACAAGATTTATACCCTGAATATTTTGTTTTGTAACACTTCATAATGACATTTCCTGTAAAATCAACACACAATTATTCTAGCTAAGAAAATTAACAATAATTCCCTTATATAATCACTGAGATCATCTAATAGCCAAATTCCACATTTCAAGGATTCCCCCAGTTATCCCACAATTGTCTTTTACAGATGTTACTTTTTATCCTCAAATTAGAACCCAGCCAATCCAGGTTGAGGCATTTGGCCATTATGTTGCTCTAGGATCTTTCAATCTAGAACATTCCAACCTCTTTTTCCCCCCTGATGCTTTATTATTTTGGACAGAAGAGGCCAGACGTCTTACTGAGTGTCTTACTTATTGGATTGGTCTGATTACAACCTCATAGTTTCATTGAACTTGCTCCTTTGTACCATGTATGTGCTTCTTATAAACTGAAAGTTAGGGCTAAGCGTTGGAGTCAATCCAGATGAAACATTCTGGCAACAATACTTCATAGGCTATGTGTGAAACTTCACCTCAGGAGGTATTCCACCATTAGTAATGCTCAATTTGACTGTTTCGGTAAGGCAGTTTCTCCATTATACCCGTATGTTTTTTTCCCTTTGTAATTACGAAT
Organism: Urocitellus parryii; assembly: GCF_045843805.1. Classification (NCBI taxonomy): domain Eukaryota; kingdom Metazoa; phylum Chordata; class Mammalia; order Rodentia; family Sciuridae; genus Urocitellus; species Urocitellus parryii. The sequence continues at coordinate 114,518,647 of NC_135536.1, read as the reverse complement.
AATTTGTTAATTTGTCCATTTTGTTAGTTCCACGTATCAAACTTATTGATTTGTGTATGTTGAACCATCCCTCTATCCCAGAGATAAATCCCTCTTGATCATTGTAAACAATCCTTTTATTTATCTATTCATAAAAAGACATAGTGGTCTTGCTATGTTACTCAGGTAGTTCTCAAACTCCTGAGCTTAATTGATCCTCCTGCCTTAGCCTCTTGAGTAGCTTAGACTATAGGCATTTGCCACCAAGACTGACAAATGATCCTTTTCATATGCTGTTAAGTTCAGTTTGCTATTCTTTTGCCAAAGTTTTTTGCATCTGTGTTCATCATAGGTAACTGTAAACTTCTTTTCTTGTAGTGCTCTTGTCTGGCTCTAATACAAGGGTAATACTGGCCTGGTAAAATGAGTTTGGAAGGATTCCCTCCTCTTCAATTCTTTGGAACTGCTTAAAAATGACTGGTATTTGTTCTTGTTTGGTAGAATTTAGCAGTGAAGTCATCACATCCTGCTCTTTTCTTTGATGGGAGAGTTTTGATTACTGATTCAGTTTCCCTACTTGTTATTGATCTGTTTAAATTTTCAGTTTCTTTATAACTTGGTCGTGGTAGGTTGCATGCTTCTAGCAACTTACCTGCATTTCTAAGTTACCTAGTCTTTTTTTTTTACTATTCTTTTACCCGTCACCTTCACCTGATGGTGTTAGCTTCCATTCATGATCCTCACCTGGGTCCATTGCTTCACTGGCAATTACTAATTGGTAATTTTCTAATTTTGCCATTCTTTGTAACTTGATTGGTTAACATTCTTATGTAAAAAAGAGAGTTGCCTCATAATCTGGATTGATCAAGGGTTAAGGAAAAAATAATTCTCCCTTAATTACCAATTTTTAAAGAGAGCAGTTGGTGTAACAATCACAACAAATACTTAAAATGAGTGGTCTCCCTCAAGTTTGAACTCACTTCCTTTCTCATGCATGGATTTTTATTTGCTTACTTTTCAATAATGAGCTATGATCGTTATTCTTGATGTTCAAAGTGTCTATAATGTAGCTCCGGGAGTCCCCTCACACTGTTTTTAGTGCATCCCTTAGCAACATGTTCATTAGTCTTTGAGCACTTCCTTGCTTTGGGATAAAAGATATTTCAGCCTTGATTTTTTTTTTTTAAGAGAGAGGTGAGAGAGAGTGAGAGAGAATTTTTAATATTTATTTTTTAGTTTTTGGCAGACACAACATCTTTGTTTGTATGTGGTGCTGAGGATCGAACCTGTGCTGCCAGGTGAGCGTGCTACCGCTTGAGCCACATCCCCAGCCCTCAGCCTTGATTTTTATTTTCCTACTCCAAGCATGGAATCCAGCCATTTCTACAGAAATGCATAGTTTTTCAAATACTAGTGAGAAAGTGTTTAGGAACCAAGATCTGGAATAAAAGTGCTAATTTCTACTAGGGTATAATTGCTTTTATGGTTTTTCAATGCAACAAGGATAAAAAATATTTGCTTTTGAAAGATAAATTTATATTGGTAATTCCTATTCAAATTAAACACTGCAGTGTTTTTGCTATTTTCTTATTTTATTGTTTACACTGATAATCTTGATTCCTAATGACATTAATGCATTTTCTTATTTTGCTCTGTCTTTATAATATGTCAAAATGAATCAAATTTATAATACTAAGCATTACTATGAATTATAAAACCCACTGAATACAACAGCTTTTCATTTAGCAAACACAATCATCTAGGTTTCCTCCTCTCTGAAATGTTTCAGGGACATTGCATGGGCTACATTTTACCTGCTCTGGGTCATGACCATAAAAGTCTCCATTTATTAATGCCAATTTATGCCAAATGTGAAACTAAGAGCTTTACAGACATCATCTCTACTCCCTACGACAAACCATTATTTAGTTTTGTAAAGGCATTCACCAGTTATACTCCTTTTCAGGACCCAGGGACTAGGTTGGAGCAGCATGGCTGAAGACATGGTTAGAAAGGAAGTTTTCTTTGATGGGAGAACTTTCGGGCCACCCAAACAGAATGTGGACTCTGTTAGTGGCATCTAATGTGATTGTTCCTGTGATGCCTTTTCCGAAGTTGAGAACATACCTGAATGTTTTCAGCCTGTCTCACTGAAGAGGCTTAGTTTTTTGGTTTTGGTTTTTGTGGTGCTGAGGATGAACCCAGAGTCTTGTACATGCTAGGCAAGTGCTCCATCACTGAAGTACACCTCCATTCCAGAACCTTTACCTTTTGAATCTGCCCTCTTGTTTTTATATTGCATTATCAACTTGATTGCTCTTTTGGACCATTTCTGATTCGTTATCTTATTCTAGAAGTGAGTCAAAAGAAACTTCACACAGATGGGTCTGAACCCTAGTGTTTTTCATAAATGATATTTCTCCTTTGTGTTCAATATCCTTGTTGCTAACCATCATTTTCCTGTTCTTAGTGGCCAAATACTGTATTAGACCATGTGATAGGATAGACATAAGTTCAAGAAATCTTTCCTAGGTCACAAGTCAGTGAGGATCTCATTATCCCACCATTTTCATTTGAATCAATCAACATACCCAGTTTAACATGAAATCTTTAGAAGTGTTATGCTACAAATCATTTTTGTTTTTCCAAATCATTTACAAATATAATGAATATTTTAGCACTGATCCATGGAACCCAGTTACCTGTTTTGTGTATCCTCTTCTATTCTTTGTGTCCATTTCTAGCAGACATATAGTAATAACAGGAAGATTTCATAATCATTCCCATTTATGTATTTTTTTTAAAAAAAGAAAAACCAATACTTAGGTATAAAGCTTTTTGAAGTCTTTTTGAAAACCTGTAAAGTACGTATTTACCAGTAACTGTGCTTCCTTCCTCCAAGAACCCTGGTAGGTATGATTTACTCCTACAACAACTATTTGTTTTATCTTGTTGATTCTTTTAAAATTCCTACTATGTGAAAGGCTCTGAAATGGTTGTAGAATGGAAGGAGGCAATATGAATCCTACCCTCAACTTAGGGTTCACGGTGCTAATAAGATATGCACCAAGTAGCCACAATACAACTATTCACAGAGGACAAGGCATTCACAGAGATGGGAACAACACACCAAGGCAGAGAGTCTGGGTAATTTGTGACACAGGGAACTGTGATCTTTCTAATTGCTTGGAGCAGAGGATCTGAAAGCAGATAGATGGAAAGTGTGGAAGCTAGGTACAGCCAGATTCTAAAAGGATCTGAATATGAAGCTAAGGACTTTAGATTTCATCTAGTAGGTAATAGAAAACCTTTTATTATTAGTACTACTACTATTATTATTATTGTTAAAGTAAAGCAGTGAAGTAAAGTAAACAGCTGTCCTTTAAAATATGTAACATGGCACATAATGGAGGCGGCTGTAGCCCAAAAATACAACACGAGAGGAGGTGGGAGGTGGGAAGTCAGAACTCTAGAAAGGCTCTGGTTGGGAAATATATGAAAGATGCAAGAATAAAAAGGGATGCAAATATCTGAGAGGTGATTTAAATTCTTCCTTTAGAACCATTTCCCAGCCTCTCTGCCTGCCAATGAAAAGTAGCAGGCAACATATCATTTACTTTCAAGGAGGAGAAAAGAAAGAAGACTCTTTTCTAAAGGAATTGAATGTACTGATGTTAAGGTAAAACTGGTAGCTGGTAGCTGCAGAGTAAACCTTCTTTTAGGTAGAGGACCCCAACTGAATGAGTCCTTGCCTATTCACCCTAAAGAGAAGCCTGCCACTTGGCATGCCCTACCCATGAAATACAGAGGGCCACCTAGAAAAACAAATTCAATAGGAGCATAAAACCACCCACCCTGCCAAGAAAAGGCAACCTGGACGTTCATTCTTCAAAATTAATAGCTGTGGAGCTTGACTCCCTTTCCTTACGTGGAGGCTGTATGTTGTGATTTTTCTGCCAAAGAATATAGTATAGAAAGAAAAGGAGTAATTTTGCTGTAGATAAAGCACATCAGACCGGTGACCAAGGTTACTACCCACTGTTACTAAGTTTGATTGATACTTTGTACTCTAATATGATGTAGCTGAGCATGGAACTTTACCTCTATGGTCCTTCTCCCCAAATCCTGTGACCCTAATCTAATCCTGACAAAAACATCATAGAAATCCCAATTGAGGGACATTCTATAAATAGCTAATCAGTACTTTGCAATGCCTGCATGATCATCAAAAACAAGAAAAGTCAGAGAACTCACAGCCCGGGGAGCCCACGGAGACCTGACAACTAAACGTAATATATTATCCTGGATAGAATCTCATAAGTAAAAAGTTTAAAATCTGAACAAAGTATAGACTTTGGCTAATAATAATGTAGAATTATCAGTTCATTAATGGTAATAAACATACCATACTAATGTAAGATGTTAGTGATAGGCAAGCCTAACGTGGGGTATATGGGAACCTATGTGTACTATTTTTATAGCTCTTTTATAAATCTAAAAGTGTTCTAAAATAATTTTTTGAAAATAGTTTATTGAAGATTTTAAATGCAGAAAAAATGAATTGCTTACTAATCACATGATGGCTATCAGTGGCATGAAAGTTAAATGGAAGAACTGACTCTGGAGGACACAGAGTTGATGGTGTTAGAAACAAACAAGTTTAAAAGATTCATGCTTCAATTAGTATCCTGAGATAATTTAAGCCACTGCGTGAACAAAAAAAGAACAAGGTGCTCTTAAAAGGGAACAATCCGAAGGCCAAAAAGAGTTCTTAGAGACTAAATAAATATTGAAATTTTAAAATTCATTAGGAAAAGTCAAAAGATAATACCATGAAATCTCTTAGCATGTAAATCAAAGACAAAGGCAAAGATGGATAACACGAGAGAAAAGGTACATGTAAAAGATTAGTTCAGATGCAGTTAACTAATAGGACTTTAAGAAGAGAAATACAATTTTAGTAAATTATTTTTCCCTTAAGGGAAAAATAAAATGATAATAATAATAATAATAAAATAAAATGGATGAACTTTTAATTTTTAGTATCTGTAGACAAAACATGGAATATTAGAGAATAGAATGAAATATTATGAACCACAGCAAAATGAAATAAAGGTACATCTGATTGAATTTGGAGGGTTGGACATGGAGGGAGTGGTAGAGGAAAAGCTAGGCCAATAGTATGCACGTGTGTATGGTGAAGAATAATTGAAAAACAAAGATTGATGGAATAAGAAATCATGTTAAATGTATCATTTAAAACAAATAGAAGGCTCATGGAAGATTGAAAAATAAAAATTTAAAAATTAAAGAAGGGATTTGGGGATATAAGTGACCCCAAATTTTCATTTTGGACATCGGTGGAGAATAAGCCAGATAAAATAACTACAAACACATGGAGAATTCTGAGTCCAGCTGATAAGGATGTGAGTAGATCAGCAGGGTCAGGCTGGGGTGGTGATGAGGGGGAGTGGAGAGTTTGAGGTGGACTCGGGGGATATTGGTATAATGATTGAGCTTACTACAAATGCCTCATTTATCAGAGGTAACTGGACAGCAAAAGTGACCCTCACACTAGTACATCCTACTCCCAAATAACAGCAGTCAGTGCTGTGTAAAAGCTCAACTCCCACAAGTAAGACGTGCCAGGAAGAAGGCAGTGTGCTCTCTCAGCCCTACTGGCGCCTACGCTGGGGCCTCCTGGCTCTCCTCAGGTCTGCTATGTCTGCTTTCCTCACCAAAGGTGAACCTGTCTCAGACTGGATGGAGAAGAGGAGGTCTGTCCAGCCAGGCTTGTGCAGATCTCCCTGGGGCACACCTCCTCTGCCCACCTGTTCTGTGCCTGGGACATCGCCAAAGAGCTTGTTTATCACATTCAGGTGCCTCTTCTCCATCTTGGTCTTCTTGCCCTGCTACAGGATCTGGCACTGTTGACCACCTTCTTGATGCTCTCTGTCCTCCTGGGCTTAGGTGACTTGACTTTTATGATTCTTCTGCCAGTGTGTCTTTTGGTCGCCTCTTTTTCCTCTCATTTCTATGGTACATATTCCCCAAAGCATCTGTCCTTGACTCTACTTTGGGTCACATCCAAACTGGATTCTTCAGAGACAGTGAGCAGATGGCTACAAAGGAATAGATTATGTCCCCAGTGAGCTAAGAAACCAAGTTTCTCTTTATAACCAGTGGGGAGGATCTTGTGACAGGACCAAGTTACTCTGCTGCGCTGTCTCCCAGCTACTGGATTCGAGGGTGGGCACCGTGAAGAGGGAAGAACAAGTAGTCTGTGTGAAAAGCCTGCGGCCCATGGCAGAGCACACATGAATGTCAGGAGTGGGAGTTGTTATTATGATGATCCTCCACACTTGATAAAAGCTTGATTTTTTTTTTTAGGTGTTTGGAGACAAAACCCAACCTTTTATGGCTACATGAGGAGTCTAGTTCACTCAGTGCCTCTGAGGAACGCAGTTAGGGCATAACCTAGTCCCGGTTCCTAGGGCCTCCATGACAAAGAGCCCCCAACTGGGTGGCCTAGAACAGCAGGCATGTGTTGTCTCGTGGTTCTGGACGTCCAGAGTCTGAAGCCAAGGTGTCCGTAGAGCTGTGCTTCCTCTCCAAAGTGCTGGGGAAGGGTCTGTTCCAAGCTTTCCCCCAGCTTCCAAGAGCAGCTTGTGCTGATGTTGGTTTCTGCTGCATTACCTCCACCTCTGCTCCACCTGCACGTGACATTCCCTGTGTGCTTCAGAGTCCGTATCTGCCCTTTTAATAAGGACCCCAGTCGTACTGAATCAGGGGTCCATTCTACTCCACTATGACCTCGTCTCTACTGGGGCCTTGACCCCATCTCCAAATAAGATCCACTTCTGAGCTTCTGGGCTAGGACTTCACCTAGGAATGGTGGTTATAGGGCCCAGTTCCACCCCTGATTCAGTGTCTCCTTCTGGCCTCAGCAGCACCACTACGAGTGGGGGCGAGAACGAGGACCTGGAGCAGGAGTGGAAGCCCCCAGATGAGGAGCTCATCAAGAAACTGGTGGATCAGATCGAATTCTACTTTTCTGATGAAAACCTGGAGAAGGATGCCTTCCTGCTGAAGCACGTGAGGAGGAACAAGTTGGGCTACGTGAGCGTCAAGCTGCTCACCTCCTTTAAGAAGGTGAGGTGGATCCTCGGAAGCCACTTCTGGGATCTCAAGGGTGCTGGGGGTTGTGGCAATCACTTTTTTTTTTTTTAGCCTCTCTAGAACCCTGTTGACTAGCCATTTTTTTATTAACTCTGAGGCATTAGAAAAATGATGAACAGAATGGATTTAGGGTCATTATTAACAATATACTTGCACACTATGAAAAGGGTCCTGGGTGTTGGGCCAAGTCTCAGCTGTCCAGTTATGAAACACTGGGACTTGTTCATAGTTGAGTGCCCAGGAGGTTGCTGCACCAGGACAGGGGCACTTGAAGGCCTTAACAGATATCCAGAGCCTAGAATGACACAAAATCTAGGCTTTTCATTTCTCAAGTTGAATATAAAAAGGGAGAGAGTGAGCACCCAGAACCAGGGAGCTGAGCCTCTCCAAGACTCCAGTGTGATGGCAAGGTCCTCACCTATACCACAGAGAACTGCTGAAACTGAGCAGCAGACTGCTTGTCCCTGTTGTGCCTACTCCAGCATTTGGGCTCTGAACTCCCTGCTTCTCGGGGAGTTGACAGCCCAGTTGGAATAAGAACTCTGTTTCCCTTGGGGGAAGTGTATTTACTAGAATGGAAAAGAATCACACGGCCCGTTGCATAATGGGCTGTGTAACAAGTGGGTCCCAGCCAAGTTGCCTGTGCGCTTTGTCAGAGAGCACTGGGGAGGAGCTTTGCTCCTTAGAGCCCTTCTCTGCCTCACCCACAAGTGTGCTCTTCTCTATCTATCTATCTATCTCTATCTCTTCTTTATTCCTTTATCATTCTTTCTATTTGCTGAGTGCCATATTATGTATACAGGAGGTACAAGATGAATTTGGGGGCTGGGGCTGAGTGGTAGAACTCTTGCATGTGTGAGGCACTGGGTTTGATCCTCAGCACCACATAAAAATAAATGAATAAAATAAAAGCATCTGTCTATCAACAACTACAAAAATTTTTTTTTTAAAAAAGATGAATATGGTATTCTTTCTGCCCTTGAGAAGCTCACCATTCAATAAAGAAGAGAGACCTGTGGCATTTTACCACAGAACCCATTCTACAAAAGACTGAAGAAAGTATTGCTAGGAATTAGTGGATCAGAGCAAGTAACCCTGCTTGGAGAATCGAGAACGCTCCGCAGGGGTGTGAGATTGGGATAGGATCTTGGAGGATGAGCAGGAGTTGTCAGGGGACAGGAGAAGGGGAAAGGAATCGCATGTCCAGAGAACAGTGAGAGAGCTCTCCCATGAAAAATGTCTGCCAGGGATCCCAGAATGAAGCCTCCAGTAGAACTGCCCTGCACATTCCTTTAGTGCTCCCCAGGGACCTCAAGAGCCAGCCTGTTTTTCTTTCCTTTTTAAGCTTCCACTTGTGGATCTATTCAGGAATGTTCTTCTCTGTTGAAAATCAGCTACAGAATACAGACAGATGCCCTAACACCCCTTAAATAAAAACGAACACCCTATTCATTCAAAGGGTTTCCTGCTAATCATAATGGGAAGCATGTGACAAAGGTTGTAAACATAAGAAAATTACAAAGTTTCTGAAAATCTTGTAGAGTTCTTCTAGAAATTGCACAAGGGTAGAAGCTGCCTGGTTCCTTTTCTAAGGTGGCACCTGGACACTCCTAGTAACAGGTCAGTACACAGGCCTAGGATGCTCAGACTCTAACAGAGCTTTCCTAGAGGACCGTGCTGCCCGTGAGTTCTGAGGCCCGTGGTTCTGCCAGAGCCTGCTTCTCCCTCCTTAGGATGTGGTCTTCCACAAACTTCTCAGCCCTCTGAGTAAGGCAGCATTTGCCTTCCCCCAAGTACTCCTTACTCAGACTTCAGGCTTAGGAGGCAGTTGCTTCTTCTCTCTGAAGGGTACCCTCCCTATCAGTTTTTTGAAAAGGTTCCACCATGTCTCACCCCAATAGAGCCATTGCCTGGCTTTCCCGCAACGTCACCATGACCAGCAATCATCTTCTTCACACCTAAGCCTGCTTCTCCTTGGCCCATGTCACAGTGATCAGCCCACTGATTCTGTGTGTAGATGATTTGTGATTCCTACACCATAAGCCTAAGTCTGGCCATTTCCTCCAGAGGAACATTGTAGAGTGGACAGTGCTCTCAGTCCAGAGCCTGTCCATTTTCAGGTTGTCCCAAGGTCTCCCTGTCCCACCCAGTTAAGTGAGCCTTCCTTCCTTGATTTCCATGAAGTTTCTGCTGTAGGCTTAGGGGCACCTGGAGTTCCCGATTCCTTTGCAGAGCAGCTTCACTGGCCTGGCCTCAGAGGACTCTGATTTCGCCACTCTTGGCTCAGGTCACCTACCCCACCCACCTTCACTGTTTCTTTGGGATGATTCATTCTCCCTGGCTTTCCCTTCACCGGAAGTGGGCCTCTAGAAAATTACTATTTTACAATATAAATATAGCTTTCATATACTGCAACATCAATATGCACAATTTCCATCAAGGGAGGGGGAGGGAGGGATTATTTCATCATTCTTTAAGAGGCTTAAGCTGGATTTAAGTCCCAATTGAAGCAGTCCATGTCATTTTCCAGAGATATTGCAGAGAAATAGAGAAGATCTTTTGGAACCTTCTCTGTATCAAATGCAGAAATACGACTTCAGAGAAGGGTTTGAATGTCACAATCTCCAAGTCCTATCAAAACAATAGCACCTAAAATTTGAAATAAAAACAGCACATGATTATTGAATATTCTCTGGGAGCAAGGCACTAGTCTAAATTTTACATGTAATGGTGTGCGTCTTTATGTGTAAATGTGTATTTTTATTCATTCAATCTTCATGACACCTGTATGGGGTAGACACTACTAACATTTCCAATTTACAGATGAGGAAGTTGAGGCACTAAGAGGCTGACTGTTGAGGTCTTGTTGCCAGGTGGAGGTGAGCCTTAGATCTATATATACAACAGCCTTGATCCAACCTACAGGTTTAACCTAGACACTTGTGCAGAATTAAATATTTCCACTGTCATGGAGTGTCCTGTTGGACAGCTCTGAACTGTGCTGCCCTCGTCTGCAGATGTAGAAAGTGTTTCCATTCATCAGATATTTGAGTGCCCACGCAGTCAGGTATGAGTCTAGATATTAGTATTACAGGCATGAGGGAGAGAAGGAAGGGAATTCAGCATGCTTAAATGTAGACAAGGACATTAGGTACCATTTCAGATTTGCTGTATGTTTTTTAGGTGAAGCATCTCACACGGGACTGGAGAACCACAGCACATGCCTTGAAGTATTCAGTGACCCTTGAGTTGAATGAGGACCATCGGAAGGTGAGGAGGACCACCCCCGTCCCACTGTTTCCAAATGAGAACCTTCCCAGCAAGATGCTCCTGGTCTATGATCTACACTTATCCTCCAAGCTGTGGGCTCTGGCCACCCCCCAGAAGAATGGAAGAGTGCAGGAGAAGGTGATGGAAAATCTTCTCAAGCTCTTTGGGACTTTTGGAGTCATTTCATCAGTGAGGATCCTCAAACCTGGAAGAGAGCTGCCCCCTGATATCCGGAGGATCAGCAGCCGTTACAGCCAGGTGGGGACCCAAGAGTGCGCTATTGTGGAGTTTGAGGAGGTAGAAGCAGCTATCAAAGCCCACGAATTTATGATCACAGAATCTCAGGGGAAAGAAAACATGAAAGCTGTCCTGATCGGTATGAAACCACCCAAAAAGAAACCTTCCAAAGATAAGAACCATGATGAGGAGCCCTCTGCCAGCACCCACCTGAACAGGTCCCTGAACAAGAGGGTGGAGGAGCTTCAATACATGGGGGACGAGTCTTCTGCCAACAGCTCCTCTGACCCTGAGAGCAATCCCGCATCTCCTATGGCTGGCCGACGGCATGTGGTCACCAACAAGCTCAGCCCCTCTGGCCACCAGAATCTCTTTCTGAGCCCCAATGCCTCCCCGTGCTCAAGTCCTTGGAGCAGCCCCTTGGCCCAACGCAAAGGTGTTTCCAGAAAGTCCCCACTGGCTGAGGAAGGTAGGCTGCACGCGAGCACCAGTCCCGAGATCTTCCGCAAGTGCATGGATTACTCCTCTGACAGTAGCGTCACACCCTCTGGCAGCCCCTGGGTTCGGAGGCGCCGCCAAGCTGAGATGGGGACACAGGAAAGAAGTCCTGGGGCAAGTCCCCTGTTGTCTCGGAAGATGCAGACTGCAGATGGGTTACCTGTGGGGGTGCTGAGGCTGCCCAGGGGCCCTGATGACACCAGAGGATTTCATGGTGGACATGAGAGGAGCAGGGCCTGTGTATAAATGCCTTCTATTTTTAATACCAGCTCCATGTGTTTTCAAGGTTCTGACAAATACCTGGCATGACATAGAATGGAATTCAGTCCTCTTTGCAAGATTTTTGTATACATGTAGACCTCTTAATTTATATATTTGTAAGGCATATAAATTGTCTGGTACCCTATGGTTTTGAGATCATCTTCTAGTTCGTATCACCCATTTGTCCCAGCATGGCCATTATTTGGATAGTGCCTGATGTGTGTGTGTGTGTGTGTGTGTGTGTGTGTGTGTGTGTGTGTTGGCTCTGAAAGGCTGTGGGACAGAGGGTGCCTGGAGAATGTCTAACAGGTCCCATTTTGGAGACTGTTTCCCCACCACCACCCTGCAGTGATGGAGCTGTCCTTGGTAGGCCATACTAGGGCTTCCTAAGAGCCAAGGTGAGTCTTGTTGTTTAATGGCAAATAGATAAACTTATAGCATGGTGTCTTGTAGGACCAAATGTATGTTCCCTGTCAAGTGAATAAATAATTAAACACCCACTGGAGTGTTGACTCTGAAGTCATAGATGGTGCCTGACAAAAATTGTTCCCATCTGAAAAGGTTGTGGGTGTTGTGCCGTGAGGCCCTGAAAAGCTCAGCAGGGATACATGTTTTCAGTGTACCCCAGGGCAGCCCCGAGCTCTCCTCGGAGCTCCCGCAGGTGAGAGTTCTCCCATCACAGTGAATCTCACTGAGCAGGAAGCTTAGCATGTCATGATGTTTCTCTAGGTAGGGTCCTAAACCAGCAACAATGACATCACCTGGAACTTGTTAAAATGCAGATTCTCTGTCCTGCCCAAGCCTTCTGAACAAGACACTCTGGGACAAGAACCTGGAATGTGGGTTTTGACAAGACTCCAGGTGATTCTGTTATATGCTTAGAGTGAGGACCATTGGTGTAGACCAAGGTTGTGGGTCTGGAGGTGTCAGTTTGACTCTATTTGTGACCTTGGGAATGTACTAACCCCTTGAGCCTCCTCATTTCCCTGGGAAGTGCTTCGTCAGGATGCCTATCTCTGGAATGCAGTTGGCCCTCTGTAACTGCAGCCTTTCCCTTCTCACATGGGTTAATGTCCATTATCATCTGGGAGTAGCAGAAAGAGCACTGGCCTCAATTCCAGTGTTGACTTTCCATCTACTATTTTAGGGTTTTAATAGAACTTGTGGATAAGTATTGGACAGCGATTATTTGCCTGGAACTATACTAAGAACTTTCCATGCATGATCTAATTTAGTCCTCCCAACAGCCACATGACAAAGGTCCAGGTATTATCTCTCTCTTTTATATGCAAAGAAACAGACTTCATGTGGGTAACCAACTCAGTGGAGTTAGTGGGGCTCTGGAGCTCACACTCTTAGGCACCAGATGGTTCTCGACATTGGGAGTCTCACCATCCAAATTCACAAGTTGCAAACCAAAGGTGCTAGGATTTGCTGAGTGCCCTCCCATGTCGTGCTAGGCATTTTGTTAGACCTCATACAGGATTTATATCAGTTTTACACAGGAAGCTGCCGAGAAATTGTGAAAATGGAAGAAGCCATTGAATATAAAGAAGTACATTTTAAATTATACAGTTCTGTATCAAGAGCAGGCAATTATTATCCGGTTAGTAGGATGATATGTCCCTTGAGGGTCAGAAGAATTCCTGCCAACTGGTAAGTGCCTCCAGGAGTTTTTAAGATTTTCCCTTCCCACTACTACCTGCTGTAGGTAGCCCAAGGGCTTGTGTCTGGACCCCAGGCCTGCAGTGAGTGGCAGCCCCCTCCAGCCTCCTCCCTGTGTCTCACCCCCTACCTCTGTTCCCACTGTCCCTGCCTGATCCACCAGCTGCTCCAGGACCACCAGGCCATCTGGGCTTCCCAGTGCTTCCCAGAGTGGTCTCATCCATGCTGTTCCACCCTTTTCTGTTCTAACACACACACTGCAGCTCTATTTTAGATAAGTTCCCATGGAGCATGATTACTTTTTAAAGTACCTACACCTTCACCTTTATATATGAAGATGGATGAACTTGGCCTTTCCTCTGTGGTATTGTCCTGGGTGGTGTTATCAAAGAGCCCTGAATTTTGAGTCAGCAGAACTGAACTCTAGTTGTGGCTTTTCTAGTGAATAATTGTTTGACCTTGAGCAAGTAATCTCTCTCTTTGATTCATGTTTTCCCCATCCAATCAGTGGCTAACAATCAGATGTTCCTTAAATAACACCCACCTATGGGCAAAGTGCTTTATGAACTGGGAGAGAAAGTACCTAAAAAGCACTTTGCAGATGTTGGTCATTACTCATTCTGCTCTCTGATTATCTCCTCCAAAGACAAACCTTCCTCCTTCTCTCCATGTGGGTTTTCACCCTAGCTTCATGCTAGAATCACCTGGAGAGCTCACCCTAAGATGTTCTGATTTAACAGGTTCTGGGTTGAGGCTCCCTCCAGGATTGTAATAGGCAGTCAGCAATAGAAGCTCTGGCCCATTGCAATGAGGACGGGAGACTTAGGGACATTGGTTCCTTTGTCCTCTTTCAGGGCTTGGTCCTGGTCTTTTCTGTAGACTTCTCCATGTGGTGCTTATAGTAGTCCAGGGGCACCTTGTTGACAAACCTGCTCTTTCTAAGTCTCTGGGCCAAAGCTTCAACTGCAGCATGGTCTTCCTGTTTGCTAGCATGAAGCCTTTCTTGAACAGCTTGACTGGGAAATCCGGCCAACAGTATTTTTACAGATGTTTCATTCTTTTTAATGAAAACCAGCTCCCTCTCTGCACTGGGACATGAAGCCTGCTGGACATCTCCCCTTGAAGTGCTGGCAGAACATCCTCACTCAGAACACGTCCAAAATACCACCTTGTCTGCCACCCCCTGCCTCCACATATGAGCCCACCTGCTTCTCCTCTTGACTTCCCATGTCAGTCATTGATGTCACCATCTCCTGAGCCACCCAGACTGGAAAAGAGACTGTGTAAAAAATGTGGAGAACACAGGCTCTGGGGTTCGCCTGCCTGGGTTTAAATCCTATTGGCTGTTGACAAATGGCTTAGCCTCTTTGTGCCTTGTTTTCTTTCCCAGAAAAGGTGAATAATAATTTCTACCTTCTATGGTTTGTTAGGATTAGGTGAGTTGATATCTGAAAAGCTTGCACATGGTAAATACTCAAAGACTGTGAAGCTGCCATGTTTATACCTTCTGTTTCCGGCTCTCTCACATTCACACAAGAAGCCGGAGTTATTGATTCTTGCTCTGAAATATTTTATACCTGCTTCCTCCTCCCTGAGGGCTTGACTTGTCCCACTCACACTTCTCCTAAGGTCTGCCTGTCCAGCCCTCCTTAATTCTTCCCATCATACCACCTTATTCATCTTACTAAAATAGAATTCTGGTCACATAACTTCTCTAAAACAACAACAACAACAACAAAAAAAATACTGGCCACCTCTTTCTGTACATAAGGGGAAAAAAGAGACAAACTGCCCTGTATCCCCTGACATGCTGTGCATCTTGTGGAGAAGACCCTCTGAATATTACTCAGTGGGTCCACATCCTTTTGGAGTGTAGGGCAATATCCTGAACTGTCAGGCCAGAGTCATAACCGAAACATGTCCATGTCTGTGTCTCATTTACTCTTGCATCACTCCAGGGTGTGGCTGGGTTGAAAACAGCTCTGTTTGGTTTCTGCCACACAAGACTGAAACATGTGAACAAGTATTTTTTGAAGACACATTATTTATTGATTATTTTTAAATGCTTTTCCCTAAAACATGAAGTAGCTTTTTCCAGTAATTTTCATTCACATACACAGCTCCTTGTAAGCTGTAAACATGTTGAAAAAAACTCAGAGACTAGCAGCAAAGGTTCGAGGAGGAAAGGATTGAAGCAGCAATAAATGTCAACTTATTCTCAATACCAACACAGATCTTGGTGTGTGCTCACTTCTTCATGGAAAAATAATCCCGAAGACTACAGACTTAGTACTTCATCCTTATAAAGCATCCTTATAAAGCCTCAGGATTAGCTCTCTGTGACTTGGTCAGTGGGGATGAGGTTTGCCAGCCACTCAGTGGTCTGGGAGCTAGAATAAATGGGATATGGAGCGGGAGGGTGCTCATCTGGTGTGTGTATAACGGCCATGGGCAAACCAGCTACCTTCATTTAGACCAATTTCTATATATGCAGCTGTTTGCACATTACCTCTGATTTGGAATCAGCTGTAAGACAAGCAGAAGCAAGGTACCCATGTGCCTTGTGACTATACACAGACATTCAATTAAACTCCACAAATATTGTGGAGCAATACCAAGGGTGAAAGAAGCAGGGGGCTAAAGTGTTTTGGAGGAAAGATGAATCCTATGATCCTTGCCTTTATCTGTAACTGGAGATTGCAGTAGGTTCACACTCGCCTTCTCAACACTGCACTAGTAGTTAACCCACCTTCAAAGATGCACTTAGGAAGATCAATTTGTTGTCCAGAGGTAGCCCAAGGCAAATGACTCCCACCATTCTGCTATCTCAGCGCCCTCTAGTGTCCAAACTTAAATATAGCCTCCAAGAGGATCACAGCCAGGACGCACCACTGAGAGTACACGCCTGTGGTTGAGAATAACAAAAACCCTAGTTTAAATTGCAGCCTTGTCATTTGGCAGATGACAAGACATGCCCCTCTTCTTTAAACCTCAGTTCCCTTGCCTGCAATATGAGCATAAGCATGCTCACAACACCAATGGTCTTGTAAGGATTAAAGGGGTAATTTGTGGAAAGCAAACCATCCTAGCATAAAGAAATTGCCCTAAAAGATATGGTGTCACTAAAACTGTCAGATATAAACTCCTTCTAAGTCAAAAGGATGGGAAAGACTTATCTAGAGCACTCGTCACTTTGTGTTATACTCAATTGCTTATGCTCCATTTCTTTGCTTCCATTTGAGCCACGTGGAAGGGACAATGTATGTCAACACATAGTATCTGGCCCTCGGCAAGAGCTCAGGATTTATTTATTGGGTGGATACTGAATAACGACTTCTTTTCTATCTTTAAAAATATTGTAAAGTGTCATAAAAATTTAGTGTTTTCAAATATCTAAGAAGACCCTCTTGTGAGCATCTAGATTCTAAGGGCTCCGTGATTCAGCATTGGTTGGCAGCTTCCCCTTGTCCTGAAAAGCTTTGGCCCTGAACTACACCATGGAACCTCTGCAGGTCTCATCATAAGGAGTAGAAAAGCATATAATGCATAACAAAGTCTGGGATGGTGACTCCTGAGCTCAGAACCCCTGAAAAATCTGAAGAGTGAGCTCCGGGGTTGGATGGGGAACTTGTTTAATAGGGTGGAAGCCAAGGAACTTTGGGATCTTCAGAAGCCAGGACCCAGGAAACTCCCTTGCTGCCTTTCTCCTGTGTGAAATGAGTGACAGTTCCACCTTGAAATGTCTGGAATACATTCTGGTGGGCCAGCCTGACAGGTGAATTCAATTACCACAGTGTTCTTCAGTCTCTAATACGTCATCTTAAGTTTGCCATGAGGCAGAGTACAGTGAAGAGCAGATAGACACAAACAAATGTTTTCTTTACCCAAAAATTATCTTTATAACACCACGAGTCTACAAACCTGCCAACAAGAACCTATAAATGGGATAGACAAGCGTTTTCATTTTTAAATACAAGAGAGATGTTAAGAGATGTTAAGTATTAACTGGGTTAATACTTTTGAGGAGCTAAGATTTGGGGGCAAAAATCTTGTTTTTGTTTTTGTTTTTTTCTCAGTTGTACATCCCTTCACAAAATGGAGAGGCTGACTTTGACATGGAGAAGTGATTAGCAGCTGGTAGCTACATTATAGAGTTCGACATCTGTATTTGGGTAGAGTCTTAAAACAATTTAAGGAAAATGGAGTCTGTAAAACTTTGAAATTGACAACTTCACAGGGAACTTAGCAGCAGACCAAATTAAAGTGCTGGGCTCTGCAGCCTTTGCAGACAGGCACCAGAACAGATTGGGGGGGTCATAAAATGATGGTGAGGAATCCCTGGAGGGGATTTAGTCTCTGCATCCATCCAAATCTTGCCATCTATCCTTGGAGAAAAGAGTGGAGACCCCTCTGTGAAGAGCTGGGATTCCTTTGAGACCAAAAGAGGAGCTGCACTGAGATCTTATTTTTAAAATAGTATAAAAAATAAACTATCCATCAACTTCAACATCACCTGTTTGAGAAATCATATGAGATAAAAGGTGTTGATAGTTCATTGGATTCTTGTTCCATGGTAAGAGCAGGAAACAGCAGGGGAAAGAGCCATCTAAAAATTTTTATTACTATAAGGTCCTTAGCATCTGGACCATCTTAAGTGACAGCTGCCATTTTAAGGAAAAAGTTTCACTTGGGTGTTTCTGAGAAAGGCTTCACCACTCCCTCATCCCAATCCAACCCCTAACTGGCCACATTGGGACCCACCAGGCTCTGATTCCTGAGCCGGCTCCATAAAAGTCCCAGAACTCAAGCCTGCTTTGCCTCTCTCCACTATAGAGAGATGGCCTTTACTTGTCAGCTCTGACAAATGAACTCTGGTGTGTATCTCTGCCTGGTCTCTGTCTTTCATTTCTCGCTCACCCATCTCTCGTTCCTCACGTGTCTTCGTTCCCCTTGAAGTGCTGGCAGAACATCCTCACTCAGAACACGTCCAAAATACCACCTTGTCTGCCACCCGCTGCCTCCACACATGTGCCCACCTGCTTCTCCTCTTGACTTCCCACGTCAGTCAGTGATGTCACCGTCTCCTTGCCTGCAAGCAAATACAAAAGTAGAGAGTACAATGAATTCTAATATGTACCCCAGATTCAACAGTTATCAATTTTTCTCACATTTACTCCATTGGTTCCTTTTACTCTCTGTTTTGTCTAAAATATTTTTAAACAAATCCCAAACTTCATTCATTTCACCCCATACCTATTTCAGTGTATCTCCTTAATAACTTGAATTGTTTTTTATCCTGTTTGTGGTTGTGATTTCAGGGGTCTTAAGAGGAAAAACTAGTAAATCAGAATTCATTTAATTAAAGACAAAATTGTTTAAAAATAAATTTTTAATTTATTAAAATGTATCTATTATAAAATTATTAATTATATGACAAGGTAATAGGACTTGACATTTTAACATTAATTATGTAACAAATAACTAACTAGAAAATGCTGACTAAACATTATAAAACAACATTAAAAATAAGATCCCATAAACACCCCATAATCCAATCACCTTGTTTTAGTAACTGAATTTAGGAACTTTTTCTTTCATCTTTAAAAAAAAATATTTTTATTGCTTTATAACAGACTATTGGAAAATTCCATAAAATGAACACAGCTGTGTAACTATGGCCCTAGCACCCCAGGTTTGTTTGCTTTTTTTCTCTTGCAATTTATTTGGTCATCGTCCTATGGTCCCTCCCACACTGGATTTATTCTTCCAAACCTCTGTTTTCTGTAAAACGGCTATTAGATCAGGACTTTCTTCAGGGTCCGGATCACAGTGCAGCGTAATAGAACCCACGGTAAAGGAAAAATCATCACACCAATCCTGTTTTCACTGAAATTTTGTTCATCACCGGGTGGTTTATTTTTGCATTATGATTTCTTTAGAATATGCATCAAGTGTTATTCATTTTTTTAATTGGTTGTTCAAAACATTACAAAGCTCTTGACATATCATATTTCATACATTAGATTCAAGTGGGTTATAAACTCCCAATTTTACCCCAAATACAGATTGCAGAATCACATCGGTTACACATCCACATTTTTACATAATGCCATATTAGTGACTGTTGTATTCTGCTACCTTTCCTATCCTCAACTATCCCCCCTCCCCTCCCCTCCCATCTTCTCTCTCTACCCCATCTACTGTAATTCATTTCTCTCCTTGTTTATTTTCCCATTCCCCTCACAACCTCTTATATGTAATTTTGTATAACAATGAGGGTCTCCTTCCATTTCCATGCAATATCCCTTTTCTCTCCCTTTCCCTCCCACCTCATGTCTCTGTTTAATGTTAATCTTTTCCTCCTGCTCTTCCTCCCTGCTCTGTTCTTAGTTGCTCTCATTATATCAAAGAAGACATTTGGCATTTGTTTTTTAGGGATTGGCTAGCTTCACTTAGCATAATCTGCTCTAGTGCCATCCATTTCCCTGCAAATTCCATGATTTTGTCATTTTTTAGTGGTGCGTAATATTCCATGGTGTATAAATGCCACATTTTTTAATCCATTCATCTATTGAAGGGTATCTGGGTTGGTTCCACAGTCTAGCTATTGTGAATTATGCTGCTAGGAACATCGATGTGGCAGTATCTGTGTAGTACGCTCTTTTAAGGTCTTCAGGGAATAGTCTGAGAAGGGCAATAGCTGGGTCAAAGGGTGGTGCCATTCCCAGCTTTCCCAGGAATCTCCAAACTGCTTTCCAAATTGGCTGCACCAATTTGCAGTCCCACCAGCAATGTACAAGAGTACCCTTTTCCCCACATCCTCACCAGCACTTGTTGTTGTCTGACTTCATAATGGCTGCCAATCTTACTGGAGTGAGATGGTATCTTAGGGTGGTTTTGATTTGCATTTCTCTGACTGCTAGAGATGGTGAGCATTTTTTCATGTACTTGTTGATTGATTGTATGTCCTCCTCTGAGAAGTGTCTGTTCAGGTCCTTGGCCCATTTGTTGATTGGGTTATTTGTTAACTTATTGTCTAATTTTTTCAGTTCTTTGTATACTCTGGATATTACGGCTCTATCTGAAGTGTGAGGAGTAAAAATTTGTTCCCATGATGTAGGCTCCCTATTTACCTCTCTTATTGTTTCTCTTTCTGAGAAAAAACTTTTTAGTTAAAGTAAGTCCCATTTGTTGATTCTTGTTATTAACTCTTGTGCTATGGGTATCCTATTAAGGAACTTGGAGCCCGACCCCAAATATGTAGGTCAGAGCCAACTTTTTCTTCTATCAGACGCAGAGTCTCTGATTTGATATCAAGCTCCTTGATCCATTTTGAATTAACTTTTGTGCATGGAGAGAGGAGGGGATTCAGTTTCATTTTGTTGCATATGGATTTCCAGTTTTCCCAACACCATTTGTTGAAGATGCTATCCTTCCTCCATTGCATGCTTTTAGCCCCTTTATCAAATATAAGATAGTTGTAACTTTGTGGATTAGTCTCTGTGTCCTCTATTCTGTACCATTGGTCCACCCGCCTGTTTTGGTACCAGTACCATGCTGTTTTTGTTACTATTGCTCTGTAATATAGTTTGACATCTGGTATCGCTATACCTCCTGATTCACCCTTCCTGCTTAGAATTGCTTTTGCTATTCTGGGTCTTTTATTTTTCCATATGAATTTCATGATTGCTTTATCTATTTCTACAAGAAATGCCATTGGGATTTTGATTGGCATTGCATTAAACCTATAGAGAACTTTTGGTAATATCGCCATTTTGATGATATTAGTTCTGCCTATCCATGAACAGGGTATATTTTCCCATCTTCTAAGATCTGCTTCTACTTCTCTCTTTAGGGTTCTGTAGTTTTCATTGTATAAATCTTTCATCTCTTTTGTTAGGTTGATTCCCAAGTATTTTATTTTTTTTGAGGATATTGTGAATGGAGTGTTTTTCCTCATTTCTGTTTCAGAAGTTTTGTCACTGATATACAGAAATGCCTTTGATTTATGCTTGTTGATTTTATATCCTGCCACTTTGCTGAATTCATTTATTAGTTCTAGTAGTTTTTTTGTAGACCCTTTTGGGTCTGCTAGGTATAGAATCATGTGTTCCGCAAATAGTGATAATTTAAGTTCTTCTTTTCCTATTTTTATGCCTTTAATTTCTTTCATCTGTCTAATTGCTCTGGCCAGTGTTTCGAGAACTATATTGAATAGAAGTGGTGATAGAGGGCATCCCTGTCTTGTTCCAGATTTTAGAGGGAATGCCTTCAATTTTTCTCCATTCAGAATGATGCTAGCCTGAGGCTTAGCATACACAGCTTTTACAATGTCGAGGTAAGTTCCTGTTATCCCTAGTTTTTCTAATGTTTTGAACATAAAGGGATGCTGTACTTTGTCAAATGCTTTTTCTGTGTCTATCGAGATAATCATATGGTTCTTATCTTTAAGTCTATTGATGTGGTGATAACATTTATTGATTTCCGTATATTGAACCATCCTTGCATCCCAGGGATGAATCCTACTTGATCATGGTGCACAATTTTTTTGATGTGCCTTTGTATCCGATTCGCCAGAATTTTATTGAGGATTTTTGCATCTAGGTTCATTAGAGCTATTGGTCTGTAGTTTTCTTTATTTGAGGTGTCTTTGTCTGGTTTCGGAATCAGGGTGATGTTGGCCTCATAGAATGAATTTTGAAGAGCTCCCTCTTTTTCTATTTCCTGAAATAACTTAAAAAGTATTGGTATTAATTCTTCTTTAGAGGTTTTGTAAAACTCCGCTGTATACCCATCCGGTCCTGGGCTTTTCTTGGTTGGTAGTCTTTTGATTGCTTCTTCAATTTCATCCATTGATATTGGTCTGTTCAAATTGTGTGTATCCTCCTGACTCAGTCTGGGCAAATCATATGACTTAAGAAATTTATGGATGTCTTCACTATCTTCTATTTTGTTGGAATATAGGTTTTCAAAATAATTTCTAATTGTCTTCTGTATTTCTGTAGCATCTGTTGTGATATTGCCTTTTTCATCCCGTATGTTAGTAATTTGAGTTCTCTCTCTTCTTCTCTTCGTTAGCGTGGCTAAAGGTCTGTCGATCTTATTTATTTTTTCGAAGAACCAACTTTTAGTTTTGTTAATTTTTTCAATAGTTTCTTTTGTTTAAATTTCGTTGATTTCCGCTCTGATTTTAATTATTTCTTGCCTTCTGCTACATTTGCTGTTGTTTTGCTCTTCCTTTTCTAGGGCTTTGAGATGAAGTGTGAACTCATTTATTTGTTGTTTTTTTCTTTTTTTTTGAGGAATGACCTCCAGGAGATGAATTTTCCTCTTAAAACTGCTTTCATTGTGTCCCATAGATTCTGATATGTTGTGTCTGTAGTTTCATTTATCTCTAAGAATTTTTTGATTTCCTCCTTTATGTCTTCTGTAACCCATTGATCATTCAGTAACATATTGTTCATTTTCCATGTGATGTAGGATTTTCCCTTCCTTCTTTTATCATTGATTTCCAGTTTCATTCCATTATGATCAGATAAAATGCATGGTATTATCTCCACCCCTTTATATTTACTGAGGGTTGCCCTATGGCATAATATATGGTCTATTTTTGAGAAGGATCCATGTGCTGCTGAGAAAAAAGTATATCCACTTGATGATGGTTGATGACATATATTCTATATATGTCAGTTAATTAAGTCTAGGTTATTGATTGTGATATTGAGTTCTATAGTTTCTTTATTCAACTTTTGTTTGGAGGATCTGTCCAATGGTGAGAGAGGTGTGTTGAAGTCACCCATAATTATTGTGTTGTGGTCTATTTGATTCTTGAACTTGAGGAGAATTTGTTTTATGAACGTCGCAGCACCATTATTTTGTGCATAAATATTGATAATTGTTATGTCTTGTTGGTGAATGGTTCCTTTTAACAGTATATAATATCCTTCCTTATCCCTTTTGATTAACTTAGTCTTGAAGTCGATTTTATTCAATATGAGGATGGCCAGTCCTGCTTGCTTATGAGGACCATGTGCATGGTATATTTTTTCCCAACCTTTCACCTTCAGCCTGTGTATGTCTTTTCCAATCAGATGTGTCTCCTGGAGGCAGCATATTGTTGGATTTGTTTTTTTAATCCATGTTACCAGCCTATGTCCCTTTATTGGAGAGTTTAAGCCATTAACGTTTAGAGTTACTATTGATATATGGTTTCTATTTCCAGCCATGTTTGATTATTTATCTTTTTTTTAAAATTTAGTTTGTTTCTCCATGATTAGCTTTCCCCCTGCCCTCTGTCTTTACCGAGGCACTTCCCACTGATGGTTTTGGTTATTGTTTTTCATTTCTTCCTCGTGTAGTGTTTTGCTCAAGACGCTTTGCAATGCTGGTTTTCTGGCTTCAAATTCTTTTAGCTTTTGTTTATCATGAAAAATTTTTATTTCGTTGTTGTACCTGAAGCTTAATGTTGCTGGATACAGAATTCTTGGTTGGCATCCATTGTCTTTCAGTGTTTGAAATATGTTGTTCCAGGATCTTCTCGCTTTCAGCATCTGTGATGAAAAATCTGTTGTTAACCTTATTGGTTTACCCCTGAATGTAATCTGCCTCCTTTCTCTTGTAGCTTTTAATATTTTCTCTTTGTTCTGTATATTAGATATCTTCATAACAATGTGTCTTGGCATTGGTCTACTGTGATGTTGTGTGCTCGGTGTCCTGTATGCATCTACAATTTGTATATCCGTTTCCTTTTTTATTTCTGGAAAGTTTTGTAATTATTTCATTCAGCAGGTTACTCATTCCCTTGGTTTGAATCTCTATACCTTCCTCTATCCCGATGACTCTTAAGTATGTTTTTTTTATGTTATCCCATATCTCTTGGATGTTTTTCTCGTGATTTTTTACCAGCCTTTCTGAGTTGGCTAGACTCTTTTCAAGATGATATATTTTGTCTTCATTATCTGAAGTTCTGGCTTCTACTTGCTCCACTCTGTTAGTGATACTCTCAATTGAGTTTTTAATTTGGTTTATAGATTCCTTCATTTCTAGAATTATTGTTTGATTTTTTTTATAATCTCTATCTCCTGATAAAGATGCTTAACTTCTTCTTTTATCTGTTTATGTAATTTATTTTCAATGTGTTCTTTCACTGTTTGAATTTGCTGTCTCGTATCCTCTTTAAGGTTCCATTCCATCTGTCTAAGGTATTCCTTAAGTTCTTTATATGACCATTTTTCTGATGACTCTAGGTCCTCCTGAATATTTAGGCTGTCCTGCATTGTTTGTACTCCTTTTCGTCCTTGATTTTTCATGCTGCTCATGTTACTTCTTGTTCTGTTTGACTGGTGAGTTACTGTTTACTCCTATAAATTTATTTGATGCTTGGGAGGAAAGGTATTAGAAGGGAAGGGAAGAAGTCACTAAGGAGAATGAGAGTAAGCAGGTAGAATTCAAGGAAGGGGGAATAAGAAAATTGAAAAGAAATGAAAAGACAAAAGAAAAAAAATAGAAAAGAAAAAAGAAAAAAAATTAAAAAATAATAAAAAATAAAAATTAAAATTAAAAATAATTTTAAAAACAACAACAAAAAAATGAAAATGAAAAAAAAAACCCAAATTAAAAAAAATTAATAAATGCAGTGTTAGCGTTTGATTAACTTCTCTTCCAGTAGGTGGAGCTGTGCCCACCGGGCCAAGCTTCTCCTCTCAATACGCAGGAACCAATCACTGTGCAGCAGCTCCTCCTCCCAGTCTGGGCGGGTCTCCAATCCTGAGTGCCTAGGACCTTCTCTTGTGTCTAGTCACTTCCCCACTTTTCCTCAAGTCAGGCCCCGCTCACCGGTGACGCTCACCACAATACTGGCTACACACCAGGTCTGTCGCTCCCAGGAGCCCTGTTTTCATGAACAACTGGGCACACTCTCCCTGTTTGCCATTCCCTCAGACCCTAAGTTTGTAGAGTTTGGGGCTGAGAACGCTCAGCGAATTTTGCTTGCCCTCCGGTAGCCACGCCCCCAGTATCTGGTGCAAGAAACCTCAGTTGTCAGCACTGGTGGGAGCGGTAGCCGGGAGTTCCGAGCCGCGAGTCCCGCACCACTCCTGATTCCCTCGGTCTGGCTATCGCGCTCATGGGAGAGCTGGGAGGGGCCCTTAAGGTTCCCCCGCTGTGTGGAGAGGGAAGGCTAGGGGATTACACACCTGTCATCACTGGTTTCAATGAAGTTATCTCCTCCGCCGCATTCTGGTGACGTCAGTTCTCTGCCATGGTGGTATCCCATGCAAATGGTTACAGTTCGTTCCCTTTGCTGGGTGACCAATGCAACGGGTGGGTCCTGACTGTTTCTCCCAAGCCCCGTTTCAATCCTGTGGCCACTGCCTGTGAAGGCTCGGTTGGCATTAACCTCAGCAGGTTCAGAAGGGCCGACCAGTTGTTTCAGCGGGATCGTTTACTGCTGAGTCACAGCAGTTTGTCTGCGAGAAGCAGGCGAATGGGAGCTTGAATTCAGCTGATCCGGGCTCGGTGTGTGTTCTGAGAGGCCCAGACTGTTCGCCCCAGATCCACGTCAGCTCAGCATTGCCTAGTGATCCTTAGCAAACAGCATTTAGACAGTTTACGACTCCCTATGCCCGAGCAGCTGAAGAGGTCAGAGACTTGATCTCTCCGCGCCCGCCACCATGTTGGATCTACCTCAAGTGTTATTCATCTTGATGGTTGAGTTTGGTGGAGGCTTGGTCTGTGGCAGGTTCAGTTGTCTTCAAGAGGATTTCACAGCTGATGGCCCTGCCTCCTGCCTCACAGAGAGGGATGAGCCAGCTGATTGTCTCTTTTTGTTATGTGAAGAATAATAAGTGGGCCATGTGTGAGTTCACCACAATTGTTTCACACAATTGGAAATCCTAGATACTGCAACAGGAAATCATATCGGAAAGGAAGAAACAAACCTGTATCCTCTCACAGATGTAGAAAATATTAGGGAATCTACATAAAAACATTTTGAGGACAAATTGTATTTAACAAGGTCATGTAGTAGAAGATCAACACAAAAGGGCACTCAATTCTAAAACTAGCAACTGAAATTTATAAATCAATGCCATTTACAATAGTTTCCAAAAGAATATCATACACTTAGTTATAATTTTTTAAAATTAATGAAAGAATTCAAAGACCTTCTGTTCCCATTATATTCATTGAAGTCAAAATATCAAACATTCCCCAACTGATGTATAGATTTAAGGCACTCCCCTCAAAAACATGATTCTTTGGGGCTGGGGATGTGGCTCAAGCAGTAGCGCGCTCGCCTGGCATGCATGTGGCCCGGGTTAGATCCTCAGCACCACATACCAACAAAGATGTTGTGTCCGCCGAGAACTAAAAAATAAATATTAAAAATTCTCTCTCTCCCTCTCTCCCCCCTCTCTCACTCTCTCTTTAAAAAAAAAAAAACATGATTCTTCATAGATCTAGGCAAGCTAATTAGAAAATGTATATGCAAAAGTAAAGGAACTAGACTATCTAAAACAGTTTTGAGAGAGAACAAATTTGAAGACTCACAGTATCCAATTTTAAGATATAAAATAAAACTACTATGATCATAGCAGTTATGGTGTTGACTACAGGATAGAGATGAATGAAACAGACTAAAGGATTCCACCTATAGGGTCTATAAAATATGATCAATTTAAACATTTTCTTGAGATACAACAGCAAACAACATGTGTTTAAAGCATATGATTTGATACATTTTGGCATATGCATATATCAACAACACCATCACCCCCGTCATCCATCTTTCCCCAAAGTTTCCTTCTGTTCTCTTTTATCCCTCCTTCTCACTCTTTGTCTCCTGGCAATCACTAATCTGCTTTCTTTCATTTATACTAGTTAAAATTTCCTAAAATTTTATGTTAATGGAATCATATCCATTTACTGCATGTAAATTTTAAATTTTTAATCTCACTTCCTGGACTCAACATAATTCTTTTGAGATTGTAGCATGTATCAATAGTTCATTCTTTCTCGTTGCAATATAGTATTCCATTAGGTACCATACTTTTCTTATCCACATCATATATAAAAATTAACTGAAAACAAACCATATGACTGAACATAAAACTATAAAGCTCTTAGATTCAAAAATAAAGAAGCCTTTATGATCTTGGATCATAAAACAAAATCCTTAAGAGAAAAACTAATAAATCAGAATTAATTTAATTAAAAATTTTAGTTCTGGGAAAAACTAAGAAATGTAAATATAAATTACTGACTGGTAAAAAGTATTTAGTAATCACATATCTGAGAAAGGACTTGTACCCAGAATATATAAAGAACCCTCAACACTCAACAGTCTTTCAAAATGGGCAAAAGATTTGAACACACATCTCACCAAGGAAGATAGAGAGGTGGCACATTAATATATGAACAACTATATAACATCATTGGTCACTAGGGAAATACAAATTTAAAACTACATTGAGGGGGGCTGGGGATGTGGCTCAAGCAGTAGTGCGCTCGCCTGGCATGCGTGCGGCCCGGGTTCGATCCTCAGTACCACATACAAAGATGCTCTGTCCGCTGAAAACTAAAAAAAAAATACTAAAAAAAAAACCTCTCTCTCTCTCTCTCTCTCTCTCTCTCTCTCTCTCTCTCTCTCTCTCCTCTCTTAGAAAAAACTACATTGAGGTACCATTACATACAAATTTGATTGGCTGATATAAGAAATTCTGATAATAGCAAGTACTGACAAGGAACTTTAATATGGGACTGATGAAGATGTAAAATGGTACAGAACATTCTGGAAAGCAGTTGGATTTTTTTTTTTACGAAGTTCAAAATATTCTTACCATTTGACCCACAAATCAAATTTGTAGGTATTTATTATAGAGAAAGAAAAACTCACACAAAAATCTGTACATAAATGTTTATAGCAGCATTATTCATGATTGCCCCAAACTGAAAATGATCCAGATGTTCTTCAATAAGAAAATGGGTGAGCAAATTAAAATACCTGTACAATGGAACATTACTCAACAATGGAAAGGAATGAGCTATTGATGTATACCCACTGTGGGCAAATATCAAATGCTTTATGCTAAGTGAAATCAGTTAGTCTCAAAGTATATAATTATTCATACAGTTCCATTTAAATGGTAGCCTGAAAAAGGCAAAATTCTAAGACCAGAAAACAGATCTGTAGCTGGAAGGAAATGGGGAAGGAACGGACTGTAAAGGGAAGCTTGAGGGAATTCTCTTGAACTTGAGTAGTTTTTTATCCTGTTTGTGTTTGTGATTTCAGGGATCTTTGCATCTGTGAAAACTTGTAGAACTATACAAAAACAAAAACAAAGTTTACTGCATGGAAATTTTTGATAGCAATAAAAATGACTGAGCAGTGCTTCTAGGTGTACGGGCAGCCTGACCCCTCCTTGCATTTCCCCCAAACTTGAAGTGCTTGGTGAATAAAGGACATTATGGCTGGAGCTCAAATTGCAGGGGAGAGAGTGTCACACAGCCAGCCCATAGAGAGCCCTAAAACACTTGGAAAGGAATTGATTCTTCTCAAAGAGAATTCTGGTTGCTATGCGGAGAATGGATGTATACTAGTGAATATTAGCGGGGAAAAAGGCTTTTTCACTTATAAAAAGGAAAGCAGCAATTCCTTACGAAGAGACGACCAAATATTTGGAACTTTTAACTAGGACCGAGGACTGGGAAGGAGAAGAAAACAGTTTTGCTTTTCAAATGCGGTTTTGCCTTGTGGTTAGAATTTCCTCGTTTGGCTAACTCCCAGGATGTAGGGACAGGACTTCTTCCAGTGTGTTTTTGGCCTTCTGTCTCAGGATAAACAGACGTGGCGTCGCCAAGCTTTTCAGAGGGTCCCAGGTACAGGGTGATACGATCCAGACCACAGAAGCTTATTGCCAGCTCGCTCCCAGCTCCCGGTGGGGTCCCTGTTGCTATAAACATAATTCGGGAGGCCTGGGCAAGTGTGGACACCTCCCAGAGCAGTTTCTCTGCCGCCCCAGCTCCTCAGGACACACGAGGCTTAACCAAGAAGGGGCAGGGCTAGAACCTCTGACCTCAGAAAACACTGGAAAACACATGTGGGCCAGGCTGCTGGGAGCCCCATGAGTCACTGCTTGAGGTGGCCTCAGATTTGAAGGTGCCACTACAGAAAAGAGATGATATTTAGAAGCTCAAGAGGTGCCTGTTTGCTGGACCTTCTGGCTGGCAAGTCTCAGTTGACAAAATGGCTGCATGGG
The DNA here is from genome assembly GCF_045843805.1 of Urocitellus parryii. Taxonomy (NCBI): domain Eukaryota; kingdom Metazoa; phylum Chordata; class Mammalia; order Rodentia; family Sciuridae; genus Urocitellus; species Urocitellus parryii. Next base: position 114,489,302 of record NC_135536.1, on the reverse strand, counting down.
CATTAACCCTACTGAGAGAGAGAGAAATGTCCACCTGAGCTCGAGGAGTTGTGGACGCCTCCCTCTGCCGTCCCCAGGTAGCTGATTTCCATCCAGTGGGCAATTTCATCTGATTCTTGGGAGGTTTCCACCTCTTTCCTGCTTTATTTCTCCTCTTTGAAGCCCTGGTCACCTCTGCCATGGGCAAATGTCACTTTTGTGAAAGGGCTGGGCCTGCCCCCATGGAAACGTAGCCTAGCATGAGGACAGCAGCCAAGCCCTGTGGCTCCATTTCAAACTCCCTTTTAAATGGAAACCATTTGATACTCTTTGCCCACGCAGTCCTGAAGTCTTTGAATATACTCAAACAAAGAGGAGAGTTCTGACTCAGAGATTCAGCTCCCTGCCTACACAAACACTGGTAATTAACTCTACTGAAAAAAAAAAAAGACAAGATAATAAAACTTATCTTTAATTGGCACCAGAAAACCTAATATGAGTATTGGCTGGTGAGTTCCCGGAATTTCCCACAAAGTACCTTTCATGGGTTCACCAAAGACAATGTTCAAATTACCAGGATCCAGATGACACCTGGGAAAACCGAAAACACACACAAAACCTGAGTTGGGAATCAGAAGCAGGTGCCAGCCACGGGGACCTCAGTGGCCTTCCCTGTTCTCTGGGTCTCAGTTTCCTCATGTGTAAAATAAAGGACTAGGACATGGTCTATGTCTCTGAAACCTGTTCTCCTCGTGCAGTTTTCACACTGCCCAGGCTCTCTCCAATTGGTACGTTTTGTCTTAAATATTCCACTTTCTGGGGCTGGAGGTGTAGTCAGTGGTAGAGCTTACCTAGCATGGGGTCCATCCCCAGCATCCCAAGGACAAAAAATCTGCCTTCTCTTTGCCAGATATGTGCTCCTATCTATGGGAAACCTCTGCTTGAACATCCTGCTGCTACTCAAAGCTAATGGAGTGAAAATCACATCTTTAGATGGCCCTTCTCAGGCAGCCATCTTTCTTTATCTTTTTTTTTTTTTTTATAATGAAGGCATTTTGGTGGAACCAAAATGGCAGCTTTCCTTTCCTCTTTTGGGGTCCTCTCCCTCTAGAAGAGGGGTGTCTCCTGTCTCCCACCTCTGAGTTCTGTCCTCTTCTGGCTGCTCTGGGCTCTGTGTGGGCCACACTCAGCTCCTCACAGGGCCAGCCACTCCCAGCTTCCTGCAGCTTTCAGGTGCATGAGGAGGCAGCAAATACGGCCCTTCTGTCTTCACAATATCATCACAAAGCGTACTAAAGGTTGGACAAATTAGATAAATCTCCAAGACACTAAAGGCCACTGTCCTATTTTTCTTGTATTCACAAGGAAAATTATGCAAGAAATTACATGTTTGACAGGACTCTCCGGGTGCTGACCTTGTTCCCTTGACCTTCTGTCTGCCTTTCTCCCAGACAAGCAGCCTCCTTCAAACCTCTCTTTCTGAGGTGTCACTATGGTTTGACTATGTCCCCCCAAAAGCATGTATTGAAACTCAGTCTTCAATGTAACAGTATTAAGAGGCGGGGCCTGTTGGTTGCAGTGTGACATATGCCTATAATCCCACTGGCTGGGGAGTCTGAGGCGGGAGGATCCTAAATTCGATGCCATCCTCAGCAACTTACTGAAGCCCTAAGCAACTCAATGCGAACCTGTCTTAAATAAAATATGAAAAATGGGCTGGGGATGTGGTTCAGTGGTTAAGTGCCTCTGGGTTCAATCCCAGGTACCAAAAAAAATAAAAAAGAGGTACTTAGGCCACAAGCATTCTGCCCTCATGAATGAGTCAATTCCATTATCATAGGCGTGGGTTCCTTACAAAAGGATGGGGTACCTTCTGCCATGCTATGGTTAGCAAGAAGCCCTTGTCAGTTTACAGCCCCTAGATCTTGGACATCCCAGTGTCGAGAACCAAGAGTCAATGCATTTCTGTTCTTTATAAGTTATTTAGCCTGCAGTATTCTGTGATAGTACCACAAATGGACTAAAACAGGTGTGCATTTCCTCCTGTGTTTGAGAAGCTCCTCCCACCTATGGAGACTTGTCTGTCACACAGGATCTTCCAACCCCACTCCGTTCCCCTAGGAGTTGGTTTAGCCAAGTCTTGTTCTAACCTGGACAACTCCCTGGTAGCTCAGCAAACTGGTCCAAGATGGACATGAACTCTCCAAATCCTTAAGAGCTGAATAAGCTGAGGGACAGGAGGACCCCACACCTCGTCCTCTTTAAGGTGTTCCACCAATGTGAATTGATAATAGACCTCTTTATTCTTCCAAATGGTCATAAAATAACAGTTAGTACATGCACATATCCCTCCTAATGACAAACATTAATTCCCAGAAGTAGCATAGACTAATTTTAGACACTAAAGAAAAAAAAAAAAACACAAACTCACTCCCCACCCTCAAACTGCTCCCTGGAATTTTCCTTTGCATACTTCTGGCCATTAGAATGTGTTCCTCTGCTCAATTCCCACCCATCCATTCCACTTTTAAACTGTGCACCCTTAGATTGGCCAAGAATGCCATCTGCCTTTTTTTTTTTTTTTTTTTTTTAGTTGTAGTTGGGCACAAAATCTTTATTTTATTTATTTATTTTTATGTGGTGCTGAAGATCGAACCCAGTGCCTCGCACGTGCTAGGTGAGCACTCTACCATTGTAATCAGCCCCCTCCCCATCTTCCTTTTAATAGTAGCTTATGACACCTCTCAAAGACCCACTGGCAATTTGGAAAGTATTTCTGGTAACTGAGAGACAAATGAAGTTCTTAGATGATGGGACCAGACAGTTCCCCAGTTTCTGTCTCCATGTGTTGTTGAGTGTGTGAAGTGCATGGGGCAAGGGAAACTCCTCCAATTATAACAGCAATAAAAAGAGTGACATCCGGCCTAGCTTAGTAATTTTTACAGTGTCTCCCAAGCCCAACTGAACATTAGAAGCACCTAGAGAGCTTTAAAAACATTGATGCCTCAACCTTGAACTATGAAATCAGGCTCTCTGGGGCTGAGGACTGGCCATCGCTGATTCTATGCCTGTGGGTGTTTCTAATGTGCAGCCGGGGTTGAGAAGCACTAGTGTGTAGGGATAGGAAACAACTGCAGCTGGAAAAGGCCGTGCTTTGCTGCAACCTGAAATAAATCCTACAGCTCCAGACAGTACTGTTCCATCAAACTCCTTTCAGCATCCGAGAGTCTGGGTGAAATCTCAAATGAGGAGGAGAGAGACAGGTGTGGATACTGCATTCCTACAATGCAGCTGCTACTGTCCCTGGGGAAGTTTCCTACCATATAGGCGCACCCTTGTTTTCAATGTTAAGAGACAACCACAATTGGTGTACAGTGCCTGAGACAGAGTGGATGCTCAATAAAAATACCATGTTTTGGAAGCATAAACAGGTAGTTATCCTCTTTGATCACGAGATGGCGACATAACAAAGATTTCTACAGCATCATGCTCAAAGCCTCAACTTTGTCAAAATCAAAGGGAGGAATAATTGAACGTGGAGATAAAGTTAAAGTGTAGGTGAGCTTCTGTTTTTTATTTTTGCCCTTCATCATTTTTTTTGAGATAAGTGGATCATAAAAATATAAAGTGGTAATAGAAAAAAGAAAAAGACCAGAATTGTAAATTCACATGACTCATCTCTTAGAAGGCTGAGTCTCTTGGTTGTGTGTGCTCTTGGCATCTTAGAAAGGCAGGCCTGGGATAAGAGCCAAACTGTGTTATATATAGGGGTGAAAGTGGCCCCAATCTGATCACTTTGCCCCCCAAAAAATCTGCTGATGTTTGCAACTTACCTGTTCCCTAGCTCCTCCCACACAAATGGGGAGTTGGGGGAAACAAGTCAAGGAAACACAAGATAGTCAAATATATATCAATTAATAAGACCTCTCTATTTAGAAAAACTGGCTTTGGTAGTGGGGAGCTGGTGGAATTTCTTATCTGTGTGTTGGGTACTGTGAGAGAAGGCAAAGTGATATCCTGTGACCAGTTTTTTGTTTTGTTGTTGTTGTTGTTTCTTTTTAATATTTTTTAGTTGTAGATGGACATAACACCTTTATTTATTTATCTTTATATGGTGCTGAGGATTGAACCCAGTGCCTCACCCCTGCTAGGCAAGTGCTCTATCACTGAGCCACAACCCCAGGCCCTGTGACCAGCTTTTTTTTTTTTTTAATATTTTAAAGTTGTTGATGGACCTTTATTTTATTTATTATTAGTATGTGGTGCTGAGAATCAAACCTAGTGCCTCATGCATGCCAGGCAAACATGCTACCACTGAGCTACAACCCCAGCCCCCCTGTGACCAGTTTTTGATTGATAGGTTGAGATCTGGGTTCAGCTGCATGGAAGACTACAGCCCTAGTGACTACAGAGCCTGTACACAGGTGACCAGAAGCCAAATTGTCTTGACTGTACCCTGTGTCTGGGCTCTGTGTACCCTGGACACAGAGAGATGGAATATTGCCCGAGAGGCTAGGGTGGCTACTTGGCCACCTGCACCTGTACCACCTGAGCTTCCCACAAGACAGGCACTTGGCCCTGTGGGGAGCACAAGAGCTGGCACCTGGGTGCAGATGGGAATGGCCCCATATTCACAAAAAGCTTTCTGAGCCACTTACCCTTTGTTTTCAGAGAGGAACAATAAAATTCTAGGCTTAATAACTATTTAGACTCCAGGGGTTGGGCACAATGCATTCCACTGTGATGTCCTTTAGATTCATTCATGTCAACCCTGGGTCTAATGCTACCCTCTGCCTTCTTAGACCCTGAGTCTGTATTGCCTGATGCTGTTGGAGGATAAATTGTAAACTCACAGTCTTTGGTGCTGAGCAGGCCTATACCCTGTCTCTAGGGAGCATCCTCTCCCTTCCCTGTGATTGTAGTTTCTGTCCTTCATCTCTGCTTTCTCCATCCCATTCTTAGTTCAATTCTGCTCCCAGCTGGTGGCTCTGCCTCCAGAGGCATGAACCCTTCACCTGCCAGTCTCCCCACTACACACATCCTTCTGTCTGCTGCCCTTCACACCGACCCCCACCAATATCAGAGAGTGAGGTGACTAGAACTCTTGACCTGTGCCCTGGATTCCAGGACCTTTGCTCCACCAACTTCCATCTCTCTCTTTATGGCTTTTTCCATGTGTGGGCTCCCTCACTGGTAAATAAATAAATAATAAATAAAAGAACAAAACAGAACCCTCCCTTTGGACTCCCTCTGCAACCTGGAATATCACATTCTCCAGCTGCCTCAGTTCCCCGTTGTAGAAACCCTTCCCCTCCCCAACCCTTCTCCACTGGTGGTCTGTCACCACAAATAGCAGCAGAGCAGTACAAATAAACACAGGTCCCCAGCAACAGTGCTGCCATGCACACATGTCATGACCTTGCAGTCTGGTCTCTGACACCTGATCTGGCCTCAGAGGTGCCCACGGGCTGCTGTGGCTGTGGGCAGGGAAAGGCTGTGTCCTAGGTTGCCTTGGGACTCACTTCTTGCCAAATCATGCCTTTCGTTTCCAAGCCCAAGGCCACAGCAAAAACAAGCCAGGCAAGATGCCTGTCCTTTCTGAAAATGAAATGGGGACAGGAGCAGCAGCGGAAATAGCATTCAGGGGTGGGAGGTGAGCATGCTCCCAGCTGAGGTCAGGGTGGGTGGCTGCGTGGGTCTGCAGCTCTGCACAGGAAACGGGCTCCAGGGAGGTTGGGATCACTGTTCGGGCCACCATCCATGTTTAACAGCAGAGAATCCCCACATTTGAACCCCATCTGGGAAATCTTCCAGACCAGCCTCAGCTGCCAGTCATTCCCTTCCTGCAGGCCTGAGGGTATGCCTCTCTGCAGTTGCTGTTCCCAGGCTGCCACTCAAAGGCCTAGCTTTCAATTTTCCCGATCATTACAATAAAGCACAGCATTGCCTGAGCCCATCCTGTGTGGCCTGCAATATGCTGTGAAATCCACAGAAATGTTTCATTGAATTTGATCATGGCTGACTCTGTGAAATTTTATTATCTGCATCTCACAGAGGAGGAAATTAAGACTTATAGAAATCAAGTCCTCACCCAACTTCCTGAAAGATTTGAACGCTCTTCTGTCTGACTCCACATCCTCCTGATTCTTCTGCCCAACCAGAGTACGCTCTAACAACACTCAGGAGCAAGGAAAGTCACCTTACGAATGTGACAAGCCTTTCCTCGCCAGGGTCAGCAAGATAGCCAGTATCTATTATTAGGGAGAGCCCTCTGGCTTAGCCCATTCTCCCCCCAAAATTCAATGAATAAAAAACTGTCACTCTTGCATGATAGAGCTTTATGATGAGGGGAAGGTAACCCTGGGGCAGCAGCAACCATGAGAGAAAGGGGGTGGACCTGGCAAATACAAAGTGGCACGTTATGGCGTAGGCTGTGGCATCCCAGGAAGGGTGGCAGGTCATGCTGGACTCTGGGGAGGCCACATGAACCCACTGTACCCTGGAGCAATTTCTTAGGGAGAAGAGTGGAAGCCGTCTCTTGCTTCCTCCCTGTCTCCGTCTCTCCCTGCTCCAATTCACCCCGTGGGGCATTAGCTCCTTCCTGCATCTGGACTGTGAACCTGGGCCCTCTGAGCAGCTGCGGGGCCAGCCTCAGTGGTCTAGGTCAGTTTGGACAATGTGGGGGCTGGAGCTGTTTTACAGCCAGCATTGAACTTCATGCCCAAGCCCAGCACTCACCCCTGGGTGAGTGGCCTTCGGGGGTTAGGAGGTGGGGTGATGGTGGCAGCAGGAACTCTCCATGGAACAGACCTGGAGAAGGGATTGGGGGAGGCCACAGGCTCACGCAGATCTGGCTTTCCATTCACTCAAGAACAAGTCCAAGCTTCGTATCATGGCACCCAAGGCTCTCCTAGGGTGGCCTTAGCCTGTTTTTCCAACTGTATCTCCACATCCCCTCACTTGAGGGCACCATTGGAGCTCTCTGCATGAGGGAGTAAAAGGCACCTCTCTGAATGGTCACAGCTTTGGGGCTCTGAGTTTGGCTGGCAGAATATTAATAAACAAACAAATAAACCACCCTTTCTTCTCGGTCTCAGCTCAAACCACAGTGCATAGCTGGATATCAACAGGTCCCCTGGCCACCCCTGTGTGCAGGCCTTGCCAACCACACTAAATCCCAGATAGAGAAACAGGCCCAGGGAGGTGGAGGCCCTTGCCCAAGGTCACACAGCCTCTGAATGGCAGATCCAGAAGGGGCTCATCTTCTGACTTGAATTGAGCATCTGATCTGCCTCCTCCTTTATCCCTGGGGCCCACTTGAGACCACCCTTTCCCCATCCCATATACAAATAGCTTTTGAAATTTTCCATCTGTGTCTGGCATTGACCCCGTGCTCTGCCCTGTTTTAGTACCCAAGGCTACAAGAAAAGGCCTACTCCCGAGCTTTTCCTTCCACACCCATGGCCTGCAGAAAACAGACCCCTGGGGCCTTTGCAGATGACCTCATGGGGAACTGCTGCCTGCAGACTTCCTGTTTTTATATTCTTTCCTCCTCTGCTTATTTTTTCTACTTTGTTGTTCTTGGGCATTTATGGTTCTTCCTCCTTAACCCACTCTGCAAAAGCTTTATTTTCTGAAAACTTAATTTTCTGTGATTATTTTAAATACATATTTAGAATATAAATAAATATAAGAAGGCATTATACCTCTTTTTTTCATCATTTCTTCCTCCTCCTCCTCTCCCTCCTCCTTCCATATGGTTTCGTTTCCAAAGTATAGCCTTCAGGTTCCCTGGCTTAGGGGAAGCAAACTCAAAAACTGTGTCTGCCAGTACCAAGGGAATTCTAGGAATTCTAGGATTCTCTCTGCTAGAGATCCCATTTCTGTTGGATGCGGCCGGAAACTGATTGGAAGAGGTCTCCCAGCTTCCCACCACTGGTCTTCTTAGTTCTCTAAAACACAAAACAAGAGTCTCTGCTCCAAAGCCACAGGTACTCTCCATGTCAAGGTCAAGTCTGCATTTTTGCAGTCTACCAAGGGATCCTGCTGCCCCACTGGTTGAACACCACTGATCTGGGCGCTTTGGGAGCTGGAGGTCATGCCACTAAAACAAACAGCGCTTGTCCAGGCCACTAGTCATTAACCTTCTTGAAGGTATAATTCAGGGTCTGCCTTTCAGGCCTCTATTGTGTGTTCTCTTGGTGGTATCTGATGTGTGTGGGCATCGCCTGCTTTAGGGAGCTCTTCCCTCTGTCACCTTCTGTGACATCTCTTGGTCCTGGTTTGTATCTCAGCTCTTGAATTACTCATTACCACAGTCCCTCTCTGGTTCCTCTTCCTCCAACTGTCCCTTCACTCTTGAGTCTTCTCCCAGGTCCTGACCTTGGCCCTGTCTTTGACATTCCCCACCCCATCTCTCTCTCCACCACCACATGGCCATGCTGAGCATGGCAAAGCTGATGTTTCCAGCACAGTTGGCCTCCCTCCTAGACATACCCCTCCTTCCGGAACTGCACTGGGATGGTCCCTGGTGTCTCAAATTGCACATTTCTAAAACTGTTCTGTGTATCTTCCTACATTTCCTGTCTTTGTGGGAGGCACCTACTGGGATACTGAACGCGACACCTGAGAGTCACCCTACCCTTAACCACTTCTAGCTGCATCACATTGGACAGGTTCCCCCATCTCTCTGTGACTGCATTTCCTCACCTGAAATATGCACATCATGTCAGTGCCTATCCCTTTGGATTATGAGGAATTATATCAATGCATGCTTATAAAGTCCTTAGAATAGTATTGTCAGGCTAGAAGCACTAATGAATGCCAGCTGTTAACAATTGTAATGATGGCAATAATAATAAAAACTCAGTACTAATCTTGGTCTCTTTCTTCTCTCCCCAATTGCCTATCTATAAAGGTGTTATTAAGTCTACTTTCTGTCTTTAACATCTCTCCTTAATATCTGAGGCAGGCATAGTGGTGTACACCTGTAATTCCAGCAACTCAGGAGGCTGAGGCAGGCGGATTGCAAGTTTGAGGCCAGCCTCAGCAACTTAGCAAGACTCTGTATTAAAATTAAAAATAAGGGCCAGGGATGATGTAGTTCAGTGGTAAAGTACCTCTGGGTTCAATCTCCTGTACCAAAAAAATAAAAAAAATAAAGACACTCTGGTCTGATATCTGCCCCTTCTTCCCTATCACCTCTGCTCCACTTATCTTCATTTCTTCTCTAAACTAGTCCAGGACTTGTCTCTACCTAGACTTCTGTCTCCTTTCTCACCTTTGAGGCACCTGAGAAGCAGTACTCATGTTCTGCTCTCTGTGTGTCTCCCAGTATCAACTGGGTGCACATGAAGTACTTAATGAATAAATAGATAAAATGATGGATGGGTTGGGGATCGTGGCACGCTCCTGTAATCCCAGCAGCTCGGGAGGCTGAGGTAGGAGGATCACGAGTTCAAAGCCAAGCAACTTAGTGAGGCCCTAAGCAACTTTGTGAGAAGCTGTCTCAAAAAAAAAAAAAATTAAAAATCGAATGGGCTGGGAATGCGGCGCAGAGGTTAAGCACCCCTGGGTTTAATCTCTGGTACCAAAAAAAAGGAAAAAAGATGGATAGATGAATAAACCAATGCATTATGTAGAAATCTTCCATGCAGTAAGATGCCTTATAAATCAAGGTGGAAATTTATAGTCAGTGACTTGAGAAAACAAAACTCTAATTATGGTAGAATCTCCAGAAGGGGTTTCTGAACAGGAAAGTAGGAATGGCCTAGTCAGTTAAATTAATGTCTGAGGAAGTGTGTCTCAGAGGAGTGGGGTCTGCAGAGACGTCAAAGAACAATTTCTATCTGCAAGCGAGTTAGTGCATCTCCAGTTGTGCTCCAAGGAGAGGGCATTGGGCCTGAGGGCGCTGTGAGAGGCAAAGATGTTCCACTGGACTATCATGACTCACATGAAATATTCCCTCTGAATCTTCCCACTTCTTCTCATTTCATCCTCTTTGTGGGAACTAGCATTTTAAAGGGCTAATTTAGTCAGGAAGAAGATAAGAACTGTCTCCCTGAATCCCTCATTTTATTTTGCTGTTAGTCTCTCAGGAGTGTAGTTCTTCTAAGTCTGTTCCCAAGAGTCCAGTCAGTTCCAGATGCACCAAGAACACAGACTTTCTGGAACTTCAAGGGTAATGACCAGATCTGCAACCATGGTAAACTTATTTGCACAGTGTCCCAGGAATCCTGGAGAGCCAGCCAGACTCCCAAACTGTGACTCTCTTCAGTTCAGTACATGGTTGTGTTCTCCAGTGACGTATTGCTGTTTGGGTCCACTTGAGGAGTTCTGCCCTCACCACCATTGTTCCTGGAAAATATGATCTAACTCCCTGGGAAAATCCCTGACTATTTTGCCTGCCCTACATTACACTTGAGTAATTTTGCTTTCCTTATTCATTGGCCTCCGTCTGATTGATAACATGGAAAAAAGGATGGTAAATATGTGGATGTACCTTGCCACTACTCTGGCCTGTGTATTTTGTGTGTATTGCTAATGAATCATGGCTTCCCCTCCTCACACTAATTTGACCTTCAAGTTCTCATGAAACGCCTCCAAGAAAGCACTACCAATCAATTAAAAGTTGATAGATGGGATAACATATTGGCCATTTTTGACCTAAAGATTTCTATCAATGTTTTTAAAGAAGTAGCATCTTGATGCAGAACATGCCAATCTCACTGCCTTAAAACTAGAGTTTGCTCATGATTCTAAGGGTTGGCAATTTGAGCTGAGCTTAGCAGGTCAGTTCTTCTGCCGTCTGGCGGCTTGAAGTAGACTGGAAGGTCGAAAATGGCCTCACTCACACGACTGGCCATTAGAGCTGACTGTTGATTGGTATACATATCCCAATAGTTTGCAAGCTCATGGATTCAGAGACATGAACCATTGGAAGCCTTGAGGATAACAACATACCCCCAGATGGAGTGGCATTTTACTTATAGGAAACTACCCAAGTGCCCACTATGAGCCAGACACAGTGCTTGGCACTGAGTATAAAAATATGAAGTCATTGAAAATAACTTTGAAGAACTTTCTGACTGGGTGGAAAGACAGAAGGATATACCAAATGCATTTGAAACCACTATCTCAGTGACTATGGATGAAATAATCCTGGTTTGTATGTCCAACTGTGTGGATGCTAGAAAAAGAGGGGTGCTGAATCATTTATAGACAATTTGATCTAGTCTCCATTTCACATAACTATGTGCCCATCCTAGGTTAAATGAGTAACTCTATTGTTTTCCATGGTGATAAGTGTCTTTTCAAGATATTCTTCAGACTCTAAGACATTGAAAACAATCACATAAGTATATTCTTCATGACCACAAAGAGCTACTTGAGATTTTTTTTTTTTCCTTTTAGAAACCTGGCCAACTCTGGAACTGAGGCCCATGCTTGCTAACTCTGATATTTCCTCCCTCTCCACATTCCTGCCACCCACAGCTGCTCCACTCCAGAGTAAAGGTTCAGAGGCCAAATACTTATGATCCAAACAGCCTCTCCAGCAGGGATGGCAAAAGGACAGCTCCACTTAGGAAAACAAACGATTATGCCTCCCATTTCTATAGCTCTTAAGCCTTCTTTCCAAAGCACGTTCACATCCTTTCTCCTATCAGATTGTCCCCCAATCCCTATGAGATGGGCAGGGCATGTAAAAGATGGGGAAACTGAGGCCCTGAATGTGAATTGCCCTCCCCAGGGTGATGAAACAGAAAGAAGAGTTCTGCCTTCCTGAGTCCAGGTGCTGGCTTGCCCTGCAGACCTCACTGCCTTGAATGGAGATGCATGATATCTTCAAGTCTAGCAAGCCTGCTTTAAAAACCCTTATGGGACTTTCTGCTCCTTATACAGTTACACTAACAACCACTTTAAGCTTGCTGTGTGTTGTGTTCACATGAAAAGAATAAGGAGATCACATCAAACATTTTCCCAGGTACTGTTTCTAAATCTTGTCTTTCCAAAAGATAGCAGATTCTCTTTGAAGTGTCAACTTCCAGTCCATAAATGATCCAGCCAAGTTCTTCCAACTGGAAAAGAGAGTCTCAAAGTTGCTCAAAAGAAAATGTGATACAGGAGGGAAGTTAAAATTTGCTCAAGAGAAGGATTGGAGAGAAGAATACAGTTTGAGAAAACCCAGTATTCAAGTTGAGAGGTGCCATCTTGCCTTCATGCTGGTGGAAGGCTTTGGAAGAGATGAGGGCATGCTTGTACAGTCCTAAACATCTCTTTATGCACAGGCTTATCTTCCCCACAAGGGCTGACCTTCTGTATCCCTACCTTGCAGTATGGGAACCCACTGGAAAGCTGATTGACCAATTCTCATACATTAGGTCAGGCAAGTGAGAAATGGCGCAATTCTGCCTCCTTCCCATGGCAGACAAGCAGTCTTTCTGGTTAAGACCAGAAGTAGCCTCGGAGTCCTTTTCTACTATGACCTTTGAGGCAGCCACCACCAGATGATTAGAGTGGCATGCAGAATGAAATCAATGTGCCAACTCTGTAGTTCCTGGTAGCTCAGGGACTGGTGAGCAGAAAAGGGAGAATTCTCCAGATATGCATGAAGTGAACATTCCCAGGCCCTGGAGACCCCCATGTTATAAGTTTTAAAGATAAGGTGGCTTGGGCCCCTATAAACAAGAGTTTGTTGCTATAGAAGAGGATTTTGAAAACCAGAGGGCTTTTAGAGCAAAGATCAAAGCTTACCTTGCTACTTCTCCCTGGCATAAACATGTGATCAATCACCGGGAACCTGTCTGTAAGATTCAGAAAACACAAAGGACTGAAAAAAGTTACCAAAGGATGCTCTGAACCACTTGAGAAATATTATCAAATCTTATCTCACTGCAGAGCAGTGAGACTGGGAAGCCACTGTCTGAGTGATGGAAAAACAGGACCCGATAGGAAAGCAGCTTCCTCACAGCTCCACAGCACATGGCTGGCACAACTGCAACTGTCTCCTCACTCCCAGAACAACACACTTTCAATTTCTGTGCACACATTCCTCTTCCTTCTCCATTTGTACTTATCCCTCTACAAATCTACTTCCTGCCCCAACAACTTCCCCATCTCATTACCTCTCTCTTTGGGGTAGGGGTAGGGTTATTAGTTGACAGATTTAGGCAGTAGGTGACTGAACTGAAATTGTGCTACTGAGGTGCAGGAGGAGAGGAATCTCAACTGCTCAGAAAGAAATACAAGTTGTTTAGAAATAAATACAAGTTGTTCTTCTGAGGCTTTTCCTTATAAGCCCCCTCAATGCAGAGCTTATGCAGAGTGCAAGGAGATACTGTGTAATAATGGGTCTAGAGATTCCTATAGAACGTCAAAAAAAATTTTTATCCCAATCCCCCTATGGCCAGCAGAAGAGAAAGAAGGTCTAGAGATTCAGTGTTCTCACATGCTAATAGTGGTTGGATACAGGAAGATGCTGACAGATCTGATAGACAGCTCACATTTCCAGGATGTCCCAGACCCAAGGTCCCAAAAGATGAGTATCTCCTCCAAAGGGTTTTTAATTAGAAGCCCTCAATTTTACAAGAAGTCAAATTATAATGGTGGCCTTCATTCTCACTGCGGGTATTTCCAACTTTCGCATAAGGATGAAGAGTAGCTTCGTTATCTTGCACAGTACAAACAGCAGTGTGATCGGAGGGCACTGGCCTGGCTGTCCATTGCCCCCACCCCATCATCTTTTAATGTTTGTGTAGCGCCTTAGGCCAACATCTGGGGGTTGAATTTTCCTAACAAAAAAAAGATGAAGGAGCTTCAGCAATTTGACTTCTGGGAAATTATCCAACAAAAAGGGTTAAGAACTTGTGCAATTAGCTGCATGGCTGTTCATTACAACTCTTATCATAGAGAAAAAGCAATAAAAGAAACTTTATTTTGAAACAGAGGGGGACCTGATTATCATAGAAGCTGAGCCTTGTTTAGGAATTCTGCAAGGAGAAATCTCCTGCAGAAAGGCAGTGGGATGGGAGGAGAGCAGAAGGCCATATCCTGCAGTGAGAGCTGGAGAAGGAACCATCTCCCTTCCACTTTGGCCCGTGCACTCTGCATAAATACCCTCTCCACCCAGCTCGTGCTCTGTCCTGGAGTTACTCACCACTAGATTTCTGGCCTTATTTTGACTCACTCTTCAGACATCATTTAAAAGGAATTTCTGTTTAACCACAGCGCCCACATGAAGAATCCTACTAAAACTTCATTTTAAAAAAGTTCTAGCAGGCAGATGACTTAAATTAGTTACACTGACCTCAGGGGAAGCCCCCAAATCTCCCAGCTCGATCAGCAAGGTCCGTCTTCCACACCCCAACCCCCATAAACTGGAGCAGCAATTGATTACATGTTCCTGTCTCTGCTGGAATTGCTATCGTGGACTGGTTGCTGGGGTTGGCGTGGGATGTGCCCCTGACTCTACTCAAGAGGCTAAAGTACCAGATGACTTTGTACATTCAGAGGCTGCAGAGATTCAGGATGACTGAGAGCTGTAGATGAACCGTGTCTCTCAGACAACTGCCCACTCTGGGTATATCAGGATGGCCTCCATTCTCACGTCCTCTCCTCTCCTCTGAATGCTGATTTTCCTGTTTATCTTTCCCCTCAAGACCCCCAAGGGAAGCTCTCCCACCCCTCTCAACTCTTAAGAGAAGCTGTGTGGGCTTCAGCATCAGTTGGCTAGGCCCTGGGAAATGCCTTGAGGAGCTGTTGTTTTTTCTTTTATGTTGAGGTCCCCTGGGGCCCCTTTGACCCTCGAGTTGGTTATAGTTGGCTCTAGTCTGGACTCTACTGCATGGGACCAGAGACAGGGTAGCAGGGTTGGATGCTGGGAATTGCGGGGGAGGGGGCTTTCCCACATTTTTAAAGATACTATAATAACACGGTTGAGGCTAAGATAGAAATATGTCAGAGGAAGTCAGATTGTGAGACAGATGCAGAAAAGCAGCTCCCACTACCTCACAACCCGTGGTGGGGGCTCTACGGCTTCCCAGCCCCCCACCACTAGGTACCTGCTCCTGAGACTGAATAAAGTCTCACTGTGGGCAGGATGGTTGATTGGAGCCTTCCCACCAAAAGGAAATTCAGGAGAATTTCTGAATGGGCCAAAGGGGTTTCCCTTTTATATCAGTGGGGCATGGTGTGGGAGACCAGGGAACACCAAACTGTCTCTTCCCAAAGGGCAGAACCCCCTGTGAGCCTTTCCCAGGGGCCCACTTGATGAGGCCCACCCTACCCCATTCTTTGTCATTCATGTAGCCACATTTATCACTCATCAACTATATGCCCGGTCCAATGTGGGAGGCTAAGTGGGAAAACTGAGGCATAGGTCAAACAGCTCTTCCAAGGCCCTACTAATTACTGGAAGGACTAGAAGATAAATGTGATGCTGTCTCCAGAGCTCTCACTTTGCCCTGGATGCCAGATGTTTGAGATGACAAGATGATCTCCTAGGTGCTTCCTGGGCTTTGTCCAGCTTGCCTGCAATACCAGCCCATGGTATCAGTCTTCCTAGTAGCTAGGCCAGCCAGCCTTTGGAGCAAGCAGAAAATATCCCAAACTCTCTAGAGAGGTCACCTGCCCAGCTGGCTCCTAGTTTCAAGTGACTGCTGCTGATGGTGCAGTGGCTAGGCACCTGTGGGGACAAGTTGAGTCTTCTCCAGTACCCAGAACAAATAACGTAGCAACAGCTGGCCAAGATGTTTGGAAGAGCTGTTTCCACTCAACAGCACAACACAGATTTAGGTTCCTGAGACTTCCTCAGCAGCCACCCCCTTAGATCTTTAATCCTTCCTCCTGTGTCCTTCCTGCCACCTGTAGTCTAAATTTAGTCACAAACATAGTATTTACTTTCCATCTGGGCCCCTTTGTCAGCCATTGAGCTGCTAACGAATACACATGCTCCATCTCATCAAGACCACTCGGGGGTGTGGAGCTGGAGTGGGAGCCCCATGGTAATCTTCCTGTGGGTTTTCTTAATTTTTTTCTTTGATTATACAAATAATAAATAACTGAAGAAATGCAGAAAATAAAAAAGAAGGAAATCAATAACATTTGTATTTGCTTCATTAAGAGATTTTATTGCTAACATTTTCATTCATTGTATTTGAATCATATTTTTATTCTGATAACAATAAAAGCCTATTAATAAAAAAAAAAGTGGATATGGGCAAACACCCAGAAATACCATTGCTATCACTTTGGTAGGTTTCTTTTCAATATTTTTTCTATCCATGTTTTTGTTTACAGAGCTCAAAACCTATCAGAAAACCAATCTCATGATTTTGCAATATAAGCAGTGTCTCAAAGTTTTCTGTTTTTCTTTTTTTTTTTTTGCAGTGCAACTCTCTCTTCTTTTATTTGTTCTTTTCTGATATATATGACAATAGACTTATTTTTTTCACAACCCCTTTATTTTGTTTATTTATTTTTATGTGGTGCTGAGAATCGAACCCAGGGCCTCTCACGTGCTAGACCAGTGCTCTACCACTGAGCTACAACCCCAGCCCCTAGACTGTATTTTTTTTTAAAGAGAGAGAGAGAGAGAGAGAGAGAATTTTTCAATATTTATTTTTTAGTTCTCAGCGGATACAACATCTTTATTTTATTTTTATATGGTGTTGAGGATCGAACTCAGAGCCCTTCACATGCCAGACAAGCGCGCTACCGCTTGAGCCACATCCCAAGCCTAGACTGTATTTTTTTAATATTTATTTTTTAGTTCTAGGTTGACACAATTTTATTTATTTATTTATTTATTTATTTATTTATTTATTTATTTATGTGATGTTGAGGATGGAACCCAGTGCCTCAGGCATGCTAGGTGAGCGGTCTACCTCTGAGCCACAACCCCAGCCCCTGTATTTTGATATGTTAGGCATACATGGAGCCTCCAAGTTTTTAATCTCAAATTCTTTAACACAATACTTTTAACACCATATTTCATCGTTTCAGTATATTGTGACTTTTTAAACATTCTTCTGTCCTGGACATTTAGGTTGTTTCCATTGTTTTTGCAATTGTGCAACTCAACCATGAACATATTTTTACCTAAATATTTAACTAAATTTAGAAATACCTCTCTAAAATTGACTTCTGGAATTAATGTAGGATTACATGCTACAAGATGATGACTGTTTTTAAGCATTGTGATCCTTCACAGCAAAATATTTTCCAAAAGAGTTGGGTCATTTTACAGGAGATCCCCTTCCAGCAGTGCAGTGAGCAAACAGGCAGCAGTTTTGATGTGAACCCAAGTTCAAAGACAGAAAGAAAGAAATGTGTTCACTGCCAGATTTTAGCCTAAAGGGAAAGGTCAGAAAGGCAGAGTGTAATGTTTCACTTCTTGCAGAGAAAAGAGCTTTTAGGAAAGGATTGTAGGAACGACAGCCTTTTGGGACTTTCTCTAGATCTAATAGGGAGGTCGTCTCTTCCTCTGCCCACCTTTGTGGGCAACTCCCTCTGTCCACTTCTCCTAGGACTCAAGGCTAGAACAGTGGCACCTGTCAGCTCCCTGGGGGACAGGTGGCTCTAGAGCCCCTTATGATTATTTTTTCCAGCTCTTCACTTTATCAAATCAAAGCCGCCCCCATGAAATAACTTGCTTAAGAAGCAAGTCACTGCTAGTTTATCTCCTTTCGTGTTTGATGATAAACAAAAATGATTGGACTTGATTTGAAGGCACATCCTCTTATATGTGATTCCTTAGATTCAGGTATTCTTATTTTCATGTTGCCTTGTTAAGTTTTGAGGGTGTGGCTGGTGTTGCACAGTTGTCTACAATGCTTTGAAGATGTTTTTTTAAAAACCTGATGTAATAGGTTTAAGAGGTTCCTGGCTGACTGGCATGCATTATTGGGATGAATAATTTCTCATGTCTTTGTTAATTTTCTGGATGCTCTTAAAGGAAGTTAATTAACCTGATATTGCATTCACCTACACTCCAATTCATCCATGTGCCTTCTGATCTTGTGTATCATGACCTATCAGGGAGAGAACTGTAGCACATAGACATGAAGACTATAGTCTTTCTCCTTTTTTTATACATTGGGACACTAAAAATGGGTCAAACCTTTTTGTTAAAAACTTAATCATTATTCAAAGCTAAGTTCAAACCCCATCTTTCAGGGAAAAAAATAAATAAACAAATGAAAAACCCGTTTGATCCATTTAGGCCAAAGTGTTGACTTTATTTTCTAAATTCTGGATATCTCTACCACTGGATTGAATAATGCTTTTTGAATATGATGATTTTAACTTCCAGATATGTTCTCAGAACCTGTACAATAATTGTTCATTTAGCATCTATTGTCAAAGTTCACATTAAACAAGGGATAGCAGGAAATCCTGACTTTTAAGAGGCCATTTTGCTGATCACAATAGAAACATTTAAAAATAAGTTTATGGCCCTTCTAAGATATGTCTGAGTTATCTTAAAATATACAGACTTTGGGAAGCCTAGTAAACCCCAAAGATTACAAGAGGCCCAAGGTCCAAAAGTTGGGAACCACTGACTTGCTGCATTTGTTTACCATGAATCAGAGGTCTGCGGACATTTCATGTGTTGTCACATAACTGTCTAGGTTGCACTGTTTCCCTCAGTTGCACCAAATCTTTCCTAAGTATAGGGACCACCACTAACATGCCTTTGTACATGTGTAATGCCAATGGACCAATCGATTAAGAGCTATTAATTGAGCACTATCCACGGGCAGGTCACTGAACTAGACTCCATGGAGATATAAAGTATAAAGTACAGTTCCTATGGTCTGGTTATAGAGATATGGCAATTGCCTTTAAGAAATAAAGTAAATTTATGATGCTTAATGAAATTTCATGGTTAAACTCTACAGCAGAAGAGAGATTATGAAATTTATTCTACCATGACTTGAACAGACAGACAGTAAATGCAATGAGAAAAGAAGTTGGAACACTCTTACAAACAAGTATTAATCCCTCTAAAAGATTCAATTGCCTCCCAGGAGGTCCCATCTCTTTAAGAGTACACCACCTCAATACCACCACATCAGGCACCAAGCTTCTAGTATGTGAATCTTTGGGGAACAAACCACATAGAAAGCAGAGCAGAGGAGAAATATGATCAAGTGAGAAGTTAATCTTAAACTAAGTATCATATCATCAAAAACCAGGTGAGAGACAGAGAAAATGTGATAAGTGTTTATATGAAGGACAAAGATCCAGAGGCTGAAATGGCCAAGACATACAATGGTCATAAAGCTTGAAAAGAATGTTGAGCACTGGACTGAAGTTGTATATAAATTGAGAAGCGAACAGGCCAAGATGTGGCTACAGAATGAGGAACACAGACCTAGTGGTTCCTTGGCCCCAAATTTGGTAGTCTTAAATTTAAACTGAGCTGGTCAGTTAACAATGGCTGTGTAATGCACAGAGGATAGATGTCAGAGAGATTAGCAAGCATGACCTATGAAACCACCATATCCCTTAAACCTCCTTGGAGAAAACATAATTATACAGACCTTTTCCATCGTTTGGATGAGCCTGTGGTTCTCCTATCAGTGGATTGAGCATTTGCTAGGACAGAAAATTTGCTGATGTAATATTCAACTTCTGCTCTGCACATTGTTTAATTGAAATGTTAAAATACCCAGAAAGAAGAGCAATTAGATATCCCAAATAATTACACTCAAGTCTGCAAACACAGACTTGCTGCACAGGGCACGTTGGTTTTATTTGCTTTCTCACAAATGAAGATTGGTCAGAGGTGTGGCTCAGGAGTACTCTCAATGTGTGGTGAGGCCTTGCTGAATAAGGGTGACAGTTAGAAGGAAAGTAGCTGTCGACTTCTGTCAACAGCACTTGCACTTAATATTTACTGACATTTGACCTCTGTGTCCCTGGAGTTTGTTGATTTTCCTCTTTACTCTTTGCTGGCCTGTGTTTCTCCACCCATTCTCCGGTCCTAGGATTCATATCACTCTGCCTACTTCCTGAGCTTTCCTAGCCATTCCTATGGCTCAAATTACCATTATACACACTGACAACAATCAGCTTTTTATCTTCAGCTCCAGACCTGCCTGTCCTCCTGGCTGCTGGATGTGGAAGCATTGCAAATAGCTCTAGTTGAACATACAAGGAATCAAAACTTTCTTACCCCATAAACTGGTTTTCCTGCTTGTATACCTTCTTTGTGGAAAAAAAGCAACACTGTTGCTGGGAGCATGGGGGAGGTGTGTGGTTGGGGTGAACAGCTCAGTGGCAGAGTACTTGCCTGGCATGTGCAAGGCCTGGCTTCTATCCCTAGTATCACAAAAAAAAATAAATAAAATATAATACAGTAAAAAGAAAAATAAATTTAAAAAAACAACAGTATTCACTCAGGCAATTGAGTTGAAAAGTATGAAGTCTTCCTTATCTACTTCCACCACATTTAAATCAGCCATCAAAGCCCATTGATTATACCTTCAAAATCTCAGGTTTCCATCTCCACTCTAGTCCATGCGTCACAGCCTCTAAACCTGGAGGACTATGGCCTTTAAACTGGTTTTTAGCCATGAAAATAATTTACCTATTTAAAAACTATCTCAAGAAGAATCCTCCATTGAAAGACACGAAAGAAAGTTAAATACATATTACTAAGTAAATGAAGTCAATCAGAAAAGGCTATGTACTACATGATTTCAGCTACATGGCCATCCGGAAAAGAGAACTATGGAAACTGCAAAAAGATCAGCAGTTGCTAGGGGCAGAGGGATAGAGGGTGGGGAGAGATAAATAGGCAAAGCACAGAGGAAGCTACTCTGCCTGATATTACAGTGAGGACTGTGTGCCATTATGTGTGTGTGTGTGTGTGTGTGTGTGTGTGTGTGTGTATCCCACAGAACGTACACTGCCAAGAGGGAGCCCTAGTGCCAATTATGCCCTTAGGTGATTATGATGTGTCAATGTGGTTTCATCAATTGTAACTCTGGAAGCAGGAGGATGTGAACAAGGGCACTGGAATGTGCAGTCGCCCTGAGGGGTGGGAGCCGGGAGGAAACCCTGCAGCAGGAGTGGCGGAAGTGCTTAGGGAAGTGGGGCAAGCTGCTTCTGGACAGGTTGGGTGGAGGCAGCTGTGGAGAGTCGTGGATGTGTTTTCCTTCTGCTGCCTTGGGCTTCCCTTCTCAGGCATTTGAATTTCTTCCACTGCCTTCTAGTTTGGTGACACATCTGGTCTTCCAGGTGCCACACCTACACTACAGCTCCTTCCATCTGCTTTCTTGCACCCAGGACAGTCAGATTCTCTCTGCCTCAGGGGCCTGAAACCCTCCCACTTAAGAAGCCTATTTGAGATTGCTGGCCTCCAGAACCTCAGGACAATACATTCCCCTTGTGAGCCACAGTGTGTGGCCAGCAGCCCTAGCAAACCAGTAAAGGAAGGATCCAGAGAAGGACTGAGAAAGTCAGAGAGGTCGCAGGAGGACCAGGGGGTTTAATAAATTGCTGCATCTCTACTTAATGGCACACTAAGAGCTGTTGGAAAGATTGAGATTGTTAAATAAAAATTAAAGTCAGATTTTTTTTTTTTATTCAGGATGCTTTCGTTTTATATAACAAATGTGTACATTCAGCATATTCCTGTTAGATTAGGCCCCTCCCCCCAAACAAAAACAAACAAACAAATCAACTGGTGGAAGATGTTGCCTCTGGAAGGAAACAGGGTGGCTGGAACAGGAAGGCCAGCTTGCTTGTCAATAAATTTGCTTTTGTACTTAAAACTTTTTTGTACAGTATATATTATATATTAAAATAAATTTAAAAAGTAAACATCTGTCCGTCTTTTAATGGAAATGCCATTAACGGCTTAATATAGCAGATGGCATAAGCTCAGTAGGGACTGAAGGGAAGGGATATGCTCAAGGTAGAATCAAATATTGAAGAAAAGATAAGGACGATAAAGTGACCCTGCCCATGAAGAGGGAGCCCCTTTCCCTTGAAGGGGTTGGATATTACCAGCTGAGGCCCCCAAAGAGATTTCTCCTATAGCAGCTCACATGAAAGAATAGGTTTACTCACTTATTTTTTCATTCAGCTATTCAATAAATCTTTATTGTGTACCCACTCCATGCCTTCTGCTGAGTGCTGGGAATACAGGGAGGAACCAAAGTGAGACAGTTTCTGCTGTCATAGATACAGATTTTAAGGAATTCAGCCCTGGGAATGCAGTCAGATTGATACCATAAGGAAACACGTGGAGGGTTGGTATTCCAAACATTTGTCTAGCTAAATGTCAGTCACTGAATGTGATAAGAAGAATTAATGACCCCCACGGATGTTCACACATTAATCCCAAGGACCTGCAAATATATTACCTTATATGACAAAAGAGCCTTTATAGACTATGCAATTGGATTAAAAACCTTGAGATGGAGAGATGATCCTGCATAATCTGGGTAGGCCTGGTCTAATTATATGTCTCCTTAACAATCTGAGAATCCTTCCCAGCTGAGTTCAGAGTCAGAGGAGGATGTGCTGTGAAAAAAAAAAAAAAAGGTCAGAGATGCAACAATGCTGGTTTTGAAGACGGATGAAGGAACATAGAACCAAGGAATGTGGGCAACCTCTAGAAACTTGAAAAGAGCACTTTGCCACACCTTTATTCCAGTGAGACCTGTTAGATAGCTCACTTTCAGACCTGTGTTGTTTAAGCTACGAAACTGGTGGTAATTTGTTATAGCTGACAGGAAATGAATACTTTGGGCTAGTATATAAAGTTGAATAAAACAAAGTCCCTGTCCTGGAGAGTTTATCTATTATCAGAATTTATTGACATAGAGCCCTGTAAACAATATAATCAAAGTGCTGAGATTGGGATGTGTGTGTGCGTGGAGCTAAGTATGTAAAATTTATTTGAAGACATTCTGTTGTTGTCTCCCATCTTAGAAAAGCTTTCACCCATTTCCTCATTCCCTTTTGCAGAACAAACTCCTTGAAGGAATTGTCTATTACTGTAATCTCCAATTCGTCTCCTCCATTTCTTCTGAAAGCCAAACTTAGTTGGACTTCCACACCCACTATCCTATCAATGCTCTTTGCCTGTGGTCATGGTGACCAATGACCTCCATGATACCAAAGCCAATGGTAATTTTGAGTCCTCATTGCACTGAAGGCAGCACTGATGGAGCCAGCCGTGTCCTCTTTCTTATGTCCTTCCTTAACCTGGTTCCCAGGACCCCATGCTCTTGGTTTCCCTCTTTCTTCCCTAGATGCATCATCTCCATCTCCTTGGTAGGTTCTTTATCTTCTCCCAACTGGTTTATATTGAAGCTCTGAAGCTCAGAGCTCAGTCCTCAGGCTCTCTTCTGTATATTTCCTCCTTAGATGACCTCATGCCATCTCAGATCAACTATATGCTAATGACATCCAAATGTATTTCACCATGTCAGACCCTACTTTTGGTTTCCAGATTGATTTATCTAAACTGCTACTCGGATATGTAGTAGACGTCTCATACTAAACATGTCCAGTACTGAAGCTCCCAATTGTCCAAATTCCTTCCCTACAACCTACTCGACCCACAGTCCTCCCCATCTCAGTTGATGGCAATTCTATTCAATGCTCAGATTCACAACTGACTCTATTGCACACACACACACACACACACACACACACACACACACATTTCGTATCAATCCACCAGGAATTCCTGCTTGTTCAATCTTCAAAGCATATCCAGAATCCAATCACTTTTCCACTGCTGCACCTCCAGGATGGTCACCAATCTTACCCTGATTACTATAAAATATGGTTTCTCATGTCCCTCAGAGAAAAGTCCTGAATTCATACAATAGCCTACTATGTGATTCATGATGGATATCCCAGACCTCCCTTATGTCTCTCAGGTCATCCTCCTCATTTCCTGTTCTTTCTCATTTTGTTCCAGCTACAATGACACCTGTTGCTTCCTGGTGTGTTATATGTAATCTGTTTATGTAGAATGTCAAAATAAGATGTTTGTCAGTAATATGGAAAAACTTGGGGAACTCAAGTGGCAGGGGTGGAGGAAAGCAGAATAGGCCAAGGTAGGACTCAACAGAAAGGGGACATTTGAAGATGAGGAAATTAGTCATATGGAATATGGAGGAGAGGGGTGAGCAGTGTTCTGACTCCTTTGGAGATAATGATGAAAACTCAAAGATTCTGAAGTATGTGTGGCAATTCATAGGTACTCAGTAAATATCTAATGACTGAATAAATTTTCTCAGTCACAAACTCTCATGTTGTTTACTTCTCCTGTTTTGAAGGATTTTTCTCTTTTTTGCTACTTCACTTGTTTCTTTGAGATATTTATCTAGAATCTCAATTTTTGATACCATTGACTAGATTTTTACTTTGAGCAACAAAAATACTGCAGTGTTCCTATAACACTAGGAACACCGACTTTAAAAAATAAAAATCCAGAAAACAGGTCTGAAAGAAAACTTGATTCTGCCCTGGAGGCTTGTTTCAACCTTGGAATCCAAACCATACCTGTTCTGACATGAATCACAAATGAAACTGGAAAGATATAGTTCTGAGAGTTCACATAACAATCACCCATGACTCTATGAAAGCACTACTTTGGTATTACCATTCCTAAACTTGAAACTAGAAGGTCAATGAATCCTTTGTTTAAAATGGCAGAGAGCTGAATCTCTATACATGAATTTTTTTTCAAAGAGGAAGTTCAATCACTTATATGATCCAATAAATCCACATCAGCTTCTCACGTACTTGCTTGGGGGTATGTTAGCTATGTAACTACTGTTTAAGACCATAGGCCTGGAATCATACAAACACATTGAAACTCAGGAAGCGACCACTCTGAGACTCCACCATAGAGTTCAAGCTACCAATGTGACATCTCTGTATGGAATTTTTGTTTGTTGTGGTATCTGATTATGTCTTATTCATGAAATCTTTTCAATGCTTTGGAAAAAAAGAGAAAGTCCAAACAAAATACAAGGGCTGAAATAAGATTGCCTATCCTGCCTATTCCTCACTCTGACCATACATGAGATTCAGTATAGTTCTTGCCTGGGGTTCCCTTTTATTTTATTTCGTTCACTTGGTCCATGGAGTAGGGGGGCTATAATCTCAGACCAATCAAAGTTCCACAACCCCCAAGTTATCCTTGTTAGATATACTGTAGGACACATGAGAGCTGGTAGTGTCAGGATTCACCTGAGCTGCTTCCACAGGTGTGCGTCTCACAAGAGCCAAGTTGTAAATTTTCAAGAATTTTGGTGACCTGTTTGATGTCACATTGATAGCTTGAACTCTATGGTGGAAATATTTGCACTGAAAGTTACTGGCAAGTTACTGCCCGCTCACCAACTCTGCCACCAGCTGCAAAAAAACAGCTGATAAACATTTTACCTGCTGGTTTTGTGAAGAGAGCTTTCTAAAAGTCCATTTTTCAACTAGACTTTCTTTACTTCTATTCTTCTTTCTCTCTCTCTCTCTTTTTTTTTTTTTTTTGAACTGATGTTTGAACCAGGGGCGATTTACCACTGAGCTACATTTCCAGCCTTTTTAATTTTTTATTTTGAGATAGGGTCTTGCTAAATTGCTTAGGGCCTCATTAAGTTGCTGAAGCTGCCCGTGAACTTGTGACCCTCCTGCCTTAGCCTCCCAAATGGCTACGATTACAGGTGTGCACCACTGTGCCTGGCCTCAACTAGACTTTCTGTCTGAGTACTTTAACTTTCTATAGCAGATCATTTATGTGTATCAATCATTATATTTTTGTTTTGGTTTTATAGATTTTTCCCTATATGAAAAAAAAACTGTTTATAAGCATGAATACCTCACTAGGATATGGTTTTACACCTATTTACGCAACTCCATTCATAACTACATGGCCTGATTAGTAATTGCTGACTCTCTGTCTTTCTCATCTCATGGTCAATTTCACGATCTCTAATATTGATATAATTTAGCTGTGTAAACTTCAACTTCATCATTTATAAAGCTGGGATAATAATGATGTAAACTGCTCATTTAGTTGCTGAAAGTACTGAAGAACAACATATGTAAAGAACCTATCAGTGCTTGGCACATGGAGTATTTCAATACATTTTAGTTATAATGTAATAATAGTAGCAAGCAGGGTACACACTCACAAAGAGATAAAATGTGTGCTTTGGCAAACAAATATTTTGACCAGTCCCTCTATGACTTTGGAATATAAATGAGCTATTTGCTATTTGGCGGCTTAGATAATTAGGGAGGTCCCTGTCCAAGCTGATATGGTTTGCTGATAGAAAGATGTCATTTGAGAAACTATTATCATATTCTCACAATAACACTGACTATTTCTTTTATCAGGCATATCAATTTGATATTTGGGGGTTGTAGGACTACAAAATATGGGTTCTTTTATATCTTCTCAACTGTCTTCAAACTTCATTTTCCATTATCCTTTTAATGGAAGATTGTGGTTCATGAGAAAATATAAGCAATCTAGGCGGGACCTTCTTCTTTTCCTTCCACTAAATGCACCAACCAAAGTGTGTCTGTATGTGTGTCTGTGTATATGTATACACACACACACTCACACACACACACACATATAAATATAGTCTCAATCCTGTTACTATAAATAATGTGTCCAAGCTGCACCTAAAGGATCATGTCCCTTCTCACCTTCTCAAGGATTCAGCTCTGAGTTGTCTTCCTTCTCTGTGTCATCAGCCCTTCCTTCTCTACTGCATCATCCTCTTCCAGCCTACAAAACAGTTCTAGCTCCCACCTTAGGATAAAAAGCTTTCCTCTGCTGTCTCACTATTCTCAACTGCCATCTCCTTTCTCTGTTCCCTTTTTAGCACTTGGTCAAAGTCTTCACCCTTCCACATTCTGTTTTTTTTTTTTCCCTGTCAAATCTACTTTAGTCAGCTTTCTCTCCCCCAAGCTGGTGGAAACCATTTTGTCAAGGCTACTGGCAACATCCATGGTGGGAAATGTAGTGGTCACTCATGTATCTGTCTTTGTGCTTCTCCATCCTTCAGTGGCATCAGGATCCCTGACCTTTGAAAAACCATCCTCTCTTGGCTGCTATCACCACATTCTCTGGCTTTCTGCCTACTCGCTAGCCAGTCCCTCTCAGACTCCTTTTTTGTGCCTTCTGTCTGCTCAATTTGTAAATGTTGTAGTACCTACATCTTGGCCTTTGGTTGTCTTCTTCCATAATGTATCTTATCTGTCTCCATGATGGCCTGTGATTCCCCAATCTGTGTCTCCAGCCCCACTCTCTCATGAGTTTCAGTCCTACTTATAGCCTTACTTGAATATTCAAATAGCAGCTCAAACAAAAAGACCAAATAGAACTCTTGACGTTTTCTTCAAAATACATTTCCTGTAATCATGCCCACTCAGTAAATGACACCACTACCTACTTGCTTAATGTTTCTCTCTCCGTCCAATCTAATCAGCCAGTTGGCTCTGTTCCTACCTGATGTCTCAATCCTGTTCAGGCCCTCCTGATTTCTGTCTTGGTTATTTATGATCAGTTTTCTCTCTAGCACCAGAAGGGTCTTTTTGATATATAAATAACACCAGATCATCCCCATTTAATTAGTTTCCTGAGACTACAATTAAAAACTCTTACTTTGACCCACCAGGCCCTCTCTGTGCTGGCCCAATCCTGCCTCTCCAACCTCATCTTGCTCATGTTCTTCTCCTATATGCTTCAGGTCCACAGGCCTTCAGTATATTCCTGCAGTATGTGAAGCTGGACGTCCCCTTAGGCCTTTGTATTTGTAGTGTTCTGCCACCACATCTATGCTTCCTATCATTCAGGTCTTAGGTCAAGTCATTTCTCCAGAAAGATATGCCTTGATCACCCAAGGAAACTTGGTGGCTTACTTTATGTCCTCCTTACTGGCACTTTTGCTTCACAAGAGCAAGCCCTTTGTCCATCTTGGTACCTGCTGTTTCCCCAGCACTAGTTTACATATCACTTGTGACTAACCAATAGTTGCTGTAGCAATGAGTGAACATTCTGGATCCTCAACAAAGACATTTCTTGCAGGTGAGGAGATTGTCTATGATCATGCTCACTCTCCTATATGTAAAGTCACACCCACATGAGAAGTTCATTTCAGAATGATGCATCAGGAAAACTTGACTACATTGAGAACCTGCTGAGTCTCCTGCTTCCAATATTAAAGCTGTTTCAGATTGTTTACATTTTTGTTTATTAGGAAAGGGAAAATTAAGTTTCAAGCTTAAGGCAGCAGGCATAGTCTCTCCAGCCGTGAATGTGGGTTCTCCCTTCTTCAGATTTATTTCCTACTTTTGTTATCAGAACAAATTTCTGGTAATGAAATTTATTATAATTCACCACACTTTCTTTTTGGAGAGAGGTGTGATTTAAAGGGGAGGAAGTTATGGGGAAAGATTTATTAATAAATATGATGTTATGAGAAAGAAGTTCTGGTGTTCTATTGCACAGTATGGTGACTCTAAATAATAATGTATTTTGTGTAATATATATATATATATATATATATATATATATATATTTTTTTTTTTGTCTAGAAGAAAGGATTTTGAGTGCTTTTACCATAATGAAATGATAAATGTTTGAGGAGATAGATAAGTTTACCTTGATTTGAATCTTATGCAGTGTTTTTGTGTATAAAAACATTGCATGGTATTCTATAACTATGTACAATTTTATGTACCAGTTAAATTAAAAAAAAAAAAAGAAGTGTGATTTGAACAAAATCATTGCAAGGGTTAACACTGAGGCAGAGACTGGACAGCTGCCTGTCAGGGATCTTGGCAAGGAACAATGTGCTGTTGGATGGGAGTTTTCTGGATGGAAGAGTTTATGTGGCAGTCTGGGAAGTCCTCATTGTTGCTTGGTGATTTGCTGTGATTCATATCTGTGATTCCACAAGGTTGCTGTACTTAGTGCTTAAATTACCCACTAAGAGCCCAACCCTCTGGGTGTGAGGGGTTTTAGGTTTATTTGCATTTGTTGACTTGATGAGTGTCACTTCATAGTCATGAGCCAAAAAGTCAATGGATTTTAACAGTGTATTATTCTCTCAGTGCTCCCTGTCTCAGAAGTGGAAGAAATATACCTTTTAGAGTAGGCTTCAAATGCTATGCCTTGATCTTAAGTAAATGAATGAACTTCACCCTTCTGAGGTTCAAAGGAACTTTTCTTAATTGTTGTTTAGGCCTGGAGTGGTTTTGAAGTTTATGGAGCATAATGTGTACATGCTTCTCCCCAGCATGATGGAATTAAAATGTAACTCTTTTGAAGACCAGAGCGTGTTGGTATTTTAATTTATTGGTTATTTTATATGTTTTGCTTGTGGCAACAGCATTCCTAAAACAGCAATTGGAAAAGCATATACTGATCCATTATTATTGAATATTTGTTCATACATGTATCAGATAGACATAGATAATATAAAGAATATATACATGATTAATCCATAAGGGTACAGCAGTGGACAAATCTCTTGGAATAGAATACACCTTGAAAATAGCCCTGATAACCTAAATGCAATGTGGAATGCCATTGTATACAAGAATTATACCTTGATTTAAGAAAATTTCCCAGAGAAGCATTGCAATTAATTATCATTTAGCAAAATTATATTTTAATTTTAAAACAAATTTAAACATTGTGCAAGTAGTTTTGAAGAAGAGGAATTCAGAAAAAAACTTTTCATAACTTTTTCATCAATTTCTCTTCCAGGAAGCCAAAGTTTGAGTCTTTTGGTAACCAAATTAAAAAAACAAAAACAATCAATCAATAAATTGTATTGTTACATCATGCAAGCAACTAATTTTTAAGAATAATTTTAAAAAACACACATTTTTATCTACATTCATATGGGCTTAATTTTTACATAAAATTAGGACTTACATAAAGATGTGTTAATTTCTAAGGATAATTGATGAAAAATTCAAAATGGTACATTAAAATATGTAAAATATATAACACAATATGTAATATAATATATAATAAATTTCCTTACATATAAGTTTATTGGAATATGCCTCTCCAGTGTTTTGACTATGACCTTTCTTTCAGCATAAATCAATATAGTAATTTCAATTTAAATAACTAAGTTCACTGTTGAACACCTAGCATAAGGCTTAGGTCATTTTCCAAGTGTACTTGAAAGTGAAATTTAGCTTGATTTATTTTGTCTGCAATGTTCTTTTGTTTCAGGGCAGTTAGCAAATACTGGCATTGAGTAATTAATGGTATTGAACCAACCATAAAAATGTACTAGTAATTTAATCATTTAGTCTAGAGTATTTACTGAGTACCTTGCCAGAACTTTAAAAGGTCCTTTGGAGATCCAAAAGGGAAAAAGTACAAGCACAAGCAAGGACAAGCAAAGTTATCATTTAAAATTCTACAGAGATAGCCTTTATTTGCCACATTTTCAATTCAAAGGCAAGAAGCCTTTTTATTCAACTTATTGATAGTGCTGAAGTTTTGAAAGTCTTTTGGCTCATTGTTTGCTCATATCCTGGTCCCCTGGCTAAGATAAGAAAACTCCAAGGTCTGGGAAAGTTTCCTACGGAATCAGATGGTTTCTGATCCCTGAACCAAATTTCTGGTGTTTATCTAGATTCTAGGCTAAGCAGCCTGCTTTAAAAGAGGCAAAAAAGAGCTTCTGAAAGTATACTACTTTAAAAAAGGAAAGAAAGAAAAGCACTCTGCCTTGAATTATGGGCATATAGTCTTCTCATTCAAGGGAAAGCAATGGTATATCTGGAGCTTTGTAACCAAGACTTAATAATGAAGGTTAATTTTCACCAAGTGAAACCCATTGGGTTTTCTTTATATTAAACAAGTTATTAGCATCATCTGTGTTCTCCTCCCTGTTCTGACAGGTCCCTGGGGTCTAAGGTTATAAGGTCAATATCCTGGGCAAGTCTAGTTTTGTTTCTGACCAGGACCCTCCCTGCTTTCTGCTCTCCCTTTCCACATTGAAACTAAGGGCACAGTTCATGTATCATAGATGAATGACAGTCCATAAATGCCAATGAAGACAGAGATAGGTGGAAAGCAGCCCAGGTCAAGGGATAGATGGTCAACTCAAGATTGCTCTAGATAAATACAAAACAACCCTCAGCAGGAGATATTAAAAAGTTGTTTCTGTATGTGGAAAATGACATCCTTGGAAATTTTAGTTATGAATAACTAGGAAACATAAGGGTCTATGTTTGTATAGAGCAGAAGCTACCTCCTCTTCCCACTTTCTTCTTCCCACTCTAGTTTTCGGGATGGAGTCACTGGACAGCTTATTAGAAATGCAGATGGTTTTAAAGTTAGTGCCAGAGATGACCTATTTATTTTTTTAAGCCCTCTTATGCAATGTGTTTTAGTTCCAAATGTGGAGAGAAAAGAGTGTGTGAGAACTGCCTCAGGTCTCTCGTTCCTGGAGCTCTGGGTGGGTGGGGGACCCTTCCTTGTGACCCTGTGGCCACACGTGTCTCTGCCAGCTATCTGCCTTGGCATCTGAACTAGGGAGAGAATGAATGATGTCTTGGGCCCTTCTGCGGAATTTATTGACTGGCTTCATTGGCTTCATTTCCCAGGAAGTCATTGGAAATGGAATTCATAACTGAAGCTTGCTTGAAAGGAGATCCTGTTTGCAAAGGAATTGTTCTCTGTGTAAATTTTAGATTTTGTATGTTCATTCTTTATTCTTCTCCTCTGAGAAATCATCCTTGTCATTAGCATCATCTGTGTTATTAGTGAGATCCCAGTTATGCTTTTTTTTCCCCTAGATTCCCTGGGGTAATTTCTGCCTACCTGGTGTGAACTCTCAGCTGAGTGCATCTAAGGAATGAATGAATACCCAACCTTGGGATCTTTCATTCAAGTAAATTTATCTTCTGTTTTTTCCCCTTCCTTCAGTACCACTCATACCTGCAATCCTATGAACAGTTTAGAAAGTAGATTCCATTTGAATTTTATATGCTAGCTTTGTCCCCTTATCAGATGTCAAAGGGAGAGAGGTGATATAAGAATCCTATCTGTATACTCTTTACATTATCTGGCATTTCTTTAACATGTGTATGTATATCCTATTAAAATACTTTTAGAAAGTGCATTACGCTTTCTGTTTGCATATGTTGTAAAAAGTAAGAAGCAAAACAAAAAAGTATTTTATATAGATTCAGTATGGTAACAAATGAAAGTCCATTTAGGTTTGATAAGTGCCCTTTGTTCTGAAAGGAAGATAAAAATGAAAAATAGTGATAATAATTAACAAAAACAAACCAAACCTGTCTGGCTAAATGTTAATAATAGCAACTTGACTTTATTTAGGGGGCTTCCAGATCAAAACTTTCACTGTGTATTCAAACTAGTGCAGTTCATTTAATTGCTCTCAAATGGTAATACATAGAATCAGCTACCAAGTTTCTAGCCTGGAAAAATCCATAATAGCCACTGGACACAAACACCATGGGGACATCATTCAGACAGTTCATAAAAATAACTTGCCCAACATTTTTGGAATCTGATGCAAGCTATACTTGTGGCTCTATCTGTTTCCTTTGCTTTATTCAATAATGCCACCAGGGCTATGATAATTTGGATGCTACAGGAAACACCAGTACAGAATAAGGTTGCAGTTAGCTCAACAGCCAATTATGTAGGGGAGACAGTGCTACTAAAGACAATTAACATTTAAGATTCAGCCAGGGGACTTGATGGAAAGGGGTGTTTATCTTAAGTCCAGAATAAAGCAGTTGATTGGTGGTACAAGTATTTCAGCAGTAACATAGCCCAAGATCATCTCACTTGTGTTCATAAGGGAGGGGTCCCAAATTTGTGTCACATGAGTAACCAGAACAACCAACCACATTTCACTCCAGCGACTAAAAAGAATGCATTGGTCCATTCAGAAATACTTATTGAATATTATAATGTGCTAACATTTTAGGAAATGCAAATGTATGTCAGCTTTTTCCTGATTTTAAGAGGTTTGGAGTTCAGTAATGAGTTCAGATTATTTGTATTAGTACCTTTGAGAGATAACAGCTGCTCTAATTTTTCAGTTGCATGATTAGGTAATGATTACATGATCTATTATAGGGAAAGACACTTGGGAGGAATGTATACTTTATCTAAAAACTACCATTTTATTAAAGTATAAAGTATATATTAAAGTATAGCACACACATAAGAGTGTACACTGCATGAAGAGTACAGGCTCAGTGAATTCTCATAAACTGAACATACTAGTTATGTAAGCAGTATCTAGATAGAATAGCATGGTGTTTCAGAAAGACCTCGAGTGCTGTTTTTGCTCCCTTCTAACCACACTCAGGGTAGCAGGATTTGTTAGGTGAAATGTAGACCGAGAAAAAATTATTAGAGGTGGATTCATATACTGAATCCATATGAATTATTATTATTGTATTATTGTACAATGTCCATGTGTAAAGACATTCACACTGAGAGACATTGGAAACCATGACCGATGTTTGAGAAATGAGTAATTGGCTCAGAGTGCCAGTTGGAGAACAGGGTTGGGTCCATGTTGTAGAGACTTAAATGCTACATAAAGAAGGTAGATTTACCCACTTGCTGTTGAAGGTTTTTGAAAAAAGAGAAGTTTGTAAGACTTTTCAGTGATGGTTAGTAACTTATTGGTAATGGGAGAGGTGAGACTGGAGTTTGGAATACTGGTTGGGAAGCTTCTATAATGATACAGGCATCAGATAATTTTGGCTCTGTAGTGGCAGTGAGGACAGAGAGTAACCGGCCATCTGCAAACACTATAAAGAGCCAACAAAAACTGATTGTGGCCCTTGAGGAAAAAGGGGAATCAAAGAAAATTTTCTTCCGTAGATACAATTAAGACACAATTCGTATTTTTTTTCCAGTACTTGTTATTTACTTTTTAAAAGGAGTCTTTGAATGCTGTCTCTCTAAGAGAATTCTGGAAACTTTCTTGAAATATTTGAATAAAACCTTGAGTTGCTGTAAGGAAACTAAAAAAAAAAGCAACTGCCCTGTTAGAAGACAAAAAGAGTCCTTTGTTAGAACCGTGGACAACCTGTTTATCTTTTGAAATGGTTGCTTGCTAGAATAAACATTTTACTGGGAAAAAACTGACACCAAAGATTTTTGAAACTATCGCATTGACAGCAAATTATTGGGTATTGCTCACCAGATGATTTCTTCACCCTTTCCTTAAATAATTTTCATTAATCCATGTTTCTGTACTTTCATTTGTATGTGTGTGTGTGTGTGTGTGTGTGTGTGTGTGTGTGTGTATTACTGGAGATTGAACCAGGGGGTGCTTTACCACCTAGCTACATCCCCTGACCTTTTCTTTATTTTTTATTGTGTATCTGGAGACAAGATCTCATTAAATTGCTGAGGCTGGGCACAAGCTTGCATTTCTTCTGTCTCAGCCATATAGTCATTTCTATACTTTAATCTGTAATGTGTTTCTATAGGAAACATATTATGACTTAGTTTTTTTTTTTTTTTTTTTTGACAACATCACTTTAGCCATGTGGGCAAATTTTGTTTATTGAGAGCACCCCTCCCCTTCATTCCATTTTTTTCCCCTCCAAAGCAGTGGGTTCTTCACTCAACAAATAACACCTAACATGTCCTTTGATTTACAATAACGTATGTCAAAGTCTGTCAACTGTATGTCCTTCTGTACTATCAACAACCTATTTCTTAGAGGTTACCTTTCTGGAGTTTTTGGTACGAGTGGTTGTGGAATTTGTGAGATTTGTGTCGTAAAACATCAGGCGGAAGAGAAATTGCACTCGAAATCTGGTCTTTGTACAGGTAACCCAGAGTAATTTCTGGGACACAACGGAAGAGAACTTTACTCTGGAAAGAGCACGTGGTTGGAAAGAGAAGGGAGTCCGGGAAGACTAGGGCTGGCTTAGCGGGACCCTAAGCTTGCTCTGGACCTTAGGCTCCACCGCCCGAGTGGGAGGAAGGCATAAGTATGGAGCCTGGAGCCTTTCCACGACACTAGCCGCACACCTACGCCACTCGAAGTTCCCTAACTTTTCCTCCAGCAAGCGAGAGGAAGGGTGTTATTAAGTTTAAAAGGGAAGTCCCTCCCTCTTCCCGGATTCCGATTGGCTGGGGCCGACCCCACCCCCGCCATGCGGTCAGCCGATTGGCTGAGGGAGGGGAGAGCCTCAGGCCGGGAGCAGGCGGCCGCCCCAGGTGGCAGGTGGGGCGGGCACAGCTCGCACCGCCCCCGAAGTCTCCTCCTCCCGGTCTCGCTCTCCCAACTCTCAAGCTTGAAGGTTCGCGCGCGGGCCAGGCGCGCCGCGCCCGCCGGGAGCCGGACTGCCAAGAGTTGGCCATGAAGAGCCTCAAGTCCCGCCTGAGGAGGCAGGACGCGCCCGGCCCCGCGTCGTCAGGCGCCACTGCGGCCGCCAGCGCGGTGAGTCCCGCGGTCCGCGCGCGTTCTGGGCTTCCCTGCGCTCGACTCCCGCAAGCCCTGCGCCGCCCTTCCCCGCGGGCCCTCAGTCAGTCCGGCTCTAGGGCCCGGCGACCCTCCTTCAGGCCCGGAGACCCCGCGAACCCTCCCCGCCGTGGCAGCAGCTCCTCTGGGGGTCCCTGCCCCGCCCCTCGTCGCTGCGTCTCGGAACTTCTGGAGAAGCCCGGGGGCTGCGGGTTTGTAGTCCTCTACTAAAGCTGGCGTTTGCGGAGTGTCTCCGCGCGCAGCCCCTCCCCTTTCTCGGCGCAGGCTCCCCGCCCGCAGTCCTCCGCGGGGGCGAGGCGGTCGCAGGGCGTCCCCTGCCCGGGGTTCCCGCGGGCCAGTCCAGGTGGGCAGGCCGCGCCCCCGGCGCCGCCTCGCACGGACTTGGAACGGGTCTCCGGGCTGTGACTGCGAGCCTGAGTCTTGCAGGGCTGCGTGGACGTCGTGGGTCTTCCGCTGTCGCTGTCACTGGGAAAATCTGATTTTGAGAGAGGCCGAGAGAATGGGCATCGTTGTGAAGACAAAGCTTCACTTAGGTGTTGACCCTCTAGGTCGGGAAGTCAGGAAGGGGGTTGCCCTGTTGGCCATGTCAGCTGTGGAACAGATCCGTAAAGGACACCCACTCGCCACTGATTTGCAGCCCGCCTCTGTGTGCAGGCTGAGAAGGAGAATAGTCAGGGCCTCTGTTTAGTTGGCAAGAGAACAGGGATCTTGGAAAACAGCCTGACCACAGATGTTGGGATTTAGATAATTTGGCACGTTAGAAGAATGGCAATATCATCACAATTTTGTCTTATTAAAATAAATGCTATTTAAAAAGCGTTGAAGAATCAAATACCGAGGAAATTTATGCTGAAACAGCCCAGTTACATAGTGGGAGTAATTGAAAAGGATCTTTATAGTTTTGTGTAGATTTTACCAAAGGATCATATGTTTTTTTTTTTTTTTTTTTTTTTTTTTTTTTTTAAAGAGAGAGAGAGAGAGAGGAGAGAGAGAGAGAGAGAGAATTTTATTTATTTTTTAGTTCTTGGCGGACACAACATCTTTGTTGGTATGTGGTGCTGAGGATCGAACCCCGGTCGCATGCATGCCAGGCGAGCGCGCTACCGCTGAGCCACATCCCCAGCCCGGATCATATGCTTTTTATGAAAATACGAATTAGACTTTATACAGATTTGTGCCTTTGTTTCCACCCATTTCCAGGATTATTTTACTAGGTCATAAGGAAATTGTGGAGGGACTAGAATTTTTAATTAAAAATTTAAAAAATAAAAAGAATGGATTCAGATAATATGATATTTGGTGGTGTTAGTAAAGCTTGAAAATGTTTCATAAGCTCAGGAAAAAGACTCCTTTGATTTCACTTAAAAAAATAATTGGCAAAAATATGTAGTAATATTGGAGATCATTATAGCCAAGTTAAAGATTGAACTTCTTTGTGATACAGGTGTGTTTTCAGCTTTTTGGAAGATATACTGTTCTATATCTACTTAGCTACATCTCCCACAGTTTTGTTTGTTTTTACATTAAGGATTTACATAGCACTTGAAAATTTATATACCTTAATTTTATCCTGTTTTCTCCTCTAGAAAAGTAGAGAGAGTATTTGATTGTTATTGGTATATTCCATATCTCAATTTTCATTTTATACATTTGGAAGCTTATGTCTTTAGTGCTCATTAAATTCAGCATTCTGTTACTTTTCATAAAATAATGGAATGAAGACGAAATACATGGAGCCAGGGCATGATGGTGCACACCTGTAATCCCAGCGGCTTGGGAGGCTGAGACAGGAGAATTGCGGGTTCAGTGTCAGCCTCAGGAAAAAGTAAGGCTCTAAGTAACTCAGTGAGACCCTGTCTTTAAATAAAATACAAAATAGGACTGGGGATGTGGCTCAATGGCTGAAAGCCCCTGAGTTCAATCCCCAGTACAAAAAACCAAAAACAACAACAACAAAAAACAAAACAAACAAAAAAAACAAATGTCTTCTCAGTTTGATACATATTAGAGTAAGTTTTGTAAGATTTTTAAATGAAAGTGAGTGTGGTAACTAACAAAGCCAAACCAAGCATTGATAGCATAAAATATACAGGAGAAATCGATTCCTTCTGCTTTTCAGTCTATATATACATCATAACTCCTGATTTGGTCACATATGTATTTATTGTTATGATTGGGCAGGCCTCTCCCTCCCTCCTACCCACCCCCACCTTGACTTTAGACATTTTTGAACAGATAATATAGGACCTGGTTTGACTTGCAGGGAACAACAACAACAACAACAACAACAACAAATATTTGCAACAGAATGTCGGCCTTTCATCCCTGTCCTTCATCCACCTGGTCCCACCCACCTCAGAGGCTACTGTTGTTATTAGTTGCCTGCATGTTCCTTCAGAGAGAGCTTAGTATATATAAACAAATATGAATATAAATATTCATCCTTCATAGAAATAGTAGCTCACCTTTCTTGCTGTTCTATATCCTGTGTTGTTTTGTTAATGGTAAATTTGGTCCAGAGCTTCCCATTCCTGGAAGTGGAATTGCTAGGTTAGAGGATAGGTACATTCTTTGTACCTTAAAGAATGTTGTCAAATTTCCTTTTATGTATCATGAAACCAATGTGTGGGAAAAAAATGTTTTTGAACTTTTATTAAAAGTCTTTAAATTTTTTGATCTTTGCTATTCTGACAGATAAAATATGACTGGAGTACTTTAGATTTGCATTATTTCCCTTATGATTGAAGTAGAACATCTTTTCAAATTTTTACAAGCCATTTGCATCTTCTTTTTCTCATATTAAATTTTTTTTATTCTTTTTAGTTATACATGACAGTAGAATGTATTTTGACATATCATATAAACATAGAGTATAACTTCCCATTCTTGTGGTTGTACATGATGTGGAGTTTCACTGGTCTTGCATTCATATATGAATATAGGAAAGTTATGTCATATTCTATTGTCTTTCCATCTCCCTTCCCTTCATTCCCCTTTGTCTAATCCAATGAACTTCTATTCTCCCTCCCTCACTTATTGTGTGTTAACATTGTATATCAGAGAGAACACTCCACCTTTGGTTTTTTGGGATTAGCTTATTTCACTTCGCATGATAGTCTCCATTTCCATCTCCAGTTCCATCCATTTACTGGCAAATGCCGTAATTTCATTCTTCTTTATGGCTGAGTAATTTTCCATTGTTTATCCATTCATCTGTTGAAGGGTACCTAGGTTGGTTTCATAGCTTAGATATTGTGAATTGAGCTGCTGTAAACATTGATATGGCTGCTATCCAATGCCGTTTTTAAGTCCTCTGGGTATATGCTAAGGGGTGGATAACTGGGTCAAATGGTGGTTCCATTCCAAGTTTTCTGAGGAATCTCCATATTGCTTTCCAGAGTGGTTGCACCCATTTGCAGTTCCACTAGAAATGTATGAGTGTACCTCCCCCCCCCCATCCTTGTCAACACTTATTGTTACTTGCATTCTTCATTTACCATTCTGACTAGAGTAAGATGGAATCTCAGTGTAATTTTGATTTATATTTCTCTAATTGCTAGAGGTTCAACATTTTTTTTTATATATTTGTTGACCAGTTGTATTTCTTCTTTTGTGAAATATCTCTTCAGTTGCTTTGCATCTTCTTTTCTGTGAACAGTTTATCCTTCCCATTTTTCTATTGCATTGTTGATTTTTTATTAATTTATATGTACTTTATGGCATGAAAATTAGCCCCTTTAATATGAATAGCTAATATTAATTTATTGGTAATTTGTCATATTTTTATGGTGGCATTTTCTGGGCAGAAAGTGCTTGTTTTTATACTATCAGAATTCTTAACCTTTTATTTTGTGACTTTTAGATTTAGATTTATGTTACATTTTGGCCTTTTCACTCTGCAGTATTAAACAACAGCAGAAATTCCCCAAGTTTCTTCTGTTTGCTTTGTTGCATTTTTTGGATACACACAGAATTTATTCTGTTGTAAGAAGGTATACATCTTGCCTTCTTTTTTCTCCCTCCTTTCCCCTATTTGAATCCCTTAATTTGAATTTAATGTTTTTTTTGATTATCATGGAAATAATTACAATTTGAGCTACTTTGATTTGAGAGAAATTTTAAAATTGTTTATATCATGGTTTTCTTTGTGTATTTATTTAAGCTTATATCTGAAGAGGAGACATGAGCAATAGACTGAAGTATGTTAGGTATGTAAACATTTTATGACATAGTATGTATATAAAA
This sequence comes from Urocitellus parryii, assembly GCF_045843805.1. Taxonomy (NCBI): domain Eukaryota; kingdom Metazoa; phylum Chordata; class Mammalia; order Rodentia; family Sciuridae; genus Urocitellus; species Urocitellus parryii. The sequence goes on along the minus strand of NC_135536.1, from coordinate 114,449,571 downwards.
TATAGCATCTTAGTTTAACATACTAAATTATAATTATACACAGATGATGTGCAGAAAAAAAGTAATTTTAAATGGTCAGACTAGTACCATTGTTATAAATATGCTAGTGAGTTTAAAGCCCAGCTAAATGGGGACAGGTTTATATATCCATAGATAAACAGTTCACAATTATCAATTCAGGGTAAAATACATTTGATGATTAGTACTTTACAAGTCAAATCTGGAGATAGCTGCATTTATTAATCATAAACTAGAATATTTCTGTTGCTACACTTATTTTTAATTATAAAATCTGACCTTTAGTAATAAAATTAAGGGACTGTATTTACAGAACTAGTAGAGGCTGCATGCTAGAGACTAATATTGTAAGCAGATACTTTGGAAGGGGCAGTTCCACTTTAAATTGTAGCTATGTTCAACATTTGTAGCAAAGTCTTGATTGTAAAAGTTTTCTGACCTAGGAGGTCCTGCAGTGATTATGTTTGCTTCCCTTTCATTTTTGGATATTGGGATTGAACCCAGGGGTGCTTTACCAGTGAGTGTTTATGCACTTTCCAGTTCTTTCTTTCTTTCTTTCTTTCTTTCTTTTTTTTTTTTTTTTTTTTTTAATTTTGAGACAGGGTCTCACTAAGTTCCTGAGGCTGGTCTCAAGCTTGCAACCCTCCTTTCTCAGTCTCCCAAGTTGCTGGAATTAAAGGCATGTCCCACAGTGCCAGATTCTAACTTTATTCTGAAAGCATCTTGCTAATGCCTCAGCACTCTGAAGAAACATTGTGATTTCTAAAGGAATTTGGTTACAAAATAGCAACTAAAATTTTTTCAAAAAACTTCTTTTGGTTCCTACTAAGGATATTAGTTTGAGATGTTAAAGAGTTAAACATGATTTTGTTTTAGTTTGGATTTTAGTTTTGGTTTTATGTTTTCCACTCAGGGATTTGGGTGTGTTTGAAAACATGTTAATATTACCACAATGACTTTTGGGTAATGTGAATAATTAAGATCACAAATCGTTATCATCATTCTAAGCTCACGATACTTAATTGAGCACTATTCACTCATTATCATTAAAGATTACAACCTTTAATTAAAAATGCCTATCTTAATTAAAGCTTTATTTAGACAACTTCCTATTCTTATTCTTGCACTATATTTCCTGTGATTCTTGAAGGATGAAGACTTTAGTTAAGAAGATTTTTTTGTTTTGTTTTTCATACTTTTCCATTTCAACCCCAACATAAGCAGCAGGTTTACCCAGATTATCGTGTGTATTTGAATTATGAAATTTGTATCTGAATACCAAAACAGTTGCTTTTGTAGGTCTTCTGGTACATGAGTCTAAAAACTTAAGTGATGAGTAGTTTAGGATTTTAATTACTTATATTAATAAGGATGAAGTAATTTGTATATCTTTATTGTGCATCATACATATTGTTCAAATTTAAACTTAGTTGAGGAATTGGACTTTGCTCAGCAATTACTTAGCTTGGAAAATATTTATGGAATATTAAGTTAGTCTCAAGAATGGATTAATTGTTACATCCTCTTTGAAGAAATGGATGATTCCAAACTGGAAGCAGAAGTAGTACAAGATGAGCCTGGAATTCCTTGTCATGCTAGAATGCAGGGGGGAAATAAAAGATTAGAATTCTGATGCTAACTTGAAGAGGCCCCCACTTGGCCAAAGATGGGACCTTTTGATCATTGGTTAGGAAACAACTACAGTGGACTAAAACCTTTCAATCCATGAGTTTGTAGTGATGATTAAAAAATAAAAACAATTTGTCACTTTTAGAGTATGCTGGGGAACTGATGCATTCTTTTAAGCTCTGGAAAATAAAGGGATATAACAAAATATTTGTCATGATTTTCTGTTGTAAACTGTATCTCAGGGTAACTAAACTGTCAATAAGGGAAAGTTTCTCTTTATGAAAGGAATTTTATCCCAGCTAATAGATGAAGAAGGGGTGATAGAATTAACATATCACATATTCTTCCAGCTAGTAAGCAAGAATGCTAGCGTATTATGATTTTACATGTCCTAGTGAATTAATGGGTGTAGAGTTTAGACAGTGAACATTATCCCCTGGTAGATATTTTCTTCACCATTTATTAGTGTCTTGCCCAGAAAATCATACCCGAATATGATAGCCCTTTACATATAACCTCCATTTTATAGAAAATACAAAGGAAAGAGAAATGTGAGATGTAGTCAGGAGAATTCTGAGTGTGGGAAACTAAAGAACTGGTGACCTGGTGTCTTCAAAAATAAATTATAAGAAAAGGAAAAAGATGGAGAAGAAATCTAGAGATTACAAGATTTTAAGAGATTAAAAGACATATTGACAATTGCAATGATGGACTTTATTTAGACCCTGATTAAGTAGTTGTAGAAAGTGAAAGCTTATAAGACAATTGAGGAAATGTAAACACTAACTGGATACTTCATGATATAGAATTATAACAAATTTAAATATGACTATGGTAGTAATGTCATTATCTTTATAAAGAGTATCTTTCAAAGATATATTTAGAAGTGCTTTTACAGATGAAATAATATGAAGTCTAGGATTTGCTTCAAAATACTCTGGTGGAGGGTAGATGGGGTGAGTAAGTAGGGTTATAGTTGAACTAAAATTGGTCAGTTGTAGCTGGGTGGTTTGTGATGCTATTGTATCTACTTTTGTATTACTGTTGAATTCAGCATATTTCCTAAAATTTTTATAATAAGAAAGATCTAGTCTCAGCCTTCAAGGATTTTAAGAGACAATTAAACAATAACAGTAATACAGTATCAGAGCCATAATAGAGGTCTGTATATATTGCTATGGGAGTGCAGATGTATAGAGTAGGGACAGGGGAAAGGCTGGCGAGTGAAGCTTCCACCAGGGCCAGAAAGACAACTTGAATGACTTTGTAGGCAAAAGAAGAGCAAGTATTGTGGTGTGGAACTGTGAAATTATTTAGCCTGCTGAGGGTGCATCAGGTTAGGAAACTAAACTAATCACCTTGTAAGAATTTCAGTGAGAGAGGTTAGAAGGCAACAGATAGGGGGTTGTAGTTAGGGAAGGTCCCTCCTTTTTTTTTTTTTATTAACTTGAATTAAAATTTTAAAATACTTGATGTTTATGCCATGTTTAGAGAAATTGTAGTGGAGTCGCTAAAGGTTTACCTTCAGAAGTTTTCATAATAGTGATTTAACAAGTTTACCCTTTCTCTTCTGCCATCATCCCTAGATTTAGCTAATAGCCAACAAAATTTTGTTGTCATCAGCTATGTTTAACTTATAGTTGGGTCCTTGATAGAGAAATCTAGGTCCAAAGTACTAGATTTGAACCTTATAACTCATGTATTCTGTTTGTATTCATCTCTATAATATAGAACCATTCACTATCCTATTATTACAGTTAGGCAAATATTTATTCTGCCACCTAAAGGATATATCAGATGGTTAAAATTTTCACCTGTATGAGCTTATTTATTCAAGAGAAAACAAAGTGATTTATGTAAGGAATTTCCCTAAAAACAGAAGACTGAAATGTACTTTCTAAAATTAGAAAAGTGGGATAGTATATTTATATCACCTTATTTCTCTAAATAATAAAATTATTTAACATTTTATATAGCTTTAATATACTTAGAATATATATATATATGTGTGTGTGTGTGTGTATATATATATATATATATATGTATGTTTGTTTGTTTTGGGGCTTAAAAGTACAACCCAGAAAACAAATGGAATTGTTTGTAAACACACAAAAAAGTTTTGTCTGTTGGACTTGTTTTGTTCTCAGAAATCCTAAATGTTAATATTATTTTCAAATGGTAACCTCTCTAAAATGATGGGCAGAAGAGGAAATGATGTGGTTGAGTGACTAAAGGATCTAGCAAAGGGTGGGAATGGGATAAATTGTAATTGTTTAATTGAATCAGACCTGGCAAGTCTTTTTAATAGAGAGTAGGTATATGACAACCAGTTAGGATAAAAGGCTGCTATTGTTTTAAAGCCTTTGGAGGCCAGTTGTGTATCTCAGTGATAGAGCACTTGCCTAACATGTATGATGTCCTGGGTTCCATCCTCTGTTCTTAAAAACAAAACAAAAAACAAAATACCCACCTCATGTAAATCACTGTAGAAAATAGAGTTGAGACCAAACAAGTTACCCATAGTGCTATTTACTGTGCCATAACCACTGGTTGTGCTTGTTTTAAAAATCCATCCTGCCTCTTTGTTATTTAGTTAGTATATAATTATCTTAACACTACAGTAGTGATATATGAACAATTTTAAATAATATTTTAAGCTAACAAATTTGTATTTGAAAGTTATAAGCAATATGAAATTATTTGAGCAGATACAAATGATTATATAGCTTTAATATATTTAGAAAATGTATATATTTTGGGGGGCTTAAAAAAGTACAGCACAAAAACATAAATGGAATTGTTTGTAATCACACAAAAAAGTTTTATCTGTTGGATTTGTTTTGTTCTCAGGAAATGCTAGTGAATTACTTAAATTGTTCATGAGAAATAAAAGTGCCCTAGCCAACATGTTTTGAGCATGTGTGTCCGAGCTTTCTTCTAAGTGATTTACATTAACTCAGTCCTCACAGCAAAAAGAAGTGGGCACTTTGCCATCATTTCAGATAGAAGTTAAATAATTTACCTGCCATGGCTGGTAAGTGGGAAGCTAGGTAGCCTGGTTCTGGAATCCATGGCCTTACCATTCTGAACTGGTATAATTTCAAATTTAAAACTATGGAATTTGTATCTTAAGCCATATAAAAAATGGGGTGGGGTGTTTAACAGGAAAGCAGGTCTTCAATGGGAAGTTTCAAAATCAATTTATACTTCCTCCAGTGGTGTATGAAATTGTAAGATTCCCTGTATCCTTTCAGTAATGGATAGAATGAATGTAAGCAAATATTTGTCAACTTGATAGGAAAAAAAGAATTGTTGTTTTAATTTGTGTTTTTGTGTTCTAGGGAGTTTGAACATATTTTCATGTTAGTGACTGCTTTCATTTCTTGTTTTAGAAATTGTTTGTTCATGTTCTTTTACCATTTTTTTAAACTGATGTCTTATTCATATTGATCTGGAAGAGCTTTATATCTGTATCTTTGTTGCTTGGTCAGTCATAGCTTTGAGAGTAGCCTGTGTCTCTGTATAGTGATTTTCTGTTTCTGTCATTTTCCCCTGTATTTCAAAGTTTTTTTTTAAAAGTATTTAATTTTGTGATAATTGTTACATTAAGGTTCTTGGCTATTTTATATTCACTGTAAAAGGGTCTAGTTTGTCACATTATGACTTTTGTCTTGAATTCTACATTGTTCTATATTAATACTGTTACATATCCCCTTCTTTTTTTTTTATCTTTTGCACATTATCCTCTCATGCTTGATTTTAGCATCAGATTTTTAGAAGGATGTATATATAGGTAAAGGAAGTCCTGAGGATCCAGTAGAACTGAAAACTGGCTTAATCTGGAGGGTTGTGTGTATGTATGTCTAAAAGGGTGTGTTTTTTAAAGAGATGACATTTTTAATATCGGCTTTATTGCTAAGTTGTCAAGGTTTGACATTAACTCTGTAGTAAGGTTTTCCCTTACAGGTGTACAAATAATTATTTTTTATTTTTACTGAATCTTGGTAAAAATCTTCTTCTTACTAGATTGTGGCATTTTCTTAGAGAGAGAGAGTGGCAGAGAATGTGTGAGAGAGCATGCACATGTGTACACTTAGACATCATGGCTTTTGTTTTTGTTTTCCTGTGGCTCTAGGGGGTCTTATTCTTCCTGGACAAGTGCTCTACTGCTGAGCTATACCCTAACCCCTGCTTCATGTCACTCCAGGTGAACTGGACTGCACGAAATAATCACACAGACAGAGAAATACTTTTTTCTTTGGGTCCTGTGCCAGCTTCTCTGATCTTAGGGGTCCATGGAAAGAGAGAGAGCATGGGGCATGTGTGAACCCTTTTATTGGGGATAAGACATTCAAATGAGGCAAGGGGTCAGGTGTCAGGGGGTTGGGTCTAGCTTCCTGATGTCTGTTGTCAGCAGATTGACTGACATTGAGAAAGGCCATGCCTATCTCTTGAGATGTGTGGGGGTCAAAGGCAGAGCAAGCGGAAAGACCAGAGCGAGTCCCACCCAAACAGAGAGGCCTGTCAGGTCAGTCCACTGTGTGCACTCAATGCCCCTAGTTCTCACACAGCCCATGGCTGGCTTGCCACAGCTCCACATTTCAATGGCTCAGGGCTAAGGGGTGCTAGGTTCCTATGGGGCAGCTCCCAACACTCTCTAAACTAAAAAAGTAAGAATGGGCCATTCTTCTTTCAGCATGGTTTTTAAATTTCATGTTTTATTTATTTATTTATTTATTTTTAATCTGTAGGGGGTTTACCCTGTGCAGAGGTTGGGGCACTTCCGTGAGGAAGCCTTGTGGGTGTGGTTATAGTGAAGCAGGCACATGACCTTTTTTGGCATGGGCAAGAGGAACAGTCAAATGCTTGCTGATTTACATGTGAGAAGTCTTTTAATTGAGAGATCTTTTTAAGGATCATTTCTCTTTTTTGATGGATAGATTTTTAAAATTAACATTATATATCTTTAAAAATCACTGTATGGAATATAAACAGCAATCATGACAACGGATAAGTAAGTAAATGAAATGCCTTCTCAGCCTTATAAAAGGTAAATTGTGGGCCAAAGAATGACCCTAAATGGCTCTGAAACTGTAGTGGGAAAAGTATAAAGGGGTAGGGTAACATGTTGATGCTACTTGGTCAAACTGTGTAGCCCAGGTAGTCTGGGTTTGAGTGTTGCCACTCCTGGTAATCAGTTTTGTGACCTTAGGCAAGAACTCAAATATGTTTGTTTGCCTCATTTGGAAGATGAGGTTAGTAATTGTATTTTGTAGAGTAGCTGTGAGACATAATCAGGGCTTACTTGTTAGCATGGTGCCTGAAGTTGTCTCAGTAAAGATTACTTCTTAATTACTAACTGAAACATCTCACTGGAGGTCACTCCATTGTTGACTGCTTATGGGTGAAGTATGGATTTCCTGATCTTCTCCAACAAAGACAGACTTCTGTAAGGTGTTCATGTAACCTAGATCTTCCAAAGGTCATCCGCTTCAGCTTCTTGCCCTGAGGGAGATAATTGGCATCTCTATTTTTCAATTATGGAAAATAAATATTTCTCAAGGGCTGTCCTAGGCTGAACACTGGGAGATGAGAAGACAAAACAAAAGGCTTATTCACAGTTTTCTGGCAGAGTAATGTAAAGCCTTAAGTGCTGTGATAATGTGCAAGGTACTTGATCCATCCAGTGTGGACCTGAGAAGTGAGCCAGGTTGATTTTTCAAGGTAAACTGCTGTTGTTTTTCTTTTTGCAATTGAGGTGAGATTCATAACATAAAATTAATCACGTAAGGTGAAAATTCAGTGGCATCTTGTGTATCTACAGTATTGTGTAAATACTGTATTATGTAGTACCAAACATTTCCATTACCTCAGAAGGAAACTGTGGACCCATTAAGTAGTTGCTTTCCACCTACCTTTCCCTATCCCATGGCAATCAACAGTTTACAGAGTGAGCCTCTTAGTCGGAGGCTTCTAGGATGTGACAGAAGTAATCCAGGAAAGGATAGAATACCTATCAGAGGGAAGAACAGACATAGAAGAGAAATATGATGTTGGGGGAAGGGAGCAGTTAGATTGTCAGCTCAGCTTTCCTGAATCCTAGAATGATATCAGTGGGCTTGGGTGGAAAATAGGCAGAGAGGAAGTTGTAATGGTTTTAAATATACCATCTATAAGTGTTTGTACTTTGTCCTGTGGACCCAGAGGTGACAATCACATGACCAAGTGTGTTTCTAATGAATTACTAGTAGTAGTTTTGTTCAGAAGAGATTGGAGGAGATGGAACTTGGAGTAGTAGATCTTTTATAAAACTGCCTCAGTGGCATAGGCAAGAATTAGTGAGGGCCTGAATCCTTTAGTACTGGAAGTAAATGGAGAGAAGGGTACCAGAGATCCAAAGTTCTAACTCACTAGTCACACAGCAAACAGATTCTCAAGCCCCTACCTACTTGTCCTGTGTGATTCCCACTGAGTCCCCTGGGTATCTGATTGGATGTAATTATGTTCTGATGGGGTGAGAGGACACTGCCTACAACTTCCTATATATTAACAACATTTTTTAAAAAGCACACTTATAATTAGTTTGGAAGAATGGCTCAATGTTCTGATGATGTTTGGAAAATATCTTAGTTTAACATTATGAAGATAATTTTTAGAAGGTAATTTGTTTTCTTTGAATTTTTAATAGAAAAAGAATAGTAGTACCATGATCTAGGATCTTCCTGCCTACTACTTAGACCCAAAGGTTAATATATTGCTGCATTTGCTCTATTTGAAAATGTGCATATCAAATTTTATGTACATAGTACACTCATTTTTCACTGAATGATTTGAAAGCAAATCACAGTATTTTATTTCACTGTTAAATACCGTAGTATGCATCACTTAAGAATAATAATCTTCTTAAATATCTTTAATATAATGCCGATATTTGAAATTGGACCTTTTATTTAAAGGTGAGGAAACTCAGCGATATGAAAAAATTGTGTTTTCTAATTTCTCAGGCCCCTTTACCTTGCATTGTACATGGTAACACCAACTTTCAAACTTTAGTAATAATATTAGTTCCTTATTTTTATGATTTTTGTCACATCCATAAAACATTTATAATAATTGCTAATGTGCTTTTAAGTTGATTCATTTAAAAAATATATAAATACCAATATATTTATTTAGAGAGGAAACTGTGCCAGATGCTGAGTAAAGGGGTTACTGGCAGTCCTCTGCACTGCAGAGTATCTCTCTGATTAGCATCTGGGGAAGGAGCATTAGTAAGGGTAGTGGCAGGTGGGAAGAGAGTGTTGATGCAGCTGCATGTGAGTACTTGCGCTGTACTGGTCTTGTCACTAGGTTGAAGCAGGGACCAGAGCTCTGGAACAGGCTGTCATTGGTCCTTTTGCTTGTATTACTGACTTCATGCCTCTGCAGTTATCCTTGCAGCAGGCTTATACTGAGTGATGTGGTATCTTAGGAGGAAATTCTAGAAGACTGTTACCACATTTGTCTTTGTGCCAGTGAGACAGTTGCCTGCATAGTATTGTGTAGACCACACTTAGATGCTCAGTTCTACATTCTGCTACTAAGTGAATATTTTCCTATTTGTAGACTGACTGATTTTTTAAAAAAATTCTTTATAGCTAAGAATTATAATTTATCGAAATTCTTTTTGAAATAATTATTATTTAGTATTTAAATTATATTTGAACACATTTTTAAAAACACATGTTCTTTATGCAAGGCACTGTGTTGTCTGAGGAACAAAACAAAAATTTCATTGTATGTCCATGAGTATTTGAAATTTATTGTTCTTTGAATTTTTTTAAATTTAAAATAAATCACCTAAATTTATGTTTAAGAATATAATGTAATTTCTGAATAGGGTATAGCTTATTGAATTATTCAAAATAGCTCATGGTTGTCTATAGTGGATTATTAGTGTGTCCATTGTTTTGACTGCTAAATAATTCTTCTAGTTTAGAATATTAGGATAATAGCTATTTATTTTCTCACATTAGTTTTATTAGGATCTTAAAAAAATAAATGTTTTCTTTAACATGTTTATTCAGTTATTTTGCTTTTCCCTCCGAATATAAAGAAATTTGATGCAATGCTAAAAACATCTTCTTTCATTTTTAAGTATTAATACCACTAAAGTAGAGACATTCTGTAGCAAAAAGATCAGGGACGATAGACAAGATATCAAAAAAATCTTGATTCAGGTGCAGGTAGTGCTGCTAAAGTGTCTGTGACTTGAGCAAAGCACTTTATCTCAGAAAGTTTTGAGTTATTTCTCTTGGGGACACCACTTACCTTTCTAACTTACCAGAAATTTTAGGTTCTAAAAAGAATGGAAATATTTTGGAAACTGTCGAACAGAAGGTATAGAAATTTAAGCAATGGTCATTGTCTGTCAATTAAACCATTACATTAATTTTTGTTGGCTATATACAGAATTGCTCTGGTCCAGTTCTGAAAATGAAATGTGTTGCTCATATTTTTATGAGGTGAAGAGTAAGATTTATTGCTTATAGTGGAATTAAAAGATTTGAATTCTAATTCAAACTGCTCATATTGATTCCATGAGTGGTAAATATGAATACCGCTTTTGTTTTTGTACAATGCAGTTTTGAGTTGGTTAACTGAATAAAGCAAGTTGAGATGGAACAATCCTTGTAAATGTGACAAAATACACATTTTTTTCCCCCAAGAAATCTTCAGAGTACAGAAGTGAATGAGAACCCTAGATTTAGAGCATTTTGTAAGCCATGGAAAACATTACACTTGCATGTTTGATGAGAAGTTGAAGTATTCTGTGTTTGTTATAAGCTTTTCATTCCATAGCATCATTCACAGCTGTTAATAAGCTCTTTCTACTAGTTGATACTGATAAAATCCTGGCTTATTTTGCTGGGGACATTTCTTTGGAATTCTGTTGAGAACACTGTATCTACATGTGTATTTGCTATTGTATAATTTATTACTATGAGATTAAAAAATTTCAGCAAAGTTGAGTTCCACTAATATTTAAGGCTTTATTTTTATTTATTTATTTTTGGATTTCACACTTTTGTTACATACCCCTATTTTCTTCTGTCATTCTGGGAACCCAGTCCCTTATGTACTGCTCTCCTTAGATCTAGGGTGAGCCTGGTTTATATTGATAGATTTTTGTCCACTAGTGTTTAAGATTTAGAAATACTTCTCTGAAGCAAACCCACATAAATATGGTTATCTCATACCAAAGATGCTAAAAACATACATTGGACAAAAGACAGCCTCTTCAACAAAAGGGTGCTGGGAAAACTGGAAATCCACGTGTAGCAAAATGAGATTAAATCTCTATCTCTAACCCTACGCAAAGCTCAACTCAAACTGGATCAAAGATTTAGGCACTAGAACAGAGATCCTGCACCTAATACAAGAAAAAGTAGGTCCAAATATTCATCATGTGGGCCTGACTTCCTTAATTAGACTCCTAAAGTGTAAGAAGTAAAATCAGTAATCAATAATCAAAACTAAATCAAAAATCAAACTAAAAGCTCAGCAAAAAAAACAAAACAAAACAAATCAATAGTGTGAAGAGAGAGCCTACAGAGCGGGAGAAAATCTTTACCACATGCACCTCAGATAGAGTGCTAATCTCCAGGGTATATAAAGAACTAAAAAAAACTTAATGCCAACTCCCCCCAAAACAACAACAACAAACAAACAAACAAACAAAAACCAAATAACCCAATCAGTATAAGGGCTAAGGAACTGAACAGACATTTCTCAGAAGAAGAAATACAATCGATCAACAAATATACGAAAAAATGTTCAATATCAACATCTCTAGCAATTAGAGAAATGCAAATCAAAACTACTTTAAGGTTTCATCTCACTCCATTCAGAATGGCAATTATTAAGAACACAAGCAATAATAAGTCTTGGTGAGGATGTGGGGAAAAAGGTACACTCATACATTGCTGGTGGGACTGCAAATTGGTGCAACCACTCTGGAAAGCAGTATGGAGATGCCTTAGAAAACTTGGAATGGAACTCCCATTTGACCTAGTTATCCCACTCCTTGGCATATACCCAGGGGACTTAAAATCAGCATACTATAGTGATGAACCACATCAATTTTTTTGGGGGGGGGCGGGTATTAGGGATTGAACTTGGGCACTTGGCCACTGAACCGTATCCCCAGCCTTATTTTGTGTTTTATTTAGAGACAGGGATTCACTGAGTTGCTTAGCACCTTGCTGTTGCTGAGGCTGGCTTTGAACTCATCATCCTCCTGTCTTATCCTCTGTGCCCGCCCACATCAATGTTTATAGCAGCTCAATTCACAATAGCTAAACTATGGAACCAAGCTAGATACCTTTCAACAGATGAATGGATAAAGGAACTGTGGTACATATACATAATGGAGTATTACTCAGCCTTAAACATGAATGAAATTATGGCATTTGCAGGTAAATGGTTGGAGCTGGAGAACATTATGCTAAGTGAAATAAGTCAACCCCCTCAAAATCAAAGGCTGAATGCTTTCTCTGATAAGCAGTTGCTGATCCATAGTGAGGGGGCAGGTAGGAAAGAATGGAGGAACTTTGGATTGGGCAGAGGGGAGGGTGGGGATGTGGAGGTGGGAAAGACAGTGGAATGAGATGGACATTATTTCCCTCTCTATATATGTACGACTACACGACTGGTGTGATTCTGCATCATGTACAGCCAGAGGAATGAGAAGTTGTGCTGTATTTATGTACAATGTGTCAAAATACTGTCATGTATAACTAATTAGAACAAATTTTAAAAAAATAAATAAATGAAAAAGAAAGAAATACTTTTCTGAGTTGGTAAAGGTTACTGGAGGCTAACAAATGTATTTATGATCCATTATATTTTATCTTCATTCAACAAATATATATTTAGCACCTACTATATGCCAAGTACCTTTTCTTTTTCTCCTCCCTGCCTTCTTTCCTCTTCCTTCCCACCCTTCGTCTCCCTTTCTCCCTCCTTCCTTCCTTCCTTCTATAGGAATGTGGGATGTGGACTCTTTTATACTAAAGCCAGTCAGCTGATCCCTCTTCTTTAAGAGGCCTGCCATTCTGGTAACAGGGTTATACCCTTAGTTGTAGTTTTTCTTAGTGATCCTTGAGTGGAATAGCCTGTATATTACCTAGTTTTCATTTGGCCCCTTTACCTCCTCTAATCTTTATATCTAGAATCAGATGAGTTTGTACTGTGAAATTGTCACTGGCTTAGAGTTCTTTTTTTTTTTTTTCCTTCTGAATTTCCCAGGCATTATGATTTGGCACTAACCTTTATTTCTACTCTCATGTATCATTCTTCCTTAAAGGTTCAATCTCTTGATATGACTAGAAAACAGACTAAAAAAAAGTGATTATAGAAATATTTTTTTTAAAACAAGGAAAAGCTTCAGCATACTTTTAAACTATCTTTTCAATTTATATAATTTTATTTCCTTTACAGTTTTAAAAACAACCTTACATTTTAAAATATATTTTAATATTAGATTTTTAGAACTTTGGATTGGAAGTGACCCTAAAGTTTTCTCTATTTGTTTATTTTTATGTGGTGCTGAGGATTGAACCCAGTGCCTTGCACATGTGAGGCAGGTGCTCTACCACTAAGTTATAGCCCCAGCCCTTACCTTAAAGTTTTCTAGAGGAGTGGCTGGATGACCTTTAAGCTCTTTTTACTACAACCCACAGTGAGAAATAATTTTCTTTAGTGATCCACAGATGTAATAGGCAGAATTCTAGAAATGACCTTTTGTGATTTTTTTTAACCCTAATTTCCAGGACTTTATAATGAGAAAATATACCCATGATTATGTCATAATCAATGACAAACAAAATTTTGCACAGATAATTAAGTTTTCCAATCACTTGACTTTAAGGTAGTAAAAAGGGACATTATTCTAGGTGGGTCGATTCTAATGACACACCCTTTTAAAGACCACAGATTTTTCTCTGGCTTGAAGCAGACCTGCAAATTTAAAAGATTTAAATTTAAGAAGGTCTTGTCCTGTTGTTCAGGTTGAAGGTGGATGGGACCACATGAGAAGGAATGTGAGTGGCCTTAAACAGCTGAGAGAGTCTCCTGTCACACAGCCAGTAGGAACTATGGACCTCAGTCCCCCCACTGCAGGGAACTGCTTTCTGTCTACAACCTGAAGGATCCTGAAAGCAAAAATTTCTTCAGCCAACAGTCCAGGCTGGCTGGACCCTGATTTTTGTCCTTGAGAAACCAGACCCTACGCAGACAATGTAGTCAGTCCCACCTGGACTTCTAATCTACAGAACTGTGAACTTACCGATAGTTGTTTTTAAGCTTCTACATTTGTAGTGATTTGTACCCGAGTGTCATAGATTTGTACCTGAGAGAAAACTAAAATAAAAGGCCACTTTGTAAGAATATGAAGAAATTCTATAAGGAAATGAAAATCTTATAAGTAAAAAAAATAGAATAAAATATGTAGGCATAATCTGATAAATGAAAAACATTCACAAAGGAGAAGATTGGAAGAAGATATAAAAAATGATCACAGTTATGAAGATGTGGAAGATTTATGAAAAAATTTTAAATTTCCCATTTCTTTGTTATATTACTTTTTATAATTAAAATGGAGTTGTATTAATTTAATAAACTTTCCTATAAAACTAACAGCTTAATATTACTTAGAAATTTATAGATCTTAAAACATATAGATTCATAGGTATAAAAGACTTGTTAGTAAGCATTGGGTGTGATGAACATTTACATGTTTTCCTTTTGCTTAATTAATATATCACTAATATAATTGGTATCAAGAGCCCCCAAATCCTGCATTCCTTAACATTGTCCAGTTAACTAGTTTACTAAGGAAATAACTTTTGCTGCCCCATGTTGATTGGGGGATGCACAGACCTGAACATTTTTTGACTAGAAATTCTGTGTAGAGGTATGAAGTAGTTGGAAATGTAGTTTCAAGTTGCTGGTGTATGGCCTTTAAAAAAAAGATGTGTGAAAGAACTGAAAGAACTTGTGCCTGTTATTGCTTATAGCCACATAAAGTAATTTAATTTAGCCTTAATGAAAGAACTGTATTGTAAGGCCTTATAAGATAAGCTTTATTAATCAGAATCTTTTCTGTATACCCATTGAGGAAATAGAATAGCAAGTACTTAATTGCTTAGATCTAATTGCATTCCTGATGTCGAACTGTTTTGATAGCATGGGAAAGGGTGAGTCAGGAAAGAGGAAGGAACTACACTTAGGACCCATTATAAATACTTTTGGGTGTGGTGGTGTGTTTGTGTGTACCTAAGAAAATGCAATGTCTCATTTGATGCGATGAGGCTGTCACATAGTTGTTGTTGGTTCTAACCTAAAAGATAAACTTCCTGTGGCTGCTCCTGACTGCTTAGAATGAAAGATATTCCTTATAGAAGACCACAATTAGGGAAGGAATACATTTGCTCTCTGAAGATGAAACCCTGGTTTATAGTCATTTTTGCATGAAACTGATTACTAAAACTTAACATTCCTAACCACATACTATTTACTATTGCTTCCCAGTGTTTCTGGGTATAACATTAGTTTAGTTAAATAGACATTGTTGGAAAAAAATGTTTGAAATACATGTTTACAAATTATAAATCATTTTAAAACACAAAGCGAACTTTATAAAGGACAGAATTTTGTAAACTTCCCGAAATGCCCCTCATTTCTACCTAATTTACAATTTAAAAATTTTGCCAACTATTCTAGTTGTATTCTTGTAAGCGACCCTTTTTATCAGTAGTTCCCCGTTTGATATCACTTTAGCACAGATGGTAGGCCCTGTGGTTCTTTGAAGGGACACAGAGATGTTGATGGGTAAGGTATAAGTGCTGAGGTTTAGTAGAGGACAGATTTTTGTCATGCAGAAATCAAAGTGCTGTTTCCCTTGCCTGCTGGATTGGAGATGAGTTGTAAACAGCAGGCTTTTGCCTCACCTTTTGATTCATTGTTTGTCCTGAGAGTGAGTCTCCCTTACATTTCTCTCCTAGGTTCTTTATTGTGCTCGCTGCCTCTCAGCTCTATTTGGTGCATCACTGGGTTAGCAAGTTACTACATTTTCTTTTCTGTAAAGGAGCAACTTATTATTCCCCCTGCCCCGCCCCCTGAAATACTAGAATGGAGGTCTTTAAATTGGTTCTTATGATTTCCCTTGGCCAATGCTATCATAGATTTGTACCTGAGTGTTGGAGCATGTTTAGTTTATAAAGATACAAAGTATATCTTATGTACTTAAAGTGATTTAATTTATATACAATGTTACAGGAACATAAATACTGTGAAGATAGTTTAGATTGATAAATCTAAGCACATGCTTTCTAGCATGCTGGTTACTGTTACTGGTTGTCCCTGTTACCCCAACTGAAATCTAGTCAATCATCAGAAAAACTGGAAAAGACCATTCTATGAGGCAGCTTGTTAGTTGACTGTAGATGCATTTGTGAATGTATAAGCCACGTAGAGATTTCTGAGCCTGGCCCAGCCTAGTAGAACTACCTGCCAGTAAACTCATGAAAAATAATAAATGGTAGCTGTTTTAATCACTGTGAATTAGTCTTTTGGTAATAGGTAACTGATTCATTACCACATGGTAATGCCTTTGGTTTTTTAAATGAATATTTCTACTTTTTTCTTTGACTAGTAATAATTTCAGGCAGAGCAAATAGCATGTTAAAAGATCTTGAGATGAGGTCTTATTTGTTGTCTTCATGTTTTAGAGACAGGGGGCCATTAAGATTGAAATGAGCAGGGGGAGAAAACAGAAGATTGTATCAATGATCTCTAGGGATCTGGGTCAAGTATGGGTAAGGACTTTGCGTTGTGTTTGGATGCCAGTCTAAGAATATAGGATACAGGTGCTTTTTAAAAAAACATTTCTACAAACATTTCTACAATTTGAGTTTATTTGCTTTCTTTCTATTCTTTCTTTCTTGGAATTGAACTCGAGGGCAATCAACCACTGAGTCACACATTCCCAGTTCTATTTTGTGTTTTATTTAGAGACAGGGTCTCATTGAATTGTTAAACACCCCCAATTGCTGAAGCTGGCTTTGAGCCTGTGATCCTTCTGTCTCAGCCACCCAAGCCACTGGAATTACAGGTGTGCACCACCACACCCAGCTTTTTATTTGCTTTCTTATTAGGTTTAGGTTAAACATTTATGGCAAGAACACTAACTACCACAGAGTTTTAAACAAAGGAGTGACATGATTTAACTTAGGTTTTTTAAAAATATATATTTTTACTGAAGAGAGAATAAACTGTAGGGTGGTGCAAGGGTAGAATAGAAGCAATGAGACCAGTTAATAGATAAGTAGTCCACAGTGTCTAAACTAGGAAAACAATATAAACTATAACAATTCTTATTGCGATTGACTAGTATAAATTAAATTTATCTAGGTTATTTATAAAAAAAACCTTTCATTTGTATTTGTATACATTTATTTGAGAAATAATCAAAATTCAAGCTAATATACTCACGAGCCTATTTAAAAACTCATCTTTCCCTCAAAACATTAATGAGAATCCAGGAGAGATGTGGGAAGGGAATAACAAATTACCGAGTGTTTGAGGCAGTGTTATCTCTATGTTATTGGAAAAGTCTAAGTGAATTGTTTGTGGATTGGGTCTCTAAGTGTGGCTTGACTTTTGTTTGAGTGCTGTGGCTGGCACTCCACTTGCTGTGTGGTCTTCATTTCTAAAAGTGTTTCTTTCATTTTAAGTTAAAGGATATGATTGGAAGTTTAAAGTATAGGTAGAAATACAAGTATCTTAATTTATGACACTAATTATATAAATATGTGTAAAGTAATAGACTAACAAGTTTTAAATACGGAGAAAGTACTATGCAATTTAATGTTAAGTAAAAGTTATTAGAAAGAGTGTAACATAAAATTTAAATTTTGACCTTAAAAAACACAATTTTTTCTCTAATATATACATTTATAAGTCTGGATGAAATATTCCACTCTTTTAAATCTGTTTATAATATAGAAATGGTTCCCAAATACAGCATTGCTGCACTCAAAAAGGACTGAAATCTTTTGAGACATTCTGCTTATTATTAAATGTTTTTCATATTCTTGAATCCCCCCCCACAAAAAAATGATGGATATGATATACTCTTAGACCTATTACACCATGTGGGTATCACAAGTCAATGTTTGATAACCAGAGAAAGTTAGTGCCTGTTCCAGTATCTAGCCCTGCAGAAGCAGAGATCATGAGCCCTGTCATCATCAGTATAAGCATTTATTTACTGAAATTAGGATAATCACATCAATATAAGTAGCTATAATCCTATAAAAATCATAATAAAGATGTTAAACTTCAAATTCCATAATTTCTCAAATGTAGAAAATAGTATTTGAAAGCAGGTTGAATTCTTCAGCATTCTATCCTGTTCTGTACAAAATATTTTATTTTAATTGTATAGTATAATGATTTTTACAGTAGTTTGATATAATTAAGAATCTGAGATAAAAATAAAATATTTAAAGCATATGAGTAATATGAAAACTACCGATTATGCCAGATTCAATTTATTCTTCATACACAGTATTCCCCTCTTGTCTGTGGTCTTGTTTTCATGTCATTCTCAGTAGCAGGATGAAATCTTGTGCCCTCCTGCTCCGTTCCATCTGGAAAGTGAGTCATTCCTTTGTCTGCTGTATCCACACTGTATTTGCTAACCGCCTATTAGTTCTTAGTAGCCATCTGTGTTATCAGAATTAACTGATGTGGTATTGTAGTGCTTGTATTAAAGTAAACCCTTATTTTAGCTAGTAAATTCTTATTGCGAGTGTACAAGATTAATAATGCTGGCAATTCAGATATGTAAAAGAGAAACTGTAAAGTGCTTCCTTTACATGGAGACTTTAAAGTTATCAAGTTAATAAGGAGAGAAAAAAATTGTATGCTGAGATTGCTTAGATCTAAGGTCAAAGTGTATCTTGTATCTGTAAACTTGTCAAGAAGGAAAAAAATCTGTGTCATAAACAGTACATACAGTAAGGTATTTTGAGAGAGCTCATTCACAAAACTTTGTTATAATAGTTATGATTATTCTATTTGATTAAAGTTATTTAGGTTAATCTTTTACTGTTTCCTCATTTATAAATTAAACTCTATCATAGGTATGTATACAGAGGAAAGAGCAGTACATTTAGAGTTTGGTACAATCTGTGCTTTCAGGCATCTACTGGGAGCCTTGAAATGTGTTCCCATGAAGAAGGGGGGATACTGTGGAGTTACTTGGCTTTGTAAATGTGATATGATACATTCAAAATTGCCATTGAAGAATGATTAAATATTTCTAAAACATGAAAATTAAACTGGCTAACTAATTCAGGAATCTAATGTTAATTTCAATCCCACACCAGAGGTTTGGACATTAACTGGTATAATAGTAGTATCTACCAGTATAATAGTAATACCAAAATCCCCAACATTAAATTTCAAAATCAACTCAGAGTACTTATAATAACACAGTAAAATGAAAACATTATTTCCTTAAAAATTTTTTTTTCTCTATAGAATATTGTAAGACTTTGGAAATTATCATTTGGGATGCAGAGTATGTCAAGATGTCTAAGATATAATATTGTGAGAAAAGCAAGTTGGAGAACAGTCTATTAGTATGATTCCAATTTGGTTAATGGAGATTTTTTAAACAGGAAAATATACACCAAATTCTTCACCAAACTCTTAAAAATAGTTTCATATGTTTAAGGGGTTCAGGAATATGAAGTTCACAAACATATTCTGAGATCACCCATCCAGAGGTGTGTTTGGTCTCTTTCTTTCTCTTTCTCCCTCTCTCCTTTCCCTTCTTTCCTCCCTCATCCTTTTATTCCCTCCTCTGCTTTCTTTTCCTGTCCCCACATCCTTTGAAGGGGGTGTCTTACTATGTTGCCCAGGTTGTCTCAAACTCCAGGGCTCAAGTGATGTTCCTACTTCAGCCTTCTGAGGAACTGGGACTATAGGAATGTGCTACCATGCCTAGCTTAGAAAGGGGTTTGGAAGATTTAGAGTGGTGTCTTGACTGCATTTTAAATAAATACCTGTACCAGGTATTTTGATGCAGTTGTTTACTCACTACTCTGTCAGAGCTGCTCCATGAAGAATCTTAGGACAAAGGAAGGAAACATACACTGAAAGGATCCTGCCTTTAAACAGTGCAGTTTGTGTCAGGTCTTCTTTGAAGAAAATTTCTAAAATTAGATTTGAAAACCACTGACTGAGATGACTGACCCTATCAGGTAGAAGTTTTAGGATAGATTAAGGGTATTATCAACAGTTAATATCTTAAGCATCACTTACATGTTTATTTGGTGATTTTGCTTTTTGAGAATACTTTCACAGTGCTTTTAGTTTCGCCACTTACTCCTGAGTAGGACAGATTAAAAGTATAAGAGGAATTACAATGTTTCTACAATGATGATGTATTTTATATACTTTATAAATAGATTGTTAATATATATTTATCTGCTCTGTGGACAGTGAAGGTCAGAAAAATATCTATTTAAAATAGAACCAATCAAGGTTGTGGCTGTGGTTCAGTGGTGGAGCGCTTGCCTGGCATGTGTGAAGCACTGGGTTTGATCTTCAGCACCACATAAAAATAAAATAAAGATATTGTGTGCACCTATAAATAAAAAAAATTTAAAAAATAGAACCAGTTTTAAAGTAATGCATATTATTTGTTTGTGATATGATGTCCAGTAATTTTAAAGTGATGTATTTTTGCTTTTGGTGATCTGCATTTTGTAGTTGTTATATGATTGTTTATGTAATAAGAAAATCATTTTTATGATTTTTGGAAATGAATTAAATGTAAATTTTCCTGTCATTTTTCATTTTTTTTATTTTTCCTGAAAGAAATGCCAAGAAGACTTTTCCTTTTATATACCCTTCTCTGTACTGCTGTATGTTTTTAAAACCATCTGTGTATGTATGTTTCCATATTACATTTATAATCAGAAGTTAAATTTAGCAGGACGTGGTGGCACATGCTTATAATCCCACTGATTTGGGAGACTCAAACAGGAAGATTGCAAGATCAAGGTCAGACTGGGCAACTTAGCAAGACCCTGTCTCAAAAAAATAAAAAGTGCTATGGATGTAGCTCAGTGGTAGAGCATCCCTGGGGTACAATTCCCAGTACTCCCCCGGCCCTGGCAATTTTTAATTCATAAGAAATAATAGAGACTCAGAACAGCCAAAGCAATCCTTAGCAAAAAGAGTGAAGCAGGAGGTATCACAGTACCATACCTCAGTAACAAAAACTGCAAGGTATTGACACCAAAATAGACATGTAGATCAATGGTACAGAATAGAAGCTACAGAGACAAACCCACATAAATACAGTTATCTCATACTAGACAAAGGTGCTTAAAACATGCATTGGCCAAAAGATAGCATCTTCAACAAATGGTTCTGGGAAAACTGGAAATCCATATGCAGCAAAATGAAATTAAACTACTATCTCTTACCATGCAGAAAACTCAATTCAAAGTGGATCAGGGATCTAGATATTAGACCAGAGACCTAATAGAAGTGATAATAGATATTAGACCAGTGTACCTAATAGAAGAAAAAGTAGGCCCAAATATTCATCAGGTCAGATTAGGTCCTGACTACCTTAATCAGACTCCTAAAGCACAAGAAATACGGGCTGGGGATGTGGCTCAAGCGGTAGCGCGCTCGCCTGGCATGCATGCGGCCCGGGTTCGATCCTCAGCACCACATACCAACAAAGATGTTGTGTCCGCCGAGAACTAAGCACAAGAAATAAAATCAGGAATTAGTAAATGGGATGTATTCAAACTAAAAAGCTTCTTAGCAAAAGAAACAATCAGTAATATGAAGAGTGAGCCCACAGAGTTGGAGAACATCTTTACTGCATACACATCAGATACAGCAGTAATTTCTAGGATGTATAAAGAACTCAAAAAACACCAAAAACAAAACAAAACAAAACAAAAAACCAATCAATAAATGGGCTAAGGAACTGAATAGAAACTTCTTAGAAGAAGATGTACAATCGATCAACAAATATATGAAAAAACGTTCAACTTCTCTAGTAATTGGAGAAGTGCAAATAAAAACTACTCTTAAGATTTCATCTCACTCCAGTCAGAATGGCAGTTATTAAGAATGCAAGCAATAATAAATGTTGGCAAGGATGTGGGGGAAAAGGCACACTCATACACTGCTGGTGGGACTGCAAATTGGTGCTACCACTCTGAAAAGCAGTATGGAGATTCCTTAGAAAATGGGGAATGGAACCACCATTTGACTCAGCTATCTCACTCCTCAGTTTATACCCAAAGGACTTAAAATCAGCATGCCGTAGTCCGGCTGGGTTAAATAACCGAGAGGTGACATGCAACTTGAAGGTTGAATCCGGAACTACTTTATTGCAAGTGACCTCAGCAGGACCTGAGCGAGAACTCAATGTAGCGGGCACCCGAGATAGCAGGAGCCGCTTCTCTGCCGGACAGCAGAGGTATATATACTTAACTAATTACACACAGGTAACTCAATTAACATAAACTAGATACAGCAGTCAACCAATAAGGAATCCTCATCATCTTAATGGCTCGTTGGCGTTGCTTCACAGACCACTCCTCCTGGCAAAGTGCCAGGCGCCATCTTGACTTGATTTCAGCCCTCAACATCAGCATATTATAGTGACGCAGCCACATCAATGTTTATAGCAGCTTAATTCACAATAGCCAAACTGTGGAAGCAACCTAGATGCCCTTCAATAAATGAATGTATAAAGAAACTGTGGTATATATTCACAATGGAATATTACTCAGCATTAAAAGAGAATAAAATTATGATATTTACAGGTGAATGGATGGAGTTGGAGAATATCATGCTAAGCGAAGTAAGCTAATCCCCCCAAACCAAAAGCCCAATGTTCTCTCTGATAAATAGATGCAGATCCATAATTGGGGTATTTGTGGGTGTGTGTGAGTGGCGTGAGAAGAATGGAGGAAATTTGGGCAAAGAGGAGGGAAGGGAAGGGAAGGGTTTTGGGGGCAGGAAAGATGGTAGAATGAGATGGACATCATTACTCTAGGTACATGTATGACTGCACGTATGTTGCGACTCTACATCGTGTACAACCAGAGAAATGAAAAGTTGTGCTCCATTTATGTACAATGAATTGAAATGTATTGTGCTGTCATTGTATAATTAATTGGAACAAATTTTAAAAATGAAAAAAAAAAGCTGCTTATTTTCCTTAGTACCTCAACCACAGCCTTGTACTTAAAATGGAAGAAGTTTGGAGTTCGATATGGTGCCAAAGGCAGAGTGTTCACAGCTGATGGTGGGAATGGAGAAGCACACATGGATGAGAGCTTAGCAGGGTGCATGGCAGAACACTGGCAACAGCCTCCCTGAGTATATTCTTGAGGCTCCCAGGCCACCCTCTCACTCAGACTTAGGGCTCAGCCTGCTGATGGCTCCCATTGTTTGCTTTCTGTTAGATTTTCCTTGTAACTCTTATGATATCTTTATGATAAATCCTGTTTTGCTTAAGGCATCTGAAATATTATTTGTTCTTTTCAAATAAAGAAGCTTGAACAGAAAAATATTCATTATAAAACATATAGAAAATATAAAAATAAGAAAGAAAAAAGTATTTTCTAATTCTATATCTCATAGCTAAAAGTTTTTAGTTATTTCCTTCCATTATCTTTTGGAATTTTTATATCTTAAAATTGTGATCTTTTAAATGTGCCAAGTTATTGTACCTTTATTTGTAGTACAGAAGAAAATCAAAGTATAGCCAAGTAAAATGAAATAAATTGGAAAAATTAGTGAAATATTTTTAAAGCCTGAATTTTGGGGAGATTTTGTTTTCTTATAAAAAGAACAGCAAAAATATACTTCTAAGCTGATGAGAGAAATCAATGCTGTTTATAGTTTTTATAGTTTCCTCTGTGCTGCTCAGATATGCATTTGTAAACGTTTGAATTAAAGGTTTTGGTAAGGGAGACTCAATTGCCTGTTGCCAGGGAAGGCCTTTGGTCACCTTGATAAATTAATCTTACTTTTATTTCATCAAAAACTCAGCCTTGATTGGGTTTAGGGGTACAGAATTAGACTGAAAATTCATTGATGTATTAAATATCATCTTATTAGTATATAATGAGAGCTTAATAGCCGACTAGTGAGCTGAGTACTTCTACCTCATGTTACCCAAAAGGGAAAAAAGTTTATCAAAAGCTTGATTTCTGAAGAAAGGGTCAGAACAATAGGAACAAAGGGGCAGATTCAAATGTATAAAGTACTTATATTTTGATGTCTTGGTGTCTCCTTCATCTATTTTGCATTGTTTTTTTTTCATGGCCAGGGTCTGATTTCCTGAAAATCATCCTTCTTAATGTACCTCTGCAGTCATAAGTACTTCAGTGTCTCCACTCTTGGTTCCTATTTCTTGGCTAAATGATAACGTGTGAAATACATTATGTCAATTCATAATCTGCCCTTCTCCGTGGAAACTGGAATATAAAGAAATCTGTCATGAGAGGTCCTCTTTAAAGTTGGAAGGATGTTGTGAAGGTTGAAATTAGATTTTCTTTTAAGACAGGGAGGAAGGGAGGTTTCCCTGAGTTGTTAGCTGCCTCCTTTTGTAGCAGGAGATGTTCTCTGTGCTAATGAAAATGACCATGCTTCTCTTACATTACTGATTATTGCCTTATTGTCAAGAATCTAGGTGGTCTTGATCGAGGAAAGAGTGCTAAGATTGACTTATCCATATTTGCCACAGGAGAGGCCACACATATTATTAGATATTTATTGTTGCGGGACAAGATGATCTTCAATGGCAGCTTGTTTCTATTATAAATGAGCTTTATTTTAAAATATAGTTTCCCTTAAGATAACACACCCACACACACACACAAAGTTTTCAAAATTTAAATTTGGGATGTTGAAGGACTATCATTATATATTTAGGTTTCTGTTCTCTTAAAGATTCTTCTTGGAAGGGAACTACTTTGAGTGACGTGTTAAACATAGTTCTATTTGAGTATTGTTTTCTGTCAGCCTTTATGAATACTGGTTAGCCTGAGAAGAAATACAAAACATAATATTTATATGACCACTGTTTATCTGAAGCAGGTCTGTAAAGAATTTTTCAATTTCAATATTTGTTTATTTCTGTTAAGTCAATAGATATTTAAGTTCCTAGTATATGTAGACAGCCACCGAGGTTCTAAGGACAGAGTAGTAAGCAGAACGTGTGCTTCTTAGAAAAGAGGAGAAGACAGGATTCCAGTGCTAACACATTTAAATATGAAGCCACAAGTCTATGTAATTAGCTGTACAAAGGAGAGATATACCAGAGTATGTAATGGGAGGGAAGAAATCTGAAAAATGAGTTAGAGATGCAGAAAGGGAACACTATTCTCAGGTACCCAATGAGGGAACTTGGTGCTTTTGAAAAACTTCACCATAAAAAGCGATTGAAGGGTTAGAGGGAGAGTATCCAACTCAAGATTACACTTCAGAGGCCAGTAGGACAAGACCGTAAAGAATCTTAGAGGTCATGGTAAGGATTTTGGTCTTGAGCAATAAAAAGTTGTTAAAAGATTGTATGTACTGCATTCATGCATTGTTAGTGGTACTGCAAATCAGTACAAACACTCTGCAAAGCAGTATGGAGTTTCTTCAAAAAATTTAAGAGTGGAACCATCATATGACCTAGCTATCAGCTATCCTATTCCTTGGTATTTATCCCATCCTACTATAGTGATAGCCACATCAGTGTTTATAGCAGCACAGTTCACATTAGTTAGGTTGTAGAACCAGCCCAGATGCCCATCAGTAGGTGAATGATTAAGAAAATGTGGTGTATATACTTAATGAGCTTTATTCAGGTATAAAGAAGAATGAAATTATCGCATTTGATGATAAAGGGATAGAAATGGAGAACATCATGCTAAGTGAAATAAGCCAGACTCAGAAAATGAAGTGTTGAATGTTTCTCTCTTATGCGGAATCTAGAACAAAATAAGGGAAAAAAGGGGAGGTCTGATATCATACAGATATAGGGAAAGATCGATGGAGTAGAAAAAGATGAGGAGAGAGGGAGGAGGGATGGGGAAAGTGAAAATATGAGGAATGAATTTGAAAAAATTATGATATGTACACGTATAAATATACCACAGTGAATTCCACCTTTATATATGTCTATAAAGCACTAATTAAAATAAATGAGTGAAAGATCAGTGGAGTACAGGAAAGAGAATAGGGGAGGGAAGAGGGAAAGGAAAAGTGGGGGAGGACTGGGGATTTAAATGGAGTAAATTGATTCCAATGCATGTATGATTTTGTCAAAATGAACCTAACTATTATGTATAACTATAAGGTGCTAATAAAGGAAAAAACTATATAAAGGATTAAATAAAATACTTAGAAGTCCTTGAAGACTGTGTATACAGTAGATTTGCATTCAAGACATTTACACCTGTTTGAATTTGATCACTGAGTAGAAATTCTTCATGCTGTCTAATTATAAGCCAGCATCAAGGTGGTGGTAGTGGTAGCAGTGATAGTTAAATGCCATTTATTTTGCATTTTTTTCTGTGTTAGTACTTTGGAGCATAGCAAAAGTGCAGATATTAACTCCAATTATTATGACTAATGAAGTAGTTATTAGCTTCATTTTACAGATGACAAAACTGGTACAATTAACTCAACCTTGGAACTCAGTTCAGGTGTTTGTGATGCCAGATGTTGTTGTATAATAGATATTCACTCAAAAATTGTCCATTTTACACATTATGGCCCAATTGTGCATGTGCCTTTGTTCTTAAAGATATTTTTAGTGTTAAAGGAGCCCTTCTCTTGAGTTGGGTCATTTTGATTTTTTTTTTTTTTTTAATTGAAGGGAAAAAAAAGCTTATGTTAGTTACCACCAGAGGGAGCCAGAAAGCTTGATATTTTAATAAGCTTTGGAATTCTCCAAGTTAGAAATATTCATCTATAAGCAATTCTGATAAATTCATATTAAGAATAATTCTTTAAGTAAAACATATAGTATTTTCTTATTTTGACTTAAAACTTAATGTATATTTAGGTGTTGAAAGGAAATCTGGACAGATAGGTAACAAAATATAAAATTAGTGTTTTTTTTTCTATAGTTTTTAATTGGCGAATTATAGTTGTACATAATGATGGGATGTGTTGTTACATATTCATACATGCACACAATATAACAATATAGTCATTAACAATATAATCTGGCTAATATCACTCACCATCATTTTAATGATGATTTTACCTGTCTTTTTCTCTCTCCCTCCCTCTTGCTTGGCTTCTCATTTTGAATATGTATTAGTATTTTCTCTTTTACTCTGAATATATTGTTACATAATAAAACAACACTTAATTGTAGCTACTAAGGAGAGTTTAATAGCTATTTGCTAGATTAAAAAGTATTTAAAAACTCTGAAACACATCACCTGTCATTTTATTTATTGTTAATTTGTCTGGGAAATCTGTTTTATTTTGAAAAGTTAGATTTAGGCCATCATTTATCTGAATCTTTGGGATTCTGAATTACTGTAGTCTAAATATAAACTTTTTATTGAATAGAGATAAAAGATGTATTGTCTTAGATTCTTGGTTGTCACATAATAGGTACATTTCAGATTATAAAAGAAATATTCAATATGAATAATGTATTTAAAAGGATTCAGACTTTGAATTTATGGTATCAACTTTTCTTATTAGAATTGGTAGATTGTAGGAGGAGGCAGGGATTAGCAAGGATGGTGGAATGTGATGGACATCATTATACAAAGTACATGTCTGAAGACTTGAGTTGGGTGTCAACATACTTTATATACAAACAGAGATATGAAAAATTGTGATATATGTGTATTAAGAGTTGTAATGCAAAAAAAAGTACATGTATAAAGGCATAAATTGGCGTGAACATACTTTATATACAGAGATATGAAAAATTGTGGTCTATATGTGTAATAAGAATTGTAATGCATTCTACTGCTATCATGTATTTAAAAAATAAAATCAATAAAAGATAAGAAATGAATGCAAAAAAATTAAAAAATAAAAGACTCAAACCCTAAAAAAAAAAAAAAAGAATTGGTAGATGGTATAAAATCAAGTAGCCACTGTTTATGGCATGATTCTTAAGTAATCTGTGCCTTTTTTTGGAGGCGTACTAGAGAGTGAACTCAGGGGCCCTCAACTACTGAGCCACATCCCCAGCCCTATTTTGTATTTTATTTAGAAACAGGGTCTCACTGAGTTGCTTAGCACCTCGCTGTTGCTGAGGTTATCTTTGAACTTCTGGTCCTCTGCCTCAGCCTCCCGAACAACTGGGTGTGCCCTTTTTTTGATAGTAGGTATAGAAAAAAAATTGAATTTTAAAATTAGCCTTGGGTTTGAATTTTTTAACTGTTACTTGGTAGCTGTGTAAAATGTTGACAAGTTATTGAACTTCTCTAAGTTTCTCTTTTATGTAAAATGAAAACGGTCATCATAAAAATCTGTCTTGATTATAGTCTGTGTGAAGCATAAGCTCAATAATAAATAAAACTAAGCAACCTTAGTTTTATTTATTACCACAACCTTGTTTCCAGCAATCAAATTGAACTGATTTATCCTTAAAGAATTCTTATTTACCCTTACCCATAGTCTTTTTTATAAACAGATCCTTCACTAACTGTACTTATCTACGTCCATAGCATGTCATTCTGTATTCACCTACTAGAGTAATACCTATGATGCATCACATAATTCTTTCCCCTTTTACTTTTTGTTTCATTTGATTTCTGTATTAACCAATTTTGCCACAGGGGTGGCTTATAACAGCATTACACTACATGTAGGCTTTTGACTGTGGGCTCAGAGTGGCTCTGCTCCAAACGTGTTCATTCCAAGACCCAGACTGAAGAAGCATCCCTTGTCTCCACCTGCCATTTGTATGGTAGTGCACAGAACTCAGGGTTGGCTAAACCATGCAAAACCTCTTAAAACTTCTGTCAGGTGTGGAGTGGTTCCTGAGTGCCAGAACTTGGGACATGGTCAAGTTCAAAGTCAGATGCAGAGGCAAGTATTCTTCCCACAGGAAATAGAGGCAAGTTATAAATTAATGGACAGGGATGTATAAACCTCTTTGAAGGATGGGGGATGGTAAATTGTGAATAATAATATAATCCAATACAATCAGTCCTCTTTTTTGGGGGGGAGGGGGTGGGGGAGAGTCGGGGTCTTGCTAAATTGCCCAGGTTGGCTTCAAATTTACTATCCTCCTACCTCAGCCCCACAAGTAGATGGGATTATAGGCATGTGCCACCACACCTGGTCAGTCAGATCACAAATGTTAACTTCATTCCTGTCAGTATTCAAAATAGATTCATTCTTTCCTCAAGGAAAGAAAACACCTCAAGAATTTCCTTCAGTCTAAACCTCATTAAAATTTTTGTACCTTTTGTATATATAGATTTCCTTGATCAGTGACTGAGACTGTTG
Organism: Urocitellus parryii; assembly: GCF_045843805.1. NCBI lineage: Eukaryota > Metazoa > Chordata > Mammalia > Rodentia > Sciuridae > Urocitellus > Urocitellus parryii. The sequence continues at coordinate 114,420,345 of NC_135536.1, read as the reverse complement.
CTTGCCACATGTGGTGATGGTTCAGTAATAGGATATCCACAGTAAACATTCTTTTTGAGAAAGGGGAAGAGCCCCGTGTGTGGGGCCTGGGGAGGCTGAGGAAGGAGGATCTTGAGTTCAAAGCCAGCCTCAGGAACTTATTGAGGCCCTAAGCAACTTAGTGAGACCCGGCCTCAATTTTTTTAAAAAAATATTTTTAAAGTTGTACATGGACACAATATTTGTATTTATTTTTTTATTTTTTAATGTGGTGCTAAGGATTGAACCCAGTGCCTCAAACATGCGAAGGAACCACTCTACCACTGAACTACAACTCCATCGCCCACCCACCCCCGAATTTTAAAAACCGGCTGGGGATGTGGCTCAGTGATTAAACACCCCTGGATTCAATCCCCAATACAAAAAAAAAAAAAAAAAAGGAAGAATGGAAACACATGGCAATCATGGATCCCTAGCACTACTGAAAATCCTATTGGGTAAATGTAGTGAGGATTCATTTCTGGATATGATGGAGTATTCCATGATTAGCTGGGGTTTGTTCCTTGATTGACACCCCAGTATGTTGTTTTCATGGCTCTCAGCTGTGTACTCTGTGAGGTGCTTCTTTTAGTATGTCATTCTTGTCCACATTTGAACAGCATATTGGGAGATACGCCCTTCTGAACTGGGAAGTGCAGTCAGGGTTGAGCAGCCTACTCAGCATGCTCAGAGAATTGGAGACCCAAAGGTGATCTAGAAGAAGTCAGCTCCAGTTTCTTAACTCAGGCTGGGGGTTACTTGTTGGTTGTCTATTGTCTTTTTGTCTGTTTGATCAGTCAGATCATTTGTGTGTTGATAGCTACAAGATTTTAGTACAGGTATCCTGAGTTTATTGGGCTTCTGAGGGACCACATTGTTAGTCTCTTCCCGTGGGTGTGTGGGTCTCTCTTCAAATCCATCAGCTCAGAGATCTTAAATATCGTGATGGCCACACCGCTGATTTGGTCTTAGCTCTGAGTTTCTGTCTTACTTGGACCTTTGAAAGCACTTCTGTGCCTGTTAAGATGGAAATAACTTAAAGTTTCTACCTTGCAAGTCCAGGATTTTCAGGGTTCTCTTTTTATCCTTGCTGGCCCTTTTTCTAATAGTACTTTATCAAATTCAGTTAATGATAACTAAAGCACAACTTTTATTTTTTAGTTTTTTCATCAACTTATCCAATATTTTATACATGATGGCTTTATTATTTACCACTGAATGATGTAGTTTGCCATTTTTCCAATCTCCACTAAGAGTTTCCTTGCCATCTGTCACCTAACTTCAAACCTTACTTCAGATTTTTAAAATTATATTTTTGTTGGTTATTGTTAAGGTAACAGACCATTTCTGGTGCTAGTTTCTGCAATGTTCAGCTCTGTTGTAGTAATGACCTCTGAATTTCAGTGACTTTTCAAAATTAAAAAAACTTAGGTTTTGTACTACCTTTACGTACAGATTTTGAGTCAGCTTCAGTTCTGTCCCAGCCTGCGGCTGTGCTCCAGACCTTTTCTCATTTGGAACCATGGCCGAAAAAATATCCCTTACATCAGAGATGCCCATCTCTTGACTACTGAAGCAAGAAGGCTGGACCAAGCTCAGACTGCTACTTAAAGTTTTTGTTTAGATGTGACAGACATTTCATTCTTTCCCATTTGACTAATGAGTCAAATATGTCACATGAGTGATCCAAAAATGAATAGGTAGGGACATCTGTTTCTTCTAAATTGTAGACATGTGATAAAACATCAGAGTATATATTTTTAAAAAATTTAAGGACATCTTGCCTTAATATTCTACATTTTCATCAGCATTCTCCAGAGAAATAAAACTAATAGGATATAGGTATATACCTATAAAAAGAGATTTATTTTAAGGAATTGGCTTATGTTATTGTGGAGAATGATGAAGCTGAAATTTATAGAGCAAGCTGGGGACTCAGGCAGTACAAAACCTAAGTTGTTTTTTTTTTTTTTCAGGTTTTCAAAAGATACTATGTTTGTTATAGGTCTCCAGGCCAATTTGTTGGTAATCAGGAAGCCCTGGTTATACTGCTCTAAAGCAATTTTTCATTCCATTAAAAGGAATGCCAAAAAAACAGAACAAAACAAAACCCTGTTTGATTAAACTCAGGACATAATGGGCAAAGGAGTTAAATGGAGCTCTTTGCTGCCAAGTCTTTTGAGCTCCTGTAATATTTTACACTGCATTATAGGAAGGGATACATCTTACAGAATTAGAAGTTCTATGAGATACTTATCTACCATATACAGAGGAAAAAAATTGCTCATATTGTAAATATTACTTTGGGGACAGAGGACTATAAATAAGTTACCTTGTGTCCATTAGTATTAAACAACAAAAAGATATGATATGAACAAGATTCCTAACCAACCAGGTAGAATTTTTATGTTATAGTCTTGGGGCACAATTCTTTTCTGGAGATCCTCAGTTTTTTCTCTGAAGGTCTTCATATGATTGAATGACGCCTACCTACATGATAAAGAGTAAGTCCCTTTACTTTAGGTCACCTTGTTTTAGATGTTAAGCACATCTGCAAAATACCTTTCCAGCAACATAGGCTTATGTTTAAAACTAAACAGCTGAGCACCATAACTGAGCCATGTTGACACAAAATTTAGCCATCACATACATTACTAATTTGCAGATAGAAGAATGTAAATAGAGGGAGTAGTTTCTAATAATCCTCATGATGAGTCAGCACACAGATTAGTTTGACCAGAGCTAATAAACAAAGCATATTTGGCTGAATATAATAGTACCTTAAATAGGGGTTTGCAAGTTATGGCCTGCTGCCTATATATTTATATATGAAGTGTTAGTGGAGCATAGCCATGCTTATTCATTACATGTTGTCTGTGGCTGCTTTCATTCTTCAGTGGCAGAGTTAAGAAGTTACAACAGATCATATGGCCTACAAAGTCTAAAATATTTAGTACCTACCATTTTACAGAGAAAGTTTTCCAACCTATAGAGAAGATGCTGTGGTTCTTGTTCTGTTATGCACCTCTCCTAGTTTAGTGTATCCCTTCACTTTAGACTTCAATGCATTTTCTGAAGCCACAACTTTTATTAGATGAATAAAAATCAATCATTTCTAAATTTTTATTGCACATTCAGATTTTTTTTTTTTTTAGATTACGTGCTGAGTTCAGTTTTCATGGATAAAACAAATGAGTTCTGCTAGGCTTTATTTTATGTTGGAGAAAAAGAAAAGTTTTATTGCTTTCACAGGGGAGGCTGTAATTTTGCTCATCAAGGGGAACAGATAGTTTTTAAAGAGGTGATTCAAAGGCTACATTACTGGTGGGGATCATAATTCACTTGTTAATTTGGCAAATAGTCATTTTTAGATCTTCTGGTGACATCCCTACATGGAAATTCCTGTGGAGGATATATGCTCAAGGACAGATCACTTTACCTAGGATGGGAAAGAAAGGTAATCCAGATGGCCAACATGCTGTATTTGGTTTCCTTTTTCTCAATGTAGACCAAAAGATGGAGCAACCCATACAGTTGAGAGAGAGGCCTGAGTTCCCTGGAACAAAAGGAGCTTCTGGAGCTGCTTGGACAGTCCCTTAGTCCTTTTCTTTACTCACAGGAATAGCTCCTCTGGTTGGACCCAAGGCAAACTCACCCCATCTTCTAATTCTCTATCAGTGTGCTCTCAAAAAAGCTTACCAGCCACCTTACATCCTTAGTGTGGAAGAGGGGTTGCTCACAGTGCCAGACCCACCCCCAAAGAACTGGAGCATGGGCTGCTCTTGGGTTCCTTTGTGGTTGCCAATTTATTGAAAGCTTGGATCTTGTCCTCATTACCAATCTGTTTTAGTCAACTTTTTTTGCTTCTGTGATTAAATTATTACCAGAATAATTGCAGAGGAGGAAAGGTTTAGGCTTCAGAGGTCTTAGTCCATAGAAGGCTTGCTCCATTCCTCAGGGCTTGAGGTGAGGCAGAACATCATGGAGGAAGAGTGTGGCAGAGGGAAGCAGCTCAAATGGTGATCAGAAAGCAGAGGGAGAAGTCTCCACTTGCCAGATACAAATACATACCCAAAGCCAAGACTCAATTCCTACCTCCTCCAGCCATACCACACCACTTCAGTTACCACTCAGTTAATCCCTATCAGGGGATTAAATCACTGATTGGGTTAAGACTCTCATAACCCAATCATTTCTCCTATGAACCTTGCATTCTCTCCCCCATGAGCTTTTGGGGGGCACACCTCATAGCTAAACCATAGCACAATCCAAATGAGGACATCATTTTGAGAAGAAAGGAAAAAAGAAGTTTTAATGTTTGGTTAGCAAAGGAGAAACATAGAGGATTCCTGTCCCAGAGGCTGTGATTCTCCTGTTAGTTTCCAAATGAATACTTGTGTATCTATGGGAAAGAAGGGGAAGTATTTTTTCTATAAATTTGCCATTACAAATTTCAATATGGATATCTATTTTCCTTCTTTTAAGAGGGTAAAAAGATGTATTTCTGTACCCACCTCATCCCCTGTTTTCAGATAATGTTTAACCAAATTGTTATTATTTCCTAATTTGCTTGCTCTTAATATCTACAAAGTTGAATTAGACTACAAGGTGTATGTGTTTCCATAGCAAAGAATAAAGTACAACTTTATTTAGTGGAGAGAGTCTAGACTCTGATTCAGACAATTCTAGGTTTAAATTTAGTGGCTTAAAACAACAGCTATTTTATTTCTTGCTGACTCTGTAGGTCACCAGTTTGGGCTAGGCCCTGCCATGTGGTGATTCCACTGGTCTGCTAGGGCCACTCATATGACTGCAGTCGCCTGGTGGCTGCACCAGGACTAGGTGGCTAGGATGGTCACACCACTCTTTCTGACACATGATTCTGGCTAGTGTGTCTGGGTAGCTGGGCTCTTTTTCTCTGGGGCACTTTTATCCTCAAGGGGGTTGCTGTGCTCACAGTGTGCTGGCAGCATTCCAAGAAGGCTAAAGTGGTAGCTTCAAGGTCTCTTGAGGCCTACATGCAGACGTTCACCAGGTTACTTCTACTGCATTCAAAATAAGTTACAAGTCCAGTGAAGATTCAAGGGACAAGGCAATAAATGCCATGTCTTAATAGGAGGAGTAACCAAGTCACATTGCAAAGGGGTGGGCTCCCAGGAGTGAAAGACATCAAGATTGCTGCACAATCCACCACCATAAATTAGTTAACTTTAATTCACGCCATATTTGGAAAGTAGAAACGACAATATTGTAACAGTGGTCCACTTTATGCTTTGAGTGTAGCCCTTGTTGCTCTGCTGCTGCAGCTTATTTTTAAAAGGGACCTGTTTCTTTCTCTTCCTCTCTCTCTCCCCCTCCCCCTCCTAATCTCTTTGCCTCCCTAATCTTGGGGGAAACTGTATTTACCTTTCTTCCTCATCCTAGGCAGAGTTATCTGTCTGCAGCACACACCCACCAAAAGAACAAAGTAATTCAAACTTTGGGAATGGCACCAGAAGATGTGGAAATGACTATCTCCTAAATTAACAAGTGGGTTACCACTTACAACAGAGCACACAAGAATGTAGCCTTTGAATTGCCTCTTTAAAAATCCCCCTGTTCTTGATGGGCAGAGTCACAGCCTTTGGGACAGGAGTCCCCTGTGTTTTTTCTTTGCTAGCAAAGCAATAAAACTCTTTTTTCCTTTTCTCAAAACTGTGTTTTCATTACTGGATTGACAATTGGGGCTAAGGACTGAGTTTTCAATAGCAATATGACTTAAATTGCAGGATTCTTAAAGTTTAACAATTATATATGCACTCAGAAGTATTTCTTAAAAACTTTGAAGGAGCATCCTTATTTTAGAAGCTGTTTTCACTATAAACCTAAATATGCAAATAAGTATTCTTTCTTATTATTAATTCGGCCATGTATTTTTTTATTTGTTTTTCTTAGATATATATGACAGTAGAGTATATTTTAACATTATACATACACGGATTATAACTTATTCTAATTAGGATGGCCATGCATTTTTAATATGGAAAACATTAAGATTCACTCAAAGGAACTCCTTTGTAAAATAACTGTGTAGGAAGATCTTTGTGTTATGTAAAAAACATTCATTTAATATAAAAGAGCAAAAACAATTATGTTCAAATGTGTTTACCAAAAATATACTTCCCCATAAGTTTTATTTTTATGTACATATTTTCCATTTTAGATTTTTAAAAATATTGGCTGGTATTGTAAGGTTTGTTTTTACTTTAATTCTTGAAGAGACTTTTGGATTCTAGCAAACCCCCAAACTTCATATTTTTATTTAATTAATATTTCTTTACAAATCCTAGAAAAAAAAAGCCAAAGAAATAAAAATATCTTGTTGTTTTTTTACTGTGGAAAACCTTCATCAGAGGCTCTATTTTAACAAATGTATCTGTTTTGCTTTTCACTTTGTGCTTTCTAAAACAGTCCTGTTTTGAGATATATATTAGAACATTGACAAAAATATTTGTTAAAACTCATCAAAGGTATCACTCTGTTCATTGGTGTATGTAAGTGTGGGAGGTGATTATAGACCTTCCTTGGTTTTTACTTTAATGTTTAAAAATTTTTACTCATGACATTCAGGCATTTTAAGAACTCTAGTTTGAATATATTTTTCTAAAAATATTAAGGAACAAAGTTTATTTTTTCCAAATTCCCAATTCTTTAACTTTTAAAAAGTGATTTTGAATAAAATTTTACTTAACCAACCTCAGAACTGTATTCTTATATAACATACATTATAATTTATTCTACTTAAGATCTATGCATATATTTACACATTATATTTGGAATTTAATTTGTCTTCTTTTGAAGAAGGGTGAAATAGGTGATATTAGAAACAAGTGATATTTATTGAACTTGCAATTTCTGGGTCTATATTTTTAGTAACCTCTTTTGAGGGCCTAGACAGCTCTAATAAGGGAACAAATACCTGCATTAGGGCGGGGTAGACAGTCTGGTATTTAAACAGACTAGAATAGAATCAAACTGGGTGGTTAGGAAATCTTGGCAAGGCAGTGCATTCCTAGTTTTTCTGATTCTAGTTCTTTAAAAAAAAAAAAAAAAAGATTTTTTTTTTTCCAGATCAAATAGCCACCTGAGATCCTGAAGGGATTGGATTTATTATTTAAATACTCACCCTTATCATCATCATCATCTTAGTTCTTGTCATTTTTATGCAGAGAAATCCAGTGGAGCAGGATTAAGCCTGTTATTGCTGTGCTCAGAAAAGTAATTGATAGAATATCTTTTTCTTTGTTCCTTACTGCATACTTTTGCCCCTAGAAGGGTGAGAGAGGTGGATAGGGCATAATTAAATAAAGATAAGGGAAAATCATAAAGAGAAGAGAGCTAGGGGTCTGGGAGAAGGAAGCTAGTAGTACAGTTTTTGTTTTCCTGGTTTATTTTAGCCTTCTTCTTTTCCTTTCCTATTATGTAAGCTCTAATTTGCTGTTGTTACACAACAGGAAGGAATAAATAATCTTTGGACTAAATGGAATGGGAGAAATATTTCTAACCATCACCAGTCCAGTGAACTGTAGAACAGTTCTTAATTGTGCAGCCTAATCTTTAAGGAATGTTAATGCTTCATGAGCTTTGCTCTCTGCTAAGTTTTAAATTGTGGTGGTGATTGTCTTAAGTTTAATAATTGGGAATGTTGATAACTACAGATATTAAGAATCCTGTTGTATTTTGTTTCAATTAGCTACTAAGGGGAATTTACCTAAATGATACATTTGTATTATTTAGTTTTTATTTAGGGCATATGTATCTTTTCCATTGGAGAAGATTTTAATAGTTGCCTCTACCTTCTTTTTTTAAAAGACACTTATCTTGAGGTTATGATTGAGATTGTTTTTAAGGTACTATTTTTTATGGTTATTTTTTAGTATAGTTTCAAAGTTTATTTGGTTTCTAGGTATGGAGAGATAGATTATGGTATCTGGTATGTTAAAGTAGTTAATTAGTCTTGTCAATATTTCAAGGGAAGTTAAGATTCAGCCAGTTATTGCTTAATATAAATTCTTGGAAGTGAAAAAAATAGGATTTTTTAAGACTTTATTATAAAGTGGCCCAAAGAACTTAATGAAAAGGCAGTTATTTTAATCCTTGAAGTCTCTTTTGAAAAATGTTTATGATAAAACTGAGAAATCCCACATTTTACATCTGTTGGGGCCTGCCTTCTCTTCTACCCTTATCTCATCCTGGATCCCCCTTACTGATTATGCGTCTGCTACACTGGCCTTCTTTCAGATAAATTGTACTTTTACTGTTGTTCTCTCTCCTTGGAATGTAAATCCTCATGGGCTGGTTGTTCTTTGTCATTGTGAACTCAACATCATGATCACCTTCTCAGAACAGCCTTTCATGATTAGCCAGCCTCACATTCTACTCCAGCATTGCCTTCATATCTTCCCTATGTTTACCTGATAACTTGTTTTCCTTAGTTGTTCACTTTCTGTCTTTCCTTATTAGGTCATCAGGTTCCATTAAGGAGAAGAGACTTTGGCTATCTTACTGTTGTATCCCTGGTGCTGTGCCAGACATGTAGAAGGTGCTTCATAAAAGTTTGCATATGTAAATGTAGACATTTTCATGTTTTTGCTGTAAAGGACATCTGAGTTTCTTAGGTTTAAATTTTTAAAGAAATATTTGCATTTTTACATTGATTTTTTTCCAGATAATTAGAGACATGAGAATAGTTTAATTAATAGAAAGAATACCAGGTAGGTGTCAAAACAACAGGATTCTACAGTCATTCTACAGCTTCCTACAGTTATGGCAGACAAAATCCTCTAACCTTGGGGGAGGGGAGAGGGACTGAAGGATGAGTTGACCATCAGTGGCCAATGATGTAATCAAGCATACCTGCATAGTGAAGTCTTTATAACAACCCCAAAAGGATAAGGTTCAGAGATTTCTTGCTTGCTGAATACAGGAGGAACTTGGAGGGTGACACTCCAGGAGATGGTAAGAAAACTGTGCTGCTTCCCATATACTTTGCTCTATAGATCTCTCTCATCTGACTGTTTATTGTATCCTAGGTAATTATCTTTTCTAATAAATGAGTAAATATAAGCAAATTGCTTCCTTTAATCCTGTGGGCTGCTCTGGCAAATTAATCAAACCAGAAGAGGGGATCATGGCATAACATAAAATTCACCAATTAGTCAGAGCATAGGCCACAACATGGGGCAAGTGGTGATTTGTCTTAATCTGTTTTCTGTTACTATAATCAAATGCCTGGGACTTGATCGTTTATAAAGGAAAGAAATTAATTTTGGCTTAGAATTCTAGGGACTGTGAAGTCTTAAGAGCATGCATGGTACAGATGTTTGCTCTACTTGTAGTGAGGTCATCATAACTTGGCAAAAAAAGGAAAGAGCAAGTGAGTTTGTTGGAGACAAAGTACAAGAGGTGGCTTCACTTTATAACAGTTGGCTCTTAAGTAACTAATCCAGTCCTGTGAATAGCAATCTGATCACCTCTTAAAGGCCCCACCACCTCTCACCACTGTTGAGGACCAAATTTCAGTGCAAGTTTTGGAGGGGACAAACCTATTCCAACAGCAGCATCTTAGGTGAGGAGGGCAGCAATCTTGGGGATCTGAGGCAGTCTCCAGGTGAGTAGTGTCAGAATTGCATTAAATTGGAGGGTGTCCCCTGGAAAATTGCTTGTCCCACATATCTGGTCATAGAAGTAATTTGTGATGAGTGTGAGAATAGAAAACACAGTTGGTTTTTCACGTGTGTGTGCTTATATGCAATTTAAAAAGAGGATCCATTGTTTTCATCAGATTCTTAAAGGAGTCCATGACACTCAGTTTAAAGCAGATTTCTGTGACAATATTATTGTCATCCTCTTTGCATAATGTATCAAAAATTGTTTTTAGGCTTAAACTGGTTACTAAATCATTTAAACTGTGTCCTGTTGTATCTGTCTTTTAAATATAGGCTATTTTATGTTGATTGCATAGGATTTAGAGTCTGCTTTATTCTTTTTTACATCTATGCATTTCTTCTAAGAGACTTTCTGTTCTAAATATTGATTGGATTCTTATTCAATGTTAGATTTATCTTGATTAGACCATTCAATAGAAAAGAAACTAGGCAAAATGTTTAATAATGTCATTTCTGCAGTTTGGAATTATGGTCATTTCTTTTTTTTCTTCTTTTTAGAAATTTTTAATTATTATTTTTTTAGTCTTCGGTGGACACAACATCTTTGTTGTATGTGGTGCTGAGGTTCGAACCCGGGCCTCATGCATGCCAGGCTATCGCGCTACCGCTTGAGCCACATCCCCAGCCCCAATTATGGTCATTTCTATTTTCATTTGTTAACTTTATTGTAGTATATACATATTTAATGTAATCATGCATTTCGTTTAAATTAAAAAAGTTTCATAGCATTTCTGAAAAAATTATGAATTTATAATCAATATGAATGAGAATCAGTGTCAAACTTTTTCAAGCTATTTCTTTTATGTTGGTTTCAAGATTTAAGTTATGATATAGTTAGATCTATTTAGTGAAATAACTGATTCGTGTTAGTATGTTATATTCTCTAGAAACAACTGTAGTTTGGCTTTTGCCATAGAAAGTTTGGCTAGTGGCTGAGTTGAACGATTTGCAAACTAATGTAATAACTGACTGTGGCAGTGTTTTTTGCTCTCATACATGGTAAACATTAAATGTGCCTTAAAAATATTACTTCCTTTCACAAGGCTTTCATTTAAAATTTTAGAGTAAGAGAAGACAGTCAGTATGCGACTTGTACATGCCAAGATATGTTGAGAAGTTAATAGCTCCTTTTTAAAAGAAGATAGGTGCCTTTTGTTAAAGGATCACTGTACTGCTTTTCATGCCATGCTAATAATTCAGTGAAGGACCTTAGTGATAAGCATGTAATGCAGTTTAAAAATTTATACATTAGCCAGATTTTTTTGTGCCATGTATCAACAGTGCATAAAATGTAAGAGGTCAAGAGAATACTTGAGTATAATGAACCTATAGCTCAGCTTTAATAGTTAATATTAAGCTACAGTCAATGTTGTTTCATCTACACCCTCAATCCCTGATTTAAAAACGTATTATAAATTTTTATTAATCATGTTAAGGTATTGGGAGATATTGCATTTCTCATATTATGTTTTATTTTTAATTGTGCTAAAAAGCATAACATAAGAGGGCTGGGGATGTGGCTCAAGCAGTAGCGCGCTTGCCTGGCATGCACGGGGCGCTGGGTTCGATCCTCAGCACCACATACAAATAAAATAAAGATGTTGTGTCCACCGAAAACTAAAAAATATTAAAAAATTCTCTCTCTCTCTCTCAAAAAACAATAAAACAAAACAAAAAAAAGCATAACATAAAATTCACCATTTTAACCACTTTTGAACATACAGTTCAGAGTTTTAAGGATGTTCACATTGTTATGAAACTCATCTAAAGAATTTTTTCATCCTGCAAAACTAAAGCTCTATACCCATTAAATAATAACTTTTCATTCCTCCTCCCTCTAGCCCCTGACAAACCACCATGCCATTTTCTGTTTCTATGAATTTGACTGCTTCACATACCTCATATAAATGGTAACATACAGTATATTTTTTTTTTTCTGTGACTGGCTCATTTCACTTAGAGTGTTCTTAAGGTTCATCCATGTTGTAACATAAGACAGGATTTCCTTTATTTTTAAAGACTGTATAATATTCCATTGTATGCATATGCCACAGTTTGTTTATCCATTCATCCCCCAATAGACATTTGGATTGCCTCTGTCAATATCATTATGTTCATAATGCTTTGAACATGGGTGTATAAGTAATTCTTTGAGACTTGACTTTCAATTTTTTTGGCTATATGCCCCAAACCATATGACTGGATCATATGATTGCTCTATTTTATATGCCCAACATTGTTCAAGAAATGGTTCTCTACGTACTTTCCAATACCTTTGTCTTTTATTTATTTTTCCTTTCTTTATAATTTTTTTGATAGTCATTATCCAGGTGTACCAAGGCATAGCTCATTATGGTTTTGATTTGTATTTCTTTAAAGATTACTGACATCTAGAATCTTTTTAAATATGCTTGTTGGCCATTGGTGTGTTAGCTTTGGAGAAATGCACATTCAAATCCTTTGCTCATTAAAAAAGTTAGATATTTGTTTTCTTGTTAAGTCATAAGTTTTTTAAAAAAAAAATTATATGTGTTTAGTTGTAGATGGACACAATACCTTTATTTTATTTATCTTTATGTGGTGCTGAGGATTGAACCCAGGGCCTGACACATACGAGACGCGCACTCTACCACTGAGCCACAACTGCAGCCCCAGTCATAAGATTTTTAAAAATGTATTTTCTATATACTAATCCCTTATCATATATATATATTTGCACATATTTTCTCAAATTCCAGAGGTTGACATTTTACTCTGATTGGAAGGATTGATTGTTTCCTTTGCTACATAGAAGTTTTTTTTAATATTTATTTTTTAGTTTTAGATGGACACAATATCTTTATTTTATTTTTATGTGGTGCTGAGGATTGAACCCAGTGCCTCACGCATGCCAGGTGAGCGCACTACCACTTGAGCCACATCTTGAACCCCTATATAGAAGTTTTTAGGTCTGATGTAGTCTTATTCATCTAGTGTTGCCTTTGTGGCATGTGCTTTTGGTGTCATAGCTAAGGACTCATTGCCAAATCCAATGTCATGCAGGTTTTCTTCTAGGAGTTTTATCATTATGGGTCTTAACAATTAGGTCTTTTATCCATTTTGAGTAAATTCTTGTATCTTCTGTAAAATAAGGGTCCAGCTTCATTCTTTTGCAGGTGGATATCCTGTTTCCCTGGTAGAATTCATTGAAGAGACTATTCTTTACCCAATGAGTGATCTTAGCACTGCTGTCAAAGATCATTTGAAAGTATACATGAAGTTTATCTATTTATTCTATTTCAGACTATATATAACCTGTCTTTATACCAATACCAAACTGTTTTGATTACTGTGGCTTTGTAGTATATTTGAAATCAAGAAGTATGAGACGACTAACTTTGGTCTTTTTTTTTTTTCTTTTTCAAGATTATTTACTTATTTGTGGTCCCTTGAAATTCCACATGAATTTTAGGATGGATTTTTCAATTTCTGCAAAAAAAAAAATGCCATTGGAATTTGGAATATTGAATTGATCTGTAGATCACCTTGGGAAGTATTGAAATCTTAACAACATGAAGTCTTCCAAGTTCATGAACACAGGATATCTTCCCATTTATTTGTGACTTCTCTAATTTTTTTTCAGCAATGTTTTGTAGTTTTCAGTGTACAGATTTTTTTACTCCCTTGTTTATTAAATTTATTCTTAAGTATTTTAGTTTTTTGATGCTATTATAAAGGGAATTATTTTCTTAATTTTTTTTATATTATTCATTGTCAATGTATACAAATGCAACTAATTTGTGTGTTGCTTTTGTATTCCTCAATTTTGCAGAATTTATTCTAACAGGCTTGTTTTTGTGAGGATTGGAACTTTTTTGGTTTCTATATGTCATCAGTGAACAGAGACGATTTCACTTCTCTCTTTCCAATTTGGATGTCTTTTCTTTGCACCTACTCTCCTTAGCCCTCTCCTCCCTCAGCTGCCCCTTTCTTTTCCTTTTCCTTCCTTCCTTTCTAATTGCTCTGACTACTGTATTGAATAGAAGACTAGAGTGGGCATCCTTGTTTCATATCTGATCTTATAGGGAAAGCCTTCAGTCATCTAGAGCTGTGTAAGACATTGGCAGTGCACTTTTCATATATGGTCTTTATTACATTGAGGTAGTTTCCTTCTCTTCCTGTTTGTTGAATATTTTCATCTTTGAAGTCATATCTTGTCAAATACTTTTTCTGCTTCAATTGAGATGATGTCCTTCATCCTGTTAATTTGGTGTATTACACTGATTGGTTTTCCCATCTTGAGTCACCTTGCCTTCCAGGAGTAAATTCTGCTTAGTTTGGGTATATAATCCTTCAAAAGTTCTGTTGAATTTGGTTTGCCCCCTGATTATTTTTATTATTTTTGAAGCAAATACCAGATGTCTTATCATTTAACTAAAAATGTTTCCTGAAAAAGGGATTAAAAATCATAGTAACATTATTACCAAACCCTTGATTTATTATAATTCTTTAATATCATCAAGTATCCAGTCAGTAGCTATGTTTTCTAAAATAGTTAATTGAGGTACTTAAGTTCCATGCCTAGTGATTTATTGGTATATTTCTGAGGTCATTTAATTATATAGGAATTACACAAATTAGTTGCATTTGTATACATTGACAATGAATAATATGAAAAAAATTAAGAAAATAATTCCCTTTATAATAGCATCAAAAAAACCTAAAATACTTAGGAATAAATTTAATAAACAAGGGAGTAAAAAAAAAAAAAGGTTCACTTTTTTTTTCTTTTTTCTTTTTTGGTGGTATCATTATTCTACTGCTAAGATACATCCCCAGCCCTTTTTATTTTTTATTTTGAGACAGCCTCTCACATCATGGCTGAGAATCTAAGTTGCTGAGGCTGGCCTTGAACTTGAAGTTCTCCTGCCTCAGCCTCCCTAGTCACTGGGATTATAGATATGTGCCACTGTACCTGACCTATAGGTCTACTTCTCTTTTTTTCTTGTTGTATTTTTAGAAACCACAATTTTCTCTGTGATAGAACTTTCTGATTCATCCTTGTATTGTAGTTTATTATGTTCCTCTGTCCTTTGAATTTCTTGTAGTTAGAGGTTTAGATAAAAGTTTTCTTTTAAAATTCTGGGTTTGATGCTATTATAAAAGGAACCTAAGATCTACTTATCTTTTAGTGATGTTAACAGTCTTTGAGGATCATTGCTTAGATCCATTGATTATACAAGGATTACAAAATGGTGAAATTCTAATTCTTTTTTTTTATTGGCCATTATACCTTTGTAAATATAAACTTACCCTCATCAACTATTTTAATTACCCCCAGGCATAGTTGACATAGGAACATAGGAAAGGCAGAAAAAGTGCTTGAAGTTTTTTTCTTTTTCTTTTTTACTTTGGTAGTTTTTAAAAGAATTTTCTTCTGTTCAGCATCTCTGAGCAGGAGCTCTGTGACCATCACCAATGCCTTCCAATTTTTGGACATTAATTTTTGGACATTAATATCTGCCAGGCACAGTGCTGACCTTTCCTATGTATTACCTGTTTGACTTTATATAGATAGGTTCTCTTTGTACTTGAGGCAACTGAGCCTTGTACACAGCGGGAAGATAGCAGAACTAGAATCTGAACCCAGGTTTGCCTGACTCTATTATTTTTGGTACTTTTTGAAGGGCCCAGTGGGATTTGAAGAGTGGTGAAGAGAGACTTGAGACATAGATTTTACAGGAGGTAAGGGTCTAGAAGGATTTTTTAAAATACCTTTATTTTATTTACTTACATGTGGTGCTGAGGACCGAACCCAGTGCCTCATATATGCTAGGCAAGCGCTCTACGGCTGAGCTATGACCCTAGCACCCCGCACCCCCAAGGATTTTTAATTGACTACAAGCTGTAGGGTCTATTCAGTTGCAATCAGCTGAGCCACTCTTGGGCTTCCTACATGTTGTCTGAAGGTGGACAGTTTACTGGGAAACAGTGTTGCTAGTAAAAATATGTTCCAGATCTGACCTTGTTAGCAATGTCTTCCAAGAGAAAGAGGGTTCCTGAAACAGTTTTAGATTTATTTAGTTATATATGGTGCTGAGAATTGAACCCAGTGCCTCACGCATGCCAGGCAAGTATACTACTGCTGAGTCCCAGCCCTAGCCCTCCAAATTACTTTCTTAAAAAATAGCTTTATAATTTCAAATAGACATAGAAAAGACTTTAGATATCTAGTCAAATTATAGAGGTACTAGGGAGATAGGCAGTAAGTTATATACTAAACAGGTAAATGAGAATATAATGGCAGATGCTATTAAGTATTTTGAAGGAAAGTACAGTGGCACAGGATAAAGAGTGGTGGGGTCAAGCAGATGGGGGCTGCTTAGATACAGAGATCTGAGAAGCATTTATTGAGAGAATGACATTTGAGAAGAACCTTAGTGAAGGTGAGGGAAGAACCTTCAAGACAACAGGGGACAGCAATAACAGGGATTTGCTTAGGATTCCTTGGCAACTGCAGTGAAGGAGTGTGTGAGAGTAGGAACTGGAGACTGAGCCACAGAGTGGGGAGGATTGGGACTTTCTCTGTACACTAGGACACTCACATCCTATCTTCTTGAGCATGGGCAGCTTCTTCTATGGCTTTAATTACTCCTTACAAATTTCCCCCTTCTTTTTATTTCTTTTGCTGATACTGTCCTATGTCAAGAAGAATGTACTTGCTTTGTTAACCAAAGGATAAGACCTGAGTTCTATTCCAGATTTCCTCTGAAGAAGATTAAATAGGCTGGGTGGAGTTTCTTGACTCAGATAAATCCATTGTAATAGCTCATAGATTGAGGGGGGAAAATCATTGTTCTGAAAGTAATACATATATACTTTAAAATTTAAAAATGGACCTAATGTTTTAAAATTAAATAGTAGGAAATGGATTTCTTGCTGAAGTTCATAACAGAATTTTGTACTAGGCACATGATCTTATAGGCTAGCAGTTACCTCTTTCCTATAAATGCTTGTGTTGGAATGCTTTGCATTCCCAGGAAACATTTTTCCTGAATGTGCCTTTTTGGAGGAAGTACAAATTATTCTTATACTATTGTGGTAAATAAAACATGGTTTAAAAAAGAATCCTGAACTTGTGGGTGTATCAACTTGATAATGTGTGGAATGTTGGTACAAGTATAGGTATTGTAGAGAATGTGGAGGAGTCCTCTGCTTTGTCCCCAAACAGAATTTCATTTATGGTCTAGTTCAATATTTAATGCCTCCTTTAGTGTTTAATCAGTTTATTTGTTTTTTAATCTGCCAAATCCAGATAATTTGACTTTCCACTGATAAAATATTTACTTGTTATAACAGGCAGGGTGCTAAACTTGGAAATTAAAGAGTACTGAGTTAAATTTAAAATTTGTTGAAAAGTATTCATCATGATGTAGTCTATTTAATGTCTTGGCAGTTCCTCTGACTCTTCTCATTTAACATGCAAGGAGACAGACTGGCAGCAGTTGTAAGCTGAAACTTGGTTGTATGCGGAATGAGACTGGTATGGGTACTAAAATGGAGGAAATTTGAAAGTGTTACTGTGAGTGTGTGTGTTTCCTTAAATTAAAGTGTGACACACTGGCTTTAAATAGAATTTTATATTCTGTTTGTCAAGGCTATTATAACTCCATGATAGATGATCCTAAGACTGAAACTGGTTTTAAATATTGTTTTGTAGGATAACCAAATTTGTCTCTTAACAGTGTTGTCATTATGTCACACAAGTTGTTTTTATATAATAAGCATGTTTTACAACATGTTTGAGTCATTTTCCCAGGAGACCTGAAATTTATTACTCAGAAGAAAAGCATGCCTTTACAATATATTCTTAGCTGCTCCTTTCTATTACTCAGCTGTCAGGTCCTATGGAATCTAAAATAGAACTCCATCAACGGGAGACAGTCTCTGCATTGTTTACTGGACCTTTCGGATGTGGACAGTTTTATCATGCACTGCAGAGTCTCTGTTGCAGTTTCAAAGCAGCAGGATGCAGAGTACTGTTCAGGTTTTCTAGTGGGGTCCTTGAAAGGGAGGACTTTGAAAGACAGTCTCTAAAGAACGAGAAATAGGAGGAGTTACAGTACCTGACTTGAGGCTCCTGTTAATCAAGTGCTGCGCTGTGAGGAAAATAATTTTCAAGCGTTATGAAGGCGGAGAAGGATCCTGAAGACGAAGAAAATATCCTTAGAGATCCAAGCTAAGTGTAGCACAGCATGTGAGGGACTGAGTCACCCCACTCATTAGGCGTTTGTGTGAAGGCTTGCTTTGTGAGCTGCAGAGATTTGTAACTTAATGCGGAGTGGTTTGCCGTTAGCAACAAGAAACTAAATCCTGTCTATGATGAGCTGTTGGTTTTCTTGTGCTCCTAAGAACAGAGTAGGTATCCTAGTAGTTCAGTGTAACAAAAGGTTCTCATTCGGCTTTCTGAACTGTGTTCTTTTAAAATGTGCTGTTTTATTAATTTTGCTTTCGTTGGATTACTCTTCTTCCTGATTTGCCATTAGGATTAGTGATAGAAAATAAAAGTTCTTGTTTGTTTTCTTGGATTAAAAAAAGCACATGATAGAATCTTAATCATTAAGCAGCATTACTGTTAACTGACACTGGACCAGAATTGAAAATGGAGCTTGATGAAGTAGACTGAAAATCACATCCTCATGTGAGACTTTGATCCTGTTTAATTGTTGTTTTTTTTTTTTTTAAAGCCTTCCTTTGGAATTATGTAGCTTTTTGCTCCACCAGCTAGTTGGAAATAATGATTGTGTTATTTGTAAGGATAAACTAATCAATACAGAGAAAGTGTGTTAAATATGACTTAATCCCTGAGGCATTTGAAAGTGTGGCGTCTTTTAGGTCTGCATCCACTACCATTCCTCAAATCAGAGTCACTAAACTGTTTTGATCTGCACTAGAGAAAGGTAGTGCCTAAAATGTAACAGATTTTGAGCCAATAAATAGTGTTACTCTCTACTCATAATTGTCAATTTTAACTTCTGAATTTAGAAAGAAGTGGGTTAATCTTCATATTGTTATAGATTTCAAGACAATTATTAAGTCTGTAGGTACTTGAACCAGGTTCCATAAAAATACTGAATTTCAAGAGTGAGTTAAAATTTTAATGTATTTATCTTTTTATACACAATTTTAATATTTTTAATGAGTACTTTGATATTTAGCTAGAAAATTGGTGTTTTTTTCTTTTTGTGGTTCAGAGGATATTAGATATAAAATAATCTTGCTGATTAAACAAACATTTAGGGAATCTGTGAGTAAATAACTTTCCCCCAGAGGTTTGTTATGATATTTGTAAGCATAGGATTTGCTTTATAAGTTATGTGAAAAATGTGTAGATATTTTTTGTTCTAGAAATAGTACTGGATTTAGCACAGAATTAAGCAGGAAGTTGATATATATTTTAAAAGGTTAAAATCTTGAATGTGTAAACAACATGTATTTAATTTCTGTGTTCTTTAATTTCTGCTTACTGAGAATAATATCTTAAAATGAACTTTCTTCAAATCAAAGCTAAATAAAATCTTAGTACAATTAAATATATATACAAATAAATATTATTTTTAAAAACTACCTTTTTAAAAAAAGTTTTTTGAGTTGTAGATGAGCACAATATCCTTATTTATTTATTTATTTATTTATTTACGTGGTGCTGCAGATTCGGCCCAGTGCCTCACTCAACTACTGAGCTACAACCCCAGCCCTAAAAAACTACTTTTGATCTTCCTTTTTAAAACATGTATTGAATTTTTGTTAAAATTAAAAATCTTTTTTATAAAATTAAAATGTACTGAATGTAAATAAGAAAATGAAAGTCATTTCTAATTTTATTATTTTAGATTCTAAGAAATTAATACTTTAGAGACTTTCTAGGTTTTTTTTTTTTTTTGGTGTAGAAGTTCTTTTTTTATCCTAATATATAAGCATAATAAGTTTCTCTCTGTATTGAGTGTGTGTGAGTGTGTGTGTGTGTGTGTGTGTGTGTATTATTTGCCTTATAGAAATAAATATATTTCTATCAGTACCTTTAAATAAGTGGGAGAGGAATATGGTTTCTTAAAATGTATACAGAATTCTATGGCTAACAGTCCTGGGAGCCAAATCTGAAAGTGTGATTGGGGAATAGGAAAAGCAACTGATTTGGGAGAAGTCAAGATTGGGCTTGGCGACTTCAGCCATTTAATGTCCCCAGAGCATTGACTCTCCACATCTGTTAAGTAGAGAAGATAATTTTAGTTTACTAGGGTTTTTGGGGGTCGTTTATGTCTGGCACAGGGTGGCTTTTAGTAATTATTAATTTCCTTGTTTTCTCCCTGAGGACAAAGGGAACAGGACAGAGAAAATGAGAAGCATACTTTTTCTCAAAAGTACAATGTAAACTACACTTGAATGTCCTGTGTCCTGGGAAGGTTTTGTAACTGCTGTTCTACTTAAGTTAGCACAGCACAGAGAAGGAAGTTTGGGATGCTGTTGGAAAAGGAGGAATTGTCTTACGCAGTACCACTTTCCCTTCTTTTTTCCTTCCTCCTCCACAAAATCTTAACTAATATACTATGCCATGTTTCTTTCTTTTTTTTTCCTTTTTGTAGCATGCAGCAGATTGGAATAAATATGATGACCGGTTGATGAAAGCTGCAGAGAGAGGGGATGTAGAAAAAGTATCCTCAATCCTTGCTAAAAAGGGAGTCAGTCCAGGCAAACTAGATGTGGAGGGCAGATCTGCGTAAGTATTGCCCGTGATGAAAGCATGTCTGAAGAAAATTTGGGTAGAATGTTGGGATACAAATGAAATTTGTGAACTATGGATATTAATTTTTAATTAAGAAGTCTCTACCAAAACTCACTGTTAAACTTTCAAACAGCTGGGTGTGGTGGTGCATACCTGTAATCCCAGCAGCTAGGGAGGCTGATGTAGGATTCTGAGTTCAAAGCCAGCCTCAGCAACTTAATGAGGTTCTAAGCAACTCAGCAAGACCCTGTCTCTAAATAATAATTTTTTAAAAAGTAAAAAGAAAAATCGACTGGGTATGTGGCTCAGTGGTTAGTTAAATGCCCCTTAAATCCCTGGTATCAAAACAAAAAACAAAACAAAAACCTTTCAAACAAGCTAATGATTGTTCTAATTTCAAAGATTCCCAAGTGAGAGAGAGAACACCAGATTACTCTGATGGTCTAGCTGTTTAGGCCCAAGAGTAAACCATGGCCTATAGTTATTTGATGCATTTTTATTGATAAGATTTTTTCATATTTCCATATTTGATCTCAGAGCAGCCCTATAAAAGAAGTAGAAAAAAAGTTTACAGAAGTTAAAACACTTGCTTTAATCTCATGGAAAGTCACAGAACTAGGATGTGAGCCCAAGCTTTTTTCTTTGAAGAGTTCTGTAAATTTTACTGTCTTTCCCCCCAAGTCCCTGATCTATTTTTTTTTTTAACTTAGATACTTAAATGAGAATGTTCAGAGCAGTTGGAAGCAGAATAACTAGTGTGTCCTAGAGAGACATAGGTAGTGATCCTACTCTTGTTTTTGTTACTGAGAAGGACAGCTGGCTAGTTTATGTGCTTATGAACCATGTGTCTTTTCCCCCACCCATCCCAAATCTTCATTGCTTCCCTTCCTGTTGAGGGTGGGGATCAGTTGGTTTAAAGGGTAGATATAGATTCTGTTAAGACCCTTTATAATTATAGCAGTTAAAACCCTATCTGGGCATCCTTCCAAAGTTAAAGGTGAAAAGTCCCATTTCCTAAAATTCCTCAGTCTTATACTTGTAAGCGTTTATTCAGAATATTATAGGTGGAAACCAAAGACTAAATATAGAAATGAATATTAGGAAGTGAATAGTTAATGTTTGATGGAGGTCATTACCTTGGAATGCTTAGACTTTTAAATATAGTAAAAATAGTAAAGCATGACTATAAATTAAGTAGTTTTAAAGATAATACAAAGTTTGAAATAAACTAAAATTTGAAAAGTTAAACGTTTATAATGTTTCAATTTCATCAAGTTGTAATTTGATAGTTACAGACACATTGGTTATTTTTGCTTTTCCCTATTTTTTTCTAAATTTTAAGTTATTTATGAAAATGGACCCACAGTAGAAATAATTAAAATTTAGTATCTGTAAGTGATTTTGTTTTTCCAGAAACTCTGAGATGTTAAAAGATAAAGGAAGTCTTCTGTGGTGTGAAACTCTTTGGTGAAACCTTGTTTCAGCCCATTCCTGTTTTCAGTGTTTTGAATGAATGATCTTTGAGTTTTTGTTTGAATTTTTGATCTAAGGTTCAGTTTAGGGTGAAATTACTTATATTATAGAGTATAAAATTTAGTATCATTTGATGAACTTTGAATTCTAGGTTTGTGAAATAAATGAATAGAATTAATCTTTGAGGTTTTCAGTGTAAGAAGTAGAATTCTTCCTGGGATTCATGGGATAAAATATATTTAATTTTTATTCACACATGTAAACTGTATTCCTCCTTAGTTAAAGCATTTAGTGTTTAGTTAAGTATAGGACATTACAAATGCATCTTTTGTATTATCTGTAATTATAAAAGCAATTTTATTCTGAATTTTTTTAATTTTGAAATTTAAAGCAAAAAAATGAGACAAGTTCTTCTTGATCTCAGTGTTATTTAACAAATGAAATATTTGAAGCCTAGCCATTGTCACTGCAAGGTTCTTTTTCTTTCCTGTGTACCTCTCTCCTAGGGCACAGCCTTTGGAACTTCCAACCCCAAATAGGCAGGTTCACCAAGGATCCCCACCATCAATGACAGAACCACGGGCTCTAGATTTTCGCTTCCCTTCCCCCAATGGCTTTCAAAGTGGTGTTCAACTTCCCAACCGCTTTCTCTGGAATCAGCAAATGTTCAGAAGGAAGTGGCCTCTGCTCAGATACTAAGCTCTCTCCTCTGGGCATCTGTCTTCCCTTGCATCCTGGCCTAGTCATTTCTTTACTATCTTTTTAGCTTACCAATACCCTTGAGGACATGTTTATATTTTGTGCAGCTTTTCTATTTGTCCTCAGAGGTACTGATTGTCCAAATTATCTATATCTTCCATTATGGAAGCAGAAATTTGTCTCTTGATTCTTAAAAGGAAAACCTAAGAACTGATATTTTAATTGCAAAAGAGTATTTTTGTGAAGCAGTTTTTCATATTCCTTTATAGTTCTTTGCTCACATTTTAATAATTGATGTATTGTCTTTCTGAAGCACATTTACTATTTATAGCATACCGATATTAATAATCCATTATAGATTTGTTCTGATTTCTGACTTTTAGCATGTCATTCTTATAATGTTGATTAATTTTGAAGAAGTGGGTCTTCTAAATTTTGTGAGCCAAGAGATAAAAACAAGCAAGCAAACAAAAAGTGTTATCTCCAAGATCATTGGGGGGCTAAATATCTGTGTGAAGGAATTAGCAGCGCCCAAAAGGCTCTCATAGTGCATTGCATAGTATAATTTATTCAGATTGCAGAGAGATTGAATGATATCCTCAGCCTTAATATATACTTAATAAATATAAACTATATTTCTCCTTAATTAAATAATTTAGTAAGTAGTCAAGTATAGGTCATTACAAATGTATCTTTTGTATTATCTGTAATTATAAAAAAACTTTGTTTTGATTTTTTTAATTTTGAAATTTAAAGCAAAAATGTAACAATTATTTCTTGATTTCAGTGTTATTGCAGAGATTGAACAATATCCTCAGCCTTAATTATTCTGTTAGAAGGAGAACTAATCTAACTCTTAAGAACACTATATACCTTTTATCAGAAACATCTATTTTTCTTTAATTCAGTTTGTATTCAAACCTGATTTTTTTTTAAAGGAATGCTTGGTCTCTAGTTTGCATTTTATCTGTCATAATAGTAGGTAGAGTCACACACTGAGTATCATAATACTTGGAAATTAATTTGCAAGCTGTCTTCAAAGTTTGTCTCTAAGTATTTAGTTATTCAAATATTTCAAGGTCCACTATCTGTCTTGCACTTGATTCTGGGGCTATAATAGAAAGGAAAACAGATAAAATCTCTGCATTTATTGAGTTTGCAATTGATTAAGAAGAGATTCAAAAACTATAAAGAAAATAAGCATTGAATTTATGTATTATGAAAATGTTAAGTTCTTCATAAAATGGGGGAACTTGAAGTACTAAGCTTTCAGGGACCAGGAGGATCATAAAACTTTTCAATGGTCTGGCCAGGGATGCACCCTGGGTTGAGAAAGCGATGCAGAGTGCTTCTGTTTCCAGGCACCTTGCTGAACACATTCATATCCTTTGTCTCCTGGCATCTTCAGAGTGGTTATTGTACTTGTTTAGAACATCATTTCTATTTCAACCTGAGTTCAGTGTCCTTTGCCAACAACTCTTATGTTATTTACCGCTTTGAATTTGATAGTCAACGTCAGGTCTTAGTGCACAGAAAAAGTTTCTGTAAATGTTGATTAATAAAGTAGATGATCAAAGAAATGGAATGTTTTGTTATCTGGTGTCTTAAATCCTTGATGCTTCACAGTTTCTTAAGCAGGTTTGACTTCCCTTATAAGGAAAATCATTCAGTTACATCGGTTTGTGTGAAACTTAACCAATCATGAAGGTCTGTCTGTAAGCAAGAAGAAGAATTAGCTGGTAGTCTTTGGTCACTGGTCACAGATTCTTTTGTGGTTTTTAAAGGTCATTTTGCTTGTTTGGAAGGCTTAGTTTGATAATTGTAAAGAGAAGGGGTAAATTTTTAAAAAAATGTTTTTTAGTTATCAATGGACTTTAAATTTTTGTTTGTTTTTTTTAGTTGTAGATGTACACAACACCTCTGTTTTATTTAAGTCGTGCTGAGGGTTGAACCCAGTGCCTTACACATGCCAGGCAAGCTCTCTACCATTAAGCTAAAACCCCAGCCCCAAGAGATAAATGTTTTGATGTGTCTTTACCTCAGGATTTTGTAATAACTTTTTTGGGGGGATTTTTGGTATATTTGAAATTAAACAAAATGATCTAAATAGAAATCTTTCAGTGTACATTTATTATCCAAGCACCAATACTTTTGCTACTGAAATGGTAAATTATGGAGTTAATGGTATTAATGGGATAAATTTTCTCTTAAGACTTGAATATTAGAATATTTTATTGGTTCTAATAAATGTTCTGGAATGTATTGGCATGTTACAGAAATCCAACTTCGGAGTATTTAAAATTTCAGATTTTTGGTTTAGGGATGCTCAATATGTTCCTTTAAATATGTAGCCTTTAAATGTGTGTGTGTGTGTGTGTGTGTGTGTGTGTGTATGTGTGTGTGTATATGAGCGCACACATGTTTTGAATAAATAGTGACATTCATGTAACATAAAAATTACCTTTGGTAGGTTCTGTGGTATAACAAATATTTTCTTTTTGCTTAGCTTCCATGTTGTGGCCTCAAAGGGGAATCTTGAGTGTTTGAATGCCATCCTTATACATGGAATTGACATTACAACCAGTGACACTGCAGGTATGTTTACCTCCATAGTCAATGTCAAAGCATCAAGAGGTTGCAAACACTGTCCACTGTTAGTGCGTGCATATGTATGTGTGTGTTGTTTCAGTTTGAATCCAGGGCCTTGCACATGCAAGGCAAGTGCTCTACTTTTGAGCTATACCCCTGGCCACTTAAGTAGTTAGACTAAAGAAAACTCCTTACTTTTCTATGTTCAAATAGTTGAGAAAAGGTTTACTTCTGAGTTATCATTGTGGAGCGCAGTCATGTATAGGGAATTGAGGAGAAAGGATTACTAGACTGATAAGCAGTGTAAGACCTATAGTCTAGTGCTGGTGTTAGTAGTGTTATGGGATCCTAAAATCTCAGATTTTTAATATCTTTAGGGGCTATTGAATTGATATTCATATATTATTCTAAGAGTCCTCTCTGTCATGGGGTCATTTGACATTCAATTAGACATTTTTTTGTGATGGAGAAGTAACCACCTCGAAATAGCAACAACCTCAACAATAAGGATAGTAGCAAGGATAGCTGACATTTATATAATATTTGTATACCTTCTCTGCTAAGCTGCTAAATAAGTACCTTATATGCTTCACATATGTTAACTCATTTTATCTCCATGTTAACTAAGTGAGGTATGAGGCACTGAGCTGTTAAGTACCTTGCCCAAGGCCCTTCAGTAGATAACGTTGCAGTCAGTATGTGTTCTTAGCCATTGTGCCTCAAAGGGAACCCAGTCTGTTTGCTTAGCTATATTTATAAAAACATATTTTTAAAAACAATGGAAATCTTTTTTACTTTATATTCTGCTTACACTTAGTCATGCCTATGTCTGTCCTTTAAAATCATGTAGCATAAGTTTGCACATCAAAGGTAGACCCCTAAGTATTTGAATATAGCTGTGAGTGTTAACATAAAATATATGTTTTTATGTTAAAAAATATGTTTTTATGTTTTCAGTGAGTGTTACTTTTCAGTCCATCAGGATCACCATTCTCATATCTCTGGCATTCTTTAACAGCTTAGTTCTCTGTAATTCTACTTTGTTAGTCAGTGAAATATAGGAATTGACTCAGAGCAGAGAATTTGCTAAACATCTTTAATATTTTATCCTGTGACTCTGTGTATGGGCAAATAAATACATTACTGTTAACCAGTGTTCTTT
The DNA here is from genome assembly GCF_045843805.1 of Urocitellus parryii. NCBI lineage: Eukaryota > Metazoa > Chordata > Mammalia > Rodentia > Sciuridae > Urocitellus > Urocitellus parryii. Next base: position 114,393,935 of record NC_135536.1, on the reverse strand, counting down.
TTAGAAATGAAACAGAAAAAGGGAAACAGATCACAATTGAGTTAGTGAGGAAAATCTTTACCTAACATACATGAAATTTTAAATTAAAGTCCAAACTTAGTTTATTACCTATGTTTGAAGAAAGAAATATGTTTATTGTAGGAATGTTCCTGTATATCACTGAAGGTATATATATTCTTAGAAATTTTAGACCTATATGTCTTCAGAACTTCTAAGACTATTTACTGTGCTGATTCCAATTCAAACATGTATTTTCTTTCTTTCTTTTTTAATCTGTGTTTTTTCTGTTCTGGACATTTTTGCCTTGTGGATAATCTAGTGACTTTTTTTTAAGAGAGAGAGAGAGAGGGAGAGAGAGAGAGAGAATTTTAATATTTATTTATTTTAGTTCTCGGCGGACACAACATCTTTGTTTGTATGTGGTGCTGAGGATCGAACCCGGGCCGCACACATGCCAGGCTAGCGCGCTACCGCTTGAGCTACATCTCCAGCCCAATCTAGTGACTTTTTTCCTGCCTCCTTCAGTGCAGATAAAACTCAAATAAAGCTTTCCCAAGATCAGCAGACATTGCTTCATATATTGCATTCTAACATATCCTAAAGTCTTCCTTTCTTTTGTTTATGCTGCTATTTAGCTATATTTTTATTTGATTCTTTGTCTGTCTCTAGAGATGTCCTTTCTTGAAGACAAGGACATTTCTCATTTGTTACAGAATCTGTTACAATCCAGATGTGGATATTTGATTTAAAATTTTTATGTAAACTAACCTAACTTCAGTTTTACGTGAAAGTGATTTATAATGAAAGGTTTCCTCCCCTTCCCAACCCCTTTGGTGTTTCCTTAACATTGCACATTTTAGATCTGGTGTGTCCTGATTTTTTTTTGCTGCTACATCTCAAGTGTCTGGATTGGGTATTTCCTTAGGCCTATTTATGTAACCAGCTTTCTGTAACGTTTTGTTGAACACCAGAGACTCACCACTATGCCTCATTCCACCACCTCCATTTCCATGCTATCTGTCAATTATTTTTCACAGTGTAAAATGTTTCTAGGAAACTTGTCCATTAATGGTACTAAGTTGAAATTTGAAATGATCATATCTGACTGATTTGAAATTAGAAGATGATTGGATGTGGCTGATATATTACATCTGTGCCTGGTCTCACTGTATTTTGTTCTAGAATCTTATTAACCAGCTGCAGAAAAGTGATCAGACCAGGAAAACCTATCTACTTACCTAAACTCTTGACTGGGAATTGAAAGCCAATTTATTTATCCATCCAAAATGCTCAGAATATAAATTATTTTTCTAGTAGAAAGGTGTACTTGCAAAGTCAAATTATATTTTCAGAAATTTGTGAGGTTAGAAGAAAATTGGGAGTATTAAAAAGTGGAAGATAGAATATCTTAGTGAAACCCTTGTATTTTTTACTATTCAAGAGAGATGAATGTATTTCATGCTTGTATAATTATACATAGTGGATTCTACTGTCATGTATAACTAAAGTAAACCAGTAAAAAAGAGAACAAAGAGAGATGAATGTGTAAAAAAAACATAATTAGAAGAGAACGTTTGGAGTTAAGATATCCTCTGAGAGTCTACTTTATCCAAAATTCAAAGTCAGCTTTTTAAATTATTTGGTAACCTTTCCTCCCCAATCCCTTTGGCATTTCTTTTAAAATGTGTATAAAATTGCACATTTTGGTACATAGTATATTTGAACAAGTGGTCTGATGTTCAGAAATATAGTCTCATAATGGACTATGAGTTCTAGGTGAAGTATGAAAATTAGAGAATACCTTTTCTATGACTTATATTTAACTTTCTCCATTATTACTGCCCACACTGCCTAATTGGAAATGTTACATAAAATCTGGTATTTCTTTCCTTTTCTCCTCTTCCATTCTTTTTTTCTCCCCTCCCTCTTTCTTTATGCTAGTACTTAACTACCTACTTTGTCTTAGATACTACTGTAGGTTCTGGAGATTCAATGGTGGTGAATAAGACAAAGTTCCTACTTCTTTGAATTTGTATGCTAATTTTTCATCCCATCTTTATTGTTTTGTGTGTTTATTTATCTCTTATTAAAATATCAGACTTAAGTGAAAAATCATAGAAACTAAGAGCCTGCTTACAAATTAAGTATCCTGTCAACTAGTTTTGGAATAAAGAATCATATTTTTATAAAAATTAATGTATGAAGAAAACAATCCTTTACATAATTTCTTTTTTAGGGAGAAATGCTCTTCATCTGGCTGCCAAGTATGGACATGCATTGTGCCTGCAAAAACTTCTACAGGTAATGGAAGTGGTTAAAATTTTAGTTTTATTATTTGACTGAAAAATGTGTTTTTAATGTATTTTGGAATTTGAGTTCAAAGAAAATGGTAGGCTAACTTTGACTGTTAGCTTACATGATATTTTTTCCATCGTTTGTGAAGGAATGTGAACAATAAAGAACAAAAACTCCAAGGGAAGTGAATTGCATAACTCAGTGTATTAAAAATAAATAACAAAGACTTGACCTTCCTGTTGACATTAGCTGGAGATTGGAATTTTCTGTTGTCTAGAATATGGCCTAAGATAAAGTGATAGAAGATATGATTTATATATTTCTATATAAATGTAGATAACTTTGACTACATAATATTAACATTATTAGTTAAACTTTTAATCTAGCAACCACAAAATTCTGTGAACTAGTTGGCTGAATTTAATCAAAGGGTCTTCCACTAAATTTCACACTAGGATTTATTTGTTCTTATTCAGAAGTTTGTTTTAAATTTCACTGAAAAAACAAACAAACATATTTTCAATATTCCATGCTATTGTAATGTACCGTATGTTTCCTGTTTGGTGAAATACCATGAAATTTACAGTTATATCATGTTATGATATTTGTTTCATGTCAAAATATTTGCTACATTGTCTAAAAAGTCTTAAGTTTCTTTGATATTTGGAATATTTTAAGAAATAACAGCTGTTCATTTCAGTCTGGATATTGAATTTTAAAACAAAACTCTCTCAGATCACCCAAGTTTCTGTGTCTTAACAGTACAATTGTCCTACTGAACATGTAGACCTTCAGGGGAGAACTGCACTTCATGATGCAGGTAAGCAAAGGTTTCCCATGAACACAAATGTTTGTTAAAATATCTAATCATTTAAATTAATGTCGAAGTTTTAACATGTATTGGTATGATTCATGGTGAAATAAAGAATGCTCTACACTTCTATGTATAATTTATTAGATTATGAAGTTTAAAAAGATTGAATCAGTGAATTTTTACAGGCCAGTTTGTTAGATACTAAAGGCACAAAGATAAATACAACATACCCTGCTATCAAGGAGCTCCAAGCACTGTGTGTGTGTGTGTGTGTGTGTGTGAATTGTTAAGATATATGGGAAGTGGGAAAGACTTTTTGTTTCTAAATTGAATGCACCTAATTAGCATATCTAAGCCTTATTTTTTCTCACTTGCAGAATGAAGTTAATAATATTATTACATTTAAATCATAAATAGTGCCTTAATTAATTAATTATGGTGATTGTTTTGACTAAGAGGTGTCAATACTGAATTTCATATCACTGTAATGTGCTATATATAAAAAAATTTACTAGTAATTTCACAGAGTTTATTGTTCACACTTATGTGTCAAAGTGTCTGAATTATTCTTTAGGTGTCATAAAGAAAATACATTGAAAAAGTTAGATGTTCAGGTATTTTTGGAATGTAAGATAGCCTGACTTCTTGTGTGGTTCTTTTCAGTATGAAATTTCTATAGTTTACTAAAATGAAAAAAATAAATCTACCCTCTCTTTTCATGTAAAGGGACTATTTGCATGACTTACAGTGGTCCATATTAAAGATACCCTTTAATTTCCTTTAACTTTTTATGTCTTAATTTTCTTTCACTTTTTTCTCTTTTACATTTTAGGTGCTTTTCTATTTTTATTTCTCAATGCATTTTCTTCTCTTTTATTTTTATATAGAATGGTATTATATGCAAAGCATTTTCATGTACATTATCATTTCAGCCTTACAATAAAATTCCAAGAGTTATTATGAATTTTATCCCCTTTATTTAGAACTGGTACCACCTGATCAACTGAAATCTTAATATTTGTTCAATACATTTATTGGTAGGATGGATATCTTTTTAGTGTTCTACCAAAAGAACTCTAATATAAGCTTCTTACAAAAAACTTTTGAATGTAGTATAGATTGGCAGGTGACTCATGGTCATTTCTGTATGAAATTCTTTTCATCTTGTTGCTACTCTATCTTCTGGGTTTCTTCCTCAACTCTGTGGTCAAAGCAGTTATAGTCTTGTCTATGAGGGGACTAGAAGTGAGTGGAAAGGGAACATGGGTGGACCACATGCTCAAAGTCTAAGGCCCAAACTTAGAAGTGGTAAATAACCCTCCATTCATATTCTCCTGAAAAAAGCAAAGCCAGGTGGCATTTTTTATTTGTAAAGGGGGCTCAGAAGTGTAGTTTCTAGATGACTAGTCAGGTTATTACACAGTTGAAAAAGGGGAGAACAGATTTCACAATTTCTGCTCCAGTCCAACTCTGTCCTTCCAGATATTTCTGTAGCCTCTACTCCCCACACATGGAATCCTTCATCTTCTTCTCAAGGGTGAGAATACATAAATCAGTTCTTCAGCCTCTAGCTCAAAGTCCAGGATTTCTGGATGTTGCGACAGTTTTATCATTTTGGCTCTGAGGTAACACTTCATAGTCTAGCAGTCTATAAATTCAAAGGGAAGGTATCTCCTTATAATATAGAATGAAGGCACAAGAACAGGGTAAGTAAAATAAAGATTCCTTTTTGGAAGGAAGGAACAGGGACAAACAGCACTCACTAGTTAGTAACAGGTATCAAATCCTGCTGAGCAGAACTTGGAACAGGACTTCCTGCTGAGGTCCTAGGGTTCAATTTCTTGATTTGTTCTACTGGTGCTGCCACCTGCCCCTTCTGTTTTATGGGAGACATCCCTTATCCATTGCTCTCTGTGGCTCCTGGCCCTGCCTTTAGGGAGAATCCTACTAGTCTATATTCCTCTAAGACAGGTAAATTGGTTTGCCGCAATCCGGCTGCACGAGCCGCCGCAACCCGGCTAGACACAGAAACACGAACCGCTCAAGCGGGAAACAAAGCTTTATTTTAAAAAAGCCGCTAAGCGATCCCTCTGTGTCTCACTCCCAAGCCGGTTGACCCACGTGTCTCACCAGAACCGGGCGCTTGGACCTCCCCTCGGAAGTTCCCTCCTACTATCCTTCCCCAACCAATGGGAACTCTCCCATTACAAGAGTGACACGAGTAACCCGTAACAGGCCGAGGTGAACAGCAGGAGTCCAATTTTCATATGAAATATAAAGCTTAACATAATCATATCCTCAATGGTTCGCTGGCAGTCATCTAAACCAAAAGAGCCATGTATCAATACTTTTGCTGTGGCTCCTAGCATTGGTTATTGGAGAAAGTTGCCCTTTGTGGAAGCCGATTAAGTTTGGAACAACTGAGTTTCAGCTGACTGGGCTTTTGCAGTAGGACAATTCCCTCAAAACCTATTTGCTTCCAACCACTTATATACCAAGAACCATATCAGAAGTTATGTGCTGGACATATGGTTCTTAACCCTCCATTATCTCTTGTCTTTATTTCTAGACTCAGGATTTTTTTAATCTTATTTTAATGGCTACTTATCTTAAAGCCATCTGAAACAATAGTCTTGAATGTTAATATAACATCCTCAATCTTATCTTTATTCTAGGATTTGATCCTTTTTCCCCTGGCTATAAGGCCTTTGAGAAAAGTTGTAAGCAACAATGATTTTATATTGTATTGTTTGGTATAGAGAAACAATTTGCTTCACCACACTTGTGAGGTCTCAAATACATATATTATTAAATATATCCTATTAGTATGGCTCTTTTCTATTGCCTAACCAAGAAAGCATTCATAATCACATGGTATACCTTCTAAATTATCATAGATGATAGCTGTGTGAAATATTTTGTCACAGCATAAGAGGTTCACCAGATTTCTAGCCTGAGATTTGTTAACTCATCACATGGCATCCAACCATTAAATCTGTACTGTTTATTTTATGTATTTGTTATATTAGCACCCCACTCAATAGTAATTTTTGTCTTAGGCTAAGTTACTATATAACAAACCATAAAATAACATTAACATTGGCTTTAAAGGAAGGACAGAATTTCTTTCTTTCATGTCACAGACCTGATGTTCACGTTGGCTAATGCTTCGCTCCACAGGGTCATTTAGAAACCCAGATTTCTTCCATTTAGCAGATTTACTATCTTTTAGAGTTGTTCTCAATTTTAAGGCTGAGATGATAGCAGGCACCTCTATGTTCCAGCTCATAGGAAGGGAAAAGATTGTAGAGGAAGGCATCACTAGTCTTTTAAGGTCTAGACTGGGAAGTGACACACATCACTCTTATCACATTTCATAAACAGAATCAAAGTCACATGGCCACACTTGGCTATTGGGGGGAGGGATTGGAAAATGGAGTCATTAGATGAGTCACTATGTGCTCAATACAACTTTATTATCATGGAAGAGAGGGTAATCCAAGTTGGTTACTAGCTAACAGTCTTCACCATGGACCTTTAATACTAACTTTTACATGTTCAGTATATTATAACCCTGGAATTTATTAAGCCTTTCATTTTTAATTCTCATTTATAGTTGAACCTGGCTAGTTATAAATTTTAGTTTCTGAATTAATGTATTCAGTTTGGTTTATTTCTTTAAGTTTGATTAGCATTTTAATGAGGGATTTGCTGGCTCAGAGACAAAAATTAAAATTTACTTGATTTTCTTACATATATTTTGCTTAATTCTATTAAATTCCACCAAGGGGAAAAAAATAATGTGCTCATAAGGCTTTGAAAAAAAAATCATGAGGCGTGTAAACAGTCTGAATTTAATAAAAATTTTTTACCAGTGTAAATATGAAGTCTAGTGTTAGTCAAGAAGAAGTGTTATGTGATTTTATAATTTTAAGCAAAATGGCCCAATTTCCATCATTAAAGGGCAGATATTGCATTCTCTACTTTTAAAATAAAGTGTGAATTGTATGTTTCATTCTTTACTCACTGTGGCTGTACTATAAAATGAATATTTAAAAAAAACCCACTAACTTCAAGAAACAAGGTAATTGTAGCTATGTTTAAAAACATGCTATAAATAGAAAATTTAAGTTTGGTTTTTATTATCTCTTTTGCCCTTGATTAGTAATATATTCTTATCTTCTACAAGGATGACAATAGTTCCTTGAGCCTAATAAATTATTCAAAAAGTTACAAAATGATCTCATTTAACCCATTTTTAAATAGAAAATTGATGTTTATAATGCTGCACTGAGGATGATGAATATAAAGATTGGTGGTGTAGAAATTGAAGAACTATATTGCTTTATATGTACCTAGAAAAGCACCATGTGTCCTAACAGATGTTCAGCATTTATCACTTTTCTTTCTTTCTCAAAGCAATGGCAGACTGTCCTTCTAGCATACAGCTGCTTTGTGACCATGGGGCCTCTGTGAATGCCAAGGATATAGTAAGTTAGTTTACGTTTTTATTCTCATTTTGTCTCATGTGTTCTAACTTTCTTTTCTTAATGCTGGTTTATTTTTCTTGTTGCTTAGGATGGGCGGACACCACTTGTTCTTGCTACTCAGATGTGTAGGCCAACAATATGTCAACTGCTGATAGATAGAGGGGCAGATATTAATTCCAGAGACAAACAAAACAGGTAATTCTTTTTTCTTGGCTCTAAGGTAGCAGCTGGAAGCACAGTGATTCTGAAACTTTGCTGCTGTGATTTGGCCTTTCCCTCTCCTTCTCCTCTCCCCTCCTTTGTTTGCTCTTCTTTGGAATTATCATCCATCCCTCACTTTTCTTCAGTCTGCTGAAGGATAAAGGAGAGGAAAATAGGGGGAAATGACAGGTTAAATGGTGAATAAAAGCAGTGATTAGGGCCTATATTTGGGTCAGGGAACTGAAGGAAAAAGGAAGTACATCCCTGTTATTTTAAGCTTTAAAAAAAATCTTTAATGAAATGGGCATAAATACAAAATACAGAAGAATTTTAAAAATTATATCTATAGACTGTTTTCTTCACTTGTGAATTTTTTTTAGATTCAGGTGGTTCTTGGACATTGTAAAGCTTGACATGGTCAATTTAGATTTTCTTGAGGTGTTTTCTCCTTAGCCTATCAGAGCACAGTGCTGTCTCCTCTGAAAATGAGTCTATTTCTTCATCCTAAGCTTCCCTTAGTTTACTTTCCCCCTGTATATGAATGTTTTTCAGGTAATCTGCTCTGCTAACTTCCACCCACAGTCTGCCTTTTCTCCTTCTTGGAGTCCGGTGTTCATTGTGTTTTCTATATTATAATTCTGATGTATATATGGTCACAAACTTTCTGGTGGCAAATATCTGAAATATATTCCCCTAATTAGTTGGGCTGTTGTAATAATTTATAGCTAAGTTTCTGGGATTTTACAAATAATTACTAATAAATTTGTTCTTTTTATTTAATTTTATTCTTCTAAACATGTATACTATTTATAGTTCATTGAAAGAAGACAAATAAAATAGTTTTTAGATGTCATATTTATAATTCTAATTGTTTTTATTGTGCAGACATCTCAATGGAGGAAATTCTTAAGCAATTAAATCACTAATATGATTAAGAAGATGGAATTCTTGTATTATTTTGTGCAGATACTATAATCTGTTTGTCTAAGCATAACTAATAAAATTTGATTCTAAAATTAAAATTTGGGATTACAGAGGGTTGATCTGGGTGATTTATGTATAATGCCTTACATTTTTATAGTTCTTTTGTTTTACACACACACACAAACACACATACACACCGTGATGTTTTATAAACTTGCTAGATAGCAAATGATTTTAAAATTATAGTTTTGACACTGTATTCAAGTTTTTTGTGGTTGTTATTGAGTTTTTGGCATTTTTTTAAAGCTAATAATACAACTTTGTTAATGCCTATTTTGTATAGAATTTTATACCAGCAATTATGGGGGTATTGGTTGTATAAGAAAGAGCTTATATAGGATAGTAAAGGCAAGAATAATTTTCTTATGAAATTCAGCAGTCTCAATTGAAGTTTGATGATAAGTCACTTTATTTTGTTAGGTGTTGGTTCCCTCAGTTGTAAAAATAATTTTTTTCTTTTTTTTATTGGTTATTCAAAACATTACAAAACTCTTGACATATCATTTTTCATACACTCAATTCAAGTGGGTTATGAACTCCCATTTTTACCCCAAATACAGATTGCAGAATCACATCAATTACACATCCACATCTTTAAATAATGCCATATTAGTAACTGTTGTATTCTGCTACCTTTCCTATCCTTTACTATCCCCCCTCCCCTCTCCTGCCATCTTCTCTGTCTACCCCATCTGTTGTAATTTAATTCTTTCTCTTGTTTTTTCCCCCTTCCCCCTCAAATTCTCTTGTATGTAATTTTGTATATCAATGAGGGTCTCCTTCCATTTCCATGCAATTTCCCTTTTCTCTCCCTTTCCATCCCACCTCATGTCTGTGTTTAAAGTTGATCTTTTCCTCCTGCTCTTCCTCCCTGCTCTGTTCTTAGTTGTTCTCATTATATCAAAGAAGACATTTGGCATTTGTTTTTTAGGGATTGGCTAGCTTCACTTAGCATAATCTGCTCCAATGCCATCCATTTCCCTGCAAATTCCATGATTTTGTTATTTTTTAGTGCTGCGTAATACTCCATGGTGTATAAATGCCACATTTTTTTTTTTATCCATTGATCTATTGAAGGGCATCTGGGTTGGCTCCACAGTCTAGCTATTGTGAATTGTGCTGCTATGAACATCGTTGTGGCAGTATCCCTGTAGTACGCTCTTTAAGGTCTTCAGGGAATAGTCCGAGAAGGGCAATAGCTGGGTCAAATGGTGGTGCCATTCCCAGCTTTCCCAGGAATCTCCATACTGCTTTCCAAATTGGCCACACCAATTTGTAGTCCCACCAGCAATGTACAAAAGTAACCTTTTCCCCACATCCTCACCAGCACTTGTTGTTATTTGCCTGCATAATGGCTACTAATCTTACTGGAGTGAGATGGTATCTTAGGGTGGTTTTGATTTGCATTTCTCTGACTGCTAGAGATGGTGAGCATTTTTTCATGTACTTGTTGATTGATTGTATGTCCTCCTCTGAGAAGTGTCTGTCCAGGTCTTTGGCCCATTTGTTGATTGGGTTATTTGTTATCTTATTGTTTAATTTTTTGAGTTCTTTGTATACTCTGGATATTAGGGTTCTATCTGAAGTGTGAGGGGTATACATTTGTTCCCATGATGTAGGCTCCCTATTTACCTCTCTTATTGTTTCTCTTGCTGAGAAAAAACTTTTTAGTTTAAGTAGGTCCCATTTGATTATTCTTGTTATTAACTCTTGGGCTATGGGTGTCCTAGTAAGGAATTTGGAGCCCGACCCCACAATATGTAGATCGGAGCCAACTTTTTCTTCTATCAGGCGCAGAGTCTCTGATTTGATATCAAGCTCTTTGATCCATTTTGAGTTAACTTTTTGCATGGCGAGAGAAAGGGGTTCAGCTGCATTTTGTTGCATATGGATTTCCAGTTTTCCCAGCACCATTTGTTGAAGATGCTATCCTTCCTCCATTGCATGCTTTTAGCCCCTTTATCAAATATAAGAAAGTTGTAATTTTGTGGATTGGTCTCTGTGTCCTCTATTCTGTACCATTGGTCCACCTGCCTGTTTTGGTACCAGTACCATGCTGTTTTTGTTACTATTGCTCTGTAGTACAGTTTGAAATCTGGTATCGCTATACCGCCTGATTCACACTTCCTGCTTAGAATTGCTTTTGCTATTCTGGGTTTTTTGTTTTTCCATATGAATTTCATGATTGCTTTATCTATTTCTACAAGAAATGCTGTTGGGATTTTGATTAGCATTGCATTAAACCTATAGAGAACTTTGGGTAATATCACCATTTTGATGATGTTACTTCTTCCTATCCATGAACAGGGTATATTTTTCCATCTTCTAAGGTCTTCTTCTATTTGTAAAAACAATTTGACAAAATAATTTTTAGGGTCCTTCTAAATTTCCATGACAAGTTAATCGTATTATTTCATGATGATTATTTGCTGACATATGTGAAATGTTTAAGTGCTGATGGCTTTCTCATGCAGAATAAAGGAATGGTCTATGTTAATGTGTGAGTAGTTGAGGAAAGTTCATTTAATGAGACAAGTTTTAAATGAAGCTTAAAGACAGAAAGCCCTCCCTTGGAGGATAAATGATTTCTCGGGGAAGTTTGTGTGATGTGGTTCAGTTTATGAAAAGACTGAGTTAAGTTTTGAGCAGAGGGGGTGACAATATTAGTTGTAGAAGATTTTTTTATGGTAATTATTTATACCACATTGATGAACTGGGAATAAACAAGTTTAGTTTGACAAGTAATTAAAGTATATAAGAGAGCATAAGGTTTAAGCTCTGCAAACATAAAGTAAATGTTTTTTTATAAATGTGATGAAATTAAAATGTAAGATAAACAGATAAAGTAAAATCTGTATCTGTAATGAGTATAATCTCTTAAAGTACTACTGATGTTTTAAGGAGGCCTCTGGCTGAATATTTTTGAAACATTTCCTTGGATTTTCTCAAGGTCTTTTATTCTTCCCCTTTCCTTTTAGAACGGCTCTCATGCTGGGTTGTGAGTATGGTTGCAGAGATGCAGTAGAAATCTTAATTAAAAATGGTGCTGATGTAAGCTTACTGGACGCCCTTGGCCATGATAGTTCTTACTACGCAAGAATTGGTGACAATCTGGACATTCTAACCTTACTGAAGACCGCATCAGAAAACACCAGCAAAGGTATTAGCAGTTCTCTATGACTAGAAAAGTCCAGGTTAAGAAAGAGCAGCTTTTTAAAGACTTAGATAATAAATAATAAAGTTTTAATAAAGTGTTGGTTTCCCTCCCTTTGTACCATAGATTTGCTTACTTACATCATACCCCTTTGTTTTGGGACAGTGTCTGTCACATTTATTGTGTAGTTTATCAAATAAATCCTGATATACTGTGGACTAATTTAAGAACTGAGAGGAAGAGTCAACTCAAGGGTTTTACTAATATTTTTTAATTGACACATAAAAACTGCATATATTAATATTTTTGATAAGGAGTGAAGCTCCTAACTTTATACTCAGGAAATTTTAAAGAAAAAAAAAACATTTTAACATATGTATATAAAGTATTCAAATGTTATATACATCAAATGCCTATACCAAGTGTTTTTCTATTTATGAAAGAAAAATTGGAAAATGCAGAAGAGCACAATGAATAAAGTTAGACACTCATCCTGCCACTGAGAAGCCTCTGTGGATATTTTGAAGCATAGCTGTCCAGTCTTTTCCTTATCTATAAAATTGAGGTCACCTATAACACTGAGTTGTAGCTTACTTTTTTATGTAACATATTTTGAAGACTTTTTCTTTTTTCTATTTTTTCCTCATATTTTTAGTATAATTTTTATTAATGCCTAGGATTCCATTTACTTAAATTAAGGCAATTAATTAAGACAATTTTCTGTTGGTGGTATATAAGTTACATCTGTTTTTTCACTGGTTTGTCCTTATGTGTTTTGGGCATATGTTTATTTATTATTCCCTTGAGATCAGTTCCTAGAAATTGAATCACTAGGCTTTAGGATATGTACATTATGGCTTTTGAGATAGTTTAACAAGTTGATGTTTCAGTTATCTAAATATTGTCATATAAAAAAACTTTGTTAATTTGGTTAGCAAAATGTTATTTTATTGTTGTTTTAGGCATGAATTTAAGAATTAAAACTAAAAAGTAGTAAGCTGTAGAGGAAACTTTAAGATTTATTTAGTTAATATTGACTGAGTGGTATAGTTAAGGGATGCATATCTACCCATAATACTCTGCTGTTTCACTGTTTTTCTCTCTTTAAATCTTTAGGGAGAGAACTTTGGAAGAAAGGACCATCTCTGCAACAGGTAGATCTTAATTTTAATTTTTAAAAATTGTAGGTATTGTGCAATTTAAGTAAAGTACTTAGTAAAGCTGGTTAATGATTATACACAACTCATTGTGAATTTAAGTGCATGCTTTCTATCTCCCCAGTTTATCATGCCCATGTAGAATGTAGTATCAAGGTCATAAGATCCTATTATATTAAGATAATATCACTTAGCCTGGTAATGGATCATAATCACAATGAATGTATCCAGTGGGGAAAAAATAGCCTCCTGATTGGGGCGTTTAGTTCCATGTATGTGGTGATATCACACCTCACTGAAATTATTTAATGATGAATTTTAGCCTGGCAGATCATAGGCAGTTTCCCCCATCCTCTCTTAACAACAGAGCCAATCTGTACTGATTTGGGAAGATTCTTTTAGTGCAGTAAGAACCGAAGAAAACAGTTAAGAACTGATTATCTATTGTGATTTCAATACCACTGTTAATATAGAGTATTTTCTATTTCTAAAAGTCTTTTTTCTATGTATACTCAATTGATGACTTTAAAAAATAGCACATGGAACAATTCATACTTTATACTAACCACTTAACAAATCACAGTTTAACCCTGGTTTTATGTCCTGGTTTGAGTAAATGTCTTGTGTTTTCCTCTCATCTTTTTGAGTTGAAGTGGGGTGGTTGACAGCACTCTGGCTGCAGAGCTAGTGTAGGCAGCTTTCCTCTTCTGCTGGCTGTTCCCTTCCAGGCTTTCAGCTTTTCTCTAGTGAGAGGAACCTGGGCACTTCCAAATCCTGAAGAAAAAGTAATCAGGTACCTTCTGAGCAATTCTATTCATCATTCTGCACCATTATCTCTACCTCTCACCTCAATCTGAAAGCTGTATTAAAGCTTGTTCTCCTTTTCAATCCATCAGAATGAAGTAACATGTTCATACATGGGTCATGTCTGTTGATACTTTCTTTTTCATCAACCTTCTCCCTGTTTCTCAGATAATTTAAGTAGGAGTCGAGTGAGATAAAAAGTATTCTCTTGTGTTTATACCAGCCATCCTACAGAAGAGAAAAATGAGTTCTGAAATGTACAGATATTTAAAATAAAGAATTATTGAATATTTACATGGGAATAGTACTCTGCTCAGTACTATAAGGATTTCTGAGTGAATACAAGAAGTTAATTTTCTACTAGGAGCAGTAAGAGTAATGACTCCTAATTCCTGTTTCCAGTATTTATTGAATATCCTTATAGACTATCTACTATAAATAGGATCTGTTTTTGTACAAGCCATGCAGTCCCTATTATCAAGAAACCTGTAATATAGTTGTAAAAGGAAGACTTAGTTGTTTGTTCAACAAACACCTACAGTGTGCCAGTCACTGTTCTAAGTGTCAGGATATTGCCAGGTGCCAAGTTGTTGCCCCCATGCAGCTACCAGGTTATTGAGAGAGAAAAACAATAAACAAATGACCAATTGCATCAGAGCAGATGCTACGAAGGAAACAGTATTAAAGGATGAAGATGGAGAGAGTGGGGGCTCCAGAGAAGTTCACAGGCTGAGGGGGAGGCAAGTTCCAACCCTTGATGAGGGAGTGTGTTTCGCCCACCTGTGGGACAGTAGAAGCTCAGGTTGGCAGAAGTGCTGTGTACATGATGGAGGGGGCAGAAGGAGAGAGTGGTAAAATAACCAGGTGCTGTGTTAAGAAGAACTTGGGGTGGTAAAGACTTCAAATATGTCTTCTGAAGACCAACAGCTTGCGGAAGGCTTATATCAGCCATTAGTTGTGCCTGGGTTACTGCCTCTTGGAGCTGGAAGGGCAAGGAACGTTCTCTTCTTGTTGCTAAGAAGGCCTTGTCAGGAAGCTGGGTCTTCGTGGGTGGAGTTGACTTAGTTTGTCTGAGCGGGGTGGGTTAAAGAGTGGAGGAAATGGGTGAGGATTCTGAGAGGAAGGCTAGGAATGAGGGCTCTATGATGAGCCGGAAGCCATAGTGGGCACCTGTAGTCCCAGGCAGGAGGATTGACTGAGTCTGGGCAACACAGTGATTTCGAGAATCTGAGATTGGTCTGGGCAACACAGTGACCCGTGTCTCAAAAACAATAAAAAAATAAGAATGATAGGATGAAGTGAGCTGTTAATAAATGTCAAATGCCTCTTGAGGAACAGTCCTCTAGTAGGATGAATGAAACTAGAAACATATTTTGGAAATTGTGGCTACAGAATATCTTTTTAAAGGGACCTGTCCCCGAATTCTAGATCCGAACTCATTATAATGGTAGTTGAATAAATTGATTAAACAAACAAGTAATATAAAACATGAAAAATTATCTAGAGGAATTAAAGCAGTCTTTTTTTAACTTTAAGAGTGATGTTTCTAAATTGGTTATTATGCAGATTTAAAGACCAATTGGATTTTTTAAAAAGGAGGTTATTTTTGTTCTCTTGCTTAATCATTGTGCTCTGTTTTTGTTAAAGCAAATCTCTAAACTGGAATAAAGTTCCAAAGCTGTAAGTGTTTAAAAATGGAACATATACCCAACAGAGTTATTTAGAGATCTTTTATATATCCAAGTCAGTGTCTCTTCTTAACACCGCATCTTGATACTTTGTTTTAGCAGTCCTCAGAAAAGGAATACTTTCCATATTGTCTTTCAAACTTAATGTGGTTTCCTCTTCCTCTCCATTTAAAAAAAATTTTTTTTAGTTGTAGTTGGACACAATACCTTTATTTTATTTATTTTTATGTGGTGCTGAGGATCAAACTCGGCGTCTTGCGCTTGCTAGGCGAGCGCTGTACTGCTGAGCCCCAGCCCCAGCCCTTCCCCTCCATTTTTCAAAAACTAAATTCTTCTATGAAGTGGTATATGATGTTTTGTAGCACAACATTCATATTGTGTCTAGTAAAAAATTTTCCTTTTTAAATTTTGTGAGTTTAGCTAAAATAAATCCTTAATAAGTTTTAAAAATTGGTAGTGTTTTAAATTATACTTTGATTTATTTAAAGCCTCTATCTTTAAAGATGCTTTCCATTTAGGGGTTTTTAAGTGTAAATACTGCCATCTTGTGTTATACACAGTAAAATTTAATGTTGAATGAACTAAAAGTCACTGGTTGGGTGTATTGACTATTGAAGAAAATATTACTGTTCCATATTCTTATACTTGTTAATTTGTTTTTTCTTAATGTTTTACCCAAGCGAAATTTGACACACATGCAAGATGAAATAAACATAAAGTCAAATCAGAGGGAGCATCAAAACATTCAGGTACAAAGAAAAAAATTAATATCTTACTTTTAAAAGAATTTCAGTGTTGTATATAGTGGGATGGGGTAAGTGAGAACAGAGACACAGGTGAAATGAATGGGAAAAGGAAAGGAAGTTTGTTGTGGTTGGGATATTTTCTTACTCTTCTTCAAAAATTGACTTTTGTTATGAGTGTTTGAGTCTGTATTAAGTAACTCAAGTATATAACAGAAGTATAGTATAGAATACATTGTTTTGATTACACTAGAAAATCAAATGACTTAGCAATTTTATGTAACTCTTTTTGATTTTCATATCTTTTATAAACCATACATTTATGTTCATGTTGTAAAATTAATTGCGGTAATAAAAGTAATGGTAATATAAAAAAATAAAATCTAAACTTTAAAAATTTTTTATTTTTATGAAAAAAAAATAATTTTGTTAAACTAACTACACAGTGCCTTTTTATGTTGGTCAAAGTTTTCCAGAGTAATTATTATGTGGATTATGTTGAGGAAAGAACTCATACTTAGTTTATTACTGGAACATCATTAAATTATAAGTTAAATAGCTGCTTTCAATATAATAAAAGCATTTTATTTGGGTTTCTAGGTAGTGTTGAGAAAGTAGACTGTGGACTTAAGTAGGAACCTTTCATATTTTATCAGAGTCGTGAAATGATTAGTTTAACAGAAGCTTTAGAATGCTTCATAAACTTTGGAGTTTTGTGGGGTTTTTTGTACCAGGGATTGAACCCAGAGGAGTTTAACCACTGAGTCACATCACCCCCCACTCCCAGGTTTTTTTTTAAAAAAAGTCTTATTTAGAGAGAGGGTCTCACTGAGTTTCTTAGGGCCTTGCTAAGTTCCTGAGGCTGTCTTTGAACTCGAAATCCTCCTGCACTCCTAGGATTACAGGTGTGCACCACTGTACCCAGCAACTTGGGAATTCTTAAGCAAAAGTTAAAGTGGCATATTCTGCCATATTCTGTTTCCAAGTGTTGCTTTTATTGTTTATTTATTGAAATCAAATTGATTAGTTACTCTCTTTAATATACTTGTATTTATTATCATTGGACAGTAATTTTATTACTCATTTTTAGATTTTGAGTAACATTGTCATTGAAATTATATCATTTGTACTTAAAGCTGTTTTATATATATGTATATCTGTTATAGCAAACTGCTTTTTAAATTTATTTTATAAAAATTTTTATCTGTTTTCTCTTTTAAGGATCTGGAGATTGAAAATGAAGATTTGAAAGAGCGGTTGAGAAAAATTCAGCAAGAACAAAGGATACTATTGGATAAAGTCAATGGTTTACAATTACAGTTGAATGAGGTAAATAATCTGCACAGTATTTTTAAAAATCTAAAAACTGTTTTAGTACCTATAATTATCAATAAGATATTGTTACCAGTTGCCTGTCACTTCAGGTCACAATGCTAAAGGAGGTAAAATCAAGTTATTGTCCTGAGGACAGTTGTATCTTACTAGAGGCCAAACCCTTTCCTTGAAGCTTCTAATGTAAAAATATAAAGTAATGTAACCCAGATGATAAGTAAGGACATGTGAGGGACATTCAGAGGAGAAAGGAGAGAGCTGTGAGCTGCTGCTTCTAAGGTGGTACTTCCTGCAAGAAGATGGTATTTTGACTGAATTTTGTAGCAAGCAAGAAGGAACAAAGGGATGTTCCAGAGAGTGCTATTATGAACAAAGTCACAGAAACAGTGATCTATATTATCTATTGTGTAAAAGTTGAAAATGCAAGAAATATCTATAAGCTATTATTTTTTAAAGAAAATATGAAATCCAGGATAATCATTTCACTCTTTAAATGCATATTTTATCATGTGTATGACTTGTCACAGGTACCATCTTGTGTGATATTTTTATTTTAAGAGTGGGAAATAAGCCCATGATTGGGATAGCTGTCCTTTTGGTTCTATTTTTCCTCATTATTTTAATATATTTCTATCTCTTTTAGATTTTCCTAAAATGGAATGTATCCCAAAGCAAATTCACTATCTTAACTGGAAATTAGTCATTCCTTTCTTTTTTTTTTATTCTAAGAGCCCTACTGACTGGTTTTGGTATCTACACTAACCTTAGAATCATCTCTGAGTCCCCTTTCCTACTGCCTCTCCCCACTATATTGATTTAGTTGCCCTGAGGATAGTCACTGAGATAAAAATTGTGACAGGCTAAACTCAAGATTGGTTACACTTAAAGAGTGAGTTTTGATTTATAGATAGTGTAAAGTATGCATTCAGATGTAGAACACAGATAAAAAATACATAAAAATTGATAAGTCAAATTAAAATAAAATGGAGATAATTATTGATAATTTTCAAGAATTGAAACTAGGTGATTGTGTACTTTGAGTACCAAGAAGAAACAAAAATATAGATACAACTAAATATTACATTGTAGAACTATATACCATTAGATTTAAAGAGAAGATCTTAAAAGTGGTTAAAAAGGAAAGACAATGTAATTTATATTGACAAAAAGAAAAACCATTAATACCATCAAAATGCTAGCAAAAATGAGCTTCAGCCTAGACTTTTGTTTCCAAGCACTCATTCAAGAATGAGGGCAGAGTGAAGACATTTTCAGATTTCTGAAGACTAAGAGAATTTGCCACACGTAGGCCTTCAATAAAATAATCGTTAAAGAATGTACTTCTTCATCAAGAAAGATAAAGTAAGAGGAAAGTTGTGGGATATAAGAAACACAGATGAGTCCGGAAATTGATAAATTATGTTGGTAAGATTAATTTTTCATTATAAAAATTAAATACTAACTTTGGTAGGGATAACTTCTTAGTTAAGGCAACAATTAGAATACATGCACATTCTTCCATTCACATCTCCAGTGAAAGGAGAGTTAAGGGACATTTCAAAAGCATCTCTCAGGACAGGTATAATAGAAACATATCATAGTAACAAAATATTGAATCTGGAAATCAGATTAATGAACAATAAATTATTAGACTTGAGAAATTTGAATCTAAGGCCAGCAGTGGGGAAAGTGGAATGATTTATAATTCATAACCTCTAAAAAGCTTAGGAGTTGGTAGTGTCAGCTATCTCTGGATTTAGGAATGAAAGCTGAATGAGTAGTTAAAATTCTGTTAAAAAACAAACAAACAAACAAAAAACAGGTTCCTAAATACCTGACTCTTTTCATTCAGTTCTAACTGCTCTTCTTTATTCTTCTCAATAGAAGAATATCTGAACTGAGGACACCAAGTGTAGCCAAAGGTGGGTGCACCGTAAGAAACACACGAGGTTAAGTAATGGTTGGCATTCTTAGTGCTAAGATCCTGTTGCTCTGTAAGTGAGTTACAGCCAGCAGGAGATTGGAAGTCTTCTCAAAGGAATCTTTCCAGCCCAAGGAGCAAACTCTTTAAAATGCTGAAATGAAGGGTTCCTTACCTAGCTGGCCCCATCATACTGTCTTGCAGTACAACCCTTAGTCATACACAGGTGTAGACCTTTCAGTCAGCTCTTTAAGTCTTCACTTTTGAACACGAGCAAAAATCAAGGTGCTGCATATCCATGAGCTGTGGAAGGTAGAGATTTAACACACAGGAGAATGTAAGAAATGGTTTGTGCAGGAAAGGAAGTTTTAAAAAACAAAACCCTAAAACTGACTACTCTTGATATTTTCAGTGACATAAGAAAATATCTCATCTAAAAGGGGAATATTCTGATATTAAAAAAAAAAGTGAATCTGGGAAAACGCCCTGCAAGTATAGAAAAAAGATAAAGACTTGTCAACTAGAAAAAAGTAGAAAGATTGGAAAACAGACGAGCATAGTCCAGCATCTGAGTAATAGATGTTCCAGAAAGAGATAGCAGAGAGGAGAAAATCATCAAAAAGGTAACTAAAGAAAATTTCCCAGAAATGAAAGACATGCTTTTCCACATAGAGAGGACCCACCGTTGATGAACTAGCAATTGTTGTGAAGCTTCAGAGAATTGAGGACGAAGAAGATCCTACCAACAACTGTCTCCCCCCACTCCCTAAAAGAGTCAGGTAGCATGTTCAAGGATCAGAAATCAAAATGACTCTGAATCTCACTGTAACATTGAAAATGGGAAGACAGTAGAGGATACCTTCAGAATTTTGAAGAAAATAAATTTCATGCTAAAATTCTATCGCCAGTCAAATACTCAATCAAACAAGAGGATAAAATAAAGATAATTTCATATACACAAGGTGTATTAGGTGTTTATTCACATGTAATGTGTTACCCTCAAACTTAGAAGCTTTAAGAGCAGGGTTGGTTCTGGCTCCAGGTCCCTCAGGTTGAAGTCAGGCAGTCAACCAAGCTGCAGTATCTGAAGGGCTAAAGGATCTGCTCTGAAGCTGACTGATGTGATGCTTGTTAAAGGGTCCTCATTCCTTGCCATGAGAACTTCCCATAGGACAACTCATGACATAGTAGCTTTTAACAGAAAAATAAATTAGCAATTTTGATTTAGCATATAAAATTAATCCTGAACTTTGGAATTATAGAAGATATACATTCCTTTACTATAAATATAGAAAGATAGTGGTACAGATGTTCACTTTATTGTCCTCTAAATAATACTTAAAGTATTGAAAATGGACTTATATTTGTGTGTATGTGACATTTTACAATAAGGAAGCTCATACCAAAAAAGAAGGCCATTATCAATAATTTAGGTGTATGATAATAGCAAAGGATTGAACTATAGTAGAGGCCAGGGGATTGAAGAAGCAGCTGTAGGCAGAAGATATGAGGAGGAAGAGCAGATAGGACTTGGGAAGTTTCTTTTGACTTGAATCAAAAAAGTGCTTCTGAAGTCGGTAAGAAGAATGAACTACAGCAGACATGGTAGCACTTACCATTTTCTTCTCACATCCTTGTCTCCAATCTTAAAGGCATTTACCAGTCTTTTAAAAATATATTTGCCACTCTCTTATCTTTTGGGATAAACTTTCAAGAATTAAAATACATTTCTTTTTCTTAAATTTAGGAAGTAATGGTTGCTGATGATCTGGAAAGTGAGGTAGGATGCTAAATTTTATTTTAAACATATAAAGTGTTTTGTAAATTTGAAGATAATATTGTAGTAAAAGTTTAAGTCCTAAATTGAGATGAAAAACAAGATTCTATTTCTAGTTATTGCTTAAAGGGAAAGAAAAACCTATGTGTGACTTAAAATTGTTTTGAATATTGTTTTCTGTGGAACTTATCATGACATGATGAAAAATTCTAAACATTATAAAGGATGAACATACTAAGATTTAAATAACAGAGATTTGAATTTTTTATAATATTTTTATATATTGCATGATTTATTAGCATATTTATGTTATTAATTCTACTAATTCCACCAGGTTAGAGAATTCATTAACTCCAGTTCTCAAAGGAATTCCTATTTCATGCACAGGGTGATTTTACTCTGTATTTATTCCTTGCTTTTCAGAGAGAAAAGCTGAAGTCCCTCTTGGCAGCTAAAGAAAAGCAACATGAAGAAAGCTTAAGAACTATTGAGACTCTGAAAAATAGATTTAAATATCTTGAGGTACAGAAAACTTATTCATTTCCTATAATTCATAGTAGGTAGTAGTAGTAAGGGGCTTGGCATCAGACTTGAATTTGGGTTATAACTCTTTGTTATAGTGTGATCTCAGGATTTTGTTTAAAATCTCTGAGTTTTTTGCCTCTTTGGAAAAATTAGGACTATCTTGCCTTTCTTCAGAGAGTTGTAAAGGTTAGGTGAGGTCATTACAGTTGACTAGCATGCTGTTGACACTTAGCTCCAGTCCAGATTCTTTTCCCCAACCTTCTTAGTTGTTTATTTGTACCTTTTCAAAACTTCATGTTTTTACCTGTAAATTTTCAGTGATTATAGTGGCAAGATTAATAAAGAATCATATAAATGAAAAGCAGTATGACCAGGGTTGTCTCAGGAAGAACTGTGTGCATATGGTCTAATTAGAACATCTTGGTGAGAATGGTATATTAATAAAGCTGACATCATATACTCACCATTGGTTGAATCAGTTAGTTTTTAGTTTCTTCAAGGTCATATTTTTAACTTTTATTGAAATATAATAGACATTTTAAAAGTACACACTTAAAGTGTGCAAGTTAATAAATTTTCAATTTAAACACATCCAGATCAAGAAACAGAATGTTATTAGCACTTAAAGCCTCTCTCACACTTGCTTCTTGTCATTCCTTGCTCTTGCTACATTAAGGGGAACCTCTCTTCAACTTTTAACTGTAATGCCATATTATATATTGTATAATGTCATTCATCATTAGGGATTGCTGAAAAAAGTGGCTGATTGAGAATGAATCTTATTCTTACTGGGAAATATAATTCCACAATACTTTAAAAGTGTGTTTTAATTCACTTGTGCTGCTGTAACAAAGTGCCCAAGACTGGGTACTTTATAAAGAACAAAAGTTTATTTCTCACATTTATGAAGACTGGAAAATCCCAGATCAAGGTGCCCTCATTTGCTGTCTGGTGAGGGCCTCCTGGCTGCATCCTCATGTGGTGGAAGTATACGAAACTGTGTTCTCCTTTGGCAAAAGGTGAAAGGGCAAAAAGGGGGCTAAGCTAGTTTCTGGTAGCTCTGCTATAAGGCACTAATTCATTCATGAAGGCAAAGCTCTTGTGACTTAATCACTTTCCAAAAGGCTCCACCTCTGGTACCACCTAAGTTAAGTTTCAGCATATTTTGAGGGACATGCAGAGTAAATTGTTTTCTTTGTAAATAAAAAAGTATGTGTGCAGCTATGAAAAAAAGAATTTAAAGCATGGATGACTTTCACAGATGTAATGTTGCAGGAAAGCAATCTGACACAAAGAGTACATACTGCACAGTTCTATTTCTATGAAATCTAAAATCAGATAAACAGATCAGTGTTGTTGGATATTTAATAGAGGCCACCCTTTGGTGAAGGGGTTATAGGCCAGAGTAGTGCATGAAGAAGCTCCTGGGCTGCTGTACATACTCTGTATCTTGACGTGGGTTGTGCTTACACAGAGTATATGTGGGCAGAAATTATTATAGTGGGCACTTAATGCTGGTGTACTCAGGCAGCTGAGTTAGGCCTTCATACATTTTTTTTTATTGGTTGTTCAAAACCTTACAAAGCTCTTGACATATCATATTTCAAACATTAGTTTCAAGTGAGTTATGAACTCCCATTTTTACCCCAAATACAGATTGCAGAATCACATCTGTTACACATTCACATTTTTACATAATGCCATACTAGTGACTGTTGTATTCTGCTACCTTTCCTATCCTCTACTATCCCCCTCCCCCCATCTTCTCTTTCTATCCCATCTACTGTAATTCATTTCTCTCCTTATTTTTCTTCCAATTCCCCTCACAACCTCTTTTATGTAGTTTTTTATAATAATGAGGGTCTCTTTCCATTTCCATGCAATTCCCCTTTTCTCTCTCTTTCCCTCCCATCTCGTGCCTCTGTTTAATGTCAATCTTTTCTTCCTGCTCTTCCTCCCTTCTCTATTCTTAGTTGCTCTCATTATATCAAAGAAGACATTTGGTATTTGTTTTTTAGGGATTGGCTGGCTTCACTAAGCATAATCTGCTCTAGTGCCATCCATTTCCCTGCAAATTCCATGAATTTGTCATTTTTTAGAGCTGCGTAATACTCCATGGTGTATAACTGCCACATTTTTTTAATCCATTCATCCATTGAAGGGCATCTGGGTTGGTTCCACAGTCTAGCTATTGTGAATTGTGCTGCTATGAACATCGATGTGGCAGTATCCCTGTAGTACGCTCTCTTAAGGTCTTCAGGGAATAGACCAAGAAGGGCAATAACTGGGTCAAATGGTGGTTCCATTCCCAGCTTTCCCAGGAATATCCATACTGCTTTCCAAATTGGCTGAACCAATTTGCAGTCCCACCAGCAATGTACAAGAGTACCCTTTTCCCCACATCCTCTCCAGCACTTGTTATTGTTTGACTTCCTGATGGCTGCCAATCTTACTGGAGTGAGATGGTATCTTAGGGTAGTTTTGATTTGCATTTCTCTGACTGCTAGAGATGGTGAGCATTTTTTCATGTATTTGTTGATTGATTGTATGTCCTCCTCTGAGAAGTGTCTGTTCAGGTCCTTGGCCCATTTGTTGATTGGGTTATTTGTTGTCTTATTGTCTAATTTTTTGAGTTCTTTGTAAACCCTGGATATTAAGGCTCTATCTGAAGTGTGAGGGGTAAAAATTTGTTCCCATGATGTAGGCTCCCGATTTACTTCTCTTATTGTTTCTCTTGCTGTGAAAAAACTTTTTAGTTTAAGTAAGTCCCATTTGTTGATTCTTGCTATTAACTCTTGTGCTATGGGTGTCCTGTTAAGGAATTTGGAGCCTGATCCCAAGATATGTAGATCGTAGCCAACTTTTTCTTCTATCAGGCGCAGAGTCTCTGATTTGATAGATATCAAGGTCCTTGATCCATTTTGAGCTAATTTTTGTGCATGGTGAGAGGAGGGGATTCAGTTTCATTTTGTTGCATATGGATTTCCAGTTTTCCCAACACCATTTGTTGAAGATGCTATCCTTCCTCAATTGCATGCTTTTAGCCCCTTTATCGAATATAAGATAGTTGTAACTTTGTGGATTAGTCTCTGTATCCTCTATTCTGTACCATTGGTCCACCCGCCTGTTTTGGTACCAGTACCATGCTGTTTTTGTTACTATTGCTCTGTAGTATAGTTTGAAATCTGGTATTGCTATACCACCTGATTCACACTTCCTGCTTAGAATTGCTTTTGCTATTCTGGGTCTTTTATTTTTCCATATGAATTTCATGATTGCTTCATCTATTTCTATAAGCAATGCCATTGGAATTTTGATTGGCATTGCATTAAACCTATAGAGGACTTTTGGTAATTTCGCCATTTTGATGATGTTAGTTCTGCCTATCCATGAACAGGGTATATCTTTCCATTTTCTAAGATCTTCTTCTACTTCTCTTTTTACGGTTCTGTAGTTTTCATTGTATAAATCTTTTACCTCTTTTGTTAGGTTGATTCCCAAGTATTTTATTTTTTTTGAGGATATTGTGAATGGACTGGTTTTCCTTATTTCCATTTCAGAGGTTTTGTTGCTGATATACAGAAATGCCTTTGATTTGTGCTTGTTGATTTTATATCCTGCCACTTTGCTGAATTCGTTTATTAGTTCTAGTAGTTTTTTTGTAGACCCTTTTGGGTCTTCTAGGTATAGAATCATGTCATCTGCAAATAGTGATAATTTAAGTTCTTCCTTTCCAATTTTTATGCCTTTAATTTCTTTCGTTTGTCTAATTGCTCTGGCCAGTGTTTCGAGAACTATATTGAATAGAAGTGGTGATAGAGGGCATCCCTGTCTTGTTCCTGATTTTAGGGGGAATGCCTTCAATTTTTCTCCGTTCAGAATGATGCTAGCCTGGGGCTTAGCGGAGATAGCTTTTACAATATCAAGGTAAGTTCCTGTTATCACTAGTTTTTCTAATGTTTTGAACATAAAGGAATGCTGTACTTTGTCGAATGCTTTTTCTGCGTCTATCGAGATGATCATATGGTTCTTATCTTTAAGTCTATTGATATGGTGAATAACATTTATTGATTTCCGTATATTGAACCATCCCTGCATCCCAGGGATGAATCCTACTTGATCATGGTGCACAATTTTTTTGATGTGCCTTTGTATCCGATTCGCCAGAATTTTATTGAGGATTTTTGCATCTAGGTTCATCAGAGATATTGGTCTGTAGTTTTCTTTCTTTGATGTGTCTTTGTCTGGTTTCGGAATCAGGGTGATGTTGGCCTCATAGAATGAATTTGGAAGAACTCCCTCTTTTTCTATTTCCTGGAATAACTTGAAAAGTATTGGTATTAATTCTTCTTTAAAGGTCTTGTAAAACTCCACTGTATACCCATCCGGTCCTGGGCTTTTCTTGGTTGGTAGTCTTTTGATTACCTCTTCAATTTCATCCATTGATATTGGTCTGTTCAAATCGTGTGTGTCCTCCTGACTCAGTCTGGGCAAATCATATGTCTTAAGAAATTTATGGATGTCTTCACTATCTTCTATTTTATTGGAATATAGGTTTTCAAAATAATTTCTAATTGTCTTCTTAATTTCTGTGGCGTCTGTTGTGATATTGCCTTTTTCATCCCTTATGTTAGTAATTTGAGTTCTCTCTCTTCTTCTCTTCGTTAGCGTGGCTAAAGGTTTGTCAATCTTGATTATTTTTTCAAAGAACCAACTTTTAGTTTTGTTAATTTTTTCAATAGTTTCTTTTGTTTCAATTTCATTGATTTCTGCTCTGATTTTAATTATTTCTTGCCTTCTGCTGCATTTGCTATTGTTTTGCTCTTCCTTTTCTAGGGCTTTGAGATGAAGTGTGAGCTCATTTATTTGTTGGTTTTTCCTTTTTTTGAGGAATGACCTCCAGGCGATGAATTTCCCTCTTAAAACTGCTTTCATTGTGTCCCATAGATTCCGATAGGTTGTGTCTGAATTTTCATTTATCTCTAAGAATTTTTTGATTTCCTCCTTTATGTCTTCTGTAACCCTTTGATCATTCAGTAACATATTGTTCATTTTCCATGTGATATTGGATTTTCCCTTCCTTCTTTTATCATTAATTTCCAGTTTCAAACCATTATGATCAGATAAAATGCATGGCATTATCTCCACCCCTTTATATTTATTGAGGGTTGCCCTATGGCATAATATATGGTCTATTTTTGAGAAGGATCCATGTGCTGCTGAGAAAAAAGTATATCCATTCGATGATGGTTGGTATATTCTATATATGTCAGTTAAGTCTAGGTTATGATTGTGGTATTGAGGTCTGTAGTTTCTTTATTCAACTTTTGCTTGGAGGATCTGTCCAATGGTGAGAGAGGTGTGTTGAAGTCACCCATAATTATTGTGTTGTGGTCTATTTGATTCTTGAACTTGAGGAGAATTTGTTTTATAAACTTCGAAGCACCATTATTTGGTGCATAAATATTGATAATTGTTATGTCTTGTTGTTTAATGGTTCCTTTTAACAGTATATAATGTCCTTCCTTATCCCTTTGGATTAACTTAGTCTTGAAGTCGATTTTATTCGATATGAGGATGGCCACACCTGCTTGCTTGCGAGGACCGTGTGCGTGATATATTTTTTCCCAACCTTTCACCTTCAGCCTGTGTATGTCTTTTCCAGTCAAGTGAGTCTCCTGGAGGCAGCATATTGTTGGATTTGTTTTTTTGATCCATGTTACCAGCCTATGTCGCTTTATTGGAGTGTTTAAACCATTAATGTTTAGAGTTACTATTGATATATGGTTTGTACTTCCAGCCATGTTTGATTATTTATCTCGTTTTTTTTTTTTTTTTAATTGCGTTTGTTTCACCATGATTAGCTTTCCCCCTCCATCTGTCTTTACTGAGGTACTTCCCACTGTTGGCTTTGGTTATTGTTTTCCATTTCTTCCTCATGAAGTGTTTTGCTCAAGATGCTTTGCAACGCTGGTTTTCTGGCTGCAAATTCTTTTAGTTTTTGTTTATCGTGAAAGATTTTTATTTCGTTGTCGTATCTGAAGCTTAATTTTGCTGGGTACAGAATTCTTGGTTGGCATCCATTGTCTTTCAGTGTTTGAAATACGTTGTTCCAGGATCTTCTCGCTTTCAGCGTCTGAGTTGAAAAGTCCGTTGTTAACCTTATTGGTTTACCCCTGAATGTAATTTTTCTCTTTTCTCTTGTAGCTTTTAATATTTTCTCTTTGTTCTGTATATTGGATATCTTCATAACAATGTGTCTTGGCGTTGGTCTACTGTGATTTTGTGTGCTCGGTGTCCTGTATGCATCTACAATTTGTATATCTGTTTCCTTTTTTATTTCTGGAAAGTTTTCTGTAATTATTTCATCTAGTAGATTACTCATTCCCCTTGTTTGAATCTCTATCCCTTCCTCTATCCCAATGATCTTAAATTTGGTTTTTTTATATTATCACATATCTCTTGTATGTTTCTCTCCTGATTTTTAACCAGCCTATCTGAGTTGGCTAGACTCTTTTCCAGATGATATATTTTGTCTTCATCTGACGTTCTGGCTTCTACTTGCTACACTCTATTAATAATACTCTCATTTGAGTTTTTAATTTGGTTTATAATTTCCTTCATTTCTAAGATTATGGTTTGATTCTTTTTTATAATCTCTATCTCCTGATAAAGGTGCTTAACTTCTTCTTTTATCTGTTTATGTAATTCATTCTCAATGTGTTCTTTTGCTGCTTGAATTTGCTGTCTTGTATCCTCCTTAAGGTTCCGTTCCATCTGTCTCAGGTGTTCCATGAGTTCTTTATATGACCATTTTTCTGGTGACTCTATATCCTCCTGAATATTTGGGCTGCCCTGCATTGTTTGCACTCCTTTTCTTCCTTGCTTTTTCATGCTGTTCATATTGTTTCTTGTTCTGTTTGACTGCTGAGTTACTGTTTACTCCTATAAATATATTTGATGCTTGGGAGGAAAGGTATTAGAAGGGATGGGAAGAAGTCACTAAAGAGAATGAGAGTAAGCAGGTAGAATTCAAGGAAGGGGGAATAAGAAAATTGAAAAGAAATGTAAAGACAGGAGAAAAGAAGGATAGAAAAAAATAGAAGATTAAAAGGAATTTAAAGAAAAATAATAATAGTAGAAATGGAAAATGAAATTAAAAATTAGAATAAAATAAAATAAGATGGATTAAAAAGACATTTAAAAACACAGCAAAAAAAAAAATTTATAAATGCAGTCCTAGAGTTCTATTAACTGCTCTTTCAGTAGATGGAGCTATGCCTACCGGGCCAAGTTTCTCCTCTCAGTAGACGGGAGTCAATCACTGTGCAGCAGTTCTTCCTCCCGGATTGGGCGGGTCTCCACTCCTGCTGTTCGGCGTGTGGGCGGGGCCTTTTGCAGAGCTGGTCAAGGGTCGTTTGCAGCACCCGGCTGGCAGGTGGAGGGTGGTCGTCTGCAGCTCCAAACCGCCAGAGGAGGTTCACAGAGTCGGGCCGGTGGGGGCCGGGCAGGCAGCGCCTGCTCCCCCACTCACTGCAAGGGTGTAGGCAGCGGCCGCTTGGCGGCGGCCAGTGGCGGTTCACAGAGGGGGGGGGGGGCCCAGGCAGGCAGCGCCGGCTCCTTAGCTTGCTGCAAAGTGTGGGCAGTGGCCGGTGGCGGATCACGGAGCCGGGCGGTGTGGGCCCAGGCAGGCAGCGCCCGCTCCTAAACTCGCTGCAACGAGTGGGCGGTAGCCAGCGGAGGTTCACAGAGCCGGGCTGCGGGGGCCCAGGCAGGCAGCAACCGCTCCCAAGTTCGCTGCACCGTATGAGCGGAGGCCGGCTGCGGTTCACAGAGCCAGCCCGGGGGTGCCCAGTCAGGCAGCAACCCCTCCCAAGTTCGCTGCAATGTGTGTGCAGTAGCCAGCGGAGGTTCACAGAACCGGGATGCGGGGCCCAGGCAGGCAACGCCCGCTCCTAAACTCGCTGCAAAGTGTGAGCGGCAACTGGCTGTGGTTCACAGAACCAGCTAGCGGGGGCCCAGTCAGGCAGCAACCGCTCCCAGGTTCGCTGCAGCGTGTGGCCTGCGGCCGGCTGCGGTTCACAGAGCCAGCTTGCGGGGGCCCAGTCAGGCAGCAACTGCTCCCAAGTTCGCTGCAATGTGTGGGTGGTAGCCAGCGGAGGTTCACAGAACCAGCTCTCGGGGGCCCAGACAGGCAGCGCCCGCTCCTAAACTCGCTGCAGCGTGTGGCCTGCGGCCGGCTGCGGTTCACAGAGCCAGCTCGCGGGGGTCCAGGCGGTCAGTGTCCGCTCCTATATTCACTGCAACGTGTAGGAAGCCGCCATTTGGCGGCCCCGGCGGGACTGTGCCCCTGCTCTGGGTTGCCGAGATTCAGTATTCTGTGACAAGCTGACACCTCCAATTAAACTTACTAGTTCCCGGAAGGTCTCCTTTCAGTGGAATTTTGCTTGAAGTCTCTCAGCAGGATGCATGTGGGTGTATTAATGAGTCTCTCTGATCCCCTTACCACGGAGGCATTGTATGTGCTGCCTCTTCGCTGGCAGCCATGTTGGTCGGCGGCCTTCATACATTTTTAAAAATAGAACAAAAGTGTTTTATTTATGGCTGCATTCTAGAGAGTGTTTAGAAACAGTTCTATAAGCTAAAACGTAAGAATAATCTAACTGTAGGGATTTCTTTTCCACATTTGAAAGGTTATGAAATCTAGTCGTATTTGAAGAACTTCTTTTTAAGGTTGTGAAATCTAGTCATAGTCAACATTTTCATAAAATAAATCCTATTCTGCTTTGTGCAGTGTATGTGCGTTAATGAACACATCAACCCTGTGTGATATGTTTTATTATTATCTGCACTTTATAAGTGAGGAATCTGAAGAGCAGAGTGGTTTTACCCAGGGAGGGACTTCACAAATAGGAAGTAGCAGAGCCGAAACTTGAACCCAGGTATCTTAACTCACATGCTAGTTTTGCACTTAGAATAGCTTGAATGAGAAAATACAGGTGTATAAACAGAGCCTTTGAAGTAATCATCAAAGTCTGGCACCTGTAATTTGGGTACTGTTTTTACCTTGCTTTTCTTCTATTCTGCATGTCTCAGGAATAAGTTGTTTTCTGTAGAGAAACTCTAGTTTGTCAGGTTTGTAACTTTCAATAAGGTCATAATAATCTGTAGAAAAGTAACTTATTTTTCTTATCACAAAACCAATATGCATTTTTAAATTAGAAAATATAGTCAAACTAAAAGCAGAAAATAGAGGCACCTGTCATCTTTGTGCTTTTAGTACCTGACCAATATCTTTGTAGTACTTTGTGCATTATTTGTTTTTCACATACTCATCTAACAGCTTGAGTCATATTGTACATTCCATTTTGTAACCCTTCTTTCAATATAATGGGGCTAGTTTCCTTAGTTGTTACATATTAATTTTGACTAATTTTCATGCTAGGAATGATTTTTTTTACTTTCAAGAAGAAAATTACAGGACCTATTTATATGTGACCCAGTATTTATGAAAGCAGCCATTAAAATCTAAGAATAAAATAAATAAAATAAAAACTTTCAATAAAATCAGGCTTTCATGTTCATGATTTTTGCATCCATGGATTAAATAAACTGCAGATTGAAAATATTTTTAAAATTGCATCTTTACTGAACACATACTATTTTCTTGTTAATATTCCTAAATAACAACTATTTCCATAGCATTTTTCTTGTGTTAAGTATTGTAAGTAATATAGAGATGATTTAAATTATATGGAAGATATGGATAGAAGTCAAATGCACATACTGTACCATTTTCTATAAGAGACTTGAGCATCTATAGATTTTGGCATCTGTGGGGTCCTGGAACCAATCCTCATGGACATCAAGGAACAACTTAAATATCCATTACTGTATCATCTCACATGTTTAAAAACTTCTTAAACTGCCAATAGCATTACTGTGAGTTATGTGTAATACTTAATATGAAGGTATTTCCCTTACATTTATAGAAAAAATACATGGAAATATGAATATTTTAGAATAAGTATAATTTTATAATCCATGCATTTGTTTTCATTTGAGAAATAAAGATAACAAAACCAAATTAAGGTTTTTTTTAACTCCTTGTGTGCATAACCTCGATCCCTTACATCCACATACAAGCCTATTTAGGTTTTTACAAACTCTGATATTAAATATTGCATGGAATGAAGAACTTAAGTAAGTTTAGAGATATTTTTCACACATTTAGAGCATTAAGGTTTAATGGAGGTGGCATTAATTTAGCTATGAAACTCTAGACTTTTTATCATAGTATCTTAATGTAAGAGTTTGATGTGTAGCTTTTGCTACTAATACTCCCAGAACTTCATCTGCATACACTTATTCTTGAAGTGTGATACTTTAGTTTATATATTAGATTCTTTGTATTTTCCTTACTCAGGAAAAGGAGCAAACCAAGGGTATTTTAATTCAAAGTATCTGAAGTGTTTATTGTGTTCCTTTTCCTAACTGATACATTAACAGGTTTATTACTACCTTTGTGTGTAGGTCTTTGCCACAGTTTCATTTCCTGCTCTCTGTCTCCTTTTGCTTTCAAAAGTAATCAATATTCTATAAATTCCAAAGGAAGGGATTACACTAATATTTCATAGTCACTGAGGTAGGGTTTCTGCTCCCAACAGTGGTAAAGTAAAATGAGTCCTGGATGCAAACGGGATACTTCTTTCCTTTTGAGATAAAGCAGGGGCAAACACTAGATATTGAAAGTTGTTTCAGTTTGTTTGGGGCTCACTTTTTTTTTTCTATAGAGCAATAAAGTTTTTCCTTGAAACACTCAGCTGCTTTTAAATGCTTAGTGAGGTTGTTTATTCCCAGCTGATCTGTCTAATTGTTGTTAGTGCTGTGTCTTTTTGTGGGATCAAATAGAATAATACTCAGGAGAAAAAAGGAATGTAAAAAATGTGGTTTTAATGACTGGATCATTTAGAGCTAAACTAGAACTTTCAAGAAAATGAAGCAGCATTCACACAAGTGTTTTAATTTATGCTTCTGATTTCAGAGTGATCATTTAGGATCAGGAAGTCATTTCAGTAACCGTGAGTATAAAAATATTGGCTTTGTTATTATGGTTCTCCCAGTTCAAGCGAAAAAGAATATTTATACCTATTTATTTGTCTGATTGTACATAATACTCCTGCTGTTAAATTTTTTACACCCACCTGTGTATTACACTTCAGTAAGTAGAATAGGAAGAGGTTCAGATGAATGCCATGACCTCTACCATAAACTCTGAGAGTCACTGAGGCCCTGTTTTCCTTTGCCACCTGTAGTTTTAAATTGTACATTATATGAATTACCACATTTGCCTTTTTGATTAGTAGACATTTTTCTTGTGATAGTTGGCTTTTTCATGGAAATAAAAACAAACACAGTTTTTTGATTTGGAGAAATCAATCTCAATTCAGATAAGCATTTTGTAATTACAAGTTTCATAAATAATTACTTATTTATTAATTATTTTAGGACTGTACACAGTCTTCACTTCATTTACTCTTCAGTTTTACACTTTCTCTAGAAAATCTATTTTTACTTCCTAGTGAGTATTAAACTCTTCACTCAGTATAATACATATCCTATGAATCTCAGAGAACATATTTTTATTTTGACTGTATATTTTATACTAATTATGTAGCCTATTTAACCATCTTTCATATTTCTAAAAAACAGCTTACTATAGACCTTACATAATTCCTTTATTTTTAGTAGAAATAATAAGAAAAATAGATATTTTAGAACAAAAATAATTTTGTTGTACTTCCTGCTTCTTTTGATGGGATAATAAGTGAGGGAGTGATACTAAATGAATATTTAGCCTACTTTGGTGTAGATATTTAAGGTGCCATTTATTTGGATTTATTTAGGAAAAGAAGATGTGCTTCTTAAACAAGGTCAAATGTATATGACAGATTCACAGGTAATATTGTTTCTTTTATTTAAAAAAAGTTTTAAGAAAATATTTCTATCTTTAAAAAAAGAGAAAACAGTCCTATGTATATATTTATTAAATCTGCATGCATTAAGTAAAGATTTCATTATCAAAGTTGATCTTGCTTTCTTGAGTTTAATCAAAGCAGAGATTGCTGTTTGTAGTGCCCTCTAGAGTGTTTGTGGTAGTATTGGCTTAAACAAGATTTGAATTACAGTTTCATTGTCTTTGTTAATGAGCCTCTGTTATTATAGCAGTTAACGCTTCACATTTTCCCATGGAAGGGGGAAAACAGATATGAGTAATTTTGAAATAAATTGTTTTGGCTTTGAAATGTATCCTTTCAATTAAATATACAGTCTATGTTTTGGAAATTCACCTCTAAGTAAAGCAAGCTTCCAAGACTTAGAGTATTGGCTTTTTTTCTTACTACTTATTTATCTATCTGCTTCAGGTCCTTATTTTTCAGTACGTTTAAGGTTTGTATTTCTACCACCTTCTATAGCCTGTAGAACTGATGTATATTTGGGCTATAAAGGCTTTTATATACCTTCTTTTGTGCAGTCAGAGTGAGTAGACCTAGGTAAAGTATAAGGCCTCTTTAAGGTGGAAAATTCTAAGCGTCTAAGTGGAAGGAATGGTTATCAACTTACCAGTATTTAAGATTAGGTAAGTATGTGATTTTAATAAAATAGGCATATAAGTTGTGAAGCTGTGTGTGTAATTTGGGGGGCAATTAAAATAGCTATAAGTCTAAAGATAATTGATAAATTAAAGGATAATTTGGCAGCAGATCCAGGCTAGGAAATTATTCCATGTTGTCAATTTTCTTTCTCTTGTTTCAGAAGAAGACAGTTTTCATTTAACTGCCCATTAAAATAATAGGATGTGCTCATGACACATGGCTTTTATCAATGAATTAGTACTTGTAAAGAGCCTTTATTGTAATAGGCTATATTGAGAAAATAAAAATAGCTAAATTTAGTCCTTCATGATTGCGTGTTCTGGTATTTGAACTATTTCACTCAGAAGTTTAATTATACTTCCTCTTTTTGTCAGCACTTAAGAGAGGGAACAAGGTACCCTTTAAATTTTATATGACTATTATGTGCTATATTCTAATTTATTTTCCTAAGAAAACTTGATTCCTTTTTGTGAGTTGACATTCTTTTGACAGCTCTTATACTAGCTGGGTTTATTTTGGTGGTATTTTTAAAAATTAAAGAACATTATTTCAGAGTTAACAGTAAGGGTACTCAGAAGTCATATGTCTTATTAGAAGTTAAATAATATGTAAGCCAAGCACTGTGGCTTATACCTCTAATTCTATCAACTCAGAAAACTGAGATAGGAGGATGATGAGTTTAAGGCTATCCTTATCAACTTAATGAGGCCCTAAGCAACTTAACAAGACCATGTCTCAAAATAAAAAATAAATACATAAAAAGGGCTGGAGATGTTCAGTGGTTAAGTACCTCTGGGTTCAACCCTCAAGTACACCCCCCCCCGCCAAAAAAAAAAAAACCCAGCAGCTGCTAAATAATATGTAATTCTTAGTACATCATATATCATAAAACATAGAGGTAAATATTTTTTGATAAAATTGATATTTTTGTTTTATAGGTAGGAATTATGAATGGGGAAAGAAAGAGAAAATAGAGCCCAGAGACCACAGCTATTTTTCTTTCTTGTTCTGCCAGAAATAGATTCAAGCATACAGAACTCCCAAAATATTTTGAGTATGTTAAAAAAAAATCATATTCAAAACTGCTTTTCTTGCCGTATAAATCAGTGATGTGATTTTTTAGTCCTCAACATACCTACTTACTCTGAAAAACCCTTTGACTCCTGATGATGTGCAACCTTTTCTACAGTTTGGCAAATAAGAAGTCTTTGTCTTCTTTAGACTTTTGTGATTGATGCCTTGTTTTCCTTTTCAGTGTACTTCCCCAGGTATGCCAGCTCATATGCAAAGCAGATCTATGTTAAGACCACTGGAGCTATCTTTACCCAGTCAAACCTCATACTCTGAAAATGAAATTTTGAAGAAAGAGTTAGAAGCAATGCGAACCTTCTGTGATTCAGCAAAGCAAGATCGACTCAAGCTCCAAAATGAACTGGCTCACAAAGTGGCAGAGTGCAAAGCCTTAGCATTAGAATGTGAAAGGGTCAAGGAGGACTCAGATGAACAGATAAAGCAATTAGAAGATGCATTAAAAGATGTGCAGAAGAGAATGTACGAATCAGAAGGTAAAGTGAAACAAATGCAGACCCATTTTCTTGCCCTTAAAGAGCACCTAACCAGTGAAGCAGCCACAGGGAATCACAGAGTAATGGAAGAACTGAAGGATCAGCTGAAAGACATGAAAGCAAAATATGAAGGCGCATCTGCAGAAGTGGGAAAGTTAAGAAACCAAATCAAACAAAATGAGATGTTAGTAGAACAGTTTAAGAGGGATGAAGGTAGGTTGATAGAAGAAAATAAGCGATTGCAGAAGGAATTTAGTATGTGTGAAATGGAACGAGAGAAGAAAGGAAGAAAGGTCATGGAGATGGAATGCCAGTTAAAAGAATTGTTAGCAAAGGTAGCCCTTTCCATTCCAACAGAAAAATTTGAAAACATGAAGAGCTTATTATCAAATGAAGTGAGTGAGAAAGCAAAAAAACTGGCAGAGATGGAAAGAGAATATGAAAAATCACTTAGCGAAATTAGACAGCTGAAGAGAGAACTTGAGAACATTAGGGCCAAGTTCGCCCAACACGTGAGACCAGAGGAACATGAGCAGCTCAAGAGCAGGTTAGAACAAAAGTCAGAAGAGCTTGGAAAGAAGATCACTGAGCTAACACTGAAAAACCAGGCACTACAAAAGGAAGTTGAAAAAGTTTCTCTGGATAAGAAGCTCCTCAACCAGCAAGTACATAATCTAACAATTGAAATGAAAAATCATTATGTTCCTTTAAAGGTAAGTGAAGAAATGAAAAAGTCACATGATATAAATATTGATGATTTGAATAAAAAGCTTTCAGATGTAACACAAAAATATACAGAGAAGAAGTTGGAGACAGAGAAATTGCTGATGGAAAATGACAGATTAAGTAAGAATGTTAGCCACCTGGAAACTGTGTTTATAAGTCCTGAGAAACATGAAAAAGAGATAATGGCTCTGAAATCCAATATTGTTGAACTTAAAAAACAGCAATCTGAACTTAATAAAAAATGTGGTGAAGACCAAGAGAAAATTCATGCACTCATGTCTGAAAACACGAGTTTGAAAAAGACTCTGAGTAGCCAGTATGTACCAGCCAAAACCCACGAAGAGATTAAGACTGCCTTGAATAACTCTTTAGATAAAACTAACAGAGAATTATTTGATGTGAAGAAAAGCTTTGAAGGTATAAATCAAGAATTCATAAAAATAAAGGATGAGAATGAAATTTTAAAAAGAAACCTGGAAAACACTCAGAATCAAATAAAAGCTGAGTACATCAGCCTGGAAGAACATGAGGGAAAGATGCGTGTTATGAGCCAGAGCCTAAAGAAGGAGCAGGACGCTAATGCTGCGATCCTGACCAAGTACAACCAAGGCCAGGAAGAGATTGTTACACTGCATGCTGAAATTAAAGCCCAGAAGAAGGAACTTGATACAATACAAGAATGCATCAAGCTAAAATATGCCCCAATTATCAGCTTTGAAGAGTGTGAGCGAAAATTCAAAGTGACAGAGAAAGAACTAAAAGAACAGCTATTAGAGCAGACACAGAAGTGTACTGTCAGAGAAGAAGAGGCCAAGAAAAGCAAGCTAGAGAATGACAAATTAAAGAAGGAGATTTTCGCCCTTCAGAAAGAGTTAAAGGATAAGAGTGCTCTAATGGTGAATTCCCGTGAAACTGAAAGAGCATTAAGCAGAAAAACAGAAGAGCTAAACAAAGAATTAAAAGACCTGTCACAGAAATACACTGAAGTAAAGAAGGAGAAAGAGAAGCTCATGGAAGAAAATGCCAGACAAGGTTCGGAGATCCTTGCAGCACAAAATCTTTTGCAAAAACAGCATGTTCCATTGGAACAGGTTGAGGCTCTGAAAAAGTCTCTTAATGACACAATCGAGAATTTAAAGGAAGAACTGAAGAATAAGCAAAGGTGTTTTGAGAAAGAGCAACAGACGGTGACCAAACTGCATCAGCTGTTGGAGAATCAAAAGAACTCTTCAGTACCCCTGGTGGAGCATTTGCAGATTAAGGAAGCATTTGAGAAAGAGGTTGGAATCATGAAAATTAGCTTGAGAAAAAAGGAAGAAGAAAGCCAAAACAAAACTGAAGAAGTCTCTAAACTCCAGACCGAGGTTCAGAACACTAAACAAGCATTAAAGAAATTAGAGACGAGAGAGGTAGTTGATTTGTCTAAATATAAAGCAACAAAAAGTGATTTGGAGACTCAGATTTCCAATTTAAATGAAAAACTGGCCAATCTCAATAGAAAGTATGATGAAGTATGTGAAGAGGTTTTGCATGTCAAAAAGAAGAAAGATGAAAAGGATTTAGTACATTTCAGCATTGAGCAAGAAATCAAGGATCAGAAGGAACGATGTGATAAGTCCTTAACAACAATCACAGAGTTACAGAGAAGAATTCAAGAATCTGCTAAACAAATTGAAGCAAAAGATAATAAGGTAGGCACAGTATAGTCTGTGTGGCTATGCACTGAAAACCCCAGAGCAGGACGGCCAGAGTAGAATGGGATTTTTTACCATAGAATTCCACAGACAAGCTGACAAAGTTATTAAATAAGTGCCCCCTTTTTGTTATGACTATTGATGTGCAGAAGATCCTGAATTGAAAAAAAAATCAAAAGCATTTTTCCTAATGTTCCTTGGATAGTACATCCAAGAGTTGAAAAAATACTGTGATTCACTGGCTTCCTAGAGGAATAGTCAGAATTCAGTGGGGCCAGTATGTAGTGCCCTTCCTTTCCTATTGAGTTGAATACTGTACATTCTTTAGCCCCTTATTCTCCTTCCTAAAGCCTATCCTGTCCACTCTAGGCTTCAGTAAAGGGTTCATCTTCTAGAACTCATATTTTGTTTTGGCTTTTCCATGCATTTAAAACATTTGTATTACTGCATTAGAATTGTGTGACTGATCTTTTCAACCAGCTTTGAAGAGCAGGGTTTATAACTTAATTTTCTTTCTCTTTCAATCTCATGGTACAATTTACAGAATAGGTATTCAACAATATTTTGAAACTGGTAGTCACATAATTTCTGCTGTGGACATGAGATGAAGATTGACTACAGTTTTATCTAATCAACAAGTCATTATTAAGTGCCTTCTATATGGCAGCTGCTAGGAACTAGCAATGAGTAAAAGCAGATTCAGACCCAGCACTCCTCACTAGAGAGGTATAAGTACAAATTCTGGCACATCTTTCCATATAATTCAGAATGTAAATTCTCTAACTTTGTTTGGAAGGTGGTTATGAATGTGATAGCATATAGTTTAATAGTACATATTGTCATTTATTGAGCATATACTAGGTATATATTTATGACCTCATTGATTTTCTTGACTATGAAAGATTTTTCACCTTTCAAGGCTCAGAAAAATAAAGGAAATTAGCTAAACTTTCCACATCGAGTCTGACTTCAAAGTCTGTGCTCTTTCCACTTCTCTAAAGAGCCTCCCTATTTTTTCTTTCTTTCTTTACACAAAGTAGTCTTACTGATACAACTTCCGTAAAGAGCAGGGTACACAAGTTAATTTTAGAAATACATAGGCTGCGTTCTTTTACTTTTTACACTTTGTCAGATGGAGATGCCTCTCTTTCTGTTTCAAACATTGCCTGGAAGATAGTTTCTGTACCTTCATAGATCCTTTTTTATTATTTGAAATCAAGACTAAGTTCATTCTTAATCTTAGGATGTGTTATATTCTTTAATTTGATACTTTTCTAAGAAATTTACTGAGAGGAATTAAATCAAAGAAATGCAAATAATATGTTGTATATATTGTTGATAATGATCTTTGCAATATTTCTACCTCATTTTTCTGGCAAAAAAAAGAATAAATGTCTCAAGTAAGGATTGATTTCTGTACAAAGATGTTTGTTATAAAAAATAAGTAAATGATATGCGTTTCTACCATGATTTTTTTCTCTTTTTCAAAAGATAACTGAATTGCTTAATGATGTAGAAAGACTAAAACAGGCGCTCAATGGCCTTTCCCAACTCACATACACAAGTGGCAGCCCCACCAAGAGGCAGAGCCAGCTGATTGACACTCTTCAGCACCAAGTGAAGGCCCTGCAGCAGCAGCTGGCTGTGAGTACCAGACATACAGGCCTTGGCTGGCAGCTGTCTGTCTTAGTTTGTGTGTAAGGCTTTTCTGGAGAGCAAATGGATTTGTAGTTGTGTTCACATTTAAGAATGTAATCATTTTTGCCCCAAATTACCTCTGTTGGGGGCATAATAATATCATTTATTTAGTGCCTAATATATGCCAGGTACTACCTTAAATACTTTACTTATTTTAAATATAAAGTTTGTCTTTATCAGTATTCTTCAAACAGATTTTATTCCCACTGTTTGATTCTTAAGAAAACAAAGATTAAAATACTTCATGTTTGGGATCATAGAGCTGGAATTTAAACTTGGGATGACCAGTTTCCAATCTAGCATCTTTCTCATGCAGTGTGTGCTCTAAAATATTGGTCTACTAACCAAAGGGAGATTTTCATTATCTTCTATCCTTCCAAACAAAAATAGGAATTCCTATGCTTTTATGCTTTATAACTTTAAAGAAGGTATCTGGATTTAGAAGTCCTTAAAGATGGGAGCTCTGGTGTTAGTCCTGCAACTCAAAAGTGAGTGGCATGGAACATTCCCTTTAATCTTTGGCTTCCACATCCATAAAATAGGATGAGAAGCCCCTTTTTAATTTTTTTTTTTTTTTTTTTTTGAGACAGGGTCTCACTAAGTTGTCTGGGGCTTTGCTCAGTTGCTGAGGCTGGCTTTGAACTTGTGATTCTCCTGCCTCATTGCATCCAGCTTGTTCACATTTTTAACTGAGCTAGTACACACTGAATGCAAAGTAAAGCATGACCTAGTCAAATGCAAATTGTTGCCAATGTTTTCCTATTCTGTAGGATTTGGTTATGAATTGGTTTTGAATAGAAAGAAGTTATTGCTCATAATTTAGATCTGAAATGTCCCCCAGAGGCGCATGTGTTAAAGACAGTCCCCAGCTCCATGCTTTTGGGAGATGGTGAAGACTTTAATAGGTGAGGCCTAGTGGGAGGTCTTCCAGTCATCAGGAGTGTGTCCTTGAAGGGAATACTGGGACCCCCACCCTGTCCCTTCCTCTCTGTCCTGCTATGAGGTAAAGAGTTTGTTCCCTCATGCATGTCCTACTATAATGTGTATGCCTCACAATAGGGCCTGAAGCAATGGGGTCTTCCAACCTCTAAATGAGAAATGTCAGATCCAGAATTAGGAATGTAATACCAGATTCTGAAGGACAGGGTTCTGTCTTCATCTATTTGTGTTGCTATAACTCTAAATAACAGACCGGATAATGTTTAATGAACAGTAATTTATATGGACTGTGGTTTTGGAAGTTGGGAAGTCCAAGGTCAAGCGGCTGCTGCAGATGAGGGCCTTCTTGTTGTGTAAAAGTGGGGCAGAAGGCATCATGTGTGAGTGAAACTCATTCTTCATCAGGACCCCACTCTAGTAATCCAACTCTGTGATAGTGACATTAGTCCATGAATGAGGGTAGAGTCCTCATGATCTAATCACCTCTGAGAATTCCCCACTCTTCACACTGTTGCATTAAGAATTAAGTTTCTAACACAGAAATTTTGGGGGACACATTCAAAGCATCCTTGTTTTCCAGGAAGGAATAATTACTGGTGGAGTGGGAACCTGTTTCAAGAAGAGAGTATTTGGCCTGAACTTAGAAAATAGATGGT
Organism: Urocitellus parryii; assembly: GCF_045843805.1. Classification (NCBI taxonomy): domain Eukaryota; kingdom Metazoa; phylum Chordata; class Mammalia; order Rodentia; family Sciuridae; genus Urocitellus; species Urocitellus parryii. The sequence goes on along the minus strand of NC_135536.1, from coordinate 114,352,116 downwards.
GTTTGGTAGGCATAAGGAAAATAGAGGGTCTTCTAGGAAGAGGAAATAGGGTGAAGAGCCATGAAGAAGGAGTGTAAGATGGCATGGCCCAGCGCAATTGAAAAAACAGACAAACAAAAAAATGCCTTGCCTGAATCTTGAGGCTAATATATGAAGCCAAATTGTGGAGGACTTTAAGAACCAAGCTGATGAGTCATTTTATACATAAAGAACTGCCACTCGGAGTGTTTGAACTAAAAGGAGGTGAGGTAAGAGCTACCTCAGTCTTGGAAGCATGGTAGGGAACCCAGGTTGGTGACAGGGAGATAAAATGAGAATTTTGCCAATAATCCAAAGCACAAGTTGATAAGTGTCTGGCAAGTTCATGTAGTATATGTAAACCAAGACAGTAAATTCATGTTACCTAGGATAAGTGGTATTGCTTTCATGATGAGTATTCTCGCACATTCATTAGAGAAGTTTATCTTCTTTCACGTTATGGAATTCAGTGTCTGGTAGGTCCCAGGTGGTTTGTTCTAGGAAGAGTAGCAGAAGTCCTTTGATAGGTTGCTATTTTGTAGCATCAGGCCCAGGCCCGAGGAGAGCATTGTCACAAGCCTCCACATGTTTGGAAATGTAAATGCTGATATTCTGATATGTCCCATCTTTCCATATTTCTAGGATGCCGACAGACAGCACCAAGAAGTAATCGCAATTTATCGGACACACCTCCTTAGTGCTGCACAGGTGAAGAACTATTGCTCTGTTAGAAAGGGTATTGTTTGAGAGAAAATTAGCTTTTATTTTCAAGTAAATTCATGTAAAAGTAATTGATGTTTAAAGTAGCTGTGTCCCATATGCTTATTTAAAAATAATTGTGTTTCTTTTAATCATGGCTTGCATATCTCCCAGAAAAATTTACAAAGCTATATGGCAACACAACAACTTAAATTTAGTGTTGTCTCCATCTGCTTGTCACTCATTTTTTAGACAGTTTGGCAACATATGATGGCAGAGCACATTAATAGTGTTGCTAGCTGGAGATAAAGCCTTGACATCCACACGTGGCTGTCAGCTGAAAGAGGAGAGTGGAAAGGGCTTCATATGCTTCTTGGTAGCTTAGGAGTATTTCTTTGAAATGTAGAAAATACTAGAGAAGTATGAAGAGGACAAAGAGGGCATTTGTAGAATAATGATAAGTAAAGAAAACTTGGTCTATTAAGAGATTATCATATTTATTGAGCCTTAAATTTATTGAAGCATAAGCTTACAAATTTTCTTCTTTAGGGTTATATTGAGAACACTGTTTCTTTTTAGATCATATTAAGGAAATATTTAGCATATTAAAATATATTCTTAATGCTCTGTATGAGCAGCATCTCCAAAACTTCACGAGCAGCATCTCTAAAATTCTCAGAATAGATTTCTCAGGAAGATGTGTGTACTACAAGAGACAAATGTTAGAGTGACAAGTGAGATACTAGGAATTATTTGGATTTGAAGGGTGTTAGGGCACACTGTTAAAATTTTTAAAAAGGTGGGGGGAATGAGTGTTGAGAGGAAATTTCAAATGAAGACCACTTTTAAAAAGAGAACTAGATAAAATAATAAAAAGAGAAGTCCTTTATAATATCAAATTCCTAAAATCAAAAGTCCTACTGTTTCTGTAGGTGGAGGGGGAGCCGCTAAAAAAGAATGAACGGTCTAATAAAAAAAGGCATCCGTACTGCCATCTTTTGAGTAGATGGAGGATAACCTGAGATTTCAAAGTTTATTGTAGTTATTAGAAAAAAACTGTATGTGGACACCTGAATGGGAAGTTTAGAGGGGAATGGTAGAAGAGCATAGAAAATCTGTGTTAGTGAGGATGTGAAGCACACTGGTTTTGGCCAAAGGAGGAGGAGCTTGCTCTCACTGAAAAATACAACAAACTAACAAGCCTTTCCACTTAGTATAATCTACATTTCTGAAATTTGAGATTATTTTCTACTGAGTCCTAATGAAACATAACAAAAGCAATTGGCATTTGAAATAGTCTTGCCTTCTGGCATCATAAAGTTAACTAAGAATTCAGTTTAGTCAACTGTGGCTAATGTTTTAAATTTAAGCATCCTGCTGTTATAAAAACAGATTTCAGAAGCAAAACTTTATATTAATAGAAGTGTTGTGCTGAAACCTATTCAAGTATTTCAACAATGAAAAAAGAAAAAAAGAAGTAGAGGATTGTTGAAAGCCCACCATATTGACTCATTTAATGAAGTCTCTTTCTACTTTTTAAAATCTCTCCTCCCCTCCCTCCTTCTCTCCCTGATTCTTTCTCTTCCTTTTCTTTCTTTCTTCTTTCTCCTTTTCTTTTCTTTAGTACTGGGATTGAACCCCGGGTTCTCTATCACTTTGTTACAATCTCAGCTTTTTTTTCTCCCTCTTTATTTTATTTTTTGAGACAAAGTGTGTTATTTGATCCTTCTGCCTCAGCTTCTAATAGCTGCAATTACAGGCATGTACTAGCACACCTGGATAAAGTGTTTCTTTTAAAATACAAATCACATCAGGCATACACCTGTAATTCCAGCTACTTGGGAGGCTAAAGCAGGAGGATCTCAAGTTCTGGACCAGCTTCCAGAATAACCCAGAAAGACCCTGTCTCAAAAAGGATTGAGGATGTAGCTCAGTGGTATAGCACTCCTAGGTTCAATCCCCAGTACTTCCCACCTGCACTCTCCCCCTGACCCCCCAAAAAGGTCACTTTGCATGTACAGTGATGGTCAACCTACTCAGTAACAGGGGAGATACAAATAAACAAAGGGCATTGTTTTTTGTTTTTTGTTTTTTTTTATCTGTGGGATTGGTACATATTAAAAGATAACAACCCATAGTGTTGGCCATAGTGTGAGGGAAATAGGCATTTATATCCTGTATGGACGGAAGTATAAATTGTTATAATCTCCATAAGAGGGAACTTTTGTAGTACTTCACAAAATTAAAATATGAATCGGCTCTTCAACCCAGCAATTTCTTTCGATATTTGTCTGTAAAGGTTGGAAATACATTTAAAGTATTTTCATCTTTAGGGGAATAGGTAAAGAAATTTAATACAAAGAGAAATTATACAAATATTAACTAAGTAGCTCTAGTGAAAGATGTCTATGACACTAAGCAAAAAAGCAAGCTGTAAAGTGATATTTATTTTCTGATCACATTTCATATGAAAACTATAATGTGAGTATTATTTCCCCTCAATTATTTAGAAAATTTAAAAAGAAAAAAAATCCTCAGCAGTGGCAGCAGCAGCAACAACAACAACAACAATAACACAAATATGTAGTTGACTTTGTTCATTTGGACCTTAAGCTACCCAACCATTTAAAGTCATTATTAAAAAAGAGTGAGAAGCTTGTCCATTTGTTTTCTGTAATAGATGTTAAAATCAACTAGTGCATACTACTTATTGACTTTTTAAAAATTTTCACAATAGAGCTGTTCTTTCTTTTCCATTATTTCCTGTAGCCTATCACAGTGGTGAGGGTTAGCATGGTTTAGCATGGTGAGGTTTAGCATGTGGTCAGTCACAACCTCTTGGGCCCTGAGATAAAGGCTTTGACTTTCGATATCTATGTAAACAATGATGACATGAAACGTTTCTTTCTCTCAGGGTCACATGGATGAAGATGTTCAGGCGGCCTTACTACAGATCATTCAGATGCGCCAGGGGCTTGTGTGCTAGCATTAGCACTGAGCAGCCCCAGTCTGACTTCTCCTCCTGGTGCTGAGCATTCTGTGTGCAACTCTGACTCTTCTGGGCCTGACTCTGCTACTGGAATTAAAATAAAATATATTTTGTTCCGTTAATAGGGTTTTTTTTTTAATTAGATGAGTATGTTACTGAGTTTTTCAATATCAAGTTAAATCTTATATTCTATATATGTTTTTACAGTTTGCAAACCACATAACACTTTGCCTTGGACTAACTACGTACCTTTGAGCTACTTAAAATATGAGCCATCTGCGTGGTTCCATATGAAGAGGGGTTAGGCAGGTATATTTGTTTAAAGATTTATTTAAGAGAAATTAATTTGTTTGGTGACTACTTTTAAGTGTATCAAAAAGATCTTTTAGTTGATCCTGAGTCTCATGTAGTTTTAAGGCATGCATAGTAACTTGGCTGGCCAAGTTCTGTCTTTATTGAGATAACTTAATGAGAGACTAACTTCTTTTGGAGGTACAGTATTTTTCTTATGCTAATAATTTTTATGCCTTTTAAAGTAAATTTCTTTTCATAAATGTTTTGTAGTGCTAAGTTACATTTAGATTAAACACAGGGGTAAAATATTTCAGGAATTTATAATAAAGTTCCTACATAATCTTTACAATGATGTCTTAATTTTTTTTTTTTAACCTGTGGTGCCTTTTGTTACCACAGTATTTGGAGAAAAATGATATGCTAGATTTTAAAGTGTCAAAAAATTTATAGACATTTTTTGAGCAGTTACTTTGACATTTGCTGCTGTATTATATCAAGCACTCATTATACATGCATCCTCCAGGTGTTTCATACTTATAGGAAAATTATATTAATGACATTAATAATGTGAAATACAAAATTAGTATTAGAGAATTGATTTTCAAAGACATTTTAAGTTAGACAAAAGTGCAATAACACAGTAAACTTTATAGAGAGCAAGAAAATAATGAAATAGGACATGTTTATAGTAAATGATATAACCATTTTTATTGATTACATCTCATTAAGGAAAGTTTATATGTTATTTTTATTAATATTTTATTTATCATTCAGACCAAAAATTTAGCAAATAGCTCAACAAAGTGATCATTTTGGCTGACTTTTCTTTAATTGCAAAATGTGCCTTAGCAAAGTCTTTCACTATCCTGAACCAGACATGTTTATCCCATCTCTGCATAATGGGGAAAAAGGACCATCAGAATAGCTTCTCAAACCAAAGAATAAGCCACTGTATTTCTTCAGTATAGAAACAATGGTGAAAAATCAGAATTGGATTTATTTTTAATTCTCTAGGTAGACACATAGTTTACATAAGCAATATCTGATTTCTTTAATTATATACATTGTTGTCTTTTATCCTGAGTTCTGTTTAGTGACTTTTAGGTCACCATTGAAGCTCAACAGTGGAGCAAAGTTCTAGACTGAATACTTGAATTCAGTGTTGTATTTTTCTTAATAGGGCAGGAAGGGAACTTTATGTGTATTTTGCTTCAACCATCAATAAAATATTTTCTGTAGAGTATTGTTTTGAACCCACTCCTTATAAAAATTTGGAACTAATTCATTTCCAATCTTTGAATATTTGGAGTAGAAAATGAGGTCAAAATTCAGAATGGTAATCATTTTCAGTTAGCTGTCTAGAATCCTTTTAAGCTAATCCTGTTGTCTCACCTTTTGATATGAAAGGCAGAGATTGCATTTATAACACTGATAACTAAAGTCTTTTATTTAGTAAACAAGTAGGATATAGATAATGGATAGTGCTAATCTCTCTGCCATTCGGTGTTCAGAAAGACTGAGAACTGAATTTAGGGCCACATTCAGAGAATTATTGTCTACAATGTTGCACGTGCCCTCTGGGATAATGACTGAATTCCTGCTGCAGTGCAGTCTCTATCCTTTAATCCTTAGTTTCTCTTATCGCTCTTATCAGTCCTGCTTCATCAGAAAAGCTAATTCCCTTTGACTGAGGGTCAGTGTTATGATTAAAATCAAATATTCATGCAGTAAACACTTTAAATTATAGTGACTTAATCACTAGCTATACCTGCATTGTTCTAAAATTTAGCTTAGTCTGTTATGGTTTGAATCTTAAATGTTCCATAAAGGCCCATGTGCTAAAGGCTTGGCTACCAGCCTATGGTGCTATTGGGAAGTGATGGGACTCTTGGGGGAGGGGGTGGCTACTGGAAGGAAGTTAGATCACTGGGGCATGCCCTGGAAAGAGAGACTGGGATTCTGGTCTCTCTCCCTTTTCCCTCCTCCCTCCTGTATGCTTTCTGACTATCAGGTAAGCAGTTTCCTCTGCGGCCCTGCTTCTGCTATGGTATGCTACCTCACCACAGGCCGGAAAGCAACAGGACCAAGCAACCATAGACTGAAACTATGAGCCCAAATAAACATTTCCTATTTTTAAAGTTGGTTATGTCAGACATTTTCCCATAGCAACAAAAAGCTAACAGTCTTTCTTATGGCTTGCTTTTTATTTGAAACCTTTTCTCTTGACCCTAACCAAATTTTATACAGTTTATTTATTTTTGTTTTTCTAAATGCATTGGCTCGTTGCTGCTTTAAAAATCTTGTGGCTTTAGAACAAAAGCATTTTCCCCCAAGTGTTACCAGCTTTTCTCTAACAAGAACCTTACCTGCCTGAATGGCTCCTGTTCTTCAGCTTCCTTTTTTCAAAGTCGGAAAGGGAAGAGTTTCAAATTAACTTTTGGGGTTCATGATGCTGTATCAGTACCCACTTACATGTATGCCAAATTTGACTCAACAGTTGTGAGCTTCTCTTGACTTTTGCTTCACCTGGTGGAAAAAAAACCAAAAAAACAAAAAACTACTAATTACTTCCTTACTTTCCTCATCCAGAATTCTGCAACCTTGTGGTGATTTTTTTTCTTTATGTATGTTCACCAAAGTAATGGAATGGCAATACTCTTACTGCAAGATCTGGCTTGGAGAGGAATTGGCTGTGATGAACATGTAAAATACAGCAGCATATGGTTGGCAGAGAAGAAAAGAATCTAGATCTTACTTCAGCCCCCTAAATACCATAAGTTAATTTGGGGTGGGGGACAACAGATGAATAAGACAGAGTTTGCACCAAAAAATAGATTGTACACTAAATAGAAAATGGAATGTAGAATAGTCATTTCATCTCCCATTTCATTCAGTGATGTCCCCAGCTAAGCTGGATCTGATACTTCGTGTTTGGAAATTCAACTCTTTTTCATGTTTTGAGACAACCTTGCAGATCAGTGTCTCTAGCTACATATTAACCTGCTTTTTAGCATGGTTTCTGGTCTTACTACCTGTATTGACCTTTGGCTCAAGTGAGTCATGATTGTACAGATTTTTTTTTTTTTTTTAAATCAAGCTGCAGCAGAGATGACATTCCAACAAGACTCCCTGGGCAGTGGGAGTGCTGGTGTTTAGCATAATTGGGCATGTGGCATCACTGTTCTGTTAGAGGGCATTTTCATTATTTATGCCTGCATGAACAAACATTGGGAAGAATGAATTAAACCAAAAGGGGAAGGTAACAAAAATGTCATATGTAAATGAAAAAGAGCCAGGACTTGTGAGGTTTACTGTCACGTGTGTATGTATATATGTTTATATGTGTGTGTGTATGTTCTCAGTGAAATAATGGGAGACATCAATAAAAACAATGCCCCTTATAATTGTTATCTGCCATCAAATTGTTGTACTTAATAGGCCTGATTTTTATTTTATATTTTAAGCAGGTTTGCAATTTTTTTCCCCTTGATAGCAGTCCTGGGAATATTCTGAATTCTGTAAAGAGTTTAGAGAGGTTATTGCCTTCTTAATAATTTAGAGCTTCTATTGCTCTGCCAACTCAGAAGATTAACATTTAATAGAAAAAAATTATATATCTATAATTCAGTCACAGCTATTAGATCAGATGGATTTTACATTAAGTGAAAAAGATGTTGAGCATTTAAGGACCATTAAGCTACAGGACTCTTTTATTAGGTTTTAAGGCCTCTGAGCCAGGGTCCTGCTGCGAAGAGTATTTATTTTACATACACAGAACACATTAAGGATGGGAAAAGGCCACACATTTTAAAAGAAAATAGGCCATGAAAAAGTGTGATTTTCCACATTGTGAACAGCTACCATACAGATTCAGTCTTATTTTATAATAATTAGTTTTATGCATCATTAAGTAGCTTTCTTAGAGGCTTGGAGAATAGGATGAAGGCCACTTTAAAAAAGGAACCTGCAAAATATTGAAGTAGCTCTATCTCCTCTGTTGGTATTGCACTTTGAGAAACCAAATTTCAGGTTGTTTCCAGGATCCTCAAGGTTGCTATATATTGTCAAAAAAATCTAAGTGTGAGAGCATCTTCTCTGGAGAAATGCCTTCTTCTCTCCTACCCAGACAGGAGAAGCTGAGTTCACATTTTGTAGTGATGCCTCAGGGATCTGACCCTGAGAAGAACCCCTGGCCTATGGGGAGAATGTCCACTCCATCCTTTGATGGGCTTGAAATGCTTTGCATGTTGGAGCTACAACATGACTAGCAATATCTTAATATAAACTTTTTTTCACTACCTATACCATGTCCTGCCCCATTCCCACCCCCAAAACTAGGAAAAGTTTAATGTGAGAGAATAATGGCAAGTAGACTGAGTAGGGTGTGGGAATGGAGTTAGTGTAATTTGTAACTTTTCCCTACAATGTCCAAACAAATTTTGTGATTTTCTTTCTTGCTATTCTAGGCTTTTTTTAATTGCTTCTGACTGAAGTGGCACCTTATGGGCTGCTTAGAAATTTTCTTCAGGATTTAAAAATGAAGCCGATTCATATTCAGAGTCTTCTTGCTAAAAATCTGTTAAACCAAAATAAAAATGACTGCTACTTAAATTTTCCCCCTCTTTGTTGTTGCTACAAACATTGTCTCAATACAGTGAGTTGCAAGATCTTATTTATGCACAATTAAAAGTCATTCTTCTTTGGACAAATGGAGAGATGAACTATGTCAGGACTACCAGTACAAGACCTAATGATTAAAGTATATCTGCCACAATCAAATAAATTCAAGCCATTCTCTTAAGCTTGGAGGTTTTTTTTTTTTTTAAGTGAATTGTTCCAGTTGGCCTTAATCCCTAAGCAGTGTAGCTCCTTTAAAACTATCTTTATTCATTCACACCAATTGACACTTAAAAAAAAAATTCCCCCAGCTCCGTTCATGCAAGTCTAAATATATCTGTTAGAGTCAAATGTGTTTAAAGGATTTATAATCTGATTATCCAAAATACTATTTATTGTCAATATTTGTGGTGTACCATAGCCAATCTTGTTATTATAATGTACGTAGCCATTTAACCGCAGCAGGGCCCCAAGTATATCACAGCAATTGGGATAACCTGAAGGAGGGCTTTTCTCCAACTCCATGCTGCCACTCTGGCAGGGCTTGTGTGGTTATGAGCATCAGAAAGAATTCCTTAATAAGCTCTTGCTCTCCTTCCAGGCCCTTTTGGGCAATCTCACCCTTCTAAGTAGAGAGCAGTTACCAGGACAACAGAGAATTTGAGGAAGATTTAATTGTGATTTGATGTCTAACCAGAGTAAAGAGCTAGTGCCTTTAATTTATATTCTAGTTTCCCAAGGAAATGTCAATGTGCATATTTATGATTTTTGCTCTACCTCATCACAAAAAGGAGTTTATGGTGGCTCATTTACTTTTCATAATATGAAGGGGAAAAGGGGATTGTAAATACTAAAAGGGTAGGAAAAGCAAGCTGCAACTTTGGATCCCAGACAACAGGTTCTTAAACATGTTTCCTTTTCTGGAGCTGACCTTAGTTTGACTCTGAACTGGCTGGTAATAATGATCACACATGCCTGAGGCAACAGCGTCCCTTTGGAAGAGCACAGTGGTTCCTGCTTTCTGAAACTGGCAAGTGGTTCCCCTGTGGGTCCAGCCCATCACTTGGGATGCTTCTCAAACTGAAGAGTGCCCTCCCTTGGCACATCTGCTGGGCACATCCCACCTGGCACATCTTCTAAAGTATTTCCATTGGACTTGATAGTCAGAATGCTGTTTTTAAATTTGGAGTAATTTATATCCTATGAGATAATTGAACCAGAGGAGGAGGAGTCTATATTTTGTATCCTTTTAGGTCCATGAGGAAAAACACATTTTTTTCTTGCATTATTATTATTATTATTATATACCGGGGATTTAATTTAGGGGCACTCAACCTCTGAGCCACACCTTCAGCCCTTTTTAATATTTTATCTATAGACAGAGTCTCACTGAGTTGGTTAGCATCTTGCTTTTGCTGAGAGGCTGGCTTTGAACATGCCATCTTCCTGCCTCAGCCTCCCGAACTGCAGGGATTACAAGTCTTGGCTTATTCTTGGTCCACAAATGTTTCAAATAAATTTCTAAAGTAGACATCTTACCCTGATATCTTCCTTCCTGCTCTTTTTCCTCTACCTGTGTCCCACCCTTTTAGGTTTCCTATGTGCTTACCCATTCTTCAGTTGGCCAAACTTGGCTTGACTGGCTAAGGAAATCTTCTAGGCCCATCTGTGTACTTTTTTGTAACATCCAATTTTAGCAAAGTACCCTGTCAAGTCGGTTTGGCAATCACCTTTGAAGCCAGGTTTAAGGATAGGTAGGTAGTGTAGTTAGGTAAATCAGGCCTAATATCGAGTCTAATAAAGAAAACAGAGTTGATCTGAGCCCAGGAAACCAGAACAGCACCTGGGAGACTGAAAAGTTATGTTTCCAAGGCCAGGCTGTCCCAAAGAACTGTTGATGAAACAGCTCCCAGCAAGACAGGGAAATGCTAATCAAATCACCCTAGGCCCTCCCTGCCCCATCAGCCCACCTGTCTTCCACATTTGGCCTTCCCACCTGCATCCCCCACCACATGCAGGGTAGAGGGAGATGAGCAAAATAAAGGACAAAAATGTAGAAGAACAAAAGAAGACCTTAGATATAAAAGGGAGAAGAACTCCCCTTCCCAGGGACTGCCTTTCGGGTGCCCTTCTTCCTGCGGGGGTGGGGGTGGGGGTCTTTTCTGCTATCCTTTAATACAGCCTTTCAATTTCTACTCCACACTTGTCTCGGCCTGCTTCTTTGGTGTTATACTTCAGCATTCAGGGAAGCAAGGGCTCATCATGGTAATCGGTGGTATCACCCTCATCCCTCACCTTGCCATGATATCTGATCAGGATCTTTATCAGACCTCTTAGATGAGGTCTGAGCACCTGATGACCCTGATTTGTCTTTAACAAGAATCCTCCTCACTCCTGATGCTTCCTCTTAGTAATTTTCCATCCACTGACCTCTATCTGCTCCTTGGCTATAAATTGCTACTTGCCCATGCTCTGTTAAGAGAGAAACCTTGTATCTCTTTCCTACTGTGAGACCCCAATTCAGTGGTCCTCATACCTGTCATCCCAAATACATTATCACCTACCTGCTTAGAACAGCCAGAATCAGTTTCTGTTGCTTAGAATTAATTAAGCATCTTCAATTTAGAAAGTTTTAGAAATACAGATAGGACAAAGAAAAAATAATTTACCCTAAACCTGTAGATAACCACTGTTAATGCTTTGGTGTTATCTTTTCCAGTAAATTATATGCATCCATCAATTTCAAGGGAGCCCATCCTGTGGAAGAATAAAGGGCAGGAGCTTTAGGCCACTTCCTGCTTTGTTCAGGGAACCCAATAAATAGGGTTCCAATCTTTCTTTTAAAAGCCTGGGGCTAAGAGTACTTAGTTGAATTTGACAACATAGACAAAAAAGAAGGATGAAAAAGTTGAATTTTACCTCTGAAGCTAATTTAAGAACCACTTACAAAAGGGTGCTCTTTGTCACAGAGGTTGAACACTCCCCCATCACCACACCAATTTTGCTATTTGTCCTTTAACTTTGATTCTTCTCTCATTCAGAAGTTTAAAATGTGTGCATAATTAACAGTTGTCAGTTTTGTATGGTTTCCGCATCTGTGTCAGAACTTTAACATTTTATCTAGTACTTGTACTATTGGTAATATTTAAACAAATAATCCATTTGGAATTTGCTTTATGATATGATGTGATATATAGATTTAGTTCATTTATTATCCAAATTGCTATTTGGGTTTTCTGGTTAACTAGACAATTTTTGATTTTCAATTAAATAATCTATGCACTGATTTGTAATGCCACCTTGAGCATAGAGTTCCTATAAATATTTGGGGTTATTTTTCATGCTTTCTTATTTTCCAGTGGTCTGTCTTTTCTTTCTACTTCAAAACCTATCATCTTTCCTCAAGTTTCAAATATATCTGAAATTGCTTTTTTTTAAAAATAAAAGGCAATCTTGATAAATAAGGGGGGATTGGGGAATCGTGTCCATTGGGGATTGCCATATGGAAAACTATTTATTTTATGTGGGCAGGACTCTGGTATATAAGCAATGGTATTAAGGAAACTTACTTTGAGAATTCATAAGATCTTCTAGTATTTCGAGATCATCAGTAATATCACAAAACTGATGGTCATTATACTGCAGATGTGCCAATGTGCTCAGGCACGGAGCCTGAGCAGAATACCAGATAGTAAAATAGAGTTGACAGTATTTTCTTCCTGAATACTGGGAGAGAAATGAGTGCTAGAGCCCTTGGAGCCAGATGACAGGCCCATCCGTTTTCTAGGTGGGTCACCCCATCCACATTAAACTGATGAATGGACTTGGTGAGTTAGAACTATTATAGAAAAATACTTAAGACAATGATAAATAGTCAGTCAGTAATTCACAGAGCCATTTCCCAGAAGACCCAAACTATACTTTCTATCCTGCTAGGCTCCAAATAGCTTTCCGGCAGGAGAGTCAAGGGGATACACCAAGGTAGGATTTTTATAGCACACCAAAACTATGTCAGCTTATGCTCAGGTCTTAGAAGAATAATCTAAAAGTGTCCCACGTTGGCAAGATCAGTTGCATTTGGAGGAAATTCTGCCAGTGAAAGTCAGAGCATGGACCCATGCATGAGGGGACTAAGGTATTTGTACTGCAGTGCTTCTCCACTGTTCCCCAGTAAGTCACACTGGGCCAACATCCCAACATCATCATCCTAACTAACAGCCTTGAGATCTCCTGCCTCCTTGCTTGTCCATCTTATTCCCACCATTTGAAATGTTCTCTTGCTCCTTTTTTTCCTATTACAATTCACCTAATTTTTCAAATCCTACTCTCATGAACACTTCCAGGAATTCTCCTTTTGAAAGAATTTCCCTGGTAGTCCAGTGGTTAAAAAAAAGAAAGAAAGAAATGAAAAAGAAATTTTCCTTTTATTATGAACTTAAGTTGATAAAATATTTTTTAATTATTATTGGTACTTTATTATACATGATGGGATCCATTATAATGTATTTTTACATGCACAAACTAATTTGATCAATTTCATTGCCTAGTACCTTCCCTTTACCGCATCTCTTCCCCTCCTTTAATTATTTCCTTCCTTCTATTAGTTTTGGAATTAGTTTGTTCTTTTTTCCCTAGGACCTTAAGATGCATCATTAGACTATTTATATGGGATATTTCTGATATTTTTATGTAGGCACTCATATCTATGAACTTTCCTCTTAGCACTGCTTTCATAATATCTTAGAGATTTTGGCACGTTGTGTCTCTATTCTCATTTGATTTTAAGAATTTTACATGTCTCCTTTAATTTATTCTATGATCTTTTTTGTGGGGGGAGGGTTCAGGGGATTGAACTCAGAGGCACATGACAACTGAGCCATATCCCCAGCACTATTTTGTATTTTACTTAGAGATAGTGTCTCCCTGAGTTGCTTAGCCCCTTGTTTGTTGCTGAGTCTGGTTTTGAACTCACAATCCTCTTGCCTCAGTCTCCTAAGCCACTGGGATTACTGGCATGCGCCCCCTCACCTGATAATTTCTTCTGTGACTTCTATTCATAGTTCAAAAGTATGTTGTTCCATCTCCATGTATTTATATAGTTTCTTTTCTTTTTAATTAATTTCTTTAATTTATATATGACAATGGAAAAGAAACAATCTGTGAGGTGAATAGAGAGCCTATATCTTGGGAGCAAACCTTTACCCCTCACACATCAGATAGAGCCTAATCTCTAGGGTATATAAAGAACTCAAAAAGCTAAGCACCAAACACCACAAATAACCCAATCAATAAATGGGCCAAGGACCTGAACAGACACTTCTCAGAAGATGATATACAATCCATCAACAAATATATGAAAACATGTTCATCATCATCGTTAGCAATTAGAGAAATGCAAATAAAAACTACTCTAAGACACTATCTCACTCCAGTCAGAATGGCAGCTATTATGAACACAAACAACAATAAGTGTTGGTGAGGATGTGTTTATATAGTTTATATAGTTTTTCTTGTGGTTAATTTCTAATTTCATTCCATTATAATCTGATTAGATGCGAAGAATTATATACTTTGTGTGCATGTGGGCACATGTGGTATGTGTTTACTAAGACTTGCTTTGTGGCCCAAAATAGTGTCTATTTTGTAGAAAGTTCTATGGGCAGGTGAGAAGAAATTATACTCAGCTGTTGTTGGATGCAATATTCTGTAGATGTCAAGTCCACTTGATTTATAGTATGTTTTTTTAGTTCTGAAGTCTCATTTCAGATTTTATGTCCGGATTACCTAACAGTGAGAGAGGTTTGTTGAAATCACCCAGTATTATTGTATGGAACCTGTCTGTGCCTTTATGTCAAGTAGTTTGTTTTATGTAATTAGGTGCTTTGATGTTTGGGGCATAAATATTTATTATCATTATTTTTATTATTGGATGGCACCCTTTACCAGTATGAAGTGATGTTCTTTGTCTCTTATGATTGATTTTTCTTGAAATCTGCTTTGTCAGATATGAAGTAGGTATTCCTTCTTGCTTTTAGTCTCTTTTTGCATGGAATATTATTTTCCATCTTTTGACTTTAAGCCTGAGAATGTTTTTTGCCTAAGTGGTGTGTCTCTTGCAGAAAACATATAGTTGGGTCTTGTTTTATAATCCAATCTTCCAGTCTACTTTTTTTTTAATGGGAGAATTGAGACTACTTATATTTGGTGTGATTATAGAGAAATACTTATTATTTCCTGATATTTTGATTTATTTCTGTTGTTAATCATAATTCTCATTTGCTTAACTACACTTCTAATGATATTTACCCTTTCCAAAGCTCTGCTGTTTTTGTTTATAACTTCTTCTGTGCATAGGATTTCTTCAAGTATTTTATGCAATGCTGGCTTAATTGTCATGAAATCTTTTACTTTATGCTTGTCTTGGAAGATTTTTATTTCTCTTTCAATTTTGAAAGATAGTGAAGTGGCACCCCCTTTCTCCACAGAAAAGTCTTAACTGAGCTTTTCCAGAAATCTTCACGATGGCTGATTTTAGGACTGTCAGCAAAAGAGTTTCTGCAAAAGAGTTCAAAGTAGATAAACTTCCTATTTTCGTGTCGCCCTGTTTTACTTGGCCACTGGCTGGGAAGATACCAGCCCTCCAGGTATACCTAGTATACCAAGTATACCAAGAGCAGAACAAAAAACCCCCTTACTAGTTTTTCACAAACATATCCAGTTTAGTAGTTTGTAGAAATGTGTAAACAAGGCCTCTGGCCTTGAGCTGGGCTTCACAGAGATGTCTACATTTTTAAGATAAGTTACAACTGGGCTCCATGGTAACAGCTGGGGTGGGGGTGGAAGAAAGGGGAGAAGCTCTCCCCTTCTCAGGTGTTGTCCTTGAAGGGTTAACTTGCCCAGAACAGTAAAAGTAGAAGCTGCTTTCATGTGAACTTCTGCAGACTGTGAACTTCTGAGCCCCTCCCCTTACATCTGGGTATAAAACTCTGAAACTACCTGAACTCGGGATTCAGGGGATTAATTGATTACAGCAAAAGCTGTGCCTTCTGAACCTGGCTGCAGCTATCTTCGGTGCCTTACCTCGTCTGTCCCTACAACAATAGCTTTGCTAGATATAGCAATCTGAGTTGGTAGTTATTTTCTTTCAGGGCTTAAAATCCCTTTTGATTTTTAAGATTTTTGTTGAGAAATAAGATTTTTTTAAATCTCTAGTTCTGATCTGACATTTTGCTTTTGAGACTTTGTAGAATTACCCTTATTCTCTTTACTTGGCAGGTTAATTATATGATGTTGTGGATAGGTATTTTTTTTAATGTTGTCTATTTGGGGTTCTAAATACCTTCTGTATCTAAATGTCCGCCTCATTTACAAGGTTTGGAAAATTTCTGCTACTATTTCACTGAAAAGATATCAATGCCATTAACTTGTATTTCTGTTCCTTCCTTCCTTTTTTCGTTTCAAACACAGAATATAACTTTAATATTAATTTCATTGTAATTGAAGATATAGAGATAGGGTGAATGGACAAGCATTCTTAATTACACACAAATAACCAACTTACTGTCAGTTTATCAGACCTTTATAAATTAGAGAAAGTGCCAGAGGAAACATTAAAATGATGCTGTACAAATTGAATTGCAGAAGAATAAGCCAGAAATTTTATGATCAAAATATAATATTTACAAAGTAATATCAGTTGTTGTTTATATATAAACTTATGACAGCAAATGCTTTTTAAATTTTTAAAAATTTGTTCTAATTATTTATACATGACAGTAGAATGCATTTTGACACATCATACATAAATAGAATATAACTTCTTATTCTTCTGGGAGTCCATGATATAGAGTTTCACAGGTCACGTAATCATATATTTCTTGATGCCAGTGATTCTTAAGTTTGATCTCTTAATGTTGTCCCAGGATTACTATATATCCTGACCTGTTTTGTTTCTTTTCTTTTCTTTTTTTTTTAATTTTATATAACCCTATCTCAATTTTCAAGACTGTCCACCTTGTCTTCAAGCTCTGAGGTTCTGTCTTCTAGTTGTTATATCTATTATTAGTAGTACTTTCAATTAAATTTTTTATTTTCTTTATTGAGTATTTCATTTCCAAGATTTCTGTTTGGTTTATTTTGAAAATCTCTCTTTATTGACAGAATACATCCTGTATTTTCTCTCTTAGATTATTCCTTAGATATTTTTAAAATTTATTAATCATTTCAACAATCAACTTTTTGAAGTCTTTCTCTAGGATTTCATCCACTTCAGTATATGTTGATTTAGGTATGGGGAGTTATAAGCATTTGGAGGCATCTTGTTGGCTTGTTTTCCCATGTTTTCTGTGGTCCTATATTTACGCATTTATTGAGTTGGATTCCTCCTTCCTCTTTTATGTGAGGGTCCTTTAAGGAGGAGTTATCTCTGTATAATAAGCCCTGGACTGAGGGTATATTTTAGCTTCAACACATCCAAGTATAAACAAAGTGCTAAGTTCAAACAGCAGTACCACTTTAAGAAGAGAGAATAATCATTAGTAACTGGTAATTAAGGAGTTAAGTATATGTCAACATATGCTAAAAATGCCATCACTAATGATCTCTACAACTCTATTAGCCAAAGAGGAAAGTGTATGAGAAATAATATAAAACAGGCTCAAAAGGTTAAGCATTAATGATAGTATACTAAATTGAATTGGAAAATGGATAATAGAAAATAGACCAAATAAAAAAGAAAAAGAAAAAAAAAGTGGGGGAGGGAAGGAAAACAGAAGATAAAATGAGAAGAGACAGAAGGATGAAGGAGAAGGGAAGGGGGGAATAGAGATGAAAAAGAAGAGCTATTGAGAGAGGATCCAATTAATTGACAAAATACATAAAATCATAACTGAAAAAATACAAACTATGGGAAGACACTAGCAATCAGTTAACATGGAGTAGCTAACGCAATAAAGTCATAAAGAGTCAGTTTTCTTCTTGCTGGGCATGTTAAAATGGACACATTTCTTGCCTGGGTTTTGATTTTAGAATCTCACAGGTATTAGAAAGTTTGTATGACACAAATATCATCCTCTTGTCCTGGATTCTGTTCCAAACTGGGCAAACCTGTTAGGGCAGTCTATATGCTGAACCTTCTTCCTCCCTGCTTTGCCTGTAAGCACCTGTTGGCCTCATTGTCCCTTTCAGAGCAGACTTACCCTCAGAATTCCTTTATTATTGTGACTGGGCTTGGGAGAGTGGTCTGGTGGCGCTGCTGGCCAGCTCTATCATCTGTGCAGCTTGTGGGCTGATCAGGATTGTGTTGCACCTCTCACTATAAGAGGCTCAGTCCAGGGGCCAGTATGTGGGATGCACCTGCCTCCTCCAGACCCTTCTGGGCACTGGGACCTCAGCTCAGGGCCTGTGGTGGGATGCGGGATCAACCGTTTCCTGCCCAACCCTGCTCTGTACCAGTTCCACTCTTTCTTAGTCACGTTCCTTATCAGTGTTCAGAACGCCAGTTTCCAATGAAAGAGCCCTCTGCCTCTCTGCTCTGCATGATCAAAGATGGGCAGCAGTGGCTCCTGTCACTCTTCTCCCAAGTCAGTGTCACAGTTGCACTCTGTGCCTAGACAGACTCATGGCCTGGGCACCCATTAATCAAGGAAAAGTAAAGTCTAAGTATCTGTTGGTCTCGGATACTCAAATAGAAGTATTCCAAGAGCAGAACAAAAAAAACAAATTAAAAAAATGAAGTGAAAGATGAAAAATAAATGTAAACTATGGGGATTTTTAGGAAATCCAAAGTCTTTTTTACACAATCATAGCTTCTGCACCTCCACTGGCTCTACTGGAGAATGGTGGGACGCTCTCCTGTGCCAGGTCACCTCACTGTATCTGAGCATATTTTTTTGCTCAGACTGTGAATTTGCTGGAGAGTGGTGCCCATTTCTCTTAAACTTGGTGGGAGAATTTCTTTGAGTTCATTGAAGGAAATCTTCCTCCCTGCCAATCCCCTGAGCCACTATGCACCCAGTACTACCAGTCTATTCTTTTTATTCTAGAAACCAATATTTCTCGTTTTCTCCTGGTTGCTAGCTTTCTGAGTAGCTACTGGCATTTTCTCAGTCTTCTGCCTCAATATGCTGCTGAAGAATTATGGTTTGAATTCAACCTTGGGGAGTTGCTATGATATCATAGGTTCTTCTAGTCCATACAATGTTTCTTAAGTGCTTGCTATGTGTCAGAAAGTCACTGTCATAGTTGTTTGGGGAGTGTATTCGTGTCCTGTGGTCACTGCTAACAAAGTACCTTAAATTTAGTGATCTAAAACAATAGAAATTTATTCTCTCATACTTTTGTAGGCCAATAGTCAGAAATCGGTTTCCCTATCAAAATCAATGTGTTCACAGGATTGAATTCTCTCCAGTGAAGGCGGAGTTGTTCCTTGTCTTCTCCAGCTTCTGGAAGTTGCTGGCTTTCCTTGGCTGGTGGAAGCTTCATTTCAATCTCTGCTTCTATGGTTACATCATAACTAAATTTGGGCTACAAAATTGGCTCTGAACTTCCTAAAGTTCATGAAAATCATAAATCTGTTAAAGATTTTTATGTTTTCCCTTGGGCTACCTCTCTAATCCACAGGATGATCTTTAGAACTTGAGTGGAAAAAAAGAGAGTTTTGTCTTATTTCATATTAGAATGAAAATACTGAACACTGGCTCACGTTGGTCCCCTCTCTTCTATGTTTGGATCTGGGTGTATGCAGGATCTTGGTTTTCCTACTGTGCCTCAATTGTGAGGGCCTACAGGACTTAAAGCCAAAGTCCATTGTAGAATAACTAATACGGTTGAATTTCCAAGGCACAAAGCTTGCTGAGATCCTTCTAAAGTGGTTCTGGGTGGGAGAAGAGGTTGGTTGATAAGGGGAGAAACTAACTTTAAATCAAGTGAGACATGTTTTAGATATTAGTGATCTTAGCTGGAAGTTGGAATTTGCCTTTCTGTCGAAAGAATCTTCATCTTAAGGAATATTCAATGTGTGTGTGTGTGTGTGTGTGTGTGTGTGTGTGTGTGTACACATGAGATAATATCCATGGACCATCCCAAACATATTTAATGATTAGAATTTATAAAGTTTTGTGAAATGTACAAGTAAGATTTGGTTCTTGCTCCTAGGTAAACTCCTGATTTATTGATGTGATCTTGGATAACTATCTTAAGCCCAGAATCTGGACCTTCACAACAACAACAACAAGGCTTGGATTATTACAAAAGTACTTCCTAATATAACAGTTTTGAGGCTCTATTCTTGGCATGATTATTGGTTTTCCTTGGCTTTTGGACTAGTAAAGTTATTATTGTTTTCTCTGAATTATGAATTTCAGAGTTGCTTCTTTTGACACTATTTTGGTTGAGATAGTGATTGTAAGATGAGCCATATGAAAGGAAAAACTAAAGGCAGTTTTGTTTCAAATAGCTCACAAGGAAGTAGAAAATTGGTGTGAGAAGCAGATTCATTCAAAAAGGATTCCTTATTTCCTCCAAGGGCTCATCATTTCTCTTCAATCAATTGTGTGCCCAGCACCCTGTGAGTGGGTAGCCCTACTCCTTGTTTCACTAGTTCAAAGTTGGAATGAAACTCTGCTACGTCCCTCTAGAATCTATTTATATAGTAAGAACTATATAAATAGGTTTTAGTTACAAATATATTTGTCTGATTTAAGAAGAAAAAGTGGGGTTGGGTATGTGGCTCAAGCGGTAACGTGCTCGCCTGGCATGCGTGGGGCACTGGGTTCAATCCTCAGCACCACATAAAAATAAAAGATGTTGTGTTTATATTATTGAAAAATAATATAAAGTGGCTCATGGAATCACTGGAAAGATGGAAAGATTTTGAGGGCTGTGTAGCCAAACCATCAAGACTGGCTCAGTGGAGATGCCACAATTGTCACTGAATGCCAGGTCCAGGGCAGGTTTGCCAACCTGGCTGCTCCTGGGCTATGTTGTCCATACGCAAAGGAAGCTGGGGCAGGGACTATTCAGCCTCGTCAGCACAACCTCATACTAAAATCTAAAAGGTGGAAGCTCCCCAGTTATAAAAATTGACTCAAGTGCTGAGAAGCTGAAATTAAGTAAACAAGACACAAATATCCGTGGGTCTTTCTTTTGGTGTCCAGTATCATAAACCCCTGCTGTAATGTCATAAGTAAGCATACACACACATTTACACACACACACACACACACACACACACACACACACACATCAATCAAAGCTTGTAAAATGTGAGGTTGTATTACTGAGAAATAAACTCATTAACTGGGCGAGACCGCATAGCTAATTAGAAGGAAGTTCTCAAAGTCCCACTGCAGGATTCTCTTGTGTTCAGATCCTGGTTGCCACGTGGTGACAATTGGAGAAGCTGTCAACTCCAACTTAGATATCAAGAGAATGATTCTGGATTCTACAGTGGGAAGTGATTCCAGAACAGTACATGATTCTAAAACTCTCCTGCGGGGATGGTTTCCATTTCATTGCCTGATGTGGGGAGAATACCAGGGAGGTAGGGGCAAACCCTTCGTCTCATCTTTCCCATACACAGTTGCCTGACTCTTCCATCCTGTTGCAGAAGCATAAGATAAACAATTAAGTCTTCCCGCATTTGAGAGCAGGGTTGGGTAGAGGATCAAGGCAATTACTAATTGTGTTGTATCCAAATTTACAATGTGAAATGATGCTTATTGAGGGATTTTTACTATATCAACAACATTCCTTTTTCCACATTCATGCTTCAAAAACAAAATAGGCAAAACAAAAATGTCCCCCTCTTAACCCTTACATAATAAAAAACGAATTCATGTATTTCCTCAAGGGTGACAAGTCAACATTTCATAAGAACTATGACCAGCTCCATATCTAAGTCCAGGGTCTTGGGGCTTTCCAGCCCTTCTTGAGTTGTCACATTCATTCTCAGAATTCTATAATAAGTTCTAGAGACTAAATTATAAAGTCAACTACTCTAAGAGACAGGAAAGTCAAGGAAAATCAGTTAAAACTCATATTTTCATGGAATGGGAGAAAATATGGGTAGTTATTTTAGTCTTGATTTTTACAACTGGACTGAAGGACAGAATTGGGTTTTGCAATTTTTTTCTTCAACAATATTTACAATTCACTTTGCCATTAGCTAGAACCTCAACTGAATTTTTTAACCAGGAAAGGTGACCCTGATCTTCATTTATGGGGGATCTGAGCCTTATTGACCCTTTCTGTATAGAATTACTTTATCACTGGTGGTGTCGGGTCTGTCTTTAACTGGTTTGTGAGAGAAGATGAGTCAATTTTCTACAATGTTGTGGGCCATTTGTTAAACACATACATGCTATTTAAAAATATATAAACTGTTAATCAAATAAATTGTATTAGAGACAAATGTAATCAGTATCTCAAATCCATTCTCTGTCCACAGCCCAGTTGTGCCAAGGCCGTGGGGATAGGTTGCTGAGAGACCAAAGAAAGTACCTGGAGACAGTGCATGAGGTATAAGCTTTAGGGAGAATTGCTTACAGAGGAGGTCCCGTCATGAGAGACTGAACTGATAGCACCTCTGTCCTTCACTGTCCGTCACTGTGCTTTGCCAAGCAGCACCTCTTTTCCCTCACAGCATGTTTTCCACTGGCTAAACGAGTGACATACATCCTTTCCACAGGAACCTCAGTTCTGTAGCAGTCACCACACAGAGAGGAATTTTATGTTAGGCGGCAGAAGCAGAGACACTATCAGCATTATCTTGCTTACTTTGCTTATGTGACCAGTATCTCAGTATGTGCAAAAGGAAATATTCTACAGATAGCATTAGCTTGCCCTAGTTCCCAGCTTATATGAGCAAAAGTCGGTGTCCTTCTAGTTTATCTTGGCATTCCTGACCCTATGCCTACCCTTTTTGTCCCTTGATGTGGCCAGGTTCCTGGAACTAAAGGCATTCCAGGGGCATGGTGTTGGAATGTCCTCCTTTTCTTTAGGATTGAGGCACTATGGTTTTGAGATTGTCTTTTGTATGTGTAAGGAACAGAGATTATATAATGATGTGCTATTATATGCATCTTATTCCAACCCCATGTTCATATTGATGATTTGAAATTCGTCATGGTGGGAGTTTTTACACCAAGGCAAATGGCAAATGCTATGACTCAGTATCACTAGATAGAAGTTCTGTATTTTTACCACTGATTATCTTAGTACCAGGAGAAGTTTGAGGGAGCCCCTAGGCTCCATCTATTCATCTCTTTGCCTGAGTTATGTAATAATTATGTCATAACCAAAGTAGCATCAGGACCAGAAAGATCACATTTTTCAAATAGCTACTTTTTCGCCTTTCCTTGAAATTTATTTTTAATTGATATATAATAATTGTACAGATGTATGTGGCACAGTGTGATCATTCAATATGTGTATACATTGTGTAATTATGAAATCAGGGCAATTAGCATTTCCACCTCTTCCAACTTTTATTATTTTTTTATATTTGGAGCCTAGCAACGTCTCTCTCTGAGATGTTTTAGAAATTATTGTTTTGTCTCCTGAGGAAAAGTATTCTTCTCTGTGACTAAAACCTTTAAACACAAAGAGCTCTGAGTTGCAGGAATGGGAGGTAAAAATTGGGGGTGGGTCATGAGGTGTGATATGGATAAGTACATTTGCATATCCACCCTTCACTTTCTGGCCCCAGGTAATCGAGGCTGGCTGGTTTGAGGCACGGAAGACATGGAAGAACAGCCCCCGAAAGGTATTGCTTGTCCAACGATAAATACCCTGAGTCCTTAATAAATGATGACCCCGTTCTACAAGGCCTGCTGCCTCCGGGTGATTTGGTGCATGGTAAAACTAATGAATGATGATTGTCAACCAATTTTTTTTTATTGTGGAAAAATGGATTTTTGTCTTTGATTCTAAATCTGTAGATGGTGAGTCTATTGGCAGAACCTGTTGGGCATGGAAGCCAATCCTCTGTGTCTCAATGAGAACAAAGCAGTGCCCTCTGTGGTGCTGTGTGAAGGCAGGCAGATAAGCTCACCCACTGTGACCAAGAATTTAGGAATTCCAGTCAGTGCCCTTAGAAGGAAGCACCCAAGGATAGTCCCCGAATTCTTCAGGCTTTTCACCTCTTCTCTGACAATGGCCTCCTCAGTAACTGCACTAGTTTTCTATTTCTGCGTAACAGTGACCAGACTTCACAGCTTAAAACAACACCCATTTGTTCTCTCGCGGTTCTGTAGTCCAGAAGAATGGTCTGATGTGATGGAACCCACCGCTCAGGGCTCACAAAGTCGAAATCCAGGAGCCAGAGGGCCATGTTTGTTTTGAAGTCTTTGGGGATGAATCCATTCCCAGCCCATTTATGTTGCTGCCAGAATTCTCTTCAGTGTGGAGGAGGAATGCCCAGGGTCCCATTCCTTGACATGCAGGCCCTCCAGCTTCAAACCAGCAATGACACATCAGATTATTCTTATGGTGAAGATCTCTCTTGATTTCCCCTTATATTTCTGCTTCTAGGGGTTCATGTGATTCCTCTGGCCTACCTGGATAATTCAGAATAATCTATTTTAAGATTGGCTCATCTGTGAAGTTCCTCTTACTGAGTAAGGTAACATATCTGTAAGGCATGATATCCTAATCACTATCACAGGGTTTAGGGTATGAGAAATTTGGGAGCCAGAATCCTGCCCACTACCCCACCAGGTGTAAGGAGGTGGTGATTTAATCGTGGACTACCTCTGCAGGCATGGACTGCCGGAATCCCACCACATAACACAAGATGGTTACACAGGCTTCATCTCCCCAAACTCTATCCAGATTCTCCCATTTCTCTAAAGATCTGCCAACAGCTACTCCTGACTTCAATGTCAATAACAGTCAGCATCCCTAATTGCAAGCAATGGAAACAAATTCTGGCTAATTTAGGGAGAAAAATAATTTTTGAATGATTACACAGTAGGCTGCAGATTTGCCAGAAGAGATGGAGAGCTAGGCTCAGAGGCTACTTAAATAATGTCACAGACCTGTACAGTGAGAAGTCTGCTTCTGCTGTTTGTACCACTACCATTAGACACAGGGAGACACTGCTAATGTTGCTGCCTTGAGCCCCCAGAAAGTCCATGATATTGTAGTCACCAACTCTGCCCAGAGTCTTGTGACTCTTGCTTCTTTGTGTCACCAGGTCTTTACTTACAGTCTGAGCAGGAGTGTGATTGGAAGGGCATGTAATGGTCCTGTATCTGTAAGGGAGGCAGGGAAAGCAAGAATTGAGTATTTTCAGCTTCTATAGAGGTAGATAGGCTTGGCTTCTCATTTGGACTTTTAGTGTAGGACATTTTTAAACATAAGAAGTGGTTCAAAAAAAAAAAAAAAAAAAAAAAAAAAAAAAAAAGAAGTGGTTCAGACACACTAGGCATCTAAAACTTAGACACATCACATACACAGCATGGATGTTATTCGTTTCCAATGCAAATCAAGACATATGGTTCCCATAAGCAAGGGCAGCAAGGCACAGTATCTGAATTCATGACAGCTCTGCGTAGGGGAGTGGCTTTGCCATCCATAGTGCTGCCCAAGTCAGAAAACGGGGTTGGCCAGAACCTGTCCTGCCCCTTACAACCCTGTGTAACCTCTTGTAATAGTTCTAGGTAGAAACCTTCCCTCCTCCTCCTCCTCCTGATCCTCACTGCTGGGATGAAGATGCTGGGTGCTTTTCATCAACAAATGGTGGTGCTGTCCCCATAACCTGCTTACTTCTAGTCTCTTCTGCTTCAATCCATTCTCCACTCCACTGAGGGGTGTTACAAGAGTGTCTGTTGTAAATGGAAATCTGCTTCCATCATTTTCTTCTCTATATTCCTTCAGTGGTCCCCCATGACCTTCATAGTGAAGCCCAAGTTTCTTCACATGGCTGTCCTTATCTTGAACCCCGTCTGCCCCTCTCCAGCTTCGAGTCTCACCCTGTTCTGCTGCAGCCCCATTGGATGCTCTCTTTCCCGAGCCCCTCCATCTCCATGCCTTTGCATTTACCCATTTTGGGCCAACAGACATCCATTTACTCATCCTCTGTCTTGACCCTTTAAGACTTTCCTTTCTTTATTCCTCTTCCAAAGGTAAATGGAACCATTCTCTTAGGTACTCACTTGCTACCCTTGCCAGCTGTTCTGTAACTGAGGAAGGAAATGTGCCTTGAGTAGGTGACAGGCAAGTGTCCCTCAGAGTTGCTATGACTTATTTGAGTGCAGACAGTACAAGAATGTTGGTGAAGCACCATGGGGCTGATGTGGGGGGTTGGGGGTGGGGAGGACTTTGGCCTCTGCATTCCCAGGGCTCAAGGAGCGTGGAGGACACTGTGTCCCACCTGGGATGGACCTAGTTAATGAAACCTGGTGCTGCCCCGTGCTGTCAAGAAGAAAGAGATGGTGAAAAGCCAGCCTCAGGTCTGTTCAGGACCTGCCACAGGACCTACTACATTCCTCCCTGTGGCCTTCCAACTGTACCCCCAAGTGACCCCAGGAAAGGGACTGCATAATGAAGGTCCACGTGAACATCAGACCATGTCTTCTGAAGACCACGTGGGTAGTCTCTTTCTACAGTCACTTCTTAAGAATCCATTTATTTAAGTGGGTATCCATGAAATCTTGGAGGCAGAATGGATGCCATCTTTTCCTGAACGTGGCCTGTGATGGTCAATGCCTTGCCAGTCTGTTTCACTGGAGGTCAGACTCCTTTAACAAAGTCTTTTTTTCATTTTGACCTGAAATCTATTTTCCTGTGACTTATCCCTATTGATCTTGAATCTGAAAACAGTACACAAAGGTGGCTGGAAATGGCATTAGCTTTCCCTTTCCTCTCCTTTCTTTCTTTTTCTTTTTTCTCAGCCATATCCCATTATTGATTCCTATTGAGCTTACAGTTCTATTTTCAGATGCAAATTAACTCAGGTCTGTCAGAGTGGTAGCTTTACTCCGTAAACCCAATAATGTCTTCATGCTGACTTAGGTGTGTCCTTTCCCAAGTCATCAGTGGGCAGGCAGCATTGTGAGGGGAGAGCTGGTGTCAGAGATGTTGTGAATGGGCAGGAGGTGGCAGGAGAGAGCCACTGTGGCCTCAGAGAGACTGTGAAGCTGTGGAGTCATAGAAACCAGCTGGTAGGAGAAAACAGGGAAATAGGGCAGAACAGGCCCTTGGGGTGAAGAAGAGCGGGAGTGGGGAGTGTCCACAGAGACCCAGAAGCAAGGCCACCAGAGAGGAGAGTGTGCCGGTGCTGAGAGCAGGTGGTTAAAGGCAAAGGAAGCAAAATCGGGTAACTGGGGAAGGAATCATGAAACCATATGGGAAATGAGCCAAGTCCTGAGTGCAGACTTGGGTGTCACTAAAGTCAATCCCTAGACCCAGAAAAATCTACAGGGGCAGTGAGAGGGAAATGGAAAAATCAACTATGTAACCTGTATTTGGTGGGATGTTATGCTCCGATTACAGAGGGTGTCTTCAAAGACAAGAAGTGTTTTTAATTTGAAACTGAAAACTGCACTGTTGATCCCAATTGTGTAGCAAAAAATGTGCCGAG
The DNA here is from genome assembly GCF_045843805.1 of Urocitellus parryii. Taxonomy (NCBI): domain Eukaryota; kingdom Metazoa; phylum Chordata; class Mammalia; order Rodentia; family Sciuridae; genus Urocitellus; species Urocitellus parryii. Next base: position 114,324,916 of record NC_135536.1, on the reverse strand, counting down.
TATGTTTGTCTGTGTCTGTGTGTGTGTAGGAATGAACGAATGTTCAAACATACATTCTCTATACAGAAAGTAATGAAAAGTTAGCAGTGCTTATATTTTTCCACATCTGCCTCAGAGGGCATCAGCTACTTATATAATTAGAAAATGTGGTAAATCTTATCAGAATTTCCAGTTTCTAAGAATGAGGGCCCAGTGAAGTGAGTACAGTGATAAGGTCCCTACTTAATCCTTGCAAATCTGGAGCTACTGACCATAGGCTGGCACTCTGCCGGCTCAGATGGATATAAAGATGAAGTGGGCTCTGTTAGTTGCTACCAGAATGGCCACCTGTTGTGTACCAGAACTTGGGGTAAATGTTGGCCCAGCACACAGTAAGGGCTAAGGAACGGGGTTATTGGGGGAAAACTACAAAGTAAAGGTCAGCGTTATGGTTTGATGTGGTTTGTGTGTGTTCCCCAAAGGTTCTTATGTTGCAAGCCTGGTCCTTGGTGTGGCACTGTTGGAATTGCTGGAGGACATTGTTCTCACAAGAGATTAATGTAGTTCTCTTGGGACCTGGTTGGTTTCATCAGAGCAGATTTTTATAAAAAGAGGGATCCTGACTCCTGAATCTCTCTGGCTTCCTGTCTGACCATGTGACCTTTCGTGCGTGAGGCCAGTTCCCTTTCTGTCTCTCTATTATGTTGTAGTACAGCCCGGGGAACCTCACCAGGAGGCCAGTATCACACTGTTTGGACCCTTTAGCCACCAGAATCATGAGCTAATTAAATCGCTTTACTTTGTAAGTTTCCAGCTTCAGGCATTTTGTTATTGCTAATACAGTTACCACAAAGAAAAGTCCCCATCTTTTCAGCATCCCATGGAGAAGCAAGTCATGGAGAGGTCAATCTCCTAGACTTGCCTCTCAGAGAGATGATCTTTAAAGGAGTGGTCCATGACCTTGCACATGGGATCTTGTGTACCTGTGGGCACTCCGTAGAACTGTCAGTCACATAGGAATCTGAGAAAGGTGACCCTCATAAAACTCAGAGCAAGCAAATTGTGCTGCTATAACCATTGATGTGGCTGTGTCACATAATAGCTAAACTGTGGAACCAACCTAGATGCCCTTCAATAGATGAAAGGATAAAAAAATGTGGCCTATAGACAAAATGGAATATTACTCAGCAATAAAAGAGAATAAAATCATGGCATTTGCAGGTAAATAGATGGAGTTAGAGAGATAATGCTAAGTAAGCCAATCCCCAAAAGCCAAATGCTGAATGTTTTCTCTGATATAAGGAGGCTGATTCATAGTGGGATAGGGAGGGGGAGCGTGGGAGGAATAGACTAACTCTAGATAGGGCAGAGGGGTGGGAGGGGAAAGGAGGGGGCATGGGGTTAGAAATGATGGTGGAATGTGATGGACATTATTATCCAAAGTACAGGTATGAAGACACGAATTGGTGTGAATATACTTTGTATGCAACCAGAGATATGAAAAAATGTGCTCTATATGTGTAATAAGAATTGCAATGCATTCCACTATCATATATAAATTTAAAAAAATAATTAAAAAAAACCCAGAGCAAGCTTCAGGGTTCATTTTCAGATTATTTTCCTTATGTCCCTGTAAACACAGTCCTTGTTCTCACAAAGTTCACAGCATCCCAGGAAGAATAACCAGAAAGTCACAGGTTATTAGTTCTTTCCACCATGGATCAGCCCAGATTCTGCCATAGCCCATCCATCACTGGGGCCTGGTACATTTTTTGAATTTTGTTACCCTAAATTTGTTGTCCCTCACAATTTTGAGTCACCTGTCTAGTTGCCACATGTGTTCTATTCCCAATGGCTCAAAGAGCCAGGCTCTCAACAGACCGCCAGGAGTGTCCATGGGTGGCTTGGATTTGTTGAACACGATCCCTTCAGCCAAGTCTGAACCTGCCCAGAAGTACATTGAGATCACATCCCTGTTGCTTAGCCCTGTGAGAGTACAGGCCTCTCCTAGGCTCCTCACCTGGCCCCCACGGACGCTGTCCTGTGAACAAGCCTCCTAGCTGGTCCCACTATCAGCTAACTACCTCCTGGCTCTGTGACCCCATCCCTTCCCTCTCTCTTCACGACCCAGGCCACTTGTCCAACTCAGGCTTTGTCTCCCCTGGAACAATGACCAGGGTGTCCTAAAGGGTCTGTTGGCTTCTACTTTCTCTCTCCCACTCATCTTTCATTCTGTAACCAGCACAGTCTTTTAAATAGAAATCTGACGGAGATGTCATTCAGAAATAAAAAGGAACAAACGACTGATTCATGCTATCACATGACGAACCTCAAAAACATTATGCTAAGCGAAAGAAGCTGGAGGCAAAGACTGCGTATTGTATGATTCGCTTTATTTGAAATGTCTAGAAATAGGAAATATATAGAGACAGAAAGCAGAATCGTGGCTGCCTAGGGCTGTGGGAGGAATGGTGATTGAGTACAAATGCACACGAGGGACTCTTTGGGGTGACAGAAATATTCTAAAACTGGATTATGGTGATGGTTGCACAACTCCATACCTTTACTAAAAATTATTGAGCTGTACACTTTTAAAAAAATCTGGCACATGTGCAGAGCAAAGGAGCCGCTGATGAGTGTGCCCAGGCAGAGCATTTTGCTATGTTCCAAAGGTTCCAGTGTGTTCTACCATTTTGGGTGTAAAGTCATCATGGTGCACTTATAAATGAGATTAAAATTGTACTAATTCTTTGCTGAAGGGAAGAATGTTTTAAAATAAGGAATAATAAGTATATTCTTATTTCAAAAATAGTTCTGACTATGTTACCATGCCTCACAACTTTGTTGACCCTGTGCCTGGAAGATAGTGGGGGCTTGTACTATGGCACCTGGTCCCTCCCCAGGATTGTCTCCAGTGCTTCTTCCTAAGGGCCCTGCGTACACACCAGGCACATTTAATGGCCCATCCACCCTTCATCTCCACTTCATGTCCCAACCAAACTTCCATTCCTTTTTTCTTGTATTACAGTCTGAGCTCTTGAGGGAGAGACTGTGTCTCATTCGTTTCTGCATTTCCAGGGCTCATAGTGGTTGCCCAGTGTCTCATTCACTCATTCATTGGACGGGGATCTTTTGAGACTCGGGCTTCTCAATCTTGGCACCATTGACTTGTTGAGCCAAACAATTCTCTGATGTGGGAGTCTTCCCTAGCACTGTAGGAAGGGACACATCCTGGCCTCCATCCACTGGATGTCAGTAGCAGTCCTTTTCCCCCACACACCTCTGTAGTGATAGTCAAAAACTGGCATGCAGACTTTGCCAAAGGCCTCTTGGCAACAAGGGTGGTGTGGTGGCGGGGAGGGTGTCACTGTCCCTTGTTGAAAAGTACTGGTTTAGAGCCTTCACCAGGCTAAGCACTGTGCTTAAGATCTTCATCTAGTTTCTTGAAAGACTTACTGGGACTCAGGACAGAGCCCTGCAGCCTGCTCCTAGTCCCTACTTGCCCCATGCACCTGAGGCCAAGGGCTTGCTTGCCAGCCTCTGAGGCCAAGCCCAGCCTTGCTGGCTCTCGGAGTTTCTGTCTAGTAACCCTGTCAAGCCAGAAAGCCTGCGGGGGCCCTAGTCGAGTGTGGATTCCATCCTAACCCTGTTTGTCTTCACCTTGTGTGTTTTAAATCTTTCTCAGTGATGAGAGACAGGGCCAGGCGGGTGTTGAGCAGTTTGACTTTCTCTGTCACCCGTGAACGTCCTGCCCCAAGCACTGGCTTGTCCCTTCCTCATTCTTGGCTTTGTTTGGAACATGCTTTAACAAAGCCATTCCTATTGTCCTTGGAGATTTGCAAGCCACAGCACATTCTGGGGTTGGCCTCTCCACACTCATCTTACGGGCAGGGGTGGGTAGACTTTGTTCTCTGTCCTGCTTATGGCTACTCCTTCTGCCCTTTGTCCTTTCAAATACAGGTCCTCCACAGTGCATCCCAGGAAGACAGTGTTTCTGCAGGCGCCTCTGTAGAATGAATTATTTGAGATATTCTGAGAATTTCTCAGAATTTTAAGAAGTCTCCCACCCTTCTGGAACTGTCTTTCTTCTGTAGAGTTTCCAGTTCTGTCACTCTGGAAATCTACTTCCTAAAGTCTCTAAATAACAATCATTTTAACATTAAATATTTACAAACTAGTAAGGCAGATTCAAGCAGACGATGTGACCCCAAAGCCTGGAGGGTTAACCACTTTAGTACTATGCCTCCAGGTTTCTAGAATTTACTTTCTTTGTTCTCACATTGCCTTAGTTGGAGCCCCACCAGCATGGACCCTGAGAGAAGGATTTGAATGCAAGCAGTTGTTCTGCTAAGTCGTAGGGGTGTGGAGAAACAGGACCTGGTGGAGAAGAAGCTGATGACGTGTGTGTTATCATGCAAGTTATGTTCTGGGTGAGGACAGCTTACCCCCCTGGGGAGCCCTGGCAGCCCCTACAAAGCATGTCTCAGTCCCCAGCAAAGGGAGAGGAAGCTGGGGACTGATCTTCATCACCAAATTCCCATATCCAGATGGGTCCTGGGTAACTTCCAGAGACATGAACTTTGACCCTTCCAGATTGCCCTGCCTGGGCCTAGTGTGGGAAGTCTCAGGAATTCACAGTGGACAAGAGGAGAGTGTGGCAGGTAGGGAACATACTTCGCCCACATACACATTCTGAGCCAATGGTTATGTTTTCTTAACTTCCTTTCTCTGCCATTTCAACTGCCAGATTTTTGCTCACCTGAGTTAAGTCTGTGGAAGCAGTTTTTTTTTTCCCTTTTTGAGTTGTTCTTTTTCCTGTGTTTTCTGAGATTAAATTGTGAAGAGGGATGGGGCTGTGCATTTGGGAGGATAGAGCTTGTTGCATGTTGGGAGATTCTCGTGGCTTCTCTACTAGTTCTGTGCAGATCTGGTAATGTTTGTGAGCAGGGTCTCAGACTTGGGGCAAAATGAGGAGATGGGTAGATAAAGCAGGGAGTGTGTGGGGGGCTGCTCTTCCTTGCTCAGCACCTCAGAGGGACAGAGAGGCACTGGGGCTTCTTCGTCCTTTGTGGAAGCACATTGCAGAGACAAGCGTGCCTCCAGCCTCCAGCACCTCCATGTTCCCCCTCCCCCTTTAGCAGTGTTATTGTGCCCCTCACCCCCACAAAGGACCCTTCTGCATGATCAGCAGGGAGTAATTGTGAGTCCCTAGATGGCCCCTTCTATTTTTCTCTGCTAAGACCCCTCTTTCTTTGTCCTTTCCCTATCCTCTCTGTGTCCTGTGGGCAGATAAGAATCTGCTCCAGCTATTGCAAACGAGAGGTGGGCACCGGAGGGATCCAGGCTGGCTCGCCCTGTCAGAAGCCCCATCTCTGGCCATTGGGATTAGTCAAAGGTGTGAATATCCAAGTAAGGCCAGCCAGCCAGGATTCTTTCCAAAATGGACATGCAGATATTAGGGGAGAGAGAAATGGCTCCCCCTCTACCCTCACCTCCCTGGGGTTGCTAAGAGCCAACTGGAAATGCCTATCATAAGTGAATACTGGGTGCAAGTGTCTCTCCACTCCTTAGCCCTCATCTTCTCGCCTTTAAAAACAGCAATGACTGTGGGTGACCTTTGCAGTGTATTTGGGGAGCGAGCTGTCATTTGGACACTGATTCCTACAGCAGTGGGCAGCAAATCTGGGTGTATGTAGCTGCTGGAAGCATTTAAAAGCAGTGGACCAGATGTTCACATAGAAACAGGAATGGATCTTAAAACCACAGCCCCGAGGGCCCACCAAATAAAACCAAATAAAAATAGAGGTAGTTGGACAAGATCGTCTCCAAGTTCCCTCCCAGTCCTGCTTTTGAATAGGCTTATGACTCATAGAGACTGGAAGTCCGAGCTTCGTGATCTGTTCTAATTGGTGGGCAGCTGTCAATGGCGTTACTCCCTGACCTGTACAGATTGCCTCACCTGGGCTTTCTGCAAAGTGTCAAGTGTTCACAGTGGACAGGAGACAGAACTTGGCTTCAAATCCAGCATTTGACACTTACTAATTGTGGGGACCTTGGATGAGCCATTAACCTCTCTGTGGCTCTGTTTTCTAACCTGAAAATTGAGGGTAACAATCCCCATAAAGCACAATGGACTTCACTTGACTCAGTGAGAGCTATGAAATGACGTGCAGTTCCCTTGTGCTGTAGGTTGGCAGTATTTGAGGGGCAGGAAGAGACAGGCTGTGCATCTCGCCCCATGGCAGGGCCTGTTGAGGGCTCTGTCAGAGTGGAAATGCCCCACAGGGAGTAGAGCTCTGGATGTTATCTCAATGCCCGTGTAGCCCGTGTGCTCCTGCTGGCTCCTCTAGGCTCCCAGGGCAGCTCTTCTTCCCTGCCACGGTGTTCGCCTCCTGAGATTCGGCTTCCCTAACTCAGGACTCAGGCTCAGCCCTCTCCCGCCTCTTGTCTCCCTTACCCTCCTGGGTATCAGCTCAGAGCACAGCCCAGGCATCAGGTAAGTGAGGCGCTGAAATTATTGTGCATGCAGCCCTGCATGATGCTGTGTTCCAGGCCCTGGGGTGCAGTGAGCCTAGCCTGTTCCTGTGGAGCCCACTGTCCAGTGCAGGGGGTCAGACAGGCTTCACTGGCACCTCTACCCTGGGTGCAGCCTGGGATGGAGAGTGGAGGTACCTGGAATGTGAGGGACATGGGATGGTGCTGGGGATTGGGTGAGGGAAAGGGTGGGCTGAAGACAGTCTGGTGAAGGGTGGGGTGAGGGCAACGAGAGGAGGTGGGGAGGGAGAGTGCAGAACAGGGCTTTCAGACAGAGGGGACAGTTCCTGTGGCAGCCAGAGGCAAGACAGTGCTCAAGTCTACTGAGGGTCCGAAAGGAGTGTGAAAGGGAAGTGCTGAGTCCTGGGCCGTGGGCCAGGGCAGGCCACACCTGGCCTGAGAAGCCATGTCGAGAAGTCAGGGCTTGGTCTCCAGGAGACGGGAGCCAGAGAAGGGCTAAGCAGGAGGGTGTCAGGCAGGTTTCTGTTTTTCAGAGGCAGTTGGGGCTGAGGGGGAGAGGGTAGAATTGAGGAGACCTGGGCAGGAAGCAGTGCTAGCGTGAGGGCAGGGAGGAAGGGAGTGAGGGATGCTGAGAAGGGCGTCAGGTCAGACAAGAGGCGTCTGGCTTTGTCTTCCAGGTGGACGGATGGGGCTCTCAGGAGAAAAGCAGACTCTTGGTGAAGGCCAATACAGGAAAAGTTGAGGTGGACATTGTGAGGGCTGCCCAGAGCCCCCTTCAGCCGCCAGGCGTGCGTGCGTGCGTGCGTGGGCAGGTGGCAGATGTATAAAGCCCTGGCCACCATGGTCCACTGGACAGCACAGAAGGGTCCTTCCGGCATCTGTGCTCCTTGTGATGCTGGAGGATCTCATCCCCCTCTCTCTCTGCCCACTCCTGCTCCTGTCCCTCCCTTCCACGTGTGACTGTCCAGCGGTATTCATATACACAGTGCTCAGTAAACTCTAACTCAGAGTCTGCTTTCAGCCCCCAGTGAGCCCCACCCATGGGTTCTCTCCCCTTTGCTGTGGCTACGAAGCTCCTCCCATCCAGAGATGCAGAAGGTTTCTCTGTGCCTGAACCTGAGCTGGCCTCATGACTGGCTTTGACCAAGATTGTGTACAGCATTGACTTCTAAGTCCATGTCTATGTAGACTTGTAGTTTCATTTTGGCTCTTAGACCCCAGTGCATGTTAACAAGCCCAGGATGTCCTGCTGGAGGGAGGCTGTATGCTGGTGAACAGAGACACCCCAGCCAACAGCCAGCATCATGTCCCCAGACATGTGAGAGGGGCCACCTTGGACAACCCAAGCCAACACAAAGTGAAGAAGAAATCATTTATTCCTGGTGAACCACCCAGATTCGGACTCATAGAAATATGAGTAATAAAATGATGGTTGCTTAAAGCCCCTAAGTTTTAGAGTGGCCTGGGATTCAGCCATAGCTAACTAACAGCATGTCTGTACCAGTGGGATGGGACCATGGTGTGTGATCAAGTAGGGTGACTTCCTGTGCACTGCAAAACCTCAGGGGGGTTTAGCCTTCAAGCCAGCTCCTGCAGGGTTAAATGTAGCTCTTCCCCACACCCGGAGATTAGGGTTCTGTTCTGTTCTGTCATCCCAGAGACCATCAATGCTCATCTCATCTCTACTCTTGGAACAGGGAGATGCCAGCACTATTACCTCTCAAGCTCTCTGTGGCTGTAGAGAGAAGCAACTCGCTGCCAAAGGAGCAAATGAGGCCCAGCCTTCTGCAGAAACATCCATCGCCCTGTGCTGCTCCAGGCAGAATCCCATCGAATAATTCCCTTCTGCGGGAGCTGGCTCAGAGAGCATTCATCTTCACAAGCTCATTATTCATCTGATTATTTTCATGCCATCCCAGTGGGAAATAAAAGTCATCAATAAATCACAACATTGCTTCAGATTATGCTAAATGACCCAGGCAGAGTGCTGGCTGTGCCAGTCACTGTGACCACAAGGGCCAGAACCACTCATGCACAGAGCTCCCCCAGGGCTGGAGAATGCTCACCCTGCTCTTACCCCAGAAACCGATTCACATCCATTTGTCCTCTATATTCTCATTTTCCTCAGTGAGATCATTACCTGGGAGCTCGGGAGCCTTGGACTTGTCAGAAGACCTGAGTTCAGCCTCTGCGTTAGCTGTGTGTTATTGGGCTGATTGCTTGGCTTCTCTAAAGCTTTGAGCTCCTCATCTATGAAATGAGAAAAAATTTTTGTTGTGAGGACCAAATGTGAAAATAAATGTAAGACCTGAACATCGTAAAGTGCCTTGTATGTGTGGGGGTGATATCATTATGGTCATTATTTCAGAATAACCAGAATATATCAGGGGGATCATGGGAAAAAGTGACAGGACTAGATACTGAGGTGCCATAAGCAATCGTGTTGAATTTCCCCACTTTGGTTTTGCTGTGTTTCAAATGGACTCTGCAGTATTTGCCCCATCAATTTCATGGACCAATTGTGAGGCTCACATCAAATAGCAGTTAGGGTGCCCTCTGGCAAAGCATTAAGTGGTACAAATGTAGGATGTTTACTGAATCATTCCTCCTACAAACTCTGTTGTTTTTTCTTTTGCTTGTTTTGTTTTTACAAATCTTTCTACTTCTTCGGTTGTCGATATTATCCAGAGTCTTCCTCAAGACTTCCTAAATTAATCAAGGAAATCTGAACCAAAAAGTTGTTTGGGGAGAAAAAACAAGCTGTCATTATACGTCTCTGACTTTCCAATATGTCACCTCATTTACCAGTCCTCTGAGATGGTCACCTTTTGCTCCTGTTTGCATGAGAAAAGGAGCTGGGACTCCTAAGGCCATGCCTCTGCTTACAGTCACAGAGCTGGGGGCTGGGGTTGGAGCTCAGCGGTAGAGCCTTCGCCTCACATGTGCAAGGCCCTGGGTTCGATCCTCAGCACCACATAAAAATAAATTTAAAAAAAATAAGTTAAAAAAAAAGCAGAGCTGGAATTTGAGCTAAGTTCTGCCCTATCACACCACGCTGCAAATTCAAGACTCCATTTTTTCTTTCATTATAGATGCCTCTCAACTTACCCAAATATTGATACCTCCCCCACTCCCTGGTTTTGCTTTTCCTTATCACTATTAAGAGCCCCTTAGTTTAAGTTCATTTATGAGCCATTGATGGTCCAAGAAATCAGTGGTGAATATTTATATATATATATATATATATATATATATATATATATATATATATATATATATATATATCTGATTCATGAGGTGAGAGATTTGGATATTTTTATGCAGTAAAAATTGAATGCAGCAATGTGTTATATCCATGTGCTCTGAGCCAGGGACCCACCTCTGCAGAACCACCTGTTCTCTATTGAAGGCTTGAGAACACAAGAATGCTTTCTTTTAAAACAAAGGATGGACTAATTACCTCAAGAAGAGGATTGGTTGGCAGATCTCTTGGATTCAAGGGAGACAAGTAAGTAGCACCATCCTATCCCACCCAAGTCTCTAGAAGTATAGAGAAATAAGACAATAAAAGCAGATGGAGGGCTGGGGATGTGGCTCAAGCAGTAGTGTGCTCACCTGGCATGCGCAGGGCGCTGGGTTTGATCCTCAGCACCACATTAAAAAAAAAAAAAAAAACAAATAAAGATGTTGTGTCCACTGTAAACTAAAAAATAAATATTAAAAAGTTCTCTCTCTCTATCTCTCTCTCAAAAAAAAAAAAAAAGCAGATGGAGACCAGAAGGGCCCCTTTATTAATGGGGTGGGCCTGGTATTTGGGCTTTAATTTCGAACCTCAGGTATTAGTCGATTGTACATACCCAGGAGTATTGGCTTGGGAATTTCTGCTCTTGGAGGAGCCTGACTGATGGTGTGCTTACTTGGGGCACTGTGTTACAAAGTGTTACAAAGAATGGTGCATCTTTACATCAAATGATCCACAAGAATGGGAATGATCTTTCCCTCCTAAGAAATGACCTCAGGGTTTAGGAAAGCCACAGGACAAGACAGAGCATATAGAATTTTATACAAAATAATATATTTAATTGTGAATGCAGTTCAAAATGAATTTTTTAGGTTGACATAAATAGGGATCAAATAGAAAAAGTGGTAAGTTTTATTTCTCTGTCTTTAGCAAATACCATTTAATAAACATCAAAGACATTCTTGTAAAATGAATGGACAATGCCAAATGGTTGAGACTGAGGACCCCAATTTTGAGCACCTCTTGGAGCTCTTTGTGAGAAGAATGCCTAGGTTTGATTCTGAAGTTTGCAGTAGGAGATAGAGAAAATATTTTTGGTCCAAACATTTGAGTTACATTTTAAGAAGAGAGTCAGTGTATCCTATGCAGAAAAATTCACCAAAAGCACTTTATGGCATAGCTTTTATTTGGCTTTGCTGAGTAATACATGTTGGTAAATGTTTCTGATAATGAAGGATTAGGGGGTCTGGATTAACTGTCTTCCTCAGCACAATATGATACTAGACAAAATATGTATTTTTTAGAATCTGCTTGAAGATTCCAGTCAACAGATGAAATGGAAAAGTCTACTGGGTAGAGGTTGGCGAGCGACAGAAATTCGGAATCTGGAGCTTTCGGGATATGTTCTCTGGCCGAAATTGGATTAAATGAGAAATCAATAACAAGAAGACATCTAGGAAAAAACACATTTTTGAGATGAAACAACACGTCTCCATATAACCCATGGGTCAAAGAAGAAATCCCAGGAAACTTTAAAAATACTTTAGACTGCCTGATGAAAATACAGCATCTACATTTGTAAGATTTGTCTAAACTGGTGTTTGGAGGGAAATGTTTCAAATGCTTATACTAAAAACAATGAAAGGTCCAAATTTAATGCTCAAAGTTAACTTTTAAAAGGCTAGAGGAGAGAAAAAATGTAATCCAAAATAAGTAGAAAGGGGAAAAATATAAAAGCAAACAACAATATGGAAGAGATCAGATAGTACAAAAATTAATAAGGTCAAATGTTGTTTCCCTGAAAAGGTGGACCAAATTGGTAAATCCCTAGCTAGACTCACCAAGAAAATACAGAGGAGAAAAAATGACCAATATCAGGAATAAATGAAGCTTATTACTAGAGACACTACACATAATAAAAATAAGGGAGTGTCCTAATTTATGCCAACAAATTGCACAGCACAGACAAAATTACTAATATAATTTATGAGAACTGAAACAGGAGCTCAGATCTACCTTTATTTATTAAATAAGATTATTATTTAAAAAAAACTTCAAAAGGGGGAGGGATAAGAGCGGGGGTCATGAACTAAAATTGATTTCCACACATTTATGAACCATGCCTGTATTTGTCAGGACGAACCAAGCTACTATGTATAACTATAAAGATCTAATAATAAAAGAAAAGAACAAAGAACAGGGGAGAGTTAGAAGACAGGGGAGAATGAGATCTGAAGGGTGCATCATCCTCTTTAAAAGAGTGGCTTGTGGCATAGCACTGGTGGACAGATGGAGAGGCTGGGTGGCAATTACATTAAGTGGCTGCTGATCCAGGCGGAGGGCTATGGACACTGTCATAACATGAGCAGTTTATAGTCCACATGGCTTCCTACAAAATCATCAGCTTCCTGGTAGCTCAAAAGTGAAAAATCTCTTTGTATTCTTGAAAGTACAAAGTGAACATTATATAGGCTCAGAGAAATTATCCTAGGACAGTAAATCTGAAACCTAGCTGTTACTTCCCTTGCCTACGCCCTGTTCACTCCCACCCCAATTTGTGCTAAAGAGTTGACATGTATAATGAGCCCGAGAAAGAAACAATGGTGGGGCTGGGGTTGTGACTCAGTGGTAGAGTGCTTGCCTCTCATGCATGAGGCACTGGGTTCAATCCTCAGCACCACATAAAGGTAAAAATAAAAATATTGGGTCCACCTAAAACCAAAAAAAAAATATTAAAAAAGAAACGATGGCTAGTTAAAATGAATCCACATGGAACAATATATAGACACTCAATTTTTGACATAGGAAAGGGCCATAATGTGTATTCACACACACATGCACGTGCACACACACACACTGTGTAACAGCAAAGAAACTGGTACTCTTGATACATGAAAATTCTAGGAAAAAATGTAAGAGACCAAGAAAGATATGATAAATTCTTCAAGATGGGATTAAAATTTAAAAATTAAGTAGCAGAAAGGAGCATAATAAACACTTTTAGAAGAAAACATAAATGGTCAACAGGTATAGGAAAAGACACTCAATGTCATTGTTAAGAAAATGCATATCAAAAGTACAATATTACTTTATATTTTCTAGAAAGGCTGTTAAAAAAAAGCAAAAGGTAACAAGCATTGGCAAAGATGTGGAGAAATCGGAACTCTTGTACACTACTGGGAACGTAAAGTATGGAGGCCCTCAGCAAATTAAAAATGGAACAGTCTTGCTATCCATCTTTTCCTCTTCAGCACACATGCACAAAAGAATGGAAATTATAGTCTCAAAAGGATATTTCCACTCATCTCATTCACAATAACTGATACATGGAAATATCCTAAGGGTCCATCACTGATGAATGTATAAAGTGAAATGTTGTCTATACATACAGAGGAGTAGTATTCAGCTTTAAAAAAGAGAAGAGCATTCTATCATCATTTGACAGCATGAATGAACCTAAAGGACTTTTTAAAAGTAAAACAATCTGTGACAGAAGGAAATTTCTTCACAATTCCCCTCATATGAGGTGTCTAAAATGGTCAATGTCATGTCATGGAAGCATCAAATACAATAGTGTTTGCAGGGGACTGTGGATGGAGGAAACAATGGTTGCAGAGTACCAGTCGTGATAGATGAGTAAGTTCTAGAGATCTGCTACATACATTGAGTTTTTGCTTAACAATATGGGAGTATGCACTTCCAAGCTTTTAAGAGTAGGTCTCATGTTAAATGTTATATTGTAGAAAAACAAAGGGACACAAGGATTAAGTTTTTGAGGTGTTGGTATTACCTTGATTGGGGTGATGGCATCACAGCTGTTTGTGTATGTACAAATTTGTCAAATTGTACATGATAGATATGGGGTGCCTTTTTTTTTTATATCAGTTCTACCTCAATATAACTTTTTAAAACTCTGAAAACAAACTTTCCATAAAGGGAACTCCAGACTCAAATAGCTTTCTTTGTAAATTCTGTTAAAAATTCATGAATAAAATAAAATAATACCAATTTTACATAAAATTCTTCAGAAAATAAAGTGGGATCACTGTGTAATATTGGAGTTAGCATAACCCTAATCATGATCTGTGAAAGTTAATTCTAAAATTAAAAAAAGATCAATATCCCTCATGAACATAGATACAAAAATTTCTAACAAAATTTTAACAAATTAAACCCAACAGTATATAAAAAGGATAATACACAATGACCTTGTGGGTTTTATTCCAGAAATGCAAGGTTGGCTTAACATTTGAGAATCAACCAATATCATTCATTAAGAAAGGAGAAGGGCAATATAATTTCCATGCGTGCAGAAAATGAATTTGAAAAGACTTAAAATTGACTAATAATGTAATCTCTCAGTAAACTACAACAAAAAAAACCCTCCTCAATTTACTATTGGTTATCAATGAAAACCCTACAGTTTCACACCTTCAGGGTGAAACAGTGAACACCCCATCCCTAAGCCTGGATAAAGGTCAGGGGGCAGCTCTCACTGCTACTCTCCAACATTGTTCTGGAGATCCTAGCCATTGCAATAAGGCAAGGAAAAGAAATTAAAATATGTAGATTAAAAAGTAAGACGTAAAAGTGCTTTTGTTTTGCAAGTAACATAATTGTTTATATACAAATTTCAAAAAAATCTACAAAGAGCTGTTAGAATTAAAAACTGAGGTCTGGGATTGTGGCTCAGTGGTAGAGCGCTCACCTAGCAGGGGTGGGCCCGGGTTCGATCCTCAGTACCACATAAAAATAAAGGCATTGTGTTGTGTCTATCTACACCTAATAAATAAATAAATATTTTAAAAAACTGATTTTAGCCAAGCTGCTGAATACAAGTATATACAAAAGTTGATTGTAATTTTATATATTAGCATCAAATAATTGAAAAATGAAATGAAAATATTCATGTGCTACAATGTCAAAAACATAAAATACTTAGGATTAACTATAACAAAAGACTTGTATGCTAAAATAAAAGAACATTGCTGAGAGAAATTAAAGGTCTAAATAAGTGTGTGTGTGTGTGTATATATATATATATATATATATATATATATATATATATATATATATATTATACACGCAACACACACCATATTCACACATCATAAGATTCAATGTTGTTAAATGTCAATCTCCAAATTGGGATGATGAATCTGTGAATCAATCCAAATCTAAGCAGACTAATTAAAACTAGCAATTGACAAACGGATTTTTAAAAATTGAAATTGTAAAGAACCAGGAATAGCAAATGATGCAAAGACAAATAGATCAGAGGAATGGAAGAGTCCAGAAATGGACCCACATATATATGAGTGATTGCTTTTTGTCAAAGATGCCAAGATAATTCCACAGAGAGAAGATTAACTTTTCAATAACTGCATATGTCAGCTCTCATTAAACTAAACATTAAAAAAACACAAATAAGTTCTTATATTCAAAATATACTCAATAATATTAAATATATATAATGAATTATTTATAAGTCAATGAGAAAAAATAAACCAATAAATACCTACTGGAAAAAATCAACAGAACAGACACTTCAAGAAAGGCTATTAAGTATATATATAGGTGTGCAAACTCATTATCACAGAAATGCAATTTAAAACACAAATGAGTATTCCCTAAGCATCCATAGAATGGCTAAAATGAAAAGGTTGAAAATATCAATTCTGATGATGTTGGGAATGTGAACTGATAAAACCACCAGTTTGATTTTTATCTACTTAATTTTCAGATTCACATACTCCATGACTCAGCCATTCTGCCCTTATACCTGTATACAACATAGGTACCTGAATGTGCTAAGAGAAATATACAAGAATGTTTATAGCAGCCTGATTTATACTAGTCCAAATGGAAAACAGAGTGGAAAAATTAATTGTGAGTTATTCATACTAAGACATTCTCACAGCAAAGAAAAGCATAAGCTGCAGCTTCACCCAGCAATGTGGCCGAAGCTTGCAAACGTAGTGCTGAGTAAATCAGCTAGACACAAAACAAAGGGAGATTCCACTCATTTAAAACAAAAAAACAAAAACCCCACCAAAAAACAGGTGCAACTAAACTGCAGTGTTTAAGTATGTGTGCCTAGTTGATGATAACACTGAAAGAAAAGGAAGAAAAGTGATGACTATGAGAATCTGTGGATTAGTGTTCTGTCGGGGAAGTGGATCCTGTGAACACAGGATTAGCTGGTGGAATTAGTCCTCATGCAGTTAGGGCAGAGGATGGGGAAGTACACATTCAGAAAGGAATGGAAGGAGGCAGAAAAGCTACCAAACACTTTGGAGTTTCTGAGGACCTGGAAACCAGACACGCGAGCTGCTGAAACAGGACTGTGAAGTGTTGCTGTGGGACAGATGTCACTACAAGGCTGGTGCCTCTGCACAGCTGCCATGGCTGAGAGTGTCCATTGTGAGCTGGGGTCGCTGTTGGTCCAGCTGGATCCCCATCAGAAGGAAGGACTGGAGGTACAGGATGAGGACAGGGACCTCTGGGTCTGTCACCAAATCTGACCATGACAACTTCTGTAAAGTAAGACCTGCTGTTTTACTCCTGCCTTCTAAAGCTTTCCTCAAGAGAAAAATAAAGGTTGCAGGGATGGAGTAAGGAAGGGGAGGAAAAGTGTCCGAGTTATTCTACAAGTAATTCAGGGATTCCAAGGAGCCTAATTCCAACTTGTTCAAATGGATACAATGTGAACCTGTGAGTCAACACGGAGGGTGCACCTGAAGGGAAGGCACCCAGAGGCTTCTGGGGGCTTGACAATGTCCTCTTTCTTTTCAGGGTGGTGGCTACACTTTGTAGCTGTATGTGTTTGCTTTGTGAACTGGGCATATGTAATATTACAAAACCAAATTTTAAAAACAAAAGCCAAAAAAACTCCTGTGACATAATCTCTTGAAGCAGCTAGGCCACTGTGTGCTGATTAGTTCTAGAGAGAAGATGACTGCAAAAATGCAAAGAAAAGAATCCCCTTCCTGGCTCTTTGCATTGCAAAACTTAGACTCTTCACATAATGGGAAGGTGTATAATCACAATACTGTCTTGACAGATACCAACAGTGGACTTGGATTAAAGGAAAACCCAGCCTCAGATGTCACTTGGGTAAATCAAACAGTATTTGCCTACCAAAAATAAACAGAAGGAGGCTATGCAGTCAGGATACAGGGCAGAGAGATGAGCAATATCATCCGAGACAGGTAGAGGGGCACACATGATTGGCTCATACGTGTGCATGGCAGTGTCTGAGCTGGGATCTCATCAGAACTGAGGATCCACTGTGAGGCTCCACTGGTGCCAGCAGTGTGCACCGAAGGTGAGTGCAGTTCTGTTTACTAAACCTGGTTTTTATTATTTGATTAATCAAGGTGAATACTTCCAGGTTTAAAACTGGTGCAGTTCAGCAGTGGGTCAGTGAAATTATGTGCCACAGACCATCTCACCTGAGCCAGGTGCCCTTCATCAATCTCTGGGTTGCATTACATGGAATATGACTAAACAGTGTGTGCAGTATGATCCCGTCCACTTAGGGATAAAGACAGTCCCCTGTAACCACCAACGGCCTCCACTCCAAACAGCCGTCTCCAGGCATGGCTCCATTCAACAAGGTTAGTTGCCCAGGTACGTCTAGGAATCATGCTCCTGAGCTCTTAGACCAGGGAGGAAAGTAGCTGATACAGAGGTAATTATTTGGGAAAAACAAAAAACAAAACAAAACAAAAAACAACATCATGGGTGACAGCAAGATTTCTGCCACTCTCTTCTTCTAACACTCCCAATGAGAACCCCCCACCCCATCTGGGGCTAGGCAGACAGAGCTGGGCTTAAAAAAGCTACGGTCTCTCAGCTGCTAACCCCTCTTCTATCCTCAGTCGCACAAAGGTGAGGGTCGGACTTTGTAACTCACTCTCCTCCTTGCCAGCTGCTCCCTGTTAGGTCCACCAATAGGGGGCGCCAAAATGAGCCCGGAAGTCAGGAGGACTGAAAAGCGCTGCGCCTTCCTGTGTGCTCGCAGTCGTGTCAGCGTCACTCCACAGCAGTATTGGTTCCGGGTTCCGTCCTCTCCTTAAGTTCCCATAATTGGCCCATCATAGCCCCTATCAGCAGCAGCCAGGCAGCGCCCCTTCCTGAGTCCTAACTTAGGGAGATCTGCCCCCTGAGTTCCCGCAGGACACCAGCATATAGTCCAAGTGCCCACCTCAGAGATCCAGGTCTCAGCTCTGAAGTCCCCTCCTCCCGTCTCCTGAGGTTCCACTACAAGTTTGGGTACTCTCTTCTAGGAAATCCGTGTCCCAGTTCTGGGAGGCCCTCCTCCTAGACCCTGGTTCTGACAACCCCAGTCCAAGTGGTGAAAGCGTTTCTTACAGTTTCAGTGTGCAGTGTTGGTGTCTGTTCCTTTTCTGCCTCTATCCAAACCTGTTATGGTTTGAATATGGTTTGAACGTGTCCCTCAAAGTTCCATGTGTTAGACGCTTGGTCCACAGTGTAGTAATGTTAAGAGGTGGTGGAACCACTAGGAAGTGAGGCTCAGTGGGAGGAAATTAGGTTAGTGGGAATGCTGCCCTCAAAAGGGATTAAGTCTACTTGTAGGACCCAGTGATTCTTGTGAGAGTGGGCTGTTATAAAAGAGCACACCTGGCCCCTCCTTGTTGTCTGGTTGCCTGTCTCACTGTGCAATCTCTCCCATGTGTGTTTCTGGGATGCCATCCACCATGAGGCCTTTCCCAGAGTCATTTGGAAGCCAGAGCTATGCTCTTGGACTGCCAGAACTGAGAAAACAAACCTCTTTTCTTTATAAAGTACCTAGTCTCAGGCATTTTGTAATAGCAATGGAAAATGGACTAATACAATTCACTAAATTGTGTTAGTCAAATACACTGCCAATTCACTAAATCCTCTTTTTGACTGCGAAGGGCGGGGGGCAATGAAAGTGTTCTGGAATTAGATAGTGGTGATCATTAAAATTTTATGTCATGTGAATTATATCTCATTAAAAATATCAGTCCTCTACATTGAAATATCTGATTAGACTAGACCAAGGATTATATGGAATTAACCAAGGAGAGTATGTTAGTTTTGTAACAGCATAGCTGGGGCATAGGGTACCCAAATACTTAATCAGACAGTATTCTGAGTATCTCTGTGATGGTGTTTTAAATGAGATTAACAATTAAATTGAGAGACTTCGAGTAAAGCAGATTGCCCTCCATAATGTGAATGAGCTTCATCTAATCAGTCAAGTCCTGAATAGAGCAACAAGATCAGTCTCCCCCAATCAAGAGCGATTTCTCCAGCAGAACTGCCTTCAGACCTCATCTGCACCCTTGGCTTTCCCTGGTTCTACTGCAGACCCTGGATTCGAACTGGAAGCTTGAACTAGGTTTCCAAGCTGAAGGCTCACGATATAGAGTTTGGACTTGCCATTCTCACATAATCATGTGAGCCAAAGTTTGATGGTAAACATTTCTCTATATACACATCCTCTTGGTTCTGATTCTCTGGAGAACCATGACTAATACAGGAAGTCAGTTTTTGGTGGTTTGAGGGTGGAGAGAATAAATCTGCTGAGATCCCAGCAGATTTGTGAGATCTGAAGGCAGCTGTGCCTATTTTTCCTGGCATAGCTTTGAGAGGCAGCAAGATCTCAGAGAATTAATGGTTCTGTGGCACATCTAGGTAGATGGAATTTCCTAGCATTTCTCAGTTGCTTTCATGGAACCATAGAATGATTGCTAGGAGCCTAAGAGAGGAACAGAGGAAGTAGAGAGAATTTGAGGACAATTGATTGAGGACAGATGGGACAATGTGCATATCAATGATACCTACTTGTCTCGGTGATGTGGAGCACTCCATGAATCTCTCCACTGCCTGGAAGCCATAGTTCTCTGTAACTCCTTTGGAACTCAGATTCCACCCCAGAGAAAATGGGAGCTGTTCCCATAAAAAAGAAATTCAAGTCAGGTTTTTGTTTTTGTTTTTTGTACCAGAGATTGAACCTATAGGCACTTACCCCTGAGCCGCATCCCTAGACCTTTTTATTTTTTATTTTGAGACAGGTCTCCCTAAGATGCTTAGGATTTGTTTGGGGAGATTAATGAAAGCATTCTCCTTTACATATCCGAATTTCATGAATTCAGAACCACTTCAAAAGATAACGTCTTTTATTTATTTTCAAGATAGATTTGGCATTTTTGTGGTATGGCATGAAGTGAATTCTCAGGAAAAAAAACCTTCATATTTAAATTTGCTTCTTAGCATCCAGGAACCCATTAGGTAGGAAGACAGCTGGATGGCTGGCGTGAAGGTCATTCAGTGGGTGGCTGTGAGCAGAAGGTTTGAAGAACTGAGAAAACATCATCTAAAATTTATATACAAGAGTAAAAGTCCTCACATTGCTGTAAAGTTTGGAAAACAAGAGCCAAAAAGACAAGTTGATGTGTCAGACAGAAGGTCAAAGAAAGCAAGAGACAGCATAGAATCATGCATTTCCTGGGTAGGAACAGGTGGACTGAGGAGTGGAGAAGACAGAGTCTGCAAGCAACCTTCATGCATGGAACCTGGGCTAAGAGGAGCCAGGGTGGTGATTAAATGTTAAATGGCATTGAAAAAACTTATATATGAAGAAAAAACTGAATTCCTACATGCTATCCCACACAAAGTTGACCTCCTTAGATTTAAATTTGAAAGGTGAAACTATAAAGTTAAAAGGAAAAAAATTGTTAAGAAAAATATCTTTGCAATTTGGGGAAGCCAAGAACTTCTTAGGTAAGACCCTCAAAACCTCTTTCCTAAGGGACAAAAATAAACACATCAATGACAACAAAATTAAAATTGTGGTTACATGAAGATCTTCACAGATGAAATTAATAGACAGGTAAGGGATTGGGAGGTATTTTTTCATAATTTCAGAAAATTACCGGGGTGGTGACATATCCAAATCTGAATGCCAGCAACATACTTTCAACAAGCTATATTTATATATATTCACACCAATGTGAATAAATTTAACACTACTGAACTATATACACTTACAATACATTATGTATCTCTTACCATAATAAAAAGCAAATAAAATAAAGATCAATTTAACACTCGGTCCAGAGGATTACAATCAACTGAGAGTTGGGTTACATATAAAAAACCACCACCGGAGCTAAGGTTGTGGCTCAGCGGTAGAGTGCTTGCCTAGCACGTGAGAAGCCCTGGGTTTGATCCTCAGCTTCACAGAAAAATGAATAAATAAAATAAAGGTATTAAAAAAACTCAACACACACAGTAATATATGTGTGTGTGTGTGCATTAAAATGTATACTCTGTTGTAATATCCATAAAACTTTTCGTTAGTTTGAAATCCTTCAAAATAAAGAATTATAGCTGGGCACACGCCTGTAATCCCAGCAGTTTGGAGGATCGAAAGTTCAAAGCCAGCCTCAACAACTTAGTGAGGTCCTATGCAACTTAGTGAGACTTGTCTCTAAATAAAAAATTTAAAAATGGCTGGGGATGTGGCTCAGTGGTTAAGAATCCCTGGGTTCAATCTCTGATACAAAAAAAAAAAAAGAAAGAAAGAAAGAATGAAAATAGCAATAAAGAAAAACTACTAAGAACAATGTAAAAAAACAACTAGTAAGAGACATAAATGGGCAATTCACAGAAAGGGGAGTTTGAGTGGACAATACATGTAGAGGTGTTCAGCAGCACTGCTAGACACCAGATGGAAACACCAGTACCAGAACGAGATGTACATGATGCTCATCAGGTCGACAGACACTGGAAACTGCATTATGCCAGAAGTTGGTGAGGCTCGTCCAGTGGTCTTAGAGAGCTGGTGGTGCAGAGTGCAAGTGGGTACACAGGCACCCTAGGACCTTGCCATCTGCTCTTGGATGCCAGAGAGCCTCAGGAGGACACATGTACTGCGATGTCATCCTCCCTTGGGGCCTGTCGAAGGACACGGGATCAGGCAAATAAGCTGGACATCTGCCAATAGAGGTCCATTTCCTACCCTCACCCTTGTTAGAAAACAAGAAACCAGAACTTCGGCATGACCCCAGAAAGAGAGGAAGGAGACACCAGAATCTGGGGACCCTCTGGAATATTGTAGGACTCAGGAATAGAATTAGTTTGAGGTGAAGAAAATAAATACAATGGTATTTGTTGCATGTATAAACTTAGAGATTTATTCCTGGGGCATTGCCATTAGCTGCCATCAGCCTCCCTACCTTCCCAGTAGCCAAATGAAAGATAATGCTTAAGCCAAAGGATCAAATCCATGGTGGAGCAATCTTAGGCTTAGGCATTGTAATAGGGGGATATTTTTGCATGTGCAGGTCAGGAATTCCATGGTTCAGCACTTATGAGACTTGTATGCCTGGTTTGAAACAGTCTTTTTTTTTTTTTTTTAAAGAAATCCTGGTATTTCTGTTTCTTAAAAGTATAACTGTATTTTAAACACAAAACAACAACAACAAAAAAAACATACCAAAACAATAACAACAACAACACCCCTCACCCAGATGTTGGAATGTATGGCAAGTTCTGAGCAAATGTGTTTGGATGAGTGTCTGCAGAGGCATCCTGGGAAGGGATGCTCAGTAATCAATTGCATACTTCTTGCCAAGGATAAGGGTTTAGGGAAGAAAAACAAATATGTGTAGAAATTTACTATTTACTAGGTAGGAATTTTGTGTGCAGAAAATACATTTACAGTGTCGTTCATTTACCATGTTGAAAAAAATCCCTCAAGTTAAAAAAATTAACATATCAGTTTTTGTTGTAGGAGTTGTTATCTTTTAGTTTACGAAGGAACTTAAATTCCAAATACTGTGTCTGTCTTCCTGTACAGCGAGGGCCTGTTCTTGAACTTGCTGTAACCAAAGGCCAGAACAGAGTTTTTTCCTGGTGAACTTCAAAGGAGTCCTTGCTTGTTGAATTTATGCAAGAACAAAATCTTGGCAAGAGAAGTGTTCTGAACAGCAAGCGCCTTCTGAGAAGAACCTGGGCTGATGCCTCTGGGCTCCTAGGAGGAGGGTCAGGGTGGGAGGGCAGAACTAATTTGGACTGAGTAACCAGCACACGCCCTGATACAAAGGTGCTGGACATAGTCTCTTGATTTCTACTCTTTTCCTGAAGCAGACCTCTCCCCCCAATGCCATTTACAAATGAGAACACTGAGGTCCAAAGGGATTAAAAATCAGCTTGGCCAAGGTCACTCTGCCCAAGGACATGTAGCCCAAGGTCACACCGCCCAAGGCCATGGACGTGCTAGGATTCCAACTCCGGTAATGTCTACCATGTTGGGCTACTACATCCAAATGAAAATGGAAAACTACTTTGAAGCTTTATCTCAGGCCTCAAAAGTACTCCACTAGTTTGACCTCATCTTAAAAGGTATCCAATCCCATCCTCAAGATTCTCTGGAGCTCTGAAGCTGTTGGCAGAAAATAGCCACAGGAATGACTACTGTTCCAAATTGAGTCTGTAGATTTCAGGTCATTGTGATCTCCATTCCTTATGCAGACTTGATTAATATCCCACTTTCAGGTTAAAAATGTCAGTTCTCTGAAAAATGAAAAATATAAAAAAGTCTTTGCAGTCATTGGGTCCTCCTGGATAGAGGCTCAGCTGCCTGAGAACACTTCCAATTGCCCTAAGAGATGAAGCTGGAGGAGACGTGGTCTAGTGTCTAAGCCCTCAAGAGAATGGATTTTGAGGCAGTGATCTTGAGGGTATTTGTCTTTCAAAATTCCAGATCTGCAGGAAGGAGGAGGTGTCAACTGCAGACCCAGGTTGAATATTCAAACTGACATTCACCTGGAATGATGCAGAGGGAGCTTTAATAGCCCAGCAAAGGATTCTCCTGAAAGAAAATGTCAGGCAGGCACTTTCTTTCTTTCTCACCCCTGCTCACCCCTGCACACTTAAATTTTGGCTTATACTTCAGGATAGTAGCCAGGCAGTCAACAAGAAGAAGTTAAATTAGATGGATTTCAAAGCTTTGGTTTTCAGACACGAATAAATTAGGGGAATGATAAAGCATTGGCAAAAACCTGCAAGAGGCCAATCTTAGATTGGTTCATCCTGCTGGAGTCAGCTTTGGCCTTGGTGGAGATTCTGCTAGGTAGGGAATTGCAACAGCAAGGCGTGTGTGTGTGTGTGTGTGTGTGTGTGTGTGTGTGTGTGTGTGCGTGCGCCCGTGCGCGCGCACATACACACACACACATGCATACAAAGGCACCCTGAATTCTGTCATATCTTGGGATTAAAAGGAGAAATCCAATCCAAAGTGGATTCAATGTAATTAGGGCCAACAGAATTGTTCTGCTTCCAGGTGAAAAGTTTGTCTCAGACAGGCCAGCTTTGCCGGGACTTTGCTGAAAACCCTGATGATCCTATTAGAAGATAACACGTCTGCATGCTGTTAGGCTGTGGTTCATTGTGTTAGATTCTGGGTGATTATAGAGGCCTCCCTTGTACTTTTTCCTCCAAAAAGGGAGATGACTCATGTGCTAGGGCCCTGTTATTTACAGGAGGGTGACAGGGTTTTATAAAGAAGACTCAAAATTGTAATGTTCTAAATTAAAACTCAATTTTATGGCCAGTTCTACTTACCCATGCTCATTCTAACATCTATTTACCTATCTATCATCTATCACCTAATTATTTAACAAATACTTATTCATCACCTAGTATCTGCTAAGTCACAGGAAAAGCTTCAAAAAAAAAGCCCTAGGGGCCAACATTTTTTTAAAAATATTTTTAGTTGTAGATGGACACAATGCCTTTACTTATTTATTTTTATGTGGCGCTGAGGATTGAACCCAGTGCCTCATATGTGTGAGGCAAGCCCTCTGCCACTTAGCTACAATCCCAGCCACCCCCAGAGGCCAACATTTGACTCACCTCCTAGAGCTTGTTAAAAATCTGGATCCGAACTCCTCTTTCAGGAATTCTGATTCAAGAGCTACTATTCATTGAACACTTATTATATACTAGGCAAGGTATGTAATTTAATTTGACCTTTACAACACCCATTCCAGTATCAATGATTATTCTTGTTTTAAAGGGGAGGCTCTCAGAAGTTGAATGATTTTCCTCGGGTCTCACAGCTATTAGTAACAGGATTCAAACCCAGATTCATCCAAATCTAAAGCTGGTGCTCTTTCCATCAGACTGCCTTTCAGTTCCACCCCCAGTCCTGATGCTAGTCACTCACCTGGCAATGCACCTGCCTAGGTAGGCTGGCAATGTGGATGTGGACCTGGCAGACTTGATTTGGGTCTCCCAGGATGTTTGCTCTTGCATCTTCCTTGGGTGAAGCGTTTGTTTTTGGAAACCAATATCTTCAGGGAGAGGTCTGAATTCCTTGGTTTGGCAACCAAAGCTCTTTTGACTTCCTATGTTCTTTTCAACCCTATCCCTCACACCTCCTCCACACAAGTTTGAGGGTCCAGCTGGTCTGCTATCATCTCAATGCCCAGAGGTTATAAAGGAGGGTTTACTTTCCTTATTTCAAGGGCTTGCCCTTCCATCCACTCTGGCTTTCAAGGACTTTTCGTGTCTGATTATCCTCTCTCCCCTGCATTATCAATCTCCCTATCTTTCTTTTTTTAAATATTTATTTTTTTTTAGGTGTAGATGAACACAACACAATGCCTTTATTTTTTATGTGGTGCTGAGGATTGAACCCAGGTCCCCCCCCCACCTAGGGGAGCGCTGTACTGCTGAGCCACAATCCCAGCCCGATCAATCTCCCTCTCTTTCTACAGCATCCCTTCAGCAGGCAAAGTGCTCGGAAGCCTTCCATATTCAAAAACTCTTCCATCTAGCAATTGTGTCATCCTCTGTTCCTCATATCAGCAGAACGTCTCAAAAGAGATTTTTCCATCAGCTGTCTCGTCCTGCTCCCTTCCCGTTCAGCTTCAGCCTCCCACTGAAATTGCTCATATCAAGGTCACTGATAACTTTCATGCTGACAAATCCCAAGTCCTTTTCTATTCTCCTCTTAAATTCTCTGCATTGTTCAACCTCAGGGACTACTCCTTTATAAAGAAAGACGGTCCCAGATTTACATTGGTTCCACTTATAATTTTTAAACTTTACAGTGGTTCAAAAGCCAGAGGCATTTAATAAAAACTACTTCAAATTCTGAATTGTGATCTTTTCCCAGGCTGGCAACATGTACTTCAACACCCTCTCTCTCAATGGCAGGCAGCTCAGCAAGCTGCAGCTCCCAGTCAGCCGTGGGATCACAAGGGAAAATGACCCACGCTCGACAGTGTATTTTGGAAACAAGTATTTCATCCGTTAGATGAGCTGCCTAATTATTATAAAATGGGCTTTTTGTGTTAGATGACATTGCCCACCATTGGCTAAAGTGACTGTTCTGAGCACACATAAGGTGTGTTAGGCTAAGCTATGATGTTCGGTCGGTTAGGTGTATTAAATACATTTTCAATTTAGGCTTTTTTCCATTTACTATGGATTTATCAGGACCTAATCCCATTGTAAATTGAGCATCTGTACTTTCTTCCTTTTGCTTCCGATTCTCTTGAGATCAACACAGATAGCAGAACCCACCCTAGGTTACTTAGGCAGGAAGGGATTGAATGGAGGGAGCCTGGTGCTTATCAGGGCATTGGAGGATGGGCGGAGTCAGCAGAACTGCCTCCTGGACCGCTGCTGGAGAACTGGCCTGCCACGGGAGCTGCAGCTCTGCTGTGGCCAGGATGCACACTACAGCTCCTGGCTCCAGGTCCATGTTGTCTCTGCTGCAGTCCCTGCCAGCTCAGCAAAGCCTTGCCCCAGCCTCTTGATGCTCAAAGAGCTAGAGATCCTCTGGGACCCTCGGTTAGAGTTGTTGCAGGAAAACCAAATGCCTCCCTGGCTGAGCTTGCCAGGAGGCACCACTGACCCTATCAGGTCCCATCTTCCAGCTCCTGAGCTAGTGCACCTGCTTAGAGAAAGCTAGGTCCCCTGCAGGCCTGAGCTGTATGGAGGTGGGGAAAGATATTCTTAGCGTGGTACACTCTAGTGGGCAGTGAGGGCACATCTGAGGAGGTGGCAGTGGAACTAAGTGACCCTCAGCTTCTCCTTTCTCATAGTCTGATTCTTCTCAGGCTCCCTGTTCGTTCCTGACCAGAGGGTAGGTGGTTGGTTTGGTGTTGGGTATGCTGGTTCAAGACAGTGGCTTAAGATCCAGTGTGGCAGCCAGCAGCCAGACCACACTGGCCTCCTTCCTGTCTGAGCTGTCTCACTTTCTGGCCATTATAGAAAATACCCCTTTCTGGGCCGATTTCCACTTGACTAGCTTGCGCTTAATGGGAATCATAGTTCACTCTAAATGACTGGGCAGAAGCAGCTTGGCCTGGCATCTGGCTTTCATTCTGAGGTTGTGTCCAGAATCATCTTCAAGATTACATGACCCTGAGATTATAAAACAGGATTGGAAGTTTCCTCCTAGGCAGGGCTGGAGGCTGCCTTCTCCAGTCTGGGCATCTGAGCAGCTCCAAGAGCTAAAGAGGGTGGAGGAAAACAGTTGTCAAACTCAGCCTGAAGTCTACCTCACCCTCCGGCCTTATTCTGGGAGGTGTCCAGTCCCCAGGGAAACAGGAGGTCCAGCATTATGGGCCATGTCCCCTTGTTCCTCTA
Source organism: Urocitellus parryii (assembly GCF_045843805.1). Taxonomy (NCBI): domain Eukaryota; kingdom Metazoa; phylum Chordata; class Mammalia; order Rodentia; family Sciuridae; genus Urocitellus; species Urocitellus parryii. The sequence goes on along the minus strand of NC_135536.1, from coordinate 114,297,540 downwards.
AGAGGCCTGCTGCAAACCAGTGTGGTGTCTCCCTGCTGAAGAACATGCTGTCAGCCCAGAGCTTGGGCGCAGCTTCTGGAGCTGCTCACCCTGTAAATGCCAGATAGTTCCCAATAGGCTCTGTGGGCCCTTTGGGAATCCCTGGAAGACCTTCCAGGAGGCTCCTGCCTGGAGTGTCCTCCCACCCCGCCTTTGCTTCTTCCCCCTCTTGCTCCCTCCTTCTGTTCTTTGGCCTTTGTGATTTTTCTTTGAAGGAAGAAATTATTTTGCCCCAGGAAACTCATTTATAGCAAAATAAGTGAAAGGTCTGGGCATCTGGCCCCACGTGGGGCTCGTTTTCGGGTTATTGCTTTAGCGTGCCTTCATCTGGCTCAGCCACGCTTGGAAGCTGTTCCCGCCAGCATCACACCTGGTTTCAGCTGGAAGGGAAAGGACTTCAGCTTTTCATCTTCTGGGCCTCATTGTTATTATTGGAGCCAAGGTTTGGCCAGGGATCAGACAGGGGGGAAAGGGAGGGGGGCTGGGAAGCAGAGCTGGAAACTGTCCCAGAGGCCTAGGAGAAGAAAGGCCTCCCTAGGCTTTGGAATGGCTTCTCTCCCTGAGCCTGGACTGGAGCTCCCAGGCTGGCCAGCAACCTGCAGCCAGACAGACCCCAGGGTGCAGGGACCCTCAGGCCTGAGGATTGCTGCTGATTTGGGATCTATGAGAAAAGATTTCCTTAGGCCTCTTGTATTTTAAGTGATTCAGCTTGAGAGACTCTTAAAGAAGTGAAAAAGCAAAAGGGTTAAGCTCAGAAAACCATATGCTAAATTTCCTGAGTAGGGAGATTGCTTTTTGGGATGGTTTATAGGTTAGCAGTTAATATTTCCTTAAAAGCTGGCTTATTTCTATCCCTTAATTTTTTTTAAAAATGTAGATTTGAGAAAAACCAAATTACCCTTTAGCACGCCTAAGAGGATTTTGTCTATCGTATGTTTCAGGATCTTTCTGGTGTGCATATCTAGTGAAAACCATTTCCCATAAAACTACCAAGGGAGGGCATTGCGATGGGATTTTAAGCTTATTTAAAATTAATTGCAGATTCATTTCATTGCACATTCATTGAGGGTTTTTCTTTTTTCATTATTAATATGAAGAAATGGTGCTAGCTCTGCCAAAAGTCGGAGAGGAGAAAGTGGCTGCTGGAAGAGTTTCCCGGGGCAGCAGACATCTGCCTGAGGTCTGGGTTCTTGGGCTGACCAGGCTCTGGCCTGGCTTTGATTAAATGGGACCTGGGGTATGGATTAAGAGCTCTACTGGCTCTCTGGACCATCCACCATTTCCTGTGCTCCTCCCAGCTCCCCTTCTGCCTGTCTGGCAAACAGTATCACAATGAGAACACATGTAGCCCTTTCGGGGTCACTGAAGAATTAAAAGGTGGCTGAAAGCAGAGACTGGGAAGGAGAAGAGCAATGTGCTAAGGTCTCTGGAGGGGGCTGGAGGTGTTGAGTATGTGCCTAGCATGTGTGATCCTGGGCTCAATCTCCAACACCCAAATAAGTAAATAAAGTTTTCTGGGTGGGGGAATAAACTAAACAAGACTGTCCCGAGGCTAAACTCATGGAGGGACCCTTAGCTCTGCACGTGTGCATAACAGAACTTAGAAGAATGTCAAGCAGCAGAATCGATCTGGTCCTTTGAAGGTCTCTGTGAGGAGACTATTATAGCTAGGCTCAGTTTCCTTGTACTTGTTCACTTCTGTCTTTGATGGAGAGATGCTGAGGCCCCAAGGATGTGTCCACTGGGTTCTGGCCTTGGTAACTCTGGATCCTGGCCATGAAAGAGGCTTTGGCAAGCATCTGAGATTCTTGCTTATTTTATACCAGGGGACCCAGATGGGGTGAGTGGCTTCCCTGAGGTCGTGGAGCTGAGGGAGGAGGATCCTGACTCGGAGTCAAGTGTGTTCCATTCTACACGATGTTGATGTTGTGGGGAAGCAGCCTCTTAGGTTGGAGAGCTGACGACTGGCCTGCTGGGAAGGGCTGAGGAGGCCTGGCTACCTCCCACGGGGGAACTTCGGGTCTAGGATGGTGCCCAGGCCTGGTCAGCTGACTCTTTCCCCGGCATTTCTTATTTTTCTGGCTTTTCAATGATTGGTATAGGGGCCAACCTTCTTATTACTAAGCCACAAAGGAAATGTACATTTATCACTGGCCAAGATGAACACACAGTCTTTTCTCAGAAGCACCTTCTGTAGGTCTCACAGTTCTATGAGGCCAGTACTATGTGTCATCATTTTGTAGGGAAGGCCATGGGAGTGACATAAGAGTCTCCACTCCTATGACCATACCATGGGTCTTGACTCCCACAAGGCCTGCTGTACCTGGAGGACCACAGTGGCATTTCAGTTCCCTTGGTATCAATCTCAGCCCAGACCCCATGTCCAGAACTCCTTGAAAAGTTTGGGTGTTCTTTCCAGAGTTTTTCCTCAAAGGACTCTGGCCTCTTCTTTAGTCGATGGGCCCCAGGTCTGTGAGCTGACTTTGATCTGGAAACTGGCTCAAGAACCATCATCTTCTATGGTGGCAGCTAATGGCAGCTTCTTCATGCCAGCTCTGTGGGTTTTTTTGTTTTGAGAGAGGGATATATAAGTCAAATAACACTCAACCTGACTATCAGGCCCTTCAGAACAGCATGGCCAACTGGCAATCACCAAGATCCTTGCAGGTCCAGACAGCTTACTGCTACTCTAGCCTCACTGCCTGTTCCAATAAGTATGTCCACCTGCTGCTGCTGATTAAAGCTCTCCTTAGCATCAGCCCTTCTGGAATCTCATCATCCCCACTCAGATTCCTGGAGATCCCACAGTCATGGCAGCACCTGTTCCTTGCCACATGATCCTGTAGAGAAGAGCAACAACCACTGAGCTTCTTCTGAAGGGCATGGGTGGCCCCTTTCCAGGGCCATCTTTATTGCATTATTGAGCCGGTGTGCTCTGGTCACTTTGAGGAAGCAAAGTAAACTCTGCACTTTCACCCTAACGTTCCCCTACTCCTGAGGATTCTACCCCTTCATCAGTATTATGCCAAACCTTCCAGACTCTCCACCTCCCATAGGTCTTCCTTATGCCCAGGCTGGAAGGGGCCATCAATAGAAACTAAGGTCTGGCTCCAAAGTCCTTGCCAAGACATGACCCTGAGTTTGGGCATGCTCACGTGACAATAACGATAATAAATATTCAACCTTATCTTTAGCCAGTCGTACTGAGCCTTAACTCTTCAGATCTGCTCTCACATGTGTCCCATGGTTCTTGCAGGTGTTCACTGGCCAGGTGATACCATTCTTTGATACAAAAGCTACTTCTTTCCAGATAAGGGACTGGGCTGCTCTGCTTGGACTGTGCCCCTAACTGACCATGGTTATTGACCTAAGGCAATAAAGTGATGATAAGAGAGGATCTTGAGAAGGTCCAGGAATATTTTAAGAGTTACCTGTCTCAGGTGAGGTTTTTGCATGGTTTCCAGGTGTGGGGAAGCTGATTCTTCCTAAAAAAGAAGAGTGAACTTCCTTTGTCCCTGGTAATTCAGGGGATCTGGGGTCCAAATTTTCAGTCTTGTTCACCCAAATGTTCCTGTTCCAGGCTTTTGAGTCCCCCTGTTTTCCTGGGAAGGCTCAGACTTTGCGATGGGAGACTTGTCTTCTTAGCAGCATTGACATCTTTACAATCAGATGCTGGGCCTGAGGGCCCCTGTGGGTATAAGCATGAATTTCTCCTTAGATGCTTTCAGGAAAGCCCTCTGGCTTCCATTGGGCACTTTGAGTTGACTGCTATCTGATCTAAGCTTGTCATTTTCTTTTCTTCTTTCTGAAAAACAGACTTTATTTTTAGAGCAGTTTTAGGGTTTTGGAAAAAAGTGAGCTGATAGTACATAGAATCGCCATATTCTCATCCTCCCCACATATGCAGCTTCCTGAACTGTCAGACATTCCCCACCAGAGGGTACTTTTGTTACAATGCATCAGTCTACAATGACATGTAATTATCCCCTGAAGCCCATAGTTTACACCAGGATTCACTCTAGTGCATTCTATGGGTTTTAACAAATGTGTCACAATATGATCATCATTACAGTCTCATACCGAGTGGCTTCACCACCCTCCAAACCCTCTGTGTTCAGCCTATTCATCCCCCCTCCCCCGAAATCCCTGGCAACCACTGATCTTTTTATTGTCTCCATAGTTTTGCCTTTTTCAGAAGGTCATGTCCAGTCACGCATTGCTTAATGACCAAATGTATCCTGAGAAATGCATTGTTAGGCAATTTTGTCTTTGTGCAAACATCCACAGAGTGTACCTGCATAAACCTAGACGGCACAGGTCAATCACTCGACATGTTCTTTTGATGTAGTGGAGAGAGGGTAAACAGGAGATGCAAGAGGCTGCTGCTGACACAACACAGACACTGTCTGACAGTACATTTATTTTGTAAGTAGCAGTAATACATTCTAAAATAATGATAAAAGGTGTAACATAGGAAGTACATACACCACTAACATAGTTGTTTTATCATTATCAAGTATCGTGCGCTGTAAATCACTGTATGTTCTGTGCTTTTCTATAGCTGATAGTACAATGGGGTCACACCAGTATCAGCACAGCCACATAACGCACAGCACTATGACATTATGGTAGCTGTCAGTCACGGGTGACAGGAATTTTCAGCTCCATTATAATCTTATGGGACCACTGTCATACATGTAGTCCATTGTTGACTGAGGTGTTACGTGGCCCATATCTGTAATTGAAATCATATAGTACACAGGCTTTTCAGATAGACTTCTTTCACTTAATAATATGCATTCATGTTTCTCTCATGGCTTAATAAGCGTATTTTTAAAGTGCTAAATGATATTCCATTATCCAAATGTATGACTCCATTTACTCACTTACTTGCTGAAGGGCATCATGGTTGATTCCAAAAGTTTTGACAATTATGAATACAACTGCCATAAACATCTGTGTTTTTGTGTGGACACAAGATTTCAACTCCTTTGAGTAAATACCAAGGAGTATGATCCTGGATCATATGGTCAGCATATGTTCACTTTTATAATAAACTACTAAACTGTCTTCCAAAGTGGCCGCACCATTTTGCATTCCTGCCAGCTGTGAGTGACAGTTCCTGCTGTTCCACCTCCTTCAGCATTTGATGTTATCACTACTGTGGATTTTTGCCATTGTAGTAGGTGTAGAGTGACATCTCACTGTTATTTAATTTGTGATTCTTTAATGACATGAGTTTGAGCATGTTCTTGGTATTTTTTCCCATTTGTGCTTCTTCTTTGGTGAGGTATTGGTCCAGAGTTTTTGCTTATTTTTAAGTTGGGTTGTTTATATTCTTATTCTTGAGTTATAAGTTTCTTTGTATATTTTGGATAATCGTACTGTGTCAGATGTGTCCTTTGAAAATCTTTTCTCCCAGTCTATGGCTTGTCTTCCCATTCTCTTGACAGTGTCTTTAGAAGGGCAAATATTAAATTTTAATGAAGTCCACCTTCATTAAATTGTTGTCTTTAGTGCTATAATAAAAAAGTTATTATCAAGCCCAAGGTCATTTAGAGTTTTTCTTATGTTATCTTCTAAGAGTTTTATCGTTTTGAATTTTACATTTATGTCTTTGATCTATTTTGAGTTAATTTTTGAATGTATGAAAGTTCTGCAACTAGATTAATTATTTTGCCAGTGGATATCCAGTTGTTCCATCACTATTTGTTGACAAGACAATATTATTTTGAATATTGATCCTTTGTCAAAGATCAGTTGACTAGGTAGCCAGCAGGCATGAATACCTCAGCTCAATCTCTAGCAACACACACACACAAACACACAAACACACACCCACACCTGTTGATTAGATTTGTGTGGGTCTATTTCTCTGCTCTGTTCCATTGATTTTATTTGTCTATTATTTCAGCAATATCACACTGCTTTGATTACTGTAGCTATGTGGTAAGTATTGCAGCTTATTCATGTTTTAAATGTGTATAGTAATTATTCTACCTCATAGGGCTGTTGTGAGGATTAAGTGAGATAATGCAAAAAGAACATTTAGCACAATGCCTGGCATGTAATAAGTGTCCATTAAAAGCAACATCATTATGACTATCAGAAAATGACCTGAAGAACCTCATTATTTCTGTAATTATAGCTGTTCCTGGGCTTCACATCAAAAGATAGAAGTCACTAGTTGTCTCCCATAGGGTCTGGTGTAGGTAAAGGTAAGAAGGCAGGAAAGCAACACAACAAAATCACTGTAGTGTTTATGGGACCTAAGTGGTGAAGGTGGTATGAATCACGGGTCCTTTAGGGGCAACAGTGCACTGTTCAAAAGTGTTTTCTGACTTTGTTTCAGGGAGTTTGGTGGACTGGTCATATTGAGTTAGGTTCTATAAGAGAACAATGAAAAAAGAATGGAGAAGTTGTTTAGAACAAAAATGGTGGTTTTACATGAAAAGCTGAGCTGATATGAAAATGATATGCAGAAACAAAATGGAAAGGAAAAGCAAAAGAAGAAGAGAAAAAACAAAAATGACAAAACAAGTCAAGATGGCGCCTGGCATTTTGCCAGGGGGAGTGGTTTGTGAAGTAACGCCAGCGAGCCATTAAGTGTGGAGATTCCTTATTGGTTGACTGCTGTATCTAGTTTATGTTAATTAAGATAAGTGGTGTGGAATGTATAAACACCCCTCCTGTCCTACAATAAACGGCTCCCACTCCTGCTGTATCAATGTACACAAGTTGGTCGCACCCCCTGGTTATTTTGCTGCAGCCGGACTGCGGCAAGTAAGTAAGCTAACAAAGAAGCCAGTTCACTGTGAAGATATTTGCCCCAAACTGGTGACCAAGAATTCTAGTTTTGGAAAACTGGTGTGGTACTGGAGATAAAGTGTTGGGCCCAACCAAGCTTGTAAATCTACTAGAGACCTCACAGGGAGCTGGAACAAGGTGAGGGAGAAATAAACCCACAAGGCAGGAGGAGACAACAAGGAAACCTGTCCTTGCCTGATAAGGCTTGGTGCTGGGTGGAGAAAAATCATAACTGTGGGCTGGCCCTACTGTAGGTTTCCAGTCCAAATACAGTCTACTTAAATGAAATGAAAAAAACATCTGTAATAGAAAATTGAATTTATCTTAGGTTTGAATTGCCCTAAACACTGACAGAAGCAAATGTAAAGTATCTGGATAAACACAACTTCAACCTAAGACTCAAAGAATTCCCTCAGACAAAATTCTAAGGAATTTGTGTCCAAAGTCAAGAATTACAAAATAGACATGAAAGAATTTTACCATGACCAAGAGAAAGCAGGAAAAAAAAATGAGAGAGAGAGAGAGAGAAAGATAGATAGAGATATCAGAACTAGATCTGAAAATATTTTAATATCAGAATTGATTATTACTGTGCTTATAGAAATAACAGAGACACTTAAAAATAAGCAAAGAGATACAGGGAGCATTTTGAAAATAAGCAAAGAAAAATAGAGTATAAAAAAAGATGAAGAAGAAAATTGCAAAAGAACCAAATAAAATTCTAGAAACAAGAAAGAACAATTGAAAAAATCAAATCTTGGTAGATAAGGAATATAGGACCAGTTGAAGACAGAAATATGAACTAGATGATAGTAATCATATAAAGTAATTATATAAAATGAAGTAATTATATAAAATGAAGTAATAGAAAATGAGGCCCAGAGAGAAAAGACAATAGAAAAATATTAAGCAACATGGAGGATGGGGTGATCTCTCATCAGTGTCAGGGAGAGAAGACAGGGAAGATGTCTGAGAAATTTCTAGAATTATTGAAAAACAGTAAGCCTTAGAACTAAGATGTTTTGAATTTTAAGCAGGATGAGAAATTCACCCTTAGATATATCATAGTGAAAATGCAGAACACCAAAGATACAAAAAAGTTACAAAATCAGCCAGAAAGAAAATTGTATTATGTACAAATTTGGGCCCCAATTATTTGTAAGTTTGGAGACATGTTCAGAGTGAAATATTTTAAAATATATGGTTTGTTCAGAAGAATAAGGATATTTGTTAGCTTTAGACATTGGCAGAGTACCATTATATTACATACTGAAAGAATATTTTTCATCCAGAAGACGTAACAATACTAAACTGATATGAACCTAACAAAGTAGACTTAGACTACATAAAGCAAAAATTGAACCATAAGGAGGGATTTGCAAATTCATGACCAAAATCATTTTTTAATATCCTTTCTATATTAACTGAGTAATCTAAGAGATTAAAATTAAATATATACAATATTTGAACAATATAAAGTTTGACCTAACAGACATTTATAGCCTTTTGCACACAAATAGAAAACATACATTCTTTTCAAGCACGCCTCACGGAACATTTATGAAAACTGAGCGTAAGAAAAATCATGAAGCAAGCCTCCAAAGTTTCAAAAGGACTGTTATGATTCAGGGTATGCTGTTTAACCATAATGCAATTAAGTTAGAAATCAGAAGCCACAATAATAAGAAATTACAAACTTCCTTTTATTTTAGAAGTTAAACAAAGAAACACTTCTCAACAAGTCATAGTTTTAAAAGGTTATAACAAAAATAAGAAAATGTAATTGAACATAAATAAAAATATTATACATCAAAACATGATTTATTATCATTATTGCTATATTTTGATTTATACATCAAAACATACCATAGTCAAACAATATTTATATGGAAGATTATAGCATTCAATATTTACATTAGAAATGAAGAAAGCCTAAAAATTAGTGAGCCAACCATCAATGTTAAGATGTTAGAATAAAAATAGAAATGAAGGAAGGTGGTAATAAAGATAAGTGAAGAAAGATAAACAGAACATACAGTAAAGGTGATTCTAAAAATACCCCCAAATTAATATTTTGAAAACATTGATAAAATTAAAATTTCAAAAGTGGATTGAGAAAAAAGTACAGTATTAGAAATGCAAAAACATCTCCCAATTGACAAAGGGATGTCATATCATTCTTAGTACTTCACGGGTGAGATTTAAAGTTCCTTCATGGGGACACCTGAGCCCAGAGGCTGAACCATGACTCGCCCAGGGACAGACACCTGGTGCACCTGTCTCCCTGAGGCTTGCACTTGTCTGACCTTTGCATCTACCTGCCCTTCCACCTGACCTGACATGGTGGGGTGTCTCAGGGTTCCCTTCCAGCTCTGCTCACACAAGCCCCTTCAGGGAGCTCCTAGAGTGTGTGGAACATGATAGAAAGAAATGTGGCAAGTGTAAACAATTAATTATCTTAACCTTGAGGAACAGAATTTCTATTAGAGGGACATTGATGAAAAATTAGCTTGGTAGTCACTGAGCTAGAAGGTGAGGGAGCACACTGGCGTCCAAGACATAAAAGGGATGGTCAAGTAACTCTATAGGAAAACCTGAGAAGAATTTGTTTTCTGTTCCTCGAGGGATGGGGAGGGAAGATCAGAGGATGGGAAAGAGAAGAGAGGAGGTTGCAAGACAGTGTGGGGCTGGGGACCAAAGGAATTGATGCAGCTAGAACCTACTCTCCAGGGTGGAGTGGCTGAAGAACTTCCAGAATTAGGCTTACTACTGGATTTAAAATTTCTTCTAACTCCTTCATGGGGAAACCTGAGCCCAGAGACAGAGTGTGGCTGGCATGGGTACAGAGAGTTGGTGGGCCTCTCTGTTGCAAGATAGTATACCTTTGTTTGTGACTGTTGGCTATAAGAATGTGAGCCTACCGGAAACTGACAGACACCTGGTATGGCATGGCTTTGAACATCTGGGAGAGGAAATGGCATTTGTATCAGTTATGATTGCATTTGGCTGCAAGTAATATAAAAACTTCCAAAGTGATTTTAAAAAGCAAGGGCTGGTCCAGTGTTTAAAGTTGTCACCTAGGATCCAGGTTCCTTCTACCTTCTGCTTTACCTTTGTATGTTGCTTCTGACCTCTTGGTTGCAAAATGGCCACTGGCTCTTCCAGACATCTTGCCTGTGTTTCAGGAAAGAGAAAAAAGGAAGGGGGTAAGTAGGCCAGATGAATGAATCTGCCCTCTTTTGAAAAACTTTCCTTGGAACTCCATCCAGTGACTTCTGTCAGGTGTCGGTCACATGGCCACAGTCAACTGCATGAGTATGGGAAGGAGACTATTTTAGCTGGGCATATTGTTTGCCTGAACAAAATTGGGGTTCTATCATTAAGGAAGACTTTGAAAATGGCTATTGGAAAGGCAATTAGCCATGTCCTTCACAAAGCTCATCTTAACTAGAGTTAAGTGGGCTGGGAGATCCCAAGAGCCATCTGGGTTATTTGGAGACAAATAAGACAGCCCTGAGGAGTTCACAATTTAGAGGGGAAGACAGACAATTAATTGGAACAACAAGAACATCAAATTACATTTTAATATAATGTGGTTAGGGGAAGCAATAGAAGTAAGCACAGGGGGTTATGAAGCATGGAGGCAGGAAAACCTGACCAGGGTCAGGAGGAGGAATTAGCATAGAAGGCAGTCTGAGTTTCTGTTGGTGGAGGGGAGAGCTGTCCTAAGCAAAGAGGAGACCTCTGAGTGCAGTGCATTGTGGGAAATTACACTCCTTTCCCATTAAGGGGACTATCAAGATGCGAAGTTGGATACATGAAGTAGGGGGTGCAGATTGTCCATGGCTCTCTTTGCCAGGGTATGGATCTTGGCCTTTATCCTAATGGTTGAAGGGAGCCACTGAAGGCTTTGGAGCAGGGGAGTGATTGGCCAAAGCTGTGTTTTGTATAGTCACTCTGGCATCAGTGTGTGGGGTGGCTTTGCTCAGGCAGAAGGCAGAGAGGTTGGGAGAGTGGGCAAACAGGGGATGTGGTGGGCAGTCTGCACAGTTGCCTCCAGCTCTGTAGTGAATGATGCATTTGGCCACCCCATCCAGGCAGGAGGGGCAGGGAGTGGCGGGGGTGGGGTGGGGTGAGGGGACGGGCTGGGCATGACATATCCCATGGAGTGAAGATGAGTTTTTGGCCTGTGCTGTACTGATTTTGGAGAGACCCCTAGTGGAGACAGTGTCAGGTCTAAACAGAACCTCTTCTTTCTTAAAAAGGAGGAAGTGGCCCTGAGAGGGACAAGTGAACTGTCCAAGATCACACAAGTTCAAGGTGGGTTGAGCTGAAGAGTCCAGTCTCTTGACTCCCAAATCAGTTGAGTTCATCGCCTTTTTGTCTATCTATCAACTTAAAAAGACAAGGGGTCCTTGTCCTTGGAGGTAACATTCCTGATTGTTGAGGCAGGCTTTGAGGCTTAGTACTACTCTGGTTGCACAGATCAGGATTTGGGGGAGGCTAGTGGGTGAGGATAGAGGGGTTCGGAGAGGTGAGGCCCCTGGGCAACACATGGAGGTGTGCTGAGATGGGGGCAGGGGAGGAGGGTCAATGCCAATGATATCAGCTCAGTTGTTTGTGGCCCTCATAGCAGCTTGGAAGGTTGACAGCTCATTTGTGGACCAAGCAGTGTTCTCAGAAGTGACAAGCATGTCCATCCACCTTGATTCTAGGTTGTCCATGCAAGCCTGTGTCCAGATACCCTTGACGCAGATCCCTGTGCTCCTTGGACCTGCAGTTGTCAGGATCTTCACCAATCAGGCTCAGCCTCTGAAGGCTGCTGATGGAGGAAGCTGGCTGCCGTTGGAAAGGGACCTGGTGATCGGTCCGCAGAGGGCGCTGTGCGCCCAGCAAAGGCCACGAGAGGCTGCAGAGCCAGAATGAGGCCCTCTCCAGTCCCGCCAGATCCTAGCTGCGCACTGGGCATTAATCTCCAGGCCAGGGCGCCGAATGGAAGGACTTCAAAGGAATCTCAAGCTAGAGCTGAGGAACGGGGGCTGGTACTCTCCGTGGCAAGAGTGGGGACTTGGGAGCCTGGTAGGGATTGATGGGCTGGCGGCAGGGGATCTCCCGGGAACCAGCTTTGCTGTACTTGCTGTTTCTTTGGTGAGGGCAAACTGTCCCTCTCAGTTTTCCCGAGATCTGTGAAGAGGGGTTCGGAGCCCTTCCAGACACAGTCCCGCAAGTACTCGTGGACGGAACCCAAGTTTTACACCGAGTGTGCCCAGATGATTTCTATCACAGGCCAAAAACACAAGTGATTCCACTTAGGAAAGAATTGACAACAGGTGTGTGATGGTGTTTTGCTGAAAAGGATGATGTAGGAATCCAGGGGAGTTTATTTTGCTTTGAAGGAGAGGGTCTGAAGGCTGTGGTCCCTTACAGGCTTGTAATAGGGGCACATTCCTCCTCTCTTGGGGGCTCCCTTTACTCATCTGCTAAGTGCAGGGTGGGTCTAGGGTGTGGCCCTTGAGTCCGACCCTCCTGAGATTGGAGACATTTGCTCACCAACACCCCACCCCTGGGGAGTAGGCTAGTTGTTTCAGCAGGGTGATGGGGCCACTTCAGAGGGATTGTGGGGTTCAGCCTCCTTCTAAGGAGTAGGGAAAACTCTGAGGTCAGGCTTTAGTGGGGAACACAAAATTCAGAACCTGGTGCAGGTGAAGGACCACAGGAAAGAGGAAGCCAGGAATATGGTACAGTGAGCCTGGCTTAGGACCCTGAGACCTAAAGACAACTAAAGAGGGACCAAAGAACCCCTATCCATGCCTGGTCCACTGCTCTGAACTTCCCTTGGAGCTCTCAGCAGGTCTCTGAGCCACCTGGGGGATGTTCACCCCCCTATGGTTATGGCAAATGCCTGGTTCTAGATTGGACTGGGACCTGTCACTTGCGCCCTTCTCCCCTGTTCTTTGCCCACCTAGTGCTGAGGTCCAGGACAGAGGTGACTGACTTGAGTCATGGCTAAGCTTGGTCCGTGGTGGTGCCAAGTCACCATGGTCAGGTGAATTTGGGAGGACTGAGGTAGAGGTTCAGGAGTGCCAGCAGCAGGATGGGCATCTATGAGTCAATCAACCTGGCACCTATGGCAGGGACAGCTGAGTTTTGGTCTGCTGGAGGCCAGGTCCTCACTGAGACACAAGGGACATTGCAGATTCCAATACTTTTAATCTTTATTATACATAATTATTTCAGATGTGACTATCAGTATCTTCCTTTTATCGGGTGCCTCCTGCAGCATCTGTATCAGGCTTTTTAACCATCTGTGAGGTAGGGGTTAATGTTATTCCCATTTTATGGATAACAAAGCTAAGACCAGAAATAGTTACCTCTGCTCCTGCAGTAAGAACTGCCTCCCTTACTCCAGGCCCATCTGGATGGCACACAGGTAGCTCATTTGCTATGGGTCTTGACCCTACCCCTGTAGTAACCTGGTGCTGCCCAGCTCATCAGTGTGGATGTTGGGTCCTGCATGGCTCCCTCCTACTAGTGGTCGAATTCCAGGCTGGTGGAGTTGGTGGGCAGTTTAGGTTTGAAAAAGAGGACAAGGAGAGAGCCTTGAACTCACAGTGCCACTGTAGTGTGGAACTCCAGACCTCACTAAGGGGAGAATGTGGTGACCACTCATCCTCTCTACCTATAAAGCCTCTGTGGCCCCACCCCAGCATCCTTGATCTTGCACTGTTTTTACCCTCTGACCTGTACAGGCCTTAGAGAATCCAGCCCGTGCATTGCCATCTACACTCGGGTGTGATCAGAAGAAGAGTCCAACAGAGAAGCCACACTTTTCACAGGGAAAGTGGAATGTGTGCTTGAGGGCAAGGAGGCAGGTGAGCTGTGGTCAGCAAGACATTTTCAGGAACTGGAGACTCCTCCTATCTGCCTGTATCGTCCCTCTGCCATCATGTTAGAAGAGTTCTCTCTGCTGGAGCTTGGAAATCGGGTCAGGCCCCAGCACTGGATTGCAATTCCACCCAAAGAGAAGGCAGAGAACCTCCTCTTACCACCTCACCAGGTGCTGTCAGTCAAGCCAAGCATGACAAGGTTGGGAGCAATTCTTCTTGCTTATTGCAATTTTTTTCAATTCTCCACTTTCACTGTTTCCCAAAATGGGGTCCTCACTGTTAAGGCTGGAGACTTGTCTGAGCTTCCTCAAGCTTCAGGTCCCTGCTAACTGCATTATTCCAGACCTTATCTTGAGCTGTTTGCTGAAAAAGATGATTTTGTCCCTGACTGAAGGGTGAGATGTTTTTGATTTTCTACCCCTTGTACCAAGTGTCCCTGCTGAGGGAATGGTCCAATGAGCCATAGGATAGCACATAGTGCTCTGCTCTGGTCAGGGAGGATGGAGGACACCTGTATTGATCTACTTGGGCCAATGCCCAGACACACTGTGGTGTGAATAAAAGCAAATTACAGGTGGAGGACCTATTTATTCAATGTAACAACAATAAGCATATCACATTGCCTATTGTAATATGCTCTACACAACAATATTATTATGCACCTCCTTTGGGCACATATATGTGCACATGCAAATAAATAAGGTGGGGTTTGGGAACACAGAAACCTGAAGAGTGGTCACCGCTGGGAAGAGGAGCAGAAAGGATTGAAATTGAGGTTGATGTTGAGAAATTTCAGCCTTGTCTTTAATATTTTAATTATTATGAGAATTAGTTGTATAATTAAAATTTTTTTGGTATTTCTTGTAGTTGCTCCAAACTCCCTGTTTTAAGCTCCGAGCCAGGCATCTGCACTTTCGGCTCCCTGCTGGAGCCCCCAGACACATGCAGAACCTCTTACCTGTGCTCTACCTGGTGAGCTCATTTGTCATCAGCAGGCTCGGAGCCTGCAGCAGGACTTTGGAGCCTTTGATCTGGTCCCTTTCAGCTCCTGCCTTTCCAGACCCTGGACCTAATTTCTTCAGCCTCTCCACAGATGGCAGCCCCTGGAGCTTGGCATGTGGTTTTTGTTCTGCCCTGACATTCATTTTCTTTTCTTTTTTTTTGCGGGAGGGAATACCAGGGTTTGAACTCAGGGGCACTCAACCACTGGGCTACATCCCCAGCCCTTTTTTATATTTTGTTTAGAGACAGGGTCTCACTGAGTTTTTTAGCACATCTCTGTTGCTGAGGCTGGCTTTGAGCTCATGATCCTCCAGCCTCAGCCTCCCAAGATGCTGGGATTACAGGCATGTGCCACCCTGACATTTATTTCATTTATTTTCATATTCATATTCTACCCTTCATCACCTCCCCACCCCCACAACACACACACACACACACACACACACACACACACACACACACATTCTGCACTGCCTAGGGACAAGGGCATTCTCTGGTTTACTTTTAGTCAGGTTCCTGAAGCTGCCTAGAGTTTGGTTCATCTTGGGAAGGGGCAGATGGCCCCTGGACTGGATGCTACAGGAATTTGCTGGAAGCCACTCTGAGGCTCCAAGTGACCCTTCTAGGACCTTCTACTCACTCACTTGTTCTCCTGTTAAAGCAGTGGCCACTTCTATCCTTCTAATCATTTCTCCCCTCTTCATCAAAAGTGAACTTGTAGCAGGAGAAATAGCCCAAATCCTTGGAATCAATGAAACAAAATTTAAAGCAACAAGAGCCTGGAGTGACCGATTCATGTGTGGAGCTGGGCTATCGTTAAGACATCAGACATTGTTTTGTCCAAAGCCTCCCACTGACATTAAACAGAAGACCGTCGTGGGGTGCTCTTTCAAGATATGCTGCATGGCGGGTCCTCTTGAAGACCCAGAGGGCCATGTTGTGTGGGCAAATGCAGACAGCGAGGGGCGTGACATGAAAAGAGTTAGTTCAGAATATGAAGTTATAGTTATAACTTGAGCAACTTATTCCCCATGTCCTTTACATAGACACAAGATTGATGTGACAAAAATCTTTTAAAAGCACTGTTTTAATAAATATAAAAATAAATATTTTCTGAACTTCTAAGTCAAATCTGATCACACCCTTCCTTTGCTTGAACACTCTCAATAGTTTTCTATTAATCAAGAACAAATGTCTTCATGGGCTGGCAGGACTGAGTGACATGAGCCCAGCTTTCCTGTCCAGCATTCCTGCTCCAGCCACACTGAGCACTCCCAGATCCTTGGTCTGTGCTTGGTGCTGTGTTCTTTGTGACTTAACACGTTTTCCCGGCTTGCAGTATATGTCCTGCCGTCTCATGAGACAGTGGGGGCAGGGAGGTAATTCTCTTTAAGCTTAGGTTTGGATTTACCACCAAAGGAATTCTATGCATCTGTTTCTCAGGGCACTTATCACACTTTATGTAATTGCATATTAAATATGTCTGTCTCTCCCACCAGACTGTGATGTCTTGAATAATAACAATGGCCACCCCCTCCCCAGAGTGAGCTCTCACCTTATCACATGCCAAGCTCCATGCTAAGCAATTTTTACATCTTACACCGTGCAATTCTCACCTCTTTTGGAGGCGGGAGTCATCATTATCTTCATCTTACAAATGAAGGATTGAGCCCTAGGGAGGTTTTAAAAAATGCCCAAATACATGTAGGTATTAGGTGGTGGGGCGGACTCAAATCCCAGGGGTCAGAGTTGGGAGCCTGCACTTTTCCCAGTGGGAAGAGCGTGGCTGTGACTGTCATCATAGTTACATTCCTAATTCTCAGCACAGTGGCTGACATCTACTGGGAACTCAATAACTGTTTGTTGAATGAATAAATAAGAGGTGTTCGGTGGTGGGCAGCAAGTGTGATCTCCCCTTGGATTATTTCCCTTTAAATGCAGCAAGGGGAAAAGCAGAGCTTTATGGTTGGTCCACATCAGAAACCACTGGCAGGTATCAATGAGACCCTGAAGATTCTCTAACCAGGCAGCTACACTATGGCTGCATGGAGGGCCAGGCCTGGCTACCTGGGATGGGATTCGAACAGATGGGCTCTGCAATGGGGCTGGGGACCTCTAGGACCAGGCCAGGAAAGAGTCATCTTGGGAGCTTTAGATTAGCAGATACTTGGCAAAACCTGAAAACAGCGCTTGCTGCCCAGGGGCTGATGGGGACAGAAATGGTCCGTAAAAAACAACAACAAAAAAATTATTCTATCTCAAGTAGAATTTCTGCTAATGAATTAAATCAGTGGTTCTCAACAGTGATAATTTTATCCCTCCAGGACTATTTGGCAATATTCTGGAGACATTTTGGTGGTCACCATAAGGGTTTGGGGAGTGCTAATGGCACCTGGTAGCCATCAGCCAGAGATGCCGCTGAACATGCCATAATCCACTGGCAGTCCCCACAGATCCCCCAGGGTGGGGGGGAGAAGCCTAGATTTAAACAATGGGATGAGTAGAGCTGGGGTGTCAGTGATGTTTGTGGAGCTGTCTTCTCTGATGGCCTTTAACCCTTCCTCGCCAACACAGCTGTGACAAAGGAGGCACTGGGAGGTGACGGATACCCCTCTGCTTCCTTCTCTTCCCCAACTCCCTGGAAAGTGTCAGCAGAGACGTGGGCCCTCTCTGGTCTCCCTCAGCTCCTTGCCATTCCTCACACTGCTGTTATCACCTGAGGGTCACAAGTTGGGAACATTGGGTGCCCATGAGGGGTAGGAGTGAAGCATCAGGCCTCAGGTGGGAGCACGAGGCTCTTTCTCCAGGACAGGCCGATGGATGAGCGTTTGCACTGCTGGCAACTCTGGCAGGCACTACCAGAAAATGGCAGGATAAGAAAGGTGTGGGGGGCTGTTGGGTGAAGCGACAGCCTTCCCCGGCCCTTGCTCTTGGTGGCCTGACCCCTTGTATGTGCCCCAAGTGCTTCCTAGTTTCCAGAGATGGACGTCGTTGGTCTCGGAGATGCCTCAACCCTGGAGGAGCATATAACCTCTTAAAAGAGAACACGTCTCTCTGGTCCCTGCTATGTCATTTCAGGTCCCACAAGAAGCAGACACTAAGACAGAATGGATGTGTCAAAGATTCCGTGAGAGAAGTGCTGGTGAAGGGTGCAGGGCAAAGATCTGGAGCAGGCTGGAGTCTGACACCTCTGAAGGGGGAAAGGGAAGGGCAGGAGGTCACACGGGAACGGTCTGGGACTACAGGGCTGCTGGGCAGGTGCTTTGGTGGGCCATCAGCCCATTAGAGGAGCCCTAGGAGCCTGTATTTGGCATGAATGGTGCCAGGACCCTATAGTGCTCAGCCCTGGTCCTCCTGGACCTTGACTCTGAGCATTGCTTTGTGCATTTAGCAGGAGCCCCTCGGAACCCTGGACAACCTCTTCCCTTCTCAGAAAACTAGGAAATTACAGAGACCCAAACACCTGATTTTGTGCTGCCCAGCGCCCCCAAGTCCAGCTCCACTGCAGCATCTCACCTCAGTGCTCTCTGCCCCACCGTGTCCCCCTAACGAGGTGAGCAGCTCTGCTGCCTGGTTAGCCAGGCTGGCCCCTGGCCGCCCTGGGCTTTGGTTCAAGACTTCCTCCTGCCCAGGGCCTCTGCCCTCCCTGTAGTCCAAGTGAAACCTGCTCCTTGCCTGACCAGAGCCTATTTCCCCTTCTTCAGATTTCTTCAGCTCTCTCCAAGGTCTGCATTCTTGGAACTTGTGTTTTATTGGGGACAGTGTCACAGCTTAGCACCTTGCTTTTTTCCAGTTGCTTGAGCTGTTGTGACTTTGCTTCTTGAGCTGTATTACAAGCGCCCCGAGTCTGCATGATGCTGAAGCAGCTCCCTCTCCTCCAACCTGTTTCCTTCCCTTCCTTCTTTCTTTCCCCCCTTTCATGTATCGAGTACAGTGTTGCCGGTGGAAACCAATAGTCCCTCCCCTTTTTTTAATGGATTAATCACCTCTACCTCCTAGCTGGGCCCCAGGTTGGTAATGTGGTTTGGTCTGATCTTGTCCTTTCCCTTTCTTCCTGTGTCCCCTGCTCTAGCCACCCCAAATTAACTCATATTCTCTGTGTGGTAAGTCGTAAGAAGGAACTAGGGATTACAATATCCCCAAAGGTGACTTCTTTCCACAGACATATTTAAAATCAGACCCCAAAGAGTCAAAAGGATCAGATTGTGAGGGCTTTGATTCATCAATTTTATGCCTGAGATAGATTACCCTTACCTTCTAATATAGTGGCCACTATCCACACTTGATTATTTACATTAAAATTATTTAAAATAAAAAATTCAGTCCCTCGATTGTAAGAGCTACATTTCAAATCTTTAGCAGCTTCCTGTGGCTAGTGGTTATGACATTGGACAGTACAGCTAGAAAATAGGCCCCTCTCATAGAAGGTTCTACTGGGCAATGTGGAGAGAAGGATGGTGTGTTTGAAAGGCAGATGTGGGTGTATCAGGAACTCCCTTTCAGTCACCCCGGCTAAGAGGTTCTCACTTGCCTAAGGGAAGCTGAAAGGAGACCCTCTGAGCCAGGCTCTGTCACTAGAGCTGCCCCTGCAGTGACCTTGAGCCTTGAGGTCACAGAAGCAGTGTCTTGAGGGTAATAAGGCTCCTGATCATGATTCCTAGGCCTGTGACCCTGGCCCTCTGCATGGGGATTTTGGGGGGCAGAGATGCCACTCAGAATGCAGGGCTATAGCCTCCAAGAAGGGGACACCTGTTCTGCCCAGGTGTGGGCACAGAGTTCTCAGTGGGCTGGAGAATCAACACCGTGGCAACTAGCATCAATTATTAAGGAGAACCTTAGAGCAGCGCTGAGTTGGTGAGAAGAACAGAGTCCTGAGGATGGCAGATCTGGCAGAAGGCTCCGCAGAGCCACCAAGGCCAGATGCCAACCATTCCACAAAGAGAAATGGACCTGGGGACTAAGGAGGAAATGGGTGCCATCCCCTCCTGCAATGGAGTATGCCCCTGGCCCACTGAGTACTCTCAGAAGTAGACCCCAGGATGCCATGGGCCCTTGATGGGAGGGTGGTGACACCTGGAATGTTCTGCCAGTGAGAAGGTGGTTGGGAGGTCAGGGCAGAGCCTCTTTATAATGTGAAGGGCGGTCATCTGGAGCAGGGGTTGGCAAACTTTTTCTGTGAAGGGCCAAATATTCTTGGCTCTGCAGGCCTTATGGGTTCTGTCGTGACTGCTGGCCTCTGTGGTAGCAAGAGAGCAGCCATAGACAAGCTGTGAACAGATGGGTGTGGACGTGTACCAATTAAACAGAAACAGGTGGCCAACTGGGTTTAACCCTATTCCCCAGCTAGACCCTTGCTCCTTAAACAGTGGTCCTGGGGCCAGAAGCATCTCATTGCTTGGGGACTCGTGAAATATTACAGATTCTCAGGCCCTACCCCAGAGCTATAAAAACAGATTTGCATTCGAATAGGCCCCTTGTGCCTACTGAAGTTGAAGAGTTTAAACTTATTCTGGAACTAGAACAGGAACCATGGATAGAAATGGCAGGAAAGCAAATTTTCATTCCAACATAAAGATGAATTTTCTTCTTCAAATGCTCAGTTTTGCAACTCAAGGTTGTGCCTGTAGATAGTGGGCATCCTGTCACTGTATTGATATTTAAGCAAAGACTAGATGCCCACTTGTTCAGGATATTAGAGGGGACTCAAGCAGGATAGACAGCACCATGGCTCAGTGCCCTCCCTGGGAGGTAAGCTGCCTGGATTTGAATTCCGGTTGAGCAAGAAGATGCTTCACTGATCTTTGTCACAGACTCCCCTTCTGTCAAATGGGTTAATCGAATACCCCTAGGGTTGTCCTGATAATTAATTCAGGGAAAGTACTGGAAGAGGGCTTGCCACACAGCGAGTGCTCTGTATCAGCTGATATAATAGGTTACGTAATTCCACAATAGATGTCCATATTTCTATTGGGTTGGGGGCCAACCTTTGTGTCTAAGGACTTGTCTTTCCAACTCTGAAATTCATGGAGGGGGAGGATTGGGCAAGGAACCATCACCAACAGTGTTTTGAGTATTGCATTTGAGCCAGGCATTATGCAAGCATCAGTTAATGACTCTCAAATTACTTTCAGACACTTGCTGGCGTGTAAGAGCAGAGAGATTATAATCTGTTGTTGTCCAAACACTCTGCATGTTTCAGTTTTAGAAAGTCAACTCCAGCCCAGAGATAATGTGCACAGTTGTGTCACCACAGATTTATGCCATATTGAGGTCCCCATAACTCCTTAGGCCTGGTTAGAGGGCTGCTTCCTCTGGCCCCGTCACTAGCTCAAGTCTCAAGGTGGCAGTGGCTGGAACACTGCAGAAAAATAAGGTGCCTGTGGACCCTGAATTGCATAAATGACCTTTATGCTTCTCTTGTTTTTGTACTTATAATCCCCTCCTATAGGTTTGTAGAAAGAGGACTCTATTTTAGCAACAGGCCTTGATTTGAATCCTCACTCCATCACCTCATAGCTGTGTGGTCAGGGATAAGCCTCTTGACCTCTCTGAGCTTTGGTTCCTTCCCTTATTGAATGGAATGACAATACTGTGTGCTCCACAGGTCACAGTGAGAATGTATATATGAGTGCTTTGTAGACTTCCAAGAATGGTACAAATGGTGGTTGTCATTTTGATGAAAACCATAAGCCTCTTGAAGGCTTGTCCTCACCCCTAGTGCTTACCACATGACAAGAGGTCAGTATATACTTAGCAAATATGAGAGGAACAAATGACCTTCTCCTGCAGCCCTGGAAGGAACGGTTCTGGAGTGGGGGAGAGGCAGATGCCCAGGTGTTCTCCTCCACCATCTCATCTCTAGTACCCTTCAGGTGATGTGCAAGTCCCCATCAGCCAGCGGCAGAACCCAGAACCACTCACCTTTCTTCTCAGTAGCAGCCTTGGTTGACTTGGTGAAAACCAACACAGAATTCTTATCTTCCTCAAAAAATCTTTCAGAAGGAAGACAACACACTGAATTTTTATGGCTTATGTTTTACTTCCAAAAGGTGGGTGGGAAGGAAAGCCACGATGGCCCTTTAAGGCCCAAGGATAGGAACCAGCAAAGCTTAGAAAGCTTTTTTCTTTCTGCTTAAAACTCCCCACCCCATCTCCTTGTCCCCTGCCCCCCCCATCATAGAATATTTGGTGCACTCTGGTTAATTAATCTGAAGTGACGATATAGTCTCAGACAAAGCTGTAAATTAGTTTCAAATAGCACAGCCAGGCCACCCACTACCGAAAGATCATATTGCAGTGACAACATTAAAACTTGAACAACCCTCAACAAGAGGGGAGGAGGGAGAATCCTAAAACCTCAAGTAAAAACATATTTCCACTCTATTCCTTGCTGCAGCCCTTAAGAAAGTGGAAACAGATGGATGGTGGCTTTGATAATGAGAGAGGCAATCAACTTTAGATTAAAAAAAAAAAAATCTAAACCCTACCAAAAAGGGATGGGCTGACAATAAAATCCCAGACACATAACGTTCCATTTAAGAGGCTATTGACATATTAGCCGGGAACAGAGGGGGTTCTGGGAGAGGTCAGCCTTCCCTCCCCAGCATGCTCCATTGTTCCCCAGGCTCCGAAGCCAGAGCACTCCTGATTCGCAAATTGAAACCACTGCAGTGTCTTTGGATGTTAGTGATGGTCCGATTTGCCCTGGAAATCACCAAGTGTTCTCAGAATTGTCTGCCGCCTGCTGCCAGGCCCTGGAGTGGAGCAGAGACTTTTGTTTTTAATTTAACTTAATTATTTATTGAGTCGGGCATGTGCGTGCGATTTGGGAGGTGAGGGGGACAAGATACAAGGAACAAAGAGAAGCAGCTCAACAAACCGAGCAGAGAAGACTGAAGCTGAGACCACAAGAGCGGGATCATGCCTCCATTTGGCAACCCGCCAGCTGGGGAACTTGGGCCTCCATTTCCTTGTCTGAAAACCTGGGGTGCAAAAGCTTACCTTGCAGGGTCACTGTGGGACTCGAGTGAGGGTCAGGTGGGATGCACTGGTGAATTCCAACAGCCCTTTCATGATGTCTGTAGAGAGGTTTCTCATGGAGTGAATTGGGCAGAGTGTGGGGGAAGGTGTTAGAACAGGCATTAGAGGGTCTCGGGCTTTTTTTTTTTCCCCCAATGCAATGACTTTCCAGCCTGGGAGCTTGGGGGCCAGGTCTTCCTGCAGGCTGACATTTAGCTTCCTGCCAGTGTGATCTGGGTGGCTGTGCCTGCCCTGTCCACCGCCCCAGGCTGTGCGGAAGAGCTAACAAACAAGTGGAGTTCCCTGTGGGCTGGCAGCCCCGGGCTGGGCTGCACCCTCTGTCCACACCTGGCTCCCTCTGGGCGCTCGATAAATGGTTGTCGGAGGAGCCAATGAACAAGGGAAGGGGCTCAGACAAGGACAAAGGTAATACTGCTGGAAAGTGGTGGCATAAAATTGATTTCTCAGTGATCTCAGCGAATTCCTCTGGGGACTTTGTGGGAAGAGATGGCCCACGTGAGGGTGTGTAATTCAGCAGGTTGTTGGAGGCCCTGAAGAGGAGAGAGTCTCAAATGGAACAGGATCCTGGCTGGGTCCAGAGAACATTAGCATGTTTGCCAGTTCAATCATTTCGGAAAATGCAGAGATTTGGTTCTGATTCAAGCTTCCACTCAGGCTTTTTTCAAAGGCTGTTTTGGATGACGTTTATAAGCATCCTGGGGACAGGAGCTGGGTCTGTCTTATTTACTGGATATTCTAAGCCTCTAACAGGTGCTTGCCCCTGGGAGAGCTGCACAATAAATAATCAAGGGTAAGCGCAGGCCTCTCTTTGTCTTTTCCTTCCCCTTTGCTGCGCCAAGATGAGCACTGAGCCTTGACAGCTTCCAAACAAAGCCGGGGCTTCAGAGCCGGGCCCTTCTCAGGCTGAAAGCTGCTGGATGCGGTTGGTGGAGGATTTGCCCTGCGGGGATCGGTGGTCCCAGGGTGGGAGTCGGAACAGAGCGCTCCGGGGCAGAGCTCTGTAATTATTCACATTCTCCCAATCTGTAGCTAAGATCTCTGAAGATGTGCCTCTAGGCTTGACCACTGCCTTTTCTGGGGCTCTGCTGCCTGATCTGGTTTTGGGATATGCCCTAAACCACATGTTCTCCTAAAGTCTAATTCCTGCTCATCTCACTGGTCTCTGGCTTCGCATTCCCCCAACCAGCCAGAATCCACTTCCATTTCTGGCAAGGAGATTGTTTATCCTCCAGGTCCTCTGGGATGCAGGAGTAAGCCAGAAATAAGGCCCTATTGATGGAGCTGTGATAGCACCAGTCTCAGTCCAATGGGCTTGTCTGGACCCTGGTCAGTGCCCAGGCAAAATAGCAGCAGGATACAGCTGTGGTGCGTTTGACCGGTGTCATGGTTTTCTCCTTCCCTTTTCCCTTCTGCCCCCACTTCTGTCCTTTCCTTCCACCCCATTCTCTGGCCCATCCCCATATTGAAAAATGAGGCTGTGGGAGGCCTCCGGCTAAGGGGAGATTAGGACGTGAGCTGGAAAAAATTCTTCCACTGGAACAAGGAGCCCTGGCAAAAGCGTTGTCCTCCAGCTAGGCAGGGCGCTGATCCACAAGCGGTTCCCTTAACTCTTAGGAAGCTCAATCCCTGGCGCTGGGGTAGTTTAGATTCTCCTGCTGTTGTTAGAAACACTTAGAAAGTTCTCCCCTCTCCCCAATTTCCCCTTCGCTGCTAGTGCCTGCTCTAACAGCTGGAAGAAATTTCTCCTTCATCTGCTATATTCAGTCTTCCACTAAGCCCCATCAATTTTGCCTTTGAAATTTCTTTTGTGCTGGTCCTTTCTCTCCTTTCCACTGCTAATCCCAGGGGCCTGGCTCTCACCCCTGCACGCCTGAGCTGCCTCAAGAGAACCTCTTGGCAGCTTTCCCTGCCTCTGGCCTCTGCGCCTTCCATACATTCTGCACAGCCAAGCGGGATTCATCCTTCTCAAGCTCTGTTTGCATTTAGGGGGCCTCAGGTCAAAGCCTCCAGGCTCCCTGATGTACTTGGCCTTGCCCACACAGCTTTTGTAGCTCCCTCTGCCTGTAACTCCTTCCCCCTCTGGTAGCTGTGTTAGTTTCCTGTGGCTGCTGTAACAAATCACCACAAACTTGGCAACGTAAAAACAACAGGAACTTAATTCTCATACAGTTCTGGAGGTTAGAATCCAAAACTGAGTCTTGCAGGCCTCAGTCAAGGTGTTGGCAGGGCTGTGTTTCCTTGGGCAACTCCTGGGAGAATCTATTTCCTGTCCTCGTCCTGTTTCTGGTGGCTGCTGACATTCCTTGGCTGGTGGCCACGTTATCCCAATCTCTGCCTCTGGGCTCACACCCCTCTTCTTCTTCTCTTGGTACTCAGCTCTCCCTCTACTCCTCACTTTGGAACCTCCTGACTAATCCAGGAGTACTTCCCAATCGCAGGACCCTTAATTTAATCACATTGACAAGGTCCCTTTTGCCATGAAATATTAGCAGGTTCTGGGTATTGGAACATGGATATTTTGGGGGGAATAAAATACAGAGGTGAGACAGACCCCACTACCTACTGCCTTGTGCTGTTGGTTCATTATTTTAAAATTGATACCCATTTCCCTCCCTTGGAAAGACGTATACAGGACAATCAACTGGTGATATCAACTATCGCTTTGTATACAGCCCTTGGAGGTGCTGAGCTTGGTTGTAGCTACATGTCCAGAAAGTGTTTTAAAGGGTGATGTTCCTCGTAGCTTCATACCTGTTGCCCTAAAAGCCTGACTCTTCCCTGTTTTAGTTCCTGTGACTCTAGCCTTGATTGTTTCCTCATCTGTCTGTGAGTCCTGCTTTTTGGGGGGCAGCTCTCAGAGGATAAGCTCACCCTACATGCACACCACACACACCTGTGACTCTCTGGCCTCCCAGAGGATCCAGCAAATAAAACTTAGGTGGTAAATACTTGGATGCTACTTGTGTTGGCCAGTGCTTCCATTGTCCTCTTTGATGACTGTTGTCACATTGCTATACCACACAAGCTGTCATTCAACTCATAGTTGTATATTTCCTTTGTCTCAAGTTTTATCTTGTATAAAGTTTTCTTTTTTTGGAGGGTGGCATTTTTCAAAAATTTATTTATTCTAATTTGTTACACATGGCAGCAGAATGCATTTCAATCCATAGTACATATATAGAGCATAATTTTTTATGTCTGTACATGAATTTTTTATGTCTGTTTGTACATGAAGTAGAGTCACACCATTTGTGTCTTCATATAGGTACCTAGGGTAATGATGTCCATCTCATTCCACCGTCTTTCCTATCTCTATGCCCCCTCCTTTCCCTCCCTCCTCTTTGCCCTATCTAAAGTTCCTCCATTCCTCCCATGCTCCCTGTCCATCCCCATTACGGATCAGCATCCTTATATCAGAAATACATTCGGCATTTGGTTTTTGGGGGGATTGGCTTACTTCACTAATTCTCTAACTCTATCCATTTACCTGCAAATGCCATGATTTTATTCTCTTTTAATGCTGAGTAATATTCCATCGTGTATATATACCTCAGTTTCTTTATCCATCCATCTACTGAAGGGCATCTAGGTTGGTTCCACAATTTAGCTATTGTGAATTGAGCTGCTATAAACATTGATTATCTTGCATAAAGTTATTTTAAAAGAAGCTTTTCCATCTCTATCAAAAATAGAAAATTTCATCACTTATACATAAAACATAACTGCAGAAACAAACATTGAAAATAAAACAATGCTATTCACCTAGGTTTGAAACAATGAAATGTGGGGGTGGGGGTGGGTAATATAAAGTGAGTTGATTCCCAACATCAAATTGGTTCACAAAAATGAGATCCTCAGTGAAAAAAAAATGGAATGACTTAGGACCAGCCAGAAATAAAAGAATATGAAGCTTGATGTCATTTGATTGGAGATGCCCTTGGGTTTCTGAGGGAGTGAAATTTTAGGGTTTTTTAGTTTGCTTGTAATTCAGTACTGAGAATTCCATATCTCATGGGCTCATAGTTGGAAAGGGCACCTTACCATTCCCCAGATGGTAAAATTTTCAAAAACTAAAACGTGTTATGCATTTTGGAGTATATGTGAAGGCACCTATGTATCTATAACTACTTCATGTGAAGTTATGAAACCTGATTCTAACATGACCTGTGAACCACCTTCCATCTTAAGAACATTACTAACAACTGTGGGCTCCCCTCTGCTCTCAGTTCATACCTCTGAGCTCTTAAGGTTAAAATTATGCTGAATCTGCTTGCATTTAAAAAATAGTGCAACCACCTGTGGCATTCTTAAAACAGTGTCGTGTTTAGATTTGCTTAACTCTGAACTTTATAAAAATCCTATCATTCTGTTAGCATCCTCTGAAAAAAATGGGTAAGTCAGTTCTGGTGTCTGCACACATGGGGATGTTATTCCAGGTGAAAATGAACCCATTCTGACTTCTCATGACCACTTGGATGAATCCAGGGGAGGCAGGAAGCTGCTCACCAACTCCTGTTCTGCTCAGGCCAATGGGTCCTCACACCAGGAATTGGAAATTTGAAGGTAGATGAAAGAAGAGGGCTCTCCTGTCTCTGCTGTTCACACCCCAGTTACTTATCATGCAGAAGAGAGTTGACTTAGCCACCCCAGGCTGCTCTCCTTGGAAAGCTTGCTTGCAACGTCGGCCCCTGGCTGGTGTCTGGGAACTTGACTTTCAGGAGGATCCCCTCACTTGCTGCTGAGAGTGGATCTCAGTGCCTAAAACATTCTGGTGATCGGGTTTATGTGAAACACCAGCTTTCCCTCTGGATTCTGAAATGTCATGTGCCGGGCAGAGGACACCAATGTTACCAGCTCCTCTTACTGCTGATGGGAGCCCTGGGCATTGGGTCTAGTGAGTTTCCCTGGTACACAACATTTCACATGATCTCACTACTCATTCCAGGAGAGGATTCCAGAAGCTGGTTCCTAGTTTCCTCTGGACTCTGCCCCAAGAACTTCTCTTTGCTTATTTTGCTTTGTACCCTTTCACTGAAGTAAATCCTACTCATGAGTATCACCACATGTTGAGTCCTGCCAGGAGTGTTCTAGTGAAATATCAAACTTGAGGATGGTCGCGGGGACCCTTGACTCTTCCAAATCATTTTCCCTCCCCATCCTGAGTTCCTGAACAGAGGGGCCCCTGCTTTGAACTTTATGCTGTGGAGGGCCCTGCATCTCTCTCTCTCTCTCTCTCTCTCTCTCTCTCTCTCTCTCTCTCACACACACACACACACACACACACACACACACACACACACCTGCCATTTGGAATGCAGGCCCAGTGCTGGCCCAACGCAGTCTGCAACCCTAAAGTCTGGCTCTTGTGGTTCTCCGTTTCCAGGCCCCAGGGAAAGCCTCTTGCCTTAGGTCCTGGAAAACTGCATCAAACACCATGAAGCTTGTGTGTTGTGCACTTCTGACAGTGTCAGAGGCAGATACTGCTTCAGAGAGCAGGGAGAATTTGAGCAGAGTGCTTGGGTAAGAGAAAAAGCAAATTAATTAACTTGTCAAATCCTTCCTCTCAGCTTGAATGCAATAGATTCGTGTATAACAAATTATTGTTTCCCAGTTGTGCCAAACATTCATTTTCTTGCTTCTCTTCATGTTCCAATTTCTGGTTCTGGAGATAAGAATTAACACAGTGCTCCCAACACTTGCCTGTGGATGCTGAAGCTTATTCTCATAGTGAACCATTCATATTACTCTTAAATTTCTATATAGCAGCTCAAGATCTAATGTGTGAAGTGATACTGATTCTTCACATTGGTAGCAAAGTGGACTTTGCTAGAATTGTGACTTTTTTTGTAATAAAATACTTCATAGGCAATTAAATTTTTAAGAATTTAAGTTTAAAAGTTTGCCTTTTAATTTTTTGACAATTTGGAATAGATTAGATGAAAAATAACTTTTGCTAAAATCCCACTTACCAAATAATGTAAATATTTTTCATTTTTACCTCTATTTTAAGATATCTTAGAATTGAAAGTATATGCACAGCTTATTCCTTTATAATGCAACTGCATTTTATTTTTTAATCCTTAGATAATTATTGCCAATAGAATAAAATTTTGTGAAGATGAACATACTTGAAGATTGTGCCGAAATAAAGGCAAAAATTTATAAAAATCAATGTAATATCTCTATTGCTCATCCAAATATGGACAGCCCATCAATGGACCACCAGGCATGTGCCATGTGGAGTAAATTCATCTTTGGTATTGTTAAGACTTTCAGTAGTATAAAAACCATGGTTATGTCCATCTTTTAAGATTATGATGAAGACGTTTCTGTTAAGGTAGAATCATGGAAGCCTTGTACTTTAGCAGGTGACAATGTAAGTTGTAATTAGTATATGTCCACATGGTATGTGCCCGCTCCCCACCGCCCATCTCTGGTTCCGATCATGCCAATGTCTGAAGGCCTGTGGCCCCTCTTCCACACAGCCACAGAAGAACCTGGCTCCTGCTGTGGTGGGGGCCCTTGGAGCCCAGTGCTGGGCAGCTGTGTAGACCTGGCCACAGCTGAGTCCAGAGGGAAAGGTGTGCCACATGGGGGTCAAGGGGAAGCAAAGTCCTGGGAGCCTCCTGGGGGCCTTGAGGGAGGCCGGGAATGCTTCCTCCTGCCCACCGTGGGGCCTCCCAGCAGCAGCAGGTCCACACGCCATGTTTGCAAACATGGATGCCGTGGAACACACTTGAGCATGGGCTTTGTGGCTTTCTTCCAATGTCACTGAAGTAATTCACTTGACATCTTTGATCTTGTTTCTGTGCAGTAAGATGGGAATCCTAAGTCTCCTCTCCAGGGTTACTGTGAAAATTGGGGGGGTGGTATACTTGGAGCATATAGCATGGCCCCTGGGATATGACTTAATACCAGTAACCAATTTGATAGGGAAACTGAGGAAAGATGGTAAATGGGAGGCTGCATTCCTATTGGTGGTTAATAGGAAAATGAACAGCCCAGGCACACTGAGGCCCGGTCCAATGTTTTTTTTCCATTCCTCAGGCCCTGAAGACCCCCAGGTCCTTGGAAGCTCACATGCTCTCCTGCCCATGCCTGCATTGGGTGGGCACTGCCCTCTGAACCATGGGGTATCCAAGTCTGGGTGCCTATTCACGTTCCCCAGGATCTAGCTGTGAGGACTTACAGCCAGCAGGGTGCATGCTGGAGGCCTCCTTACCTGTAAGTTATTCTACCAGTAATTAGATTTCTCTCTATTGTGGGAAGCCAGCATGTGTAAATCCACAGGAACCTGGGGACAGATGATATAAGGGTCACCCGAGCCTCCATGCTGCCTGAAATGCATCTTCCAGGAAAATGATTTCTCTGGGCACATAAGTTACTGTAGTCCCAGGGTAACTATAGCTCAGATTCTGGCCATTCCCGTAATGCCGTGTTCAAGTGATGTAGTGTTCATGGCTCCCCTGGCAGCCCACTCACCTCGCCCTGCTCTGAGTTCTGAGCCAGGAGCCTTGGCAACACCTGCTGTCACTGGAGACAATAAATGGATGGAGAGGGAGGGAAGAGGAGGAAATACGCTCCTTCCCAGCCAGCTTCCCTTCCCAGGCCAGGCCGACTCAAATCCAGGGATTCTTTCCTACTTGTAACCCAGTTGGAGGCCAAAGACACTTTGAGCCATGAAATAAATATCTATTTATGAGCAAGAGGTCAAAATTATGTACATACTTAATACCATGTACAGGAACAAATCTGGATGGATTACAGATCTGTGCATTAAATATATAAATATCAATAAATTAAAAGACAATGCAAAGATTTTCTCTATGTATGTATGTATGAATGTATGTATTTATGTATCTACCTGTCTGTTTTGAGGTGGGGAAGGCCCTTCTATGTCTGGCACCAAACCCAGAAGTCACAAAAGACATTTTGCAGATTGGGCCACATAAAAATGAAAACAGAAACAAAAATAAAAAAAGCCAAATCCATGTTTTCAAAGGAACCATCAATAAAGGAAAGCATAAATGACAGCCTAGGAGAAAGTTTTTGCTACACATTCTAGCAAGAAAACTGGATATTCATACCATAGAATATATTCCCCTAAGTCAATCAGAAACAGCGAACATGGGCAAATGGGCAAGACGCACAGGTACCCACCCACCTTCACTGCCTATGACAAATGGCTCATTAGAGAAGAAAGATTTAAAAGATTGCCAGCCTCACTAATAACGGAAGATACTTAAATGGAAACAGTAATGTGGCTTTGTTTTTATTTTTTTCCTACCCAGTGAAAAAGAACCATGACCTTCAGCATAGGTGAGCAGGGTGTGGTGTTGGTAGAGTATAGAGCAGCAGGACCTTCTGGATGTTTGGCAATAGATGTCTGAACTTAAAATGTGTCTACTAAATAACTCAGTTATTTCTCCTTTGGGAAATTATCCTCTAAAAATCAGAGTATAAATATGTGAAGATATATAGACAAAGGCATTCATTTGCTTATAAGTCCAAACTTTGTAGAAGTTTCAATTTCCATCAAATAGCATGAGTTAAATAAATTAACGTATATCTATGTAATAGAATCACATTCAACTATATAAAAAAATGGGTTAGAGGGGCTGAGGTTGTGGCTCAGTGGTAGAGCACTTGCCTTGCACATGTGAGGCACTGGGTTTGATCCTCAGCACCACATGAAATAAATAAGTAAAAAATGAGGTAGATTTGGAAAATAAGAACTAATGTGCTTTTGAGCATTTATTATGTTCTCAGTGCTTTCTATATGTGGCCTCATTTAACCCTCTCAACATTTTTATAAAGTAGGCCATGTTGTCATCCACATGTTAAAGAAGAGACAAGGTCACACAACCACAAGAAGTCAGAGCTTGTATTTGAACCAGGCAGTCATGTTCCCAAGGCACTGACTTGGAAGGGAGCCACCAATAAGGATTAAATGCTAAGTAACAAAACAGCAAATTGCAGAATAATGTAGCATAGCTGCACTTTGCTTAAAATATAAGTGACTATGCCTATAATACATATTATTTATATGTGTGTTTGCATTATCATAATTACAGAAAGGTTAATTTGGTAGTGGTAACTAAGGTGCTATGGGAACAGATTTATTTTTTTATTTCCTTCCCCCCAAAAGTGGTGAGATTAAAAAATAAAACTAGCTACTCAGTTCCCTTCTGGTTTCATTTTTATTTATTTTTTATTACCAGTGCCTGCTTGACTTGAACAAAATAAAAATGGTTTCATCTGCTAACTAAAATATGCTCTCGAAAATAACAACATCCAGTTCATGTAAGAATCCAAAACCTTGGTTTAGAAACATGGCTCAATCACTAAGTAGTAGTAGATAAATTATTTTAATGAGAATATAAATCAAGTGCAGCCACCATAGAAATCAGTGTGGAGGTTTTTTAAAAAAACAGAAAATAGATATGATGTGATATATGATCCAGTGATGCCACTCCTGGGTATACACCCAAAGGATTATAATCAGCATGTGTATAGAGATACATGTATGCCCTTGTTTATTATGGCACAATTTACAATAGCCAAGCTATAGGATCAGCTCAGGTGCCTGTCAATGGATGAATGCACAGAGAAAATGATATCTATATACCCAATGGAGTATTATTCAGCCATAAAAAATAATGTCATCTGCAGGAAAGTGGATGGAACAGGAGATCAAAATATTAAGTGAAATAAGCCTGGCTAAGAAAGGCAAGTTACATGTTCTCTCATTTGTGGAATTTAGAGATAAAAAAGATGACATGAAACTAGCAGGGAAGAGGAGGGGGACCAGGGGGAGGGCAAAGACAGCAGAGGGGGAGGAGAAGGAAGGGCAAGGGGGCTAGATATGACCAAAGTATGTTACATGCATGTACAAATATGTCATAAAGAGCTCATTATTAAAATGCACTATTAATTTTTAAAGTTTTTTAAGACTTCAAAATTTATTGAATAAGCAGTATATGGTCACTGTAGAACATGTGATGTCACGGCTGATGGAGTGGACGGACCATCTTGCACATTCTGGAAGCAGGTGTCTCCTGTGTTGTGCATTCTGCATTTGCTTCTCTCTGTTTTCTCCCCAGTACCTGTTTCCGCAACACCCTTCTCCATTTCCCAAAATACAGAAAGCAGGCCTGGTCAGGAATGGGAGTCTAATACAGGTGAAACCCCCTGATCCATGCAGGTGACTGCACAGGGGCTAGTCCAGGATGGGAGCATGTCTGTTTGCTCACAGGTGGAGTCACGGGAACTCTTCTGGGGCCACTTTCCCCAGCAGGTGCTCTGCGCCGACAGGCATTCAGGGCTCTGTGGACTGTCCAGAGCAAGCTGCTAGAAGTGGGAAGCAGTTCAGCACATCAGGCTGCAGAGTCGAGAGTCCAGGCTGGCAGGCAGTGAGCAGCCAGGCCACAGGGGGCCACGGCGGGCAATGGGAGCCTCCTGAAGCAGCCTGGACAGGCCAGGGCCAGTGGTTCTCAGTCAGGGGTGACTTTGCTCCCCCTTTGGCAACTTCTGGAGACATTTAGCGTTGGTACAACTGAGAGGGTGCTATGATATCTAGTGGACAGAGGCCAGAGAGTCTGCTGAACACCCCACCATGCACAGGGAAACCCCACCACAAAGAATGATCTCAGCCCAAATCACAAGAGTGCTGGGATTTCAAAACCTGCTCAGATTAGATCCCCTGATGGACCTTGAAGCAGGCAGGGTGGGACCCAGGATCCCATCCTTGGAAGTTCCTCAGTGGCATGCTCCCATTCCACAGGTGAAGCAGATTTCTCCAAGGCCTGGCGGGGAAAGCCCACGCCGGCTCCAAGTCTGCCTGATGATTCCCAGGAGCTGGGGAGAGTTAAATTAAAACAACGATCAGCATGACACAGTGCCCGATGGGTGGCAAAGTGCCTCCTCTTGTGCTTGGGTTCAGTGTAACTGGGGTTCTGTGCACTCCCGCCCCTTAATGTTGGGGGCAGGGTGGGGGGAGGAGGGCCACACCTGATTCTCATTCCCTTAGGAAATGCCTTGCTTGTGTTAAAATTCTCTGAGGCCCCCATCCCCGTCCCCACTTTGATCACAGCTGAAGATTCAAACCCTGCATTTCTCATTGGAGCTGAGTGAGGAAACTTGCTCTTTCTCCAAGGTCCGGGGAGACCAGGGTTGGCTAACTTGGTTGGAGCTGGCTGCTGTGAGCTGAAAGGAGGGACATCTGGGTTCTGTGGACCTTGTGGATGGAAGGTTGGAGGCGTGTGGAGGTGGACTGGATCCGGGGTAGTCACTTCTTACGTGTTGTTTCATGCTCATTTTCACGATGAACTCTTTGGAATGGGCTTTGTGATCATTTTTGTTTTTCAGAGGAGGGATTCAAGCTCAAAAGGGTTAAGTAACTGGTCCAGCTCCTGTAACTAGTAAGTTAGGAGCACTGGCACGTGACCCCAGTTTTGCCACAGTGCAAACAGGGCTCTTTGGGAGCTCGTCGGGCTCCAGGGAAGGGCACGGGGCATCCTGGACTTGCAGGGAGAAACGTGAACTCAGCGAGGGAAGGGGTGTGGAATGCCAGGCCTGGGGACAAGTCAGTCCTGGGTGAGTGGGCACTGCCCCCTGGGCCTCTGAGTAGATCAGCTTCAGGCTGACGAGGAGGACTGGGATGAGGTGGGCCACTGGACAGAGCATGGCTTCTCCGGGGCCTGGAGGACATAGCGGGGGAAGTGGGAGTGAGCAGGAGCAGGCCGTGGTCACTGGATGGTGCTGAAAAGGACCTGTGGACCAGAGCAGGAGCGGAGATAGCAAGAGCATGTGGGCCCCGAGGCTGGAAATAGGATGTTTTGTTCTAAACAGCATGTGAACCCCTGGGGTTCCTCCCTCCGTCAGTGGAATGGCTTCTGTGGCTCTTTTGAGTGGATTTGGGAAGGTGCTGGATTTCTGCCTCCCTGGGCCCCTTGGTCCAGTTCCTCTGTGGGACAGCTCTAGGAGTAGGCCCTGGGTACCAAAGTGGACCCTGGAGGGAGGCAGTGGTCAGGAAGGAGGAGGGTGGTATCTATGAGCATCTCTGTCTCTACAAGCCCTGGTCCTGGCCAGGCAGGAGAGCCTGCTGAGGGAGCGTCTGAAGGAGGAATCGCCTTCCTGCGGGATCTTGAGATAAGCCTTCCTTGGAAGGACTGGAAGTGAAGACAAGGGCGCTCTCCTGTTATTATTCCCATTGAAACTGAAGCCCGGGGAGGGCAACAGCGCTGGCCAGCAATGAGGCCAGCACTCAAACCTCAAGCCCTCTGGCTCCAGGGCCCAAGTTCTCACCGGCCACCCAGAGACGGGTGGATGGGGGTCCTGTTAATAGCGGCCAGCGCCGGATAGAAGACCGTGGGAAGGTGGACCTGGCAGTTTTGATTGGCTGGTGAGGACCCCGCTGGGAGGAAGGCAGAACAGCTACCCATGGGGGCACACATTTTGACATCACTTCCCGACAGCCCTCTCTGACTTTGAATTCTGTGATCCCTGTTTGCACAGAATGCTCCCCTGTGTCCTGCATTTGTTTACGCTTTGCTCCGGAGTCTTCTGGTGGTTTGCTCTGGGTAAGTGTTTTCTCACAGAGCAGAGCTGATTGAAATTCACCGAGCTGCTCGCTCCCAGTCCTCGGAACTGAACTGTCTCCTCTGATGCAGTCATTGCAGGCGACATCTGTCTGAGCTAGACTTCTTCACAAAGAGCACCCCGCTCGCTCGCTCTGAAGAGGAGAGGGAGGAAGTGGTTCAAAAGGGATTCAACAGTCTCAGGAGGCTTGGCCGTGCTATCTGGCTGTGTGTCTGCCACATCTGGGTGATAACAAAGAAAAACCTTTGGGTCCAATGTTTGGGGGACTCATTTCATAGAGTTTAAAATTGTGGAGTCAACTTCTGCTGTTGCATTTGATGTCTCCGAGTGGCAGCTCAGACCCTGCGTGCTGGCCGCCTCCGCTCCCTCCTCTTCCCCTAGCCATGCCTGCCCGTCTTGGATGAGGGGTCTGAACAGGCTGACCAGGAGCTGGAGCCTGGAATGTGTCAACTTCTAGCAATGACTTTTGGCAAACTCAGGATGGAACAGGGACACAAGTAGAGGAGTGCGTGTGTATGTGTGTGAGATGTGTGTGGGCATGTGTGTATACATGCAGACTGTGCCAGAGGGGACCTGGGGAAGCAGCAGGAGGAGGTGGCTAATCATGGAGCAGGAGTAGACAGTAGATCCAGCCTGAAAAACAAGGTTTTAAAGTCATGGGATGAAACTGCAGGCACAGGCTTATGGGGCCACCAGGAGTAAGGCTGGACATAGAAGGCTCAGTGCAGAGGTGGCTGGCCAAGGACCAACTAGTGCCTGTGGCTTGGCTACTAAATTCCTTCAGCTAGAGTCTTGTCTCTCTCTCTCCCTCTCCCTGACTCTGTGTCTCACCATCTCTTACCATCTCTCCCTTCTTCTTTCTGTCTCTGTGTTAGTTGCTCCTGCTCTCACATGAACATATGGGTGCATGCATGCTCTTTATCTTCTGAAGCAGGAAAGCTACCAGTGGCCCACAGACTCACCAGAGAGGAATAACTAGTCCTTCGAAAGGATAGGGACAAAAGCCAGAACCACGACAAAAGCAGGTCCCAGAGCCGTGCATGAGGACTCTGTTGCTGGCACCCTGCCTGGTCATTGCCCAATGGCCCTGCTGTTATGCAGCTGCTGGGTGCTCATAGCTGCTGACACCAGAATCAAGAAGCTTTTCAAAGACCTGGTGTGCCTCTGCTGGGAGACTTACAGGTAATGCAAGTCCCCAAAGAACCCAGCTGATAGGTGGAGCCAGCCTTGAGATTCCAGCTTATCATTGAAAATAGAAGAGTCAGCACTTGTGGCACTCGGTGGCAGCGCTTGTGCTAGTTGGGCATACACTGTACACCAGCAATTTCCAACTTTCATTGTACCCTGGGACACCAGAGCTCCCGTCCCTAACTACCCATACAGATTGCAGGGGAATCACCAACCTCTAGTAAGATGGGCAGATTCTTGGGACATCACCTTTTCTTGGTACTTCCAGAGGTGCAGAGTCTCCTGAGAGGTAGATTGTCCAAGCAGCCCTGGAATAGGAGGGAGGAGAAGGAAAATCAAGAACTCAAGATAATGTGGAAAATAGCGATACTGGAATCTTCTGGCTGTATATTCCTTTTGTTTTTTTAAATTAAAAAAAATTGTTGGTTTATTCTGGGATATAGATTTTTTTTTCTTTTTTAAAGCTGAGACCCAGGTCTCCAGGAGCAAGCTCCTTCCATGGTCCTCTCGGGTGGACAGCAGTGGTGGTGAAGGGGCCATACTGAACCGAGAGGGTCCAGCCTCTGCCTATGGGCAGGCACTTGTATTGCTGCTGGAGTCAACTAGAGCTTGCTCCAGGAGAGGAAGCTTCCAGAACTTTGGAAGGGAATGTCTCCTGGTTCCAGTTCATTCTAGAAGCAATGCATAGGCTGACCCTGGAAGGACACTGCGGGTGACCTCTGTGTTCCCATCAATTCCCAGGCGATGATAGAGAGGCCAGCAGTGTTTAGCCTCATGGAAACCATAGGAAGTGCAGCTCTTGGAATCAGTGGACCTTGTACCAGAGAACCAGCCCTGGCCCTGCCAGATTGAGACTATGGGGCCACTGGGACTGGGGCTCAAGGAAGAGAAACATGACACTCAGGGTCCTGCATGGCTGCAGAGAACTTGCTGGGCCTGGTGCGGGTTGAGAATGAGGATGCTTTGAGAATTTCTGAATGGGTGGGAGCTTCTCTCTCTCTCTCTCTCTCTCTCTCTCTCTCTCTCTCTGTGTGTGTGTGTGTGTGTGTGTGTGTGTGTGTGTGTGTGGCGGTGGGGCCATGCAGAGGCTGGCCCTGATGCTCACTTCCCCCTCCCTTCCTAGGGAGAGGGGCTATTTCTTTGGGGGCCTCAGGGAGCTTTGGCATATCATAGAGAACACGTTTGCACAGAACAAAGCAAAACACTGGGAAGTTTTTTTCCTGTCTCTGTCTCTAGAAAATTACCTGCCCTTTCATCTGCTTCTCACGTTCATCAACCGTCCTTGTCACGGTCCCTTTTCATCTCCTGGCGTTTCAGTCCTAGTTCATTCTCTTTTGTCTGTCTGTCCAGCTGGTCTGTTTTTGTCTCGGCAGGGCCTGGCAGTCCTGCTCTGTCTGTCCCTCCCTCTGCCTTGGCCGGGATCTCCCTCAGTCTGTCACTTTTCTCTCTTCCTCCTGGCTCACACTGAGCAGAGTGGCTGTCAGGGCCGTCCCCTGAGAGAGCCAGATCCCAGAGAAAAAGTGTTTGAACTGATGAATGGTTTGGCTTCCTGTCTGCTTTTTCATCCAGCGTGGTTCTGAACATCCCTTGCAGCTAGAAGACATCTGGGGACTGGGGGGAACGCACTCTGGGCCCCAGCCTCCGAACCTCACACCTGCACACCTTCTCATGACTTGGAGTGATCCTGTCATTCTGTCTTACAAATTGGGATTGCTCCCTGCATGTGGGCTTTGGTGACAGCCACCAGATGGCAGGGACTGGTTTTTATAGTAACTCATTAACCTCTTGCCATCCTACAATTAAGAAAGCATTTAATTGCCTCTTCTCAAGCCATCCTATGAGTGATGTGGGCAGCTTGCTTGCATTATGGGAACCAATTTGCAGCTAGAGCCTGAGAGAGTGGGGACAGTGGGCTGTGGCAGGCCCAGAGGCAGGGAACACCCTGGTATCCTAGATTGCCTTGTGAGGCCTTTTGGGAAGGGATTACAAGCCTCAGAACCTTCCTCACCCCAGTGGTTTCCTTCTAGTTCAAGAAAACTCAGTCGATTAATTAATCACCTTAGAGTTGTCTAAGTGCTCCCTCTTGCGCACATGCGCTCTCTCTCTCAGTCTCTCTCTCTCTCTCTCTCTCTCTCTCTCTCTCTCTCTCTCTCTCTCATTTATCTATTGAAGAAACAAAAATCAGGTAGGTTAAGGGACTTGCCCAAGGTCACACAGCCAATTAGTGGCAAAACTCAGGCTGCAGACTCTGTTCTCTGCCGTGCCCTGGCTAACCCTTGCTTTGCCAGCTCCAGAGGAGGCTGTGTTTCTGGAGTGCTCTGGAACATTGTTCACACACCTGCGATGCCTGTTGGTATATGATTCCCAGGAGCAGTTTACTCAGGAAGCATTCCAGACACTCTGTGGATGGATCAAGCAGCTCAAGGGGCAGGACTCCCCTCACCACCACCCCACCCAGCAAGGCCTCAGGGATGTCCAAACTCTGCCTTACTGTGGCATTGGGAGTCACTGAGCACTCTGCCCTGTGACTTTGGACACTCCAGGCCACACAAGAGTTCCCAGCAGCTTGGCTTAGGTGCCACCTCCACCATGCCATGCTTGGTGCCAAGCCCCATTCCAGGTGATCAGTGAGAATGCAGCCCTCGGCTCCAGCCTTCCTTCCAGCTCATAGCAGAGGCCCAGTGGGGCTGTCAAAGTCAGTCAACCACAGGTTCCTCATCCTTTCCCTTTCCCTGGCCTCTGCCTCCACAGGACACGTCTCTGATCATCTGTCACT
Source organism: Urocitellus parryii (assembly GCF_045843805.1). NCBI lineage: Eukaryota > Metazoa > Chordata > Mammalia > Rodentia > Sciuridae > Urocitellus > Urocitellus parryii. The sequence goes on along the minus strand of NC_135536.1, from coordinate 114,258,201 downwards.
GCCATGCTCTATGAACAACTTCCATCATTCCCGGGGGTGAACATGGGCATGCACTGCTAGCTCTTTTAAATATGCTTCATTGTGCTACGTATGCCATGTGCACTTGAAAAGATCGTGGGCTCTGTGAGTGTTGCGCAGCGTGTTCTGTAAGGCCATGTTGATTGATTGTGCTGTTCAATATAGTTTGACTCATTTTCTTACACTTATGATATCAATTATTGAGAGAGAAATGTTTCATTCTCCAAATGTAAGTGTGGGTTTGGCTACATCTCCATTCAATTCTTCTCAAGGGATTTTGGAGCTCTGTTGTTAGGTGCACATATATTTAGAATAGTTTTATCTTCATGGGATAGTGATCCTTATCATTAGGTCATTCTTCTCTGTGTCTCAGAAAATATTCTTTGTTCTAGTTGCTACTTTGCCTGGTATTATTATAGGCAATATGATTTTCTTTAAACTACTTTTTACATGATGCCACTTTCCCCTATCTTTCTACTTTTAGCATATTTGCATTTTTATATTTAAAGTGGATTTCTTATAGATAGTAATAGTTGAGCTCCCACTTTTTAAAACCCAATCTGACAACCACTGCCTTTTATTTGGAATGTTTAGATCATTTACATGTAATATAATTTTCCATAAGGCTGATATGGTTTTAAAATCTTAGATATTGCTATTTCTTTTCTTTTCTATCAGCTCTTTGTTGTTTGTTCTTTGTTCCTTTTCCCTTCCTTTTCCACATACATTGGATAAATTGATTTTTTTTTACAATTCATTTTATCTCTACTACTAGCTTACTAGCTATATTGATTTTGTTTTTTTATTTTTTAGTTGTTGACCAGGTTTAAAATGTATTTCTTTTCATTCATTATGCTCCACTTTCAAATAATATCGCTTCACAAGTAAGAATTTTATGCAAATATTTTTTCTATTCCCCCACTCTTATCCTTTGCATTATTATGTCTTACATTTTAGTTTCATATATATAACAATTAAACCCTACACTACACTGTTATTATTTTGCTTTACACAGAAAATTCTATTTTTAGAATTTTTATTTGGAAAAAAATTGTAGATTTTCAGAAAAGTTGCAAAAAGAATTCAGTGAATTCAACTACATTTTTTATTCATATTTCCCTAATGTCAACTTACATAACCATAGTCTAGTGATCAAAACCAGGAATTTAACATTGGCAGGAATTAATAACTAAATTATAGATTTTATTCAAATGCCATCAGTCCCCCCACCACCATGTTCTTTTTTTGTTTCAAAATCCTACAGCATTGATTTTTTAAAAATGTTTCTATAGTGTTTCTTACCTGTAGCAATTATTTCATTCCTTCCTTGACATTTGTGACCTTAATGTTTTAATAAATAGTAGTCAATTGTTTTTGAGAATGCCTCTCAGTTTGGGTTTGTCTCATATTTTCTCATAATTGGTTTGCATAAGAATACCACAGGTTTGATGTTGTGCTAGTTATTGTGCATTATACTAATGGGTACATAATATCAAAATGCTTTATTACTGGTGATACTAACTTTACTCCTAGGCTAAGGTGATCTTTGTAGAGTTTCTCCACTGTAAAGTTATTATTTCCCTCTTTTTGCAATTGACAATATCTTTGAGGAAATACATGGAGAATATACTAATATCCTGTTTATTCTCAAACTTTCACCTACCAATTTTAGTATCCATCAATGGATTGTATCTTCAACAATTATCATTATGGTGCTTCTCCAAATGTGAATTTGTTATTCTTCATACTTTCTACATTTGTTTTTAACCAGAATTATTCTGCATATATTTCTTCTGTAGACCAGTATGGACTCCTGGGTATTATTTTTATTCTAAGGCTTGTAATCCACTACCATCATTATTTATCTTGTTATCCAAATTGCTCCAGCTTTGAGCATTGGGAACTCCATCTGGTTGTCTCCTGTATTTTTTTTTTTTTTTTGAGGTGCTGGGGATCAAACATAGGTCCACATTTATGATAGGAAAGTGCTCACCACTGAGTTACACCTGCAGTCCTCCTATCCTTTTTGATATGCTCTGATTCCTTTTTGAGCACTTCCTTCTTTTATGGCATCCCAAGCTGTTCCAGCCTCTTCTTATATTTTCCCTGCTACCTCCTGGGATCAATCACTTCTCCACGGAGCCCTGGTTTCTTTGACTGGAGAATGGCATTCAGAGTCTAAGACTGAGGTGCTGGCTGAGCTCATCGTTAACTGGTGGTGTGGAGAAGGGCCCCCTGTCCTGTGCTTTGCTTGGATTATTTTCCATGTTTTGGTGATTATTTGAATTATACTTAGGCCTCTTTCTTGGAGGTGAAGTGGCAGCATAGGAGATCACATGTTAGCATTTAATGATTTTTTTATCTTTTTATATAGTTATTTTATAGTCTAAACATTCTCTGTTTTCAAGCTAAGCTGTTGGTTTAGTTTTATGTAAAATCTACTCTTTTGTCATTTTTTTTTTTTTTTTTTGGTTTAGGGAAGACATTTTGGGAGATATTTGGCTTAATTCTTTCCATCATTTTCCTTTTGCCTAAGTAACTTCCTTTAATATTATTTGAGCCCTGGTGAGATGGTATTAAAGTCCTTTATTTCTGCTTATCTAACAAAGTCTTTATTTACCTTCACTTTTTTGTGTGTGTGGGGGGAGTATTGGAGATTGAACTCAGGGGCACTCAGCCACTGAGCCACATCCCCAGCCCTATTTTGTATTTTATATAGAAACAGGGTCTCACTGAGTTGCTTAGTGCCTCACTTTTGATGAGGCTGGCTTTGAACTCATGATCCTCCTGCCTCAGCCTCCTGAGCTGCTGGGATTACAGGCATGTGCCACTGCGCACAGTTGCTTTCACTTTTGGAAAACATTTTCGCTGGGTATAGAATTTTATTTATTTTTTGTTGTTTTCTTTTCGTTCTTTAAAGATGTTGCTCTATTGTCTTTTGGCTTGCCTGATTTTTGATGAGGGTTCTATTGCCATCTTTTCTTTGTTCCCCTGTACCTAATGAGACTTAAAAGTTGCTTTTAAGATCTTTTTCTTTATCGCTAATTTGATGGGATTTGATTATGGCATGTCTTATGGTTTTATTAATGCTGCTTTTGTCTGGAGTTCATTGATATTCCTGATTATCAATAAAAGATTATAGTTCTCAAATCAAATTTCTAAATTTTTAGACCATTATTTCCTAAGCTATTTAGGCTTTTTCTCTGTCTTCTGTCCTTATGAGACCCCAGTTACATGTACATTGGACTATTTATTGTTCTGCAGGTCACTGTGCTCTGTTCACTTCTTTTCAGTTTCTTTTTTCTTTCATTTTGCCTAGTTTTCATTACTACATCTTCGAGTTTAGTAATGATCCTCCTACAACATCTAATCTGCTTGTTTCTATGTGTGTGTGTGTGTGAGGGGGCAATGGATATGAATGGATCTGTGGGTCTGGAAGAGGGTTCCCAATCTCACTGACATAACACTCCCAGTTCCATGCCAATCCTCACACTCCCTCCTGCTCAGAGGGGACTGTTATTGACTTTTCTGAGAAGCCAACCTGGTACTGATTACCAACTGTCCCTGACCAACTATGGGCTGGACATCCCCTGTAGCCATATCAAGATGAGAATCTGGTGGGAGCTCATGGGTCACACCTGGTCCCCAAAAGACAGTTGAATAGCATACCTCCTATCCCCAAAGGAAAAAAGTCCCCAACCGGGCCCCCATTACCTTCAGACCTACTTAGAAAGAACCTAATGCCAATGGAGAATGGCCACTGAGCCCAATCCGGTCAACAGGTTCACAGTCATGTGTATTTTGGTCATAGGTATGAGCACTTTAATGAGGAGACACAGTGTGAGAACTGGCTATTTCAAGCTTAACATTGTGAGCCCACCTATGTATTTTTCATTTCAGATATTCTATTTGTCACTTCTAGAAATTCGGTTTGGTTCTCCTTTATGTCTTTGACCTTTCTCTGCATTATGCTCATGTTCTTCTGCACCTTCTTAACATAAATTAACATAAACCTAACATAAATTTTATATAATGAGATTTACCAATTTGACATGAGCACTTCACTACTTGTTAGTATGTATAAGATGGTGCAAGCATCGCTACTTTACAGTTCCAAAGCATTTTCATCACGCACACAAAACTCTGCCCCAATTAGCAATCACCCCTGGTTCCCTTCTCCTCTCAGGCCCTAGAAACCACTAATCAATTTTTCATCTCTGTGGATTTGCCCATTGTGGCCATTTCAGATAAATTGAATGATTCAGCATGTGGCCTTTTGTGCCTCACATCTTTCACTTAGCATCAGAATTTCAAGGTCCATCTAGGCTATAGTGTGTGTTATACTTCATCCCTTACTGTGTCTGGATCACATTCCACTGTATAGCTGTAGCACATTTTGAGTATCTATGCATCATTTCATGGATGTTTGGTCTGTTTCCACTTTTTGGCTATTGTGAATAGTGCTACTATGAACATTTATGGACATATTTTTGCCTGAATGTTTGGTTCTTTGGGGTATAGACACAGGAGTGGGATTGCTAGTCATATGGTAAGCCTCTATTCAACGTTTCAAGGAAGTGCCAACCTGTTTCCTAATGGTTGCACTATTTTAGATTCTTCTAACAATGTTTGAGTGTTCCAGTTCATCCACATCCTCACCAGCACTTACCATTCTCTTTTTGATTATGGCCAGCCTAGGGATTCGAAGTGATATCTCATTGTGGTTTTGATTTACATTTCCCTAAAGACTAATGTTATTATACATCTTTATAATGACCATTTGTATCTGTTCCTTAGAGAAAAGTCTATCCACATCTTTAATACAGTTTTTTTATTGACTATCTTTTTAATTGATTTGTAATTCTTTGTTTTCTGGATCCTAGACTTTTTCAGATATGTAATTTACAAATACTTTGTTTCATCATGGGAGTTCTCTTCTTACCTTTTAAATAGTATCCTTGACACAAATAAATTCTTAATTTTGAAGAAGTCCTATTTACTGATTTTTAATTTTGTTGGTTGTATCACATCTAAGCAACTGTTGCCTAATTCATGGATTCCAGAAATTTACAACTTTGGATTTTATAGTTTTAGCCTTTTCAATCATTTTGAGTTAATTTTTTTGTGTGTGGTCTAAAGAAGGGGTCCAAATTTACTCTTTCGTATGTGGACATCCAGGTGTCCCAGCACAAGGTGTGGGAATGATTATTCTTTCCTTATTTAATAGCTTTAGCATCTTGGCTGAAAAGCAGTTGACCATAGTGGTTTGGGTTTATTTCTGAATTCTCAATTCAATCCCACAGATCTTATGCCCTTCCTGAATCAGCACCACACTGTCCTAATTACTGTCACTTTATAGTAAGTTTTGAAATCAGGAAGTACACGTCCTCAGCTTTGTTTTTCTTTTTCTTTTTTTTTAGATTAATTTGGCTATTTTGGGTTCCTTTGAATTTCCATATGAATTTTAGGATCAGCTTGTCCATTTCTGCAAAAGAAGCAGTTGGAATTTTGACAGACATTCAGTTTGGAGGCCAGTTTGGGGAGTAGTGCCATTTTAGCAACATTTAACTTCTAGGTAATGAACAGAAGGGGTCTTTCTGTTTATTTAGATCTTCTATAATTTCTTTCGACAATGTTTTTGTAATTTTTGGTGTATGAGTCTTGCAATTCTTTGGTTAAAGTTGTTCCTGAATATTTTGTTCTTTAATGCTATTGCAAGTAAATTGTTTTTAATTTTATCTTTTATTTTTTTCATTATTATATCAGTATATCATTTTTGTCTATTGATGTTGTATCCTGCAACTTTGCTGAGCTTGTTTATTAGTTCTAATAGCATTTTTGTAATTTTTTTAAGGATTTTCCTATCTGTAACATCATGTCATCAGCAAGTAGAGATACTTTTACTTCTTCCTTTATAATCTGGATGACTTTTATTTCTTGTCTAATTTTTCTGACTGGACTCCCAGTGTAATGCTAAATAGAAATGGAGTGAGTAGATGTGGGTAGGAATTTTTGATGGTGTACTGGTTATTTTAGATTTTTCCTTGTTCATTGTTAGATTTTGCAAATATCAAAGGTTATTTAAATATTGTTGGACTTTGTTCTGGGGATGCAGTTAAGTTACTTGAAAACAGTTTGATCCCTTTGAAACTTGTTTTTAAGCTTTCTTCATAGGAATGCAGGGTAGCCTTTGGTCTAGGGCTAATTTGGACCCACTCTTAAGTTAACACCTTTCTGAAGATTTATCTAATGCCTGTGTGTAAGGAGATCCTTTGGGGATTACAAATCTAGTGAATTTGAACATTTTAAAAATATATATGTCCTGTTGATCATTTGTATGCTTTCTTTTGAGAAATGTCTTTTTGGTTCTTTGCCCATTTTTAAATTGGGTTATTTATTTTCTTGTTATTGAGTTGTTTGAATTCCTTATATATTTTTGGTGGGTAAGAATGTGGATAAAAGGGAACCCTGGTACACTGTTGATAGAAATGTAAATCAGCACAGCCATGTGGAGCACAGGATGGAGGTTTCTCAAAAAATTAAAAAGAGAAAGACTATAGGATCCAGTAATCCCATTACTGGCTACATATCTGAAGGAAATTAAATCAGTATGTCAAAGAGATATCTGCACTCCCATGTTTATTTCAGAATTACTCACAATAGCTAATAGATAGCATCAATCTAAGTGTCTGTCAGCGAATGAATGGAGAAAGAAAATGAGGTATAGATACACAATGGAGTATTAGTAAGCCAGAAAAAGAAGAAAATCCTGTCACTTGCAACAGTAAGGAAAAACAGGGAGGATACTATGTTAAGTGAAATAAGCCAGGCATGAAAAAAGAGTTATCACATGATCTCATTTATATATGAAATTATAGAAAGTCGCTCTGACAGAAGTAGGGAGCGTAAGGGGTAAGTCACAGTCAGCTGTTTTGCTTGCTGCTGTGACTCTAAGACCTGACAAAAACAATTGTAGAGGAGGAAAAGTTGACTTGAGTGATCGCGGTCTCAGAGGTCTCAGTCCACAGATCGCTGCCTCCATTCCTCAGGGCTCAAGGTGAGGCAGACATCATGATGGAAGAGTGTGGCAGAGGAGAGTGGTTCCCATGATGATCAGGAAGCTCAGCTCAATAACATAGACCCCAAAGGCATTCCCCTAGAGACCCACCTCCTCCAGCCACACCCCCATCCATCTTGGGTTACCACTCAGTTATCCCCATCAGGGGATAAATTTACTGATTGGGTTAAGGCTCTCATAACCCAATCATTTCTTCTATAAACCTTGCATGTCTCATATGTGAGCTTTTGGGGAACATCTAATACCTAAAGTGACAAGTTACAAGGGCTACAAGGTGAATGGGACGTGTTGGTCAAAGAACATAAAATTTCAGTGGGACAGGAGGAATAAGTTCGAGAGACCTATTGTACCCACGGGACTCTGGCTAATAATATGTTATATTCTTGAAAAATACTAAGAGAGTGCATGTAAAGTGTTCTCACCACAAAAACCATAGCTGTGTGAAGAAATACACTATTTGACTAGATTTAGTCACCCGCAATGTGACATACTTCAAAGCATCATGTTGTACACAGTAAATATATGAGAGTTTATCTGCCAATATAATGAAAGGCCTGTTTCTGCCCCAAGGTACAGAGAGGTCTCAGCTGCAGGTGTGGCTCCCCCGATTTCCTATAGGAGCTTGAGCTGAAGTGAAGCTGGTGTGGGCATGTCCCCCTGTCCTTCTCCTCCAGCTGGCACAGGGCCGTGGGGGATGCTGGCAAGCACTTCCCCACAAAGAAAGCTGCAGCAGGGCTGTGGTGGAGGTGGGGGTGGCTGGGGCTGCCTTGGGTCTTCAAGTACTCAGACATCTCCATCATGCCTGGAAAACAGGGCCACCATCCTTGTCACCCTGTCCTCAGCATGGCTTCTTGTGCTGAGCTGCTGAGAACAAGGTGCCAGAACATACCAGAGCTGGCCCAACACCCAGGGCTGCAAAGTCCCAGGGTCCTCGGCTCAAGCCCTGCTCACGTGGCAGCCCTGGGCCCTCAGTGTTGTCTCTGCTGGGAGCTGGGCTCGAGGTCCTCTAGGCTTGGCCAGCTCTGGGGGTCTAGAGTGGTGCTTTCCTGGCCTCCAGCCTCTATTCCCACTCTTCACTGTAGGTGCAGTTAGTCATTTGTCCCCAACTCAGTCAACATGTAGCTTAGTCTTAGAAGCCAGTAAGAATGTACGGGGCATTTCTGTGTCTCTGTGTGGTCCCAGGTGGAGCCTGCTAGAAATCTGCGCTGGTGGAGAGGTCTGGTGTGTTCTAGAAAATACTTTGGATAAGTGACAGACCCTATTTTAGGGAAGAAGTAGGTGGTGGCTTCTTTGCATATGCCTCAGACTACAGTGACAACACAGGTACATGTCAAAAAAGGGGCTGGGTAGAGGAGCCATGCCAAGGTGGTTCCCTCAAAGAGAAATGATGGTGTCCAGTCCTGCTCCAATGTGAAATTTGGCTTGAAGGTGGCCGAGGAGGCACTTCTGCTGCTCTGAGGATTGGGAAATGGAGAGAAGAGCAGAGAAAGGAGGAAGGGAGAAGCCAATGGCACCATGTTGACAGGAACCAAGAGCCCCAGAGGGTCAGAGAGGACCCCAGAGATTAGGAAAGAAAACAGGGATTTTAAGTCGCTGGTAGTTATAAGAGATGAGAGTGGTCGCTTGTCTGGACCTCTGAGGTTTTCAGGAAGATCTATAGTAAATCTAATGTTTGCTATTTATTTGCTTATTCTGTGTTTATTTTGTGAACAGGGGGAAAGGGCTAATTTTAGTGGTGCTCCCCACGACTCGGTCTATGTTCAGTGGTGATGGATCCCTGAAATGCAGGAGCCAGTAGCAAGGAAGATGCTGGGGGTGAAAGCCTTGGGAATTCCCAGAACCTGGAATCTCATTTGTCCCTGACTCAGTCAACATGCACATGCTGGTATCAGCAGGTCATGCAACTGGGGCCTTGAGTAATCTCCGCTGGAGGTCCTGGGCGGCTCAGTCACATCAAAGCACCCCTTTGATGGGCCTGCTCCTCGTGGATAGGGCAGGTGGAGTGCGGCCACTCAGTCTCCTGTGCACCCTCTGTGGCTTATGTGGGACTTTGAAAGCTGTGCCTTGCTTGGGGAGGCGTTGCCCCCCACCCCCAGCCATGGACAGATGGGGTTTGCAAGCTCCCCAGGACTCCGTCTGTCACGTCCTCCAGCAGCGCATCTTCTTTGGAGCTGACAGCTGGCCTGGCTGCCTCTGTGGAGTGGCAGCCTCTCTCCTGACGGAAGCCAAGTGCCTCTCAGTGCTGTCACTGTTTGGATGGATTCCTGTGGCTGTGGTGGAGGTGGCGCTAGATGGCTAATGAGACCATGCATAACTCCTGTGCTCTGCACAGAGGGACAGACCCCTCTGCACAGACTCTAGGCCTGGGAGGCCAGAGGTCCTGGCTACAGCATGCCCGTGTGCAGGTGCCTGAGCCTTGCATGGGCTGGACAGAGTTGAGAACTGCAGGTCCCTCTTTCAGAAGCTCTGTTTACTTGTCCTCTCCCCCTGAATCCTTCAGGGAGAGAAGACACATTCTGCCTTGTTCCTGTCACTGAATTACTCTTTCACTGAGGGAAGATCTTAGTTGGGGAACACATAACCACACATCCGCCATTCAGAGCGGCAGGGGAGAGGCAGCCTGAGTCAGGAGCCAGGCCAAGCACTGCAGAAGCATCCCGACCGAGATCCAGTCCCAGCTCCTAAGTTCACACATTCTGTGACCTTAGACAGACCCCTTAACTTCTCTCAGCTGTATCCTCCTCTGTAAAAGGCTGTGGTGATGAAATCAACACACCACAAAATGCCTGGTGACTTGCACGTCCTGACATGCATCTGTTGCAGGTCAAGTTCCTAGGGAAGCAGACTCCTTCACTTAGAAGTGTCTTTGGGGCCAAGAGCCTTGGCAGAAGAGAAGGAAGTAGTGTGCCAAAGGCGAGGTCATCTGTGAGATGGGTCCAACTACAACCTTGTCTGACCTTGTGGGAGCTCTGGAGCCAAATATCCCTGTATAATACCCTGCACCGGAAGTCCCTCAGGTAACTCTCAGATTTGATGATTTGCTAGCAGGGTCAGGACTCAGTACGGAGTAGCACTGTTCGTCACAGTGAGGGGATACAAAGCAACACCAGTGAAGGCAAAAGATGCATGATGAGGAGACCAGGGAAACCAGACGCAGGCTCCCAGGCGTCCTCTCCCAGGGGCATCACGCAGGACGCACTTCATTTCTCCAGCAACGCATTGCTCCGCACTTGTGAAATGTTGCAAGTGGAGAAGCTCATTACCGACTCAGGGCCTAGAGATTGGCTGGGATGGTGGGGGTAGAGCTAGCGATGCAGGCACCCTCTGCCTGCCAAGTGCCAAATTCCAGGCTCCCTGGAGAAAAGCAGGTGTTCAGCAGGCAATGTGTTGCTTGGATAGTTTGGACACAATGAGCCGCTCTTATGAGGGTCTGGTGGGAAACCTCCCAAATCTTAGTTCCCATAAGCTTGCAAGTGGGCCCTTCTGCATCAGGAGGCCACTGAGGTTTTCCCGCACATTCCCCTACCTGGTCTCCTAGGAAGGGTGGTGACTTGGAGTGTGTCTGCTCCCTCTGCCCTGAGGAATCCTGAAGGGCCACAGCTAGGCTGCCTGCCCCAGCCCTCCCTGCAAGCACTTCCTTTAAGGGGGACTCTGCCTCCAAGTGTGCCTGGCAGGCACAGACAAAGCAGCCAGCACAATAACAAGGACCCGGGCTGCTGGACATCTGGTCACTTCCCCTCATGTGGATCCTAGAGAACAGAGCCAAGAGCAAGCCACCTAAGAGGAAAGGAAACCCCAGCATCGTTCATCTGTGAGGCATTGATAGGACACACGTGGGTCAGAGAGAGCGAGGAGGTAGAGCTGGCTGCTCAAAGGGGAGGCGAGCCAGGGCTCAGGACACGCCCTGTGTGTCAACAGTCACTGTGGAGCATGAAGGGCTGTGCGCGGAGACCTATTTGCTGAATCAAATTGATCCCACTGACCCCTCTCCTCTCCATGAGCGCTTAGAGACACAGTGAGGGCTTGGTGTCTGCCTTCAGGTGCTCCCTGAGCAGGAGCAGATGAACCATAACCAAGAAAGTGGGGTCATTCAGAGAAGCGAGACAGGAAACAGGGTGGGGAGGGCCCTGGTGACCCTGTGTCCAGTAAGAATGGGCTTGGAGTTCGCCATGAAGGCGAGGAGAGGAAATGGTTTCCAGGGATGGCCAACACAACCAACCTTCGGTGGCTTGAAGCCTATGGATCCTGTGATCCCTGGTATCTGATCTTGAGTGGTTTTTCCTAGACTGGGGAAGTTTCTTGGGGTCATGGAATCTCAAGCTGGAAAATATCTTCAAGGACTCCTTTGCTGAGTGTGCTTCTAAACCCAGTTGCTGGCAAGTCTCTGCTTGTGTCACTCCGATGGCAGTGACACAACCTCCTGAGACCATGCATTTGTGGTATGGCTCAGGATATTAGAAAAGTCTCCCTTCCTTGGGGCTGGAATCCATTTCCATGTTACTTCTATTTGCTGATCCTGATTTGATCCTTTGGATTGACCCAGAGCAATTTCAAATCTTTGTGTGTATGTGTGTGTGCGTGTAAGCTACCGGTAATGGAACCCATAGGTGCTTTACCGTTGAGCTGTATCTCTAGCCCTTTTTATTTTAAGATAAAGTTCTTGCCAAGTTGCCCAGGTAGGCCTAGAGCTTGCAATCCTCCTGCCTCAGCCCCCCAAATAGCTAGGATGACAGGTGTGCACCACTGCACCTGATACAAGTTCAAATCTTTGTGTCATGGTGAGAGTCTATAGGTTTCCTGGTGACTCTCTGAGCAGTTAGTTCTGGTCTTGTAAAGAGAGACAGAAGCCAGAGCTTCCATACTATAGGGAGATTATAACATGAAAAGATTGAAAGGGAGACTCTGGTGCCAGACAGCCTGGGGCAGAATCTCACTTATGCCCCTTACAATGTGCCTTCAGCAGGTAAAGTATCCTCTCTGTGTCTCAAGTTCTTCATCCTTGCAGATGCCTACCTATGGGGTGGTGATGGATATTGATTGATTTAATAACCGTGAAGCACTCAGAAGTGTGGTAGCTGATAGTGAACACTCAGTCAATGCATGAACTTTTAGTTGCTACTGAAGTGGCACTTTAATTGCTGCCAGACCACAGGAAGGACACCTTTACAAAACAGAGAAGAACAGTCAGCATGGCTTGATGATGAGGCTTTTGCCTGTGAATGAAAAATGACAACCTCATTTGCACCCTTGTCTTCACTTTTCAGCTTCTATAACTTATTTATCAACCACTTGGCTGTCCCCCAAACCCTCCTGTAACAGAATCACCCTTTGCTACTTAAATAAAAACACTGAAAGTCCCCATTTGGTAAATAATGGGAGGTCCAAGGCCAGGTGCCTTCCACCACCTGGGGGCGGGGGGGGGGGTGTCCCTAGAGCAGCCCCAGCTGTAGGCTGCTGCACGCCAAGCTGAGGCCATGTGGACCATGAGGTGTGGACTTGGGCTGTAGCCATGAACTTGGAATTGAGAGTCGCTCATCCCTGCAGATCTTCAGCCACTGCTCCCTGGGAGATGCTTCCCAGTCCCCAGCTGCCCTCTGGGGACCCTTCTCTCCTCTCTCCCTGTTTTCTCTGCCTTCCACCCCCTCCCTTGGCTGCCCCTGGAAGTTCAGGCCTCCTTTGCTGCCACCAGAAGACCAGCTTTCAGCTCTCCACACTCTCTCTTGGGGCTGGCACCTATTTCTGCAAAAATCAAAACCACCCGTGGGATCCCCAGAGGCCTGACGCGTCCTTCTTCCCTTTTCGGGGATCGGTTTTTGTTGCATACCTCCCCAACCCCCCACATCCCACTACTAGGCCAGTAGAAGGCCCCGGCCACCGTGAACTTTCCCTGTTATTCCACATCCCTGCTTCCTTGAAAGGCAGAGGGGTGGCTGGATGTGACTTTGTAAAGCCATAGGATATCTTGTCTGCTCAGCCCAGAACTTCTCCCTGGCTTCCTTCTCCTCCGCTCTCCAAAGCCTGCCTGCTCGCCCTCCAGCTGGGACCCTGCCTGCCTCTGAAGCCTCCCTGAGCACATGGCTTTGAGTCTCACAGCGGGGCCCCGTTTGGCCACGACCTTCCTGCCACCTGGCCTTAATATCATTCTCAAGCGACTTGAGCGACTTGTTGCCCCAGTTAGCATGCCCTTTCCCAGAAGCCCCAGGAGACTTCAAGTTCACTGGAAGCTGGGGAAGCAGGGAGGGGACAGAAGGAGCCAGGAGGGAGGGAGGACTGAACGGGTGCCTGCTTTCCCCATCTGCTGGCTGTGTGGCCCTTCGCCAGTGACTTCCTCTCTCTGAACTCAGTTTTCCCATCCATAAAAGGGGGAAAGCTTGCCTGTATCACAGTTGCTGTGACCATCAAAAGAGGCCCAGTAATGTCATGTGCCCCACAGAGAGTCTGGCATGTAGGAGGGGTTTTATAAATTTTAGGTTCCATTTTTCCTCAAAAAAAATTACAGGTTCAGAATCAATGGAGTCTACATTAGTCACGTTTGAGTGCTCCCAGCTCTCAAAGGACACGTGTGTGTGTGTGTGTGTGAGTGCACGAGTGCACGCGCACACACACACACACACACACACACACACACACAGTCAAGAGCAGGGGGAACAGAAATAATAATATTAACAACAGAACAAGAGCAGGGAGAACAGAAAACCAGCCTTGGACCATGTCGTGGGGGACTACAAACTAGAGGGGAAGTGTGTCCTGAGAAAATGAGGTGACGTGGTGGGAATGAAAACAAGCTCAATGCAGGAGCTGCCTGCAAGACATACAGGCCAGGCCCCTGGGGCCACGAGTGGGGGCAAGCAAGTGGTAGAAATGACAGCAGCTGTTTGTTTTTTTTTTCCCCTTTGCTGCCCAAACCCATCTGAAGATGGCTCTCAGGACTCCTTGGGGGTGTCCTCCTCCCTGAGCTGCCCACGGGGCAGATGTTGCTCCAAAACCCTGGGGCTTGTCCCACCCCAATTGGAGGGAGAGTCTATGCAGAGCAGACACCCGAGAAGTGACTTGCTGGGCTTGGTGAGCTGCGACACCCAGGAGCCTTCTGGAAGGGTGGACAGGCAGGGGAGTTGAGAGGGAGTCTGGGCCAGCGTGGCCTCTGTTCACCTCAGTTTCTTCATCTCTGCAAAAAGAGCGTTGGGCTACATGATCACTAGGAAACCTCACTGCTCAGCCATGCAGGCATGTGACTGTGTGTGTGACTGTGTGTGTATGTGTGTGTGTGCTCATACACACACACGTGTGTCCTTTGAGAGCTGGGAGCACTCAGACGTAGCTAATGCAGACTCCATTGATTCTGAACCTGTAATTTTTTTGACTTGGACTAGGCTGAAGGCTACTTTTGCATAATTCACACACAAAAAGCCTCCATACGCTCATGAATAGTGTCCGTGTGATGATGGAGGAATTATTTCCGCTACGCCAGGCTGCTCTCCACAGACCCTTTTCAGGTCCCGCCTGCTCCCCTCCCACCAGGCCCCGGCTGGCCCTGGCCCCTATCTGGCCTGCTCTTTTGTGTTGGGGACTTGTGGATCTCCACTGTCCCACTCACTAATTGGATTCGTTCCTTTGTTCAGTCCATCAATTATGAGTATAATTTTTATAATCACATTTTAATGTTTAAGAATTGCTGCTTTTCATCACAACTAATTATTCTTTATGTGTGTGTCATCTTGAATCTTTCTGAGAATATTAATTTTTATTTTAACATTGTCTTCTGCCTCCTCTGTTGATGCTGTTCCCTTGGGTGTTAGTTCCTTTTATGAGGTCAGGGCTTATATTGCTGGTTTTCCTCAAATATTTGGAGATCCTTGGATGCCGATTCACATTTGTACTTGGGAGTCTCTGTTTGCTTCTCCTGGGACTCCTTATGTCTTGGATGGTGATTCTTCTCTGGGCTTGTTTCTTGTCAGTCCCGTTCCTGCAGCTGTCTTCCAGGAATTCCTCAAAATTCTGCGACACCCCCTCCTGCCCCTTCTCCCTTTCGTACTCCTTCAGAATCTATCATTCAGTAATTGCAGGAGACCTCAGCCAGTCGGGGACTTGGCCCTACTCACTCTGCATCTCTTCAGACCTGGCACTTCTGTGTCTCTTTTTACCACCCACAAAATGAGTGCTATATTTCCCTCTTT
The DNA here is from genome assembly GCF_045843805.1 of Urocitellus parryii. Taxonomy (NCBI): domain Eukaryota; kingdom Metazoa; phylum Chordata; class Mammalia; order Rodentia; family Sciuridae; genus Urocitellus; species Urocitellus parryii. The sequence continues at coordinate 114,242,931 of NC_135536.1, read as the reverse complement.
TTTATGGATAAAGGAACTGAGGGATTCAGTGATGTCCTCGGCACGGCACGATGAATCGGGGTGGCTGAACATCTGATTCCAGGTTCCGTCTTTTTTCCTCACGCCATCTTTCTGCAATCCCAGATCCTTCGTTCTGCTCCTGCTATTCTCAAGGCCTGGTGGGAATCAGCGGTCAGCATGGCTTCGAGTGCAAAGGGACACTTGGGACTGCGCTGCTGGTGGAAGCCAGGTCAGGAGGACCGTGCTTTGAGTGGAAGCCAGACCTGACTGTGATTTGCACCTGATGCCAGAGTCGAGGTGATTCGAGTGGCCGCCTCTGCTCCCCAGGAACCCTGACTTCTGAGGGCTTACTACGCTGTCCGGCCTGGGCCACTGGTTATTGATCTTTCCCATGAAGTTGTACTTAATAAAGTAAGTTTCTTTCTTTTTCCTTTTTTGGTACCAGGGATTGATCCCAGGGGTGCACATCCCCAGCCCTTTTTTGTATTTACAGGCAGGGTCTCACGGAGTTGCTAAGTCTGGCTTTGAACTTGCGATCCTCCTGCCTCAGCCTTCTGAGCCACTAAAGTCAGTTTCTAATGAAGGGAATGAAGTGCTGTGGCCAGAGGGTGGGGGTGTCGTCTGAAACCCTCTCCTGGACGCACTGCCGCATGGAGGTGCTACAGCTACGCTAGAGTTGGGTGCCCCGAAGGACAGAACTCCAAGTAGGAGAGAGTCAACGTCCCTGACACAGTGGGTGGGGACCCAGTTCAGTTTCAACACTGGTTACTGACCCCCATGGAGCCATGCATGAGGCCCTTGAGGAAGACCTCAGGGAAAGTGGACTGGGCCTGAAAGTAGGCTGTGGTCACCTGGAAAGTCAAGAATGGAAAGAGGTGAATCTACCCTGAGGGCCATAGCTGAGGAGCTGGGTAGAGCTGAGGGCTGGAGGTGTTTGTCACACTGTGATGTGATAGGCCCCTGGGTTATGGGCAGGGCAGGTCCTGGATCCTGGAGCCTGGGAGGGAACTGATAGGGCCAGAGAAGGGGTTCCCATCCAGAAGGCTTATTCTTGCCCAGATCTTTGCTAGTCCCCATGGCGGATGGGGTCTGGGAAGCAGGAGCCATCTAAGAGAGGAGCAGGTGAAGGAGCAGAAGCTGATTGATCCCCTGAGCGTTGTCCCACGATCTGAATCTGCAGTTCCTGAGCAAGCGCTTCATAACCCTCTCCACGGATGGCTGCTGGAGATCGTGGCCTGACCCCCCTGGCACTTGCTGAGAGGAGAGGGTCATTGAGAGGGGCTGGCTATGAGGACCCAGTGGCCTGCTCTCCAGGGGTGGCCACTCCATGCACTCAAAGGTGGAGTCTCCACAGGGCTGGGCTGAATGGGGTTCCAGGGGTGTGTGTGTGTGTGCGTGTCGTGCGTGTGTTTATGGGGGCAAAAAGCGAAGTCGTCATGAAACTTTAAGTACCCTCAGTAGGGGGCAAAAAGCGAAGTCGTCATGAAACTTTAAGTACCCTCAGTATCAACAGCCTTCCATTTATGGGGTTAACCCTGGACATGGCAGATGTACACCTGTAGGCCCCCTAGAGCTCTGGGATCTAATTCTGTATTGGAGTGGGGACTCCAGGGATGGACTCTTCCCATGAGATCAAGTCACTCCTTTCCCTGACACCCATCAGCCGGGAGGGTCCCTCAGGGCAGGCACTATCTCCCTGCCTTCTCTCTTGCTGATAGGTTGGGCTCTGCCGAGGGCATGGTCAGTAGCCTCCGTGCCAGGCCAGGAGCTTCAGAAGGATCAACAAATCTGCAGCCTGCGGAAGGGGAGAGAGTGCTGTTACCCTGGGAGCTTTTCCCAAATAAAGACAGTGTCTCCCCATCAAAGCAGAAGCCCCTGGAGTCCAGGCACAATGTCTCATTGTGTTTCCTCTTGTAGTCCCCAGGACAAAGCCTGACCCATCAGGGCCTGCTCGGGTGGGCTCTCCACTGCCTGGCACCGCAGCAGGGGCTTGTCCTGGATGGAGATGAAGGCTCTTGCTCTGGGGGCACCTGACTCAGGTGCTTTCTTCAGAGCTATTCCTGGGCAGCCTTGGCCTTGCCTCTCCACAGGTTCGTCACCGTGCAGATGTTCTCAGGGAAAAGGGCAGTGCTCACAGCTTGCCAAGGGCACCACACATATGGTTTCAACTTAATCTTCTTCAAACAGAAGTGTGCATTCCAGGAGCTTACCTTAGCTCTGGGAATTATTGAGCAGCCATTATGTAATTCATTAGTTTGCTAACAACCTTTCAAGAGCTCCCCACCTGTGGTGCTGTGACGGATGCTATGACAGGTCACCCCAGAGCCTATTTAATTTGTTCTAGGAGGCTGTGTATGTGTGTGCGTGCGTGTGTGTGTGTATGCATGCACTCACACTCTTCAAGGTGGTGATGCAGGCCATGGAAAGGAGGCAAGGGTCTTGGAGTGTGGGGCAGCAGGATTCCAGTCCCTCCCATCAACGTGACCTTGGACAAGTCACTTGACCCATCTGGCTCCCAGTGAGTTGACAGCCTGGAAACAAACCAACCAGCCTGATAATTGACCTTTCTTGTAATAGGTTCCTTCCTGCTCACCTTTACCATAATCCCCCAATGGAAAGCAAGAGGATTTCTTCTCTTTTCAGCCCTACCTTCCTGTTCCCCCCTCCTTCCCTCCCCTTTTACTTCCTTTCTTCTCTTCTTTTCTCCATTTCTGCTTTTGAGAGGGGGTAAAGCATATTTCTACTCCAGTCCTCAGTCCCTAAAATTAAAAGCAAAGGGTGAGGAGTTTGAGGTGAGCACGCTAGCATGAGCCCCTGTGGCAAGCCAGCCAGCATGGTGGTGCTGGTGCTCAGCCCTGCATGGAGTGGCCTGTTTCATTTGGGGCAGATCATACAAGGTCACAGGAATCAAGACCAGCTGCTGCAAAGCCCAGTGTCAACCACGTAAAACTTGGAGACCAAGGCCCCAGTACAGGTAGAAGTGCCACATTTCTCCCTGTGGAGTTCTCACATTAGACTCACTCCCCAAGGTCATCTTCAGTGTTCAACAGCTACTATGTGCCCGTCACCGTGCCAGTCAGTGTTCCACATGGGAAGGCCATGCCCATGGACTGAGCGAACGGGCAGGTGTGAGGGCAAACCCCAGCTCTGCTTTTAGTGTTATCCCATCCAGCCACCCGTTACGCAAGGTTTCTGAGCCTCAGTTTCCTCTGGTGGGGGCTGAATGGAACCCTTTGAGGCAGAGAAAGTCCCTTTCAGAGACTCTTGTTCACTCTGCCTCCCAGCCTAGGGTTAGGGAGGGGCTGCTGTAAGTCTGGGATGTGGCACTCAGTGATCACAGGACACTAAGCTGGTGTGAAGATTTTCTTTGTGTTCTGCTTGGGCTCAGGGACAGAGCTGCCCTCCCAGGGAGTTCAGGGAAGCTGCTCCTTTCTACACTTGTGTGTGATTATATCTCCTGGGATGTGTGTGTTTGTGGACTATCTGCGTGTGTGTGCACACGTGTGTGTGCATGTGTTCTTGTTGGAACACCAGTCCCCAGGAGATGGTAAGTGAAAAATGCATCAAGGCAGGAGGGACACGTGGGCCCGGCTCTGGCCCTTCACACTGGCGATGGGACAAGGGGGAACTCTGACTTGGCTCCGTGCAGCCTCCCCTGGGCTGCTGGCCTCTTCTGAGAGATGCCGTGTGGGCAGCACTTAGAAAAACACACTGTGCACTTGTCTGAGTCCACTTTGTGCCATTGTGACCAAAATACCTGACAAGAAAAACTCAGAGGAGGAGATGTTATTTATTTTGGCACGTGGCTTCGGAAGTTCAGCCCATGGTCTGCTGACTGTGTAACTCCGAGTCGGAGGCGAAGTAGAACATCCTGGTGGAAGCGGGTGACAGAGGACAGCAGCTCAGTGCATGACAGGAAGTTCCCTGTCAGGAAGTGGGGCAGTGCTCTGCTCATCAGGGACAAAATATAAACCCCAAAGACAAATCCCCAGTGACCTACTTCTTCCAGCCACAACAGACCCACTGACAGCACCCCGTTAATCCATATCAGTGGATTAATCCACTGATTAGGTTACGGCTCTCATAATCTAATCATTCCACCTCTTGAACATGCCTGCATTGTCTCACGCGAGAGCTTTCGGGGAACTCCTCATATTAAACCATCAAAGCCCTCTTAAGAGTGTCGCATCTGATCTGGATCCTTTCTGGGTGTAGGCTTCTCTCCGAAACATACAGAGATGGGTGCTGTTGGTTGGTGGTCTTGCGGCTGAGGTGAATTCTGGAATGAGAGTAAGAGGTAGCCAAGAAGCCAGGCCAGGGACCACAAGATAGAGCAGGGTTTGTAGCACTGGGCTGAGGAGTGGCCGCTGCTAACAACAGTTGCACATCTGCCTCTGGGTTGCATTTTTCTTCTCTGGCCCCCAAACCTGCACCCAAGTAAGCTGGCGGTGGGGAACTGAGAGGCACAGTGTGCCCACATAGGTACCGAGGGGGAGATTTGGGTGCATGGAACACATTTTGATAAGACCTGGCCTTTGATAAGGACCTGGCCTTTCCATATTTTCTTTTTTTCACACTAATGCCTCCTCTCCATCCCTCTGCCTCTCCATCTCCTAAGCCATGCTGTGCACACAGGCGCTCAGGAAATATGTGACTGCAATGGAACCGAGCGGCCCTGCTGGCCTAAACCCTGGAGGTCCCCTTGACTCTCCCTCCTGCCCACCTATTTCCCAATGCCAGCCCGCTCCACTCCTCCAGTTTTCATCTCTGTCTTCCTTTCTACTCCCATGTCTCCATGTCAAGGGAAGGGTCCTGCGTGGGCTGTCAGCAGCTTCCTAGCTCAGGCTCACTCTTCCTCTGTCGCAGCTGCTCTGCAGATTGTTGCTGAGCAAGTTTCTGCAGTTTGCTGCTTTCGTGATGTCCTGTCCAGTTCCAAGACTCTGTTGGCTCCCCACCAAATACAGGTCAACTCCAGACTTCCCAGCCTACCCTCTACAATCAGACATTAGCCTACCTTTCTCATCCTTCATGGACAGAGGGTACATCTGACAAATCAGACCACTGACCATTTTCCGTTTGTGCCTCTATCTCTGGAAGAGCTGTCCGTGAAACCCTCTCTTTCCTTCAAGGAGCAGCTCCAGTGCCTGCTCCTCCACGTCATCTTCTCCTGTCCTTTCAGATCAAGGCTCAAGGGATTTCTCTTCTCCTCCTCCTCCTCCTCCTCCTCCTCCTCCTCCTCCTCCTCCTCCTCCTCGTCTTCCCCCTTCTTCTTCCTTTTGCAGCACTAAGGATTGGATCTGGATTTTGCACGTCACTGACCTATATCCTCTGCCATTTTAATTTTTTTATTTTGAGTCAGGGTCTTGCTCAGCTGCCCCCTCTGGCTTTGAACTTTCCATCCTCCTGCCTCAGCCTTCCAAGTTGCTGGGATTACAGGTGTGCACCACCACACCTGGCTGAGGGATTTCTCTGCTTCTGGTTCCTGGGTGTGCCAGTTCCTGGGCACCTACTGTGCACTGCTGTGGAGGGTTATGTGCACACTGTCCTTTCTCAACTCATGGCAGAACCTGTGACTTAGTCACCTCCAGTCTGCCCTGTGCCTGGAGCACATATTAATACAGAGTAGGCTCTCAGCAAATGTTTGCTTATGGAATAAATACAGAATTCTAACCCAATGCCCTGATTTCTTACATTGTCACTCGAGTCATCCTAGTCTAGAAAGTGCATTTACTTAATATTATCTCTCACCATTGGTCAACTAGAATAAATAATTTAAGGATAAGGCCTAACTCTTATATTGTATCACATTAGAAACTATAATGGTTTGGATGTGAGGTGTCTCCCAAAAGCTCACATGTGAGACAATGTAAGGAGGTTTGGAGGAGAAATAAATGGGCTATATCCTTAACTTAATCAGTGAGTCAATCTCTGATGGATTAACTGAGTGGAACTGGAGGCGGGTGGGATGTGGCTGGGGGAAGTGGTTCATGAGGTGTGAGGCTATGGGGCATATATTTTGTATCTGGAAAGAGGAGTCTCTCTCTGCTTCCTGATCATCATGTGAGCCACTTCCCTCCACTACATTCTTTTGCAATGATGTTCAGCCTCCCCTTAAGCTCTGAGGAATGGAACTGGCCTTCTATGGATGGAGACTTCAGAAACTGTGAGCTCCCCAGTAAACTTTTCCTGCTCTAAAATTGTTCTTGTCTGGTGCTTGAGTCACAGCAGCAAAAAACAAAAACAAAAACAACACAACAACAACAACAAAAAAAACCTGACCAAAACAGGAACCAAGGTAAGGAGGGCCCCAGTTGACTTCATGGGTCTTAGACGTTGACAGCAGTATCATGGGCCTGACAGGAGGCTGGCCTGTACTGACCTGTCCCTCGAGAGTTCCCTTTGGCCTCACATACCCTGTTCCCTGGGTTGGAATCTGTCGTAAGATTCCACCCTTCTTGGACCAGTGGGCTCTGCTCTTGGTTTATGTTCCTTTTAATTTCCAGTTCTTATCTGCTCAGGTGCTTTGGAGGAGAACAGCGGGGGCTTCTCTGGCTAATGGAGGCATAAGGAATTGCTGGGAGCAGGTAGCAGAGCTTATGGAGCTGAATGCAGGGCAAGGACCAGCTTAGAAGGGCTGGATCCGGGACCACCATGTGGAGGGTATGGGTCTCAGAAACAGGCACTGCTGATGAAGGGAAGAGCAGGTTCTTAAAGGGTTGCCATTGGTGCCGATGCGGCTGGTGCAAGTGAATGCCAGCCATGATTAGCTCTCTGTCACTCGGCTCCAGATTCAGATTCCAGAGAGAATCCAGGGGACCTAGAACGTGATTCTGTTTTGCCATCCACAGCCTGGCCTCCTGGCCGGGTCCTGGTTCCGGCCCACCTCTCGTAGTTCTAGATACCCACCCAGGCCTGAGTAGGTCACCCCACAGAGGTTTCCAGAGTCACTGCACCCTAGGTGCCAGACTTCTGCCTGCTCCAAGTTATGTACCCTCTGAGTAGGACACTTGGCCGCCAAGTGAATTGTCCTCCTGCTTACCCATCATGGAGGGAGGAAAGAGTTTTCTTGCTGAGCCAAGGTTATGGGCCATTTAGTGGCCAATATACAAGACAAATCTGAGTTGGAGCAATGAGTGACTTTAAGTCACAAGCCTGAGAGTTCCCTTCCTCTGACATGTGCTGCATAGGTCACTTCCGCACACTCAGGGGCATTTGTCCTTACATAAGAAGTGCCATCTTGAGGACAATTTTCTAATGAGCAAATTGTGCCTCTTTCCTGGGCATTAACAAAGTGCCCTTTAGGCATAGCAGATTTATTCCAATCGCCGATCCCAGTTATTACAGATACCAATGGGTGCATCCTGGGAAACGGACCTGAGCCTGCCCAGTAGGAAACAGGATGCTTTGGGCTTGTGGATTCGCTCAGTCCTCACTTTCTCCCTAGTGAAAGGCAAGGGGAATATCAAGTGGAAATTGCATAATCAGAGTGTTTGCCTTGTTGGCTTCTTCAAGCACCACATGCTTTGCCTGAAACAAAGGATGTGCATTAGCCCGGCAAATGCTGCTGGTGGGTAGAGACTGAGGTTCCTGTCGGCAAAGGTACAGCAGAGAGGACAAAGGGAGGGCGTAAATAATGGATTAAGAGTGGCTCCAATGAGAGCCTATTCATCCAGCAGCCTCAAAATGAAAACCTGCTGCCAGTGACTCATCGGGTAATAGTAAATATGACGGCTCATAAAACTGCTGGTTCCCACTGGGCCTCGAGACAGCCTTTGTCTGGTCTTGTGCTTAATGTGTGAGGAAGCCACCAATTTAGACCTCCTGTCCCCTGGCAAGACATGGCTCCTGGGCACAGGGTTATTTGGGTGACTTGGCAAGTGTGGGTGGCACCGGGAGAGGCAGTCTCCCACCCCAGGATGCGGTGGCTGTCCGGCTTATATTCCTGGTGCGGTGCCAGTTCCCTGTGGTTCCCTTGGAGACCTGGATGCTATATGGGCTTCATTAAGGGGACAGCAGAGACCTCGGCCCCAGGGAGCCTGAAACGAAAAGGAGACTTGGCCTTGACATAAAGTAAGTGTTCTCGGTCCAACCTGGGAGGTGACGAAAGAACATAAACACATCTTGCCGACTCCAGCCTAAGCAACTCAAGCCAGTGCGACTGATAATAAAGGAAAGAATGTTGTATTCTGCAACAATAGTGTTGCCACGAAAGTGCTCATCTTCCAACAGGGGCAGCCACATGGGCAGAGGCCTGAGCTGTGTCCAGGGATATCCGAGGGCTTCTAGGACTCAGGAGGAGGGACACAGGCAGAGGAATGGGAGAAATTGCTCAATGATGGCATTATCACTGATGGTGGAAAGGAATAAACTCACCCATTCACTGCTGCTGCTTCAGCATCGGACATTTGAAGAGCCCAAGGCATAGATTGGACATCAATCTGTGGTCATGAATCAGAGGGAAGGAGGACTGACTTCTCTTTGTGCGGGGGTGGATGCCCCAAGAGACCAGTGCTTTATTCCAAAATGGCAGGAGTAAAACTGATAAAGAGGGAATTAGCCTCAACTATTTTCCCAAACCATGAAGACAAACAGTGGGAGTGGGGAGGTATAGGGCCAGAGATTTTGCCTAAGAACCGTGGATCGGGAGTTAGGATTCGGTGACTGGGTGACTGACAAGTCACCTACCCTCTCTGGTCTTCAGTTTCCTGCGCAGTCAAATAGCAATCATACCTACCCTCACTCTCTCTGTAGAGCTGTGGTGAAAGGATGAGTGACTAACTCATGCATTCATTCAACAAACACTTTCCCATGACTCCTGGAGCCAGGCACTGTGCTAGATGCTGGGCAAACAAAGACAACTGGGACCAAGCTTGCCCTCGAGGGGCAGCCTCATGCAGAAGGTCAATGTGCAATGATGACGGTGTGGTATGTGACATCCACCCATGGGTACAATGAGTCAGGATTCCAAGAACTTAGAGCGGGGAGTTTGTGTTGGAGGGTGGGAAGGGGTAGGAGATGTACCGTCCCTTTCCATGCCTGGGCAGTTGAAGAGAGGCGTCAATCCAAACATCATCATTGTCACAGGACAGACAAGCAAAATGCAGTGGAAGACCCCTGCCATGAGGACGGTGGTATCCTGAGATCTAGGAAAAGCCTCAGAGTGACAAATATTACCATAGCATTGCCACTAGGCTTTGTTCCTGGCTCATTTCCCCCAAAGGAAGCAGGTTCTCTGTTACTTTCCAATCGCCATTGCTCCTGACAGAGAGGAAGACGAGAAGTGGGGCTGAGGGGCTCCCATTCAGGCTCTTGCCCACGGCCACTCAGGCCTCTTCCCCCACAGGAAGGTAATAAAATAGAGGAGCAGATTTTCAGGGCCTTGGATTTAGATGTGTGACTGAGCAGAACTGCAGCTGATTATAGACCTTGGACTTGGGGGTTGCCAGGAAATAATCAAAATCAAGAATAGGAAATCTGCGAATGACCAGGGTCGGTTATCTTCTAAGGATGCACCTGTCTGTGGGGGACACAGTGTTTGTGCTGTAAATTCCCAGGCAGTGGGGAGATTTTTTTCTTTCTGGCTCCTGCCCTTACAATCTTCCATGCTGTGTAAGGAAATAGTGCACTTCACTGCAGTGAATGCTGGGTTTTGTTCACAGACACCTAACTGGGTAATTTGATGATCAATGGCACTGTGGAATTTAGAGGGAGGCAGACTGAGTCAGAGCCCAGCTCTGCACTTAGATAGCCATGTGCACTTGGGCAAGAAAACCAATCTCTTCGTGTCTCACTCTGCTCATCTGTAAAATGGGTGTAAGGACACTGCTGACTACATAGGAAGGGGATGAATGACAGGTGCCTGCTCAGTGAGCAGCAGCAGCCTCTTATTACTGTCTCCATCTTCATCCTCACCATCATCATCACCATAATGGTTGACTTCTGAAGGTCAGGGCCACAGGGGAGACTGACTGGGCCCCCACAGGTCTTCTCCTGGACTCTCACCCCAGCACTTCTTAGCTACGTCCATATTTTCCTTAATTCACTGCTTCTCAAACACAAGCGTGTGGCAGAATCAGCTGGAGCACTGGTTGAAGTGCAGATGGCCGCCCGGCCACAGGGCTTCCTGGTCAGCAGATCTGTAGTGGGGTCCGAGTGGAAATCACTCAAATTCTTGAGCCTCCAAAATGCTAAGGAAGGGGTAGCTCTGCTAACCAAGAGACAGGAGCCCAGGACCCCTGGATCTCTACTGTCTCTTGGGTCCTGGGACATTTTATCAAAAAGAAATTGCGGAGGCAGGTGACTTGGTCAGAAGAGTTTCCCCATCCCTGCTGCCAGAGGGGGCCGAAGGCACCAAGTAGTGAGAGTGGTGTGCTCTCCCAGCCTCTCCCGGGAGCCCCACAATCAGGTGCCGTGAGTTGTGAGCCCAGAGGAAGGGGTCACGACTCTAAGCCTTCCTATTCCTCGTCACCACAGGGAAGCACTGCCCCACTCGCTGCTGGCTCGGGCTCCAGGCTTCCTGTTCCCCGCGTCCCTGGCTGGTAGACTGGGGTGGGGACTTGAAGGAGCCTGTCCTGACTGTGCCTAGGATGCAGACCCATGGAGAGCAGTGGCCTGAGATATTCTTCTAGCTTCTCACTGGGTGACTGAGAGCTGGTGACTTCATGTCTCCGAGTCTCAACTTCCCTGTAAAATGGGGCATAATAACCTTGTAAGGCTGCCTGCCGTGAGGATTAAACGAAATATTTGTAAAGTGCTTGGACCTACGTTGGCAGTGTTCAGGAAGTAGAATTAGCTGCCATGTTGGCGATGACACTGATGATGATGATGATGATGATGATGGTGATGAAGATCAGGACTTGGCATTATGCCCTTATGCCTGTCTAAGGGGTACCTGGGCTCGTCTGATACCAGGCCTGGCCTTGCTCCTCAGACCTCCTCTGCTGGGACTGGCATCCTGCCCAAGACCCACCATCTGCTGTTTCTCCTCCTGCCTGCTGTCTCCTGGGATCTGAGCATCTTACCTGGCCCGTCTGTGGGGACACTGCCCTGGGTCCTTCCTGATCTGACTGTGTGCTGCCAGGGCTCCACCTACTGGGTTCGCTCCCTTGCATCCGATTCCACAGCTAAGCTCCTGGTTCTCCTAGTTGACCTGACCCTCCCCTCCCACCAGGCCAGCAAAAAAGACCACACCGACTGGTGCCTACTGCTGCCTTCCCCTGCTAGCTTTATTTCATCTGGGGAGGAGCCACTGGGAGGTTCACACCCACACCCTTCCTTGCCTTTTCTGGAAAGCACCAGACTGAGCCCCTGCTGACCACCAGTAATTCCTAAAGGCAGGTGGCATGGCTCTTGTTGATTATGTGCCTTGCTATACAACAGTGAACACTGGAGGGAAGATCCAAACCCAGCACTCTCTGGGTCCATCTGGGGCCCTTTTCTTTTCACCCAAAGGAAGGGGAGTGTCTAGCAGAAAGTTAAGCCCTTGATCTTAATTGTTGGTTTGATGGAGCTCACTCCGCTCTCTCTGGGCAGGGGCTGCCAGGCACATTGCCCCTGGTCTGGGAGCCTCACCTGTTTCCTCATCTCTAAAGAAGGAAATCGTTGGTTCAAAGACTTATTGGGGGCAGCGGACTACATCATATGTTATGAGGCTGAGTTTGGGGAGCAAAGAAATAAATTGTTACTATTATGGATGAAGCAATTATCATAAATCTATTTTTAATCTCTTCTTCCTTTTAAAATAATCGAAGCTGTCTTTTCATAAGAGGAAGAATCCAGGCTTTGATTCAAGGAAAGGTGCAAAAAGCTCTCCTCCTTAGTTGAAAATGCTAATTGAGCAGCCACTTATTTTTTCTAACCTTCATTAACTGCATTAGTCTGCATTAACACCTTTTAAAACCTCTTTAAATTTGTGTTCAATTCACTTTCTTTAATCTCTTTTTTTTTTCTAGGAGTGTGAAATCACTTTGATCCTCATCTTCATCTTTTCTTTGATGACAACTTTGGGTTTAATTTGTATTTGGGAATTGAAATGCAAATTTTCCATTACCCACAATCCCCTCCTTTTCATGCTTTTCTGGGATGGTGGGAGCTGGATTAACAGATGCTGTGTGTCCTTGGCCACAGGACCTTCCCTGCCCCTCCCAGATCCCATGGTGTTAGGGAGAAATGTTTACTCTGTTCTGGTGAACCCTGGGCACTTGGGTCAAGTTGTAAAAAGTGCTTGGTGCTGTACCATGATAAACCCTTATCCAGTGATAAACCAGTTTGTTTCTCAAAGTTTTATAAGGAGATTCATACTTATCTCCTGAACTTTGTATTTCTTAATCCTTTGCCACAGTGTCTTGATGTTGAGGAGAAGACCATGGCCATTTTCAACAGAATAAAGTCATATAATTCTAGTGATTTCTCATGAAGTTAAACATAGAATTACCATATGACCCAGAAATTCTACTCCTAGTACATTCCCCAAGGAACTGAAAACAGGTGTTAAACATCCATGCACACATGCACATACACACAAATATTCATAGCAGCACTACTCACAATATCCAAAAGGTGCAACAGATGAATGGATAAACAAAATGTGATATATACAGTGAAATATTATTCAGCCTTCAAAAGGAATGAAGTACTGTCGGTACTGAAACATGAATGAAACTTGAAAGCATTATTCTAAGTGCAAAAAGCCAAGCAAGAAAGTGTACGCATGTTTTACTCCATTTGTATGAACTGTTCAGAGTCAGTAAATCTAAAGGGACAGAAAGGAGATTTGTGGTGCTGATAGGAGGTCAGGGTACAGAGAGGAATGAGGGGCATCTCCTGAATGGATCTGGAGTTTCCTTTGGGGTGATGAAAATATTTAAGAACTATGTAGTGATGATGGCTGCCCATCATGAATGTGTTAAATGTCACTAACAGTAAATTTTTTTGTTTAATAATAATAACAAGCATATTGATTTTTTTTAGAGGGATTTGGGTTTGGGCTTAAGGTCTACGTCTGTGGGCTATGGGGCACCATAGAAGAGTGGGAGAGTGGGAGAGAATGGCCTTGCAGCCTGGCAGACAGCTCCGCTCTCCCTGGACAGGTGCCCTCAGGCACTGCCCCTGGTCTGGGAGCCTCACCTGTTTCCTCATTTCTAAAGAAGGAATAATCACACCAATACCCACAGGGTCATCAAGAGGTTGAAGAGGGACCTGTGGTTAATTTTCCCCGCACGCAGGGGTTCTCAAGGAAAAAGAGGTCCGCCTTTCCTTCTGCATTACTCAGGTTAGTTTTAAGGGTCAATCTGAATAGCAGAGAGACTCTAAAGGAGTTAGGCTTAATTGGGACAGCAGGGGATTTGCAAATTCCGGAGGTGTGTGACTGGATGGATCACAGTCATATCTGGGGAGGCAAAGGAGTCCTCTAGAGGCGAGCTGAGGGATATCACGTAAGTTGTTCTGAAGCAATTATCCTGTGGCATCAGTTCAAGTCTAGATAGGCCATTTCTACGCAATGTCCACTCAGAAGTATTTTTTTTTAAAGTTGTGGTGGCCTTTGAACAAGGCTGTGGTTTTCATAAAATTCTTAAAATAATTTTCATCACAGGCATTTATTGTGAGACCTTCAAGCCCTTCAAGCCCCCTCGACTCTGTGGTATCAGGGCTTGACGTAAGTGACTCCATTTTGACTCTGACAACTTTTACGTAAGCAACAGAAACCATTCTTAGTGCAATCAAGCAAAATAAGAAACTTGATGGAAGACTCCTGGAGAGTTCTGGAAATTAAAGGAGAGTCTTCTTGAGGAAGGCAGGAACCAGGCTGCTTAAAGGCCCTTGTGGTCTCCAGCTTGTGAGCTTTTACTCTGCCCCAACTGTCCCCTAACTACAGGTGTCTCCTGGCTCCTTTTTAATCTACCAAGAGAGTGAGTCTGATTAGCCCAGCTTGGGGTGTGTGTGTGTGTGTGTGTGTGTGTGTGTGTGTGTGTTTTCTCTGTGATCATGCTGGGTTGCCACTCCTTTAACTCCCTTCCTGCTCTAACACAGTGTGTGGTGCTGATGTCAAGGGGTGATTAGAAGTCTACAGGGACAGCAAGGGGACAAAGGAACCCTCTACAGGGCACAGGTGAGCACTGGATGGAAGCTGGATGGCAAAACACCTGTGGCCCAATGAGTCCCCACTCATCTTGGCCAGGCCCTGGGAAGAGTTGCCTGCAGATCTGGGAGTGGGGCAGGAGTTGGGGGGTTGTTCCGATCCTTACAGGTCTATTTGCATGAAGACATAAGGGCCTCATGGGAAGATCTCATCTGAAGGGCAAGAGGGGGCTGGGGCACAAGCATGTCTTCTCTCTGAGGACTGGGAGCATATTGAGTGTTACCACGCCCTGCTCACCACGCAGACTCAAAAGGAAAAGCAACTCCCTTGTCCACTGGGGAGACAGAGCTCTCTGGTTACTGATACCGATTATTAACAGGGTGGTAAAAGGAAACTTTTAAACTGCAGGCTTCTTCTATTCAGCAAAATGAAAGTACCTAGGGAACCCCGAGTAACTGGGAGGGCCTGACCAGGCAGCTGGCCTTTCCTGGGTCCTTAGGGCATAGTGAACAACTTCCTGGGGGCAGGGACAGGTCTTAGAAACCCTGATGTTGCTGAGGGGATGGCATGGAGCCACATTTGAAAAAGACAACCTCCGAAGCTCTGCCCTTGGGGACCGGGGCTGGCACATAGGTGAGAGGTCCATCCTGTCTTGCTGTCCTGAAGTCTGTCTTTTCCTGTTCTGACCTGAGAAGCCATGAAGAGCTGGGTGCTAGGTGGTGCCTCTTCTCTGGGGGACTCCCCTGACCTTCAGTGCTCATGGGCTTCTTCAGCAGCCGGTGGGGGGGGGGGGCAGCTTTTCTTCTGGAGACAGAGAGGTGCAGTAAATCAAGGGCACTGATTACAATCCCCTGCACTGATTACAATCGCAGCAGGAATGTGCAAGCATGAGGCCTAGTTCAAGGAAACCACATCCAGTGAAAGATACCAGGCTAGAAAGACTAGTTTAGCTGCTGGTTCGGGGGTTAGGGGAGAAAACCCAGCTTGAGAAGAGGTCCCTGGCGATCTTGCAGTGGGGGAGGAGAGCCTGAGGTGGAGAGAAGCGTGGGAGGGGCTGCCTAGTCCCGGATGGGTGACACTTTCATTTTTGTGTCTGGCTCATTTCTGTCTCCTCTCCTCTGCCCTCTTTCCATCATCCTCTCATGCCAATTCCTCTGTGGACTCAGAGCCATCAGCCCCACCATCTGGTTGGTGGCCTGCCTGGGGCAGGCTCCCAGTACACCTTTTGGGGACAGGTGGTTTGCAGATAAAGCTTGCTAAGGCAAGATGTCAAGCTGGGCTTCTCTCATTTCTGGTGTGTGTGGATGGGTACCAGTGGGCATGCTCAGAAGGGGCTGCAGGGGTGGGCACAGGTGGACGTGCCCGTGTGGGATCTAGGTGTGCTCCTGTGCTTGTGCACTTGTGAGCGTGCATGTGTGTATGCATGCCTATGCTTCACTGTCCCTGAGTGTGTCTGTGAGTGAGCGCATGTGCACCCCGGCACCCCGTAGGCAGGGGGGCTGAGCATGTTTCTTCAGGACATGGCAGGGGATTCCGTGTCATAGATCCCAAGCCAGACAGCCTGACTGACTTGGCTTCTTGGTGGTGAAGAGCATCTTCTTTCTTCCAGCTCGCCAATGGAAAAGTCGGTGCCACAGTTAGAAATCCTGCAAGCCTTCCCCACTCTCCCTCTGCTGGGAGCCAGACAGTGGCACCAGAGAGATGGAGCCTCTGCAGCTCCTGGCATCTGGAGGCCCCCCCTGGTCTTCCCACTGCCACTTGCAGCCTGACTCACGCTCTGAGTTCTCTGAGGTCGGCATGAGGCAGTCCAGCCTTCAGGAAGCCTGTGAGGGACCGATGGCAAGCAGAGTCGGAACCCAGAGGACAGCACGGGGTTCACTGAGGCTGTTCTGCCTGAACTGAGGGCTGGTGCTGAATGACCCAGCGTGTTTCCTACCAGGTGAGGCCAAACAAACACCAACAGATGTACCAGCTGCGCGACCAGCATCAACTGACACTATGGAGTGGCAAATTAGTGACTGGGGGTCAGGTCAGTCACACATTCTTTTGGAGGGGTCAGTCCATTTTAAAATCGCTGAATTCACTGTCCACTTTTGAAAACTCCACATGAAGCCCATATTTCTGGCTTCTCTTGAAAATCAGAAGACTTAGCAACGTTATTCCTACACCTTCCTCATGAGGCAAAAATTAGTCAAAACTGGGTGGAAGACCCCTCTTCACCCTGTTATTCTTCACCCTTCTACGGCCCCTCCTGCCCCCGGCTGTCTCTCATGCCTCTGAAGCTATTGCTTCTTTTGTTTCTCATTTGCACAGAATTTTTTTTGTGTGTGTGTTCTTTTATCCCTATGAGAAAAGCAATAAAATGCAAGTCACCCCAGGCCCAGGAGGAGAGGAATGCCTGTTTTCACTCTCACAAAAGGCAGAGTGCCAGGGGAAGAAAATCCACAGGGTAAGAAGCACTGTTTATCTTTCCAGAAGGTTAATTTTTCTAGAAGATTTTTCTCTGAAACCAAACATGTTAGAAAGGAAAATTCTAGGGCCATTTTCCAGATTAAAGTCTGGAGGGCCTTTACGATCAGGAGAGGCTCTTCAGTCAAACTGCTTCCCGTGGAAGCACACGTGCATTTCCTTCCACGACTGCCTTTCACAGAAAAGTCTGGGTAACCCTGAGTTAGATGTGGGGGCTGGTAGGATATAAACCCCAGATAGACCTCCAGATTCCAAGCCAGAATCTTCTTTGGTAGGTCTTGGAACTGCTCTCAGAGAAAACTGTGTTATTGTCGTGATTCTAAGTCTATGAATTCTGGCTAGAAAATGGAGAACAAGACACACACAACTACATCAGGGGTGCCATGCCATTATAAGCCAGCAAACTCTAGCTGCTGTATCCTGGAGGACACTTTAGCATGTGACACAGGAAGTGACAAGAAATCACTGGCTCAACTTTTGCATGGAAAAGACATAGGGGTTTGTTCTAGGTCACAGTCAGCCTGAAAGTTGTTCTCTGCTTGCTTAAAAGTCAATACTGCATCTCCATGTTGGTGCAGCAGCGGAGAAGTTCCTAGGACCTACCGGTGAGATTCCAGGCTTTACCTACTAGCTGGCAACTTTGGGTACAGTTTTTAGGTCTTAACTTTCCTTGTCTTTAGAATGGGACTAATTAAAAATCCATTCCTTCAATAAATGTTGGTGAGGATGTGGGGAAAATTGTTCACTCCTATGTTGCTGGTGGGACTGCAAATTGGTGCAACCACTATGGAAAACATTATGGAACTTCCTCAGAAAACTTGAAATGGAACCACCATTTGACCCAGTTATCCCATTCCTTTGTCTATACCCAAGGGACTTAAAATTAGTATACTACAGTGACACAGCGATATCAATGTTTATAGCAGCTCAATTCATAATAGCTAAGTTTTGGAAATAACCCAGCTGCTAGGTGAATGAATGGATTTTTAAAAGTGTTATATAATCATAATGGAATATTACTCAGTATTTAAGAATAAAATTATGGCATTTGCCAGTAAAGAATGGAACTGGAGACTATCATGCTAACTGAAGTAAGCCAATCCAAACAACAACAACAACAACAACAAAAAACCAAAGGCTGAATATACTCTCTGATATGCAGATGTAAACACATAATAAAGAGGCAGTGGGGGTAGGGGAGGGAAGAATAGAAGTTCATTGGATTAGACAAAGGAGAATGAAGGGAAGGGAGGAGGGATGGGAATAGCAAAGACAGCAGAATGAATCAGATATAACTCTCCTGAGTTCATATATAAATGAGTGACCAGCGTAATTCCATGTCATGTACAACCACAAGAATGTATCCTAATTAGAATAAATTATACTCCATGTATGTATATATGTCAAAATTCATTCTACTGTAATGTATATCTAAAAAGAACAACAACAACAACAAAAAAAAAACCCATTCATTCCTTAAAGCACTGTTTGTTGAATTTGGTGGGGCAATGAAAATCAGAGGTGTTAATCTGGTCTCAAAACATGTCAAACACTTCATTGGTGTTAATTTTTTGTTAAAATTAATAAAGCTACAAAAATTAGTTTAAGGGATTAGGGAGTATAAGAAATGGACACCAAATCTCAGAATTTCCCTCCCACAACACATAGGAAAATGAACTAAAAATTGAGAGCCCCAGTTAGCAAACAAGCATGGAGCATGATCACCGAGGAGAGGCGTGTCCTTGTGCCACGACGTGGGTGCTAAGAGATGGCACGGGGACATAGGAACAGTGGAGAGATGCAGCACAGCTGGGCTCCTCGCTAAGCAGATAACAACCTAGAGATTATTTTTCCAAGGAGACACCAAATTCTGGAGAAATGTGAAATTGCAGGTTTCCCTTTCATTCCCCTTTCTGTCTCCAGAGGAGGGGGAAGACAGCAGCGGGGATGTAAGGTAGCCCCTCTCACAAAATGAAGATTTCTGGTGACACTCTAAATTAGGGGCATGATCCACAGCTCCAGATGTTCCCCATGGTGACAAAATACACCCTCCAAGCAGGTGACATAAACCCTGGGTGTTTAACACACTTTGGAAGAAAAAGAGAAGACCAAGTACCACAAGAGTCCATGAAGCCTGAGCTGAGCTGGTCCCACGTGGCACCCAAGCCCTGTCCCTCAGACTGAAGTAGCATGCAAAGAAACGAACGCCCCATGTGACTGTCAGTGGTTCAAAGTTGCAACAAACTGGTCTCAGGTGTGGCAAGAGTTGAGGAGCACCCTCTGCATATCAGTGCAAACAGAAGGTATAGATTATTCAATAAAGAAAAATAAACGGAAGCGACACAGCAAGTGTGCAAATGTGCTATCCCCAGAAGAAGAAGGGATCCAACCCAGAAGATGTTCATGGCGCAGGCGATTCTTCACTACTGCTTCACAGATAGAACAACTTCATACATGCATGAATTCCAGCTCTTAAGTGTGAGGATACATAAGGCAGTGGGATAGAGATCGCAAAGCTGAACATGTCAACTGAGAACCAAAACCTTCACACATGCAAAAGAAATTGCTAACGGCCAAGAAGGAATTGACACAGCTGAGCTTAGATGAAATCAAGATGACTAACAGAGAAAAATCTTGACGAGACAGATGAAAAAGACAAAGACTGCAGAAATCAAAGCTGAACTACCAGATATCAAAGGGAAACAGAGATGCTCCCATGTGAGGATGACAGGTGTCACCAAGACTCAAGGACCCAACAAAGGATAACGAAGTTGTTCTTAAGGATGTGCCAGATGACTTCCCTGAAATGAAGAAAGTCATCCCCCCGATCAAAAAGAGAGTGCAGCTTTCTAGGAAAGTTTGCTTTTGAATACTGATGGCTGAGCACAACCTAGGTGGGCTATTGAACTTCCAAGTTAAAGGGAAAAAAAAAAAAAAAAAACACATCTTCAGGTATCAGAGAAGCCAATCACCTGTGAGGGTGTGAGGGAAGCAGACTGACCCAGGCTTTCCTCACAGCGATTTTCAATTCCTGAAGACCACAGAGCAATGTCTGCAAAACTCTGGAGGAAAGAGGGTGTCAACTTAGACAGTGTAGACACAGGGAGGCTGCCTTTCAACTGCAAAGACGAGGCAGACAGACATTCTCAAATGGGACAGCACCAGAGAGCATCATCCAGGGTCCCTCAGATGGGTGCTGTTGATAAGGAAAGCCAGGCAAATGAGCTAGAATTAAAAGCCAAGAATACAGGAATTAAGAAGGAAGGATGGTGACCACGGAATCCATCTCAAACTAACAGTTCAGCTAAAAAATGCGGCTCAGAGGTGGAGCCTAGTATGAGTGAGGCCCTGGGTCCCCTCCCCAGCACTGACAAAAATGAATGGAATTATGAACAACTATGGGAGCTCTGGTCACCAAACAGAAACACTGACAGCCTTATGAAAATAACAATAATGTAACTGTTAAAAATAGAAATAGAAACTGGTCACAGTGGCACCTACCTGTCATCCCAGCAGCTCTAGAGGCCGAGGCAGGAGGATCCAAGTTCAAAGCCAGCCTCAGTGAAAGAGAGGCGCTAAGCCACTCAGTGAGAGAGACCCTGTCTCAAAGTACAAAATAGGGCTGGGGATGTGGCTCAGTGGTGAAGGGCCCCTGAGCTCAATCCCCTGTACTAAATCAATCAATCAATCAGTCAATCAGGTATGAAAATGCTAATGTCTTCATATAGAGTGAATGATCAATTATATTGTTTATAATATAAACATAGTTACAGAATAATGATTACAACATATACTGCTTTTCATAATC
Organism: Urocitellus parryii; assembly: GCF_045843805.1. Lineage (NCBI taxonomy): Eukaryota > Metazoa > Chordata > Mammalia > Rodentia > Sciuridae > Urocitellus > Urocitellus parryii. The sequence goes on along the minus strand of NC_135536.1, from coordinate 114,222,577 downwards.
TTTCTAGCTAACCTTATAGAAATCTTCCCCTGGTACTATGGATTGAACTCAGGAGTGCTCTACCACTGAGCTATATCCCCAGCCTTTTTATTTTTAATTTTGCGATGACATCTGGCTAAGTGGTCCAGGCTGGTCTTGAACTTGTTATCCTCCTTTTTTTTTTCTCTCTCTCTCTCTCCCTCAGTCTCCTGAGTTTCTGGGATTATACCCAATGCTTGGCTCTTATAGGAATCTTTTAAAAATTATTTTTTAAGGTTAAAAATCATTTGGGCTGGCAGAATAGCTCAACAGTAGAGCGCTTGCTTAACATGTGCAAGTCCTTGGGTACAATCCTGAGCACCACCAAAAATAAATAAATAAGGAAAACAAACATTTGAATTATTTCAGTTTCTTCTGATAAATTCATGTAAACTTTAATATTTTTTAATAAACTGATCTATAGTAGTATCAGTTTTTAGAAGATTATTTTTGATTTTTTTTTCTCTAAATAAGCTGCAGCCCTCTATGTGGAGCGTCCTGCCAGGAGCTAGCCATAGTCCAAGGTCACATTTTGGGCTGTGAGCTTTAAGATGAAAAGTTTCTAGTAGCCCGTTGTAAATTAATCTCTATGATATACTCTCCTACGCCTTTGGCAAAACTGTGTTAAAATACAAGTTCAGTAGCTGAGTTTGAAGGTGGAGACGCTGGCTCGTGTCCAGGACCGAGATGCAGCAGTCAGGGAGGTAGTGGATGAAGTGGCTGGGAGGATCCAATTATGACATGATAGGAGGTGACCCTGTGATGCAGAGCTGTGGCCTGAGACAAAGTGGCGAGGGCGTTGGGTTGATAAAACACAAGGTGAGACTCCTGTAGGTCCTATGGGACGTGTTTATGTTCTGGACATGTTTGTGTTCCGGGGGGAGGCTCAGAAATCCCTGGAGGGGAGGGAGTCTCAGGGAAGGGTGGCCGTCCTGTTGCCATGGCTGGTGGCTGTCTCTGAGGCTGGGCTGGGGTTACTGAAGGGAAGGCCACCCTTGCCATCTGGGGGGCTGGAGGCACTGGGGTTACTTATGAGAGCACGTAGGTAGAGCGTGTGCCAGTCAGTTCTCATTTCACAGTGAGAGCTCAGTCCTCTCACTTGACCACTGGGGACACTTTCCGACATTGCTAAAGGGAGGTCCCTGGGCCAGTGGCAGCTAGTAACAACGGCCATCCAGATTTTCAGGACAGGGGGTGGGCAGGCGGGGATTCCCTAGAGCATGGAGATGAGGTGTTCTCCTGCCTGGGAGCCCAGCTGCTCGCCTACACCCAGCCCTTAACTTTTAGGTAAAGTATGCAGGAGTCCTTGGGAACTGCCAACTTTCCTATTCTTCACTTTGACCCCCGTAAAAACCCCTGTGGAAGATGGAATTTTCTTTCTTTTTCTCCATCCCCCTCCCCTAACCTTGGACGTCCATCATATGTCTTTTTTTAAGATCTATGTTTAGCTTGTTCTTTTTTTTTTTTTTTTTTGAACACAATTTATGCCCAACCTAGAAACTCAATCTGTTAATTTGGGGATATAAACTTGCACAGGCCTGTTAGACATTGTTATTCGGTCACTTTGTCTTTTTTTTGGACCAGCAGTGGGCCACCTGCTGCTGTGTCCAGGAACAGCCTTCCTAGTCCTGTGGCAGCCATGCTGTGATACCGTTTGATTGGAGGCCAGCACAGTGGGGTGTGGTCCCTGCCTGCACTGACCTTGTAGTGGCCTATTTGACAGGAAGAGGGCACTGTGGAGCCAAGCACTGAGATTCCTGACTTTGGGCTGGGCCAGGCACATTCAAGGGTTCACCATGGACCACCCACAGGGTTGGCTGCAAACCACCAAGGAAGCTGCACCAGCAAATTTACCGCCTGTTGAACCATTACCATGATCAAGTCCCCGGGACCTTAAAACCATGATCATGATCTTCCCAAGGACCTCCACAGCGGGTGTTAGCTTTCCTGTTTTATAGGCAGGAGCAAACTGAGGCTTAGCATGGACCAGAAACCTACCCAGGCTCCAGATCTAGTCAGCAAAGACTAGAGCTGAGAATCCCAAACACATCATTAGCCCCAAGTCCAGGCAGTGGGCCACTTCTCCATGCTGCCCAGAGCTGAGCTAAGAGCACTGTACTTGCTACCAGGGAAGCCTTTGTCCCAGGCCTGATACAGCCTGATGACCTGATGGCTGCCAGCCTCGCCCAGGCACCAGGAGCTCAGGGACCGGCCATTTCATGAATGTTGCTCTGGCTTTTACCATGAGGCTGACCAGGACAGGGAGACTTAACTTCCTTTAAACGTGATGGGACACTGGTGTACAGGACCTGGTGTGCAGTTGTGTGGGGCCTGACCCAGGGATCCCAGGGCTGTGAGGCTGGTGGCTTACTCAGGGCCCCTCCAGACCTGGGCACTCCCTGCAGGTCTGCAGGGTGGGGTGGAAGTCCTGCTGAGCCCTGTCTCCAGGGAGGAGGAAGGCGGAGCCTCAGGTCTGGGAAGGCCCACTCACGGGAAGCTTGGGCTTCCCGGTCCTTGGAGCACAGTAACCTGTGACTGATTTGAAGTGGGGGTGTGGGTAGGGATAGGATGTCCTCTGGGGAGCGGGGGGAACCCTGGGCAGGTCAGGGGATCCCCAGGGCCAACAGAATTGACCTCCTAGGACTACAAGTACAGATCAAGTAAGCCACAAGAGGAACTTGTAGAGGGCCAGGCCTGGTATCCTTGTTTTAGGAGGAGGACGCTGAGGCTGCAGGGAAATCTCTGTTTGTGACTCCATCTGTGAGGGGTGGGGGAGGGCAGTCTCCCACCACGAGGGGAAGCGGTGACCCCAGGGTCTCTTCCATCTTATCCACTGAGTCCATTCCCCTGCCCCTTCTGCGGCCTCCCCCCCACCTCCTCGGCTGAACCAGACTGTCCCGCCACTGCCCAGCTGCTCCTTCATTCCTACCTCTGGGATTTCTGCCCACACGGTCCCGCTGCCTGGCTGGCCACAGACCTCCTCCTTCCTCCTCCTCACCCTTTACATCTCGGACTTAAGGTCACCTCTTCTAGGAAGGCTCCGCCGCAGTGTCCTACTGGACGTGATCCCTGCCTCCCCTTCATTCCTGAGCCATTGTTGAGGCTTTTCGGTAGGGTGAGTCATCTGCTTCCTCTGTCATCGCAACAGCTTCCAAAATGCACATGTTCCTCAGGACCACAGAAGGGAAGGTACTTTAACCCCAATTTGAACAGAGAAATCTGGAGATTCAAGAATGTTAGGAGACTCCTGAGGGACTTGGGAGCAGACGCCGATACTTGGCCTCCTGACTCCCACATCATCTGGAGGAGCCAAGCGGCTTCCTCTGCAGAACCACCTCTATGGTCTCTGGCAATGGCCCCCCAAGGGTTGTGCAGTGCAGTGACTGTGTAGCTGTATGGCCGTCCCACCTCTGCATCTGGCCCAGTGCATTGAGGTAGATGCTCAACAAATATGGGTCAATTCCGTAGAAACACAACGTAGAAACAGCTCCCCTTTCTTCTCCTTTCCTCCCTGTTTCCTTCTTGAACCTGTATTTTTTTTTCTTCCTCTCCTTTAACTCCCTGCATTTTCCACTGAATTTTTCATTGGAAAGAAGCACATTTAAAGATGTGAAGCACACACTTTGTGGGCCTCAGCTTTGATGAATCTTTGATGTTGGCGCTGGGGAAGCAGGCGCTGCAGTAGGCTGGGGGAGGAAGGAGGAATTGGGGAGCAGCCTCTAAGGGTATGATTCCCCCTCCCCTGACCCATGCCTGGGAGTTCAGACCTGCCACGTGCCTGACCTAACTGCGCTCTGCAGCAAGAACGCGTGTTAGGGACAGAAGAGGGGAGAGAGTGCGCACTGTGAGTGGGAGGAGCCAGAGTGAGGCTGGGGTGCAGGCGGACCTCTTACCACCTCCACGCTCTCCACCCTAACCCAAGCCCCTCTCATCCACCTGCTTCTTCTTGGGCGCTGAAGTGTGCCATCTCTAGTTGTGTGGCTAGGGGGAGTTCCTCTTCTTTCTTGGTCTTAGCCCTCAGCCTGGCAAATGGCAGTTCCTGGCCTCTACTGTGTGCTCAATAAATCCTGCCCCTCTGTTCAAATCCACCTCTCAGGGCCTGGAAGAGGCCCTGGCCGGCCCTGCCCTGGAGGATTGATATCACCTTTGCATTATCTGTCTTTGCAGAGGATGAGGAGGGACAGAGCCCTGTCTTTGGCACTGAAGGTGTCAGTTTGAGTGCTAACCTGGCCTCAGGGCTGAATGTGTGGTACCAATGGCCCCTCCTTGGGGAGAGACCTGGCCTAGGTCATGCTGGCGCTCTTGATGCTGGGCACGGGGTCTGGTCTAGTGCACCACCCAGCAGTAGACAGCAGGGAAGATGGAGGAGGATGTTTGGGGGGTGGTGGGGTACCCCCTGCTTGCTGCTCTGGTGACCACCATCAGATCAGGGCTGGTAGACCATCACCAGGTAGGCAGAGGTGGTGACTGTGTTGGGGCCCTTCCCTGTAGTTGCCTTCCTATGGTCTTTTGATTCATCTTTTTACTAAAACACAGGCTGGGCTCCATCTCAGGCAGCTATGTGGCACCTCTGGCTGCCTCTCTCCTCTGCTGCCACTTCGGGCTCTCTGGGGTATCTCTGTAGGCTCAAGGTGGAACGGCCTGCCACCGAGGTTGGGAGCAGCAAGCCAAGCCCTGTTCCCCTCCAGAGTTTCTCCAGGGTGCTTTGGGCTTTTGCAGTAGGAGGCTGGTATGGTACTTGGCTCTCCCCACCTGACAGTTCTGTTCCCTGAGCTGGTCCCCCACAGAGCAAGGCTGCCAATATGCAAGTTCCTGTGCACGCATTTGCATACCCCCAGGGTCCACCTCCCCTGGCTCTGAGGGGCTGTGATTCTATGATTAACTTCACAAATGCATAATGGATCCTGGAGGCACTTTCTCATCCATGCAGGGATGTCAGGAAACCCACGAAAAAACCCCTACGTTTTTCTCTAACTGCTAAAGCCTGCTTTCGTGGGTTGGTTAACTGCCTGATATTTCTCTGTATGGGGTAGCAATACACCTAAAAAGCCATCCTCTCAGCTGGGCTTGGTGGTGCACACCCATGACCCCAGCCACTTAGAGGCTGAGGCAGGAGAATAGAAGCTAAACTCAGTAACTTAGTGAGACCTTGTCTCAAAATAAAAAATAAAAAGGGCTGGGGATGTGACAGTGGTAAAGCACCTCTGGGTTCAAAGCCACATACTGGGGGGGGGGGAGATTTCCTCTTCCCTGATCCCCTATCATAGTACCACTGGTCAGCCACACCTAGGTGCAAATTACTCTAGTCAGATGGCCTTCCCTTGTTATCCCCAAGGGAAGGGGATTTTAAAGAAGCTGAGTGAGTGCTGAAATGACTCATGAAGCCTGGGAAGGTCCTGCCTCTCAGGATGACTTATTTCCATGTGGCCTGCACAGAGTACAAAGGAAGGAAGAGAAGAGAGCAGCCCTCAGCGGCATCAGAAGCTCTTGGTGGAACAGATGAAAGTGCTTTGGGGAGGCAGGTCCCCCTAAGGCTGGGAACAATGGTGTCCCCTGAGGACTTTGCTGTCTGCCTGAGGTACAGAAGGTCATTCTGTTACCTCCAGGAAGTGCCCACTGCTGTCCAGGCTGCTCTAAGGTGTCCAAGTGTCAGAGCCTGGAGAGGCAGACTCGTGGCCACCAGCAGGGGTCGCTGTTTTGGCATCCAAGGTCAAAGCCAAGTGGTGGGTTTGGGGAGAGGCCAGAGCTGGAGGTGATGGGGCCGGGGAGTCCTTGTTAAGATGATTAGTGTTTAACCACCCAATACCAAACAATCACAATTCTTTTGCAACCCAGTAGCAGACGAACTTTGGGATTGATTTGTCACTCAAATTTGAACCCTCATAATAGGGGCATGAGAACCTAAGCCACTGAATCAGGGGTGCTTGGTCAGACTGTGCAGCCCCTCAATCTTCAGCCCCCAGGCCACAGGTGTGCGGATCCAGCTGAGCTGCTCAGCTTCTGCAGTCTCATTGCAGACACCAGGCAGCTCACAGCCCCTCCTGAGGCTGAATATCCTTAGCTGTGCTGGGAGGGGTAGATGACAGGCTCCCTGAGAACATTCTGGAATTGGGGTGTCAGCTCTGCTCCGTTCACCTTGCAGGGTGCCCATCCTGATTCAGGAGCTGGTGCCTGGGTCATGTGGGATGTTTGGGCACAGGGGCAGCTGAATGGAGGGAGCTCTGGTTCTGCCCCTCTGCCCGTGACCCCTTAATTATTATTAGCTCCTTGTTAGTGAGCTTTCACTTGGTTTTCAGGTTTGTCCCCATTTACCCCAAACTTGGAAAGAAGCAGCATTTACACTGTGGTCACTGACACTGGTATTATTTAAGAGGACAGGGCACCCAGGACACAAGGGTTTTATGGGAGCCATCGGGGGTGGGTGGGAAGGGTGCCTCACAAAATCTCGTTGTCTTACCTTTGTGTGCAGAATTTTGCTGGCTCTGCTTGGACTCATGGTATCTTTGGGGGCAGGATGGGTGCATTGGTGATACAAGACTTCTCTTCCTGCATCATAGATGGGACCACGGAGTCAGGGTGATTTGTCCTGGGTCCCAGAGTGGAGATTTGGCAGAGTCAGGCCTGGTGGCTGTGAGTCATAGCAAACCTTGGGCCCCAGGGGACTTGGGGAAATGTAGGGGAAGTCTCAAAAGTTTCAGCAACCACATGGCCACTTGAGGGTCAGCCCCCAACTCCAGCTGTCTTTGAAGGCAGAGTTCCTTGCCGGGGGCTCAGGACTTTGGGGCTCAGGAAGTGGCCTTGAGAGTTGTTGACTGAGCCCAGAGGTGGGGAGTCAGAAATAGAAGGGACTCAAGGGTTGGTAGGACAACCTTCCTGTCCTCACTTCACAGCAGGAACAAGCAGACCCAGAGGGGTAAAGGCCTTGAGCAAGTGAGGACATGATGGAAACTGACCCCGCTACCCTGGTTGTTCTTCCACTGCCCACCCAAGAGCAGAGCAGCCAGCACCTGGCCTGAGGGTCACCTCTCTCCAGAGGGTGCTGCTGACCATGCATGGCCGTCCTCCCTCCGGCCTCAGCCCTTCTCTTCTCAAGGCTGCCGCCTTGGCCTTCCTCTCTCTGCTCTCTGACTTCCCACTGTCCTGCCTGTTTCCACATTGGTTCCTTTGCTCATCCATTCAAGTGTTTCCGGGCATTTCCTTGTGCCAGGCTCCATGCTGAGCGGACTGGTTCCTGCACACTGTCATCTCTAGACAGACTTTGAATTGGCAGGTCCACCAAGGTAGAACCACAGCCCATGATTCCTGCCATGAAGGACAGGGACAGGGCATGAGAAGTGTGTATAATTAAGTCCTGGGCCCAGTCCGGGGACATGAGGAATGTCCCCAGGAAGCAATATTATCCTACCTTTTCTTAATACCAACAGCTGCTCTAGGACAGGACCCCAACCCAGGCCCCTAAGGTCCCCTATCAGCAAAGAGCACAGTGAGGCCCCAGTCCTGGGGGACTAGGAGGGAACGGGGCCATAACAGGCCTGCCAGGATGCAACTGGGGGCAGTTTCGAGTTCTTGAACCTCCTTGAGGGATGCAAAGACCCCTGCTGAAGGACAGAAGTGGTGACTGACAGAAGGCCCCTGCTCTCCTTTGATCTGACTCTGTAGAAGTCACCTCTCAAGCCTTCTGGTCTGTTATTTACGGTTCCTTCCTTCTCTACCTTGTGACTTTTATTTTTTTTTTTTTTATTTTTTATTTTTTTAAAGAGAGAGTGAGAGAGGAGAGAGAGAGAGAGAGAGAGAGAGAGAGAGAGAGAGAGAGAGAGAGAGAGAATTTTTAATATTTATTTTTTAGTTCTCGGCGGACACAACATCTTTGTCTGTATGTGGTGCTGAGGATCGAACCCGGGCCGCACGCATGCCAGGCGAGCGCGCTACCGCTGAGCCACATCCCCAGCCCTACCTTGTGACTTTTAAATGCAAATGAATGACAGAAAGACCGGCTGCTAAGAAGTGGCTGGAAAGAAACTGGTTTTGGAATCAGAAGTGCAGCTGTGTGCACTTGGGCAAGTTGCGCTCTGGACCTTACTTTCCTCATCTATAAAGTGAGTCTGCCTATTTCCCAGGCAATGGAGGTGGCAGCTATCGGTGCCTGTCACTGTTAGTGCTGAGACCACTCCAGAAGTTTTTTTGACCAGGGGTGGAGGATGCTGGAGTGATTAGGGAGCAGGCAGAAGTCTTGGTGTGGGTACAGGTGACTCTGTCAGAACCTGTCCTGGAACCTCAGCCCCGGGGTGGTCAGGGAACCATGTGGCCCAAGGCTGTGAGCAACAGTTGGAATAAACCAGCAGGGCTTGGGGGGAGGTGGCAGGGAAGGAGACCTGGCTTCCAGGTGCAGGCCTGGCTGCCACATGAGGGGACCCGGGGGGCTCATTACCACTCTGCCCCCGCTGCTCCCTGCTCCCGACCTGGGAAGCAGGGCCTTCCTGTGAGGCCATCGGCTCCAGAGCAGAAGATGGTGGAGCTGCAGCCCTCCTGGTGCCCAGTGAGGTGGCCGGGCTGGTGGGAGAGGCCTTGGAAGCCCCCGCCCCGCCTTGCCTCTTTTGGACAGCCTCGTGGTGCCCGCCGGCTTTCCTGTCCCCTTTCCCTGAACTCCCACCAGGGCTGGTTTCCCTCCCTTCTCTCAACCATGGGCCCGGCCCAGGGTCAGGCAGCTGCCCAGGACAGTTGGTGCAGTGATCCTCAAGAACTGATTTTTCTCCGTGACGATGCTCATAGAACCCCACTCTGCGAAGCCGAGCAGAGAGAGATGTGCCCTCCTGGCCTTGCCCTCTGGGCCCGGGTGAGGGGACACCCCAAACCATGGGGCTTGAAATCCCCAAGGAGAACCAGGCTCCCAGAGGAGACAGGGTCGACCTGAGGCCACACAGCTGGTTAGTGGCAGGCCTGGGACTGGTGCCCACTGGCCCTGCCTCCCAGCCTGAGGTCCCCTCCTCTGTGACTCCTGCAGCCCTTCCCAGGGCTCAGGGTGACTTCTCAAGGCCCCTGAGCACCGAGCCCTCCCTTCACTCACCTGGTGTATGCTGGGACATTCAGGGGCCCTCTGAAGGTGAACCAAGGCCGGGGGACCACACAGAATGAGGTGGCATGGAGGGAAGATGGATGGACACCGAGGAGGGGGCAGCCATGAAGAGGGGAGAGGCCCTGGAGGGCACACTGGCAGCAACTGTGGTGTTGGGGAGGAAGCAGAGGGAGAGCCCAGCCCCTTCCCCTTTATCCGAGGGTCAGAGAGTCCAGATCCTGATCTCAAACATTATCTCAGCCACAGGGAACTTGTCCAGGGTGAGCTGAAAAGTCAGATTATTACTTAATCCATCTGACATCTAGTGAGATCATCCTGGGTTCCCCATTTTCCTGAGAAGGAACCAGAGGCTCAGAAAGGTTGAGTGATTTATCTGAGGTCACATAGCCAATGGCAGAGCTGGGATCTGAAGCTAGGTTGGGTGATTCTGAGCTTTTTATGTGAAAGAGCCTGACGCTCTGGAAGCACCAGCAAGGTGATATGCCCCCCCCTTTCCCCCTATTTGTGTCCCCATCCCTGGACAGACACTTGTCCACTAGCAGTCCTGGGGGGTCCCCTGAGTCATGATGACTCTATTCTGATGAGCCTGTCCATGTGAGGGGCTGGGGTCTTGGCAAAGAGGGCCTGAAGGGTAGGTGTTGGGTGGTCTGTTTACCTGCAGCCCGGAGACAAGGCACTACTACTGCTTCATGATTGTGTCCGTGGCTGCTGGTTGGACAGTGGAAGCCACACCTGTGTAGGCAGAGACAGTGGGTCAGGGCCTGAGGAGTGGTCACAAGGATGCTTGGCGCGGGCGAGCGTGTGGGCACTCTCCAGCACTTATCCAACGCTCTCGGGTCCTTCCCCTCGAGGTGGGGCTGGTATCTCCCGTTTCCTGGTGGAGCTCCTCTGCACATGGAGCCGTTTGTCTCCTGGGTGTCCCAGGGCCTGGGGGGTACACATGCGCCTGAGTTCCACTGTGAGAAAATTCAAGGTCCTCTTCACCTCTCCTCTCCTGGCCTCCGTGAGGAGAAAGGCCTTGCTCTCCTGCCCAGTGGGCCTGGGAACAGCACCTTCCCGGGACCCACCACCTGCCTTCCCGCCCACACGCTGCCTGAGCCGGCTCCAGTGTTTTCCTCCTGGCTGGGTCCATGAAGCCCAGGCACTTGGAGGTGGGAGAGAAAATTTCCTCATTTCATAAAAATTTAAACTAATATGCAGAGGCAGCTGGGGCCTACCTAGTTATTTCCCCTCTCCTGCCCAGAGATATTTAGTGATGCCCTGACTTGGCTAGGGAGAAGGATACCGGAAGAAATTAGAAGCAGCTGATGGCAGAATGATTTGTTCTGTTTGGGAGTGCGCGGCCTCCCGGGAACTCCTGTGAGAAGCATTAGCTGAGCACTAACTACTCGCCAGACACTTCATTCATTCTTTATTTCATTTAATTTCTACAACAACCCTGCAAAATATGAATTCTTTTCCAAATTGATAATCAGAGAGGTGAAGTAATGTACCTAAAGTCACCCAGCTGTGAAGCCACGACTCAAGCCTGTTTCCTGTAGCACTGAGGCCATGGGCAGAGGGCTCTGTGGCTTCCTGCCGTCACTGGTGGCTTCTAGGTGATGGGGACTGGTAGGGGGCATGCTGGCTCCTGGCTTTCTGGTTTGGGAATAGACACTTTTCTGTATCTGGATGGGCATCCACTCAGGGATGGGGGGATGGAACTTGTCCAGGGTGAGCTGAAAAGTCCTCAGGACCCAAGTCCCTGGGTTTGTGCTTTGGTGGACAGACAAATCAAGGCTTTGGAGTTGGGCTTGGGGGTTCGGATCTTGGGTGTCCCCTAACTTGTCACATGCCATGGTCACCTGACGTGTCTTCCCACCTCAGGTTCCTCATTAGCAGAATGGAGCTAACGGCAGCGTCCGCCTGTTTGCATCAGTGTGAAGGTCATGGCACTCTACTGTCTGCAAACGGCCCGGGCCCAGCGCCTGGCCCACAGGAGGACCTCAGCCGCCCGTATCCCCGTTAGCTCTCTTCCCATCAAAACGACACCCCTCTGGATCCCATGCCTCTCATTTTGCTATGATTGTCTGCTTCGCCCACTGCAGCTCCATGGAAGGACAGGCTGGCTGCCTCTGCTGCTGGAGGCCGCTGTGGAGCCTCTGCTGTGCCCAGCAGGGCCCACCCCACTTACCAAGTGTGTGGAGTCAGCAGAGGAGGGTGCTCCCCCCGGGCTACCGCTGTGAGGAGCCCCCTCGCTCCAAGGCTCTGGGGACTCCAGCTTCTAGAAACCACCCCAAGGACAGCCTCCTCCTGCAGCCTCCTCCTGCAGCCTCCTCCTGCATCCTGTCTGGGAGACACTTCTGGGAATATGACCAGGTTGAAGAGGTGTCTCTGGGCCTCTCGGGGAGCCTGTCCTGTGGTCACCTCTGCCCTTCTGCCCAGAGGGGAGTGATGAGCTATCAAAGGGGCCAGGACAGAAAACCAGTGCTCTACCCAGGGCCTCGCAGTGCCAGGTGGGCCAGATCACGGAAGACTAGACTAGAAGCTCCTGGAGGATCCTGCTGGAAGGGGACACTCAGGCAGGTGGATGGCCAGTATTGGGATGGTCCCCAATAAGAAGTGGGACACAGCCATGGCAGGGCAGGGACAGAGGACTCCTAGGCCCTGTATCTTCCTATTTTCCTCCACAGTCTTGTGAGTCATAGGTTACATGTGAGAGAGCTAAGGCCCAGAGACGCACATGATAGGCCCAGAGTCACACAGCTCATAGCAAGACCCTGGAGGAGAACCCAGATCTATCAAGGCCAGCATCCTTGCCACCGCTGCACATTGTTCTGGGCACGTGGTTACGGGGGTTACTCTAGCTAACCAAATTGCCAGTCAGTGCTGTCTCTCCACAGGCGTGGGAAAGTCAAGGAATGGTTCCACACATTCTGAGTGGACCATTTGGAGCTCATGAGAACCGCCCCTCCTAGGAGCTCACGGTGCTGGCTGCTCTGAGGTCCCTTTCAGCCTCGGAAAGTCAGTATTCCCTGGGGCAGGACGGAGGCTACATTTAGACCACCACGTGTCTGTGCTCATGACCAACGGCTCTGCCTGGGAGCTCTGTGGGGTGCCCCGTCTACACTCGCAGCCCCTGGGAAGACAGTGCCGGGCACCCCTGAGTCCTCCTCTGCTCTGACACATCCCACTCTGATTTCTTCTGGATGGACAGGCAGCTCCTGTGTTTTCCAGCCATCACAGGAGCTGTGAGAGGGACAGTGTTCTATTTGACTTAACAAAGCGTGTCATGGCCCACCTTGGTACATGAGTGAGCAGGAGGCTTGTCCCCTCTAGAGCTCACCGTCTGGGGGGACATGGGACACAGAATCAGGCTATGGCAGCAGGATGTGGTCTACACATGGGAAGTGAGGCTCATGAACACAGCCCGAGGAGTCAGAGAGGACTCCCTGGGGAAGGGACATTTAAATTAAGCCCGAAAGAGGACATGTTGGAGATGGGGACCCCCAGTCCCCTTGTGGGCCCCAGGAGGACCAGGATGCCCAAGGCCCCTCTCCTCAACATGACCAGACCTTCAGGTCATCACTGAGCTGCCAGCTTCATTGACGGCTTGGATGACAAAGGTGGGGACTTCTGTGGCCTGGTGGCTGTTGGCAGCTTAGCATTAGGCGTGTCCTGTCAAAGCTGGGTAGTCTGGAGCTTTAGGCTGGTCCTGCAGAGTCAGCCTGGAGGGGAGCGGGTGGGAGTCAGGGAGCTGGTGTTTTAAGCAGTAGATTATCCAAAGAGCCCACTTTGAGTAACTAGCACTGCTCCTCAGTGCCCAGCCCAGGCCTGGCACGATGGGAATGCTCACTACAATAAGCAGCAGATGCACAGAAGAAAAGAACAGAGAAAGACAGGAAAGAAGTATATTTTGTTCTCTTCCATGGTGCATTAATAATCTCTCTGGGGAGGTAAATCACCCACACAGAAAAGACTCATGTCCTTGTAACCCACCAAGCCTCCATCCCATTGGGCACCAGAAAACTCTCCCTGCGGGGTTGGAGGAGATGGGGCTGAGCAGAGCCCGGGAAGGGGCACTGGACAGATGCGAGGCAGAGAACAGGAGGGAAAGCTCTCTGCACACCGTCCAATCCAGTCCAGCCAACGTCTATGGGTTCCGTGCTGTGTGCAGAGCCCTGGGCCAGCTGCTGAGGATACGAGATAAAGAAAAGGCCCTGGGCTTCTAGAAGCAACTGTTGAGAGGGAGACGGACGTGTAAATAAAAAAATCCCAACGTAGTGTGACATTGCAAGAGAAAGCAGCAGCCAGATTACGAGTAACAATTAAAATCCGGGCTTTGGATTTAGACAAGCCAGGTTCAGATCTCAGGCCCATCCCTGCCCCGCTGGGGGATCTGGGGCGAGTTTCCAACACCGTTCAGCGTCAGACCCTTGTCTGTCAGGTGGGGATCATTTTAGAACATGTGCAGAGTATTCCAAAGAGTTATGATGACCGTGCACCAGATGAATTTGGTGCCACGCGGGGACCTGGAGTCACTCCGCCAAGTTGGCTCCGTTGATTGTAAGGTACAGAAGGGAAAGTGAAGAACACGGTCAAGGTCGGGCTTGGGAAAATGATGTCCGGCGGGAGGAAGAAAGCCCTCTCTGAAGCCTGTTGATAGTCTGTTGTCACTGCAGCTGTGTCCAGACTCCCTTAAATGCTGGTATGTGGCTGGGGCTCAGAAGCCGGGAAGAGGGGATGGAGGAGTGGAGTTGAAGTCGGGGCGCTGGTGGGGAGGTTCTTAATGCCACACTATGGAGCTAACAGGGTGGCTGATACGCTGTGGCCCTCCTGCTGCCACTCTGATGCTCTGCCCATGGCAGACTTTGCTAATGGATCACAGCATTTGACCTTGCTGAGCCAGGAGGTGACGTTAGTGTCCATGAGTTCTCTAGGCAGCCACAATCAGCTGTCTAGCACTGACATGGAAGTTGAAGGTTATTTGTCATCCCCAAGGGAGAACTAGATGCCAGTCCCTCGTGTATCCCTGCCCCCCGTGGGAGTCACATCAAGCCTCTGCTGCCCTGGCCACACTGTGGTCTGGCTCCCGCTGGCTGGCCACCCCCGTCCTTCCTTTCTGTAGGCCACCCTTCTCTGGATCTTTGTCCTGCCCCCAGCCTGCCATTTGAGGTTTGTCCGAACCTGGGCTCTTCCACCCTGCTCTCCCCTGGTTGGGGCACACCACCCATCCGCCCTGGCCAGCCTGTGACTCGGTGGGTGGGTGGGTCCCTCTGCCGGCGCAGACTTTGCATGTCCCAGCCTGACTCCCTCTGAGCTCTCCACCTGTAGCAGCTGCAGAAGAAGCCACCACAAAGGCCCAGGGCTGACTGAAAAGCTTCCCCCAGGCACTTCCCACTGGGCAGAACTGGTGGGCCGGGTGATGTCACCCTGAGATAGCCAGGAAGAACCCCGCCGGATATCATGGAGCACAGACGGGCTCCATGGAGAAGCAGGAGGGAAGGGCACAGACTTGGTTTCCAGGTGGCTTGGGGTCTGCCACTGACCAGCTCTGCCACTTATCCCCTCTGTGCCTCGGTTTTCTCATCTGGAAAGCGGGCTTCTAATAGTCATTCCTACTGGGCTTGTTGCAAAGGCCAAACTGAATCATTCTAAGGGAAGCATTGGCACTCAGTAACCACATAAAGAACTAATTATTACAAGAAAGGAGGAAGGGTTTGTGAACACAGTGTGCGTCTGAGCATGCCATTGTGCATACGTGAAAAGCCACCGAGAGGAACCATGGTGTGGTGGCCCTGGCTTGCTGAAATCTTCCCTCCCAGCACTGAGGGCAGATAGGAAGAGGCTGGGACCCAGCAGCCCTGCTCCCCAGATGCACAGCGCTTCCATGAACCCCCTGTAGGCTACTGGCTCCAGCCCGGTGAGATGCGAAAATAATCTCTCTTTAATCCTGTACTTAACGTCCAGGGTTCCACTCCCCAGTGAGACAATGAAATTAATCCGCCCCTAATTTTCTGTTTGCCAACCCGGGATTTCCACATTTCCAATCCTGCATTTCCAACTGTCTTGAATCCGGGGAAACAAAGACCTAATCTCTTCTTGGGCCTTGTTTATTCTGTGTCTTCAAAAAATGAATCCTGCTGGTATTCTGCCCTACTGGTTTGGGAACGGTGAATAAAAGATTTCCCCAGCACCCCGGAGGCCACAGATTCCAGGCTTGTCTTCCTCGCCTCTCCCCAGTTTTCTGGGTGTGAGAGGATTAGAGGCCCCATGATCTCTTTGCTTACCCAAAGTGGAAATGCATCAGTCACAGGATGACTAACAGGCCACCTTCTTGGGAACTAGGTAGGAGGTGGAGGCTCCTGACTTGCAATATCAAGTTTTTCTGTGAGGTTAGAACCCGGGTGCCTTTTCCTGGAGGGAGATGGTGTCTTGGCCCCACCGGCCTCCCTTTTTTGTTGGGGGGGGGGCGGTAGGGGTACAGGGAATTGAACCCAGGGATGCTTAACCACTGAGCTATATCCCCAGCCCTTTTTATTTTGAAACAGGGCCTGAGTTGCTTAGAGCCTTGCTAAATTGCTGAGGTTGGCCTTGAACCTGTGATCCTCCTGCCTCAGCCTCCCTGTCGCTGGGAATACAGGTGTTGCCACCATTCCCAGCTCCCACCTACCTGCCTTCTAACTCTATTCCTAACCTAGTACCTAAAACTACAGCTACGCCAGCCACCTGCTGTCTCGGGAACATGGCAGGTTCTGAGTCGTTCCCTCTGCCTGACCCTGTCTTCCCCTGCATTGGGTAAGACCTCACCTCTCTGAGCTTCAGAGAAACAGGAATAATCACGGTACCCACGCCATGGGTTGGAAAGGAAGACTAAATGACTCTCACCTAAAGAATTAGAAGTGCATGACACTGGCAAGTGCTCAGTAGATGGGAGCCAGTATGGTCATCGCCTGACTCGAATGTCCCCACCTCTGAGACACCTCCCCTACCCCCATCCCAAAGATGGCTGCTCTCCGCCGGCCCCCACGGCCTCTCAGGGCCTTCCCCAGCACCTCCGTGGAAGCCTCCTTCTGCTGCTCCCCTGGAGCCAGAGAATGGGACCCCTCTGTGTCATTTCCTTCCACTGCGGGATAGGAACAACCATGGTGATGACCTCATCTTGGGCTGTCGGAGGATTAAGTAGGATCAAGCTCATTAAGGACTTAACACAGGTTACCACCTTAGGTAAGCAGTAAATAGAAGTTAGGATGTGTGGTCGGTGTTGTTCCTAGTTATTGCCACGTGGTGTGAGTCCTGTCCTTCACCAGCAGAACTCCCTGAAGGCAGAGATGGCTTAGTATTCCTTGGGACCCTTGCTGTCCCCTTGCTGCGTGGAGTGACGACCTGAACCCTGAGAGTGGCAGGGGAGGCCAACCAGGTGGAGAGAGCAAGCCTGTCCTGAGTCAGGCCAGCCTCACTACCCACTGTGGTGTCCCTGCAGCTGCCTTGGTGCTGGACCTGGGAGCTCAGCCCCTGCCCTGACAGCACGGACCTGGCTGTCCTTTCTGGAACAGGTATCTGCACCATGGTACTGAAGATGGTCATGACCACATCCTCCTCACTGCTCCGGCCCCTCCCTCCAAGCCCTGCCCTAGAGTGTCACAGTTGGGGGTGGGGGTGGGGGGACTGGGAAACCATCTGCTCCCACCCTCACAGGTAAGCATGAGGAACTGAGGACCAAAGTGGTGGCTCAAGTGGTCCGAGGCCACAGCAAACTGGCAGAGTGCTGGGTCGGAGACAAAGTCCCCTGACTCCCACTGCAGAACTCTTCCTGACATTGTGTTTTCTGCACTTCAGCAGAGCCACTGCCACAGTGCAGCAGAGGGAGGATACGTGCATTATTAAGCATCTACTGTGTGCCATGCACTGGGTAGGCTTTTGTGTGTCTTAGCTCAGTAACTTCTTCTGCACATCTGGAAAGGGAGACATTAGGCTCCTGATTTTAAAGGTGGGCAAACTGAGGCTCGGAAAGGTAAAATCACTTGGTCAAGGTCACAGTGAGGCAGTGAGGCTGCTGGAATTCAAACCTAGAGCTAGCTGACTCCAAAGTCAGCGCTCTTTCCCTTTTTCCTGAGGTTTCCCATGGAGAAGACACAGCTGGGCTCAGTCCTGGGTGGACAGGGCAGCAGGGGGGGGGGGGGAGGGCTGCCAGCCCAGCAACTTCATTACTCACCCTGCTGTGGGCAGACGTGGAGGATCTGTGGACAGCGAAATTACAGGCAGCTACTGAGGACTGATGAGGGCCCAGGATTTGATTTTCCCTTCCTTGTCCTATGGCCCCTCCACTTGGGCAGGCAGATCCCTCGCCTGGCTGGCCTGTGGGTAGGCGTGGGCTGGACTAGTGGACCAGCGCCCTGCAGCTGCCACGAGTCTCAGGCTGGTGGTGCCAGGAACGGGCAGGAAGTGGTTTGTGGGGAGCAGCAGGGAGACTGGGCTGTGCGGTGTGGCTCTGCCTGAGGTTGCTGCTCTGGAAACCTGACTCATGTGGACAGAGAGCAGGCCCCCGCGCCTCCCCAGGGGGCAATTACAGCCATCACAGGCCAGGCAGGGGATGCGCTCCGAGGAGGGCTGAGTCGGGCCTCAGGAACCCAAGGCTGCCCAAGGGTCAGTGGTTTTCCCAGGGCCTGGGGAGGTGGACAGCGTGTGGGAGGACCGTCCAGGCAGGCGCCCTGGCCTGAGCAGCAGGAAGGAAACCGCTGGCGGTGCTCTAGCCTGCTGAGGGCTCCCGTGCTGGGTCTAATTTGTTGCATGAACTTGGACAAGGCCTTTCCTTCTCCAGGCCCCACCTTCCTCCTGGACCACTAAACTGACGTTTCCACCAGCTCTGAGAGTGCAACCACCCTCGACCCCCATGCCATCCAAGGTGCACACAGACGCAGCAGAGCAGAACAACAGGGCGCCCTGGCCTACACCACAGAGAGGGCACCTCCACACGGGCACTGAGGATGCACCAGGCCCCACCTGCCCTACATGCCCCCTCCCCTGACCCTAGTGCCACTGGTCACCATTGTCACCTCCTTCCCATGCTAACTACTTAGCCATGAGAGTCACACCAAATGGAAAAAGAACCTTCTTTCCCTGACGATTCAGAACCTCTGGACCGTGTTGCACACTGTGGTTTTCTGTGGTGCCTTTTACCTAATTGTCACCCATCTCCCCGGCACTGCTCTCTGTCCTTCCCAACAGGAGGACCTAACAGAACCAAAGGGGTCCATACAGATGGAACAGTGGAGCTTTGGAGAGTTCTGGGAGCTTCTTCAGAGAGGAGGGTCTGGGGGCACAGAGCTGTAAGACTCAGCCGCTGATCCTCCCAGGCCATGGGGTTCTGTGTCTGCACAGTTGTGTGAAGCATTTGTCTCATGAAACAACTTTCAATGTCCCTGATTCAGTCCAACTCTGTCTACTGAAATGTGAGATTGAAGTGAAGGAAGTGATTTGCCCAAGGCCCCACGGCTGCTTGAGGCAGAGCTGGGACCAGAAATCTGGGGCCCTGGCCCCCAGTTCTGCTCTGCACCTCCCCGAGCTTGGCACAGGCTGACGGCAGGGCTTGGAGCTCCACTGGGCCCTGTTTCCCTGAGTGAGGATGGGAGTTCCTACCGTCTCTTGGAAGTTCCAAGCAAGCCCTTGTGACTGTGTGCAGCAGGACGTGGCTACTGAGGTCCAGTGAAGCCCAGCTGGCATTTTTCTCTTGGGGACACTAGAGACATGCTGGTGGAAAACAGCAGATCTTGAGGATGAGATAACACCAGGAAAGCACCCAGCCATGGTATCTGCATACAGTAGGTGCTCAGAACTGCCAAGTGAAGCAGGAACAGCTGTGTCAACTTGGAGTCACCTTCTCATTGTCTGACTTACAGAGGAGCATCCAAGAGGAAAGGGTTGGTTTGGGGACAAGAAGGAAGGTCAGAATGTCCTATTGGTGGCTGGAACCAGGTGACCATTTTCCCTTGCCCTTTGCACCTCTCACCACCTGGGGCTGAAAATCGTGAGCATGTTGGTTTTGGGGTGCAGAGAGTCCCGGCTCCTACCTAACCTGCCACCAGCGTTTCCCTCTGAGCCTCAGTTCCTTCCTCTGTGATGGGAGGATTGGATCAGATGATGGTTCTTAAGCCTGGTTTCCCAGAGAATCACCTGGGCAGCTTTCAACAACTCTGAGGCTCAGGCTTCACCCCAGGAAGACTGAACCTCTGTGGGTGTTGTCTGTGCATTTGCATTTTTAATTGGGATACCCAGAGAACCACTGACTGGATGGCTCTGGGGTCTCTGGTGAGTGGCCTGGGACATTGGCCCAGGTTCTCAGTAGGTTCCTGGGAGCAGGGCTGGCTTCTCTTAGCACATGTGAGCAGGCAACAGACAAGAGTGGGCTGAGCGTCCTGCTCGGCTGGGAGCCACCTCCCAGCCTGGGCAGACATCTCTCTCTCGCCATGTGATAGAAACAGGTAGTGAGCCCCTGGGTGCTGCAGGGAGGCCACCAGGGAGATCAGTCTCCAGGGCTGAGACCCAGAATCTTCATTTTTCTCCCCACAGGGAAGCCTGGGCCCTGCTGTTTAGAGTGCAGCCCTCAGGGAGCTCCCAGCTCTGCGGCCAACTCCTGGGCAGGCTTCAGACCATCCACAGATGTGGGCTGGGGCACCCAGACCTGTATTCCAGGAGGCACCTTGGACTGGTGACACAGTGGGAGCCCACTCAAGGCCAACATCCAAAATCAGAGGCCCAGTGTGCAGTCCAGAGTTTACAGGTTCTGGGCCTCAGTGATCTCATCTGAAGAATGGGTCGTTGAGTACACAGCCAGTGTGTTAGGCCGCTGCCTAAGGATTCTGATAGAGACCTTCAAGAGAGAGGGTTCATCCATCTCAGGATTTAAAGGCTTAGGGAGGAAGCAGGAGGAGCATAAAAGTTACAGGAACAGGTCTCGGGTGTCGTGGAGTTGGGCGAGCTGAACCTAGGGACAAAGCAGCCACTCAGACACACCCGTGGTCTATATTCAGGTGTATCCAGGTGAATATTTCCAATAGTGAAGCCCTTAAAAGAAGAACTCTACAAGGGCCTGGGTCTGTCAAGTAGGTACAAGTGGACTTGTGTGGCTGGAGATGCCCCAGGCTCCTGCTGTCCTACGGGGGTCAAACTTGGATCTAGAGCACGAAGACCAGGTTTCCTGTCTCCTTCTGAGATTTGGTTCAGGGGAAATTAGTATACGACGCCATAGCGGGAGCAGGGGTGGACAGCAGGACCCTTCTCTGGGCTGGAACTGAGTGGCTGGACGCTGCTGTCTTAGTTCACCCGGGGCAGGAGGCCACCCCCACTTTGGCGCTTGGACCTGTGGAGAATGGAAGCGTCTCAGGAAAGCTGGACGGAGGCCTGTGGCCGGGTCCTCTGTGGGGCACGGAGGTGAGGCTTTGGGGTGCGTAAAGAAAACACAAAATGACTTTCCTTCCTCTTCCTTTTGCTGATCCTGCCAGAAGGCAAGGGGGTGAGGAGGACATAGAGGAGGAAGAAAAGAGGGGAAGTCAGCGTGGGTGGGAGAGGACGCAGGGGACAAGCACATGTGTTTGAGGGGAAGAACTGGGAAGGACTAAGGTGAGATGACTCAAGGAAGCTGCGTTGGAAGGTGGGGCTACCACGGGCTCCATCTTCAGACCACACCCACCATCCACCATCCCCGACTTCCGCCATGTAACCCTGCACAAGCCACCATGGCTCCCACGCATGCATCCCTGCCCTCCCTCCCCAACCTAGAGGCTTCCTGAGTCCTGACTCCTCTTTCCTCCCTTCAGCTCATTCACCACCACATTGGTCAGAGTGATTGTTAAGACACACATGACCAGTATCTAAAAGCCACCCTCCTGGGTACGGCCTGCAGTGGCTCCCACCTTCTGCTCTAGGTCTCCTGCTTCATCTCCTACCTCTCTGGGCTTTTCATTCTTTTTTTTTTTTTCTGGGGGTGCTGGGGTTTGAACCCAGGGCCTTGCACATGCTGGACAAGCACTCTACCACTGAGCTCCAGCTCCACTGCCCCCCCCAACCCGTTTTTTATTCTTGTCTAGCCAATAGGCCTTAAGGCTGATCCTGGACCCCTAAACCAGCTGCCCTTCTCTCCCATCCCATAATGGCATCTCGTTTAGGGTGACCACATAAAATACAGGCTATTCAGTGAGGCTTGAATTTCATATAAATGACAAATACTATCTTAGTATATCCCAAGTGGCGCATTCACGTTGCATCTGAAATTCAAACGCAAGTGTGCGTCCTTCTCTGTTATTTGCTAAATCTGGCCACCTGCATCTAGTCCTGCATCTGGGCCCAGCGTTTCTCAGATCCACTGCCTCTTGCTTCTGAGTTATTGGGAGGAACATAAAATACTGTCTTCCGGAAACTTCATTTCAAGCATGTTTGTTTATTTTTAATAAATTGTTTAATTTCAAATAAGTGTGTTTATTTCAAATACCTTTATTTTGTTTTGAACCAATCCACTTGTTTTAAGTGGGGTGTCCTGGATATTATGTTCCCCCTTTTCTTTCTGACCTTTTAGTCATCTTTCACTGCCCTGGGGCTCTGACTCCACCTGCCTCCCACGAAGCAGGAACCTGGGCTGGCCCTGGGGTTCCGGAGTCAGCTGGGCTGGGGGATGGAGAGAAGGAGCTTGATGCTTAAACTCTGTGCTAGTGAGAATTTGGTTGGCAAATGACTGCCAAACCTCTCCACCTCCTGGGCCTGCTTGGTTGGCCATGCAGTTCAAGGTTATGGTCACCAGGGGTCAGGCTTGTACACTGATGACTCTGCTCCCTCTTGCTGGGTGCTCAGTGAGCAAGGAAGGTGGTGAGGATGGGAAGTGACATGATTTTATTTTTTCTTATGGGGGACCCTGGCGCTGTGAGTTTGTGACCTGTAGATCTGGAAGGTCTGTTATTCTGTCTTGCACTTCGGGGGGGGGGGGGGCTCCTCATGTGACCTTTCACCAGGAGACCCCATGAAGTAGTTGGGCTAGGTGGCTGGGGTCTGGAGGGAACTTTAGGCAGGGAACTGGAAGACTGGACCCCAGTTCCAAGTCTGTCTTTTACTTGTGTCCTTGGTGGCTTAGGTGACCTCCAGAGCCTTGCTTTCTTCTTTAGTGGAGTGGGGTAATGCTGTCTCCCCTGCAGGGATGAGTCAACATCTGTTGAGTTGAGGTGTAGCTCTGGGGCAGGGGTGATTTCTCTAGGCCAGCCCAGCCCTTTCTGGAACAGTTGGCGGTGGAAATGGAGAGAGAGGATAAAAAGACAGGAAAAGAGCACAGAACAAGAGTGGTCATGAGCTACCTTTTGGTCCTTTGCCACACAGCAGAGTGAGCGCAGGGTTGAGAAGAAGGAACAGGTAACCCAGAGAGGGGGCTGCATTGGTGTGCGCTCATGTAGGCCTAGGGATGAGCTCAGGGCTCACTGGAGGAGGCTCAGCTGGGCTCCTGGAATTTCCAATGCAGTCAGACATTTATTTTCTGGGCACCTGATTGACTGTGAGAACTCACTGTCCACAAGTGACATAGATGTTTCTAGAGCAGCATAGCAAGCAGCCGGCAGCACCAATGCTGGGTCCAGGTGCCAGTCTAGCACTCAGAGAAAACTATCTACCTGCTCATGGTTTCCCATCAGCTCAAAAAACCTCTCACACACATAGCCCAGGAAGAAAGCTGGATCACCCTCGGGGCCCTTTGAAGAGTTTTGTCTTTGAACTGGGCCTTTCCTTGCCAAGAGCCCTGCCTTCTTCCTGCCCCCAGCCTGCTATGTCTATGTAGGTGGACAGCTTCATATTTCTCTCTGGCCCCTAGACTGCTCTGGGAAGCCGGAGGGCTTTTAGTCGTTTTCTGTCTCAGGGTGGGTCCTGAGGGCTCTGATGGATCGCCCTCCCCTCCCTCCACCCCTGCTGGGTTGCTGTGGTTTCCCCATCTGCAGAAATGACTCCTCACCCACAATTGCATCAATCCATCTAAAGATGAAGTGAATCATGTTGCAAGATGTGGTTCTGGATTGCGCCCTGGGCTTTGGTTAGGGGCTGGCTGGGCCAGGCTGGGAGTGAGGTAGGCCTGGTCATGTTTTGACTAGGACTCCAGGGAGGCATGCTGGGGATGGTGGGGGGTGGGCAGTGTAGATGTGAGATGATACTGAACTCATCAAATGGGACTGAAGCAAACCTTGATGGAGACCACATTGGGGAACCTCATGGCTTACTCACCCACCAGTCCAACCACCACCATCAGGAGAAAAAGAAACCAAGAGAACAAGCTGATTCACCCTCCAATGCGTTGCAGTGGTGTGGGTGGGGGGGTGTACAGGGAGCCCAGTGGGTCTGGTTTCTTCCTCTTTTCTCTATTTTGGACTCTGTGGCTTGCTTCCCCTTTAGCTGACACATAGTGGCCATGGGCTGAGGGCTTCCCACCTCAAAACTCCTTCCTCCCCAACTCTGCTTAAGAGGCAGGGCTATAAGCTGGAGATGGCTGGCTTCAGGGAGGAGAGGATCCGGCTTCTTGCCGGTTTATGACCTTCCTACAGGCAGAACTAGGTGCCCTCTTCCCTCCTGAGGCAGCAAGGGTGATTCTGGGCAGTTCTCAGCAGAGAGGAGCCTGGAGGAACCTGGTGAGCACCGTGCTTCTGCTCCTGCGCTCCAGCATCCACAGTGCAGCTTAGCGCATTGCATCAGATCTGCAGGATCATCAGCTGGACGAGGCAGGAATAACTGAGTCTAGATCCGCCACGTGGGTTACAAAGGCTGTCATTCTTCCCTCTAGATTGTGAGCTTCATGAGTTCAGCCATATATCTTTTTTTTTTTTTAACTACTGTGTGTACACAGGGCCTGCAACTGTGACCTGATATATAATAGGTGCTTATTAAGAATTTATCCCTTCTGCCTTCAGTTTCCTTTTCCCTTTATTCTCTCTTATTTGCTTCCTCCTTCATGCCTTAATTCCCTCTGCAAATATTTGCAAAGTGCCTCTATATGCCTCCCACGCCTCAGGCAGTATACTTTACACATATTATATATCATCTCCCTTTACACCCATCTGGACATGAGCTACCCCACTTTACACAGGAGGAGGTGAGCCCTAGTCTTCCCTTGCCCTTCATTAGCATCCTTGCTTCCTCTCCTCATCCTCATTGGGAATTCACTGGGAGCACTCTCTAGGGAGAAAGGGGGAGGATGCACATAGACATGGAAAATCATGGCTTTGCCCTCATAGTGGGGGTCCCTCTCCTTTTAGGAATGGGCACCCACCCAGATATACACACAGGATGCAAGGAGCACGTGGAGAACCCTTGAGCGGACACTTGAGCAGGTGCGTTTCTGAGAGAACAACGTTGAGATGGGGTAGGGAGTGAATGGAGTTCACTGGTATGTTCTGCGTCCCTCCCAGCTGTGAGGTCACACACACCTCCCTCAATGGGTAAAGCTTACTTATTTTTTGTACATGCAACTATTGGGGGTGTCTGCAGACAGAATATTGAGCCGGATGTGGGACACTGTAACAGGATGTCCAGGTAAAAGTCAAAGAAAGATGGATAAGGAGGCTCAGTTTATCAGGATCACAGGGGCTCAGGCTGACAGAGCAACCCTACCAACTTGACCTCACCAGTGCCCATACCAGAAGAAAACTGGGCCTGGAGGGGCTTGTGCCTTTGATGAAATCCTCAGCTAATGGAAGTGACTTTCGTTACTTCTGCTCACAACGCGTTCGCCAAAACCAGTCATGTGGTTGCACTGATGAGCAGCGGACTAGAAAGTGCAAATCTGCTCTGCACCCGGAGGGTGGGAAGCCAGAAAGGTTTGGTGAGGGATTCTATTGGGTACCACAGGATGCATACCTTGGGCCTAGCACAGAGAGTGGCGGAGAGTGGAGAGGAGAACATTCTGATGAAGTTGATGAGCTCCATACTGCTCTATCCCATGGGCACGTTTCAGCCCCACCTCCCCCTCCCTTGCATAGGATCATCCACACTCTCAACGTCCTCCAGCCCTCAGGACTCAACGCTTACCTTATTTCCCTCCTACCTCTCAGGTCACTGCCTCACTGGCTCCTTCTGCAAGATTTCCCCCACTTTACTTGACCTTACTTATTGGGTTTCCTCAGGTCGTGGACCTATTTTCTTACCTCCTGCCTTGAACTCTCTCCCTTCAGCATAGATGACTTGCTTTTCTTTCAAGCTCCATTTTCATGTGTTTCACTCGACATCTTAGGGATATCTCAATGTCACCTCAAATATGTTACCTTGAAAACCAAAGTTGTGACCTTCCTCCGTCATCCTGGTCTCTAAACCTGGCTCCTCTCCCAGGGTCCTGCATCTCACTGAAAGACACCACCCATGATCCAGAAACCCCTAAGAGTCATTCTTGACTGTTTCTTCTTTCTCTCACATATTTCGACTTTAAGTACCAAGTCCCATCAACTTGGCTTCAATATTCCTGCTGTTCTCCCACCCCGACCCCAGCTCCAGCGTCATCTCCATGTTCTATCCCATTTACATCACTAGTGCATGTGGCTACCACATCTCACCTGATTGATTTAAGCTCCCCAGGGGCTTCCCTGCCCATCCAAGCTGTACCCACATGTACTTTATGCTGCAGGTGAGAAGTGGACCCTCACCCCTGGCCCACAAAACCCTTCAGTGGCCTCTCATTCCCCTCAGCAAAATGACGGAAACTCTTGTGCAAGACCTGCAAGTCAGGCGTGGCGAGGCCTCTACTTGCTTCTCTGTCTCATCTTACTTCCCTCCCGGGGCACATGGTAGGTGCTGAGTAAGCAGTTTTTGAAGGAACAAACATATAAGAGAAATAAGCTTTGGGCCAGATTATTTGGACTCTTGAAGAGCAGCAGAAGTAGCCAGGGTGGCTTTCCTCACCTAAGTCTGGTTCAGGCCCGTCTGCAGGGCTAATGGGAGGTGACATAGGGCCACTGTTGAGTTCTGAGCAGGGGGAGCTGCTGCGGTGGGTGGATGGATTCAGCTTCTGTGCAGGCCCGGTGCCTGGGCAGGCTGACCAGAGCCACATCTTCATCTCTGCAATGTCCTGCCCTCTTGCTGCCCCTGTGTGGTATCAGTAGAGCAGGTCTTGCTATCCTCAGACCTTCTGGGAATGGGACATAGCAGGAGTGGGGGGGGCAGGGAGGCGGCTAGTTGGGGCGGACAGACAGACCCATTCATGCTCACCTTCCTCTCATCTGGTAAGCTCCATGGGCCAGGGGGGGTTTCCCCCCACGGTTGGCTCAGGACACCTCTATTTCTGGGGGCCAGGGGTGAGTCATCATCTCTCAGGGTGCCATTGGGAACCAGGACTATCATTTCTTTCTTTGTGGCTTTTAGATCTGGGGGTGGAGGTTATGGGTTCGTGTGGCTCCTGAGGCCCATGGTAGAAATATTCCATCCTTTAGGACCCAGAGCACGCAGTAGGGGCTCTAGAGACCCATGGGAAGGCCAGAAGGCTCCTCCCCACAGCCTTGCCTACTCCCTGCCTTCCAGGTGCTGAGAGGAAGAGCAAGAGATCCAAGTGAGTAGGTCTCATCTCACCCTCTTAACTCATAAAACCACTGCTCTCATGGTCTCTGTTTTACAGATGAGGAAACTGAAGCTCAAAGAATTGAAGGGAATGGCCCAAGTTCTCATGGCATCATATGGCACAGCTGCAATGGGATGCTACACCTGCCTGATGCTCAAAGGCAAGCCTCTTCCCCCCACTCCACGCTCACCCACTGCCTCTTCTCTGAGGGATGAAGAAGACAAGGGAAAGAGGAGCTGAGAGGTCCTGGCTGAGGATCTACTAGGGGCACCAACGAGAGCCATGAGTACAGAGACTTCTTTTGGAGAGTAGAAAGAAACTAGCAGGAGTGGAAGCTGTCACCAGTCCTGTCTTGAAGGGGAGGGGAAGGCATAGTGCTAGGGTGACAAAGGCACCCCTGCAGGAGGAGGCCAGGTCATGGAGGATGCAGGTATTGTTAGGGAAACGCTCTTCCTGTCTCCTGCCCCCTCTTCATGAGTCCTGTCAGGAGCCATCAGGCCAAGGAGCTAGGAGATGCAGGTCTGAGAGGTCAGTCTCCCTCCTGGGGATGCAGAACCCATCGGGGAGGAGGGGAGTCCACACCTGTAGCCAGTGTGGACCTTTTGCTTCTGCCTGTCCCAAACAGGATGGAGTCAGCTGGCCTGCTGTTCTCCCCTAGCACCCAGGGCAGGGGCGGGAGGGCACTTTCTGTGTCTGTTTTCCTTGACGGGTGCGTCCCCTGGGCAGGAGGAAGGACTCTACTGGGAGAGGCCTGGGGCAGAGCCTGGGCCTCCCTCTGGTACTGAGCTTTCTGGAGGGCTGGTTTCTCAGTGCCTCTTTCTCTTTCTCTCCCCGTCCTGCCCAGGACCATCCAAGCTGGGGCAGGCCCTCACTAGTGGGGTTGGGAGCTGGGGTGCCCTGCCTGTTTCTCTCCAGCTCCGCTCCATCCGACTGGGCCCGGGGCCTGGAGGCTGACCTACTAAGGGGCCTGGGAGCCGTGTCTAACGTGCTGCTGCCTCGTGAGTTGGAGACACCCAGGGCTCAGCAAGGGCTTCCTCAGGCCAGAGAAAATAAAATCTGCACCGTAGCCAGGAAGTGAAGCCCCTGCTCCCTGCTGAGGAGGGGCCGGGAAGGGAACAGGACCAGGTGGGCTGAGCCAAAGGGTGACCTGGGGAGAACTGGCCTCCCCTTGAAGGCAATGGGCCTCCTCCCAGGAGCCCTGGCTACTTGGCTGCAGTGGCCATTAAATATGTCTGAATCAGGACAGTTCTTGATGTGTTCCGGGCAATAGGCTTTCCTGCTTGTGTTTGGTGGTTGAGGTGGCCCGCCAGTGTGTCATCTGGCTTGTTGTCCCTCGTGCTGCACTGTTAAAAGTGACTGTGTTGTCCTGACTTTGTAGAGGTGGAGGGGCAGTGGCTTCATCTCTAGTCTGGGGCCCTCTGGCCCCACATGGGCTGTTAGGAGTGCGTGCTGGGCAGAGAGATCGTTCCCAAGTGCCAGGCCTCTGCACGGTGGTGTGCTCTGAGGGACACAGAATAGATGGTGGACACACTGTGGTGTGTCTGTGTCCCAGACACAGAATAGATGGTGGACACAGCCCTGCAGCCCCTCCTCTCTCCCTCCTTCTCCTTGATGACCCAGGAAGCAACATGAGAAACAGGCTTGGCTTCAACCACTTATTCCCACTTAGCAGTAAGTGTTTAAGTCCCTCTGAGCCTCCGTTGCCTCGTCTGCAAATGGGGATTAGAAATGAGGCAAGATGGGCAGCCGGGCGCCATGGCCCAAGCCTGTAATCCCAGCCACTCGGGAGGCTGAGAAGGAGGATCACAAGTTTGAGGCCCACCTCAGCAATTCAGTGAGGCACTAAGAACTTAGTGAGACCCTGTCTCAAATAGATAGATAGATAGACAGACAGACAGACAGGGCTGGGGAAGTGTACTTGTCCCTGGGTTCAATCCCTGGTATCAAAACAAAACAAATGAAAAAGGAGGAAAAGAAAGAAAGAAGAGAAACAGGACAAGATGGGGATGCTCTGAGGGTAGTTGGAAGCCCCAGGGATCCCTGGATTCTGGCTGCCCTTTCCCTCCAGTTCTGTAAGGGCTCCTAATGGCAAAGGAGCATATGACCAACATGACACGGTCAAGTGGGGACCTTGATCAGGGGCACAGTGAACAGCTCGGGCAGCCCCCAAACCTCACACAGGGCATGGATCTGAGTCTTCTCTGTCTTATGGGGTCTGGGTGGGCAGCAGCAGAAGGAGGCAAGACAGCGGCAGGAGAAGACATTGAACAAAAGCCTCCTGCTCTGGTTGGCCACTGCTTAAAACCCATCGTGACTTCCCCTGCCCCCCATGGTTCTCCTGGCTTCCAAGGCTCCTGCCAGATTCTCCGTGGGCATTCTCCCCACCCAGTGCCTCAGGCCCTGACCTCAGGCTCCCCGCAGCCTATGTTGCTGGCTTCTGGGCCTTTGTTCCTGCTGCTCCCTCTGCCAGGAGTGCTTTGCCCACTTAATCCCACTCTGAGGCCTCTCGGGCCAGGCCAGATCCCCTGTCCTACATTGTAACCACCCTGTCCTTGTCCTTGTGGGCATTAGCCACAACTGCAATGAAACGATCAGTTGTCCAACTCATCTTCGCCTCTGCCTCCCGAGCTTGACTGACAGCCTTAGGGGGACAATGGCCACATCAGCCTTCCTCACCATTAAGCCCAAGCACGTCACCTGGAGCCTGCGCAACCTCAGGCATCTCTGGAGTGAAGAGGCTTGGAATGAGGTCAGCACTCGGGGCATGAGTATCAGAACCAGAACTGGGTTCCAGCCCCAACTCTGCGCTTACAACTGCGCCACCTGAGCACGAGTCTTAACCTCAGGATCCTTCAATTCCTCTTCCATAAATTGAGGATTAAGCTATTCCCTCTAAGAGCCACTAAGAGGCTGAAGCCAGCCACACCCAGCTGAGTGCCTGGTCTCCTGCATGAGGTGGGCTGACGCCAGCTCTTGGTCGGCCTCCCTCAGGGTGCCCTGTGCTGAGCCAGGACACACCAAACCCTTGGAGCCTGGTGGCTGGAATGTGGATTTGCCTAGGAGAGACAACATGGCCAGGAGATTCGTCCCGCCCGCCCCCACCTCTGCCCTTCTCCTCTAGCTGCCCGTGGGAACAGAGCAGGGGAGCGGTGTGTGGTTTTGCTTTTGTAGTTTTCAAACAAGAAGACACAAAGGAAAATGGAAACCACCCGAAAGTGGCAGGGGCCCATTTTGTCGGCAGCCTGCAGTGCTTTGCTGGGCGCGGGCTCCGTGGGCCTCGCTTATTTATTTATTTTTGGTCCCTGACTCATGAGTCAGCCGCTTGGCTTGGTGGTAAAACGCAACCCACTATCAAGGAAATAGCTGATGAACTACATGCCGGCGATGCCGTGCCAGCACGCCTCTCGCAACTTCTAAAAATCTCTTGTTTTCTGGCCAGCATAAGCCAACTGGAGCTGTGTTTCCTCGCGACGCTCTCCAGGACCCAATGCCAAGCGCATTCGAGATCCTTCAACAATTGCCTCGCAATCGCTGCGCACCGCCAATACATGTTTGCTGTAATTATACAGCGTCCAAAGGAGAAGCACAAAAGACTTGTTGATTTTGGATGGGCTCCGGCCCCTGAGAGGCCAGGGCTGACCTGGGCTCCTGGCAGAGTGTGGGCAGGCCAGCCGGCCGCCCTGGTGAGGACGTGACCAGCTGGAGCAAGTGCTGAACTGGGGCCATCGCGGCCAGAACCGCCCCGCTTGCCTCCCTCTCTGCCAGCTGACTCAAGAGCCGGCTTTCTTTGGAGAATAACCCGAGAGAACAAAACGGGGAACTGGAGCTCCTATAAAAAGAAGCGCTCTCCTTCCTCCAGCCAATGAGTCCCTGAATGATAATCATCTCTGAAGTTGGCCACCTTCCCCGCCCTCCCTCTCAAGTCGCTAAACAGGCTCATTGTCTCTCTCTCTTGTCTTTGCAGGGAAACATCTTGGCTTCAGAGAGCCTTTCCACCGTGGCCAGGAGCCATGGCTCAGCTGAACCTTACTTCCTGCTTTCCCCAGACATGCTGTGCGGGGCGGTCAGGAGGTCGGTCAGCCAGGATGAGCCAGAGCGTGTGAGCTCACTGACTTGGAGTTGGGGACCCTGGCCACAGTTCAGGCGCTGTGCTAATGTTCTTGGTGAGGTGGACAAACTGGTGACCTTCGTGGGGATTCAGTTTCTCCACTGGTTATTGAAGGGCATGGTTAGAGCGGTCGTTTCCATAGGCACCCCTTCTATGCATTTTTAAAGTTGGGGTGACACTTCTGTCCAGTACCTGGAACCTCTATGCATAAAGTGGAACTGCTTGGTGGAAGTGGCTGTCAGATCCCATAGCTCCATCCACTCAGTATTTCTAGCCCAAAACCCTCCCAGAGTCCGGTGGGTTCACACCTATTTTTCTGAGGACCAGGGAACATACCTTGAAGACCATGAGCTCTGATCTAGGAAGCCTGTGCCAGCCTTTGGGTTTGGAGGAGAATCTGTGCCCGTTGGGGTGAAATCGCAGCAGTTGCCTTTGGACAGCCCTATTCTCTGTCATGAGATGGGGCCAGAGGATAAATCCGGCAAGGAGAAGACAGCAGCCCCTAGTAACAACAACAACAACAAAAACGGTTTTGCTCCCGCTGAAGTTTCTTGAGCAACTGGCAGGCCGCCATGAATGTACTTAGGCGGAAAATCACCAGAAAAAAATGATATAATCTGACAGATTTTTCACAGGCTTAAATATTCATGAATTAAAGGAATTGGCAGAATTTTCTACATTATTAGCTTTCATCATGGCTGCAGGAGCAGTTGGTGTACTGGCTGCTCTTCAAGATCCATTAATCTCGTCCATCACGAGAGCAGCCATTTTAAAATGAGCTATTTTTACTGAGTGATGGTGTACAGGGGCTATGGGGAGATTGAAATGTGATTCCCCGTGCAAAGGTCTTCCCCTTCTCGCTTTAAAAGCAGCAGGGAAGCCAAACAGCATCTCAGCGGGAAGGGGTCAGCCTGGCCCCAGAGGAGAGGACTGTGAAATCCAGGCACGTGGTGGGGCCAGGCCTCCTCCTTCCTCAGGCAGAGCAGCCCGCCTCTGCCCACGGCACCCATACTCCTGGCGGGGGACCGGCAGTGGGGTTAAGAGGGATTTCTGGGAGGTGGAGACCAAGGGCCCTAGGAGACCCAAATAGGGGTTTGGGGGGCAGGAAGACATCTAGACCAAAGAGCACCGTCCTTGTATCAGGTGACTCTCAGGATGCAGCCAAATAGTGATACTTGTTACTTACCGGGCAGAGTGCCTGATCTGTGCTGGGTACTACTGTGTGGCATCACCTCATTCCAGCATCAAGAACCTGGAAGGTAGGTGCATGTGTGCGCACACACACACACACTCTCTCTCTCTCTCTCTCACACACACACACACACACACACACACCCCAGTTAAGGAAATAAGCCACAGAGAGGTGAAGTCAACCGTCCATGATCTCATGGCTAGAGAATGGCATGGCCACGATTCAGGTCCAAGTCTTCTGTCCCCAAAGGTAATGGGAAATACTGTGTGGCTGTTGGACTGTGACCCTGTAAAGGGACACTCTCCCAGACACATCCAGAATTTCCTAGGAGAAAGCCTCCTTCAAAGCCTGAAACGAAGTTGTAAGTCAGATCGTCCCACAGCAACCTGAGGCCCAGGTGGACTTCACCCTTTCTTGCTTCTTTCCTTCCTTTTATCTACCATCTAGTCTTCCCACCTTCCTCTTTCCTTCCATCCTTCTTCCTTCCCTGTTTTAAAATGTAGGTTTTATTATTATTTGAGTAAAATGAGGCTTTCGGATCAGGAAATGACTGCAACTGGAAAGTGGGTTAGTAACCCCTGGTTCCCAGGGGAGGCGGCTCACCCTGCCATACAGGGCCACACGCAGAAGCAACAGGGTGGGTCAGGAGACAGAGAGAATGAGGGGAAGACATGGGTGAGGGGCTTTATTGTGGTTTTTGTGGGAAGGAATTGTCCGGGCAGAGGACACAGGTTTAGGATGGGCTAGTTGGGATCATTTCTGCTGGTTCTGGGACATGGGGTGGCCCTCCTTATCTGGTGCCTGGCCCTGCTGATTAGGCAGGGGGATAGAGACCCTGAGCATGGCACACATTAAAGGAGGCTCAGGCCCTCAGGACTGGTTAGTGTGCATATTGCTATGGTTTTAATGTTTGTGTATCTTCCAAAATTCATGTTGAAACTTAATCCTCTGTGCAATAGAATTAAGAGGTGGAGTCTACAAGGTGATTAGGCCTGGAGGGTGGAGCCGTGTGGATGGGATTAATACCTACAAGACAGCTGGAGGGAAACAGCTAGACCATTCTGCCTCTTGTTCTTTCACCCTTCCACCATGTGAGCAGCGTTTGTGTCCCCTCTGGAGAACGCAGTGTTCCAGGCATCACTTTAGAAGTAGAGAAGTCAGTCATCACTTTGGAAGTCAGGCCCTCACCAGACACCAAAACTGCCAGCACCTTGAGATATATATATATATATATATATATATATATATATATATATATATATATATAATTTTTTTTTTTTTTTTGCACAGGAGATTGAACCTAGGACACTTAACCACTGAGCCACATCCCCAGCCCTTTCTAGTTTTTATTTTGAGACAGGGTCTTGCTGAGTTGCTTAGGGCCTTGCTAAGTTGCTGAGGCTGGCTTTAAACTCATGATCCTCCTGCCTCGACCTCCCGAGCCACTGGGATTACACTCATGTGCCACTGCGCTTGGCATCAGCACCTTGATCTTGAACTTCCAGCTTTCAAACTACGAAAAACAAATTTCTGTTATTTATAGATTACCCACTCTGTGATTTTTTAATGGCCCTCAAATAGATTAAGACCCATGTTTGAGGCACAGTCACATTCAAATCCTTGACTTTCACTAGTCTTGGCAGGGGAAGTCTCTCCCGATCAGCAAGGCCCCAAGGGCAAAGCCTCAGACTACAGAAAATAAAGAGGCATGGTTAATGCCATTCCTTTCACTCACCCACCCATCCCTCATCCATCCACCCATCTATTCATCCATCCATCTGTCCATTCACCCATTCATCCATCCACCTACCCACCCATTCAAGTGTTTATTGAGCTCCTATAACGGTGGATGCTGAGCTAGGCTCTGAGTACCTTTGTGGGCCTTGCCCTGATCTGTTTTTCAGGCTGGGGATGGAGATTTGCATGCTCAGCAGAAACTGCTCCTGGCCTATCTGCCTTCACCTTAGAAGCAGAGTTCTGGGAGCATGACCAGGATTTCCCGAGTTACTCACTGCACTCAGGTTGGCCTTGTGGCACGTGAGCCAGCACCCAAGGAAAATACAAAGGTATGTTCTTGTTTAGGTAACCTCCCAAATATTTAACAACTCAGGGGCAGAAGAGCCAAGCAGAACAGAAAACCTGAACAGCCAGATAGGATGCTTTTGGGTGAATGTCACCTGCCTGGTGAGACCTGCAGTGCTGCTTAGGAGGTGAAGGCAGGACAGGGCTCCCTGTTTAGCTGCTTGGGATCCGCTCTCTTTCTGAGAATGTTTCTTCCTGGTTGAGGAGTGATGTTTGTCTGCAGACAGATTGAGTGGGGGAGCTAGTGTTTGGGTAGCATTTCTCACGTTTATTATCAACAATAATGATGATTAGTCATCATAATAATTAATAATTACTTACACTTGTATGGTGCTTATTTGTGGAGTGTCTACTCTACTGCCAAGTGCCTTATAACAGCGTGTAATTATAGCCAAAGTTAACTGAGCTCTGCTGGGGGCCGCCACCACTGTGCCCAGCACTGTCTGAACATTGCCGTGTTCCATCCACACATCATCCCTGGAAGGGAAAGGTGGGTCTCAAAATTTAATTCTGTTGGACTCCCACCACAGTTTGCTAATCCAGCAGGCCCAACCCTGGCGCCTAAATATCCTAGGGTCCAGGGTATTGGAGAGAAGGGTCAGTGGGTGTGGGAGAAGGCACAGAGGTTCAGGCCAAGGGTATTTCCCTGGCCAGCTCCAGGGGCCCTGAGTCTGGCACCAGCTGTATCTGTGTCCCAGCCAGGAGGAAGCATAAAAAGAGCAAGATTTCTGACTGAAGCTCACGGGAATACTGACTGAGCCCTGGGGGCACAGCCTGACATGAATCTGAAGTCCCTGCACCAGCACTGGAAGCCCCTAATAAAGTCACCATAGTGACAAAAAAAGACCCCCCAAGCTGGGCTATTGTGTATTGGGAGTTACCACTGCACTCACAGCTGGCGTTGAGTCTTTGGCCACCGGCTTCCATCCAGGTTCCACTTACGACTGGTGCTTGTCACCCATCCAGGAGACACATGTAGGAACACATACAAGAAACCCTGAGGTTTGCAGTTTTTATTGTAATTTTAATGCTGCTGAGGAATGAACCTTTGATGTAGGAGGTAGGGATGCAGAAGGTTCCCCCGAGCCCAGTGTGTTCCATTCCTGTGAGATTTTCCTAAAGATGCTAGCAGGCTTCCCTCCGAATGGGGCCCTGACTGGAAAGGGTGGCAAGTGGTATGGGCTGGTGTCCCTGCGTCCCTGCTTCTGTAGTCCTCCAGAGGAGGTGAGGATGGAGAGGCAGGAGGAAGGGACTGCAGAAGACGGTCCATCTGTCAGCAAGGGCTGGCCAAGCACCAGCCCCTGGACATACCCTTGAGCTTGTGCTTGGGAAAGTATTGGCTGCTCTGCTCCTGGGCCCCCTCTACACCTGCCTGTTGCTCTAGGCTTGAGGCACATGGTGGAGGGCAGTAGAGGGAGGAGGACCCAATACTTCATAAGCCAGTCCAGGCCACCTCCCTGCCCCACCTCTAAGACTCCATCCCACCCTGCTAGGTGCCCAAAATTCTGGGCTCACCAGACCAGCCACGTCCTCCCCGTCCCTTGGCGAGCCTGGCTCCAGCCCTTCTGGCTCCACTCACCTCCACTCCTGCTTCCTGTCCTCCCCTCCCTCTCTCCACAGCCTCTGGTTAGTTCATCTGTGTCAGGTGAGCGGCTTTGCATGTCTGTACCCCAGCTGCGCATCGGCTCTGTTTGGAACCGTGTGGGACTGGATGGGCTGTAGTGAGGTACCTGGTGCCCTCCCACCCTGGCCCAAGCCCCCAGCCCTGCTTCCAGGAAGAGACAGGACTTGGGTGGGGAGCTGGTATGCCTGTGGGACCCAGACTGTGAGTGGGAGCTGGGGGCAGGAGGGGACCTGCGGAAATGCTTGGGCTGCTGTTTCTTCTTGGGCTGGTCCAGAGTAGGGACAGGTGGAATGGGAAAGTGGGAGAGGCCTCTGCTCCATCAGCTCTCTGGCCCAGGTGTTCTGTCTCTTGACTCACCTCCTAGAGCAAGAGGCCCTTGGGCCCACGTGAGGAACTCCCCAGCCGGGGGATCGGTCCTCCAGGCACTGAGGTGCTGGTGATCCTAAACTAGCGGCATCTCTCTCTGAGCTTAGTTTCTAACCTTTGACCTGCTTCCTTCAGAGTGGTGTGCAGAGCACCTGCACAGCACACCTGGGGTGTCTAGGAAACCCCACAGGGTGCAGGAGGGCTGGTGGGAGCCGACTAGGGGACAGTCACCACCATGGCTACTCCTGCATGTTTCCTGACTAGAAACAGACTCTCTGTTCATTCCTAAGAGGCAGAAGTGCTCCAGGATGTTCAATGGCTGAGAATCCCAGGCCCTGGGCTCTCCCAAGGCTCCCAGCAGTCAGAGGGGAGAGCTCCCTCCACCCCTGGTTTTCACCTCTTCTCTCTTGCTCCTTAACTTAGTTCGCCACGTGCCTATTTCTCTGTCACTGACTCTATATCTCTATGTCCTGTCCTTCTTATCCCCAATCCTCCACCTCCTGGTCATTCTCCCCCTCATTTATGCATTTCCTACTCATTGCTAAGCCAGCTCTTCTCCTCGATTCCCCCTGCACTCCCAGGGTTCTTCCCTGCAGTGCTGTGCACCTCTGAGGCCACTTAGTCCAGCTTTAGAAGGATGCAGAAGAAACAAAGAGCAAAGGGCACCTGCTTCGGGGTTTACCAACTCATCCGTAGAGTTGATGATGCCCTCTGTTGACACCAGGTCTCGGCACGGATGAGGTGGTGGCCAGCTGCCTTTCCTTACAAGGTGGGGATGCATGTGATGTGGGTCTGCAGCTGTCAGAGCCACAATCCTTTCCTCCTGAAAGTTGTGCTGATTGGTGCTGCCAAGGACCAGCTATGAAAATGTTCCTTAGGAGCAGGGCCACTCCAGGAAGGAAGCCCAGGGAGGTCCATGCAGTATCTTCCGCTCTCGGATACCACTGGTCCTCGTGACAGTTCTGTGACACGACAAGGGAAGGTGTCAGGGTGGCTGCTACTGGGTGAGAATCATGGATCTCCATACTTAGGTTTCTCATCCCGTGAAATGGGGACAATGGTCCATTCATAGTGTTTTTTCAGTTATGTTTAAGGAAGACAGCATACTGTCCAGAATACGGCCTGTGCTCACAAATGCCAACCATCAGCTGGTATTATTATCACTGTTGTTATTTCTTTGCTCCCAGTTGTTTCACTGTGTAGCTACATGACATTAAGTTTTCCTTTCTGAGCTGATTTTTTTCTTTATAAATTAGGAATATAATCTTTGCCCCCCAGGGGCTCTGGATGGGGGTTTATGGAAAGCAACTTACATAGCGTGGCCCTTTTATTAGGTACAAAGTCAATCAGGAGTCCCTGTCCCTCTCCCATCCTCCATCCACTTAAACCAGACTCTGAGACCCAGGCGGCCGAGGTGGGCCCAGGATCCTGTGGCAGATCTAGAAACAAAACCAGAGCTGTCGACATGCCCTTTCCCTCAGATGAGACCAGGCCCTTCAGCAGGCAATGCCCAACTCTGCAGCTTGGTCTGTTTCGGCTGCTGATTCTAAATTTGTTTGTCACCGTGAGGCACCATGGAGCTCCTGATCCCTCACCAATCTGAGTCAGTTGTACCTACTATTTGGAAAAGAGCCCATTAGCATCTCAAGCACAGGGACATCTCACAGCTTCTAGATTTCCTCTAGCTGGATTATGACCCCATCAGAGCCTCGTGTGAGCTAGGAAAGCCCCAGTGCAGAAATGTGCGGTGTTCTTTCTCTCCAGCGCCTTTGGGCACATGGACCGGAGGGGTGAACTCATCCTGGAGGGGTCGGTCTCCCTGGGGCTCTTCTCAATTCCTCCCACTGTTCCCCTTCAGCCACCCCCTTTGTCTTGTGGGGTCTAGATCATCACTGCAGAAGAACCCTGCTGCAACTCTCCCCAGGAGACAGCTCCCGGGTCTCTGTTCTTGCCTAACCACAGAGCGGGGGACTGGGTCTCAAGTCCCAGCTCTTACCAAGGTCCTCCGTTTGGCCCCAGCATGTTTGTACACACTGGGAGCCTGTAGGTGGCAGCAGCTCCTGACCCCAGGAAGAAGAGCCAAGGTAGGGAAAGAAGGCTGCCAGGCAGAGGCTGAGCCCCCAGTATTCAGGGGATGAAGATGGGGCTCAGGGATCAGGAGGTGGGGGAGCAGTCTGCAGGAGGGCCAGAGGAGGCAGAGAGTGCTAAATCCAGGCTGCTGAGGCTCAGATCCTGTGTCACCAGCTGTTGGACCAAAGATGAGTTACTTCCCAGTTGTCCCATCTGTAAAATGGGCATCATAACAGTACCCATTGTTTGAAAATGAAATTAGAAATGACTTGTCAAAGTGAGCACTCACTACTAATGAACTCTGACTTTAAGCCAGAGGTCCTGTTGGCCAAACAGAATGCTTTAGAAAAGCACACCGGCTGTGACATCTTCCTCAGGCCGTGACCACCATCTCTGCTGGGAAGAGGGGAGTGAGGCATCAGCAGGGACAGGGGTTCAGAATCTTGGAGTCTTCCAAGCAGCAGGCGGAGGCCCTGCTGGGAGGCCACCTGAGCATCTGAGCCCTCTGGATCCTTTTAGACCAGCCGGGCAGAGGTTAATCCTCAGGCGCTGAGGTCTAAGTGTCTGCAGGACTGGGCAGGATGGGAAGGGAGGGGACAGGGAGAAAGTGGCCAAGGACACGCTGCCCTCAACAGTTAGCTCTTGACAGCACCTTTTCATTAAACCATCTCTTTTCAAAGTCTCCAGTCCCCAGAGTAATTTGAGGCCTTGGTTTCCTTCACTGCTGTCTGCTTGTCTTCCAGAGAGCTGCCTCGGTGCCCTTCCGAGCCTCTGACAGGTTTTTAGAACAACAATGATGGAATCCAAAGACGCTTCTGGGAGAGAACGGAAGTATAGCGGCCTCGCCACCTGTCTGGCGTCTCTGGGACCTGGGAAGGGTGGTTTTTGATGCAGCCTGGTCTTCTTAGGTTATGGGGACGGAGTCACAGGAATTCTAGAAGCCAGCAAGCTCTTTTGGTAGAAAAATATGCTGAAGGGTTAGGGATGTAGCTCCCTGGTAGAGCAGTTGTCTTCCCTGTGTGAGGCCTGTGGTCCATCCCCAGGACAGCCAAACAAAAGTATTCTAGGCTGTAGGACACCTCATCTCCTACCCCGTCTCCCCATTCTTCTCTAATCCCTGCATGCTGGTGTTGGGCTGGCTTTCAACTTGAACTCCAATGCCCGTAAAGACATTCGTTAGGCAGACAACACTTCATCAAGGAGACTTTGGGGCTCTGCCTGCAACACAGTCACGGAGTCCAAAAACACAGAGTCGTGGGCTCCGGCTGGCTGGCTAGATTGCGAAGGCTGTGGGTTCTGGCTCTTATTCAATGAACGAATGTCCTGTGCAACCTCCTCTCTGGGTAGAGCTGGCCTCTCCTGATGCACCCACGGCGGAGAACTCACTCCGTTTAGAACCAGCCAGGGTTTCTATGTTCGTTGGCTTCCAGAAGATGGAGGCCAGGCCAGGAGCTGCACAGGTCCAAAGATACTCAGTTTGCACCAGGTACGGGGAGCGCTGTAGAAACTCACCTTGAGGCCTAGCTGCCTGAGGGACCCAGAAGTATGTTAACACCAGAGAACTGAGGACACAGTGGTGAGCAGAAGGTCCCCGGTGAGCACCCACCCTGGTCATTCTGCACTGGGGAGGGGTGTATTCACACTCTGTGCCCCACCTGGTCTCTGCCCTCCACAGACCTAACATCGTCTTTGGATCTCCCCTGGAGTGGGGTCTGATCGCCTGAATTCCACAGCTGAAAAAATGGGTCCCCTGGGAGGCTGGGGAACTTCCCTCAGGTTCCAGGGGCCTGGCCCACCTTGAGGTGGAGTGTGGGCTTGATGAACCAGGGTGCTGCACCAGAAGGGGCCCTGCCGCTTTGGTCCTGGGTGGCTCCGTGATGCCACCTTCACATGATGGAGCTGGGGTGCATCCGGCCCCGGGGTGGGCAGCAGCTGGTGCGTTCTTCTGCTGTCAGGGGACCTCTCAACCCCACTCGGCCTGCCCCCTGGCCCCTGGCCCCTGCCCCCTGCCCCCTGCCCAGTGCACTTTCTCTTACTCTTTTCTGAAAATCTTTGGCTGGTATCCAGAGATGGCCACTCCTTCTGCCAGAACCACCCTTGGGTTCTCATGACGCTCTAGGGGTGCTGAGAAGGGCAGAGCCCCACCACTTTTTGAACATGATATGGTCTCTCCTTTGGGGGCAGCCACAGCCCCCAGGAGCTGCGTTTAGAGTCACCTTGCCCTGCGGTTCGAGGACACCTGAGTTTCTCTTCAACGGGGTAACTATATCAGACAGTCCTGCATCCCAACACTGCCCTTCTCTGACTGTGTCACTGCCTCTCTGAGACCCCAAATCATTATTTGTTCACACTATTTTATTCTCAATTTGCCAGGCATTATTCTAAGTCCTTTATATAAATATTTAATCCTCGTAATTAACAACCGTATGAAATGATGGATGCTGTTTAATCCTGATGTTATAGAAGCGTGAACTGAGATCACACAGGAAGTCGCAGAGGTGGACCCAGGAAGAGCTGGCTCCATGGCCACCCTTAATGTGGATGCCGTGCCATGTCTCTGACCTTGGCACCTAGAAGTAAATGCTCATGAGATCTTATTTATCTTGTCCCCTGCTGACCCTCTTCCTTCTATTTTCCCCTTTAAGCACACACTGTGGCCACACCAAAACGAGGCTGTCACAGGGGACAGCAGGCTGTGTCTGAGGAAGGCGAGGGGAGAGCCTGAGCAGGTGTCTCTCATGTCTCTCTTTCTCTGCCTCTGGCACCGCCAACACCACAGCTCACAGCAGGAGTGGATCCCGTGTCCCCAGAGCTGACTTTCCCAAGGCAGGACAGTAGGAGGGTGTGTCAGGTGTGGCTGGGGACTGTCAGCAGACTGGGGGGGTGGGGGTCATAGGGCTCCTCCCACCTGTTCTGGGAGATTGCCTGCCCTTGTATTCATTTCCTGGTGGAAATGTTGGGGTCTGAGCCTCTGGGCCAGTGGGGAGCAGTAAGGAGCTGACCCACGCACTGGGATTCCTACGGGCCACACACCAATATGGAGAACTCAGGCCTTAGGCGGAAGGTGCACTCGCCTGACCCTTTCTCATGGTTTCTCAAGTTCTCAACCAGCTTGAGTCCCAGAGGCAGCAGGTTACTTTTCCCTACAGACAAAATAAATGCTGCCGGACCTCTGGGGAAGCTCTGAGGAAGAAGCAGGTCTGGTAGGGCCTCTCTGGATGAAGTGGTCATGGTGGCTATCAGAAAGAATCTGAATGAGTCACGGGAGGAACAGGAGCCAGGCTGGGGCTCCAGGGTCCAATGGGGTAGGAGAGAAGCCGTGTCGCAATTTCACTGCAGATCAACTGGGCCATCTCTTGTGGGTGGCACCCGCAGGGCAGCCAGCCCTGGTTGTCTTATATTTTTTTTTCAGATGTGGAGATGGTATCGCCCAACTGCCTTTAGCATCTGGCTGAGATGAGGCTGCAGGGAGATGGTGTGATAGCATTTTTGGCAGAGCCAGTGGCTCCAGAGACATGGGGCTGAGAGGGATAGGGTGGAGTCCAAGTCGGGAGCAATCGATGGGGGACCCCTGGGCTGCAAGTTCCCTCTGTAGATCAGAGTTGCCCCTGGATCTGTTTTTTTGGTGGTGGACAGGAGTGAGGTATTTACCATCTCCCCTGTTTGGACCATTGCTTGCTATGACACACAGTAGCCATTTCCCCGGCTTTGGGCTGTCCCCTCCTACCGGGGATACATAGTGTCCTGAAAAGCAGTGAGATGTGGTGAGAACGTTGGTTTGGGAGTCTGACCAACTTGAAATTAAATCTCAGTTCTGCCCTGAAGCACTGGGCCACCCTGAGCAAGTCACCTAACCTCTCTGGACCCCATTTTCCTTTTCTCTGAAATGGAGATAATAACAGGTTCCCAGCCTGGTAACTGTGGGAAGTCCTGATAATAATGTGGGTGAAGGGACGGTATACAGTAAGAACTCAATAGAGGCTGGGCACATTTCTCCCTCCTCGTAGTACACACCTTGTGGTGCGGTAACTGCCAGGTTCGTCCTCTTCTTTTGATCCTTTGTTGAAAGGACTCAGTGGCTGCCTGTCTCTGCCTTGGCCTTTTCTGTCAAGGGCTGGAGGAAACATCAGAGGCTCCGCAGGTGGTGCTCTGCCACAAGCACTCATCTCTGCTGTTGGTGTGCAAACCTGCCATGTGTGGCTGTGTTCCAATAAAACTTTATTTGCAAAGACAGGGAGTGGGCCCACTTTGGCCCACAGACTGTCACTTGCCCACCCAGCCTAGCCTTTCAAGTCTCAACACCCCTGCTTTTTGGTCAGGGGCCTCCCCAGTCTGGCCTCTCCTCATCCATCATCAGATTCGTGGCTGATCTGACAGTTCTCCCTTTGGTCCTCTGCATATGAAGGGTTTAGCTCTGCCACACGCCTTTGCTCACACTCTCCTCCTGATTAGTACATCATCCCGTTTCCTCTCTGCCCTTTCAAGTCCACCAGTGGACCTGCTGGGTTGCCCTGCAAAATGTGGGACTTGGGTCAAGGTCTGAATCAGCATTGGACAAGCCCTTCCTTCAAGACCATGCTCAGGTCAGCTGGTCTCACGAGTACTCCCCTTGCAAGACTCATGGTCTCCGCTGCTAATGCCAGGGGTGGCATTCCTGTGGGCCCCTTGGGTTGGATTGGTGTCCCCATCTCCTTGGAGAGCCCTGGAAGCTCAGTCCTCAGCTTTTCTACACCCAACTCACAACAACCTGCGCTTCCATCCTGCTGGGAATCTTTCAGACTGCCTGCATATGAGCATCCAGAGACTCCTTAGATGTTGACCTTTCACACATTGCCTCTTCCCCAGTCTCTTTATTCTTTCCTTCCAGAGCTCCAGTTTCCATACCATTCCAATTCCATCAGATTTTTCTTACATTCCAACCTCTCCATGATTCATATACTTTGCCTTCCTGATATATTTGGGGTAATTTCTTCAAAGCTCTCTTCTAATTCATTAATTCTTTCTTTATCTGTGTCAGACAAATCTACTGAAATTTTAATTTTGAACATTTTATGCTTCATTTCCAGAAGCTCCGTTTGAGCCTTTATAAACATCTGCCTATAACCCGGTAGTCTCTAATTCCTTGGCCACTTTTTCCATTCCGTCTTTTATTTCTTTAAGCATTTTATACATAGTTCCTTTATAATCTGCCTCGTTTTTATAGTATTTGCAGGCTTTGAGGCTCTGAATCAGTGGTTTCTAAGTGGGGGTAGTTTTTCTCTCCAGGGGACATTTGACAATGTCTGGGACACTTTTGGTTTCCATGACAGGGGAATGCACTCTAGAGGGTAGAGGATGGGCTGTTGCTAAATATCCTACAATGCCCGGGACGGCCCCACAGTAAAGAATTGTGTGGTCATAATGTTAGGAGTTCTGAGGTTAGGAAATATTTTGTTGCTTGTTGTCTCTGCTGACTCTTGCTCATGATGACTCATTGCTGCCAGTGTGTTTTTAAGTCTCTCCTTGATAAATCACACTGTGATTTTTTTTTTCCTCCAGATGATTTGTATTTGCTTCTCCCAACCACCAGGGGGCACCCCCAACCGGAGATGGCTTTTCTTGAAGTTTTGGGGGGAACTTCAACACATAAACTCAAACCCCATACTCACATGAGACCTGGTGATATAAAATTCTGTGTATTACATCTTGCTGCCCTAGGGCTGACTTTTTCATGCTGCCTTTAGATTTCTGTGGTCAACACCATTGCCTGTCACCCAATGCATCCTGTATGCTTGTGTGTGGCTATGTTACAGTGTTTTGTCCCATGTCATTTCCTAGAAGAGAGTAGAAAATAGAAAAATGCAAATGGTAATGACAGGGTTAGTAGTTCTCTTAATCTTGTGCCATTCATTCAAAGATGCGAATCATTCTGCACAAGTAACGCCAGGCCTCTGGGACACCCATACCATGCTCCCTTAACTTGGACTCCATTACTTTGCTCAGCTATGACAGGACAGAATGAATTAGAGACCAGGCACAACATCTAGACCATTATGTCATCAGAAATAGCTTTTAAAAGGTGAGGCCTAGTTAGGGATCTTGCCCTTATTCAGATCCCAAATCCTCAAAGCTCTCAAAGCCAAGTTTATTTTGTCTGTTTTGCCCAAACTCATGAGGTGGCAGAATCTCACCTGACTTGACCTATAGCTATTTATAGACTGTATTCAGTAAGAATATTCAACCAATTTTTTTGCTGCAAAAATATTGTGCATTTGATTACAAGGTGCTGCCCCAAGACCCTGCTAGAACTGTTATGCAACACACAG
Source organism: Urocitellus parryii (assembly GCF_045843805.1). Lineage (NCBI taxonomy): Eukaryota > Metazoa > Chordata > Mammalia > Rodentia > Sciuridae > Urocitellus > Urocitellus parryii. The sequence goes on along the minus strand of NC_135536.1, from coordinate 114,178,200 downwards.
ATTTTTTTTTGTACAGTCACAATTACTAAAATCAGAACATTTCTGATTTTCTTCTTCTCCTCCTCCTCTTCCTCCTCTTCCTCCTTCTTTTTCTTCTTTTTCTCTTTTTTCTCCCCCTCCTCCTTATTTTTTATTAGAACATTTCAAAGCATAGCTGGTTTCTGGCTCAAGGTAAGGAGTTGTTGACCCAGATCACTAACTTTCAGGGAAAGGACCCCCTCCCTCACCTCACACATCAGAGCAATGTGAACCCTCGAAAGCCCAAGCTGTCACATGCTCCGACACAGGTTGAATGACGGGGAGCTGTGTTTAGCGTGGTTAGTGTCTCATGGTCACTCTGGGGCGAGAGGGCGGGGATTTGGGAGCAGCACATTTCTTGGGGCTTCGGTCTCACTCCCACAGGGAAGGACATTTTTAAAGTGATGAGCACATAAGGAATGATTCCTTAACAAGTCCTTACTTATCATCAGAGAGTTCATTAAAAAAAACTTTTTGTTTTTTAGATTACTCCAAGAATATAGGCGTATACTCTAATTATTAAAACGATACTTAAAAGAATATAATGTAATACAAGAAACTTCTTCTCTGTCAAACACATTCCATTCCCCTTCCCAAAAATAACCTTCCTGGCACTTAAGGTACATTTTTTTTTCTGTTTCTCCTCTGAATATTTACATACATATGCATAAAATCATATGTTCTCAGGTATTTTTTTATGAATGGGTTTGTGCTATACTACATGTGTTTTGTTTTTGTTTGCTTAATTGTATATCTTTTTATATTAGCACATGTAGATCTGTTTTATTTTATGGTACAGAAATATCAAGGGTTAATATAATTCTTCTTTTGTAAAGATTTTTAGAAGTCATGTTGCTAGATCAAAGGGCATGTACTTCTAAATTTTCATAGGCACTGCCAAATTGCCTTTGAATAACCTTCACCAATTTATGCAATCATGAAAGTGATTGCTTCCTTGATTTCTTGCCAACATTTGATACTATTAATCTTTTTAACTTTGGACAGCCTGATAGGCAAAAATAAAATCATAATGTTTTAACATGTATTTCCCAGTTGACTTGTGAAGTCAGACATCTCTTCTTTTGCTAAGATTTGTACATTCATCATTAAGGAGTTGTATGTTCATAATCACTGACCATTTTTCTATGACACTTATTATCCTTGTTTATTTTTAGGAGCTCTTTACATATGTTCCATTAAATTAGTTGTATTTTTAATTGAGATGTATTTTACATATAATAAAAGATGCAGATATTAAGTGTAGAGTTTGAAGAGCTCCGAGAAATGTGTAACTCGTGAAGTCAACACCCAAATCAAGATTTAAAATGTCTTCGTTACTCCTGAAGTTCCCTTACACCCCTTTCCAGTCAACCTCCCCAGGGTAGCCATTGTTCTGATTTCTATCACTGAAGATAAGCTTTGCCTCTTCCTGGACTTCATATAATTGGGATTATATATATAAACTCTGTGTTTGGCTTCTTTTGCCCAATATATTGTTTCTGAGTTTCATTCATGTCATGTCTACTTGTAATTGGTTCCCCTCAACTGCTGAGCAGTAGACCACTGTATGGGTATGCAGTCTGTCCTCTGGACCTGACTAATTACAGATTAAAAATATTTAGAAAAAACATTGCATGTGTATTGGACATATACAATCTTTTTCCTTGTCATTACCCTTAAACAACACAATGTAACAATTACTTAAGTAGCATTTACATTATATTTGGTTGTGTAAGTCATCTAGAGATGTTTTAAAGTATGTGGGAAGATGTGCACAGTTTTATGCAAATATTATGTGGTTTTATACACAGGACTTAAGCCATCTACAGATTTTGATATGGGTTGGTGGTCCTGGAACCAATTCTCCATGGATACTGAGGGTAACCATCCTGATCATCCCCTACTGATGGGCATATGGGTTGTTTCCATTTGGAGTGATTATGATTAAGGCTGTTATGAAGAAGTTACACAAGTCCTTATGTGGACATGTTTTTGTCACTCTTAGGTAAATACCTGGGGGCTGAGTAACCAGGTCACATAGTAGTTGTATGTTCACGTATTTTAGAAACTGCCAAGCGGTTTTCCATGGTGATTATATTAGATGTGTCTTGAATATAGGAAACATATTTGCCTTGTCTATTATATGTGTTTTAACATTGATTAGGTGTACTTTGTCCTAGAGGTATTTTACACTTTCATGAACTCACCTCAATCTTTTTCTTGTAGGTGTTGGAGTTTGTGTGTTGCACAAGAAGCTTTACATTTATTTATTTTTTTAATTTTTTTTTTTAGTTTTAGATGGACACCTTTCTTTCTCTCCCCTTCCTTCCTTCCTTCCTTCCTTCCTTCCTTCCTTCCTTCCTTCCTTCCTTCCTTCCTTCTTTCCTTCCTTCCTTCCTTCCTTCCTTCCTTCCTTTCTTTCTTTCTGTCCCAATGCCTCACACATGCAAGGCACACGCTCAACCACTGAGCCAAAACCCCAGTCCCAAGAAGCTTTAAATTTAAAAAAAAAAAAAAATTTAATGTCCTTCTAATTGTTTTTGTACATTTTGTTCCTTATTGTATCCAACTTTGTGTGTGATGTGAGAAAGGCCTTAATACCAGTGCAAACCATACAAGGCAGCTATTGTTACCCATTTCCCACGCAAGAGTTCTGAGGCCTGGATCTTAACTGTAGAGTTTGAAGAGCCACAAGACAAGAGCGAGCCGCAGGGCCAGCAGCAAGTAGAGCTGAAGTCCAACACACATTTACCTCATTTAAAATCCTCTCCACAGGAATTCAGCTTCCACACCCTTAACACACAATCTCTAAGAAAGAGGAGAAAGTAGTAGAAAGTAGTAGCATGTGTTTATGCATAAACACACACACACACACACACACACACACACACACACACACACACAAAACATACGTATAAAGAAATATAGGAAGAACAAACCAGAAACCAATGAAGGGGATGAGAAACAATCAACATGGGGATGAAACTTCTCCAAATAGGATTTTTAATATAGTTTTGTGTTTTGGATCACTTCTACATAATTTGTACATGTTAAAAAAATTAATCAGGGGCTGGGGTTGTGGCTCAGGGGTAGAGTGCTCGCCTAGCATGCATGAGGCACTGGGTTCAATCCTCAGCACCACATAAATGTAACATAAAGATATTGTGTCCACCTAAAACTTAAGAATAAATATTTTTTAAAAAATCAATGAAATTAAATGAAATATAGGAAAAAGGGAAGTCTCCAAATTGTGCATGAACAGGAACAAATAAACCTATCTAAATCAGAGAGCTTAACCCAGAGCAAAACAGAACACAACAAAACAAAAAAAAATTATTTAAATAATTTTGAAAAAAAAATGTCCTGCCTGTTTGTATATAAGGTATGTTGACACGAAATTCACATTTTCATACATGTATTTTGTATAATGATGAGGGTCTCCTTCCACCATCCTTGCTATCTCCTTCTCCCTCCCTTTCCCTCCCACCCCTATTCCCTATCTAGAAATAATCCTCCTCCCATGCTCTCCCTCCCAACCCCATTTTGAGTCACCCCCCTTATATCAGAGAAGACATTCGATGTTTGTTTTTTGGGCATTGGCTAACTTCAATAAACTTTTCCTTCTTTACAATTGTGTTGTTTGGGTCTTTTGGTCACAGCAGCAAAAAATTTGACTAAAACAATATGAAACACTTAAAAGGGTGTAATTATGTGCCAATTAAATATATGATACAACTTAATAAACTCCCCTCCAAAAGAAAAAGAAAAAAAAAACCTGAGTGTGTTAAAAATTTTAGCCCCAACTTTCAGATTGCAGGATCTGCACGGGGCAGAAGACTAGGTTAAAGTTCAGCAAGATAAATAATTGAGCAAATCCACAGTTGGGGCATTCTCTCACTATAAGAATCTAACGTTCAGACTCTTCTAAAGGCCAAGGTTATTGGGAGAAAAAAGTCTGAGGCTATTTTAGAATAAAAGAAGTTCCAAAAGCGCAAGGTGCAGGAAGATTCATAAGATCTTAATAAAAATAAAAGGCTGCCAGGTGTGCTGGGGTGTGCTTGAAATCCCAGTGACTCAGGGGGCTGAGGCAGGAGAATTGCAAGTTCAAAACCAGCCTCAGTAACTTATGGAGACTCTAAGCAATTTAGCAAGACAGGATCTCAAATTTTAAAAAATAAATAAATAAAAAGGGCTGGGGATATAGTTCAGGGGTAAACCACTGGGTTCAATTCCTGGCAATAATAATAATAATAATAATTAATAATAAACAGAAGACACAACAAAACAATCAACCAACCAATCATTTAAACAAACAAAAAATCTTTTGAAGGACATATTTGGGAAAATTGGGAACTGTGAGCATGGATAGGAGACAGATGCAGTGTGGAATCGTGGGTAGAGTTGGTAGATGTGGACAAGGATCTGTGACTGTGTAGGAGAGCGTCCCCTGAGCATGCATCCTAAGGCATTGAGGATGAAGTGGAGTGTGGCTGATAACCTGTCTTCAGAGGTTTACCCATGTTCATAGAGCAGGATAAAGCATGTATGGCAATATATTAAAATTGTCCCTCAGGGCCTGGGTTAGCATGAGGTCAGCAAGATGCCCCTGGCCCAAACTTGCAGAAGATGTCTCCTCTCAAAGGTCCACCCTGCCCCTGTAGACTGAGAGTGAGGCCCTACTTCTATGTGGTACTAGAAGTACCCAGCTTAGTCTCACCCTAAGTCTTGGCCCTGATTCTCAGCCTAAGGAGTGGAAAAATGGGTGTTCACTATATTTCTCTTTCAACTTTTCTATATGCTTAAAAATGGTGAAATGATCCAAGTGTCCATCAATGGATGACTGGGTAAACAAATATAGTCTATCCAGACGCTGGGACATTATTCACCCCCCAAAAAAAGAAATGTGGCATAATGCCTGTTACAGGGATGAAGCTTGAAAACATTATGTCAAGTGAAAAACTTCAGACTCAAAAAGCCACATATCGTGTGTGGCTCTTTTTATACGATGTATCCTGAATAGACAGGCCCAGAGACAGGAAGCAGATTAGAGGTTATTAGGGAACCGGGGCAGGGAAGGGAATGGAAAGCGATTTCTTCATGGGCCTGCAGTGTTTTTATGGTCCAGGAAATGTCCTCCCCTCTGGGAACTTACCAGCACCTTCCCTGACCTGATGCAGGAGCAGGTTCTCCGAGGTGACACATGGTGCCAAGTGTCCCACAGGTGATGCTGATTTGGTCCTCAGGTATGGTTGGGTCAGCCGCTCTTCTGGGGGCTCTTGCACCTTCCCTTGACTCTTTCAGGCCCTGGGGGCTGTGGACTGGTGACCCCAGCATGAAAGAAGCAGAGCTGGGTGCATGTGTCTGTGTGTGGGTAAAACACAGAGCCACTGTTGGCTGAGCGCTGCCTACGTGCCAGCAGCTGTGCTGACTGCTGTGCGTGTGCCCTCTCATTCAGTATCCAGTGGCCCTCGGAGGGCCATAGCACGCTGCTGAGGTGGAGGGCCAGGCTGTGGGGCCAGGCTTGCTCAGCTGATCCGTGGTGGGGTGGGGATTTGAGCTCCTGGTGTCTGATCCCTGAGCCCGAGGTCTCCATGGTGGTGATCTAAATTTACTCATGCAGTGAAGGGGTAGGCAGCCCCTATGAGGGATGTGGATGCTCCATGGAGGAAATGTCCCTGTGGAAGTTTCCAGAAGGGAAACTTGAGGCATAAATAATTTCCTGAAGGACTCCAAAAAAAAAAAAAAAAGACATAAATGTGTATAGAATTCTCTGGAAACCCTCGTGTGCCCATGGCAAGGAAAGCATTTGGGGCACAGGTGTGTGGAACCAGGCAGGACCTCAGCTAAGAGGACAGGAAATCAGTGTCTCATTGTTTTTGAGTTTTTCGGAGACCTGTGTTGCACCCTGTCCCCTGAGGGGTCACGAGGTGGGGAGCGGTGTCTCTGTGGGTTCAGCAATAGACCCAGGCTTCCAGATGCCTCTGGCTGCTCCATCTCACCAGGTGTGAGCCCCTCACTTCCTCCCCACTCAGAACCAGACAAAGTCAAACCAGCTTGGTCTGGTTCATCCCAGTTCCTGCAGGCCTTGGCCGCCTCCCTGCCCTGCCTGTCTGTTTTCCCTACGGCTCTGTCCCTTCTGGTTGGCAGGTGCCTGTGCCTCTTACGGGTGAGCTCTCTTCCTGGGACTGGGCCCTGGTGGCACCCCAAGTTGTAGGAGGGCCCTGAGAATTCCAGTCCTTCAGGTAGGGACGGGGCCTGGGGGGTTCCCTGAGAGCGGGAGGAGCAACAGCTGTGGCCTGAGGGGGACCAGTCCTCCTGTCTTCCATCCCTGGGTGCAGCAGCCTGGGACTTGCCGAGGGGAGATTCATCCTCCTCTGGGATTTATAAGGAGAAAGCTGGGTTCCCATGACCCCCTCAAGGTTTGGGGTCCCATCTACCTCACAGGCATCTACCTCACAGGGATGTGAGGGCGGAAGGCCAGGGGAGGAGATGGCCGTGGACACAGGCATGAGGAAAAGTAGAGGGCTTTCCAGCAGCGTGGGACCCCAGGCTCCTAGCCTGAGGCAGAGTGAAGGAGGTGGGAGATCAGTGAAGAAGTCCCTGCTACTGCCCGCAGATAACCAGGAACCCTCACCTACCCGGATCTTGCCTTCATCTCATCCACCCATATACCCATCCGTCTGTCTGTCTATCCACCTACCCATCCACTCATCCATCCACCCACCACCCAACTGTCCATTCATCCTTCTTTCAATCAATCCATCTACAGAGTACCTGCTGTATCAGGCTCTGAACTAGACTCAGGGAACAAGCAGTAAATCAAGACATGGTCCTCACAGCCTGGGAAGGTGACAGACAGGAAAGCAAATGGTTTGGATGGAGGGCTGTGCAGAGAGATGTCTTCATGGTCAACTCTATGGAGGGGCTGGGGGTCTCCCAGGCTGCCCTGGGGACAGGGGGAAGTCTGCACGCAAGAGAAACCATTTGAGTGAGTCCTGAAGGAGGGGCCAGACAAGAAGGCAAGGGACAAGCATCGCAGGCACAGGACCCTGCAGCCTTGGAAGAGCTGAGGGTGGGGTACAGTGGCAAGCCGTCGGGAGGGCTGGGCTGTCAGTGAGGCAAGTGGCAGGAGATGATGCTGAGAAGGTGGGCTGGTGTCGGAGGGAGGAAGGCCCTGAAGACACGTCCTGTGAGCCACTGAGGATCCAAAAGCCCTGCCTCAGTCTGCACTTGAAGTGGGTCAGAGAGCACTCAGGCTCGCGCTTGCTGGGCTCTGCTGTCAGTGCTGCCCTGTGCCCTGTGCTGCCCACCTGACTCGAGGCTGGAGTCATGAGCATCCTGAGAGAGCAAGACAGAGGGGAGGCGACAGCCGCTGGGACTTCCCAGAGCTCTTCCCAGAGCTGCGGCCTGTGGCCTGAGACCCGCGTGGAATCCCAGAGCAGGCGGGGCTGGGCCTGGCGGAGGCCGGCCTGGCTCATCTCCATTCCCCTCACACCTCAGCCCAGCCACAGGCCAGCCAGCTCCTCCAAGTGGCCTCCTTGTCTCTGCTCTTGGAAGCTGAGGCAGAAGCCCCCCTCGGGCTCCCTGGCCAGGAGGGGAGCGCGTCCCCCTCCCTCACGGAGGGAGCCCTCATTGTCACTGCCGCCCGACTTCTTGGCGCGGTGCCGCGGCACCTTGTTATCACAGGCTTTGTGCTGTCACCTTTTATTACAAAACCTTCAGAAATTCTCCGAATCGTCTCGCCGGTTATCATGCTTCACCACAGCGCGCTCGCAGGAGCCTCTGGGCCCGAACCACAAGGCAACCGCAGCGCATCAGCGACTTCTGCTCTGCGCCCAGCCTGGGGCCCCTTCCCCTGGGGCCCCTTCCCCTCGCGCCCCGGCCTGGGCCCGCCTGCCAAGCTTCCTTTTTTTTTCTTCTTCTACATTTTAGAAACTGAAGTGGTGCGCAGCAAGTCCCAGGGGGCAGCGGGCGAGAGGGGCTGAGGCTGGTCCTGGGGGATGAGGGTCGGAGCTGGCTCCAGAAGTGGCCCGGGAGGAGGGAGGGGAGGACGGGCCCTGTGCCAGCAGGGGACCTATTCTTCCCACTGAATTCCTTCCAGAAAGCAGGCCTGAGCCTCAGCCCCAGGCCTCTTGGTGGGGTGGGGGGGTGGGGGGGGCTGTGGGGGGGGAGTGGGGGTGCACATGGGCATGTGTGCCAAGAAGAGACAGAACCCAGTGCGACACAGATGCAGGAGAATTTATGTGAGAGCAAAAATGAGACCATTAGTCTGGATTTTCCCTCTCCTCCTCCTCTGATCTCCTGATTCCCAGCGACGGTCCTGGGGACTGCTTTATAGTACTGCCCAGGAAATGTTTATTGAGCAAATAAATAAACCAGGGGTTGACATCCTACTGCTTTGAGATGTATCAGGCCCAGGAAAAACATCAAGGATTCAGGGCCTGGGACTTCTTCTCTCCAGCGTTGGAACAATGGTGCTTGCCCTCATAGTGGACTGCAGTTTTAAGGAGGCCAGGTCTCCAAGTGGTAGGAAAGCCCAGGGAGGGAGGCAGAATCCTGGGGGACAGGCAGTGGCCCCCATGTGAGCCGGAAGGGAAAGTTAGGGTGTGAGGTACCAGTCAGGCATCTCTGCCCTGTGGACCCTGCTCAGGACCTCTGGGAGTCAGGGAGCCTGGCCCTGGCTCACTCCTAGAGGGGGCAGGAGGCTTCCTGTGCATGAGCAGGCAGCAGCTGGGGAGAGGAAGGAAGAAGTTCCCTCCTCTACAACTTCATCTTTTGAAACACAAGTGCTCCCCCTTCCATGGAGAGTCTTTGGATGACAAGAGAAAAAAAACTACAATGGGGAGATGGCTTGTCACCGGCTGAAACCTAATCACAACCACCAGATGGCTCTTCACAGTCTACACATCACTCTCAACCCCAGGATCACAATAGCCCTGGGTCCCAAGAACCCCCTGGAGAAGGCAGGTGCATCCCTGTCTTACCGATGAGGGAAGGAGATGACTTGCTTATGGACACACTGTGTGGCAGTCAGGGTCCAGTCTGGAGGGACTCCAAGGCCACACACTGAGACAAGGCAGGCCAAAGAGCTCTCGGGCTGAGAGAGGAACAGGAGCCAGAAGGTTGGGGGCTGGGATCATGACATCAGAGCAGGGATGAGGACAACCGAAGCTGGCGTGAGTGGGGACTTGGCTCTGTCTTAAATGTCCCCCACAAAAAGGCACCTGTGGGTATGTGTACAACTGGGTGGGAGGGTGGGGTTCTGCAGTGTTCAGCCCAGGGGAGGAAGAGGGGCCCTCCAGGTGAGAGGTGTTGGTGCAGAAGCTGATGGTCACACGTCTGTCCTTCAGGGGACATTTTTGACCCAATGTTAGAATAATTACTGTTCTAACCATAACAATTGTTAGAACTTAATTACTGAGGAAATGTAATTTTTCTCCTCCCAAGTTTAACAGAAAACATCTGGGATCAGGACTATCCTGCTTCCCTTCATAATCTGTTCTTAGAAATTATATTCTAAATGGAAGTCATCTCTCTGAAAAAGCCATGTAGTCATTAGGGATGATGTCCTCCCACCCCAAATGTCCCAATGACAGCCAAATCAAAGCTGTGGCCAAGTGTGTCACAAAGCAGATAATAGAGACCAACATTCACGGTCAGGTAAAATTCCTAAGCCTTCTCCCCATCATGGGGAATGGACGTACATGTTTACCTTACACCATGACCACAAAAGGGGTCCCTGACTGTCATCACATCTGGACAATAAAATGCTTATCTTTAGCCAGCATTAACTAAATTCTTTTTAAGAAACTTGTTTTAAAAGAATCATGTTGCAATTCAGAAGCATTTTCAAAGATATTTGGCAAGGCCAATGTCTGAGACGCAAAAATTAATAACATAAAATGGAAGCAGGGACTCCCACATACTCCCACAGCAGATGGAAAACTTTCACTCATTCCGCTGCCTTTGGGGCTGCACACAGGGAGAGACGGTGCTGCCAACAGCAGCGATGGCCGTGCTGAGCCGCACCAAGCAGTGGCCTGGTCATTGTCTAGCTTGCTGCCGAGGTCACCTTGGTAGGGACCATTACCACCTTCACTTTTCAGGCAATATCCCAAAATTCCCACAAGGACAGGATCCTGCCGAGAGTCCCCAGAGTTGGAGTACATTCCTGTGTTACACTGTAATCAACACTTTCAACTAAGCTGTGTCCTTTCTCATCCTGGTGGAAAGAGTGGAAGGAACAGTCAAAGGCAGACAGACTCAGACACTGGCATTCATTAATCATAACAAGAGCAAAATTGTTGGAAAAGGGCAGGGAGGTCAGGGACCGAAGTAGACACTCAGTCCTGGTGTGGGCATTGGACTGGGAGCAATGATGAGTGGAGGCCAACTCCTTTCCCACCGCTAGGCCCTGTGCCTCCTCCTGAGGGTGCCTGTGCTTAGTCACCTCATCTCTGTCCTCCTGTCCCAGCTTGGGGCCAGAAGCCCTGTAGCACAGGAAACGGAACACGTTTTATTTTGAGAGCCTCCCTCTGCTCGGTCCTCACCGGAGCCCTGCAAGTTCAGTGTTTTAGGTGTGTTTGATAGATGCAGAAGGTGGATTTGCTCAGGGAGAGGCAATAGGGGCCAGAGTGGAGGGCATGGCCTCTGGTCTGGCTGCTGGAGTCCTGATTATTTTACTCACTAGACTAAAGGAAAGGGGACTGGACCTGGCTTCTGTGAACTGCAGTCTCCTCTCTCCACAGGGGAAGAACAGTAGTGCCTTCTCCATTGGGTTTTTGCAACGATGAGCAAGTGAAACTCTCAGAGTTCTTAGCACCACGTAAGGCACACCGGAGGGGCTCAGCAATGGCCACCACGCAGATGTGTAATTATGTGTCTGCTGTATTCTTGGAAGAGCTAGAAATGTGGCACTTGGAAAACAGTGTGGAGGTTCCTCGAAAAACTGAAAACAGATTGCCAAATGAACCCACAATCCCAGTTTTGGATATGCACCCAAAGGAAATGAAATTGTCCATTATTCATAATAGACAAGATGTGGAAACAGCCTAAATGTCCATCCGTGATGGATGAATGGATGAACGAAAAAAAAAAAAAAAAACAGAGAGAGAGAGAGAGAGAGAGAAAGAGAGAGAGACATCCACACCAGCTCCTTTCAAAGGAAGGCAATCCTGCCATGGATGACACTGATGGACATTCTGTTAAATGACATAATCCAGGCACATAAGAATAAATACTGCACCGTCTCAACTGTGTGTGAATGAGAAGTCAAACTCAGGAACAGGAGGTTGAAGGTGGGCACCAAGGGTCTGGGTGGGGGAAGTGGAGGGATGGTGGGGGGTACAGAGCTTCAGTTAGAAATGCTGGAGGCTCGGTGGGTGGGGTGAGGACTCTGGTTAATAACACCGCAGTGGTCTTAAGTGCCCTCACCTCACACCCACACACAGGTGACCCCTGAGGAGATGGATGTGCTAATTAGCTCAGTCAGGACAATGGCTTCACCATGCAGACCTACTAAGTCATCACCCTCAAACCTTAAATGCCAGTCAAGATTCTCTGTCAATCATACCTGGACAAATCTGAGCACATGGATCTTTAAAAGTAGTCAAGGTGGTTCTTGTGCACCCCTGTGACTGTATTAAGCACCAGCTGACTCAGTAACTTATGTGAATTGAAGCTCAATGATATTTTTTTTTTAAAGAGGGGTTAAAAAAGAGGGAAAAGTTCCCCCGCCCCATCAGCCTGACCCTCCTCCCCATCCGAGGCTGCCGTGCCAGGCCAGGGCTGACCTCCTGCTTTGATGAATGAGCTGTGAGCTCTGACACAAGGCACTTCCCTGGAGGCCTCAGTTCGCCCCACTGTGAAGCAAGACTATTGCGGGGTTGTTGTTAAGACTCATGTGAAGGAGGAGTGGAAGCCCACCCTGGAGTGCCTTCAGACATGGTGGTCCCTGTGTCGAGCGGCCCACGTAGGTTTGGGATTTAGAGTCTACAACCTGAAGAGCTGACTCTGTTGACAACCAGATCAGAGAAAAGATAGAGGCACAGAGACTCAGGACAGAAGGGGAGTGTGGAGGGAACTAGTTTGACACTTACTGTATACCACATGGTGATGGGTGTGGCCAGAGCCCGCTGCAAGTGTCTGGCCTGTGACCGAAAAAGCCAGGTCCATTTCAGCTCATGGACCCCACTGCTAGAATCAGGCCCCTGGGTATTTTGGGGCCTGACTGGCAGTCACTCATGGGTGTCACCCACCTTCCTCTCCTGGGTGCACCCCATATCTGTGTCACCGTCCCTGCCAGCATGGCTCTTGTGGGCTTCTCTCTGCCTCATGCCACTGGGTGTCCTTGTGCCCAGGCAGCCCTGCTCCTGCCCATGGTCCTAAATAGACTGACTCCTGGTTCTCAAGCTTCTGAATCCCAGAGCTCAACCCAGTCCCCAGGACCAGATGGGAACAGGTCTGGCATCGTCTTTCATACTCCTCTCTCCTTAGAGGACCAAGACTCCTATCCCACATCTCCTTTTCTCTGTCTCTTGCAAAAACAGATTCATCTAGGCCTGTCAAACGGTGTCAGAGACACTGGGGAAAATGGTGAGCATATCTTCTTCTTTAAGAAGTCTGGGCTTTGACTTGACAATCCCTCAACGGTATGTTATATATTTACAAAATATAAATGTGACATTTGTATGATTGGCCCGTTTTACAAAAGAAGAGACTGAGGCTCTGAGAACAAGCTTAGCCCAAGAATACTGAACTAGTAAGTGGCTGATCTGGGATTCAGATGCAGGGTTGGTTGGTACCACCCTGCTACCAGAAGCCAAGGAGGTGAAGCCGTAGGAGTGTCATAAGGTTGCTGGCAGGTGGGAGGAGTGGAGGACCTGGGGGTCTAAACTGCCTCACAGGCACTGGCTGATGCTCCCAGGCCTCCCTTTCAGATAGGGCCATCCCAACCCGAGCTCAATTATGGCTGCCTTAGGAAGTCAGGGAATTTCCCCTTTGCAGAAAGCCAGGCTCCATCAGCCCTCAGAGTTGCTTTGCAGGGCAGATGAGCTTGGTGTTCTCGTTTCTCTGTGGTCAACTGAGTCTGCACAGCTTTCTCCCACCCTTTCCACTGGTCCCTTCTTTCTTACTATTTTCGAGATTCTAAATGCAAAACACCCAAGAGAGCTCACATCCCATCTTCCTTTGCTTCCCTGCCCTTGGTGTCTCCGAATCCTGATAGCACCAGCCACACCAGCCAGTTTAGCATAAGAAATTAAATTAATTTTCATGCTCCAACTCCAGATGTAAATGCCTTTATTAATAATTTAGAGCACATTTATTTATGCAGTTTGATATTTTTCAGGTTCAGGGAAGCAATTAAGTTTTGCTCAAGTTGCTGATCAGCAGACAGCATCACAAAATGGCTCTTCTTCCCCTTGCACCCTCGGAATTGCTGGGGAGAGCCTGGTGGCCGCTCCCTGCCTCCCTGAGACACCTGCTCTTGAGGTGGAAGAGGGCCAATGCACCTGCTCGGGCCCCTCTGCAGAAAGGCCACTCTCTTTCTTTCTCAGAAATGCCCTGGCTTATTAACTGAGAAGACCCACAGAGCTTCCACTGGCTGAAAGCTCTTCCCCTCAGCTCGTTCCCTGGCAGACTGTTATCATCAAAAAAGCCACTTTCGACTCTGAACTTGGTAAGCAGTTCTCTTTCGAGGGCTTGGCTCCCTGTGGTCCGGCCGCTGGGGAGCCCGTGAACTTGGATGGCTGCCCCCCTGTGCTTGCCTCCCTTTCCTTATCTGAACAGTGAGAACGTGGTATGGACCTTAGCAGGGCTGCTGCAAAGGTGCAGCAAGATAATCTGCACAAGAGCACTTAGCTGATCCTCCCACCCGCTCCTATGGGGTTCTTGCTCCTTCCTCTGTCTTCGCTGGGGCCGCGCCTCGCCCATCATGCCCTCCCCTGTCACCTTCCTATCTCAAGCCCGCCCTGGGCCGTGCCATCCAGGGTTCCACAGCCACCAGTTGCTGGGTGCTGTTCCGGAGCTCGTCCAGGCCCTGCCTCTGCTGCCCTGGGGGAAGCTAACTGCCGTGGTTCCCCTGTGGTCCTTGCCCCTCTTCCTTCTAGAAAAGCCCTCTAGGAAGGGCCAGGTGTCTCCAAGCACTGGTTTCTCAGGAAGGCAAAGCTCCTTTTACTTTGTTAACTGCTGGAGCTGAAACGTAATGGGCTTCAAGCAATTTCTGATGGACCTTTAGCCCTACACAGGGGAAGGGGATGGGAGAATCTTTCTGCGGGAGACATAAAGTGGGAGACAGGGAGGTCTGGAGAGAGGATTGGAGTGAGCAACATGGAGAAGGGACAGAGCCGGGGGGTAGTCAAAGCCTTCCAGTCAATCCCTGGGGCTGGGTCCCCACGGGGGCTGAGGACCCAGCAAAGGCTTTCTGAGAGTCTGGGTCTCAGGCTGATTTTCCTCTGGGGGTAGGCACATCGTCCTGCTCCCACCCAGCCCAGATCTTGCGTGCATGCAAGCCCCACTCCGGCTGCCTCAAAGGGCCTCCTAAACAAAACTCAGCTGTCCCGAGTGAACATCCCCTTAGACTCTCTAGATGCTGGTCAGCCTGGAACAGTAGGACCCAGGTCCTCGCAGGGTGGACCCCACGGGTTTCCATGTGACATTTGGGGTGGAGAGCCAGCGTGTGGCTGATTCCTGCTCCCTGGGTGTCTCAGGCAGTGCAGGCTGCTATAGCAGAGGACCAGGGTCCAGGCAGCTCAGAAAACAAGCCTTTGCTTCTCACAGTTCTGGAGGCCTGAAGTCCAAGACCAGGGTGCCAGCATGGCTGAGCTCTGGTGAGGGGCCTCCTCCTGCTTGTGTTCTCACAGGGCCTTCCTTGGTGTGTGCATCCAGATAGAGAATGAGCTCTTATCTCTTCCTCTACTCAGGGGGGACACTGATGTCCTCATGGCGCCCCCACCCTCATGTAGATCACCTCCTCTCAGTGCCAATGCTCTGAGGTTAGAGCTTAACATGTGGATTTGGGGTCACACAAATCTGCAGTCCATCATGTTAGGTTTGTTGAGAGTGTGGTGCTCAATACCTGCTAGCTGTTACCCCTAAAGGTGTCACCCTGGAGGATGCAGTGAGCTTGAGCCAGATATACTGTATCACTTATCATCATCTACAAAGCAGGGCAAAATAGTATCTGCTTCGTAGAGTCATGGGGGGGGCGGGAACAAGACCAATTATTCAGTGTCTGAAGGCAGAAGACACAGGAAAAGCACTCCCCTGCTCCTCCTTCTCCCCAGGCCCCTAGAGGCTGTGGGGTGGGGTGCAGGGCAGCTTGGGCCCCTCCTGTGTCTTGGCACCCATCCGCCATGGGCTGGCTCTGCCGAGCCCAGGCACCCACAGGCCCGCTGCCTGCCTTGCCCGCCTGGAATAGCAGCAGCCAAAGTGTTGACATGCCTCTGACATCCTTCCACTCGGGGAAGCTGCTGACTGATGGTGGCTTGGGACATGTGCTGAGATTCCCTCATCTCATGACTGTCACTCGGCGGCCTCCTCCTGCGCGCACACAGAGTTCTCCCAGCCAGCTGGGTGGGCTCCAGGGCGCACTCCCTCCCTCTGACAGGGCGAGAGACTGGTTTTCAGAGGGGCTGAGCCAGAGACGCTGGGGGCCCCCACGCCTTGGTCTGGACCTACCAGCTGGATGAGAAACCCTCACAATGCTCAGCCTTGCCCTGGGTTCTAGTCTGGGCACATGGCTCAAAACATGCAGAAAGGGAAGGCGACCAGGCTGATGAGCTGGGAGGGTTCCACCAACCCCGTGGGACTCAGTGACTCTCTTATTGCCCATTGGGGGAAATGGAGGCCCAGAGAGAAGAGCCATGTTCAAGGTCACACCGGGAAAGGTCAGACCAGAACTCAGATGATTTTCCACATTTTCCACAATGACCTGCAGACTGGGCACTGGGGTAGGAATCAAGATGGCAAGGACCTAACTAACCGCTGCTGCCTCTTGTCTCAGGTCTGTCTCTGGGGAATATTGTTCCAGCTCTCCTCTCACATGGGCAGCCTTGCTCCAACAAAATATCTAGATCAGAAGAAAAAGGAAAGAAGTTTATTTGGGCTCTGGTCTAGGAACAGGGAGCCCAGCCTCTGCTCAGCGTCAAGGCCACGTGGTGGAAGAGCAAGTGCAGAGGAGACAAGAGCCCGAGGGCAGCTGTGTTTTAGAGCAAACCACTGCCCCAACACATCCAGGCCCAAGCCAACCCCTGCCCCAGCTCCCAGAGTCACTAATCCCTCTTCATGGCCTGCTCACTTCAAGCCCTGCCCCTGACTCTCTCACAGTGGCAAGCAAATTGCATCATAAATTTTGTCTGGGACCATCCACATCCGAACGACAGACAGCATGGGCTTTGAGGCCACACGTGTGTTCAGGTGGCCGTGCAGCCTGGTGTGGGTGGCCTGGTCTCATGGCTGAGTCTGTGCATTCTCTGAGGACCCCCATCCTCCACCCTGTGACCTGCACAGACCTGAACAGACTCATCCCCGGATTCCCCCACCATTGCCTGGGGCTACCTCTCTCTCTCCTGGGTCACTTGGACTCTTCCTTGAAAAGCACAGACAGTACTGGGGAACTGGATGGGCCCCTCTGGCTCCACCAGTGAGCTCACGATCCATGCCGCCTAGCCAGGCCAGTTCAGGGATCCCCTTTGCATTTTCCAAGATATGAACTCCTTGGCCCATTTATGGAGTCACCGAGCCTCTCCATTGTGCAAGATGTAGGGATCTGGGGAGGCCTGGGGCGTTTCTTCAACTCCACTTGCCTGTTAAGCCCAGCTCTTACCTCTCTCCCTACAGGGTGACTTCTGCCAGAAGACCACCAGAAAGCTGGCCGTGGTGGCTCTGGCACCCGCAGCCCAGGGCCCGGTGCTGCAAGGCCCCTGCTGGACAAGGTCAAGGCCATTCCCGGTTGCCCTCTGCTTACACTGTGTTTGCAGAAGCTGCCAATCTGGTGTGGAAGGAGTTGAACCTCAGGGAGTTGATCTTGAGTTGAGAGCAAAGACACTTTCCAAACTGGGGGTGTGCTGAGAAAGTTTCAGCAACCAGCTTTCCCCAGGGGAAGGAAAACCTGTCTGGTGATAGCATTTCCCAATTCCCGTGGTCTAAGTATCCCCGCCATGGCTGATTTGGCCGCAGCTCTTGGGAAGAGAAGCACAGTCTCAAGAGTGGACACAATCAGCCCCAGCAGGCCACCAACCCAAACCAACCATGTGGCAAGGTCGTTTGCCAAAGGCACTGAACTGGGAGAATGCATTCAGCTCTCCTCACTGGTCAGGGGAGCGAGCCCTCAGGCTGAGCCTCCAGGGGAGGCTTCCAGGAACAAATGGTTTGGAGTTGAGCCTTGGGGAAGGCGCAGGTTTTCTCTGGCAGAGCAGTGGGTGCAGGTTCTCCAGGGCAGAGAGCAGCCCAGGCAAGAAGCTCATAAATGCCTGTGGGCTGCAGGACCAGTGTCCTGAGGCAGGAACACAGAGGCCCGATTACAGAAGCCTTCTAGACTCTGCCAAGAAAGTTTGTCCTTTATCTCATCAGTGGTGGGAAGCCACCGATGCGTCCTAAGCAGGCGACTGACGTTAGGAGCTTTGTTTTGCTTTTTTTGAATACTGACTTTATCATTTTTTCTAAAAACAAATCGAGGAATGCATCAAACTAGAGTGATCTTTTTGCAGTTATCTTCCCAACATACCTTTATATGTATGTAGAGGTTCGATATAGTAGAAATATTTTTTTTAAAGTGGAAACTAAAAAAAGGAAAAAAAAAAAAAACGGAGGAGACCCAGGAATTAGCTTCTGTTGGATATTGTCAGGACTGTGTATGATGCTGTGGCAACAGGAACTGTGGCAGCCATCTTGTGACTAAGAGGGAAGCTAATGCAAGGCAGCCATCAGACTGAGGGAGCAGAGTAGGAAGAAGAGAAACTGAGTTTGGGTGATGAAGTGTAGCTGCTGGCCTCAACATAGAGATCGTCTTGTCACAATTCTGATTTTCACATGTATGGTTCTCCTATTTACAGAGACTGAATTCTCAATACTCAAATTCAGTTGTAATGAAGCAAGACAGTGTAATAGTGGGGCAAAGGCTCAGGCTTTGGAGTCACACCGAGCAGTACTTGAATTATAGCTCCGTGGAGGGGAGTCACTTGATCCCTTGGGACCTCATTTTCCCCATCTCTGCAATACGCGTAATAAACCGACTTCCCATGCCATGGTGAACTTTGCATGGGTTCACAGAGGTAAAGTTTCTACCACCATGTTGGGGACAGAAGGGACTCAGAAAATGATTGTCAAAGCCATGAGTGGACCTCAGGAAATGTAGAGTGAGCCACTGGGTGAAGAAAACAGAGGTGTCATGTCTTTAATTGGGAGCAGAGATTATGAGCTGAAGGGTTCCGGCCCTGACTTCATGGGCAGAATAACTCTGAACAAGTTCTTTTACTTCTTTGAATTTCAGCATCTTCCGGAGTTTTTTCAGCTGTTAAACAGAGACAAGAACACTCAAAGATGCACACAGTGCCCACCACATGGAAACACGGTCAGCTTCCTGTTCCCCCCTGCACGACACACAGGGTACAAGGCGCCCTGCTCCACAGACACACGCATTCACACTCCCAGAACACACGCATGGGGAACGGCAGAGGCACACACGCAGACATGTAACTTTCTCGGCCCCAGAGCCCTCCAGGAGGCCACAGCCACCCTGTGTTGCCTTCAAAGCCCCCTCCCCTCCCATGGCCGTCACGGGCACTCCTGGATTTAATCCCCAAATGCACCATCCTCAGACAATGAGCACTGTTGCTTACAGGAAAATCATTTCTGGGGGGAAAAATCCTTTAAATGTGATTATGACTTAGATACCCATCGAGTGATTAATTAGGCACACACTGCCTTGAATAGGAAATGAACATTGTTGCAGATGGGATGGAAAGATCTTGGCAGTGGGAGGAAGTCGGACAGAGAAACGAGAGATGAAAGCGTGGACTTCCTCTTCGTTTACCTGGCGTCACTGGGCCTGGTCACAGCCTGGGCGGTGAGGGACCTGTCGGGCTGGCTTTGGCTGGGACTCAGGTGTGGAGATGGTGACAGGCAGGGGTGGGATTCCTTCCACATCTAGGTCTCCCCCAAGTCCACTCCCAGTGTGGTCCAGCCTACCTGGGGGGCTGTGAGGCTGTGATGGCATCCTCACCACGTCCCCAGTTCCACACTTTCCTCCTCTGACCTGTTCTGCATAACATCACTGGAAGTTTGTCCCTTGAAATGTCGCTTATCTCAGGCCACTGCCCTGCTGAACACCCTCCCCATTTCCCTTTCCCGTTTTACCCTTCCTGCTTGGTTTTCCAGTGGAGGGAGATTCTTCTCTCTCAGTACGGCTCAGCGTGCCTCTGGCACTGTGATTTCCATACTCAACAGAGCTGTCTGACCCTAGAAACCATCAGATCCACCCCTCCATAGCCATATCTTTTAAAAGCTCTGGAACACTTTGCACAGTGCACAATCTGAACCACTCTCCTGACCGATTGTACTCTTCTTTCCAGCCTGCCCTTCTCTTCCTGATTTTTCTTCTCCTTTACTGTTTGGGCTTCTTGGGCTGGATCCTCAGCTCTTTTTGCCCATGTTTGGTCATTGACCCTTGGCTTTCTTCCTAGCAGGAGGTTTGAAGCTTCTACCTGGTCAAGCATTCAGTCCTTCATTCTCCAAATACTTAGAGCCATTTACTAGAATGTGTGCAGGGCTATGCTCCTGGAGGCAGGAAAACTGTCTCCTAATGGGAAGATGAGGCCATTAGACAATTCACTGAGGACCCACTCTGTGTGTGTGTGTGTGTGTGTGTGTGTGTGTGTGTGTGCATGTGTAATGGAGGGGTTAGAGTTGGGCGCTGCCCAGGGGAATAAAATGCCCTTGAACTCTGGCAGTTAACCAGAGGTCAGTCGATCATATTTTGCCCTTAATTGATTTATCAGATTAGCCTTAATGGAACAGGGAGGAAGCAGGAGCCAGCCAGGAAGCCATTACAATAGAAGAGATTGTACTCAGGATTCCATTTGGTTTTCAAACAGCCCTGAGAGGGAGGGGGGGTCCCTGTTTTCCAGCCAAGGAAATATGCTCCTCAGGGTCACCTGGACAGTCGCGTAGGCTCCGCTAGCCGGATGGGCATTCCTGGGTTCACTCGGAGGCCACCTGACTCCAGGGTAGAGAAGAGGGACAAGCACCTGTGGCCAGGGTCACGTTCTAAACAGCCTCCTGAGGACCGTGCGGGCCACAGGTCACTTCCTCGGGGCTGCGCTACCCTTGTGCTCTGGACGCCCCTTGCTGCCCCCACAGCCTCCCCTTTGCCTGGGCCTCCTCCTCAGAGGCAGGAGGGCAGCAGCTGAGTTGCATCTGAGCTCACATCTTCTTGGGCAGCCTAGAAAAAGGGCATTGATTTAGGATCAAAAAGGCGAAGGAAGACGCCAAGGGAAGACGCGGGGCAGCAAGGGTGGGTGGGCGACAGGAGAGAGTACCAGAAAGAAAAAAAAAAAGAGAGAGAGAATCCTTGAGCCTTCGAAAGCCATCCTGCCCTGTGCTGCTGCGGTGGGCGTGGGCCGCGAGTCTTTCATGTAAAACTGAAATGGAATCTCGAATGAGGAGGAATATCTTGGGACTTGGGTGTGCCTTATAGGACTGAATTAAATGAAAGACATATCGATTCCCCCTCTGACGAGAACAGGCCTGGCAACCCGGGAACCTGAGCAGCCCAGGAAGCAGCTGCAGCCCCGTCCAGCCCACCAGCACCCCTGGCCCAGTCCCCGTCACCCCCTGAGTCTTGGCAATTTTATAATTGGCCCAGTGGGTGACATTCAAAACCAGAGAGCCAATTAGCAGGCCTCTCCTCTGACCTCCAGTTTGGGGCGGTTTGAGTCGAGGTAATGACTTGAGACAGGAGGAAGAAAAAAAAAAAAAACTAAAAATAAAAATAGAAAATATCAAGAGCGAAGACCTAAATCTTTTTGGCGCCCTGATTAATAACTCTGTCATGCCATCACAAGCTCTAAACAGCGATGCTGGTTGCGGCTGAATTTTTTATACTTTCTATTAATCTTTAATGATAGCTTGGTCACCTAGTCTCTTTTATCTTGTCAGATAAATGTATGGTTAACAGGATAATGAGATTTCTAAAACCCCATTCCAGCTCCCAGCTATCTGGTGCATGCGGCGACCTCTGACCCCTGGCAGACAGCGGCACCAGGGTGCTCGTAATTGGTAGGTGTGCTGGGAATGTACTGGAAGCTGAAGGATGGTTTAAACTTTGATTTGAGGTCAGCGAGGTCACCGAGCTCTGGAAGACCAGCCTGGTTTTATTACCCGCTGCCTCTGATGGGGATATAATTAGATTTAGCTATTGCTTTATTAATAAGTAATCGCTTCCCCGGCCGCTGTGGGTGGGCAAATGTATTCCTTGGATAATTTGAGGACACCAGTCTGGCTTTATTAAGAAGAATATATCATGTGTATTTGGCCAGGGGCAGACACCCATCTAGATTTCTGGACTTTGGGGAAACTTTATCATTTTTACTCATTTGCAGGATTAAATAAACTGGCTGTGGCTTCCAAAATCTGTCCCTGCCTCAGCAACCTCTGACTGTTGTCACAGAGAACCTCTGCTTTGTTTCAATGACTTAAGGGAAAAAAGTATATGAATAGTTCCACTCAACTGTCTGTCTGTCCTTCTGTCCATCCATCCATTCATCCTTCCTTCCTTCCTTCTTCCTTCCATCCATCTACATCCATCCATCTATCCTTCCTTCCTTCCTTCCTTCCTTCCTCCATCTGTCCATCCATAGTCCCTCCCAATCAAATGAGTACTTTCTAAATGGTACTCACAGCCCTAGAAGAAGGGGTTCACAGAGTTAAAGATCTAACTCCAGCCTTACGAGATTCACAAGCAAAGAAATAACAACAAAGAAATAACTAAGAAATAACATCTTTTGCCTGGTGTTGCTAACCCCAACAGATGCCAGAGACATATTTACAAAATGCTAGACAATGCTTGGAAAGTGCTGAGCCTTGGATCTGACCCACCAAGAACGTTCATGTTTTGATAATACTCAAGAGCATTATTTTTGTTTTTTCAGAAAAGGGCAGGGCTCAGAAAGGAAATGGGCCTGAAGGAAGAGGTGGAGCATTTCTTAAGTTGTTTAAAAATTTCGGTTTCTCTTACATGTGATTGGAAATTAGGAAAGGACCATGTGGAGAGAGAGGGAAGGTGGAAGAAGAGGAACAAATTGTAAGAGACAGGGAATCAAATAGAGATCTTGCATGAGTCCTAGACTTTACATAATTAATTCAGCATAGATGCTGACTATGTAGGAGCCACACCTCAGCCAGTTTCCCCATTCACCCCAAGATAGTCCCCAAATAATGATGGCAGTTCTAATGTCAGTTCTCTAGTATTGCGTATATCTTTTTATTCTGAAATATTGAAATCTTGGTATTTTTGTTGGTTAAATACTATTATTAAAGTATTTTTCAAAAATCTGAAATTGGCTGTGCGAGGCACCTCTTTGGCAAGTGGTGATTTGGGGATTTAGCTCTTGCTATCAAAATGTACCAAAGACTTAAATCCTTCATTTAAATGTCTAGATGAATGAGGGAACTCTCTTTCACAAAATGATTCTGACCACACTCCCACCTATTTTGTCTGACCTAAGGCATACACCACTATTTTATGTTCCATGAGAGATAAAAAGCCCTGCTAATTACACTGTGGCCTGCTGTGGGTCGCAAAATACATTCTGATTTCCAAAATGTCAGACTGTGAACCTGGTAAACCTCTCCCAGCTGTACCGTTCTTTTAAGTCCCGTTTCCCAGGGATCCATGGGAGGTGTTCCTCAAGCACATCTTTTCTTATGTGTCTCGGTGGTTTGTCTTCCAGAGTCGGCTTGGCTCAGCTCTGTCCCAGCCTCTGAGGGCATCTCTGATGGGGTCGGTGGTGGCATGGAGCCAGGGCTGAGGGGACAGTGCCCCAGGCCTCACTCCCCACCCTTGCCTGGGTGGGTCCTGCCTACTTCTCCTGCCCTAGAAGTAGGTCTTCTCTGTTCCCTCCTTTTTCTTCTTTCAGGGTCACATGGTTCTTCTTGGCCTTCCCTCCTCCAAAAATACCTTATCTCCACTAGGACACCCTCAATAGTCATGGGAGTGGGCAGGATCCCACCAGGAGAAACTGAGTCAGGACCAAAGAGCTCAGCCCTGGCCTTCAACCTCTCTCAGATGGAATGACATCTGAGGGCAAGGAGTAGAAGCATGTTTAGTTAAAAAAAAAAAAATTACCAAGCCCATTTTTCTCTGGTTGTTGCAGCCTCTCTTGATTATTAATGGGCAGCCCTTTGGTGAATATATGGATGGAACAAGAAGGATTACATGCACAGGCACCACAGACCCTATCTGATAGTCACCCAGAGAAATGGTCCCATTCTATAGGCCTACCAGTAATTACATTATCAAGCTCTAGGAGGCCTTTCGAATCATCAGGTATGGTACCAGTCAGGATAGGCTGGGTTGTGCTGCAGTAACAAGCCGCAAAGTCTCAGTGGGTTAACCCAGAATGCTTTCATCACCGCTGCCAGGTCCAGTGTGGCTATTGCTATCAGATGGTCTTGCCAGACATCTTCCTTTATGCAAAATCAAGAATCTAGCTCCTTTTGCCTGGTGTTGCTAACCCCAAGGATCTCTAGTGTTCCAGACACTAGTCTTCCAAGTCCTCCTCTGGGTCTTCTGCATTTGGCCAGTCAATGAGCAAGGTGGATTAAAAAGGGGAGTTAGTTGCAGTTTTAGTTGTCAGGCCATGAAGTAGCAAATCTCCCTTCCATCACATTTCACCATCCAGAGTCAGTCCCTGCCTAGATGCAAGACACTGAACCCCAGAAGAACTCAAAATGGTTTGGGTGATCATTTAGTGATATCTCGTTCTTGCCAAAAAGCCCCAAACTAGCAATTAGAATGATGTTGCAAATTCAGAATAATGTGTTTTTCCTTATTATGCCATAGGCCTATAATCTGCTGTGGAGACAGAAATAAGAAGCAAGCAAACAAAACAACACACAAAGAAACAAAATAATATACATATACACACCTGTTCAGACACGAAAAAATTGTTCCAAGCTCCCACAGTTATCCTTTCCTGAAACTCCTTAGAGTTACCATTGCCTAAAAGAGTTGAGAAAACATTCATCCCTAAGCCAGAGGCCTTGGGTTCAAGTTTAACCTTCATCACTGTTAGCTTATGATTTTAAGCCAGTTACTTCCCCTCTCTCCACCTTTGGATTCTCCTCAGAAGTAACACTACATAAATAGTGATGAGGTTTCCTGAGCCTCTACTGGGATATAGACAAGGTCTGGTGTATTTTTGGAATCTACAGAACAATCATTTAAAATCAGAACCAAACTGGAAGATTAGGCCTTATGGGACTGTATTAGTGTCCTGTTGCTGCTATAACAAATTACCATCAACTTAGTGGCTTAAAGCAACACAAATTTCTTAAATTCTGGAGGTCAGAAGTTTGAAAATAGTCTTGTAGGGTGAAAATCAAGGTGTCGACAGGGCTGGTTCTGGCTGCAGTCTCCAGGGGGATGTTTGTTCCTTGTCTCTTCCTGCTCCCCAGGCTGTCATGTTCCTTGGCTCACTGCTGCCCCCCTCCAGCTTCCACGTTTGTCATTATCCTGCTCCTTCTCTGCTGCAGTCAATGCTCCCTCTTGGAAGGACACTTGTGACTAAATTTAGGGTCCACCTGGATAATGCAGGATGATCTTGCCATCTCAAGATCCTGAATTTAGCATATCATCTGCATAAGCCCTTTGCCAGGTAAGGTGACATTTACAGATTTGGGGGATTAGAACATGTCTGTCTGAGGGCGGGGGATGTGGTCAGGTGGTAGAGTGTTTGCCTGGCATGACTGAGGCCCTAAGTTGGATGTCTAGCACTGCTTTAAAAAAAAAAAAAAAGAATGTGTGTGTCTTTTGGTGTTCTTAGACTTAGGGACAGACTGAGGGCAGTGAGGCAGACATTGATGCTTTTGTGGAGTGGAGACAAGGCCCAGGGAACCCAGCACAGTCTGTCTAACCTGGATTTACCCCTAAGGGCTTGGAGAGGAGTCAGAGTAGAGAAAGCCCCAGGGTTGGGAGAAGACAGCTCTGGGATTAGTTTGTGCTCTGCCAGTCTCCAGCCATGTGACCTTAGGTGAGTTAGATTACCTTCCTGAGCCTTGCTCCTGTAAAGCTGGACACTGCACCCTGCAAACCATCTGGCACCGTGCCCTGCACCTAGCAGCAAGCACTCAGGGGCTGCAGGTGTTTTCACAAACTCCCTACCTCCTCCCTTTGCAGGTGAAGAGGCGTTTCTATAGAGAGGGGCTGGCAGTGGGGTGAAGATTCCAGCAGGTGCCAGCCTCAGCAGGGGAAAGGACAGGTCTCATCCAGCAGCAAGGACAGCCCCATCATTTCTCAGCAGGGAGTCCTGTAGAGGGCCTGGCTGAGGCAGTCTGGGGCTGCCTAAGGCAGAACCTGCAGATTGGGCGGCATTGTCTGCAAAAAAGCAGCAATGCCCAGGGTGCCCAAAAGAGGGCGCTCCTGGAGCAAGGTCCCAGCACCCTCCCCCCAGGGGCTTCCTTCTGGGGAACCACAACCAGGGTGGCCAGGCAAAGGCCTGGCGCTGGGCTCCTGTTCTCATAAACGACAGGATCCTTCCCCTCACTTCCTCTTGGTGTATTCCTTCCAGGTTTCTAGACTTTTCTCAGGCTGAGAACAAATCTCGAGTGGGCTCTGGGGCCCGTCTGCTTGTGCTTCATTCACAGATCCACCATTTAGTCATTCAGTGACTTGGAAAAGCTCTTGGGCCTCAGTTTTCCCACCTGTGAATTAGGGGTCCTAACAGCCACCTCACAGGATCACGATGAGGATTCAGAAGGTTGACGCAGTCGAGGAGAAGGGCCCCGTGACATCCCTGATCAGAGGCTCCCTGCACCCCTACTCTCCCCACCCACACCAACTTCAGAGGAGGTGACTGAGTCATATGCAAGTCACCGTCTAAATGAACCAACTTCCAGATCAGTGTATTATCAAAACACAGTATAAATGTTGTTTTTATGCTCAATAAACAGTTCCTCGGCTCTGCAAAATGAAATATTCCTTTCATTATGAAACTGAGAAGCCATTTATCCCGTGTCTTAAGTGGTATAAATAGACTGTGCAGCAGTCAGCGGAGGGATAATGACACTGTTTATTTTCACTAGCTCGGGACGGGCTGACACAGTGTGTACGCTGGGGGGGCGAGCCAGGCTCCTGGGAGGGGACTTGAAAATCCGTCATTCTCCCCAAGAACAAGGTGCTAGGCATCTGTTCTTAGGCTGCACTTGCCAGGTTCAGGACGGCGGGAGAAATGCTGGGATTCCACCTGGCACCTCCAGGAGCCAGCTCTGAGCTGGAGGTGGGGTAGGAGCCTCTGGGGGAGGGAGAGGACAGGCCTCAAAGACTTCATGATGCGTCCCCTTGGGCCAAAGGCCCCTCATGGCCAAACATCACCATGGCCTCTGCCCAAACCTCCACATCGCTTTAGCACTTCGAAAGCGGCGGGTCCCAGGTCACTCTGGTAAGACTGGATGCAGAACCTAGACCAGGTCAGGAGTTGGCCCTCAGAGCCACGGGACGCTGGACAAGTCCTTGACCCCCTGGGGCCCTGTTTTCTAGATTCTGCGGTATGGAGAGGAAGGCCCGCCTTGCCTGCTGTGTGATTAAATGAGAAAGCACAGGTGTGCTTTGGAGACTCGACTCTGCACAAACACATGCCCTAAGTTTTCACAAAAGGAAGAGAGATGGGGTCAGTGGTCCCTGGGGGATCAAGCCTGAGTCCTCTGATCCTCGTCACGAGCTCTCTTTTTCCAGTGTATTCCTTTGTGCCAAACATTGTCTCTGGAAAGGCAGGCACAGACTAAATGTCAGCTGCACAACTCCAGGTGGTGAGGGGAGGCTGTGCTCGTGGATGACACCATGATGACTCCCCTCAGTGGCCCAGCGGAAGGCCTCAGCTAAGAAACAAACGTGTTTCTAAGGAAGAGAGCACTGACTGACCCACTGACACTTGATCCAGTTTAGTTTTCACTTCCCTGTCAAAAGACAACAAGTAACAGAGATGGGGATCCAAGACACGGTGTTGCATTAGCATCTCAGGATTGGGAAAGTACAGGACGCAGGACTCAGCCTGAGTGGAGGGCTCTGTCTAGCCGAGAGGTGTGTCCACACCATGAGCACGTGAGATAGGGAAGGATCAGTGGAAGGACCATCAGCAGAAGTGTTGAGTCTGAGACAGAAGGGGAGCCTTTTCAGAAGGAAGTCTGAGGAAGTCACCTTATCCCTTTGAGACTTGCTGTCTGCATCTGTGCAATGGGTATAACAATATCTTGCCATTCCGATGAGCAGAGATCAGACTGGAGGATCTTTATAGGGTGCGGCGGCCCAACGGTCACCGCAGAGCTGTGTTGGGTGTCCATCCTTGCTTCCAGGGATAATGCAAACGGAGTCCCAGTAGGCTCCAATCTGAGTTTTGAGTAGTGTGGGAGCTTGAGGGGGGTCCTGGCACTGCAGAGGTCCTGGGCCGTGGCCCAGTGGAGGATGCAGAGTAAGAAATCCTCCACCTGTGGGCCACCTTTCCCCCACTCCATCTCTCAGTGTCCAGGCGGGAAGACAGGGACTGCTCTAGACGTTTCAGATTTAATGCAAGGACTTGGTTCCCCGAGGGCAGAGGAGCAAAAGAAAGACGAGAGTCCTTACCCCGGGAGAAGCTCTTCCTGTCCTGTGGGCTGGGGCCCGGGAGACCTCACCAGCCTAACTACCAGTTGCTGTCACCCGGGAGAACTGCTCTCCTGCAGTGCTGTGGGACAGCTCCAGGGTCCCTCAGGCACCACTGCCCCTGGTGCAGCTGGAGGCACTGCCAGGAGCCCCAAGAAGCCTTCCTCTCCTTGGCATTTTCCAGTCTCCCACCGGCGTCTCCTATTGGCTGAGCCAAACAGGAAACCAACAGGCAAGGGAGCCTGGGAAATGTAGTCCCCAGGAATAGCCCCAGAGGCAGAGTAAAGACAGGAGAGGGTGCTGCTCCCTGGGGGGCCGTGGGCACTCGTGTGCAGGTGCTCTGTGTTCCGAAGCCTGCCCAGGAATGCTGTTACATTATTTAAAGTTTAGTTTTGAATACTTCCAACCTGCTTTTGAGGGAGGCAGTGTGTCTATTTTATCTAGGCCACTCAGAGAGGTTGATCAGTGTGCTCAGGTTCACACAGCTGGCAAAAACGGAGGATGTTTTGATCCCTGGGCATCTGCTCCTTCACTCTTGGGGGCACTGCGGGGTCAGGGTGTAGCTGAGCTGGGGTTGTGACCAGGCAGTTAGTCCCAGCAGGAACCAGGGATCTGAGCAGGCACCGGGAAGGCAAGTTGAGCCTCGCTAAGTGGTGAGGGCATCTAAGGACCAGGTGACCCCAGAGCTGAGCTCGGCAGGCTGCTGGACCCTGAAGCAGCACAGTACCCACTCCCCGCAGGTGGGAAGATGGGCCACGCCCCCTCCGGCTGCTGTCTCTGGACCCACCCAGGGTGGGCTTCTACCCTAACCAGGAAGCCTCTTCCTTAGGCCTTGGCACACTAATCAGCCGTGGGTGGGAACATCTGGGGGAAGAGCTCTCCTCCCCGCTCAGCCCCAAGCGCTTCCAGCGCGTCCTCACCTGCCACCTGCCCACTGGCATCAGTTAGCTCTCGGGGCTGAAGCCACAAATGAAGGTAGTGTCCTGACACAGAAGCAGTGCCCAGGGCTCCGTGCTGGTCAGGGCTGGCATCCTGAGCGGCCCTGCTCGGGTATCCCGTGGTCCTATGGCTGTTGGCTGGAGAGCCTTGGTGTTTCTTCCCGGGCTGAGAGTGGAGGCTGCAAGGCCCTTGGGGCCTAGGCTCACTGTCACCTCTCCTCATGCACGTCACAGGCCAGCCCAGATTCAGAGGTGGGAATTAAATCCCACCTTTTGATGGGAGGGAGACAATGGATTGTGGCTTCCTCTGCAGCCTGTCAAACTTCACAAAGTCTTCCCTGTCCTAGGGGATACCATACTACAGTTAAAGCCAATAGTCACTCTGCCCTTCTTCTTTAGTAATAGAATTCTGACTTTTATCTGGGTTCAGAAACACGACTACATTTCCAAACCTCCCTCAAAGCTAGAACAGACTGTATAACTAGGTTCTGGCCTATAAAATGGTAAATGAACCGTGGGCCTCAATCCTTTGTCCCTTTCTGTTTATCTTCTTTCTTCCTACTGCATGGATTCTGGATGTAACTGCTGGAGCATGAGCAGCCATGTTTGACCATGAGGTCATGCACTAAAGATGCTAGAGAAGCAAGATAGAAATGCAGAATGGATTCTGATGACTTAGTGTCTTCCACGTGGGAGCAAAACAAACTTGTATTTTCTTTAAGCCATTATTATTTTGGCATTTTAATACCCAAGGCTGAACCTAATCCTCATAAGTAGGCTATCCTCATAAATGGATTGCTTTTTATATTTTTACATTTCTCGTAATTTCTGTCTTTTAGAGCCTTCCCGTATCTTGCTGGCCTCCCCTTTCCTGGATTCTCAGAATACTATCTATTTCCATGAGCCCCTGATCTTCACCCACCAATCTGGCCTTGGTCTCTTAGTGACATCTTGTCTATCTTGTCATCTTTGGCATCTTGTGTTTATTATTGCTTCTGTTTTATGGTGGAGCTGAGATCTCTGTCTCCTCTAGGATAGAGAAGGAGCTGCAGCTTCCTGACCATTTCCCTCAAGTTCATTCATTTCTTCATTCAAAAATGCCCACGGAGTTTTTACCATGGGACAGGTGCGAAGCTCTGAGGACATAAAAGTTAACACAGCAAAATGGCAGTCCTTTCCCTTGTAGAGCTAAGGGTTGAGCAGGCTTTCACCAAGTGAACAAAAGACCCTGTAATTACAAAGTGCAGTAAGTGCCAAAAAAAAAAAAAAAAAAAAAATCAACTTCAAGCAACTTCCATCCAGTTGAGGTCAGGATAGGCCTCTTTGAAGAGCCAGCACTTATGGTCAGATTGAAAGATGAGAAGAGAGCAGTTGGATTTAGAGGAGAGTGCACCAAAAGGATAGCATGTGCAAAGGTCCTGAGGTCAAAAAAGAGCTCTGAGGACTTGAGGAAATGAAAGAGGGTCGAAAGCAAGGGGGAAAGTAGAAGAGGAGATTAGAAAGAAATCCAGGAGCCACATCACACAGGACCATGCAGACCACGGCAAAACATCTGGACTCGGTGCCACATGCAATGGAAGGTTTATGCACCACTATGGTCTAACTATCGGCATCTGTTATCCTGCCTGTACCTGAAAACCCCATAGGGCAGTCCACAAGCTTGTATCAAGGCTGTCCAGGTTTACACAGAGGCCCCAGGACGCCATTAGTGACCCAGGCTCTCTGAGGTTTCTGTTCTACCATGCTCACTGTGTCGTGCCATTCTCCAGTCTCCTCATGACCCAAGGTGGCTGCTGCAGCTCCCATCACATCCGTATCCCATGCACAAGGAAGGACTGGAAGGACTCCTGGCTAACTCAGCCTCTGTAAGGTTTCCCCGGCTCCTGCCGAGTGGCTTCCACGGCCCCCTCCTCGGCCACCCTTGGCCGCAGGGAAGCCTTGGGATGCATTCTCTCCACTGCACACGTTACCACCCCACAGCAGTTGGCTTCTGGTCAGAAAGACTGGGGAAGTGGCGTGTGATGGGAGTCAGCTGCTCTTGCCAGAACTGGGTTCAGAGGTGTTTCCTAAACCCTTGTCTGTGACAGCGGGGGTGTGGCTCTGGGGCAGAGCGCTGGCCTAGTCGGTCAGAGGCCCTGGTGGTGTCCCCAGCTCTTCTGTTGCCAGGGCAGGCAGCGGGTGAGTCTCCCCGACAGGAGGCCGGGTCACAGGAGCCCCTGGGAAGCGTCACCCCACGGTTCTGGGCCAATCTGGTCTGCAGGGCAGCAGAGACTAGGTGTAAGGCAGGGGACTTGTTTTTTTCTTTCCTCTCGGTACTGTGGGTCGCACTCAGGGGCACTCGACCACTGAGCCACATCCCCAGCCCTGTGTTGTATTTTATTTAGAGACAGGGTCTCACTGAGTTGCTTAGCGCCTCACTTTTGCTGAGACTGGCTTTGAACTTGCGATCCTTCTGGCTCAGCCGCCTGAGTCGCTGGGATTACAGGCCTGAGCCACCTTGCCCAGCATGGCAGGGGACATTTCTAGAGAGCTGGGAATGTTCTGATGTTTCATCTGAGTGGTAGAAACTGATATAAAAATATAGTGAGGCTTCTACTTAACACTTACGGGCCTGGCTGCATGCATGCCGCACTCCAGTCGTGGTGTGTTCATTCTGAGTCCTGTTTATCCTCCAGGGATCCACAGAACCCACACCTGCACTTTCCCATTTCTTTCTATCTGTTCAGTTT
Source organism: Urocitellus parryii (assembly GCF_045843805.1). NCBI lineage: Eukaryota > Metazoa > Chordata > Mammalia > Rodentia > Sciuridae > Urocitellus > Urocitellus parryii. The sequence continues at coordinate 114,146,662 of NC_135536.1, read as the reverse complement.
ATGGAAGGCTCTAGCATCAAAACGATCATCAACTTTGCGACGTCCCTTCATAAGCCCAACTTAAGCCTCTCTCCTGTGGTCCCCTCTGCTGGGGGTGCAGTCCCTCACCCCCTCAGACTCTTCCCAGCTCCCCATTTTTTGATGGCACATCAGACCCTCTCTCAGCCTCCAGGGGACCCACACCCCTCGCCCGACGCCTGGCACCTGCTGATTGAATGAACGAACAGCCTTCTGACCCCAGCCTTGCACATTCCGTGAAACAGACCGTGAGTCAGCCCGTTCATTACATCACACTCTGTGTTCTGGGGGTGGAGAGAGAAAGACACCAAGGACCCTGTCCATTCTATCACCCGCTCTTGCAGATTGTAGAAGTGTCAAAGGAAGAAAGCTGGTGGAGAGAAAAGGGAGATTGACCTTGTGGGAACAAACCCAGGGTGCTTCCTGGAGGAGGTGTCATGCCGCAAACTGCCCGGCCCCGGGCCGGCTGAGTCCCGTTCCTGCTGCCGAGCACTGCCTGCGGCACCCCTGCTGAGCGATTCCCTGCTGAGCTGTCAGTGCACGCGGGCTTGCAATCTTGCAACCCGGTTGGGCACAAAAACACAAGCCAGTCAAACTGAGACAAAGTTTTATTTAGAGAGAGGCCGTGTGCGTCCCCTAACAGGTGGGTCCGCCACGTGTGTGTTCTACCTGAGCCGGGGGGGGGGGGGGGGGGGGGGGGGGGGGGGGGGTTCCCCTTCCCCCGGAACACCCTCCTACCATCCTTTCCCAACCAATGGGAACTCTCCCATTACAAGAGTGACATGAGTAACCTGAGTCCTGAAAATGGGCCCAGCTAGACAGCATGAGTCCAATTACCATATGAATGTGAATTGCTGGCTGGCAGTCAATAAAATCCAAAGGTGCCTGTATCAATATTTTTGCTGTGGCTCCTAACAGTGTCAAAGGTGAGTGAGCTGGCTGCAGACGGCTGGAGTGGAAGAGGCAGTGGAGGGACTGGTAGCGTGTGGCTGTGGGTCTGAGGGCTGGATGACTGGTGAGAGGTGGCAACAGGGGAGCACCCAGCCCAAGGCCACAGCGTGATCATCCCGTGGCCTCAGTATCCACCTGCCCTGGTGGGTGTGAGCGCTGGGCCCAGACACGACACGCTGGTCTGCAGGGAAGCCTGCTTCCTCCCCGCCCCCCCCCTGCTTCTCACAAAGTGGTCCTGAAATGACACCGAGAGCAGCTGCTTAAGCAATTTTGCCAATTAATGGGTCTCTGAAATTAAACCGCCTACACAGTCTGGATGAGGCTTCTCCAGGAGGGATTGCAGCAATTGTCTTCATGATAATCAGGCTTGACTTGCCTTCACACACATTAATAAAAAAGCAAAGGCGTCAGGAGAGATGCCCTTTCGCGGGGAATATCGACAATATCGTAATGAGGCTCCGGGAGAAGGATGCCGAGGCATGGTCCTGCATGCTCAAATCCCCTTCCCTCCGGTGGCAAGGGCTGGCTCTGGCTGGAAGCAGCTGGGCTTACGGTAGAGGAATATCAATGCCTGGGACCTCTCGCTGGACCAGCCTGGGGAGAGCAAAGCCCATAGCCAGGTGCCTAGGAAGAGCATGTCCATAGGAGGACCTCCTGGGGGAGTGACCTGGGTGGCATCAGTGGGAGGGACCAGCCAGGTGTTCCCTCAGTGGACATTTTGTTTTCCCCAGGATCAGAGACTTCAGAGACAAAGTTTCAGGGGTGGACATTCAAGAGTGATGCTCAGAAGTCGGCCTGGAGCGCGACCCAGATCTTGGAAATCATAGCATGTGAGACGAGGGGAGTGACAGCAAGTAAACGTCCACAAAGTCATAGGCGTGGGGCCGGCATCCGTCTGTCAACTCTGGCACCAATTATCTGGGCCCCCCCCCCCCGTTTTGAACAGAGAGGACCTGAGGCTCAGAGGCTTACACAAGTGTCCTAAGGTACAGCCTGGAAGTTGCAGGGCTGGGAGCCCAGGTCCATGAGAATCCCATCTGTAAGCTCACCACTCGTGAGGCCACACACACACACCCTGTGCCCTCAGATGGGTGCAGGAGAACCCAGCCGAGCAGAGAAAGTTCTCCTGGCGTTGAGAGTCAGCTGCCTGGATACCGCGAAGAGGGGAAAGAGGCCAAGGAGGAGGGGAGGGCGAGGAGGGAACGGGCAGCAGCCTCACTGATCTGACCCCACCCCGTGTGACGCACCTACTCTGGGCCCACCAGTGTCTCTGGAACACGTGGGCAACTCCCAGGAGCTCAGCAGAACATTCTATTCCCTTTGCATCCGTTGGGAAGCTCCTGCCGCCTGCAGGCCCTTGGTAGCCTTGGGCAGGTTGACCTGACTCCCAGGCTGCGGAGCCACACAGGTCTCCAGTGGCCAGTGAAGACGGAACAGCCCGTCAGTCCAGCAGGAGCCAGGCTGCCCTCCCCACCCGCACCAAGACCTATCACCAAGACTGGGGCCGCCCAGGAAAGGTGGGCTTTGCTCCCTCCTAGGGGGGCAGTGTCCTCTGCCCTTCCTGGAGCTGCCCCAGCTGTGGCCCCAGCACACCAAGGTGGGCTTTCTATTTAGATGACTTGCACCAGGCTGTTCTTCCTTGTAGCCCCACCAGCAGCTCTCGGAGAGCTGGACACCTCATCTCTTATTTTTCTCTTTCAAAGCTCTTTGAAAGGTAATTATTTTGGGAATTGGGAGACTTGCTTAGACCCTCAAATAACGCAGGGAAGTATGTGACCGTGCCAAACCTACACTAAATATAGTCCGTCCGTATCCGCAGTAAGCTTCGTCTTTTTTTTTTTTCTGGAGGGATAAAGCCTATTTGTTTCTTTTGTCTCTGTGTCATTGTGTGTGTGCATGTGCTGTCTGAGGGAAGGTGTGTGATGTCCATTTGTTTTTGCTTGAGTCATTTTAAACTGAATGCAAACACACAGTTCTACCTAGAGAGGCCGTGGCTGGGCTCAGAGGGAACCCTGCAGGCTGGGACTTGGGGTGTCTGTTAGGACACAAGGCAGAGCAGGCTTCTTCCTTCCATGGCTGCATGAAGGGCCTCTTTCCTGGTTTTCTGGTTCTGGGGCACATCCCCCCATTCTTCATTAATTGACTTTCTCTGGGCAGGTACCTGGAGCTGGGGCATTGCCTTATTTAAACTCCCTTTTAACCTGATAGGGTAGCTTTAGTTCTCGGCGGACACAACATCTTTGTTGGTATGTGGTGCTGAGGATCGAACCCGGGCCGCACGCATGCCAGGCGAGTGCACTACCACTTGAGCCACATCCCCAGCCGGATAGGGTAGGTTTCTTGGTAACTCCATTTTCCTGTGAAGAAACAGAAGCAGCCAAGGGTAGCAGTTTGGAATCACTCGTCATTCTTCTTCCCCTGGCTCTCCTAGCTCTCCCTAGGGCAGCAAGTGCCAGAATGGGGTAAGGGACAACCAGACATGGCCCTGGAAGAAGGCCTGTGACCTTGCCTTCTTTGCCCAGCCCTCCATTAGGCAGAGACACCCATGACAGAGACCACCAGCTATCCACTGGAAATTCAGACTCTCAGCCCACATGTGGGGCTGCTGCCCAGTCAGGAACTACATGTCCCAGATGCCCTTGCAATATCAAGGGCCATGTGACTAGTTTCCACCAATGGTGGTGAGCCAGGCTGGATTTTTTAAGCCACTGTGCCTTTGCTGTGCCTTTTCCCTTATCCACTAGTGAATAGGACTCCAAAGGCATAGAGGGGGGCAGAGCCACATGATGGACGTACCCTGAATCCCAGAATCACCACGTGGAGGTGAGCTGCCCATCCAGGAACACCCTTATGGAGCAGGAAATAATTTTTTTTGTGTTAAGCCCTAGATGATTTCAGTTTTATTTGGCACAGCAGTTACCACTAGTCTGACCCAAAGGTGACCCAAGGCCAGTTAAGAGGTCAAGATTCCTGAAGGCTTGGCCTCACCTGCACATCGTCAGGGCACACCTGGAGGAGGAGAGCCTGCCCTCAACATCTTAGAAATCAACAACGAACTCCTACAACATCAGCGCCCAGAGAGCCTAGATAATCTCCACCTTCTCCTCATTTTATAACCACTGAAATGAAGCCCCAGAGAATAGCAATGTGGTGGTCATGTCGTCCTGATTCCGTGTCAGGAGCTCAGACCGAAGGCAGGAGGGCACTTTGCCACTCTGGAACGCACATGCCTGAGCAGGTGTCTGTGTGCCCCCTGTCCCTTATGCAAGGGAACTAGAGCACTCCTGCTTAGGAGCTGAAGATCTCTGCTTGTGTTTCCCTGTTGCCTTCTTCTCCTGACCTGAGGCCAGGCTTCTCTGAGCAGGATCTGATGGAGGAGGGAGCCCGCCCCCCGTCCTAGAGGGGACTCAGCTACCATGTCCTGCCTGGGGCTCCGGGGCCACACGGGCTCCAGCAGCAGAGATGCTGGGAAAACCCCAGCTCTGAGACATAAAGGCAGAAAACACAATGTTTTATTAGTGCTCGAGACGTTTATTTCCCGAGTTAACAACAATAATAAAGTCGTTTACGGCTGTGAGTTTCATTGCCTCCCCCGGTGGGGCTCCAACCTGCTGCCGACGCTGTTCAGAGCCTGTGGGGCTCCAAGCAGAGAGGCCGGACTGGCAGCTGGCAGGGGCCGCACTGCCTCCCTGCAGCTGGGAGGGCCGGGGGTCCCGGTGGGCGCTGTAGCAGCAAGCGCGTGGATCCCCCGTGGGGAGGGGGCCTGGCTCCCAAGACAGACCACTGGCAAGCAGCCTGAGCAGGTGTCTGTGTGCCCACTGTCCCTTACGCAGGTGTCCTGAGTCCAGGCATGAAATGGTGGTTCTGACTCAGGTGACTTATTTGGAGGAAACCAATTGTAATGACAAGTTTTGTGTGGCATTCCTGTAGGGTGTGGGGTCAGGTGCAAACTCCAAAAAAGTGCTTACCTCCCGGGTGGGCCAGGTGGCGGCGGGGGGGGGGGGGTTAGGGGTGGGGGCTTCATTGCCTCCCGTGGTCCTGGCCTGGCTCTTATGCTCCGTCTGGTGACAAACAAGCACGTGGGCTTTGCTGGCCTTTTTTCTCAATCAAGTTTGGAAAGTGGTCTCTTTTCTGTTCTGGGTCTCACAGTGGCAGCTCTGGGCCCCCTGCCCTCCTCCTCATGGGGCCAGGTGAAATGGGCCGGAGAAAGGAAGTGGGTACAGCTCACAGGCACTGCATTGTCCTATGATCCTGGGAGCCAAGCAGTGAAGAGAGGTGTGGGAGAGGAATGTTATAAATTTATGAAGATATGACTCACCTTATGTTGTTGTTGTTTTTTAAAAATTCACTCAAAATAACTATCCTCCCATGGCTGCTAATTTCCTTCCTGGTTTTAATTGTTCCTTTGTGCCTCATCCTCCTGGTTCTTAAAGATTTGCTCTGCCTGATATTTCTTTGCATGAGACTTTGAGGAATTATGAAGTTTTCTCTGAGCAGGGATGGGGGTAGGGGATGGAGACAGGAGGGAGGTGAAGCGAGGGTCCTGCCGACTCTTCTCCTAGCAGAAGTTCTCCACCTAGGGTATGTGGGTTGCTGGGCTCCACCCGAGATCTTCTCATTCAGTAGGTCTGGATCAGGGCTGGAGAATTTGCATTTCCAGGGATACCAATCCTATTGGGCTGTGGACCACCACTTGAGACCCACTGCCCTAGCATGCTGGTAGAGAGCTCTGGGGTTAGTTGGAGCTGAGTTCAAATGTAAATCTACTTCTTGCAAGTCCTTCAAAACTCTTTGAGCTCACATTCTTACCTCTTGCAGTGCTAACAGTACAGACATATTGATCACATGCTGGGCATTGTGCCAGACTCATTGGCACCCTCTCTTTTCATCTTCACAAAACATGAAAAGGGGCCAGCGTTTTGAACAGCTCCACCTTACCAATGTGGAAATGGAGGCAAAGGAGCTAGGGAACTTTTCAAGTTCACACTCCTCACGGTGGAAGAGGTAGGGGTTGAAATGAGGGCCATAGAGATGGAGTAGTAAGCGTGGATTACTAGAGCTGTTTTGAGGATTAAATAAGAAGACATGTGCAAAGCACCCAGCACAGGCCTGGGACAGTCACTGCTCACAGGGAGTCCTGCTCCCCAGGAGCAGGACCCTCGAGGAGACGAGAGTGGGAGGAAGATGGACACTGGGTTCCTTCACGTCTTGGGCTCCAGGTGAGCCCAACCCAGGGGAGGTGGAAAGCAGGAAATGGTGGATGGAGTGTCCAGGGGCAAAGCAGACTCAGCTGTTTGCCTCCAAGGTGGAAGAGGGAGGGCCTGGGGATGTTCTGAACTGTTCCCTTCTCCTGTGTCAGAACAGCCCATCTCCATGGCTGGACAGGCGTCTCAGTCATCTAGATGCCCTAGTGAGAGTGTCTCCTGGTCAGAGGCCCCACAGCAGTGTCCCAGGGTCTCCAGTCGCCCTTTGAGAACTCCCATGGGAGACAGGAGGCCTTCCCCTCTGACCCTGGCAGTTGGCTGGACGCAACGACACGTCATTTCTAAAGCATTTCCGTGTCAACGGTGGTGCCATCACAGTCAGAACCAGCCTGGATGCAGGACAGAGAAACTGAGTCCAGTGAGTTTTGCATCCTGTTTTCTTTGCTTTACAAAAATAGAGCTACCGTCATGTTGGCCCCATACTTCTGCCATTGCCATCACCATCCAAAGGAAGCATGGTGACACACATGCTGAGATCGGGTGTCCGGTCCAGCTTCTGAGCAGGCAAGGAGTGGACACACCCACCCTGGAGCTCCTGTGACCTCAAGAAGAACAGGGCAGGCCTTGGGAATCTTCCCGTGGACACGCCAGGAAAGATCTGTGCCTCCTTCTTGTGCCTCTGTGTTAGAGGAGAGGGGAGCAGGAACGCTTAGTCACGTGAATGCGAGAGCTCCCTGGTGAAGAGGATCCTCACTGCAGAGCAGGCACCTAAGTCTCCACGCTGCGCTGCTCTCTTGGGGATGAGCCTGCAGGGCCATTGAGATTCGCTCTCTGAAACTATTGCAGTTGGCACTGCGATGATGCCACCATCCTCCTCCCTGTTCCAAACCTACAAAGTCCTCCGACCAACTTACAAAGGAGGGGCAAAGGGAACCCAGTGAACCCAGTGCCCGTGGCACAGGATGTCACTGCCAATCTTCCTGGGCTAGTGACCCAACAGCCACTGGTTATGGGGTCTGCTATTTTTCTCACCGTTGCCTTCTCCCTTCACGGTCTCCATAGCATAGATGCCAGGGGGCATTTGTAATCAGAAGAAATTAAAATGAGCTGCTTTGAAAATGTCACTTCTCCTTTGGACACAATGAGGGTCAGGCAGGAGGTCACTAACCAGTGGAGAGGATCCCAGCTTTGGTAAAAGAAAGAAGACTGTGCTGATGGGGTGCAGTGGGGGACGAGGGCCTCTCAGGAGCACAGGGAACCCTGCCTGTCACTGACTGTGTGACCTGGGGCAAATGGCGAAAGTCCCCATCCCCTCGGACCTGGCCATGGGATGAACTTAGGGCTTCCCCTGAGGATTGCACAAGATGCCACAGGACAAGCACCTGGCTTAGAGGAGATGCTGCGTGGTATCAACAAGGAGAAGAAACACATGTGACACTTTGCCCCCATATTTGGTAGGACTTCATCGTCTTCAAAGCATCTTCAACTGAGTTAAAAGGCTCAGGGTCAACAATGACCAGTTCCGTAAGCAGAGCGAGCCCTTGCTCCTCTGGATTGCTGGACTATGGGGAATAGGTCCTGAGGTTCCCCAGAGAACAGGAGAGGTGGTGAGTGTGAGACCTTGACCTTCTTTTAGTTCTGGTTCTATCAGGAACAGAGATTTGATTACATGCTGATTTATCTTTAACAACTTTGGACACCCTTTATCCTGAGAGCTCCAGGCGACCTGCTGGGAAATAGGGTGTAGCTTATTGGGACACAGAAACAAATAGTCCATGACATAAGTCTGGGTTTCTGTATTATTTCATCCTTGTACCTCTGCCTCCATTCCTGTCTTGACCTCTGTCTCTCTGTCTCTGTCTCTCTCTTGCTCTCTCTTACACACACAAGTCCCTACAAATGGAAAGTGAGGAAGACACACCACTGGAAGCACCCACAGCCCTCCAGAGCTGTGTTCTGTGTACCAGCAGAGCCTGAGACAACCTCCAGACACCCTCCCACTGGCCACATGCAGCCCCAGGGCCTGGAGGCTGATTCAGGAAGTCAGGGTGGAGCCGGGGACTCTGCATTTTAGCAGCACCTCTGGGGATGTTAGTGCTGGGGGCAGGAGGCCCACTGCTCACAAGACCCCACTCCAGCCTTTGCCATCCAGGCCCTGACCAATGTATGGACCACACCAGCTCCCATAAATCACTCCCACTTCTTCCAAAATTGCATCCCCCAGGATTCACACCTTGGGGGAGCAGAGCGGTTCCTTAGCAACAGATGGCTAATTTAGAAGTCCCTGTGAACAGGTGGGAGACAGGAAGGGACAAGGAAGCAACATGGGCAGGTGCCAAGTTGAAACAACAGGCTCTTGACAGCCTCAGGTATCCACAAAGGGAGGGGGAGGTGTGCCTTGGGGCTCAGGCAGAGAAGGATCCTAGCTAAGGGGCCCCAGTGTGGTGCAGGCAAGGAAGGAGGAATGAACCCTCTGGTACAGGTCATTTAAAGTCTGCTCCTGAGGCTCCCTTTTGGGAATTAAACTTCAACGAAAGGGTTTGTGGTCCAAAGGAAAACCTCCTACCGAGGCTGGCAGCTGGCTGGATGTGGGGCTTCCAGAAGGAGGGCTTGGCCGGCAGCTTACCCCAGAGAGAGTTCATACCTGGCAGGACCCAGTCCCTGGGTTCATGACCTCAGTTTTGCTCAGCAAGTTTCTTTGTGGGCCACCTGGTCCCCGGTTGTAGGACCTCTCGGGTTTCCTCCCCGGAGCCTCTGCTGCAGCCACCCGCTGCTGCCCCCTGGTTTATGATGCCCGGCCCCCTCCTAAGCAAGTTCCTGTCTGTCCTGATTTTATCCAGCCTTGAGGCCCAACTCAGAGCCCAAGGCTGGATAAAATCTGGACAGAGAGTGTCCAGACCACACCAGCAGAACTCTCTCCTCACAAATCTCATCTCCTGGCATCCATAGAGGAGCCCGATGCCCCTGCAGGGCAAAGTGGAGAGCCTTCAAGGAGTGGGAGCCTCCTGATGAGACTGAGATCATGGGCTCCATGTGGGCTCAGCTTTGTCTGAACACCAGCACCACCCAGGGAGCTTTAAACAGCGCAAAGCCTGCCCTTGCCCCTGATCAATTGAAACCAAATACTGGAGGGACAACCAGGTCATTTCAACTGCTCGCCAGGTGGTCCTGAGACCCTCTGAAGGCTAAACACCACTGCCATGGGCTGCTCCTCAATTGTAGCCGTGGAACGGTGATTGATTGGAGAGTACAGTGACTTCCTCCACATTATAGCATTGAAGAGTTCAATACATGGTTGCTACTGTTGTTCTTTTGTTCTCTTCCTGTTCTCTACTCCTTCAGAAATGGAAAAAAAAAAATAATAATAATCCAAGACTGGATGTAAGCTTAAACTAGCCAAATACCCAGGGATGATTGCCAAGGCTGTCAAATACATATGTAGCCACTCTTCCCTAACATGCCCTTGACATGCCCATGACAGGCATCGCTAATCAATTGTGGCACACAATTGAACCAAAAGTGTCCTCACAGTGCTCCACTATGCTGTACTCCAGGCAGCTCCAATCAATTGGACTGAGACCGGTTTCCCCCATAGAAAAGCAGGGATAGTGAGAGTGGTGTTTTGCCCGATCTTTCATGATTAGGTCAGGAGGCCCACTCTAGTTTTCTCCTAACTCTGCTGTGGGTTCCTCAGAGTCTAACCTGAGATGGGTAAGGCAATTCTGAGCTTGTTTTTTTTTTTTTTTTTTTTTTATTCCTTTCTTAGAAATTGGGTATTGTTTCCTACAGGATCTCTTGGCTGACCTGGAAAATGAAGTTTGGATAGAGAGGAGGAGAACACCAGAGAGGATGACCTTGTGTGCTTTTAAACAAAGTTGACAAGGTTGTCAATTTCCCCACCACTTGATAATGTTCTAGAAGTAATTAGGACAAATTCCTTTTTCTCTGAGCACATGGAATTCCTCATGATCTTTCTTCTCTTGGGGCCTGACTTCCAATTTATTAGTGGGTAACCTGCGTTAGCTCCACTTAAAAAGTATGTTCCAAATGCCCAGGGTTCTTTGAGCCCTGGCATTCAAGGTCCCATACCACCCAGCCTGATCCCCATCTGTACTGTGCTCCGGTGCTGGCCATACTGTTGCTGTTCTCTCCTGAGAATGTCAGTCATTTACTGTCAGCATTGGAAACGTCCTGCTTCAATCTTACCACACATAATGGCCTACCCAAATCACGCTGCCTGCCAGAGGTCCCCAGTCTCCCCTGTCATCTTGGATCTCTCCTTTCCCTGATCTCCTCTTGGGCTCCATTTATCCTTCTATTTTAGCCAAGGGAGGCGTGTGACTACCGATGCTCCTCCCCTCACATCGAGTTACATCCCAATAAACACATTGTAAGTCCAAAACACTGTAAGTCCAAAGTGCATTTAAGAGGCTGCGGTTGTAGCTCAGTGGTAGAGCACTTGACTAGCATGTATGAGGCACTGGGTTTGATCCTTAGCACCACATAGCAATAAATAAATAAATAGATAAATAGATAAATAAAGAAAGACAAAGACATTGTGTCCATCTACAATTTAAAAAAACAAAAATAAAAATTAAAAAAGTGCATTTAATATCCTTGGCCCAGCAAATAGCAGGGATTAGCAACACAGTACCCAGTGTGGGATGTTTACACCCCTGATCATGCAGCTGACCAGGAGCTGGATCTGGCTGCTGTTGCCCAGCATCATGAGACAGTATCATACTGCATGTATCACTAGTCTGGGGAAATATCAAAATTTTAAAAATACTTTTAAATAAGCATATATTGCTTTCACACCATCATGAAGTTTAAAATCATAAATCAAACGATTGTGTGTCAGGGATCACTTATGTTTGCTAAGCCTCTGGCAAGTGCCACACACTATCCTAGCAGCAGTTTTAGGAATCTGATTGCATTTCATTTTATTAGCACTTTTATTTCTTAGATTTCATCACATACACACACACACACACACACACACACACACACACACTTTTGTACTGGGGATCGAATCCAGGGGTGCTTTGCCACTAAACTACATCCCCATCCCCAGTCCTTTTTTTTCTTTTTTCTTTTTGAGACAAGGTCTAAGTGATTGAGGCTGACCTTGAATTTGTGATCATCCTGCCTCAATCTCCCAAGTTGCTAGAATTACAAACAGGCCCAGTTCATCATCTATATTTTCTTAATGAGAAGATTGACAACCTTCACAGTTCAATGATTATCCAAGGGAGCAGAGATTAGAAGCAATAGAGCCCACATCTCTTCTGCTATTTCAGGCTCTGTTCTTTCTTCTGTTTTCCTCTTTTTTTTCAAAACAGAATTTCTCCTTGTCTGCCTTGTACAAAGGATCTGGAGCTAGATAATCTAAGTTCAAGGCCCAGATCCCCTATTTTTTTTTTCTGTTTTATCCATGCACTTAACATGTCCTTGTTTCTTCTTCAGTCACAGAAAACTGACATGATACTCATCCTGCCTGGTCCACAAAGCAGAGCTCTCTTCTTCAAGGATTGATCCTCATGAGATGAGGCCCCATTACACTCTTCTTTGTACCTCATACTACTTGGTTATCTCTGGGCGTAATACAATAATGCTCAATGAATCCTTGTAATTTGATTAAATGACATTAAATTGAATGAGTCAACAGGCTAGGGAAAAAATCCAAACACCTCTTCTTTGGGTCCAAAATTGATTGTTCCCAACAGCATCACCTGGAGTGGGTTTTGGTCACACTCACTTGGAACTGATTTCCTCTCTGCTTTGTTTAGCAAATTCCTTCACAGAGAGACAGGGAGGGAGCCTGGGAAGGCAGGGAAGGGTGTGGGAAGATGCTGGAATCTGAGAAGGAGCTCAGATTGTTGGTTGAACATATTGCTGTCTGTGTGGAAAATGTTCACAGCAGTTACAACTTTGGATGAATATGCATTAGCGGCGGTGCTGCAATTTGCCCGCGTGCGCCACGCTACACTTGGAGACTTGGCAAGATGGGTAATTATCTCCACATTATGTGCCTTGTCTCTTTCTCTTCTTAATTAAGTAACTAATCTGGTGGAGGAGAGCTCTGTTTGTGTTTGTTTGGCAGGTGCAGCCTCGTGACAGTTGTCTGGAGAAGTTTCTTGGAAATTTATGAGACTTTCAAAAAACAAACTGCTCGGAGCTGAGCCGACCTGCTGGAGCCTGGGAGAATCAGAGTCAGGCCTCTCCCCAGAGCAGGAGACAATGTGGCAGCCACAGATCCTCCCAGACCCAGTGGCTCCTGCTGGTGGAGCTCACCAGGGGCTCTGACCTTCCAGATCCTTCCCAGGATGGCAGGAAGCAGCCTGCTCCAAAGGAAAAGTGTTCCTCTCTTCATGGGGAGGAGGGAGGTTGGAGACCACAATTAGAATAACAATGGGTTCTCCTTTCTATCTTGATTCCCTTTACATTTCTGTATTCAAGCAGTTTCCCCCCTCAGCCCTGCCAAGTTATCTATAAAGGAATTGATTAAACAGGCTAAGTGCTGACGACTTATTGAATACTGATCACATGGTTATGGGGCCAACCTGCTGGGCTGGATTGAATGAAGAAGTGATCTGGGAGGTGTCAGTTCCCACAGTGCTGCAGGATGGTCACACAGGATCCAGGGACTTTTACTGATGACCCATCCAAGCTGCTCAGTGTCCAGAGCAGGCTGGTCCCAGAAGGTGAAGGACCGTGCAGCTTCTTTTGGGGGTCCATGAACTGGTTGCAAGAGAGGGGTTAGAATGGGCCAGGCAGGCTAAGGATAGGAGTCACAGGCCCAGGGAGAGCAATTGAAAGAACCTATCAAAAAAATATTAATGGCATGCTGAGTCTCACAGGTACATCCATGTGGGATACAGAAAGTATTGTCAATCTTAGGGCCGGTCCCCTGACCAAACAGATGTGCGGTGTGGACCTGAGCACACAGTGGGCTGCTGTGCTCAGGTGGCTGCACTGGCTCAAGGGGCCCTTGCTTTGACCTTTAAATTCTGACTTTTTATTTGAAATGATGGGCTTGTCTTCTGAGTAGTAGAGTACTCTCCCAGTTCAATGAAATAAGCTGTAGTTGGACTCCCCTTGTTAGTGCCCAGGCCAGGCGGGTATTGCACCCTGCTGCACACAAAGGTCCTCTTCTCACTGAACCCCAACCTTGGTCCTGCTGTGGAGGGATTTTGCAGATTTAATTAAGGTCCCTGATCAGTGAACTTGAAGATGGGGAGATCATCAGGACACCCTTACCTACTCACAAAGGTCCTTTAAAAGTCCAGGGGTTTTTCTTTCCAGCTAGTGGAAGAGAATTCAAGTCTGAGAAGGATCCAGGACACCATTGCTGGCTTGAAGATGGAGGAGTCCAGGGGCAAGAAAACAAAAACCACCCCCACCCTGGCCAGAAAACAGAGACTTCAGCTCTGCAACCAACCACAAGGAATTACATTCTGCAAACAACAAATGTGCTTAGAGAGGGACTCTCCCCAGGGGCTTTCAGGTGAGAACTCGGCCTGGTTGCCCCTTGATCTCAGTTTTATATTCTGAGCATAGAACCCAGAGCTCTGATGCAACTCAGTGAGACCCTGACTCTAAGTAAAACATATAAAAAGGGCCGGGGATGTGGCTCAGTGGTTAAGTGCCCCTGGGTTCAAGACCTGGTACCAAAAAAAAAAAAAAAAAAAAAAAAAAAGTCTCTGCCATTTCTTTTACTATCTCATCACATGGGTCCCGGACCTAGTCTAGGTTATACTGCTGATTTGCTTAGTGATTGCAACCAAGTCATGTCTCCTCTCTAGCCTTCAGTTTCTTTTTTCTGTAAAAATGGGAATGGGATTCCATGTCCTGTAGGTCCCTCCTGACATGCTCATTCCAACTGAAGCCATAGACACAAAAACAAAGAAATGCAGATTTCCTTTGCAGGGGATCTCTGGCTTCAAGGTCAAAGGAATCCTCCTGAGACTGTTTCTGTGTTGCCTTGCTCTGATCCAACATCTTTCAGGGGTCTCCCCTGCTTATAAGAAAAAGGAGGCCCTTCCTCTGTCTGCTATTCAGTCTACATTATTTGGGTCCAGTCTAACTTATGGCCTTGGGTTCTACTGCTGCCCTCCCTACCCCTACGTCCCCCGCTGCCAGCCATTACCTTTATGGGTACCTGCATTCATTTTATCTCCTCCATGTTATCCTTCCTTGTTACCTAAAAATGAACCAAATAGATTTCTGTCTTAATCAGTTCATAGTGCTATAATGAGATTCCCGCAGACTGGGTGACTTCAACAACAGAATTATTTTCTCATAGTTCTGGAGGCTGGAAGTCTGAGATCAGGGTTGGGTGTTTGATGAGGGGCTTGTTTCTGGTTTACCGAGGGCTGCCTTCTTGCTGTGGGCTCATTGGTGGAGAGAGATCATTTTTCTCGTATCTCTTCCTCTAAGGGCACTAACTCCATTGATGAGGCTCCACCCTCAAGACCTAATCATTCCAAAACCCTCCACTTCTAGATATCATCACATCGAGATGAGGTTTCCATATGAATTTTGAAGAGAAACAAACATCCAGTCCTGAGCAGCTTCCCGTCTTCCCAGGTTTAGCTGTAGCCTATCAGCTCCACAAGTCTTCCTGGTATTTCTATATGCGTTAGGTTTGCCTTTGGCGGTAATGATAAGAAACTCAATTTAGCTTGAGAGGAAAAAGTGGATTCATAAAACTATGGAATCTAAGGTTTTCTGAGACACAGGTGGATCCAGGGGAACAACGATGGCTTTTGCTCTCCCCGCCACCATTTCATTTTTTTTCTTCCTTCTGTAAGTCTTCACTCTGGGTAAAAGCGTGGCCCCTGCCCCAAGTCTGATCCCTACATCTTCAAAAGAAAGAAGTCTCTTGTCTCCCCCAGCTTCTCTCTATCAAGGATCAGAGAAGACCGAGTGGTCCTGCATAGATCGCCTGGCCATCTTGCACCAATCATGGCATTCAAGTAGACAGGATCTTCTCTGGCCAGAGGGGCTCTCTGCCTGTACCTTGAGAGGAGGTGACCAAAAACCTCACCCTAAACACAGACGGGGTGGGGGGGAGGTAGGTGAAGTTCTCCAAAGAATAACCAGGATAATTAGAACAATGAGAAAGGAAGTCTAAAGCAAGGAATGCCCACGCTATCTCCACCTCATCCTGCATGGGGCTTCCAGGCTTACCACGCCCTTGGCCACCAATACTTGATAACCCGCACAGGAGGTGTGTATGGGGCCAAGCTGATCAATTACTCAGGCAACAATGCAGGCACACCCAGAAAATACAATTGGTTGATTTTTTTTTTCATAACTAATGAGCTCTTCTTCCCAATATTGGTAAGTAGGGGGTCAGGAGAATTCAACTAATTTTTTATTAAGATTTAATATAATTGGCTGTGATGATTTTAAACAGCCCCATGAGGAACATTTCTACTCATTTGAGTAAAAATACGCAGTTGTTAAGACTTGCGAAGATGAGGTACAGGTATGTGGGAAGAGGGGGGCTTACAAATTGATGTTGTGGGGATAGGGGAGGCAGATGGACCAAGCGTCTGGACAGTATCCTCACCTCTCCTGCTTTGTTCACCTGATGTCGCTTGCCCTGGGGACATTCACTGCCAGATGCATCTCCCTTGGCCTGGCCAGAGTCCAGTGTGCACCTTTGACTGAGTCAGCCTCCTTTCAACTCTCATGGGATGCAGACTGACAGGATGGGCCAGTCCTGCGCCCAGTCCTCTGGTCCTGCCGCTCACCCCTGGCCTCACTGAGGGGCTCAGCTCTCTCTGCTGCAGCAGGCCTTGTGCAGGGGGCCAGGGAGAGCCTCACCCTTCCCATGGCCTCTCTGTCTCCTCTTGAATCAGCCTTAATGGCAAACAGGGCACATGCTTGTCCACTCATGAGGAGGACTCTATAAGCTGTGTCCCCAGTCACATGATGGTTGATATTCTAATGGGGGAGAAAAAGGATTTTAGAAAATTCTCTCTGAAATGAGAGCTTGAATTACTAGACTATTGCTCCAATGCATAATCCTATTTTGTGTGTCCATAACTGAATATCACCCCAATCTTTCTTTCTGAATCTCTTTTGAAATAAAATCTAATCTCCCTCCAGGCAACTAGTTCCCTGGGATGGACCAAGAAGGTCACGCTGCAAGAAGGCAAAGAAAAAAGCCCATTAAAAATGAAAAGCATCCTCATACCATGTGTGTGCCACTTGCTTCCTCTGCCAGATTGCCTGCTCCCATGTGGTGCCCTACAGCACCCAGAGCCATGCCTGTGGAGAGCTATTAGTCAGTGAAGGTCCCCTGGCTGGGTAGAGTTGTGCTCTGTGAACAAGATTTAGATCACTGTACTCTATGAGGTTCTTATGCCATTAACCCCATCAACCAATTCCTCAGCAGGTGGTCCAGGGATCCTTGCTGTGTGCCAGGTATCTCGCTGGGCACTGCAGGACTGCAAAGATGGGTCAAAACTAGAAGGCGTAGTGTTTGTTGAGGCACATACAATTCAGCCAACCACCTTGAATTGGAGGGTCACTGAATACAAAAATGGATATAACCCCACCCCCACCCCGTCCCTGAGCCTGGTGCAGTGGCACACGCTTGTAATCTCAGCAGCTCAGGAGGCTGAGGCAGGAGGATCGTGAGTTCAAAGCCGGCCTCGGCAATGGCGAGGCACTTAGCAACTCAGTGAGACCCTGTCTCTAAATAAAATACAAAATAGGGCTGGAGATGTAGCTCACTGGTTGAGTACCCCTGAGTTCAATCCCTGGTAACGCCCCCTAAAAAAAAAAAAATCCCCTGGGAGTTCTTATCTACCTCCCAAGCTGCCTGGAGGTCTTCCAAGCCTTCTAGAAGTGTTCTGTAGATCTCCAGTGCTCCACGTCCTTCCCTCTCCCCATTGATGTTGAGCATGCAAAGACCTCTGTTTCTTAGAATATGCGTAATGTGTCATTGCTTGACCCAATCTATAAATATTGGTGCCCACAGTGCCAACTCCCTGACACATGATGGGGAGGCCACCCTGGAAGTGTGGTTCAGTTGAGCACCTGATTTATTTCTTGGGTTACAGACGAGTGAGAATTCTTAATGGAAGTCACTTCTTTAGTGACCCAGGAAATGTGGAGGGGGCAGAAGCTCGCTAAATCCTTTCCTCTTGTTTTTTTTGCCCATAACTGGTCTGTACTTTATGGTCTCCACTCAGAGACATGCCTGGGGACTGATTCTGGCTTTGGGCAGCTCGAACAAGCTGAGTGTAAATTGCAGCCCCATTGTAACTAAAATAAGCAAATGAGGCCACAGTAATTTTAGGACAGCAAATGGATGATTGCAAAGTGGTGTGGAAAGATGTTGTTTGTGAGGACAAAGGGAGGGTGAAAGTTTGCCAGAGGACTTTGCCAGAGCTGACTCAATGGCTCAGCCATTTGGGGTTGGGAAACACTGCCCAGGATAGTGGGATAGAAGGGACACCAACCCTGGAGACTCCAACTTAATTCTAGGCTTGGATCTACCACTGACTAGCCTGGTGACCTGGGGAAAGTCTCTTTCCATCTCTGGGTTTTATTTCTTTATAGGCAAAATAAGGATTTAATCTTAATTTTGGAATACTCCAAAATTCCCTCCAGGTTCAAGAGGTATGGCTTGGGGGTCTGGCTGAGGTTTTCTTGCCTTGGCACATCTTCAGGTATTTATGGACTTCGTATTGGCTCGATGTCATGGGGCATTCAGAAGACCCCCATCGCCCTTCTGTGTGCACAGAGGCCATGGCTGGGGAGCTGCCCCGGAGTGAGTGGTGGATGAAGGTAGGACTGTCCTTGTTACCCGCTCAGTGAGCCTCTGGTTAAAGGCGATTTATAGAGATGGAATCGGGTTCGAGCATTCTGTTGAGGGGAGAGCGGCTGACCAAAGGGAAGCATGGACAGGATTTTATAACTAAATCTCTGAGTCATGGGCTCTGAGATCTCAGTGACCCTTTCTGGCTCAGCATCCTCATCCAGGCTGTGGGGACTCTCTCTGGAATCCCTTCTCTCTCATCTACTCCCATGCCATGGTGGTGGAAGGCAGCACCTTCCTCATGGAGACAGGACAGAAGACCTCACCCTCTCCAGGGCTGTGAGCAGCAGCCACACTTGGACATCTCTCTGGGCAGCAGAAAGCAGAGTGCAGATTGCAAGGAGACAACGTGGACGAGGACAAAGCTGCCCTTCCCGCCAGGCACTTTCCCTGGTGGGCCCTGCATCTGGTTTAATGAGGGCTGCTGTTCCTTGTTCCTTCCAGAAATCCACCGGTCAGTGGCACTTCGGGGTATGAGACCAGAATGGGTCTCAAACAGCACAGGAAGAATCAGGGTGACCAGTGCCTCATGCACTGTGAATTACTACTTACTGAGCCCCTGCAGGTGTCAGTTGGTGTATTGGGCCCATTTTGCATGTGACATAGAGTGCTCATTTTTCATCTCTGGGCTGCCCAAATCCTTTTCCTAGGGGCAAGCGTTTTCATCTTGGAAAGCAAACAGGGCAATCTGCTTCCTCCTGAGTCAACCCAGTGTTCAGGGTGTGGACCTACGGCCCAGGCCTTCTTGGCCAGACAACATTCCTCCTAGACTCTGAATCATGAGCAATATTCAAGGCCAAAGGGATCATTTGAATGGACTTACAGTAGCCCAGCAGCAGGGGACAGGGGACCAGCACCCCAGATAGTCTGTTTTTGCTGAAGCCCTTTGCAGCTTGTGGACAGCCTATCTATAACCACCTTAGCTCCCCCCTCACCCATTTTCAAAGCCTCGTTTTTTAGATTCCTGTTAATTCAGAGCATTTCTTGTGCTTGGGATAGCCCGAGCTGCCTTCCATTGCTTGAAGCCTAGATCCTGGCTTGAAACTGCTCTTATCCTGTACTAACCCTGTTGGGAACTATAACAGCAGCCCCTGGGTGCCATTAAGAGCCTTGGCCCCTTGCTCCAGCTACTGTAATGACCAATTCTAGGAAGGTTTATCAGCTTTTCTGTGTGGCTCTCCCTTCCTGCCTGGGGGCTTCTCTGATGCCAAAGCAGTGTGTGTCTGGGGAGCTCAGCCATGGAGACGATGGAGGAAGTTTTTCTCTGTTCCTCCCAGGGGCAGGCTGTTCTGTGATGCCTTCATAAGGTGACAAGGAAGGTCACTGCAGCAGTGACTTACTCGATAATACATCCTGGTTTGGGATCCCCTGTCGAATGTTCCACTGGCTGGGTCCTGTGTTCTGTGACCCTTCCAGAATCAATGCTTTGCAGGCAAGCCTGTACCTTGGTCTCTGCTTATGGGGAGGACTGAGATTCAGATGGGAACTGAGACATGGAGACATCAAGGAACTTGTCAGATCACACAAAACCAGAACCAAAGCTTGAACCTCGGCCCCTTCAACTTCAAAGTCTTTGATCTTTTCCCTTACCATGGCGCCTGATAGTAACAACCAGGGGGCCTGTGTGAGGCTGATCCTCTGAGCCGGTGCTCTGGGGCGAGTTGTGGAGGGGAGCCTCAGGTGGTCCTATAGAGAGGGGGCAGTTCTGGGGCCTTTATTCTGGTGCTAGCAGCTGAACAAACTGAAGTCCTTCTTACTTCTGGATTTTTTTTTTTTTTTCCTAAAGAAGTTTCTCTCTCTCCTCTCTCTCTCTCTCTCCAGGGCTTTCCCCCTCATTCTTCTTTGGTCTGTGCCCTGCTTTGGGAACACACTAGAACATGAGTTAGGAGACCCAGAGTTTATCATCAAGTCCACCCCCAACTTGCTAGTGGGCACAGAACAAGGCAGCTCTGTTGGCCCTCTTGGCCCCCTCCAGCCACTCCAATGGTTCCTCGATGCTCCTCTGGGTCATCGGTGTCAGTGACTTGGGCTGTGGATGGTAATTTTCAGGGGAGCTGGGGAATTATGGATTCCCCAGGCCTACCTCTGGAGGATTGGACCCAGGACAGCAGGGGAGCCCGAGGCTTCTGTATTTTAATGAGCTTCTCCGATTTTAATATGTTTCTCTTGGCTCTGTCTCTCCACCCACCCCCTTGTGGGATTGATGAGGGAATTCCAAAAGGCATTCTACTCCAAATATCTTCCCTATTAACCTGCCACAAGCCTGCGGCTTCCACCTTCAGAGCAGGCACTGTGTTCAGGAGGCCTCTGGTGACTAAAGTGAGCTGGACGGGGGTGGGGTGGTATGGCGTCACTTTCTACTCATGACGTCACACAGCTTGCTCTACCTTTGTCTGGTAGCATGTCACCTTCAGAGATGAGAATCTGAGAATGTTAACATTTCCACCATCGTCAACACTTCTCAGAGCTTTGGGGAACCCCAGTGGGTGGGGTGTTTTTTGATTAATCACAGGTCAGTCTGCAAGCATGGAAGACCAGAGGTCAGGTGCTGAGAGGGGAGAAGGGGGACCATGATAAGTTCCAATTGCTTTACATAAACCAAAGATGGCAGCACCCCAGGGAGACTGACAATGAAGAAGCAGAGGAGCTGGAAGCCCATGTCCATGGTGGTTATCTCCAGGCTTAAATCCTGGCGTCACCCCTGAGTGACCCTGGGCAAATTACTGGGCTTTCCTTTCTCTGAGGACACCCCTCCACCCCATCTCTGTCTGATGTACATACACCCCTGTCTCACACAAAGTAGGTTCCTGGAAAGCATGGCTCCTTCACATGGTCTTACCCCATGGCTGGTTGGATGAGGTGGCTATTACTAGAACAGAATCACCCATGATTCTCACCTTGGATTTGGAATTTGGTCTGAGAGACCAAGTCTCTAGGTGGCTAGAAGTATCTGTGTCTGTGGGTATAGCTGGGCAGGCAGCTGTGATTTGTGCAAGGTCTACAGGCAGCAAGAGGTGGTTGGCAGAGAGATGGCATGAAGCAGAGATTCAGAGAGAAGCAGAAGAAAGAATGAGAAAATGAGTGGAGAGGGCTGTCTGGGCCATAGCTCCCTGCTTTCTTGAAGCAGCATCCTGGCTGTGGGTTCTAGGAAGTGCCTTGTATATTTACCAAACAAACAAACAATCCACATTTTTTGCTTAATCTGATTTCTGTTGCTTGCATTCCCACACTCACAGCCCTTCCTCAGTCTGCCCTCACTCTCAGAGTAGGGGCCCACCGTGTATCAGCAAGATCCCAAGGGTCCCAGCTAAAACTGCACCAGGTTCCTGGTCAGCTCCTCTTCCCAAAGCATTTTTCCCCCCAAAGTATTCCTTATACAGTTTTATCTTGGAGAAAGATAACAGCCCACCAGCTCTTTATCTATTTGCCAACACTGAGGAAATTTCCCATAGCTCAAAATATGCAATCCCGTTCATCTCAAACACTAGGTGAGAAAAAAAATCCTAAAATGCAGATCCCGATTCAGCAGATTGGGGCAGGGCCAGAGAATCTACTTTTTTTTTTTTTTTTTTTTGTAGTGCTGGGGATTGAACCCAGGGCCTTGTGCATGTGAAACAAGCACTCTACCCACTGAGCTATATCCCCAGCCTTATATTTTTAATAGGTCTCTGAGTAACAGGGTGCTGCTAGTCTAAGGGCCATCCTTGGAATAGCAAGGATTTAGATTTCCTATAGAAGGAATTACAAATGAGCTGTCAATTAAAACCCCATTATCAATGATCAGGGTTGAAACCAAGGAACTATCCTAAGGAAGGTAAAGAAAAATAAAAACGCAAAAATAAAATTAAAAAGCAAAGAAAAAACCAGCTCACTAGTTTTAATTAATGGAAAAAAAAATGACTAGAGCATTTTTTTGCTATGATATCCCATTTTATTTCTTCCAAGAATACACAGAGAGTGGCAGGGCTCTCAAGAAGAAAAAAAAAAAAATAAGCACAGGTTGTAATTAGCATATCAATGACCACTAATTAAAAAAACGGGGTTCTAAAGCTAGAGGATATTTGAACAGTTTTTTTCTCTCCTTTACAAATTCTCAAGTAATTTAGGTATCTTCCTCCTCTTCTGGCTGGCTTGTATTTATTATCTGGGCACAGTCCATTCCAAAATAGAGCAACGTCCCTTAACCACGCTCACAGATGACTCAGTCATTCGGCCCCCTCGGTGGTGCCAATCTCTTTACCAAAGACATCGCTTTTGTTTTATTTTTCTCTTTCAAGAAACTGACATCTCAATGCCTCATATCCATCTTAGTTTAAACAAATGTTTTGATTACATCCAAGTGAGAGCCCAACAAAAGCTGTTGGGACCGAACTGACGCATCCGCTATTAGTTTTAGACAATTTGTTCTAATATTGTCTGGAATCATTCGTTTATACACCCATACAGATTTGATTACTTTACTTGTTTCATTAATCTTTATTTGTTTAATCATCTGTTTAATCTGTTTAATCATTGGTTTAAGTGGAAAGATTACATGAAGATGTTGAACGTTTGCTCACACAGGCACGCTGACATGGAGCCCGGCGCTCCTTCTTGACTATTTATTATATTCTTTTATAGGGCTTCCTGAGCCACTTTAAAGCCTATAGGATGCTTCAGGGAATTCAATAATTTAGTAGTTCTTCACCACTGAACATTATGTATTTTTAAAAATGTTATTTAAATAAGCAATATTTGTGGAATAATTTGACTTCCATTCTGGGCTCGCGGTTCCTCCCTTCCCAACCAAATGCAATATTTAAGTTGGCACTGGGGCCAGTCTTTAAGAAACTGGGAAGGAGGCTCTGAGAGACGGGGAGTACTCTCAAAGAGGAGTGTGGCTTCCTCTCTTGAGGCAGGTTTGCTTACAGAGTCCAAGTTGGTTCTGTAGGAAGGTAGGAGGCCACTGTCAGGAATGTCATGTACGCCCATCTCCCACCACGTTGGAGATGTGGAGTGTACTTTGACTTCCAATCAGATGTGAGCACCCTAAATCCAACTGAGATTCCACTGGAAGTGGCAGCCATTCGTGAGCATGAGTAGCCTCCTTTGCATCCAGTGCATTTAATAAAATGGTCATCACAGGTCTGTGCTGTGCTTGAGGAAAAGTATGTGCTTCCGTGTGATGGGCCAAGCTCCCGGGTCATGGGTGGGACGGCAGGGGTTGCTTCACTGGCAGAGTGAGCATCTCCAGTGAGGGGAGAATGGGAGAGGTGGCAAACTTGCAGTCATCACCGTGGGCAGAGCCGGACTCTCTGTGGACAGAGACCCTGGCTCTCAACAAAGAGCATCCCCCAGCTCCAGACTTTGCTCTTGTCAGCCCTTCTCCACATGCTCCCCAATTCCTCTCTATCTTCCAAGGTCCAGCTTCAGTGTCACTCTCTGAATGCATTCCAAGGTCACATA
Organism: Urocitellus parryii; assembly: GCF_045843805.1. Classification (NCBI taxonomy): domain Eukaryota; kingdom Metazoa; phylum Chordata; class Mammalia; order Rodentia; family Sciuridae; genus Urocitellus; species Urocitellus parryii. The sequence continues at coordinate 114,123,205 of NC_135536.1, read as the reverse complement.
CAGACAGTTTCGGTCAGAATGGAGACTGGAACTCACTGCTTCTGAAATTTTGTGGGAAAAGAATCCCCTACCTCAACCCACAACCTTCCTGAACTTCTGGTCCCTTATCATAGGAAACTGATATAGGAATAAAAATGATCCTGGGCTCTGCTGCTGCCCCTGTTTCCTTCCTAATTAAGATGATCATTACACTAAGTACCTTGGTTTTGTGCCCTCGAAGCCTGCTGGAGGGTGGCTGGCTTGTTGACCTGCCCATCTGTGTCCGTGGAGGGAATGAATCTCATGGGGTTCCAGCTCCTCACCCAGAGCCATAATCCTAGTGGGGAGCTCGACACCCAACATACCTGAACCTGTCTGGGGTCACGCCTCTGCTCTTCCTGGGCATCTGAACTTGGGCAAGTTGTTGAACATTTTGGGCCCTGTTTGTCACCCCACAGCTTTGGTGAACATGAAATGACGAAGCAGGTATTGGCACCTGCCCAGCCTGGGCCTGGTGGGAAAGGCCCCCAGGGCCACTGGCAAATGGGAGCCTGATGCTCACACAGGAGGCTTTTCTGTGGGCCTGCATGCAGATGTCCCCTGGAAGGGCAGTGGGCTTCTAGCGGCAGCAGACTCCCAGGGAGGAAGCACTTAGCAGCCCCTGTGTGTCTTCTTTATGACCCAGCAGAATCCGGAGGGCAGGATTGTGCTGTTTGTTTCCTGCAGGTGAGTCTGTGCCAGCCCTGATGCAGGTTCTCTGTCCCTTCTCCCAGGAATCTCACCCCTCCTTGCTTCCCTCTGTTGAGTCTGTGGCCTGAGGTGCTCTTCAGTTCACCCCAAGTAACCTAGAACCTGGGCACCCCTGCCCACCCTCCTGAAGGACTCAGCCTTGAAAACCAAGTCACAGATGAGATTTGAAAGGGATGATTCATTAAAGTCCTCCCTGCTGGGCTTCTAGATTTCAGTGTTCGTGAAACACCAGGTCCTGAGGCTTCTTATTCACTCCTGACTCTATCGGGGATTTAAACATGCCCCCTTTAGATCTCTTTCTTAGCATTCCCAGAAGAGCTGTCCAAGCAGGTTTGGAAGAGTCTGGAAGAAACTGGCAGTCATCACAGCTCAGGACACCATGCCCCATGGGGGCCCAGCTGGGGTCTATTGTTGGGTCAAGGCCACCCCTGCAGGAGCACTTTTGGTAGAGCAGTTGCTCACAGCCTCAATGCTAAGGAAGCAGTGTTGGATGTGGGGACATCTTCCAGCATCAGTTCAGCTGACAGAACCCTGGGCCCCGTCGGGAAAGCTGCTGTGTTCAGTCAAACCCTATGTCTGTGGAGAATGGAGGTTCTTCTTATGTGAAGACCACTGCTCACCTCACTGCACTTAGGGTTGACCACTTCTCTCCTAGATCCCAGATTTGGTTCTAGGCATTGGAACAGAGGCAAATAAAGTTCTGGAGTTTCTTTTACTTAAGGAGAAATAGGGTGATACTGGGTCCAACATCCAGAAGCCCTGACTCTGAAGGGCTAGGAGAAGGTTTCGGGGAGAAGATGAACTCGAGGGAGAGGGAGGAAGCCAAGGCACACTTGGAAACCTGGCTGCACTGAGTCATCCTGGGTGCCCTTCTCTGTAGCCTGGTCCTACTTGGCAGATGCTGATGGTGATGTGGCCCGATGGTGAGGCTGGACCTCTTCCAGCTGAGATCTCTGTCTTTCACAGCCACAAGCACAGGGCTCCTGTCTCATTCATCTTTGCATCCCACTCTTTCTTCCTGCCTCTTCACTTGAGTCAGTATCATGCACAGAGTAGGTGTTGGGACTAGGACTTGAGGTTGGTAGAAGAAAGCGATGGGAGGTGTTCAGACAGCTTTCTGTGGTTATTTGTTAGTACTTGCCACGGGGTGGACTCCACATGAAGTCCTGGGGGTGCAGCAATGGATTGTCCAGACCCCACTTCATAGGGCTGCTGTGAAGATTCACTGGGAGACTAAGCATCGGCAAATCCTGTGGAGGCGGGGACACTGAGCCAGAGCGCCGAGGGCTCTGATTGCCAGGCCAAGGACTGTGCACTGTCGTGAGCAGTGATGAGTCATGAGGTGGTTTGGGACAAAAGAGTGGGATGGACTGATTTTGTTTTGAAATGTTTCATTGTCAAAATAAATCACACTTATATAAAAAAAAAAAACAACATGAAGAAAATATGAGATTAAAGCCCTCCCCCTCCGCCATGTTCTCCTCTCCGCCATCTTTATTCCCTTCCCAAGAAAGCCTTGAGACAGTTTTGTGGCTATGCATAAATATACTTTTAAAAATGCATTTACAAATATATACATTTTTCACAGAAATGAAATTATATGACCTATTAACTTACTTTTCCCACTGAACAATGAATATAACTTAGCCTATTTCTTTTATTATGTATAAGTATGATGTAGAAATAAAAGGAAATCTACTTAATTATTTTCTTACAAATGGATATTATTTTCTTTCCATTCTTTTTAAACATGGCAAAAGAAAAAAAAAGCTGCAACATCCTCTTATCAACCTTTGAACAATCATGAAGTGTACCTGAACTGTAAAATTTTAGCAATGAATTTTTCAACTGAAAGGGTTTATAAACTTTGAGATTTTTGCCAGGTGGTTCCCCAAAAGTCTATACTAGTGTGTATCCCCACCAATGATGTATCATAGTTCCTGTTTCCATATAGCCTGGAAAGCACTGTATTATAAACCTTGATAATATTTGGACATCTAATGGGTAAGAGATGATGTCTCAACATTTTTTTTTGCATTTTTTAATTATAAGTGAGCTTGAGTATCTGTTCATGAACCTCTTTGTACTTCATTGACTTCTTCACATCCATTGCCCTGTTATCTATGGGGCTGATGTTTCTCAAAATTTCTAAGATATCTTTATTTTAAAGAAGTTAATTCATATAACCCATTGCATTTATTATTTGTATTTTCCACATTATTCCTATATTGAAGTGTAATTCCCATATGTAACAGTCATATATTTAAATATAGTTGCTAACTGTTGACAACATGTACACCATGTAACCATTGTTATTATAATCAAGATATAAAACACTTGTCACCCCCAAAGTTTCCTGGGTACCCTTTACTGTCAATCTTTGAACCCCTCCACCAATCCCTACCCCAGGCATCTATTAATGTGGTTTCTATCATTATAATGATAGAAGCTTAGTTTTCTCTCTTCTAAAGTTTCTTCCATAAAGAATAAAAAATTATGTAATCTTTCATAAATGACATTTTTTGTGTGTGATTCTTCTAAGTTGTGACATTTATTGGGATTTCATTCCTTTTTATGCTGGATAGTGTTCCATTATATGGATATCTCACAAATTGTCTAACTGCTCAAGTGCTAATAGGCAGTTGAGTTGTTTCCAGTTTGAGGCTATTAGAAATAAAGCTGTGAACATCTTGCACAAAGTCTTTATGTGGACATATGTTTTTATTTCTCTTGAGTAAATACTGAGTGGTGGGAATGGCTGGGTCATATAATAGATATGTGTTTAGCTTTTATAGGAAACTGCCAAAGTACTTTGCAAAGGAATTATACTATTTTCATGCCTATCAAAGGCTATCAAATGTCTATGAGAGTTCCGGTTGGTCCATAATCCTTGTCAATTCTTGATATTGTCAGTCTTATTCATTTTTGCAATTCTAGGTGTATAGAAAATCCTATTGTGCTTTTGATTTGGGTTCAACTAAAAAGTGTGAGCATTTTTTAATGTACTTATTGAACTTTCATATATTTTCTTTGATAAAGAATTTGTTCAAATATTTAGGTCTTTTGTAAATGGGTTGTCTTAAGTTATCTTTTTGGAATATTCTAAAAACAAATTCTTTGTCAGATATTCACACTAAAAATAGTTTCTCCCACTCTATTCCATAATCATTTTTAATCATGACTATTGAAGAGAAGAAATTTTTAATTTTTTCTTCCGTGTTTGTATTTTTGTGTCTTTTCCAATAACCCTATTCACTCTTCTATATTAAAAAAAATTGCAATAAGGTTAGGAAGATTTTCTTCTAGAACTTGTATAGTTTAGTTCTTACTTCAGGTCTATGATACATTATATGTAAGCTTTTAGCATTGATGTGTTCTATTTTATTCATAAGTGAAAATTTTGCTAGGTATAAAATTGGAGGTTTCTCCCACATTCCCAAACTATGAATATTTTTATAGTGAAACAATAATTCTGAGGGCATCCTGATTTTGCCCTTAAAGATGATTTATATTTTCAAACCAAAATAACTAAAGATTTATTCTTAAGAGTATTATTCTCAAGAGTTCAACTACTCCATCAAGATATGCCTTGAAAGTCTTTGTTCTACACTTTTTCTTTTTAAGAGATAGACCTAGTATTTTTAATCTCAGGAATGTTTTCTTGTAGTTTTTTTTCAAAGTATTTTTCTGATTTTTTTGCTATTGTTATTATTACTTTTTCATTTAATTAATAATGTATGGGTAGAAATTGTGATTCTCTTATCTACCTGGCCGTATTTCCTGGGAGTTTAAGAAAGTAATTTAGGAAATAATAAATTTTCCCCTGGAATAAAGAAGTTCCCAGAAGAATATAAGTTGAAAATGAAGTAGGCATGTGTACTATTTCAACACATAAGCCTTCAATACCTACATGGAGGGGACAAGTGTCCCACTGATGTGAATTCTTGTTTTCTTTTTTAATAAGTGTCCGTGTTTCTATCTTGCTTTTCATGTGCGTGTGCTGCTTTTATAATAACTTTCAATGGAGCAGAGGCCTGGAGCCTAGAGGATGCACCTCATTCAATAGCTCATTTACCAAACACTTCTGGAGCACCCACTCTCCTTCAGCCAGGAGTCCCCCTGTGTTTCTTCATTGGGCTGGATAATTATTCTAACGTGAAAATTAAGGGATGGGAGGACACTGCTGGTGTGAAGTAGTTCCTTACCTACCTGTTCTAGAGTAACTTGACTTGACAGAGGCCCTGGACCCTATTTGGTCTGTAGATGTGTTTGAGAATACAATGATTCTCCCTCTTTTTCTTTCTTTGTCTTTTTCCTTCTTCCAATTTTTGAGCCTGTAGCTGGGGCCTGTGCACCCCAGTTGTCTGTAGTCTTCACAGCCCTTCTGTGGGGTCTCAGGCCTTCCCAATCATACGCTGCCTACCTTGTCCCTATAGGTGTTGAGTTTGTGAACTTCTGGTTCAGGGAATGATACATGGCTACTCAACAGGTGCCACCATGAGTCCCTACTTAATTTATTCTTCTTTATTCATATTTATTACTTTTATGCTAAGGCCAAAAGTGAAGATGAAAGTGAATCTACACAGTTCATGCCATGATCTTGTTGGGGGGGGGGGCTGCAAATTTGGCTCCGAGTGTCCCAGTGGCTAAATCAGAGAAGGCTACTCAATCAGTTTTACAATTCACATTGTTAATAACTATAAAATGAAATAATTTTCTCAGGAGAAGCATGACTCTACTTTGAAAACCAGCATATAAGATGAAAACTGCCTTTGCATGTCTCCTCTAGATTTGGGAGCTCAGAATTCTAAAATGATCCCAGTAGAAGCTGTACAAATACATTTAATGCAAAATGCATGTGGAGTAAGCTTGATGTCTACATGAGCTAATTGAGAGGAGGAAGAATTTTGAGTTTTGCACACAAGCACTTAGTACACCTTTCTTCTCACATTATAGATGGCATTGTAATTTGCTAAGAAAAAATGAAATACATCATGTATGCATGCAAATCAGCCTGAACTCTGTGCCCAAGGTATAAATGGATCATGAATGTCTTTAAAAAGTAATCTGTTCCACTGTTTTTTATTTCCTGTGTGGTTTACTGGCACTTTATGAATCAGGGAGGGAGAGGCAGGAGCATATTTAGTTCATGGCGCTGAGGGTAGAATGGAGGAGCTGCTCTGGTATGGTCATATCTGTTTCTTAGTGTGGCTGGGTGCTCATTGGAAATACCTGGAAGTCTTTGAAGATTACCATGCCTGGGTCTCACCCCAGACCAATCAAATCTGACTCTCTGGAGTGGGGGCCTAGGGAATTATTTTTATCCCGAAGGTCTTCTGTTGATTCTCAAACCCAGCCAGGACTTTGAGATCTGATATTCCTGGACCCAAGGTTCTCAAACTTGATGCCTGCAGTTCACTTGGCAAAATGGTTAAAATGCAAATTCCTTGGCCTGATTCCCTCCCTGAGATTCTAATTTAGTACATCTTTGGGGTGAGGTCAGTGTTGAGGGAAATGGAGCTAGACTTGCTTCCCACCTTGTATCACAAAGTATGTGACATGTCTATGAAGTCAAATACAGCAGTTAGTAGGAGAAGGGAAAGAACATCAGAAACAGGGGGGGGGGGGGGAAGAAGACACTCACAGTGGGGAGCTAAGAGGACGGTCATTATAACTGAATGAAGAACTCTGTTCTGCTTTTCCTGCAACCAGGAACTCTGTGCCTGCCAGCCTGGGGACCTTAACAAGTTTCCTCAGCTATAAAACAGGAACAGTAATGCATGATGGATAGGGGCAGTGCTCCTGCATAGCACTGAACAGATTCCTGGGAAGAGGTAGTGGGTGCTGACATTTGGGCAAGAGCTGAGGTCCTGTGTGGTGCGGGTGAGGGAATCCTGGTTTCAAAGCCATGACACCTGCCCAGCCAGGCCTGAGCTTCCAGGAGAAACTCCATGCTGCTTCTCATGGCTGCCTGACAGTCCATTTCACATGGAGGTTAAAGGACCTTTCTATCTCAAGGAGGTATTTCCTGTAAACCAGGAGATGAGGAGGGGAAATGTCTGCTGGTTCCACTGGGTGTCTTCACAAGGGAGACAGCTAGGGTGACAGGAGCAGTTGCAGATACACTAGTCCCTCTGCCTGCCCCTCCCAGCCGGGCCTGGCTGCCGGAGCCCCGGTTAGAGGATGAATTTTCATGCAACGCCTGTGTTTTCACTTGGAGGGACCCGATAGGAGCTGCAGCAATATTTCACCAGCTCTTCGGTTTGTCGGCTCCACTAATCATCAGCCTCAATCACTGGTGCGATATTTTATGAATTAATAAAAATGATCACGGGCAGTCCAGGGGGACCTAGGGAGGAAACGCGTGCAGTAGAATTTTAATGAGCACCATGGGGAATTCCAACCTTTTCTTGCTTTTTATTACTATTTTAAAAAAAAAAAAAAAGAAAAACATCTTCCCTTCTCTCTTTTGCACCCCCTCCACCAAATCCTGTTTCTTGCCTGGCTCCCTCCCCTTTAGCAAAATCATAGCTTGAGCTGTTCTAAAAGACTGTCATGCGAATAAGGTGTCTTCCCTCAGCCTGTTGTTTGGCCCACAACACTGCCATCCTGCGCCGCAAACGCGCCCCACGCACCTGCTCTCTGTCCTAATTGAGCAGATGATCTGCCGATTTGTCATGCTTAGCCGGGGCCCCCTTCCTGGCACCCCCTCCCCCAGACTGCCAGCCTTGGCCTGCCTGGAACATTGGGCAGATGTAAAGCTCTGCGTGTGTGTGTGTGTGTGTGTGTTATGACAGATCTTGTACTCATTATTGAATAATTCATTGTTGCGTTAATGTCTTCAGATACCATCTCTCACTTCCTCACTCTTCCTCTCTCTCATCTGGCTCGCTGGGGAAAACTTGATTATGCCTGCGCTCTGACGACAGAGTATACAGATAAAAGATAATTGCTTGGCTTGACTCCTCCATTGATATGAAAATAAGATTTAAATTATTCACTCCGGTTTAAAGGTTAGTTGAAGGTTATTACAGGGGATGAAGGGAGAAAAAAATCACTCTTCATAACGTTGGGGGTTGAGATAAGACAGGTTTGAAAGGGCCTAATTTGCACTGTAGGCAGAAGCGCCTTGTTGTGAATACACTGAGTCCCTCCAGAGATTTTAATCTAGGAGAAGTCAATTATTTATAAGCAAATTACGGCTGGCTTTTCATATATATAAAACACTCTGCGTCATAAATAAGGACAAGGTGGTGTCTGGTCCTTTCTCAGCACCCAGTTTTTCTTGATCTCAAAGCTCTCGGGCCATGTCACAACAGGAATTTAATGAGGTGCCTCCATTAGGGAGGTCGGCTGTCATGGTGGGGGCTCTTTTTCATCCATGGTAATGGTAACCATAATAATGATGACAATAACTTGGCTTTGGGGGTCTCTGCATCCGGGCCTGACCCTTTACAGGGCACTGCTTGCCTGCACCAGCCCCTCCTGCCCACGCCCTTGGTGTTCCCAGGGGTTGATGCAGCTTTGCATAGGAAATCATCTCAGAGCTGCTTCCTCCCGAGGAGGTACTTCTCCCGCCTGAGGATCAATAATTAATGGCCTTCCATGTTTCTGAAAGTTGGGCGCTGTTTCAGAAGGTATCCAGTGGCCTCCTTCACTCAATGCATTAATCATGGGCAGCCATTTTTTTTTCCCTAAGAGCTGTGGAGAGTGAGTGCTCTCCTGTCCGTGGGCCACCTTCCAGCCTAGAACCTCCCCACCCCGTGTCCCTGTGTTCCTGGAACATTTGACCTCCTTCAACTGGCAAACCAGGCATTGTGCACACCCACTACTCAGCCCTCTGGGATTGGTGTCACCTCAGAAAGCAAAACTGCTGGGTATCCAAGAAGGATCTTGGCTGGAACTGTGAGGCTTCCTGCAGCATTGGGGTGGAGGCCCCTCAGGCTGCCCCCCAGGGAGGCCAGCTTGCCCTCTGCCTGGCTTCTCTGTCAGCTGAGGTCTCTTCAGATGATATGGAGCCTCCTGCCTGTCAGCAGCTGTTATCTCTCCACGGGGATGCCGTCTGGAAAGGAGCCTGGCCCCTGCACGTTTACGGGGTGGATCTGAACAGCCTGGGTTTGGCCAAGTACTGGGCCTGGTGCTGGTTGCCTGTGGGAATGCAAAGCTACATGGATGACTGCTGCTTGTGGGCAGCACATGGGCCTCTGTAAGATGACATTCCTCCACCTGTCAGCCTGGAGCAAGTAACCCCACCCAAGGACTGCTGATAAAGCTAATGAGCATCTCTGAGAAAGAAACCGAGACAGATAAGAAGACACACAAGTGCATACACACACATACACACACACACACACACACACACACAGAGAGAGAGAGAGAGAGAGAGAGAGACTAAAGCAAAAGGCACACTGTGAAGTTTATTTTGTCTGCTTTCTTGCCAAGACCCAAACAGGTTCAGTGACTTGCCTAAAGTCACACAGCAAGCAAGTGGCAGTGAGACCCAAACCCAGCTAGCTCTCGTGGTAGCCAGCTAGTGATAGTTGAGGGCTTTGTCTTTTTCTTCCTGTCTAATGCCTGAGATTCAGAAAAAAAAAAAAATAGTGTGCTTTTTCCTTATAATCCAGCCCCCCGTGGAAGTGTGGTGGGGAGACCTAGTTCTCCATCTTTGGGGGATGGGAAAGGGTCATCTGGGTCCCTTTCAGCTCTAAATTCTATGAATACAAATTTAGTAGAATATTCCTCCAGGAATATTCTCAAGGGCAGAGACCCTGTCTTAAGCCATTAAATGAGAAGAAACATTAGCGGTACGTTTACACTGAACAGGGGTGCTCCGGGCCCTTCGAGGGGAGATGGATGACAGGATTCTCAGAAAACTCATCAGTCTGCAGGAAACTTAAATCAATGAGCAACCCTCACGCAGGTAGGAGTGGGCGAGAGGCTACAAGGTGAGTGCAGATACCACAGGGACTCCTGGCTGGGGAGGGACGCACAGGAGACAAAGCCAGCTTCTAGGAGGACAGGAAGTGGAGCTGGGTGGGGGCTGCTAGGTAGAGGGTGAGGGTAGCCTGGAGGACCATGTGAAGTGAAGTGAGAGGAGGGGACAGAGCCCAGGGGTGAGCGGAGTCAGTGGTGGTCAGACTGGGGCCCTGTGTTGGTGAGCTCTGAGGTCAGGTCTGGCTGCGGATTCATGGAGAGCTTCCGTGCTTGGTGGAGTCCTTTCCAGTCTTAGGGCAGAAGGATAATAGAGGCCGGAAACAGGAAATCTAAGGAGAAGGTTGATGCCATCTCAGTGTGGACCAGGGGATAGGGATAGATTCAGCATTTTCAAAGATGAGATGCTAGAATTTGCTGAAGAAGTGTAAGAAGAAGAAAGTATCAAAATGAGTACAGAAAGAAAAATGGTAACCCAGGGAGGAGACGGTGAGTTTGGGGTGGGGACCCTTGAGCATCTTACTCTGGGACATATAGAAAAGTTCCCTGGGTGATCAGTGACAATCAGGAGAGAATTGGGCCAGGAGATGCCTCTTGACCCCACACACTGGCCTGAGAGGGGCCATGACTTGAAAACCTGGTTATGGGCAGTTGAGTGAGCCCTGGGGCTCTGGTGCCCCAACTGTGGAATCAGTGCTCCTTCCACTAGGTTTCACTGATTCCTATTATCACCTCTCCTGGAGGAAGGGAAAAGGGAGTGGCATGCTGCCCCGGGGTTTGCCCACAGAGGCAGGAAGGTTAGAACTGTTCACTAAGGCAAGGCCTGAAGGATTATCTGAGTTGCACTTAAGGGGAGCTGGTTGGACCATACCAAATAGCATTTTAATTATTTCCCATCTCTGGGTTCTGGGAGGCCCCGTGAGAGGTCTGGGATGGAGGCCACTCTGCCAGCACAAATGATTGATTGCTGGCGCAGGACCACTAGGTTAATGAGTCCGAGGTCGCTGCAGGAGATGGGTCTCCATCCAATCACTTGATAGTAAAACACTCCTAATCATTTTTGCAAGCTGACTCCCTAATGTGATCGGTGATGTGCCTGGATTTAAGTTCTCGTTACCCGTTTCCACCCACAGGTAACAGGTCTCGCTCATTCACCACGGGCAATTTCCTGCCCCATTACCTGTAAAATCAGAGAGCAGCCGGGCCTGTTAGGAGAGAAAAGGAGCCCATTTCCTCCTCTTCTAAAAAGCACAGTAAAGGAAGCTTTCCTGCAAGACCCTGGGGCTTCTGTGACTCTGAGTGCCAGGCCAGTGTGCAGCCCATCAAGGTCTGACACAAGAGTTTCTCCTCTTGATCACAACTCTCCACAAAGGAGCAGAATACGGTCTGCTTCCCAGGACAACTTCTCAGCCATTGCCTCCCAGTCCTCAGAATAATCTATCCCTGTGCCTCGCAGAGAGAGGCTCATGATGCTGGGAGCGGCTGGTTACTGACCACACAGTGCTTCATGGGGCCATTTCTCCAACCATCTTTCTTTCCTCTGGAACCAGATTAAAGAGGGCAGAGACCACATCTGTATTGGTTACCTGTTGCTGTGGAACAAATGATCCCAAAGCATTGCAGCCTAATGCAACGACAAACATTTCTTATCCCAGATGGTTTCTGTGGGCCAGGAGTTCTGGCGCTGGGTTTATGAAGGTGAGTGCATGGGTGACTCAGTTTAGTGACATCTGAGTGAAACACGTGTCAAATGGTGGGCAATGCATGTAGCATTCTTTACTGATGGGTGTTGAAGCTAACAGGGCAAGGCATTTAAGTTACTTAGCACAGTGGCATTCAGGAATGGCTCAGCTGGTGGTCCTGGCCCTCAGTCTCTGAGAGGTTGTAGTCCAGCTGTGAGCCAGGGCTGCCATCATCTGAAGCTTGGCTGAGCTGGAGGATTTTTTCCAAGATGGCTCTCTCCACGGCTGGCAAGTTGATGCTGGCTATTGGCAAGAGGCTTCAGCTCCCTGCCATATGGAATATTCTCTCCAGGGCTGCTCGGTCTCCTCAGAACATGGTGGCCTGATTCTCCTAAAGAATAAGGAGAAAACAGCAGAGCCCTGTACCACCTAGCCTCAGAAATCAGTCCAGTTTTCCCACAAATCTCTGGTTATGAATGTCAGCCTATTCAGTGTGGGAGGAGCTACAGATGATGTCATTTAGGTCAGGCACTGGGGACCACACTGGAGGCTGGCTACTACATCTGATAACTTGATATCCTTCCTAGGATATGGAACATATCACTCTTGGTAAATGCTCAGTAAAGGGAGGGGAAATAGTTGAACACCTCCCTTGCTTATTTAATTCTTACCTAAGGTAAGTTTTATTGTCCCAATGAAGACACAGACTCAGGAATGGGTTTGCTGAAGCCCGGCAGTTCAGAGGTCGCTGCTTCGGGTTGGAACTCAAGGGTATCTCTTTTTAAAAGCTCATGTTCTCTCTGCTTTGCTAAGCTGCCTCAGTTAAGGGTGATGATGCCTGAGTTAAAGTTTGATGTTTTCCTGGGATAATTCTGGGATACATGTAGGGAGAGTGGTATAATACCTGTTTTAGAGGTGAGAAATCAAGGCCTCAGAGTATCGTGACTTCATGGCTCCTTGGGACAGGGCCAGAGCTAGCACTCAGCACTCCTGTCTTCCAGACAGAACCTCTACCACCAAAGGTGGTGCCTCAGGGAAGAGACTTGAGCTCATGACAGAAGAAGATACTGAGGCCTGAGGTCACACAAGGCAGTCGGGATCCTAACCAGCAAAGCCACATCATTTGTTTACTGATTTCTTGATATCTATTATTTTTTTAGTCTAGGACTCTTGGGATGGAAAGAATTAGGCAAATGAAGACCAAAATATTCCCTTCAGCAGGCCCGTCTGAGTCGCTCTTTATTACAGGATTTTGTCTTGTCTGACACAAAGGCGGCCGAGGTGGGGAACTCCGCTCCGGACCCTGCTGGTAGCTCACACCTAAGGCAAACCAAGCACGGCTCACGTCTTGGCCTGTTTCTCTGGAGACATTTGAAGCTGTGAGGTGACTACTTTCATTTGATGCTGTGCAGATCCCAGAGCAGCTTCCACACTTAGGATCTTGAGGAAGGTTTGCAGGGTGGTCTCACAAGCCCTGGAACCTGGTTCCTCACCTCTGTGTGACCTTGGGAATGACCTAGCTTCTCTCAGGGGAAGAAGGATCCAGAGGAGGACGTGGCTTCCCAGTACTCGCGGGCAGCAGTTCTTCCCAAGCTCAGAACCCGAGCATCTCCCGGTTCTCTCTGCTAGGCATGAGGGCATGGGGATGGACGGGGGCCTGGACCGACAGATCTCTGCGAGTGGCAAGTCCTGGAGCGTGGCTGGAGAGACCAGGCCTGGCGGGATTCATGTTGGCTTGGCTCAGTGGTGGCAGGGCTGGGCTGGGGTTATGAGCTGCGGTCCTGACCCTTGGTAGTAAAAGCTAACATGACCTTTGCTCTTTTTCATTTCCGTCTTCCTGAGGTTCTCTTTTACTCCCAAGACTCTAAATCCTATGAAGCCTTGTCACTATTCCCTAACAAAAACCCAGGAGCTAGGTAAAGTAGTCAGTCTGGTGCCCATTTTATTGATGAGGAAACGGAGGCTCAGAGACAGGTTTCTTTTCTTCCAGCTCTGTTCACTAAAGTGCCCCTCCTACTCCCTTTCCTGGTTTGATTTTTCTGTGTCACACACATCAGCCCTGGCCCCTTTTCTAATTTTCTTGTTAATCCCTCCTATTGCCAGATCTGGAAGGTCAGTTCTGAGAGGGCAAAGCTGTCATTTTTGGAAACTTTGCTCCGAATCTGTGGCCTGATGCCCTAGTGCCACCCCATATTAGGGAAGACAGAAGCTCTGAGAGGCCATGTCACACCCCTAGTTGAACAAGTGGGTGGAAAGATCTAGGGTACAGCCTTCCTCTCCACCAAGCTGCCTTGCTGAAGTTACCTATGGGACAGTCATATAATAAGAGGAAGCCACACCTCCCTGGAGCTCTCCATCCCAGCTGCCACCAGTTATATCTCAAGTCAACTGTGCCCCAGGGTCATCACAGCTACTCCCAGAGTATCTGAGCTGGAGGGACCTTGGGCTCTTAAAACCCATTCTTCAATCTTGTGGATAGGAAAACTAAAGGGAGAGGCTAAACTGCATTCTTCCAAAAAGTGCAGCATTTTGAAAGGCTGGGCATTAATTTCTGAGCCACTCCCTTATCACCCACAACATACAGATTTATCAATGAGCCCTTCCTCAGAGCCCCAGGTCCATTTTCCCTCCCAGCATGCTTTGTGGCTCATTTACCCTGGCCCACCACTGGATCCAGAGGAGGACGTGGCTTCCCAGTACTCATTGCCATGACATACAATTCCAGCCTGAAACCCATGTCTCTGGATCTGTCACAGGCTGACCTGGCTCTAACTCACTGGCTGACCTTGGAAGCCTCCATTACCTCGTCTTTTCTGCAAGAAAGGTCTGCATGAGAGCATTTCCATGTGGCTCTCAATATATGTCCCACTATGGGCTCCTGTGTCTGCCCATGCAAGCTGGCACTGGTACTTTCTGCTGGCTCTCCAGGGAACCTATAGCTGGTTAAAAGAAGCTCTCCCTGACTGTCGAGGTCAGTGATTATCTTTCAGGGAGTCACCTGCTAGCCAGAGGAGAAGGTCTCTTCAAAGGAGATTGGCTGAGAGCTGAGGCTGCAAACACTCACTTCCTGTAGGATTTGCCCAGTGTCTGGGATATGGCAAATCTTCTCTGAGGACCTGGGATGGAAATGGAGTGGTTCTCCTGACAAGAGGGCTTAGAGATTTGGATCTCCATCTCAGCAGCAATGAGATGCCAGGGGCACAGGGCTCACTAACAACAGCTTAGCTCAGTGGACACTGCCTGACAGGCTACCCGAGGCGCCTCTTGTGCACCAGCCCGCAGTCTGCTATCCTGGGACATGCCACCATCTCCATGTCCACATGAGGCAACGGTGGCCCAGGGAAATTAAAGAACTTATCCTTTTCGGTGGCAGGGCAGGGCTCAGATCCAGGGTGGTCCAGTTCCAAAGCCAAGCTGGAGCTCTTCCAGAATGCCACACTCGGTGGCTGACAGCGTGGCTTGTGGCCTCTCTTCTCCATCATCTTGTGGAAGATGCTTTCAGCTTTTCTCAGCCCATAAGTATGAGAGAACAAATGAATGTGGCCGGCAGATGAATCTGACAGGCTTACTGCATTCTGGAATAATGGGAGCCCATGTACACACCTGCATGCAAACAGATGCTCATATGCACCCCAGCATCCATGTGCCTGCCCCACCTGACTATGCACGGATACGTGCAGACACACACGTGGGTGCATGTTCTTGTTTATGCTCACATGCACCTCTGTGTGCACACACGTGCGCACGAAAGCACATACAGACAGGCCTATTGGGCACACATACACTCAGCTCCAGGGGCTTTAATCTTGCAGGAGTCTCTAGATGTTGCTTATGAAGGTCCATTCTGCAGTTGCTAGGAAATAGAAAAGGAAGGAAGAAAGGGACTGCCCTTTTCCCTTTTTGGATGCAAATTCCCATAACTCCCCAAGCTTTTTCATCTCTCTCCCTCCAGGTTGCTTCTCTTAGTCACCATTAGGCTTCTCCTACTAGCTTTGAAGGGCAGCAGGAGGGAACAAAAGAGAGGGGAGGGTGGGAGGGAGGCCAGGCGGAGGTGGCAGCTGGAATTTGGGCCTGCTCAGAATCCTGGCCGCACACACTGAGCCTGGGCTCCTGCTCTGCCCAGCAGTGTTCTCATTGGAAACAGCATCGCTTGACTGTTGCTATTGATTATGGCAAGATTGTGTGTGGCTAAGAGCTCCTCCGAGCCAACTGGTATATTAAGCAATCATTTCTATAGCAGATGACATAACTCCCCCGGCATCGGTTTGTCCTAATGGGCTTGGTATTACTCATGTGCTAATTGATTGGGCACGCAGGGAAGAAAAACTAAATTCACTTGTGAGGCGATTTTATGGCAGAGCTCATAACAGAGGTAATTTGCTGAAAATGTTCAGTCCCGCTTTGGTTATGTAAGATCGTCTGTTCCTGTGTTTTATCTCCTGCGCTGGCCGGGCTGGCTGAGCGCAAGGTAGACTCCCCCAGGATGGTGACAGGGGCCCTCTCCTCCCGGCCTCCTCCTCCTGCGGAGGCCCTGGGGAGCGCTGACAATTAGTGCCTTATGCACAACTTTCTTGCCTCAGGGGCGGCTTTCAAAATATCTCAGCTTCTCCTGTTAAAAAAACGCCTCTGTCTAAGGGCAAAACAGTTATTTTCGGATCAGCCATCTAGTGTTACAAAGCTCCTGCTCAGAAAGGAAAAGGAGGAAGGCTGGATTTTTTTTTTTTTTTTTTTTTTTAAGAGAGAATATTTTGCCTGGAAGAGGGAGGGATGGGGAAGCTGGAAGAAGCTTGAGAACCTTCCTCCTTCCTCATCCTTCTCCTCCTCCCTCCTCCACACCTGCCTCCTCCCTCCCCCTTTAGCCCTCCCTCCCCATCTTCTTCCTTTCCCCGCTCCTCCCTCCCTCCCCCTCCCTCTCTCCCCCCTCCTTCTTTCTTCTTCCCTCCCCCTCCTCTCTTCTCCCTCTCCCTCCCTGCAGCAGCCTGCCTTACCAACGACTCTGGGAAAGTCCTAGTCTTTGCTTGGCCTTTGTAGTTTGGAGTGGCAGCACTGTCCTGTGCCCTGCTGCCACCTCTGAGGGACACGACCAATCCTTCTAGTCCTTTCTGCCATGACCCTCAGGTTGTCCCAACTGTCTCTCTTTGCAGATATGTACAGCTGGGCCAGCTCTAGAAGCTCTGGCTGCTGCCACACCAGGCCTGGCCTCTGGGCCTCAGTAGCCTCCAGGACCCTTAGGGTTGGGAGGTGCTCTGTAGCAAAGCCAGGGCCTCCCCACAAAGGATGCCTGGGCTGTCCTGGAGTGTGATCTGATCCTCTGAGACATGTCTTTGGTGCACGTCTCCATGGAGAAAGGGATGACTGGGTCTTCAGGGATTTCCCCAGCCTTGGCTGGGAAGGAAAAGGTGAGATGCAGCTGGAGTTTGGGGGCGAGGGCCCAGGAAGAAGCTGCCTGGGTCTTCAAGGTGGGTGGCTGGAAGCTTTCCATGGGAATTGCAGCCTGACCAGCAGCCAGGCGAGCCGGCCCTGCACACACGGCTGCCTTCATCAGGCACTCGGGCACTGGCCTGGGGCTGTGCTGGGAGCCTCCTGGTAGAGATGACTGAAGAACAGGGCACATCCCAGGGTTTCAGGCAGACCAGGAGGGGCATGTGGGAGCAGGTGTGGGAGGGCACTGATCGTATCTGTGCTCCGATTTCCCCATCCCTAATTATCCCGCAATAATTAATAAGGCTAGAGCATTTGCCTGGAAGCCAAGTGAGGTGAGTAGTGAACAGGGAACTGGAGTTCGGGGAGGGCTACTTTGATGAGAGAACAGAGGAGGCAGCCCCCTGCAGGGGTGCTCCTGGGACGTCTGGGACACCTTGATTCCCAAATGAGAAGCAATGCTTGGCTGGGATCTGGCCGAAACGGCCCCCATGGGCACCTGAATGTGTCTAGACAGATGTCCAGTTATTAAAGTACATGATATTTGAATACCCTTGGGAAAGAAAGAGGGCCACCTCAGCTGTCATCAGGGACAGATACAGGGGCTTCACAGGTCACTCCTGGAGGACAGAAGACAGTCTCGTGGAGGCAGACTTGGAGAAGGCACCAGAGATGGGACCAACTGTGTGAGCTTGGGCCCAGGCAGAGCTGGGTCACCATCCCAGCCTTGTTCTTTTCCTGTCCTGTGATCCCACGCTCTGGGTCCTCACTGGGAAATGAAGTTATCATAACCACCTGGAGCACAGAAGTCGGGACCATTAGATGAGGTGATGCCTCTGAGGTCAGCCCAGGGCCTCCACTGGAGGAAGCACTCACTGAACAGAGGCTGTTATCATCAGTGGACAGGGAGGTGGGAGGCATCTAGAGGCACCAGGACCCCACCGGGCTGACTTCCCAGATGGGGGGTCCCTGCCCCAGCCAACCTCAAGGAGCCGCCCCAGCAGCCTGGCCCACAGTGGGAGTCCCTCCTGCAGCTGCAAGACCCTGAACATCAGCTGGCTCCTGCCTGCCAGGTTCCTCATGGTCATCCCTCACCTCAGAGAGAGAGGGAGAAAAAGAAAGAGAGAAGGGAAGGTCTGAAGAGAGACCCAAGGGGGCTGGGGGAGGGGTGGGTAGAGAGCAGGGGGAGATTCCGACAGGAGAAAGGGGGTAAAGCTGCAGTGGTGTGAAGGAGACAGCCAGCGGGCTGGGACAGGAACTGCTAGTCACCGCCCTCGGGACTCTTCAGGGTCTGCCAGTGGGATCTGCGTAGAAAGAAAAGCAAGAACCAGAAATGAGTGGCTTATGGGACGGAGTTCAACTAGTGGACAGTGTGTGGCCAGATAGTCGCCTTTTTAAAGGAACTTCTTTCTGGTATTATGTAAGCTCCAGGAGAGCAGGGATTTTTTTTTTTTTTTCAATTTCTGTATTTCCCAAACCTGGAATAAGCTCTGGTGCAAAGTCAGTGCTTACTCGCTGTTTCTTGAATCAATGTGTTGGCTGTTTCTTGAGCATGCAGGGGTGGGCACACCTTCTCCTATGAGGGAGAGTCCCCTGGGGGACAGGCGATGGCCGACTGTGCTTTGAGGCCATAGGATGGGTAAGATTACCTCGCTCTCCTCTCTTCTCAAGAAGGGAGAGATAAGGGCATCCCACTCTGTCCGTCATGGGCCACTCACCTGCCCATCCTTCATTAAAGACCAGAGGCAGGTTTGCCTCCTTCCCAAAACTGCCTGTGTGCTGGCCCTTCCTCCTCACCTGGTTTAGGGTGGAGGGGTGGTTCCAGGAGATTGTCCCTCTTAGGCTCACCTTAGGCCATTTGCCCTTCCCTTTAGGAGGATCCCCTCACTGCCCCCTACAGCCATGCACATGGCACTTTTACTGCCTGCCTGTAGGCCATGCCTGGAGGGCCAGAGACCTCAATCCAGGGGCTGCAAGCAGCCTGATTTATTGCATCAGGGGATCCTGCAGGGAGGCTGCTGGGTGAACAGGTGTTAGTTCAATCACTGTATTTATATCCTGGTGCTCTCTGGGGACCTCCCAGGTCTTTGGGGAGGATTTGTTTACCTGGTGGGTCAGGCTTCTGCATCCATAGGTCTGCTCCCACTGTGGTCATCCCAGGAGAGTCAGGACTCTGGATTGGAAACTGACCTAGAGCCTGGCATGCCCAGGCAGCCTAGGGCAAGCTGGCCAAGTGACCCTGGTGCCTGGCACTTGACCCTAAAACAGAGAAAGAAGCTTTTCTGCAGTTGTCCCTATTTTTACTCGGCTGTGCAAGTTTGGGACACTTAGGGGAGTTCATCCCTCTCAGGTTCCAAAGGCTGCCTCTGCCCTGCGTGGGGCCCTCTGCACCTGTTCCCCAGGTGCCCCACCCCCTTCCACCCTCCAAACCACACTGGCAACTGCTCCATCTCCTGGAGGCATGAGCTCCTGGTGGGAAAGGGCTCTGTAAATAGCAGGCCCCTTGCAGCTCTGTAAGCATTGTCACTACACTGCCCAGGGACTCCTCTGCCACGGTGACGACCATCTACAGAGACCCTAACCCTCAGTCTTCATTTCAGTGAGAGCTGTCACCTCTTATCTTCAAGGTGGGCTCTCCTGGGGCTGATGGGCAGGTGAAGCTGGCTCTCAGGGTTCTCCTCGCAGCAGTGGTGAAGGGAGGGCCCTGGCTTCGCAGCACAGAGCGGGGGGTGCAGCCCTGATCTATCCTCTGTCAGCTCTCCTTCCCTTCCTGGCCCTCTGATCTCCAGTTTTGGGTGTCTGCCAGGGGAGGGCTGTGCCTGGCCAACCTCTGACCAGCTTCTCATTCATAAATGAGACCTCGTCCAGGGGTCCAGTAGAGAAGGTCAGGAATGTTCGCCTTCTGCGCTGGTGTGCTAGCAGTTTGGACCAGGCCTCAAGCAGGGTTTCCCTAAATGGAGGCAATGCCGAGAGGGGTGGCTGCCTTTGGAGTGACAGGCCCCTGAGAGGAAGAGTCTGCTGGCCTGGGAAGAGCCGCGTGGGCCCCTCAGTGAGTGCAGGGGTGGAGAGAAGCCAAAAAGAGGCGATCCCTGGAGCAGGCCAGGACTTGGAGGCTCTGGTGACTCCCAGTGGGGTCTGGATCCCTGCCCAAGGAGTGGGTGCTGCTGCTTGGGCTGATTCCTTCCACAGCCCCTTGAGAACATCACAGGTGGCTCTTTCTCACTGTTTCTGCCAACTTGAGCCTCTGGTGCTGTGAGCTCCATTTGGAACACATCCCCCCACTCTTCTGTAGAGGCTCAAAGGCTGCCCTCTTCCACCCCTCCTGAGGTCCACCACTTTCCTGGGCCTCCTGCTGGGGGCCCCTCTCCCATTCTGTGTCTGCAGAGCTGAACTTTGTCTTGCAGTTGTTCTGTGCACTGACCTGGGAACTCCCTGCGCCAGGGTCTCTGTCTTGGCTCTGGTGGCCTCTCTCATACACAGCAGATACTTAACAGCTCGAATAACTCAACAACTAGATGTAAGTGATGCGATACTTACATCAGCAGAAGGTGGTCGGAACAGCTTCATCCCCGGAGTTGTTGGAAACCTGCAGCTTTAATGAGCATTTCAAAGGATCTAGACCTGAACCCAAGGACAGCAGAGTTCTCATCTGTAGTTTCTTCCAAGCCCTACGAGGTGGACAGGGTGGCTGCAGATGAGGAGCCAAGGGGAGGGAAGGTTCGGGACTGTTTGGGGACATTCCTCGAGTGGCAGAATTGGGGTAGGCACCCAAGTCTTTGACCTAACTATTAGGGAACAGTAATGAGCAGATCCAGGAGCCTGAGGCTTGATAACACAGTGCCCCCAGAGCCAGGGGTTGACTCCCAAGTGCATCTTTTCAGGGATTTGGTTGTGGGTTAATAAAGAAAAATAAGGGGAAAAAAAAAAGCAAAAGGAATCCACAACTCCGAAACCAGATTCTTCCCACAACTCTTTTTTTTTTTTTAAAGTAATGCATTCATTTCAGAAATGTAAATTGTTAGTCTCCCAGCTACCACCCCAGTCTCTCTCTCTACATAACCTCTGTCAACAGGTTTTTTTTTTTTCAAGGAAAAAATAAATGAAGTGTGCCTTACAGCAGTGTTATTTCATATGTGTGTGATCTATTGCACTTATTTACTCAACGTCAGAGGGGGCGCACACACAGCATGTCGTGCTGAGCGCTGCCTTCTTCAGACATCTGTTTGCAATTCCGTTTGTTCACCTGCTCCTGGGTGTCCAGGTCCTCCCGGCACTCGGAGCTACATCTTTTGGCCAATGGCTGTGTGGTATAGTCCACTGCGTGACTGTATTTGATTTGACCAATCATTGCTGAGAGACTGTTTCCAGCTTCTCGTCTGTCGAATGAGGCAGCAGCCATATACTGATCATTTGGGGCACTACCCTTGGCACGTTCATGTGAGTTGAAAGGGCTGACAATTAGAGCTCTGACCTCAAACTTGTTGGTGCCAGAAAATATTTCTTGACCTGTGTCTCTTATGTATAATGATAATATCTATAATACACACAGCACTCGTCACATATTGGACGCTGACTGGAACCTTATTTGTGTAG
This sequence comes from Urocitellus parryii, assembly GCF_045843805.1. Classification (NCBI taxonomy): domain Eukaryota; kingdom Metazoa; phylum Chordata; class Mammalia; order Rodentia; family Sciuridae; genus Urocitellus; species Urocitellus parryii. The sequence continues at coordinate 114,101,849 of NC_135536.1, read as the reverse complement.
CACAGTGAATTATCCCAGCCATTTTAGGAAGTAGGCACTAGTATGAGTTCCCTTTGCCAAATAAGGAAACTGAGGCACAGAGAGGTGAAACAGCCTGCCCAAGGTCACATAACTCGTGCACTAATTTTCAAGGGCTGCCGTAACGAGGCCAGTGGCTTCCACCACAGACGTCTGATTTTTTACAGCTCCGCAGGCCAGAAGCCTGAAATGGAGGCATCAGCAGGGTGATGAGAACTCTCTCCTTGGCTTGGAGAGGGCCACTTTCTCCCTGGGTCTCCACCTGGTCTTCCCTCTGTGTGTCTATGTCCTGATCCCTTCTTGTGAGCACACAAGTCGTTATTGGATTAGGGCCGATCCTATGACCTTGTTTTTCCTTCACTACCTCTTTAAGGGCCCTAATTCCAAACACAGTCATCTTCTGAAGTACTGGAGGTTGGGACTCTGACATATGAATCGGGGGGGACACAATTGTGCCCATCATAGCTAGAAGTGGCAAAACCAGGGTCCACACCAGGTTGTCTGTCACAGAGCCAATTTCTACACTAGTACCCTTGAAAGTACAGTCAGGCAGGGGTGGGCGGGCTGGTGTGAGGGCTTCTGTCCCCAAGCAGAGGTGATCTGCCCAGAAGGCTGCTCTTGGCTGAGGACAGCAGCACCCCTACTCTGGCTCCAGCTAGAGGGCCTTCAGTTCAGGCAGCTGATGAGACCAGCCGTGCACACCGGGCAGCCAGGCACAGAGGGGAGGGGTCTCTGGGGTGGGGGAGCAGCTGGAAGGGGCCTAGGGGAAGGCCTGTGATGGAAGGAAAGGGAGCTAACCAGGCGACAGATGTGTGGACATGGGTGAAAGGGAATGTAAGAGGACTGAGGTCTGGAGGGACCAGCAAGGTATCAGAGGCCTTGACCGTCAATTAATGGGCAGAATCCTTTTTCATCAGGGAAATAAAATTTATATATTGCACAACTGATCCATTCAAAGGGTACCATTCAATAGATCTTCCCAGAGTTGTGCAACCATCACCACAGTCAATTTTAAAACATTTTCATGGCCTCCAAAAGAAACCACATACTCATTAGTAGTCATTCGTCATTTCTCCCTAACGTGGCCCTCCAACGCAGCCCTGGGCCGCCTCAAATCCACTTTCTGTCTGTATGAATTTGGCTATTCTGAACATTCGACTAAGAAGTAGACTCATGCAGTCCTTGTCTTTGAGTCTCACTTAGTACAGGTTTACCCTGGTAGGTGCATGATCAGTACTTTGTTCCTTTCCATGGCTGAGTAGTAGTACCCCGTTGTATGGAGCCATACCTGTCCCACATTTTATTTATCCGTTCTTCAGTTGATGGACCCTTGAATTGCTTCTACTTTGTGGCAACTGTGGATAATGCTGCTCTGAACCTTTTTGTTGGAGTTTTGTGTGGGCGTGTGTTTTCAGTTCTCTTGGGTATGTCTACCTAGGGGTGAGATTGCTGGGTCCCACAGAAACTCTCTGCTTAACATCTTGTGGAACACCAGATTGTTTTCCCAAGGGGCCACGTAATCTTGATGGAGGCTGCTGACAGTCCTCCCAATGGGCAAGTTGGGTGTTAGGGCCAGGGGAAGACACTGAGTTTGTTTGTACATGAGGTCAGGGTTTTCCAAGATAAATTCTGCAAGTGTAATGCCTGGACAGGTAGGATCATGCAAATGAAATGGTTTCCTATTAATTAAAGGAGGCAAGAGAGGGGTCAAATACTGGAAGGCAGATTTAAGAGTTTCACTCTCCCAACACTCCCACCAATGCATCCACATACCTTGTCTAAGAATTGAAACACAGGCTCTGGACTGGTCCTGAACAGACAGAACCCAGGATTCTATAGCGTATGAATTTAGGGGGTCTGGGGGACACATCTCAGAGCCTAAATCTCATCCACAGGATAACAGCCTTTGAGGGCATAATTAGAAACCAAGCTTAAAATGCAGACTCCTGGGGAGGGAGATCCATTCACCTCAGACGGAGGGCATAAGAACAGAGGCAGGGTAGTGGTGAGGTGACAATGCAGGAAGTGACCGTGGCCAAGGCCATTTTCAAGTGGATGGGCTTTGGAGAAAGTCCTGCAGGTGAACTTGGTCTGATCCCAGACAGCCTCTGCACAGCCAATCCTGGGATCACCTCCACCCAGAGGGGAGCCATCTGACTGATTTCTTGCCAATTCTTGCTGAGTTCTCACTTTCAAAAAACAGTGCTGGTGCCATGATCTGGAACATTCCTCTCCCAAGCAAACAACAACACAAACAAGAATGAACAAGCAATCTACTCCTGCTTTGCCCCCCTCTGTGCGCTCCCTACCCCATCATCTGCCAATGGGCTATCCAAGAAGGACATTCCAGAGCACAACTTGGCATCAGGCAGATTGGATGGTAAAATTCAGCTCTGACCCTGGGAAACTGTGCACATTTAGGGGAGTGAATTCCCTGCTCTGCGCCTCATGTCCTCATGGTTTGCAGGGGGATTCAGTGGGCTAGACAATGGTAAGCACACAGCATGGGGCCTGGCCCCCAGCCACACATGGCCACTGTTCTTCCTGCCCTCCCACCTACCCTCCCTTTCTTTCCTCTTTCCTTCCTCCGCTTTGCCCCTCTTCCCCTCTCTTCTGCCATCTTGGATGGTGAGACTTGCTGGATAATTGGCACATGGCTGTTAACTTGGACATCACCGTGGGTCCATCTCCTGACTAACTCATTTGATTATATTTTTCCTTGTGTGGGAAATCCAATGCCCACTGCCTGCCTGACCCCTGGATGGGGCCAGTGTCACTTGCATCCAGTGGGGACAGAGTTCCTTCCCTGCCCTCTATGGGTGTCTACTGGCAGGCAGAAATTTCCCCCTCCATTCTCCCACATGCTTCACTAATGAATAATGAAAAAGCCCTCAGACCCGGGTGCTCTCCCTCCTGGCTCCCAGCCTGTGATATATTTGATCCTAGATGGCATAATTTTTCACTTAAATGTGAATGTATTTGCGAATTGATAGAAAATAGTTCTTGCTCTGGTGATATAATATAGGGCTGCCCCATCCTGGCTGCTATTTTGATTGTGACTTAAATGGATGAGGCCATCAATAATTATTTTATTGAACAGGCACATAAAAAAATGATGCTTGGCTAAAGTAATTTCCCCGACAAAGCCAGCTAATGCTTTGTGGGCAGCCTCCCTTCGCAGTGCTGAGCTGGCTGAGAAGTGCTGGAGGGGCTCTTTCCTTACCCATTCATCCCCTTCCCTGGGGTTTCCCTCCATGCATTCTGGGTGGTGGAGCAGAGTGGTCACGGCTGACCTGCAGACACCGTGGACTCCTCAGAGCACTTCATGCACACCTCAGTCCCTACCCAGTGCAAAGAGAGTGACGTGATTTGATGGAGGAGAAGGAACTTCAGAGAGGCTCAGAGGCGACACAGAGGCCTGGCCAGCTGGTGACTGGACCTCCTGGCCCCTAGGAACCAGATGTCAATAGCACATCCCTGAAGCCCTCCATTTGCCACTCTGCTCTCTCCATGTGTGATTTGCGGGGAGCAAGACTGTGGTGCCTCTCCAGGAACCCAGCTTCCTCAAATGCACCCCCTGAAGGGAAAATCACAAGGATAAAGGCTGCTGGAGGGAGGACATGGACAAACCCCGCACCCTAGGCCACAGAGCAACTCCTCTGCCCCTGGGCAAATCATGTCCTTGTGTTTGTGAACAGCAGTCTTTGTCAGGGTCTCCTGGCCTAAGCCGGGGTTAGGTGCTGGATGGGGCAGACTGAGAAGGAACAGCCCACTGTCCAGTTGGGAGACCCCCCCTTGTCTGGAAAATACAGTTTCCCCAACTCCAGTATTTTTCGTTCTGCCACTATTATAAGCTTCATGGACGTACCCCTGTACACTGAGTTCCTTACATCAACTCATGTTTTAACTTAGCCCTGTCCTAGGCAACGAACCATTAAACCACTGTGTGACCTACTCGTTTTGTTTTTCTCATGCACATCAAAAATAAAAGCATAATTAAAGTCACTAAAGAATAGCTGCATCCAGGTAACAAAGAGAATCATCTGGTCAACACCAGGGATCTTTGTGCTTCACGGGGGTTTCTATCTGACCAGGCAGAGGTGAGTGCAGGGCCATGGAGCCTCCTGTGGTCACCCTTACTCCTGTCAGTCTGGCCTGGATCAACAGAGCAGGAGCCATTCAGAACAGCTGCCTGCCCAGTGGGCTTTGATTGGCAGTGTGAGCAAAGGCCTGGGCAGAACTGTCCATGTCACCAGGGTCTGCCAGGCTCACTCAGCCTGGGGTCATGTGGCCTGGGGACCCTCTGCATGCAAGTCTGCTCAGTCCCTGATGGTGCCCACATGGACCCTTTTTTACACTGGGCCTGTAACCTGCTTTCCTTCTGAACGAAACCTACTCCCTTCCCCCACCACACAGAATGCAGTCCACCTTCTGGGAATGCAGTCCAATTTTCATGTCTGGAGAGCTTGGTCAGCAAATCTCCATGGAGGAATGGCCACAGGAGCTGAGAACAACTTGGGGAGCAAGATCAGGGGGTCAAATATTCCAGAAGTAGCCATGCCCTGGACTCCTGCCTGCCTCCCAACAGCAGAGAACATCCTTCCCTCAGGAGGAGCTAATCAGGTCTCCCTGGATTCTCCCTGCCCCCCCAGCCCCCACTTCTTCCATTCTCTGAAGGACCCTCTGTCCCAGAGGACTCCCCTCGGATAGCAGAGGGCAACCCACAAGGGCCACAAGGCTGAGCTGGGAGCTGCCAGGCTGAGGGGCTGGAGTCTCCTGGGGTGGCCAAATGCTGGAGTCCATCATGACTTTCCCTGAGCCCCACGGGCCTGCCTGAGGCCATCTGGTCCCTCCAGGATGGAGAGTCAGACTCCATGGTCTGCAGCACCAGGTGACAGGCCCGGGGGGGGGGGGGTGCAGGGTGTGTGCCTGCAAGAGGGCACATTACCTTCTGAAGGCACTGGAATCCAATGCAAGAAAGAACTGGATGAACCCAAGAGTTCTCTTCTCAGGGCCTGATTCAAAAGTATGTGGCCCCTAGCCTGGAGAATCCTGGCATTTTGTAAAGGGCAGGTGGTGGTGGGTCTTGGTGGACTGGAGCCTGGGCGTCTACTGTGGCCGGGTATTTCACTGGGATCCAGGGTCTCATTACCCCATTGGGTGCCTTTATGCAAACTGGAGATAGGGTCCCCCTGGGTGGGTGTGACCCACTCCAGGATGCTTATTTGGTGAACAGTGCATGGCTGGGTGGCAGCCCCCTGACTCCCTAGCTGGGGTTCTGGCCCCAGAGGAGAGACTGAGAGCACCAGAAATCCCCAGCTGGTCCCTGGGAGGTGGGGAGGAGCCTGTTTTGAAATGTGTATCTAGTCACTGATTAAATCTTCACAGCCACCCTACAAGAGAGGTCCCATTATTATCCCCAGGTTTTAGTTGAGGGGACTAAAAAATACAGGGAGGTGAAGCGACTTGCTCAAGGTCACACAGCTGGCATGGGACTAAGTTGGGACCTGAACCCAGCTGTGCAGCCTCCAGAATACACACCCTTAACCTCTCTGCTTTTCCACCTCTCACATATCCTGATTCTCTGATCCTCCCTCGCCCAACCCCAGCCTCAAAGGGCCCTCCTCCCTGTTGGCAGCCACTCAGCTCTAGCGCTGGAGAGAGTCAATACTTATCCTCCGCTCAGCTATAAGCCCCTTGTCAATACAGGACGAAGCTTTCAGCCTTGGCGCTATCTGAACTTGTCAGGTGTTTTTGCACAGAGGAAATACGAGGTCTAAAAGCTCAAGGTGTCTGATGACTGCGTGCGAAGGGTTCCCCTGAGAGCAGGTTCTCACACCTGGGCCCTCCAGGAGTCTCAGGGCAGCAGGCAGAAGGAACGGTAGAGAACTTGCCTCTTTGTCCCTGTGACCCGGGGGGGTGGGGTGGTGGTGCTGCTAGTTTGGAGGGTCATAATTTGAGAACCACTGCTTCGACGAAAGGGGAGCAGGAATGCAGAGGCATGTGGGCCTTCCCTGGAGGCCGTGGGCAGCAGGGCAAGGTGGGCTCCTGCAGGGGCCTGGCAGGATTTACACGCCCCTCCCCTGTGCGAGGAGCTCGGGGCGTCTGTGCCCAGCCGTGATGAATAGCACTCATTTAAGCAGCGCGGAAAGCACCTCTGTACAGATCTATTGGGTTTTTATTAACTGTTTTACTGTCACAGTTTCAAAATCAATCACACGGTGTTGCCCTCCGGAGGCTCACTGTGGTTTGAGGCTGAAGCCGGTCTCAGTGCTGCACAGGCTGGGCCCAGACCTGCAGGGGGAACGGCGGGGGCGGCTGCATCCTTCCTCCGGCTTCATGAACAGTGGGCTTTGTCCTCTGTCTCTGAACCAGAGCCTCAAACTGGTCTGAACTCCCCACCCCAGACCAGAACTAACTGCACACATGCGTTGATTCTCGGGCCAAACCCAAATCTGAATGTGAACCACTTAGCAAATCAGTGTTCACAACACAACGGGCCGGGAGAAGCAGAGACCCTTAGTGAGGCAGTTTGAATCAGAAGGGACTCTATAATTTCCAAAACCATTAAACTAAAACAAACTCGGGACATCAAAAGCCTTCAAACCTGACATGAGTCAATATTTCAATTGGTCGGGCTCCCTGGCTTGACATCAGCTCCCAGGTGTAGAGGGCTGGCTCTCTGAGCTCCAGGGAAAACAAGGGTCTCTGTATTCAATGAACCAACCCCCGGGAGCCCTCGTCCTGTGGTGAGGGAGCTGTGGTTCCTCCCCCACTCCCTGCATGTCCTCCCCCACTCCCTGCATGATCGTGGGAGGCACATCTGCCTCTGCCTGGCTCTTGAAAGCAGAGTGTGCAGCCATAGCCCTGGCTAGCAGCCAAGCAGTGGGGTTCCAGTATGGCAGGTAGCCCCTGCAGCAACCTTGACCTGCCCGGAACTCTCGCAGCAGAGGGACAGAGCAAAGGCCTCTCCAAGAACGGGACCAGATTCTGAGGACCAGTTGGGCTGCAGGTGTGCCAGCCTTGCCCAAGAACACAGTGAAGGAAAACTGAGAACAGTGAGTGGAGGAGAAGTTCAGGACAAATCGATGATTTCTGAGTCTACGTGCCCAGCCCAGGACCACCTGCCTCTGATGTCTGCCTTTTCCTGATCCCTGAGCATCACTAAAATGCACCCTCATGGCTTGGTGCATCGACTTCAGCCTGCTACTTGAATTTGCCCATGTTCTAGTATGGTGGTGTCCTTCCCTCCTTGTCTTTTTTCCTGCTTTCCTTCCTTCCCTCCCTCCCTCTCTCCCTTCCCTGTTGAGATTCCTTCCACATCTGCCTGCATCCACCTGCCTGGCTCCAGGAAAGCCCTGCTCCAAGGCGGAATGGGCACTGCCTTCTTTATTAAGAAGTCTGCAGGGAACATCTCTCACCATGAAAGGAACGAGGCGCTGACCCATGCTCTGACACAGCTGAACCTAGAAAAACATTATGTTGAGTGAAAGAAGCCAGACACAAGGGTCACGCAGGGAATAACATGCCACCTAAATGAAAGCTGCACAGGGAGCCCACGCAGCAGCACATGTCTGTCATCCCAGTGGCTGAGGCAGGAGGATCGCAAGTTGGAGGCCAGCCTGTGCAACTTGATTTTGTCTCCAAATAAAAGGGACTGGGGGTGGGGGTGCACCTCAGGGGTAGAATATCAGAGTATCCCTGGGCTCAATACCCAGTTCTAGAAAGAAAAGAAAAACAAAAGGCAAATCCTCAGAGACAGAAAGCAGATAGGCTCGGGCTGGGGATGTGGCTCATGGTTGAGTGCCCCTGAGTTCAACCTGGTACCAAAAAAAAGAAAAAGAAAGCAGACCGGCTGCAGGTGGTGGGGGTCGGGGTGTGGGGAGAGGTTGCTTAATGAATGTGGAGTTTCCTCTGGGGGATGAAAAGGGTCTGGAATCAGATGGAGGTGATGCCTGTACATCATGGTGAATGCGCTAGGTGCCACTGGATGGTTCCTTTTATGTGAGTTGCACCTCAATTAAATAAACAAAAAGTCCTGCCGGGGTCCCCCACCCCTCCTTGGATGTTATCAGAGCACTGTGACATCAGTGTGCCGTAGCTCTTTGAGCTTAGGAACAAAGTGTGCAGGGGTGCCAGGTGCTGTCTCCAGAAGACTCTGGCTGACACACATGTGAGCTTGGGGACACGAGGAGCTGTCCCTGGCTCCCATGGACACACATACCAGCTTAGAAGCCTCAGCAAGCCTGGCCTTGAAGGAAAGAGCAAGATAACAGAGGTATTGGAGTGTGAGGGGACAGGAGAAAGGGGGGAAGACCCTAGGACACAGGGAAGAAGTAACAGGATGGGCACCCACACCTGCGGGACCCTGCTCTGGGCACTTCAAAGGCAGCGCCTTGTTCTTTGCACCCTCAGGCAATTGTGTAGAGAGGCTACTGCTCCCAGCTCTGCAGATGGAGAGGCCAGTTCAGCAAGGGCAAGGCCGCTCGGCCAGTAGGTGGTGGTCTGGCTCCAAAGCCTGTGCTTTTGGCCTTGACCCTACCCACTAGGCCCCAGACGGAGGGACCCTGGAAATGTGGAAATGGTGTTGTTCTGGGCCGGCATAGCCCCACACAGCCTCTCCCCATTCCCGGTCCCTGACTTCCATTCTGCTCTAATCTGCCCACTATCGGCTCTCTACACCTGATCATGGAGCCCAGGTGGGCCTGCTGCACTAGAAACTGGCTTCCCCGTCCAGGACTCACAGGAGGGGTAGGCAGGGATTCTTCAAGTAGCTGCCTCCTGCCCCTGCCGATGCCTTGCCCCAGGAGGTGTGGGGGGTGGGGGACAGCAGGGCCTGAGCCCTGGAGTGGACATTCAGGAGAGCAGGGCAATTTCATCAAGTCCTCCTTCTTACAAGGATGGACAGGATCGCGGTGTGCCAGGCACTGTGCTAGGCCTTGGGGACCCAGCAATGAGCTCACAGCTTCCCACTTTCTAGCGGGGTGGGGGTGGGATATAGTCAAGGAAGGGATAAATAGATCTGCAAATCAGCGTCGGGCAAGGGAAGTAAAGCAGGGGAGGGAGACAGCCTGATGGGGAAGGTGAGTGGGGACTTAGAAGGCTCTAGGAGAGCCTCTCTGAGAACGTCACCTGTGTGCAGGGACCTGGCTAAGATGCAGGGGAAGAGCTTCCAGGCTGGAGGAACAACAGGTGTGTAGTCCCTGAGAAGCCATTGAACTTGGTGGGTCCCAGGAATAGCCAGGAGGCCTATGTACCTGGGCAGGGGGCAAGAGCCCAGAGAGACAGGCAGGCCACCAAGGGGACGAGAAGAATGCAGGTGGGGTGTGATTTGGATTTCTGCCTGATGGAGAGTCCTGCAGGGTTGAGTATAGGAATGGCAGGGACTGACTCATGGCTGACCAGGACAGTGCCTGTGTCCCTGTGGAGGGGGCAGGAAGAGCTGCAGGGAAATTAAACGACAGTTGCTCTTTTCCAGACCTTCCTGTGGCTCTTTGTGTCCCCAAGGCTCTGTAGCCTGGAAAGCTGAGGAAGAGGTGCAGGGTGAGCCCTGACTAGCCTGGGAGGCCACCTGGGGGGCTGGAAGCAAGTCCCTCCTGCAAATGTATGGGATGACCTTGGGCAAGTCGTTGAACCTCTCTGCTTCTGTTTCCCATCTTCAAATTTAGGACGAATAATGTTAGCTCCCTCCAAGTGTTCTTGTGAGGACAGGGGTGGGACACAGCAAGCTCTCCATGTGCACTGGCTATTATCACCCTCTTACGGTAGTCTCCTGGGGGACAGTCTGGAGCTAAGGAGTGGTTCTGCCACTAGCTGCCTCTCCTTTTTGCCCTGTTTCAGCCTCCGTGTCCTCACCTGTGGAAAGAGGAGTCACTAGCAGCTCCTGAAAGCTCCCTCCAGCCATGACACCGGCACAACTGGGACCAATATCCCTGAAATACCAGAGAAAAAGCAAAACATTAAGTAACTATAATGTGCCAGGAGGGACTGCCTGGAGGTTGCATTCTATCTTGGCAATAACTCGTGAGTTTTGTCCATTTCATAGATAAGAACCACTGTTCTCATCTTTTTCTTTGGTCTTAGTATTATTTTTTCACCTACTGGGTACATACATACATTGGAAGATAAAATTCCATTTTTATTTTTATTCTATAAAAATTTTAATTTAATTCAATGTAGAAGAGAAAGAAAAAAATCTTTTTGGTACTAGGGATTGAACCTCACGTTGCTGAGCATGGTGGTGCATGCCTGTAATCCCAGCTGCTGGAGAGGTTGAGGCAGGAGGAGCGCAAGTTCAAAACCAGCATCAACCACTTAGTGAGGGCTTGAGCAACTCAGTGAGACCCTGTTTCAAAATAAAAAATAAAAAGGGCTGGGAATATGACTCATTGGCTAAGCAACCCTGAGTTCTATCCCTGGTGCAAAAAAAAAAAAGAAAAAAGAAAAAGAAAAGAAAGTCAAATGCATAAGAACCCAGGGGTGCTTTACCATTGAGGCACATCCCCAGCCCTTTTTGTTTTTTATTTTGAGACAAAGTCTCACTGAGACTAGCCTAGAACTTTCAATCCTCCTGTCTCAGCCTCCTGAGTCTCTGGGATTATAGCTGTGTAGTACCATATCAAGCAAATTTAATTAAATTTAAATTTAGATTTTCCTGGATCAGTGTTCCATATGCCCTTGGTGCTCAGAATGATCTTTTAAATGGGGTTAGGATTTGGAAACACGGAGAGTGGAAATAAAAGGAAGGTCCCAGGCCAGGACTAAGGCAGAACAAGTTGGATGGTTTCCTTCCTTGCTCTGGGATAGATGGGAGTGAATATGGGTTTTCCGAGGCTGTCCCTGAGGGCCGCAGGCGACCACTCAGCCCAACGCTAGTGTTCAATAGGCCCTGGTGTCGCACAGCAGGCAGGTGTGAAGCAACGCAGAAGATAGGGAGGGCAAAGCAACAGCCGTACCTCTCTCAGACTTTGGCCACGTGCTGGGTGTTTTCATGGGGAGGGGCCACAGAAGATAGAGCCCCGGAGGCTGACCCACAAACCAGTGCTGGCATTGACGTGCCCTGGCTCCAATGGGTTGATGGATGATTCCATTTGGGCCTGGAGGGAGGTCACTGGTGGCCTGCCTTTAAGGTCACTGCTTGGCTGTGAGCGCATGAGCTGTCAGCAGCTCAGGTTTGTGGGTGCAGATGCCAAAGTCGGGAGGGACAGTGACTGCAGGTGTTTCAGTGTGAGGCCAGCGAGACCACAGAGTCCACCCCTCCTTACCCTAGGAAAAGGCAGAGCTGGTTCAAAAGCACATAGTTGGTTTGTGGCCAGGCCAGCCTCGGGCCAGTGTTTTCACCTCCCTGTGACATGTTGACCAATTCAGGATTCACAGGACCCTGGCAGGCCCTGGCCAGAGACTGACTCCAGCAGGACAGAGGTAACAAGGACGACTTTGTGTTTCAGGATCAGAGAAATCGATTGCCTAAGTGCAGGGTGCGGGAGGCTGGGTCACAGTGGGGGGTGTGGAAGACCCAGGGGTGGGGAGGCTGGCCACAAGATCAATAGAAGCAGCAGTGTGGTCCGGCCGCTAAGCAGGGGAGCCCTGCCTTGGTGGCTGTGCAGAGCCAACACCTCCAGAGCCTGAGAGGCAGCAGCCACAGTCTTGCCTGTGCTTGTTGCCCACTTACCAGGGCTTTTCTTTCTAGGTGTCACAGATTAAAAAGCACATCAAAGTTTGAAGACTTTAGAGAGAAGAATGGCTGTGCTGCGAGAGAGCTGGGGGCTTGTCAGAAGCCCTGTTAGAGGAGCCGAGAGCCTCGCCTGCAAGCGAGGACTAGGACAGGTGAGCAGCGCTTTCAGTTTATGAGGGCGTCGTATGGGACGCAGGCAGGGGCTTGTCCAGGGTGGCCCTGGAAGCAGGGCTGGGGCTCAGAACAGTGCAGAGGGGTGTAGTGGCTCTCCAGCTGCTGCCCAGAGAGTGCCAGGTAGTTAGCAGGAGCTACCTGAAAGGGGAGCAGACCCAAACAGAATAGGAAGCGTATCTATGCCCTACCTTGCCCCTCTTAGTGGTTCAGAGTGCTGTTTCCAATGTGTATCACAGGTATGTAACTAGTAAGTACATCACATGGGGCAAAATCCAGGAGTACACAAGGGCTCGCCTCTGCCAGAATCCCCTGGAAAGCACAGTACCTACATGCTGGATGGGACTAGGAAGAGCACATCCCCCTCTCCTGGGAGAGGGATGGGGTGGAGCTGCAGAGGGGGAAGAGCCCTGTGACGTCATGATCCTGCCCTGCCTGCAGCTACATGCGCCTGAGTGCTGGGTCCCAGAGGGCTGCTCTTAAATCGTGTCCCAGGATTAACATGCAGGAGACGTGGGGGAAGAAATTTGTCAGCTTCTGTCACCAGCTGGGTGGAGATTATCTCCATGGAGGCATTCTCCCATCTGGGTGGGGCAGGCATGGGCACCAAGGCGTGGTGCTGCAGTGGTGATGTCCAGAGGGAGGAGAGGCAGGAGGAACAGTAGGTGCCAGAAGCAAGGTGGCACCTTGGTGTCTGCACAGAGCTCCTCACTGCTTGAGGCTGGACCAAGAGACAGTAAGGCAGGAAGGGTCTGATGGACCTGGGATGTGTGACATAGTGAGTGGGGGGAGTAAGCCTCCCTCCTCTGCTGTCCCACCTCCCGGGGCCCCCAACACAGACAAACATTGTTTTCTAGAGATCCCACAGCAATGAGCACCAATACCTGCAAATATATAATGCAGGGGATATAGGAATGCATGTATTTTCATGGGAATGGGCGTGGACTGTACCACAGGGCACTGTCTTACGTAACAATATATCTTGGAGATCTTTCTCACTCACACAGAGCTCTCTTGCATTTGAATAGCTGCATAGCACTTCATCCTGTTGATGTACAACCAACTTATTTAAGTGTCCCATTAATGGACATTAAGATATCTCTACTCTTTTGCCATTTAATTATTATAGTAGTGAACATTCTCATACATGAGTCATTTGCAACCCTGGGAGTTTATCTGTAGGTCTAAATACCTAGAAATGGGATAGTTGGGTCTATAGGAATACGCATTTGTTGCGGAATTGCCTTCGAGGGCAGCAGTGCCAGGCTCCCTCCCCCACCAATGCGGGCACCTGCATTGGCTTGCTTTTCATCTCTGCCAGTGCAAAAGGTAGGAAGTTACAGTTCAGTGTGGTTTTAATGTTCATGTTTGAAGTTATGCATGAAATTGCCTTTTTTCATACATTTGAGAGACATTGACAATTTATTTTCTGTGAACTGTCTATATCTTTTGCCATTTTCCTGATTTAAAAAATTTTAACATGTTTCAAATATACAGAAAGATATACATGTGTAAATCTATGCATGTACTTAGTATATATTTATACACACACACACACACATATATGCATATACTCTCTATATTTTATGTACAGTCATCCCTCAACATCTAGGAGTTTGATTTCAGGACCCCTCTCAGATACCAAAATTCATGGGTGCTCAAGTCCCTTAAAGATAAAGTCATAGGATTTGCTTATCACATATGCACATCCTCTCTAGGCAAATAGTTGTTATACTATATTGTTTGGGAAATAATGACAAGAAAATAAAGTCTGTACATCTTCCGGACAGACATTTAAAAAAATAGTTTTAATCTGTGGTTGACTGAATCTGTGGATGCAAAACCCATCTATATGGAGAGCTGAATGTATGTGTGTATGTATTTAAAATGAGATATTAAAAATAGAAAAACACCTTAAAAATAGAAAAAAACTAGGAAGCAGCTTAGGAAATAGACTATTATTATACCTTTGAAATCTCCTGTATTTCCAAAAGTAACTACAATTCTCAAATTTGTGTTTTTTCATATTTAAGTTTTATATATACATATTATACAAAATATATACATATACTATATATACCTTATATGTATATAGATAGTATATAGTACATATTGTGAATATAATTTTTGTCATTACAGTGCTGCTAAATATACATATAGTGTATGCTTTATATATATACAGAGAGATAAAGATGAGAATTGATCTCCTTAAATAATAGGTTGTTATATTTTGGGGGGCTTTTTTAAGTGGTATTGAAGTATATACTTCCATAACTGGTATTATTTTTCAAAGTTCCCAACATTGTTTGAGAAATTTGTCTATGTTGTCAATAGCTTCAGTTTATTAATTTTCACTTCTATAAAATGTTTTGCTATATACCTCACAACATAATCTTTCTCTTGTTGATGCCTTGGGATTACCCCTAATTTTTGCCATTATGGTGTTACTAAGACCTTTCCAGTACGTATCTCCTAGTGCACACAGGCAAAGATTTCTAGAGTACATATACCCAGAGTTGAAATTGCTGGTAGGATGTATGTATCCTCAGGGAAAGAGATAATGTACCTTTGGCCATTTAAAAAATAGATTGCTGGTCTTATTGATTGTAGGGGCTTTTCAAATATGGAAGCAATTAGCACTTTGACCCTGATACAGGCATATTAGTATTTAGATGCTCAGAAAAGCACTTCAGTAAAGAAACCTACTTAACTTGGTATTTCCCTAACTAAATTAACCAAAAGCCCTTGTTCTCCATGGAGTACCTCACAGAACGACCTTGGGAATTATATAGGACCATGCATCAGGACCTGGCCACAAGTTGCATCTGGGCACCATCCAACAGAGTCACTCTCCTCTGCTCAGGGGACCTTAATGCTACAAGGTGCAGAACCTCATGAGAAGCCTCTCTGATCTACATGATATCATCCTTTTATCTACCGTACACAGTGCCTTGCCCTCAGCATCCCTAATCTTCATCCCCACAACCAAGAGTTACCTAGGGCCTAGAGCAGAGAGCTTTCTTGAACAAAGATGAACCCACCATGTGAAGCAGCAACCACCCTTGCTGCATTGAGGTCTCTCAGGACATATTTAAACCCCAAAACAATGCCCGCACCCAACTCCCCAGGAAGCTAGACGGACACTTGCCCATCATGGTCTGTGCTGCTGGTGGGCAGGTTATTTTGACACATATGCCCTGGCTCTCCATCTCCTGATGGCACGTCCTTGCTGTTCCCCCTGTGGGAACTGTGGTACTTGGCCCGGGTCTTGGTGCACAATGGAGAATTACTTGAATGACCAGATCAGGAATGACAACAACAGTGAGCATGTATTAGACACCATAGGTGGCTCTGTGCTGAGGGCTTTATGAGGATGATCCCCCATCATTGTTCACAGTGAACAATTATATGTAGGTGCCATTATTGTCACCTCCGTTTTGCAGATGAAGAAATGGAGGCTGTGGGAAGCTTTATCATTTGCCAAGGTCACACGGTCCCTGAGTGGTGGAGGCAGGATTTGAACTTCAGTGTCTGGGCTTGTACTGCATCATGCTATACACCTGACCAGATGGATGAGCCAGGAGGCCCCCGTCTAGCAGATGCCACATGCACTAGTACCCAGGAATTGCCGCTGATGGCCATGACACCAGTTCCAGAGGCTTTCATTCTGCACTGAGGGGAGGCCTCTGGGAATAGATAGTTATGGGATGGGAAGGACCCAGACCTGGTCCTCTTCCTCTTCCCTGTTCTCCTCCTACCAGCTTTGGTCACAGGCCCAGCCCAAGGCCACTTGAGACTCGGGCGAGAAAACATCCCAGTTTGCAGTTGGCAGTTGCTCTGGGCAGGCTGCAAGCAAACAGCTGCGACTTGAGTCCCCAAGCTCCCCCCACCTTACCTGTGTCAACACTTTTATTTTTAAAGCAGCACAGCCAAGGTGGGGACTGGCAGTGGGCAATGGGGAGGGAGGGAGCCCGGCCCTTATCAGCTCTGGGTCCTTGCATATGTAACGCTGTCATATAATTAACAGTGAAGATCATTTACATTGTCGCTTAGCTAATTTTCATAATGTTTTCTTTATTATCAGAGGAAGAAATTAACCCAAGAATTTATTTACATAGCAGCCTCAAACAGTAACAGCTTGCTAATTGCCTGTTAGGTGATTAATAAGCTTACAGCAGATGCTAATGCGTCGTGGGCTCCCCGTTTCAAAGGTGCTCTTGCCGCACGCTTGTGTTTTTGGCAGCTTAATTAGTGCAATAATTATGTACTTGTTGCTCCTTCTTTCGAGCAAATACTGTCAAATGCTTAAAAGATTAAAGTGAATTATATCCTGAGAACTCAGCGCTTGAGGATGCCCGTTCTTGCTAACTTCTGTGCTAGTGCAAAATAGACGAGAATAAATAAGAGAGGGGGTCTGACTTTGTTGGCTGGGAACAGGATGAATGAGACCTGGCTGGGTCCTAGTCCAGGCTTTGCCCTCAGTGATGGAGAGACCCAGCACCTGCCTCAGTTTCTCTTCTATAAAGGGAGGGCCGAATCATTGGCCTGAGAAAGTGGGGAAGGGAAACGAGAATCAGAACAACTTGAAGGACATCGTGACTAATGCTCTGTGTAGATCCCAGGTGGTCCTGATTTGGACAAATTGATTCTACAAAGACATCTTGGAGCTAATCAGAGAAATTTGACCTCGAGTTATGTAGAGGATGATATCCAGGAATCATCGCTGATCTTGATAGGTGTGATAATGGCATAATGGTTATGGGAAGGAAAAATATGCTCGTCTGTTAGATACGCATACCAAAGAGTTTGGGGTTGAAATGAGAGAATGTTTGTGATCTGCTTTGAAAATTTCCAGTCTCCTCCTAAAAATAGATGGTCTGAAGATTAAACAGGATTGCAAATGTGGAGCCACACTGAAGCCAGATGATAAATACATTGGGATCAGTATAACTATTTTATCTGCTTTTGTATATGTTTGAAAATGAAACAAAAATGAGATCATAGGAATAAAAGGATAGGGATTCTCTCACCACCTGGGCCTTAGAATCCAGTTCTGTTTAAGGACAGCTCTATCCCTTGCTAGCTGTGTGGGCTTGGGCGAGGACCTAACTTTTCTGTGCCTCTGTTTCCCCATCTGAGATATGGAGATGTTCTTGGTGCTAGGATTTACCAAGATAATGCACATAGGTTTTCGCACAGTGTCAGGTGCACGGCAAGCTTTTCCTTGTCCTTATTGTTCTTGAGATTGCTGAGGACCTCCTGCTCTGGTGAGCTGTGGGGCCACAAACACCTGGCCGCTGATTTGTTCTGTTCCGTCTCAGTGCTGGGCCCATTCCTGGCTTCAGCCTGGAAGCAGTGGTGGCCTGTGGCAGGGGACGCTGCAGCTGTGTTGGCTTCTCACTCGGGGACCTTGCAAACCCACCTTTGTTACCTAGGATGTGCCTAGCCCCTCAGGTTCTCCAAGGCTACCAACCTGCCCTGCAGCCATGCCTGGTCTTGTGATGAAGTGGCTTCTCTTCCTGCGTGGCTTCTGACCAGAGTCCTGGAATCTGTCCTGTGAGAGCTGCTGCCCTGTGGCCAGTTGTCTGAATTTCCTGTTGCCAATTCTTCCACTGGGAATCTGTGCTCTGACCCTGAACCCAGCTCCTGAAGCTGCTCTCAGCTCCCAGCTATTCCTACTGCTCCCTCCTACCAGCTAGAGCTGGGCCCATTCAGGCTTCGGCTTCTCACAGTCATTCCCTTCTTGCAGGGAGAGCATGCCTGGACCTGGCATGGGCTGGCCTGGCCACTGGCCCCTTGCATGTTTTGTGCCCAGGCCTTGGTTTTCCCACCTATAGGAGACGAGGGCTGGAGCAAACTCTCTCAATGCCCATCTTTTATGGATGGACAGAATTTCTGGAGCCTCTGCAGTCCCAGCAACCAGAGCAGACCATCTCAGAGCAGGAGCTGGGCAGATGTCTACCTATGCATGGAATAAAGGGACAAATCAGTGAGCAATGCCCTACCTCCCTCCTCCCCTGCACTGGCCTAAGATGCCTCATCCCCCCCCCCCCAACAGTCCACGTTTATGTCTCAAACTCCCTCTAAATACTATGAGCTGGCTCTGCTGCCTGGCATCTGCACTGTGAGGATGTTGGTCCAGTCTTATTGGTGGATCCAACCACAGTATCCCACTCAGGGCTCCCTGTTCAATCCTGTGTGCACCGAGATGGAGTTCTGAGCACACTCTGATAAAACAGGCAGAAGCAGCAGGATTTTACATGGTGTGGGAAGAAGGCTCAGTCTGTGTCACGTTGAGCAGGAGAGAGCCAGGAAGCCCGTTTCTGATCCTCAAGCACATGGCTAAACCTGCCTCGGCGCTTCTGCTCGGCAGCCTCCCCTCCTCCTCCCAGGGCTTTCTCCACACTCTCTCATCCTACCCTGTTTTCAATGTGCTCCTCCCCCAGGAAGCCCACCAGGGTATTCTGCTATTTTCAGGGGTCTGCACCTGGATCTTGAATCGTGAGCAGCTGGATTGACCTTTTTTCACCTTAGTGTCTCTGCGTGGAAAGGAACTGGCTCTATGTTGAGGAGGGCAGGAATCGCCCTTTTGTCTTTCCCTGCAGCCACCTCAATTCCTAGCCCAGGGTGGAGCAGAGAGCCCAGGAGGCACTCAGTGTCATACAAACAAGGACTCCAGAGCCTGTCACTAGGAGATGAGGAAGGCAAGGCCCAGAAGTGGAGTGTGTTCTGGAAGCCTGGTTCTGTCACCCTGATGCTACCCCCATGAACAGCAACTGTGCCCAGCCAGGGTGGCACTGACACTGAAGCAGAGGCATGAAGACCTAGGCCATGTAGCCTCCCACCTGAGGGACTCCAGGGACTGGGGTACAGCCAGATGGGTGAAAGGTTTCCAGGACAAAGACTTTCAGGGCTGAAACTGGGAAAGTTCCAGGCCAGTCAGGAATCAGTCACTCCTTGACGTCGGCTTTTTTTTTTTTTTAAATTTTTTTTTATTGGTTGTTCAAAACCTTACAAGGCTCTTGACATATCATATTTTAGACATTAGTTTCAAGTGAGTTATGAACTCCCATTTTTACCCCAAATACAGATTGCAGAATCACATCAGTTACACATTCACCTTCTTACATAATGCCCTATTAGTAACTGTTGTATTCTGCTACCTTTCCTATCCTCGACGTCGGCTTTTGATGATGCCCCCGCGACCTTGTCCAGGTCCCTCTCTGGCCTGCCTGACTCTGGCTGACCGGCTCAAGGAGTTTCTTCCTTCCTGAATCTGACCCTGGAGAAACAACAGCACTGACAAGTCACTTTAAAGGCAGAGCCCAGGACAGGACGTCTGCCGACCCTGGTTGTCGAGGTCCTCAAGGTGACCCTAGGCTATGGTCCTAAGGTCCTAGGCTATGGCCGTCCAAAGGCCTCTAGCTCAGGTCTCCTTTGAGTCATCAGCTCTTTTTGAAGGCTTCCAAAAATTCCAGTTTCTGATTTTCCAGGACCCTGCAATGATCAAATCCCCCTGTTGTTCCCACCTACGACACCAGTGGCTCTCGTTTTTGGAACTTCCCAGAGTTACCCATTTGTGTTCATTTGTCTGACTCTGCTGATTGCTGGCCTGTGGTTCCAGGGGACAGAGACCAGGTCTGTTTTTGGTTACCCTCCATGGCTAGTACTTCACAGTCGTGGGACATAGGAACCACAGTAGCTGACTTTTTCGTTTTTTTTAAGCATTTACCATCTACCAATAGAACAAAGGCAGACTGAAACAGTGCTTATGTTAGCCTGAGAAGGTTTCTGTTGCTAGCAACCAAATTGTCCCACAGTCATGAATTCATTTCTTCAAAGGAGCTGTCTAGGGCCTCGTTTCTTTGCTAATTTTGTGTGAATAATATCAATGAGGGGGATATGCCGAGAAGATGGATATGTGCTCCTGTCCTACTGCAGTGGTTCTTAAACTTCAGAGCATGGGGATGGGCTTGTTAAAATGCAGATTCCTGGGCCCTGCCCCTAGAGTTTCTGATTCAATTGGTATAGGGTGGGGCCTGAGAATGTGACGACTTTCTAACAAGTTCCCAGGTGATGCTGATGCTGCTTGTTAAGGATCACTTTTCAGAAGCATTGCCCTAAAGAAACTGAGAATCAGCCTGGGACCCAGCATGTGCAAAGTTGACATTTAAATGTATGCCAGAGGCCAGAAACATATCAATTAGATTCCTGACTTCTTGGCATCTGTTTCCCTCTCTTTTATAGCGGCACCCTAATTTCCTTTTGAGGATCTACTCCTTTTCTACCCTCAGTGATGTGTTCCTAATACAGCCCCCATCTGGGAGCTATTTCTCTCATACATGTACCCTAAGAACATCCAGTCAGGAAACTGTGCCCCCCAGTCACATGACCTGCACTGATCCAATCAGATTCCTTAGACCTTTGTAGGAATCTTGATAGGAAGCAACAAGACTTCTTTCTGCTGGACCAGAATTACTTGTGTTCATCTTGCCAAAAGAACCCCTGAAAATGGAATTAAGCAGAGAAGAGGGCACTGTTTAAGTGTTCCTGGATCCAGCTATACCTGAGAACAACATTCTCTGGGCTTGCTTTTCCCCCCACAGTTAGGAATTCCTTTATTCCTTATTCAAACAAGCAAACAGTAATTGTAGATTATACACTTTTAAAAATACACGTGGGGTACGGTGAGCATGCCTGTAATCTCAATGGCTCAGGAGGCTGAGGCAGGAGAGTCGTGACTTCAAAGCCAGCCTCAGCAACAGTGAGGCACTAAACAACTCAGTAAGACCCTGTCTCTAAATAAAATGATAGAGCTGGGGATGTGACTCAGTGGCCAAATGCCTCTGAGTTCAGTACCTGGTACCCCCCCCAAAACAAAACAAAACAAAACAAAATCCCCCCCCTTAACCAAAGGCAAAAAAAAAAAAAGGAAAAGAAAAAGAAGAGTGACTTATCTTTTTCACATATATCGTTCATTGGTACAGTGCCACATGTATATCCTGTCCTTCTAGCAAAAGAGGTAAAATTTTATATTAATTTATTCAAAGAACAGGGCAACCGTAACAATGAAAGCATGGAATCCAGGGCAGGAGAGCAGAGCGTTTCCCACACATGGATGCATTTAAACATCCCATCAATACAAAAACACCTGTTGTTGCCTTAGAGATAACTTTTCTAAGTAATGAAGTCTTGCAGTACCATCCAGGTGAAATCCCAGCAAGTACTTTAAGTAAATTTCAGTGACTTGATATTCAAGTCCAAACTAGAGTTCACGTTTTCTTGATTGCAAATATGATGTCCTTGACCTGAGGTCTTCTGTCTTTTGGAATCTTTGCATAAGGCATAGGGACACCAATAGCAAAACATCCAGGAAATTGAATGCAAGGTCATCCACGATCCTGGCACAAATTTTAGCTCCTGCTGCAAACTGGGGCCGGCCTCCTTCCAGGG
Source organism: Urocitellus parryii (assembly GCF_045843805.1). Lineage (NCBI taxonomy): Eukaryota > Metazoa > Chordata > Mammalia > Rodentia > Sciuridae > Urocitellus > Urocitellus parryii. Next base: position 114,080,533 of record NC_135536.1, on the reverse strand, counting down.
CTCAGAGACAATTTGTCTTCATAATGTTGGTTTCTATGGTTTCAACATCCATTGGACTTATGGTACCCATACTGATCACCTCACCTTCAATTTCTTCTTTAGACAGCACCGTTGCAACTTCTCAGCAGTGGCATTCAGGTCTTGTGTGGGAAACCACGGTCCCTTGGCTTTCTATTTTGACTTTTCCAATATGAACCAGAAAATCTTTGAGCAAGAAGAAGTTCAAAAGGAACTCCATACATCAACTAATTTTCCAGTACTATCCCTGGATTGTTATCTCAATGTCTGAGTTATTAAAACCTTTTTGCATCCTCTGAATTCCAGGGGATGACCACCTTTAAGGCCTAAGGACTTCCCATCCCACGTGGCAAAGCCCTGTGAGTTCTGGCCAGCCACACCCACCGGGGTGCCACTGGCTTCCCTATGACTATGGGCACAGGCTGGAGGCCCCCCAGCATACAGTAGGTCTTGGCAGCTGGATTTATAACCTGGTCAGTGGCTTGCACAGAGAAATTGAAGGTCATAAATTCACAAATGGGCCACAACCCAGCCATAGCTCCACTGACAGCAATTCTAGCAAAGCCCGTCTCAGATAGGAGAGTATCTATAATCCTCGTGTCCATATTTTTTCCACAGGCCTCAGCTAACCTTGCATGTCCTGTCATACTGGGCCACTTCTTCCCCAAGCGGAAATAATTTCTCCTCTCTTTCCAGTTCCTCATCCATGCCTTGATGGATGGCATCATTTCACCTGGCGCCGTTGGCAGTTTGGCAGCCCAGAGACCTGCTGAAGGGGTCCTTGCACCAGCCCAGATACCACCACCATCTTGACTGTGTCCTCCTGCCACCCCATCCTCTGGGCTTGTAAGTTACAAGAGTTGATAAACCCCCCTTTCTACACAAGTCATATTTTGGGGTGACATATAATAAAAAGCCTCCTACTTAACACAAACTGCTACAGGAATTTGATGTGGAGCATCCCTTTATGGGTCAGAAAAACTCCACGAATAATACTAGCAGAAGATTCCAGCAAAGTTGTGCTGGTGAGAAAGAGAAAGGTACAGATAGAGGCCAAGCACACAGCTGGGCTAGCCCTTGATGCCCAGGAGCAGCCTCTGGAAGAGTTGAGCCCCGTAGGAAAAGGGCCATCGTCCCATCCCAGTGGGAAAGCACTTTGCCTTCCAGGGTCCACTTTCCCAGAAGAGGTCACCCCCCATGACAGAGGTTCCCAGAGCCCGCGGGCCCCTGGATTCAGACTTCCTGCCCAGACGGGGCAGCTGGGATGAGGTCATGGCTGGAGAGTCTTTTATCCCCTTGCTAAGCTGCTTCTTTCAGTAGCAATTGCTGTCTTGCTTAATCTCAGAATTATCTGATTGTCACAGTCGAGTTTTCCACATTAGGCAGCGAGCCAACAAGTTACTTAACCTATAATTGCCCTTTAATGAAGCCCATCTTCAAAACTGAATTGTCAAAGGGAAACTTGTAAACACACAGCGAGGTCCAAGCCCAAGCTGGCCCCAGACGTCGCAGCCAGGCCCTTGACTCCTCTCTGGCGTCAGCCACATTTGTCTGAGTTATTGGGGCTTTATCGCCAGCTGCCACCCAGAGTAGAGAGGAATCTGGTGCTTGCAACAGTTGCCAGAAGCCGGTCGGGACTTTTGAAGGAAAGCTTGAGGGTGCTTGGTTTGGGTGTGCACGTTCCATGTTGCCAAGTGTCTCCTCTTCCCCTGTGAGCTAGGAGATGGGAAAGTCATGCCAACCTCATGACTTGCACTCTGCAAAATCTAGGTGACTCCTATCTTCAGTGAAACCACGTGAGGTAGACATGTGGTCAGTGGATGGTCCCTGCTATGTAAGTAGTTAGGTGAGAGAGGTTGACGTTGAAGACAAGGTCTCACTACAGCAGGTGCCTGGGCTGGGTACACCGTGATCAGGTGTCTGTCTTCTAGAATCTTCCAATTGCATCTTCGTGCATCCTAAGGGAAGGGTCACAATCAAATTTACTCAGAGGCTTTGTAGCACTCTCCTGTTCATCCAGGAAAAAACATGGACCTGGGGAGAAATATCTGCAGAGTACCTACTTGGTGCCAGGTATCTTGCTTGCCACTTTATGTACTTTATCTCACTTAATTATCAGAACAACTCTGGGAGCTCAGTCACATCGTCCTCATGAAGAATGTAAGGATCCAGGTGTGGTGGCGCACACTTGTAATCCCAGGGCACAGGAGGCCGATGCAGGAGGATCACAAGTTCAAAGCCAGCCTGAGCAACTTAGCAAGGCTCTAAGCAACTTAAAGAGACTTCATCTCTAAATAAAATATTAAAAAGGGCTGAGGATGTGGCTAAGTGGTTAAGCACCCTAGATGCAATCCCCAGTACAAATAAATAAATAAGGCCCAGAGAGGTTAAGTAACTTGTTCAAAGCCACATCATTTATAAGTATGGGGGGGGAATTTATCTAATATCAAGTCCAGGCGGTGCCTCTTAGATAACTTGGTGGCTCCCTTATCAAGATTGGCTTAAAGTCGATGAAAGGTACACATTAGAAGACTGTGGATTCGTAAACAAAACCCTGCGATATCTGGGATTTGATTCAAAATCATGCAAGAGTACGATGGGGAAGTAGTTAGGAATCTAAATGAAGGACTGCCTGAGAAATAATAGGTGTTAAAGCTGGGGGATGGGCACCTAGGAGTTCCTTGTGTAAGTTTGTCTAATATTTTTACATATTTGAAAGTGTTCATTGCGAACATGTTTTTTAAATATGACATTTTGTTCAGAAATAAGTGCCCCTTCCCAGTTTCCCAGTACACCTATATATATCTATCACTGCCCCGAACCTACAAGCCATGTTAGGGTGTTCCTCCAACACCCACGGCTCACTGAGGAGGAGGGCAGTATCCCCCTGGTTCTCCTAATAGATGTTCTGGTAACAAATGTTGATAGAATGAGAATGGATAAATGGAAGAGCGTGGTGCACAGGATGCCTTCGATAAATGATTGTTGAATGAATATGAAATCCAGATAGCTGGATCTTCAAGGCTGGCTGGGATTCTCGAGCAGAAGGGTCATGGAGCGGGCACGCTGGGCAGGGGATGGGCTTGGGCAGAAGTGCAGCCGCGAGCAAGCCAAGGTCAGAGGGGAGCCCAGGGGAAGTCCAGCCGCCGCTCAAACCCCAGCCATCCACGGTAACCAGCTCCGGGGCGAGCTGGTGGGGCCACTTTTTAATCACTTATATTTCACAGACACAGCACCAACAACATTTATTTTTTTTATCACCACGGCAGGGTCAATCTCCAGCCATGGCTGTGAAAAGCAAAGATCTCAACTTCAGTCTCAGCTCATTAATTGAAGAAAGTTGGCCCGCGCTTGCCTGGCGGACGGCTGCTCCAAATGGATGTCGACACATTTTTGAGGACTTGAAGGAAACAAAAGAAATCAATTAAGGGGATAGCCTGGAGTTCCAGTTGGGAACCTAAATCCTGCTGAATGTCCTGATATTCCCTAGCAAGAGAGCCCAAGAACGCCTCCCTCCCCAGGCCACTGCCAAGACAGCGCCACGTGGAACCTGGGCTGGAGCAGGAGTCAGAGGCCTGGAGGACGTGGTCTGGGGGAGGGCGCGCGGGCGGCCTGCGTCTGGAGGCTGTGCTGGCTGCGTGGTGTCTGGCCTCCCGACAGCCTCCTGATGAAAACCACACTGCACGGCAGGCAGAGGCTGAGGCCCAGGAGGCCGGTGAGACCGCTCCCTTCAAAGGCCTGTCTTGCACAGAAGGACATCCCCCACCCACACAGTCAGCACACGAAGACGAAGGTGACAACTAGGACACCAGAAATGGGTGGGGCCCTGTAGGTTCCGTCTCACCCTCCCCGGGACTCCCAGGAGTGACGCCCCACGTGCGTGCGCATGTCACCGTGCAGCGGTGAGGTGGGGCAGGAGGGCCTATCTGTGTGTGGACCAGGTAGGGTCCAGGTCTCCACAGCCTCAGGGTCATGGCCTGCCTTGGCACTTGTCACCATGGTCTCTCTGGATGGTCCTGGGGCCTCCTGGAAACATTCGTGACCCTCAGGGTCCCCTGGAAACCCCCAGGACTGCCTCCTTCCAGGTTGCCCTCCCTCAATGGCTCACGCTGTCTTTTGTCTCTGGAATATTATGAGCCTGGGGGGGGGGGGCTGGAGCGACAGACGCCTCTCAGGAGAAGGCAAGATGAACACAAATGTGTCTGGTATAAGAATTCCTTTTGTCACGACACTTTGAATTTCTCCAAGGGCCTCTGCCTTCGCTGTCTTATTTGAAGCGAGCAGTGACCCTGCGAGCTGCCTGCTGTGATTACCGTCACCTTCACGTCCTTACCCAGAAGGAGTGGCCATGGGAGCAGCTCTGCCTAAGGTCTGGCCTCTTGTTCTTTCACTTTCTGGAACTTTGAAAACATGAAGTCAATCTTTAGCCTCCTTTAAGAATGAGAGTCTGGGAGATGACTAGGGAGACTTCTTACCCTTACTTTTAACAAACTGATTTCATTACAAGGTGGTCCATAGTACACGGATCTGAATACCTTATTGCTTCTTTTGTTCTTTATCCTCTTTGTGTCTAAAAATGTAAGCTTAGCCCCACCCCCACCCCCACCCCCACCCCCGTCCCTTTTAAAGCCAAAATGTTTCCATTTTAGACCTCCTGACTTAGGTTAAGTGGGTTTGGATGGGGAAGCAGCCAAGAGCAACTGAGCACCCCCTCCTCATCGGGTGTCCGCAGGTGGAGGGGAGAGGGTGTGACCCACTGGGGAGCTCGATGCCCCCCAAGTTCACAATTACTATGAGGGCTTATTTCATATGATGGCCAGATGTTAACCTGTTTCCCCGCAGGAGACTTTGAGAGAACCGAGAGGAACAGGATCAGCGTTGGGGCTGACAGCTATGGAAATGAAGCAGGGAGTGCAGGGGTTAGCCCGACCTCGGCAGCTGTCATGATCCTACAGGGCTGACGGGGAGAAAGAAAGAAAGCTTCATCAAGAACAGGGACCAGAGAGATCAGAAGGAGGAACTGTGCTACGACGGGTGTCCCGGGATGTGGAACCTGTGCCAGTCTGTCCTCCAGCAGGGAGGCGTCAAGGTCGCGACTCTCCGATTCCAGCTTGGACGATGAGAAAATGGATGCCGTGGCCTTCACCATGGAAGAAGAGACCTCCTGGCCAGGGACCACCATGACGGTCTAGCTCTGGGTGGACTGAGTTTAAGATCCCTGTGAGTCTGGACTCCCTTCGGTGGTACTTGAACCCAGGGCCACGTGGCATCCCTGCTCCCTTGGTGCCTCTGCCTCTATGACCTACTGCCTGGCCCTTGGTGGCTCTGAGTGACCTAACCCACTGCCTGCCTGCAGTGAGAATCCCTGGGGCTACAGGAATCTCCTCTGATCTCCTCTTACGAAGCCTTAAAGGTCACCTAACAGCAAGACAGGGCCAGAGGAGCCAGGAAACCTGGCCTCGGGACTTGGCCCTCACAGTAATGGATATGTGATATGGAGCAGGCCACTGTTAACTCTCTGGGCAGCACTTTTCCCAAACTTGGGTAGTACAGTAGCTGAGTTCCCATGTTAGTCATGTCCGAGCAGCTCATGTGGTACTCACTCTCCCATATAAAACAGTTTTAAGGTATTAAATAAATATAAAAAAACACACAAGTATTTGAAAGCATTGGAAAGCTGCCAAAACTGGGGTGAGTTTGACTCTTGAAAGAAGATAACTTCACCGGGTGGAATTCATGTTTATATGGCTTTTCCGCTAAGTGCACTGCACCGTCTTCCTGGCAGGGTAACTAGAATTCAAGTAGAAAAAAAAAAAGAAAGTTCTTCTGACTGACACTCAATGCTACCAGAAAGCCTAGAATTTAAGGGGAAATGTCCTGAAAAGGAGAGAAGCTTTTTGGAAGGTAAGCTTTAAAATCTGCATATCAAGTACCCTTAAATCCTTGACCAACTGACCCTGAGCCACATTCCATGAGGGTGGAATCAAGAAGCCCCATGGAGGCATCCGCCAGAAGTCTGCAAACACTAAGCAGAAATTCCAGCTGCAGAGATGGAATTTAGAGTTTGATTCCCACCAAGTTAACTTTTAAAATAAGTCTCTGTCTGAGAACTAAGGGATTCATGTCAAAACAAAAGTAAACCAAATACATGTCTGAACAATGTCCAAGCTCCTGCAAGGTCAGAGTGATCACACAGCAACTTAACTACCAGCCAGAATAAAAAAAAAAAAGCAACATTTTTTAGATAAGGGACACCAGAACAGTCAGAGGGGAGGAATTAGTTCTGGTTTTCCATAATACAGTAGGGTGACTATGGGCTCTGACAATCTATAATAGACCTCAGAGTAAGTAGAAAAGTAGGAAAGTTACCAACATGAGATAATTAATATTTGAGAAGATGCAAGTGCTTTCATCCTGATTTGATCATTATATACCACACATATATGTCAAATTATCATTGCTATACCTCAGAAAGATGTACAAATATTATGTCTCAATAAAAAAACAGACAAAAAAACTAACATTCTTAAGAAGAAGATAACAGAATCCAGAGTCTACAATGTATCACCCACAATGTCCAGTGTAAATTTTTAAAAATTAGTAGGCCTTAGAAGATAAAAGAAAATGTAGCTTAAGATCAAGAGAAGGAGTCAGTAGAAAGAGATGCCAGGATGACTCAAATGTTTGCAGACAATAACTTTAAAGCTTTTATTATAAATACGTTCCAGAACTAAAGGGAAGATGTGGTCATAAGGAGTAAATAGATAGGAAATGAATTTAAAAATAAAGAAAGGTGGGACTATTTAAATTGAAAAGAATATTTGAAATGAAAAATTTATTGGCTAGACTTAATAGCAGATTAGAAATGAGAGAAGGATTCAGTGAACTCAAGACAAATCAATAGAAATTCAATTGGGTAAAAAAAAAAAGGAAAAAAAGGTTATGAATAAATAATGGTGAAAATCTTCCAGCTTGGTGAAAAATATCACCCTACAGATGTAAGAATCTCAGCAAATCCCAAATATAATATATATGTAAAGAAACCTATACTGAGATATATCAGGGTCAAACTGTTGAAATTCAAAAAATCAAGAGAAAGCAGTTATGGAAAAAAGTAGCTTATTACAAACTCAGGAGCAAATATGAAAGTGATGTCATTAAAGTTCAATGAAATGACAGTGTAAAGCACTAAATATGAAATGTACTGAAAGAGAAAAGTGGTTTACCCAGTACTTCATAATCTAGAACTCATGTCCAGAGAAAAATAGTCTTCAAAAGTGGGGACAAAATAAAGCAGTTTCAGATAAGTTAAAGCTGAGAGTATTTATGGACAGCAGAAGTTTTTCAATCGGAAGGTAAATGAAACTCAGATCTACAAAAGGAAATGAAGAATATTAAAAATGGTAAGTATGTGAGTAAAGATAAAGTGATATTTAAAAGACATATTTTAAATCTAATGACAGATAGAAAAAAGTAAAACTATGAAAAAAGGTACCAACATTAACAGAAAGAACCTTGACTGGCATCAAGACAGGGAGAACTATCATTTCACAATAAAAAGGTGAATTTATTAGAAGACATAGAAATGGTAATATAATAGTCTTCACAGAACTAGAAAAAAACAGTCTTCAAATTCATTTGGAAAAATAAAAGACCCAGAATAGCCAAAGCAATTCTAAGCAAAAAAGCAATGCTGGAGGCACCACAGGGACTGGCTTGAAATCATACTATAGAGTATATTACTATACTATCGTAAGAAAACCCGCAGGGTATTGGTGTAAAAACAGACACATAGACCAATGGTACAGAATAGAAGTCACAGAGGCAAATCCAGAGTCATCTGATTATTGGTAAAGGTGCCCAAACACATGTTGGAAAAAAGATTGCCTTTGTAACAAATGGTGCTAGGAAAACTTACTTTCCCTATGTACAAGAATGAGACTAGATCCTTATCTCTCAACCTGCACACATACACACAAAGTCTCAGAGAACTAGGATTAGAACAGAAACTATGCAACTCCTAGAAGAAACCAGAGTCAACACTTCAGGATATAGGCATAGGCAATGACTTTTTCAGTAGGATCCCTAAAGCTCAGGAAATAATGCCCAGAGTTAAGAAAAGGGATGGCATCAAATTAAAAAGCTTTGGCACAGCAAAGGAAACAGAATGTGAAGAGAGGACCTACAGAATGGGAGAAAATCTTTGCTAGCTACTCTTCTGACAGAGATTAATATCTAGAATATACAAAGAACTAAAAATATTCATCATTAAAAAACAAACAAAAACTCAATAATTGGGCAAATGAATTAAACAGACATTGGTCAAAGTACATTGTTATATTGTGTGCATACATGAATATGTAACAACATGATACCATTAAGTACAATGATAGTGCATCAATAAAAAATGTAGAGAAGAAAATAAAGGAATGGTAATATAATTGTAACATGCATGTGTATAGTAATAAAGTTTAAAATGTAAGAAGAAAAACCATATAGCACTATAGGCAGAAGTAGGAAAATGGACAGAGTTGGGGGTGCTGATACTCTTCTTTTGGCAATTTTAAAACAGCCAGTGGCTGAAGAACAATCAGTAAGTGTAAAAAGATTTGAACAACACTATTTACCATCTTGGCCCATCGATATTTATGGATGTATATTATACTCAGCTGCAGAATATACGTTCTTTTCAAGTGCAAAGAAGCAATCAGGCCATCCTATGCTGGACCACAGGACACATCTCAAGATGTCTGAGAGGACTGAAATAATTTACAATATGTTTTATCACCACAGTGGAATGAAATAAGAAGTCAATGATAGTCATATATTTATACATTTAGAAAAATCCCAATATTTGGAAATAATCACACACTTTTACATACAGAAGACCAAGAAGAAATTGTAATAAAAATTAGGAATATTTTAAAGTGAATAAAAATGAAGCACATCAAGATTTGTGGGATATGACTAATCTTGTATGTAACTTTATAGTTTTAAATGCTTATATTCGGGAAAAATAAAAAGAAGTTCAAATTAAGCTTGTACAGAGAAAAAAAAAAAAAATTAAGCCCAGAACAAGTAGAAGGAAGAAGATAGGAAAGATTAGAAAGAACAGTTATACAAGAGAAAAGCAATTTCTAAAACTAAACTAACATAGGAAAAATTGGGTCTCTTAAAAGATCAATAAAATTGATAAGTCCTTAGTAAAACTTATTGAGAAGAAAAAGAAAAAAAACACAAGTTTATAGTATGAAATATACAAGAACATAGTATGAAATATAGAATGAAAAAATATGAAAGAAGTGCTATCACTACAGATCTCACAGATCCTAAAGGGAAAATAAGAGGTTATTATAAATAAGAATATTAATAAATTTGAAAACCCTGGTAAAATGGACAAATTATCTGAAAATCACAACTTACCAAAACTGATGCAAGAAGACAAAAACTCAAAGAGTTCTGTATTATTAAAGAGATTGCCTTTATTGTATTACTCTCCCAACAGAGAAAACTCCAGTCTTTGGTGGTCTCACTCATTAAATTCATTGAAAGTTTAGGAAAGAATATTATCACTCTTACACAAATATTTCCAGAAATGTATCAGACAGACAAGGTAATACCTCACAATTCATTTTGTGTGGCTCACATAAAAATGGTCCTGATATAATTTTGACATTGTCAATGATACCTTTCATTGAAAAAGGTATAAGAAAAGAAAATTACAGGGCAATATCCTTTGTGAACAGAGATACAAAACTCCATAAGGAAATGTTCACAAAAATGAAACTTACTAACACAAAAATGGTCATATCATGGCCAACTGGGCTTTGTCCCAGGAACACAAAGTTGGTTTAACATTTGAAAAGCCAAACAATGTAATTCACCATACTAATAGAATAAAAGAGAAAAAAATATGATCAATTTCATAAATCTATAGTACACATTAGACAAATTCAGTATCCACTCATGACAAAAACAATCTCATCAAACTAGAAATAGAGAAAAACTTCCTCAATTTGATAAAGGGTATCTTTTAATGATGCACTTAAGGTAAATGTAAATGATGCAAAAATATCCAATGCTCTGCCCCCAGGATGGGTGTTTGGGAAGGATGTCTGCTGTCACCAGTTTTATTCAGAATTATTTTGGTGCTCCTACACAGTATAACATGTAGAACTAAAAAGAAGTAAAAGGCAAAGGGCATTAAAATTGGAATGAGAGAAATAAAACCAACTTTCCAGACATCCCCCTTTCTTAAAATTAATGTTTTTAGTCCTTTTTCAATGTAAAAAAAAAAAAAAGCCTAAGAACTCTATAAAGCAACTCCTAGAAATAATAAGTGAATTCAGAAAGGTCATAGGATACAAAGTCAATATATCAAAGTCTACTGTCTTTCTATACATGAGCCGTAAACAAAATAAGAGGAAAATAAGAATTTAAAAAGTCATTCTACATTTATATCCCAAAACACAAAATAGGAATAAATTTAACAAAGTCTGAGCAATATTTGTCATAAAAATGACAAAACATTGCTAAAAGACATTTAAATACATCTTATAAATGAAGAGATATTCCATATTCATGAATTGAAACACTCAAAATTGTTAAGATGTCAGTTCTTCCCAAATTTATCTATGGATTAAAGCAATCCCCATCAATTTTTTTTTTGTAGAAAATGACAAGAAACATGTCATTAAGCGTTTATATAAAAAAGCAAAGATATAGAATAGATAGGAATATTGAAAAGGAAAAGGAAATTCGGAGAATTTCCTGTCTGCCTTCAAGACTTACTGTCCAGTTTCATGGTCAAGACAGCATGATGCTGCCATCAGGATGGACAGTGGAATGGACAGAGTAGAAAGACTGGAAACAGACCTACTACTTACTGCAAGTTGCTTTTCAACCAAGGTGCTAATCCAATTTAACAGGACAAAGAAGGTCTTTGCAATAAACACTAAACAACCGGGTAAATGTATGGTAAAAATAAAATTGGATCCTCTGCTTCTCTACATATAAACATTAATTTTAAACATATAGATCAAAGGTAAGGGCTTACAACTATTGAGTTTTTAGAAGAAAACCTAGGATAATATATTTGTGACCTTGGGCTATAAGAGCCAATAAGCATATGAAGCAGTGTGCAAGATCTGGAAGCTTCAGAGACATGCAAATTGAGATCAGGATGAACTGCGATCACACATCACTAGAATGGCTAACATTAAAACTGACAACGCAAAACATTGGTGAGGATGTAGACCTCATGCGCTGCTGGTGAGAGCATAAAACAGAACAACCATTTCAATTATAAATTTCTTATAAATGCAAACATTTGCCTACTTATGATCCAGCAATTCCACTACTAGGTACATATCAAAGAGAAAGGGAAGTGAATGTCGACATAACAGTTTATACACGAAGGAACATTGCAGCCTTTTTAAAATAGCTCTAAACTGGAAACAACTAGAATGTCCTAGTCCTGGTGTGGTGGTCCCACATACCTTAGGGAGATTCAGAGTTCAAAGCCAGACTCAGCAGCTTAGCGAGGCCCTGAGCAACTCAACGAGAACCTGTCTCAAAATTTTAAAAAACAAAACAAATCAAAAACAAACAAACAAAAATGGCTGGGGATGTGGCTCTGTGGCTAAGCACCCCTGGATTCAATCCCTAGTACCAAAAAAAAAAAAAAAATGTCCATCCAGAGGCCCTGGATAAATCAACTATGTCATCTTCATACTCTGGAACAGAACTCACCCAACACAGATGAACCTCACAGACATTATATTGAGTGGAAGGAACAGTACACAAAACAAAACATATTATATGTTTCCATTTATACAGAATTCTAGAACAGGCAAAACTCCGCTCTGGTGAGAGAAATCAGAAGGATCCTCGCCTCTTGGGTGGTAATGTCTGGAAGTGACACCAAAAAAACTTTCTGGGGCAATAAAATGTTCTGAATCTTGGTTGACATGGCATATACATTTATCAGAAGAAGAGATAATTCCATTTCACTGTAAAATTATGCCTCAATTAAAAAAAAAAAACACTAAGGAAATTTAAAAAGTCATTAGAAACCGTCTGTTCGGGGTCCTTCAGGACACAGACCTGCAGCTGTAGCCAGTGTGTTGTGCTTTTCTTTCTCTGCATTAAATGGAGCTGAGTAAAGAAAGCTTAGGAGACTTGGAAACTGTGCAGCCTGTGGGCTTGGCCTGTCCCCAACTGCCTGGGAGAGTCCCTTCAAGAGGGTCCATAAATCCCTCCCAAAATTTGGGCAAGCCCTAGTACACACTTGTCTTCTCTGAGTCTCCGGGTGCTTTATTTCAAGCCTCCTCTCTCTCCATCCACTGCCGTGACCTTCAGAAAAAAATATGCATTCCCTTGGGATGATGTGTGACCCCCAGATAAATTGTCTGGCCAACTTGGGCAGCCAACAGAGGAAAATTTCCTGGAGGGTTGAGCCACCAGTTGGATCTGAAAGGACAGATGCTTTCTTGCAGACCTCGAGGCCAAGGGGAGCCATGGAGAGAGGCCAGCCGACCTGGAAAAGACACATGAGTGCAATCTCCGAGTGAGCACGCCTCCACGAGCCCAATCTGATACTCTCGGGAACCGGCCTCCTCCCCAGCACCAGCATCACCTCCATGTTCTCTCCCTTGGAGCTTCCCATTGCTGGGAACCAGATGGGTAAAGCAGCCATAGGACCAGGAGGTCGGGACAGAGAAGGAAGAGAGGAATTAAGGGGGTGGGCCAAGATACAGAGAAAGGGGAAGGGAGATTGAAACCAAGGGAGAAGGAGGAGGAGGAGCAGGAGCAGCAGGAGGACTCCGGCTTTGGATAGATTAGCAATAATTTCATTCTTTTGTAGAGGGTTTGGTGCTTTTCAAAGAGCTGAATCTTTCACCAGCTAGGGCTGGCCAGAAATCACTCCCCGCCAACCCTTAAAAGATGAGGAAGTAGAGATGGCAGAGATCTGGGCGCTTGCTTCTGTGCATACAGCTAGTAAAAGAGCAAAGTGGGAACTGAGCCAGATTCCCTGACCTCCAGTCCTCCTCCCTGCGGTCACATCTCCAGGGCCTCTCTTCCCCCTTTGTTTGCACACAACACCCATTCAGCACAGCCACAAAGCCCCAGGGGAATGCTGTTGGGGGGCAGGACTCTGTGCAGTGGTGAGGAAGCTCAGCTTCCAGCCCCAGGCCTTTTTAGGAAATGTAGCTCTGCTCAAGAAACACTTGGCTTTGATGGGAAGGAAAGAAGTGGCTCTACTAATTAAAGGTCATTTCGAATTTTTTTTTAGCTTTAAAAACAGAGTAGAAATGTTTAATTCGGGTGACCACAGTCACTGGGCACTTCCGTGAAGCCCAGAGCTCTTAAGCAGAGTCTCTTTGACTCTGAAAGATCACTGGATTTCCCCCCCCCACCACCACCCACCCCTTTGTTTTGATTTTTTTTTGCTGTTGTTGTTTTAAAAATACACACCCTCTGGAGTTGAATACTTTGACTGCTTTGAAGCAAGGGAAGCCAACCATGAACTTCTAAAGTTAGACAGAAAGGAATTGACCTTGGCAGGAGCTAGACCACAGCCTCAGAGCCTCTGCACCACTGGGCCCTGCTCCATGGGCTGTGCGGTCAGCATCATGTCATTATGTTCTCTGGAGAAAACTAGAGACCCAGAGACCTGCTGGTTACACTGCCACTGGCTTCCTGCCCCTGTGCAGGAGGGGACTAAATGCCAGTGGGGAATTGAGATCATTCCTGCCTGGGAGATAGGAGGGCGTGGAGTACTTGGTATGAAAATCCAGAGGGACTCCACGGTGCATCCCAGTGAATTTCCTAAAAGAGGGAAAGCCTCCTCTCCAGAACCCCTGCAGACACCAATGGTTTAGCTCCACCCACCTGCCCTCACCTGCAGCACCTTTTCTTCCTGTGGGGAACTGTTTCCCTGAGGACTGGATACAGAGGAGGATCCTACCAGCTGCCTGGCAGCAAGGCCCAAGCCCATCCAATAAGAACACCCCATTTTACTCAGCCTGTGGTGATAGGGTCCTTCATGGGCACATGACCTGAGCCAGGCCAATCAGAAGCCTTCCTTCTTTCTGCTTTGGATTTTGCTAAGTTGACTGGGCTTCCAATGTCCTCCTTGCCTATGACAATGAGTCTGAAACACGACAGGAGCAGGGAGGGGGAAAGGGAGAGGAGGGAACCCGGATGGAGAAGAGAAGAATCTCCAATGCTATCACTTGAGTTTTCCATGCTTGAAGGCAGCTTACTTCTATGAGCCCATCAACCCCCCAACACACACTTTTTTTAAAAGCTATAACTACTTTGGATTTTATTCCTGTGGCCTGTAACTAAAATAGGGCCAAAAAAATATATGTCTTACTCAACTTTGCCTTTCTATCACTCCACACAGGGCAGGCTTGATTTTAAATGGGTGCTTGAACTTCTTAGGCTGGAGGTGAATCGAGCTGGGGTTGGGGTGGAAAGAAGATGGTGGGTACCTGCCAAGCCCTGTGGGTTGGGCACTGGGTGAAACTTATTTCAATGCAGTGTTAGGACCATTTTCTCCATTTGAAAAATAGGTAAAGTGAGGAAGACAGAGCCTGATGGAGCGTGAACCTTCAAGCTGGGCATCTGTCCGATACCTCAGAAGGGGACCCCTGCACATGTCCTTCCCCGGGTGACCTGTGTTTCCTGGCCTCTGGCTCGAGTTGTGGGGTTCCTCCTCTGTTTCACATTGGAAATGGTAGAGAGGAGGACTGTTGCCAGATGGTGAACAAAGTAAACACAGAAGTAGATTTCTCAGACCCCCCAGAGTCCCCTGACCTTCAGCTTTACACCATGACCTCATGCGCCTCCTCAGCTCCTTGACCCACCCTATGCGGGTTAGACCAAATTCACAAACCAAACCCAGATTTCAGTCACTCAGTGGATCTAAGGTCAGACCAAGGTGAATGTTGGCTGAGTGGCGCTAGATCCTAGTGGCTAGTGGATCCTAGAGTTCAGAGGTTTCATGGTCCCTGGGACAGGCAGAGGCAGAGAAGGCAGCCCACAGCTGGTGGAACAGGCAGGTGTTCTGAAGTTGACTATTTCACCAGAGCGTAAGTGACCTAAAATGTAGAATAGGAAGGAACTCAAAAAACACCCATTCAGAGAAGGCAAAAATCTGTCATGCTCGCTGCCTTGGCACCACTCCTGCTCCTGGTCACAAGATAGACTGGGCTGGTCAGTGATGGCACCTGCTGTAGTGTGTCAGATAAACCCTCACCTTCCCACACAATACTTCCCGCCAGCCAATGGGTGATGGTCACAAATCAAACTCACTTACCATCAAGGCCTAGTGCAAGACACCCGCTTGTTTTTGTGGTTGTGAAAACTGGAGGTCTAACAAGGTGAAAGGACTTGTCCAAAGTCAGGAAGTCTCACTGGAAGTTGAAATCAGCTCTTTTGATTCTGTCAAGTCTATATTCTTTCTTCTCTATGTGCTGACTCAGTTCCATTAATAGATGGTAAGAAGCCAATTTGAGCTATCCATATACTTAACTGGAAGATCAGTCTATCAAAGTGATGCATCTTGGTGCCATGGAAAGAAAACCAAGCTTGAATTTCATCTCTGGCATGGCAATACACAGCCTCTGTGACCTTGGGCAAGTCAGTTCACCTCTGTGAGCCTCAGTTTCCCTTATCTGTAAATGATAGGGACAGAGAAATCTTTATGATTTCTAAGAGACCTTCAAACATTAATAATCTATGTAAAAATGTGGATGTGTAACCGATGTGATTCTGCCATCTGTATACGGGGTAAAAATGGGAGTTCATAACCCACTTGAATCTAAAGAATGAAATATGATATGTCAAGAGCTATGTAATGTTTTGAACAACCAATAAAAAAATAAAATAAATAAATAAAGTTAACCACTACTAAAAATAAATAAATAAATAAATTAGTACAAATCATTGTTTTCTTAAAAGAAAAAAAACTATGACTATGTGCCTAGAACCATACCAGGAGGTTTTTAAGCTAGAAAGAGACGAATGAGAAAAAAGAAACATATAATACAGGAAGCATCCAAAAGATTTTTAATTCATATAATTAAGGGCCAAGAGTTATGGAACCTACTGCGGCCCTCCTACTGGGACACAGGAGCGAAGCCTTTGTTCTCCTGGAGATCTCCTTGTAGACAGAGGCACTAAACGGGGCCCTAAAGGATGGTGGATGAAAGAAGTTGGTGGTGAAGGCAATAAAAGGAAAATCAGAGAAGGCAAGGAGAGATAAGCGGATGTGCCTACCGACAGACCAGCCTGGCTCCAGAGGAGGCGGCATACTTCGGAAGCTTCAGGGAATCAGAGGTGAGTGCAGAGCCCACAGGGGACTCTGAGTGGGGTCTGAGGTGTGGGGATGAGGTCCTATTCTAGAGTGGTGCAGGGGAATCTCTTGCTTTGTTGAACAGATCCTGTGGTTCAAGTGACAGAAATTCAACGCAAACTGGTTTAGCTGAAACCGTGGATTATTCACTCACATAATCCATGAGTACAGGTGTAGACCACAGTTGGATCCAGGGACTCAAAATATCTTATTGGGAGTTTGCCCTTCTCCATTTTCACTTTGTTCTGTGCTGGCCTCCTTCCCCAGTAGACTTTCCAAACTGGTACCCAGCAATTCCTATATTCGATGTTACCACTTAAGTCCAGTAAAATGAGAGCCCTTTTTCATGCTAGTTTTGTAAAATGAGGAGGTGGATGTTAATTGACCTAGAATGGATTAAGTTCCTATCTCTGAACCAATGACCACAGCCAGGGGCTGCTTAGAAGGCTCTGATCGGCCAGACCTGGGTCATGTGTCATCCCAGAGCAAGGGAGCGGTTCCAGCCCTCAGGAATCATGGAAACTGATCATGAGATGGGGTTGATGGCTGCTAGAGAAAAATCATAGTGTATTGTCAAAAGTATGAATGGATGGATCCCAGACAGGCAAACCCCATGGATATCGTGTGCCACAAATATTTTGTAAAACTCCACACGGACGAAAATGGGAGATGTCTTTAAGACTAAGTGAGACTTCACAAGGATCACTTATTTTTCTGTCTGTGAAATTCTGATACCCAGCTCTAAACCTGCTGGCCTTGGCCAGAGAGGCCAAGCTGGGGTGGATGGGACAGCGAGCCTCCGGCAGGGCTCATCTTTCTTCGATTAATACTTCTTGGAGAATCTCAGCAGCAGGGCAAGAATTTGTTAAATTACATAAACATTATTGTGACCCGTAAAATTCAATGAATCTCGGCCTGTTTACCCGCGGCTGGCTTTAATGTTTGCACAGTGTAATTTAATGTGTCAATTTGCTCTCAAATAAAAAACATCTGGCCCTCTGACATGCCAGAGAAACTAGAGAGCTGATGTTCAAAATCAGCTTAAAAGTCCCAATCAGAGATGATGTTCAAAGGGGGAAAGAAAGGCAAGAGGCCCAGAAAGGGTAGCTCAGACCCACCCCTGGCCTACCAACAAGCCTCTGTTTGTGAGTCCATAAGATCAGTAGATTTCGTCCTAATTGGAATTAAGAAAAGCCCGAGAAGAGCACATACCATCTTTAACTGGCACCCGTTGTGCAATTGGATTTCCTGCGGCTGTCCCTGCCAATATTGACGTTTCTGCCATTGGATTTTCAACAATCTTATTATTTTGTAATTGAGAAAAGCAAGAAAAAAAAATCACACTTTTCTCTATAGAAGATCTTCATGGCGAAAACGCCATTTGCTGCAGCGCTGGGCCTCCGAAACACTGTCCCCCAGGGGTGATGGAGCTTGGGGAAGGGGAGTGGAGGGGAGAAGCGCTGGGCATGTGCTTTTCCAGTGAGATCAGATCCAGGGCCAGTCTTGGTGTGGGCTCCCCAGGTCACCACAGGGCTCCTCCTGCAGATGGAGGCGGGGTTTGGCAGGCAGGTGTGAACTGGAGGCCCTGACCTACAACAGTACCCGAGGCTGTACTGGCTTGGGAGGCAGTCGGGGCTTTGAAGACCTCTCTAGCGGGGACTCCTCCTGCCACCAGGGCTGCTCACGGAGCCTGACTCCAAAGCCCTCACCTGCAGCTGGGCAGGCAGAGATGGCCCCAGAAAGAGCCCCCTTCGCATCCTCTTCCCCCCTCAGGGGGCTCTTCCTTTTCCAGATCCTGAAACCAAAGACCGGCCAGGCTGAAGGGAACCGAGGAGGGACGGTTTCCATCTTGTTTCCCACCCTTCATAAATGCCTGAGACACCCTGATGAAAAAGGGCTCGGCCTGGAGCCCAGGCAGCCGCCCCGCTGGAAGGAGCCCTCGCCTGCTTTCCTGGCAGAGGGACGAGGAGGTCAGGGCGAGTTCAGCCTTGCTGTAATTGAGTAGAAGATAGAAGCCGAGCACAATGACTTCCCGTATTGTCAGAAGGGATTAACCAGACTGGTTTGTAAATAAAGAATGATCCTTCTTCCCCCTCTGGGACAAACGGATCATCTTTTCTTTGGATCACCAGGGACTGGGTGTGCTCTCGGACTGAGTCCTTGACATTTCAGTAAGACTCCGGAGAGTTACGTGTTTTCCATGATTGAGTCCTCAGTCATTACACATTTTCCTCCGTGATCACTGTTTTCCAAATCCAAACGTCTTGGAGGAAATGGAAAAATGAGATGTCTGTCCATGGGCGGGCGAGAGGAGGAGAAGGTGGGGTGGGTGGAGAGGCCTGGGGCAGCGGGTCTCCTGAGGTTGGATCGACCTCATCCTAGTGAGAACCCAGGGGCGGCTCCCAGGACCACCAGCCGCTTCTCGGCTTCAGTCTTCTTCCATTCATTTGGGCAACAGCAGTTCCCGGAGCCCTCGCCAGGTGCCAGGCACTGTCCTAGCGGCTGAGGACTGAACTGAGGGGAAGTATCTACTCCAAGGAGCCCCTGTCTAGTGGGAGGGACCAGCAGGCAGGCTGATGATCATGTGTCATCCCAGGAAAAACATGACCTGAACAAAATCAGTGTCACCGATGCCTAAAGTCAAAGGCAGAACAAGCGAACAAAATCATCAGGAAAGAGACCCCTGGGGAGGACAGGGCAGCCTTCCGAGACGGGGTGTCACAGGGTCTCACAGGGAGAGTAGGACTTGGCTTTCCTAATAAAATAGTAACAACTGCCTGGTGCCACTAAGGTCCCTGCACACGTTCGACCACTGAACCTTCACCACCAGCTCACGGAGCAGATCCTATTCTGACTCATTTTCAGACGAGGAAGCTGAAGTGCAGAGCGGAAAGAACATTCTGGGCCAAGAGGATGGCCTGTGGGAAGGGACCCAGGGGTGAGGAACCAGGCCGAATTGATGAGTGGTGGGGAGGACTTCCCCTGGGAAGTGGAGAGAGGTGTTTTCAGGGTGACAACACCGTGGCCCAGGAGCTCGAGTGCAAGAAACAAGAGGTCAGGGGGGGCCTCAGGGAGGGGGAGGCTCCCTGCAGCCTTCAGCCACCAGCACTGCATCTCCCCCTCCCCGACACCAGCTCCTGGGAGGAGTGGAGCTCAGTCAGGCTGTGACCTGACTTCCAGCGTGACCCTCCCAGCCACCCCGAAGGAGTGGAGGCACCTTCCAGCTCCCCCAGGAGGACAAAGAACCCCAAGGCGGGACCTCCCCCAGGATAGCCCAGGCTCTACTTCGGCATGCTGTGACCATGGAGGAAGTGACCCTGTCTTCGTGGGGACTTCCTCTTTCTTTTTTGGGTACCGGGATTGAACTCAGGGGCACTCAGCCACTGAGCCACATCCCCAACCCTATTTTGTATTTTATTTAGAGACAGGGTCTCACTGAGTTGCTTGCACCTCGCCATTGCTGAGGCTGGCTTTGAACTTGTGATCCTCCTGCCTCAGCCTTCCGAACCGCGGGGATTACAGGCTTGCACCACCGCACCCAGCAGACTTCCTCTTTCTTAAGTGATCTCTTTTTGCATCCCTTCCTCTTGAAGGATCCTCCCCTCATTCACACACACACACACACACACACACACACACACATTCCACATCACACACACTACACAAACACTCCCTACCCCTCCCACCACATACCACACACATATACACATCACATCAACTACCTCACACCCCTACACCACACACATCACACACACCACACTCATGCACAAACACCACACCCACACCCGACACCACACATACACATAAACTGCAGCTTGTGTTCACTCCAAATGCAGCCGACAAGAAGTCTTTGGAAGACAAGAAGTCCCCTTCCCAGAGGAAGTCCTCCCCACCACTCATCAAGACGGCCTGCTTCCTCACCACCGTGTCCCTTCCAACCCAAGGAAATACAAAGCAAACTGTCCCCCAAGGAACCTGTGGTCCTGACCCCCGTAAGCCAAGAGCTCCCTTCACAACTTGGGAATGCATAAATAGTCACAGTCACAGGGCAGGAAGCCAGCATCCCACGGAGTGCACCCAGCCAGTCTCGCGCCTGCTGTGGAAGTGCCATCACAGAGTCCTCTCAGGTGACCCCCAGTCCATCTGTGCAGCCCCAGCAATGGGAAGGGAGGCCCGGGCTGGGAGCAGTGCCTTCTGGTGATCTTGTCATTGGATCATTCTTCCAGCATTGAACCCAGGTTGCTCCACTAACTTTGTCCCTGGCTGTGAACGTCTCTCGTGGGCCTCACGACCTGGGTACCTCCTTGTAAAGATTAGAGCTCAGACTTCCAGGACCTTCTTCTTCTCTCAGTTCCTGTGCTAGCTCTTGGGGCCCCTCACCATCAAGGTCACCTTCCCTTGCCGGGCCCCAACCTGGTCAATAGCCTCTAGGGATGTGATCCCCCAAACTCATCACGGTGTCACAGCTGGGTGACCGCCAGTGATCGAAGCCCACTGCCATTGATTCCTGTCTCAGCCTCAGCTAAGCTCTCCAGACTGAGTACGCTGAGGTTGGTGGGGGGCAGTGGGGGGCGGGCAGCGAAGTCGCTGTGAATCCCTGCCATGACGTGCCCTTTTCTGGTGTTTTCAAACATGCAGAGCTCAGAGCAGCCCCAGGAGCTAGAGACACTTCTCATTTCATATATGCAGGAACTTGGTTTTCTGATCCAGAACTGAAAATAAGGAAATAAAACAAGTCTTCCAGGAGTCTCGGCAGAGGTCAGAAAGTCACTGGAGTGTAGTTACTTTACACTCACTGCTATCCAGATTTATCTGGTATCAGGGGAACTGATTTTAAATCCTGGATCAGCCACTTTCTAGCTGTGTGATCTCAGGCCGGTTAATTAACCCCTCTAAGCCCAAGGTGACCAACCTGTCCCAGTTTCCCTGGGACTCTCCTGGTTTAAAACAACAAATCCCATGTTCTGTGAGACCACTCAGTCCTGGGCAAACTGGTACAGCTGCTCACCCAATAAAGCCAATATCCTTCTGGTGAAAAAGGATAATAATAATCCACCTCACCAGTTGTTGTGAAGTTTAACTGAGATCATATCCATGAAGACCCAGCACTATGCCAGACACATACCTAGAAGATACTCAACTTGTGTTTTGTTTAATTGAAAGCGTAGTTCATGGTGGCATGTAAGAAATAAGTGGAGGGCAGAGAAGTGGCCATGAGCAGTTTAAGTGGAAGACAATTTTTTAAAAAAAACACCTAGAAACAGAAACAGAGACATTTGATAGAGGGTCTTACAGTTCTCTGTAGTGTAAATATCCTGCCGGAGTTCAATTAGGCATGGTAATTGCTGTCCTTGAGCGAGACACCACCTGACCAAGGAAAAGTTAAGTCCTATGCATTTCCCTATGTCTCAGAAGGCAACGAGGGTAGAAGCCACTGTACAATTAAGTGCCACAGGAAGTTGCATAAAAGCTCAGGATTGTTCAGGGTGACATCCAGCACCCTGGCAGGTTGGCCGTTGCCCAGCATGCAGAGGGAAGGAGCGCTGAAGACAGGGTCCCACGAGAGCCCGAGACCGCAGTCCATCACTGGGTCACTGCAGACACGTCTTCCTCATGGTTCCGGTCCTGGCTCCTCATCTGTAAAATGGGGAAGAGAAAGTAGACAAGGTGTCTAACGGAAAGGCAGCAGGGTGGGGTGGTCAAAGCACGGCTCCACCACCCACTAGACATGTGACCTTGGGCAGCTTCTCTGCTGTGTCCTGGTGTCCTGGATGTTACCTCGACGGGTGAAGATCTGATGAGCTGAGAAACTTCTTGGCACATGATAAGTTCTCATAAGTATCAGTTCTTATTGCTCCCGTCTCTCCCAGGCCTGATACTCTATGGCAAAGAGCGTCCCCCGTCTTTCCCCTCGTCAGCAAGGGTTAATGCACCGTAAGCGTTTTTTTATGAGGTTTTGCTAGGTTTCTTTTCCTCCCCAACCCTAACCCTCATCACTCAGCTGGCTCGTGTTGAACTTGAGGCAGACGAAAACCTCCTCATCTTTTTTTATGTGAAATGCAGTCAAGCCAGGTCTCCTTCATCCTGTTCTTGTGCAATTGATTTTTGGAAACTGTATTCAGGACATGAGATTTATTGATGCTAAATTTCATCTGGTTGCTTTTGACCCAGCATTCTCCACTGTCGAGATCATCTACAGCCTTAAATCTCTCATCCCCTCCAGCTTTGAGTCATCTGCAAATTTGATGCACATGCTTTCCATGTCTTCATCCAAATGGTTGGCTTTCAAATGCTATTTTATAGATAAAAATAGAGATAGAGATAGAGGCCACACTCTAGGTCAGCAGGGACCTGTCTGTGAGGCTGAGCAGTGGGGGGTTTATCTTGTGGGAAGCAGGAAGGACTCATGGCTCTCCATCAGATGTAAGTTTGCTCTGTACAGACCCACTCAAATCCTGCACTCAAATCTTGTCCCTGGATCCCAGAGCGCTCTTGGTGATGAAAAGGAGAGTGCACCCCTCAGCCACCTTAACTGGCCTCGCCTAAACTACCAAATCCACCAGATGGTCTGAATCTTTTCCTGCTAGCATCAGACGCAGCCCCAAGGCCAAGTCCTGTCCTTCTCCAGCTCTTATTGCTGCTCCAAGCTGAGGCCACCCCCACCTCCCCGCCTTGCCAAATACCTGCTGTTCATCCAAGAAATCAATTCTCGCTCACTCAGGAAGGCATGGGCCACGATGACTTCATGTGCTTCCCACTCATATGTTTCCATTCGGTGTCTGAACCGCAGGGCCAGAGCTGTGGTAGATCTGTTAGCAGCCACCTGCAGCTGTCTGGGCCTCTGAATACAGCCGCCCCCCCCCAACTCCGCCACCATCCTGTATGAGAGCACAGGATGGCCAGTGTGGCTCCCAGGCATGACTGCAACTTGCCATGAAAAGGTTCAGAGCAAGATGTGAAAAAACAAGAAAAAAAGCTCTAGAAGTACTTTCCATAGAGAATAGATCAAGTTTAAAAAAAAAAAAACAACAAACCAATTTTGTGTTTCTCTGGATAATTTGGCAACTTATTGTCCAAACAATGATTGGTTAGAGAACCTTCCAAAACCCCATGCCCACGGCAGGCCCTGGTACAGCTGACACCGGGCCAGGCACCGCCAGCCCAGGAAGCCTGCTGGCTTAGTAAGTCCCTCCTCGATGTCCTGGGTACCAGGTCCTTTGCATTTTTACCCCACAGGATTCTTCTGCAGGGAAGAATTTGGTGGCGATGATGATGTGGTGAAGGAAGAAGACACCTGGGGTGACCCTTGAGAGCCTACCGACTCTGTGCCAGGCATTGTGCGGGACTCTCTAAACCAACCATCTCTAATCTACCCAACAATCTCAGAAAGCAGATGTTTATTATTCCCATTTTACCAGAGAGCACACTGAGGCCCACAGAGATCAAAATCACTTGCCTATGACCATGAGAAATAGCAGAGCAGAATTTGAACCCTGGTCTCAGATTCCAAAGTTCATTGCAGCTTCAGCGACTGTTCTCTCGTTTTTCCCAAGCCACCCTATGGGGGTGAGAGGAGGCTGAGGTCAGTGAGACTCTGCATGTCCCCGACATGAGTGCTGTGACTGAGACTTCAGGCTACTGAGGATGAAGCACAGCCTGGGATTCAGCCTACTGACGCTGTCTACCTTTGTTCCTAGGGTGGCAGTCCTGTGCTTTGTAGGGATGCCCAGGAGAGGGAAGCCATCTTAGTATAGGGGAATATAGGGGTAGAGGGTGACCTTGGGACAGCCCCTCTCATTGTATACTGGCTAAGCACGTGGGTTCTGGATAGAGAAGAGCTGGGTCCCTAGGCCCTGGCCTTGCCCAGCTGTGTACACGTGGGTACATTCTCTTACCTTCCTGAGCAGCCACTTACCCACTGCAAATAGAGATGATAATACCGCTATAGTGATGCGCTGTGAGAATTAAGTGGGATAATTTACATAAAGCCATCAGCCCGGTGCAGGCACATCTTGGGTGCCAGCCTGTGTCTGCTCTTATCACTGTTATTTTTCTCACTTCCATCATTGCAATGACCTTCGGAAGCATTTCTGTGAGTTGCTCATCCTACATGGAGGCATTGTTGCTCCTATTCTGCAGATGGATCCAGGTGATCCAGGAGGTTCTGAGCTAAGCCCCCGACACAGGGCTGCTGTTGGTCTTTCCCAAGTCCAGGCCCACATTCCCAGCACTTCTCAACCTTCAATGTGCTTCTGGGTCACTGGGGACTTTGTGAACCTGCAGGCTTTGACTCTGGAGGGCTGGGGAGGGGGACGGTCTGAGAGCCTGCATTTCTAGGCATCCCACAGTTGGTGTTGAATCTGTTGATCTGGGGACCTCACTTGGTTGAGGATCTCCTTCAGCTCCCAGGAGACCCTTCAGCAGGTTCAGGGAAACAGGCTGGAAACAGCCAGCCCTGGATCCCTGCAACTGGGACTGAGGAGCCCTCAAAGCTGGCTTCTAAGTGTGGCCCCTTTAGAAGGAGCGGCTTCCCACATCTCCAAAGTGGAACGATTCTAAGGGGCGATGGGATTCCCAGGCAGGCCGTGTGTCCTGGCCCTGCCTCTTGCTCACGCTCTCTCCCCTTCCTTGGGGCTGCTCTGTCAGAGCCTGACAGTTACAGCGAAGCATCCTGCACTCACACACGGAGCCTGTGCTCCACGGCTGAGCGAGTCACGGGTAGCCCATGAAGAAGGAGCTGACATTTGTCCTAACTGGAGTTACCTGTGTAAATCCCGCTGTTCCCTCCCCACACCCTGGGCCTTGGATGGATGTGGGGCTCTGAGCAGAGCAAGACTCAGCATCTCCCAAGGGATACATGGTGTTATTAATGCAGGTGCTGGAAGAGGATGTTCTGACTCATCAGCAGGGAAAGCGAGTTGGAGGTGAGTTTAAAAAAAAAAGAAAAGAAAAGAAAAGAGAGAGAGAGAGAGAGAGAGAGAGAGAGAGAACAAAGACAGCAAACAGAGCAGGGTGGTGTCACTCTTGGGAACCTCCACACAACTTCTAGGACAAATGTCCTGCCCCTCCACATTGGTTATCCCAGTCTTTCAAAACCAGCCTCTACCCCTGACGTCCTCAAACTCAGCTCAATTGAGTCACCCGGGGAGCTGTAAAAAAAATTTGATGTCTGGGCTTCACTCCCAGAATCTCTACTTCATTGGCCCAGGAGTGGTCTGTGGACACTGAGGTTTTAAAGCCCCTGAGTGATTCTAATATTTGCTCCATGGGGCTGGAAAACGTCTGGCTTAATCTGGTCTTCTCTGGGAGGTCTCCTCTGGTTAGCTCAGGCCCATTAATGGGTCATGGAAACAGCTTATGTTGTTTCAGAGTAATTGCCGCCTTTTACAATTCAACCAGCCCTGATATAGCTGTATGACTGGAGGGGAGATGGGGTACAAATGTTCCCCAAATGTGTATCGGTTTGTTGGGGTAAGTATACATGGATGTAGGATGTGCCTTCCCGTTTCTTTGAGTCTGACTCCCAAATAAGCAAGAATTTGCAGCTGCTAGCAGACGCTAATCAGCTCACTCAGTCATTTAACCAACATTCATGGAGCATGGATGATGGACAGAAGGCTATGGAGGACTCAATGGCATATATGATTTGAACTCTGCTCTTTTCTAACCGATGCCTAATAAGGATAGATTGAACGATACCGTAAACAAGAAGAGCAAAACCTGGATGTGGTAAAGCTGTCAGGTCAGGAAATGGAAAGGTATAAAAAGCGTGTTTCACACGTATGATGTGCCAGGCCATGTCCTGATCTACAAGTACAGGTGATATCATTTGATGTTGATGATAGCTCTAAAAGGAAGAAGGTATTCTCCCCATTTGCAGACGAATAGACTGAGATTCAGAGAAGCGGTGGCTCGCCCCTGGTCACACCCAGTATGTGGAAGCCTGAATCCAAAAGAGGCGTGAGAACGTGCCGCTGTGGAAGGAAGAAGGAGGAATGGTTTCAGTTACAGGAATGGAGGGAACCTCCTGGAGGACCCAGGAACTCACTATGCAAACAGGCCACCGCTGAGCTGCCTCTTGGAGAAGGGCAGCATGGGAGGATGTAGCCCCGGGGGAGAGCAGGTGCCAGGAAAGGCTGGGGATGGGGAGAGGGTTGAGTAGGGAGGGCAGTCGGGGGTCCCGCGGCAGGAGGTGGGGAGGACCCAGGGAAGGTCAGTGGGGAAGCCAGAGCAGGGTGGGCGTGGGGGGCAGAGTGGGACTTGCCCCCGAGTGCTGGCTGCTGAGACAGGCTGAGAAGCACAGCAGCCTGGTCACTGGAGTGGGGAGGCGTGGCCCAGCATGCCCGGCTGAGGTGACATGGGAGTCCACAGACAGAGTCCGGAAGTACCCTTGGGCAGGTGGAGGAGGTGGGCCAGAAGCCTAGCCCTTGGCTTTTCTGTAATATTCATGATTTCTGAACCCCAAGTATGGGACAGACAAGGGCCTAGAAGAAGGGCCAATCTCTGCAAAGCTGAGGGACTGTCATCTTTGGGAATCTGGATGGTGGCGATGGTGGTGATGGTGGTCGTGATCATGGTGATGGTACGAGGGTGGTGGGGGAGATTATAGCGTGTCGGTGGCAGTTGTGATGATGGAGAGGGGTGGTGACAGTGGTGGTGATGCTAGTGTGGTGGGAGGGAGGGACAGTGGTGGTGGTTATGCTTGAATGATTGAAACCTCTAGCCTTTCCTGCTCACTTTCACCTCCCACATGATCACCCCTTCTTACGTCCTGTGGGCTCTACATGCCCACACCCAAACCCTTTACCTCCTCTGCTTCTTTCTTCCCAGTCTGTACCTTCTCCTGCATGTCCTGGCTTGGAGACAGCCACACTAGCCAGCCAGTCCTGGGAGTAGATGCCCAGCAGTGGGCCTAGACCCTCCACCTTCTCACTCCTACACTCAGCCTTTACCAAGCCTTGCTGATGTGACCCTAGGCTGGAGTCTCTTCCCACCTCCGCTGCTCCTGTCCTCCTAGTGACCGTCTCGCTGTGGCAGAGCATCGCGATGGAACACTGAGCTGACTGCCTTTCTTCAGGCCTCTTTTCATCTCGTGGCCACAAGCAACCTTCCCAAAGGCAAATCAACCGTACCATGCCATGTCCCACCCTGTCCCTGGTTCACAGTGGAAAGGCAGAATGGCAGGTGCAAGCCAGTCCCTGTCCAGCTAAGAAGCTCCTATCCATGGAACTGCGGCTCTCTGCTTCTGCTTCTCTCTGCTCCTACTTCTCAGGTGCAGGCCTCTTCTCCTTTGTTCATACTGGTCCCTCTGTCTCGAGCACCTTCTTTCTGTTCTCTGATGCCTTCTTGCCTAGCTCCCCTGAAGCTCTTCTCTTCCTCCAGCCCAATGGGCAGCATGAGAGCCTCCCTCTCCCGAGCACTCCTTTGCCATCTACAGTCTTGCTTTCCCACTTACTGTAGCCCTTTGTTTATTCATCTGCCTTCTCTGCTATGGCACAAGCTTCTCTAAGGGAAGGGACATGCCTTTTCTATCTGTGGAACTTGAGGACCTAGCAGAGGTGCGTACTTGGTGCTTCCTAAATAAGAAACCCGTAATGCCAACTCTCACTACCTACGTGGTACTCAAAACTCCGCGGAGAACTGTATCTCCCTGTCATCCTGTTTGATTCTCAATGCCTTCATCAAAGGTTGCAGCTGGCATTCCAATTGTTTAACTGATGGGAACATTGAGATCTAGCAAAAAAGGCAAAATATCTTTTTCAAGGCTGCTCAGGAAGGTCACGGCCAAGTCAGTGGAGGTCTGAGCCATCTTGATTCCAATGTGGGAATTATGTTAATTTCAGAAACTCATTTTCTTTTCCTTGAGAGACTGGCTGAAAAATGGCTCATGCCACAGGGCCTGCCCACTGTCAGCACAGGATTCCTGGGTCTGAGGAGGGGTCAGGTGCTTTGGACTCCTAGGCAAAGACAGAGAAGGAAGACAAGAATCTAGGAGGTACAAACTCCCAAGGATAAGAAAAAATGACAGAAAATAAGAGTCACAAAATTGTGGTGGCTGGAAAGCATGTGGACAAGTGGTAATCAACTCAGCAGGAGAAATAAGAAGGACTCTTAAGTTGGCATTGGGAAAAGCTGAGGAGCAGCATGAATCACAGAGTAGAATCCTCAAAAGCTTCAGGAACTAACAGTACCATGTACTTCTGCTAGTAGGTAAAGAGGTGGGGCAAACATAAGGATTACTGAGTGAAAGCAATTCACTCAGAAGCAATTAGAACTCCAGAGCTGTGCCTCTGCTCTATCCTTCTAGGCAAGCATCACTCGTTATCATGGCAAAAGTTGGCCAAGGCCTGGAGATAAAAGGAAGCCTGCACTCCAAGAAGAGGGGCATGAAGCAGAGTTGAGGGTGGAGGTCAGTATTGAATTCAAGAAGCAAAAACATTTACATACTCAATGCTAAAATGTCCTAGGCTTCTCCCGTGTGCTCCCAGAAAGCTCCATCTTTACCCACTTCAGGAAAGACACCGGAAGCCTCTTCTCTGGGGGAAATGAGTAGCACAGGAAGAAAAATCCACAGGTTCAAAATTTCAACCCTGCATCCTATTGTCAGAAAATTGTCTCAAAGGATATTGATACCAGCCAAAATGAGGGAGTGAAATAAGAAAAACAAAAACATAAAACAGAGATACAGAGGGAATCTCCAAAATGGTAATTATGGGGGAGGCCCGGATGACAAGCCATGACCCAGGCAGAGATGGCAGCAGGTCTCAATTGGAGAAAGATCAGAAAATTCCATGAAATGCTTTTTCATAGAAATTAAACTGAAAGAATAATGAATGTGCATCAAAATGTCTAGCTCTTATTAGGCAACTGGTGGTCGTTTTGAATGTTGAATTAACAAATTAATAGAAAGCTATGCAAAGAACAGGAAAAATAAAAGCAATGATCAAGTCCAAAGGGAAAAAAAAAAAGGGTGTACAGTAAAGAAAAAGGAATCCTGGTTTACTATATGAAACAAGTCTGAGGGGTAGTTAGTTAGTCATATTAATATCACCATCAACTACTGATTACGCTAATTGCCTACTATATCTGGGAGGATAGAGACTAGGACATGTGCATGTGTGTACTGGGAGTGTATGTGAGAGAGAAAGAGCTAAAACCCATTATTTTATAATGGAAAAGTCCAAAGCAATGCCTAAAATCGAGATATCAAGAAACAGCAACACGTTATATAGAGATAAGCGCTAAGTATTAAATAAATGGGTTTAAAAAAATGTTTAAGTGGTTCCCCCACCTCATCCCACCTAGATTAATGCAGGAAACACAAATTACACATTCTCCATGAGCAGTGGGAAAGAGGGTCATCAACCTTCCTCTCCAAACCTCACAAACACATCAAGTTCACTTCTCCTTTTAGCCTCTAGTCCTGGGCATTTCCCATCCCACTCGCCTCTAGCCACTTCCACTGCCGGCGTGCCAGTTCTCCCTCGACTGTCTCCTTTCTCCTTACAGAAACAGAGTCCCTCCTTCCCTTCCTCTCCTCCCCTCTCCTCCCTTTGCCCCTGTCCCTCCCTGTCTCCCTTCCTTCCTTCCTTTCCTTGACCTTGTAGATCATTATGCTGTCAGCTCACAAGCCCAGAGGGGTACTGTCTGGGGGCTCCATAGAGAGAGGGCTGTGCTTTACCCCTGGGCCTTTTAGGGCTGCCTCTGAAGCAGCTGCAACACCAGCAAATCCCTTCCCCTAGCTAGTCCTCATCCCCCCCACAACTCTAGTCACGTGTTGGCAGCGGCTCCTGGCATCTCCACCTCCGTTGGCTCACCTTTCCACCCCTTTCCCTGTGTTCTCTCACTCTCTGCTCTGCACTTGGTGCTACGCAGTGAAGGGTAGGATGGTGGGGAGGTGGGGGCTCATCTGGGGGGACAATGATCCTTCTTTTCACTTGTATTGAGTTTGAGATGTGGACAGATATCCACAGACACTTGGAGCCAGTGGTCTGGAGTTCAGGAGAGAAAACCGGGGACGGCTAGGATAGAGACCCTGGAGTCTTCAAACCAAGGCAGCTAAAAGAAGACACCCACAGGGGTCACACGGTGCACCAGGGAGCGGTCCCGAGCTCGCAGAGTGAGACGAATGGAGAACTGAGAGATGAACCTTGGGTCGTGCCTCCCGTTAGAGATGTGTGTGGGGAGTGGAACCTCCCATGGACCTCGGAAGAGGCTCCGGGTGGGACAGCAGGAAAAGTCCCACAAGGGCACCGCCTGAAGAGCCAAGCAAGGAGAATGTCTCCAGGAGGAAGTGGTCAATCTTTCACATGCTGCAGAGATCAGGTGAGAGAGTGACTCAGATCAGGGTCACAGAGATCATGGATGACCTCAATAGAAAGCTCCTGGGGTGGGGTGGGGGGTGGGGGTGAGGAGCCTAAACCACACTGAGTTTAAGCGTAAAAGAGGATGAGAAAGTGGAGGCAGAGGAAATAAGCAACTCTTCTGAGACACATGGTGGAGAAAGAAAGGAGAGTGGCTGGTGGCCAAGGGAAGTTTAGACTGCTGGGAAGGCACCAGAAGCAGTGTGTCTTCATTAGTGGAGAATGTGCCTGGTCCCAGGGAGGTGGGAGAGTGTGGCCCAGAGCATGGGAAGGTGGAGTCGGCCTCATTAGATGCAGAAGGAACATGGTAGCAATGGCCTGAGATAGGGACCAATGGAAAGGGGAAAGACCTTGGTGGGGTTTCCTCCTGAAAGAGACCTTTAAATATGTCCTAGGTTTCCAGTATGATCTCCCAAGGCGGGTGTTTATCAAGCACCTGCTACTGTCCCTAGCACTGTGCTAGGTACTCTGTGTACCTCGTAGCCATCCCTCTGCATCCACAAGGAATTGGTTCCAGAACCCCCTGTAGATAGATACCAAAGTTGGAGGATGCTCAAGTCCCTTCAATGGTGTAGTATTTGCAAATAACCTAAGCACCTCCTCCCATCTAATCTGAATCATCTCTAGATGACTTATCACACCTAATATAGTAAGCGCTATGTTGGAAGTTCTATTGTATGGCTGAGGGAATCGTAAAAGAAGACAGGTCTGAAGTGTTCATGCCAGATGCCATTAAAAAAAAATATTTCCAATCTGAACTCGATTAAATCCCTAGATGAAGAAGCCATGGATAACAGGGCTGATCACATTTTGAAACCTTTCAGGGTTTCTGGGTGAAAGGTATTTTTCTATGCTCATTTTTCCCAGGAGAAATTGAACCCAAGAAAGGTTCAAAGTCTAGTCCATGGTCGCACAATCAGTGAGTACCTCCCAGCCCAACTCTGAGGAATTTCTCTCTCTGCCAGGAACTTTGGAGTACCTGAGGGCATGTGTTGGAACTCTTGCTTCTGCTTGGAGGCCCTGATTCCCGGACAGGCACAGACTCATCCTCAGACTTTGGCCATCTTCCTCGTCTTCATCACTCTGACCATGCCTCTATGCCATTGACTGCATCTCATTGAAGTAATCAGTTGTTTTTTTTTTTTTTCTCTATTCCAACCCAGACTCTAGACTGTGAGCATCCCCTGGGCAAGGACTGGGTCTTGCTTGTTCTGTTTGTTTCTGGTTCCCAGACAGATATCCAGCATACAGTAAATCCTAGGAAGCCATTGGTCAGGTGAGTGAATAAAAGCTTTGTTTTAAAAATCAATATATATGCATACACTCAAAACTCAACAGTAAGAAAGAACACAATCCAATTAGAAAGTAAGCAAAACAGATGAAGAGACATTTCACCAAAAAGGATAGAGAGATGGAAATAAACACATAAAAAGAAGTTCAATATCATTAGCCACTAAAGAAATGCAAATTCAAGGCACTGGAAGTATCACTACAAACTGTGTGGCTAAAATCAAAAGTAGTGACAATACCAAATGTTGGAGAGAATGCAGAGAAACTTGGTCCCTTGTACAGCAGTGATGGGAACGTAAAATGGTATAGTCACTCTGGAAAACAGTTCAGTGGTTTCTCAAAAGTCTAAACCACACTCGTGGGCACCTAGCCCAGAGAAATGAAAACATGTGCACACAAAAATCTGTGCATGACTATTCATAGCAGCTCTATTTGTAATAGTCCCAAACTAGAAACAACCAAAATGTCTTACAATAGGTGAATGGCTGAGCAAACTTGGCACATCCAGACCATGTAATACCTCTGAGTATGTTATTTTTATTAGGGAACAAAATATTGATAAATACAACTTGGAATCCTCTCAAGGACATTACATTGAGTGAAACAATATCCAATCTCGAAAAACCACATACTATGATTCCACTTATATAATATTCTAAAATGACAGAAATACAGAAATGGAGAACAAATTAGTGGTTGCCAGGGGTTAGGGAGGGTGGGGAAGGGATGAGATGATGACAGAAGCATGAGCCCTCTGGTAGTAGGACAGATCTACATCGTGACTGCAGTGCTTACATGGATTTATATATGTGATAAGATGTCAGAACCACAGATGTGCAGGGTACCAAGGCCAATCTCCTAATTTTAGTATTGCAATGTAAGTATGCAATATACAATCATTAGAAGAAACCAAGAGAAGAGTATATGGGAGCTCTCTATACTATCTTTGCAACTTCCCAAGAATCTAAAATTATTTCAAAATGAAATGTTCAATAAATTAATTAGTAACGAGAGTAACAGATTATCACTCACAGAACAAAAAGAATTCTTGAGCCTATATTGATATGAATGAATGAATGAATGAATACAGAAAGGGAAGGAAGCTCTTGTCTTCAGAAAGATTCCAACAAATAGATGTAGCAGGAAGGTTGGGATCAGAACATCTCCACTTGGCAACTGCCATCGCAATAACTGTTTTGGGCGAGTCATTGATTGGATACTAAAACTGGTGGGCAAATGTATGAAGAGAAACAAAATATTTATATAGTCTCAAATTATCTTCTCATGAGACAAGTTACTATTTTACAAAGGGAAAGAGAGCAACTTTGCCTTGAAGAAACTCGGAACACCACCCTAACTAAGTGATCCATGTGAACATCACCAGCAAGGGGACAAATCAACATCATGTCCCTGCCAGCAGGAGGCACAGAGAAGGGCAGTGTCCCTTCTGTGGCAGCTGGCCAAAACTGCGTCATCTGAAACTAATCAAGAGGCAACCTCATCACCCAAGCCCACAGGAGAGACAGCCTAGGAACTGGCTGGTTCTCTTCAAATATGCAAAGTTCATGAAGAACAAAGACAGGCTGAGAAACTGGTTCTAGTTAGAGGAATTAAAAACATGCTGAAGTATTTAGAGGCAAAGGGACTTCTGAAATTTACTTTCCACTGCTTCAGAGAAGTAACACACACATACATATACACGCACACATGTGTCTGGACACACAGAGAGTGGCATATACACAAGCATCTGTAGAGAGAGGGAGAATTATAAAGGAAATGATAGAGAAAACAGGCAAGTATGGAAACATGTTAACATCTTGGGATTTCTTGTCCATTTTGGCAATATTGTTTTAAATCTGCAAGTGTTTATAAAGTTGAAAACACCAAAATTAATAGGTAAGAAAGTTAGTAGGACTTTTCACATATTAGAAATTGCTGTCACTCATCTAATTGGTGACTCAGAATGACTCTGAGTTCATTTTCTCTTGAAGATCATCCTCCCCCATGATCTGCCGAGACCTGGCTATCGGGTTTGGGAGGTATAGAAGAAAGATGTAGTGGTGTCCCCCACCCTGCCTGCTCTGGGTAGCCACTGACTCGTAAGGCCAGCTCTGCAGGGAGAAGATCTTTCTGGAGGGCCTGATCTCGCCTATTTTTCTCTCAAAACCCTTCCTGTTCAGAGGAATTAAAAGGTTCAGCCAGACACCAGTCCCAATGCACATGCATCCAAAGGTGTGTCACGAAGGGCCCAAACTACAGCTGGAATAGGTCCGTGGGGTCCTCAGCAGGAGGCAACTGAGGCCTCTGCTGGATCAGGGCCCCACTGCTCCCTAGATCTTGCTTTTCACATATCACACAGCTGGGAACAAGTGGTCAAGAAGCCAGAGTAGATTTCCACTCTGCTTTGAACTAGTTGGATGTTCATGAACAAAAACCTCAACAGCTCTAGACCTCAGTTTCCTCATCCATAAGGTATGGCCAACCCTTGCTTGACCTTCTCTCAGCACTGACCTAGGGGGGCCTGAGGAATGGGGGGATGCTCTGGAATCAAAACATGGCAAAGTTTCCCCTGCCCCTCCCACAGGCCGAGCTCTGTGCTGGGGAAATTGAAACTCCACTGAGGTAAGAGGTCCCCTCTGCTGTCCCCTCCCTCCCTCACCCACCCTCTCATTCTCTCATCCATCTATCCAACATTTATCCACCTGTCTATCCATCCAGCATTCATCCGTTCATGCATCCAAGGATATCTAACCAGCCAGCCAATATCCACCCATCAATCCATCCCTCCAACATTCAACCATCCCTGGGTCTACACTTTACCTCATTCACCAGGCAGTGGTTTTGAACACCAGTTGGTGCCAGATACTAGGCTAGATTCTAGGATTCAGTGATAAATAAAACCAAATCGTAGTGACAGTCTTAAGAGCACTGAGAAAATAGGCAAGTAGGGTAACATGTTAACCTCTTGGAATTTCTTGTCTATTTGGCAGTAGTTTTTAAATCTGAAAGTGTTTTTATAAAGTTGAAAACACCAAAATTAATAGGTAAAAAAGTCAGTAGGACTTTTCACGTATTAGAAATTGCTCATGTCACTCAGGTTAATCATGTAAACTAAAACAATGCTGCTCTTAGAGTCCTGAAGAATAAACACGGTGCTGTCGGAATGAAGGGTGGGGGTTGGGATAGGAGGCATCACTCAAGGTAGTGACCTGAAAATGAAAGCCAGAGGAAAAAGAAAAAGCATATGGACAGACCAAGGGAGCAGGGGC
This sequence comes from Urocitellus parryii, assembly GCF_045843805.1. Lineage (NCBI taxonomy): Eukaryota > Metazoa > Chordata > Mammalia > Rodentia > Sciuridae > Urocitellus > Urocitellus parryii. The sequence continues at coordinate 114,045,230 of NC_135536.1, read as the reverse complement.
TGCATGTTTAAGGCAAAATCTTGGCCTGAAGTAGGGAGGGGAGGTTTCACTGGAGGCCAGGTATAGAGCAAGCAGGACTTGGGGAACAATGGAGGCGGGACATTTCTGATCATCCCCAGCCTCAAACTCCCACAGCAAGCCAGAGTGCAATGGCTTAGGCCTTGTGGCTGGAGAGACGAGAGGCCCAGAAGGCTCTGTTCCAGGTTGGAAGGTGGAGCTGGTGGGAAAGATGCCACAGCGCTAGGTCAGGGCTGGGGTGGAGCTGGCCGGGAAGGGCAGTAGCCAGGGATCTGGGTGGCCTGCTTGGAATTCCTGGTGGTTCTCTGCCTTGGGGAAGCCACCCCTGATCATTTGCTGACTGCAGCAGGGCAGGGCCTGCACCCCAGGAAGTTGGGTGTTGGCTCAGCCTCTCAGTGGCTTCCTAGCTGTGTGACTGAAGGCAAGTCATGGTACTTCCTCAAGATTTAGATTCTCATCTGTAAAAAAGAAGGGAGTGAACTGGCCTCTAGGCTCCTCCCTGCTCTGCTCTGCTCTATGGGATCGGATCGATGCTCGTGTGCAAGCCTGCTTTGAGCTCTAAATCTTTTCCTGCAGAAACAACCAAGTGCCAGACATCCCACCACCAGCTAATGTCACTCCAGTCTCCTAGCACGCTTTCCTCCTGGCCCCAGATCCCCAAAGAATGGTGGCACCTGAAGCCATGAGCCCTCATCCGTGGGTCCTCTTCCATGGCTCACGGGCACGGTGCAGAATTGGTGTGAGGAGCAGAGCAGACTGACCGGCCACTGGGAGCAGGGCCCAGTCCACGAGGACTCGGGTTAGCTGGGACAGAGGATCCAGGGCAATAAGGAAGTGCTCGAGGTCTCAGAGCTGGGGGAGGGCTTCCGGGGAAGGGAAAGAGGGCATTTGAGGTGACCTGGGAAGTACTGGAGATCAACTTTGCAGATTGAGCAGTTGTGCCAGGGGCTTGCCTGAGGCCTAAGGATGCTGGTTTGGGGATTTGAGGTTGATCTCCTGGAATTTATTTTAAACCGAGCTACCTGCTGAGGCAGCAAATGAAAGTCACACAGATCCTCAGTCAGTAGCTTAATGAAACAACCTCTGCAAAGCCTCCTGTCTGACACCTGTAACCACTTCAACTTCAGGCCCCAGTGTCTCCCACGGAGCCAGGTTGCTCTGCCTGCTGGGAGGCCAGACAGGCGCCCTCCAGTCATAGCTGGTTTCCCACTGGGTCCCAGAGCCACGACTCCCCTCATCTCTTCTCTCCCCCACCTTTCTCTGAACACAGCAGCCTACCAGTGATGTGCTGGGGCTCCAACAGATCTTCCCATGCAGATTCCGTGTCACTTCCTTGCCCTGTGACTGCTGGGCTGCCTCGTGCCTGGAAAGGAAACTCTGGTCAGAGCGTGAACCGTACTCCCCGACGTCAGTGAGGCTTGTCTGGCAGGAGGGCTGTGTGCAGTCCTTGTGAGAACCCCATGAGGTCTCTGCTTTCATCATTCCCACCTGTGATGGTGAGCATTATGCACCCACATGGCTAGCCTAGAGTCATCGCTTAACCTGACTCTATTCTCTATGTTGCTGCGAAGGCATTTGGTAGATAATCCCTTGACTTTTAAGTAAAAGAGATTATCCTCCATAATGTGGTGGGCCTGGTCCCAATCAGTTGACAGGCCTTAAAAGCCAGGTTCAGGTTCCTCTGAAGACAAGGAAGCTCCCCCCTCTGTAGCATGGCTGCTGCCCATGAGCTTCAAGCCTGCTGACCCAACCCACAAATTTCATATCTGCAGGCCTCCACAATCATGCTGGCCAATTCCTTTAAATCATCTCCTACTGGTTTCATTTCTCTGGCAGAACCTTGAATAATATACCATCAAACAGCCACTGAGCCAGTGATCAGTGGGAGACCCAAGGCTCAAGGGCAGGCAGCCAGATTTCTGAACTTGGCTTCTTAACCTCCAGACCATATTATTTTACCCAAGTTAGCACATCACATAGTTCTATTTTGTGTGTGTGGGGGGGTTGGGGGTACCAGGGATTGAACTCAGGGGCACTCAACCACTGAGACACATCCCCAGCCCTATTTTGTATTTTATTTAGAGACAGGGTCTCACTGAGTTGCTTAGCGCCTCGCCATTGCTGAGGTTAGTTATGACCCTGTGATCCTCCTGTCTCAACCTCCCTAACTGCTAGGATTACGGGTGTGTGCCACCACGCCAGGCATGTGGTTCAGTTTTATTGGTGAGATTCAGAAAGGTAAAGTAACTTGCTCAAGGCTACACAGCTTATTGATAGAGTGCTGGAATTCAGCCCAGGCCTGTCTGATTGCAGGGCTTGAGCACTCTCTACAGTCTCAGCAATGTGCTGTAAGTATTGAACGCGGGGCTCCCCGGAAACGAACACGTGCATACACATCGACAGGCAGAAGTTTATTAAAAATGTTATTGCTTTAAAGGATTATACCATACAATTTACAAATAACAATAAAATATATAGTGCTTTTATTATAAATTCTATCAAGTAAATTGATTCTCACAGAATGCTTTTGTGGTATTTCCTAAACTCTTGTATCTGTAACCAAATTGTTGTTACAATTAATGGGTGTTTATAATTCCTACACGAATGTTGATATTTTCATTTACATTAATGAGTTAGATGAACGTGAACAACGAAAACATATATCCAGTTTCATTTGCTCAGCAATGATGAGTGACTTCTTCGCTGGAGAGGATAATGGTTTTTGAATATTGGAAGAAGATGTCCTCAATTTCTTGTGCTATTCACAATGTAATGGCTACCATGTGACATACTTTCAAGTTCAATCTACATTAACATTTTCTTGATTATTTCCTCAAGTCTAGACAATCAACAAAATAATAGTCAAGCTCTGATTTGTAGCATTTGCCAATATCCATGGTGCAAATATTTCTACTATGGCTGATTCTGAGTTACTAACTTAAGTTATTGAAGGAGGTGAATAGAGAGGCAGAGGACACATCAATCTACAGTATTTCCACAGACCCAACAGATGGGAACAAGCTCAAGATCATACTCGTTATATATAATAAACTAATTGGAAATGATGACTTTTTAATATTATCACCTTTGTTTTTGATATAATTTTATTTATTTATAAATTTACCTAAGTTAATTTTTAAACAATGACTTTTTGATAATCTACTCACAAATGTGCTAGCAATCAGCTCCTGGATCAGTACACCTCCTTAAAAGGAATCTGAGTGCCATCTCTGCTGTGATTTCCAACAGGCTATTCGTCACTTCCCCTCGGGAAGGACCTCTTGTGCCCCTGTTGTGTTATTATTTCCATATTTGTCTCTGTATGGGACGAGGCCCTGGAGGACTGGGACCATAAGCTATAGCTCATTCATTTTTGTGACACCACAGTATCCCGCTCAAGGTATTGATCGAATGCATGTGACAGAGGTTTTCAACTCTGCAGAGGTATCTTGTGATCATCAAAAGGCTGATAGGAAAGCTGAGTGGGTAGACTTCTAAAAGTCAGAACAAGGGACATGGAAAAGGAGCAACCAATGAATGGGGAAGAGCTCCAAGAAATGAAAATCATTGTTGGCAAAACTCGTAAAAGTCAACTGAAAGTTTGGCCTATGAAGTCAAGAAAATCTCCAGAACTTGGAGCAAATAGCATAAAATACGAAAGAAAACCAATTGATGCAGAGCTCTAGCATCCAGCTAACAGTAGGAGTTCCAGAACAAGAAAAGAAAGAGCGCAGAAGAAAGGAATTAGCACAAAAATAATTACCTTTTAAACCCTCCATCCCTGAGCCAAAAAGAAACGCTGAGTCTTTAAATCAAAAGGGTGGATAGAATGCCAAATAGAGAATTGGGCCATTTAAAAATATCAAGAGTAAAGAAGATCCTGCACATCTCTAGAGAAACTATAACAGGGATTTACAAAAACCAGAACATCAACTTCGTTGACTAACAAATAAGCAAGAATCGGACTGACATCACAGTCCTCCACAGTGACAATGATCACAAGAATGTTAGGCACTTACATGATGCTCACTGGGTTCAGGCACTGTTCCAAGCACTTTATACATATAAACTATTAATTCCCTTCATGATTCCATGAGACAGGCACTATTTTTAACTCAGTCTGTAGATGAGAAAATTGAGATAAAGAGAGGTTAAGTAACTGGTTTTGTCTAGTAAATGTAAAGTTAAGATTTGAACCCTGGCATGGCTCATTCCATCTTTTAAGATCTTCACTATATTCTATCTCTTGAGAATTAAGTGTAAATAGCATTGAACTGGAAATTCTATATCCAGCCAAACTGACCATTAAGTGTGAAGGGGGAAAAAAAATCACCTCAGACACTGAAGGACTCGTATGAATTTCTTGCCATTCTTTTCTGAGAAGTTATTTGAATACATATTTCAGCCAAATTGACTCGGAAAAAATGAAGGATAATGTATTAGGATTAAAAATTGATAGAATTAATTCAAAGAGCCCAGGAATTTCAGAATGAAACCTTTGAAAAAATAAGAGCAGAGACCTAGGGAGAATGACATCAGAAAGAAGAAAGGAAATTGATTATAGGAAATATATAAAAGGAGGCTGTTAAGTTTTAAGAGTATGGTGAAGAGGCCTATGTCTTTCTTCCCAAAACAAGCAAGGGAATCCAAAATAACAAGGGCTAAGGAGGAAGAAAAGAAAACTTCAACAAGAAATGAATGGTTCAAACATGAAGCCAACTAAAATTGGACATAATTTGGAAGAATCTGTAGATAGTAAGAAAGAAAAATCCATTCACATTGATACCAGAAGGATTCTCCCATGAGAGGCAGAGGAGTTGTGATCCTATAGCCCTAGAGAAGGAACTGAAGTCACTCAATCTACTCTTTGGCTCATAGGGACAAAGTTACGGCATCGACAGAATGTAAACAAGGTGCCGTTTTGTTTTTGTTTTAATGGATGAAATAGGAAAGTTTAAATAATAAGTATAGGGTAGAAGCAAAGGTGACCCACCTTGAGAAGATAAATTTAAGAAATAAGAAATTAAGAGGTAGAACAGAAATGGAGGAAAAAATAGGGATGCCAATATCTTCATCTTGCCAAATGTCCCCAGAATTAGAAGTCTAAAAAAAGTATTTAAATTCACAGAGTTAAGCAACAGAGAAACTAAAATAGGGACAAAACTAGCAAAAGCTGGGCAGGGAGAGGGTGTTAGAGATGAGGAATAATTAACTGCTCATTGGCTGTGGCTGAGCATGAATCCATAATGGCAGGTTGACCCCACCTACTGTCCTGCCCAGGAAGGTCCCATTTTATACCTGTTGTTCTGTGCAATTATGAGTTTTGTTCTTCTCACTTTCAACAGTTTCCTGGTTGGAAGATTAATCATTTGCCATCTTATCTAAACTTGATAAATCAAGAAGTATCGGTATAAACACATGACATGCGAAAACCACCAGAGGAAGTAAAATAAAAACTGTTAAACATGATGCCTCCTGGGGGTGAGAGGGAGGCAGAATACATTTTTTGTTTTGTTTTGTTTCTGATTTTGTTTTTATGATACTAGAGATTGAACTGAGGACCTCACACATGCTGGGCAAGCACTCTACCAGTGAGCTCTACCCCCAGCCCTTTTTATTTTTTATTTTGAGACAGGGTCGTAAGAAGTTACTGATTGTTTTGCAAAATTGCTAAAGGCTGGCCTCAAACTTGAGATCCTCCTGTCTCAGCCTTCCAAGTCACCCAGATTACAGGTATACCCAAATGCACCCAGCTGCAAGATATATCTGTCACAACTCCTCCAACTGCACAGTTTAAATGTGTTCATTTCATGGCATATAAATTATGCTCAATGAAGTTGATTAAATCTGGTGGTTTTTGGGCAGCAGGGGTAGTAGATAAGAAGTCACTTGGCTTTTTTTTTTTTTTTTTTAGTTTTAATAACATACTGTTACTTTGGCAAGATTCCCAAAATGTACATTAAAAACTATTTTTCAAAACAGACTTCTTTGTGAGGTGCTGAATAATAACTAAGGCTCTTACTGGCTTGGGTACTCCCTGAGGTTTTAGGTCAGAACTGGGGAGGAGGGTGTTTCCTCTTCTGGACAAAAGAGGGGTTCGAGGAATAAGATTGTTGGTTCTCATTAGATCCTCCTGGGAGCACCAAAAAGGTTGGGCCCAACCCCAAGAGATTCTGATGTGACCAATATTTGAAAAAGCCCCCTTGCTGGTTCTCACTGGCAGCCAGGCTGAGCACTACTGAACTTGGTGAGGGAGCTCTGGGCTCTGAAGAATGAGGAATTCAAGATGGCGGACAGTGGTTGAGCGACTGATATGGTGAGGAGAGTCACCTAAGCATATACCCTCTTCTTACAGGTGGGGAAACTATGACCCCCCTGGCCCGTGAAGAAGTGGCTTGCCTAGGGTGCAGTGGGGAGGCATGGCCTTGCTGAGACTGGAGCACAGGTGTCTGACTCAAGGACGTGACACGAGAAGGGCAGCAATGGAAATACAGGGATCCACCAAGCTCCTGCTGCATACCAGGCTCTATGCCAGGCCCAGTGTGACTCTCCTTCTTCAGTTCTCCTGCCATCCATCATTGCACTTTAATTAAGAGCTGCTTAGAGATGTCCAGTGACTCGCCTTATCTTGTGCTACTCTTGCTGGGTTCTAACCTGGTATTTCTCAAGATGTATCCCTCAACAATATTTTTCTCCAAATGTCCTGGAATGCTTGTTACAAACGTGAATCCTGAGCTATGCCCTAGACCTTGGGGTCAGAATTTCTGGAGTTGGGATCCAAGAAGGTACAATTGAACCTGTGTCTTGGGTAGTTCATGAGCCTCCAAACCATTGAGCGTCCCCACTCACTTGGTGTGTCTGTGTGTCTCTACAGTAGGCCAGTCTCTCCCACCTGCTCAGCTCTTCACAGTAGCCGTTGCTGAGGTCCTTAGGATGCCCTTATTTCCATGGCATCTTACTGGTCCTCCCTGAGGACAGGGACCACGTCTCTGTCCACAGTGTGTCCCTGCTCCAGCATCAGGGCTGGTCATGTGGAAGGTGCTCAGTGAGCCATACTGCCTGGGGGACGGTAGGAAGCACCAGGCCCTGCACCCAGCAGGGCTCCTTACCCAGGACCTGGCACATGCAGCTGCGTCCAGGTAGAGAAAAGCAGTTTCCCTCCGTCATCACTGCTCCCTGTTTTCCCGGTAGCCCTAAGCCTGACCTCGAGGTTTGGGGTCAGGGGTCATTCTTTCTCCTGCTGTTCTCAGAGTCACAGAGAAGGTCTGGGAGCAATTTGAAATGAAAGCTGTCTGTGGCAGGGGCCAGGTAGGCCCAGGACCCCACCCATCCACTTCACCCTCCTACTCCGGGAGGTTCACGCCGATCTCCCAAACTTCTGATGAGGAAACCGAGTTTGTGTGTTTAAGGGTCTGGCCCCGTCACCTCTCTGGGAATGGCGGAACTGGCGTCTGAGAAAGGATCCATCTCACTTCAAGGCTGGGTCCTCCCCATGCCAGGAACAGAAAGGATGTAAGGGCAGAAGGGAAGGGGCTGGGGCCAGCTGTCAGCAGCTGACCCTGATGGAGGTGGCTCTCTTCAGCTGGGTTGTGGCCGGTTGAAACAGCAACCCACGTGTCCCCTGGGGCCTGGCACAGATCACTTCTTTGGACATTGATGACCTCTCTGAAGTGTGAGGACTCCTCGACCGTTCTCCACTGCTTACTGAGTCTGAGGTCCTGAGACAGGCAGTGAAGAGCCCTGGTGACGGAGCCGGGGCCACCTTTCCAGAATCATCTCCCCCAAAAGCCGTGCTCCAGCACGCGAACATGCCTGCTCCCTCAGGCCCTGCCACGGCTGGCTCCCTGCCTGGGACGCCGGTCAGGATCTAAACCACCAACACGTTCAGCTCGGATCTCCACCCTCAGATCCCTTTCTTTGATCCTCACATGGAGAAGACACTAGACTTGTGCTCCTTTCACAGATGAGGGAATTGAGGATGGAGTCCCTCAGTGGAGTCAGGGATCCGAAGGCACCAGACACTTGACCTCACAGGCCCTCAAGACTCCTTCTCATGCTGGGTGTGGAGGTGCCCTCCTGTATCTCTCATCCCAGCTTCATGGGAGGCTGAGGCAGGAGGATCAAAAAAAAAAAACAAAACAAAAACCTCTTCCTGGGACAAAAGAGAGATGTTTGCTCCATTGTCAGAACTGACCCTAAGGAGCCGGCTCCTGTGGAGGGGCGGGGGTTGTCAATAAAACCCGCAGGACTAATCCCTGAGGTGGTCCCTGGGCCTGCAGGCCTGCCCTGCCTTTGATGAGACACCCCGTCTTGCATGCTCTGGTCTAGGGGTCTCCCTTACCTATCTCCATTCTCGGGGGACAGCTGCTGTGTCCTTGGGTTCCTGGGGGGTGAGTGGGAAGCAAGCAGAAGGAGAAGAGGGCAATTGGGGGCTAGCTTGGTGGCCTCTGCTCCTGCAGGCCCTGCCCCGGGTCCTGCTGTCTGTGCCTCCCGTTGGCCTCAGTGTCCTCCCTGTTCTCAGGTTCTCGGCCCCTTCAGACTCCCTTCCTTGATCCTTGCTGCCCTCTGGAAGGTTGGAACTTCGCCTTCAACCACCTCTGTCCCTCTGCCCCTCCTCACCTGCCCTAGGCAGCTTCTAGAACCTTCCTTCCCGCCAAGCTTAGCCTGAACGGCCTGCTGCAGGCTAGTTTGGAATCCCTCTCCTGCCCTTCCCAGGAGATCTCTCGGCTTTACAAGGCCGTGAGGGCTTAGCAAGGAGGAGTGTGTTGATAATGGTGGAATTGGGGGCATCTGGGAGTCAGGCTCCTCAGCGGCCTCTGGCCTCCCAGGCTCCGGCAGACCAGGAATTTGGCAAGCTTAGGAGGTGGCAGATTTATTCTCTGTACCTAGAGGCTAGGGGAAGGCGTGTCCTTTGGCAGCACGCAGGTCTGGCTTCTTTTCAGCTCATGGAAAACTACTGGGACCAAGATGGATGGGCCTCTGGCTAGGACCTCAGTGGAGTCCGGCGGAGTCCTGGGGCTGAGCAGAGCAGTCCCAGGCATTCAAACGGCCACACCTTCTCTGTTCTGATGGCTTCCTCTAAGACTGGCCGTTGACAGAAGAGCAGGCATCTTGGTAAGTCATATTTCACAGCCGGGGTGACAAGGTCACGTGCCTCGGGTGAGGCGAACACAGAGCTTGGAACAGGCTGGAGTAAGCGCTAGGGAGTGGTGGGGACTGTAGCAGCCTGGGAGTCCTGATGTGCTTCCTGTGACTCTAATGAAAATGAACGTTCTGACCCTCAGGCAGACTGTGTGCCGACCTCGGCTAATGCATTACGGGAGCCAAAGCTCTTTCCATGTGGTTTCGTTGAATTATTATTTCCTTTCTTCCTGACAGTAATGATTCCCTCTTGGCAGGTGAGGAAAATGAGTCTTAACAAGGTTAAGCGGTTTTCCTAGACTCATTTCAGGCAGTGATTTCTGGGAGGTGCCCTGAAGCTTCTCCAAGAGAGGTCGTCCCCCCCCCCGCCCCCCCCCCCCCGATTCTTCACCCATGGTCAGATCTGGAGGTTGAAATACACTGTCCTCTGAGTCAGTCAAAAGGACGGTGCTCAGTTCTGACTCAGGATCCTCCTTCAACTCCCCACATCCAGCCTCCCCTCCCCACATAGGGGAGGCTCCCTGTGCCCCAGGGGACATGCAGAGGGTTCACGTGGAGGTTCATCTTGAAGGCCCAGAGGAGTGTGCGTTGTTGGTAGAAAAACGCCCAAAGGGGTTGAGGCCTGGAGAAGGCAGCCACCTGACAACCTCCCACCTGCCTGCATCCCTCACAGGAAAGAGCAGCTAGTCCTGGAGCCATGGCCTTGAGGTCTGCAGCCAGACCTGCCCCCTCCACGATACAGTGATCTCTAAGTCATGGTGACGGTTCCGTGTGCTGTGTGTGCACAGACCCAGTTCTCAGCGTGCAATCCCATGAAGTAGGTGCCATCGTTTCGCTTTCATAGTGAGGAAACCGAGGCACAGCGTCTGCTACTGCTGAACTTGGAAATTAAACAGGAAGTGTTAGAGTCAAAAGCTGCTTCTCAATCCCTGCCTAGTAAAAACCATCCATCCATCATCCATTCCTCAGGCCTGGTTCCAGGCCCTGGGCTGGCATTCTGGCAGGGCACGTGGGTCTGGAAACCAATGACTGTGAACAGTATGGTCCATGACAGTGAGAAATGGCATATAAGAAATACAGACTGCAGGAGCCCATGGGGTTCTGGAGGGGGTCTGGGAAGGCTTCCTGGAGGAGGTGGCACCAGGCAGATGGACATTCCAAAGTGTATATGGCAGATGCAAAAGCCCAGGGTGGGTATGAGTCATGTCACACTGGAGAGGACCAGGAGGTCAAGTGTGGTAGGGTGGCAGGGGAAGGCTAGGCTGGGATTGTATCATAGGCCAAGGTGAATGTTAGAATCCTATCCTGCAACAATAGGCCTGGAAATAGCTCAGTGAGAGGCTATCTGCTTTAACTTTTTGCACTCAAAAATTTTAATAGATTCAGGATCCAAAACCCATGAAAGGTATATAGTGAGAAGTTTCCTTCAACCCTGTCCAGCCCCAGATTCCCTTCTAATGGCTGGTCTTCAATTTTTTTGTGTATCCTTCCAGAGATATTTTGTTTTATGCCTCCATGAACTAATTCCTCTCTCTCTCTCTCTCTCTCTCTCTCTCTCTCTCTGTCTCTCTCTCTCTTTCTCTCTCACACACACACACACACCCTTCATCATGCATCTTTGCACCTTGCGTTTTTTTTTTTTCCTTACGAATACTCCTTGGTGATCTATTTTAGCATGGTTGTGTCATGCTCCACGGTTAAGAGGAACTATACTTAACCCTGCCCCCATTGATGGATGTTCTATTTTTTTCTAGTCTTTGGTTCTTAATAAGTGTGTAATAAATAACTTTGTACATGTCATATCTCTCAATTGCAAATAGACCTATAGAGAAAAAATGGCTAGAAGTGTTATTATCACAGAAAAGGGCATATGCTGTGTCATTTGAATTTTTTTGTAATTAAATTTGTATTTTTTGCAATTCAAGTTTTAGCTCATGGAAAATAAAGTGCCCATGCAGTTCAATAAATTTTCCCCATGTACACACTTGTGTAAGCATCACCCAGATCAGAGGACAGTTCTGTAGAATGTTTCCAGCCCCTTCTCATACCTTCTCCTGGTGGGCACCATCCCTCCAAGGTAATCTACTGATCTGACCTCCATCGCTTCAGATGGGTCATATGTTTCTGAATTTTGTATAAATGGAGTCATGAAGAATGCACGGCTCTTTGTGTCTGGTTCCTGTTCTCACTACTGTCTGTGAGACTCACACATGTCACTGTGTTCAATCATGGCTCCTTTGTTTTTGAGGCAGGTTGCTGATCCATTGCACAAATGTACCACAATCTACTTATCTGTTCACCTATTGACGTACACTTAGGTTGTTCCCTAGTTTTAGGTTATTATAAAGGATGCTGATATATATATACACACACACACATTGTTTGGAGGGATAGTCATGAAAGCTCATTTCCACTAGTTAAACACCTAGAAGTGGAATGGGTGTGTGCATGGATGTTGCCAGATCACCTCCATAGAGGCGGAACACCATAAAGAAATGCCTGTCGCCTTGTTTGACACGTGATAACTCAGCTGAGCATAGGGCCTGGGGTAAAGTCCACACTCAGGGATCAACTGTCCCCTGATCTGGGTGACGCTACACAAGTGTGTACATGGGCAAAATTTATTGAACTGCATGAGCACTTTTTTTCCCATGAACTAAACTTGAATTGCAAAAAATACAATAGTAGTAACACTACTAGTGATAAGAAAATGCTTTGTGAGCCCTGGAGCCCCCTCCAAGCAAGACTGTGACTTTGCCAAAATACCTTATTGAAAGGGTCAGTGAGAGTAGGGGGGAGCCAGTGAACCCACTCCCACCCCAGAGGGGTGTCTCCAGTGACTAACAACAGCCCCTTTCATAGCTGCAGCACTCTGGCCTTTCTGAAGCACTTTGACATGACATGCACCAGTGGATCGCATCCCAGGCTCATGTTCAGATTCTCTGGGGAACTTTCCAGAAATATCAATGCCAGATCCCCACCCCCAGGATTCTGAATTAATTAGGTTGGGGTGGAGCCTGGGCATCAGTCTTATAAGCATCCCAGATAGTCCCAGTGGGAAGCCAGGGCCCAGAACCACTCTGTCCTGTATTACCCAGAACAACCCTCTGAAGTGGGAGGGACTGGTCAGGTGCAGGGGTGGGCCAGAGGGAGAACAGATGGCCAGGAGTTTCGGCAGTATGACAAAGATACTTTGCTCTGGCCAGGAGCAGGGCTGGAGCTATGGTCCTCATCTGATTCCATATTGAATGAGAAAGGCATCAGGATCATTCCCATGGAAACAGGGACAGGTGAGGGGGTGGACGCCCACCCAAGGCCTCCTGGCAGGGTTGGAAGCCAGGGAGTCTCAGTAGAAGCAGGCATGAGGGTGGCCGTGCCCCCAATTAGACCCAGAAAAAAAGACTGGAGGCAAAGAGAGCAGAGTGGGAGTGGTGGATGTCTTCTGCTGCTGGCCTGGGGTGGTGTTTCCTTCCATGTGCCCTCTGCAGGGTTCAAGTTTTCATCAGTGATCTGGATTCTGCTTATGATCACAAGCCAACAAGTCCTTTGAAGTTGCTGAAGTCAATGGCATTACTGTTCTCGGGAGAAGAAAACCGAGTCCCCGAGCTAAGTGACAAAATTCATGCCATTCCTGTCTCCTGAGTCCCACGGAGTGCTGGAGACTTCTCAGGAAGTGACAAGTGTGACCTTTACCTACAGGATGTGGCTCCCGGAAGATGTGAGGAGATGTCCCCAAGGAAGAATTGCTGCCTTAATTGTGTTAATTGGCTTATTTATACTCTTGTAGAATAGCCAGTGTATATCAGAAAATGAAAATAAAGCAAAATAACCAGAAGTCTCATCACCCCCACATGCAAAGTGGGGAATTGGGGTGGGGTGGGGACTATTCTTTCCCATAAGTCCCTGTCCATCCATATTCATATAGATCTAGATTACCATAATTTTTACCCGTGGATCATGCTGTAAGCATGCAGTTTTGCAACCTCCTTTTTTAACTCAATCATGTGTCATGTGCGTGTCAACGAATAGAGATACACATCAGTCCTGGAGTGGATGCATAGCACTGTGTAGACGTGCCTTCAAATATTTAGCTTGTCTCCTGGTGACGGTCATGTGGGCTGTTTCTAACCACATCTTGTTTGAACTGTGTTGGAAACTGAAGATTCCGATATAGACCCATGAAAATCTTGGGACTACATTGTTTTTGTTTTCAGTGTTTTTTTTTTTTTTCTTGGTAGGAAGAATAGGGGCTGAATTTGGGTGTGAGCATGTGTGTATGAGTGGTGTGTGTGTGTGTGTGTGTGTGTGAATGCAAATGTCAAATTCATGGGTGGAATTTGATTTAAATAATTCCATTTAAACTCTGTTACCCCACAGAGATCTTATCAAGCCCTCTTTCTCTTTCTTTCACTCACGGGCATTTGCAGGTAAGATGTAGTTGCCAATCTTGTTGGGCAGGGCCGGCCCAGCTACCTGATGAGGCCATGCAGCCAATGGCCAAGGTCAGGTGCTGTCTGCGGCTTGAGCTCTGGGCCCACAGCTTGCTCTTAACAAATTCCTGTGAGCGATGAGAGTGTGCGCAAGCACGCGCGCACACACACGATCACCAATCTCATTCTCCCTGCATGCAAGGTGTGGGACGGTAATGGAATCTGCGTGTCCAGAGGCGGGCATAATTGAATGGCTGAGGGCATTAAGTCCTTGATTAAACTGGTTGTTCATTTGAAGGGACAATTAACCCAGCTAATATTCCAGGCCAGCCCAGCAGGTCCATCCCCATCAAAGGACATATTGAGCAGATAATGAAGTGGCTGCCTCACCTTGCTGGAGGAGAGTGGGGCTTCAGGGTCCTTACCAAGGCTCACTGCTCAGGCAAAGCAAGAGGCTATGGACATTTCAAAGCAGAGACTCTGAGTCCACCTAACTGATGTGGGGTGGTCTTAGCTCGAGTCTTTGGCTGATAGAGGGTGTTCCCTCTGGGGCAGTTTTCTCACAGATGAAATGTCCTCCCTCTGTGATTTCATTGCATCTGCATACGATATCTGGAGCTTCAGCAGCCACGATGCCACCATGCGGTGATGTCTTTGGCTCTGCTTCTCCTCTGGGCCTTTTGCTTTCTCACAGATTTCTTATTGTTTAAGCCAATTACAGTGGGTTTCCTGTTTCCAGCAGTAGGAAGCATCCTGATTGGTAAAATAAGCCTTCTTTCTTGGAGAGATGGAGGTGAGGAAGGAGGACACTGAAGAATCCTCTTCCCTTTCCTCTTCCGTGCCTGATGCCTAGCCACTGGGTAAGGTCTCCCTGAAAGCAGGCACGTCCCCAGGGCCTAGCTCCTAGAGGCCTCTATCCACTAGCTGTACTCATTTTGGCCCTGAGGGGCCAGCAACCCAGGTGACTCTGTTGAGAGAGTGGATCTAGTGAGCCAGGGCCCAGCTCCTGAGATATTTGGGACAGACAGGCTGGAGGAGAGCAAGAGTGAGCAGGAACAGAAGTAGGGGTGCAGCTTGGAGGGCAATCCCAGCTCCGCAGGAAGAGCAGACTTAATCCCGCAGGAAGCTAGTCTTTGTGCTGGGCTTGGCCTGCACTGCCGATGTCGATCATCCTTACCATGCACGCGAGGTAGGTACCCTTACCCACTGACAGACAAGGAAACTGAGGCCCAGAGGAGAAGAGTCTTGCCCAAGGCACACATTCAGGGAGGTGGAGGCAGGGTTAAAACTTAAGATTGTACGAGCCCAAAGTTCTTAACTACTCTTTGCCGATTCAGGCACCGATGCCCTCGGTCAGCCAAGTCTTCCTGTGCATTCTACAGTATTTTCTGGTCCATTCTGTGCCAGGCTCTCTACCAAGTCCATGGTAAAGCGATGACAGCCATGTCACTGCCTTCTTGGAGTGCTGAGTGGACAGAACAAGCA
Organism: Urocitellus parryii; assembly: GCF_045843805.1. Taxonomy (NCBI): domain Eukaryota; kingdom Metazoa; phylum Chordata; class Mammalia; order Rodentia; family Sciuridae; genus Urocitellus; species Urocitellus parryii. The sequence continues at coordinate 114,030,156 of NC_135536.1, read as the reverse complement.
CTCTTGACTCAAGGCTGGGCCCATGTTCTGACTGAGGGTCAGTATCCTAATACCACCCAGGCAGGATTTAAGAAGGCATGGCCTCCATTCTGAGCCCCTTTGAAATGCTCTGAGCCAGGAGAGCACAGCCCCTGTGCTGGGCTGGAGTCGTGGCTTCCTATACTTACTGTCTGTGTGACCTTGAGTAAAGTGCCCCCTCTCTGGGGTCCCAATTTTCTCATCTGCAGAGTTTGGATAAAAATGTCCTGTGCTTTCTTCGCAGGGGTTGTTGGGAGCACAGTGGGAAATACTCAGAGAGCTTGGTGAGCTCCAGGGTTCCAGGCAGATATTCAACCATACCTCCATTCTTTTCATCTTTGAGGATGTGGTCTTCTGCTTTTGACGTCATCGGTCAGTCTCCGATAAGTAAGTAAGCTTGAAAGCTTACTTGTCACGTGTCATGGACCTGCTCTGGGGACCTCCTGGGACCTCACACGTGCCTGTGTGGTAGCCCTCCTCGCATTAGGGAAGCAAGGCCAAGGCCCAGAAAGGTGAGGTGGCAGGCTGAGGTTGCACAGCCGCAGCCACAGGTCCATGACCCTGCCCCCGACACCACGGTGGCCACCTGTGCCAGGAGAGGAACGGCTGTTGACTCAGGTGCTCCTTGGAGTGTGCTACAGCTCTTCCGCAAGAGGGCATCAGGGAGGGCCAGGCTTTCTTCCAGAGGTGGAGGAGTGTGGCTGCGACTCCCCAGTGACTTGGGGCTGGAACAGCTTGTCAGGGTTGGAGCAAAGCAGAACTTAAGTTTTATGACTCATAGGAAAAGGGACACCTCATCCCCAGGGTCTGCAGGAGCATCCCCTGTGCCTGCTCCTCCTGTGGGAGTACTCTGCTGTTCAGGGCTCCTCCCGAGGGTGCCCTTGAGGGGTTATTTTCCAGGAGGCCGCCTTGGGAGTCCCCTGCACCCTGGTGCTACAGAACCGACCTTGGCCTTGAAGGAGACATTCACTGAGGACTTCGTGGGAAGCAGCCACACCTTTTAGCCTTCTTCTGGCTTCCATTAAACCTGACCCCTCTGTGGGTTCTGGCCGTTTCTTTGGCTTGAAGATCTTTGGCTGCTCCTTTCTGAATAGAAAACAATGGAGGAAGCCCCTGCACCTGCCCTGGGTCACCTACTGATGTCACCCCGGGTACTCTGCATCCTACCTGTTGGTCTTCCAGGAAGTGAAACATGAGGTCATAAAGTGAAAGGAAACGGGAAGCAAGAAGAGAGTATATTAAACCTTAGCCTTACAGACAAAAATAAAATGGAGTCCATATTCCCTGCCCTTCCATAAAATAAAGACTCTGCCTTCTGTATATGTGGGTAGCAGGACCCTTGGTGTATGCATACGGGTGACTTCCAAGGGTGGCAGAAGTGTGTGTGCACGTGTGCATGTGGATCTATGTGTGTGCAAATCTCTGGGTAAGTGGGTGTGGATGGGGGTGTTTGTGTCAACGAGTGTCTCTCAGCACATGGGTGTCCCTGTGGGAAGAGGCTATCTAGCCCGTGTGGCCGCCTCAGGAGTGCATGAAGGAGGAGCCTTTGGGGCAAGGGCTGGCCTGCTTAGCTCCAGAGCCCAGCCAGGTGCTTGGTGGTCCTGGGTATAAGGTGAAAGTAATCTGAATTTCTGGAAGGGGAGCTTTCTGTGCTGGGGGAGGCTCTAGACTCTGGGGCTCCCAAATCCAGTTGGCAAAGGTCGAGAATACCTACTTTATAATGAGGTAAAGGCTGGTTTTCATTTATCTCCATTAAAGGCATTTACTAATGATTTATCAATTTAAAGGAATAGAAAAGAAAATCACCCCCCACCAAAACCTCATGTCACTGTAATTCATCTGCTCTTTAAGGTTTAGGATATCCTGAGCAAGACTTGTGGTTTAAAAAATGCAGAATGAATTTTTCAACACCAAAGAATCAATAAACTCCACTTGGGTTGAGACACCAAGCAGCGTGGGTGAAGAACTCCGTAGGCTAGAGATGTCTAAGGAGTGCTGTGTGTGCACGCGCGTGCATTGCGTGTTTTATATATGTGTACCCTTGGACGTGACCCCCCACCCCCATGCCTGGGCCTCACTTCCTGCATTTGTGAAACCATGGTGAGGACCAACGGGCTCTGGTTTCTGGCGGGTGCTGTACTCGGCTGTTGGAGCTCCAGTGAGTTTTTCCTCCTCCTCCCTCTCCCCTGGAAGTCCTCCCTCTGAGCTCTCAGGCTGGCCTCTCACCCACAGTGCAGTCCTCAGTCCTTCCTGCTGCCACACACAGTTCTAGGCTCTCATCAAAGTCCTCTGTCATGTGCTCAGCTCTCTCTGGCCCTGGGAGTCATGTGAACTTGGGACAGTTCCTTCTCCTCCCTGGACCTCAGGTAGGACCGTGAGGTTGCGAGAGTCCCCTCTGGCTTTGTCATCCTCCACCCGCGAGTGTCCTGCCCTGGTGAGCAGATGAGCGCCGGGATGTGCTCCAGGAACTGAGTATGTACCAAGCTCTGCAGGATTAGACACCACAGGGACAAGCAAGTCATCATCCTAGGGCCCAGTACCGGACCCAGCAGGCAGTGGTCACTTTGGAAGCGTGTGATGAGGCATCACCGAAGCAGCTGAACCTACTTTCTTGAAGCCTCCTGTCCCTGGCTCCACCTCTCACTTCCCCCTCCACCTGCTGCACCCCTATTTAACCCTCAGAATGCTCTCTGTCTCTGTCTCTGTCACTCTTACACAGAAATACACCCCTTGACTACTCCACAGAATCACCTGGAGAGAATCTAGAAGTGATGGTGCCCAGACCTCCAGACTCAGTGCCCCCAGACCAAGTGAATTGGGATCTCTAAGCCTGCAGCCCCACCACTTGCATTTCTTAAATATTTTTTAAGTCATAGATAGGAGGCGATAGCTTTATCTTATTTATTTATTTTTATGTGGTGCTGAGGATCGAACCCCGTGCCTCGCAGGTGCTAGGCAGCGCTCGCTCTGCCACTCAGCCACAACCCCAGCTCCTGCCATTAGCATTTTAAAAGTCTTTCCACCAGTTCGAATGTTCAGTGAGAGCCGAGAACTTCCACCCTAGAGGCTGACGACTCTCCAGGCACTCTTGACAGACGAAAGCTCATGGAGAGCAATTCAAAGCTCTTCAGCTTTCATCTACTTCTGAGTTTCTTGCAAAATACACATTTCGAGACCTCCCCAGAGCTGCTGACTCTGGAGGTCTGGCCTGGACTTGGAAATCTGCATTGAAACCCAGCTCCCATTTCCCTGTTCCTGATGCAGCTGGGGCTTGCCTCTTCCTGAACAAAGCCCTGGGAGGCTTCAGGAGCAGGGCAGTGCAGGAGTGAGGGGGTCCCCAGTCCTACACGTGCCACCAGCTGCTTTAGAATAAATAGCAGCCATACAAGGAAACCCTGGCTTCCGCAGCACCTCTTGAACTCTCAGGAGCATTTTGAAAACCAATCTGAGGGCTGAGGGTGGAGCGGGAAGCCCTGGGTTCCATCACCAAATTGGGGGGGGGGGCATTCTGATACTGTTTCTTCATCCTTCAGTGGCTTCCCATTGTCTTGATGACAAAGACCCTTGTCCCTAATGTGGTATGGGATGCCCTGCAGGTCCAGCCTAGCCTGGCCTCTCCCTGAGCCCTCTCCTGGTTATCAGGCCTCTGCAGGTGCCGAGCTCTCTCCTGCCACCCTCCTCATCTACCTGAGCTAAACTCCTGTTTACCTCTCACAGAACTCTGGTCCCTCACAGATCCAGGCCACCAGGACTCTCTCTCACAGCTCTCAGGGGCCCAGGCATGAATACTGGGTCATCACCCATTTACAGCCTCCAGGAGGACAGCAACTGATTAGGTCTGACTCACCATCCAACACTGGGACTCTCAAGTTGGCCTGGGGCCTGCTAGGTAATCGGTGCTCAATAAATATTTGCAGAGTGAAGAACTCAACAACACAACCCACACTTTCTCAGTTTCCATGATTCTTCTGAGCAGGAAGGTGAATGTGTCATTGGGGATATGCAGAAAGTACAGAATGCCAGCCACGTCGGGGGTCCCCATTCATAGGACCAGCTGGTGGTGGTCACATGTAGGCTGCTCTTGCTTCCTGGGAAGGAACATTTCTTCACCCTCCTGTCTCTTCTTCCTTGATCCCTAGCAGTGCCCAACACAGGGCAAGGCATGCAGCAGGTGCTTAATAAAAATCTTGTTAGCTGAATAATTCTTGGTACTCAATAGTTCCCTTTCCCTTCTTGAAGCAGCGGCCTGAGGCTCGAGGGGCCTGGTCCACCCCAGCCCTGTGCACACGCCCCTCCTAGTTCCTGTGACCTTGAACAAGTGCACCCCCAGGGGGGCTTCTGTCCCTTTCAGGTCACCATGCTGTGGTTGAGAGGACTGTGCCTGGGGTTGGTGAGGTCCTGGCTGGGTTCCCAAGGAGGCTGGTGCCGACCGAGGTGCAGACCGGCTGGGATCACCCATTCTGCTTTGAGCCTGCAGAAGGGAGAGCACTGTGCATTCCCTACCTGCCGATAATAGAAAGCCACTCCTTCGATTGAGCTGTTTCCTTCTTTTGCCCTAAGCTATGAGGAGTAGATTGGATGAAAATTATCAAGCCTCCTCGTCTAGAATAAATATTCTTGAAATGGAGCAAGTTATAAATAAGCAAGCAGCAATATCCTGTGTTATGAATATATAATTTCCATCTTTAATAGCTGACTAGGCCCCAGGGACTGTCTGAAAATGGCCTGTCTGGCCCTGATGTTTTATATTAAAAAATAAAAAAAAAAGGCTCTTAAACTTTTGTTTCTTAGCCCTTGGACAGTGAAGTCTCTGGAGGAAATAATGAGAGTGGAGAGTCTCAGTGAACCCACGTACCAAAGGCAGGTACTTTATTTTCAAAAAAACTCCAGACTTTACAAAAGCAGCAGAGTCAAGCCTGGGAAGGGCAGCCGAGCTTGTCTTCTCCAACTCCCTCATGTCATAGAATAGGCAGTGGAAGCCCAGAAAGGTGAAGCAACTGGCCCAAAGTCACACAGCCATAGAAGCCCGTCAGATTCTCCAGGTTGTTGGCTGGTTCTATTCTGCAAATAGGCTGCCCTCAACAGTGAGGGAGACAACCTGGGACTCCAGGTTCTGCAGTCCACAGAATCTTGCCAGGGGGACTCACAAGGACATTGGCCTCCAGGGGAGGCCCCAGCCCAGCTCAAAGTCAAGACTGAGGTCTGGGGAGCACTGAGGATGCTGGGCCAGATCTGCATCCCAGCCCAGCTCCAGGAATGTCAGATACCCGCCTCGCTGCTTCTACCACCCAGTCCTCAAAGGGTGGTATAGATGGTTATGGCTCCTTCTCCTGCCACACAGCCTGGGGTCATGAAGACCTGGCCATGGGCTCCTGCGATGCCCAGCTCTGATGCTGGACAAGCTGCCTGGCTCCTCTTAGTTGTCCCTGTCAATCAAATGGGCACGGGGACAGCTGAGAGGACTGAGTGAGATACTGTACATAAAGCACCCAGGAGAAGCCAGGCAGGCTCCAAGTACAAGGTGAACCCCACCACCTTCCAGGGCCACAGGCTCTTCTGCCCCAGTCCACAGTGCCACGGCTGTCACTGTCCCTCCCTGAGCCCTGGCTTGGATGAGTCCGGTGATTTCATGTGTATTCATCTCTTATCCTTCTCCAGGGCCTCACATTCCCTCTCTCTTCCCGCTCCCTCCCCCTCAGCAGTAACCAATATAGAACTGACTCAAGCACCTACAAAGCACCAAGCACCAAGCACCAGGTCTAACAGTGGCTGGGGACTGAGCCTCGACTGTGTGTTAGATTTAGCAATGCCTTGACTCTTTCCCCTTAGCATAACACGACAAGATGGGCACTGTCATCCCAGAGTTAAGGATGACCAAAATGAGGTTGCCAAGGTGATTAAGTAAGCTGTCCAAAGTAACAGAGGTAGGCGAGGCAGGACTGAGAAGGTAAAGTCTCTTTTCCTGCCCCGCATCACCTTCCTCAGGATGACCTGCTTTCTCTAGGATCACAGTAAAGCTGGAAAACAATCGAATTCAGTGGCCCCCCATGATGGGCGCAGGGTGGGTGGGGGAGGCGCTGACGCCTGGGTGGTGTGCGTGTTAAAATGTAAATGTCCTCTCCCGTGAGTCGTGAGGTTCGCTCATAATGATGAGCCAGCGTCTGAGGTTCTGATTTTGATGGCATTAGTTTTAATGGCCTTATTTTTTTTTTAAAGCCGCCTAATTACTAATCAGCGCTGCCTCGCAAGCTAATGTGAGATGTGTGCTTTGCATCTGGGGAACCGGCTTCCTGGGTGGGCAGCAGGGAAACCTGCCAGGGACTGTGTACTGGGACAGCTGGCCTTCTCCCTCGATGGGGGGCCCCCACCAGGTCGCCCGTCCTCTCTGCCTTGGACACTTATCTCTGAAATCACCGAATCTCATTACCCCTGAATGGTACTTCAGCAAGTGAATAGCCTAACCTCACAGAAGGGGAAACTGAGACCCCAAGAGGTGCCGTGGGTTTCAATCACTAGTATTTGCAGGATTTCTTTTTCACTTGCTAACCGATTCCTAGCACATAGATTCATTTGCATTCCCAATCTAAATAGTCAAAAACTTTCCAATGCTAAAACCTCATTTTCTGGAGCTAATTTAGGTCTCATTTTCATTAATAGCTTGGCAACAATCATGCAGTGGAAATTTCTCTCAGGTCGAAGAAAGAGCCCCGGCCAGTGAATCAGGGGATATAGGAGCCCCTGCTGGGTGTATCTGGACAAGCTGAGTCACCTCTCTGTTCTGTGGCTTCCCACCACAGTCAAATGAGGGGATCGAGTTACTCAGTGTTTTTCCAAACAATATTCTGTGAGCCACTCTATAGAACAGAGCATGCTACAAGATGAAAATATTTATGGTTGAAAATCATTTTTTTGAAAGTTGCTGTGATCTGATGATTGGGCAATGCTGGTTTCAGCTAGTCAGGGCTTTGTTGTTGTCGCTTGTTGACCACCACGTGGGCTGTGTGCCTTGGCTGTAGCGCTGTGCCTGTGAGCCTTCGAGAGGAGGCCGCTTTCTCATGACACCCTTGTCTTTCGGAGCACGACAATTCCTGGTGCATAGACTAGGAAGGTCTCCTCTGCATCACCCCTAAAACCTCAATAGACAAGAATAAAGGGGCAGCTCTGGAGACATCCTGTTACTTGAAGACTTGAATCACTCAGTTTGCCCACTGATGTCACCACGGTTTTTTTTTTTCACAGGGACCCTCAGACCATGTACCCAGTGTCTGTCTGGATTCTTGACCAGAAAACCCTGTTAAGGTCTGTAAATAAGTCAAAAATAACACCTGGTATTTTGCCAGACAAATGTTAGAGTTCGTAAACAAGTCTGGATGGTGCCTGGCAAAATGTCAGAGGGAGTGGTTTGAGAAGTAACAAAAGTGAGCCATTAAGTGTGGAGATTCCTTATTGGTTGATTGATGTATCTAGTTTATGCTAATTAAGATAAGCTGTGCAAAATGTATAAATAGCTCTGTTGCCCTACAATAAATGGCTCCCATTCCTGCTGTATCAACGTACACAAGTTATTCGTCACCCCCCGGCTATTTTGCTGCAGCCGGACTGCGGCAAAACCCATGCTGGCCTCATCCAAGCTCATGGTGCCCTGCCTTCCTGTGCCAGTCCACCTTTGTTCCCCGGCTGCTCAGGAGCCTAGCAGAGCCCAGCCCAGGTGAGCCCATGGTGTGATCCTTTCCAACATCCTCCGTTCTCCTCTCCACCCTCACACACAGCCCTGCTCAGGGCAGCAGGTTCCGTGCCCTGGAGGGAGCCCCAGACTCGGACTCAAAGTCAGGTGCAGAGTCTTCGTAATTTGCCTGTGGTGCGGTTCTGGATGAAGCCTAGAACTTCCTACAGCCTCGTCTTCCTCACAATCACGGTGTGGCCACCCAGCTTGAGGGAAAGATTAAAGAGGCCGGACATCTTGCCTTAGCCCGACTTCTCTGGAAAGCAAGGCCTGAGGCAAAGGCTTGTGGGCTACTGTGTTTCAAGGAGCACTGCACCAAGGAAGCAGGAGTGAGGAAAGGACAAACAAAGCTGGAGACGAGACAGCCAGGACAAGAGAACCCCGGCCACCTGGCCACCCAAGGCAGTGGTGACTCCTTCTTAGGCTAGTCTTGGGGGGAGGGGCGGGGGGAAGGAAGAACTTATCCATAGGTTCCAGGGTGCCATAGCCCGAAGGGTGCCCAGTGCTTCCTGGGTACACATGTGGGTGCTGAGTGGGTCTTGCTGCAATTTAGGCCCCAACACACACCGGTAAGCCCCATGGCCCAAGAGATGCGTGTGCAGCACACACGGGAGATGAGATGTTCTGGGATGGAGCTGCGTTCATTTGATCAGAGACTCAAACAGTTGGCCTTGCAGTAGAACCTTTGGGGCTTCAAACGTCTAAGGCCCCAGTGACAGGGGAGTCCAGATCTGCAGTCTGGCACATGTATCTACGTTCCTACCACCCTCGTGTGCGTCTGCCCCCCTGTCACACCCCGCTCCCAGGCTGCCACCTGGGCCTCCATGTTTGGTGAAACCCCTCCTATGACTAATGTACAGAACTTCTCCAAACCTCTGCGGAGACCAGAGGGAAAGGGATGAATGAAACAAGCCCCGGTGCCTGAGGGATGGCTGTGGAGTCTCACCTCCATGATCCTCAGCCAGCAACCTGGTTGCCCTGGCTGTTACCAGGCAGCGAGACCCAGATGTCACCCCCCAGGGGTTTGAGCCTCTGCTCGGTCCTGTCCATATGAACTGTTATTCCGGTTCTTGCTCATTCACAAATCTTTTTCCTTAGGCCAAGGAGCACAGAAGCCCTGCCCCTATTTAGGGAGCCTCAGAGCTGCCCCACATAATAATCAGGGTGAGTCACCTGCCTCTATGGCAGTTCCTTTCATTGCCTGCCAGTCCACTGACATGAGCAACCTAAAGTAGCAGGTGACAGGAACAGCTGTAAGTCCACTGGGACCCTTACAGTGCCACTTTTATGAAAGAAGTATCAACCCCAGAAATGTCAAAATCTCTAACCTCAAAGACCCAAGGTTTGTGGTCACAGGAAGCCCAAATTCTGCCAGAAGGTCATTAGGAACAATGGGAAGGGTGTCCAGCAATGGGGACCCAGCCCCATTCAGTGCCTATTGGGTCGGTGCCTAGACCCCGTCTTCAAGGGCAGTCCTCCAGCCTCATGGGGGGTTGATGCCAAACTGGCACATTAGCTCAGCCTTTAACAGGCCGTTTCACTATTGAAATAGGCCACTGGGTTTGAATGATGGGTATACAAGACCAAGGGAACCCCCCCCCCCCAACTGCCATGTGCTCTTTGTCATACCATAGAAGGAGTCCCTTGATAGGAGCCACCAGTGTGCAGGGTGTCCCACAGAGAGAAGGCCTAGGAAAGCCTTCCAATGGTGGAGGCTCTGAGGGCAGAGAACGGGAAGCAAGGACAGATTCTTTCCTGGCTGAAGGGCCCCAGTGTGATCTTCCCACTGGAGGTGGCATCACCTTGAAGGGCTGGCTTCATGCTGAGGACTTAGAGACACTTGCTGTACACAGACTAGACATACCACAGTGGCTGTAATGAGATGAGCTTGGTGAGAGGGCCCCCCTGCCGTCGGGGGTATTCATGGGCTCCATCCTTCCCCCATGATCAATGGTGAGAGGCGAGAGCTCGACCAACCTCCATAGGTCGAGTCTTCCTGGCCCCCACCCACCCCATTGCCAAATGTCTCCCGTGCAGTGGCATTAATGCGAGACTCCCTGATCTGCCTGGTGTGCACCTGTCCTCATAAGTTCACCCACACATTTTCCCTTAGACTTCTTATCCCTGATCTTATCATTGTTTTCCTTGCAGGTGCTTGACTAACCGGCCGGGTCTCTGCAGTGAATCTTTGTGTGTGCCTTCCTTGGGTCCTTTTCCTAGCTGTGAGAGCTGCAGGTCCACCCACTGGGGGATTTCCTTCCTCAGTCGTCTTGCAGGGCCATCCAGATTGGGATCATAACAGCATAGGCTGGTTTCGACTCATGATGGCACATCACAGTGACCCACCTGAGAACCAGGCCCAAGGTTTTCCCTCTACCACATGCTCACAGAGGATTCCTGACCCATGAAGTCATAGGTGTGCAGCCAGAAGCATGAGTGACAGTCATTGCTCATATACTCTGCTCATTACTTCCAGACATGGCTGGGCGAGAGCCAGCTGTGCCATGTTCATCCTTAGTGAATTACCTAAATGACTCCCAGCTCACAGTGTGCAAGTCCAGGCCCAAAGCCATTCGGTGTCCCATGTCAACTTCAAGTGGGGTCCAGACAAGCGTTCTCTGCCATGAGAATAATGGTCTTGCTCCAGAGCCCCAGGGTCTGCACTGTAACTCCTCTCCGAGTGCTTGCCAGAAACTCCACCCAGCATCCTCATGGGCCATGGAGGCCTCCAGCCCTGCTGGACCGGCTGGGTAGTGGGCCCCATGACCGGCCACTCTGACCACAGCGTGGACATGTAGCACAGGCCTCTCTTGGCCACAGAATGTCACCCTGCCTTAATCACATGCAACTTACGAGATCTAAAGGGATATTAAATTCCATTTGTGTTACTTTTTTAAATTTAGTTTTTGAATAAGTAATACATTAAAATAGTCCCAAAATTAAATATGTGTGTGTGTGTGTGTGTGTGTGTATAGTAAATAATCTTCCTCCAATTCTAATTTCCTTTTCAGCAGGAAACTGCTGTTTAGTTTCTTATGAGAATTTTCCCAGAGATATTTCATGGTTACACAAGCATATACAAGTGTGTGTATGTGTGTGTGTGTGAGTGTGCGTGTGTACATGCGCACCGCCCAGCACTTTTTAACACCATTTGTAGTTCTCTGCTCTATTCCTTACTTTGTAAACTCAGTAGTGTTTTCTATCCATCTTTACACAGAAGCCCATGAAGGGCTCTTTGAATTTCATGGCCATGTAGGATTTCATGTAGTGGCTGCACCAGAATCTATTCAATCTCTCCCCCATGGTGGACATTTAGGTTGTTTCCAGTCTCTTAGGGTTGTAGAGAGTACCAGGATAAATGAATGAAGGACAGCTTCCCAGGAGATGTATATTTGTAATTTGAGGGATGTTCCACTTGGAACTTGTACTGCTTCACACTCCTATGGGTGATGTAAAAGCACGCTCAGTGTTCTATACCACCACTCTCAGTATGCATTTGAGTCTTTTGCAATATGGTCAGTAAATGGTGTTATTTCAACATAGATTCATTTATTTGTAGGTTGTTTTATTAAACCCTGGTGTGCTTATTCCCTGTGCCACAAGTCAGAGTTAAGGCTACTTGGGTTTTTGCAGACTATGCATCTTGTGCCTTGATATATAAATGCAGAAATGAGGGAAGAGCGAGAACCAGTTCTAACTCATTTGTTGCTATCTCCTTAGTTCCAAGCGCAATGTCTGGCACCTATTAGATGCTCAATAAATATTTGAGTGATGGATGGATCAAACATAATGCTGCTCCCCTCTCTGTGGCAATCTGTAGATGACAAAGTGCTTTTCCCCATTCAATCAATTCCATCTTCCCCACAGTCCAGTGAGAGGGCACTAAAAAGCTGATGACATCACAAATCCCTGCTAAGGGACAGTGTTGTATACAGAGATGCCGCTGAAAGTCCTGGTCCCCTTACCACCAAAGTCCAGCTAATTGACCCAAGAGGGAGGCACTTGATATAAAGATGTCCTATTTCTAGGTTGGCCAACAACCTATGATCTTTAAGAAATGGCTGGAAAAGATCCCCATTAGGACCAGGGATTGGGCCACTGAGAGAAGTAGATAGGGAGCTGGAAGATCAGGAGGTAGCATGTGGGTCATGGCGACCATGGGGTCCTGGGAAAGCTGTGAGCTGCGGGGAAGACTGGAGAGGCTTGGAATGAGCAAAGGAAACAGGACAAAAGGGGAGAGAAAGCACTGATTCCCCCAGGAGAATCCCCCCATGTGGCCCTGGAAGACAAACTGAGGGATTTCCAGTGGAGTCTATGATTTCTGGAAATGTATTAAAGACTCAGTTCTTAAATTTCCACAGGATGTTTGAGCGCCCTGACAATAAGCATTTCTCTACTTGTGCTGCCTGGGTTGGGTCTCTGTGTCTTGCCATCTAAAGATCCCTGACTGGATCCCATTTCACAGATGTGGAAGCTGACTTGGAGCTGGGAGTTCAAGCATTCTGCCAGCCCTGCCACTTAGCTTGGAGCCTGGGACCTAGGAGGTAGTCAGTATATATCTGGCAATTAACTGATTGAGTGGTTGATTCTCAGCAGCTTAACTAAAAGCAACAAGAGATATTATTGAAGAATGTGATTTCCAAAGATGGCAGCAGCAGTAACACCTAGCCCACATGCTCTCCTCCACCATGATACTCTCCTTGCCATGCTCCAGCAAGAAATGAAACCTTATCTATCTCCTCATGAATTTGGCCAGTCCTCAGTAACCAGAGGCTCCCTCTCCTGCTCTCCCCATCTCAGTATCCAACTTCCATGCTATGAGAAGTCTCATCCAAATGGGGATACACTGTGGAATACTCCAATCCATGGGCCAGACTTTGACATATCCTAACCCAAGGGTACCCGACAGGTGACAAAGAAGCCCCCAGCTGATTCCAGCCCTTAGCAGTCCAGTGTTTGGATCTTCCAGGTGGAAACCTGAGACACGGTGCCGCAGACACAAACCATCTCCACTGCGCCCTGTCCAAATTCCTGATCCCAAGAATCTATGAGCTTAATAAATGGGGTTTTGTTTACCCCACTGAATTGTAGGGTGATTTGTTACACAACAGATAACTGAAATGGACTTTCTTTCCCCTACAATCATGACTTCCTATCAGTCCATGTCCAGCTTAGGGTTAATGGACAGATTCTAATTCAATCAACATTTCCCTAACTTGAGTTCATAAACAACACCAGAACTTTTATAGGACTGAGACTGACTATAAAAAGAAAGCCCCTTGACTTTAAGCCCAAGGGAGCTGTGTTCCTTAAAATTTGTGAAAAGAGAGGCTTCCTGATACACGAAGAAAGTACATCTGTTTTCCTGGTTAAACACACACACACACACACACACACACACACACACACACACACACACGATGTGGACTGGCTTCCTGTGCAGACAATGTGGGCTCAGTTTTCCGGAAAATAGTTATGCAGTTAGGAAATTCTCTGGTGGAGAAAGCCTACTTCAGGCGTTTAGCTCTGGGGAGGCTGCCCTGGGCATGAAGTTTGCTGGAGGAAAACTTCAGTCTGGGCACTCCCAGCAAGTGCCAGCTCCTGTATGCTTCCGTGGGCCCAGCTAGAAGCCCCCAGGAAGACCCCAGAGCAAATGGTGTGTCCTCCTAAGTAAGCTGCATGGTCCTGCCTTACGGAACACTTGGTAAATTGTAAAGAGCCCTCTAAACACACAGCTGTTGTGGGGAGCCCAGCCTCCAAGGAGCAGGCTTGGGAAGGGAAGACAAGGGGCCGTGACATTCTGAGGAGAGCAGATGTCCCTGGCATCCCGCCCTGGCTGCAGGAAGTGACCCACACAGAGCTCCTTAGCTACGTGTGGCACTTTATGGTTTGCGCAGAGGTCTGTCACTCATTATTTGAGCCTCTTGGCATAGGAAAAGTCTTCTTTATTTCCATTTCGCTGATGTGAACCTGAAGCTCAGAGGCACTGGAGGCTACTCTGAGGGCCACATAGGCCTTAGGCAGGAGAAGCAGGGACCGAGCCTGGTGCCTTTGTTCCTTGTCCAGCGGCCTTTGCACGGGGCTCATGTCGGCTCTTCACGTTTGCAGAGCACTTTGCCATCGGCAAACACTTCACAGGCAACGTGTAGGTGCAGCCAGCAGGGCCGAAGTTATGCCTCACTATGTAGGTGGAGACCCGCCATAATGGTGAATGGCCCACGGTCTGGAGAGGAACAAGGTGCAAGTCTGGGTTCTGAGCTGGGCCTTGGGCCCCCAGGCAGTCTTCCTTCCGCTCGGCTGCCTCTGGATGTGGGACAACATGGATGAAGGCTTTCCATGGGTCTCTCCTTTCCCCCTCTGCCTTCTGCAACACCCATGAGCCCTGGAGAGAGGGGTCACTGCCGGACGCCTCTCAGCAGTGATGTTCCTGTGGCCACTCACTCTGTATCAACGGAGCACAGCTTTAAAGAGCTGCCCACCCATGGTGACTGCCTCTGACTGACGTGGTGTGAACAGGCGACCGTGACTTGGGTGCCCACGGCTGTGTACACCGGCCTCAGGTCTCCCCTGTGCCCGCTGCCCTTTCCCAGACTCTGGGAACTCCCCACCTGCACCCCCTCCCATTAGAGGGCAGGGACCTTCCCTCCCAGGTGCAGGCCACAGGGTGGGATGGTGAGGCTCTTGGCCACAGGAAGACAGAACCCAAGGGGCTGCAAAGTGATTAAATTCTCGGTGGTGAGAAAGTGACACTGTGATCTGATTCATACCAGTAAATATGTGATTTACATTTAATTCTGAGTAACCTTTCCGGGTTCGTCGAGGTGTGAAGGAATCTGAGGGGGCTGGCTCGGGGCAGGAGGAGGTGATTCATATTCATTAAGACCTCCACATTAGCCAGCTGAAGGGTGACAGCCCCGGCCCACCTCCTCCTCCTGCCTGTCAGGGTCAGGGCTCGGGGCAGGCCCACAGTCACTCGGCTGCTACTGGGGGGCGGAGGTGCAGGGTAGTGGGGAGGGCTGGAGGCACAGAGAGCTAACAGGAGGAAAATAAACCACCGCAGGCCCCAAGCACACAGTCCAGGCGGATGGTGCTCCAGATCGCAGCGTTAGTGGGATGGATCAGTCGGGGGTGGGGAAGGGGGTATTGACTGGGGAGGTGACAGCTCTCAGAGGCTCTGGCTGAGCTCCTTTGTAAGTATTTACAAGACACTGCAAAGCCATCTCTGGTTCCTACAGCCTGGGGTGTAGAGAGAAGAGCCAGGGGAGGAGGGCTGGGGTCCCAGGGCAGTCAGGTGGGGCTTCCAGACCCTCAGAGCATTTGTTCAAGTTCTGATCCACTTTACTGGAGTCACCCAGGTGTACATGGTCCCCTGACCTTGGGAGGTAAAAGAAGTGAGCAGAGACACAAAAAATGTGCCCTCTTGCATCTGGACTGCCTGGATGTCCTTGGTCCCTCAGCTTGCCTGTCTTCTTAATGGGGACATTGGCAGGGATGAACAATCATTCCCAGAGCTGATATTTGTGGAGTGCTGGCCGGGTGCCTGGCTCTGCCAGAAGCCCCTGCTGAGCTTCATGGCAGGGACTGCTCTTCATGTGCAGATGACGCTGAAGCCACCTGGGTATGGGTCTGCTCCATGTTATGCAGGTAGTGACAGAGCCCTGGTTTGGCCCCACATCTGTCTGACCCTGAAGCCGTCTCTCCTGATCACTCTGCTCTCCTGTGTCTCTTCCATTCATTCAGTTACCGGGCTGTTCCAAAACGAGTCAAGACACCCGGGGTATACAATGCTGACCCTGGAGCTGGGGCCATGACACAAAGGGGGGCAGGGGATTGATTCAAGATGGCAAGCACACCTTCTCCAAGTTGGGCACAGGCTTCTTGAGATATGCTGGGAGGGAGAGCTCACTGTGGTGTGCTGGCTGTCTGCAGGAATGTGCTTTGGAGAAAGCCTTGAGAAAGGTGAGTTTGTGAGAATAAGGAAGGAAGGAAGGTAGGGAGGGAGGGAGGGAGGGGAAAGAGAAAGGCATTGCAGAGGGGGCCAGAAAGGACTGGATGTGTGTAGAAAACAGCATAGATTCTGGAGCCCAAAGAAAGCATCCAAGGAGGAGGCGTCATGTCATGGGAGACTGGACCATAAGGACAGTCTCGTGAGGCCAGAGATTGTGCCAGGTTATGTCAGGAAAGCACAGGCAGAAGAAAAGGGCAATGGGGAGCCATGGAGGGTGTTATGTGAAAAGCGTCGTGTAGAATGACAGTTGTAAGGGAAGCAGATTGGCGTGACTGGACCGGATGTCCAGTATGAGGAGACCCTTCCCCTAGCCCCTGGAGTTATTCCTTTTATTTGGATGAAGCCTGCTGCTTTGTTTTGCTCTATTCTGTAGGTAGGCAGGGTTAGAAGAAGAGAAGATGGCCTGTGGTCTCGGCCCGTTCACCCCAGCAGGAGACTGGCCGACAGAAGTCCTGGGCTTCTGTCTCCTGTTCCACCATGGGAAATAGATCCAGGCTGATGAGAAAGATGTGGGTGTCCACAGCTCCGAGAAGACACGGGAAGATGTGGACATGGATGGGAGGGTGAGGGGTGATAGGGAGAAGCCGCGAGCAGCCCCGTGGGCAGGGCCTGCACCTGCCCCGGGGAAGACAGAGCTGTTGGTGAGGATGCGCAGCAGGAAGCAGGGCGGGAGCCCAGCAAGCAGGGCAGAAAGTGTGTCAAAAAGGAGGAAGTGGTCACGGTGTCAGCCTGGCCCACAGACCACGGGGGATGTGGAGTCGACAGCACCCATTAGATTTAGCAACAAGGAGGTCAAAGTTGGCTGCCAGAGGCCAGCGTGGGTGGCCTGGAGGGGGCCAGAGCCAGATTGAGGGGGCAGGATGTGAGGAGGTGGGAACTGCTTGCGAAAGTGCTCACGAGGAAGAGCTCTGGCTGCGGAAGAAAGTGGGGCGGGTCAGGAGCTGGGAGGGCCCGGAGGCCAGGAAGGGGAGGTCTGGGGGACAGAAAAGAGCTGGTAAAATGCCAGTAGCCAGGAGCCAGGAGGGAGGCGGGGGGGGGGGGGGGGGGCGGGGAGACACAGCAGATAAGGGGCTCATGGAGGGCACAGGTCGCTGAAGAGGCGCAGGTCCTCTGGGGGCAGGGAGAGCTCTGTCACAGAGAAGGGACAGGCATGGCCAGGTACCTGTTGGTCTGCTGGCTACCGGTGAGGCCTGGAGGGCAGTGGAGGGAGACTGAGCCTGTGCAGGAGGCCCCGGTGGGCCATCACCGTGCGCCATTTCCTTTCCCTTTCCCAGGTGGCCCTTCTCTCCTCTGCCACCTCTCCTGCCCCACCTCCCACAGAGAAAAGGAACAGGAAAGGGCCTTTTCCTCATGATCCTGGGCCCCACTGTGTGGGCAGGACCAGCAGAGTGAGAGGGGGGAAGAAGGAAGGCCCCGAGAAGGCCTGTGAGGAAGAGGCTGGAACCCCGAAGGAGGCCTCGTGGGTGCAGCGGGCCGCACCTGAGAGCCAGGGTGCAGGCAGGTGTGGCGGAGGTGCAGGGGGTGAAGAGAAGGCCTGGTTTGTGAACATGCACACTTCCCCCGCCCCACACCCAGCTGGGTGGGCTGCAGGAAAAAGCTTTTGCTGTGGAGTTTTGAAAAAGGCACTAAAACACAGAAAAAGGAATTTCCCTACAGGTGCACGGGG
The DNA here is from genome assembly GCF_045843805.1 of Urocitellus parryii. Taxonomy (NCBI): domain Eukaryota; kingdom Metazoa; phylum Chordata; class Mammalia; order Rodentia; family Sciuridae; genus Urocitellus; species Urocitellus parryii. Next base: position 114,012,741 of record NC_135536.1, on the reverse strand, counting down.
CCCCAGGGTCCAGGATGAGCCAGTTCCCTCTGCAGAGCCTTCCGCTGGGGATGAGTGATCAGGGGCGATGTTGGCAGGACAGGCTGGCTTCATCTGTGCTGACATCTGCCACAAGGAATGCCAAGGAGCCACAGAGTGGCAGAATGGGCTCCCAGATGGGTGTGGTCCTGGGAGTCACGCGGCTTCCAGAAAGCCGCCCCTAGGCCTGGCTCCATTGCCCTGGCTATGACACGCCCCTCCTGTGCCCGCCTCTCTTCCCTGGGGTCCAGAACAAGGCCTGTCCCTCTCCCACAGCTGCCAACAGGACAGTGAGATGACACAAGCCCCCACTGCAGAGGGGTGGGGGCAGGGCCCAACTGGGTCTGCAGGCGGGAGTCTGGCTCCAGCTGTGTCTGGGTCTTCCTCCCAAGGTGGGCTTCTCAGCCCCCTGGGGGCCTCAAGCTCTGCTCTGTCCACACAAGGCACTGTGGTCTATTTCCGTCTTTCTCCTTTCACGACATATGCTGGGGAGGGGGAGGCTGAAGTTTTCATGAGCGTTCTTCTTTTGACAGCCTCTAGGGGCTTGGCAGGCCTCCACATAGACAGGTAGACGGGCTCCTTGCAGAAGACAGTGTACCTGGCAGGGAATGAGGCAGGTGGGGCCTGAAACCCACCCTGGGCCCAGGGGCCAAGCCCAGTGTCCTGAAATGGGTGCACCTGTGGGAGGGGGCTCCTTTCTCCAATTCACAGAAGGCTCTGAGTCCCCCAAGGGTAGGCCCCTCGGTGAGAAGTCTGATGTGCCTGTCTCCAGCCAAGTGGGCCAGGGTGACCTCCAAGGACAGAGGCATGTGACAAGAACCTTCTGCCAACCTACATGTGCTGCTCAGGTGGCTGGGGGAACGTGGGGCATTGGAGATTTTTCAGTTAACAGGTCTCTTGGAGGAAGCCGGGATGGGGGTGGGGGTAGGGTCAGGTGGAACAGGAGCCCGCCTGGGGAGGGCCCAGCAGGAGAGGTATATGGCCACATCGCAGGAGTGGAGCCAAGGGAGATCACCACAGCAAGCAGCTGGGGAGGCACGGGGCTCCTGAGTCTCCCGGGAGACTCCTGGCAAGCCACTTTTCCTCCCCGTGCCTCAGTTTCCTCATCTGACAAATCCAAGGGGGAGAGTAGACCCGAGCCATGGCATGGATTTGGAGTCACAGGAGAGAGTCCTAGCTGTGCTACTCACTAGGTCTGGGACTTTGGTGTGATCAAATTTCACTTCTCCCTCTGAACAACAGACAGCAAGTGTCCTCAGCCTTTTGGTGGCCACTTGGCCAGGCTTGGGTTCCACTTGCCCTTCCTCTTCCTATCACGGTCCCTCCTTGCTGAGAATAGGACCTGTCTCTCCTCTGAGGGTGGGACTTCATTTCTGTCAGCCCCTGGGGCACAGAGGAACAGGAAAGTTCAGCAGCAGTGTGGAAATTAAAATCCAAGGCCTCTGATTTCACCAGGGAGGGTGCCTCGTTCCTCTTTTTTTTTTTTTTTTTTTTTTTTATTTTTAGTCGCTATTCTGTTGGCAAGGAGGCCTGTGTTCATTAACCTGTGTCGCTAGAGCAGAGACTGGGAAACCGGCTGGTGAACAAACCTGCCCCAGCCAGCACCTCCGCTCCCAGCGAGTTATTTATAGCCTTCCTTCCCTCTGGCGAATTAATTAACTTGTGCTGGTGGCCTTGGACACTGCTGTGCTTAGCTGGTATCCCTGTTGAGACTGTGCTGGGAGTAGGGGGAAGGGGGGCTGCTGGCTGGCCTCCCCAGCTCCAGCTCTGAGCTTCCCCCAGTCACCCCATTCCCCAGCACAGTGGGACTGAGGCGTCTCTTGGACCTCAGCTCCAGGGTCCGTGTCTTAGAGAGCTAGTGTCATTTCAGCAGATGGTGCAGGCATCCCGCCAGCAAATGTGGGAGAAGGGCTGTCAGGGGAGCGTGAGGGACCCCGCCAGCATGGACTTCTAGTCTGTGAGAGACAGAAAGGACCTCGAGTCAGCCTCCTCCCTTCACTTATTGGGAAACTGAGGCCCACAGAGAAGCCACGTCTTGTTTATCCATTAGTTTGTTCCACAGAATTCCTGAGCTCCCCAGTGGCTAGATGAGTGCCAACTAGACTATCACAGGGCCTCCTTTGTCTGTCTCCTTGTCTCACAGTGCACAGCCAATGGGACAGTATCCCTAGACTTGTGACCTCAGTATCACCAGCGACACCTAACCTGGTGCTGAGCACAACAGAGAATTCTGTTTGTTTGGGGACTTCATTGTCCAAGGTCACTCAAGGAAGTCGGGGACTATAACCCATGCTAGCAATTGTCTCCCCAGTTCCCCATCAGCATGCGCAGGGCTACCCCAAAACGCACCTAGGTCACCCTGGCCTGGCCAGCTTGACGTCATCCCAGTCTGCCAGGAAGTCCCAAACCTATCCACGGAGGAGAACTGTCCTGTGCTCCAGAGCTCCCTCCCTCCTCTGGGCCAGAGTCCCCGTTCTTCACCCCGGTGGAGACCTACAGACCAGGACAGGCACAGGAGTCAGCTCCTGTCACCTCTTACAAGCCCACAGCCCCAGACACCACTAACCAGATTTGTAAACACCTGCTATTAATGCAAGCGACTGACCTGAGCTCTGTTCCAGGGGAGGGTGGCTCTGAGGACCCCAGGTCTCCCGAGGGAATTGTGGTGTTGACTTCTAGAGGAAGGGGCTCAGCCTCAAGCTCCCCCCATGAAATTCAGCAGCATTTACACCTGGGGTCACGTTATGTCACTCTTCACCAGGCCTGCACAGACAACGGGTTCCAGCTGGCCTCACCCCTGCTCCCAGCTCCATCCTCTGCCCCAGAAGTGACTGTCCAGGCTCGAACTGGGGTCCAGGGACATGGCACCAGGCTGGAAAGTCTGGAGGTCAAGTGCCTTCCTTTCTCAGCACCTTGAACCACCTTGCTGAGACTCCATGATTAATCCTCATCAGCGCTAGCGGTAATATTAAAATCACTACAATTAAAGCTCCAAGCTTGGCCTCAGTTGGGTGCTGGAGGAGATGTGCCTTGCGGGAGGGAAATTCCCCAGCCCTGCCCCCACCCCACCTGGGAGAAGAGCTTCACACCCCAGACCCTGCTCCCACCAGTTCTGGACTTTCCTTGGCCCCTGAGGCTGAGGTCAAGTTCTCTGGGCACAATTCTGTGCAGAAAATTACCTCCTTACACCTGCAATTTGCCATTTGCACCTTTAAAATAGAGTGCAACTGGCTAATTGCCATGGCAATTAGATAATTGCAGGTGCAATTAGCATCTCTCTAGCAAAGCAGAGGAGAGGGGATGGAAGGGAAGAAGGAAACCGAGAGGACATGCAGGAGCCTGTGAGGCAGACCAAGAGGTGGCAGGAGACATGGAGGACTGGGAGGGGAAACCGAGCAGGTGGACCAGCAGAGGAACTAGATGGCTAGAGAACTGAAGGCCGTGTGAACAGCCACAGCGAAAATGAACCATTAAGGTGTGGACCCTCTCCTGAAGCAGCTTGTGGTCTGGAGGTGAGAAGGAGGCCCAGAGCTTGGCAGGAAGGAGCAGCCCAGGCTGGGGGACTTCCTGGGGGCGAGCATATCCTAGCCCAGAGAAGGCCTTCCACAGGCAGACACAGGGAGACTGGCATCCTGGAGGTTGTACAACCTCAGCAAGTGTCACAAGGGGTAAGAGCCCGAGGCTGTTCAGTGGAACTTCCTGCAGTGGTGGGAATGTTCCTGAACTGAGCTCTCCAGACTGGGAGCCACCAGCCACATGTGGCTACGGAGGACTTGAACTGTGGCTCATGCAACTGAGAAACTAGATTTTTTATGTTCTTTAAGTTAAAACTGAAATGGCCATCTAGGCTCCTGGGCTGGACCACACAGACACGAGGGGAAGGGGGATGAGGCTTGGATGTCAGGGTAAGTGCCCTCCTTTCAGTCCCAGACCGGGAAGGTGGCATCAGGCACTGGGATGTGAGTCCCAGGAAGGGTCGAAAAGAATGGGCAGGGGCATCGCATATTTGGAGGTGGCCTTGCTCCCCAAGAGGAGCTGTTAAGTTGGTCTTTGGAGTTCAGTATTGATACCCCTCCTGTCTCATTTCCCTTAGCTCTGCAGTGTTCCCAGTGTCCCATTTGGTGAATACCCTATGCTCAGTCTCTCTATCATCTTGGAGGAAGACAAGCTGTGCATTTCCCTCCCCCTCCAGTGCATAGCCCCTCAGCACAAACCCCACCCAGGACCCCCCATCTGCCTTTTAAAGGAGCTCTCAGAGAGGCGGTGCAGGCTAACATCGGTGCCACACTCTGGCCTGTGTGCATCCATGCCCAGACACACAATGCACATGTGGACACACAGTCACCCTTGCACACACACATCTGATGCACTCACCCTCAAGCACGCGTAGATGCATTCTGCCTCACAGACCAACCACAGGTGAGTGTGCCTCTGCACACACACATGCACACAAGTGGTCTGGATGACTTGGTGTTTCCAGTGACGCAGAGCTGCAGAGGGGCTGACGGGGCCGCTCCTGCCCTGAGCAGGTAGTTGGGGGTTAGAGCACTACAGCCCCAGGGAAACTCAAAGCCCAGCCGTGGGCACTCAGTGAGTGCATTCACCCAGCCCCCGGCCCCCAAGGGAAAAAGCCCATGTGCATGTGTGAGCGCGCGCGCGCGCGCGCACACACACACACACACACACACATCCTTTGTCACATCAGAACTCCAAAAGCTGCATATGAGGAGAAGTGTGGCCCCAGTCCAGGTTGTGGAGCAACCTCTCACCCCTGCCCCTGCCCACTTCATGCGTGCCCCTAATCTGCCTGTGCCCACCCCCTCCATCCCCTTTCAGCCCTGTTACTCTTTCCTCCCCCTCTGTCCCCAGCTTTCCCCAGTGCCCGCCCCTCTCCAGCTGTGCTAGGACACCCTCCCACCCACTTGCAGCCTGAACCCCAGGGCCACCACTCTGAAGGTCTTCCTTCTGCCAGGCCAAACTATGAAAACTCCCCAGACTTGGGACTGGGGATCTTGAACTGCAAAAGCAGGATGGGTGTGATTAGCCCCCAGGCCAGCTGAGGTGACAGCAGGCTTTGTGGGTGACGAAGGGGAAAGGCCCTTTGCATGCTACAGTCAGAGTGCACACACACACACACACACACACACACACACACACACACACACACGGGCTTTCTGCCCTGGGGACTAGAGGGGCCTGTGTGAGGAAGCCACCACCTACTCTGGGCTTCAGGCTCCTATGCTGTCTGTTGCCAGTGTGCAGAGCCCTGGGGCGGGCCGGGGTACCCCCCTAGCCGCTGGGCTTTGGTTGTCTGCACACAGAGCAGAGCACTGTGGCTAACCACAAGACATGGGCACGGGCCCTCCCCTTCCCTGGAACCCTCTAAAGCCTCGAGTCTTCATCGATTCCCTACAGTGACGGAGACAAGCTTGGTGGTGAAGGGGTGTGTCACTCAAAGGGACTCTGGAGATGGCCTTCGGCTCCGCTTCTGCTGCTCTCTCATGGTTGGTGCTGTGTGGGTCCCGATAGATGGCAGGAGTCACAAACCCGAGACCTGCACCAGGGCACAGAGGTGGAGAGATGGCAGGTGGCAGGAAGAGCATGGCACTGTGTATTCAGCCCCAAACCACCTGCCACTGGGCCAGGCATGGGACAGCCCCCACCCCCTCACAGCCCCTTCTCAAGCTGACTTCCTCATTTTGTGGCTTCACATGCACACTGCGTGTGTGTGTGTGTGTGTGCGCGTGCATACACACACACACACACACACACACACACCCCAAGGCAGCTCTCCATGTTGATTTCAACTGTATAAATTTCAGTCACCAAAAGCACAGCATGGAGCTTCCAGAACTCTGGTTGGATTCCCCTCAGGAAGATCCAGTAGTTAGGAGGTGGGGGTAGCACATGGAACAGAGAAAACCGTGGAAATCCTGTCTAAAAACAAAAGGATTTTATTATAGGAACTCGGGTTGATGTTAAAATCATCTCTGGGGGAACTCAACACCTGAACTTGGAGAGTTCATAACCAGGACCCAATGGCAAGCCACCCTGCAGCACTGGCCAAGGGGTGCCCTGTCTTCTTGGCCAATACACTTGACAGCATGGACGCCGGTGGTGGGTGCCAGCCCTGAGCCCACCCACAGCTGCCCTTGGCGGGAGATGCAGCAGCTGATGTCCCTGCCAGGTGGGACATTCCCCCACCTGCTTCTCCATACACCTAGCTGCAGTCTCGAGTCCCCCCTGGGAATAAAGCCCTGCTGGGTGGAGCCAAGGCCATGTGACAGTGCCCTGGCTGCCAAGGAGGCAGGAAAGCAGGTGAGTGGTGCTCCCCTGGGATCCCTGACACAGAGAGGAGGCACCACACCCCAGCCAGGAAGATGGACAAGGAGCCCCACCCTTAAGGCAAACTGGGCCCTCTGCACCGGCTGCACCTGACCACCTGGCCCAGCCGCCCCTCAGCGGCCCTTCATGAGGGTTCCTGTTGCCGCCCTCATCCCTCCTCCCCACTGTTTCCAGAGCCCCCCACCTTGTAAGCAGGCCCAGAGGTGCCCTCTGCTTCCCCTGGGGCCTCATGTGCACAGCAGGTTTCTAGGGCTGGCGAGGTGGGGGCGTCAACAAACCACAGGCTGTGCCTTTCCGGTGACATTTGGCTCAGGCGGAGCTGAGGTCAGCCTTGTGGCAACACATCAGACTTAGAGAGACGCACAGCACCCAGCAGTCTCGCTTTAAGATGGGCTCTGAGAGGAGGGCACCTTGAGCAGGCAGAAGAATCCTGGACAGAGCAAGGGGAAGCCCAGCTGCAGACCACACAGTGCCCACTACAAACCCAGCAGGGAGCTAGATGCCAGGCTCTGGGCTCGTGGGGAACACTTCAAATCCTTGTAACAGCTTTGTGAGTTAGGAATCATAATCACATTTCCTCCGTGAGGAAACCAAGGCAAAGACAGGTTGAATAACTCACCTGAGGCCACCTGACCACTAAGTGGCAGAATCAGGATTTGAGCCCAGACTGACTCCACTTTGTAATAGTTTCCTTATCCTCCCTGCAATTCTACTTCTTCTCTAAAAGATGAGCCCTGGGTGGACAAGGAGTAGTGGCTTATGGTCAGTGACTTAAGGTTTTTCATCTCACTCTGCTTCCTATTGGCTGTGTGACCCTGGGAAGTTGGTTAACTTCTCTGAGCCTTAATTTTTTTTCACCTGCAGTGTAGAGCAATGGGTCTACCTGCAGGAAGTTTGTGGGAGCCATGAAGTAGTGGGCTGGCAGGTACTCAGGAAATGTAGGAACAAAGAAGCTCAAGCCTGAGCCTTCAGATAGCTCCCTGGGATAAATGAACTCTGTGGCTCTCTGCACCCACCATTCCCACCAACACCCCAGAGAGTCTTAGCAGCCCAGTGGGATGGGGGGGCGAGGTTTTGCAGCCTCTTCCATGGAGTCATCCTTGCCTGGAGTTATGCCAATAATCCTCTCTGATACCACTGGAAACTGTCTCCTGCCCCTGCCTGGTGTGTCCTGTGCACACTCATCACAGATCATGCACAGATCCCTCCTGTCACCAGGAAGCATGTGCCCTCCTTACTCTGGACCCTAGAGTCTCCGGGTCCAGCTCTTCCTTTGAAAAGCAGAAGGTGGAAGAAGGCTGTTCTTAGCCTCACCAAGAAAACACACCTGGCTCTCCTACTGGATGAAGGATGCTGTGACTGGGGGGCCAGTGAGGGGCACTGTGGATAGGAAGCCCCTAGTGTCAGAGAAAGGAATTCTCAGGGAAGAACTGTGCTCCCAGGAGGGCAACTTGTGCGTTACTTCCTGCTTAGCTGCCGTGGTTGTCTCAGGGCACGGGGAGGGAGTGTAGCCTGACTTCAGTGGGAAGAACTCTGTGATGGATTGCTGATGCCTGCCTTGGGCACAGGATCAAGACACATGTGGTCTCTATTTGCCATTCCGGATCTAAATATCTGCCCATGAGGCTTGAAACCCACTCTCACAGTCCTCTCTTCTCTGCCCTCAAGTTCCCCGGAACAAGGGATCTGTCACCTAAGACATTGCCCAAACAGAGCTCTCCCTTAGCCTCTATCACTGCGTGGACACACTGTGTGGTTCCTTCTGTTTATCTCCTAAATCATGAGGGTCAGGGCCAGGGATTTTCAGTCGGGGAGCAATGTTGCCCTCTAGGAGATATTTGGTAATGTCTGGAGACCTTCGCGGTTGTCAGCACTGGAAGGGAGCAGGGAGGGTCTGCAGGCGTCTGCAGGGTGAAAGCTATCGGGGCCGTGAAGAACCCCGCGAGGGTCAGGACAGCCTCCTGCAACGAACAACTCCTGACCCAAACCACCAACTACTCTGAGGTTTGAGAAGCCCAGATCTAGAGCATTTTACCTCAGGATAATAATCTGCAGGGCTCCCTAGCCCAGCACCCCTGGCCTCGCAAGCCAGAAGCAACCTTGGTCTCCTGCTCACAACCTCCCCGCAAAAGGTTCTCAGACCTTTCAGGACATCCTCCACCCCGGGCCTCATCCCTGGCCTGCACTTCCACTCGCTGCTCCTGCCTTCTCCTCTTCTCATGGAAACGTCTATCCGTCCTTGAAAACTCAGGCCAGATGTCACCTTCTCCAGGAAGCCTTCCCGCCCCGTCCTCCAGAAGGAGTTTTGGAGTCAAGCCTCTGGGAGGCTTCAGCATCTTGCAGGACCCGCTGCTGTGACATCATCAGGCTGCCTTGCATTTTATCCTATGTATTTAAATGACCACTTTATGTATGTGACCATCCACCTCCTGAAAGCAGGAGCTGGGCTTTGTTTCCTCACTCCTGGCTGAGCGCAGTGCCTAGCATCCTGTCACTCAAGGGCTCGGCCCATCTTGCTGCACTGCAGCTGGCCTTCCCTGCCTTGACCTGATCCCAGGCCCAGCCCCTGTTGGATTCCCCACGGCACAGTGCTCCAGGAGCTGTATTCAAGTCTGACCCCTGCTATTGTCTCACTGGGTGACCTAGATCGAGAGTCATCACCTTTATGTGTTCCATCTGTGAAACGGGGAAAATAATCAAATCTACCAGGCGGTTGCGCTGATCAAATGACGTCATACATGTGAAGTGCTCGGAGCAGTGCCTGGCTCGGCAGGGGCTCCGGCAGAGCTAATGCTGAAGGGCAGACAGCAAGCTCCTCCCCAGTCATACTCCTGTGTGGGCGCCCACTGGTGGCCCCATCACTTCATGGACCCACCTCGGAACCATGACCGTCTTCCATCAGGACCTGCCACCTGTTTTCTGTCACTGATGACAGATTGTCACGGATGACTCACCCGGTGGGGCCTGGTGCCCAAAGCTCTGGGCTTCCCACACTGTATCGACACCCTTTTTAGCCAGTTTCTCTCCCCATGGGCTCAGCCTCCGGTGGCCCCCATCTGACCAGAGTCCCCTTGAAATCCTTGGAGCACCCAGCAAAGAGCCAGATCTATTAGATTTACTCAGGAAGCCCTTGCTAGGTGAACAGATGATGGATGGCATTTGTCAAGTCGGAGCCGAGGTCCGCCGGGGAGGAGGATGGGGTGGGAAGCAGGGAGGAGTGGTGGGGAGGCAGGCGGGCCTCTCCAGGAAGCTCAGGGGCTATTTCCAGGCGAGCTGATTGGTCTTGACCAGCAGAACCGATGCCGAGCAGCGCCATTGTCCTCTGCACTTTAAAAGGCCAGCGCCCCTCCCGGAATCTTTCCTTGGAGACCCGCTAAAATAATACATTTAGACCTGCCAAACCCAATCGCTTCCGTCTGTCAGGCTCCCCGTAAATAGCACTTCTTAGCAGAGCTCAGCGAAAATACGATTCCAAACAGCATGGGGGCAATCATACATCAATCGAAGAAAAACATTTTTCCCCTTCCCTTCCACCAGCCCCCATAATTGCATTTTAAAACCATTCCCGTGTTTCTGGGAGAGACACCACGGTACCTGTTGCTTTTTAACTCAGAGCCGAGTGGCGCAGCAAAATGAGGCTAAACACAGCAAAGTTATTTTGATTTATTTCCTAACGTCGGAATTTGGAGCTTGCTGCAGGGATTCAGCCACGAGAAGACGAGCTGATGAAAATGTATTTTTCCCTGTCGTTACTCTTTTAAATAGACGGCTGTTTTATTCTTCCTTTTTGCCACTTTGCTGTGCTAGACTGAGCTTTATGGCACCCTGGCAGGCAGGCACTTTGCTTCTCACTGTCAAACAGCTGCCCGTCCTGGCGTTCTCGTCCTCCCTGATGCACAGAGCCGCGAGACCCCCTCAGAGTGTCACCTCGGGCTTCAGCAGCGCCCTCTTCAGGGGCTGGTTTTAGAGTCTAGCTCCTTTGGGGGGAATGGAGGAAGCTGTGACCAAGGCTTCCTGGGAGGGGGCCTGTGCACCCTTTCCTGCCTGCCTGAGTCAGGTGAAGAGGGGACAGGTCGTCAAGATGCCAAAAGGAAGGGAAGGAGAGAGAAGATGCCTTCAAACACAAATGTGGTCCCTGTGGAGGTGCAGGCCCTTAAAAATCTCAGTGACTCAGAAGCTAAGGCAGGAGGATCCTAAGTTCAAGGTCAGCCTGGGCAACTTAGACCCTATCTCAAAAGAAAACAGCTCTGGGGATGGTGCTCAGTGGTAGCCTGCTTACCTAGCATGCTGGGACTCTGGGTTCAGTTCCCCAAACCACACACACACACACACACACACACATAAAAGGCAGATGGTGCCACCATTTTGTCATGGGCCAAACCAGACTCACCAGTGAGTTTAGAACTAGGGAATTCCAGCTTTTACACCAATTATGCTACTTACTAGCTGGGAGGTGGCCCCAGGCGGAGTCCCACCTGCTGAGCAGCACTAAAGAAAACTGAGTCCCTTTGCTTCGAGATCCAGGTTGCAACCCCCAGAGGCCCAGTTGAAGGAGACCAGAGCCCTCCTCCATGTTCTGGTTGACTCCCAGGAGCTCCTTGAGGCCTTCTGGAAGTCTCCTCCAGGGGACAGCAGCCAGAGAGCCTTGTTTAGGAGTGAGCCCAGGTACTGGGGTGACTTTGGGGTGGCCAGTGCCCAGTCCCCACCCTGAGCTGCAGCTTCCTCATCTGGCCAGTGTCTGTGTTGGCCATGATCCCTGTGCCTGACCCAACAGGAACAACTTCTGGCATGTCTGCTGCTCACCCAAGGTGATGTCCAACTCTCGGTTCAGTCCCCACATGTCCCAACCCTGTGTCTTTGGTGGAGAGTACATCGTGATGTCCCTGTGCAGGTGGAGGCAGTTGCCATCTGAAAGGCTAAGTGGCACCAGCTTCTCAGAAGCCGGATGACAGATCCTGGCTTTCCTGAACCAGGGGGAGTCTTCTGCACACCTGTATGTGTGGAGAACTACCTGGCCATGCTCCCCATGGGCGCTCCTTGCCAGCCAGCCTCAAGGGTGGGCCCAGCAGGGTTGCCACGGAGACAATGCTATTATGGGAACTAATGGCAGGCCTGTGCCAGCTGCCAGCAGCTATTACAGTCCCCAAACTCCCACTGCAAGCTGTCCACTCTTGCCCACCATGGCCTAGGGGCTCCAAGACCCAGAGGCTCTTGGGAGCAAGGCAGGTTCATGATTCTCCCCTGGCCCCCGGAGGCCGTGCACGCTTGGCGAGCCACCCAGCCTCCTCTGAATGTTTGCTCCCCAGTATCTGATGCCTACCTCCCCGACTGGGGTGCGGAGAGGGTTAAATCAGGTAATCTCCGGAACGTGGTGAGAACTGTGTGCGCACTTAGGAAGAAGGCAGTGACTTCGAGCCATGATTCCTAGGCTTTTCCCCTCTGAGATAAGAACTCCAGGCAAGAACCACAGCCCTGGCTGCCCTTAGGTCCTCTCAGCACCTTATTTGAAACAAATCTCTGCTCATCCTGTACCCACCCCCCTGGAACACTTCCCCCTCCAGCTCCCCAGAAGATGATCGGACCCGGCAGCCCGCCCGCAGCAGGCCGGAAGCCATCGCACACGCTGCCTGCGGGTGACGACGGGGCGTTCACGGAGCCCCCTGGTTCCCTCACTGCGTGGTTCCTCCTTTCTTGATCCTGACTGAGCCTCTCCTCGGAGGCTGCGAGCTCGCTGGGTGCAGAGGCTCCTCCTCTCAGCTCCCAGGCCACATGTCTCCTGACTTTTTTGGGGGCGAGCTGACAGGAGATGAAGTTTAGGAGCCCTCTGTGAACACACCGAGGGGACGTAGTTTATTAAGTCAGAGTTCCCAAAGTGCCCCACCTCTGAAGCAAAGACCAAACAGTATCTCTCTCTAGTTAATTGCAAAGCCCTGGGCTCTCTGCTTTTACCCTCACTTTCTTATTATTCAGATAAGGAAATACAAGCTCAGGATGGCTGAGTGATTTGTCTACAGTCACACAGTAAATTGCAGAGCAAGGAATAGGACCTGCCTGACCACCCACTGGGGTGCTGAGCCACCGTTGCTCACTCGGTCAGTCGAAGTCGGAACCACTGAGTGGTGCCACACTCCTGAGGGCAGGAGCTGGGTGGGGCTGCCCACCTGACCGTCACTCCTGGTGAAAAGTGATGCCTGTGTGATTGAACTCGTGATGGTGGTGATGCACTTGAGCTCACGAATGTGCTTCCAGAACAATGAGAAACTCTTCAAGCACGGGCTTTTGGATGTGCTGACAAAGAGAGGCCGGGGGTCAAGGCTTAAATGGTGTGGAGCTTCGCAGTCACACAATACACAGGCCCAGGCGCCTCCTCTGCTGCAGGGCCCGTGGCCTGTCTGGGACTCCCGGGACTTGTGTGACTCATATCCTAGAGAGCAGGAGGCTGTGGAGACACCTGGGGGAGGGCTGGGCAGCCGTTTCCAGCTACCTCTCCTGGGGGAGGGGGGGAGGCGGGCCTGGCCCCAGCTGGGCCTGATTCTCCTCTGATGGAAAACTTCCAGAAGGAAAGGGGAGCCCTAAATCTTGGAGTAACTTCGAGGGGGGAGTTTCTCTGTCCCAGCTCTCCACCCCATCCTCTTCCCTGCTCCTTGAGAAGAGGCAGGGGAGGGGGTGGGAGTCCTCAGGGTATTCGGGGTATCTACTAAGCAGAGGCTCATTGTGGACAGCTGGCCCAGCTGAGAGGCAAGTGGCTTCCCTAGTGACTCTGAGCAAGTCTGCCTCAGTGAGTGCTCACTTGGGGGAGGGCATGATGTGGGGATGATGAAGCTGCTCTCTTGTGACAACATGGCCACCTTCCACCCTGGGTACCACAAGGTGCAAAGCCCCTTGAGACCCTGGGGACCTGCTACAACAAGGAACAGAGGCCTGGAGAGAGGAACATGGGTGCATTAATGACAGAGGGTCAGAGGCCACACTGGGTTGGCCAGTGAGGACTAGACAGAGTGGGAAAAACGCCCCCCAGGGGCAGACACATACCCACACGAGTGCTGGTCTAGGGCCAGGCAGGTGGGTGGCTGTCCATTTGGCATGGATTTTGAGAGGTTTTAAGAATTTGATCTCGATTTTTGGAAAGGACTCAAATGAAGCGTGGATGAGGCCCTAGGGAGGTTGTACCGGAAGTCCTGCCTGCAGCCAGGGGCTCTCGGTGCTGGTGTGGCTCCTCCTGCTGCGTGACCTGACACTGTTCCCAAGCCTCTCTGTTTTCTTACCTGCCAAGCACAGAAAATAATCCCAGAGTACCAACTTCCCAAGAGGACAACCAGATCCAGCCTATGAAAACAATCAATTAGGGGCCTCACCAACACAGCAGGCTGCAACTGCTCACTCAGGCCCAGGGCAGGACGAGTCTGGCCTCAGAGAAGGGATCAAGATTGGTCCCTGTAAGAAAGATGTGTCAACAGGTGGGGCCACAGGGTCAACCATTTCAGAGCAGGCCGGCGTATCATTGCATTCTGTAGCATCTTCCAGTAGTCCCCCAAGATGGGTCTCATTGCATCCCTTTCTGAAGGAGCCATCAGAGATGGGGAGGTTGAAGGGCTTGCTAACAGTCACCTAGCTGATCATGGAGGAGCAGGAAGCCCTGCGGAGACCTGTCTGCTTCTGGAGCCACCACCTACAGGACGCCGAGGCTCCTGGGGGAGGCATATAATAAGCCGAGGTTGGAATTTGGCAAGCAAGGATCCCGACAGTCCCACTGTGAGTCCTTAGGGAGTCACCAACCAGATGAGACTGAGTCCCCGACATAACGAGGAAGAACAGCAGTGGGATCGTTATGCCTTGTGGACTATTGGGAAGATAAAGTTTGGTCTTAAAACCACATTGAAATCACAATTATTATAACAAACTGGTCACAAATCGTTGAAAGGTCATTGGGCAGGGCTGTATCTTGGCCTGGGTAGGATACTGGGATCACAGGGACCACTTCAAAATCCTAGGGAGGCCCTGCCACAGGGTGGGCATCCTGGTGAGAAGTGGACCTCCCTCACCTGCCCACGTCCGCACGGCGACTGACCGACTCCCACTGTCGGTGCAGTTGGGGCTACAGTCCCAAACTGATCCACCAGCGGTGACCTCCCACCTGGGTCCTTCCTAAAGCTCTGCAAACCTGCTTCCAGCCAAGGAACCACCCAAGTGGGTGAGAGAGGTAGATATTCTGGGGGGTGGAGAGACTTCAGGTGACAGGCACTTGGTGGATAAGGAGGGCTGGGTCACCACTGATATGGGTCCCCAGGGAAGGCAGCTTCTGCATTGGCTTTAAAAGCTTCAGGATGTATTTCCTTGAGAGACGGGAGGAGAGGTGGAGAAGGGAGTTCTAGGCAGTGGAGATGGCTAGAGCGAAGGAGCTTGCACTAGAGAGTGAATGGGCGATGCAGGTCACAAAAGGCCCAGAAACCATGGCCAAGCCCAGACTGGCCATGGGAGACAGGAGCCACCTGCAGATTCTCAGGCCGGTGTGGGGCAGATGGAGGGCATCCTTCCTGCCTCTGGGACTGCTCTGTTATTCTAGAGAAGGGGCGGAGCTGAGACAGGCAGAGGTTCCTCCACCCACAGCACATGCCACAGAGGCGGCCATGTGACCCTGTGTCCCCTCACCAGGACCCCTGAGTGTGGTTTCTGTGGTCTGCTTTCAGCAACAGACGAAGCCAGCCACAGGCAGCCCCTCCCAGGCCACCTCCATAATGACCCAGAAGGGCCCATGCAAATGAGCACGGAAAAAGTGACAGGGGCCTTTGTGTAAGATGGTTTCCTTTCCCAGGCCCCAGGCTGAGGTGGGGCAGTGGGGAGTTCAGCCCCCTCACCTGTGTGTAGAGAGAAGCAGAGGCTCTGTTTTCAGAGGCTGAATCCCAGTTCTGGGTCTTTCTCCCTTTCACCAGGGCACTTCTCCTTCCTGAGGGACTTCTCCTTCCTGAGCCTCAGCTCCCTGCCTGTACCCAGAGCAGGGTGCACGGCCTGGCTCTCTGCAGGGCCTCAGTGCCTCTTATTTTCTCCTCTGACCCAGGAGCCTGGTCCATGCACAGAGAGGTCAGGAATGCTGAAGCACACAGACCCCAAGGGACCACACAGGACATGTCAGACACTGGACATGAGGCCTGCTGATATGAAGAGGACTGTAACCTCACCCATTCCTCTGACTTTTAAAACTCTGAGTGGTGAGAAAAGCGGAGCCCAGCCCTGCCAGCCCAGGCTGCTGGAGGGAGCCCCTGCGCTTACCCCTCGTGAGGTTCCCCAAGATCTGACAGGCTCCAGATATGGACAGACAGGATGATGTCCTCTTCTGTGCTCATCTCCCCATTTGGCTGGCAAAGGTGGGAGGGAACGGGTGCAGGTGGGACCCCATTCAGAGTGCCGTCGACAGCTGCTCACTCCTAGGGCTTTCCTTGGGCACTTCACCTCTTTGCCTCCATTCTGAACCAAGTTGCCTCCTGTCAAATTCCAGCTCTTTCTCTTCTAGGGGTGTAACCCCAAGGTAGCATGTGCCTCAGCTTCCTCATCCTGGAAATGGGCCTAACGAGGGCTTCTCCCTAAGGAGCAGCTGTGAGAGAAAGATCAGATAATCTGTGTAAAGCCCCCCAACCCCCGCAGTACCTGATAATGTGGTAAGGGGTTATTTCTGTTTAAACAGGCCCCCGGGGAGAGCTGTGCGCCTGAGTGTCCTTTGCTCCCCCAGGGACCTCTGCAGATGGAGTCTGGGCTTAGCCAGTGGCAAGCAAGGATTGGCTCTGAATCAAGACAACTAAAGAGGAAGGGGAGCCTACACCTTCAGGGATCAATTCTGTAGTTTGTTACTAGCGAATCTTCTGGAGCACTAGAGGGGGCAGAGCGTCTCTTCTGGGCCTGGCCCGGCACTTGGTGCTTCTCACTGCAACTTCCCTTTGACACCAATGATGCCTCTTTTCTCCTTTGGGGAGAGAAAGCGGGAAGAGGGAGATGCTGTCTGAGTGAGAAAAATAGATAAAGAGGAGGGAGGTGGCCCAGGAATGGTTTCTGAGCAGCCTGAGGGGTATCACCTGCTGCAGGTGATATGATCTGCTCACCTGCTTCTCCCCCTAGTGGACCTGATCCCCACCTGCTCTGGCCCTCCTGGGCAAACACCTGACCCTCTGAGCTCCTGCTCCCTGGGAAGTGGCACCTGGGGCTGCAGGAGGAGGCAGCGTGGAGCAGTTGTCCACAGGGACTCGCCTTCCATCCGGGGGCTTTATGGCCCAGCAATTCAAGAACAAATTATCATTGTTCCCACTGCCCAGATACAAAACAGGCTGGGGCTCAGGGTGCTGCTGTGACTTGCCTGACATGTGCCCAGGCCCCCTCCACTGGATTCCATAGGCTGAACCCCGGTCTCCACAGCAGGCTCTGGACATCCAGCCCTGGCCAAGGCCTCACATGGAGTCTGGCCTGAGGCAGGGTCACAGCTTGCTGCCCTGTTCCAGGACCAACAGAGAAACAGGAGATGACTTGCCCTGGAATCTCCCCTGGACCTTCCTTCCAGCACCAATTGCAAGACTGGCTGGGACTGCCCTAAGCAAGCTGGCCATGACCCCTCGAGGTCAGTGTTTGTGGCCGGGACCCAGGGATAGGGTGGTTCAGGCACTGAGGACAATTAGCACACTTGAAAAGCCTGGGGACCCTTGGCTATAGCATTCTGAGGGTCTGAGTCCCTCCGGGGACAGGCCAAAGACAGGATCTGAAGACACCCAGATGGAGGCCTAGCGGGTACTGAGGTTCTCGAAGCCAGAGGAGTTGGTATGCTCCAGTGCAGGAGTCCAGAGAGAGCAAAGGCCTCCCCCAGCTCACAAATCTCCACCTGGGGGAACAGGGCAGGGCAGGGCAGGGCAGGGCGGGGAGAGGGCTGGAGAGAACCTTCCCAGATCTCGACTTCAGGACCCCATAAAGAGAGGGCTGCAGCCTGGGGTTCACACCCTGGTACGTCCCTGGCTTACCTGCCTTCAGCGTGTGTGTGTCAAGAGGCCATTGGGTTGATTAATTAGACTAAATAAGTATATCTTTAGAAGAAAATATGCAGGCACACTATTAAAAAAGTTAAAAGGGCCAAAAACCCATCCAGTGAGAAACTCCTCTCCCCCACCTCCTCCTTGTCCAGGCCCCTTGCACCCAGGTCCTTCCTCGAAGCCTCCACTCCAGCTGGTGTTCCTACAGCCTTCCAGGTATCATTCACTCTCCTAGGTTTACAAATAAATGCAATTGTGTGTGTGTGTGTGTGCGTGTGTGTGTGTTTCCAGGTGTGCATCTCTTCCTTTCCTTTATTTTCACACAGTAGTGGCACATTAATACACAATTGTGAGCCACACAATTTGGTCAACAGTGGACCACATATATATGATGGTGGTCTCATAAGATTAGGATGGAGCAGGGAAATTCCCATGAAGTAGTGACATGGAAGCCACCCTAAGGTCCCAGGCAATGTGTTCATCGCATGTCTGTGGTGATGCTGTTGTAAGCAGTGCGGCCAGGTATGTGAAGGTCCAACACATAAATTATGTATAGTATCTAATTCTTAATAATCAACGACTGTCACTGGTTTACCTACTTGCTACTATGCTTTTATCATTGTTTTCGAATGTCTTCCGACTTATTGAAGAGGAGTTTTGCAAAAGAAGGCCTGTCCCCTGCAGCAGCCTCACACACACACATGTCCACCGTGTGTCCGGATGATTTGTGTGAGCACTCTGCAATGTTTGCACAATGAGGAAATCGTCCAACCGTTTTCAGAACATGTCCCCATCGTTAAGCCACACATGACAGTACCCTGGAGCCCTCTCCTTACTGGAACAGTTAGAGGCCACTTTACTTTTTTTTTTTTTTTAATTGGCTCAAAGCAATAATCATATGTGTTATGTAGGATTCTATGTCCTGATTAGGCACAGTTGGGAGGGCTTTGATTCCAGGTAAGGGAGCTAAGGTCACGTATGTGGTGGTCACGCTCATAGTGGTGAAAATCTCCATTGCATGGACACCCGTGGATTGAATCAGTCCCTTGCTAATTAACATTCGAGCAATTTCCAATGGTTTGCTTTGATAAGCAATGCTGCAAACCAAAGCCCAGTGACGGCATTTACACTTCTCACATTCATCTGCATGGCAAATTCCTAGAATTGCAAGTGCTGGGTCAAAGGCAAGAGCGTGTGTAGCTATTGCCCCATGGCTCTCAGGGGTGGCACTGGTTGCCATTCCTGCCAGTTCTACGTGCCAGCGCCCATCCCCTGTGCCCTCAGCAGCAGAGCACTGCCTTGCTTTTGATCTTTTTCAATCTGATGGTTGAAAGAGGGTCTCTTATTGAAGTTTTAATTTGCATTTCTTTTATGAGTAAGGCTGAGTAACTTTTCATATATTTAAGAGCCACTTATATATTCGTTCGAAAGCTGTCTTCCTGTATTTCGTCTATTTTTTTAATTGGGTTATTGTTTTTTTTTTTTTCTTTCTTTCTTGTTGCCAGGTAAGAAAACTTTGTACATTAAAGAATCGCTTCCTTCCTTTACAGCAGAAATTGAAGTTTGACTTCTGGGTTGCACATTTGTCATCATGCATGGGCTCCAGTGCTGCCTTTGCAGTCTCCAAAGTTCAAAGGCTTTAGGGAGGGGAGTGCCTAACCCCCAGTGTGACTCCCCGATGGGAGCCTGGGCCTGGGGTTTCAAGGATCTCTGAAATCCCTTGTGGTTCCCCCTCGTCTTGAGTAAGGTCTACAGTTGCAAAGTGTCAGGGATGAGACACAGGTGCTCTGTGTGGTGAAAGAGGGGTGAGGGCTGGCTGGGGGACAGGAAGGAGGAAGCTGGGCAACGAAGACAAACGGCCTCCTTGGGGGCTGCTGCGGGCAGGGTTGTGGTCCCCACCTCTTCCCAGGGGCCAGGGTTTCTCAAACCCTTCCGTGCAGGGGGTGCTCAGCCGAAACTCAAAGAAGGCTGAATGTCTACACTGTGGCAAAGGAGGGCTCTGTGCCTTTCAGCTGGAGAGTCTGACCCAGACGGTGGAAATGAGCTCTGGCTTCCACGGATCCTGCTTCTGGCAGGTGGCCTGGCCGGGACTCCAGGGTCCCAGGCCCAGGCGCTTTCCTCTAAGAGGGATGTCAGTGCCCAGAAGGCTCAAGGGATTAGCCTGGGGTCACTGGCAGCCACCACATGGGAACAGAGGGCTCCTGGGTCACTGTGAGCTATTCTGCACCTGGGCCAAGTCCCTGGGAAGTTCCAGGAGAAAGGTGGCAGGTCTGTTCACCAGATCTCAGGTTTACAGAGCCCTCCCCTGGCCAGCTCAGCACAGCATTTGACCGCCATTCTCCAAGCCTCATTTTATTCTCTCAGCAACTCCGTGGGTTCAGCCAGTGTTTCTGCTCTTTAGCACACAAGGAAACTGGGGAAAATCTATATGAACACACTCAAGAGAAGTGGGGTGGAAAGAGCAGCTAGTTCTCAGCAGCAGAGGAGTCCAGGCCAAGAGCTGGGGACAGAGTCCCATTAGGGCTGGTCTGGGAAGCAGGCCCCTGGCAGAGGATTTCTGCCCTGCTATCTCCTGCTCCCCTCTTGGGGACTGAGAAGCTGATCTGGCCTTTGTTGTGTCCCTGAATGAACTCTCTGACAGAGCACAGCTTTGTCTTCCTGCCCTTAGTCACTACTCAGTTACCTTTGTCACTTGAACAGAGAAACACATTCAGGCCCAGAACCCTGGAGGGGGGCACCTCTCTGCAGAAAGAGTCAGAACTGCTCTGACTGGGAGCTGGAGGTCTGCCACCAACCTGAGAGGCCCTGTGCATCCCTTCCCCTTTCTGGCTCCGAAAGGAGTTGGGCCAGATCATGCCTGTGTGCTTGGCACCCAGAGCAGCGTCTGGTTCTGGAGAGGGGTGACCCTCCTGAGCACCGGACAACCTTCATCACAGTCCTCACTCAGGTGTGCTGCCTCATGGTGACTCTTAGGAGGTTCAGGACAGTAGACGTCAGGTGGGTCCTGCTTATTCCCATAGCCCAACCTCCTGGTGGACACCCAGAAGTGTTTACTGAATGAATGAATGAATGAGTGCAAATGACAATTTCTCTGCTTTGCCTTAGGCCACATCAGAACAGTCAATGAGGGCATCCAATTGATTGATGCCCTTTGCTGCAGCACAACCCACCTGCTCCAGATGCATCAGTGGATCCCCTGCCCCCAGCAGAAGCATCCACAAGCCACACCCCAGAAAGGAGCCTGGCTTGGGAGCTGTGGGCCTGCAGGAGAGGGCAGGGTGAGGGTGCAGGGAGAAGCACTCTTGCGTGCTCAATAGTTCCATGGCCTCTCTGCCTGCTGCCTGTTTCACTGTCATTTCAGTGACCACAGCAAGCAGATTCCTTGTGATTACAGAGCTGGCAAAACCAGCTTGTGTCTCTAGGTCACACAGCCAGGTCTCCTGATTTAATCTTCTGCAGACTCCCAGCTGAAGGAGGCCAACAGACACAGCAGACTAGGCTGCAGTTCAGGTAGGAGGGGGTTAAGGAGTCTGGGGTCCATCCCAGCTCCCTAGAGCAGCAAGCAGAATGGGTGGGGATGTGAACAGAGGATTGGTTTGTAGAGAATTAGGCAGGTGGCAGGCCAGGCTGGGGCATCTCTTATGTCTCCATCCACAACCTCCTTCCTGTTTCTGGGCATCACCAGCTCAGAAAAATGTGAAGGGGGCCATCTTTTCAGGAAGCTGGTTCTGTAAAATGCCGGCCCTGACCCATTGTCTTCCTGACTGAAGAGAAGCCCTTTGCCCCAGGACCTGGCCTGTCACAGAAAACCCCATCTGCAGCCCACTGTCTCCTCCAAGACATCAAATCATCCCAGCCCCCGGAGCACTGAACTCTCCCTGTCGCCCACCCTGCCCCACATGGCAGAGTCTCTTAGGTTTCTTGGATTAATTTGAATTGACTGAGTTGAATGGAATTGACTTGAATCTAATTGAAGTGAATAGAACTGAATGCCAGATTACAGGCTTCATCAGAGCCCATAGAAATCTGGTTTTCCAAAATGCAAGTCCACAGATCTGAAAAAGACATTTTGACCCCTTGATTCCATCTTCTCCTTGGAGAAAGTGGGTGGATGAAAGCAGGGAGTCGTCATGGGGAGGGGGCAAGAGAAGAGACAAAGGGAGTGGGTTCACTGATGGCTTTCTCTGGAAAATACCACTTTCCAGCAACCTCCTCCCTTGCTTTCCAAATTGAGCTTTAAAATGCCCAAAGGCCTTGTTCCTGGCAGCCAAGTAGAAGTCCTTTGAAGGTTCTTCGCTTGCTTTGATTGAAGTGGCAACCTGAGGGCCCATAATGTCCTGATGGCTGAGCTCCAGGGCAGGAGCCGTGGGGACCAGAACATCTGAAAGAGATTGGCAAGAAGGCGGCTAGCACCCTGGGAGTGCAGGACAGGGTCTGGCTGGGAGGCACAGCCAGGCATCTCCGGTGTTCATCTCCAGGGCTCAGGGGTTCTCTCCAGTGAGCAGGTCATCCTGGAGGTCTGCACTTCCTTCTCAGTCTCCTTTGCTCTCCAGCCCTCTCCTGGGTGGTAAATGCTGGCATCCTCCAGGGTTGGGTCACTTCTTCTCCTGGGAAAACCCACCCACTTTTTCCTCCCTGGGGCAGAGAGGCCATGCCTCAATTCCTCCCCCCACACTGGTTTAGCCTTCTCTGAATAATTCAGCAGCGTTTGGACTCCTTGGCTACCCTGACTTCAGACCCAGAGAGCCTCCTTCACCTCCCCGCCCCACGCTTCTTACCAAGATGCTCAGACTCTAGGGCTAACCTCCTCCTCTGGCCTGCCCCATCTTGGCAAAGTGTAGCACCATGGACCTTGATGCCCAAGCCAGAAATAAATGTGGTCTTTGACATCTTCTTTTCCCTCCATAACCAATCCATCCCCGAGCCATGGCAGTTTGACCCCCAAAAGATCTCTCAGCTTCCTCCATTTATCTCTATATCTGCCACCTGAGTCTATACCTGGCCTGCATAAATGCAGTAGCCTCCTAACTGCCCTCCCCATACCTGCAGATGTCCCTTGTAATTCCTTCTCTACCTGCTGCCAGAATGATGTTGCCAAAATGCGAGTCAGTTCAGATCATTAGCCCACAGCCTTAAAAGCCAAAAGTTAACTCCCATTATTTTGGAATTAAAGGCCCAACTCATTAGTATGGTGAAAAAAAAATCCAAACTTCTCTCCCCAGTTTCACCTTCTAGGCCCATAGTACCTGACAAGGTTCTTTCTGCCCTGCCCAGGACATTTGCACATGCTATCTCCTAGGCCTGCCTGGAATGTTCTGCCCTTTCTCTTTCCAGTAGTTAATTCCTATTCATCCTTCAACTCATGCTTGGAATGTTAGGGAAGTTTGTCCTGACCTCCCTGACAAGGTCAGGTTCCCCCCTCCCACACATACACACATATAACCAATAAAGGCTTTGTCACACACACTGAGTACCTGTCACTTATGTCAATAGTCCCAGCTGAAATGGTACATTTGTTGGTGTGGCCATCTGACTAGCATTTGTTTCCTGCTCTGGACAAGGTTTCTGTTTTGGTTCCTATTCCTAGAAACCAGCCCTGTGCCTACACAGCGGAGCTGTAGGAGCAATAGGTGAATGAGTGAGGAATAGATAAATGCAAACAAGTGGAGAAAACTAGGTTTGAACTTATGTCTTGCCTCCAAGGATTGGGCGTTCTGCTTCAGCCCAGGCAGGCCTCCTTACCACCCCGGGACACCTCCCTCTCTTCCCCCTCCCAGCCTCTGCTCATTCGTGCCCCCCATTCTAAAATCATTCCCCTCTTCCCTGCATCTCACTAAATGTCACCCACTTCCAAGGCTCAGCTCATTTTAAATTTCAAGGAACAAAACAGTCAGCAAGAAGGCTGGGAGAGGATCGTACGTGTTGAGGCTTTTTTCTATCCATATTGAAGATACACCCAATTCCCCATGACCTGGTGGTTCCTGGTACACAGCACCTGAGCAGTAAAGGGAGATGTTTGGTTGTATTTCCAGAGGCATAAACCTTCCATCTCAGAATGAGGGTAAAAGCTAAGAAACCCCCAAATGCTGAGGATCACCTCACCCCAGAAAAAAGGTCCCAAGAAGTCAACTGGAAAATTCAGCAAGTGTGAGCAGAGTGGCTAGGGTCCTTGGCTAAAGTCATGACCTGAGCTCAGCAAAGCCCTCTAGACTTTCCAGGAGGAGCGGGGAGGAGAGGGGGGTGCCATCAGTTTAAGGTTACCTACAATGTGGGAGGCCAACCTTACAGGTGACTGAGTTACACTCCCCAGCTGGGTGCTGAGGCGCTCAGTCACAGAAATGGGTGTGTCTTGCTACAGCCCCATGGTGAAGCTATGCTCACCTGTTCCTTTGTAATATAACCCCCTACCCTGTTTAGGATAGAATCTTCCATGGAAGTGCCTTGTGTGTGTCCCCTTCTCTTACAGTGCCCTTGGGTGTGGCCTACCCAGGTGTCAGTCAACCTGCTGACAGTGGACATCATGAAGATAGACTCAGCCCCCTGAAACCTGACCCCTTGCCTCATTTAAATAACTTTTCCTCAATAAAAGGGGTCAGCATGGGCTCTCGCTCTCTCTCTTTCTGCAGACCCTTAAGGTCAGAGGAGCCGTCACAGCAACCCCAAAGAAAAAGGTATTTGTGTCTCTCGTGTGGTTATTTCGTGCAGCCCAGTTAGCCCAGTTTAACTAGAGTGACCCCTGAGCCTTTTAGTCGTGAGAACAGAAACCCGGCACTACAGCTCATTTACCAAAGGGATTTTAGGGCTTAATCAATGAAGGGACATCAGGCTGGGACTGGATTAGAAATCAGCCCCTCTGAGGTCTAAGAGCCCACGCCCAGGGGTGACACCAAAGAAGAGCATCAGGACTGTCTGCAAAAAGAATAGAAACATCAAGTCCCAAGTCCTGACATCAGGTCATGAGTCCTCAGAGCCCCTGGAACAGTGCTGAGGAACACACAGGCCCATGGGTAGAGTCACACAGTGACAAGGCCAAAAGAACCTTGGAGCTCCTCTCGTCCATCCCCCACATGTCACATGGCATCACTGAGTCCAGAGAGGGCAACGGACTTATTCAAGGTAAATAAACAACTTACAGGAGTGGTCAGAGCCAGAAACCAGCTTTCCTGGATCTCTCTAACTCATCAATCTGTGCTTTATTTGGGATCACTCACAGGGTCTCTCACCTGCCTGTCTTCCCTTCTGTACCCTGACTGTCACCTAGTTAAAGCTGAGGGAAAGCTGATAAATAGATGAACTCCTTAGCTTGGAACTGGTTGAATGGATGCAGGAAAGAGACGAAGCAAAAACTAATATTTACTGTGTATGTATCCTGGACCACATACTTTTTTCTATGTTATAGCTGTGACAGATTAAAGATGGCTGCAATTTTTTGCTACTGCTTCCGTTAAAAGATGAAGCTGGTTTTATGCCTTGATTTGGCCAACAGGATGTGGTAAAAGTGATGCTGTGCAAGTCCAGCCCTTTGCAGGCTTATGTGTCCCATGCTTTTCTCTTAGAACCCTGTATGTGCCATGTGAGTAAGCCCAAGCTATCCTGCTGGATGGGGAGAGAACTGAAGCCTCTTGCCCTAGCCCAGTTTCTAACCAGCCAGGCACACACAAGTGAGGGAGCTCAGGCTTAGTGAGTTGATTGCAAGACAAATGTCCATGAACTTATGAAGGTTTGAGCAATAACAACCACTTGTTTTAGGACATTAAGTGTTGGGGTAGTGGTTTCTTACGCAGCAACGGTTGTCAAAAGAATTTTGGCAGTTCATAACTATCATTAGGATAGAGCCTCATAAAACCTCATGGATTTAAGAGTTGGTATCTCTACTTTATGTATGAGGAAACTAAGAACAAGACAGAGAAGTGATTTCTGCTTTGCACACAACTGGTAAGCAATAAGTCTGGAACTTGGAACCAGTGTGTCTGTCTACACATCTGCATTCCTTCTGCCACACTCGTCTGCCCACTAGGGATCCTCTGGGGGACTCTTCCTTTTTGACTTTACCTGTCTTTGTGTATCCACAGGAAAGGTTACTGTAGGAAAGGCCACTACACCCAGTGGCCAACCTCCTGAGCCACGGACATTGGGGCAAATCTCAGCTGCAGCACAAGTTCTCTTCTTTTGTATAGTTGGGATGTGAGTGGGGGCACACTTAGAAGTGTGATCTCAGGGATCCTTGTGGTCCTTGGGATGATGGAGAAAACACAGGTTTGTGTTTGCAAGTCTGAGAAGCCACAGTGACCCTGCATAGTGACACTTTGTTGGCTGGAGAGAGGAATAATTCTCTATCCAGAGACCTGAGCCTTAGGAAGGGCTCTGGACTATGAATCCTGACACCTGACCCTGGGCCTGCCTTACCACCAGCTAGCGTCTTTGCCCAAGGTCAGCTCCCTTTCTGCTTCTCTGCCTTCCAATATATATTTACTTCCCTTAATTTTCTAAACAGTGAGGTCCTGTAGTTGAAGATCCATCCTTTCCCAGAAGTTACATGAGGTGTGGGCCATTGCCAAATTTTGAAGCTCCCAGTATATGATGAAATGGAAAAATGACATGGTAAAAGTAATGGTAACCATTATTGTTTACATAGAAATGATTAACTCTTTGAATTCCTCAGCCCTGGCAGCTGATCCTCAGTGACAGCAGTAGTTTAAAGGTGAAGTCATTTGCAAGTATATCCTATGCTTGAAAGGTGATAATCCTTCCTCTCTTGGTGGCCCAGTAAAGAAGGAGCAGGAAGGAAGCTTGGCACTCCTGCTGGGGTGTGAACTCCTGGCCACCATTCAGTAAGTAGACCCAGCCAGGCCTGAGGCCAATGCTTTCATGGTCTTGGGTTTGGAGAGGGAGCAGCGGCCAGCTCCTGTAGGCAGAGTGAAATGCCTGGTTTGCGTCTGCACTGGAAGGGACTAACACTGCATAGCAGCTGCAATAAAACAGATCATGGAAAATTTAATGGCCCATGGTCAGCAATCTCTGAATTATGCATGCCATCTTTGCCTCTTCCAAATTCTCGATGGCTCTGCCCCCAGCACTGCAGAAGTTGTGAACAGCTTCTGTTGTCGAGGCTATGAATAAATAAACACAACTTGGGATGTAGACTGAACATTTAACTTTTCTCTATAACAAAACCCTATTGGAAAAAAGTGTCAGAAAATAATAAAAAGAGAGAGAGAGGCCACAGGGCAATGGAAACTGCCGGAAGAATAGCCAGGCTGGTTGTCTCAGCCCCTTCTGGGATATATAGAACAGTTGGTCTTGGCATTCACCCCCGGGGGGGGGGGGGAGAAATAGAAAAATGACCCTCCAAATAAAACAGGGGTTCCGCCAGCACTTTTGCAGACTGGCCCTTCCTGACCTTCTCACAATACTCAGGGAGAAAATGAAGGCAGAGGATTCCACAGAGGAATGACCCTGGTCTCCACACATTGTGTTTCTATCGTATGCATTACTCACACCTGTCAGGATGCCGCGTCGGCTCAGGATGGAAGTCACATACAGGATTTTCCCCACATACTGTTCTGCACCACCAAGTAACAATGGCGGGACCCAGAGGCATGCACAGTACAGGAAACCACCTCACACACCCACATTCCTCCTCAGGGCCCCTTGCCTTGTCCTACAAGGGCTTGTCACACCTTTCTCCCTGTGCATTTGACCCTCATTATTATAACTCAGAAGCCTAAACCCTACCTGGCACTTCCTTCTTTGAAGCTACTTTCATTTCTTTAAAAAAAAAAAATAAAGTTTTTGTTTTATTAGAAATTTAACTGTGTTCTTAAAGCACCAGCATTTTTTTATTAGGGTTGTTATTATTTTTGTTAATGGTCTGATTATAATGTTGCATGAATACTGAGTAGTTTATCCCTAACCCCATTGTTCACATTGATCCTATTTTTTTTCAATGTGCAGTTTGGAAGAGTTAAAGGATTTGGGGGATCCCGTAGACCAAAATGCTTGTACACTGAGGCTCTCCAGAGTTAGAGGGAAATTCTTCCTGGCTTCAGCATCGTGGCAGGTCATGAACTTGCACTGCTGCTCTCTGTCAGCAAGGCCCACGCAAGTACCTCCAGGACCCCTGACCCATCAGGAAAAGGCCTGTGCAACTCTCAGGGGTAAAAATATCCATTTGAGCCAGGTTATCGATCAAGCATTTATTCAAGCATTCTAAAGGCTGTCTGAGGATAACCATATTTGGGGGAAATAATCAACCAAAAAAAAAAAAAAAAAGAGGAATAAGATGAACAAAGTAACTTGGGAAAAAAAAAAAAACAGACAATGCAGCAAAGAGAACTGTGCAAATCCAATGGGAGGATATTGCATCCATAAAACAAAAGCAACTCATGATGAAAAAACAAGGGAACATACAGAGAATAGAAAAGATTTTAGAAATTTAAAATATGTTGGCTAAAATGAAGAGCTTAATAAAAGAGCGGAAGTGGCAGGGAAGACCCAATCAGAGTTCTAGACAATAAAGTCTAGGAAATGTCTCAGAATATGGAGTTACATAAAATGTCAAAGTGACTTCTTTTAAAGGAGGAAATATAAAAAGAGATGGAGACTAGATCCCAGAAAGCCCATACCCAACTAATAGGAATTTCAGAAAGAGAAAAATGAAGCTATGGAAGGGAAGGAATAATCAAATAATAAAAGAAAATTCCCCTAAGCTGATAAAAGTTCTTAGGCTAAAAGAGCTCACTATATTATCAAGATTCTTTTGGTTTCATTTGATAGAAACCCGACTCAGAGAACTCAAAGAAGAAATGAACATATTGGATAATCTGGTTTCTGTCTGGCCTGCATCCACAGGTCCAAAAATGGAAATAAATTCATTCATTCATTCATTCATTCATTCATTCATTCATTCTCTTTCTCTCTCCCTCTTCCCATCTTCTCCCTATGCCTCTTGGTTGGGTTCTGTCTCAGAAAGTCTCTCCATTTAGCTAAGAAGGGCTTTCAATCTGATTTCATCCTTTTACCAAAATCAGAGATATGATCATAATTCTCTCCTTCCAGCATCCAGGTCATTGTCCAGAAAGAACTCTTACTGGCCTGGCCAGTATGTATCTATATCATCTCTCTAACCCATCGCTTAGCCAAGAGTTGGAATGTTCTGATGGTTGCTCTGGGGCAGGAGAAGAAGGGTTCTTTTCTTGACAGCATCTCCATACTTTTAGAGTCAGTGTGAGTAAGCAGCAGTTCCCAGTGGGAAGGGAAAGAGGCCAGACAAAAAGCAATAGCCATCTCCTACTTGCACCAAGCAGAGCAGGTGAAATGCAAAGAATCACACATTTCTCAACAGATTGGAAAGCTTCTGAGCTCTAACAATCAAAAGGAAGTCTTAAAACTTCTTAAGGAGAAAAATATAGGGGTTGGGGTTGTGGCTCAGAGGTACAGCGCTCCCCTAGCATGTGCGAGGCGCTGGGTTAGATCCTCAGCACCACATAAAAATAAATAAATAAAATAAAGATATTGTCTCCAACCAGAACTAAAAACAATTTCTAAAAAAAACATAGGGTACCTAAAGAGAAACAACCCTCAAACCAGCATTTGATTTTTCATATGCAAAGGAGCTTGGTAGATGGCAACAGATAGTGTCTACTGCATTCTGAGGAGAAATCACTGGAGTCTTACTCAAGTAAGTGTAAAGATAGAGTGAAGACACTTTAGACAGCCAGGGACTCAAATTTACTTGCTCCATATAGCTACCCTGTTGGGTACATTTCATGAAAAAAAAAAATCCTAGAATATATATAACCAAAATGAGATCCGACAAAACAAAAACTGAATCCAAAAACCAGGGAGGCAATAGATTAAAGAG
Source organism: Urocitellus parryii (assembly GCF_045843805.1). Classification (NCBI taxonomy): domain Eukaryota; kingdom Metazoa; phylum Chordata; class Mammalia; order Rodentia; family Sciuridae; genus Urocitellus; species Urocitellus parryii. The sequence continues at coordinate 113,983,512 of NC_135536.1, read as the reverse complement.
ATTCTAGAATTAACCCAGGAGAACACAGAAAAGGAACACCAATGGGACAGTTGTGCAGCTGGCCTAATAAGCAATTAGCCCCATCTAGAGCAAGACATCCCAAGGTCCTACGAAGAAGGACCTGGAGAAGGAAACAGCATTGCCCAGGTCCTGGGAGTCCCAGGCTAGAGTGCTGAGAGCTTGCGTGAAAGCAAGACCAAGACACTTCTGAGCATCAGGAGAAGCCAGGCCAAAAGAGACTCTGGGGAAAAGAGTGCACTTTCCACGAAACCCACAGTCCACACGGGGGGAAAAAGGTGAGCTAGGTTGAAGTGTGATTCTGAGCCCTCTCTGAAGCGTAGGGTGTTGCGTCTTCTCCACCCACAAGTCAGCCAGCCCTTGGTCAGGGGTGTGGGGAAAAGCAGATGATCAGCAAATGCTTTGAATTCACACATATTCTGTTTGGAGCTTCATTAGGACCAAGCAGTAACTGCTTCCCTATGCTGTGTTGGTTCTTTTTGAAAATGATTGAATAACTTCAATAATTGCTTTGGATGAATATCCTGACAGTAGGCTTAGCTTTTTATATTATCTTAATTTTAAATATATGACGTCCTCCCTCCGTATACAGGGGATCTGCATCTGAGGAGTCAACCAACTACAGATGGAAAATGTGTGTGTATGGGGGGAATACTGCAGCTGTCCCGAGCCTGTGGGCCCTTTTCTTGTCCTCTTCCCTACACAATGCAGGATAGTAAATGTTTACATAGTATCTCCATGATGTTGGGTGTCCTGAGTGATCTAGAGATGATTTAAAACATGCAGAAGGTTGTGCACAGGTATGCAAACGCTACGTCGTTTTACATGAGGGACTTGGGAGCCACCCCCTGCAGAGAGCAAGAGGCTACAGGCTGATAAATCAGTCTGTGTATTTGTTTAGGGATAAACAAATTGATTTTTATAAGAGAAATTACTGAGTTTTAACTTAAACGAACAACCATTAAGAAGCATGTAAAGTAAAACATCACAACTTCAAACTCTTAATTCCTTTAAAGTTAAGAGAAACACAGCAATTATATAAGGGCCAATATCTCCAATTCTGAAGAAAAATCTACTGGACATTCTCTCTTTAATTCTAACTTTAGTTTCTTTTTCCTCTTTTATTGCGCAGCAAAAGTAAATTGTATGTATTTTTTCTTGAATGTGAATCGTCATCTCTGGATAATGAGATTTTAAGATACTGGTAGATTTTGGTCTTTTTAATATTTTTTTCTGAATTTCTAGATTTTTTAATCATAAATTTGTATGATTCTTACAATTAAAAAAAAGAGGAAAAAATGGGAGTTAAGCTACATTTTGATGTAGCAATATGCTCAGTATATATTTTATAAACAAGAAGCCATTTGCTGAGCAGCATGTTAGTGTGCTGTGAATCTGGAAATGCAGTAATGGTTGCCCCTAGGGGATGGGGTCGGGCTGGTGTTGGAAGGAGGAGAGATGTGTGGGTGGGGGGAGAAGTGTCATATTTATTTTGCTTTCATTCTGGATTATCTCTTTTACCGTGTGCACATAGTAATTTAATAATTAAACCATTTCTGGAAGCAGTGGGGGAAAGAGCATTGACTTTGGAGCTTCCTGACTCAGATGACCATTTTCTTCCTCTTCTGGGCAGCCAGGATGGGAAGAGCCCCTCTCTGCCCCCAGGCAGGAGCAGGCCCTACTCCCCTGGACTATCACTGAGGGCAGGGCCTGGAACGTAGCACAGCTTTGTTGGATACACGGATGGATGGATGGATAGATGGATGGATGGATGGATGGATGGATGGATGGATGAACAGACAGCTTAAATGGATGGATGGGGTTAGATGGGTAGATGATTTTAAGAGTGAATAAATGAAAGTCTGCACAGGAACTGGCCAGACTCCTGCAGAGCCTGGGGAGCCGAGGTAAAAGGCAGGTAACTAGAGAGTCAAGAGAAAAGGGGGGATCTAGTTATTAGAATCACCAGACAATTCCAGTTTCAGAACGTGCAGTGGTGGCTCCCAAGCCACCCCCCTGCTCTGTTTTCATAGAGATCCTAGAGACTAGGAAGGGCGTGGGGAAGGTGCTGTACCTAGAGCAACTACTTCATTAACTCCATACATGCGTCCTGACCACCTGCCGGGCACAGGGCCCTGAAGAATAATCAGAAACACTGGCCTCTGAGAAGTCAGTCTAGTGGGGGTGGGAAGGAGCATGCCCATTCCTGGGCCTCAGGGGGACAGGCTGCTGCAGGAAAGGTCACAGATGGTGGACACTAAACAATGCAGTGTGGATGATATCGTGGAGAGGTCACTGAAGGGGACAGTGGATTTGGGGGACATACTAAAGAATCTCTCTGGGAAGCAGAGACCAGCAGAAGAGAAGGGAAGGAGGGAGGAGGTCACGACTCTGTTGCTGATGCTGCTAGTGAAAGGTGTCTCAGCACAGGGATTCCAAGAGGAAGCCTTGGGATTGGAGGACGCAGAGTCTAATCCCAGCCCCCCATTTCTCAGCCCAGTTCCCCAGTGAGCTAGTGTCTGCTCCAGTGATCATAAGGAAGATGGTGTGTTTGAAGTCGGACTCCCCAGACTCTGAGAAAAGGCTTCGTGTGCTAGTGACGTATGAAGAAAGTACTCTCTAGGAGGACCAGGAGGAACAGGGCAGTGATAGGGAAGAAATCAGGCAAGGGTGGCTTCAGACAACTCCCACAGAGGGAGCAGACTGAGCCTGGGCCCCGGGAACTCCAGGTATAAGCCCTTTCAGTTACCCCGGCAAGACTGAGCCAGGTTCCTCTCTGCCCTGCCACTCACTGGTGAAACAAGCCCAGGGGATAAGACGTCTGCACCCAGACAAAGGGTGAGCAGCCCTCCCCAGCTGGCCACCGGTGCCAGGGTCCAGCACACTATGACATGACGTTACCTCTCATTGCTCCCAAGGTGGAAAATGAGATCGACTTGGCACAGCCTTGATCACTGTGTCTGGCACAGAGCAAGCAACCAAGATGGTGAACATGGTACAGAAAATAGAATCTTCCAAGTGCTCAGTAAGTGACAGGCTAGTACTTACTGAGACTAATACTAGGCCAGGCCGGGTAGAGCAGAGGAAAAGCCACCAGCTTTCAGAGTACAACTGCCAGGGGGTGACCAACTCTCTTTTTATCTGGTGTAGCAAAAGACCCAGAATTGTCAGAACCCACTGCCAGCCAAAAAAAAAAAAAAAATGTTTAAGCAATTAATTAGGCCTCTGCTTCAGCACGCCGTGGCCTCCGTTTGCCTTCACCAGCTTAGCATCCAATTTTTTTGAGCTGAGAAGGCGGGGCAGCAGGTTTCTGAGATATTTTTTGCTAATGGGCTGAAATATTACACCCATAATTACAGCCTGGCTGCATTTTTTTTCTTTTGCTCATTTTGTTTAGCGTAGCAAACATTGTATCTGATTACAGCCATTCATATCTTCTTTATGAAATAGGGTTTATCACACTCGGCAGAAGGGATTGGTGGTGCTGGAGAAATTATCTAGGCTAAGAATCCCTCTTTGGGCCTCTCTGGGGGAGGTGGGTGCTGTGGGATGCTGTCTCCTTGGATGGGGCTGGGTGGGAGGGATGGGGGGACGCAGACGGCTCGTCTGTGCTCCCCTCCACCAGCCTGTTCCTTTTTCTCCACTGCCCCAACCACTCCTGCTTCCCAAGTTTCCTATTTTTGTGAGCATATTCCCTGCCCACTCCTGCCTCTGGGGTCTTGTCACCTTCAACGTCCCCTCACCCTTTTTGAGCATGTCTTCTTCCTTCTTGTCTGTCTACACCAGTTTAAAACCAAGTGTGGTTCACAGAATCTGTCTTCCCTGGGACACTGTTTGAGATGCAAAATCTCAGACACCCTCTCTTTGTCCTTCCCACCACTGAACAGAATCTCTGTGGGATGAGACCCAGTCATTTGGGGATTTTGTTTGTTTGTTTTGGATTTTTTTTTTTTTTGTACCAGGGATTGAAACCCAGTGGTGCTCAAACACTGAGCCACATCCCCTTCCCTTTTTTATATTTTATTTAGAGACAGGGTCTTGATGAGTTGCTTAGCACCTCATTAAGTTGCTGAGGCTGGCTTTGAACTTGCCATCCTCCTGCCTCAGCGTTGCAAGCCACTGGAATTCAAGCATGCACCACTGCACTCTGCTCATTTGGGTTTTCACCAGCCCTCGGGGGCACTCAGAGGCCCTTGCCAACACTGAGACCCTCTGGGAGCTTGACAAATCCTAGAGCTGGGGTGTGGAGTCTGGATTCTGGAGTCTTCCTCCTACTCTGTGCCCTTGGGCAAGTTGTCTGATTTCTTTGGGCTTTGGTTTCTCATCTATAAAAATGCAGTCACCTGGTGGCGGAGAAGCCTGATGCTCATAGATGACATGACAGGTTCCGTAAGCCACGATGCTTGAATAGCAACCACTTCCTCTGCTTCCACTGACAGTTCCTTCTTTTAGTGCTGCAGCTCACACCACACTGCCCTGACCCACGTGGTCACCCAGCCACAGAGGGCACACCACCCTTGGGACAAGCCAGTGCTTCCCTTCCTGCTTGTCAGTTCCCTGTGGGTTACCGCTGACCCTTCTCTATTCCCTATGTGTGTCTCCTGTTCTTGCTGAGCCTCTGCACCCTCCGTGAGAGTGACACCCCCCTGGCCTCACCTCAATTCCTCACAGCAGAGGCTAGTTTTTGTTTGTTTGTTTTTTTATTTTTTTTGTTTTGGGACCTGGGATCAAACCCATAGGTCTTAACCACTGAGCCCCATCCCCAGCCCTTTTTATATTTTATTTAGAGACAGGGTCTCACTGAGTTGCTTCAGGCCTAGCTAAGTTGCTGAGGCTGGCTTTAAACTCATGATCCTCCTTTCTCAGCCTCCTGAGCTGTTGGGATCACAGGTGCGTATCACTGTGCCTAACTCAGAAGTTAGATTTTTTTTTTCTTTTTAGATATAAATGACAGTGAAATGTATTTTGACATATTATACATACCTGGGGTATAACTTCCCATTCTTGTGGTTGTACACGATGTCGAGTTTCTCTGGTTGTGTATTTGAGGATTCATAATGAACACAGGAAAGTTATGTCCGATTCATTCCACTGTCTTTCCTATTCCTATCTCCCTCCCTTCCCTTCATTCCCCTTTGTCTAATCCAATGAACTTCCATTCTTCCTTCCTCCTCAGAGGTTAGTTTTGACCTTAAGTTTTGAAAATCATTTACTGGCTGAGGTAGAATTTTTTTTTTTTTAAGGATGGGGGTACCAGGATAAAGTGAGATGTTTGAGAACCCAGGCTGGACCAGAGGTGTCAGGGGAGGATAAATTCAAAATTCAACAGATAATCAAGAACAGACTGGGATACTAGAGAGACTCCATCTCAAGAATAAACAGAAAACCAAAAAGGGAGACATAGGAATTCTGAGCCGGAGGTGTCAGGGAGCTGTAGGGTACTTTAGTGCACTCAGACTGTCTGATTTCTCTGCAGCAGGTAGTGACAAATATTTGTGGTTCCCAAAGGCTGGTCCTGCAAAGGAACCAGGGGATGCCACAGAATGAGACTCAAGGCAGGGACATTCTGGGCAGAAGGAGCAGCAGTCGTCCTGGCCTCCCATCAGGGTGGAACCTGGGGTTTGGTGCCCCCGGGGGCACAGGTGAGGTGCAGACGCAGGAGATGGGAGGGCAGTCGGGCTGCGGGGTGCAGGCCACTGGAGGCAGCCTGGGTGCTGTTCATGGTGAGGTGTGCAGCCACAGGTGAGGTGAGGAGGGCCAATGGGAGCTGACTTACACTTTACAAGAGAGACCTGGCCCCCACTTGGAGGGAGAGTTTAGGGGAGAGAGTGGGAGAGCAGGACCGATGGCAAGACAATCGCAGTGATTCTAGGGAGAAACGGGGCGTCTGTGGGGCAGAAAGGGAGGGGCGAGAAGTGGGTGGCCTGGGGAGAGATGTAGAAGGTAGAGTCACCTGAACTGTCAACAGGTTGGGTGTGGACAAGGGACGACACTTAGATGTGGAGATGAAGGAAGAAAGAAAGGAATGACAGAGGGAAGGGAAGGAAGGAATGGTAAAGTTGGCTCAGTTAGAAAGATTCAGACTAAAACCTAGATGTCGGGAGCCAGCCACGGGCGTGTGTGTGTGTGTGTGTGTGTGTGTGCGCGCGTGTGTGTGTGTGTGTGTGTGTGTGTGTGTGTGAGAGCTATGTGCATTTGAGCGTCTGAAGGGACTGGCCTGACCTTACTGCCTGACTGGGCTGTGGGACGTATGTATGCCTTTTTCTCTGGCTCTGCCTTTGATCTCACGCAGCACCTGAGATGGGTGTGGCTGTCTAAGATGTCAATCAATCTGCTGACCACAAGACATCACCAAGCAAGACTCCACCCTTGGAAACCCAATCCCTTACCTTATTTGGGTGGAACTTTCTCGAATGTCTTTTCCCCAATAAATAGAAGTTTTCAGGTGTGCTCTCTCTCTCTCTCTCTCTCTCTCTCTGTCTCTCTTATTCCTTCCAGCACTGGAGCTGACCCTTGGGTCACTGAGCCACCCTGCCTTAGAAACTTATGTTCGTGTGTTGTGTGATTTCTTTGTCATTTTCTTGGTATTGACACAGCCAATTTCTTTGAACCCAGTTCATATCACCAGCCTGGCCAGCAGGCGATACCTAGATGGCTTGGATCTGTCTCATGTTCTGGCGGTTCATCTTATGATTCTTATGGACCAGCTGACTTTCCATTTGCTTCAATGCCAAAAACATGAGAACATTCTGAATAGATTTGCTAAGGAGTATGGGAAAAACCTAGTCCCAACTCCAGGAACTTATATCCTAGGGGAGGAGATAGGTGCACAGACAAGATGAACTGGAAATGCTACAACAATGCTTTTATAAAATAAAAGCAAAAGGAAGAGGGGGAGTCAATCCCACCACAAAACTAGGAAGCACATTGACTTTGAAGGATGGAAGGGATATGAGGATATTCAATGGGCTAACATTTCTGACAGAGAAATCAGCTAACTCTAGAGATGGAGAAGTTTTGTATTCCTAACTACCCTGGCTGTGAGGCAATGAATCAAATATCTATGCATTCCACATTTCTCACAGAGTATCTGAATGGGACCAGGGGAGAAAAGACCCAGCACAGAACAAGTCCCAGAGTTAAGAACTCAGTAGATCATGTCTGAGACAATGCAAAGTATATTGATTTCTGTGTTATCCATGTAATTGCAGGTGTATATCATCCACTTTGATTGTGTTAGTAGAATATCCAGAGTTGCCTACTGAGGATGATGAGGGGTTGATCATACTGTAGGTGATATTGGTAATTCCCTATGGACAGTGACGTTAGTGATGAGCCTGATGATTCTACTTTTTATAATATTACCAGGTTGCTATGGACAGGGTTGGTGACAATTGCTAGTGTCAATGTTAGTATTTGTAATAGCAATGACTCTAAAGATAATGCTTTTGATAGTATTAATTATGACACTAGTATTAATTATGATACTAGTATTGAGTACATTGATAATAGTAACAATGCTGATGATTAGTGATAGTGTTCATATTGAAGCAATATTGATAATAACGATATTGGTGTTATTGCTTTCAATACTGGTGGTATGAACTTTAGCAATGATGTTGATGTTGGCAGTGGCTAAAAAGACCCTGTTGTGTGACTTTGATACTGATATAGGTGAAAATGGCTACATTCATACCAATAAGAGTATTTATGTTAACAAAGCTGACAATGCATATAGCACAGAAATTGAGAGTTTGCCCTAGAGACAGACATGAGTTCAAATTCAAAGCCAACCATTTACTATTGTGTGACCTTATAAAGATTTCTCAGCCACTTTGAGCCTGAGTCACCTCATCTATTAAATAAGAATAATTGTAATGGTGCCTCTTTTCCAGGATTGCTGTGAGGATTAAACAACATCCTGCATGTGGAACCTGGAATATATAAAACACTCAGTGAAATTAGCATCACGGAGATGCTGGTGATGGTGGCGGTGAGATGCTCTTGGAGATAATGGCACTGATGATTCTCTGATGATGCAATTAAAGATCATTTATCGGTAATATTATTTCAGCGATTGTGATAACGCTATTGACAGTGAAGAGAATGATAATTGGGATTACAATTACGATCAATGGCAGCAGCGAGGTGACATGCTGAAGAGCACTCATCTTGGCATCAGACAGCCAGGGTTCAATTTCCAGCCCTGCCGCTTACATTCTGTGTAACCTTGGCCATCTCACAGCATGAGCAGGCTACAAGGCCACTTGGAGCTCATCTAATCCACCTCCTCCTTTGACAAATGAGGCAATTCAGGCCCAGAGATGAGGTGAGTGGCCCCAACTCCCCAGCTGCTTACTGTGGCAGAGCAGGGGTAGAGGGAGCCCCTTTCCCTCCTCAATCCATCCAGTCTCTCACATTAGATCCCTTTGCTTGTGTGTGTGTGTGTGTGTGTGTGTGTGTGTGCGCGCGTGTGGGCATGCATGCACACGCGTGCTGTATGTGGGCATGTTTGTGGATGTGTGTTCTTGTGGGCATTTTCCAAGAAACATCCATCAGCAGAGCCACCAAGCAGCCCAATTTGCAAAGAGCCATTTTGTGAGAAGCCAGGCCCTGGGTGTCCCTCTGTAATCTTTTTCCTCTCCTTAGACAAGCAGAGGCTGAGGATTGCTGGGGATTGGCTGTGGCTGGACAAGGAGTTGAAATGGGTAATATTTGCCTAGTTTTTAATGTCTGGTGTCTATAGCTTGCACTTCCATCATTCTATTATATTGATGACAGGCAGGCCCAAGCCACAGAGAAGAAACAAATTACCTAATAAATCAAGGCCCCAGGATCTAAAGTGGACAGTGTTATTAGACTGGGGGAGAGAGGGATGCTAAGTGATAGGTAGGGCTGCCTCTGAAAATGGTCCAAGCAGGGACTCATCTGTCTATTTCTCCATAAATAATTACACACCACTGATATGCATCTGAGACAGAACATGATATGTTATTATTAAGGAAACAGTGGGAGGGAGAGGATGGCAGGCAGGGAGAGGGAGAGCGCTGAGGAAACACACAGCAGTGTTTGTGGCTTTGGCAAAGGCAGGCGGGACCTGATGACCTCAGTCTCTGTAATTCAAAGGGGCTGGCATGCTTATTCTAGAAAATGTGGGAAGCAAAGCAATCTGGGGAGGAAGATGGGAAAGGGTGAACTAACATCTATTGAGCTCCTATCACCTTCCAAGACCGGTGGCCCCTTCCTGCTCATCCATTATCCCTTAATCTTTACAAAGGTCTGGTGAGAGGCTCTGGGACACAGCAGTTAACTGTATTGCCTAGGACCGTGTGTCATCCTGGGCAAGTTACTAAACCTCTCTGGGTCGTTGCTTCTGCCTCTGTAGGATGCTGTGATCATACTATCACTACCCGGGAGAGTTGCCGTGAGGAGTAAATGAGTCAGTGTTTGCAAAGCACCGAGGATGGCACCTGGTACAGGGTGAGCACAGGAGGATAAGTATGGTCAGCCCTATTCAACAGGTAGAAAGATTGAGCTTCCGGAGGAAGTGCCATATACAAGGTAATGTAAAACAGGTTAACAGTGACATTGGAATCATATCTAGTCAACTCTGAAATGCACTCTTTCTCTACCAAAGGGCAGGCAAAGTTTGTCTTGGGTCAGAGAATAAATACTTCAGGCTTCATGGGCCAGACAGTCTGTTGCAGCTATATAACTTGTAGCTTGAAAGCAGCCACAAAGGATAACTGAAGGAATGGGGGGCCGTTATGCCCAATAAAACTTTATTTATAAAAACAGGCAGCAAGCAGAACTCAGCTGTGGTTTGGTGACTAACCCCTGCCTTCCGATACTCTAGCAACTAATCTGAATGCTCTCTTGCTCCAAAAAGACATTTGCAAATACCTGGAGTCTGTACCATGGGATGGGCATTGATCTCATTCCGTTTAACCCATCCCTTGCAGACACAGTTCACAAATGGCTTTGCCCCCCTTGGGTCTGGGGACTCCTGTGGGGACACAGGCAAGGCGGAGCCAGGAGGAGACTGTGCTCTCAGGGAGCAGTGCCCGAGCCAGGAGGCAGCCACAGCTCTGCCAAGCCTCTGTGGGCTTCTCCTAGAAGCCCTAGGATAATCCTTTGTGGGCTGTTAATAAGCAAGTTGAACCCCATAATCACCCACTGCTTAGCTTCCTGGCTTTAATTTCCATGGAGAAAACAGCGGCTAAGGAGTTTGCTTCCAGACAAAAGCAGCAACATGTCCCTCAGAGAGATCTCCAAGCAGGGCTGGCGCTGCCCTCTCCGGTGGAGCCTTTCAGCCCCCAGGCACAGGCTGACGGGCCAGGCGGAACCAGGGTGGCACACCCTGCCCCCGAAACCTGCCTGCACGCTCTGAGGCCAGGAACAAAAGCAGCTGTGCCCTGCGTGCCTCCAGAGCCTTCTCAGGGAGAGTCTGGGGCTCCCAATGGCCCCCTCCACCTTTCTGACCCTCCCGTTCAGGGACAACAGATAAGACAGATAGGCCGGGTGACCTCATCCTGTCTCCCAGGCTGTGGCTCTTCTCTAAGAAGATAATGAGGACTTATTAGGTTTCACCATTTGAGACAATATTTGCCAGGCAATAATCTAGTATCTGAGCAGAGCAAAATTGCCTTTGGTTCAACCTCGGTGGGCCCTGTGGCTCTCTGTCCCCATAGGAAATCCCACCCTGGTGATCTCTTTGCTGTGGGGAACTCCACTCTGGGAGGAGACTCACATATTTGTTTCAGTCCTTTAATAAAAATTTAAAAACAAAAGCAAACAGACCCAACCAGCAAATGGGTACCAAATACCTGCTATGAAATCAGAAGAGCCCCAGCCGGTAACTCGGTAGCTAGCAACTTCAGGCAACTGACTGCTCCTGTGGGCACCTCTGGCAACACCTGTATAGGTGGGGGTCCTGGCTCTGACATGTGACCTCGGGCAAGTCTTCTCATCTTTGAAGTGGGCCAGACACCCCAGCCCTGTCCTCCTGCATATCCACAAACCTGTAAGGGCTGAGGTGAGATGGGGTAAAGTGGCATTTTAAAAGTCACAAGACAATGTGGGGGGGATCATGGCTTAATAGATGCAATGTGGACTTTGAAGTCAAGCAGGAGTAGGTTCAAATCCTGGCTCTCCCAAAAGTCCTGTTGTTGTGGATGCCATGGTCAAGCATGGGCCTTCGAGAGGTGAGGTTGAAGCTGGAAAAGATGACCTGTCCCTACTGCGGCGGCTCAGAACCAGTCCAGGTAAGCGGCACAAGGGCCTCAGATCATGACATAGAAGTAAAGCAGGATTCAGAGCAGCCCACCCTGCTTTCCTTGAGAGCAAGGTCAATGGATGCACAACAGAGATGCCTGAGAAGTTAACAGGATAGACAGGCATAAGAGGTGGCATTGTAAGTGTGACAGCCAAGAGGCAAATTTGAGAAGTTGACCTCTGTGTGGCCTCTGGATCATTTGCCACCTTGGGCACCTAGCCTTGGCCACTCAATACTACCACGCTGCCAGGCAGGGCCCAAGCTCTGGGCATCTCTTTCTCCACCCACCACTGTGTTCAGATTCCACAAATCTGGAATTTCATCATTCAAACAAATTCTAGAACTGATTAAAGAACATTTAGGCCCACTAGTCTTAACCCCTCACTTTGTGGTTGGCGCCCTATAACCACAGACTCGTTCATCCAGAGCTGAGGAGGAGATTAGAATCTGGATTTCCTTTCCCTACCCGCACTGCTCCCAGGGTCCCCTCCATCCTAAGCCACGCCTCCTGCCTCCTGCCTAGATGAATTGAATTGTGTGTAATTGATAAATTATGCAAAAGGGTGCCTGGCAGTTTTCTGAAATGTTGGGTAGCTCCAAGGCAGCCCCTAGGGACACAGCCTAATTTCATGGAAACCTCACACTCTGTCTGGCCTGTTTTGTGTAAGTCAGATTGATCTAACAAGACTCCAGGGAGCTGACGTGGTTTCTAATTTTATTCTCTAGGTGAGCTGAATGAGATATCACCATGATGTGTGTCGTCTGGGGCAGACAGGGGACAGTGGTGAGGGGGCACTGTGTTCATCTGCCTAATGGATCTTTCTCCTGCTGGACTTCTCTGCTGCAGAATCCAACCTGCTGCCCTTTGGGGGAGGGAGTGAGGTGTCAAGCAGAGGGAAGAACAGGCAGTGGACGGATTCACAACCCTTCCTCAAATAAACCCAGAGCCTTTCAGGAAGGAGGACGCTGGACCAAGGGATGCTGACTATCCTTTCCGCTGAAGCCACCCCATCCAGGCCCTAGGGACAGGCCACAGCAACTTTGTTTTTCAGGATTCACACTCAAAAACTACCCAACCCCTTCCCTCAATTCTCTTTGGCTGTGCTAAGTAATAAACTGGAACATTCAGAGAGCCTTTGCTGTACATGAAAATTCAACAGAAGGATGTGCCTGTGGTTAAAAGCCCACATTCCATGGCCCTTCCCAGAACCAACGGGACCTGCTCCAGCCCAAATGGGCACACCTGAGACAGGTGCGGAGGGAAGCATTCTGCTGAGCAACCACTGTATGTCCTGCACTGCCACACTCACAATCCTAGGAAATAGCATCATCCCAGAGGGATGGAGTCACTTGTCCAAAGTCCCAGAGACTCAGGTCTCTCTGACACCAAAACCCATCCTGGGTCTTCTCTTCCTAACAGACTCCCTGAGGGTCAGAGAGGGGGGTGTCTGCTTGACCCAGAGCCCAATGTGCCTGTGGGGTCTCTGCTTGGCACCCCCTTACACCAGGTTCCTAAAGAGTTACAGAACCATCTCAATTTAGTATGGTAACTATGGATTCCTAAAACAAGACTCCCACCCCCCTCTCTCTCTCACACATACACACACACACACACACACAAACACACACACACACACACACACACATACCTGACTGCCTCTAGCCAGAGAGAATCAAAGAGGCTGCAGGGTGGGGTGGCCTGTGAGTCAGGACCCCTGAGCTGTGGCTCAGGGCCCACCGCTAACTCTGCTTGTGCCCTCAAAGCACACATCCACTCTCTCTGGCAAAGAAAGGCCAGCAGCCCTACTCCCTGGGGTTGTTGAGGGCCTTGATGTAATAGGCCTGATCTGTGTGGCCTAATCACAAATCAATACTGGTGCTATGTGTGCATTAGGCACTCCCTAAGTGCCTGGTCTGGGCTGCGCTGGGCACTGGCAGGCTCATCCTTGCCTCTTGGTGGGCTCTGTCACCACTGCCAGGGCCTCTGTCACTTACCCAGCACGTGCCTTTTTTCCATACTCCTACTGCTCAGTGTCTATTTAGAGTGGTCAACAAGGTCAGTAAATAATTTGCAAGTGCAGTGAGGGGGGCCCAGGGCAGATGGTCATATGAAAGTGTGAGCTAGTGACCAAGCCATGTCAAGGTTGTGGGTGAAAGAGGTGGCCACGGTGGGCTTCCTAATAATTCCTCCTCGAGAATCCAACGAAGTTCAGGCTCTTGCCCTTTCGGAGGAGATCCTGACCCAGGTAAGTGGGCCAGCTTTCAGGGTCCACAAAACACCAGGACAGCCCTCCCTGCAGGCTGGGGGCCAGGGCCATTCCCCCTCCCAGACTCCTCAGCTCCCTAATCCAGTGAGTCATCTCCAAGAAAACAGCGGCTGGGCAGTGATGGCCTGAGGTGACCAACCATCCCAGTTTGTCCAGGACTTTCTCCATTTTAGCACTAAAATTCCATATCCCAGGAAACTCCTTAAACTGGGACAGTTGCCCCAAGGTGGTCCCGTAATAGTCTAAGTCAAGACCCATGACCTGGATCTCATCAGAGCCGTGGTTGTGAGAAGTTCTTGGCCTCTGCAACGGTGGTCTAGTAGGTTGCTGGGACAGGCCACCCCTGAGCGTGGAGAGTCCAGTCCTCCTGATGCTGCCTCCTGGGACATCTGGAGATCCCTGGAAGCCTGGCAAAGAAGACCCCTGCTCAGGTCCCCATCCCAGTACCTTCTCTGGGTGCCACCCAGGAAACCACTGTTCTGCGTCAGCTCCTATACAGTGCCAACCTAGGCTGGCAGGCTCACCGTGACAGTCATTCTTGCACAGGGGCCTCTTTTCCTGCCATCATGGTGACAATAATCCTAAAGACCTCTGCAAAGAGTGCCCTGGCTATCAACCTCAGTGTCGCAGCCAGTGGGGACCTCAGCAACTCCTGGAAGGGAAGAAAGGCAACTTGGCAGAGTGAGAGTTTAGGGGAAAAAATCAGACCCCTGAATTGATCTCAGCAAAGTCACACATGGACAGTGCTACCTTGAGCTTCACTTTCTTCATCTGTGAAATGGAGCTGATCTCACCTAAGGAGGCATTCAGGAGGGCTACAGGTTTTTGCCCCAGATCAACCATGGGGGTTTTTCTTGGCAATGACCCTGGGTCCCTCTGGGCTGCCTGCCTCAGGCCACCAGGGGCTCTCCCAGCTCATGTTCCCTGACTTAGCTCCTACACAGCATTCCCCGCCGACCCAGGTCATAGCTCAGCTCTTGGCTACTAGCAGGGTTATAAGTCAAATCCTTCATTAAGACATCTAAAGGCTCTAGAATAAAGCCACACCCTCTCTAGGAAGAGGGGCACAAGCCTGGAGGTTATCAGTCACCTGGGAACCACCCAAGTGGCGCTGGGAGGGGCGGCTGCCTATTGGCTCTGGGATCTGAAATGATTTTGCTAATTGCATTCCCTGCTTCAGCCCGCCCAGGACCAGGCTTGGGAGCCTGGATGGCAAGAGGGGATGGCAAAAATCATTCAACGACCCCTCCTGAGAGGCAGACTGTGGTCTGGGCCTCAGCAAGGCAGGGTGGGGACACCAGACACAGAGGACAAGGTCTCATGGAAGAAGCCCTGGGCCAGAGGCTTTTCATGGACACCTCTATGTCCATGGCCTTGAAGGCATATTGGAGTGGCCATCTCAGTGGAACTTAGGCCATCAGAACTGATGGGCAGGTCACACCAGCTTCAACCTAGTAGCATCTCCAAAGAGTGAGGTGGGGATCTGGACTTGAGCTTGTAAGAGAGGTAGTGGGTAGGGACCTGCCCTCTCATCTGGAAGACGGAGGGAGAAGGAGAGAGAGATGACAGAGTAGATATGGCCCATTTATTAAGTCTGGGTGGAAGGACATGGTTGTCTGTGATGTTCCTGGTAACAGTTATCCTCTCTGAATTTTGTTTAGTTCAACCCCTTCAGGAGCAACTGGGGAAACCAAGACTGGGTGGGGGAGGGGAGCTTAGGTCACAAGACCTCTTTGACCCTAAGTCCTCCCTTGTGCCTCCCCCACCTCGCCTACACCGGACAATCATGCCCCTTATGGATTCCAAGCCACTAGTTACAGGGATGCCCATGCTGGGGGGGCACTGACAAATGGTGGCAGGATCGCAGCTCTGGTATGGGGCCATTGGCCACCCTGAGTCAGCAAGGAGACTGACTTGAGCAAATATAAGAGAGTGGCCTTCAGGGAAGCAGCAAGAACCAAGCAGCAGATGCTTCAAGCCCAGGCGGGGCTGAGCCTGGGCTCCAGCAAGAACTCTGCTCAGCCTGCTGCACCTCTCCTGCACCCAGAGGCCTCTGGAAATCCTTCCGCTCTGCCCCGCCCACCTCTTGTTTTACATTCATTTACATATTTGGCTCTTTACAACTAGAAAACTGGTATCTCCAAAGCCAGAAAGCATCCATTGTCCATGTCAAGGGAGGGCCCCAGGCCCGCCTCTGCCCCCACCCACTGGCTCCAGGCCCTGCCTCCTCCCTCATCCCTGAGATTTCTGGAATCCACACCATCTTTGCATATTTTGTGTCTTCCTCTTGGATTGTGACTTCTCCTGGTTTAACCCTGCAACCTGAGTCTGGCTCCCATTCTCTGTAAAGGCTACACGTGCCCACGCAGAAGTGGCCTATCTGCTGCCTCAGTAGCTGGGCCTTGTGCTGAGTACCACCCCCACCCCCATAATCCCCAGTGGCTCCTCAGAGGAAGCAGACCCAGGCATGTCTCTGGTCTATCGCAGAGGGCTCTGGGTGTGGGCTCTGGTGGCCTAGCTCCCCATGCTCAGCCTCCAGAGCTGTGGGGTCAAGTTCAGGCCCAGCTGCCCTCTGAGTCCCTCCCACCGTCCCTCTTGACTTCTGTGTGTGAAGAGTGGGAATGTCCTGGCAGCCAAAGCCAGCTGAGACGGGTGGGTGGAAGGGAAACACATGCATCGAGGGAAAGTCCAAAGGTCCACTTGAGGTGGGCGTCTGCTTTAAGAGCGCCTTAAGTGAGCTTCAAGTGGAGGAGCGTGTCCTTCGAACATCCGGCCATTCTGTTCCGAATGGGAAGACATCCAGCTGGGCTGGAAAGGCATGGCTGGGAGTCTGCAGGAAGGAAGCAGAAAAAGCGGCATTTTTGGTGCTTTTCCCAGGATCACGGAGCCGCTGGGTTGGGCAGAGCCCAGAAGATGTCAGGAACCTCCCAGTCCATGTGCTTAATGTGAGGGCTGGTCCCATTTCTTCATTAACGACGTGATAATCCGAGGGAGACGCAGAGAAAGCCTACTCAGAAGCCAACCCTGGCGTGATCCAAAGGTCATCTGACACAGGACCAGGGAGTCGGTTAAGCTTCAGGCACCTCCTTCTTTTCATAGCCCCATGGGGTGCCCAGGGCCGTCCAGGGCCTGCAGCAAGGAGAACAGCTCCCCGAGGGCTGGGCTGGGTGGACACCCAGGCCCCCAGAGCCAAGCTGGGTAACTGGGTAAGTGTGAGCTCCTCCTGCACATGAGCTGATTTAATCCTGAGCACAGTCACAGAAAGCAAGCACTGCCACCCTCCTCACACAGGGAAACCAAGGGGCACGAGGGTCAAGGACACTCCTGCCCTGGGTGCAACCGCACCATCAGGGAGTCAAAGATCCAAACCCAGATCCGCAGACTCCACAGCCGGCCCTCTTAATTGTGCACTGTGCTTCCTCTTTATCCACATAAGCACTCAAGAAATATTTACTTATTGATTAATCAGTAGACTCTGCACATGAAGACTTCCAAGACTGTCTCTGTGTGTGTCAGTCTGTTTTCCCCAAATGCCAGCTCTACTGAACAATATATTGATCATTCCTGGTAATAATTTGTCATCTGGTGATTGTGACTTACAAAATGCCAATTGTCCAGAAGGAGGGTGAGGATTTGGGCTGTTTCAATATGGACCTTTTGAAGGAGTGAGGGGTTTTAAACGCCCCGTTAGAGCATGTGTCTCTTCTAAGCCCCTCTGCTGGGTATGTGGGCTGGGGAAGGGGTGTCCTGCCAGACTAGGGGGGATGATCTGAGGACCCTGGGGCCCTGTATCTGGCTGCTAGACTTTCCCCTCCCCTCTCCTGGCCCCTGAGCCAGCTGGCTGACAGGCATTGAATGGTATCTCAAGATAGATGCCTGTCAAGTGGTTCTGGTGTTGTGACAGTAGGCAATTATGATTTATTTCAAAAGGAATTCACAATAAACTTAAGCGAAGGGGGAAAAAAAGATCAGAGAATTTAGGATGACAAAAGCACTTGAAGGAATTTGGTTGATGGGCTTTTAACTGGAAGAAAGAGAAGAGAATATTTTGAAGGCAGCAACACACACAGACACAGACAACCCCTGGATCTGGACCATACACCTCTCCCCATCTCTCTGAGGCAAGACATTCACATCTTTCCAAAGCCCTTCTGAAATCCCACTTCTTACAGGAAATCCTCCAGATTTCTTAGATGGACAGATCGACGAGGGCCTCCCAGCCTCTCGCTCACTTTATCTCCCTACTCTGAAGGCATGTACCATTTCCACCTTACCTTGGCGTTCTCTGGGAGCTTATCCCACCTGCTCTCTCAGAGGTAAGGCAGCAGAATCTG
Source organism: Urocitellus parryii (assembly GCF_045843805.1). Lineage (NCBI taxonomy): Eukaryota > Metazoa > Chordata > Mammalia > Rodentia > Sciuridae > Urocitellus > Urocitellus parryii. The sequence continues at coordinate 113,965,618 of NC_135536.1, read as the reverse complement.
CCAGGACAACAGACACAGACCTGGGTCATATTTTGCACATAGTACGGTTCAAAAATTAAAACATGTGTGTGCGCCTGTGTTCATGCACAAAAGCAAATGAGAATGGGTGTCCAGCATCCTCAGGGCAAAACTGAGGTAAATCGCCCTATCTCAGGGGAGGAACAAACTTATCAACGTGATTCACTAGGGGGGAAAAAGGACCCACTCAGTCCCTCTCTCTTCAGTCCTGCATTGTTGGTTGAGAATCCTCACCCTGCAGGTGAGTGCCTGGCCTTCTCTGCACCCCAACCCTGTCCTTCCTCTCTGAAACCAATTATAAACATTTTCAGCATTGCATGAAAAGTGCTTCGCTTGAAACTCGCTGTTTGACCCAACTATAAATAGAGTATAATTTTCTTTCAGAAATTGAAATTAGCATTCTATCCCATTAGTAACCATAAGCACTAAAACCAGTTGTGCAGGAAAGAGCCATTGAGAGCAGGCTTTAAGTCTAACAGGCCTGGCTTCCGATCCTGTCTGTGCTGTTTTTAAGGTGTATGAACGCAGGCAAGTTCCTGTGTTTCTTCCTCTATAAAACAGGGATAATGATCCCTGCCTCTGAGGATTGAGAGGGATTAGGAGATGTTTTTGGTAAAGCCTGGAGCACAGTGTCGACTTTATGGCAAGTTCTCAATAAAGAAAGAAAATAATATTCTCCAGGTGCAGTTAGGTTGCCCGGATTTCCATCCTGGGTCTCACTTCTTCCCCGCCGGTGGCCATTCGCTCCCCTCCTCTGGTCTTCAGTATCTCTACTAACAAAACAATTGGGAGACATAGTCCCCTGTCCATCCCGTTTCTAAATATCTGTGAGTGGAGAGTTCTCTCATTTATTCAAGCTTAGGAAGTGGAGGTGGATGGCCCAAGTTCAAATCCAGACCCCCTCACTCCCAGCAGTACGGCCCTAAGCAAATCAACTTTTCTTAGCTTTAGTTGCCTTATCTATAAATAAGGAAAATAGCACCTACATGACCTTTAAAAGTCCAGGGCCCATGTGGTCCAGACTTAGTTGAAAGGAAAAAAAAAATAAGAAGGAATTCCATTTGTAACAGAAACTCTGAAATAATCCACAATCACTTTTCCTCCCCGCTTCACCTCCCAGAAAAGCCCTTTCTTCATTCCCAATTCTCTTGCAATCTCTCCGGTTTTCCTGGAGCGTCTCACCCAGCACAGCCATGAAATCCTCCCACCGGCCCCAGCTGCCAGGCTCCCTGGTCTCCCTTCCCCGTCTCTGCCTCCCTCTGGGCGAGTGTTGGAGAGGTCAACTCAGAGGGTAACTCCAGAGTTCTCTTCATCAGGAGCAGGTAGGGTGGCTTTGGCTGTGAATATTTCCAAATAAACAAGAACATAAATTCTGTCCTGTCACCCCCCGAGTGGCTACAGGGAGGGCGCAATGACTTCTACGGAGCCGTCTGACAGCCCAGGGTCTGACTCCAAGGAAGTACTTGACATGGGAGGGCCATTATTATTGTTGTTTTGTGAACCTGCTAGTGCCTACTGCTGCCACCAGACAGCCTCCCTTCCCACTGTCGCCTCCTCCCTCCGACCATCTCCCTCTGTGTTAGTCAGGGCTCTCCGGAGAAACAGAACCAGTCAGACAGACAGAGATAAATGGGAAGGGATTTATTGTGCAGGAGTGGCTCACACGCTGGGAGAGGTGGGGAAGTGCCACCATCCGCTCTCTGCAGGCTGGAGGCCCAGGCAAGCCAGTGGCGTAATTCAATCTGAGTCTGAGACCTGAGAACCAGGGGAGCCAAAGTCTCAGTCCAGGTCCAAAGGCCCTGGAGCCAGGAGCACTGCTGTCCGAGGACAGAAGACGGATGTCCCAACTCAAGCAGAGAGCAAATTCACTCTTCTTCTAATTTTTGGCTCTTTTCAGGCCCCGGGTGCTTTGAAGGACGGCCACTAACATGGATGAGGGCAATGTCTTCTACCAATTTAAATGTTAATGTCTTCTAGAAACTTCCTCACAGACACACCCAGAATATGGTCTTACCAACTGTCTTGGCCTCTCCTAGCCCAGTCAAGTTGATACTTAAAACCGATCATCACAGCCTCACTTCCACAGCTAAACCCCTTTCAGGTCACGTGTCAGATCTTGTGCTTGTGCCAGAAGCACACTCTGTCACTTCCTCCTTGGTGACATCCAGGCTCCTCCACCAACCCTTCCTATCTCCTAGGAGGGGAAGGCTTTCTGGTCCAGACACACACACCCATGGGTGTCTGAACATGTCCTTCTAGTAACTCCCAATTGCTACTCCCATTTCAAAGAAGTCCCTCCTGCCAAGTTGCCAAGAGGCAAAACCCCTTGCTTGACTCATGAGTGCAGCAGGGTGCTTCTGGGGCAGCTAGCTGCTGGGGATGCAGAGTGGATGTGTCCACGCCATCTCAGAATGTAGCTGCCAAAGACAAGGGCTGAGTCCACGCAGGGTCTGCTCCTGGGCAGAGAGAATCTGAGAAAGGAGAGCTGTGTGTCCTGGCCGAGCGAGGCCCACAGAGGAGCGTGAGAGCGGCTGAGCTCTGGACAGGGCAGTAGCCTTCCGTGTTTAAAGGCTCCGCCTCTGTGGATTCAACCAACAATAGATCAAAAACACTCAGAAAAAAAATCACACCTTCACTGAACTTGTACTGCTGTTTTTTTTTTTTCTTGTCCCTCAACAATACAGTATAACAACTATACACACAGTATTTACCCTGTGTCAGGTATGATAAGTAGAGATAATTTAAAGTCTACAGGAGGAGAGTGAAGGTTATAGGAAATCACTTGGTCATTTTATATGAGACTGAAGCATCCGTGGGTTTTGATATCCTCAGAGACCCTGGAACAAATACCCCACAGATACCATATTGTAACTGTACTGCACGGAAGGCAAGATCTGCAACAACAACAGACTCGTTGAGTAGGCTTGAAAGGCGTAGGATTCATTGAGGGGTAAGGACCCACCCTGTGGACCATCTAAGGTAAAGAGTGAAGTTGAACTTCTAGTCCCCATCTTGTCCATTTCCCACTCCAGCTAAAGATGGAGGCCTTCTTGGCTACCTTTTACCTCCCGTCACACTTTGATCTTCAAAACCTTCATTTTCCTACATGTGGCATCAATAATAAAGAACGGGCTAATGGGGGATTATGAGACCGCGGCCTGCTCTGGGAGAAGAGCCCGGATGGCCTGCTCTGATCCCGAATCCCTCCATGTAGGGAAGGGACCCCTTCACACTGGGTAAGCTGGGTCTGGTTCTGTGGAGGATGGTAACATCGAAGGTGAGAGACTGGAAATAATGTTCACCAGGCGGAGATGACTTTTAACTTTTCCTGACAGGCAGAGAAAAACCTCTGGGGTGGGGGGGAGAAAAGAAAACTCTTTTGAGCTGAATCCAGGGTCACTGTGGATGTCCATGTGGGCAATTAGTGGCACGCGTGGATGTACCTTGCAAGCTGAGGGGACCTGGCCACCCTCTGCGTCATCCATGAGGCCTTCCAGTTCGGAAATGAGGCCACCGAGGCAGCATTCACAGTGACAGAGCAGAGGGCCTCCCACGTCTCTGGGCTGCCCAGGGCCCACAGTGGAGTGAGGAAGACCCTGGAGCCATACCGAGAACAAGATCCAGAATTCCTATTAGAGGCAAGTCAAAGGAGGAATCCAAGGGGTTTTTCCAGAAGAAAACAATAACAGTAGTCTCTAGTAAGGAGCGAAGCTTCGGGAGGTAGGACAGAGCTGTGTTAGGAGCTGATGGGGGAGTGAGGGTCAAGTGTTTGCAGGGCCCTAATGAGACTGGTGGATGGAAGTCCCAGGAACGTGTGTTTTGTTGAGAACAGAGACATTTACAGGAAGAACTCTGCCAGCCAGACCTCCCGTAAAAACTGAAGGACTTGCTGGACTTAAACTTGGGGAGTGCAGAGAAGCAGAAAGGAGAGCTCTGTGCATTGGGTGGATGGATGGTGGGCGGGTGGACAGGCTGTGATGAAGTAGACAAGCAGATGAATGAGAGTCTACATAAATAGTTGGACAAACATGGACGGGTGGACAAATGGGTGTGAAGGAAGGGGTGGGAGGACACAAACGGGGAAGGGGGTGTGGATGATGGGTGAAGGCCTTCAGAACTGCCCTCCAGGTCTGAGAACCCACAGTTACATGATGATGTGGGTGAGAAAAGCTAGTCTCTGGGATGTCAGAGGCCCCAGGAACATGAGAAATGACCTCAAGTTACCTAGCTTCTGATTTTGTCAAGACCATCAGTGTAAAAACAATTATCTATTTAAAAAGAGGAAACGAAATATGGATGAATTTTATTTTTTTTGAATTGTGACTTAAACTTTGAATTTAAAATTTAGGCACTGTCTATGAAATGACACCTTTTTTTAAAAAAAAGGTAGAGATGTGTGTGTGGCTATTAAAGATGTGTTATCAGTCTCCAAATAAGTGACCGCCCTTGCACCTGGACTGTCTGTGTTCCCAGCTTTAGGCCGGCAGCCCCCTCACCGAGGCTGCTGTGTTTGGTGTAAATACAGTGGATCTCAGTCTCTGACTGTGGTGCTCCAAACACGGATCATCTCAAATCCTTGGGCATGCAGTCTAGTGAAGATGTTGTCACTATGCACAATAGAGAAGTAGTTGAATTAACTATGTGATATTGACTATTATTAATAAATTTCAACATGTTTCAAAGGAAATGATGAAACAGAATAGAATGAACTAAAGAAAAGTCCTTCCCAAGTAAGAATCACTGATAATCTGATAATCCTATGGGTGTGGGTGTGTGTAGATAGTAAGAGTCCTTTTTTCATTAGTATAACAAAATACCTGAGGCTGGGTAATATATAAAGAAAAGAGGTTTATTTAACTCACAGTTTCAAAAACAGGAAGTCCTAAGAGAATGGTGACCACTCTGGCATCACATTACAGCAGGTAGCATCAAGGCAGGATGCATGCAAGAGGGAGAGATGCTGTGGCAAGATAGGAAGGCAGAGAGAGGGAGGGGTCTAGTCTTGCTCTTTTCACAATGACCTGCTCTCTTGAGATCTAACTTATTGCATGAGAACTACATTAATTCTTTCTTAGGGTGAGGTCCCCAATGACGTGATCATTTCCCATTAGTCTCCACCTCTTAAAGGTCCCTCCACCTCCCAACATTGCCCCACTAAGGAATAAGCTTCCAAAACACAAAATTTTGGAAGATATACTCAAACCGTATTATATACCCAGACACATGCACACATACGTGTCCATGAGTAGATGTGTATGACATTCACCTTACATCTCTATTAACAGACCACAGGCTTAGGAAAAGTCATTGTCATTGGAAATAAAAGTCAAAGTTATTGGAAATAACACAAATCATATATGTATACATCATTAATTCTCGAACTTGGGTCTCTTCACCAGTAAAAATAAGGACAATGTAAAATATAAAATTATTAATGAGTTGGATGTGATGGCTCTTGCCTATGATCCCAGTGGCTCAGGAGGCTGAGGCAGGAGGATCCCAAGTTCGAAGGCAGCCTCAGCAATTTAGCAAGGCCCTCAGCAACTTAGCAAGCCCCTGCCTCAAAATAAAAAATAAGAAGGGTTGGGATGTGGCTCAGTGGTTAAGCACCCCTGGGTTCAATCCTCAGTACCAAAAAAAAAAAAAAATCTTAGCAAGACCAGGAAGGTAACATCAGTGAACTGGGTGAAGCATAGGAATCCAGGGACAGCGAAGACCTGCAGAGCCCAAGTGTGCCCAGCATCCTTTGCTCCAGCTGTCGCCACACAGGAAGGCAAAGTCAATGCTGCTGGCTGGGTTTTCTGACCCATTGAGAGAAATGCAACTTTTATGAAAACCCTTCATTTAAAAATACTTGCAATTAATTTTTAAAATTTGGCCTCGGTCTAGGCCAACATTGTTGAGCCAATCAACACACACACACACACACACACACACACACACACACACACCCCTGCGGATCAGCTCTGGCCCACACACGGTGGGTTTGTAACCTCAGCATTAGACCCTCGAGTTGGAGTGGGAGGTGATGGGAAAAGATACCCAAAAGAACAATCTTGGAGCTTCCCTGATTCATCCTGGGGTGAGAGGGGTATCCAAAAAAAAATGCCACCCGATTCCTCCTACTGGTGAATAATTCCTCTGCAGTCTATTTCCAGAAAAGCTGTAATTCAGGCTCGGAACAACCTATGATTTCCATCCCGGCCGGTGTAAAAGATATTGTGCGGAGTCTTCCGAGTGTGCTCTGTGTGTTTGTATAAATCTCTCTACTCAAAATATCTCCCACAGTTGACTGACAGCCCATGTAATTTAGCAGAAGGCTAAAAATTAAAATCCCCGAGCCTGCTGAGGCAGCGAAGGAACACAGGCACACGGAGCGCCGCCCCTGCCCGGGCCCCGGCTTGGCAGATGCTAGGGCTGTTCATTTTGGAGACGGAACAAAATATTTGTATTTAGATTTATTAAGTCATTATTCCACCATTTGTTCCGATACACTTTATTAAAACCGGATCTCATCTCTGTTTTGAAAGTCTTACCTGATTTACATAAGCCGGTCCCAGCCCTAATTACGGCTTCCTTGGGTGTCTTTTCATTCCCAGGGAGGTTTTTCTCTCCCCCTCCTGTTTTTTTGTCGCCTGCCTTTATGGCCCATATGTCTGCCTTGAGATAGCAAGAATCTTCGCCTATAAATAGATGGTTCAGAACGGTCCTGCTGCCAGTTATCTGTCCACACATCAACATTACCATAATTGCAACAGTGAATGTGTAATCGCTCTAATCACACGTTCCAGTCGGAAAACTGGATTGGGTTTCATAAATTGTATAATTTGAGGCTTTCCTGAGCTAACCACTGGGCGGGCGGGCTGCTGTGGGTCAGCCACGACTTGGCAGCGCCCCTCAGCCTGGCCGGGCCTGCCCAGGGCAGCCTAGAGACACACACCTGAGGCAGGCACTCGACCGTGGACAATGGCAGTGCCACCCCCCGACTCTGAGGTGAGGACGCCTGAGGAACATGAGAAGCACAACTTTAGGGGCCTATCATCAGCCAGGAACTATGGACACACTCTCTCCTTTTAATTTTCATTCTTTTACATTTGGGGCGGGGGCGGGGGGGAGATACCATAAATATTTCCATTGCTGAAGATGAAGACATCAAAATTCAGAGAGGTTCTGTGTGTTTCCAAAGGTCACACAGAAAGTAACTGAGACTGAGACACGGATCTGAGACTCTGCGTTCCACGCCCTTAACCACCGAGTCCATCTGCAGCATGGTATCGTGGAAGGCTTCACTGAATTTCATTTTTTCATTCCCCCAAGATGCTTCCATTACTGCCATTTAGCTAATTCCCAAGACCAATCAGGAAGAATACCTTAGAGACCACAAAACCGAGTCAAGGAGAGGTCCAGCACACAAGCCAGGGTCCCACGGCTTGCAAAGCAGAACTGGGATCCAGTCCAGGCTGCCCAGCCTGCACTGCGGGCTGCTCTGGGGCACTCTCCTCTTGGGGAGCCTTTGTTTTCTCTGCCAGTTCCTCAGAAGGCCACTGTAATTGGGCTGGTGTCCGTGGACAGAGTCCTGGGGACAGGAAGAGAGGGGAGGGGAGGAGAATGAGCTCTTGCAGCTCCCTCAAATGCCCACCCCACAGGGGCGAGTCTCTTAGGCTCGGTGGGGGCCAAGATATTGTCCCTGGAGCCCCCCAGGGAGCTGCTGGGGAAAGGGCTTTTTTTGTTTTGCACTGAGTTTCCTCTGGGCAATGCTGTGCACGCTCAGGGTCCCCAGAGAGGCCGAGGACACCTGATAGGTGGGAGGTCCCCACAGACCCAGGGCTGCTCTGGTGCCAGGAATGGCCTAGCCTTGAGAAGTTTCAGCGTCTATTAGCCGCTCTGGACTGAGTGCTGAACAGACGGTGGTGTCACCAGGACAGGGAGGCCCAGCCTCTCTCAGAGGAAACGTCTAATCCACTCCCCTCCCCTCGCTTTTCCAGAGGAGGAAACTGATGATCAGGAAGGGAAGGGTCATAGCTAATCCTGAGTTCTTTGAGCTGTACGTGCACACACACACACACACACATGGTGCACACGCGTGTGCCCGTCTCCCCCTGTCCCAGCTCCCTCCACTCCCAGCCCCAAGTCCTCCCTCCTGGTTCTGAAGCACTCCCTGCCAGTGTTCTAGGCAGGAGATTGCGGACCAGGACTCAGTCCTGCACTAGAATGCCCCTCAACCTCAAGGTTAGAAAGCTTCATCCTCAATGGCTGTGTCCCTGCTCCTGACCCACCAAGTAACCTTGGGCTATGCTGGGCATCGGAGCCTGGCCCGGGCCGGGGAGATGGGGACACCCCACCTGTCACTTCCCTGACACAGGGGCTCTGAGCACTGAAAAAATCCTACACAGTCCCTGCCCAGGATACCTCCTGGGAGTAAACTGGACTAATGCTATTCAAAGTGTGGTTCACGGACCAGCTGGCTAAAGCTGCATCCTCGCCTGAGCACCCACTGGCCCTGTGACCTCAGGGTGGGCTCGGGGACTCTGGGTGTTAGCCAACACTTTCAGTATTTCAGAGGCATGCCTAGTTTCAAATGGCAGTCCAATCCAGGCCTCAGGATCCTCCCAGATGGAGGGTCCTCAAGACTCTGGCCCCCTACGAGAACATGGATTAGATCCCCACATGCAGAGAAAATAGAAAGATCTAGTACCCTGTCCCCAGCTGCACAGCCTCTCCTCCAAGCTTCTCACTGGTTCCTAGCTCCACCCACACCCAGCCCCTCCCTGATGCCTGAGCCAACAGGCTCCAAGCCCAACCGGTTCCCCCTGCCAGGAAGGTCTGTCCAGCCTCATCCCCACCCTGAGGGCTCAGCTAACCAGAGCTCTCCCTGACCGCTCCTCCTCAGAGTTTTGAAGGCACTTTCAAGATAATGCTCTTAGCTGGGCACAGTGGCACATGCCTATAATCCCAGAGACTCAGGAGGCTGAGGCAGGAGGATCACAAACTAGAGACCAGCCTTAGCAATTTAGCAAAGCCCTAAACAACTCAGTGAGACCCTGTCTCAAAATAAAAAACAAAAAAAGGACTGGGGATGTAGCTCAGTGGTAAAACACCCCTGGGCTCAAACCATAGTACCAAAAATAAAATAAAATAGAAAAATTAAGATCATGCCCTTAGAGAAAAAAACCTACTGCCTAATGTTTCATTGGCAGGGTATGGGTCTCCTCTGTTGGAGTCTGAGCTCCTGGAAACTCCAGAGTTTTTAGTAACGCTTGGCACACAGTAGGTCTGCAATGTGTGTGTGTGTTTGTGTGTGTGTGTGTGTGATGGACATGTGATGCACTCTGATCGCACTGACCAATGGGGTCCCCAAGGAAGAGGCTCTGCTGTAAACTATGGGATTGTTCCAGACCCATAAGGAAGTGTCATCATTTCACAACCAGCAAGGGCCCAGGCCCTCTTGGCCCTTTCCCCTGAGTCTCCTGAAGGCTCCCTTCTCCCCCCCACTCCCCCCCCCCCACCCATGCCCATCCCAGCCCAGCCCACACCATTGTGACACATCAGGCTTGGGCCTAGGCCACACCTAGCGGGAGCTTAGCTGGACCAGGAGGTACCTGTGGGGTGACCTCCTGCATCCCTCTTGACCCAGATCAGGGAACTTTGCAGGACCACAGCCCGAGGTCTGCCTCCTGCTGATCCAGGATGCACATGGCCATCCTGCACCCCAGCAAGCTCAGGCCCACATCCCCAGGGCCGCTGGGTTTCAGTGCCTCCTGAGTCACAGGAGAGGGTTGGCGGGATTCAGGCTCACCTGCCTGAAGACAGCAGGGGCCCAGATGGTCCGATCTGTTCCACATCCAGGTACAAACTTTATGGAATTGGGTTCTAGTCCAACCTCACTTGCCCACTCGGCTGAGGTTTTTGTTGTAGTGGTGGTTGTTTTTGTTTTGTGATGCTGTGGCTCAAACCCAGGGCCTCACACATGCCAGGCAAGTACTGTACTGCTGAGCCTCATCCTCAGCTCCTTCCCCACCCTCTGAATCCCGGGCCCTAGGCAATCCTCACCTCATTTCCTCCCTGCTGCCTCAGGAACTTTGCACATACCCTTCCTTCTGCCGGATGACCTTCTCCCCCGTGAGCATGTCAAACACACTAGGAATTAGAGGCTGGCATAGCAGATGCAGGGACTTGGCTGGGAGTGTAACAGGGAAGGACAATTGAGCCATGATGTGGCTCAGGAAAATAAAAAGATAATGAAAAGAGAAGCCCTTCGATTAACCTGCTGTGTGACTTTGAGTGAGTCCCTTTCATGGTCTGTGCTTATCAAATAAAACCCTTGGGTTCTACATGACTGCAGCACTCCAAGCATAAGAAATAATTGTGGAGTGTGTGTGTGTGTGTGTGTGTGTGTGTGTGTGTGTCTCCAAGCACAGATAGGCCCATTTAAGCAATTTAAGTAGATGGGGTTTCCTGTTCTTTTCTTTAACCCACAGTTGTGATCTGCTCAATGAACCACCACTAAGTGTTCCCTGGGCACCTACTGGGTGTTGGGTCCTCCACTGAGGCCCGTCTTCCCAGAGAGTCGCCTTCCTTGGTTGGCCGATGCGGACAGTGATTAGCCGGGGGTTCCTGCATCCAGAGGATCACTCATTCTGCTCCCTCAGTGCTCAGGAGGAGCACCTCAGCGGCAGCCCTGGAGAGCATCCTCTGTAGAAGCTGCATCCCTAGGTCGCCAGCTGCGAGGCTCAGAAGGCAGATGAAAGACGGGTTTGTCTTCCTGGCAGCCCCAGCCAGAGGGTATCTTGTTACCATCTCTGAGCTGGACTGGTGCACTCCTGGAATGTGAACTGGATGAGCAGTGAGGTCCCCTGTTGTTACTTGTCCCCGCTGAGTTGGTCCCCAGGCTTACCTGCCTCGGGGGTTGCACAATACCTGGAGTAGGTCCCGCTGCAGGAGCTCCGGGTGCTAAAGGGAAGGGGGTCGGCTCTTTCTCTACCCTGGCCTGAGGCTAAAGGCGAGATTCTGGGCCCGGCTCAGGTCAGGAGGTGACCCCAGCACCCCTCCCCCCAGCCCTCTGCAAGCTAAGGATGGGGCACTGGTGTCTCTCAAGGGCCCATAGCAAGAATGACACTGACAGTGCAGATGAGGGCCAGACTGCCATCCTGGCCTCCAAGGAAGGCCTGGAGCAGAAGCAGTAACCTGCATGAAGCCCTACTATGTGCCAGGGAGTCTGCAAGAGCTCTTCCAAAATCTCCTTTTATTTGCATCATGTAACTGAATGGAAAGGTGAGGACTTGACAGATAATGAAGGGACTTGCCCTGGGATTAGAACCCACACTTGCCTTTTTCCAAAGTTCAGGGCTCTGATCTCTAGTCCAACATCCTGTCCGCAGGGCTGTGTGCCTGGCCCCAACTCCCCGAGAGTTGACAGCTAGCAAATGAGCCTCTGCTCAGCAATGCAAGGGCCAGCCAAGTCTGCAACAGCCGTTTAAAGAGCCCGGCTAACTCCAGGGCATCCTGAGGCCACTGGCCCTGGCTGGGAACACTCTCCCGCCTTCCAGCCCTCGGTGGTGGCTGTGTCCAGCTGGGCGGGTGACTCAGCCTCCCTCGTTCCCACATATCTGGGAGGGCAGGCCTCTCTCCCGGCTGTTGGTTTGGCGCTGTCGGCCCATGTGGGGGTGCCCCGGCGGCCAGCCTGCCATCGGCAAGGCCCTGGGGCTTGGCAGCCGTTCCTGGGCTCAGTCACAGGATCTGCCCTCTTCCTCAGCCCGCCAGCCTCTCCCCTGGGTTTGCAGGGCTGCTTCTAAATTCCTCTGGCCCTCTCAACCGTGTCTTCAGCCAGGCCGTGGAGACTTCTGGAGTGCCAGCCCCAGAGCCCTCTTTCTCCTCCTCCTTCACCCTGGAAACTCCTGCTCAGGACTGGGGCTGTGGCTCGGGGTAGAGCGCTCACCTAGCTCATGTGAGGCCCTAGGTTCGATCCTCAGCACCACATAAAAATAAATAAAATAAAGGCATTGTGTCCAACTACAACTAAAAAAAAAAAAATGTTTAAAAAAATCAAAACTCCTGCTCATCCTGCAGACCTGAAGTCGCTGCTCCCAGGTGAAGCCTTTTCAAATGCCACCGCCACCGCCCCCCCACCCCCACCCCCCACCCCCCGCCAGGGCACTGTCCCCAGAAGCAGCCCACCTCCCAGAGCACACAGCCTGCTGGCCAGGCACACCCCAGTTCGCTGATTCAAAGCGAGTCTGCAGTGTGAGAAGAGGAGGAGGCACAAGGCCCCAACAGCAAAAAAAAGCCCAGGGGGGGAGTGGATGTTGGCTGGATCTTCAGGCAGGACGTGTGGGAAGGTGCTGGATTGTTCAGGTAGGGTGAAGACCATTTGCTCACAGCCAAGAGAAACATCAACCCACAGGTAGGTCCTGGCCCTGACCTCAGTAAGAAGTGAGCGGGAGCCGGGGCAGAGTGTGAACCTGATAAGGCCCATAAACTCTCCCGTCCTCTTTCCTCATCTGTACAATGGGTATAATGACGCCTGCCAGCCAGGCTTGCTCTACACGGTACCTACGGCCCTTCTTAGAAAAGGCTTGGCAGAAGACCTGCACCAACGTGCTCCAGACGTGGGTATTATTTTCCACTCTATGTGTGAGTCCAACAAGATTTCTGCAATCTTTTATCGGTATCATTTTGCATTCGTCATCCTGAGATGCTGTGGGAAAGGACCTAGGAGGAACTTTGTAAAAGGTGCTTTGAGTTGCGGTTGCTGGTTGCTGTCACTCACCCTCCTAAATACCTCTCAGGAGAGCAGAGCCAACATTTTTCACACCCCCAACATGATCCAGTGAGAAGCCTGAGATCAGCAACAGGAACTACTTTACTGCCATTCATTCCTAAGTTAGAACAACTAAAGAGACTACCTTTGGTTGAGCACCATGTGTGGGTCAGTTGCTCCTGGGGACACTGAAGTGCCTGAGACATGGTCCCTACCGTAAAGAAAGGATTGTGGGACTAGAGTGGGAAGGGAAAGCAGAAGGGTAAGCCCATGCCACCTAGCTCGGACAGGTGGAAAACAGGCTGTTGATGAGTCGACGCCTCACCTGTAAAGTCCTGTTTTAGTGAGAAGTTAGTGCTGCTCAGGGGAAATCTGAAAGGGCTTCACAGCAGTGGGGTGTTCAGGGTGTGAAGGATGCGAGGAGTTTTATGGTGGAGAAGGAAGAGAAATGGCATGGAGGCCCGTCAGGCTCTAGCCAGGGAAGGGCACGTGCCTAGGCTGCCCAGGGGAACAGAGCCTCACTGGGAGGCTCCAGGTATTCTGAGGGGCCTCTATGCCTCGTGTGTGGGTGAAAGTCCCCCATGGAGTGGGGAGACACACCTGAGGGATATGTTGGCAACCTATGACCCAGATCTCTGCCTTCCAGGAACTGGTTGGGTGAGACAAGAGTCACTCCTGGCATACTTAGTGAGCAATCCTTACCAGCAGGTGTCCAACTCCAGGTGTGGCCAGTGATATCTGATGTCACTTCCCTCCTCAGGGTATGCTGTCAGCCCCTTCACAAACAGGGAGAAACAAACATAATTTGCACACTGTTTGCAGAAGATAGGACATTCTCCCACCAGCCAATCTCCATTGAGAAACCTCTTTTTTTTTTTTTTTTTTGGTACTGGGGATTGAACCCAGAGGCACTTAACCACTAAGCCACATCCCCAGCCCTTTTTGCTATTTTATTTAGAGACAGGGTCTCACCGAGTTGCTTAGTGCCTCACAAAGTTGCTGAGGCTGGCTTTGAACTTGCGACCCTACCGCCTCAGCCTCCTGAGCACCATGGAGCACAGGTGTGTGCCACTGTGCCCAACTGATGAGAAACCTCTTGATATGATCTGATTCCAAATTTTTCAGATGAGGAAACTGAGGCAGAAAGAGACTGTGATGTGCCAGGTGTCCACAGTAAGTCATGGCAGAACAGGCCTAGTCTCCTGGTTTCTTTCTGGGGGTTCTTCCATAGGCACCTCCTAAACAAATGTCCCTGCTCAACCGCAGCTCTCAGTGTGCTGCCTCGTAGTGGAGGCATGAACCCACCCTTTCTCTCACTCTCAGACATTGCCCGCTCCTGACCTGTGTGTGCTTCTTCTCTTTGTAAACCTCCACCTGTGTGCCCCTTTCCCTCATGCATGGTCTGGTTGGTCTCCACCTCTGAACAAGGAACCCCAGTCCCCTACCCACCCCAGCCACACACAGGGATCTTCCTCCCTCCTTCCCTTGCTCATCCTCCCTGCCCAACCACCAGCTGAATTTACTTCTTACTCAAATCCACTCCTTCCTACCCAAAAAAGAAATCCAGAAAACAATCTCATTTACAAACACAACACACACACACACACACACACACACACACACACACACACATACCCCAAAACAAAAAGGAATACATTAACAAAAAAAGACCTACACACTGAAAACTATACAACACGAATGAATGAAACTGAAACAACAACACACAAATAAATGAATAGATAGTCCATGTTCACGGACTAGAAGAACTAATATTATTAAAATGTCCACGCCACCCAAAGCAACCTACTACAGATTCAGTGTAATCCCTATCAAAATTCCAAGGAAATTTCTTCCAGGAAAAAAAAAATCCTAAAATTCACATAAAACCACAAAAGATCCCAAATAGCCAAAGTGATCTTGAGTACAAAATGTAAAGCTGCTGGAGGCATGACCCCACCTGCCTCAAAATATACAACAAAGCTGCAGTAGTCAAAGCAGCATGGTACTGGCTAAAAACAGACCCTAGACCAATGGAGCAAAGTAGTGAGCCCAGAAATAAACCCATGAACTTATAAGCGATTGATTTTCAACAAAGGAACCAGGAATATACAATAGGAGAATAGTCTCTTCAATTAAGTGGGTGTTCACAAAAAGAGGAATGAAATTGGACTTAAACTATACAAAAAAAAATCATTCAAAAGGGATTAAAGACAAATTCAAGACATGAAGCTGTAAAACTACTAGAAAAAAAAATATATAGGAAAAAAGGTCCATAACATTACTGGGCACAGTGGCTCCCACCTGTAATCCCAGTGGCTTGGGAGGCTGAGGCAGGAGGATCGTGAGTTCAAAGCCAGCCTCAGCAACATTGAGGCACTAAGCAACTCAGTGAGACCCTGTCTCTAAATAAAATATCAAAAAGGGCTGGGGATGTGGTTCAGTGGTTAAGTGCCCCTGGGTTCAATTTTTGCTACAAAAAAAAAAAAGTCCATAACATTGATTGAAGCAATGATTTTTTAAAAATATATATCAAAACACAAGCAAAGATAAAAAAAAAAAAAAGCAAATAGGATGTCATCCAACAGAATGTTTCTGTACAACAAAGGAAACAACAGAGTGAAGAAACAACCCACCCACTGGAAGTGGTCAGGACCCCAAATGTGTGGGGAACTCAAACAACTCAATAGTAAGAAAACAAACAACCCTGTTAATAATGGACAAAGGATCAGAATGCACATTTCTCAAAAGCAAACAGAAATGCTCTTCTCATATGTGGAAGCTAAAAAAGATCAAATTCATAGAAGCAGAGAGTAGAATAGTACTTACTAAGGGGTTGGGGCGGGGGACAGGGACTTGTTGGCCAAAGGATATAAAATTTCAGTTAGCTAAGAGGCATGCATCCAGGGGTCTATTGTACAGCATGGTGGCTGTGGTTAACAAAGGATTACAAAAAGAAAACCAAAATCCAGTCCTTCCTCCTTATTGCCAGGAGTCCCGGCCCTTTGAGTCTCTTTCTGAGTTCATGGACACAGCCAGAAAAATATTTCAAAAGCACATAAACATGTCACTTTTCTGCATCAAATCTTGCAGAGGTGCCCCCACAGACTGGAGAATGAAGTTCTAGCTCTTGGTGGGGTCCTGGAGGCACCCCTGCCCCCTGTGGTCAACACCATCTGCCCACAGCATCCCTCCTGCCACGTGCCCACTCCATTCCTGGCAGCAGCTGAGCAAATATCCACGCCCCCAGCTGCCTCTGGACAGGACCCACCGTCCTCCTCACCGGAGGAGTGAGATGTGCTTAGACTAGCCTCACACTCTCAGGCTCAAGGTTTGCTTGCATGTTGTCTTTAAAACTCCATTCCCAAAGGTCATTGTGCCTTCTTACTTCTGGACGTTTGGAAACCCTTTCAAACCAGAGAAGCATGGTCAACCGCCTTCCAGCTTTTCCTTATATAAGCAAACACAATTCTGTATGCAAAGGTATTTTGAGATACTGAAATTAAATTCAGGACAAAAGGCAAATATATGAATCTCTGAGAAGCAGCATGTTTTGGCCCATGTGCTGAAGAATAAACTGCTTAGCCAACGTCAACCCATAAATTCAACAGGAACAACGACCAGTATCCAAAGTCCCAAGCAGTTCAGAGTTGGAGAAATAATAGAGCCTCTGAGCAGGGCTGTCAAATGGGCAGGTAGAGCCTGGGGCGGTCCCTCCTTCCCAGCCTGGGCTGTGCCTGATAGTAGGGGTCACAAATACTGCCACAAAGGAACTGCATTCCCTAACTCTTGTAATTGGATTTTCAACTTTCTAGAACAGTCCTTCCTATGTTATGTCTGCAATTTGTAGGATCTGATAAGAGACTTGCTTCAAAGTTCAAAAGGGACCCGAACTTGGTAAATAGTTTCAAAGAGAAGCTCTATTTATGCTGGGGAGGCAATATATGGTAAGAGATAAGAGAGCCCTTCAGCCACACAGCTGGAGGGGGAATCCCAGCAGCACAGCTGTGGGCCAGGGGCAAATTGCTTAACTTCTCCATCCCTGATTTCCTTATCTGTAGAATGGGAATTATAATGGTACTTACCTTCTTGGGCAGGAGCAATTGATATGATGCAAATATACCACAGAGCCTGTAGTACATTCTCAATTAATGTTAGCTGTGGTGTAGTTGCTAATGAAAGCAACGGTGTAAGTACAACAGCCAGATATTTAATCAGTGGACACTGAAAATAATTTTGGCAGAATAAGACCAAGCAAATAACTTCAGCTTAGAAAGGGAGACGTGAGCAGAGGGAAAGCCTGTGAAGGGGACAAACTATTCATGGAGTAGACAGAACAATGGTCCCCAGAGATATCAGTCTCAGTACTTGAAGACTGTAAATGTGGTCTTATCTGGGAAAAGGGTCTTTGGCAATTGTGATTAAGGACCTTCAAATGGGGAGATTACCCTGAATTAGAATAAGCCTAAAGGCAATCACAAGTGCCTTCATAAGGGACCTGGAGGGGTGATCTGATCTATAGACACAGAGAGGTGATGTGAAGGCACACTAGACAGAGTTTTGAAGATGCTACACCTGAAGTTTGAAGTGCTGTGGCCACATGCCAAGGGTTGCTGGTACCCTAAATAAGCAAAGAATGGCTTCTTCCCTGGAGCCTCTGGAGGAAGCACAGCCCTGGTCACGCCTTGTTTTCAGCCCAGTGACACTGATTTTGGATTTCTGGCTTCCAGAACTATGAGAAGATAACTTTCAGTTGTGTTAAACTACAGACAAGTTTCTGCTCATTTGTTATAACAATCCCAGGAAAAACAGGCAGATCATGGATCCCTTTTTAAAAACTTTTTTAGTTGTAGTTGGACACAATACTTTTATGTATTTATTTTGACCCCAGTGCTCGCACACGTGAGGCAAGCACTCTGCCACTGAGCCACAATCCCAGCCCATGGATCCTATTTATTCACACAAAAAAACACTAGACCCAGAGATCAGTAGTGACCCACCCAAAAATACACAGTATGCTGGGGCCTTGGCCAAGGCCAGATCCAGGTCTGCCAGCCCCTAGACCCTCAGTCTCCTCTTCCTTCTGCCTTCTTTCTCCTAGCCATGCTAGGACCCCCAGAGGGATTAGACCCCGGAGACCCCCGGCTGCCATAGTGACTCAGTGCTGCCCCAGGACCAGTCCTGCTAGTACCAAGCTCCAGTCTGTTATCATCCCTGCCCCTGAGCTGGGATACTCTTCTGTTGCCTGGGCCTCAAGCTAGGTTCCATGGCAGCAGACTCAGGAATTTTGGGATACTAGGAGGTCTGTCCCAGTGAAAAAGGGGCAGAAATTTGGGGGCAATGGGAAATTGATGGTGGATGGTGGTGCAGTCCTCAGCCAGCCCTGCAGGGAACTGAAGTAACCAGGACTTCTCACACACACACACACATACACACACACACACACACACACACACACACACACACACACACCCATGGTTTGTCCCCTCTGAAGCTCCTGTTGGAATTTGGTTGCTATCATGGTGGTATCCAGAGGTGGAGCCTTTAAGAAGAGATCAGGTGGCTGAACAATAGTCCCCAGAGATATGAGTCTCAATACTTGGAGACTGTAAATGTGGTCTTATCTGGAAAAGGGGTCTTTGGCAAATGTGATTAAGGGCCTTCAAATGGGGAGATTGAGGTCAATGGCTTCCTCACTACACTGGGTTGGCTTTCCTGAAACTGGCTGTCGTAAGCCACGCCTACCTCTTGTGTTTGGTCTCTTGCACACACACCCACTCACCTGTCCGTTTTCCCACCATCTTATTTTTTTTTTAAAGAGAGAGTGAGAGAGGAGAGAGGAGAGAGGAGAGAGAGAGAGAGAGAGAGAGAGAGAGAGAGAGAGAGAGAGAGAGAGAGGGAGAGAATTTTTTTTTTAATATTTATTTTTTAGTTTTCGGCGGACACAACATCTTTGTTGGTATGTGGTGCTGAGGATCGAACCCGGGCCGCACGCATGCCAGGCTAGTGCGCTACCGCTGAGCCACATCTCCAGCCCCCACCATCTTATTGACATGACTTGGCCGCCAAGCTGTGCGGGGCCAGCCCTTCTGGGTCCCTGCTAAGAAGCTGCTGCCCTGGCACCTTACAGCGGTGGCACTGATGGGTGGAAGTGCAGGCAGCGAACACAGGCCTTGGCCCTGCGGAGCCTGCTGTGCTGGTGTGGTAGGAGTGGCGGTGGGCTAGCACGGAGTGAGCCGGCGTGAGCTGACCTGTCACCCCACAGAGGTCAGTGGTGCAAGAGAATGGAGATAGAGCAGACTTAAGTGTTAGTACTTTTCCAAACCCTAATCAGCGTAAATTTGGACCAATAGCATTGACCCAAGTGCCATATGAACCATACACTAGCACACGGGGTGGCAACCCCTCTTGGGTCCCCTCTCACCATGCGGGATCTAGGACACTTGACTAAATCCTACTCTTGCCCCTTCTCATTCTTGTCTGTGGATTTCATTCTTTGAACTTATAAGACAAGAACCCAGAAAAAAAGAAAGAAATTGCCGGTGAGCTGCTGGGGTCTGCTGCTACCGTGCAGGGCACGGCCCACCATCGAGAGCTGCAAGGCTTCCCTGCGGCAGAGGACCGCAGCTGCGCAGACCGCGCCTCCAGCCTAAGTGGAGAAATTCCAGTTTCATTACGATGACACAGGAGGCCCTTACTAGATGCAGCTGCCTGATTCTGGATGTCCAGAAACATTAAATACGTATATCTCTTTTCTTTAAAAATCATCCCATCTCCAGTGTCCTGTTACAGTGACAGAAAAGGCAGACCCCCAACTTGCTCAGTCCCTAGATGCAGGCTGCCTTGAGCGGGGCTGGAGAGGGTCTGACCTCAGTCCAGGGTGGCTTCCACCACTGAGGCAGACCCTGAAGGGGCTCACCCTAGAAACTGCCCACCCATCTTTCCACGGCTGCCTGCCTGCCATGCCCCCTACTGATAGACAGTGAGGCTTTCCTTGAAGGGAGCCTGGGGGGCATGTGGACCCCACGTCACTTCCATGTTCTGCAAAGAAGGGATGCGTCTTCCAATGCAGGCCCTCTGCTGATCCTGGAGGGCTGGCCTCCCTGTGAAGGCACCCTCAGCCCTCCATACTCAAAGTGAATTCTGAGTTCACTTGGAAACTCGTTAGAAATGGGCAGAATTTATCTTGGGCCCCACATTCCATTTTGAGAAGCAAGCTCTAGACCAAAGGCCAAAAACACCAGTAAATTGTCTGGGGATGGCCCTGGGACTAAGAATGAATTTTGACGAAGAACATACAACAGAAACTGGGTGTCCTGCAAAGTCTAAAATATCTACAATGTGGTACTTTACAAACTTGGCCAAGCCCTGCTCTAACTTTCCATTTAGATGTGTTTACACCTCTCTCTCTCTCTCCCCTCCCCCATCCCATCATCAGGCCACACCCTTGGTGGGCCGCTCAGCTGCTGTGTGGGACAGTGGTAGGCGCGGCTCAGAGGGCCACACGCACACCTGCTTCACTGAACAGTGCGGTGGCACCTGCTCCCTCTGCCATTGCCTCCTCAGCTCTGGCTGCTCCACAGGCTCTCCTTGTCCCAGATTTCCCTTCTCCACGAGGCCTTTAATCTTTGCAGGTTTTTTTTTCCCCCCTAACATCCCTGACTCTCTTGTGAAATGCAAATTAATTAGCGTCTAATTACTCACTCGTCACTGCATCTACAGCCTTCTCCTGTTAGGCTCCTGTCGAACACGTCTCCGTCAGCCCATTAGGAACAATGCTGGTTGGAGAGGCGGGCGGCCCCTCCCCCTCCCTCCCAGGCTTTGTCAGAAACCATCTTGTCAGAGGATTCCAGAAACATGTCTGCCCGGGTGGGGTCATCCCACCCACCACTCACTCTAATTACCAGCATCATTTCTGGGAAGCAATTGTGCCGGGGGCCTGCGCTGGGCAGAGGAGTGAGACCCAGCCTCTGCCCTCCAGGAGGCTGCAGCTGGGACGAGGAGCCAAGCCAGGCATGGGGAACCACACACGCCCTGCCGAGGAGCAGGCGATGACGTGAGGAACACGCCCAGGGACAGGGCACAGTCTTAAACCCGCATGGGCTAAACTTAAATTTAGGAGGTGGTGGAGAGCGTGAGGCCATCCTGGGCCTCCACACGTGATCTTCAAGCCAGAGGGAAGCTGCATGGTTCTGGAAGAAGAGGAGCCCAAGTCCAGCCCACCAACTCCCTGAAAGATATCAGGCCTTGACCCTGTTGAGTCTCAGTTTCCTCATCTGGGAACTGAAGGTAGTGGGCCCAGTGTGGGAAACAGCCCTCCTGGGCAAAGTGCTGGGCACGGGCTGGTGTGGCGGATGTGTCGGCCCAAGTTGCTCTGGAGGAACACTGTATGTAGAACACTTGATCTTGGCTTCTGGTGGTGGTTGCCCCCTCTTTTCTGGCCAGTCTGGTAATGAAAATCTGCACTCTGTGCCTTCTGAGAACACCTGCCTCCAAACTTCTGTTCTCCTGATGTGGGGACTAACACTCAGGGAGGGAGGAGGTGGCTCACCCTGGGGTTTCATCAAAGCCAGGCCCAGAGACCAGGTGTCCTGACATCAGTGTTCATCCTCTACCCCCAGCTCAGCCTCACAGGGTGCAGAGAGAACAGCAGACCAGGTGCTCTCGGGATCACCAAGAGAGAAACCTCCCCCTGTTTCCTTCCGCCTGGCCTCCCCAGAGCGCCCCGTATCAGGCACTGACAGGACAGGGGTGCTGCAGGGGAAGGCTGGAGTGTCCCATAGATCTTTCTGGGAAAAAGACCTTGGAGGTGGGTAAGGCCTGGCTGGGCACATGGCCACTGCATCCCCTGGCTGAGTGCTGAAGGAAGAGGGCTTATCAGGTCCAGGCAAGTGATCGGCCAAATGGGAGGCATGGTTCAAATTACTGCTGTCCAGCTCACGCCTCTCCAGGCCTCTGCGTGTCCAACCGTGCATGGGCCCCACGATGGCACAAACACTCTGGCACAGCATAGCCGACCTGTAGCATCGCTGACCCTTGTCTGTGTGCTCCAGGGAATGCCCCTGGCCCTCCCAGGCCGAGAAGAACACAGTGTTTCCCAAGATGGTTGTTGACACACAGCTCCTTGCTGCCAGGACAACCTTGGGAGACAGGGCCTCTCCCTTACCTGGCTCAGCTCCTGCCCTGGGGGAACAGCCTCTCCCACCCTCTGAGTGGGACCCTGCCAGGAGGCAGGATATGCAGTTGTTCCCTCAGTCAAGCACCTCCTCCCATTCCTCCTCTGACCAGATCTCCTCCATCTTTGGACAGGAGACACCCTGCAGGCAGAGTGCCCCGACATTTGGAAACGTTCAACAAGTACTAACTCCATCACCCAGGCTCCGCCCTAATCATTCCCAGTGTTTGGTCCCTGGTCCCTCCTCCCTGCCAGCTCCCATGGAAAGCCCAGCTCCTGGACCACCTATCACCCACTGACGCAGCCAATAGTAGGCAGGCCTTCACTGGGGCCCACCGGCAGGCCGATTGTGTGGTCAGGCAGGAAACTGACCTGGAAAAGATGGGTCTGCTGGTGAGGAGCAGGTGGCAATGGAGCAGAGGAGACGTGGCCGTGGTGTGTGGCATCCTAGGCAGGAAAGTTGTCACTCTTGAAAGTGCTGAAGGGAGAGATGGCATCAGCCATGAGACCTTGGGGCTTCCTAAAGAGGTGGCCTCTGAGCCTTCCCTGGAGGGGAGGTAAGGGATGAGCTCCAGGCTCAGAGACACTTGAGAGCATGATGGATTCTTGGTTTTCTCGACCCTGAGGGATGGGTGGGGTGCTGGAGATGAGATGCACAGGAACCTTACTGTGAAGGTCCTTGGGGGGCATGGTAGGAAGCCAGAGAAGGGTATGAAGCAAGCAGGCCTACTCCTCTACCACTGGATTTTAGAAAATAAACCACTACAGCTGCAGCATCAAGAACTGGGTGGAAGAGGTACAAGACAGCTGCTAGGAGCCCAGTGAGGAGGTGACTGTCATGGGCCAGAAGGAAGCAGAGGACAAGGCAGTGGAGGGACAAACGCAATTCGGGGAAGGGGATCCAGGGATATTTCATGGGCAGAATCAGCAGGATCAATACTTGGGGGAAGGGCTTGAGATAGGAGGGTCAATTGAGAGAGCAAAGGTCTGGGTTGGGACCTACCTGCTGGCTCAGTCATTGGGACGGGGACGGTTGGACATGCAGTGGCCCTGAAAGGCATGATCTGGAGAGCAGTAATTTGGAAAGCTCAGTAAAAAGCTTGGTGCTGAAGTTGGCGATTGATCGCAAGTGGGAGGGAAAGATGAGGGAGACATGGGTGCCCGGAGAGCTGCTGGGAAGGGACCCTGGGTGCACGGAGCACACCCTCCACACCCCAGCCTGCTCTCCGCTTCTCCTGGAAGCCCAGGCTCTGTCTTGGGAACCCACTTGCCTCTTTATGAACACACAACACCTTCTCCCTTTAGCCCTGCAGCAGGTGGTGTCCACTGCCCCAAGAGCTCACCACCTAGCCCCTAGCCACACCACTGGGGCCATTGCTAGCTAAGGTCTGGAGACCCTCCCTACCCCACAGCATCCCACAATGCTGGTGTCACCTGCCAGTATGCCCTCCCTAGATACCAAACAGACCACCTTCCTCATATCCCTGCTCTTCCACCACAACTATTAGGAAGCCACTGAGCTATGGGCTTATTTGTTACTGCACCATAACCAGGTCCATTCTGACTACGGCAGTCTGTGCACTGAGGTGCAGATCTGCACCTTTGCCCATGCCAACTTTATCCACTCATTCTCCAATTCCTCCTAACCTTCTAGGCCACTGTACAGCTTCCCAGCCCAGCCCGCTCTGCTGCCTCCAATGCCTCAAGTTCCACCTCCACTCACTCACCTTGTCATATAACCCAGCTTTTCCATGTCCCCGAGGGATATATGCCTCATTCACTCAACTCTGGAGGCTAAAATCAGGGCAGATAGCCCTTGTGACCCTCAGGGCACCAAAAGGCCTGCTGGCTGGATGTGTGGGAACCAGACTAGGAGGCATTAGGGTATCTACATGCTGTGAATCCCCTGCCTTCTTCCTTTCTTCACTCACCCTGCCTCTAGGATCCAATATGGGGGACTAGGAGGGAGCCGCAGTGGAGAGGTGGAGAGACGGAAAATATTCCTGGTATTGTTCTAAGGCCACAGCTTGTGGTTGTGGAGGGAAGCGAGGGGGGTTGGGAGATGGGGGGAGAGAGGTTAACAAGATTAAAAAAGCCATAATGAGGCCGCAGCACAAACCCTGCAATTATGCTCCCAAATTTAATCAAAACAGCTTCCCGCACTGGGCCTGTAACATATCTAACAGGCCCCGTCAGGTTCTGCCTCCCAGGCCTGGCATTTGAGACACCGCAGAGCCCTGAAGCCTTTCTGCAGAGGCAGGAGCCTGGGCGGCCTGCGGCCCAGCACCACCCACCCCACCCAGCGCTGTGCAGCTAAGCCTGGCTGGACTCCCCGTCCACAGCCTGCTGCCTTCCTTCTGCCCAGCTCCGTAGCCTCCTCCCCAGGAGAGACACTCTCTGCAGCACTGGCCAGCGGCTGTGTGTGTCCCTGGCTCCCTCAGGGTGCCTCCAGAGGGGGCCCCTCTCTCAGTCACACCCTACATGCATACCTGCCTCGCCAGGAGGTCCGGCAGACTGATGGCTTCCATCTCCCCTGGTGCAGTGGGTCAATGCCCACAGCAGGAACAGCTAGCGCCCCTGACTCTACCCTCCCTGCCTTCCTCTGAAAGGGCCAGGTCCATGCCACCAGCTCAGGTGGATGGATGCTGGCTTCCAGACTGGCGTTAATGGCCAGTCCCTCCCCTGTTTCTGTGACGGCCTGTTGGGCACTCCTGAAGTACCTGTATTTTGAATGGCTTATGTACAGGAAGAAGAAGGCTACTGTGATGGCTAACCTTATGTGGCAGCTGGGATGCCAAGACGCCTATTATTTCTGGGTGTGCCCATGAAGGTGTCTCTGAAGAAATAGGCAATTGAGCTGGTGGGCTGAGCAGAGGCTCCATGCTTTCCCAGTGGGTGGGTCCCAGCCAACCACTGAGGGCCTGAGAACAAGAAGGTTGAAGCTGGGAGAACATCAGCCTCCTGCCCTGGGGCACTGCTGGTCCTCAGGACTTGGGGCTCAGGCTGGAATCTGCACCATCAGCTTTCTGCCTGTCAACCTTCAAACCACACCCTGGCCCTTCTCAGATCCCCAGTTTGTAGATGGTAAAATATGAGACTTCTCATCTTCTCAGTCTCCATGATCACCTGAGCCAATACCTGATCACAGATCCCTTTCTGTATCATTCTTATATATCTCTCCTTCTGATTTTGTTTCTCTGGAAAACTAAGACAGCCTCTTGATCTGTGCTGAACCTCCCAAGAGCAAGAAATCATCCATATTGTGTTGAGCCACTGATATACCCAGGCTGATTGTCACCGCGCCATAGCCCAGCCTGTCCTGTCTGACACAAACCTACCGCTGAGAGACCGTGGAAGTACTGTCCAGTTGCTTCCCAGTCCCCTGGAAGAAATTGGGATGGCACATCCAGTCCCAGGTTGGGAAACCTGAGCTCTAGTTATCTCTCTGTCAACTAATTGCTCTGCCAACAAATTGGGCAAGTCTCTTAACCTCCCTGGGCTTCCGTTTCCTCATCATCCCCCATGTGGCATAGCTGGATGACATGGTGCCATTTCTGAATTAAGAAATATGGGAGGAGGCTCAGACCCATGGGAAAAAGACCTGCGTTCCCTTGGGGGCCTGTTAGCAGAGGCGTTGGTGGGTCTTAGAAACCTTCAGTATGTTCTGGGGCCAGGGAGAAGGACGGGCTGGAGAGTCACAGCCGACGCTGGGGGAAGGGGACATATGAGAAATAAGAAATGAATGCTCTCAGGGCTGGAGATGGAGCTCAGTGGTAGAGCACCTGCCTCACATGTGCTAGGCCCTGGGTTCCACCCTCAGGACTGAGGAAGTGGGGGAGAATGGGGGATGAGTGCTGACTGTAAAGTACAGAAGAAGATGTTGAAGTTCAGAGAACTTGCTCAAAGTTGCACAGTGAGCTAGCACCAGAAGTGGAGCTAGAACCCAGAACTCAAGCTGACTAAACCCCTTTTCAGCACAGAGAAAAGGTAGCCCCTGGGAGCCTGGGGGATGGTAAAGTACCCTGTGAACGTGAGGATGCACGTCTTGGGCACAGCCAGTTTCCCCATTTGTAAAATAGAAACATGATGTTAACTGTGGCTGCATGGGGCTCACTATTCCCGTGCTTGTCATCCAGCTCCTAAAATCTCCCTCCAGGAGCCTGGGCACAAGGCCCCACTGAGGATCAGTGAGACAAGTGACTTGCCAGATCCTCTGGCTCTGTCAGGTGTCCCCTGGTGGAGCTCCCTCTTCCGGGACCACAAGCAGGGATGACCCCTCTGCCCAGATAGTGCCGCCAACCGCTGAGCCCTGCAGGAGCCAGGCCCACACTCCACCCCGGCCGCCCTTCCTTCCCTTGCTCTTACAGCCATCCCCAGCCCCTTTGCTTCGAGCCATGAGATACAGGCTGCACCCAGTCATGAGTCATGGGGGTCCCTTGCTCACTGGAAGTGACTACACGTTTCCTGGGAGGCCACCTTGAAGGATAAGGTGACAGTCGGGTTTCTCAGCCTCGCTGGCAGGGGAAGGGAGTGGCTGAAGGATGCTGGTCCATGATCAAGCACAGCCCTGGCAAGGGGCTCTGGGCCCAAATGGGGAGCTCGGAGCCTTAACAGTGTCTGACTTCTCGGAGGCAACACCAAGAGCTTGTGGCATTTTGTCAGCCAGAGGCCGAGCTTTTCCTAAGAGAGCCTGCTCTAGAAATAACTCAAAGAGGATTTCATCCATCCTGGCCAGCCCATCCTGTCCACTCATCCAACAAATATTAATCGGAGGTGCTCCCTCCTCCCTGCCCTCGAGGGCTGGTGGGAGAGTAGACGGAGTCAGCAGGGAGAGAAGAAGCAGGAATTCTAGCTAGAAGAACTGAGGCCAAGGTCTGACAACAGCTGCGTGGCCTTGGGCTGGTCACTCTGTCTTTCTGAGTCTCATCTGCACAGCAGAGCTAACAATACCGCCTGAATTCCTGGGCTCCTAGGGCCATTTTGAAAATCAAGAGTCCTCCTTTGACAAAGTGGTTTGAAGGTTGTTCTTAAAAGGAGAAAACAAGCACTTATTTCCCAGGGATACAAAGTAGACAGCCCTAAGTGCTGTTGGAGAGGCCCAGATAAGGGCTAGGAAGGCTCGAAGCAGAGAGAGCTGGGGGAGGAAGAGGAGAGAGAGAGAGAGAGCGATTGAGAGAGAACAGGCAGAAATGGCAGAGAACAGCTATTCCAGCTGCAGACAGTGGAAGGACAGATAAAGGGGCAGAAATAGCTGAGGAGGTTCCAGAGTTGTGCAAAATGTCCTCAGTCATGGTGGGGGGCGGGGGGAGTGTGTCGTGGCTATCTTTGGACTTTGCTTGGGAGGGGCGTGCTTGGAGGTGGGGGCAGTAGTCCTCACTGTAGACCCAGGACCACCTCAGCACTGTCACAAGGGAAATTTGTAAAAATGCAGACTCTTCCCAGTCCTACTGAGGCGGCCACTTCAGAGGAGGAGCCAGGGGTGGGCCCTTTTCCAGGTGCCCCCAGCAGGAGCTGCTGTCTTCCCGGGGGGTCGGCTGGTGCAGGTGCCCTCAACACCTGGCCGGCTCCCACCTGCCCTCTTCAGATCCCGTCCCCTGGGAGCCCTCTGGGGCCACTGGGGTCTGCCCTTCCCCAGGCACAGAAAGACTGAGGAGCAGTCCTCACCAAGGACAGAGCAGCCTGGGCAGCGACCCCCCAGCTCCTGCCTTCAGATGCTGTGGCTCTGGGCATGGACACTTTCCAGGGATTTCCCAGCAGCATGGAGCCCTGGGCGTCCACAACGTCACTGGCCTATGAACACCCCTGTGCGGTATCAAGCCCGTTCCCTCCCTGTCCCACTTCTCCACTCCCAGCTGCTGTTTCTGGGACACCTCCCAAATGAGCCACTTGAACTTGAGTCCTTGACTCTGCTTTTGGGGAACCTGAACCAAGATCATTGGGGGGGGGGGCTTGTAGGGCTGGGTGGGGTGGGGTCACTGGCAGGGGAAGACCAGGTGCAAGAGGCAGCCTGGAGATCAGGGCGGGGAGGGAGCACTGGGCCAGCCCTCAGGGGATGCTCAGGGACAGGCTCCCTGCTACTGACCACCAGCTGACAGAACAAAGGAGGCAGAGCACCTTATCATCACCATTTCTTTGAAGAGAAGGAGGTCGAGGAGTAGGTGCCCCGCCCCTGGCCAGGCCTGGGTGCTGGTGCAGTCTGGGTGGGAGCCCAGGCCTGCCAGGTCCAGCCCTGATTTTTGCCCCAAGGCTGGTAACACAGCCTCCAGCTTGTCTGTTACCTGGGGCCACAACTGCTACTCAGGCGGCCTCTTTGATTCCTGCCCTTCTGAAGAGCCTGGCGTTACTCTGGACAGAGAGGGCCCTGCTGGCCCTGAGGCTCCCCACAGGCCTCCCTCAGAACTCCAGCCCGCAGCCCTTCTGGGTCTGCAGCTCCCTTCCCCTCTGCGTGCTCCGTTTCCTCATCTGCAGGGCAGAAGCAAGGACGCTCCCCAGCTCTCAGGCTGGAGCTGCTGCTGGCCTTGCTGCTGCCGCCTTCCATTGGTGATTCTGTTGCTAAGTTTGGAAAACAGAGACTCGTGCAAAACTCCTGACTCTGTCACTTATTAATTTCATCACTCAGCTAATAAGTGGCAGAGCTGGGACTCAACGCCAGCGCTGACTGACACCAGCGCCCCAACGCTCAACCCCTTGTGCCAGGAGAGAGTCACGAATTAAACACCTGGAAGAGTTTTGATCCACCCCTTGTTTCCAACCACAGAACTTTATTTCAACATCTTCCTCAGGGCATGGCCCTAGGGGCTGTGGGCTGAGGGATGCTGTTCTAGAACTACACCTTAGGGGCCAGAGGAACAATGTCTGAACAGAAATCAGGCCATGGGATTGGGCTCTGGTGATGGCTTTGTTGCCAACCTTGTGCTCCTGAGCAGGTCATTTTCTGCATAAGGCCTGAGTCAGTGTCTCTCTCTCTCTCTCTCTCTCTCTCTCTCTCTCTCTCTCTGTTTTTGTTTTGTTTTGTTGTTGTTGCTTGTTTTTTTTTGTTTTGTTTTGGGGATACAAGGGTGCTTTACCACTGAGCCACATCCCTGACCCTTTTTATTTTTTTTTAATCTTGAGAAAGTCTCTCTAAGTTGTTTAGGGCCCTGCTAAATTGCTAAGGTTGGCCTAGAACTTGTGATCCTCCTGCCTCAGCCTCCCCAATAGCTGGAATTACAAGTATACACCACCATGCCCAGGTTGTACCTCAGTCTCTTTATTTGTAAAATGGGTACACAAATCCCTTCCTGTCTCACCAGGTTATGGGGAGACTCCAGTTTGTGGTAGGTTTTAGTGAGGCATATGTAAGAAATTCCCCTGCCCTGGAAGCTTGTCATTCTCCCATAGAGAAGTATGCATCGGAGGGGAGAAAGGGAAGGAGCAGTGCTTAGTGAGCACTTACTAGATGCTGGGCACTGAGCTAAGTGCTTTACCCACAGGTAATTTCCACTTCCTGGTGAGTTGAGGATATTATTTCTATTTCATAGAAGAGGAAAATGGGGGGAGAAAGGTAAGAGGCCAGCTGCCAGGGCTGAGAGTTAGATTCCTATCTGTCCAAAGCATGGGCACTTCCTTTCCTGATGCCCTGCTTCTCAGGGGGCCCACCTTGGATCCCACAGATGGGCAAGCCTCCTGGGGAACAGGCAGGGCTGGTCACTGGGAGCCCAGGGAGGAAGACAGGGCTGCAAACCAGAGAGCCAGTCGATGTGAGGCTCCTGGAAGGACCCGGAAGGGTTACGCTCAAGGCTTCACAGGTGAGGAGAGAGTTGACCTGGGTTTTGAAGGATAAGTAGCAGTTTTTCAGGCAATAATAACAATGTTCTTCAGAACAGAGGACATTGCTTACAGATATATAAGGCAGGCAGAGGTTGAACATTTGAGGCGCTACAAAGGGTCTTAATGGCTGAATGGCAGTCAGGAGCGGGGGCATATCTCATCAGCAATTTGCCAACCGGGTAACTTTCTGCAAATTATTTAACCTTTCTGAGCCTCAGTTTTCTGTTTTGTTAAATGAAACTGGTGATGCCTAATTCATAGAGTTGCTAGGCTTAGATGATGTACTGAGGAAGAATTCTTTTCAGTCACTTAACTCACCTGTTTTCCTTACAACACTGTGAGCTGAAGAGGATTCCAGTGTTATCTCATTTTCGAAGATCAGAGAGGTAAGGAACTTGCCCAAAGGACGCATAGCCAGCAGATTCAAGATTCAAAGATTCAAATCCAGGAAGATCCCAACTTTAGATTGACATGAAAATTCTAAACAAAATATTAGGAAATCAAACCGGCTCTGAATGAAAACACGAATTCAAGCCACGATTAAATAATTTTTATTCTAGTAATGTGGACATGATCCACTGTCAGGAAACTGGCTCAATGGATTAAAGAAGAAATGCTGTAGGATGATTTTTAGAAAGAAAAAGACAAGTGGATATATTAAAAGGCCTCATAATGATCCGACTTAAAACATTATAAGTAAACAAGAAGTCAGATACTTTCCTCCTTTCACTTAAAAATATTATTTTAAACTTGCTCTAATCAAATGGCCAACCCAATATTCATTGATGAAATTGATTCCATCAAAATCAAGAAAAATGGCAATGTTCCCTGGGGCTCTCCCATTATTAAGCACTACCAAATACAAGAAAATAAGAAAAAGATAGAGGTATAGCTATTGGAAGGGAGAGGTGGTCATTAGATGGTAGAATTGTTTACCAAAAAAAAAAAAAAAAAGATTTTTTTTCAAGACAAACAAAACCTATTAGAATTAATAATACTCAAATGGCTCAATGCACAAGCCACAAGAACCAGTGAGAATATAATATTTGGAATAGAAGAATGGCATCGACCACAGCCAGAAATACTGCAAATTTGAATCCTACCAACAACGAACAAGTGGAACAACATGAAGAAAGGAGAAAAGGGTTCAGAGCCTCGGAAACTTTGAAGACCGAATGATACGGTGTGTCTCCAGGGAAGGTGGCAAGCATCATGACAATGTTCCTTTCTCCCTCGATCAATGTCCACGTTTAATGCCATGCTGAAAAAAATCATCTAGGCCCCTCCCTCAAGTGACTGTAGATTTCTAAAATTTCCTAAACTTCATCTGGGAAATGGAAGAGATGCTAGAAGAGAATTTGGGGCATGAAGTGCAATGACAGAAGACGTTCCCCACGAGAGAAGACGACATAACAAAGTCATAATGGCTGTGAAACAGTGTGGTCGCAGCACACAAATTGTCAGACAGGCCAACGAGAGAGGGGAAAGTCGCCCAAAAACAGAGGGCAGAAAAGGCAAGTCGGTGGGTGAAGAGGTGGCAATTCACAGCAGGAAGCAGAGGGGACATTACTGACTAACTGGTGCTGGGGCAATTGATTAGCCATTTAGAAAATTAAGTAAAGTCAGAACTTCACGTCATGCTCGATGCCAAAATAAATGACAAAGGATTGAAGAGCAAAATGTAGAAAGCAAAGGCATAAAAATTTAGACGAAAACAAAGTTAGACTGCATATAATGAGGTGGAAAAGAAAAAGCGCTAGAAGGATAAAAGACATAAAAGTAAAGAAGATAAAGAAAAATTAATACCTCTGATTAAAGAAAAATGGGGATCTTCCACTCTCTTAGGAACATTATAAACAAAACTAAAAGGGCTCATCCTGAACTTGAGAACATTTGTAATAAGGCAGAAGGATGGATCTTGATAAACAGATTCAATCAAACAGGTAAGAAAACAGCAGAAAGACCAGTGGAAAATCAATACAGCATACACAGGAAATTCATGGGGAAATGTGAATTAACAACCATGAAAATGCAAATAATTAAAAGTGCATCAAAAACAATCATCACATCCCGCTTAAGTGACGAAATTAACAAAAACTTTTAAAACTGTTTTGCTCTGTGCATATGAATTGGCAGCAACAGTACCTTCATACATTAAAGAGCAATTTGGTGCTGTCTTGAAGAGATGTCCCCAAAAGTTCCTTTGACAATGAATCCCCTTTTAGGCATCTGATCTAAGGAAATTGTCAGAATTTGTGGCAAAGACTTCTGTATGTAAAACAAGGCTTGTCACAGATTTACCAGGGCAAAAGAACGTGACATTGCAGGAGAATGGCTAAATGAGTTATAGTACGGTTTCACAATGGATTTTTATATAGTCTTTTAGAATAATTCTTGTAAAGAATGTTTAATGACACAGATAGAGGGCTGGATATGGTGGGGTGTGCCTAGTGGCTCAGGAGACTGAAGCAAGAGGATTGCAAGTTCAAGACCAGTCTCAGCAACTTATTGAGGCCCTAAGCAACTTATGAGACCCTTAGGATATCTCTAAATAAAATATTAAAAAGGGCTGAGGATGTGGCTGAAGTGGTAAAGCACCCTCAGGTTCAATTCCCAGTACTGGAGCAAAAAAAAAAAAAAAAAAAGGACCAACAGGAAATGTAACAATAAAATATTTGTTGAAAAACACCTTTTGTATACAATAGAATTCAAAAGTTTTAGTGTTTAGACAAAACATATACTTCAAGATTCATAGACTTTTAAAAAATTATCATTATTGTACTTGTCTGTTTTCAGATTCTTAGCAAAAAAAAAAAATATATATATATATAGTATTTTTATGTTTGTTTGTTTAAAATATAGAAGATTACACTCTGACCTGAAATGAAATGTGATAAAAGATAAGAAGCACCCTAACAAGTCCAGAGTCCTCTATGGTTGGCCCTATTTTGCTGGAAACCTCCTGGTGACATGACAAGTGTCTGGAGAGACCCTTCTGAGCTGTCACTCATGTGCGATTGATGCTGGCCTCGGGAGTGTGCTGCAGCACGTGGGGCAGAAGGACCGCGGCTGCTGCGCTCACAGCTGTCTGAACCTGGCTGTTCCCCGGCACCTTCTCTCTGCCCCTGCTCCAGGCTGGTTTGTTTTTTGTAGAGACAACATCACTGCTGGTAAGTTCTCTTCACAGAATGAAACACAGAGATGCCCGACACACACACACACACACACACACACACACACCACACACACTCATACTCACATACACACACCCCTTCAATGAAAGGCAGCATCAGTCAAGCTCTCGCATCCTTCATAAGACAGATGAATCTAGATGTCAAATGACTGTCATCTGTGCCCCTTCCTGCTGTCCAGCAGAGCCCTGCCTTCCCTGGACCAGCCTGTCTTGTTTCACCCCCTCCCCCATATGTAGCCACTATAATTTTAACCTTAATGGGGGAAGGGACAGGTAGACCAAAGTAGCAGTTTGGGTTCTATTACCAAGTGACGGAAGATTGGGAGGAAGTCCCTCCCCTAGCAGGTCCTCAGATGTCTCATGTGAAAAATCAGCCATTTGGATGATGCCATCTGTGAGGTCTTCTCTAACCCCCACGTGCTGACAGGTAGATTCCTCGAGGGAGGACAGAGATTTGGCTCTCTTGTAGCTCAAAGAGGGTCCATGCCCTAGGATGTCCATTGCAGTGAGGTGTGTGGTGTAGGTAACTAGATGTCCTTCACTCAGGTAAGACAAGGAGACTGTGGTGGGTGCACCGTTCAGAAGTCTCTGGCAATTGGAAGCAAACGCTAGATGTATATAAGGAAAGATATGATTAGCTGTCAATTTATGAAAAAGTAAGAAACAGAATAAAATTCAAAGCCTGGTATGGAAATGCACCTGACCAGCATCTACAGTGAGAAGGCAGAAGCTTTCCTGATGCAGGTTTGGAACCACAGAGTCTGCGAGACTGCCTGGCAAAATCACCCTTCGGGCCTTAGAAGCATATTTATCTATTTGTTTGCAAGAGTTTCCCCCAAAGACACAAATCTGATCAGAAGCCATGCTGGGTTCAACAAGTGAATCCTGGGCAACAACACAGTGCCGGATAGAGATCTTCTGAACTATGCCCTGAATCTCACGTCGGCTTCTTATCTGACTAGGCTCCTCTGTTGCAAACCCTACTCTATCCGTGTTCTTTCTAGAACTACTCAGAACGTGCTTCTTACCCTTCCAGCTACCTGGCCTCCCACACCTACCCCTGATGCTTACCCTGCCTGCCCTTCTCTCCTCCTTCCCCAGAGGCCCACGGGCCAGTTCCCTAAGGAAGGAAAACATCTTGGTCCTCCTCAGGGAAGACCCTGAAGGTTCCCATCTACAAGGAGACAAGCAAGATTTCAGAATGGAGAAGGGAGGGGGGCAGAGAAAGAGGAGGCCGGTGAGCATCAAAGACAGATGTGGCTGGCTCCCGTATAAGCCAAAGGGCAGCCCCAGAAACAGGAGGGGAAACCAGCCCTGCTGCTTGGCTGGCTTCCAGCACCCTAAGGCCTACAGCCGCATGGGCATCTAACGTTAATGGACTTAAAAGCGCCAGTCTTGCTCATGATGCATGTGCCTTTAAAAGTAACCTGAATAAGAAGAGTGAAAATGTGTCGAGAAGTCTCTGGGAAATAGGGGAAGGGAGA
Organism: Urocitellus parryii; assembly: GCF_045843805.1. NCBI lineage: Eukaryota > Metazoa > Chordata > Mammalia > Rodentia > Sciuridae > Urocitellus > Urocitellus parryii. The sequence goes on along the minus strand of NC_135536.1, from coordinate 113,931,185 downwards.
AAAGAGGAAGAGACTGTTCCCGGGGAAGGAAAATGGTAACTGAAGAAAACAGGCCATTTGCCTATTCCAGGAGCAGAATCGCCAGGTCAAAGGGACAAGCGTCTGTAGGGGGTCTTTGTTACACTGTGCAACAGCTTTCTTAAAATATGTGATAATTCAGAGTGCCACCGTGGTGGTTGAGTTCACGGGCTCGCCACACCCTTGCCGGCCTCAGGGCTCCTATTTTCTCATGGCTTTGTCTGATCTGGGGGACAGAAGCTCAGCCGCTCTTCCTCCTGCTGATTCCACTCAGCAAGGCCTCCTGGAGCGCCAAGTCTTGCAACTTGACCTGTCACCTGATTAAGACAGGGTTGTCCCCTGAGCTGATGCACACTCCTGCTGAGGTGACTGAGCTAACCAAAGGGCCCGGGAAGGGGAGGAAGCAAGGTAAGGCTGGGAGCCCCAGGGGAGAGGGGGCCAGTTGGCCCTCACTGACTCTCCTGCCCATTGCAGGGGCCCCAAGTCTTGGGAGAGATGATGTGAGCATCTGCCAAACCCACAGGCTTGAATTTCTCCAGGCTCTGGTTCAACCAGATGTGGCCTGACAGCACCCTTTGGGAGGAACACAGGCCCTCCCTCAGTCCCCTCTCAATTCTGGAGAACCGTCCCCAGCTGAGAGGGGAGACAAGCAGCGGTGTGCAGAGAGCCCTGAAACTCAACTCTTCACTCTGCCACTGGGGCAGCCGCTGGCCTTGGGCAAGCCTTCCTTTCTCCCAACGTCTCCTGGCGGTGGCAGTGGGTGAGGTGAGCCTGCCTACACTTGCCTGATGCTTTGTGCTCTCCCTTTGGGGGAAATATTTTGTCCTTAAACACACTGAGCCAGGAGGCAGCCAGTCCCAGATGTGAAGTAATAGACTGTCCACATCTTTCTCCTAAACCAAAGGAGAGAGAGAGATTCAAAGAAGAAAGATGTCCAAAAGGGCCTTCCCAAGAAGCTTTGCTTCAGAGAGCGAGATGCAGATCAAAGGACCTGATATTTGTTGAACACTTACTACGTGCCTGTTGCTGGTTCCCTACAGGAAGATTCTTGTGAGTGTTATCTTCCATCCCGCAGCCCTGTGAGATAGCCATTCTTATCCACATCTTGAGATAAGAAAACAGAGGCTGGGAGATGTTGTTGCTTGTCCAGGACCCCACAGGCCGAAAGAGGCAGCCGGTATGCACATTGTCCATCTGACCCCAAAGACTGTGCTCTTTACTGAGCAGAAACCAGGGCAGATGCTGAGCAGGGGAATCTGGCCCACGGGTATGTGTTGCTTGGCCTCAGTCAGGCTTTTTTAATAATTGGAAATTTTTACAGAAATCCAGCTTTTGGATTGGAAAACTGGGAAATCTGGTAACCCAGAGCTCTGGTTCCACGTGGCAAGGATGAGCTGGAGTTTCATGGAGGCTGAAACCTTTGCGTGAGACTCTGGTCAGCTGCTCCTCGCCGACCCTGTGACTGACCCACCTCGCTCTCGTATATTACTATCCATTGGCCCCTCCAGGGACTCTTCTGTGCCCCTGGGCCTGGAGGAGTAGCACTGACCCAGCCCCCAATGCTGGGGGCAAGCTAGAGAGCAAAGAGGGGGGCCTCTGGCTCTAGCCCCTGCACTTTCTGTTCTTTCTCTTCCCTGTGCCCCTCCTCCTTCTCCTCCTCCTCCTCTTTCCCTTCTCCTTCCTCCAAGCCACAGCTAGACTCCTAGATGTGCTTTCTACACACACCTGTGATACCAATACATGCACACACAAGTGTATCCTTCAATCCAGTGTGCCTGGTCTCCCCAGGGAGAATGCAAGCCCTATGGAGAAGGTGCTGGCTCACCTCTTTGCATGCAAGACTGGACACCCACCAGAGCAGCTCCCTCCCTCCCAGGGATGGGATAAGGACTCACTACCTCTGGGTCCAGGCAAAGGCCTGACAGACTGGGGAGGGGTCATAGAGGTGGGGAGGGAACCCCGCCTCCACTGGTCTGCCTGTGTGGACTCCCTTACCACACCCCTGGGACTCCTTGGGGTGCCACTCTGCTGTGGCAGGTGTGATGTATGAGGTGTGCAGAGGCCCAGAAGCTCCAGCCCAACACCTCAGCTAGTAATCTCCTCCCGTTCACACCCAGAGAGCCTGGAATTTATTAACTGGAAAATCTCAGGGAAATTATGCACTTCAAGTCAAATGTGCTAAGGCCCCTTGTATGAGCTGCCTTAGAAGTCAGGACCCTGTCCAGGAGCCACTAATCCTTGCTGGCTGATTACCTGAGACCCTTAGGTCTGATATTTAGAAAAGCTTTGGATGAGCAATGCCACTTTTCTCCCGAGTACAAGTCACACTGGAGAACCTCAGCAGGGACCCATCTGTTATTCTGGTCCCTGAATGGCTATTGACCATTTGGGTGGCCTTAAGCCAGTCTCTGGCTCAGTTCTCCAATTGCAAAATGGGGTTCCGGAAGTGAACATATGGGATTGCAAAGCACCGTTTCGGTGTTAAACCCTTGCACCTTTCCAGATCCTTGGGGGAAGAGGTGCCCTTAGGCTCTTCAAAGCAGCCGGAAGGGACCAGGAGTGCTCAGGCCCGGGCTGCATCAGAGTCACCTGCAGATCTTTGAAGGAGCATAAGTTCCCAGACCATGTCCTGCAGAGTCTACTGGAGGGGCGGCCTTAAACCAGTCCATAGGGATCGAAGGCAACGTGATTTTTCCCATTAAAATTTATTGGACGGATTTTTCATTTCACGGCTTTTCATTTAGCAGCAGAGTTTTGGGGAACACATACCAGTCATGAAGCGAAGAATTGGGTGTCTACCTGGTGTGATTCTGATCTCAGGGCTGGGGAGGGTGTGAACCAACCCAGAGGATAATCACTGCCGTTCTGTGTGGCTTCGTGAGTGCCAGGAAACGTATTATATTTTGTCATTTCTACCTTCCCTTAGCCATAACCCTTGGGTATCGTTCATTCTACAGGTGGGGAAACTGAGGCACAAAGGGATTTTTGATGACCTTCCCAAGGACACCTGGCTGGCCAGCCACAGAGTTAGGATTTGGGCCAGGACTCGCTCTGGCTCCCAAACCAAGCGTCTTCCCTCGTCTCCTCTGGGGCCTCCCTGGGAAGGACCTCCCTGGCACTCAGATCAGGACTTGACCCCTAGAAAGTACCCGTGTGCATTTGGCCCAGGACTCTGCTTTGCGGGTCCATTCCCGTGGATTTACTGGAAGAAGCGCCCCCCCCCCCCAATTAATGACAGCTGTAGGCAAGATGAACCGTACAATCATGCTACTTTTAACAAGGAACGTCACATTCAAAGAATGCCAGCTGAGCCCCGAATGAGTGTGTTGAAGTCCCCTGATTCTCTGGGCCTTAGTTCCTTCAGCTGTGAAGCAGGATGGTAATGTCCCACAACTCAGGTAGTGCACAGACTTTGAGTAGCATATGAATGAATTTGGTCTACACCGGGGAATAAACAATTATGCAGAAGATCAGATTTTTTTTTTTTCAGTGCTAAGGCTTGAACCCAGGACCTTGCACATGCTAAACAAGTACTTTGCCACTGCGGGCCACATCTCCAGACCTTTTTATGTTTGAGAAAGTGCCGCAGTCCGGCTGCAGCAAAATAGCCGGGGGGGTGACGAGCAACTTGTGTACATTGATACAGCAGGAGTGGGAGCCGTTTATTGTAGGACAGGAGGGGTATATATACATTCCACACAGCTTATCTTAATTAACATAAACTAGATACAGCAGTCGACCAATAAGAAATCTCCACACTTAATGGCTCGCTGGCGTTACTTCACAAACCACTCCCTCTGGCAAAATGCCAGGCGCCATCTTGACTTGTTTACAGACCCTAACAAGAAAGGGCCTGGCTAAGCTGCTGAGGCTAGCCTCAAACTTGCAATCCTCCTGCTCCAGCCTCCGAAGACACTGGAATTATAGGTCTGTGCCACAGAGCTTGGTGAAAGTCAGATATTAGATACCAAAATGCCTGAAGATGACTTAGCAAGTTACAGGTTTGTCTTTGGATTTCAGATCTGTGCGTTGACTGGCATTCAATCTGCTATTTGATGTAATTAAGTATATTGCCCATGACATGAGGCTACTTGGTTTAGCAAGAAGATGCAAATGATTGTGCTGGCAGCACATTTCCCCTCTGGTACAGGAGATTTATGGGCCTCCTTTAGGCATCAGATTCATAAAGAGCAGCTCCCAGGAAAGGGGCAGCATCTTTTGAGGTGTTCGGTTCTGATCGTAAAGCCTAACTTGGTGCAGTGGAGTCAACATGTGGCTTGTGTTCTCTTCAAACATGTTTCCACGTTGTTCAAGGCACAGGAGCTCTAGAACTCACGAGGAGCAACAAAATACAATGACTATTGAACATCCTGATAACAATCCATCACATCCACCTGTCTTACCTCAGCAATAAACGAATTCTTCCAAGTGGCTAGTGGCAAAATTGTTACATGATGTGATATAAAAGTTTATTTTACATAAGATTTTTAAAATTATTAGATATGTACAAATTTAAATGAGCTTGCCCAAATGGTATTCCTTAAGGACCTATTTCAAGGAATATATTTTTTAAGGAAATAAAATCAGTTCATTCTCACGAAACAAACAACATTCTAGAAGGATCCACAGTTTGGATCAATAGTACAAATGTGGGTTTCAGAGATGCCTGCACACTGTCTTCTTCTGAGCAGGGTTAATACTCCTCCTACTCTGGGCAGTCTTCTGAGGACACCCCCACCCCAACCCCACAACAGTCACAGCAAATCTCTGCTGCCATATGCAGATGTCCACAGTCCAAATGAGCCAAACAGATAAGCACTGTCACTTGGCCCCCACTTAAATTGTTTTATTTTATTGATACCAGGGATTAAACCCAGGGACACTTATACACTGAGCCATATCCTCAGCCCTTTTTATATTTTATTTAAAGACAGTGTCTTGCTAAGTTCCTCTGGGCCTCGCTCAATAGCTGAGGCTGGCTCTGAGCTCATGATCCTCCTGCCTCAGCCTCCCAAGCTGCTGGGATTACAGGTACTTAAATGTTTTAAAAAGAGAGAGACCAATCACCCACGGGCTCGCCTATGTAAGCCCTATTCTGATGACTGAACAAAAATATGGCATCCATTATATCCCAGGGAGAGAAGTGGCTTTGGAAGGAAATGACCAATCTAGAGGCCATAGATTGTCCATTTTCCAAACTGTGCATCCATTTGTGTTTAGAAATCTTACTAACTGGGAAGAATGGATTTCCTAAGAAGAAAGCATCCCCTGGATTCAGATGCTCACGCTTGTGCTCATTCTATGTGACCATGGGTAAGTCACTTAACTTCTCTGTATCTCCTTTCTTTCCTTTTTAAAATACAGAAATGGGGTTGATCATTTATTCAGGGCTTCAACCTCCTAGGCACTGGTGGGTCTAAGGCAGAGGTCAGCCGACTTTCTCTAGAAAAGACCCTAGGGCATGGAGAGCTATGTACAGTTTCAGTCACAGCTACTCTACAGTTGCTGCATAAAAACAGTCAAAGACGGGATGTGTGCAAAAGAGTGTGAGTTGTCCCGTAACTGCAAATAGCCAGGAAGCTGTATAGGGGTGGATTGTCAAGCCTGGTCTAAGGATGTCAAAGCCAGAAGGAAAACAACAGGGAGCAGAGGCAGAGCGTCTGCCGGTGGAGAGAGGAGCCCTGGTAAAGGCAAAGTGGCAGAAGGGCCTCTGGCCTCTCCTACCTGAGCTCCTGGGGTCTTGTGGCCTAGGACCTCCTCAGGGCCTCTCCCAGTCCAGCCAACCATGCTGCTGGTTGCAGGGAGGGGCCGGGCCTGCCCCCTTCTCTCTCTTCCAGAAGGGCTGGCTTCAGTGCCTGAAAGTGAGGCGTCTAGAGAGGATGGGCTCTGACCCCACCTGCCCTGAACCTGCTGTGTGAAGCTCTGTGTCTGGGAGTGAGGCAGCTGCAGGCCCGAGGGCTCTGCACCCCAACCTGAGCACCTGTGCTGTACCCCCACTGCAGCCCCCAGCAGGCTTCCCGCCCTTCCCCCTGAAGCACAGGCACACACCCAGCTCACCCTCAGGTGCCTTGGCCAAGACAGCAGCTCCTCCCCCCTCCAGAAATCAGCGTCCCCAGAGCTGGGTCATGTCCTTGGGGTTTTATTGATGTTGTTTTTCTTTGTTTGTTTGGTACCAAGGACAGAATCCAGGGGTGCTTAGCCACTGAGCCACATCCCCAGCCCTTTTTATAGTTTATTTAGAGACAGGGTTTGGCTGATTGCTCAGGGCCTCATTAAGTTGCTGAGGCTGGCTTTGAACTCCCCATCCTCCTGCCTCAGTCTCGGAGCCACTGGGATGGTGGGCACACACTACCATGCCTGGATACGTCCTTGTTTGTTAAATGAGGAAACTGTGGTCCAGGAAGGGACCTGCCTAAGATCTCCCAGGCAGCTCTCCTGAATGACAGCTGGTGCCCTGCCTCTGTCCCCACTTCTGGCTCTGAGGAGGCCCCAGCCTGCCCCAACCTCTGAGGGATGCAAACAGCAGGAATTCTGTGGGCCCAGGATCACCGCTGGCCTAAAGGATGCCTTTGTGAGGATTGTAAAGACGCACCCCTTTTTGGACCATACAGGAGCCCCCACTAGGGCCCACAGCTTGCCAGGAGATTTGGCGAATTCAGCCTCCATGTAACTCCTCAGCCGGGTGCCTTGTGCAGGAAGATGTGAGGGAACTCAGCTCCAGGCCACCGTTGCCATGTAGAAGGACACTCCTAGTGTTACCGGAAATCTGGATTTTCATGTGAAATCTCCAGTTTGTAAATGTTGGCAAGGGCTCCCTTTTTTTTTTTTTTTTTTTTTTTGATTAACACCATGCTGGCGGATCCTGTGCAGGCCAGATGAAACAAATCTGTGGGCTGACATATTTTACCATCTGACTTACTCCAAAATCCCCCCAATACAGATGTGAGATGACAGGGAAGTGACTTGTTCAAGGTGACACCTGGAGCCAGTGACGGCCTGTCTTCCAGCCTTCCCCGGTGCCTGTGATCCACACGGTGCCTCCATTTCACAAGTCAGCCTGGATCGCGCACACACACCTCCCGGCCTGGCCCTGTCCCCAGCTGATATTTTTACCAAATGTCACAGCAGTTTGCAGGAAGGCCCAGGGTCTGGCTTGAGCCAGTAAATTATGATCCCTGGCCAGTGAGCTGTAAACAGGATTCTGATTAATGAATTCCTTAATGGCCGGGCCCTGTGTGCAGACCTTGTCCGAGTGTCACCCCCGGTAGATGCTCAAGGAGGAGTTGGCCAGGCAGAGGGAAGATTTGTGTCGTGTCTCTGCCTGGGAAAGGGAGCTCCATCCCTGCTGGCTCCAGGAGCCTAAATAACCGCCCCTCCCACCCTGCTCACCGTGCCTGTGGTGTGTGCTCGCTCCAGCGACCAGTGCACAAGACCAGGGAAGACGTGATTGATCCCCGAGTGAAAATAGAATTGGCTGGCCTCCACCGCGATCTCAAGGAACTTGAAAATGCCCTGATCTGAATCCCAACGCAGAGCCAAGGCGTCTTCTCCCCACTCCAGTGCAGTGTGTTGAGGGCCCCCTGCCCGAGGCCTGAGCTAGAGCAGAAAGCCCTGGCATCTCGACCTGTCAGCTAGAGACTGGAAACTCCGACAGCCACAGCCAGACACAAACCTGTCTGGACACCCCAAGGACGGGAAGAATGGAAACACAGGAAAGTCAGCAACCAGGGAACAGGCCTGCTGTGTGACCTTGAGCTAGTCCTCTGACCACTCTGGACCTGGTGCCCTCTTCTGTGAAATAAAAGGCTCGGAGCACCTTGTGTCCACTCTGTGCTCAGTGCAGCTGCAGAGGTGAGGTCACAGCGAAGGTCAGAACCGGGGTGGTAAGACAGCCAGGGTGGCCCCATGTCCCTCCTGCCCCACCCCCACCCCGGGGCAAGCACCGCCCATCGATCCTGGCTTTCCTTGCACTGAGCTCAGACCAGACCACCGGACCAGACCTCACAGGCATTCTCAGCAGGACTCAGGGCCACCACCGCCAATCAATCACGGTCAGCAAGTGTGAGGAAATTGATTGGCCGCCTACCCACTGGAATATTTGTCTTTTCTGCTTTAGCCTAAGAGTGGCAGTTTACGTGGCGGAAAGAGCACTGGTCTGGGAGTGAGGAGACTTTGATTGCTATCGGGGCTCCGTGGTCAGCTGGCCAAGAGGCCTCTCCCGGTTTCCTTGAAGGCCTTTCCTGCTCCAGGTTCATGGGCTGGTGAAAACAGAGTCGATTCATTATAACAACGAGCATTCACGTGTCAGCGCTGTGCTCAGCACTCTGTGGAATCCTCTCACTTAGTCATCATAAAAGTTGACAAGGGCCATTAGGGGTTGTGCCATTTTACAGATGAGGAAATTGAGGTTCAGCTAGATGACATAAAAAGCTCATGTTCACAACTTACACAAGTGTCCAACTGAGAGGCAAACCCAGGCATCTAGTGACAGATTCAACATCCGCAAAATCTTTGAGGCTCTTCCCATCAAGTGATGGCATCTGCCCCCCACCACCTCTGTCTGCACTCGCTATGACTGACAGCACGTCATGGGAAGGGTACTGTGGAAGTGCTGCAGACAGGGCCTCAAAAGGTTGTACAGCTTTTGCTCTTGCCCCTTGGACTACTGCCCTGAAGCTGCCACCTGTCCTACTAGAGAATGAGAGGACACTTGGAAAAGACCCCAGCCCTCCAGCTGACAGCCAACTTCAGACATGTGAGTAGGGACATGGTGGGTGGTCCCATTCAGCAGATCCTCTCAGCACAGACTCCAGCAGAATGCAGCTGGGTGGGAAAGTCCAGCAGAATCAGCAAAGGCACTGCCTGACCAGCGGACAGTGAAAAATATACTTAAGAATACTGAAAAAAATAAGCCACTTAAGTTTTAGAGTTACTTATTACACAGCAATAGCTAACTGATACACAATCTCACTCCAGAGCCACAATCTGAATATTGCGTGTGTACTTACAAAAGGAACTCCAGTGTATGGCATCTCTAGAGCCAGACAACTTTGGTTCAAATCCCAGCTCTGCCCTTTCCTAGCTGTCTGGTCACAGGCTAATAACTTTCCTGTGCTGTGCCCTGTGGTTCTCTCTCTGTGAAATGTGGCTGACACAAATAGGTTGGCTTGCTGTGAGGATCAAGTTAGTAGACATAGATGTGAAATGGCTGGCCCTGAGTGTTCATGAAAGTTCTCCCAAAAGACAGTTCCAGGCTCCTGGGCTGTCAGTGTTGTTTATCCAGTGAGGGTTCCTTGGGATATGTGAAGGGTCCTGGCCTTCTGCTGCTGCTTACACCCTGGGTCCCTCAGAAAGACTGTGCCCAAAACCCCAGGAGCCCCAGCAGGAGTATCTGGGTGACCAACTTCTCCAGAGGTATCCAGCATGCAGATTTACCAGGTAACCCTGCAGGTAGATGCCAGTGATTCCACTTTATGCAGAGGAGGAAACCAAGACCCAGAGGAGGAACTAGCCCTGAGCCGGCCTCCCACTTCCTGGTCCAGGCAGAACTCCCTCCAGCCACTTCATCCTGGTGCTGATGCAGTGACAAGGGTCTTCTGAGCCATTGCCCAGCCTCAAGACCCTGCAGAAGTGCACTCTGGGGATTTGGTCATCCACAGGCAGCCTGCCTTGATGTGTGTGTGTGGGAAGGGGGAGGACTGGGGCCCAGCCCAGCCCTGTGCCGAGGCCTCCTGTAACCGAAACCCACAAGCAGGAGGGTGGGCCAGATCCCAACAGCACACCAGAGCACAGGCTTCACCACGTCTTTTGTTTGTTTGTTTGTTATTTTTGTTTTGGTACCAGGACTGGAACGCAGGGGCGCTTAACAACTGAGCCACATTCCCAGCCCCCAGCCCTTTTTTTTTAAATTTAGGGACAGGGTCTCACTAAATTGCTAAGGGCCTCGCTAAACTGCCGAGGCTGGCTTTGAACTCGCAATCCTCCTGCCTCAGCCTCCCAAGCTGCTGGAATTACAGGTGTGCACCACTGCACCCAACCCTTCACCACCTCTTAGGTGTGCCCATTCTCCATCTTCCTCCCTGGTCCTCTTTGCTCCTTTGGTCATCTCAGATCCCCTGCCCTTCCTTCTCCATGAGAGCAGCCCTCCCTCTTTTCTTTTTCAGTGGGTCTGAGACCAGGCAGGGGAAATAAAACCTCTGATTTCACTGCACACTCAACAAGTCCTTGTACAACATAAATATTCTCTTTAATTGAAGCAGCAACCCTTAAAGGGATGCCTTGTTACCTCGCCATCACAAATGAGGAAACCAGGGCCCCAAGAGGCTGAGTTACTTGCCCAAGAAGACACGTGGAGTAGGTGTCAGGGCTGGGATTTGAATCCAGACCCTCTGACTCCAGAGCCAGGCCTCTTTCCACCTCCCCACCTGGCATCCCCCAGAGGCAGCCGAGAGCCTGGCATGGAAACTCAGTGTGGAAACAGCCAAGTGGAAAGTGCATTAATGAAAGGAGAGAGTGAGCCAGGCCTGGCCCCCGGGGCTGGTTCCTCATCAGCCTGAGCCCCAGGAGAAGCTGGGGAGCGATTTTCCCAGCATCCTCTGCAGCTCATTACCCGCTTCACTTTTTCCTTTCCCTTCTTGGGTGTTTCCAATGCTCTCATCCCGGGCTCCAGATCCAGCTTCCGAGCAGGGCTGTACCTCGGCACTGGCAGGGCTGAGGGTGCAGGGCGTGAGGATGAGCCCGCAGGGCTGTCTCACAGCCACTGTCCTCTGCCTGGGAGGCCGCTCAGGAGGCCAGGGACCCCTATGAGCTCCACAGAGGGCTGCTTCCGTGATTCTCATCAGAGATTGGTTGGATTAATACCTCAAGCACTCCCAGATGCTCAGTCCTGTGCTGTGAGGTTCACATGCCGTCTCACGGGATCAGTCACATGACAGCAGTCCTCAGCAGTCCTCACCAGGGTCCCTCACTGTGCTAAACACCTCCATGGGCGACCGTGGGTGACCTGTCTCACTTCTGGCTGTTTACCTCTACTGCCTAAGAAGGCCTCAGGAGTCCCCACCCTCACAGTGGCATCCAAACCTCAGATGTGACAGCCAATATCCCTAGGGAGAAGTGAACAGCCAGGTCCATTGACCTTGAGCTGGTTCCCTAAAGCACCCTGCTAGAGGAAACTGAAGCCAGAGAGATCTAGCACCAGAGACAGGGGCTGGCCCAGGCTGCACCGCTCCATCAAACCCCTCTAAACCCCTCAACCCCCACCCACACTCCCAAGACTCTGGAGACCTATCAATCAGTCAAGACTGCCACTGGCCTCACTCTCTCCAGGCCCCCCCTTCCTCAGGCCCCACTCCCCACATCCCCATAAGACCCCGTTCCTTTCCCGGACGCTCCTTCTCACCTCACCTCTTCACCTACAAAGTACTTGGGTCCAAAGCCTCAGGGCCCAATCTCAGTTCCCTACTCCCAAGCTGGTGACCTTGGAAAAGTCACTAGTGCCCAGAGCTTTGGTTCCTAATCCTGCAGATGAAGCTACCATGCCCTGCAGCCAGGTAGGACCCTGGGAGGGGGCTAGCTATATTTGGGGTACTCCCTCTCTGTGACGGGTTGGCTCCATGGGGATCACTGCATGAGGAGTGGGAAGGGTTCATCCAGAAGCGGAGACCTAGAGCTTGTCCACGTTTTTGAATGAAGTAAATGAGGTTCAGAGAGGTGAAGTCACATGCCTAAAAACCTCTAAGGAAACCATCACTGTGGTGCACCTGTACTGTACATCAGGTAGCACCTGTACTCCCGGCTCCCTGAGAGACGGAGGCAGGAGGATCACTTGAGCCCAGGAGTTTGAGATCAACTGGGCAAGAAAGAGAGAGAAGGGAAGGGAAGCGAAGGGGAGGGGAGGGGAGGGGAGAAAAGAAGGAAGGGAGAGAAAGAAAGAAAACACAAAGAGAAATACTGATTCTGGGAGCCCAGCGCAGGGCCCTGTCCCTAGTTAAGAACTGGAGCATGAATTTCAGCTCAGTTGAAAGGAGCACAGAGCCTGTGACCATCCTTTAGGCGCCTGCTATTCTCTGGGCCCTGCTGGATTCAGGCCCTTGCGGGACAGAGGATCAGCAAGACTTCTTAAAGCACAGCCCTCCTCTCCCTGGGGACTGGGAGGTGACAAGAACAGATGAGATCAGGGGGATCTCATCTTGCCAGAGCTCGAGAGCGTGACACCTGTGGCCCCAGGCCTGCCTTGGCACTCCCTGCAGGGGGCGTCTCCTGAACTGGACACCATGGAAGGAGGGAGGGGCCTGGGTGAACAGCGAGGCTGCTGGCAGGCCCCTGAGGACCACGCGCCACCCAGGCCCCTCCTCCTCCCAGCCTCCCTGGCACCAGGTGGAAGATTAAGTGAGCAGAGGACCCTTGGGCTTGGTCCAATTTTGCCTCCACCTATGCCCTTGAGGCCCCGAGGTCCACTCTCTGAGCTCCCCCCTCCCCAGTCTCCTGCGCTGCTGGTGCTGCTCTGAGAAGCCCCACAGGAGCCAAAAGCAGAACCAGGCCAGGGCAGGGGCAGTGCCAGGAGGAAGCCCGGAGCGTGTGCCAATGCTGTGAGCAAGATGGGAGGTTATTTTTAGAGGTAGCCTGATGGGGTAGCCGTCTGTCCCCGATGCACGGTGACATGAGATGCCCTCAGGAGAAGGAGAGGAGCTTTCAGTCCCACACTTAGACTCTTCTAGCCTCCTCAGAGCCTGGGAAGAGCCTGCCTCCTGCAGGAAGCCATTCCTGGTTCCTGCAACCTACCAATGGCCCCTTTTTCTCAATTCTTTGGGCACAGAAGCAGAATGGGCCCAGGAAGTTACTCATGTGTATTGAATAGCTACTCAGAGAGGCTAAGTCATTTGCCCAGGGTCACACAACTTCTAAATGACCATGCTAGGATTCTAACCCAAGTCTCTCTGACGCCAAATCTTGCCCCTCTTTCCATTCCATGGTGGCTCTTGGAAATGTGTCCTCCATTTGCTGCCTGGATGAACACCATAAGGGCTGTAGTCCTTTACTCCCTCTGCAACATTCTGGGTAAGTCAGCCCTGGCACATGGCTCTTGCTGTGGGCAATGAGCATTTATTAAGTACCTACTGTATACCAGGCACAAAATCTGTTAATCCTCCACAGCTGACCCATGAAGTGGTGAAATGGACAGCCCTCCACACTGGGGACACCTAATTTATTCCACCCTCTGTGCCCTAAACTGAGCCTCTGTTCTTCCATTCGATCTTCAGGGTGACCCTGAGAAGTATTTATGATCTCCATTTTTCAGACAGGGAAAATACAACCTGGAGAGGGCTTTGAGATCCTTTGGTTCAGGGCCCTGTTACACTTGCATTGCCTCTTTAAGCTTCGCCATCCATTCTCTGGCTTGTTCTTACCAAGTGCCTCCTGGTTGCAGGCACGCTCAGGATTCAAAGGATTCTTGGAGAACCCCTCTGATCCAATACCCTTAAACCTTATCTTACAAATTATCGTCCCAGAGTCAGGTACCATTGATTTAACTGTCCATTTTGCAGACGAGAAAGGTTGAAGTTCACAGAGAGCACCACATTTTCTGCAAGTCGCATAGCAACAAAGAAAAGATGGAGGGTGCTTCCTCTGTCTGCCCCGGCTTTAGACAGAGGCCCTTGGCCCTGAGTGGAGAAGTCCAGGACGCCGTCACAGGATGGGCTGGGGGTATCCTCTTAGCACCTATGTCTGTCTCAGGAAGCCAGAGACTCTGGGCAGAGTCCCAGCCTGGAGAGAGCTTTAGAAACCCAAGTACTGCCAAGGGGAGTGTGTTCTGGAATGTACCGAAATTCAGCATTTCATCAGGTACCAGGGTCAGGGGAGGCCTTGTCGGGGGCCAGGAGCAAGGGATGTGGTGTAGCAGGCAGAACTGATTCTGGGAGCCCAGCGCAGGGGCCTGTCCCTATGACCTCCCTTGCAACCATCAAGGAGGAGGCTGGAGTCCCAGACTTCTCTGGGCCTCATTCCCATCTGTAGACTAGGGATGACTGGCCTGGGGGTCTCTCAAGTTTCCTCTTAGCTCTGTGAAGTAGTAGACAAGGGTCTTTCCTTCTGTTGGGCTGAGGAAGAGTCACCAACAAGGCTGCATATTGGAACCCAGAGGAAAATGATCAGAGGTCAGGGGCAGGAGGAAGTCGGGAGAATAGGAGTGAGCAGGAGGGCCACTTGGGCAGGGAAGGTACTTCTGCAAGGATGCCTGTGGGAGAAGAGTAGGGGCCTGACAGTGGAGAGAGGCAAACAGCCCTTCAGCCTGCAAAGAGGGGGCCGTGGAGAGCGTGGCAGAGGGGTAGTGGCCGGGGTAGATGTATTAGTTTCCTGTTTCTGGTTTAACAGATCCCTACAAACTGGATGTCGTAAAGAAATTGATTCTCTCGCAGTTCTGGAGGCTGGAAGTCTGACCGTGCTCCTCCAGGGACTCCGGCAGGAACTGTCTCCATGGCATGCCAGCTTCTGGAAGCTCCAGGTGTTCCCTGACTTGCGGCCGCATCACTCCAAGCTTGGCCTCCCCAGCATCTGTCTCGAACTCCCCTGCCTTTCTCTCATAAGGACACTTGTCATTGGATTTAGGGCCACCTGGATAATCCAGCATGAGCCAGCCAAGATCTTTAACATCTGCAAAACCCCTTCTGTCAAATAAGATAGCATTTCCAGATTCTGGGAATTAAGAAAGATGTGGATATATCTTTGGGGGCCCACATTCAGCCCCCCTCAAAGCAGCCTATGGCTCTGGGAGTCTGAGAGGCCCTGGCAGCTCAGTACAGCTAGGTGGGAAATTCTGGCAAGGTGCAGCCTGCTTCCTACCTGCCTGCCTGGTGGGCCACAGAGGGCTAAGGGCAGAGACCACTCCTAGAGAGAGGGAGACTTCTGTCAAAGTCTCCAGCTCTGGGGGATAGCCACCTCTGCAAGCCTCTTCCTGCCCAGAGACAAATTAGCCAGCTGATTCAACTCCATCAACTCAAATGACCAAGCCCCTTCCTTTTAAACCCAAGGACAGAGAGAGCACAATGAATGGGGTAGAGGTCCAAGAGAGGGATTTCCAGCACACAGGATGGCATATGGTAGAACTTCCCTTGCAGCTCAAACATGCTCCAGTCCCAACTCCACCCCATTTTCATTCCAGCTCAAGTGTAAGCCTCCAAGTTCGGATGGGGCACATTATCAGAACCCTTGCCATTCATGCCCCAAATCAGGGTTTTGAGTACATGTCAGGGACACACAGGGCTCTTCTGGCCCCAGATCATCCAAGGGTGAGCTCCAAGCAGTGCCATGGCCTACTGCTGACAGTGTGGGGAGAAGAAAAGCACAAGGCTTTGTCCCAGGGACCAGAGAGCTATAAGACTGAGCAGCAATTGTGCACACGAGGAAACGTGACAGACAGTGGCCTGGAAGACAGGGAGATGGGCAATGATGCAGACAAGAAAGTATTCTGGGTGTTTGGGGGAACACCTGGAAGGAGGCTTGTGTAAAGGGAGTAGCTTTGGGATTGAGGCTAGAAGCAGGTGTTCAAGGGACTCCAAAACCACCGGATCTTGTGGCTTCTAAATGATAACATTAGGCTGGATCCCAGAAAGCTATGCAGCCACCATATGTAAGATGGAATGGAAAACAGGAGAGCACAGGACAGAGAGACAAGCTGTCCAACACTGTTGAAAGGCAATGTGGGCTTAACCAAGGGTGGCGGCTCTGGGTCCGGAGAGGAAAGGGCACGGGGTGGAGGTGGGATACCCATGGGACACCCGTTCTGTGCCAGCATTCAGCATGACACCTCTCACCCACCCTCCCCTTTAGTCTTCCCAATAATCACAGTGCAACTGGCTTCTCAGGAAACTTCATGGTGTCGGGGGGAAGAAAAACAATCCCAGAAGGAACTTTTGCAAAAGGAAAAGGAGAGATTACAGAATGAAGAAAATGGATTCACATGGAAGTTATTTTCTCTGTAGTAATTCCAATAATTAAAATGCTTCATAGCCAAACTCTATTTTGTGATTGTGAGCTAAAAATAATGGGACAGCATGTTTCCCACATGTAGGGGACATTATGTCATCACCCACTGTGATTTTGTCATCCCCGATACAGTCCAGTGATAGGTCTCATGTTCCCTAATTAATCAGCCCTTCCATCTGCAGTTCAAGCCATGGACATGTGTGCGTGGGGAGGTGGAGACGGCCTGTGCCCCCCGCCCATGTTTATGTGGGGAGAAACAGGCTTGTGGCTATCTCAGAAAGATCCATCCAGCGGCCAATTCAGGAGGGCTGAGCAGACTTGAAAGCAGCCTGTCAGATGGGGGCTTTTCCACTCCATCCCCAGGACAAGGAAGGGCGAGGAAGGGCCTGGTGACGGATGCCCACTGACAGCCCAGGGGGAAGGGCCTGCACAGGTGGGGCTGCGGGCCAGAGCCTTAGGCTGGCCTGAGCCTCCCAAGCAGGCAGCCGAGGCCAGGCAATCCCTCTCCCGCTTGGCTAGGCTGTCCCTCTCCCCGCCAGGAGCCCTGATTGAGTGCGGCACTTTCAGAGCAGTGAAGGATGAAAATGGCAAAGGAGGAGAATGAGCAGACAGGGAGGGAGGGAGCGTCTCACCCAGAGGGAAGACAGCACCCTATTTAGGCCAGACTGAGGGCAGCTCTGCCTGGCTATCTCTGCACTCCCTTTTAGCACTTTAATCAAATGCCTTACGAATGGGCTCGTCCGGATGTCAAAAATCCAATCGGATACATTTATTGGCCTGACAACCAATTTTCTGCGATGTATCATCAGGGACTGATGGTCTGTTCTCTGCAGCAGGGGAGTTGGTGATAATGGAGCTGGGAGAGCCACTGCATGCCCTCGATCTTGTTTCAGGCTGTCAGCAGGGAGGAAGGGAGGCTGAGCCCACAGGCATGGACAGACAGACAGAGGGACAGGTGAATGGAGTCTGTCTTGAGCCTCAGCTCCCCCCACAGGAAAGAAGTGCAGAAGGAGAGGAGAGATTCCTCGTGGACTGGGACATTGCCGCCTCCTAACCTGGGCCTCCCCAAATCCTCCCTGGGACAATGGGAAGGTGAGCCCCTGGCAAGGTGGATGCCAAGACTCAGTACCCACTCAGTGCCTCCACGGGCAGGGCACACAGCCAGACAGGAGACAAGGACATGACTCCGTTTTCTGGAGCTTCTAGGAGTTGGGGAGAGACTTAATGGAAGGATTGGGGGGAAACACAGACCCTCTCCCCTGTCGTGTTTTTCTAGTAGGCACTGAGGTTTGGGCTGGTGTCGGGTGCCCTGAGCTTGCTTGGAGTGAATGCTGTCAGGAAGCAAGGGGCCACGTTTCTGTGCCAGGGTGGGCATCCATCAGGCTGAATGGTACCTAGAAGCAGGGATGCACAGGGCAGAGCTGAAGCCGAACTCTGTGAGGAAGCCGGGGCCCTGATATTAGCCAGGATCGGGGATGTTTGGTGAGCTTTGTGGTTTGGACAGAGTTCTTGTTTTTCATCTGTGTTCAGACACAATTATGGAGCGGTCTTGTTTTCGTCTTGCTGTGGCCTTGTCTGATATTTCTGTTCTGGGAAACTGTTTATGTCCAGCAGGAGATTCCCGCAGACTAGCCAGCAGTGCCAGGCCAGACCTGGCTGTCCGGGGCTGTCTGTGTCCTCCAGGGCAGGAGCTGAGCCCAGGGCCTGGCCCAGGGCCTGGCACAGGGCAGGCACTGGACCGTTGAGTCCGATGTGGTACCCGGGGCTGCAGTGTGCAGGGCAGATCTGAGGAATCAGCGAGCTGCCCAGGGATGCAGCTGGGGGTCAGGAGCAGGCCTCCGGTGCCAACTAATCACAGGAGATAACCGAGGGGCTGTCGCTCTGGAGAGTAGAAAGTCCAGGCGGATGGTGAAGGATTAGTCTTATCTCCTGCTCCTTCCTCCCTGGACATTGGCCTGGAGGCTCACAAGCTGTTGGCAATCTCGCCAGCCTCTAGAGACAGGAAGGGAGAGAAAACACAGCTCAGCAGAAGCAGGAGGAACCCCTCCCGGGAGGGAGGGCCCAGGAATGCTATTTATCCCGAGGACGCCCCTGACCTTTCCCCACACAACAGGGACAGACGCACAGCCTGGCTGCATCCTTCTCCTTTAAAACAAGAAATGGAAGCATTACTCACCAAGCCTGGCCATTTATCATGGTCTGGGGACATTAATTTGACAGTGTGTCATTTTCCATTTGGTTTGGGCCCGATGGAGGCTGCCCTCGAAACACCTTCAATTAAATGCAGCTAATAACACAGAGCTATTTTGAGCAAGGAGGCCCTCTGCCTCCCCCCAGAGCTCTGAGTGTTCTGGAATTGGGAGGGTGGGTTGCCGGGGTGGGGAGGGGAGGTGGGGCTAGAGTGTGCAGTGAACTTGGGAGGGCGGATGGTTTCCCACAAGTCTAGGCCCTGCTCCAGCTCCAGGCAGGTGAATTGCAGGCAAGATGGGGAGACGAACTGCCTCATGCCTGCGAGAGGAGATTCTAGCAACCGGCTCTTTCCAAAGGATGAGGGAAGATGTGGCCCTCATCCAGCACAGAGAGAGCACAGGTTTTGGAATCCACAGACCTGGAAGTGGATTTCAGCTATTCTGCTTTCTGCTGTGTGACTTCAGGCAAGTCCTAACTTCTCTAAGGCTCAGTTTCTGCATCTGTAAAATGGAGACAGAAGTTCTTTTACAGGACAGCATGATGATTCTTATTATTTTATGAGTCCAAATAAAAGAGCATATGCCTGAGGCTTAGTTATTTCATGAGGGATAACTCATAATAACCTTTTTTTTTAATTTTCCAAATTTAAAATTTGGGGAAAGATTATGAATTATTCAACACCTAAGACTCCTCCTGTAGTGGGACTTGGAAGTGTCAGAGAGCGTTGGGGAAAGCACACCGTTTCCAGATATCTGTATTCCAATCCCAGCTCTGTTACCAACGTCCTGTGTGATTTGGGCAAATTTATTTAACCTTCTGTGCCTCAAGTCCTCATCTGTAAGATGGAGATGAACTTGGGATTTTTGAGAAGCTGTACTGATATGACATACAAAGTCCCTAGCAAACAGTAGGTGCTCAGTTCACCTTAGCTCACTTTTTCTTCCCTGCCCAAGCCCTGAGTCTAGAAAATAACACTCGAATTGCTGGTTACTTCAGTTTAGTGAGATATGTGTTAAGCCTTGGGTAAAGAGGATCTCATCTGAATCCTCAAAATGCTGTTAAGTAGGCCACGTGAAATTTGTTGAGTCTGACATCAAAAAAGGGGTATTAGAAATTTCATACATTCAAACTAACCCCTTCCCTCTATTGGTGAGGTCCTGAAACTCTGGAACATTGGAGTGCTCAAGGCTCAAGGGCACCAGAGCATGTTAGCTTCAGCCTGATGGGGAGGTGCAAACAGTCCACACACAGGCTCTGGGGAACAAAGCACAACACCCAAGTCCCGTTTTTAGCTCCATCCCCAATTCAAACTGGTGGTCCCAGAAACACAGGGTCAGACTTCATTGGAGATCCAGAAAGACCCAGCCTAAGGGTCAAAGCAAGACTTCCATGTGGGGCAGGATGCTAGGTCTTCCCTGTATCACCTGAGGGCCATCAGACTTCCCTCCCCTAAGCTTCAGGGCCCAGCCCACCTCCCATGGCTGCCCTCCCCGCAGGAAGGCTTCTGATAACGATGAATGCCGCTTGTCCAGCTCTCCTGGGCTCCTGCAAGTGTGCTATTGGTTCAACTATTACTGCCAGGGTTCCTCCAGAGAACTGTACTGGGGGAAAGCCCACAGCCCACCTGCGCCACCACTGAGATGCTATTTGTCACAAGATGCTGACCAATGCCAGTCATGATTCAGCTGACTCAGGGCAGCGTTCTGGTCCAGGTGCTCAGAGCCATCCCGCAATGGTGGTTTGTGGTCCTGGACCAATCCCCTCCCCTCTCTGGGCACTCCCTCTTGTCTGCAGAATGGGTCCCTGAATAAATGACCTCGCCCAGACCTCCAGCACATTCAGAAGGTGGCCGGCTCCATGGCTGCATGGAGACCCCTTTGCGTCTGGAGGAAGGAGGGGAACAGTACGACGCTCTTGTTCACTGTGACTGACCGTAACAGGCTGGTTTCAACTCAGGTTATTATTTTTTTTTTAGGTTGATATCTCTCAGGTATTTTATTTTAGTAATGGAAATCTATCAGAGCATGCCAAATATCTTTTAAGAAAAGCCTGGAGAAGAAAATTATAATTTGATTCAAAGTATATTCATTATGGGGTAATCCTAATCCTATAATGAACTAATCTAATAATCCTTACTTTAAAAGGATTCACTTGAAGATATTATTTCACTAAATATTTGAGAGGTATTTGGGTGTAAGGAGCCATGACAGATGTGAGGGAGATGTGAAGATGAATCAAAATAGACTCCATTCTTCAAAGAACTACCAGTTTGGAGAGAGACTTGACCCACTCACACTAGGGCTTCTCTGATGATTGGAGTGGTTGGATCCAGACTCGGCCATTAGTGGAAATTTTAACCTTTTAAAATGTATCTTTCTTTTACCTGTACTTTGTCACCCCATACAGAGGTAAGACTATAGGGAGTCCATGGCACTCACCTGTAGTCCCAGATATTAGGGAGGCTGAAGCAGGAGGATCCCTTGAGCCAGTCTGAGACCTACCTGGGCAACAAAATGAGACCCCATCTTAAAAAAAAGAAAGAAAAAAAGAAGCTGTTCATTTTCTTTCTTTCATTTACCAGCAATTTTCCTTTTCAAATGGGTTGAGATAAAGCGTTTGCACTATTCTCAGCAAGAATGTCAGATTCCACACACTCGCTGGAACTGGATACCAGAGCAAACCACAGGAGACCTGAAGTTTGCCCAGGAGACAGTACAGCCATCAAAGGCCATGCTGGGCAGTTTTGTCCAGCTACTCCTTCCTCTTGCCCCTAGGTAAAACGAGAACAAAAATTCTTAGGGCTGTAGAGAGATTCATATCTTTTGGGATGTGTCCTAAGGACTTGATGCAAAGAGTCACAGGCATCAAAGTGTTCAATATGTGAAAAATTAAATCAAATGTCCAGCAATAAGGGATTGGTTAAGTAAACCATTCCACATCTTTTTGGTAGGATATAAAATATTATATAGCACTTTAAAAAAGAAGTCCATAAAACGTAGTTACATAAAAATAAATATGTTTTAACAGTAAGGGGGGGGGGGAATCAGGGTTCCAATCCAGTTAAGCAGGGTGGATTAAATATGCATTGACCTTCTCTTCCCAGTCACATTTCATTAAATTGACAGTGAGGGAGGGGCTGTTTAAAACCCCAGTCCAGAGTGGCTTGGCATCAGGAGAGAAGAGATGTCAACAACTACCTGGGCTCTGAGTGGCAATGACTCAGCAGAGTGGGGAAGCGACAAACCACCACGCTGGCAGAGGGGAGACCAACGAGAAGCAAATTGATTTGTCTCAAAGAATTCCTGAGAGGCTCAGTGCTTGAAAGCTCCACGTCTGCACAAATCCATGGTGATGTGCAGAGCTGAAGGCAGTTAGTTAAAAGCCTGCATATGGAGCCTCGGCCCTCCCAGGGACCCCTCCCCATCTCCACAGCCTCAACGTGGTGTCAGACTTCAGCTGGAACTGAAGAAACAGAAGAGAGTGGAAACACACCTCCAAAATGCAGACAGGAACATTATTTCCAACACAAATTCTATAGTCATCCTAATAAAAAATCAAGTGTGAGGATGATAAGCGCATTTCAGACAAGTAAATAATTGGCTTCCTATGTACCTTTTCTTAGGAAGTTACTGTAGGATGTGCTTCAGGCCAAGGAGAGAATAAACCAAGATACAAAAACATATGGGATACAGGAAATAGATGATATCACCTCAAAAACTGGTACAATTCAAATTACCATTGTGTAGTAACAGCATGCAGAGAGACCCAGAGAACAGCCAGACCAAGAGTTCCAAATGAGAATGTGAGGATGGGAGGGGAATGTAGGTGAAACATATTATCCAATATGTCATTTCAACCTTTTAGAAAACAATATTGATAAGCATTCAATAGTTCTTTTAGTTCTCTTAGAACATAGAGAATGGAGCAAATAGAAAAAGGCAAAGATCCATACTAAGAAAAACAAAGCAATATGCAAGAAGGTGAATGTGGTTTTAGTACCTGACCTGGGTAATTGGGGAACAGTATTTTCATAGCCATAATAATGTAAACACAGCCCCAAACTGTAATGTAACAGAGTAGGAAAATGAGAGGAGAAATAAGGGTGGGAGTGTGTAAAGTAACTAAATCCTCAACTACCAGAATAAGATGTCAATAGGTAATGGGAGGAAAAACAGCACAGCAGAACATTTAGATGCATATGAAGATAAACAACAGAAGCAGTTGCTACGGGAGTTAGATTGCTTCCTCCAGGGAATGATTGGGTGGATGAGAAGCCACAGGGCAGGAGATAGCTGCTTTGCACATGAACACTTTTAGAGTAATTTGATTTCTTAGAAATATATTCATATATTACTTTGGGAAAAATAAAAATTAATTTTTCAAAAATTTTTTTCCAGTCTGGTGTTGTGGTGAACGCCTATAATCCCAGGGCCTCAGGAGGCTGAGGCAGGAAGATCCAGGGTTCAAAGCCAGCCTCAGCAACTTAACAAGGCCCTAAGCAATTCAGAGAGACCCTGTCTCTAAATAAAAAATAAAAAAGGACAGGGATGTGGGTCTGTGGTTAAGTGCCCCTGAGTTCAATCCCTGGTACAAATATATATATATATATATATATATATATATATATATATATATTTTTTTTTTTTTTTTTTTCCTCCAGTCTAACCCTGTCAGCTCCATGCATGGTTCCTGAAGGAAGCTGACACAGCTTCATATCATGCCCCAATGCAGCTATTAAGTACTTGCAAATAGCAAAGTAGTAAAGACTTGGTACTTTGGTGATTTTGAGCAGTTTCCAAAGCAATGGCTTCCTTTTTGCTTCCTCACCTGATTCTCACACTTCCATGCCCCTTGCCCTTACCCCTGATTCTAAAGGATGTCTGTATTTTTGTCTCTGGTTTTCAGTTTCAAAGATGCTCTTGGTTTGTTTGGACTCAGCCCTTCAATTTCAGTTTCCCCTTCATTTTCTCCCCAGCTTCCCTTTGCCAGGGTGGGGGCTTCCCAAGACAACCCAGGCTCCTGGCAGCCATGTTTATACCACATGACCCTGCCCAGTGGTCCTCGCTGATTGGAACAAGGGTGAGCACCTGACCCAGGTAGAGCCAATCCGGTTCTTCCTTGGGGGAAATTTGTAATTGAGACTGAGAAACATCCAGACAGCTGGACTGCTTACTTACATAGTGGCAATGTAAATGTGGGAGCTGTGGGCTGGAAGATTTCCAACTCCATGGGCATGAAGAGCAGACAGTCAGTCTGGAGAGAGAGAGAGAGGCTCAGATAAGCACTGGAGAAGCAGACTCAAGAGCCCATGGAGTGTCAAGTAGAAAAACAGGTCAAGAAACAAGCTAGGTGCTAATGGTCCTTCTTGAGGCTTTGAATTCTTCAAGTCCTTCTACTTCCTTTGGAGAGGCCCCCCTTTTCTCCTATCTTGAGTTAGTTTCTATCACTTACAACACCAACCCAATACATTTCCCAAGCCCCCACCCAGGGAGGGACAGTGAGGAGCAGGTAGTTGAATTTTTGAAACCCCAGAATCTAGTCCCTTCTCTCCACATTCTGCAGTGACCCCTCTCAGTTTGGAGTCAACATGGGAAGGCTGGCTCTCACTGGAAGGGTGGAGGGGCACCCTACTTCCATTGACTGGGACCTTTCTCTCACTGGTTTGCTTCAGCCAGGGGACAGACACGTGACCAACTCCTGTCACACGGGACAAAGGCATTGGAGAAGGCAGGGGGTTCATTAGCCCTCTAGGAGTGCAGCCCGGAGGTGGACAAGAGTTTCAGAAACCGAAGTTCACTTTTTATCCTCCTTTGCATCTGTGGGTTCCCCCAAATTCTTCCATTAAGCACTTTTTGTTTGTTGGAATTAGTCCAATCAGCTTCCTGTTGCGTGCAACCCCAAAGCCCTGACCCAGCGAGGAAGAAGGACCGTGAGACAATGGGGCAGCTGTGTGCGCAGCCTCCACGGCTCCAAAGGCTTCCAAGACCTCAGAGGCCACACCTCATGCTGTGGCTTCAGCAGTGGCAGCAAGAGAGACTTCAGCAGCCACGGAGGCTTTGGGAATGCAGGAACAAAATGACTGATGGCGTGTGGCTGCGGGACAGACAGACTCCCAGAGCAGTGGACAGGTCCTTACAAGCAGACTGCAGAGCCTTGGGGCCTGGAGCTAGAGGCTGCCCGTGCGCTGTGTGGTCATGACCTTGTTTTCCCCACCAGGCTGCGTGGCCTGGGAAGCACGGATTATATAGCTAGGGATTTGGCTGGGGGAAGATTACACAGTGAAAAACTACTGGCAGGAAATAAGTAGTCTTTGTTTTTCTCCTTTTTCTTCTAAAAACTCCCTCTCCCTTTCTTATCCCTTACTGCCATCTCTGTGACCATGCCCCTCTCATGCCCGCTACGTCCTCTCAGATAACCCATGTGAATTTAGTGTGTGTCCTTCCTGGTTGTTTTTGTTTTGTTTGTTGTTTGGTTTGGGTGCTGGGGAGGGAAACCAGGCATGCTCTACCACTGAGTTCTATCAGCCCTTTTTATTTATTTATTTATTTTTAGTTTGAGACAGAGTCTTGCTAAGTTGCAGGGACAGGCCTTGAACTTGTGATCCCTCTGCCTCAGCCTTTGGAATCACTGGGATTAAGGTTGTGAGCCACCACACCCAGAGCATCCTTCTATGATATTTATACACAAAGTAGTATGATGCTCTACAGAGCCACAACTACAGCTACATATATGTACACATATACAAACATGAAAGCAGTTCTTGTGTGTTATTGTTTTCCAAAATGTGTGTTATGTTACACATTTTTCTGTGTCCCCTCTCTCTCTCTCTCTCTCTCTCTCTCTCTTTGGTATCAGGAATTGAACCAGGGATGCTTAACCATTGAGCCACATCCCTAGCCCTTTTTAATATCTTATTACAGACAGGGTCTCTCTGAGTTGCTTAGGACCTTACTAAATTGCTAAGGCTGGTTTGAAACTCGGGGTCCTCCTACCTCAGCCTCCTGTGCCACTGGGATTACAGGCGTGTGCCACTGTGCCCAGTTTGCTTTTCCCTCTTAACATACCTCTCCACTCCAATCAACTGGGGTGACGGTGCTAATTCATTCCTTTTAATGGCCCTATAATAGTCCACAGTTTATGCACTCTCGTGTATGCAGTTAATTCTCCTGATGGGCATGCACTGTGTTTCCGTCATGTGTATGTGCTCGCACGTGTGCACAAACATAGATGCAGAAGCACTGCTCAAATAATGCTGCCAATAGACATCCTTGTGCTTATATTGTTACCTAATGGAACTTTTATTCCCCTGGGCTACATTCTCAGGAGTGGGACTTCCTGGCTGAAGACTATATACAGTTTTTAAAATTTTAATAGATGTTGCCAGACTGCTTCCTGCAAAGGTTATATCACTTCTTATTTCTTCCCAAACATAAGAGGGTAGGTACACGTTCCCCACATCCTCCAGGGCTGGCAGAAAGTATTTCAAAATATTAACAGCAGCAGTATTTGCATATTGAAACTATGGATGTTTCTCTCCCCTCTATTTTCTTCTAATTTTCCAGAGTTTTCCTCTTTAAATGAGAAAAGTCATAATATGTTACCCCACCTCCACGCGTGAGGCTGCTCAGGTAAAGGATTCCCAGCAGCCTGCAGGCCCTAGGACCCCCTGTGCAGCCCCTCCCAGAGTACCAGCTGCCCCTGGTTCCCTCATGGGTGATCTCATGCCAGCAAGTGAAGACCCAGAACCTCAGCACGACATAGGCACACCATAGGTTTGCCAGGACTCACCTTCAAGGTCACTTGGAAGGTACACAGTGCTCTGGCAGAAACACTTCTAGGCTCAGAAGTGGATAGATCTGATCTTGAAGCTGCAGTTTGCCAAGTGGCTTAACACGTCTGAACCTCAGCTTCCTGGTCTATAAAATGGGGGCAACAAACTGGCTACATCTTGTTAAAGAGCTAAGTGCTTCCTATTTACAATGTTTAGGGAAAGGTATGGCAAAGAGACCAGGCTAGGCTGGCTAAATGACAGCATCTGCTTCCTAATGTCGTCCTCAGATCACGGGAACCCAGGTGCCTCTCCGGTGCACTTGTTGAGAATCTGAAAGATCTGTTGGGCTCAGTGCACTCCTTGGCCCTCCCTGTGCCACTGCTGTCCCTGTTCTCAGAGGCCACTGCAGTCAGCTCTGGTTTCCTTGCTTTCCTCTCTGCTCTTCTGGTGCCTGACCGGCCCTGCACGTGGTTGAATGCGCTGCTGTCACCACCTTGAATGCTGACCCTGTGTGTTCGGTAGCTGGTCCTTCCTTGCATGGTGCCTGACGTGAAATGGGTCCTTAATAAATGTGTGTCAGAGTGAAACCATCTAAATGATAAATGAGGCGTTGCTTCTGCTTCGGAGTGCTCCAGGTCTCACCAAGAAGAGAGCTACAGGACTTTGAAGAGCAGGAAGACCCCCACCCAGGACATGGTGTGTCCATTAGAAGCTCTGGCTTGGAGTCAGACTTGGAGCCCAGTGTGAGATGCAGGGTGAAGAATCGACCTCCCAGGTGCCTTAGTTTCCTCAGCTGGGAACCAGAAGTAAGATTGGCAAGGCAGCCTGTCTGGAAGGTCAGTTCCCAGGGTCAGCCTGGGCGGGGGGGAGGGAGAGGGAGAAGGGAGGGGGGAAGGCAGGGGGGAAGGGGGGGATAGATAGGGGAGGGAGGGAGGGGGAGGGGGAGGCAGGGAAGGGTAGGGGAAGGGGAGGGCAGGGGAGGGTAAGGGCAGGGGAGGGTGGGGGAGAGGATAGGCAGGGGATGGTAGGGGAAGGGGAGGAGAGGGGAGGGCAGGGGAGGCGATCTCCTGCTTCGTTGTCCTGGTTTGGAGCCTGGCTTGGGCACTGGCAGTCTGTACCTCTGGGGTTAGTGAAAGGCCCCATTTTCCATAGTCCCTTGGGTCCTCAATCTGTCCTGGGGTTTCTTGATGGCCTTGTCAGGGGTCCATTCCTGGGGACTGTAACACCTGGGCACTGAAACGGGTCTTGGCTGCAAGGGCACAGCCTCTTCTGCACACAAGAGTCTGGTTAACATCTAAAGGCCACATGGGCCTTAAAGCTACCAAAGGGCAGCATCAGCACGGGTCCCCCAACATAATCCCCAGCCCGTTCTCCTCACCCCCAGATTGTAAGGACAGCATTTCCCCATTCTTCTCCACCATCCTGACTCC
Organism: Urocitellus parryii; assembly: GCF_045843805.1. Lineage (NCBI taxonomy): Eukaryota > Metazoa > Chordata > Mammalia > Rodentia > Sciuridae > Urocitellus > Urocitellus parryii. The sequence goes on along the minus strand of NC_135536.1, from coordinate 113,903,795 downwards.
ATCCTGGACTGACCTATCTCCAACATGGCTCCCAAGGCCTGAGGCCCCTGGCAGTCGGGGTGGAAGTGATAGCACCAACCTGCCTGCAGTCTTGCAGAAAGCCATGGGGTCCAATTGCCAGCGCTCCAAGTTCCTCTCTGGGAATTGCATGGACCTAAACATATAGCTCACACAGATTTGCTGAACTCCAAGGGCGAAGCCTTGAGTGCAACCCAGTTCACGGGCAGTCAGTCGTTCAGGCAGGGGGTTGGTGGTGGTGAACCATCACACAGGAGCTCTTGATGATGAATGGCTTGGACTAGGTTAGCCTGAGATACCTGGCTACAAAAATTAAGATTCCCTTGTGAGGTCCATCCTGGGTCCCTCTCACCTCTGTCCCCACCCCCACCGTCGGCACCTCCCTGCATTTCTCTAGTGTCACTTCTCCCCCAGGCACTCCTCTGTTCTCAGGGCCATCTTCAGAGAACCCCGCTGTAGGAGAGGAGGGACTTTAATCAAGTTCTACCTAAAAGTTCCATGGGCTTCCCAGCGCCTGTCCCCCACCTACTCACCCCAGCCCCCACCCACGAATCTTCCCACAGGGTCACCCTGAGGACAAGCTGTTTACTAACTCAGGAGAGAGCAGGGAACTCACATCCCAGGTATCAGTGACATGTATGAGTCATGGATCTCCTAAGACCCCGCTTTCATTGGACTTCATTCACCACTTCCTTTCTTCATATTAATTTCTCCCAACAGCCCACTTATCTCCCTCTTGGAGCCCTGCCCACCCTCACTCTCCCCGATATGGCGGTATCTCTAACAGCGAGAGCACTCAGCACCGTGATTGCTGCGGAGCTGGCGCGCCCAAGCACTCACAAGTCACTCTCTGTGGCTAATCAAATGTCAAAACAACCTCCTCCTGCGATTTGGAGGAGCTTGGTGACAGGAAGACATTGGCCACAGAGCCATCAAGAGCAGACCACGTTTGTTTGGTGGCAGGCAGTGAGACCGGTTTCCATCAAGTTACATTCCTGGTGGCAGCAAGCAAGTTGTTGGCTTTTCCTGAGAGGCAACTGCTCTGTGGTTGGTGGCGTTGGGCTTTTTCTTTTGAAAGCAAAGAGATGCTCCGCGCCAAGGGTCAGCTGAGTGGTGGTTAAATTCTTTTCTATGATGAAATGTTGCAAAGCCTCTGAATCATAGCAGCAGTGGTTAAAGGGAAGAGACTGCATCTAGGAGGTGGTCTTGGTGCTGCCACAAGATAATTCAGAGAAGTCCCAGCCACTCTGAACTTCCGTTTCCTCTTGTGGAATAGGAGAAAATTTGGTTAAGTGGTCAATAAGGTCCTTGAACCGGTAGTTGATGCAACGTTAGTCTGTACCTTACAGTTGAAACAATACTTCTGTCTTGTTACTTCAGCTGATGTTCACGAGAACCCCAACAGCGAGCCAGGAGAGGGATAATTATCTCCACTTTATAGCACTGGAATGATCTGCTTGTGGTTACCTATCCTGCACACGACGGAGCTGGACTTGATCATGGACTGCTCTCCTCTTCCTCCCGGCCCAGGCTTGTCCCTTCCTCATGCAGACAGGGCAGCCTCCACACTGCCCTTCCCTTCATTTCCAAGCAGGAGCTTTTGCTCAAATCAGAATTCAGGAATCATTTTGCTCCCCTGGGTTTCTGCTACAAAAGCTAAGCCCCATCCAGGCACATGAACGGGCCTTCTCAGATTCACACTGCAAAGCACCCCATTCTGACACACGCTGTGAGCTGTCCCACTACATGGGTCTCATCGTTTCCATGGGAATGAGGACATCAGCATCTTAGGCCAGGCTAGGGATGGGTCTGTCAAAGGGAGATATCAGTAATTCCTGAGAATATTCGAGATACCAGCACCTGACTTCACTACTTACACTGACTGTCATGGAACCTTGAGAAATTGTCACTGGGGACCCCAAGGGACTCAGGTGTCAAGAGAGGTCAAGGCAGGGTGATCAGTGTCCTCTCAGCATGTCTGCAGTGGCCTGGCTCATCCTCAGGGAGCCTCAAAGCCCTAAGTTCTACAGAGGTCCCGCCCCACCCTACGTTAGCCCCTCCCAAGACTCAGAGTAAGTGCACCCTGGGCCACCCTGCAGTCACAGCAAACACCGCTTGCTGGCCTGGGTGGCTGCCGGGCCTTGAATATCCTCTGCAGTTCATCTGCTAGGTACAGGCCAAGGCTTTCTTCCAGACTTGGCTCAGGTGGCTCCTCTTCTAGGCATTGCTCTTTGCCCGACTCCCAGCATCCTTTGGAACTCTCTGGAAGAGCCCTTGCACTCTCACATGAAAGTCCATGAGGCCGCTCCGTGAAGGCGGGGCTGCATTGCATCCCTCTGGGTGTCTTCAGTGCCTGAATGGCTGGACTCAGTGACCTGGGAGGGAAGGAGGGAGGGAGAGAAGGGGGGAGTACACACCTTACACACTAAGGGGCACGGCCCTGGCAGCAGGTGGGGCTGCACTGAAACCCGGATATCATCCACGCCTCTCTGAGCTTCACTTTTCTAATCTCCAAAATGGGGAGAGCACACCCACAATCTCATCAGGATTCAAGGGGATAAACCCTGAGAAGAGCTTGGCATATCCCAGGCGATAACCGGGAACTGTTAGCTCTTCTTCTTCTTCTTGGGGAATTCCCCAAAGGTTCCTCGTGAGCTCACAAGAAAGCCCCAGGGTCTCCACAGGGTTTGCAGGAAGCGCTCAGGGGAGTTGGCGACTCCTTCCAGGCTGCCCTCCTTCTCCGGCCCTGGTTGGAAAACCCCTTTGTTCGGCTGCCCCAGCCCAGTCAAGCTGTTTTCCTTTCCCTTGTTGACACAGGGAAGACCTGGCTGCCCCACAGCCTCCCTGGGGCCTCCCACTCTTTGAAGTGCAAACACTAGGCTGTGTGTTTTGGGCCCCTCTGAAGGGCCATTTCTGCTGAAAGACCAGGTCCTGAAATACTTACTCCTTGTTTGCATTCAGAAGCTCATACATGACCAGGTCTCTCAAGGCCTGTGCTCAGAGGATGGAGGTTCTGCGCGCTGGTAGAATCAGGCCCCTGGGGAGACACACCCGGCTCTGCCCCCTGGCTGAGGTGCTCCAGGGATCCGACCTGCAAAGAGTCCAGGTGAGAGAGGAGACAAAGGTGCTCAGGGGAGGGGAGGTGAACCTCCCCCAGGCAGCTCTGACAAGGGCAGAAGGAAAAAGCAGAGCCCCCAAGTCCAAGCTCCAGACACCTCCCCATCCCCGGGCTCTGCTTCCTCTAGCCCCTGCTCTGCTCCCACTGCCCCCTGGCTCCACCCAAGAGTACATAAGATTTTCTGCCTAGGAGGACAGGGAGGCATGGCTGCTTATCTGAGCTGTGTTGTTCTAAGAAGGTGCTGTCTTAGCCCAGAGGCCTGGAACAGAGCCAGCAGCCCTGGGAGGTAGCGCTGACTCCATGGAGAGCCCCAGTTTGGAGAGGTTTGATCTGGTCCTCTAGGAAGACTGGGGTGATGGCTGGGTCCGGGCTCTACCAGCCCTGTCTACTCCAAGCCTCATAAAGTGGGTGGACACCGCCCAGACCATAGATGAAGCTATTTTGAGAGATGGGCCCTGGTGGAAGGTCCTGAGGCGCTCATCTGTCCCTGTCAGAGCTCACTCTAGGGACCTCCCTCATATGCAAAGGCTCTTAGGAAATGTCCTGAAGGAAGGTGGTGGGGCTTACAGAGAAGCTGCCACAAAAGCATCACGGTGAGGAGAGGCTATTGGGGACAAGTTCAGAGGCCAAGGGAAGTCACATTGGCAGAAGGGCAGGGGGCTGTGGGTGAAGAATCACAGGACCTCCCACCCCTCCTTATATGGCACAGGGTGACCCACTGTAAGACAGCCAATGCTGATGGAGCGTTGTTGATTGTGCCTGATGCTGGGATCGCCCAAGGAACAAACAGAAGGCAAAGATGCAGAGATCTCAGGAATCAACAGAGATCTCGGGAATCCTCCACAATGACGACAGGTTTCCAAAGCCTATGCACAGCCCACTTGAGTTACCCAGAGAAAGGGCCATCATCTCCGGCCTCCATCAGAGCCTGCTTCCTCTAAGTTTGCAGAGTTCCAACTGAGTGGCCTATAGGGCAGGCTCTGGGCTGACTAAAGCTCTGGTCCAGAACAGTGTGACACAGAAGTGGCACACAGGCCACATGAAAGGATGTTAGGAGTGACCAGCTATGAAGAAGGGGCTGGAACAACCAAAGCAAAGGCGGGATGTGGTCCATCCCACTTATACAGCAGGGCTTGGGGACAAGACAGCCGAGCATCTTGGCTCTGCTGCTGGCTCACCAAGTGAGGGTGGGCAAGTTCCTGCTATACTGAGTCTCAGTTTCCCCATCTGGAAGGCCACCAAATAATGGCAGGGATTCAAGGAAACGGGACCCACGGCCACCAGCTGAGTGTCTGACTCGGGAATAGTCGCTTGGATCACTGTTGCTATGTTAGATATTGCTTTTCATTTTTGTGGGAAATTCAATGCTCTCTAGCAGAAGTAGGTCTCAAACTTGTCTACACATCTGGGGAGATTTAAAAAACATTAGGACCTGGGTCTACCTTCCAGAGGTTCTCGATGACATGGCCTGAGGTTGGTATGGGCATCCGGACTTGGTAAAGCTCTCGAGAGGATTCTGACATGCAGCTGGGGCTGAGAACCACCACCTTAGGAGCAACTGAACCTCCACCCAGCCCAGAAACAGATGTTGAGAATTCTATCAGAGCTGCCAAGAAGGGGCCAGACCTCTGTCTGCATACCCAGGCTCTGGAAGCAGAGCAACATGCTTTTGAGAGCCTTCTGTCTAAGTGCTTCATTTGTTTTTGGCCTGGGCTCTTCGGGGAATAAAGTTCAATTATCTGGAAAACTCACTTATGTGGAACTCCTCATTCCCTAATGACACCGGCTAAATGAGGTGTTGCGAGTCTATAGATTCTCAAATTGGAGTCTTTGTGATTCTTCACCCAGAAGAAAAAATTATCCAAAGGCTTGTACTTGAAGTACACCCTCTCACTGCCCTGTGCCCAGGTGCAGCTGAGCCCTGGTGAAAACGTGTTTTAGGTAAGGGCTCCCTTGGTAGTGTAAGAAGATTTTTCTTCAATCCTTAACCTGCCAAATTGACATGACTCCCATGTGCTCTCTGCTCCATGGGGTCTTTGAGCCCATTTGCAGTGAAACGGCAAGTGCCCTCTTCTCCCACAACCAGTAACCACATCCCACCACCCTGGGAAAAATTACCTTCATCCTGCCAAGCACGTGGCCACCTGTGAGTATTTTTTGTGTGTGTGTATTTTTTAATATGTAAAGAATAAAAATAAAGGATTTCTTTCATTTGTATTCTTAGCCCATTTTTTTTTTTAACCAGAGGAGTGAGGAAAAAAGAAAACAAAAGGTACTTCAATTATTTAAAATCACATTTTGTTCTTAAGGATCCCACATAAGTAAAACTCAGAGATGGAACATTTTTTTTTCCCATGAATTTCACGACTCATATGAGAGAAAGAGAATGGAAAAAAAGGAGCCGGGTGCAATGTCCCACACCTGCAATCCCAGCTACTCAGGAGGCTGAGGCCACAGGATCCCAAATTCAAGGTCAGCCTGGGCAACTAAGCAAGATCCTGCCTCAAAGGAAAAAAAGGGATGGAAATGTAGCTCAATGGCAGAGCCCTTGTGGGTTCTATCCCTAGTACAAAAGAAAGAAAGGAAGGAAGAAGAAAAGAAAAATGAGCCGGATCCCAGGGCCTTTGCCACCACCATTGTTAGACAGGTACTTGCTTATTTATTTGTGGCCTGTCTCCCTTCAGGAACAGAAACTCCAAAAGGGAAGGGATGGTGTCCCTTGTGTTCACTGCTGTCTCTCCCAGGCCACAACAGCACCTTGCCCATAGTAAGCAAGCAACAAATGTGTAGAATAAAAAGAGACCCTTGAACTCTGTCTGCAGTCCAAGTTCTCAATGCACCCACTGCCTTCCGCTGTCATTTGCTAGGACGACTGTGTGACGGACTGGCAGCAGAGAGGCTGGCACAACAGAGACATACTCGCTCACAGCTCTGGAGGCTGGAAGTACAAGATCAAGGTGTCTACAGAGTTGGTTCTCTCCTGAGGGCTTTGGTGGAAAATCTGTTCTAGCCCTCTCCCTGAGCTTCTAGAGGTTGCTAGAAACCTGTAGCATTCCTTGGCTTATAGAAGCACCACCCAATCTCTGCCTTCATCCTCACATGGCCTTCTCCCCGTGTGTGGATCTGTGGGCAAATTTTCCTTTTGATAAGGGTCCCAGCCATATAGGACAAGGACTTTCTCTAATGACCTCACATCTACTTAATTTCTCCTATGGAGAATCTGTCTCCAAAGGTCACATTCTGAGATACTGAGGGTTAGGGATTGAACATATGAACTTTTAGTTCACAGCTCAACCATATCACCTGCTGATTAAACATGAATTCATTCATTCATTAAATCCATTCTTATCATGACATGTAGTAGGTGCCTTCTACCTACTAGCTGCTTTATGGGAGGCTAAGATGGCCAAAATAGATCTCTACCTCCACAGAGGGCAAAGGCACCAACTGGAAGATTGAGGATTAGCTGAAGTCACCCAAGGAAGAGAGGGACAGAAGAGAAATGCTCACACATGGAGCAGGCTCCAGGATAGGAAACGGTCACCTCTGAGGAGGAGTCAAGGCGCAGAAGTGACATTTGGGCTGGGCATTTGCAGGACATGTGGGGTGCCCATGGGTGGACAAGAGAGGGAGGGTGATGAGAGCAGGAGCAAAGGCAGGAGGCAGGAGGACACTGGGTGTGTAAGGGGGCACTGAGCAGCTCAGTGAGGCTGGGACACCAGAGGTGAAGCTTGTGTGTGCATTTCCTGTAGGTCAAGGGGACCTATGGCTGGTGGTCAAGGAGAGGAATGATTTAGGAAGATCACAAACACCAGGGAGCTGGGGCTTAGCTACTTCCAAAATGCCCTGTCTGGAGCTATTTGGGTAACTTGATCAGGAATGGAAAGAGCCTCAGACCTCCCCGGGTGTGAGCCAGAACAGGGGGAAATCCTGAGCCAGGGGCAAAAATAGAGAGGACAGGAAGAGGCCCTGAGGTAGGTGGTGGACATTGTGAGTAGATGGTGGTCTAGGGGTTCTTGAAAGGCAGGAAGAAGGGGCTGGGGTTGTGGCTCAGTGGTAGAGCGTTTGCCTAGCATGCATGAGGCACCGGGTTCGATCCTCAGCACCACATTAAAAATAATAATAATAATGTGTCCGCCTAAAATTAAAGATACATAAGTAAATAAATTTTTTTTAAGGCAGGAAGAATGCCAGAGGAGGTCAGGGTTGTAAACAGAAGTGCAAGAAGAAGCTCTATGCAAGACACGAGGTTCAGGAAGGTGGGGGGGGAGGGGTGTAAGCTTGGAGAAAAAGGGTAAGGACAGGGCCCAGAGGCCTCTTGAATGATGGGTCTCCATGGTGGCTACACATGACTCCACTGGAGAACTTGGAAGTCATACAAATTAGCCAAGACCCATTCTAGAGGAGCCTGGTTCAACTGCGTGGGAAGAGGAATCAGTATTGGTATTTTGTAAAGTAGAGGTTCTCAAATTTGGTGGCATCTTAGGATCACCTCGTACTTCTCAAAACATGACTGACGAACAGAGATTATGCCAGAGATCCTGACTCAGTCCATCTGGGGTAAGGCCTGGGCATGCACGAGGAGTTCAAATGCTCCCTAAAGGAGTCAAACACACAGGATCAAGAGCACTGCTCCACAAGGCAGGTGGTGAAAAGGATCCAAAGAGAAGCAAAGGTGTCTGGTGAGAATGAGAGCCAGAAGGCCCCCTCAGGCTCAGAAGCCCAGGGAAGGGGTCAAGTACTGTGGAGAGGTTGGAAGAGTTGGTGCTGGGAGGTAGTCTGGCTGTGATGTGCTGAAGCTTGCATTCATGCATGACAGCCACTTGGGCACATCTGTTCAAGTCTGCATTCAAGGGTTTCATGTGGGAGACTTGACATTAGCCTTGTTGAGAAGATGGCCACAGCAAAACTCAGCAATGCTACCAATCAGGGTGCAAAACAGTTTTCTCCCATAGAGCCTGTTGTTAAACATTTACCAGCACACCACTGTCTTTAGACTCTGCCAGCTGGGCAGAGTCTGCCGGGCTGGGTCAGGCAGCGTGGAAGCAAGCCAGGTTATAGAAGCTGCCATTGGTAATTGAAAAGGGAGCTCAGGCTGGGGACAAGAAAGTGCCTTCTGAGGTCAGAGTCTTAATCCATGTGCCTTCCATTCCAGGTCAGGCTCCAGGGCTCCTGATTTCTAGGCTGAAATGGGACTTCCTTGCTCCCAGCCCCGGGGTCTTTGTTTTCCTCCATCCAGGCAACTTTACTTCCTGGGTCCCCTGCTGCCCACAGCAAACCAGAACTACAAACACTGGCTGGCCCTTTCTTTGCATGGGGCCCAGGAGGGACCACAGAGACTATAAAACTTAACTTTGGCCCTCAAGGTCTCCATCCCACTGGAGATGGAGACAAAATGTAAATGACCACAGAAGAGGTTGCTGCCCAGGCTTATCCAAATCTCCTCTCTCCATCTCCCCCACACGTTCAGGTTTGATCATCGAGCCCTTTCCATGCACACTCTGGCTGGGGAATGGTGGATGAGCTTATCTGGTCAACTCCAGGTGGTTTCCACAGTGGTCCTCTGAAGCACCGGCATGGGGGAAATAAAGATTGGCCCATTCTTAGGGGGAAGCATTCATAAAATGGAATAGATCCAAAAGCTAGTGATCAAGTTCTACCTCCAAAGCTAGGTCACTGGAGGGGGCCCAGGGACCAGGTATCATTCACTCAGGTGAGATTCTGCCCCAGGAACTTACCTTGGAAGCTGGCAGAGCCATCATGTGGATGCGGAATACATCTTCTCTGTGAAAGTGAAGGGCCAAACTTGGCCAAAGAAAGGAGCATCCACAAAGCATTGCCACTCGGTTCCAGGCATCACTCTGGCTTTTAATTCTGTCCTGCTGCTGCCTCTAGAGGCCTTAGAAGTTGGCATAAGTAAGGTTAGACTGTCAGCAGCCTGGACACTTGTCAAAGAGGGCCACCTTTTAAGATTACCACTGCTGATACACGGGGTAGTGCCCAAATCCCTCACCACCCTCCAGCCCCAGTATCTAAGGGGATAAAGCCTCAGGAGGTGAACAAAGGGACCACTTTCTTTTCATTGTTTTGGTGCTGGGGATCCCACCCAGGCCCTCACAGATGCTGTACCATTGAGCTACCCCCCAGCCCCAAAGCTGGCACTTTGTATGTGTTCACCTCTCCTGTGCTAGAACCGATTGCACATCTCACACTCCCTTCCTTGCTGGCACCGAGGCAAGACACCTGTGAAGCATGGCTCAACCAGGCCATGACGACATGGAAATGGCCAATCACAGTGAGATCTCAGTCTCTAAGGCTGGGAAGGAATATTAACCCAGACCATGACCTTGAGCTAAAGAGAAAAGCATCCTAGGTGTAATAACAGATAATGCCAAGCTGGACATGGAACTGGTCATTTCAGACCTCAGTGCCAAGTCCTGTGCTGGGGGCTAGTCTTTCCTACTTTATTTAATATTCCTTCTCAAACCTCCCTGGAGGCAAGGTCAGGCCTGATGTGGAGTTGGGAAGGCGAATCTTTTAAAAGATACATGTCTTGACTCTCCTTCATGGAACAGCATTTTACATTATTAAACAGAATACCACACCGGAGCAGATCTTGCAGACAGATAAAATAGACGGTGAACTCAGCCCCATCGCTAAAAGATCAGGAGTGTGAAAACCATGTAGGGCCCGTAGGTAGCCTCTTCTCCAGTGTTTGTTTTCAGATCATTAAATACTTAACAGTGGGAGCGACCGAAAGCCCAAGTGTTCCAAACCACTGCTGATGAAGTATCAATCAGAAATTAAGATGGAACAAGTGTGAAATTGTAATGAGCCTTCTTAAGGACAGGTCCCCATCCGCGTGATGCATTTTTTTTTTTTTTTAAACTTTGCCTGGCAGAAAACTAAGCAGCTAAAGCACACACTTAAATACAGGACACCTGTGACCTTGACACTCTGCTAGGTATCCTTCTCCTTGTCTTACTGGTGAGAAGCCTGGTGCACTGGGGTGTGCAAGAGCCCCAAAATCACACAGCTACTGAGCTGTGCATGGAGAGCCACAGTTAGATCCCAGCAGCGAGCTGACAACACCCAGGAAGCACTACCCTTACTGCCCACCACCCTCACTGCCCACCATCACATCTCGCTCATGCAGGCGGAGGGCACACTTTCAAATCCTTTCCTCCTGCCTCTCGGGCAGCAACCTGGGTTCTCTTTGCCAGCATGAAGATGGGTTCTTGGGCAAAGACAACAAACTCACACTTATGGAGGCTTTTCTTTGTTTTAGGTTCTTCAGTACATTTATCAAGCCACAGGATCGCCACAGTCACCAGGTGAAGCGGGTACCACCATGAGCCCCACTGGACAATAAGAGCATTGAGACCTGGAGAGGGGGAGAAGTCTGTCCAAGACATCAGCATGGTAACCACTGGATCCAACTTGGGAATCCAGCCATTTGGATTCCAGGATCCCCAAGCTGGGTGGACAGCCAGATCCTCTCCTGGCTGCAGCCTGGGCCCCAGGCCCCTCTGTCTTCCCAGATCCTGCTCTGAAGATCAGGTGATGACATTGGTGCCGGCCCCGTCTAATTGGCTCCATGAGAAACCATGTTCCCCAGGGGTTCAGGAGTCAAGAGTTAACTGGAATTTCACTGCCCTTTCAAAGGAAATGAAACAGAGGCCTGATCTGAGGGTAGGCCCTAGGCCTGAGTCACTTTGGCACTTAATTGCTTATTATTTAATTGCTGTATTGGGGAGCACCAAGTGATCTACTGCAAAGTTATTAGTAAATTCCAGTTTTAAGGAAATAATTACTGAATTCTCCCTCCCTGGGTTGAGTAATTCCTTCCAAGATGCTCAACGACATTAAGCATTTTCACTGGGGCCGCTAGCAGCTCTGTAATATGCAAATAAAGTAACTCTGTAATTACCAATAAAATGCTTACTGAAGTGACAAATTTTTACTCAGCAGCGAGTTGGGGGGAAAAATGGCATCATTTGCTTTTAAGGATCTTTTAACCTTGTTAGTTGGCATTCATTTCCGGGCTTTTTTATGGTCATTTAAAAAGACAGGGAACCCACGGGCCTCCCCCAGCGGGGAGAAAGCACCCCTGGGAGCTCTCTCTTCCCACCAGCCTCGGTGGAGCCTTAGAGGCATGGATGGGCCAGGTTCCCCGGAGGCCATGTCGTGTGGAGGTCACATTCTACGGAGGCAGGCAAAAGTAGGCCACTCTGCTGCACACGGCAGACCCGAAGGTGTCTGAGTGTGCCAGAGTTTGACTTTCAATGGGGTTCAGGGCTGATCTTTCCAGAAGAACCAGTAGAGACTGACCTTTCAGCCAGAAACAGCTGCCAGAGTGGTCATTCTGAAAGCCTGTGTTGCTTCCTGGGTTTAAAATCCTTCCCTGGTGCTCCAGAGTTAACAACAGAGTCCAGTCATTCACCAGGTCCTCATGACCTTTCCTAAATAGATGGTCAGACTGGGCATTGAGCACAATAAGGGCTTCAGCCACCTCTTCTCTAAGGTTATCCAGGCTTCCCCAGGAGACTTCAATGTCTTCATCTGGAAAAGGGTAGATTGGTCAGCATGAGCTAGCTGAGGTGGCAATAACAAGCAAGTCCAAAAATCTCAGTGGGCTTAAAACAATCAAAATGGTCCGATGCAGTGCCACATGCCTGTAGTCCCAGCCACTTGGGAGCCTGAGGCAGGAGGATCCAGAATTCAAAGCCAGCCTCAGCAACTTAGTAAGGCCCTAAGCAACTCAGGGAGACTCTGTCTCTAATAAAATACAAAAATGAGTAGGGATGTGACCCAGTGGTTAAGCCCTCCTGGGTTCAATCCCCAGCACATACATACATACATACATACATACATACATACATACATAAAATGTATTTCTTCCTGTAATTCTAGCTGCTCAGGAGACCAAGGCAGGAGGATTGCAAGTTCACAGCCAGCCTCAGCAACTTAGCAAAGCCTAAGTAACTCAGTGAGACCTCTTTAAAATACAAAACAGGGCTGGGCATGTGGCTCAGTGGTCAATGGCCCCTGGATTCACTCCCCACTACCAAAAAAAAAAAAAAAAGTCTTTCCTGCTTCTACTATATATCCATCATGGGTCAGAGGCATTTTTGCTCATTGTACTCCCTCAGCAAAAACTGGGCTAAAGAAGCAGTCACCTTCTCAAACACTACTGGCCTGTCACCGTGCTGGTGGGGGTGGACACAAAACATCCTACCCCTTAGAATGACATGTTACTTCCTCTCACAAGTCATTGGCCAGAACTGTCCACATGGCCCCACCCAACCACATGGGTTTATGCCATGGGGTGTAGGATGACAACCTAATGATTGCCACCAATTTGGGTTTTTAAATTGTATAAGAGGGATCTTCACAGTGATGCCCCGAGAGCTGAGTGTGCACACACTTGTAGAGTGCTCAGCACAGGCCTGACTCGTGGTCCATCCGATACACCCCGTGTGGTCACCCAGGACCAGTCCCCCCCACCCCGGCACCACACACACTCTCTCTCTTCTACTCTCTAGATCCCTATAAATTGTGGTGAGCAAAGAAAACAAGAAAGTTCATAGAAAGAGTAAGGATGGGACCCAGTGTGTGGGACCCTAGGAGGGCAGGAGGTGGCACTTTGAGAGGAGGGGAGACATGGCCAGCACTGGGAGATGAACTTCACTGGCCGATGGTCTTCCAAGGACAGTGTTTACATGTCCTGGATGAATGAGAAAAGAGGCTCCACTCTGAAGCCCTGGTTAACAGAAACAAGTCACCCCTCGGGAAAACTCCTTCATGTCTCATGCACCTAATTCTTGGCTCCCGAGATGTCACTGGGAAATAAGGTTCCAGTTAGATGAACAGAAACCTTGATCTGAAGCCCAGATCGCCACTGGGAATGGAGGTCTCTTGACTCCAAATCCAGAGGCCTCTCAGCAGCCCCAGGAAAATCTCCATGCAGCGCCTGACCTCCTTTTCTCTCCTTCTTACTGCCAAAGGCTCCATTTCTGGGTGACCACACTTGCCCCCGGGATAAGTCTTTTCCCTTCTATTTGCATTAGTAACTGCTCCAAGTCCCACGAGGCCTTGGAACGGTGCCAGCCACATCCTCTCACACTGGCCCAATTGTTCGTGGCAAATGCCTCGCTTTTGAACTCTGGACCTTCTGGAGGAAACGGTTTCAATAGGAATAACTCCGAACTCTCCCCGGCCTTGCCATCTGGGCGTCGGGAATGGAGCTTCCAGGATATATGGCTCTTCTGAAGGAAACACATTCAATTGGCGATTGTGTTCCCATTTAATATGCTTAAGGAGTGGTCTTGTATTCCTGCCAGTGCATTTCTCTTTCATTCAACAAACACATATTGATCTCCTGCGAATTATACATTGAGTTTGGGTGTGGGGCAAGAAGGTGGGAGAGTGGACACTTTAAAAATATGCCTGACCCACTAGAGTAAGAACATCATGGAGACAGAGAATTTGGAAAGATGGCATGGGCAGCAGGGAGGAGGGGCTTGAGCACAAACAGGCAGGGGGCCACAAGTCAAGTCTCAGACACAACCATACATATGTCCCAGATGGAATGAGGGGCTGTCTGAAGCAGTAGAGGCAGGACTGGGAGGTGAGCCTGAGATCACCAGAGTTGTCACCACTAGGGAACTTTTATTCTATGTTCTTTGAGGATCTCATCTTTTTGGAGGCTTTTTCTACCGAATATGTCACATCTATTAAACACCAAGTCATGTGTTTTCCCACAACATATCCAGTGTTGGTTGGGCTAAGATTTTTCTAGCCATAGAGAAAAAGATTTTTAAATATACCATTCTGTTGCTCCAGACTCTTCAATAGCTCCCCATTTCCCCTAGGATGCAGTCCAGCATGCAAGGTCTTCACCTTCTGCTCGGCCATACAGAAGTACTTATAGTTCTTTGCATGTGTGTATCTCCACTTCTGGGCCCAGTAAACTGTTCCTCTACATGGAAGCCTCTGGCTTGTCCCCACCTCCATCTCTCCTGGCCTGTGAGCCACAATCCTGAACGCTTCCTCCAGGCACACTGAGTCCGGTCACACCGTGTTCAAACGCTCTTCACGGGGTCTGTCTCGCACTGGTGCTGTGAACATCTGGAGGACAGGAATTCCATGTCCAATGCCCAGCGTCCCACACTACAGGACTATAGGAGTATTCCAGAAAGTCTGAGTGAATGTGATGCCACTTTAGGTCACTTTTTTATGCACAAACGGGGTGCATTGTCACAGCACAGGGTCCCCACCAAACTCTTGGAAGGAACAGAAAGAAGCTGCAAAGGGAGGCTTCTTCTCTGCCACCGTGGAGTGTGTTTGGTGGCCCCCTTGCCCAGCTCATGCCTGTCAATTGGGCTCTCTGCTCGCTGTTGAAAAAGAGATCACATCACCATTTGCAGAGAATGTCAGGGGTCCACAAAAGCAGCAGCCAGCCAGCCATGTAGTTAGGTGGATAGTGGCGACTGTCTGGACAGAACTCCCAGCCTTGGGGGTAAGGATAAGAAGGGGCAAATGAAGCAAGGGTCTCCCTGTTTTCCATGGAGGGCCCCAACCTGTCTCTCTCTGCTTCTGGTCTTCCCCCACTCCCGACCCCAACCATTAGAACCCACACTTGTTCCTAGTGAGCTCTGGTCTGTGCCAGATTCTGACCTCACTCGATCCTCTACAACCGGGGGGCTCTGTCACCATCCCTGCTCTACGGAGGAGAAAACAGAGGCTTAGAGGGACTCATCATTTGTTTTCATCAGCTTTTGCATCCAAAATACCTGACTGGCACAGCTTAGAGGAGGGAAGGTTTATTTGAGGCTCACAGTGTTAGAGGTCTCAGCTCAGAGACGGCCGACTCCATGACTCTGGGCTTAGGGTGAGTTAGAACATCATGGGGGAAGGGCCCGCTCAGCTCATGGCAGGGTCAGGAAGCAGAGGAGGGTGGGCAGGGAAGGGGTGGCAGGGAAGATGCACCCTTCCAGGACATGTCCCAGTGACCACCTCTTCCAGGGAACTCATGGTTCCCCTGCTCCCCACCACAAATGTTCACTGAGGAGGGGGCTTTGCTGGCCCCACCGTAGCCCCAGTGTTGAGCCCTGAGCCTGGTGCCAATGACTATTTAAGGATTGAGCAGCTGGTTCTCGTGCTGCTTTTCTAGGGTCCCGGGACCTTAGGTCTGTCCCACCTGCCGATAGTTACCATCCAGCCCTTCAGACCAGGATGGGCTGATAGGTCACAGCTCTCATGATCTACTCTTTTGACCTCTGGAGGCACCTCCTACTCAAATCACAACATCATCCAAGGCTGTGAAATCAGGGGCTGGGATTCCAACTCAGGGCTGCCTGTTTCTGGCCTCTCCCAGAGTCCAGGAAGCCTCTCATTTACTTGCTGTCCGAACAAGAAGGGAGGAGCCCAGGGGCTCAGTATCCATGATCAGAAGATTCCAGAATCTAGGGCCCTTTCCCCTCAGACTTTGGCCCAGTCCCACACCCCTAAAGGAAGTCCCTTGCCTCCCTTGGGTTCCCCCCTCCACAGCCCCTGAACACTTATCTCCATCACCAGGGCAGGCGAGAGAGGACTAATTAACAGTCTGCGGAGGGCTTTGAAGATGAAAAGCAGCCTTCAAGTGGCAGCCTATTATCCCCAAGCATCACGTGGAAATAATGAAATTCCAGGTTCCAAATGAAGAGCAAAACTCCTTTAACAAGGTGATAAAGAGGCGGGTGGAGGGGAGGCTGGAGGATGGAGAAGCTTCCATGTCACTCATACCTTCTCTGTGCAGACCCCTAGGGTAAGCTAAAAGCGCGAGAGAGTGACGAGTGACTGTGTGAGCCATGTGCTCCTGCAGCAGCCTGCGGTGGAGGCCAGAGGATCCCAAGGCAGGTGTCAGAATTAAGAGGGTGGGGCTGGGGGCATGGGGCCCCAGTTTCTAGTCCCTGTTCTGCTTCCAGTCCCCACCCTGGAGGGGTCCTGCCTTCTCTGGGCTCAGGACTTTTACTTTATCTTTACCCATGGTCCCCTGTCCCCCACCACAGATGTCCACTGAAGATGGGGGCTTGGTCTGGCCCCACTGGATCCCCAGTGTTGAGCCCTGAATCTGGTGCCAATGGCTATTTGAAGACTGAGCAGCTGGCTCTAGGGCTGATATTCTAGGGTTTCTGGACTTTAGGCCTGTTCCAGATTAGCACAACTGACAAAGGACAGCTCTCCCTGTACCTCAGGGAGTTTCTTGACTGGCTGGCAAGCTAAGAATCACCCTCCCCACACCCCCTCTCCTCTCTCTCTCTCTCTCTCACACACACACACACACACACACACACACACACACACACATATCCTGGACAATGCCCTGGGGCAGGCATGGCTGGAGGTCTAAAGCACGCCTGTCTCCTCTGCTCCCACACTCCACTCCTGGCTGTCCCCATCCTGGGAGATGTGCTCCCTGGGTATAGGGATCAGTAATGCTCAGTGCTGGGCCTCCAGGGCCTGTCGAAGAAGCAAAGGCACACTCCAACACTCCTGGATTTAGCCGTCCTATAAACAGTCATGAAACCGAACTAGCAAAGTTATTACACTAAGAGGATTTGAAAAAGTCCCATCAAAAATTAACACTTGATTCTAATTCCCCTATTTGGTCAGGTTCCTCCATTTTTTTTAACCTGCAAAACAAGGACCATAATGGCACCAACCTTATTGGGTTGTTTTAAGTTTATTTTTATTTTTATTTTTTGACAGTGCTGGAGATTGAACCCAGGGCTTTGCACATGCTAAGAAAGCGCTCCACCACCTAGCCAGCTCCCAGGGCTTAAGGAGTTAATTTTATAAAGAACTGAGAACAGCATCTGACAAAGTATTTAATAAAGGCAATTATTATTTTATTATTATCTACTTGGTTGTAATTGCTATTCCACTAGTTAGATGGTTATTCTCTTTACCTCTTAGCTGTCACCTGGAGTTTCCTTTAATCCCTTTGTGCACAAAGGAGGGGAGGTGTGGGGGGGCAGCTGCATTTGGACGCACACTGTGACTGGTACCCTAGCACCCCAACACACACGGCAGGTGCTCAGACTCCTATCAAGCACCACATTTGATCCTAGCAGTCTTACAATCCAGAAAGACGGGGTACTGTCCTCCCCATTTGCAGATGATAGGGCTGAGGCACCAAGGGCAAGGGAGTTGTCTCTGGCGACAACTCTGGGTGGGGCAGAGTGCAGATTTGAGAAATCAATCCGACAGTCCAGATATACATTCTGAACACAGATGGGGCGGCCACCAGGGATGTGAGAGGGGAGGAGACACACGCGTTTCCCACCCTGCTAGAGCCAACATTCTATAAACAGACAACGAACCCGAGGAAGGGGAGTAAGCATGGCAACTGTCTTCAGGGCTATGAAGAAAAGAAAGTTCAATTATCATAAGGAAAGAGGTTGTTCCAAGAACACTTCTAACTTGGCTAAGCTAAGCCCTGAAAGATGAACAGAAACCAGCGCCTTCCCTTGGCTTCTCGCTGCCTCACCACTAATTCTTAGGAAGGTGTAAATGACCGAGTGCACGCTTGAGCCTGGAAGCCAGATTTTCATGTGGAGGAGAGAGAACCAGAGAACAGAATGGAGACTCTAAGGGAGGAAGGGGGGAAAGATGCGAGAGAAGGAGCGGGCTCAAAAAGACAGGGGAGACTCGCAGAGTTGAGGATGTGGTTGCAACCTGTGGGACTTTGCTCAAAACAGAAAGCCAGGCTTGGAGGGCCAAGAAGACACACGTTGATGAAGGGAAAGGATGAGCGCTGAGGCCTCTCAGAGACAGGCTGAGATTGAAAGCTATTAAGGGCTGAAAATGAAAGTCCTTGGAGGGACAGATGCTGAATGAAGGTTTGGGGGGTTTTGTTTTGTTGTGTTGTGATTTTTGCAGAGCTGGGGATGGAACCCAGGGCCTGGCACATGCTGGGCAAGTGCTCTACTATTGAGCCACGACAGCAGCCCGGGGCGTCCTTCTGAACCAGAGCAAGTGGGGAGCACTGGCCAGCTCCCAGCCAAGGGCGTCCACCAGTCCTCCCCTCTGACAACCATCATGCCTTAGGTGGTTCCTTGTCCCTCCTCACATCCTACTAGTCACCCCTCACTCTGCTCAGCTCTGAGGAGAAACACAAGAAACAGGCTTGTGACAACAGGGGTGACCAGGCCTGGGAAAGCAGAAGGCCTCCCAGAGGAAGCCCCATCTGAAGGGTAAAAAAAAAAGAGGAAAGCCTGTTCCCGGAAAAAGGAGCACAGTGGTCTGCTGGTAAGTTCCCAGAAGCTGGCTCTGGGGGCGGGGCAGCTGATGAGCGTCACTTGCCCATAACTCTGTTGTAAACACTCTCACAGTAGCATGACGTCCCTGAATGTGGACCATCACCAGCCAGTGGAGCCGGTTCCAGCCCCACACTGAGACAGAGGTGGAGGCAGCAGGCACTTGGCTGGTTGAAAAAGGAACCAAGGGCCCTTGTGGCCGGAGCCCAGTGTGAGATGCCACGAGGCAGCTGAGGTGTCTGGGCCCCGATGGCCTTGGAGGGAGACGGGCGTTAGCCTGCAAGTGGCATGCATGGGCCGGGACCACAGTTCTCTGTTTCATCTCCCGGTTCCCCTCAGATTCCAGCCAGGGTACATCCCTAACCCAGAGTTCCTGGTGTCGGGTATCGAGGAGAAAATGAACTGATTAGATCCTCATAGGAGCAGTGGGTGGCTTTTTGAGTGGTGAAAGGGGGGCCGGTGCTTTGGAACCCTGGAGGGTATTCCTGGGCGTGCCTCGCACCCCTCTCCACTATGGACCATTCTTTCCACACCCCACTTTTTCCCCCTCAAAAGGCCTGGTCCTGAGTGCGGTCAGTCTCTGGGACACTTCTCCCTTCCCTTTGTAGAGAAGGCCAGAGCAGGGCAGAGGCAAACCAGGAAAGGAGAGCTGGGAGGCAAGGACTCCAGCTCTGGACTCCCAGGAGGATGGCCGTTCAGAAGGAGGAGAGGGAGGCGGCTTGGAAGGTAGGACTACTGTTTGGCTTCTCTGCCCTCCACCGCCCTTCCGCTGGGCCTGACACCTGTGCCTAGGCCATCCCAATCCTTCCCTGCCCTGACCTCACGGGCCATCGTGGGGACTGGGGAAGGTCACAGAGTAGAGGGAGGCTGCCAGAGACCCCTGAACCTGCGGTCAGGAGACAGTCCAGCCGTGCTGCTCACAGCTGCAGGACCATGGGCCAGTCGTCGTCCCTCTATGCCCTCGTGCTCATCCAAACCACAGAGGGGCTGGGTAGTGACCTCTTAAGGCCCTTTACCTCTAACCCACTGACATCCCAAGAAAGCCGTGCCCCAGTGAAAAAGTTCTGCCTCTGGCCAGCGGAGTAAGGCAGTCTACCTAAAAGTGGGGTCGCAGAGAGGAGCAG
Organism: Urocitellus parryii; assembly: GCF_045843805.1. Taxonomy (NCBI): domain Eukaryota; kingdom Metazoa; phylum Chordata; class Mammalia; order Rodentia; family Sciuridae; genus Urocitellus; species Urocitellus parryii. Next base: position 113,884,233 of record NC_135536.1, on the reverse strand, counting down.
GTGGAAAGAGGACTCGGAAGACCTCTCTGCTCCTCACAGTCTCTGTCTGTGAACTTCATCCATACTTGGTTTCTCTGGTGTATTCCTTTCTTTTTAAAAAATTATCTATTTATTTATTTATTTTAATTAGGTATACATGACAGCAGAGTGCATTTTGATTCATTGTCCACAATTGCAGCACAACTTTTCATTTCTCTGGTTGCACATGATGTAGCATCGCACCATATGTACAGTCATACGTGTACCTAGGGTAATGGTGTCCACCTCATTCCACCATCTTTCCTGCCCCCATACCCCCTTCCCTCCTCTCTGTCCACTTTGCCCAATCAAAGTTCCTCCATTTTCCCCATGTTCCCTCCCCATTATGGATCAGCATCCACTTATCAGAGAGAACAATCAGCCTTTGGTTTTCTGGGAATTGGCTTACTTTGCTTAGCATGATATTCTTCAATTCCATCCATTTACCTGCAAATGCCATGATTTTATTTGCTTTTAATGCTGAGTAATATTTCATTGTGTATATCTACCACAGTTTCTTTATCCATTTATCTATTGAAGGGCATCTAGGTTGGTTCCACAGTTTAGCTATTGTGAATTGAGCTGTTATAAACATTGAAGTGGCTGCGTTATTATAGTATGATGATTTTAAGTCCTTTGGGTATAAACCGAGGATTCAGATAGCTGGGTCAAATGGTGGTTCCATTATGAGGAATCTCCATACTGCTTTCCAGAGTGGTTGCACCAATTTGCAGTCCCAACAGCAATGTATGAGTGTGCCTTTCCCCCACATCCTTGCTAACATATATTGTTGTCTGTATTCTTGATAACTGCCATTCTGACTGGCATGAGATGAAATCTTAGAGTAGTTTTGATTTGCATTTTTCTAATTACTAGAGATGTTGAACATTTTTTCATATATTTGTTGATCGAATGCATATCTTCTGAGAAGTGTCAGTCTGCTCTTTTGCCCATTTATTGATTGGGTTGTTTGGTATATTTGAGGGTACATTTGTTATAATCTGTCAATCTACATGAATACATCATTTCCCCCCAGAATTCATAGTTCACATTGGTGTGGTACACTCTATGAGTACTTTTAGTGTTGTATATTCTATGGCTTTTGACAAATATGTAATGACATATTATTTGACAAAAGTGATGAGGTATGATCCTGTACAGTATGTGGATGCCATGTAGTATCACACAGAGCAGTTTCACCACCCTAAGAACCCTCTGAGCTCCAAGTACTCATCTCTTCACACCCCTAGCCCTTGGCAACCACTCTTCTTTTTACGGTCTTCATAGTTTTGCCTTTTCCAGAATGTCATGTAGTTGAATCATGATCTGTAGTCTCTTCAGGTTGGCTGCTTTCACTTAGTAATTTAAGGTTCATTTATGTCTTTTCATAGTTCATATATTTTTAAGATTTCTGAGTAATATTCCATTGTCTAGATATACCACAGTTTACCCATTCATCTCTTTTTGAGATGAGTACTAAGGATTCAACCTGGGGTGATTTATCCATGAAATACATCCTCAGTTTTTTTTTTAATTTATTTTGAGGCAGGGTCTTGCTAAATTGCTGAGGGCCTTGCTAAGTTTCTGAGGCTGGCCTCCAACTTGTGATCCTCCTCTCTCAGCCTCCCCAGTCACTGGGATTTACAGGTATGCTCCACAACACTCAGCTCCACTGAAGGACTCTTGAAAGAATGTGTCTTATCCTTCTATGTCTCCAAGACTTACACATAATTTACTCAATAAATATCTGTTGAAATGAAAGTGCAAATATATCTCAGATTTTTCAGTATGCTTTAAATTTCATATCATTTTGTTCTTTGCCACAAAGGTGATTTAATACAAGCACAATCAAATGAAGACTGAAAATGCCTATTAACCGACTGGTTTTTCACTGGTGGCCAGATACCTACTTCTGCTTTGGGAAAAGTCCAAACATGCAGCTGCTAGAGAGAGGTGTGGGGAAAGGGACCCAGAATGACTTCAGCCAAAGCCTCTCCGACCTCAGTCCCTTTCCCACAAGGTACCTCAGTGTTCCCCTATGAATCAAGCACAGGGGCCGGACTAGCAAACCTCCAGTTTCCTTCAAGGGAGACTGTTCTAGGAATCCCTGGCCAAGGAGCTCCCTACCCACCAACCTCGGTGGAAGAGGCAGAGAAGGGCAGCTGTGTGGGGAAGCCGGGTCCCTGTCAGCTCAGGTTCCACTCACAGAATGGCCCTCAGGCACCCCCAACAGGAAGGAAGAGGGCAGGTGCACCCTCCCCTTCATGGGGAAGCCCCTTTATAATAAGTATCTTCCCAGCCCGTCTGTTTAGTATATTAATCATAAAAACATCCACTGCGTACTTACCATGGCCAGGCGCTGGGCGAAGTGTTCCTGATGGACTGATTTAAGCTTCCCAGCCTAGTGATATAGGGACTGTTGTCATCCCCATCAACAGACTCAGCTCAACCCACAAATATTAACTGAGTGCCTCCCGCCTGCCCAGGGGCTGCTTTAGGGCTACAGTAGTGAATGAGACAGAGTCCCTGGCCTCATGGAGTGGACACACCAGGGCAGGAAGCAGTCAGCATCAGTGAGTTTTATGATTTGTGCTACTGAAGAGGCAGAAAGCAGAGCAGGGTGGGGTTGGGAGTGAGCTGACTTCAGAATAAAACAGGGCGGCCAGCTCAGCCTTACTGGAAAGGCAAGGTGTGAAGGAAGGGGAAAGCTAGTTCACAAGATTTCTGGGGAAAGATCCTTTCAGCTGCAGAGGATGGGGGTGTGTCTTGCACAGAGGAGCTGGTGGTGAGGTGGGGGGAGCCAGGTGAGCAGGGCAGAGGATGCAGGGGCAGATCATGGGCTTTTCTCAGAAATGGGCAGCGAGGACAAGGCTTGGAGTGGCAGAGTGACATGACCATCCTGACCGTTCTATGGAGAGAACACTGAAATGGGGTGGATGTTGGGAACCGGGGCCTGATGGGGGGAATGCTGCAGTCACCCAGCAGAGACACCTTGGTGCCCAGGATGTGCGGGCTGCCGTGGGGGAGGGAGTGAGAGAAGTAGGATTTGCGATCTGCTGGGACTAGAGACCCATCATATTCTTTGAGGAAACTGCTCACTCTAAAGGCTCAGGATGGAAGCCCCTGTCTGGGTGCTGTCCTCAGGGCAGCCCTGTGGTGGCCAGAGAACATGAGAGTCCAGGTCTGTCTCTCTCTCTGGTGGGCCGGTGATGCCGGAAAGCACCCGCTGGGCTCCCCTTCTCCAGGGCTGCCGACATGGGCCCCAGTCCCAGTTCTGCTTACCTTACTGGCAATGGCACAATGCGGGGGAGCTTCACATTGCACTCCCCAGAAGCTGACCTCCCGGTCACCCAGCCAGCATTCCAGTTAAAGAGGAAGCAAGCCAAACCAGAAGTGGAACTCCTGCCCAAGCCTCCCCAGAGCCCGCAGGAGCCAGGCAGGCATGGGCAGGGTGGGGAAGGAGCCAGCCAGGGGTTCCTCTCAGCACCACCCCTGTCCACTGGGCCAGGTGGGCTTCGCGGAGGGGGCCTAAGTCATAGTACGCACTGGAAAGTGCTGTGCGAAGCTCGGATGAATCTCACAGCCTGCAGGAGAGACCCACGCCTGCCCAGCTACACGAGGGCAGGACACCCTGGGGCGAGGGCATCAGGCATGAGGCGGAGTACCTGGTAGCTAGGAGGGGCAGTGACTTGGTCTGACCCAGGAGGTGTGGGCAAAGGCTTCACAGAAGAGCAGGGTCTTAAAGAATGGCTGGGATTTCATTAGCACAGAGAGGTGCATGGTCTGTGGTTCTAGGGAGCTACAGAGGGGTCTTGAACGGGGGAGTAGTGGAACCCTCTTGCTTAGGGGTCATGCCCAGCTAGAAGGGAGGAAGAGTGGAATCGCCACACACCCAGTGACCAGGGCGGGGGCTTGAGTCCGCTTCCCTCTGCAGAGAAAGGCAGATGGAAATGGGCAGCCAGAGAGAGTGGGCGCCTGGGCCAGGCAGAGCCAGCTGGTTGGCCCTCCCCCTCCCCAAGCCTCCTCTGCCCCAGCTGGCCCCCAGCCCCTGGGAGTCTGGAGACCTGTTTGTTTTCTGTGTAAAGAGGGGAGCCCTGCCCTTTGTGAGATCTCTGCTTGGGAAGGAGCGAAATGTCTACTTGTGCTGCTGCCTGGATTTCCAGCTATTGACACAGACTCTGACAATGAAAGCAAAGGCCAAGAGAGGCTGAGACAAGGTGGCTGATTAAAATGTTCTTCCAGGGGGTTGTTCAGCCCTGCCCTGGGAAGGCTGTCTGGAAAACCTGGGCTGGAGCCCTTTTCTCCGGAGCTGCAGGCCCCGTGAGTTACAGGTGGTGCTTTGAAGCTGTTCCAGAGGTTTCAGCACCCACCAACAGTCCCTAGCGCCAGCTCCCAAACCCATCGCTCTAGTTTCACTCCTCCTTGAGAGGCAGGGTCACTTATGTGACAGAACTCAGTTTTCTGTTTCTAAAATGGGGGCAACAGTAGTACCCACGTCATGGTCATGTGGTTTGTTATAGGTCTGATATCCCAGAGGACAGACTCAGAAATGATGAAGCAGCCTTGCCAGATAAATATAGGGCACCCAGTTAAATCTGTCCAGATAAACAAGGAGAGATTTGTTTTTTTAGTATGTCCTAGGCAATTTTTTTAGTATTACTAAAAAAAAAAAAAGTTTGAATGAAATTCAAATTTAACTGAATGTCCTGTATTTTTATGTGCTAAATCTGGCAACTGTAAAGTCGAGAACACTCCTATGGGGGTTTTGTGAGAAATGCTTCTGCGTTAACCCCTGTTGAGAAGTGGGATGGGGCACAGGGAAGTCACAGAAAGGCCTCAGTGGCCCTTTGGGGAGCTCTGGAACTGGGCTGGCATTTCAGAGTTACCCTAAACTGAGATACAGAGCCTCTGTACCCCACTTCCCTCCCATCACTGGATGCTGGCTTTCCCCGGAAGGGCATGAACTTGGACAAGATGTCTGACCTTGGCCTGGGGCAGTTCTTGGAGGAGGCCCAGTATTCCAGCTTCCAATACTCTCTGTAGCCAGGGCACTCTGGTCCTGAGAGGGTCTGGGCAGACCGTGCTGCTCTACAGTTTGATGATTCAGTTATGTGAACAGCTTAGCAGGAGTCCAACAACTAGTAGTCACTGATTTCAGTGCCCCCCCCCAGTATGGGCCAGGTCACTTAGCCTGGCCCTCAAAATCATCAGCCACCCAGGGCCAAGTCATCTGCTCTTCTGCTCTCCCTCAGCTCCTTTTGGGGAGCTCTTTCTAAATTGGGGCATATTGATTTATCATCTGGGAGTCGGTCTGTGTTCACAGTGCCCTGGGTGTTGATAACCACTTGTGTTGATTCTGCCCAGGCTTCAGTTCTGCAGATCCCAAACAAGAGCATCACATGTGTCTTCTCCTAGGACTCAGCCTGAAGTTCAGATCCACAGACCCCATGGGGGAGTGCATTCTTCCTGTGTCTAGACTCACTCCTGCCTGGGTCTGCAGTTCTGAGCCCACAATTCATTAGGCTGGGGAGGGTCTTCTATTAGCTAAGGGGGATCGATGCTTGCCAATTGTGGGGGCAGCCCGACTCTGGTTCCCAAACGGAGGGAGAGAGGTGTGGCCTCCATAGTGAGGGAGGCTGCAGACAGGTGGACAGCAGCTGCTTCCACATTTGGCCCTTGCTGGCTCTGGATGAGCAAGTCCCCCCGCCCCACACCCTCCCGATACTTACACGTTTGTGTCCCACTGAAAACCCATCTACCTGTACCCCCCTTTTCCCAGGGCTCCAAGAACCCTCTGAACAGCCCTGACTTCCTGCATTTGGGCCTCTGAGTATCCAGTTTCCCTTCTTTCCAGGTCTCCAATTAACCTGAGACATATTTAAGATCTGGGAGCAGAGAATCTGGCCCTAGTTGAGAAAAGCATCCATGCTTGGGGTTAGATAGAGGCTGAGGAGTCCTGTGCATTGAGACAGAGCGGTTGATGTGTCCTCATTCATTCAGAATCACTCACAGTCAGGGAAGGTTTGCCGCCTGCCCACGGGATCCTGTGTACTTCTCACAACAGCTCTGGAGAAGGGCACTCTCATCGTTCCATTTCACAGATGAGAAAACAGAGGTTTGGCAAAACCAAGTGTCTTGACCAAGGCCTCACAGCAAAAATATGTAGACATGTCAGGATTCCAAACTGTGCCTGTCCATTAATAGCTTCAGCTCTGCCAGGTTCTTCTCCCTGTGCACACCACTGAGGGCCATGAGTCATCGATATCACTCTTCTTGTGAACCAGGTAAACGTCAAGGAAAAACAAAACGCCTCAGAAGTCTCATTCAGGCCGAGCTGGACATGGCAGGGATTTGATGGAAGAAGCTGGTGTGTATCTGTCCTGATTCAGGTCCTGGAAAGAGGAACCAGTCCCTCTAGCTATTGGATACAGAAAACATTTAATAGAAGTGTGTTACTGAGCTCTTCATCCCTGTGACCAAAAAACCTGACAAGAACAACTTAGAGGAGGGGAGATTTATGTGGGCTCATGGTTTCAGCTTATGGTCGGCTGGCTGCCTTGCTCTGGGCCTGAGATGAGACAGATACAGGGGAGTGGCAAAGGAGAGCTGCTGGGCTCAAGGCAGCAGGGACTCAGGGAGAGGGGAGCGGGCTGGGGAGGAGACGAAAGCTTCCGGGGGCACGCTTCCAGCGACCTGCTTCCTCCAACAGGTCCCACTTGCCGGCCGTCCATTCGGCCATCAATGGGTTAACCCACTGCCCAGGTGAAGGACCTCGGATCCAATCACTTCCCCAAGGTGATTCTTTTGAGAATCGCTTCTCTGGGCTCATGAGACTTCAGGGAACATTCCAGATCCAGACCATAACAAGTAGGAAGGAGAGGGTCAGGGACTGGTCTCCTGCAACCACGCTAGCCACATGAAGAACTCAACATCACTCACTTGCCCTCTGCTGCAGGAGCAGCCTGTTTTTTTTTTTTTTTTTTTTTTTTTTTTAATCATCTTCCCCTTTTTTAGTGTTATCTATAGGCACATTTGTGTGCAACAGATCCCTAGGTCTTTCCTTCTTGTAAAATTGAACTTCTGTGCCCACTGAACAATCCCTGTTCATCCTCTCCCCTCAGTGTGGAGCCTCCAGCATCCATTTCTGTTGCTCTGACTGTGACTACTTTAGATGCTTCCTAAAAGTGCATATATCTGTCTTTTTTCTGACTTGTTTTCCTTAACATCATGTTCTCCAGGTTCACCCAAGTTGTACCAGGTGGCAGGATTTTCTTCTTTTTGAAGGCTGACGAATATCCCATTGTATGTCTTATTCCATTTTCTTTATCCATCTGTCTGTGGCCTAAATTCAGGTTGCTTCCATCTCTTGGCTATTATAAATGATGTTGTAATGAACAATGTTGATGAATGTTTAACCAATCTCTTCGAGATTCTGTTTTCGATTCTTTTGGATAGATAACAGATTGTGGGATCACTGTATCACATGACAGGTCTATTTTTGTATTTGGAGGAAACACCTTATTGTTTCCCACCGTGGCTGTGTCATTTTACATTCCCACCAACACTGCCCAAGAGTCCCAACGTCTCCATGTCCTCACCGATGCTGCGCTGTTTTTGTTTTGTTTTGTAGTGGCTATCCTAACGGTGTGAGATGATATCTCCTGGTGGTTTCTGACTTGTATTTCTCTAATAATTAGTATCATTCAGTATCTTTTCAAATACTCATTGGCCATTTGTATGTCTTCTTTGGAGAAATATCTTTCCAGGCCTTGGTTGATCTTTAAATTGAGTTGTTTTTGTTGTTGTTGAGTTGTAGGAGTTCTTGATGTATTCTGGATACTAATCCCTAATCAAACACATGATTTAATAATATTTTCTCTCATTCTGTAGGCTGCCTTTTCAGTCCGCTGACCATTTGGTTTGATGCTCAGAAGTTTTAAAATTTGATTTATGCCCATTTGTTTATTTTTGCTTTTGCTGCCTGTACTTTTGGTGTCATGTCCAAAACATCACTGCCAAATCCATCATCACCAAGCGTTCCCAGAATGTTTTCTTCTAGTTTGTAGGGGATGGGGGACTGCCTCTTCTGATACAGTCAGGAGGACATGGGAATCAGGTGGTCCCCTCTAGACCCTCTGATTTCAAGAAGATTTGCTGTCACCCAAATTCAGAACTCAGAAGGTGGTCCCCTCCACACACATAGGCCTTCACCTTGGCAGGTAGGAAGGCATGGCTAACACTGGAATGTGTGTGCAGAAGAACCCATCAACTCCACAAAGACTTTGCTAACCTGAATGACTGCAGCCAGAGACGGTGACTGCTGCTTTCTCATCTCGCCTGAGAGAATCTGATCTTGCAACCATGTTTTTTCATCCGGAATGCTGACAGGGAGGAAAGCGTGATACTTAGCTGTTAAGTTTCCATAGTACAGGAAGTTGCCCCATAAGGGGGCTGGAATGCATGATGAGTGTCAGGAGGTCAACACCATAAGTTAGATGACATCTCAGAAAGCGCCAGCACCCTGTTTTCTAGAGAGCAGAGCACTGTTCCAACAGGACCTTCACTGGAAGGTTGGTGAGGCCAGATGGTAGTGTAGGGTAGGACAATGGGTGTGGGCACAGACTCTGCAGCTGGACCAGGTTGGCATGGAAGCCCAGGCCCGCCACTCATGAGCTGTGTGATGTGGACAAACCACTCCACCTCTCTGGGTCTCCCTTGCCTCCAATGGTGGGAGGAAGGGCTGCTCAGAACCTGCCATGACCATTTATTCTGGGAGACAAATCCCTCAAATCTCTGGTCCTCTGTCTCTTCTTCTACAGACAAGGACACCTCCCCTGCCCCATAAGTGGTATCTTATCTAGAGTATATAGACATGGTGTCTAAGCCGAAAAGAGAGGACAAAAGGAAAGGGGACAAAAAGCTTTTGTTTTCTGTGCCTTGCTTCATCCTATAGATGTTTTGTGGTGACTTCATTGTCAGATAGTTGGATCTCCAGGCTCCCCAAATGAGACATTTTTGCAATTCTATTCCAGTATTAAAATCTGGAGTCATTTATTTGCCTTATTTCCTCCGTTTTTCCAAGTGAAGTCCACTTGCTCTTTTTCTGACTACCATCTCTCCATGTTCCCTAACTTCCACGGTCGACCTGAAGCCTAAACCTTCAGAGTCCCTTCATTCCCTCTGTTTTGCACCCCATCCCTGTTCCCTCCCACCTTTCTTTGTTGCCTCAATCTCCCTCCTGCAGAACCTCAACCTCAGGAAAGACACCCTTAAAGGAAGCAAAGAATACCCCCTTACTGGGCCATCCCTCCCCACCAAACTTGATACAACCTCGTTCTCTTTGACCTCCCACCCTGACACCCTTTTAGAGCTGGGCCAACAGCAACGGCTGCGACTGCTTCCATGGAACCTAGACGCTCACAGGGTTCAGGCCTATGTTCCTGCTGCAGGAGCTTCCAGTGGAAACCAGATCTTGTCTAGATTCACCCAGCCCTCCACAGAGGGGTTTATTTGGAATAACTACAAAACTGTTAGTTTTTCGGGCAACTGTAAAATAGAGAAACTCTATACGTTGGTAGGAACTCGCAGCTGGTTGGCTTGGATCACTTTCTAGTAGAGAGGACACTAAGAATAGAGAAAAGAGAATGAGCTTTGGAGGCAGAGGATTTGGGGTTCAACCATCAGCTCCTTCCCTTCCTGCACATGTGACACATTGTATTTCAGTTGACTCCTCTGCAAAACAGGGGCACAAAGAACTACCCTAGTTGTTAAAATTAGATAAGGGAGTATGTGTCAGTTCCTCAGCCTTAACATTATTGGCATTGGATCCAGATAATTCTTTCTTGTGGGGGATGCTGTAGGCATTGTAGGATATTTAGAGTTATGCCTATTCTGAATGCTTGTGGCACCCCCAGCCTGAGTCATGACTATTAGAAAAATGTCTCCACATATTGCCCAATGTCCCAAGGGGGCAAGTCACCCCAACTGAGAAGCACTGGTATATTATTAGCATACCTGATAAACAGACTCATCACTATTACAGAATATATATGACAAACTCGTTTATAAATTCGTTTAATGGAAAGATAGAAAGCTGTGAGCAGATTTGGAAATGAAAATCAAAACTATCAGGCAAATACTCTCTCCTCTCTCTCTGACCCCGACTCAGAACCCCCATCAGAGACCAGATATGCTGAGCTAGAGTCCTGCCCTAATCATCTAGGCCCACCCCCAGCACTCCCCTCCACTGCCTGGATAATACTTGCTGTTTGGGCTCCACCCTTGTGAAGTTGGATGCATTAATACCAGCAAACTATTTCTTAATCTCCTAAGCCTCGGCTTTGAATCCTTAAAAAGGAAAGAAAGAAACAGCACAAATCTCTTAATTAGGACGCCCAATCACTTCGATAAATATTTACCCGGTTCCAGCGTGAGGCATGGAAACCCTGCGCCATTAGTCAATAGAGGTCAGCAAAGTGCACCTTGGGGACAGCGGCTTGCAATTCGCTTGGCTTTTGGAGGAGGTGTGGGGAGGATGTTTCCAGTCTTTGCCTCTGCTAAAGACAGGTGAACAAACACATTCCCTGCCCACTCTGCACACCTGCCCCCCCACAAAGTCCCAGGTGGACATGAGTGCCTCATTGTAAATCGCCACCTGGCAGTCTGGCTGCCTTAGGTTTCTGGAGAGAAGGCAGTGGTGTCCTTTGCCTGTTGGGCCACCAAGCGAATCGGACTTCCCCAGTGTTCTCTGAAGTACCTAGCAGGGCACCTTTGCTCTTATCTGGAACTCTCCTCTTTCCCCTTCTCTCTGATGTATCAGGGGTCACACTCCACAGGCTGCTTCCCTGACTATCACCCTCCCTTCTACTGAGTCTTACTTCCCTACCTGGACTCTCATTTAATACTGAGAGGCTACAAACAGCCTAGAATTGAAGCAGTCTAGGCTTATGTATGTCCCAAAGGCAAGGCCTTCCCTAGATTTTGGTACTTCCAAAGAAATCTTGTCGAGAGTAGGCTTTCGGTAAACTTTTGCCAGGTAAGCAATCAGGTGCCATTATTTTCATTTTATGGGTGTGGAAACTGAGACCCCCCAAGAGTTTTGAGGTCTCCACTGTACAGGAAGTTTGCCCAAGATCTGACAGATCTTCAGGTTTCCTGGTTCTGAGCAAGTGCTGCCACACAGGAGATTCATTCTACTGGTGAGTAGATGCATTCTCTCCTGACTTTATTATCCTTCAGGGACATCCTTCATTGGAGCCTGAGATGAGAGAGGGGATGAGGACAAGGGTCACAGAGAAGCAAGTTCTTAGCTTCCTTTCTCAGGGAGCAAATAACACCTTGTCAGGAAATGAAACAAAGAAAGGACCCAGGAAGGGAGACGACCCTGGGAGGCTGAGAGGCAAAGGAAGAATTTTGTTAGAAGCCTTTGCTCACTCTGCTTCTCTCTCTTTACCCACTGGGATATGTTAATATTTGCCAAGGGCTTAGAATAGCATGAGATGTCTGTCCATCCTGCTGGTCTGAGCTCAAGCTTCACCCTCTCAGGAAAGTCCTTTGAGAACCCCTTCTTATACACTGTTCCCCCTCTGAACAAAATTAAACTCCCCCCTCTTTCTTTCTTTCTTTCTTTCTTTCTTTCTTTCTTTCTTTCTTTCTTTCTTTCTTTTTATTGGGGATTGAACCCAGGGCCCTGCACATGCTAGGCAAGTGCTCTACCACCTGAGCTACACTCTCAGCCCAAGATTATACTTTTGTACACTTGTGTGGCTCATCTCGAAATCCTGTGAGCTCCACTGTGGTGGCAGTCATGTCTCTCCCTACCTCTGTCTATCCCTACATCCCTCCGGGGTTAACTTTGAATTGCCCCCCTCATTCTTTCCTTCCCTTCTCCCCACACCCCAGGGGTCCATGGGCAATAGGGATAACCAAGGTCATTTGAGGACCATGGTATAGAATGGAAAATCTGGAGAAGGAAGGAAGGCTCTAGGATGCCCAGAGGGCCTTCCTGAGAACTCCAAGGGAGCTGGGAATCCCTACCAGGGCTTGGCTATATGGATATAGAATATGGTGGGAGCAACTGCCTGACTTACCCTCCACTAGGACTGGCATTCTGAGCCTTCCTCGCCTCTACCGGCAGAAAACCTTCAAGAAGTTGAATCCCTGAGCTGGTACTACATCATCATCATGGCCACCGTAGCTAACTGTTATTGATCACTTAATGTGCCAGCTCTGTACTAAGTACATCACATGCATTATCTCCATCGATCCTCAACAATCCTCTGAGGTCGACAGGATTGTTATCTCCACTTTACAGATGAGGAAATGGAGGCTTAGCAAGATTAAATAGGTCCCCCAAGGTCACACAGAAGAGGAGTTGGGAGGCTCTGGGAAGTCCCTCCAACTTCATGAGGCTCCTTTCCCTGAAATGAGATGACTGCAGGATGCATTCTCTAGAAGCTGCCTTAGGGACTTCTGGGGACCCTTCAGATTCTTATGGCCCATCCTGTAGCTCCGGTCACAGTCCTGGAAAGCCAACCTTGTAGAGGCAGCAAGGCATGCTTAGTTAAGGACTCTGAAGCTGAATTGTTTGGCTCAAGTACTTCAGTCACTGAAGTAACCTTGGGCAAGTTATTGTACCACTGTATCAATTTCTCATCTGTAAAATGGGAGTGATATTAATGGCAACCACTTCATTCTTTGTGTGAGGATTAAATATGTTAATATTTGCCAAGGGCTTAGAATAGCATCTGGTACAGAGTAAGCACTACGTAAGTTTGTCAAATAAATACCAATTCCCCTTCCTCTTGCTCTCTGGTGAGGTGCTGGCTTATGGAGAAAGGTCTGAGAGGATTGGTGGATGGAGGGGTGGAGAATTACCCTCGTGAGGAAGATAAAGTCTAAGAATCAGAGGAACCTAAAAGAATTAACTTGAGGGGAGTGGTGAGGAAGATTTCTTTCCCCTTTGGGCAGTTCCAGGAAGAGCCCTCCAAAAAATCAAAGCCTGTGGAGACTCTAGGAGAAGGGATGACAGAGAGAGGGTTATAACCCCACCCAAAGCACTGTGATCAGTTCCTCAAATAGGAGGCCACAGCCTGGTGGCTGGCCAGAACCAGGTCCTCTAATTCCTGAGAAAAGGGTGGAAACATATATTAACACTTATCTGAAGTATTTGACACTTATTTTTAAAGGACCAGAGGAGCAGCTCTGGGGCTGGAAGAAACTGCCCATCAATCATCCTGCACCCCAAATGAGGGTCTAGGGAACCTCCACTGTAGATCCAGGCCGGGCTTTCTTTCTCACTCGGTGACTTTTTTTTTTTTTTTTTTAATGTGCCAGGAATTCCTCTCCCACGTGGGGTGGACTCCGAGGTACTCAATTAAGCAGCCAATGAAAAGTCAGCTCTCCGGTAGCAAATGACCCTGACACTTCTTGTAACATAAACAGTTGAAACGTTTCCAATTAGAACTGGAGACAGAGACGTTTGAACTCTTTCTCTCCACTCCCCCCTTTCTTTAAAATAATTGTCAAGCACTTTGGACAGGGTGTTGTATACATGTTTTTTATTTTCTTTTCTCTTTCTCAAGCAAAAAAAGAAGTATATTTTTCTCCTTGTTTTTCCTAATTTGTGGGGTGGCATGAGAGTGGGGGGCAGAGCAGTGGCGACCTTAAAGGGGTGTTGGCCTGGATAATTAGCTCTCTGCCCCCTTCCTGCTCTGGGTTCAGGCTATGGGGCAGAATAAGGAGCAAGGCTAGTGCAGAGCAAGGGAGATCCACAGGCGGGAGCGCTGCCCCCACCCTCAGACCCTCAGAAAGGGCTGGGAATGAATGAAGGAAGAAGGACATAAGGAAGGAGGAATGAATTTCCTTCTGCAAATGCTCACACAAGGGCCAGCTGCCCTGGATTCTAATTCTGACCCTCTGCCCAGTCTAGAACAAATTACTAAGATTTCTCGCCTCTGTTTTCTACTCTGTAAAGTGGGCCACCAGCCAGGCCTCTTAGGAAGTGGGGTGAGGATGCACACGGTGGTGTCTGGGAAGCAGTGGCTTGCCTTGTAACTATTAAGCGATCAAGAATTATTCTTCCTTACTGCCTGGCACGCTTTGGCGGTCCGGCTCTGCGGTAGAGACGGAGCTCTGCAAAACCTCGTCTATCAGGCCGGGTGACTGACTCCTCTAGTGTGCCATGACCGGCCCCGAGACTTACAGGTGAACTCGACCTGGGTTTGTCTGCCTTGCAGGAGCTCTCTAGCTCGCGGGGTTTCCCGGAGAGCCGCCAGAGAAACACACGGACCTGACACTGAGCTGCTGTGCTTTTCTGTACAGAGTCCGCATAGACCCGACCTGGGGGGCCAGTGGCTCCCAGCGGGCAGGCGCCGTCGGAGCCAGTCCGGAGGGAGACCCAGAGAAGGAGACCAGGCGAGGCGCCGCTTCCCGGGCATCTTGAAGGCATTGTGTTTAATAAATCTGGGCAAGACGTACACTCGCTCTCCCCCCCCCCCTCTTCTCGGCTCCCAAATCGAGACCTGCTGTAGGACCCTCAGTTTACAGGGTCTTAAAACCCCCTCCACTTTGATTAGCAGCTTCAAAGAGCTCTCTTTAAAGTTGCCCTTCTCCCCGCCCCCACCTTTCCTCCTACTTTACAGGACACCCTTCCCCCATCACTCCTAGACAGAAAGAGGAGGACAACAGCAAAACACTAAATGCAAGTTTAAAGGGGCGGGAGTGGGGGTGGGGTGAGTCGTCAGGCTTCGTTCGGAACGTGGCCTTAGAAATTACCTATTTCAGTCGTGCGCAAGAGTTAGAACACCATGGAGTTTGGGATTTCTTTTTCTTTCTTTCTCTCCCTCTCTTATTATTATTATTTTTGGTTCTTCTTTTTCTTTCTTTTTTTTCGGGTTTGTGTGTGTGTTTTTACCTTTTATTATTTAAATTGATACGTTTCATTACTAGGGAGAAAAATAAAATATTCCTTTGATACACAAAATCAAATTGATATTTAGCCTCTGCTTACTTTTTTATGCATGGCTCCTTTATACCACATGGTAGTGACAGATTGTTTGAGCTGGAAGGAAAAGCCATTCAAAGCTAATTAAGCAGCCATTCCAAGCACTATTTGCAAGCGGGAGGCTCAGAAGCCTCGGCATTTGTCAGCGCTCCCCCACCCCGCGTGGTTTTGACTGACAGCTCTGGTCACGGATTGACAGCTCCTGGAAGCTCCACCAATCAGTAACCTGAAGCTCCTTTCGCTATCTGTGATTGGTTGTTAAGGCTTGCTCGGGGCGTGGTTGGCGTTCCCCACGTGGGGGCCAGAGAAAAGATGGGCGGGGCGAGGAGGGAGCGGGTGCGCCCACCCGTGACGTAAGGGGGAGGGCAGAGACGGGGGAGGGGAAAAGGAAGCTCCAAAGAGGAGCCATTTTGTGTCTAATGAATGCTGTGGCCAGATGCTCGCATCTGTCGAGCCGGGTTTCTTCTAACCCCCCCCCCTTTTCGGTGCGCGCTGCACACGATTTATGTTTTTATTTAGGAGAATAAATAAATGAAGAGAGAATCGCGGTTCGGGGCAGGCGGCCGAAGCGGGCACGGGGAGACTCAATTCTGAGGCCGGCGCTCACGTGTAACTCCCTGCGCACCGGCCTCAGAGGGCCGGCTTGCTCTCAGCTCCTCATTAAGATGCAAAAGCGAACCTTCGGCTCTTAATGAGGGGAAAATATAGATACGGGAGCGCGCGGCCGGTTTGCGCGCGGCCGCCGCCGCCCCAGGGTGCGTTCTAGCTTGCGGAGAGGCCGGGGGAGAGGCCGAGGGACCTGCCTGGGCTTCCCACCCGGCAGTGCTGTCTCCGCTAGCCTGAGGCCGGTCTACCCTGACGTAACCCCGAGCACAGGAGACGAGGCTATCTGTTTGCGGACAAACTGGCCCAAGAGTCGAGTGGCCTTTGGGACTGCTCAGGGAGTCTGCGAGGAGCCGTGCAGGGGTGCTCCAGGCGTGCGCTGGAGGCTGGGGAGCGGCTGTGCCCCCAGGGGCGTCGAGGCTCGCGCCCCAGACACCGCAGGCTCTCACATAGACTGTCCTCCACAAGCTGCTGCCAACGCTGGGATAATACGGCGACTAGGCCGAGTCAACCGGGTGGGAACTCTCGGGTTGCGGCCGGGAGAGCCCTGACCCTATTCTCAGCTCCACTCCTTTGGACCTGGAGCGAAGCGGGGACCCCTCCCGGGAAGCCTGCGGCCAGGACGTAGCTGTCCCCACTGGGAAGGAACCCCGAGTGGGGTCAGCCGCGAACAGAGCCTGTTGTCCGCGGGCTGCTGGGCCCTTCCATCTGCGCTACCCGCCAAGCCAGAGTTCCTCAGACTTCTCTCAGGCAGCCGACGCTCATCAGAGGCGCTGTTTATTTGGCTTTCTGAAAAGAAGGGCGAAGGAACAAAGAAGGGAAGCTGGGGGCTAATGGGCAGCGGTAGGAAGGGAGAAAGATAGGGACAGCCTCAGTTCCGAGCAAAATTTTAAAGATCGAAGGCAACTTTGGGAGCCACCATTTTATCCGTCCTAAATCTTGTGAAGTGAAAACATTAAAGTGACAAAGTGATTCTGTTTGTTTTATAGTATCTAATTGGGCTGCTTTGCAGACCTAATGAGATTAGAGGGAGGAATCGTTCTCACCACTGCAGAATAAACCGATACATTACTACTAGCCACAGGTTTTGAAGATCGTACAGCTTGTCTTTTTTTTTCTTTTGTTGTTATTCTTGTCTTCTCTTTCCCCCTCCTGCTAAATAATTATTTGCTAGTAGATCGTGGGAAAAAAAGAGGAGGAAAAAAACTAGCAGCCCAGGACTATAATATATATCTATTTATTATATGTCTTTTGGTTAATTCCTGATCTGAGGAGCGCTGTTTTTCACTCCCATTCGAAAGTCACCAGCGGGTAGGGCCTGATTGCTACTTTTCATGCATAGTTTTAGACACAAGAGGGCATTGTGACGTCGCGCCCGGCGGCGCCCAGTCGCAGGCCGAGCCCAGCAGCCCCACGTGGGGACTCCGCGCTCCCATTGGCCAGTGCCGGGCGAAGCTGCCACATTATTTTGTTACTTTTCAGTCCCTATTTGGAACTGCTCTCGCGGCAGTTCAGACCTCGTGCGCGTCCCCCTCGCCTGTCTGTGTGTGGTATCCGCAGGTCCAAGGCACTTTTTTTGGTGTGTGTGTATGTGTGTGTGTTGAGTGTTTGTGTTCGGGGGTTTCTCGGGGCTCGGAGAGAGCCGGGCCGAAGGGAAGGAAGGAAGCCGCAGAGCTCCCTGTCTCAGGCTGCGTCTCTCCTCCAGCGCTCTCCTGCCTGCGCGCTGTGAGGCGGCAGCGGCGGTGGCGCCGAGCGCTCCTCGCTGGGTTCGCACAGCTCAAGTTGGGAGCAGCGAGGACCCCTTGGCTGAGGTTTTCCGTGCCCGCTGGGATAAGATGCCAGGGCGGTTGATTTGCTCCTACTGAACCCGGAGTTCCTCCCCGGCCCTGGGAAGGGTTGGCGGCGGCGGCGGCGGCGGCGGCGGCAGTAGCAGACGGAACAGCAGGCTCTCCTCTCCGAGGGGGGGCGTCGAAGCGCCCGCGCCGGGCTCCAGCCCTCACCCTCCCGCGCTCCTGCGGCCCCGAGCAGCCACCTTCAGTGCCTGCCTTCTTCCTCTTCTCGTCGCGAGTCCCCGACCCGGCTGCCTCTAGGATCAGACCCGCTCGCCCCGGATGCTTGGGGTTGCCCCGCGCACCCCGCTCCAGGTTCTACGCGCTGAGTAATCCAAAGGGGACCCGCGCTCGCCCCGGGAGGAGCCCCCGGCCCTGGGACCCAGCTCTGGACCCGCCGGGGAGCCGACGATGTCCACGCAGCCCCAGGCGTTGACACTGTCCACGCAGCCAGGGGAAGGCGGCCGGCTGCAGCCCGCCGAGCCCTAGGAGCACAAAGCCCGCTCCCGCCGCCCGGCCTCGGCGCCCGCCGACGACTTTGCCGCCTGCTCCGCAGCTCTTTGTCTCCACTTGGGGCGGGCGCCCGACTCTGGGATTTCGCTGTGATAGCGGGCTGGGGGGGCCGGGGGCGAGTTCTCGGTTCCCCGGCCGCCCCCCGCTCGGGCTCGGCTCCCCCCTCCCCCGCACCTCTCCGGCCCGGGCTCTCGGCGCTTCCACGCTCTCGGAATCACGACCCCTCCCTGCCATGTATCCGCAAGGCAGACATCCGGTGAGTAATTGCAACTCGGTTTATTTAAGCATCTATCATGGCAGGGTAAACGAGGCAGTTTATCTGGCACCTCCATTTTGCATGTTGCTACCTATGATGTGTGTGTGTGCTCACACAAAGGGGCTGAGGTGGGGGTACGCTGTTGAGAGAAGGGTAATTCCGCCGGAGTGGAGTGGGGGCCGTGGACCTTCGAGGGGGAGCTGTTAACGCTGCCCCCGCCCCCTCTCCTAAGTCTCCCAACTCGCCCGGAGTGGCTCCCCGCCCCCGCCGACTTGGGAATGGGGGCCTTTAGTAGAAAGGATGGGAGCCCGCGACGGATAGGGAGCGATCGGGGCACCCCCCGCCCCTGCCCCGTCGGGGAGCTGAGAAACTTGCTGGGAAGGTTCTGGGCGGTGAGGGTGGCCTCTCCCGTGGGTCTCGGCGGGGAGGGGCCGGGACGCCGCGGAGGGCCAGGCGGCTTGGAGCCCCTCTGAAGCCGGCGTCCCTCCCCTGTCTTGTCCTTGCGGGCTCCAGGCTCCCCATCAGCCCGGGCAGCCGGGATTTAAATTCACGGTGGCTGAGTCTTGTGACAGGATCAAAGACGAATTCCAGTTCCTGCAAGCTCAATATCACAGGTAAGGCTGGTGGGGGCGGCCCCGGGGCTGGCGGGGAGGGGGCGGCTCCTGCCACCCCCAGCGGGGACCGAAGGGCTGCCGACCCCGGGGCGACAGGCCTCCGCCTTTTGTTTCCCCTTTCCCAGCGCGCCGCCTTAACCCTTCGCTGCCCGCAGCTGCCCGGCTCTGGGTGCCGCCCCCGCATGAGGGTCGGGGTCACCTGCCGGTTTGCTCGGCTTTCTGGGGTCGCAAGCCTGCGTCAGGGGCCGCACCCCGGCGGCCAGGATAAGTCCGCTCGCCCGGCCGTGGGAAGTTTCGAGTAGTTTCGGTCCCGGTTCCCGGTGGCAGGGACCCGGCCCCCGCTCCGCCCCAGGCTGGCGGGGTCATGGGGTACCCCCTGGGTATCAGGGAAGTGGAGAAGTGGCTCTCGGAGGCCCTTGGGTTGGGTCCGGGAGGAGGTCGTGCAGGTGCCAGGCCTGAGCGGTTCCTCCTGCCCTCCGCAGCCTCAAAGTGGAGTACGACAAGCTGGCGAACGAGAAGACGGAGATGCAGCGCCATTATGTGATGGTGAGAGGCGGCCCGGGGAGGGGAGCAGAGGGCAGGGCGCAGACCCTGTCGGGTCGCAGCTGGGATCTGTGGAGGCAGGAACCTAGTCCCCACCGAGGCCCAGCCGCAGGGTAGCCGTGTAATCTGAATGTGCCCTCCACCCCTTCACCAGCTTCCCTTAGCCAGGCCACTTGGAGGAGGGTAGTGAAAGGAGAGGCAGAGAGAGGAAACCCAGATTCCAGACTGGAGACCTCTGCACTACCTTTGTGTGCCTTTGATTTGTGTTTTAAAGGTTTCTCAGAGGGCCGGTGGCCCTGTCTTGGCTAGTGAGGTAGGATTGGATCATTCCGCTTCAGGATTGGGTAAAAATCCCTCTTGGAGACCTCCTGGGGATGTTTGGAAACTTTTCTACTTTGCAGCCTTGGGATCCAGCCAGAGTGGGACAGAAGCACCCTCCCTCCTCAGGGTTTTCTGAGAAGTAGAAGAGCCTTTTAAATCTCTCTGCCTTCACGTCCCTCCTCAGTAAAGAGTCTTGTCTGCTGTGGGATCATAGATAGACATCTCCCCCTTTACTCAGTGTCTGTTCCAGCAAGTTTACATCTTCTGTTTGTCAGAGGGTATGGGAGGCCCTAAAGCATGCTCCCTGTGCCTCTTTCCACATAAGAGGCTTTCTACACAGTGCTAAATAACTCTCAGAGGACAAGGGGGGCCCGGTGTACACACCATTCCCTGTTGAGCCCGCACCTTGTATAAACAGGATATATGGCACATGTGGTGCTTGTGGGAGGGAGGGCCTGGCTTTTCTTACTACTGTGTATGTAATGTTCTGTTGAGATGAGAAGAACACTCGCCCACTCGCCTGATGCCAGCGCTTAAACCTCAACATGGGCTGGCTTTGGTGTTTGTTTTAAACTTCCATAACTCATGGATCATAAAGTATGGTTTTGCCAAAACCTTCTCAGGAAAAAAAAAATGATGTTGAAACATGAACAAATTTCTGTGTTGTCTTTTAATGGCAGTTCTCTTTACTTTTAGTACTATGAGATGTCCTATGGCTTGAACATTGAAATGCACAAACAGGTAAGTGCTTTTCTCTTTAAGAAATGAATTTGGTTTTTAAAAACATATGTGTGGACTTCTGTGACTCCCCTTGTTTGAAAATGAGCTGGTTCTTCTGTTCCTCTCACTTCTCCCAGAGTAAGTGGATCTAGTCCTTGAAATGCAGGTGTTGAGTCTTGGCAGATTTCTTGGACATGTTGAGCTTTTAGCATTGGAGCTTGTGAAATTAGTCCTGGTCTTGGATCTTGGTGGAGGATAAAGGACCAAAGGGAAAGTCATACCTACAGGATTTGCTTTACAGACTCCTGAGAACCTAGAGCTGGCTGACTGCTTTTATCTGTTTTAATGTAAAACCCTCCAGAGGAAATGCAGTAGGTTTTTTTTTTTTTCTCTTTTTCTGTGTTTTTTTTTTTCTTGCAAAAAATGTGATGTTCTGCCTTGATAAGATTAAACTTCAAGAGCCTTAAAAGCCAGACTGAGCTGTCGAAATTTAAGGGAATGAAGCCACTAACGGCTTAAAAACATAAAACCAAAATGAAATAGAGCTCTAATGCCTCACATTTAGAAGGCGACTTTTTCATCTGGATCTTAATTTGAAGGCAGCTGTGTTCCCATTTTACAGAGAAGGAAGCTGAAGCTGAGGATGAAGTAACTGGCCCCGGGCAGCCTGGCCAGGCCTTTTGAGATGGTTGGGGGTTGAGCTCAGCTTTGAAATCCTCAAGTCAAACCAGTTTAGCTAGTGTGGTGTCATTTGATGGATATGTAAACTACCCCCTATTGTCACTCTTCTAATAACAGTATACCTCAAACCTGGCAAATACAAACACCCTTTATCTTGGTGCATATCAGTAACTAGTCCCAGTGCTGGGCTGGCCGTGGGAGAGGCTTGTTTGTGTATTTGTGTTCCGAGGAGAGGAGAGGCTGCCCATAATTTGGCTTGGCGGACCGATTAGCGTTGACTTGGCAAGAATAAATGGCGCAGGCCCGGTTGTTCTTTTTAACAATTGGTGTTCTTGAAATCTCAGAAGGCTGTTGACTCATTCTAGCCTTTGGTGACCGTGACTTGAATGGATTTTCTGCTCTAAATTAACAGTCGTTTACAAGGTTTAAATTTTGCTCTTTAGAGCAGGCAGGACCTAGAGCAGGTGAGAAGGGTAAGTGACCCCCTCCCTGCTCCAGTGGCTTCCTGTAGAGTCTTTCTGGATTCTGTAGTTTCTTTCCCTGTCCTGGAGGGAGCCCCAGTGTTGGGTGAAGAGCCAGGGGCCCGAGTTTACAGAGCAGTGTGGGAAGCCAGTTTGTGGCTTTCTGAGGGGTTAGTTCTCTAGGAAGGCACATGAAGGCTACCACGTTTTCACTTCTTGGTCCACAAAAATAATAAACAGATCCTGATTTATATGTAAATAAGGTTTCCCTTGGGAGACTAGAGATAGATTCTGCCCCATTGGAGGTGGAACTGACCAGGTCTGACTGGTCCAGAAAAAAATGCATGTGGCGAAACTGGGGTCTCCCAGGTGTTTCAAGGACCTTGGTGTGTTATGCAGGGTGTCACTTCCTCCCTTTCTCCACCTTTCAACACACACACATACACACACACACACACACACACACACATTCATTCTCTCTCTCTCTGCTTAGTATCTTGGGTATGTTTAAAGAGGTTTAAAGAGGGTAATTGCAACCAGGTTTAAATTTATAGCAGCAGTTATTCTAAGAGCTTCGTAATTAAGGTGTAATATGTCGTTGCATGTTGAGGTCTGCATGGGTGGTGTCCCCATATCTATGAGTGGATGCTTCTTTGGCACAAAGGAACCACCTTGGCTGGCAGAGCAAAGCTATTCTCCGAGTCCTGGGGACCCTGTGAACCCAGAAGAGTTAAACATCTTAACGCATTTGGTGGTGGGGTTTGTATAAAGAGCAGCTGTGTGCATCTGGGATTTCTGGCCATTCCCCAAACAGGGTTCTTAGGGGGAGAATGCCTGAGGTTTGGCTACATTGTCTCCTTTAATCCTCTCAGCTGCCAGTGGTGGCTAAAGGGATTCTTTGCCCTTTTTATAGGTGGGGAAACCAAGGCCTCAGGGAGGCCAGAGGGCAGAGCTAGGACTCACATCAGAGACTCTGGATTCTCAGCTGGGTGCTTTATCCCACTGGCCTCTCACCTTTGCCTTCTAGCCCATTCCCAGCATGAATGCATGTGCCCTGAATGTGCTGTCTCTGCCGGCTGTGGCAGTCTCTTGAGTTGGGTGAAATCACCCTGTGGCGGTATAGAAACAAAGAGGCAAGGAGGTGAGGAAACTCTGGGCTTAGAAATGCAACCCTGACCTAATGGCGCTGGCCACTCCCTAGGTTTGCGAGGGCTCTGCAGAAGAAAACCCTGCCACTAATTGTAGTGTGGGTCTTGGGTGCATTTGGCGGATGGTGGTTAGGCCTGAGCAAACAAGTTTATCAGCTGACCTGTTTAGCGGTTGACTGGTGTTTTATCTGCACACACAATCAAGTGACTGGAGTGCTTGAATTATTCATGCAGTGTCCTGCCCTCTAGACTTGACTGTTCGTGTGATTACATCTGCCTGGAACAAACAGGCTGGATTCTTCATCTTTAAGCTCCAGGGTGGGGGTGGGGACTGTCTGTACTTTTTTATATAATAGATGATCTAGGGAGCTCACACCTTGGGGAAGTGTGGTGCTCCACGGTCTGCTTACACACACACACACACACACACACATGCGTACACTCACACACACTACACCATGTATTTTTTTTTTTTTTAAGCTCTTCTTTGCTGGCTCTATGGGAAATGCCAATTAGCTGGGAACCTCGAGTTCTGCCAGATGGGCCCAAGTATTGACAGAGGGCAGCTGATGAGGTGCGTCCAGCCCATTTTTATTTTACTGAGAGGTTAAACTCACTGTGGCTGGCTCCTTCCCTGGCTGTTTCTCTTTCTCCCTCTCCAAGCTGTCAAATCCCAGAGAAGTAATAAATGGTTTCTCCTCCTACTCTTCTGCTTCCCTCCCTAATTATGGTAAAGCAAAGATTACAGAATCACAGGCCTGGCCTGGGGCTTCAAGAGGTCACCCACCTCCTCCGAACTCCTGCTTCCAGGCAGAATGTCAAGGGTGATTCAGCAAGACTAGGGAGGCGAGGATGACTGACCAGCTCATCAGTTTCCATCTTGTTCCTGCAGAGGCTTTCCAATATCAGCCCCAGATGACAAAGCCAGCTGACAAGCAGGGGCTCCATAGCAATTGTCATGCATTGACTTTGAGGCACTGAAGCTGTGGGAAGCTAGGTCAGTCTGGCCTTTTACCCTCTGTTGGTGAGCATGAATGTTTTGAAAGTGAACTTCAGTTATTTTTTATTTGGGGACAGTGTCATTGCCAATTCTGTGTGGTCACCCTTTCTGTAAGCCAAATAACCCTGCCTTTTAAGTTTTCTTTTGGAGTCCTGGAACTGAAAGAGCCCTTTAGATTTTCATCCAAACCCTTTCAAGTTCCACTAAGGAAACTGAGGCCCAGAGAGAAGAACTGGTGTATCCAGACTCCTACAGCCCCGTGTTCATGACAAGGCTGCCACTGTAGGCTTCCTTTCTAACCTCAGGTCTCTTTTTGTAAGACTCAAGAAAGGTGGCGTGCTCCTTTACTAGCTCCTAGCACTAGGTGTCTTCAATTAACTATTGCTTCTCTGCATCATCATTCAAAAAGGCTAAGGCCATAAACCCAGCTCCACCAAAGTTCAAATTACCTCATTTCTGGTTGTATAACTGTGTTAGCTGAGCCCTCTTTGTCTGCAGCCTTGTTCCAAGTTGCCAGCTATTTGCACAACTCCTGATTTGATGTGTACAGTAACAACACAGAGTGCATAAGGAGCAATCCCAGAGGGAAGGTTCAGAGGTGCTAAAAACCTATGAACTTTTTAGCTGACAGGAGTGGCCATAAATAGCGGCCATAAATGCAAGGCCAACGTGGTCCATAGAAAATCTCTCTCTGCCTGTCACCCCCTTCCTCTCTGAACCTTCTCACTTAAGCAGTATGGTGCTTGGGCTGGAAGATTTCCAGGCAAACCGGCTTGAAGTTCTGTGACCATAGTCAAGGTGTAGTCACTGGGTACAAAGTGCAAGAGTGCAAAGAACCTGCCAAGGAGTTGGGTCTACCTTGGTAGTCTACTTTGAGACCACCCTCAGGAATGAAAGGGTGTGTGCTTATACTAGGGTCGTGCCTATTTGTGTGGCATTTGGGTTGAGCTGCAAATTTTTTATTTTATTTTTTTTGCCCGAGTGCTGGCAACCAGGGAGCCCCTCCACACCCTGGATTCCATCTGGCCTTTCCTGCCACTTCTCTCTTCCCTGGAATGGATTCCCCTCTCATCACACGCAGGTTATGTCATCTTACTAACTGGGTTGCTGCCTGGCTTAGCAGGGTCTGCTGAGCCCAGAGTATCCTTCACTCTGTCCAGGGAGCTACAGGGAGCTACAGGTCTGCTGAGCCCCCACCTTCAGGACTGCCGGCCACCCCACGCTTCCTTTCTCTGGCTGACAATAGAGCAGTACAGAATGGGAGTTTCTGTGCTTCTCTGGGTCTTTTTCTGCTTCTGTATTTGACAATGGAAATGAGCCTGGGAGATGGACAAGTGGTTCCTTATCCTTACTGTACCCGTCGAAGAAACTGAGCCTGGGTGGGAACCAGGCTTCTGATTCTACTTGTTCCACTACCAGGAGCCTTGGATGGCCCGGAGCTTTCCCCTCCACTCTTTGGACTCCTCCCTCCCTGGGTGCCTGAAGGAAGGTTCTCAAAAGAAGGGTCTGGTTTACAGAGGCCCATTCATTTCCATTTTGTTTTGTTGAAGGAGTAAGTCAGTCAAGGAATAAATTCGCTTTTCCTTTCTGCATAGGAGAATGCTTTTCTCTCATTGTTTGTACAGAATCCCGGGGATGCCAGGGACCAAAAGGTGATAAAGGCCTACTCCCAGCTGGCCTGTCCCTGTGCTCTGGCACACATGTGTCTTTCTCACATCTCGTTATCTCATTGTCAGAGCTGTGGAAGAAGCCCCTCTGCTGAGGTCACTGTGGCACTTAATATGTAATAGTTGCTCAGTGAACACGTTGGACAGGCTGAGGGTGGGGTTGTATTGTTTGAGCCCCGGGAGTCGGAAGTGGGGGTTTTCATTGTGGGCTGGCTGCTGCCTGTGCAGGCTTCTTTCTGTGGCTCTGCATCCAGTTTCTTCATCAGTGAAATGAGGGGGTTGGATTCATTCCCAAAACAGTTATTAGGGGCCTGGGATGTGCTGGGTGTGGGCTGGGGTTGGTGACACTGACGAATAAGACACCGTTCCCTCCGCTGGGGAGTCAGGCATCTAAATAAGTAATTGCAGTGCAGTGAGGTAAGTGCCAATGTGGCCCACAGTGACAGGCTCCGCTAGCTCTCACTGTTCCTGGGAAAGGGGACTTGGGTCAGAGGGGACTGCTCTGAAGTATTGCTACTTGAGAGCCTTAAAGGGAGGGCAGGGGTTTATGGGGCAGCAGCCAGCAGCCTGGGCTCCCCCAGGGTGGCAACGGGGCTCCCCCAGGGTGGCAACGGCTCCTGGGAAGGCTTTGAGATAGTCAGGAAGCCGCAAGCCTCTGGAATGGTGTGGGGCGGGGACTGCACTTGGGAAGTGAGGCGAGGTGGTGACATTTTGCAGCAAAGTGATCTCCAAGGCCTCTCTGCCCTCACATTCGCCACTTACGACTCAGTGACTCCCTCTGTCCCCATATGGCTCTCCAGAGCTGGCCTGAGTCCATCTGCCGCAGGGTGGGGGTGGGGAAGACACCCTGGGCCATCATAGCCCCCGCCTGCCTGTGCCTCCACCATAATGTGCCGGTTTGAACTTTATTCCCCAAAGTGGCCTTGCCTCCTTTCTCATATTGGTAATTCCGTAATGACTGGTTATGACCCGCCCCCTCCCCCATATTTAATTCTCATCAGCCTAGCTCTCCACTTTGCTATTAATGATAGCAGCCAGCAAAATAGCTTTCAACATGCCATTGACAGTCTGGTTTAAGAGCGCACTTGAAGTAGTGCTAGACAGCTGAAAGCACCCATAATTGTGTACCAGAGTGAGAACCGCGTGCTCAAGGGCCTTGTTTTTATATGCTTAAAGGGACAATATCTTGTTTTCAACAAATGCTCTCTGAGACACATCCAAGATGCTTGCTTGCTTTCTCCCTTTCCTCTCCTCTCCTGCCTTTTTCTTTTCTTTCTCTTGCCTTTCAGAGTAAATGTTCCCCTCAAGTTGGGGCGAAAAGAAACTTAGGGAAGGGTGAATGTCCTTTGAGTGTTTGGTGAGATTGTTGCTCTAGGGTCTGACTCAGACCGCAAACCTCCCTTCGGCCTCTCCCCACTGAGGGACTCTGGGACCTTGGATTTCTCCAGGAGGAAAATGGGGGGGCGGGTTGTCTCAATTCTCATGGCACTGGTTTCAGATTTTTTCATTTGATTAAGAAAGTTGCACATTCAGCTGGAGGGTGGGGAATTGGGGCTGCCGAGCTATCACTGAGTATCCAGGCAGACACCTGGGGACAGTCAGCCTGTGTAAGAGCTGTGCCCGGATGCTAAACCCCTTCCTAATCAGGTTCCAGGGTGCTATTCAGTGTACAGAGCTCCTGGGCCCAAGAGTCCTGCTTGGAAAGCCTGAGTGAGGGTAGCACAGGTGGGTGTGTGCTTAAGTGGGGGTTCACACCAGGGTTGGGGGTTGCCAGAGTTCTCATCTAGTCAACCCCAAAGCATTTACCCCTTCTCTTTGGCCCCCTTTATTGTTGGCAGCCCTTGTTCACTTGCTTTCTGTGAAGAGTAAGGAGATAGTCAAGGGCTCAGCTGTGGGAAGGCCCCAGGTGGGGCCTGAGAGGCCAGGGAGATGTGTCCAGATCTGGGGTTGGGCCTGTGGCTGGTGCCCTATTCCCTCCCGACGCCAGCTGCTCCTGCAGAAGGGGCAACATGGGTGGACTTGGCTTGAGTGTCTGTGGAAGACCCTTCCTTCTGTTCACCGACTATGCGAGTGACAGGCAGGGTCCAGCGTTCTGGAGCAGCTGCTGCCGCCGCCAGATAATCCCAGGAAAGGCCTTTATTGAGGACAGAGTGGTGGAGAAATTGACCTTCCAAATACTGAAGATTGTAGCAATATAGCACCTTCACTTTTCTGTAGCAAAGCAGATTAGACATTTGCATCAAAAATAATGAGCAGTTGTGTTGAAGACAACCAGCCATCAGTACAAAAGCATCCCAACCCCTTAGAAGGCCTGGGGTGTGGAGATGACCTGTAGGCACTCCGGTCACTGGCAGGTCACTGGCAGGCACAGGTGTGGAAACAGGGCTGTGCATTCCCTGAGGGACAGACCCTTTGTATTGACTGGCCCCTGAGCCCTTCATGACCCTTAGCCCATAGAGTGAGTGTGTGCATTTTGTGGGTATTCCGGGAGGAGGGCACTGTCGCAGTTTAGGGTTCTCTCCCTGAGCCTGTGGAGCATTATACATTTTCTGGGAAGGACTCAGGCTTCCTAAGGTTTTTGAGAGGCCTGCAGGCTGCCAAAATTGTGTTTGTGGAAAGGGTCCTTAAAGTGTCATGCCCCTTTATTTTTAAATGTCTTTAATGAATCCAAAGGTTTTTTTTTTTTTTTTTTTTTTTTTGGTTTTTAACTTCTCATCTCACTCCATGAACAGTGTAAATGCAAAAGGGGAAGACGAGGGGGAGGGGGAGAGATGATACAGCAGAGATGGGGGCGCAAGAAATGAGGAAGAGACAGGTGAAACATGCCCAATTTGGATTATGAGGAGGAACTGAGCCGTGAATTTGTAAACTAGGCTTGTCCCGCCGCGGCTGTTTGTTTGGGCATGGAGTTCCAAGTGTTGTGGCCTTATCTCATTTGCCTTTTAAATCCTTGATAGCTATTGTTCATAGCTCTTCGACTGTTTTCTCATTTTTTAATTCTGAGTGAAAACTACACTAACCCAGTGGGAGACAATCCCTTTCAGTTTGCTCTGGAATGCAGTTTTGCCCCTCGAATGCAGACTCAGATGCAGCGAGCGTTCTTCTTGCTGGTCGTGGAGCACGGGAATACCCAGGGCAACTCGGGACCCCCCTCCTAGCCCACTCTGAAGGCTTTGGGTTTGGAGTCTACCCCACCCTGCCAGCTGTGTGACTGAGAGGTCAGAGGAGGCCTTCCACCCACTCCCCTGGTGCCTCCCTAGGGACAGCCCTTAATGATCTTGCCTGACCTTGGGTCTGAGGCTGAGCGCGTCCATTGTACCAGCAGGGGCACTCCTGTCATTGTACTAGCAGGGGCACTCCTGTGGGAGCAGAGGTGCTTGGGAACAGCAGTGATTCCTGCTGGTCAAATGGAGAGGAAGGCAGTTCTGTGTGGACAAAGGGAAGGAGTGAGTCGTAACGTGGGTGGGAATCGAGTGCAGAACTGTCCACCGTTCTGCCCTCTCCCTGGGCAGATCTAGGACCACAGGGGGCTCCGGAGGTATGGCAGATGATATCAAGTGGTCTGGGATGGCTCAGTGACCTGGGTCTGTAGAGTAAAGATGAGAGCATGAAATGGAGAAGGCGGGCCCTGCAGGACAGCCTGGTCAGCGGGTGCTTGGGTTCATCCCTAGACCCTCACTGCGGCTTCTGCAGAAGCGAGTCCTTCCTCTCATCTCCTTCTCCAGGGAGAAGGCCTAGGGAAAGGCGGGAACAACTGGGGTGTCAGTACCGCCCCAGTCTGTACCCCTCAACTTTGGGCTCTCATGCTTCACCTTGGAGAATGGTGGCGCTCCGTGAAGCCGACTTGAAATGGAGAAGCTGCAGTGTTTAGAGTCCCAGAGAAATGCCCTGCCACTTCCAGGGTCCTCCGTGTCACCTGTACTTGGTGTGGCCCCAGCAGCCTAGCCTGCAAGGAGCTCACAGTGGGGGCTGTGGACTCCTTTCTCAGCCTTTTGGGGTTTCCTTTGTTCTTTCACCTGTTTCTTACCCTGCTTCTCAGGGGACCCCTCATGGCTCTTCCTCACTTTACTTAACCGGACTCTGTAACCTCCTGTGACGGCGAATGCCCGCTGGGCATTTCCCAGGCCTGCTAGGTGGTGGTAGTGGGTCCCTGATGAGACAGTTTTTACTGGTATCTGTGCTGGTGGATCCAGTTTCGCCCTCAGGAGTCAGCTGGTGCTTGCAGGATGATCCTGAGATGGTAGGTGCAGAGCACCAGTAACTGGGAGGTGGTTGGTCTGCAGTCAGACTATCCTAGGTCCAGACTTACTGCTGTGTGACTTTGGGCAACTACTTGACCTCTCTGAGCTTCAGTTTGTGAGGGGGACAATAATAATACCTACCTGCTAGAGCAGAGCTGTCCAGTAGAACTCTGTGCAGTGATAGAAATGTCATATCTCTGTGCAGTTTAGCCTGATCACCATCAACTGTGTATGGCTCTTGAGCACTTGAAATGTGGCCCTTGTGGCTGAGAAACTGTTTTGAATTTAATTGAAATGTGTCTAGCCGCATGTGACTGGTGGCTTTCACACTGGACAGTGCAGCTATGGAGAGTGCTGGGAAGATGCCACCAGACAGTGTGTATGACTACTCAGCACAGTACCTTGCACACAGATGGGTTTCAACAAGGTATCTTCAATAGTGGGACAGAGTCCCAATTGCTGGGGCCTCAAAGACAGAGGACAGGGTCCTTGTTATTTTGTAAGACTTCCCAGAACCCAACCCATAATGTTACCTGGTCACTCCCCGTGCCAGTCCTGCAGCCTCCCCTGCCCATCTCGAGCACTGTGAACACTGCCAGTCACAGAGGTCAGGCGACTTGCTCCTGAGCCCACGGTGGACCAGCAGGAGGGTCAGAACTGTTTTATTTGGGGACCAGTGCTCCTCATCCACAGGCATGTCAAGGTGTGGTCTTCACACATGCCACCTCAGGCCACCACCCGTGGGGGCCTTGATTCCAACACTGGCAAGGCCCCAGCAAAATCTTCAAGGATTCAGTCAAGCCTGGGCCTCTGCAGCGTGCAGAGGGGGCTTCTCAGCCTGCTCCCCACTGCCTTCTGGGGCTGGCTGACTCTGTGGTGGGGCTGCTCTGTGTATTACAGGATATACAGCAGGGTCCCTGGCCTCTACCCACGAGTTGTCAGTAGCACTGCCTCTCTGACACCCAAAAAGTGCCACGGATCCCCAGGGGATGTGGCAGAATCACCACTCGTTGAGGACTCTTAAGGTACAGGGAAGAATGCGGGGGGACTCTTAAGGTACAGGGAAGAATGCGGGCTCTAGAGCCAGGGGACTTGATTACCTCTGTGCTGCTGTTGTGAGTGAGGGCATTTCCTTGCCCTCTCTGGGCCTCTTGCTTCGTGTGTGAAATGAGAGGTTGAATGTGGAAGTCAATTTGAGATAGAAAGGATGGTAGAAGATGAGTTTCTAAATAACTGATCTGGATTTTTTCAAAGCCTCTGAAATGCTACTGCGCTTGCCAATCCTTATTTGGGGAAAAAGGACTCTCTGACCCTTTTAATGGAAGGAGGGGATGGGCCCTTTGGTTGTGAACTTAGGCTGGGTGGGTTGAATGGGGCTCTGTCTCTGAGCACCCTCAAGTCTGCCCCCGCCACCACTTTATTTCCCCTTCATGCCACCCAAAGAGCCCCTGTCCTCAAAACGTCATAGTCCTAATTTCATTTGTAGCCCTGACCTGATGGGGAGACCCCCAAAATTTAATGAGCTGCCTCCGCAAGGGTAATGTGACTTTTACAGCCTGTTGAGGGGCAAAGGGAGATTTGCATAATGTTCCAAGGGGGATTAGGTGGCTGGGGGTTGCCATGGTAACCCCACAGGGATGAATTGAGAATTTTTCCTCCTGGCGGGTGTGGGCCAATGGAGTTGGAGGAGGTGGGGGAGGGGCAGGGGTTATCTGAGGGGAGGGCTGGGGGAGGGGGAGGGGGTTCCTGGGATGAATGGGCAGTGTTGGGGGAAGGTGTAATCTGAAAAGGCTTTGCCTGTTCTGTCTATACAAGCAAGCTCTTTGAGAGCCATCCCTCCTAAGTGGGGGTGGGAGGCAAGCAGAGTTTAATGTGTTTGGGAACCAAGAAATTAAAGTGAACAAATATTTAAAGATTATTGGATCTTGTTAACAGGAAGCCTGGTGGATGGAAACTGAGAGTCAGAAATGAAAGTCTTAGAGACTCTTAGAGCTGGGAGGGACTCGGGCTGTCATTAGGCCCAGTTCCCTCCTGTGGAGCGGGGCCTGCCTCCACATCTCAGCGAACACTCCCCAGGGCAGAGCCACGTGCACATGGTGTCTGATTCATATTTTGAGAGCACCCGTGATAATTCTGCACCCAAATCGGTTTCCTTCATGCCACAGAAACTGAGGCTCTAACGCTGGCATCCCGGGCAGGGAGCGCCACCCTCCAGGTTGTGCTGCCCGGGCCTCCCGCTGGGGGCAGTGGGCTGCCTGCGTCCTCACCATTCCCAATTCCCTCGCACCCCAGACTTCTTGGAGGAAAAGGGAAGGTGAATTCCTTTCAGGGAAGTGTACCCAAGGGCTGTGTCACAATCCGGAAATCCCAGCCCCCCCTCGGTTCACTGACCCTTGCGGGGGAAGGGTGGGTGTTTCCTCCCTCCTGTCATCTCACAGGGCTGGTGCACAGGGTGGCCAGGGTGGCCATCCCTGGCTGTCTGGCCAGTGTCCTCTTCCCTCCCCCAGGAAGCCAATCCTCAGAGTCATGCTGAGGGCTAGGCCTTGCTTGTCCCAAGTCCTCCCCGAATAAAGAATTCTTTATTCCGTAGCCTTCCTCGGAAGGTATAAATATTTAATGACGTTGTAGTTATATATAATTTGATCAATATGTCAGTGCTAAGAGAGTCTTTAAAAAGGAGGCTTGCCTATCACCGAGTGATCTGTGGTGTAAGCCAGCCTCTCTAGGACAGGGCGTTATCTCCTGAGGCTGCTGAATGGATCATTTATTTACCCCTTTCTTCCACCACAGAGGGCCAGGGCACTGATGGAAAGGGGCCACCCCAGCTTTGATTGGAGGTCTCCACCTTCCCCCTCCCTGGATTTTCCTTCCGATGTTGATAAACATTCACTGCTTAGCCCAGGGAGAAACTGCCTGACAAGGAATGCCATCTTTTTAGTTAATAATTGAGGGGCTATCAATTTAGAATTGCCTGGTAAATGCAATGGGATATTTTAAGTTAAGATTGCCCAGACGCTTTATTCTGGAATCTTCCAGTCTTTGACGGCTGGGTGATGGTGGCACCCAGCTGCTGGGAACATTAGGGCAGGAGCCACCTCCTGCGCGGTCCTCACCTCGGTCCCTCCCCGTGCCTCTTGACTTGAGTTCAGGATCAAGCAGGTTCACTCTGTCACCTCAGGACAGGACAGGACAGGCGGTCATGAGAGAAACAGGTAAAACTTCATTCACATTCAAGAACCTCAGGAGCTGACGGAGACCTCACCCCAGACACACAGGCTTCTAGAGGAGTGACCTGAGACCCAAAGACCAGGGCCAGTCTTTCCAAAGGTCATGGTTTCTACGTGGCTCAAGTAGAATTGAAGCTTCAGAATAGGCAGGTATCTGTTCCTCATCTCATCTTTCTGACACATGTCCACACCCATGCGACTGTGCTCTTTCCAAGGCACTGCCCTGATTCTTTGAGGAAGGAATCCTCATTTCAGAGATGTCACTGGGAGTCTAATAGCATGGGACAGCCATTTCCTTGCCTAACAGACATGGGACAGATTTCCCATTAAAGGAAACTTCTGGAAGAACCCTTGCCTGGCTGTCTTAGGCTCACCAACCAGCTTTTCTTGTGAATCAGAGAATCTGGACAGGAGATGCTTAACACTTAAAAATGGCCATCCTGACCCTTGCCTGTGGCCTCTGACCACCCTGCACAGTTCTGCTGTGAACAAACTGAAATGATCTATGCTATGAAGACAGGACCTGGGGACCTGGCCCCAACCAGCCCCCAGCCTCCTGCCCAACATCTGCCCACCTCTCCATGGGCTTGGCTCCTCCCTGCTTGTCTTTTAAATGCCTGTGATGCTCTGTTTCACAGAGCTGTCTGGAAGAAGGGGTGTGATGAGAGCAGGTCAAAAGGGTGTGGCATTCTAAATCGGGGCTCCTGGACTTAATACATTATCCAGTCGGACCTTCCATCCTTCCATTTTGGAGGCATTAAAGCTGGGAGGAGGGAAGTAATTTGCCAGAAAGCCACAGGGCAAGATAGAGGAAGGGCTTGGGGGAGAATTCAGGTCACTTCTGTGTGGCACTGGAGCAAGACCTGCTCTTTAAAGAGGCAGTTTTCTCCCTGGCCTTGCTTTTGTGTGGCTGAGGTTGAAAGGAAGTGTGCGCTCAGGGTCCACAGGTGCAGATGACTGGGCAGTTTAAAACTAACTAGGGGAGGGCTGGGGTTACAGCTCAGTTGGTAGAGTGCCTGCCTTGCATGCACAAGGCCCTGGGTTCAAGCCCCAGCACACACACACATGCTCACACACACATGTGCAAACACACAAAGGAGAAAAAAAAAAAAAAGAGGCTCTCTTGGTACAGTGGTTGTCAGGGTGGCTGTTGACTGTGTTGAGCACAGTCAGCTCAGGAAGCAAAATGACCAAGGATGAACTCTGGGTGCTGATGGGCCCAGCAGCAGGCGGTTGCTGAGGGGTGAGAGCCAAGAGCAGGCTCTGTCCCTCTACCTCAGTGCTGATGGTCAAGGAGCACCATGGTCTCAAGTCACAGCAAATGTGGCTGGTAGGCCGTGGTTAGGGAGATGTACTTTTAGACTCCTCGGCTTCCACCGAGATGTTCAGAGGTCCTGCATTAATGAGGAGACGAGCGTGCGAATGGGAGCTACTACGGCGCGGGGAACAGATTGCTCTTTGGGAAATTACACTTGCCCCCCACTATCTCGTTTTCTGTCATTTATTTGTCTAACAATCTCGACAGAGACGCAGGACAGATGTTATTCCCAGCGCCCAGTTGGTAGCACAGATTCTGAATGTAGCGGGACCTCTGTGCCCGTTTGTCTCAGCTGCTGCGTCTGCATCTAGTAGATTAGTTACTTCTGAGGAGCTATGTTTTTCCACCAGCAAAGCCTCCCTCTTTGAACCACACTTGAAAAGCAACTTTCAAAGGCTGCATCAGCCTCCCCAAATACCTTTTCCCAGAGTGTTCCAGAGAAGCCCTCTCCCCTCCCACCACCTTGCAGGTGCTTCTGAAGACCTGGCTCGCAGCCAGTGGCCTTGTGGCATCACGACGGACTGAAGGACCAAGGTGAGCCTCCTGGACCTCAGCTGCCTGTTGATAACAGGCTGCGCCCAGTTGCCAGAAGGAGTTGTCCAACATATGACCTGGTTCCAGTCTGTGATTTGTGACTTGTCCCCATTGTTCAAGTCCTGTGTCTTGATTCTTTTTTTCCCCTCTTTTTTGGAGCTGAATCTTAGAGGTTTTTTGAGTTGGATCAAAGGCTGTTTGGACAGCTGTTCTAATGGGAAATGCTGTCAATCATTAACACTGATGGTCATTTTTTTCTTACAAAAATCTCTCTCTGAGCCCTCCCCAAATTCTGAAATTTGGCTTCTTGGCAGAAAGTCCTTCAGTGAAGTTGCTTAATCACTGAGCATCAGTTTCCCCATCTGAAGATTGGAGATTTTAATAAGTGCCTTCCTTCCAGGGTTATCAGAGCTCCCAAGCTTCTCACAGTTGGCTCAGTGGACATCATTCGTTATGTGATTGTCATTTTTGTTAGAGTGTTTCTGTCTGGGCAATTGCTTCCCCTCCCTCAAACACCAAAAAAAAAAAAAAAAAAAAATACTGTTAAGTAAAGTTTTCCAGTTCATCCTTTGACTCATCAAAGTTTGTGGAGTGTGTGGAGGCCATTCTCAGATTGGGCAGCCTGTGTACAGATGGGTTTTTGTGTACTGCTAGTTTTAGGGGGAGCAAAGGATGATATTCAGCAGCAAATATGGCAGAGTTACCACGGGGAGGAATGAGCTTTGCTTGCTTTCTCCACATCCTTCCATCCTTCATCCCACAAAAAATCTCAGGACAGGGTCAGAGAAGCTCTGATAGAGTATTAAAGTTCTCCAAATATAAAACCACCTTTGCCTTTTCACACGCCCCACCCCTGTCCTGGAGCCTTGCTGCCACACCAAGGCCTCTCTATTGGGTTTGGGCCCCAGGAAAGACAGTGTGAGTGCTGAGGTGAAAGGGTGCTGCTAAGTGGGAACTTGCCTTGGGCCGCCCACAGGGCTTCTGAGCAATCCCTCTGTGGGCACCTGGTGGCCTGTGTGCCAGACCTTGAACGGGGCATGTCTGTGTGAAATCCCAATGGATCCCTTTTACTCATAACCAGAGGAGGCTGGGCTCTGGACCAGGCCCTGCAGGAAGATCCCACCTGTGGGAAGTATGTGTGTGGCCACATGTTTGTTAAAGGTGTGGGGAAGGGGGAAGATGGCTGCTCCCTCCACACCCCCCACAAGACCCTGACCCTTGACCCATTTGCCAGAGGAAGTAAGCAACATCAAGGAACCCTTTTATGATTCCCCAGACATTGTGAGTTGGAGTTATTAAGTAGGCCAAAGTGACTGGCAAAGTTCCGAGCCTGCCCATCTTCCTGGCTTTGAGGAGGGGGCAGCAGCCAGAGACCCTTGTGGGTGGCTTGCCTTGGTCTGGCTTTACTGCACTACCTCACTCCATTGTGCAGGGCCTGGGCTTCCCCACCTCCCTGTGGTTTGTCAGTGTTCCTTCTACCTGGGCTCCTCCACAGATGCTCCCACAGTGGGGTAGACCCAGATCAAGATGAGGATCACTCTGCAAATTGAAGGCTCAAAAAATAAATGCACAGGCGCAGTGGTGCACGCCTGTAATCTCAATGGCTCAGGAGGCTGAGGTGAGCCTCAGGAGGATTGTGAGTTCAAAGCCAGCCTCAGCAATTTAGCAAGGCCCTAAGTAACTCAGTGAGACCCTGTCTCTCAATAAAATACTAAAAAACGGCTGGCAATGTGGCTTAGTGGTTAAGCACCCCTGGGTTTACTCCCCAGTACCAAATAAATAAACATAAAAGAAATGCAGACAGGCTGTCAATATTATTTTTTGGCCAAACGTTTATTAAACTCATACTATATTTCAGTCATTAATATCCTATTCATTTGAGGCAAGAGGGCTTGGACCAATGAAATTCCTAAGCAACAAGACTGGTTTGTTTTTGTTTTTTGTATTTTTCTGTTTTTATTTGGCACATAAACGTGACAGGTGAGTGAACTTGTTGCTCTATGCAGGTTTAGATTGTGGTGGAGGCTGGATGATTGTTTCTAGAATTCCTACCATATACAATCCTGACTATTATGCTCATCCTTTTTCCCCCACTCAGTGGATTTGAGGTAGGAAAAAGTAAGTAGAGGTGAGAAAGGACCCTGTTTTGGAGTGCATTGTTTTTCTTTTTTTCTAGATTAATTTATACAATGATTAGAAAACTTCTCAGGTTCTTTATGATGGAGTAAGTGATAGACACTCCTGGGTAGAGAGGACAGGGGTGCTATTAAAAATCCTACAATACAGCTGAGCACGGGTGGCGCATGCCTGTAATCCAGTGGCTTGGAGGCTGAGGCAGGAGGATCAAGAGTTCACAGCCAGCCTCAGCAACAGCGGGGCACTAAGCAACTCAGTGAGACCCTGTCTCTAAATAAAATACAAAAATAGGTCTTGGGGTAAGGCTCAGTGGTCAAGTGCCCCTGAGTTTAATCCCCAGTATCCCCACCCAAAAAATCATGTAATGCACAGAACAGGTGCACACATCAAAAAAATTATCAGGTCCCAAATATCAACATTACTGAGGTTGAGAAGGTAGGTATCCTTGTGAGTGTGTAATACCTGTGGGCAAATTCACGGATTCTGAGCTGGGATGATACTCCTGCCTCCCACCCCAGGGAGTCTGGAAGTGAGGATCATTAGTGTCACAGTTGGTCTGGGGTTGGAGGGACAGTCCTTCATAACAAAGAATTGTTCTACTCCAAATGCCAGAGTGGTGCCTGCTGGGAACACTGGCTCTGCTCCTGAGGATCTGAGTGTTCCAGGCAGAGAGCTGCCAGCAACAATGCCTGTCCCCACCCAGGAGTCCCTGCTGTTGTGGGCAGCATTCTGGGTTGGAGAGTCCTGCCACCCTGGCTGGCAGCCCAGGACACAGGCCTGCAAAAACTCATCAGCTTCTTCAGTCCAAGGCGTGTTCTCACCACAAACTGCAAACCCCTGTAGGCCTCCTCCTTAGAGTGTGTGAGCGTGTGGGTGTGGGTGTGTGCTAGAGGTTGGTGGGGGCCATTGGCCCCAGGAACTCTACCGAGGCCCAGGGTCTGTTGGTTAGGCTTCAGACGGCATTGTTTTTATTTTAAGTGCTCATAGATTTCTCATCCAGAATCATTTGACATGCAGATGATCACAGATTTTTAAAGGCTGTTGTCATGGTTTTGTCTCTGAAAGATTGCTATGTGCTGATGAAAGCTTTGAAGCTGGCCCCGGGACCTCAGCCCTGGCTGCTCTGGATTCCCAATGAGATGAGGAAAGCAATTCAGAGAGTTGTCTGTCGGTGGAGATTCTAGGCCTTCCTGTCTGGAAGCAGTTAACCATTTAGCACCACTTGTGATCTGATATCTGGGGGTCACACAGGACACCGGTGGGAATGCTTGATGGTTTCCTAAATGTGGTCTGTCGTGGGTGTTGGGGATGAGACAGCTGATCTGCTTCTCTTGATCAGCCGGTGTGAGGGGCTGGAATGAGAGGGTCACCTCTCTGAGCAGCTTCTTAGATGAGGTGGTCTACAAGTTTGATGCAGAGCACAGCTGGAACCCTCTGGGTGAAATCCCTAATTAAATCAGCTTCTTAGATATGCCCTATGGAAACTCATGTTGGGGTTCCAGGCTGAGTTGCACATTTATGGGAGGGGATTGGTCTGTGTGGGGGAGAGGCAGCAGTGACCAGTGGGGAGCAAGGGGAGCCCCAGAATGCCCTATACCATGGCCTGTGATACTGGCCCCAGGGAGCCCTTTGCTCCCTGCTTACCAGGGGCTCCCATGTGCCTGGCCCATTACAGTTCGTTGGCACACTGGACAGAGCACTTCCTTCCTCATCCAGCTGGGCTTTCCTGGGGGCAGGGTGCTGCTCGGCTTTGGTTTAATTAGGGATTCCACTCAGAGGGTACCGGCTGTGTAGACTACCTCTGACAGGAAATGGGAGCTCCCCAAGATGTAGGCAGCCTGGCTGCTGGAGAGTTGGGAGAGACGGCTCCCTGCCGTAGAGGTGGAGGGTGGAAAGGATGGAACCTGTGGAGAGGGGCCGCAGTTTGGGGGTTTTCAGTTCCACTTGTCTCTGATATTTTGCTGATGTGATTGGTTTGCTGAGGCTTCACATGGTCTCTTTTCCTTTGCAGACAGAGATTGCGAAGAGACTGAACACAATTTTAGCCCAGATCATGCCCTTCCTGTCACAAGAGGTGAGACCTTCTTTTATTGTTTCCTCCTGTTCTCTTGAGTCAGCTCAGTGGCCCTCTGGTCTCGCTGTGGTCCAGACTTCCACCTGTTCAGTCCTGTGGACCCCGCTGACACCCAGGGGATTTATGGAGCCTTCTTCAGCTGATCCAGGGGTGGGGGCCACAGCCGAGGGACTCTCTACTCCTTCTGTCATTGCCTGAAGCCAGGGAGGTGGGTCCTGAGCTGCAGCTGCAGCTGTGATGGACAGCAGGTCCTCTGTCCCATTCGGAGATCATCCTCACCCTCTGCTTTCTTGTGCTCCATCCTCACATCTAGGAGCAAGCAAGAGAGGCCAGTCAGTGCCAAGGGCAGACTCTGTGTGGGGAACCAGCACTCAAAGGGGACTGCAGCCCCTAGGTACAGAGTGCCCTCACCAGAGGCATGACCAGTAGTCACATCACCTTCTAAGCACACCTTCCAAGGGACTCCCCTAGGCAGCAGCCAGGCTACAGGGCTTACTCGAGGGAAACATCTTCAAGGAACCACCTTGCTGTGCCAGGCAGATAAATGGGCTGACCTTGGTGGGCCCCTTTCTGTCCAGCAAGGGTAGGCCCTATCCTCCAACCCCCTCAGTGGCCGTGTCCACGTCAGCTCCCTCTTGGACACATGGGTTTCTGAGGCAAAGTGGTGAACAAGAAATGATTGGAATCAGACATGACAGTGTCCTGGGAGCTTGCAGCCTGGTAGAGGAGACGGCTGCGTGTGTGGCTGGTACTACCTTAAGGCCAAAGGCAATGAAAGAAACAGGTTTTGTTTGTGGTTGTTGTTTTTAATAATAGACTTCATTTTTTAAAAGCAGTTTTAGTTGAGTGGAAAGTAGAGATTTCCCATAGCGTCTCCAATAACAGAGTGGTTTATTTATTAGAATTCATGAATCTGTACCAACACATCACCACCACTCAGAAAAGTCCATGGTGTTCATTAGGGTTCATTTCATGACTTTCTCTCTCTAGCTGGGCATACTTTGTTTTCTCTCTTTTGTAAACATACATAAACTTTTCTGCTGAATCCTCGAATGTAAATCGTAGACATTCCCACATTTCTCCACTAACTATTGTAGCTATGCTAAAAATGGGGACCTCCTCCTGTAGGCACTATAGTTAGAAAATTTATAATTATTCTGTAATATTGTATAATATCCAATTTATATTCACATTGCATTAAAGAAAGGCTTTTGTTTTGTTTTTATTTATTAATTTTTCGTGTATGTGGTGGAGGGACATGGCTTACCGAGTCATTTTTGGCACTTATCTCTATTTTAAGACAGAAAGCCATTAAAGGGAAGTTAACACGGGCTCAGAAGTTAATACACGCTCATTTGAAAGGTTTTAGAGAAGAAAGTAAAATCACCCATCACCCCCTTTCCCTGTGTCCTGGGCCTGGTTAGTGGGTCTCCTGTTGTCTCGGGGCGGGGCTGTGTCCCAGGAGGCTCCTCTGGTGCTCTTCCGCCCACAGCCTCCTCCTTGCTGGTCAGGACAGCCATGTCTAACCACCTATGTTCCCTCCAGCACCAGCAGCAGGTGGCTCAGGCAGTGGAGCGTGCCAAGCAGGTCACCATGACAGAGCTGAACGCCATCATCGGGGTACGTGG
Organism: Urocitellus parryii; assembly: GCF_045843805.1. Taxonomy (NCBI): domain Eukaryota; kingdom Metazoa; phylum Chordata; class Mammalia; order Rodentia; family Sciuridae; genus Urocitellus; species Urocitellus parryii. The sequence goes on along the minus strand of NC_135536.1, from coordinate 113,843,697 downwards.
ACTCCCCAATCTGCCTCTCACCGTGTGTATAGCCCTTTTATTCCTCTCATTTACCATAACCAGAGATGGACCCTGACCTTAGCTGGCCTCAAAGAATGGCGGCCCTAGGGCTCCGGCTTCCCCAAGCATCCCAGTGGGATCCATTTGGGACTCTCTTGCTTGTGACTCTCAATTCCCTCCAGGCCCCAAACTACAGGAATGCCAGGCAGGCCTCAGGTCCACTTCTGAACTCACCAGCCTCCTTGTCCCTTGACTTCGGTATCCCTGTCATTGAGGAGGGCAGTGGCCTGGGATCATCTCTGAGGCCAAGTTGACTGACCAGTACCTGGCCATTGCCTCATGCCTCTCCCGGGGCCTTCTGCCTCCTCCTGCAGAGGTCTGCCCTTCTTTGGCCGCCTGGGGTCAGAACTGTCTCTGCTGTACTATTGATGTGCATTATGCTATGGAACCTGGTTTGGGTCTTGCTGTCCCATGTGCTGAGCTGCATGGCTGAGTATCATGTGCCCTCGTGAATTCCATCAGGGGCACCTAGACAGGTGTTCCTGACCTCAAGTTCCATTCACCCAGACATGGGGAAAACAAATGGAACAAAAAAATGCCCCGTGAGGCCCCTGCTAGTCTGACCACTCCATGGAAAGGGGAAGCCAGGTGCTCCTCTTCAGTAACCGTACTTGGCTCCCATTTTTTTTTGTGCATTTCTTGGATTCAGATAGGAGCCGCCTTCTATTTGTTTCTTTGGTGTGAGGCTAAGGATATTTAAAATAAGCACCTGAGAAGTAAGTTTTTTTCAGTGACTTTGGGGTGTCCCTGTCCAACCACTTGTCCCTAAAATGAAGGGAGTAATGGGGTCACTGCTTTCCCACCCACAAACCACTCAGTTGGTGTTTCCCAAGGATCTTATAGGAAACACCGATTCCGGGTAACTTGTCCCACAGATTTGTGGGTGGGGCTGGGAATCTGTGCTCCTGCCATTTTGTGGGCGCATAGTCAGATTTGGGAAGCAGTGGACTGGTTAGCTGAGGTCCCTTTAGCCCTAGCATTTTCTGAGTTAGTGATTGGTCTTTGTTATTTCTCTTTTTGTTCTTACGTGAGGTCATTATTTCAAGGTAGAATTGAGGCCCTGGGATTTTCTTCTGCATGGTGGGATAAGTGGCACTTCCTGGCTTTTCAGTCTGGGGCAGAAAACTGGAGGCCTGTGTTTTACTCATGGAGCTTCCCTGCATGACCTTGGGCAGGCTCTTCTCTTCCTGGGCTTCAGTTCTGCATCTATAAAAGAAAGGGGGTGGACATGTCTTCTCTCTGGGCTTTCCTGGCTCCTACAGGACTTCTGGGAGATCAGAGTCAGCTTGGCGGAGTGATGGTGGGTGGACACTGACCCTTCTTCCATCCTGCCATTGCTACCCATCTGAAATGGTTGGTGGAGGCACCCCGGTGGGCCTCTCCTCCTGGTGTGAGCACCTATTCAAGCTGCTGCTGCTGCTGGAGGGGGAGGGAGGTATTAGGCTGCTTTGACCCCTGCAGTGTTGGGGGGGGGACTCTGGGAGGAAATAGGAAGGTGAGCAAAGGGTTGGGCAGCACCCCCTGAGGAGAAAGCAGGATATTTTAAAAGTTTTGCAGCAGCGTCTTCAGTGGTCATCTAGCACAGGATTGTTCTACTTCAACACTATTGAAATTCAGGAGCAGGTAATTTTTTCTGTGGTCCTGGGCATTGTAGGATGCTCAGCAGCATCCTGGACCTGCACGTGTTAGATGTCAGTAGCCCCCCACATGCATCTGTGACATCCAAAAATGTCCCTGGACCTTGCTAATGTCTGTGGACAAAAGTGATTGAGGATCACTGACTTAGCCCAATGCCCTTGTTTTAAGAAATCTTTAGCAGCTAAGACAGGCCCAAGACCCAGGGCTCTCCCACTTGCCAGGTGCAGCTCTAGCATGGTGTCCTCCTCAGCGGCCAGGGACTGTCTCAGTGGCTCTGCAGTGGTGGTGGTGGTGCAAGGGTGAGGCGTGCACTTTGAGTTCCCTGCTCAAATCCCCCCCACCCCAGGCATCGTCTTAGGTTTCCAGGCTGAGTGCTTTCACCCCCTAAAGTGGTTACAGTGGGGTTCCCACTCCCCCCGCCTCTCTTTGGGGAATTAAAAACCTCTTATTTAAAAAAATACATATATATGTATATATATTTACATTTGAAGAAAGGAATAAAATTGGGGAAGAAGCACTGCTTGGATTAGCTCCACTTCCTGTAAGTAGTATTTAGGAAGCTACAAGTTAGGTCAAGGCAGCTCGAGGCAGATATTGGAATTCAATTAAAGCGGACGAGTGGGGCCTGTGACCCCCATTTTCAAGGTAATTGCTTCTCAGGCTCTGAGTGAATGCAGCCGTCGCCCTGTCATTAAGCAGGCAGCCGTCTAATCGCCGTGCCTGACAGAGCCTCACCAGGCAGGAATTACGGACAGCTGAGGCATGCCCGCGCGGGAGCCGCGCTTCGCTGCACTCCAGCCAAGGAGGTGGCTAATCTAGTCGGGGAGTCTTTTATCTCCTCCTGGAGGAGCCAGGAGAGCAAGCCTGCAGCTGAGCTGCCCCTAGAAAGTGAGGAGGAGACGCATGACATGCTGGGGGTGTAGGGCCAAGGACTGCCAGAAGGGCAGGCGCTGCAGGGTTTGTCAGTCTGGAAGGAAAAGCACCCTCTGGCCAGCAGCCTGGTCTGGGAGTTAGCCATATTGTTCCTCCGGGCCTCAGTTTCCCCACGTGAGGAGGAGGAGGATTGGCAGGTGTCACGTGGCACATCTGCTTCAGTTGTCCAAGGCCCTCTTGGGCAGGGAGTCCAAGGAATCTGAGGTTGTGAGTCAGTTCAACTCAAAGAGAAATCAGTTAAATATGTCTAGCATGGGCATGGCTGTAGCCAGTGGCATGTTTACCAGGAGGATTAGAGTCTTTCTGGGATCTTCTTTCTGATTGAGAAAGGCTGGAGTCCAGGTCAGGGTGGTGTGTGTGGAGAGGAGAAGGAAGGACAGATGGAGGGAGCCAGGCTTGCTGGCCAAACCCACCCACTGCCCTGCTGGACCACAGGGAGCTCAAGTCCCCCTGGGAAGGCAGGCCCAAAGGTTGTCTCTCTTCCATTTGGAGTTGACAAGACCTGTATGCTCTACTCCTGGGATCCACATTATTAGGGGATCCTTAGAAGGATAAGATCCTCAACATGAGGTGGGAAGTGTGATACTTGGTCAGCAGCTTGTGGGGGCGCTGTGATCCATGACCCCATGAGCTGATTTATCAACCATTTCCAGAACCCACTTTTTAGTATTCTGTGATGGGCCAAGGCCTTTGCACTGGGAGGGGCTTTTGCCCGGTTGCCCACACGTGGATTGACCTGCATTCTCTGGGGAGTTATCAGGAGAAGAGATACGCTGTAAAGTGTTGACTTGTTTTTTTGTTTATTTTTGTTTCCTTTTAATTGGGGGGAGGAGGGGAAGGGAGGAGGTAGCTTGTCACAAACCACACAAGGACTATGAAGCCCCACCTGAGGTTCTGGCGTCTGTGGCAAGGATGCTGATGAGCTGGATTTGGTTGGTGAGATCCTGCACAGCGTCTGTGCCCTCAACCGTCGGTTTTGTTCAGCCAGGCAGCTGTGCTAGGGGAGGTCCTGCTGGTTTGTGTCCTGGCTCTGGTCGCTGCTGGCTTTCTGGACTTGCTCAGCTCCAGGAGCCATCGTTGCCTATTTCTGAAGTGGGGATAACAAGGATTGTCGTGAGCTCGTAAAGCTGTTCCCAAACTGGAAAGTAGGATTCCGTGTGGAACTGCACTGTGTGCCGCCGAGCTTTGTGAAAGAACAATCAGAGGCCTGAGGATGTTCTCCTGCCCCTGGAGATCAGGGGTGTTCTTTTTTTGCATTAGGACCCTGTCTTTGCTTCCTCTGGCGGGAGCCTTTGCCCAGTTTGGCTCTGGAAATGAAGTGGTTAGACAACGTCGCCAAGTTTCACTGACATGGGGAACCTCAGAAGCGAAGCAATGCACCAGCTAGCAAAGGTGCACGGCAGGAGGAGCATTTGCCAAGCTACGCACACTCGGCAGCAAGGTCTTCCTGTCGTCTCTCCTGTGGGTACCACACCTTCTGAGCCCAGGCCACAGTGCCTGGCACAGATGCGGAGGACGGAGGACCCATGTACACCCCAAGAGATGTGGATTTGGACATGTTTGTGTTCTGACATGCAATATTTGAGGAGAGAGACAGAAGCACTAGGAGCCAGCTTGGTTCCAGGCTCCTGGCCCCTCTTTTGGGGCTGCGGGTGGAAAGAGGAGTCCTCGACATTCTTCGTGTTATGGATGGAGAAGTGCCAGAATTGAAGTAATGGTAAGGTGGGCTCAGACTGTGGAGTTGATGCCATTTCTCTACCATGGAGTAGGCTTCTAGTTGAAAAACAGTGTCACCCTCTCACTCAGACATCACCGTGTTTGAGCATGTTGTGCTCTGAAGCTGGAGGATGTGTTGTAGGGGACAGAACTACAGCCTGAGGGTGGCTGCCTGCTGCAGGGCTAAGGCTGTAACAGAGATGTTGAGTCAGGCGGGTCACTGCCAGCTGGACACTGCCTACCCCATCAGGGAGAAAACTTATTTTATTGTGTATTGCAACCAAGATTATTATTGTTGGCAGACCCTCTGCCTGACAAGCCATGGCAACTGCTCTCTCCCTAAGCAAGAATCCTTGTGGTGTGGCTCTTCTGTCCCTGTATCCCAGAATCTGCTGGGCCAGTCCTGACCATGCCTTCAGACCACCCCCAGGAGACTACAGGGTGGTTTCTGGCTCTGCAGAGCAGGTTTTTCTTGTCTTTAAAGATAAGAAATTTTTGAGTTTTGTACAGAAGATTCCTTTCCTCCACCGCAAAGAGAATGCTCCTCCCTGAGATGCAAAAACAGAGTGGCATTATCTCCATCTTGGAAGCTCAGCGGCTTTTGTCCCAGGTTTCTGGTGATGGTTCACTCGGTCATGATTTGAGGAAGCAGGATGCCCAACACCCTGCTGATGCTGTCTGTGCCAACTAACTGTTCTAGCTGCCTCGCACTGGACCTCAGAGACACGGATCTGGGAGGCAATTGGTCCCCTTTGGACAGAGCTGACTGACTTCTCAATCTCTTCTTTTATATCTTTTCCAATGTTTCACTTATTCACTCAGAAAATGTGCCCTGCACTGTTGGAGTTTCTGAGATAGATGAGACAAGGGCCTGTTGTCCTGGAGCTCAAAAGGTACTAAGCACATGTAAAGATGACAGAAAGCGGTGGCATCTGATCCTTTCATCAAGTTTGCTGACGGCTGGTTGAACACGTCCTTGGTTTCTACGTAGCAATGTGTGTGATTCTCGTCCAGCCTGAAGAGGGGAGCTCCACTTTGGGGTCCCTTTGGCAGATGAGGAAGCTGAGGCCCAGAAAGGTCCACTGATTTGTCCTAGAACTCATCGCTGATAAAGAATAGAGATGCAAGTCCACCTCGGGTGTCTGGCTCCCAAGTCTGGGCTCTGAGAACCCTCAGAAGGGAGAGATCTGTTCCCACTGGGAGGGTAGAAAGGGCATCCAGAGGAGGTGACACTTAACTGGGCACAGTTGAGCCTGGATGTTTGAGTAGGAGAGGAGGCCTTAACCTGGTAGGTGAAAGGGTGTTTGGAACTATTAATCTACGTCTTTCTCTGGATACCCACCTTCAGTAAGTTTGGCTGTGTTCACTGAGTATGTGGAAGGAGTTGGCAGTGGCTGTAGCCAGCAAAGACACTTTGAAGCCATCTTCCCCCTCCTCTTTCTGTTTCTTCTTTAAAGGATCTTACTGGCTCTGCACTGTGAAAAGCGGATGAAATGCCTTCACCCTTGCTTCCTGGGATTTTACTAAATAGTCATCACTAGCAGATTAAAGGGCCTCACAGCAGCAAGTTTAAAACCATAGGGTCCCCACTGAGGGCTCATTGTAACTTGATATCTAGATGAGATTGTATGGTCCTGCCACACCAGGGACTACTAAGTAGTCATGCAAAAGGACAAGTTGATTTCTGTGGAACACTTAAATTAAAATCAGAATATCTAGCATTCTGGTTGACGAGCCCATTTTTGTGTAGAAATACATTTAAAATTTGTAGATTATCATAAAGGAAAATCTAGACAAGTAACAGAGTCTTCTAGGGGTGTGATTGAAAGATAATCCAAAAAAAAAAAAAACTTCCAAGTTTTTACTCAGTTTTTTTCTTCTATGAGCATGTATAATTTTTAGAATAAGATGAAAAAATCATATTTTCTCTGAAAGATGGCATGGCTCCCATTTGAGAGCAGTCTGAGCTCTTTAGCTGGGAGGGTTGATGTCTGCATAGGCCCTGTGAGTCTGGCTGCAAGGGCTGCCTTAACCCTGTATCTGTTATAGTAAATCTCAGGTAGACCTGGGGTCAGACCATTTTAGGACCAGTGGCCTCTGAGGCCAGGAGCATGGTGACCTCCATGGCTGCCTTAACTTTGGGGTGGAGCCCAGGATGACAATTTGCAGCTTAGTTGAGGGAGAACAAGGGCCGTTAACTTTCTACCAAACACATGTAGGCCTTCTTCATATCCTGTTGTGTGTGAGCCATTTTCAGAGAGCCATTTCATGTTGACAGGCAAGCTCCCTGTCTGGAGTGAAGTCTTGATGTGAGATCTTTGCTCTCTGTCACTCCCCGACCCCCCTCTCCACCTCCTCTTATTTGAAGGACCTTCTTACAATACTCTTAGGATGAGGTTGATTTGAGTCCAAATCCCACTTAGCAGTGGCAGGACTTGTCAGTTACTGACTGCCCACTCTATCCCCCTAAGCATCCATCTGTCATCTGTAAAATAGGCACAGCCCCTCCCTTGCCAGGTAGTTGGAATGATTGGGGGTAGGGTCTGGAAAGTGCCTGGGCATTCAGTAAGTGTTGGGTTCCTTTTCTTGTGCTAATGGAGGAGAAAGGTGTGTGTGTTGCTGGAGACCAGCATGCCCTGGCCCTACCGCACCCATCCCTAAGAAATATTGGCATGGTGTAGCTTGGTTCCTGGCACAGTTTAGGAATGATATGTGGCATATCTGTCTGTCTACTTGGCTGTGGGGGAGGAAGGGAACAGGGAGCCCTGAGTGCCCTGGGGAGCAGAGTCCTGGGTTGGGAGTGGGGAGAATTGCTGCTGTTGATGACGAGATTACTAAATTGGAGCCATGGGGGCCCATTCAGAGCTCTGCCATTGCTAGGGGCTGTCCCAGTGCCTAGTGAGTCAGAGGCTGTGGCCCAAGCCCTGTCTGTACACATTGTCTTACAGTGATCCTCTGCTTCAGTAGGTGGTTCTTTCCCCATACAACAGATGAGGAACTTTGAGGTTCAGGGAGTTGAAGTCACCTGCCCAAGGCCACACAGTTAGTTGCCAATGTCCCCGGACATCAGCTCTCATTCCACTGGTTCCAAGTTCATCTTACTCATGGTGCTGTCTGCTATGACCTTCCCTCTCTTGGCTCCAGACCAGGCTTGGAGTGCTTCAGAATTAGGGAGTCTCCCCTAGGATACAGCTGTTGGGTGGGAGGCTCTGGCTGCTGATGTTGAAGGCATGTACGCATGAATTGTGAGCTTAACAGCAGATTCCCCTCCACTGAGAGGGAGCCCTGGTGGCTGTGTGGTTTATAAATGCATGTATTACTTATCTCTGGCTTGGAAACAAAGACTGCGAAATTCTGTCCTGCAACTGCAGTGTGGGGCTGGGTGGGGTGCCTGAAGACATAAAATCTTTTATCTAAATTGCCGGCCATTTACAGACTTCCTTTAGTGATACGAGCATGTGGACTGAACTGGGGGGCAAAGGTTTGGGGGTGGTTTTCCCTCTGCTACCTCCTGATGGCGGAGCGAGGGAGATGGGAAGAGGTAGTCCGAGCTCCCCTGCCCGTCCACTCAGCTATGCTCACCACTGACTTCATTGCAGCAGCAGCAGCTCCAGGCGCAGCACCTCTCCCATGCCACGCATGGCCCCCCTGTACAACTGCCGCCCCACCCATCAGGCCTCCAGCCTCCTGGGATCCCCCCAGTGACGGGAAGCAGCTCTGGACTGCTGGCACTTGGCGCCCTGGGCAGCCAGGCCCACCTGTCGGTGAAGGATGAGAAGAACCACCATGAACTTGATCACCGAGGTGCGGCTTGAGCCGGGGCTGGGAACTGGGTGGGGATGGGCTGGGTTCCTATGCCTGCAAACCCCATGGTGTGTGGACATGGCAGGTGCTGTCACTCTAGGACTAGGAGTCAGACAAAGATTTGGAGTCATCTGTTGACTCCCTGGTGTGTGGAAACCAGCACCCCATTCCTACGCACCATGCCCCAGTCCATCTTGTGCCCTGGCAGGCGTCTGTCCATTCCTCTGGAGCAGCCCGCCCTTCATCATTCAGCTTGCAGCTGTGCCCTGTCCTTGGAGAGCTCGTCCAGCCCCTGTTCCCTTAAGATGTCTTCCTGGTCAGATTGGGGACCTTTTCCAAATTCCCATGAAAGTTTAAGAATTGTGGCCCCAATACCGTCATTTGTTGCTGTCCTTTTATGTTCTCTCCCTGGAAAATATTTCGTCCTTACCAAGACCATCCAGTTTCTTGAGAACAGGGACCAACTTTCTAGATATTTTTCTGAGCATCTTCTCACCAATGCAGAAGCCTCAGGGAAGGTACAGAGTCAGTGCTCAAGTAGAGGAAGCAAGCACATTCCAGCGGGGAGGTGATTGGGAAACTGGAATCAGAACTTATTCTCCTAACCTGCATCTAGGCCCTGACCATGAGGACCCAGGAACCTACACTGAGTTGGGGCTTGAAGGGATTCTTGGATCAGGAAAGGCAAGGGCCTGGCTCCGAGGCAGACCCTTCACAAAGCTGGCCAGCTTGTGTGCTTTGCCCTTGGATATTTACAGAGCCACGTAGCCAATGCCTTCTGAGTCTCCTGGGCCCAGGGAATTGCAGTGTCACCATCTTGCCATGGCCCAGGCCATGTCCTGGGAACTAGAAGCCAAGTTTTTTGTCCCCTATAGTAAAATGGTCCTTTTGGCCCACGGAAAGGGGCCTCCACAGCAGGCAGGAGAATGGGAGCTACTGCTTAGCTAGGCAAATAATCAGGCTTCAGCTTCCAGGGTCGTCTTGGCAAAGAAACAGAGGACAGTGTTAATTAAAAAAACAAGACAAAAGCCACTCCTGTATTCCTTTCTTTTCTTTTTTTCATAATGTTCTCAATTCCCAGATCTCATGGGTATTTTGCATAGAGTGATCCTTCCCAGGCTTGTGACTTTAAGAACCCTAGACTGTTGAAGAGTAAACTGATGTCCTTATGGCATGCTAGGAAGAGCTGGGCCAAAAGCCTCCCCTGGCCCACCCTGGGAACTAAGGAGGGGCGCTGGAATTGGGTTGGATAATCTCCAAACTGAGATATATCGCCCACTGACCCTTCTTTGGCTGACCCTTAGAGAGTGCCAGGCCCTTTTCCCTTTGGAAGACCAGTGAAATGGGCTTATATCAGCCAGCAGGACTGAGGAAACTGACCTTTTTACTTTCTTTTTTGTTCTTTTTCTTGGGGGTCCTGACTCTTCTGCCTTGGCCTTCCTTCCCCAAAGAGAGAGAATCCAGTGCGGTAAGTATCAGTGCTCTATACCCTGCAAGGTTGTGTTTGGGTGCTGGGAGGAGGAGGGATTGCTGGGCTCCTGGCCTGGGGGTTTGTCCAAGAACTGTGCACCTGAGACCCACCTATTGCCCACCCTGGGCTCAGGATTCTCTGTTGCTCTGTGGGTTGAAGCTGAGGGTTTGTGATTTATGCATGCCCAGGACTGGGAGAGCTGGCTTCAGCTGATGTTCTGGTGACAGTGCCTTCATCCCCTGGTGGAGGGGGGATGGTTACTGTCCTAAAGTAGGAGTTGCTGTCACCTGTTGAGTGGCATTCAGTTACGGAAGTCCTTTATCTCTCCAGGCTTTTGGTACATCATTTATCAAATGGAGAGCTTTGGCTAAATCAGCTCTGTCTCTCATGTGAAACCAGGTCAGCTGACAACCTGGGTCTTCCAAGGGGCTTTGTAGAGCCACTGGAGCTCAGCCCAGGGCTAAGGACCTAGTTGTCCCCTTTGCCGGCCAAGGTTCTTACCCGCCCTGCAGGCTGGATGCCTCCTGCACATCCTGAATCCTCCACTGCTTCAAATGCCTGAGGCTTCTCCCTGTTCTGAGCTTTCACTTGGTTTAAGAAAGTGCTAGCAAGCAAGCATTAAGGCCAGGCCGCCTGCGTGTCTGCCAGCTCTGAGATTTGTTGTAAATCTTTCTGATCACACTGAGGCTCCGAGGTTCTGTTTCAAGTGAATAAGCCTTCTGAATAAGCACAGTGGAGTCTGGATAAAAAAAATCCTCCAGCGATTAGTGGAGCTATTTTATTCCTCATCGCCATCCTTGTATCTGGGGCCATCTAATCTGTTAGGATGGCTTTGGTTATTACCTCGTGTTAAGTAGGACTTGGAAGGTCAGGCAGTTAACTAACCATCTAGACAGCAGCCTCGGCGGGCACCTCCCTCTGTCCAGACCCATCTTCCCTCCCTAGCCCTCCCTTTACCCAGATAGGGTGCTGCTGTCTTCTCTCCCCATGCCCACGTGCTCAGAAATCCAGGTCCCATTTTGGGCCAGGGAATGGCTAGGTACAGAAGAAAGGAATAATTGAAGCTGAAAATCCATTTTGATTGCTTCACTGTTGATCCTCGAACAGTGGCATTTTTGAAGAAGCTGTTTGCCTAGATAGAAGGAAGGCTGCAGTGGACACATTCAGGCTTGGCTCTGGTCCCAGCTTTATGAGACATAGGATAGCACTCATGGCCTCTCAGAGCCTCAGTTTCCTTTTGCGTAACACAGGAATAATAAGCCAGCCTTCCAGCCAGCTCCTCGGTACCATCGAAAGGACTGCTTATAACAAGTCCAGATTTCCCGGGGAACAGTAATCTCTTGCAGGGAAACAGTGTTTGAGCCTAGCACCCTTGGGTCCTCACCTCATCTGCCTCCTCACCCTCATTTCTATTTGCTTTTGGCTTTGTGCCCTGTTGATGAAAGTTTCTGCTAGAAGAAGCCCACAGGCACCTCTCAGGAGCCCGAGCTCTTCACTCCACAGCATTTGCCAACTTCCGCTCGGGCCAGACTCTCAGAGCAGAGGGGGCACACCTAGGCTGCAGGAGAATGGAGTGGGAGTGAATCAGATGCCATCCCCGGGCTGAGGTGGGAGGGAAGGCTAGGCCTGGCAGCTCAGAGTCAGGGCACTGGGGCTGTGGGCATGTGGCGATGGTGTCAGAGGGTGTAGACTGAAGTAATGAGCCTTTGGAAGCCAGGTTGTCAACAGATGAGGCCTACGGCAGGAAGGACAGGGCTGTGTCAGAGCGGGAGGGGGACGGGTGGACGGGCTGGAAACTGTCCCAGAGGGGTTAGTCTGGAGTCCAATTAGAGGTAGCTTCATTCATATTTCCTTGCCTAGCCGAAGCAATAAAAAATACTTAGTTTTTTGGCCGCCTGCCAGCCAGAGGCGGGCTGGATCGATGCCGCTAAATGCCTGACATGACTCTCCGGTAGCGGCGAGGGTTTTCAGCCTGACTGCATGAGAAGAAAGAGCTCGCTGTTCTCCCGAGCCGCGCACCGGGTCGCAGGGAGAAACACAAGCAGCCGCGCGCCCCCCTCCTCTCCACCCGCCCTCCCGCCTGCGAGGGGCAGCCAGCCCGAGGGGCTGGAAGCATTTCTGCTTAGCACGGGGTGGCCGCCACCGTCGGAGGAAATGAAACGAAATGACGGTGATTTTTCTGCCGGCGCTTGCAGCAGCTAATTGAATTGCGGCTGTGCGCGCATCGCCGCCGCTCTGCACGGCTGTGGGAAGGTTGAGCTGCAGTTCCATTATAGCCTCCATTTTTTCTTCAAGGCTTGATAACTCTGCCATTTTAATTTGCTTCAGGCAGAAACTTGGCAGGGACGGGCTGCTCAGAAACCGGCTTAGGAACGGAAATTAAGTTCTGCGGCTGGCTCCCGCACCGGCCCCCAAACACCGGCCCATCCCCTCTCAGCAACCTTTGCCCTTGCACCAGCATTGGCCTCCAGGACGATGAGGGGATGAGAAGTGAGGCTTCTCCTACTTGTCCCGGATGCCCCTTCTCTTCTGAACAGATGTCTCTCTGTCCTGCCATGACCCCATCACACATTTCTCACTGCCTCAAGCTGTGGATCAGCTAGTCTTTTTCTCTCCTCTGGCTAGACTTGAACTCGTGGAGGGCAGGGACTGGTCTTGCTCATTCTGCCACCCAGTGCCAAGCCCGACCCACGGCAGGTGCTTTGAAAATGCTGGCTGGGTAGGCGAAGGGAGTAACAGTATAGTGCTCTTCTTGGAGAGGGGTGAGCCTCAGCAGCATCCTGGAGGGGCATTGATCCTCAAAAGGTTGCTGTCGGGTGCCCTTGCCAATAGCTGACAGCCATGGACAGAAGTTGTTCCTGTCCCCTTCCAGGACAGCTCCATTTCCAGACCGGCCTGCCAGTCTACCCTATTCCCAAGTCTTTGATGCTCAAGGGTCCCCATGCTCCCTCTTTCTGTAGTTGAGAGAGATCTCCAGCTATTTCCAGGCTGGCAACCTCACAGGGCCCTTGCTTTCTGACAGAGGGGGACATTTCTCCCTGCCTTTGTGTTTCCTGCCTTGCAGAGGGAGATGCTTTGTAACATTGGGGTTTTTATTTGTCTGTGACCCTGATGTCTCTCTAGGTTGCTGGCAGCCTGGCTGTGGAGAGGAGTAAGATGGTCCCAGTTGCTTGTCCACAATTAAGAACACTGTTGATAGGCTGACACTCTTTCCCTACCTATTTCCCCATTCCTATGGGATGATGATGAAGTACTGTCACATTCCTGTCTGTCGCCTCAGATCCATCTTTCAAGACTCAGGGCAGCTGTCCCTCATCCTTCCTTGGGGCAAATAAATGTGGCGGACATGAGAGGGGTGGGTAGTGAGCCACACAGGTGACTCTCACCCTATAGGGAGGGGGCTCTCAGGCTAGAATGCGAAGAACTCAATATTGAAAGACTAAGTATTTAATAGTAGTGTCTTGCTACAAAAGTCAACGGGGAGCTGGGCCTGGCGGTGCACATCTGTTACCCAGCTACTCTGGAGGTAGAAGGGAAGATCAAAAGTTGAGGCCAGCCTAGGCAACATAGTCAGACCCTGACCCAGATGTGCTGGGGGTGTGGCTCAGACTTAGAGCGCTTACCTGGCATGGCATGCAGGAGGCCCTGGGGTTGGATCTTGGGTACCACCAAAAACAAAAAAATAAGGATGGGCCAGAGTAGCTCCCAGGGAATCGACCTAGGGGTTAGGGAAGGGCTCAGCTCCCTGTCTAGGCTCCGAGTGAGCAGAGACACAGACACAGGGTGGAAGAGGCTCTTTCCCTCCTCGGGCCTCCTGTGTAGCTTGTGTTTAGCTGTGTTGGAGGCTGTGTGAGAGGTTAGGCTTGGGTACAAGGCTTTGACCCCGAATCATCTTCTTGCTTCTAGAATAACTCAGTGTCACCCTCAGAAAGCCTCAGGGCCAGCGAGAAGCACCGAGGCTCTGCAGACTACAGCATGGAAGCCAAGAAGCGCAAGGCCGAGGAGAAGGACAGCCTGAGCCGATACGTACGTCTGAGAGCAGCGGGTACCACTGGACTGGTTGGGCAGGACAGGTCCCAGGCTGTGACTGAGCTGTGGCCTGAGCCCCCTGGAGGTCGGTTAGTGAGTCAGAGTTACAGGTGGGACAGGAGGCCTTCGGGGGAAAGTCATACACCCTGGCATGCGAGTCACTGAGTGGAGTGGACAGGACTGTCATCCTGGCCTTCCTGGGGTCTGGGGAGGTGGTGGGCTCCTCCGTCAGTGGGCCATTATTCCCGTGCTGCCATTAATGGTACTCACGGAATCCCAGTCGCTGCTAGAGATGGTCCCCAAAGGTTGGCCCTGCAGTCCTCATAGTCTGTCCCAGGCATTCAGCCTCTCAGCCGTGACTTCTAGTAGCTTTATAATGTGAGACCCTGTGGAAATGTGGCCATCGTAGCTTCCATTGCCAGGCTGAGCAGGACTGGGCTGGGCTGGGCATGGGAACAGTGCCGTGCTGAGCCTCGGAGGACCCGCAGCAACCCACCTCAGTGCTTGGCCGCTCTGCGGCTTTGGATGTGTTGTGCACTCGGAGCTCAGCTGTATTTCTGTGAAATGAGGCCAGTGGCCCACCCCAGAGTGGTGAGGACACCAAGATGAGAGTGACACACGGCTTCGTGATAGCCACTGTAAAGCCAGCTGGGAAGGAGGCTCCAGCTTCCGAGAGCTGAGTGAAAGGGCAGGCTGTAGGGAGGGGATGGGAAGTATGGTCAGGGGGCAGGAATCTACCCAGTGGGCACAGCAGCAGAGAGGCCCCGGAGCCCAGGAGGAAGGCCGACTTTGACCTGGAATGCTGCTGGCACCGGGCACAGGCACAGTAGATACAGTGAGGACTTTGGCATTTGGCAGGGGTGGAGAGCAGGGGCTGGCTCAGGCTGGGTTGGAGAGGAGAGGGTGTGGTCTCTTACTGGTCTGCTGGCTTCTCTTGGTTGCAGGACAGTGATGGGGACAAGAGTGATGATCTGGTGGTGGATGTTTCTAACGAGGTAAGGGCAGGCCCCCATTGTAGGGTTTGGGGTGGTTTAGGATTGTTTCTTCTTAGAGTGGCATCTGTTTTGTTGCCTGAGCAGAGCAGTGAGGCCTCTAGTCTTGGCACATCCGGTGGGTCAGGAGGAGCGGGGCAGGGCTTTCCTGCATGGTGGCGGGGTGTTCGTAGACCCTGAGAACTTCCTGTGATGGATCTCCAGAGAGACCCTGAAAGAGCCCAGAGAGGGGCCACCTTGTTCCTTGTAGTCTCTCAGGTCGGCTCTGCTCCATCCTCATGTTGAGGGAGAGTTGTGAGTCCTCTGCAGAACAGCAGCTGCTGAAGAGAAGCTACCCGATGCCAAGCCCAGCCTCACCAATTTGAGTCCTGAACTTGTGTTTGATCGTGGACAGCTCACTCTCCCCACCCTATCCTAGGCCTCAGTCTGCTTGCTTGTGACATAGAAGGGTCAGACTAAATTAATAGCTAGTCGCCCCTCCTTGGGGCCCCCAGACTCTTAGCCAGACTCTCCCCATCACTCATGCCCTTTCTGAGCCCATTCTTAGGGAGAGAAGACTCTAGCCTAGGCATGGCTTTCAGAGCATTTCTGTGTATCTTGTGTTTTTAGGACCCAGCAACGCCCCGGGTCAGCCCTGCACACTCCCCTCCTGAAAATGGACTGGACAAGGCCCGGGGCCTGAAAAAGGACGCCCCCACCAGCCCCGCCTCGGTGGCCTCCTCCAGCAGTACACCTTCTTCCAAGACCAAAGACCTTGGTCATGTATGTAGGGTCTGCTTGGTGCCTCCAAGGAGGTGGGGCAGAAAGGGATGGGGAATGGGGGTGCACAGAGGCTACAGCTGGAGTGGTGTTGACTGGGGAGGGGAGAGAGTGGAAAGGACCCAGCTATGGGCTTGTTCAGGTCCACGCCTGACCCTACCACCTGCTGGCTGGTCCTGCACTAGTCAAGGAACCTTTTTGAGCCTTGTTTGCTGCATCTGTAAAATGGAACCATGTCTTTCTGTTCAGCAGAGGGTCCAGAACTGGGGTTGGGGCCGAGCTTCTTGTGGGGATGGTATTAGGTGCTGTGCTAGCTCTCTGGAGAGAGGGGTCCTCAGGACTTCCCTTGGTCTCTACCTCTTCCCTTCCCAGAATGACAAATCCTCAACGCCTGGCCTCAAGTCCAACACACCAACTCCAAGGAATGATGCCCCGACCCCAGGCACCAGCACAACCCCAGGGCTCCGCTCAATGCCAGGCAAACCTCCAGGCATGGACCCGATAGGTATAATGGGTAGGCACCATGGGGCTCGGTTGATCTGATGGTGTGGGGGGAGGGTTGGCCTCAGGCCAGGGTTGGAGCCGCGTGTCTGGGCCAGAGCACAAAGAGTGTCCAAGCTGGGGTTCTCCTAGGATCTGCCCTTGGCTTCACAGTTAGGTTTGAGGAGGACTTGGGTGCGCCTTCAACACTCAGGTCAGGGATTCCTGGGCCACTACTAGGCTGCATGTGTGGAAGGAGCATCAAGTAGGTCAGGGCACCCCAGACCTGTTTCTGCCCCTGCCATTAGTTTTGTAAGGCTCTCAACGAGCCTTCTCTGGGCCTCCATGTCCTGTTGTGTAGAAAGAGGTAGATGTGTCCCAGCTATAGCTTGCTCAGGCTCTGAAGTCAAGGGTCCCCTGTGGGTGGGTTCAGTGCTGGAGGACTCCCAAGAGCAGGCAGCTTCAGTATGCAGGAAGGATTGCTGCTGCGCAAGGAGGTGGCTGCAGTGTGGTTGGGCAAGAGGGTGGGGCTCACTCCCCTTGATGCCCACCTCCCCACTGACACCCACCTTCTCGTAGCCTCAGCCCTGCGCACGCCCATCTCCATCACCAGCTCCTATGCCACACCCTTTGCCATGATGAGCCACCACGAGATGAACGGCTCCCTCACCAGCCCAAGCGCCTACGCTGGCCTCCACAACATCCCGCCCCAGATGAGCGCCGCCGCCGCCGCTGCAGCTGCTGCCTATGGCCGATCGCCAATGGTGAGCTTTGGAGCTGTACGTAGACCTTTTGGCTCCTTTTTTGGGGACTGGGCAGGGAGTAGAGAGCTGGTGGAGGTTGCAGTGGTGCTCCCTGCATGCTAAAGGGAAACAGGGGTCTGGAAATCATACAGCTGCCCTAAGGAGAACATTTATGGGAAAGAGCTGTGAGGATCCACTGTGGGGTTGGCCTGGGTTTGGTTCCATCCCCATTGCCCGTTGTGTAACCTCCCACAGGACAGCCTTCCTGCAGGCATTGCTCCTGGCCACTCTGGGACATGGGCTGACAGCTGCTTCCTGGGCTCAGGGCGGGATGGGAAATGACGTCCACCGGGCAGGTTTGGGAGGTGGAGCTGGTTGTTAACAGCTGTCATAATAGAGGATCAGTTAGGATCTGGGTTGGTGGAGAAAGGCCCCTTTTCGGGACAATTCTGTCCTTACTTCGTATACCTAGGGTGGTCTCCTTTCCATCCTAGTAACAGGCTTACTGGGGCAGCAGGAGGGACAGGGTCAGCTGGCTGTGCCTTGTGGCACTGGTTCAGAGTCAGAGGTCTGGACTGCACTGTCGTGGGCAAGGCACTTGGCCTTTCTAGCTGGCCTCCTGCGCTGTGCTGATGCCCTGATCCTGAAGAGGCTGAGCTGAGTGGGCAGGACCCAGTGGGTGGTAGGGGGCAGAAGGGAGGGGCTGTACGGTGGCATCACTAACGGCTGCCTTGCCTTTTCTTGCAGGTTGGTTTTGACCCTCACCCTCCCATGCGGGCCACAGGCCTGCCCTCAAGCCTCGCCTCCATTCCCGGAGGGAAACCGTAAGCTATGGCTATGTTTCTTGCATGCCTCACAAGGCTGACAGGGGAGAGTACACAACCCCATCCTCCCGTCCCCTGAGCACACCAGCTTGCCGGGCTTTGTCTCCCCTTGGAAAGGTTTGGATCCCTCTAGAGGCATTTAGGCCCGTGACCCTGGGAAACCACCAAGTGTGACCAGCCCCAGAGGCTTCCTCCAACAGGAAACCAAGAGGTGCTGAGTACAGTATCTGGCTCTGAGAGGGAAGGCGCACCTCTAACCAAAGCCATGGGGCTTCTGTGGGTCTTGGGGACCCCTTTGGGATCTACCTGCTGGAAGGGAAAGGCCACCAGCCTTGCTAGACTTATCCCTCCCCTGTCTCCAGTGTTCCACCCCCCCACAGGGCACACTTCCCCTTTGCCCCTCACCTCCATGGGCTGTTGGGAAATAAAAGGCTGAGTAGACATTAGAGATACTGCCTTAGGCTTTCCCAGAGCTCACCTCATCAAGGAGGATCTTGCAGCCCACTGAGAAGGCTCCCTCAGAATCCCAGAACAGCAGGTCATCCAGCTGTGGCTTGTGGCTCTGATGAATCCCTGCAGTTTGGTTTTGGAGGGGCAGGCAGATTCCCCTCCCTGCCACCACTGACTCCTAAAATAGGCGGCATTTAGCTGGATCCCACTAGGACCAGAATGTCAGGGGACTTTATAATTGTTGGGAAAGGGTGCCTGTGGGGCTTGCGATCCAATTTGGAATGAGAATATAAGTGAGAATAAAGTTCAAGGTTGGAAGGTGAAGAAGACCCACCCTGGTGGACCCACCTTCCAGTCACATAGGGTTCCTGGATTTAAGGATTTCAGGAGATAGGGCAGGACACCCAGTCAGGGGTGGTTCACACTGACTGGGATGGGACCTGGGAGGCAGAGATGGATGGCTAGAGTGAAGTTTCTTGCTTTTTCAGAGCCTACTCTTTCCACGTGAGCGCTGATGGGCAGATGCAGCCCGTGCCCTTCCCCCATGATGCTCTGGCAGGCCCTGGAATCCCAAGGCATGCCCGCCAGATCAACACACTCAGCCACGGGGAGGTGGTGTGTGCCGTGACCATCAGCAACCCCACGCGGCACGTCTACACGGGTGGCAAGGGCTGCGTGAAGATCTGGGATATCAGCCAGCCGGGCAGTAAGAGCCCCATCTCCCAGCTGGACTGCCTGGTGAGCACTCCGGGGCTGCAGATGTCTCCAGCAGGAGTGGGAGAGCGGAGCAGCCTGGGCTAGAGGCGAGAGCCCCAGTCCTGGCCTGGCTCAGCCCTGGATTGGCTGAGCAGCTCTGGGCCCTCGTTTTGCCATTTGCAAGTGGAAATGATCCTGACCTCTTGGAGTATTTGAAGGAGTGGGAGGGAATAATGGAATGTAAATTTGAAAACCCAGGGGCAGCCTAGTAGCTGCTATTTTTTAGGGGGTGCTGGGAGCTTAGGTGGCAAGGGGGCGAGGGGTCACTAGCTGTGACTTTCAAGGTGCCCAGGAAAGGAAGTGTGGACAATGCTTAGCCCTGCCCCTTCTCCCTCTAGAACAGGGACAACTACATTCGCTCCTGCAAGCTACTCCCTGATGGGCGCACACTCATTGTGGGTGGAGAGGCCAGCACACTCACCATCTGGGATCTGGCCTCACCCACACCCCGCATCAAGGCCGAGCTGACGTCCTCCGCTCCTGCCTGTTACGCTCTGGCCATTAGCCCTGATGCAAAAGTCTGCTTTTCCTGCTGCAGCGATGGGAACATTGCCGTCTGGGACCTGCACAACCAGACCCTAGTCAGGTGAGGTCACAGGAGGGAGCATCTGCCTCGTCCTGCGGGTTTTATACCCACCCAGCCTGGTGCGGCGTCCTGTTGTGGCCTTTGCCCTGTCTGCGGAGTGGGGTAGCCAGGGCAGTTTGGATGAGAGTACCCTGGCAGAGAGACAGACTGGCCTGCGAGGGACAGGGGAGAAAGGGCTGCTTGGGCCTGGGAGATTGGAGGAGGCTATGCAGAATTGGTGAAGCTGGAATCGACTTGGGAGGGACACAGCCAAGAGGACGGAAGAGGTCAGAGCAGAGAAACAGCCTCACTTGGTGGTGTGACGTGGGTCTCAGGAGCACTGCTGCTCAGCTCTGCAGTGATGACCTGTGCAGGTCACCTTACCCTGTGTTAACTGGGCACAGTGTAGATTGCACTTCAGTGCAATGGCAGACAGCGCTGCCTGGCCTGGAGTTGGCTCTCAGTACCCACCAGCTGCCTGTATTCCTCATGGTTGTTTGGCACGTTTGTGGCCTCAGCCTGTATTCCACAAAGGTCAAGGAGAGTGGGTCAAGACAGCCCAAGACATGCAGAGTGCAAGCCCAGGAGCTGTGTCCTAGACAGGGGGCTTACCTTCTCTCTGTGAAGGGCCTCACAGAATTCTCCAGGGCCTTTCTGCCTTCTTGGACTTTGGACCTCCAGTCCCACCACCTCCAGAGTAGGGTGGGCTCACTGAAGGACCCACCTGGAGGGAACCAATCTCAGGATCCTGTGCCAGGTCCTCTGGCTGCCTCTCTTTTACAGAGGACCTGGCCCTGGGCAAGGCCTCTGAGTGAGATGGGGGCCCTGGCCAGCTCGGCTTCTGGCTCACCAAGGGATCACGCCACGTGTTGCAGCCCCTTTGAGCCTCAGTTTCCTCCTCTGCTGGCTCACAGGAAGAACTGGCTGACTCCCTGGATGGCCACCAGTCGGGGATTGCCTGGGGCTCATGCTTCCTCCCTGCTTGGCTTTCATAGGCAGTTCCAGGGCCATACAGATGGGGCCAGCTGCATAGACATCTCCCACGATGGCACCAAGCTGTGGACTGGGGGCCTGGACAACACCGTACGCTCCTGGGATCTGCGGGAGGGCCGGCAGCTGCAGCAGCATGACTTCACCTCCCAGGTGAGCTCCCTTCCCCTCCAGGGCCCCAGTGCCTGGCTCAGGGGACAAAGGACCCTCATAGGGTCACCATTGCCAAGGGACTTGGGACCACCCTGGGCCATGTGGGAAGGCTTTCTGAAGGAAACAGCAATGAAACAGAGTGGACAAGACCCTGGACCTAGACACACTTGACCCGCCTGGGGATTTGGCTCCCAGCTCCACTCCTGTTAAGCACTCTGACCCCGGTTTCCTCGAGGAATTCATGGGGTACAAATAATAGTTGTTCCCTGCAAGGCCTAGTGTGACTCCTGGCATGCTCCTTAAAGCCAGGACCACCAGCCTGGCTCATAGACAGCATCAGTAAGTGCTAGGCATTGCTGTTTGTTGTTATTTTATTACTTGTTTTAATATTTTGACCCTGAATATTTAGTACTTTAGTCTTTTATTTATTCATGTTTATCTTAAGGAGAGACCAAAGTCTCAGGGGCAGAGGATGTCCTTGGACATGAAGTGTCTGTGCCCCTCTGAGTTTGAACCCGGGTTCCACTGCCTCCTCTCTAAACCTGGCTTTTTTATCTTTAGATAAAATGACATCCCATCCCCTTGGGTCAGTGGGCAGGTGGTCATTTGGCTTGGTCTGTGAATGGCCGGGGGTGGGTGGGGAGCCTGGCCCTGGGTACCTGAGCAGGGCCTTGGGGAAGTGCCCCCTCCTTGGAGGGAGAGGGTGCTGACCTGTGTATGCCCCTGCAGATCTTCTCACTAGGTTACTGCCCCACTGGGGAGTGGCTGGCTGTGGGCATGGAGAGCAGCAACGTGGAGGTGTTGCACCACACCAAGCCCGACAAGTACCAGCTGCACCTGCACGAGAGCTGCGTGCTGTCCCTCAAGTTTGCCTACTGTGGTGAGCCTGTGTCCCGGCCTGACGGGGCTTGAGGGAGGGCTGGCATCCTGGCCCAGCCATGTGTGCTGAGTGGTCCAGAACTTACAGAAAGAGCTCAGCCTGGGTTGGTGTCCCTTCAACACCCTTTGGGGATCTTGTCCTCCATCCTGTTCCTCAGAGGCACTGAGCTCTCAGGACAAGGCCATATAACTTGTCCTCAGCAGCCTGGGACAAAGGAATAGACATGAAGCAGTCCAGGTAGCTCCTCCCCGTGGCCGGTGGCTACGTCCATAGGCTTGCCATCTGGTAGCCCCCCCACACACCACCCCCACCCCCGCCCCCCCACAAGCCAACAGACCAAGGGCACACCTCACCTGCTGTAAACCTCAATGAGGTTCTCTGAGGCAGAAGAGAGCATGGTGCCTGCCACATAGCTTTGGGGGGAGCATTAGTGTATTAGTGTGGATCCGTGGTCATGTGCCCACCTGGAGGAGGTCGTCTGGGTCTCCAGTTTGTTGGGGCTTTGCTCCTTCCAATACTTTCTGCCACCTTCCAGTAGTAAATTTAGGAGGGCCAGTTGGCCTTAGTGCTTTCAATGGAGAAGTGTAAAAATTACAGTTACCCTCAAATCCTACCTTTTCCTGTCCATCCCAGCCCCCTATTCCTGCAGGTGGCAGAGAGAGATGTTCTTTGGGTTGCCATGTGTTCATTTGCAAAATGCTACTCCTGAGTGGAGAGTCACACTAAGCTCTGGTTAGCGGTCCTTGGGGTGTTTCCATGGTAGCCAGCCATGTTGGGGCAGCTCTTGCTTTAGAGGGCAACAAGCCATATCCTAACTATTCCTTTGGCTCCTCCCTGCAGGCAAGTGGTTCGTGAGCACGGGGAAAGATAACCTTCTCAATGCCTGGAGGACACCTTACGGAGCCAGCATCTTCCAGGTATGCCCACCTACACGTCCTCTCCATCTGACCTGAGTCAGGATCCACTACCACTGTGCCCACTGTGCGGGAGGCGAGAATGGCAGGAGGCAGAACAGGAAGAGCATGGAGCTAGGAGCAGACCTTCCTGGCCCTTTTCCTGCTCCTACCTGATAGGCACCCAGGTTGGGTTTTGCAGAGGAAAAGGCTTAGGGACCACAGGGACACATATTTTGTTGCTAATGGCTTCTGACTCCTGAAGATGAGGGCTTCTAAGCAGAGGGCTCTTTGGGATCTAGAGCTTCCTCACCAAGCCACTCACTTCCTGACCCTTGGCTGAAATGTCTGGTATCCCATGTGTCACACATGTCCCTTTCGGAGTCTCTAGTTAAATTGAGTGCTTCAAAGTCTGGGTACCAGTCCTTCTCTTGGCCTGTGGGGCTGAGGGTCTGGCAGGCTGACGTCTGCTCCAGCTCAGAAAGTCTCAGAGGGAGCGTCCCGTCTGAACTCTGAAGAGGCGCTCACCTCTGTCCTGTTTCCGTCCTTAGAACATATTCTGAAAGTCCAGTGGGAGCTGTTAATGAGCTTTTCCTAGTGGCAAGGCGGGTGGGAGGCCCCCTAGCTGCACACGCCTCCAGACCCACCCTCTGCTGGGCTCGGGGTGGGAGCTGAGACAGTGCAGCGGGGCGATTTCATGCAGAGAGCGTTGAAATGGTCTGAAGGGCTCCAAATGAATTCCTGTCTTTTTTTCTCCCCACACCCCACGCCTTCCTGCTTCTCCCTCCTCCAGTCTAAAGAATCCTCGTCTGTCTTGAGTTGTGACATTTCAGCGGATGACAAATATATTGTAACAGGCTCTGGTGACAAGAAGGCCACAGTTTATGAGGTCATCTACTAAACAAGGACTCTAACAGGGCTGTCCAACTCTGGGAGAAACCATCTCGGCTCTGACAGGGAGACCCCAGTCGAGGCCCCTGAGGATGGCGGAGGAGGGGCCGTGAGCAGCCGCGCTCCGGGCTGTGCTCCAGCGGGCTGAGAGGGCACGTGCCCGCCATGGCCCGGACTCCTGGGCATGGATTGATGTGTCTCACAGACTCGGATGGATTCTCTTCTCCTCCTCCCCCTTAACAATGCTGGCAGATGCTACAAATAGATTTATTTGGAGGCTTGTGGCTCCAGTTCCCCACAGACACCCTCATGAATCTCTGTCTCTTCCTCCCCATTCTTTTGACCTGTCCCCTCTCTGCTTGGGTGGGGGACAATGGAGTGGACCACATTGTTGTGCTGGGGAGGGGGATCTCGTTCCTGATTGTGCAGTGCACAAGATTTGTGAAAACTGTAAATAACAGACTCCTGTGGTGGACTGGTCAGTGGGGGAGGAAGCCCCTGCCCAGTGGAGCTCGCCGTGTATTTCGCCTGCTGTATTTGTGATCCACTCGTGGTGGTGGCTTTTTGTTTTTGTTTTTGTTTGTT
Organism: Urocitellus parryii; assembly: GCF_045843805.1. Classification (NCBI taxonomy): domain Eukaryota; kingdom Metazoa; phylum Chordata; class Mammalia; order Rodentia; family Sciuridae; genus Urocitellus; species Urocitellus parryii. The sequence continues at coordinate 113,820,085 of NC_135536.1, read as the reverse complement.
TTTTAAACAGAAGTTCCCATCAGGGAAAGGGACAGGGAGGGAGTAACAGGAAGAAGGGGTTGGAATAGGGAGGAGAGTCCTGGGATCGGGGAAGGACCTGCAGCGGCCAAGCAGACTGGCCACGGGGCACCCAACACCAGGTGAACACGCCTCATGCAGGTTTGGCACCCTAGGCAAGCCTTGAGGGAGTGCCAGATGGACAGACGGACTGAAGGACAGTGCTGAGACCTGGCCCACCTGGGTTGATGTCCATAGGGGACAGCTGGGTTTCCTCCGCTCTGTCTGCCTCTTGCCCTGTCTCGAGTCTCCCTCTCTCTCAGGCCTCTGTCTCCATCTTTCTCTCCTTCTCCTCTTTCTCTTTGGTGCACACTGGGTCATTGTGATGAGAAATGGAGGTTCAGAGGAACTCCCTCTCCAGCCTTTCTTAATCTTCTGGATGGATGGATGGACACAGCCTGGAAATGACACCACGGTCGAGGGAAGCATAGCAACTCAGCTCAGGGAGCTACCAGAGAAAAACAGCAATGGATGTGGGTGCTTTTTTTTTTTTTTTTTTAAATTTGAATAAAAAGAATTAGAAGTGATGTCCTTTTATAAAATGGCTTCTCCCCCTTCCTGCCTTCAGCCCCTTCCTCTCTCCCTAGAGGGGACAAGCAAATTAACCTACAGGGTTATAAAGTCTGAGCCGGTGACTTGCCCTCTTCCCTTCCTGGGCAGGGCAGAGAGGGCCGGGGGCAGGGAGACGTCCTGGTGCACTGTGGTGATTCCTAACAGCTCTCAGCCTCTTGTGGCCCACACAGGTTCCAGGTAGAATATGGTCTCCTGCGGTTGGTTACCAAGCTTTGGTACCAAATGTTCTGAGGTATTAGGATGTTGGGTTTTGGTCTTTTTTTTTTTTTTTTTTTCCTTTAAAAAAAAAGAAGAAGCTAAAGGCAGTGTGAGTCCTGGGGGTGGGCTCTCCATGGATGTAGCATATGGAAGATAATTTTTATACTGCATTTTTATGGATTATTTTATAATGTGTGAGTTGGTCTGGTGAGGAGGAGGAGGAGGGGCTTCTGTGAAAACCGCCCGTCTTCAGGTGCTCCTGCGGCTGAGCAGCTTCCGGACGTGACGTGGAGGTCGTGGCTTGGAGCCGGCACAGCACCCTGTATCTGTCTGAGATGGGGACGTGGGGCGTCTGGAGTCTGTGTCTCTCTCCCTGAGTCTCAGATGTTCATCTGCCACCTCTTGTTAAGGCTCTAGCCCGGAGGGAGGGTGAGGGTAGAAGAAAGTTATTCCTGAAGAAAAAAAAAAGAAAATGAAAAGTCATTGTAATGAGCTGTTTTTATATTTTTAAAAGTTACTATTTAAAGGTTGGTTTGATTGTTGCGTTTTAATTGCCTTTCCCCCAGCGTGCCAGTCATTCCCAAGGAGAGCTGGGCCACCGTCGGCCTCAAACCCCTTGACCAGGGGCAGCTTCCCTGGTCAAGCCACACATCCGTAAACATGAGCTTTTCTCATTTTAAGGGACTTTTTCTCCCCCACCCCCAAGGTGGGGGTCCCAGCCTATGTCACCTCCCCATCTAAGGCAGCAGCAGGGTGGGAGCTGGGATTGCATCTGCCCCAGATAGGTGGGACAGTGCCCTGTAGGGAAGGCAGGCCAGAGGGTGACATTAAAGAACTGACTGTCCGTGCAAGACTTTGGGGGAGATTAAACAAAGATTAGTGAACTTCAAATGAAACCTTAGTGTCTGTGAACATTCAGACCTGAAAACCTGAACTGTTCTTTTTAAAGCTTAACATGTTTAAACGTTCACAGGGAGACACTCAGTCTGATCACAGGTGTGTCTTGAGTGGTGAAGGAAGGATCTTCAGAAGGGGCAGGCCAAGAAAGGCAGGTCAGTGTCCCCAGGGAGATAGGGCCAGATGGTAGGGCCAAGCACACTGGAGCCCATAGAAGTCCTAGGATCAGTTCCTGGGTGCTTGGACTTCAGGCAGCATCTGGTAGAACTGGGGACTCCAGCTCCTTAATTTCTCCTTATAAATCAGCACAAACAATTGCTGGCTGTTTCATGGAAGAAAGGAAATAATTTTTTTTAAAAAAAGAAGTGATCTCAGAATGAAGCATAGTCTTTATGCAACAACTAGAAAGGACAGCTGCCCTCTGGGCTTACAGAAGGTAGTCGGAGAGGGTTCAGTCCTACCCCACGGAGGGGTTGCAGTCTCCCCTTCACCTCAGTCCTGACGGTTGCCCCATCTTGAGGAAACCTGGTCCCTCTGCACCGCCCCCTTCTATGTCCAGTTCCACTTTGCTGCAGTCAGGATAAGATTGGAGATAGGACTTACAGGCCCAGGTGGGTGGAAGAGGAAATATCTTAGTAAATGCACAACCTCCAGGTTGGTCCCAGGAGAGAAGGCCAGGATTACTCCCATTTCCTAGGAAGAGGAGACAGCCTCTGAAAGGCTGCTCTATCAAGATTTCCTGGGTCTGGTCAAGGATGGAAAGAGACTTGATTGTTGCCATAGAAGCGCAGTTTGTGGGGGGCGGGGCCATGCAGGGCACAGAGCCTCCAGCAGACATTCCAAGTGTCATCTGTGTCAGCCATAATGCAAGCACCCAGCCTCACCTGAACTGATGCTCACACTGTGAGGGCTCCCTCCCTCTGCTTTCTCCCCCACCATGGCTGTGCCATGCCCTCTGGCACACCTTGCAGTTGATCCCTGTGCACGTGGAAGTCTGCTAAGTGCTTGTCTAATCTGTGAGGAGGGACCCACCCCTAAGGAAGGCAGCTTAATCCACTCAGGTCTCCCCACCACCACCACCACCACATTTATCAGGTGGAGGAGGCCTGATACCATCCTTCCAGTCTTTTCATAATCACCTCTAACTGCATTTGCTCTCTGAAAAAAATCCAGACTTGCATCAGTCAGCATCTGCAGCATTTCCCTGCACCTGTTTGCTTGTCTTGTCTTCCCAGCTCCACTAGTTCCCTGGAGGGCAGCACACAGGCATCATCTGCCCAGGGCAGTGCTAGCAAACGTACAAGCTAGCTCTACCAGCTCCAGAATTAGCCTTCTGAGTAACAGCCTGGGAGTGCCGTCAGTGATTAACGTCTGCAGTTCTGTCAGTTCTATTGTGTGGCTTTTCCCAAAGCAAGATATGTTAAAAAAAAAAAAAAAAAAAAAAAAGCCGCACACTGTGAGCAAATGAGGCAGGTAGAAGCAGGAGGATCACAAGTTCAAGGCCAGCCTGCACAACTTAGCCAGACCCTGGTCTCAAAAAAAAAATAAAATAAATAAAAGGACTGGGATATAGCTCAGAGCTAGAGTACCCCTGGATTCAGTACCAGAAAAAAATTTTAAAAAAATAGAATGGGGACAGGGCTGTCAAGAGGACTTAATGGCTTTCATTCCCATCCAGTTATGTACAAGTATCCAGGTCGTTCCTGGCCACTTCTGAGGTCGGGAGATCTGGATGCTGGAGTAGGAGCTCCCTAGCAAGACTGTTGCATGCTGTAAAGCAGCAACTGAATATTCCAAGATGATTTATTTCAAAGACACGGTGTGTGAAATGAGCATAGTTTTTAAATACAAAGTATAATAGAATTAAACTTTATTAGACACCATTTGATTTTGTGGGTGTGTGAGTATGATAACAATATAAAATACATTCTATATCTGTGAAGCATTTTAAAACATTACACCAAAATTGGATCTTTGGAATTCAAGGGGACATCTTATACAGAGTTCCTGATTTTCTAAGTGTGGCATTCAAGTCCCAGAAAGAACAAGTCACTTACCATGAATCACAAAGCCCAAGCCAAGATTGTGGCTCAGCACTCCACCTCCCAATCCCCTCACACACTTCTCAGGAAGGACAGGAAGCTAGGAGGGAGGTGCCCAGTGGACAGTGACTGGAGGATTTATATCAGGGAAGAGTCTCCAACAGGACTGGCAAGGAACGTCCTCATGGAAGAAAGATGGCCCCAAACAGTGATGGAAACTAGCGTTCTACCTCAAGCACCTCTCAGAACTCCCATTCACCCATCTTGTCTATTCTCCCATCCCCCATCCTTCCACCCATCCTGAGCCTGTTCACTCATCCATCCAATCAATGTTTATGTCGTGAGAATCTAACATGTGCCAGGCATGATTCTACTTTCTAAGATGCAAAGATCAATAAGAAAATCTCTGCACTCAGAGCTCTCAGGTGCCTGGGGGTTACAGTCAGGAACAGACAATTAGTACTCCATGAGGGCTGCAAAGATGCAGACCTGGGCATAGGAGGGCAGAGCAAGGGCTCCTGAAAGGAGTGATAGATAGCTAAACCCAGGCCTCCAGAATCCAGGTGGAATGCTAAAGGAGGTGGGGAGGAACGTTCCAGGGAGAAGGGGCAGTACATGCCAGAACGGGGGTGGGAAGCCCCATCTTCATACCATGCCTGACCCAACCCCATCTAGCTCTTCTCCCCTGCTCTTGTTCTAGTCCAGCTTTCTCAGGTTCAAGTTCTTGGAGCCTCTCCCCTGACAGTCTCCTCCAGGCCAGAAGCCCGGCTAGGCCCCAGGCGGAGCAGGCTGGTGAAACAGGAGAAGGGACCCAAACCCCAGGCAGGGACCAGGATTCCAGCCTGAGCCAAGAGAGGCAGAGCAGGGGCAGGAGATGGAGGGCTCTGCAGTGCAGGGGCCGAGGATGCCTGCGCGGTTCCCAGGGCTCCAACATCCCAGCACGACTGGCATTAGAAGCCCTGGGGCTCTCTACACTGGATGAGTAGGCAGGGGTGGCCCCCTGTCCTCTCCACCACACACGCACACACACTTTAAATCTGTGCCTCCTCATTCCCCCATTGGAGCCCCTCACTGGTCCTCAGCACAGCACAATGTCTAAGCTTATCACCAGGCCTGGACACAGCTCTCGCTTTACTTCACACCTCAGTCCAACGCCACTTCTGATGTTCATTTTAGGTCTAGAATGTGCTTCTCTTTCAGCTGGGAATACCTTGCATCCTTGTTTGAACTGCTGCTCATTTTCAGGACTCAGCTGCCATGTCACTCTCTAGGAAAGCTTCCCAGATTCTCCCCTTCCATGCCCCTTTGTGCTCTCAGAGCATCCTGTGCCAACTGTATGTAGCACACACCAAGCAGGTTAGTCACAGCTCTTAGTTTAATGATATTCTGTTTTCTAGACCCTCCTGCCAAGACTCATCACATAGTAGATGCTCAAGAAATGCTAGCTGAATCAGTGGGTGTGTGATGAAGATAAGAGCCAATGATCCTAGAGAGCTTGGTGTGTATCGGAGCTCCATAAATGTTGTCTCATCTCCCTCACAACTGTCCTGTGAGATCCTTGCCATTACTAGACTCACAGATGAGGGAGTGAGCTTCTACTGCCTGAGGTCACATCCATTGTAGGGCTTGGGTGACATTGCTGCTGGCTGGTTTGATGGTGTGGATGGATACAAGGATGAAAGGATCGGTGAGGTGGGTGGTGGGAGGATGGATGGAGGACTGGCTGCCTCAGGAAGATTGGCTCAGAAGCTCAGAAAAAACTGACCCCATAGGTGGAGGAGATCATCCACGTTCTTGAGGTAAGAGCCGGAGAGACAAAGCCCCTGTCTAAATCAGGCCTTATCCAGGTCCTCAGGACACTTCTGTCAGCGCCCAGAACCTCCCCAGCGTGCTCACGGAATCCACTCGCCTCCCAGACAATCCAGACAAGGCAGGACTGATGGCTTAGAAGTGGAACCTTTGGAATCCAGAGTCTACTGAAACCCGATGACAGTGAGGATGGGACTGTACCCTTGTCCCTCTTGTGTTTGGTGACAATAGGTTATGAGACTTGAAAAGACCAGGTCTGGAATTTCCAATTCTGGTAATAAAATAGCAAACTAAGAAGGATTCCCTTTATGTGAACACGGACATGCTGGATTTGAATTAGAATTCAACAATTTTACTAGGCTACCTGAAAGAAGGAGGGGGGACCCTCTAATGCGATAAGGTCTTTAAAGGTAGAGTTGGGTATTCCTGAGCTCAGTACAGTACCTAAAACCAACACAAAGCACAACCCGACAGACTGGCAAGGTGGTGTGTTTAACATATCCAGAAGAGGAACTAGTAGATCATCTGTGAGAGAAAAACTTAGGGCTATAACAGATATGAACCACATAATTAACAAACGAGAGACATAGAACCCTACAACCAACTTTTGGAGAGAAGAAATTATTTTCTAGAACAGTTGGGAGACTTAGTTCTACCAATCAAAGGCATCAGGGAAAGCATTTTACAAAAGTCAACAACCATTCCTGACTTTTCTTAAAATATCAAAGTAAGAATAAAAGAAAAAAAATTGAAGGGGGCAGTGCACTGGGGATCAAACCCAGGCAGGGCCTTGTGCATGTTATGCAAGGGCTCTACCACTGAGCCACATCAAGAGGCTCCAAAGAATAGATTGCTATACTGGACCTGCAGCCAAATAATAGATAATGGTAAAGTTTGGGAAGCATCATTTAATCAGAAAAAAAAGATTATTCATTATATAGTGAAATAAACTAGACACAAAGGTAAGTATCACGTTTTGCCTTGTGGGATCTAAGGTGGGAAAAAGACATGAAAGTATCAGGGAGACTATTAGAGAAGAAGAGATGGGGGCAAGAGAAGGTATTAGGGATGGATATGATCAAAGTATGGTTTTGCAAGTACAAATGTGCCACAGTGAACCCCATTATTCAGTATAACTAAAATATACTAAAACAGGGGACAAACAATTTAACTAGGCACGGTGGCACACACCTGTAATCCCAGGAACTTGGGAGGCTAAAGCAGGAGGATCACAATGTAGACACTATTTCAAAATAAAAAAAGGGGGCTGGGAATGTAGCTCAGAGGTAGAACACTTGCCTAGCATGCCCAAAGCCCTGGGTTCCATCCCCAGCACCACAAAAAAGAGCACTAATGACTCAATTGAACTCAGGCAATATATATTACTCTGGATAATGCATTTTCCAAGGTTTTAGAAACTACATTTGTTTTCTCTGTAACTAATCCATCATTTGGAAATAAAAGCTTGCCTCACAATATATGTCAGAATACTTTTAAAAAGAATATTCATTATTAGCGCCTTTATTCAATATTGTACTGGAGGTTCTAGCCAATGCAATAAGACAAAAATAAATAAACATGAAATGATTGAAATGAGAGAAACAAAGTAATTATTTTCAGATGATATGTCTGTTTACACAGACAATATATAAACAAATAAGAGAGTTTGGTTAAGTTGCTGGATTCAAGGCCAAATTTATTAATAGCATTCCTATTCACAAGCAGTAACCAATTAGAAATGCATTGTAAAGGCAAAATGCATTTATGCTAGCAATAAAAGCTAAACTATGAATAATCTAAGTAAAGCTGCATACGATCTTTATGGAGAAAAACACAAAATTTTATTGAAGAAGATTTTTTTTAAAAAGACCTCTGTAGATCAAAGCTCTACCATAGTAATTGACGAGAAAATTGAATTTCACTTAAATGCTGTCACTCCCAGTAATTATAAATGCAGTATTAAACAAAATCCAAATAGCATATGTTCTTTGTAAGTTGATGCTAAAATACATATGAAGAGTAAGTGACCAAGCCTAGCAAATTTTGAAGAGAAATAGAAAAGAGGACTTGGCCTGCCAGATACTAGGACTTATGAAAAAGCTATGGTAAGTAGGAATTGTGATCTAGGTGCCCATGTACACAAGTGGACCAATGAAATAGAATACAGAGCCCACAAAGAGACCCCAACTCAGAGGAGAACGTGACTATCATAGCGATGGTGTCATGCATTGGAGAAAAACATGATTCCGCAGTCATTCCTGGAAGCTAGGCCATCTTTAGAATGGGAAAATTGATCACTAACTCACACAACACACAAAAATAAATTCCAAGCCGAGTGCAGTGGTGCACCCCTGTAATCCCAGTGGCTCAGGAGGCAGAGGCAGGAGGATGGAGAGTTCAAAGCCATCCTCACCTACGGCGAGGTGCTTAGCAACTCAGTGAGACCCTGTCTCTAAAATAGGGCTGGGGATGTGGCTCAGTGGTGCAGTGGCCCTAAGTTTAGTCCCTGGCACCAAAATAAATAAATTAACTAATTAACTTTAAAAATAAATTCCAGAGGGATTAAAGTATACTTAAGCTTTTAGGATAAAATATTGGAGAACAACCTCAGAACTCCGAGGAGTAAAAGGATTATTGAACAAGACACAGAAAGCAAAAAGTACAGTGAGAAAGAAAGATCAATTTGATTATATTAAAATTTTAAGCACCTGTACAACCAGCAACATCCCAATCAGTACAGGAATGCCAACAACCCAAGAAGATAGAGACAGCTGGTTCACAGGGGAGGAAGCAGGAATGGCTAGTGAACACGTGAAAAGTCCCTTCTCTGCAGGGATCAGGGACATGCAAATCGCAAAAACAACGATGGAACAACCCATTCCAATTGGATTGGCAAGTGTTTGAGTTTGACAGCAGGAAACTTCCGGGAGGACGACAAGTACTAGTATTGTCTGATACTTTATGGGAACTTGAACTGGTTCAACTACTTTGTAGGACAACTTAGCAACAGCAAAGTGGAGGTGACAAAACCTTATGACCTGGCAACTCTACTTCCAGGAATGTACCCTGGAGAAGCTCTTCAGCAAGTACAGAAAGACATGTGTACAGAACTTTCATTTTTTTTCTTGTTTGAGCAAAAATGAATGGAAACAACTTGTCCATTAATGGGGGGAATGGATATTTTAAATCTATGCATTTTCTAATATAACGAAATTGCTCATAGGCATTAAAATGCATAAGCCAGATCTTCATGTATCTACTTGGATAAGTCTCAAAAACAATGTTATGTGAAAAGAGCAAATTGCAAAGGAAATACATGATAGGATTCTGTTTAAGTGAAATATAAATCCACAAGATGAGTCTATATTTGATTGAGCATGTATATACATATCAAGACGTAAAAAGATGAATAGAATCAGCCCCCACACCACCAGAATAATAACAATTATCTGTGGGGAGAGAGAGAAAGGGATTGAGGGTTGGCAGGAGTTCAGCTCTACCTATCACATTTTGTTACTTTTTTTTTTTTAACCTGAAAAGAATGTTTAAATGTTCACATTTTGGCAATTTGGTAGTTGTGATGGTGTTGTGTTAGTTTCTATTCTTTTCAATATGTTTGAAATATTTCAGTTTAAAAAAATAAGAAAATCAGAAAGATCAGAGCTCAATTAAGATGTACCCCTGCTGTGGCTTCTGGTGACTAAATGAGGGTGGGGTGGAAGGGTGACATGGTCAGTGGCAGAAAGCAAAACCCCCAGCTCACTGAGTCCCCTGGACCACGTGTTATGGTATCTCTCCTGTGTTCCATCTTCTCATCTATTAAGTGACGTTCAAAGGCTGGATGAGTCCTCCCTAGGTCCTCCAACAGCCTGCATGTTTTGTGATTCTAATGGTTTTGGGAGTGTTCAGGGGTAGCTGTACCATGCACAAATGGATTGGATTTGAATAAATCCAAAGGCAGAGGGCAAAGCGTGGTGAATCTTGATGTGCCGATCACCAGCTCCAACTCTTATCAGTGCAGGAGTCTTGTGTTATTTTGCCCCACTCATTTCCACCTAGCCCCTACCACTGGAGTGTTATCCAGTAAATTCCAGTCATAGCACCAGTGAATCAGTAAATATTTTACCCAGTCCAAAAGGTAAGAGCTATTCTTAAAATAAACCAAACTTTATAACAAATTAACCAAAAATTTATAATACTAAATATCTAATCTACATTCAAAGTTCCTCTATTGCCTCATAATTTTAAAAAAAGTTATTTATTTGAGTTTGAATTGAAATAAGGACCAGGCATGGTGGTGCATGCCTATAATCCCAGCAGCTCAGGAAGCTGAGGCAGGGAGGATTGCAAGTTCAAAGCCAGCCTCAACAATTTAGCAAGGTCCCAAGCAACTTAGCAAGACCCTGTCTCTAAATAAAAAGAGGCTGGGGATGTAGTCAGTAATTAAGCACCCTGGGTTCAATCCCCAGTACCAAAAAAGAAAAAGAGAATCCATACAGAGCAAGTATAATTGATGTGTCTTTTCAGTTCCTCTTCCTTCCAGCCCCTGCCTTCCACCCCCATACATAAATGTACTTTTATTTATCAAAGAAAAACAAATTATTTGTCCTTAGAGCTTCACACAGCCTGAATTTTGCTGATTGCTAAATTGTAGTTAGATCTTGAAGCTTGATTAGAGATCCAGGCTTGATTTTGGGGGTGGAAAGAATACTTCATAGATTGATTAGGAAACACACAGTGTCCCAGGAGAAAAGATCTCTGGGAGAGGGTCCTGAGCAGTTCCCAGGGAGAGAGGGGAACTCGACTCAGGACCAGTGTGGCCCTTGACCTAAGTTACAGGAGAGAACTGCAGCCTGTGTCCGCAGAGGTACAGAGATTTACTTAGGAAAGCAAGGAGTACACATTCAGGGGAGAACGAGGGCCATCTTGAGAGTGAGATGCACTGGGGCTTCCCAACTCCTAAGGAAACTTGACAAGGGGTGGATATGGGAAGGTATGTGGGGATCGCATCCATCTGGCCAGTGTATAGTTGTCTGGCCATTCTTTGTTGGCCATTATTGGATCAATAGGTAATGCTGGAAAGTCCCCTAAATTATAGATTTCTTAAAAATGTATTTTTTTATTAATTGGTGGGCTGATAAACAGTGCACAAGGCAGATTTACAGATTTCCCCCCAATTTGGCAATGACTGGCCTGGGGGGAGACACTGGTATGGGGAGTGACAAGCCTGGAAAGGTGTGCAGAAGCTCAGGTTAAAATTCTATTTCTGCCAGGTACAGTGGTGCACACTGGTAATCTTGGGTGGCTGAGGCAGGAGGATTGCAAGTTCAAAGCCAGCCTCACCAACGTGGAGAAACCCTGTCTCAAAAAAGGACAATGTTCTAATTGTGTCACTCCTTTTTCATGTATTTGCTCTAAAGAAAACCCTGCCCACCACCATTTGGTTACCTTGAAACAAAGTTTGTATAGGAAATGCAGGATAAATGCTTGGCTTATTTGATATATTTGACGGTTTTAAAAAATAATAAATTAATTCCTCCATATCTTCAAAAGTTGGCCAAAGAAGTTTCAAAAATACTATACATGTGTGGATTTAAACAGATTTGATGTGTTTCAGGCAGGTGGAGTTGTCCTCACTGCTTCTCAAATCATCCTCTTTGGGGAGCCTCACAGTGCCTCCTGAATCTTTTTGAGATTAGCCTTGGAAAGCCTCATTGCTTTCTGGCAGAAGATCATGCATCCTGGCTCATCATGTGAATCTCTGTCCTGGATGACATACATTTAGTCATCTCTCCAAAAAATTTTGAAGCCTTTTAGTGGGAAGTGGAAATAGAGACCATAATATGGGTCCTAGGGGTGCTTCATGCTAACGGGATGGCCATGTTAGGGGGCCTTTCCAGTCACAAAGCTAAGAAACATATGTGTATTTATATATTTGTTAAAATCAGGAGGACTACTGATGCTTCGACTATAGGGTTACAGTTTTTAAATTTAACCTATTGATCTTCTGTCTGCATCTCCTTTCAAAGTAGATTAAATTCTGAGTGATTTATATCTAACTGAAGATGAATTTCAAATCCTTCCCTTGTTACCCATTCACTGCCCGCCTCATTTCTTCAACAATCAATTGTGGGTTTCCTGGGGCAAGGATTAAGTTTGGTTCATGTCTGTATTCCTGGTTTCTACCAGTACCTGTCACATGACAGGCACTGGTATGTAGTTATTGAATGCCTGAAAGATGATGCTTTCAATGAAAAGTTTCCTTTCCTTAAATAGAGAAGGGGAACAAATAGAATCTGAAAACTAGCTCAGAACTTTAAGCCAAGCCCATCCACCCGCTCAGTCATGCATTAATTCAATAATACAGACAGAGCACACCCGGCATTGGAGGGCAGGGACTTGAGATAAACTGTCCATGCTCTCACAGAAGACACTTTTTACTTTGGAAAACAAACTTCAACAATTATAAAATAATATTATTAGTAACTAATGGCCTGAACAACTTGCTACGGGGGTCCACAGCAGGGGTGTTAGGCAACACTTAGGTGGGTCAGGAGGGAAAGTACCCTCAAGGGCTTTGCAGAGGAGATCCCATCTGAACTGGGCGTTGAGGGAATGAATAGAAGTTGGGAGTTGGGAGGAGAGGCATTTTAGACACGCTCATCCCAGAGCTGACTGCTCCTCCGCCTGCTGAGCCATACGAGAGGGGCCTGAAAGGTTTCTTGGTCCCTTGTGCTGGGGCTGGGGCTTCTCCTTAGAGAAACCTCAATGTCCCCCAGAGGGATGCAGGGGGGTAGACAGGCAGTGGAGAAAGGAAGGGAGGAGAGAGGGGACCGCAGGCTTAGTTCACTTTGCTGAAGCTGCACAGAGGATTATTTTGCAAACTGCTGCCAATTGCTGTGCATGCACTATGTAGATGGGGTTTATTTGTCAACGAAAGCCATTTGCATTCTAGCTTGTTTGGGGACAAACTCCCTAGTCCCTTGGGAAGGCCCGAGGACAGATGTTACCCAAGCCTCTGCTACTTGACTCACCATCTTCTTTTTCTCAGGGTGAGGCACCTTCCTCAGTCCCTGCTGGCCCAGGCCCAGGAGGCTTCTGAGCCCTTCCCCCAACTTGATCAAAGCCACCTGGGTCCACAGAGTCTAAAAACCACAGTCATTTGTAAATGATCCTCTAATGATATTTGCTGTGGTCTAGAACCCACCGGCCTATGACTGACTTAACAGTTTTTTCTTAAATAACTTTACCTTTGAAAGCAAATTAAATAGTTTAAAAGGAAAGTTTATATCATTATCCTAAATGGAAAAAAGAAACTAATATTAAATTCATCTTAAATTTAAAAAGCTTGATTCTAAAAAATTCAACGCCAACTATTCTAACTAGCCATACCCCAAGTCCTTTTCATTTCTTATGGGGGAAGGCCTGAGCTGGGGGAGAGTGGTAAAAAGGAGAGGTGACCCCGTGTTTGAGAGGGGCAAAGGACCCATCAGCACCCAGGTCAGACTTGCTGCTATACCTGATTGGAGTGAGTGAGGGAGGATTGGAGACAGAAAGACTCCTGCTCTGGGGAGCAGTGGAAAACCCTTCCTGTGCCCTGGATTGGGAAAGCCAGATCTATTTCAACACTGGGCTCTTTATTACAGATGAGGAAATTGGGGCCTAGAGAGCACTGTGACTTGGAATGGAAGCTCCTTGGAGGCAGGATCCCCATCAACCTGGGCCCTCTGGGTCCCCAGAGCCAAGTGCATTTGCAGAATGAAGGAGTGAATAACTACACAGACTCAAGTCAGGACTGACACCAAAGCCCAGGTTTCTTGACTACTGAGTGGCTTCACCTGGCAGACCTTCCCCCCACCCCCGCCCACTCTGTCACTCCTCCCCAGCTTCCTCTTTCAGTTCTTCTTGGGGAATTACAGAGATTATGCTTCTCAGGCAGGGTGGAGTGTTCTTGCCTGAGTCTCATGCTTTCTATGGTATCTCCAGATGTCCCCAGCCAGTGACATCTCGATCCCTAAGTGGCCTGACCTGTGATACATAGAGAAAGCATCAGCCCCCTCTTCCCCGCTCCTTTGGCCTCAGCAGGCAGCAGCTCTGGGGCCACCTCTGCCATGTCAGCCCTGTCCATCCACCTGCCTGGGAGCCAAATGAGGGCAGCACAGAGTAGGTTTGATGGGCATGGACTGAGGTGCCCCCAATGGATGTTGGGGGGGGGGGCTGAGCTGGGGGAGAGTGGTGCCTGTCCCATGACCTCTGTTCTTAGGAACCACCCACCTCGTCATCACCTCTCTGCTCCCATCCATTCGCCATCTCTGCAGTCAACAAACATTCCTAAGATCCACATAATTCAGGCCCCAGACTTCAGAAATGAACAGGACCCAGCCCTGTCCCTGAGCTGCTGCCAGAGTTGCCCGGAACCCAGATGGTCCTAATATTCTATAGACAGGGCTCCCAGGTCACCAGCATGTGAGTATGGGAGCCCAAAGGAAGGGCCATTGCCAGGCCTAGGGGCCAGGAAGGGGTTTCCTGGAGGGGTGAGGTCTGAGCTGGGCTCTGAAGGACAGGTGGGAGGAGGGAGGCCACAGAGCAGGGCAGCACTACAGTTTGCCCAGCCCGGAAGGAAGAAAAGAGGGAGCTCAAGGGAGAACCAACCATGGAGGGCTCAGAAGTAACGGGGGGACAGGGGACCAAGGAGTCACTGATAGTTTGGCAGAGTGGACTCTTGGTGGGGTTTGAGTGTTAGGACACAAGTTCTACCTGTGGTATCAGATAGCACTAGGCAGGAAGAAGGGACAGTGGGCAGCAGCACCATGGACACTACCATGCCTGTGGCCTCAGCCCTGCACAGCTGGAAAAACGTACTGGGTGAGGGGTGGTGGAACCGCCAAGAGAAGAAGTCCTCAGCCTCTCCTTTACCTCCCACACAGCCTGGCCCACAGGGACTTGGAAGACCCCCTTCCAGGTAGGGAACAGCTGTAACTGCTGGGCCAAGCACAGGTGTCCTCTCTTAGAAATCCAAAGCTGGAATCCCATTGTGCCAGTATGCCTGTGTCACTGCAGCCCCAAGAGGCAGCTCTGGTCTCACCGTCTCCACCTGATGGTAGCACTGATGGTAGCCCTGATGGTAGCCATGGACTTCTGCCTCCACCCTCCCCCAGTCCCCCCTGGTCATGGTGACCAGTGTCCACCCAGGTCTGTGTCTGCTGACCAATGGCCTTTTCCCACTCCCTCCCTCTCCCCAGCATCCCTGCCCAAACCTAGTGCCCCTGCATTGCCACCACAGACCCTCCTGCCACCATCCTTGATTCATTCTGGGACCTGTCATCCTGGCCCCTCCAGCTTCTTGCAGTCCAGAGTGGCCCCAACATCTCAGTTTCCCTCTCTGAGACATTCAGGAAAGTCACAGCAGGTGTGAGCTGTGACTCTGCCCCAGGCTTGCTGGGTTAATCCTTTGTGCATCTGTGCCTCAGTTTCCTCATTCAGAACATGGAGGGGAAAACGGGGTCTCCGAATTCCAGCCTCTTCCAAGGTGGGCACCATCCCAGAGAGGCCCCGCCGGTGCCTCCCGTACCCCCATTCCAGGTGTTGGGGTGTCAGGCTCCCAGCTCTGTGGGAGGGTCCAGGCCCCTCCCCTCAGCCCAGAGCCCCCCCAAGCGCTGTGCTCAAGTCCCCGCGGCAGCCCGGAGCAGCCCGTCTCAGCAGCTCTCTGCCACATGGGCCACTATTATCGCGGCAGCGGCCCTCGCCCCTCGGGCAGCCCGCACTGAGCAGATGGCAGGGGAGGCGAGCGGCCGCGTCAGCTGCTGTTATCTCTCGCTGATGACACGGAGTGTAAATTTTGTTGGCAACACTCCCTCCTGCCTCTGCATGCCACCAGCTTTAATCACTGTAATTGAGTTATAATGAATGATTGTGCGCTCGCATTGTCTGAGCCAGGCGCGGCTGAGCCAGCCAGCGAGCTGGGCCCGCCCAGGCGGGGGTCCTGACTGCTGGGGAGGGCGCATCGCCCCCTCACTGTGCCTCGGGCTCTGGTCCCCAGCTCCGTGGGCCCCTGGGCTCCCTTTCACCAGCGAGGAGGCTGCCACCCTCCGCAGCGGGGGACGGGCTCGTTTTTCTCTGTATTATTTTCAGATGACACATGAATTCAGGAATTCTGGAACATTTGGGAAATTCAGATAAGAAGAAGAAAAGGAAGGAGAGTCGCTGAAGCCCCGTCCGTGGTGGTAACCTCCCCACTGTCCATTTTACGTTTTGGTGAACATCCTTTGGGACATTTTTTACCATGCAAATAGAATGACCCTGCTGCTGCCACCCACGCACCCCAGTGCATCAAAGTCTGTGCTGAGTGCATTGTCCGGAGCTTTGCCTCTCTGGACCTCTACCAGCAGTTCTGGACAGTAGCTCCTAAGTGTCCTCCTTCTTCAGGGGAGGCAGCTGAGGCTCAAAGAGCTTCATGACCCTCCCAAGCTCAAGCAGCTACCAAGTGGGCGGCCTGCTTCCCCGCCCCGCACTGAGCATGCAAATGAAATGCTCACGTTAAACTCCCCTCTGTGCTCTCTCCAGCCCCCTGGTGCCCAGCAGAAGAGCAAGATGCCTCCAGAATTTTGAAGTCCTTTATCCTGAGTCTCTGGACAGTGGCCCTACCTGAGGGTTACTGTCTCTTACCTAGCTGGGTCCCAGGCAGTTTGCTGCCCCTCTGTAAATGATGACAAGAGGAGCCTTCTGGGGTGGTCGCCAGCTCCTTTGCTCTTGGGGTCCCAGGAGGGTGGGCCAGCTGCTGGGGGTGGGCACCAGGTCAGGTGCTGACCTCTCCAGACACTCAACACCGACAGAGAGCAAAGGGAGTCATCTCTCCAGGGACAGTGAGGGGCAGGGGCCCCTGGCTGCTCCCCCTCTGTTGGGCTGTGTTTCTGCAGGCACAGGGCTGGGCCCCCAGGAGGGTGAAGAGCAGGACTCTGGGAGCCCAAAGACAGGAGCTCATCCCAGCTCCAGAGGGACTCAGTATCACCTCTCCAGACTTCCCCTCTGAGCCCAGGTTCTCTGATCTAAAATGACATATTTGGAGTTTACCTGATATTCTTTCAGTCTTCCAGGTAGCAACATTCATTTTTTATCAAGTGGCAAAAATATTATTATTAAAAATAAATTTATTATTTATATTTATGCCTAATATATTTTCAAATAAATGATATTTTAGTGCAGACATAAAAATCATAATAATATCATTTACTGAGCACTTGGTAGTATATGCCAGACACTATGCTTCTTTGCTATTTCTCTTTTGTGACAGAGCACAGCATTTTTTCCACATCAACAAATTAAAAGCCATCCAGTCCCTTGAAACCTGCCTTTTTGTTTGTTTGTTTGTTCAGTGGTTCTGGGGATGGAACCCAGGGCCTGGCATATACTATGCAGTGCTCTAACCACTGAGATACACCCCCAGCCTGGAAATGTGCATTCCAAAAGCCAGGCTCTCTCTACAAGAGCTGTTGGCCCAGTCCTCTGCCTGGGACCCACCTTCACGGGCCTGTACTGGGTGGAGGAGGCTGGAGGCCTGGAAGCCTACAGGGTGCTGCGCTTGGTGGAGTGTCTCCGTAAGGCATGTCAAGTGCCCTTGGAGAGCTGCTTCTCAGGGAAAACAATGATTACTTTGGTGGAGTGTTCTTAGTAAACAACATTCCCCAGGTTTCAGGTGTTCTAGCACCTTGAACCTGTGCTTTTGATGATGGTTCTCATTTCTAGGATCAAAAGTCCCTTTTCCCCGCTGGCTTGGAGCCAGAAGGATGCCAGGTGCCAGCTCTCATGTTTCTGGATACTGCACAAGGGACGCTGGCAAGGGGAGCATGCCTGGTCCTTTCACTATCCCATCAAATCCTCCCTAATGCCCCAAACCAGCTCCATATTTTTAAAAAAGAGGAATATGAAGCACAGAGAGGTTAAGTAACTTATCCAGGGTTCCACAGCTCAGTGATGGTACAAACTAAGGCATCCTAAGCACTGCCATAAGCACTGTGAGCAAGATGCCCACAGCTCCTGCCCTCCTTACACAGAAACAGCCCCAGTTCCTTTACAGATTTCAGAGCTCCCTCTGACAGCTGGCCTGTCTTCATGCATGGCCCCTGCAAACACACACACACACACACGTGCACACCCATGACAGCACTGTTGGCTCAGCTTGGTGGCCTGCCTCTCTATTGTGCCCCAGCTGGGGCTGGACTTGTCTGTCTGGAAGCCCCTGGCGAGGCCTGTGAGTTGCAGGGGGCAGTCTGCTCCCTCTCCTCAGAAGAGCCATGTGGACCCCAGGATCTTGGAGATTAAGACAGTCCTCTCTCAGATGCAGGTGACAACAACCTACTACAGGAGGCCCCTGATGCTTCCCCACAGAAGCCATGACGCTGCCTCAGGCCACAGCCTGCACAGATCCCTGGGGTCACAGTGCTTCTCTAGCCTCCCCCTTCTGTCCCCAGTGTGGAGCCTGTCCTCTGGAGGCTCTGCTGCTTTCCCTGGGTTGGGGATCTCCACTCCATGGAGGCCTAGCCTATTCCTCCGCAGTCCCCAATCCCTAGGTGCAGCCCGCTGGCTCCAGCCTCCATGGCTCCTACCATAGGGTATCAGAAGGGAATGTCCCACATAGGGAATGGACAGTAGGTAAGGGACCCAGAAGAGAGGAGGTGCTCACTCCTGTGAGCCTGGAGTGGGGCCCCCAGGTTGGGCAAGGCAGCTCCATCCTCTTCCTGGTGCCTCGCCTAACTTCATCTTGGTCCTCCTGGCCCTGCTGCCAGCCTGGTCCTCAGCCCTCCTGACAGGGGCACTTGCCTACCTAGAGGAACTCATTTATTTGCTCTTTTCTTGGGAACTTTCCGAGGACCCCCTAGAGGAGACAGTAGGAGAAGGAGGTGGGTCTGACTGCGCATTGCCTTTCTCATATCCCCCCTGTGACACCAGGAATCTTCCTGGGGACATGGGCTTTGAACTGGATCTGAAGAATCCTAACCACCTGTGCAGACAGATGATGGTTGGTCTGGAGTCTTTGCCGCTCCCTCTGTGTACCCCCTCTGAGGGCACAGCGGCACAGGAATTGGGCTGCTGCTGCTTTTTTTTTTTTTAACTTTATTCTATTTATTTATTTATTTATTTTTAATGTGGTGCTGAGGATCGAACCCAGGGCCTTGCACGTATGAGGCGAGCGCTCTACCGCTGAGCCACAACCCCAGCCCCACACAGCTGCTTCTTGATGGGTCTGAATAACAGTGCAGTCAACAGAGCCCTGGGCTCAGGTCAGGGTTGGCTCCAAGCCCTGGATCTGCCCTTGATCTGATGCAAACATTGGGGAAGTCAACCTCCCTGGCCCCCAGTCTCTGAAATGAGTCTAAATAGATTTATCTTCCAGGGCTATGAGGCTTGAGAAGAAGATGGTTAAAGACACGTTTTGTGGACAGTCGAGTTTCACCCACGTGAGGGATGAGGAACTGTTACTCGCCAAGGAAATGTACCTCAGCCACCCACAGAAGTTGGTGAGGTTTGTGCTCTAAGCTGCACTTGGTCTCTCTTTGTGCCCCATTTTGGCCTTCAGCCCTGGGCCTCACCCCATCCAGGTGCTGTCAGGCCCTGCAGCTGCCTGGGTGAGACAGGCCGCTCAGCCAGAAATGGGTGCTTTCCAAATGAAGGAGAAGGCGATGCTGAACTCCAGGGGATGCTTGGCAGTAGCAACACAACTCCTCCTGGGGAGATATTTTTTTGGATGAAGCTTGCTCTTTAAGAGTGCCTCAAATGACAAATGGTGAGTGGCCTCTCACCTGCCACTGTTCAGGAAGCATGGTGTCCATTCACGCAGCCTGAGCAGACTCCCCTCCCGGTTCTCACCGAATCACTGTTGGTGGACCTCAAAGGGCCCTCTGAGGTTCCTGCCAAGCAGTCAGAGCTGATCCTCACAGCTCCCCCCGAGGGGTCGATCATGTCCCCCATTTCTCAGGCAGTGAAGCAGGGACGTGGACCAGGAAAGCTGACCAAGGTCTCAGAGTGGGATCCAAGTGTGCCCCCGAGTGCCGCGTGTCCCCCTGTGTGCTGCTCTAGGGGTGCTGGGGCAGCTCCTCCTGGCTGACCTGCTAGGATGCCCTTGGCCAGCAAGTGCTCAGCTGAGCTTGCAGTGCTGCTCTGGGTCAGGGCGACCTGGGCCCAGCTGTGCAAGACGAGGCCC
This sequence comes from Urocitellus parryii, assembly GCF_045843805.1. Taxonomy (NCBI): domain Eukaryota; kingdom Metazoa; phylum Chordata; class Mammalia; order Rodentia; family Sciuridae; genus Urocitellus; species Urocitellus parryii. Next base: position 113,800,312 of record NC_135536.1, on the reverse strand, counting down.
AGGAGACGGCTGCAACAGCTGCTGCCCTCCAGCTCGCTCCTCTTCCAGTGGGTTGCTGCCACCTGCAGCCTTGCTCAGGATGAGTAGCCAGGGCCCCACAGTTCTGCCCGACTGGCCATTTCAGAGAAACTGGTGGGTGAGGGAAATAGGGGTGGGGCCGGGGAAATGCAGCCTGGAAGTCTCCAAAGAGGACAGCAGGGCCCGGCAGGCAAGGCCTTGTGCTTCAGGAAGGCTGATGCAAAACCAGCCCGAGAAGAGAGGTCCAGCGTGGCCCACAGCCACAACCTGGATGAGCATCTGGGGGATTCCAAATGGTTGTATATGACTTCATGGCCAGAGCCACCATCCAGGGGCCTAGTGGGGTCATATCTGACAGAGCGGGCCCAGGAGAGCAAGCAGGTGGTGAGAGATGCAGGAGCTTGCTGAGAGCCCAGGAGAAGGGGGACCTTCAGTAGTGGACCAGAGGCCTGTGGGTCTGCTTAGAACCCCTAACCAGGAGAAGGTGCCACCAAGCCTGTCTCCTAGGCCCCTTGGGAGAATGAAGTGAGTTAATGTGTGCCAAGTACTTTCCTGACTGTGTGGCACATAGTAAGTGCCCTGTGGATGACGCCAAAGGGAAGAACCTCCCTGAGGCCTAGTCTCAGGACCTCCAGCTCCCTACCCAGGGCCTTGGGTACCTAGAAAACCCTAGGTCACTGTCATCCTTCCCTTCCCTAACATTTAGTCTTCTCTCTCCAGCCACCAGAGCCCCATGGTCAGTTTTCAGAGGAGGATGCTGATCCTGGAGGCTGGGACGGTGTCTCATTCACCTTGCGTCCCAGTGCCCAGGACTGGGGTCACAGGCTGAGTGGGATGGGTGAGGCCTGCTGAGCCTGGCTGGGCATTTGGTATCCCAGCCTCCCAACACCCCTCTGTGGCCTCAGAGGGTGGCATGCACCCATCTCCTGGACTAAACCCAGAGCTTAGCTGGCGTGTGCTGCCCTGCCTTCTCCCGGCCTGACTGCCCCTCCCCTGACTCACTCACCAGCAGAAGTTTCTGATTGTCTTGATTTTGTCTTTTATGGGGAGGGGGTAAGGCATTTTACTTCCTCAGAATCCCTCCATTATCCACGCTGGCTGTTCCACCAGCTGTCTCTTCCACGTTTTCTCGTGTGCTCCCATTTACCCACAGCTTCACAGCTTCAGGATCTAAAAATGAGATGATTTAGTAACATCATTTAAAAAATTCATTTGACTGTTTAACAAATAATTAATGAAGACAGAGAGGGAGGGGGAGAGAGAGAGAGACTGAACCAAAGCTGAAATCAGGATGCGGGTGGAGGCGAGGGATGTTGGGGGATGGGGAGCCCTGGTGGGTCACATCCTCCCTTTGTGAATGTTGCCCTTGGGCTGAGCCTGGGCTCCTGGGCTCTTCCTGGGGGCAACTCGGGAAGCACAGCTGGCAAGGCAGGAAGCATGCGCCTGGGCACATATCTGGGGGGATGGATGCCAGAGGGCCTATGAGCAGAGCAGATCAGCAAAACTGGCCTCAGTTCTCCAGGTGAAGACCCTCGGGGAGCCTGGCCAGAGGCTGGAGAGTTCCGCACTGAGGAGGGAGGCACAGGCTCCTTCCCAGGGAAGACTTCTCTTTTTTCTACACATCAGTTAACACCCTGTGCCAAGCTGGCAGGGGAGAAAGGATCTTAAAGTAAACACTTCCATATGTGCAGGATTTTTAACATGGATGATGACTTCATTGCTCATTGGACCTTGCTGGCTCCAGAGTTGAGCATCTCCATCTGACGTAGAGAAGTACGAGGCTCAGAGAGGGCAAGCCATTTGTCCAAGGCCACACAACTTGGCAAAGGAAGCCATAGGACTTCCTTCCAGGCCTTGCTCTTGCCCATCTATGCAGCTGGGTCCAGGGCTAGGCCCTTGCCCCATCCTCAAACTTGGCTCGCACACAGGAGTGTGGGAAGGTTTTTCCCAGCAGCTTCTACAAGGAGCTTCCCAAATGGGCACTGAGAAGCGTGGCTTAGGCTGCAGCCACGGAGCTGAAAGTTCTGGTCACAGAGATTTCTAGACTGAAGTGTGAGTGGGACTCCCTTTAGGATGTTGTCGGTCTCCTGTCCAGTGGTCCCCAGGGTGCTGGGTTTCTGTTCTTGAGACTAAAAGGCTCAGGGGTCACTCCAGTTGAACTGGGCTGACTGGGCTGCACAGAATAACCACACAAGAGACACAAATACCTTTTTCATTGGGGTCGCTGTGACAGCTCCTCTGACCTTAAGGGTCCACAGGAAGAGAGAGAGCGAGAGCCCACGCTGACCCCTTTTATTGAGGAGAAGCTATTCAAATGAGGCAAGGGGTCAGGTTTCAGGGGGCTGAGTCTATCTTCATGATGTCACTGTCAGCAGGTTGACTGACACCTGGGTAGGCCACACCCAAGGGCACAGTAAGAGAAGGGGACACACACAAGGCACTTCCATGGAAGATTCTATCCTAAACTGGGCAAGGGGTTAGATTACAAAGGAACAGGTGAGCTTAGCTTCACCCATGGGGCTGTAGCAAGACACACCCATGCACGAGACACAGACCCCCGAACTCAAGAAGGATGGGGAAAGCTCTGCCACATTCTGTGACTGAGCGCCTCAGCACCCAGCTGGGGAGTGTGACTCAGTCACATGCAAGGTTGGTCTCCCACACCAGGGCTTGCAGATGAAGGTTGACCTTGAAAGCCCTCGTGGTGTCCCTCAAAGCCTTGCAAGACCTGGCCTCCAGCCATGCATTCAGACCCCTCCCGCCTGCCTCCTCCTTGCTTCCGCAGCTGGGCCTCATGGTCTTCAAAAGCTGCCCAAGAGTGCTCTGGCCTCAGGCCCTTGTGTGCTGAGATCCCTTGACCAAGCTGGAATGGCCCTTCCCATACCCGTCCCCCTCCCCCCCCAGGCTCCTGTTCACAGGCTTCCTGTCCCTGTTCACTGGTTACCCTGGACCCTCCACACGATGGCCCACTTGCCATCACTTGCCATCACCCCTGGGCTTGGTGTTTCTCCTCCGTCACCTTTGTCATCGCTGGATGTCATCATGTCATCATTGTTACCTGTCTCCCCTGCTGGCGCTAGGAGGGCAGGGCTGTGCTGTGCTGTGCTGTATCTCCAGCCCTTGGAGCGGTGCCTGGTCTGGGAGGGAATGGGATAAAAATGCAGCCACTGAGTACATGGCCTGACGGCCGGCCTCCCCCTCAGTGGGATGTTGTTCTGGTCTATTCTGTGACCCGAGACTGGTCATTTAGAATGGATAGAAGTATACTGGCTCACAGTTCTGGAGGCAGGCAAATACAAAATCAAGCTGGCTGAGGGCACCCCAACTTGGCAGAAGTCGTGCCAAGGTGGAAGGGCAAAGCGAGGGTGAAAGAAAGAGAAAAAGAAGGGGCCAGACTTGTCCTTTCATGGTGAACCCTCTCCAGAGATCACCCCATTAATCCATCGAGGAGGACCGAGGCCTCGGGACCTACCCCGTCTTCAATGGCCCACCTCTCAACCCTGTGACATTGGCAGTCAATGTCAACATGTTTTGAAGGGAACACATCCAAACCAAGGCAGATGTTGAATATCCCTTTTCTCCAAGAGGAGAATTGGGGGGGGGGGGCACAGGGAGCCTGTGGGAGTGAAGGGGCAATAGCGTCAGGGCTCTTGCTGTGGGGTTTGCCCGGCCCCTTCGTGTCTCAGCCAGGTGGACACAGCCAGGTGAGGGCCCGCTCACCAGCTCGACACGCTCTCACCCATTCCTCCTGTCCCTGTTGCCATTGTATCCCTAGGTGACCCTGTTGCCCAGTAGATCTGCTTCTCCAATCCATCACCTCCTTCTGCAGCCAGAGTTAAATATCTCTTAAGTCCCTGACCATGCCCCTCATTTCCTGGCAGCAGTTTGTAAGCACCTAAGCACAGCAAAAATTTGGAGCCTGTTCTGAGGCCAAATCCTGCTTTCTTGCTACCAGCTGGGTGGCCTTGAGCAAGTTACTGAACTTCTCTGAGCCTCCTCATCAATCTAGCAGATGAGATAGGAACCATTCCCAGGCCTTTACTCAGCACTGATAGCATTACCTTTACAAAATGGAGCTGAGCATTCTGATGTGATGGGAGCATCTAGGGAGTAAATGGCTAAAGCATTTGAAAATACCCAGCCACGTGCCTAGAACATGGTGGGTGCTCAGAGGATATTAACTGGCTCTTGCCCAGAATTGTTTGGCTGTGAACTCATTCAGCATAAAGACAAGGGAGAAGACCAGGGGAGGTGGCCTGTGCCTGTAATCCTAGCGGATTGGGAGGCTGAGGCAGGAGGATTGCAAGTTCAAAGCAGCCTCAGCAAAAGCGAGGTGCTAAGCAACTCAGTGAGACCCTGTCTCTAAATAAAATACAAAACAGTGGCTCAGAGGTCAAGTGGCCTTGGGCTCAATTCCCGGTACCAAATACAGGAGAAGAGAAGAGAAGAGGAGAGGGTGGGAGGGGCAGTGTGTCCTTTAACAACCCCAGATGGTTTAAAGCCAGCCCTGAGCATCAACCTCAGGCCCTTTGCAGTGTCCCCCAAGCCTGTCTCTCTGTGGGCTTCCTCGGCCCAATTGGCTGACAGAGTTCTCAGCTTGGGGAGGGAGAGAGGAAGGGATCGGGGGCTGCTGGAGGGAGTCTGCCTGGACTGGACTCTAGCACAGGAGCACCAGCCTCCTCAGGGCCTGGAGGCCATTGGAGGCCCAGCCTCAGGATGACTGTTTGAAGGTGATGTCTGCCACCTCCCTTCCTGGCACGGCTGGGTCTCAGTGAGGTGAGGGCTCCTAAACATGCCAGGGAGGGGGTGGCTCAAGTGTTCCCCATCGGGACCTGTCTAAGGGTGTGTATGGGTGTGTGCCTTTGTGTCTCTGTCCTCCTGTGGCACCCGAGTCAGGTGCAATGCATGCACCCCAGTGTGTCTGTCTGTCTGTGACTGTCGGTCTGCCACGAGTGCAGCCTTTCTGGGTGTGGGTTTGAGGCTGTGTGTGGGTGTCTGCATGTGCCCCTGGTTGATGCCTATGAATGTCTTCCTCTGTGAGAGGCTTTCTTTTGTGTCTGTGCTTCTAAAGTCAACAAAACCAAATGCACACGTGGCTGGCTTTCCCTGCCCTGCTGCGGAGCGCGTGAACCCAGGAACACATTCCGAAGAGCCTTTGGAAAGCTCCGGCAGGTCTCTCCTCTTTAAAGGTAAATTCCAGGGGGATGAACGCTACAGAGGAATTGTCCCGGAGATAGCTGGCTGGTGGCCAATTCGTCTTGTAAAAAAGATCCCCGGTGCCTGTGGAGCCAAGATGAAACAATTCTTTGGAATTAACCAAGCTAATTTTGACGAGCAAACATTTTGCTACAATGAAAGTTTTTATTGTAGCACATAAAAGTCAAAACAACACCCAGTTCCCTTGGGGTAGACAGGCAGGCGGGAAGAAGAAAAACAGGGAGCACACAAGCTCCAACTAATCATCGTGAAATCAAAAGTGCTCAGCACCGCCAAATTAAATGCGACTAAAAATACCCGTGGAGAGGAGCTGCTGAAGGGCAGCCCCCAGAAGCTGGGATTCTTTGGCTTACTTAAAGAATCCCATACCCAGAGCTCTTTAAGCACAAGCCATTATGTTCCAGGCAAGAGAAAGGCCAGGGAAAGAGCATCACCAGCTTCTAGAACATTCTTCAGAAACTCTTGCCCCCTCTCATCAGAACCTAGACCACAAGGTGTCAAGGGTCATACCTGGATGCTTCTAGAAATGCAAAGACACTCAGCAATGCAACTCCTCCCCTGCTCCCCAGCATCAAAGTCCTCAACCCCACCAAGATCATGTGACCCACATCTTTATAGTAAAGAGCTTGCAGGGGGGTCTGGGGTCCCAGCTCAGCATCCCCCAAACTTGCCATGTGGCCCCAAGCAGGTCACTTGGCTTCTCTGGGTCTTGCTACCCTCATCTAAAGGGAACAGTACTGGATCTGCGGATGCCATGTGGCTTGTGAAGACCTGTCAAGTGTGGGAATTACCTGGGGGCTATGATACAGGTCAGGGTGAAGCGGAGATTGGACTGGTAACAGAGTTGGAGGATGTTGCTCTTAGGCTTCTCGGCAGCTCACAGGTGGTTGAAGCAGGTGTGCTTTAAGGTGTCCTCCAGCTTGGATGTGCTCAGATCCTGTGCCCAGCCTAGTAAATGGCCACCTGGATTTAGATCGAAAGCTCTGTTACTTTCAAGCTGTGTGAGCTATGGCCATATTGCTTAATCCCTCGGAGCCTCAGTTGTCTCACCTACAGAAATAGGGATTATTATAAGGTTGTAGTAGGAGGCTCCTTTGAAAGAATGCTTGTGAAGCTCTTACAAGTTCCTGCATGGTGCCTGGCACACTGGTAAGTGCTGGACAAATGGGGGCTACTGTTGCTGGGATATAGCTTTATATCATTCTAACAGCAACCCCAGAACCCTCATTTCATAGACGAGGCCCTGAGTGGTAAGGAGACTTTCCGTGGTCCTTCAGCCAGTCCAAAGCAGAGTTAGAACCCTGACCTTCTAGCTCCTGCCTCTTTTTTGGCACTCGATTCCAGCCTGGGAAACAGCATGGCTAGGCCAGGAGCCCAGCCTTGGACCTTAGGACCCTATATAGTCATTTTACCCTCTCTGGGCTCTATTTAAAATAAGGGAGCTCACACCCCCGGGGACCCTTCTTCACCTCTGCAGCCCCTCTCCCCACTATGTGCCGCCCTCCTGGCCTCTCTCACATACACAGTGACACACACAGGCACTCACAGACATGTGGGCATATCCAGACACTCTTCCTTGTGTCACACCCCCTCTACACTTGGTCACAGGTGCAGACACTGTAGAGCTGACCTCAGTGCCCTGGTTCGGTGACTCCGAAGCCTGGCTACACATTAGAATCCTCTGGGAGCTTCTAAAAGTCCCACCTGCCAAGGCCATACTCAGACCCATCACAAGTGCTGCAAGCTGGCTGCAGGCATGGGTACTTTTCACACCTCCCCAGGGGACTCAGTGTGTGATGTCTCCACTTGAGAACCAGCGACCCCAAGTCATTTCCTCACCCATGGAGGAGGCCTACAGAGTGACTTACAGTACACCCAGCGTGAGATACAGCACTGTGTTCCAAGCCCAGCTTGTCTTCCTCCGGCTTGTCTAATAAGCCCTCCACCCTAACCATCCCTCTAAGGAGCAAGAGGGCATCACCATGAGCCAATCCTTTCCTGCTACCCTGGGGGAGAGGGCTGAGCAAGAATCACCCGCTTCAACTCAGACACTGTGGGGGGATGTTTGTCAGAGTCCTGGGAGAGAACCACCCTCATCAGGATTCCACAGAAGTAACTGAAAGGCAGAATCTTAGGCCCCAACCCAGCCCTCCAGGGCTCTGCTTGGGGCCTCCTGTGGTACACATGGTGGGCGAGATGAGGAGTCAGGAGGCCAGGGCTGAGCCCCAGCTCTGATCCTAACTCACCAGCTCACTGTGAGTGGGGTCTGGCCTCTGATCTGTGACCTCTGACCTCACCAGGATTCTCCTGAGAAACACACATACAGGCTGCCTGGGAGAGGCCCCTTGGGGCTAATGCTTGGTATGAGCAGATTGATGAATGGCTATGGGTGTTCCTGTGCATGTTGATTAGGTTTAGCTGGTCCTTCAGTGTCCTAATGTTCCTATAAATGAGGGAATTGGGGCCAGGACAGCTGAGGGCGCACCATGCACCGGACAGTGGTGAGGGCCAGTTCTATGCATCAATAAATGTCTCTGTGCCGTGGTCAGTTCATGTATTAAGTGCAATACTAAACTAGACCTGTCCTAATGGGGTGTCCCACCACTCCTTTGAAGGCTAGGCTTCTGGAGGGAAGAATCGGGGGGACGGGGGTGTTTTTGAGTACTTGCTATATACTAAGCAATCCCCGGGTGCTTAGCGAGGTGCTTCATGCCTATGAGGGTTTGCAGGATTTGCAAGCAGCCTCTCTTCCAAGCCCTTGAAGGATCATGTAATCACATGATTTCTGGGGTAACCCGGCCAGACTCCCAGGGCCAGTGTCTGCAGGCTGCCTGGGGAGGTGGAAACATCTGAAGTCAATAGGTTTCTAACAACATAGGTTCAAAGAAAGATAAAGATCAAAGGCAGAGGAGGTCAAAGAACCCAAAGCCAGATCACCCCCAGATTAAAGCAAGGAGCTGTGCTCCCCGCAGGCTGAGGTCTCCAGGAGGCCCCTCCTGGCCTGCTGCCCGAAAAGCCTCTCCGGCCTAGAATCCAGCATCTGTCAGCTAGTGCTGTGACACCGAGGGCAGGTCAGGGACAGGCGGTCACCCAGGGCAGGGCCAGGCAGGGCCCAGAGAGAGAGAGAGAGAGAGAGAGAGAGAGAGAGCGCAAGATAGAGACATACAGAGCAAGACAGTGAAGCACTGAGAGGAAGAAGGAGAGAGAGAAGGGGAGAGAAAAAGAGAGGAAGAGAGAAAGAGGGAGAGATTGAGGAACAGAGAGCGAAAACCAAAACAAAACAGAAAGCCGAAGACAGAGCCACAGAGGCAAAGTGAGGCAGTGAGGCACGAAAAAAGAGAGTCAGATGGACGCAGAGCGAGAGAGCATGGCGGGGCAGGAGACACATGGCAGGGGACGTGCAGGAGTGCATGGACAAGGTGTCGTGTAAGCCCAGCATCCCTAGCCCTGCATGCTCCATCTGCTGACTTCCCCTCCTCAAGGAGGCTGGCCTGGTGTCTAGATGGAAGGCAGAGGCTGCCCAGCAGAGGCTGGTAGCTAACCCTCCACACAGGCTGGAGGGGCTTCCTTGGGGAACAGGAGAGCTGCAGGGTCCTCATTCCTCAGGCCCCTTAGAGACTGGAGGCCCCTGTTCCCACCCACAGGCCCTGGTCAGTGGCCCCAACCCCGGGTTCCTGAGCCCTCCCACAGTCCCCATGCCTTCCTTTCTCCCTCTACCTGTGTGCCCCACCCCTGCCAAACTGATCCAAGCTCCTCTTCTTCCTCCAGGAAGACCACTGCCCCGGGAATCTCTGCAGGCTTCTTTTGCACAGTGACACAGTATTTGTGTTCTAAACATCACGCACCTAAGTTCTGCTTCCCCTTTTTCCATCTGGATTAAAATCCCCCCCTCTTCCCCTCCCTCCCTCGCTGGCCTCATGCCTGTGTGCCGAGAGGCTTCTCCAAGGTTCCAGCAGGGGCTACCTTGGTTCACACAGAGCTCATCCCTCTCTCCATGTGGGCTCAGGTGAAGCCCTCACTCGGCCCTCATTTTGGAGAACGTGGTTCCCTTCAACAGGGCAAGAAGGCTGGCAGGCTGCTTGTGCAGCTCGTCTGAGGCTCTTGACTTGGTTTGCCCCATGGCCCCAGCCCCTCTTCCTGAACCTCATTCAGGTCAAGAGCAAGCATTTGCATCTGGGGCCAGGAGAACGAGCTTCTCCGGAGCAGCTCATCCCCAGGGCCTGTCTGCAACCTGGCTCCACTGGCTCTCGCTTCCCCTCTCATGGGTCAGCACACCTGCTGTTCTCCCACACCCCTGTTCTCACCCCTGCCGGGCACACCCTCTTCCTTTCCCAAGGGGCCTTCTTCTGGGCTGGTTCTCCTGAGCCAAAGTGAGACACCAGCCATTTAACTTTCAGTGGGTGGGGAAATGCAAGCCTGCCACTCACATCAGTAAGCAGCCCCAGAGTGCAGTGGCTTCCCCTGTTCCACCCAGGCAGGAGCCGAGGCCACCCTTGCCCTGTATTCCCCCAACCCAACACAGGGGTCGGCAGGTGGCAGACACTGGGGTCAATGGCTGAGCAGGTGCCATTTTGGGTCACAAAATGGCAGGAGCCCTGACAACTTGGAACTGCGCTGCCGTCCCTCCTGCTGGGATGAGGAGGAGGACAATGGTGATGATAAATAAAAATATGGCAGAACAAAGCCCTTATTGTGTCACGGCTAATTCCCATAACTCAGTTGTTTAGGACGTGGGTGGGGAGAGGTCAGGGACTGGTCCAAGGCCACGAAGCCAGTGAGCGGTGAGGTGCCTGCTTGGGCTCAGTCTAAACTCCCCAGCACTTTGCTAGACAGGAGTGGGTTTAGGTGGTTCCCCTGTGTGACCTTGGGTGAGTTCCCCTCCCCACAGAGCCTTAAGCTCCTGCTACGTAAAATGAGGACTTGAACTCCTTGGGTACTAGTTCCCTTTTCTCTTTTGACATTTCCTGATCCTAAGGGAGTGACACCCCTACCCTGACCCTAGAGAACATGACAAGGATGAGGAATCCAGGCCAGATTCCTGCCCTCAAAGATCACGCAGTCCAGGAGGGCAAGAAATAGTTCACCTGTGAGGGATCCCGGAGGAGGGCCAGGGCTGGGCCGGGCCTGATGGGAGGTGGCATTTGGCTGTGCTGATCCGGGGCTGGGGGAGTTGCCTCGGAATGTAGACAGGTGTGTTTGGCAGCCTCTGAGGACACTGGGCAGCAGGAATGGAGAAAGCAATGACTTTCTAGCAATTTCCCTTTCTGAGTCCCCTCTTGCAAGTGAACGTCTTTAATTTATGAAGGGACAGATTTTAAATCATCCCCTCTCTCTCCCTGCCCACCCTCCACCTTCCGCAGTCTAGATTTCCCCTGCCCATAAATTTTTTTTAATGACAGTTTAGAAAATGAGCAAATCTTTGGTGACACTTTTATCACCTCCAGAATACTTTTAATAAGAGGTTTCAGTAGATTGCATTCTGGGAGTGAGGGGAGGGGAGAGGAAAGGCAGCAGCTCCAGGGATAGCTCTTCCTGTGTCAGTCCTGCATCCCCAGGGTCACCTGCTCCCCACTTACTCCCTCCTGGAGGGGACAGCCCCACATAGGACCCCAGTTCCCCAGGTGCCAGTCCCAGCCTGACAACTCCCTCAGCTGGTAACCTGGAGCCCATCTTCCACGGGCCCCTCCCTCCATCTCTCATCTGTGAAATCTTGCCTATGTGCAAGAGATAATTAGTGCAGACCTATTCATAATGGTTAAAAGTAATTAGTTGCTGACATTTTGTGCCACACCTAGTTACTCAGACTGGCAAATCAGGACCCAGAACATTTCTCAGACTCAAAGCAGAGCCAGCTCAGCTGGACTGGAACACATGGGACCCAGCCACACAGTCAACCACCAGGAAGGTGTGCTGCGGGCCTCTTTCTGTGCTCACCTGTGTCAGGTGTGGGGCAGGGGGGACTGGAAGCTCCATGCAGCACCTGGAACAGAGGAGCACCTTCAGGAGATCTCGGCAGAGTTGGGAAATGGAGACGACCCTGAGTGAGGCCATGGGAGAAGGACAGGCTCAGAGAGCCAGGAATGGGTGGGGCAGGCAGAGGGGCTTCTGACCACAGTTTCTGCAGAGACAGTTGATGGCGCAGGAAGGGAGATTTATTACGTGGGATTGATTGGGAAGAAAAGGAGCTAGAGGGACTTGTCACAGCCCAAGACTGAGAGAGTGGCCGGACAGGAAACAGGAGCAAGGCCTGGGAATGAGGGGCATTTGAGAGGAAATCCACCAGGCCTGGCTGGCTAGAGGGCTGGTGAGCATCAAGGCCTAGGAGGGTATGTGGGGAGACCACAAAAAACAGCAAGCCCAGGAAGTGTGTGTCTATCATTTGGTGACCTGCAAAAAGACTGCCCATTTAAAAAGATGCAGAGGGACCATTGCTTTTTGTTTGGTTGTTTTTGTTTTTAAGAAACACATTGTTGGGGCTGAGGTTGTGGCTCAGCTGTAGAGCGCTCGCCTAGCACATGCGAGGCCTTGGGTTCAATCCTCAGCACCACATAAAAATAAATGAATAAAATAAAGGTATTGTGTCCAACTACAACTAAAAAATAAATATTAAAAAAAAGAAACACATTGTTGATGGCGATCGATTTGTTTCTAATTGAATTATGCAATTAAAAAAAAAACAAAGGAAGAGGGGTTATAAGTTAACTGACTGGGAAAGTAACTTGGGTCCTCAGGGAGCCTGATGTTTGTAGAGCACCTACTATGTGCCATATACCATGCTTGGCACTTTGGGGAGTGGGTGCTTCTAGAAAGCTTGGTGCTACATGTGGTTTTGTGGATGGGAGTTACCTGCCTCTTGTCTTCATCATTAGGAGGAAATCCTTATGGTCAGGGATGTAAAGAGAATACTTAGGGCAGAGAAAATAATAACAGTAGCTAATAGATGTGAAGCACTTGCTAAGGGCCAGACACGGTTCCAATTGCATTTCACCTGGAACATAGTACCAGGGATTTAATGTATTCATTCATTAAATCCCATAAAAAAATCCCACGAGGTGGGGTCAATGCTCTTGTTATCAACTTTGCTTCATTATTATTTTGGGGGTGCTGCTGGGGATTGACTTGGGCCCTGGTGCATGCTAAGATTCACTCTACCATTGAGCTACACTCCCAGCTTCCAACTTATTTTATAAACGAGGAAGCAGAAGCACAGAAAGGTTGAGGAACTCTCCCAAGGCCACACAGTCAATGCCAATTCAGGGTTTGAACCTGGTGGCCTGGCTCCAGTGCCCACAAAGGCAATTACTCCCCAGACTGCAGTCTTGTGTATTTCTGACCCAGAAGAGGAACACTTATAAAATAGAGAAGAAGAGCCAGGACCAGGAAACACACCTAGAAAGGGAAAACCAAACTCCTTGTAAACAGGGGCTGGAGGGGTTGAACTGACTTGAGAGATGGTCCTTGTTCCAGTTCACTCTTCTTTGCATTTTGGTCTCTATTGGAAAAGACCTGGACATGGGAACAAGAAGAATTTCAGGTTAAGAAACTCCAGCTTTGCCAAACAGGGACTGTGGGGTCATGGGCAAGCTGCTGGCCTCGCTGAAGCCTGTCTTCTGGCCTGCAAAATGCCATAGAGCATCCCTGTCTCAGAAGACAGGAGCTGGCCTCTCATATTCTGCTCCTGGCCCAGATTTGGCCTTCGTATTCCATAATTGGTAGCTATTATTATTATGGTTATAACTATAGATCATTAATTTACAGTTTAAAAATGCTTCACCTATTTCATTTTGCACTGTTATTTTATTGGAGAATTAAATGTTTATGGGAAATCCTCCTAATTGGCTGGATTCGATGTCACCCCTGCTTCTTCCAAGTATGCACCACAGATAGGCAATAACAGGCACTCCTTCTCCGTGGTGGCGCTCACCCAGGCTGCTCGACTTTATTGCCTACTATCCGCTAAATGTCACCTCTGGGCCAGACACCATCCCCACTGCTTTGTGGACAGTATTTTTGGTTCTGACAACAGCCCTGCAGAGAGGATTTCCACCCCCACTTTGTCTCTGAGGAAGCAAAGGCTCAGAGAGGTTAGGTGGCTTGTCTGGGGTCCTGCAGGTGCAAAATGCTGAGCTGGGATTCAGAATCAGGTCTGTCTTTCAGGAGGGCCCAGGCCTCCCAGATGGAAGATTCAGAACTTAGGAGATACTCCAAATGAAGATGACCTTGACCTGATGAAGTGACCAGCTAAAACACCATCCTGATGCTGGACAATGTGAGCTTACCCTTCTGGGCTAATTCCTCCCTTGGAACCCCAAGATTCCTCACGCCTGCCCTGGGCTTTGTGATTTGCAGGGTCCTTTCCACACACTACGGCTTCTGAGCTCCCAAGTAACCAGGGGATACAGTATCCTGGGATACAGCCCAGGCTGTGGGGAAACACTGACCTGGATCAAATCCCTTCTCTGCCTCTTGTCTGCTGTGTGAACATGAGCAAGTCACTTCACCTCTCTGAGCCTTGGTTTTCTTACCTTAGCAATGATAAAAGTACTTACTACACAGGGATTTTACAAGAGTAATTGAGATCAGGCATATATATGCCTGATCTCAATATATATATATAGTTTGGGTTATATTATGTATATTTATATACCATCTCACTTAACTCTCATAAGAAAAACACAAATAGATCATAAACCTTGATACACAGTGATTGATGTTAACTGAGCATATCCATGCTGAGGTGGATAACAAGAACTATAATTTACTAAGCCAAGTTCTTTATATTTAGTTTCATTTCACACCTTGATCTTCAACTCACCCCCTGACTGTAAGGTCAGTGAGTCCAGGGCTGTCTGCCCAAAACTCCACCCAGAGCACTTAGCAATATGCCTGACACACAGCAGGGCCTCAATAAATCTTTGTTGTTGAATCAATTACCTTGTTTAATCCTTGAAGCAGACCTTTGAAATAAGTGCCTTTATTGTTGCCATTTTGCAGATGAGGAAATGGAGATTCGGAGAGGTGAGGGAGGTCACAGTGTTGGGAAAGGCTGGGATCAGGATTCACATTCAGGCTCTTGACCCATGGCTCTGTGCTATGAGCTGTGAACTGTCCTGCCAGGGAGGGGTCTTTCTCTGCAGAAACAGAGGACCAGAAGCTGGGCTGTGGGCTGGAGGCCCTGGACACTGGCTATCCACGTGAGGGCTGGCCATCCCAAGGCCCAGGATCCCAGCTTTCTGAGGAGCACTAACTAGGCAATTGCCCAAGAGGATAGACACTTATGGAGCAAGGGAAATGACTGTGCTCACCATGGCCCTGTGCCCACATGGTGGGACTTAAAGCAGGCTAGAGACAATGCCTGCTTTCTGTGTCCCCACCACAGGAAGGAGCTCTGTCATGCTGGGAGTGGGGGGCACAACTCTCCAGGAGGAAGGACAGCTGTGGGTTGCAGTGAACTGGGACCAGGAGCTGGGGCTGGGCCTCTCTAGTCTTGCCCTCCCTGGGGACTTCAGGAAAGTGGTGACTTGAAAGGCACTGCAGAGAGGAGCCTTGGCAGCAGCTTGCAAAGGTCTGTCCTGGCACAGGGGCTTTCCTCATCCATGACTAAAGGAGCCCATTTCTCCAGGGCTCAGGAGAAGCTGGCAGGAAGTCGTCTGGAAACAGCAGCTGGTCAGTTTGCTCCAGATGTTTGGGAGCACCCATTGGGCCCTGTGTTGCCCCCCCAATTCCTTTAGAGTATCTTCTTTCTCTGATATCTATAATGGACCCCCGGGGATACCAAAATCTGAGGACGTGCAAGTCCCTTATATGAAATGGTGTAGGATTTGCAAATAACCACATTCTCCCAACTATGCATCGTCATTGCACTGAATTGTTTAGGGAATAATGACAAAAAAAAATCTGTACACCTTCAGTACAGATGACATTTATTTTTTTTCGATCCATAGATTCAGAATCCATGGATATGGAGGTCTGGTGGCAACTGTTATCCTTTCCAGGCCTCCGGGAGCTGGAAGATCAGATGGCGGGTCCTGTGAGATGGAGGTCCAGACCCGTCTGACTTCAGGTGCTCTGAGGCCTCCCTTAACCTCAATCTGCATTTTAATGGTCAGGTGGAAGTGTTGCTGTGCGGGTGGGAAACCTGCCCAGGGACATCACTACTTCACCCAGAAGTCCTTTTCAGTTCCTAGGTGGAGAGCAGGAGGGTGCCAGGGCCTCTGGAGAAGAGGCGCATCCCTTGGGGGAGGAATCTGCAGAAAGGGGGCGAGGTGCTGGGAACTGCATGTTGACCTCCCCAGTGCCCCCACTGCACTGCGGGTTCCTGCTTCTGATGGGTGCTGAGGAGGTGGAGTCTGGAGGGGTACCTGTGTGTGTGTCAGCATGTGTGTGTGTGTGTGTGTGTGTGTGTGTGTGTGTGAGCATGCGCCTGTATGTATTAGAAGCACAATGGATTGGGAGTCAGGAAATGGGGCTCTGCTCCCAAGTCCTGGTGCAAAGAAAACAGGAGAACTTGGAAGTAAGTTTCCCTTTTTGTATCAGGTCACCTCAGGAAGGTGAGCTAGGTGCTGCCTGAGGCCCTGCCAGCGGCCTGCCAGCAGTCCCTCCACCTTTTCAAGTTTCTAAACTGAACAGATTCAGAGACTGAAGCCTGACCTTCCTAAGACCCATCTGGGCTCCACCTGTGAGCCACCATGTCAAATGGGCATGTGAATTAACCTCCCTAGTTTCCCAGCCTCCACTACAAGATGGGGATAACAATAGCCCCTGCTCTCCTGGACTTTCTGCAGAATTCACTGTGTTAATGCATGTTCATCAGGAAATAGTAGCTGTCGTTCTCATTACTATCTGGATCCTTTATCCACAATCACAAACACTCTGAACACAACTTTTTTTTTTTTGGTACTGGGAATTAAACTCAGGGGCACTTTACCACTGAGCCACATCCCCAGCCCTCTTTTGTATTATATTATTATTATTTATTTTTTTAAAAAATTTTTAGTTGGAATGGATACAATACCATGATGTCATAGTTTTATATATATATATATATAGTGCTGAGGCTTGAACCCAGTGCCTCATACGTGCAACGCAAGTGCTCTGCCACTGAGCTGCAACCCCAGCCCATATTTTTATTTTTTTTTTTTAGTTGTTCTAATTAGTTATACTATGACAGCAGAATGCATTTTGATTCATTGAACACAAATGGAGCACAGCTTTTCATTTCTCTGGTTATACACAACACAGAGTCGCACCATATATGCAGTCAGTCGCACATGTACCTGGGGTAATGATGTCCATCTCATTCCACCATCTTTCCTACCCCTATATCCCCTCCCCTCCCCCCTCCCCTTTGCCCAAGGTTCCTCCCCTCTTCCCATGCCCACCTCCCCATTGTGGATCAGCATCCATTTATCAGGGAGAACATTTGGCCTTTGGTTTTTTGGGATTGGCTTACTTTACTTCACATGATATTCTCCAATTCCATCCATTTGCCTGCAGATGCCATAGTTTTATTTATTTAGTCTCACTGAGTTGCTTAGTGCCTCTCTTTTGCTGAGGCTGGCTTTGAACTCATGATTCTTCTGCCTTAGCCTCCCACGCTGCTGGGATTATAGGCATGTTCTATCACACCCAGCTTGAACACAACTTTTTAAAAATTCATTCAGCAGCTATTTTAAGTGTTTATTCTGTAGGCTGTTAATGTACATTAGTTTCGTGAGGAAATATTAATGAGTTTTATCATAGACCTTTGACCTAGACCATGCTGGAGTGGCACAGAATAGGAGTATAACCACCTTATTCCATTTCTGAAATCCTAAAAAATATATTTCAGTACTGAGTATATTGAGCCCCAAGGAATTGAGGGTATGGATCAAAAGATTATGGTCCTGTACTGTTTTTCAATTCTTTCAAATTCTGAAAGCAAATGAACTTTATTCCTATTGTATAGATATAGAAGAAGCTTGGGCTTGGAGGAGTTAAAGAACTCATCCTGCAAACAATGGCTGGTACATGGCAGGGCCAAGACTCTATTCCTGGCCTCTGCAGATCTGATGCTGGTCTCCTCTGTAGCCCTGCTAGGCTGTCAGACCCCCGAGGTCCAAGAGGGCCTGTGTCCAGTTTTGCACTGGCCCTCAGAACTCTGAATGAGCTTCTGGGCACTGATTGCTGACTAGATTAAGCATTTGAGAATAAACAAATGTATGCATGTGCAAACAGGAGACATGGAATTCTTTCCTTGGATTGACAAGCAGCTCCCAAGACTTGAAGGAAAAAGATGAACTTCAGAAGCATTACTCCGTGTGAGCCTCCCCAGGGACTCTGCCATCTGTGCCCAAGTCAGAGTCAGTCATTTCTGGTTCTGCCCAGACTCACTCCCAGTGGGACCCTGAGTGAGTGGTCTGAGCCTTTGTTTCATTGTTCCATGAATCATGATAATCACAATCCCACCTAGCACAGCCCCTGTTGCAATGGCCCTGCAGGCGGCTGGGGGCCGATTTGGCCAGGTAACACAGGCACGAGGTTGCTCTAGAGCATCTGGAACTGAAGGGACCAGCCACTCTTCCCAGGAGACTCCCTGCCTACTTCTCCTGAGCCCCAGAGAAACGGGCTCCTCCAGCCATGGATGAGGAAAGCCCCTGTGCCAGGACAGACCTTTGCAAGCTGCCACCAAGGCTCCTCTCTGCAGTGCCTTTCAAGTCACCACTTTCCTGAAGTCCCCAGGGAGACCAAGACTAGAGAGGCCCACCCCAGCTCCTGGCCCCCACCAGCTCACTGCAGCCGTCCTTCTGTTCCTCCTCTGTCATGTACCCTCTGCAAAGGAAAGAGCCCCATGAGAGGACTCCCTGGGGACAGAGTTTGTACTCTCTCTAATCTGCTTACCACCTGGGGACATGAAGATGGTGGGGACAACACAACATCTGAAAGGTTTGTGGTTAAGTGATCCTAAAGTCCTGCTGCTTGCTGTCCCTAAACCCGCTTTACATACTGGATGGGGTCCCCTGGTGTTGTCTCTGCACTTGCCCACACACCAGACCCATCCCCTTCTGCACCACCCCCTGTGCCCGTGCCCGGTGCCTAGGCTTATCCAGCTGTTGCTGCAAAACCTCCCTCCTCCCAGCCCTCCCAATTGCACTGTTGAAATAAAACATCCATCATGTTTCATTTGCCTAATAAGCCTCAGTCTCCTCTGCTGGCTGATTACCCAGCTAGAATACCGTGAGCTCCCACGACAGGCTTTGGGCCATTGCTGGGAGGGGCCCCTGGAGTACCCTGAGCTGGTATAGGCTGGTCTACCCCTCCTTTAGCAACCAGTTCCCCACGCCTCCTTTTTTTTTTTTTTCCCAAATGAAAAATGACCCAGTGATTCCATTAAGTTCCTGTGCAATAGCAATCATTCTGGAGAAATTGATTGTGACTCTGTTAATGACTACTTGGTTGGATGTTAATGTAGCAGGGGACAGTTTGCACCATACTGCTTGCTGCAGCCAGAGCCGGGAAGGATTCCCAGGGAGGGCAGAGGGGACACAGGTGCAAGAAGGCAGGGCAGGGACACAGGGCGGGCAACATACAGACTTCAGAGGGTCAGGGCAAGGAATAAAAGGGAAATTTTGCTAATACAGTTATTTCCTGTGCTTCTCAGAATTTCTCCACCTGTCAATGATGCCTGGGAGGAGTGTGGTCATTTCCCTCCCTGTTTGGGTTAGATTTACCCCTGGTTGGGGGGGGGAGCAAGGCTGAAGCCTTGTTTTCTGTCCCTGGCCTTAGTTTATAATATCACGAGGAGGGTGTATACCCCAAGATGGAGCAGGACATCTAATCAGAGGCCAAGAGTTGACCCCTCTCATAGCCAGGGGCCAAGCATTGCTCCTTGTCCTTGGACACAGCTATGAGAGTGTGATGCTTGCAGCTGCAGCAGCCATCTCAGAGCCTCAAGAGACATGCCAGACGACCCACACTAACCTTCTGAGGATGACAGGAGGAGCAGCTGAGGGATCTGGGTCCTTGATGGCATTGTGGAGCAGCCACATTTACAAAGTCTGAGACTGCTAACCCTAACCCCTTCCTTCCTCTGAAGTGGCCTCCTCTGGATACTGTTTCTTCATAAAGTTTTCTGTGACAAGCAGCCCAAAGTAGAGAAGGAAGTATCACAGCACCAGGGCAGGAGAATGGGGAAAGCAGGGACATGAGAAGGAGTTCTGCTTCCCCAGGAAGCCGAGCCTGAGGCTGGCGGTTTGGTGCCACGGGTCTAAATGGAAAGTGATTCCCAGAAGCCGGATTGAGGATGGGGGGCGGAGGGGCGGGGTGCAAGGGACACAGTCCCTGCTGAGAGCCTGGGGGCTCACCGTTATGGAGACCTCTGGGCAGGCAGCCAGGCTATGGCTACCTGGCATCTCTTGGAATCGTCTTACTGGGACTGGGGATTGAGGGATGACTTTTACCCACCTCTTATTGGAAGGAGTTTGCTCCAGAGGCCTCAACTTCTGCCTCATCCCGCTCTCTGGACTGTGCAGGCTGTGTTCCCATGGACCCCGCCCAAGAGACTGTGAAGAGACACCAAGTGGCCTTGACAGGGGGTGGGGGGTGTCTCAGCATCAAACATCCACCTCACTGGGCTGAACTCAGCGGAGGAGCAAGTGTATGTGACAGGGACATGGCGGGGGTGGTGTGGTGAAGGGTAATGGTGATGGCTTGTTCATGAGCACATGTGAGATATTCTGGGGCTGCTAAGAAATCCCTGGGGAGCTCCTTGATGGCTAGGGTTGGGCCTTTGCAGGTGGGAGAGAGAACCAGTGAGTTGTGCTTAGATTACAATTCATCACAGGCCCAGAGAACTTGGCCCTGATGGCGACTCCAGAGAGGAGCCTGCACCCTCTCAGGTGTCTCTGAGTGCAACAGCTGCAGAGACAGACAGACAGGGAGGGATCTGACCACTCAAGGCTTTCAGCTGGAGTGATTTTTATGGCAAGGATTAGAAACTGTTGTAATATTTTTCTTAATTGATTCTACTAATTGCAAATCAATACAACTAATTTGCACCCTGGTTGGGTTTATTCTGTCGTGAAGTGACTGGGGCCCTGGAGGACTCACTGTGTGAGGGGGGCTTCAGGAGGGGAGAAGTCTTTAGGAGAGGGATGGGCCAGGATAGGCAGCTGCTTCCCCTCCTTCTCCAAAATTTCAGCTTGTACCAGTCACTGTGCAGGAAAAGACAGAAACCAAGAACAAACTCAAAAACCAAGCAGCCGGGAAGGGGTGGCTGCTGAGCTGTCCCTTCAGCTGAGGGCTGGCTCTGACAGTTTGACCCACAGAAGAAATAGCCCTGGGTCCAGATTTCTCTCAGCAGTAGCAAGGTCACCTGGTAATTCACTCATGGAGCTAGTACATCACCAAGCTCCAGAGAGTGGCAGAAGGTGACTGGGGACTTACTAGTAGACAAGAGGACTAGGCTTCAACCCTCACAGAGGTTTAAATGAAGAAACTTGCATTAAAATGAAGAAATTATTCAGGTCTGAATTGCAAAGAACAGACCCCACCCTGGCAATTTGTGTAGAAAGGGGTTTTCTCAAGTTCCTGGGAAGTCTGGAGAAACAGGCATTAGGCTGAATGTCCAGCTGACTCCTAAGAGCTGGTGCAGACAGTGTCCCATTGGGGTCCACCCATCTGCCCCAGTTCCTTGGGCAAGAAGTGTGCTGGACATGTCCCACCCTCTTGGCTTAGGCCACCAGCCCTGCATACTTCCAGAGGACTCTCAGTGATCTTTTCTGGTGTCAGCTCTGTCCCCCCCCCCCCCCCCCCCCCCCCGCCCTACAGTGGCTGAGTGATCTGGTCTACAAGAAAGCCCCATTATTCCCTGCCTTGGCTCAAGGTTTCATGAAGGTCGGTCCAGGGACCAACTAATCAGATTTTTTTTTCAACCTTAGATTTTTAATTGAAAAACAGCCCCCAGCCCCACCACCATGCCTGTTTCCCCTCGGCATGCTGTAGACCCACCAAATGGTCTCAGTCAGGGAAAATACATAGTAGCCCTGATAGGCCCACCATCAGGGACACTGCTCTGAGCACACAGCCTAGAGAAGTGCAGGTCATGGGAGGCCCTTAAGACTTGCCATCACAGCCCAGAGTCACCTCTCTCCTTTAATCACCTGATTCTGGCCATCCTGTTGTGAGGCTCAGTCTCCTGGCCTGAAAAATGGGCTGGCCCTGTGCTCTGCTTCCCATTTCATGGTGGTCATGAAATAGTGCCCCAAAAGCCTCGAGTCACCATTTAAACCCCCATGTGGCATTTAGGAGCCTCAGTGAGGGTGACATTTAGTAGGCAGAGTTCAACAATCCTGGGTCATTTAAAAAACATTCCTAAGTTTCTCAGAGGACTTCAGAGGGATTCAAACGCGTGTCATCCACACCACACTCTGTCAGCCTCTCTTGTACCTGCGTTGTCAGGCTCTCCAACCCAGCCCTTGCTCCCCCAGAACCCCACACTTGCCCCTACCTCCATCCAGGGGGCCTCTTTCTCCTCTCCCCTCCCCCAGCCTCTTCTCCCTTTCCCAAACAGCACTCCAGGAGAAGGGAGCGGGAGCTGAGGGGACAAGGGTTGTTCTCCAGGGGACTGGGTGGGGCTGGGGGCAGGTGGGGGACACATCCACCTCCACTCAGTTCTTCCTCTGTGGCCTGTAGAAGTGACCATGGCGGCCCTTCCCTCCAGACCCTCCCTGCCTTCCCTCTTTCTTCTCTGTGGGTCTCTCTGCTGGTCTCTTTCTTCTACTTATAAAATCGGCTTATTCAGTTATCCAACAACCATTTATTTTATCTGTAATATTTAACTAGTTTTCTTTGTAATTCCAAGAGTCAATAAATGCTGTGTGAAAATTTTCAAATAGGGCAGATCAGCGTGAGATCACAAAGTAAGAGTCCTCAGAGTGTCAGTTACCTTGTTTACAAAAGGTGGGGGTGCTCATGCCTCCGGAGGGGCTGAGCAAGGAGATTCCCTTTCTCTGCACTGGCTCCCCGGGCCCTGCTGGGGCTGGGTGACCCGCATCCTGAGTGTCTCTCCTTCCACTAGAGGAGTAGGAGTCACTGGGAAGGGAGGACACCCGATGCTGGGTGGGGTGTGGGGGTGTGTTTGCATGTGTGAAAATGTGTCTGGTGATGCAGGGGCCTGGTCCAGGCTCCAATCAGGGCCAGCTGGTGATGTGTCCTGGAGTCCCTGCCTAGGCCCTATGGTATTGCCTCTCCAACCAGCTTCTTCCCCTTCTCCCTTCCCAATGCTGAGTGGCTTAGAGCACCCAGGTAGAGCCCCGTGGGAGCCTGCTGGCTCAGGGCAGCAGAATTAGACAGGCAGAGGGGCTCTCAGGCAGGAGGGAAAAGATTGGGGAATGATAGTGACGGAGGAGAGGAGCAAGCTGGGTTCTGGGAACCTGACTGGGGCTGAGCCAAGATACCTGGGGCTGGAAGAGGGTCTTCCAAGTCATCTGAATCCCATGTGCAGGAGTGAACTCACGTTATTCCAGAATCCTTTAGGCTCCGTCCTGCCTAGGATTTATTTACTCATCCAATCATTTAATTTGTTTATTCAACAAATTATTATTATTTTTGGGTACCAGCAATTGAACTCAGGATACTTGACCAGTGAGTCACATCCCCAGCCCTATTTTGTATTTTATTTAGAGACAGGGTCTCACTGAGTTGCTTAGTGCCTTGCCATTGCTGAGGCTGGCTTTGAACTCACCATCCTCTGGAGCTGCTGGATTACAGGCGTGTGCCACCGCCCGGCTCAACAAGTTCTTATTGAGCATATTCTGTGTACCCAGCACTGCTCTGCATACTGGAATCAGCAGTGAATGAAAGAAAAAAGATCCCAGTTCTCATGGAGCTCCATTCTAGTGAGGGAAACAGCCCATAAGTAACATAACAAAATGCATCACCATGTGTGGAGGGCCATAGGGAGAATAAAGCAGAGAGGAGGAATGGGAGTGACAGGGGTGACATTTCTGAAAGACTCTCCAGGGGATGTGCTATGAGAAGAATGTTTGTGTCCCACCCAAATCTCTTAAGTGGAACCCTCCCGAAGAGTGATGGAATTCAGAGGTGGGGCCTGGAGAGGTGATTAGATCTAGATAAGGTCAGGGGAGGCCCCTTGATGAGATCAATGTCCTCGTACAAAAAGTGACACAAGGACACTCTTTACCATGTGAAAGTGCAGCCAGATGACAGCCATCTGCAAGCCAGGATGCAGGCCTTTGCCAAGGGGTACACTTGCCTGTGGGCAACTTGATCTTGGACTTGGCCTCCAGAGCTTCGAAGAATTGAAGTCTGTGGTTAAGTCACCCAGTTGATGGTGCTTTGTCGGAGCAGACTGAGCTGTCTGGAACAGAAAGCTTCTTTGAAGTGATGACTTCAAGGAATCCACAGAGGGGTGTGTGAAGAAGAGACTGCAGACAAGGGGGTGCCCGCCCAGCCCTGAGGCAGGAGCTCACCTGGCCTGTGTAAGGAGCAGGGGGCAGGCGCTGGAGCAGAGTGAGGGGGACAGGGAGCACAGGAAAGCAGGTTGGGGAGCACAGGGCCAGATCCAGTGGACCTCATAGGTTCTACACAGTGACAATTTGGGCTTTGCATTAGAGGAAAGGGTGGCTCTTGGAGACTTGAGCAGAGATGAACCACGGTCACACTTGGGCTTTCATGCAGCTGATCATGCAGCTGCTGGTTGGAGCCAGGTCTGTAGGGGCAGGGGTAGAGGAGGAAGGCCAGGTGTGAGGCTACTGAGCATGCAGGTGGGTGTCGGAGGCTACAACAGGGAGGAAGCAGTAGAAGGAGCAGGAGACAGTTGGATTCTGGGTAAGATTTGTAGGTGGAGCTGGACCATTTGCTGGACATGTCAGCTGAAGGAGTCTCAGGTGGCTCATGGCTAAGTTGACTGAAGGTCTGTGGTTCCAGTGGTCAGTCCATTTAAGGGGCCCAGCCTGCCTGGGGAGAGAGCTGGCAGGAGCCAGTGAGTGTGAGGACCAGGCCAGTAGGGCTGGGCTCCTCCCATCCTGAGAGAAAGTTGCAGCTTGCTGAGCACGTGGAGGAGGAGGGGAGAAGAGTTGGGAAAGGAACCCCAAATCAGACCCCTCCCCGCAAGCAGGGCTCATCCACCACAGGCTGGTCAGACAGGGACAGTGCTCTGCTTGTCCTGGGGCAGCCATGAGAGCACACCCTGAACAGGCTGAGGGAAGGTAGGGCCCTGTGATTTCCAATCTGCTCCTCCTCCTACCACTCTATAGCCCCCCTCCCTCTGCTGGTCAGCACCAAGAACAGCACATCACAGCACCCAAGGGGACCCCCCTGGCAGGAGTTTAGCAGAGAGCATCTCTGCCACACTCACTTCACCGCAGTCGTCCCCAAATAGCGTTCCCAAGGACACATTAGGCAATGTCTGGAGACATTTTTGGGTGTCACAATGGGGGCAGAGCTACTGACAACTGGTTGGTACAGGTCGTGGTGCTACTGGACACCCACTTCATGGGCAGGGTCCAATGACCAAGAACCATCTGAATGCACTGCCCTAACATGTCAGTAGTGCCAAGTTGAGGAAACCTGGTTTAGAGATACCTTAACTCACTAACGTTCTCAAATATCAGGTAGTGGGACTTATTTCTCTATCCTGTGACCAATTGAGTGCAGTGGAAGTGATGTCATAGGGCTTTAATGCCTGGGCCTCAAGGAGTCCTACAGTCTCTTCTACAGTCCTTGGAGAGTCTCAGGCAACAATGGGGACCAACCACCAGACACCTGAGATCATCTTAAATGTTGGTAAAGATGGCGCCCAGAGCGCTTCTCTTTTGGGAGCTCAGGTCCATGGCGCAGGAACCATCAACTCCAATCCCTGTGAACTTTGAATGGTGCACCTCCAATCCCTGAAGTGGCAGCAAACTCTCGGCCAATGAAGAAGTAACAGCCCACTCACCCAGCTCCTCCTGATCCTGTGTTAAGCCCATAAATATCAACACCCTGTTCAAGCATGCGGTCTCTCTCTCTCCACCCCCTTCTCTTCTGTAACCGGCCAATCCGGTCCTGCTAATAAAATCTCGGACAGGTAAACAGTTGTTTTGGCTTGTTGAGTTTACGGAGCTTTTCCCGCCATTCCTACATTAAATCATTTAGCCCAAATGAGCCTAGAGCTGCATAAGTGATTCTAGACCAGCAAAAGGTCACCCAGAAAAGCACAAACCAAATTGCTGACCCCAGAATAGTGAGGATATAGAAAGGTACCTGTTTAAACCGATGAAATTTGGGGGATATTCATCTTGCAGCAACAGCTAACTGATACATGGAGAGTGGTTATATTTTAAAGGGGCTGTCTAAGGACCACATGCTCTAATGCAAAGGATTAGTTAGGGGCACATCTCAGTCAATAGAAAGCAACTGAAGCAGAGATTTGGGGGCAACAACAGAATTCTCCCTGTTGATTAAATCATTCTATGTGAGTGATTACCTGACTGTTCCCTACGTATATCAGGAGTGTACCACAGAACAGGCTGTGATCTTGTCCTATTGGACACAGGTGGTGTGGTAGGAATAGCTGAGATACTGGTCAGCAGATTGATGGCAGGCTGCTGCGCAGTGGGCGTGGCTTTGAAGTGAGACAGTCATGGGTGGGGCTTTACAGCCAGCTGCCTGACCTTGAGCAGGTCATTCTACTTTCCTCTCTGGACCTTGGTTCTCCTCTGGAAAGGGATGATAATACCACTCTCAGGTTTATTGGGAGGATTAGATCAGATTAGATGGGACAATGTATATGAAGGACTTAGCACTGGGCCTGGCACAGAGACGGTACAATAACAGCTTGTTGACTGATTAAACAGACGCACTGTTTGCACTAGGGTTTGGCTCACAGAGTAAAGCATACAAAGGGACCTTCAGTCTGTGTGTCCTCTTAAATGGAGTGGGGGGGGGGGTCTCCAAAACTTAAAAACAAAAAAGCAAAGCAAAGGGGAAAAAAAAAAAAAGAAAACTACTGGGAGCCATAGGAAGTATTGATAGATGCTTCCAGAACAAATGTCCCCAGATGAGAAGGAAAGGCAGTTTAAATCAGTCTGGCATGGGTAGCAGGAGGCAGGCAAACAGTTGGTCTGCATATTATTCCTGTGTGAGCCAACATGTGGTGTGGGTTTTAATTTAAAGCAAGCATTTAGTAAGTTGATAAACAGGAGTGTACACCTCCTGCCCTCCCACGCCCTGAGCCCCAGAAGAACAATTATCCTGGAGAGAAGACGCAAGGAGCATATGGAAAGGAATTCTAATAATATGGAGTGAGCAGGCAACACCTGCTTTCCCAGGGTGGCCTTTGGCAGGGCTTGGTTGAGATTGTGGACGCACCAGAGGGTGAAAAGGTCAGCTGAGCCTCCATGACTGGCTTCCTCTCTGGCTGTAGTCTAGGTGGTGAGTTGGAGACGGGGCTGGGAACTTCTGCATCCTTTATTAACCAAGGGGTCTGGGGCACAGCTCCACTGGAGTAGGCTGTGTGCATCATGAACAGATTACTCATGTGGCGGACTGTGTGCTTCTTTGCCTTCCCCCAAGGCTGAGATGGAGTAAACACATAGGATCTGTCTCAGGTCCCCAATCCCAACTGGGAAAGTACTAGTTTGGATTCTGAGTTACAGTTGATGACTAATAATTTTAAACCAATTCACTAACCTATGGGGTCGACTTACAGGGACAATGGGCTTCATGGAACAATAGCACGGATGTGACTTTCATTATCTTTCAACTCCTGTCAGAGTTAGCCTCTCAGACTGGAGACCAAGCAGCATGACTGTCCAAAGCTCTCATCCACAGGTTCCATCTTCGTCATCAGAGGGGAAAAGATCCTCTTTCTCTAGTCTTCAGTTGGAAAATCCCTGGGAAGGATCTAATTAGCCCAACTTGAGTCCCCAGGGTTGGGGACTCTGGTTTGTAATCCTGATAGTGGGTGCCTAAGGGGTCAAACAGCTCCCCAAAAGAGCAAGGGTGCTGTCACTGAAAAAGAGGGGAGTGCTGAGAAGACCACATAGGTTATCCCACGGGACCAAGAAAGTTGTAATGAAGGTTTCTTGAGTTAGTTCTATTATTTCCTTAAAGCCAAAAATCCATCTGCAAGCAGGTTGTCCATGCCAACTGAAATAGACCAAACTAGTGTCGGCCACAGTCACCCTGCTGCCTGAACTCCATCAGGACTCCATCCTGGTAGTTATTGGTCTTTGAAGATAAACTTGGAGAAAAATTATACATACAGATGTATTTGGTTTTTATTTTAGACTTGTTAAGACAATATTTTAGTTCTGAGGACAAAACTGGGGGCGATCCTTTCCTCCAAGGACTTCCTTACTCAGGGAATGCACACCTGATTTGAAGGACAAAGAATAAGTTTTGTTACTGTATAACTTAGCACCAGGTTCAGATGCAAGTAACACTGACTAATAGTGGATGAAACACACAGGGCTCATCCCTCCTTCAAAAGACGATATTAAGTGTGCACTGGGCTGCATAGGCTCCCATGTCTGTCCTGGGCACCTGCAATGGTTCTTTGAAATAGTGAATAGACTTGGGAGATAGAGATAACATCACTTTCTGTGTCATAGGGTGAATTTGCTTGCTGTCCAGGATGATAAAGATAACATCTTAATCAGGGTACCAGTGGTTTTGTTAGGCTCCCCATTACAAAGGTTGGGGATTCCCAAGCTTGGGATTCCAACCCTGAGTCAAGCCTGTTGTGTCTAGACTAGACCTAGACTCCTCCACTTTGCCCCATGGGAGTGGAAGGCAAGAGGAACTAATGCAAACTGACATGGACATGAACTTCATGCTGCTTGCTGTGTCCTGAGTGATGAGGTCCATTTTCTCTGACCCAGAAGTCTCTTATCTTCTGCTAGAACTTCTTCTGGAACTATGGCAGACTAACTTGTTTGTTTGCACAGAGAGAAAAATGGCAGTTTTTTCCTAATTCTTGACAGTGTACAGTGAGGGGCTGGAATGAGGTGACACTACAAAATAATCTAGGTCAGTTTTCTTTGCTCCACCACCCTCAGGGATATACTTCATGATCCAAGATGGCAGCTGAAGTTCCAGTCAGCACAACTGTTTACCTCCCAGCTCACCCAGAATTCCCACACACTTCCACAGACATCCCATTAGCCATCACTTAGTCACATGGGCTTTCCTAGCTGCAAAGGATGCTGGGAAATGTATTCTTTAAGCTGAGTGCAAGGCTGCTTCACACAGGACTTTATTACCAATGAAGAAAGGAGTGAGTGGTAACTAGCAGTCTCTGTCCCAGTCCCAATCTCTTATATCTCATCCTTAGCCTTTTGCCAGGGAGAAGAAAGAGTTCCTGAGGGCAGGAACACGCTGTATATTGAGGATAGAGATGGGGAGGGGACAGGTTTGGGGAAGGGCGCACTAGATGTTTTATCCACTCTCAGTCAGATGAAACCCTCTCTCCTCCACCCCAAGGGATCAAAAGGTATAGAAAACCCAAGGGCATGAGAACCATTGGCTCTGAAAAGCCAGTGATCAGAGCTGGGTAGATGTGAGCCAGGCCAGGCAGCTCTGGAAGTACTGGCAAGGTATAGCTATACAGCTACACTGATTTTAACTGGGGACCAGGGATGGCTTCCTGGGGGAGCTGATTCTTGCACTGAGTCTGTAAGGGTGAGTGGAAGTTCACCACCACGCTTGTGGGCTGGGATTAGGGCTGCCAGATAAAACAGAGAATGCATAGTTAAACTTCAATTTTAGATAAACAACCAATAATTTTAGTAAAACATAACCCCCCCAAAATAACTGGGAAATATTTATACTAAAATGATTTGTCCTTTATTTGAAAGTCAAACCTAACTAGCCTCCTGTATTTTTGTTTGCTTAAATCTTGTAACTCTATGTAGGGATGAGTGTTTCCAGGGCCAAAGAACTGGCATGGAAAAGCCCAGAGGCTGGGAGCCCAATGCACCTGGGCAGGTGGGGGGAATGAGGAAGTGTGGGAGGGCCTGGTTGTTGGGGGTGAGGCTGGGAAAGGAGGAGGGCGGGGCATCATCCAGTTAATAGGATCTATTGTGTAATATTCATTGGAGCAATTACTATGCGCCAGGAGCTCGGTCAAGCACTTTGACTTTGACTCACTTAATTTCACCCCATTAGGAGGAGGGTGGTAACTGCATTATTCCCATTTTACAGATGATGAAGCCTGGAAGTTAAGCAACGGCTAGGAAGTGGAGGAGTCGGATTCCAGCCCTGGGGTCAACTTGGCTGTTCCTGATTGAAAATTCCCATGGCACTTCCTGTGCATTCTCTCATCCATCCCATCCTATTATCCTGTGGGGGTGGGGCAGCGCTGGCAAGCACAAAGCTGCCCCCACCGAGGAGAAAAGGGTGGGGGCCCAGGCGGGGCCCTTGCCCAGCTCTTTCAGTATTTACCACACCCTTCACCTCAGCACACTTAAGGGCAGTGAGGTGTCCGCCTTTGGGGGATCCTTGCAAAGGAGAGACTGGAAATTAGAGCCCCTCTGCTTTTATGCATAGTAAACGTGGGATGTCGGTTGAGGCTGCACTTGAATGGACCACCAGGCAGGTAGACATCCCCCTGTCCCAACGTCCCGCTTTTCCAGCAGGAGAAACTGAATCCCCGAGAGGGGCAGGGCAGCGGGTCTCCAGCTCCTTCCTCCACACAGCTGAGCACCGCCCGTCCACTCCGCGGTGCGCGTCCACTCCGCGGTGCGGTGCGCACGTCTAATGTCTGCCGCTGGCCTGGCCTCTTCATCAGACAAAGATGGCAGGCTCAACGCTGCTGAGGGGCGGTCAAGGGCTCCCCGCAGGGCCTGCCCAGTGGAGAAGTGGCAAAGAGAGCGAGCGTCCCCGATCCCCAGTCCTCCGCAAGGCCCCTGGCTCCTATGGGGGATTCAGGTCTTCCTGGGGGATTCAGCTCTGCTGGGTACCACCCCCCAGCTCCGTCCTGACCATCCCAGGTGATGGTCTTCCTCCTGGCCAGGCAAGATCCAGGGGTTTACCGAGCTCAGCCGGCCAGGGTGGCAGTGGCAGGGACTTGGGGGCCAGGAGAGCCCCCAACTATACCTGCACCACCCCCTCCCAGCTGCAGCCCGGGATGGCGGCTCGCTCCGAGGCCCATTGTTGTCCTCCAAATGTTTAGGAATCAGCCATTTAATGAGAACAAAAGGAATTAATTGGTGGTTTAGGCCTAATGAGACCGCTGTGCAAATTAACAGTCCTCATCAGCAGAAACAAACAGAGCCCTTAAATGAATTGCCGAAGAGCATTAAACTGAATAAGCTTTTGCCGGGATGATAAATAGCAGGTCAGAGGAGACCATCTGGCCCCTTCCCGCAGCTTCCTTCCAGAGAGGAGGGAGTGATTGCAGAAGGAGGGGCCTAGCTGGGGCGGGAACTGAGCACACTCAACGGGGCTGCACACAGTGCACTCACACTCAGGCAAGCTGTCTTCACACTCACGCACAGCCAGGGTGTGTTCTTCGCATGCATTTACATCCAGTCACACTCATATCCACGTTTACATTCATTTACACACTCACAGACATATTTACACACATTTATTCTCACACATTCATAAATACAAAAGTACACTAAAAATCACATGTGTATATTTGCATGCACTAGCACAGGCCCACACACCAAAAGCCCCTCTAGGTGGCCTCCAGCTGCATTTATCTCTGAGAGGGGGGGTTGAGGGCCTGCTGTCAGGTGCCTTCTGCCTGTTCTACCTGCACCTGGAGCTCAGGAGGCCCTGTGGGACCAGGTGTGCAGATGCTATCCCACCCTCATCTCTCTTTTTAGGGACTGCCTAGGAGAAAGTGAGTCCCAGACCCCGGGGTTGTATAGTCCTTACCTTTGGGTTGGGTGGGCAGGGTCTTCTACTGGCCTCAAGGCCCCCGTTGATTCGGATACACACTAGCTACAAGCCTAAGGTCCTTCTAGAGCTGATGTTCTGGACAACCAACCCCCTTAATTTTCTTATTTATTTACTTTAAATAATTTGTCTTCTGGGGCTGGGGCTGGGGCTGGGGCTCAGGGGTAGAGTGCTCGCCTAGCATGTGTGAGGCCTTGGGTTCGATTCTTAGCACCATATATAAACAAATAAATAAATAAAGGTCCATCAATAACTAATAAAAATGTTTTTTTTAAAAAAATTTGTCTTCTGGGCTGGGGATGTGGCTCAAGCGGTAGCGCTCTCGCCTGGCACGCATGTGGCCTGGGTTTGATTCTGAGCACCACATACAAAAACAAAGATGTTGTGTCTGCCGAAAACTAAAAATAAATATTGAAAAAATCCTCTCTCTCTCTCTTTAAAAAAAAATTGTCTTCTGTAGACAGTGACTTATCATCGTATATACAATTTTAGCACAGTGTCTTGTCACACTTGCAACAGCTTAATAAATATTTGTTGGTCAAATGAGTGAAACGAAATTCCTTCAAACAGGTTGATAATAATCAGCCAGGCTAAGGTTCTAGAGAAGTTTGGTAAAAGCACCCATGCTGAATATTGTGCAGGGAAGACTCATGTTAGATTCTCAAAATGTTTGGTGTCCCCCACTAGGGGAGCAGCCCCTTGAGTGAGGTGTTCTGTGACTAGGTCTTTCTTGGTCTTCTGAGCCTTCCACAGAGGAGCTCTGCCCTCAGCCATGGATGAAGCTGCTGCCCCCGACCTTGCCATTCCAGGCCACTGTGCACAGGCCTTGGGCGGTGTCTTGCTGCTGCAGAGAAGAGTGGCTACAGAAAACCCCAAGGACCCACCAAGCCCTGTGCAATATAAACAAACACTCAATATTTTTAACAAGATAATTAATTTACCAATTCACTCCTTTATTCATTTGACAAGTATTTTTTGGGAGTGTGAACCTGTGTTGGGTGTTGCCTGACACAGGAGCAGTCTCCACTGGCCTTGCTTCTACTCTCTAGGGACTTCTGTGTGTTGAGAGAGGAGACAAGAAGCTTGTGTCGAGTGCCATGGAAAAACTGGTCAGGCTGAGGGCTAAAAGAAATAGTGAAAGGCCTCGCTTCCATGGCAAAGGTGATGTCTCAGTGGCCCCCAACAAATGAGGGACCTGTCATATAAGAATATGTAGAAAGACCCCAACAGAAAGCTCAGAGATTCCCAACCAACTCAGGGTCACTGAACACCTGCCAGATGTGTCTCTGTGCCAAACTCTGTGGGCAGCAGAATGTCTGCATGTGTCCTGCCCTCATGTTGGTGACAGCCTGCACTGACACAGACAGACTTTCCCCATGGGAGTCGCTTGTATCTAGTCCAGCAGAGAACAACAGAGAGGGGCTGAGGATCCTGGTCACCTGCAGCCCCAGACATGTGGGAGGAGGCACTGTGGAGCTTGGAGTGGTCAGGGAAACTCCCCAGGAAGAGGGAGCATTAACGGAGAGTAGGAAGTAGGTACTAATCTTTGGCACTGGCCTTTCTGCTGTTCGTGTCTCCGACCTTCTCAACTCACCTGACCCATTTCATAGGTGACAAAACTGAGGTACAGAGGATGAACGAGGGCCACTGAGTAATGGAGGGGGTATCTGTTCCCAGCTATGCCTGACTTTTTCTGTTTTTACTGAGAGAATATTGAAACTGAGTGCTAGGACGTGGGTCCTGGGCCTTTTGCTTTGATGGGTTCCTTCCTCTTAAAAAACATAATTATTTTATCAACAAGTAATTTTATTACATTACCAAAAAGATGATGATCAATCTGTGCTGGACTATATTCCTTTTTTTTCTTCTTCTGATTTTAAGAGGAATTAAATGTTTCTATGGACCCTGAATGCATAGTGACTAATGGATACACCAGCCCTGCTGGGAAGCCCCCCATGGACCCTTCTAGAGGGCCTTGCAGCTACTCCAGATCCTGAACAGGGTGAGCCCTCCACAACACCCTGACTGTGCCCATCCTGGGGACTGATGCCACCGGGGACACTTTGGCTCACTGTCCCTGCGCTGGTGCCGATGAGGGCAGCTGGACAAATAAATGGGCTGCCTGAGAGCACACGTCTGTGCTGATGCAGGGACAAGAGGTGGCTTGTCTTTTTTCCTGGAACTAGAGCTTAAATTCACCGGGGTGATAAATGGGTTTGGCCTCCAAGATTAAGGCCACCTCCATAACTCAGAGCCACAGAAGCATCAGCTCGTGTTTGTTGTTTTTCTCCAGGCAGGTGAGGGCCATGCTGAAAACATGGAGAAAAAAATGGCCCAGCTGAGCGGTGGGGAGCAAGGCCTGGAGATGGTGGAATTCCATGTTACAGCACCCCCCTGCCCAACCCTCCACCCCCACCAGTGTAAGGTCCCACTTCCTGCTACTTCCCAGGCTTCCCACTACTCCCAGAGGCTCCCGGAAGCACAGCTCTATTGAAATGCCTCCCTCTCTCAAAGACCTTGCATGGCTCCCCTTTGCCTGTGGAAGGACAGCTGTGTGCCTGTGTGGAAATTCAGAGCTTTCCAGGAGGAGGCCTCAGTTTAAATCTCTACGGTATTTTCCCATGAACTTTTTCTACTATCCTTCAGACTTGTTTGTACCTTCAGGTCTCACTGGCCCTGGTGGTTTCCCCTTCCTGGGAACATCCATCCTCCCCCACGGAGCCTTCCAAGTAGTTCCATTTATTGGGATTACTTCTTCCCCGCTTTATCTCCCCACGGTCTGTGTTTGGCTCACTCTTGAGTCCTCAGTGTAATCTGCTTATAGTTACCTCTGTGTGCCTCTGGCTTCTCCCAGGGTGGGGACCCTTCAAGGAGGGGAATCTGATTGTCTGCATCCTTGCTGCTCATAGAGGCCTACAGAGGTACTTTGCACACTTAGAACAAGCCCACTAAGTGGATGTGAGGTGAATTGAATTTCCAGTGGGAAATCACCTTGCTCCAGCCAGACACTCTCGGGGCACACAGCTCTATTTTTATTCAAGACCTTTGCTTAGAGGCAGACCCGGTTTCCCCATTTCTAATTAGACAGAGCCTTGACCTTGACTCATCTGCCCCTTTGGCCTGAGAGAAACTCAGGACACCAGGTTTGGCAAATGTAGGGGCCCAGGAATCCATAAATATTGATTCATTGTTTGCAGAGTAATTTAAATGTCAGTTATAAGCCCAGGGCAGATAAAGATCTGTATCAACAATAAAACTGGATACAAGCCATCAAGCCCTGGGGAAGCAGCTTTGGGTTAAAACGGAAATGGAATGCATAGGCCTTGGGGAGGGAGGGCATTAGAGGAGGTTAGATCAATGGCTCTGCGAGACTTGGCTGGCAGAGACACTTTGGTTGGGCTCTGCCTGCTCATTACCATGTCTGCTCTTTGTGGATGGAGGCAGTCCCCAGCCATCCATCATCCATCCATCATCCATCCATCCTTCCCTCCATCCAACCACTCACTCAGTGTGGAATTCTGTTTCTCAGTTAATCAGAGAGCTACAGACAGACAGACAGGCTCACTCAGACCCGTGCACACACAGGGAAAAGACAGGCACGCCCGTACGCACAGAGAAATAGTGATAAAGAGACACAGGAAGAGACAGAGGTGGAGACACAACAAGCCATGGAGCAGGAAATACATAGAGAGACAAAGAGTCAGAAAGGAAGGGGGAAACAGATACTGTCCATCGCAGAAGGACACTGACAGGGTGTGGCTGCACCTGTGCCTTGAGCAGCAGCTGGTTAGACTCAGATCCCCAATAGGTAGCAGCCTGGATTCAGACTGCCTGAGGTAGTATTGCTCAGTGGTTAAAGCCACAGCTTAGGCCTTAGATGGAGTTCAAGCCCGGGTTTCCCCACACACTAGAGGCTTAGGACATTGAAGGCTTAATAAAACCTCTGAATCTCAGCCTCTTCATCTTTAAAATGGGGCTGTCACATATGAGGATTTTTGCCTTCTAGGTTCTGGAAGGATCACATTAAGCATACCATGAGCACTTTATAAATGCTGGGTTTCATCACCCTAGGTGGGTGTCTTCCCCTAGATGCTGTGTGGCCTAGAGCACATGGATTCCTCTCTCTGTGCCTGGGTTTCCCCATCTGTGAAGAGGGGTGGGCTCTGAGGATTCCCAGGTCCCTAGTTTCCTTCGCTGCCTGCCCCGCTCTCCGCTCTTCTGCCTGTGGTTCTCTGTGGCAGTGCAGAATGAGCCGTTTCCCTCCCTATCTTTTATTTCACTTAGCTGCAGTCAGACCCAGCACTTGGATCATCTCGCTTCTCCTGGCTGACACTAGGAAGCAGTGGCCTGACAGCTGCCCGGGAGGGATCGATTGGAGGATGTCTGATTTTGAAAGGAGCCAGAGGACCGACTGCTCTGGGATGTTGAGCCGGATCTGCCATTGTTCAGGGCTGGAGCTGCAGCAGGAGCCACCTAGCCCTGGGATCTTGGTGGAGCTGTCAGGGGTGGCTGCCTGGCTGCTCCACGGAGGCCCCTCAGTCCAGCCTCTCCCAGGAAATAACCGCCCCCACCTTTCCCTAGGCTTCCTGAAAAGTATTTGCTGGTCTTGGAGGCTCAGTCTGGATGCCTTTGTGTTGGGGATCTCACTACCTCTCCATTTTGAACACTTCTTAGAGAGCTCCGCGGCCTGTTGACACACACACACTGACCGTGATGACAGTCTTTCTTGACTTTTAAATTTTGGTACCAGGAATTGAACCCAGGGGCACTTAACCACTGAGCTGCATCCCCAGCCCTTTTTAATATTTTATTTAGAGACAGGGTCTTGCTAAGTTACTTAGAGCCTCCTAAGTTGCTGAGGCTGGCTTTGAATTCACAATCCTCCTGCTTCAGCCCCTGGAGCCACTGGAATCATAGGCGTGCACCACCACACCTGGCCTTTCTCAACTTTCGTTCAAGATGTTAAGATGGTGATGCGGCTGGAAAGGGGATCTTAAGTTCTCGGTTGTTAAGAAGCAGGTAGGAGAATTAAAAAAATCCAAAATTAGCATCACTGCCCCTTGACACCTGTCTTACTCTGATAGAGCACCTATCAGGTGCACCCCAGGGTCATAACCATTTAGTAGGCCTGTGGTCAGGTGGGAGGTGAGGAATATGCCCTGCTTTCTTCTTTCTGTAGGTGGCTAATAAATGTTTGCTTAATAAATATATATTACATTCTATAATTTTATTGTAGGTGGTTTTCTTTTTTTTAACATTTATTTTTTAGTGTTAGGTGGACACAATATCTTTATTTTTTTGTGATGCTGAGGATTGAACCCAGTGCCTCATGCATGCTTGACCAGCACTCTACCACTGAGCCACAACCCCAGCCCTAAATGTATTAAATTTGTATGACAGGAAGATGTATACATGCACTATTTAAACAGCTGACTGCTAGTGAGCTTCTAGCAGAAGAAAGCTATCCCTGCCCTGCTCCTCCCCAAACCCCAGTCCTGCTTCCTTGGGGCAATCTTTTTAACTCTTGCCTCTGTATCTTTCTTTCCATATTTTACAATAATATGATTTATTATTCTCTGTTTTTTTTTTTCAATTTAAAATATTGTCTATTGGGTTTGCATGATAGAACTCAGTGCTCTCTCTCTCGCACCCCGCCCCATACCACTCACACTTCTCTTTCACACTTCCAATCTAGTTCTATGTCAAATACTGATATCAGTATTCATCATTTACACTATTATGATAATGTGAATATTTGCAGTTTGAGCCATGAGGTGTACTGCAATCACATTTCTCTAATTTTTCCTGCCATTAATAATTGCCTCTTGGGGCTGGGGTTGTGGTTTAATGGTAGAGCGCTCACCTTGCATGTGTGAGGCACTGGGTTCGATACTCAGCACCACATAGAAATAAATAAATAAATAAATAAATAAATAAATAAATAAATAAATGTATTGTGCCCATCTACAACTAAATTTTTTTTTTAATTGCCTTTTTGGGCTGGGGATGTGGCTCAAGCGGTAGCGCGCTCGCCTGGCATGCGTGCGGCCCGGGTTCGATCCTCAGCACCACATACCAACAAAGATGTTGTGTCCGCCGAGAACTAAAAACTAAATATTAAAAATTCTCTCTCTCTCTCTCTCTCACTCTCTCTCCTCTCTCACTCTCTCTTTAAAACAAAATGCCTTTTCAAATTTTTGCTTAGTGTACTATCAATTTTCTCACTAATTTTTCCTACCATTAATAATTGCCTTTTCTAATTTTTGCTTGGTTTTCTACATTCCTACCACTAACTTATCTCTAAATTTATTTCCAAAAGAACTGTAAAAATCCTCTAAATATGATTAAACACACCAGGTAGCAAGTCAGTTTTATTTTTTCCAGGGTGACATCCTTTCCCGAGCTCTTTATCTTAGGTGCCAATCTGCCCTGAGTAGTCCCCAGCAGCATGAGTCCCTCCAGTGTCACCCTGGTGGGTTTATTTATTTATTTGGGGGGCTTCTATCTTGTGTTGGAGCACCCATTTCTCAGACCTCGTCTTTCCTTTCTCTTGGTTTACGCCTTTACCATGGTTGAGCACAACTTCCAA
Organism: Urocitellus parryii; assembly: GCF_045843805.1. Classification (NCBI taxonomy): domain Eukaryota; kingdom Metazoa; phylum Chordata; class Mammalia; order Rodentia; family Sciuridae; genus Urocitellus; species Urocitellus parryii. Next base: position 113,762,598 of record NC_135536.1, on the reverse strand, counting down.
CCAAGCCTACAACTTTCGGCCTCTTCCAGCAGGTTCGCCTCCAATTCTGAGACTTCCTGGGGTCTAGGTGTGTGGATGGCCTTGCTTCTTTTAGGTTAGCTCTTGCAGGTCCTTGTAGAGATATAAAGATGAAATTTATATCACTTATCAGTTTTCAAGAAAAAATTCAAAATTTTCTTAAAACCTCATTGCAACCTTCTTTCATTATTTTTGATATTCATCCTTTTAAAAAACTTCTTTAATTAAAAAGGTTGTGAGAGGAAGCAGATATGAGCTGACAGTCCAACTGATTTACTCTAAGAATGTTTAATGAATGTAATAACCGATTCTTTAAGCCATCTATTTTCTCTGAATGAGGAAGAGGTATCTTAGCCTTAATTTAAAAATCAGAGCCAGCACATAGCTTTTTCTCTCCAAGTACTTTTTGGCTAAGTTTCCTTAGAGATCCATAGTTGGGATGGAGAAGCGTCGGGGTCCACAAACACTCATGGCCAACTCGCACATGAGACGAGTAGACTACTGTACCAGTTGCCTATGGTGACAATCAGACTGTAGTACCAACAACCTCAAAAGCCCCAGAGCATACAATACCTGCTGGCAGCACCTGCACCCAGGGCTGTCTGCAGGAAAGCCAGCAGCTCTGCTCCACTTGCTTGGGTTCTGTCTGGACTCGGCTGGCCTGGGATGACCTCATGTGGTCACCTGGATCCCTGGGTTCTCTCATCCTCAGCATCTGCTCATGCCGGGGATGGAGACCCAAGACTTCCTAAGGCTCAGGCTTGAAAATGACAGTCATGTCACTTCTTCTGCCCTCTATGGCCAAAGCCAGACTCCAGCTAACCCAGACTTAAGGAAATAGTCTCCAGCTCTTTGGTGAGAACGGCTTCAAAGTCATGTGTCAGTATGTGGACTTGGTGTGTGTGTGAGTGTGTATGTGTGTGTGTTGTGTACAGTTGGGGCCATGAAAGTCCATCTACTCTACTAACTAACATCAGGAATTCTCTAAATGAAGTCCTCCATGGCAATGAAGTAGGTTGTCCTTAAAATCTGGTTACTTTATTAAATTTTGCCTGGTTCATGACACCACTGGAGTAGAATGCTACCGACAAAGCCTGCTGATACAGGGTGAGGACAGCCCTCATAATTATCCTGTCTGCTGATCCAAGGCTTATAAAGGGCATTTCATGGGATTTTTTAAAAATCCAGTTTGTTGACTGATTCAAAAAAAATTCACCCAGACCCTCTACATGGGGACTCCCTGGGTTTTTCTTGTAGTCTCCTTAGCCCAACTCTACCTTTCCTGCTTGCACATAAACATGGACAGGCAAGCTATCACTGCCTGGTGGGGAACTGGAATATCATGCTTTCCTTCTCACACGTCCCTCATTGATTTCTCCTTGGGTTGCCCAGCACTGTAACCTGAAGGGATGGCCCTAAGGGTGAGCACTTCAGGGGGAGCTTGTGTGACATCCCTGGGCTCCAAGTCCCACCACCTGCACCACCCTCAGTCAAGTACATGGATGCTTTTTATCCCTTAAAGCCAAATGTTTGTCTTTTCCACGCAGGGCTAGGAGCTATGAAATGGAGCAATGTCTATTGCCTTGACCCCAACAGTGAAGAGGGGATGATAAGGGAACCATCTCATGGGGGGGTGTGCACCAAGGTTTAGAGGAGCTGCTGCCCACTGTGAGCTCTTGAGAAGTCCTGCCTCCTCCTGTGTTCCTATAGCTGTTAACTGGCCTGTCCTGTGGCTCCTCCTTCTGCAGAGGCCAGCTCAGGTCAGTTCCTTTGGCATCCTTTATTCTTGGGTCTGACTCAGGCCGACCCATTCTGCTCTTCAGGGCTGAACTCCAGCTGGACATACCTGTGCAGCTCCTCGGTGGCTCCCAGCCCCCTGTCCCTCCCATCTGGGTGGAAGGGGTCACCTGCACATTGTCCTGGGCAGCCTTTGGCTGGTTCGGTGCCTGTAGAAAGGAGGGGGCTCGCCGTCTGCTTGGCTTTCTGTTCCAGGCTGGCCCTCAGAGTTGGCCCTTGGAAACTCCCTGGCTCACCCCAAAGTCTCCTCCTTCTCTTTCAGGGAAGAAAGGCTTGAAGGCTTTGCTTCATCTCATACAATAACCAAATAAGAGGACAGTCCCCTTGAGTGTTACAGTCTTCACTGGAGACACAAGGGTGAAGGAAAGGGGAAGTCCAGACAGATGGGGGCCAGGAGCAGCCAGGAGCCACCACTCTGGGGTCAGATTGAGAGGAGATGCAGCATAGCAGAGGGGCAGTGGGCAGGTGGATAAAACAGGCCACTGTCTCCTCCGAGGACCATCCAAAAACTTCTTGAATTCATCATTCAATACAAACAGTGTTTGCTTTTACTATTATTCATCATGCTAATAAAGTCTGGAGCCATTAAGGACTTACGAGGTGCCAAGGAGTAGTTAAGCACGTTGTAACTTGCTGCCTTATTTTATCTCTGTGCCCTCCCTATGAAGGAGAGGTTAACTTTTGATTGCCCTTTTACAGATGACTAGATGGGTTAGGTAACTGGCCCAGCATCAGCCCCGACTGGTGTGCCCAGGCAGACCAGGACTTGTCTGGGTTGGAAGGCTTTGCTCCTGGTGGGATTTCTGTGATTCAAGTTTTGGACGAGGCAGCTGGGGACACAGGGACGAGGAAACACTGTCCCACAGCACTGGAGGCTGTAATTCAAGATCTGTTTTTTAAACTCCAAAACAAGGTAGCCATGGAGGGCTATGGAAGATCCAAACAAGCTTGGGGGCGATCCAAAAGGCTTCCTGCCACAAGGAGAGAAATGAATTACAGTAGATGGGGTAGAGAGAGAAGATGGGAAGGAAGGGGAGGGGGGATAGTAGGGGATAGGAAAGGTAGCAGAATACAACAGTTACTAATAGGGCATTATGTAAAATTGTGGATGTGTAACCGACGTGATTCTGCAATCTGCATTTGGGGTAAAAATTGGGAGTTCAAAACCCACTTGAATCTAATATATGAAATATGATATGTCAAGAGCTTTGTAACGTTGTGAACAACCAATAAAAAAATGCATAATAACACTAATAAAAATAAAAACAAAACAAAACAAAAAAGGCTTCCTGCCAAAGAGGACGTTGAAACTGGGCCTTGCAGGTGAAGGGTTTCCATAGCGGAGGGGAATTCGGCTTTTGTGGAATGCTGGGGGCTGGGGTCTTAGACAGCAGGTGTGGTTTGGCCACACTTGCTTGGCGTCACACTTTGGTTGGAACGTGGTTTGAGGAGGAGAGCGTGGGAAGTGGGCTGTGATCCTAGGCTGAAGCCACCATGCTGACAACAGCCTTGGTGACAAGGCAACGGAAAGGGGATGGGGCCCGGGAAACACGTACACAGCTCTGTTCTGTGCTATAGAAAAAGTGGAAGAACAGACAGATACAAAATACCAAACCACAGGTAGATCAAACATGACCCAGAAAAACTTCAGGGAAACCTAAATATATCACAAAGGGTCTTGTTTGTTTGCTTGTTCCGTAGAGCTGAACATTTTTATCCAAAAGATCTGAGCCGAAGTCCAACCAGCCAAGTTGGGATGGTAAATGACAATTCCTTCCTAACTTCTTCAGATGGCCTAGTTGCAAAGCCTCTCTGCACCACACCTGGACGACATTTGGCTCCTCAACCAACACAGAGCAGTTTAAAGAATCAGTTCGGGAGAGAAGAGTTGGGTACCCTGTGGCTCCTAGGTAGAGAGGAACAGCTTACCTCCAAAGCATTCAGCCATGGACAGCAATGGCCTGATACTCCCTTCCTTTGCAGTAGCAGCATTTATACGGCAGATCTGTCTGGTGTCACCAGCACATGCCCAGTTCCTGGTGCCATCGTGACTAAGGCTCCAGCTTCCAATTTAGTTTGAAGCCAAAGCAGTGCCCACCTGGACAAGGTGGCCTCCAGTCCTGCACCTGTTGTCATCTCTCCATGTCCGACCTTGGGCAAGTCCCTGTCCCTTTTTTTGTGACACAGCCTCTTCACTTGAGCCTCCTTGAGGGACCTGCACTGGAACTGTACTTCTGGAGTCAACCATTCTTATTCCACCTTCAAAGTGTCATCATACCCAAGCACCCCACACTATTAGGGAATATTTTCTTTAAATTCAAAGGTACCAATCTCTGTTGCTTTGCCATTTCATTTCTGTAAATGGTGCATCATTTGCTACAAATAGACATTATAGTTAACAACTATTAAAACAATAAATGTTTACTCTTGCATCAACCAAGAATAGTATACATGCTCCTCCCTGCCCCCCCGCCCCCCCCTCCCATTGTGCTGTGAGTGCACCCAACTCCTGCAAACCTCTGTCCCTGAGCTCAGGCAGCTTCTCAAACATGCATGTACACCGGAAACACCTGGAGACCTTGCTAAATGCAAATTCTCTCTCAGTAGGTTCAGCCAGGGTGGGGCCGAGGTTCTGTGTTTCTAAGAAGCTCCCCGGGGATGCAGATGCTGCTGGTCTAGAGACAACAAGTTGGCTTCATGAGGGTCCCTGGGCCATCTAGGGCTCACATCCTGGGGTAGGACAAGCACTTCAGCAGAATCCCAGTAGCAAACTCATTGGACAATATTCAAAGTAAAGTGCAAAGACCTACATACTAATGTAAAAACAAAGCCTCCATCCAAGGAAACAACCCAGTCTTGTTTTTCTTCTTTTCTCCCGAATGTTCTTTTATTTTATGTTTACTTCATGCACCTAGAAGTTTTGATATCTCTGTTCACAGCATCCGAGATTAGAAAACAGTGACTCTTCTCACAACCTCTCTCTCCCCATCTCTTTAGTTCAAAGACCTCTCAGCTGGAAGCTTGATGGTCAATTTTGCTGGCCTCACTTGTAGCGGGGTGGAGGGGACAAGATTTCTGAGAGAGGCAGTGAGAGCTCTGACCTCGTGGCCTGCCTGGGCTTCCCCAGGTGGATCAGCCGCCATGCTCAGTCAGAACCACACACCACCCACGGACTCATGTGGCTTTCCCAGGGGTCATGAGCTCTAGTAGTAGGTGGTATGGGGGATTTGGTGGGTTGGGGAGTGAGGCTGCTCCTCAGGGACCCATGCAGGATCAGGGACACAGTGGACCCTTGACAGGTAGAGAAGTTGGCTTCATGAGGGGTATAGAGCGGTGGCTCAGTGATGGCTTGGATGCAATGTGAAGTCACGACACCCTGGGGTCAATACAGATCCCAGAATCCTCTCTTCTAACCACACTGCTGGAAGGGCATGAGGGTGAGCTACCAAGCAATTCCTGGCCTCCCTTGATATGGTTCAAAGCAATCTCTCTAGTGTTTGCAGAATGAAGTTGAAACCTCATATAACCTCTAGGGGCTGATAAAGGATTTGAATCTGTCCTTGCCTGGTTCCAGGCTCTAAGTGTGTCCCTTTCCCCATGAGTGGGACTCACATGTCTGTGAGGATCATAAATGTATACAGCTGCCTCCTGTGCCCTCTGTACCTGGCCAGTGGGATGACTCAGGGGCATTGGGGAATTTGCATCCTGTTTCAGGAAGGTGAGGCCAGCAGGGAAGTCTGCCCAGGACACCTGGCCCTTTGGCTTGTGTGAGACTGCATCATGACCGTGGCTTGTATATTGATGTCCTAGACCATGGCAGTTGCTCCAAGTGCATTTTGTCACTTTAGTTCTGAACAACTAAGTTAGATGAGTTCTGCTAGCTCCCATTCTTCAGAGAAGGAGGCTGAATAATGGAACACAGTCCTATTTAGCATTCAAATTCACGTGTTGTCTGGACTTGCTTCTGTCTCACTTGAAGCTTAGAACAACCCTGAGAGGTGGACATGATCAGGCCCATTTTACAGGTCCTGAAAATGAGGATCAGGAAGTTAAGAGACTTTGTCCAGCAGCTGGTGACTGACCCAGGGCTGAATGCCAGTCTGTACATTCTGACCAGGGCTATTTCCTCATATTACATCAACAATTATTCAAACTTATGTGATGGCTGTGTTTTCTGAAGGGCTTACCCTCATGACTGAAACTGGCTTGTGGGAGCACTTGCCTATCATGCACAGGCAGCACTGGAAAAAAAAAAAAGAAAGAAAGAAAGAAAAAGAAAAAAGAAACTGATCCTCTAGACTAAGCATTGGGATCTGGGTTTCAGCTTGATCTGCTAATAGCTGGTGATGCAGCTTCTCCCCAGGTTGTGGTAATCTTCACAAGGCCTTCCAGCACTGGAACGATGCTCTTCCTGTTCTTTCCAAGTGCATTAAATATATATATATATATATATATATATATATATATATATATATATACACACACACATATATATACATATATATATACACACATATATATGTATATATATATATCTTTTACATAATGTATAATAGATTTGTTAAGTGAACATAGTGCAGTAAGAATAATTTTAGCAACATAGCAGTGTAGAAAGTAAAAGCAAACAAAAATAGAACTCATCATCTTATTGTTAATCATTATCCAAATTATTTCCTCTCTATATTTAAACATAAATAAACATATTATAATGGTTTAGCTATAATGTGTCCCCCAGAAGCTCATGAATGAGAATTTTCAGAGGGGCCATGATTGGACGATGAGAGTTGTAACCTAATCGGTGGATTGACCCATGGCTAGGGTTTTACCCGGTGGTGACTGTAGGCAGGCAGGGTGTGGTTGGAGGAGGTGGGTCACTGGAGGTGTGTCTTGGGGGCTATATTTTGTCCCTGGTGAACGGAGCTCTCTCTCTGCTTCCTGTTGCCACGTCCTGAGTTGCTTTTCTCTACCACGCACTGTGCCCTGATGTTCTGCCTCCTCTGGTTCAGAGCAATGGGGTTGGCAGGCCATGGACAGAACTTGTGAAATACTGAGCCCAAATAAACTTCCCCTCCTCTAGGTGGTTCTGATCAGGTCTTTTGATCACAGTGAGGAGAAAGCTGACTGAAACGCATATGTAAATTTGTCATCCCATAATTTATTTTTCACTTGAAATATATTTATCTTTTTGTGCCATCAAATATATCTACTTTATTCTTTTAAAATAATACAAAGGACATATCTCCCTATTAGTAGATCTCTCCTCCTTTTAAAATGACCAATTGTATTTTGTAGCACAAATAATCAAATATTACATTATTTCCATTTTTCCTATTGTAAGCAATGCAGAAACAAACACTTTTGTACACATATCTTTATTCATATGTGGATGTATTTCTTTAACATAAATCCCTAGAAGTAGAACTGCATGATTAAAGAACACACACATTCAATATTTTGAAAGATGCCGCCAAAACCACTCTCCAGAGAGGCCAGTTGACCTTCCTGTCCATGGTGCAGGGAAGGGACATGTTTGCACTCACCCCAGTCAAGCCTTTATTAGTTGGTGCAAGTATCCAGTGATGTTCATGTTGCAGATGAGACAACAGATGCTCAAGGAGGTCAAGCAAGCATCTCAAGGTCAAAAAAGGAGAATGGGGCAGAGCTGGGGTCAAAGCTCTATGCCCCAGATCGTGAGTCTAAATGTTCCGCATCCTATGATGATCGATGTGGTGGAAAGAAGCCCGAGGCTGAGAGTAGAGTGTCTGGGTTTGCGACTCACTGCCCCCAGCTCTTTGGCCAAGAGACTCCCCATCTCAGCTCCTTTCTCTGGGATATGGCGATGGCAACACTGTCAAAGAGGGGTACTGTGAGTTACCAAAGTGATTTATGTCAGGCTCTGGCCCTGAGAAGGTGCTCTCTAAGCAAGATCTAAGATCTCATCCCTTCTAGGGAGTTGGGAACCATGGAATTCTCCAAAGCTCTTCTCCCTTCACTGAAGAAGGTGACTGAGATTTATTGCCCAGCCATGTGCGGTTCAAAAAAATTATTGCTGAAGACTGTTGAGAAGGTTTGAATTCAAAAGATTTTTGTTCCGTTAGAAATGAAAATTTTTTTTCTTTGATTCAGCAAGAACTAGAAATGTGGCCAGTTCTTGAATGTCTTGGGATGGGGTGGGGTGTTCAAAGAGACTTTTGGTTATTCCTAATGTTATAGTTAAAGATTCATCCCAGGGTTTCATAAACTGACTTCCAGACCACTCACGTATAATCGAATCACGTATCATCTTTATTGAAGCATACCAGTGGTGGCTGACCAGAACATAAAGCTTTTCCCCTGATCAGCCCCAAACAATCGCAAGGGCACTCCTTATAAGCCTGAAAATGGCAAAAGGGATGTTCGGGTGGTCTAGCCAATGCAAGCAAGCCAGGTTACAGAAGCGGGACAGTGCAGTCAAGCGGAGGGAAGTCTAACCAATCCAGTTAGCCCAGTCACCCCAGTTACAGAAACAGAGCCCCGTTACCCTAGTTACAGAAACAATACCCCATTAGGTAGTTTTGTGTTCTTAAAGGTTTCTATAGCAAAAGGAAAAGAACATCCTGCCCCAGTCATGACCCTTCTACTTGGCATGGTTGTTTTACAGGATGAAGTCATAAAACAAAATGGAGTCACATTTGCTCCTAGTATCACACTAATTATGGAAGGGACTTTGGCTGAGGCCAAGTGGACTCTCAGCTGAAGAGAGTTCTAGGAGTGGAGTCATTGCTCCACAGGTTCACCAGAGGTCATCCCATTACTTAGAGTCTCCTAGGGCATTAGGGATGCATGATAAATGGAGAAGTGTATTTTAAAATGGCTACAATCAATTCTCTACCTGCATCCAGACCCCTCCTACATCACCTCTGGGCTTATCCATGTGACTTGCTTCAGAAATGGAGCCTTAGAAAATGTGACATAGACTGATGAAAAGGACCTGAGGATTGGAGATTGCCTTCTTTTTTGGGGGGAAGGGGAGTACTGGGTATTGAACTCAGAGGCACGTGGCCACTGAGCCACATCCCCATCCCTGTTTTGTATTTTATTTAGAGACAGGGTCTCATTGAGTTGCTTAATGCCTCGCTGTTGCTAAGGCTGGCTTTGAACTCAAGATCCTCCTATCTCAGCCTCCCAAGCTGCTGGGATTACAGGTGTGTGCCCCTGCACCCAGCTTGGAGCTTGCCTTCATTTATAGGCTTGGAACCCCGTGTCCTGCATACAAATAGTGAGAGTCAGCACACTGGGAACACAGGTGCTCAACAAACAGCCTGTCAACCACTACATATATGCATGAGGCCATGCTAGATCATCTGGTTCCAGTCAATCTACCAGCTGACCATAGATTAGTTGAGTTGGTCCAGAAAGAAAAAATGGTCTTGGGCAATGCATATAATCCTGAGAAATAATGTGTCTTTATCTTTAAACCACCAAGTTTTGACCTGGTTTATTATGTAAACAAAGCTACTTTATAAAGATATTTATCGAATGAATGCGTGGACAAACCGGCAAGTACTAGGTGCCTTAGCGTGCAATAAATGCTTCAGAACCACGGACAGAGGCACAAATTGAGGCTATATTTGAACCAAGCTGAATATGTTCCAGGAACTGGGGTAAGAGTGACAACAATGGCTCAATGTACAGAGTGAGCCAGATGTGTAAAAGAATGTGGCCCTGTCATGGGGACTAGTGAGGTTTACCGGCATCTGTTAGCAGGAAGTCGGAATTGGACGAGTAGCCACTCTGGGGGGAGGCTGGGTGAATGCTGTGTGTCTTTGGTCAGGGCCCAGCCCCTCGGTGCTTCTATCACATATGGTGATGCCAGGCAGTGTGAAGAGCATGTGGGGGGCTGGCCTCATGTTCCCAGAACCTTTCAGACCTGACAAACCAGGGTAGTCGGTGGGTCACTGAACTCCTTAGGTTCAGGCAAGTGGAAGGCTGAGGGCGAGGCAGGGGAGGCTGGGGACTGAGTTGTTAGCTGCCTGGGTAAGGCTCCTGGGGAGATGACTCTGGCTCAGTCTCCAGCTGCCTTCTCCAGCTCCTGCACACAGCCTGGCTTGCCCTTCTGGCCCCAGGGAAAGTTAGACTCTGTGTCAGAGGCGTCTCAGGTTCATAATTTCATAAAAACAATAATCTCTTGGTTTTGGACAGCGGACTTTGATGAAGCCTTTCCTATCTACATATTCTATAATCTAGCTGGATCCTTTTAACTCTTTTTTTAGAAAATCTAAGAGCCAGGTCCAGTCCCCTCATCCAGTGCTCTCACCAGCACCCTCTCCACCCTTTTATTCTGTAAGTGCGTGAGCCAAGGTGTGAGCAGGCAGTCCAAAGAGCACCAGCCCAGGAGCCCGAGGCCTCCTGAGACTTCCTCCCTAGGCCAGTACCTCAGAACTCTCCATTCAGGCGTAGGAAATAGACTCTCTCACCTCTATATTCAAATGAGAGGTGTGGACTCCAGCCTTTCCCCGTGGTTAAGCCCTGCATTTCTAGGGGCCTGTGAAGGCCAAGGGGACTTGGGTCTCTGTTCCTTTTGTGGAGTGCTACCCACCTCCCTGGACCACGCGAGTCCTCCTATCATAAGTGCTGGTGGGGCGCTGGCTCAGAACAGCGTGGGCTCTAGAGGTTGGATCCAGGAGGTGCCGGGGGAGTTTAAGGCTCCTGTGACCCACCCATGGGCAAGGCAGCCCTCCCAGGGGAACCTGCATCCCGGGCCTTGAATGCCTCCAGGACCCTGTCCCCATCTCTCCTCTGCACACCAGCTGCCACCTCTGAGGCCACCCTTCTCCACGAGGCTGGAGCCAGATCTCAGCGTCACCCCCCAGCAAGGGGGGGCTCTTCCCTTCTACCAGGGACTCTCAGGGAAGACCCCTGATTGACTGGCCTGGGCCTTGTAGTCAGGCAGGTGGGGCTGCTGTGGTGGGAAGCTCCATGCCTTTTTTGAGCCCAGCAGATCTCTGGACTTTGGGACTGTGATAAAAGGTAGATGTCCAAGTCTTGGGACATTTTTTTTTTTTTTTTTTTTGGTGCTGGGGATTGAACCCAGGGCCTTATGCATCCGAGGCAAGCACTCTACCAATGGAGCTGTATCCCTAGCTCATCAGGACATTCTTTATAACGTGGTACTGTTCTCAAGGAACTGTCCTGGGATGGGTGTCAGGAGATCTGTGTATTTATTCTAATTCTCCACTGCCTTGCTGTGTGACCTTGAGAAAGTCACTTTCCTTCTCTGGGTCTCAGGATCTTCTCTGCCAAATGGTGATGATCATCCCTGAGTCCCTCCCATAGGCATTGAGTAGAACTAATGAGATAATTCCATGAATGAGCTTTCAAAAGCTGAAAAGCCCACACAGATGTGAGGATTATTCTTATGATCCTAGGCCCCATAGGATTAGCTTAAATTTATGGCAACAGGAGGGGTGGGGGCTAACAGAAATGTCCAGATGTCTCCGAGCCCTACTCAAATAATACAACCTGCTTCAGAGGGTGGCTCCTGATCTAGTTATGGTGGGCATCTCATGCTGAGCTTCCTGAATCTTCCTCGGGCCCCTTCTGGCCTCTATTCCAGCTGTCTGGGTTGGGGGGCACAGGTTTCTCTCTGACTGTGTGCCATCTAGCCCCACAATTCTGGTTCCCTCTTCCCTTCTTTCTCTCTCAGGACAAGAAACGAGGACACAGAAGGATTTCTCAGATGTCTGAGACTTGGGTCTTTATTGACCGCGGCCTGGGGGAAGCTGGGGCTGGGCTCTATTGGTAGCCCTCTTGGAAGCCCCACATCAAGTGAGCCTGGACCACCGTTTCCAAGCTGAAGGGCCCTCGGAGCCTTTGGCACGCGGGTGGGTTGAGCTGATCATCGGCAAGGAGACAGAGCAACCCCATTTTTCCAATTTTTCCCCAGACTCCTCCATGCCTCAATCGCATTTTGGGGACGCGTGTTCTGCTGAACATCCTGAGGGAGAGAGTGGTCTAGCGTCACTTCCTGATTTCATAGACGGGGACAAGGTGTCCAACAGGCAAGTCAGGTGGAGCAGAAAACCCACATCCGACCCCCTGCTCCGGGGCTGGCCTCTGCCCCAGGAGCTCTCTCGGCCTCCACGAGGGGCCAGGTTGTTTGATAACTTGAAGACGCCATAGGGTCCCTGGGAGGCAGAAAATGTCTACTTTCCCCATAAAACACCCAAGAGAAGGCACTGGGAGTGAGCGGGATTGGGAATGGAGGGCATGGGGCGAACAGGGGATTTTCCTCTTTGCTGAGGATCAGACTAGAGGCTGGACAGGAAGACCTCAAGCTCCAAGCTGGAGCACTGCTCATGGCTGATCGCTGCCAATAGCTGCGAACTCAACAGCTGCTTTGTGAGAGCCTGACCAGGGCTCCAGAAGCTCAGCTGTGACAGGTCACCTTGAGGAGCCAGCAGGAGCTGTCCAAGGTATGTGTTCTCAGGTCCCCAGGAGCCGCACCTGCTGGTGAGGGGCTGTGGTCTGCCCATGTCAGGAGGGTGATGGTGACTGCAGGTCTCATTACTGAGCACCTGCCTGGGCCCAGGTGCTGTTCTAGCCACAGGGCACACTCCCTCACTGAGTTCTCACGTCGGCTCTATCATGGAGGTTCAGTTATTGCCACTGCAATATTTCAGGGGAGGAAAACAAGTCAATGAACGGTTAGGGAGTTGCCCGAGGGCTGAGGGGCTCAGGAGCCATGGAACCAGGGTGGATTTCTACCAGCAGGCTGGCTGCAGAAGCCGCTCTGTTAAACCACAGTGCTCAACCACGGAGTATTAGAGAGTTTTGAAAAATGCTGCTGTGATTGGCAATGACATCACGGAGATGCTCATGAAAGCAGAGCACTGAGGTGGAATCAGCTTCGCCAGGCATCGAGGTGACTCCTTTCATGTCCTGAACGAAGGACAGGCCAGGGAGGGCAACAGACTGACCAAGGTCAATAGCTTTTGGCCACACTAATCTCAATGAAATTGAATTTTTTTTTTTCTGGCAACAGAGGGAATCATTGGAAGCTCCTGGCCTTGGAGTCAAACTCCAGTCACGTCACGTTCCTCCTCTGGCAGCTCCAAGCCCAACCGGACGCCCCAGCTCGCCCCATCTGGCAGCCTGGACCCAGCGTCATTCCTTGAGTTTCATACCCACACCGCCCCAGAGTCAGGCTGCAGGGGGGGAACTGGCCTCCCAGCCACATCTCTCCTCCGCCATGTCCATCTGTTGATCTAACTTAAAAAAAAAAGGAAAAGGAAAACATAATCACAACCACAGCTGAAATACTTTACAAGGATTTTTTTTTTTTTTTTTTGGTTTGTGTGTGTGTGTGATCAAACACCTTCCCCTGAAATATCACACAACACAAAGATCCCTACTTCAATGTCCTTTGTCCATTAAGGTTTTTTTTCTGGTTCAATAAACAGGAGTTCAGGCCCTGTCCCCTCCCACTTTCCTACTTCTGCTCTGGGGATGACCAAGTTGCTTCCAAGAGAGCTTGTGTTAAGCTGTGCAGTTGATAGGTCTTTAATCTTGCTGAACACATGTTGAGAAGAATAAAACCAATTTTGTTTAGAAAACCAGGGGCCACACTCAGCTGGAAATTAGTTCTTTGGGTAATCTCAGCCCTTGTTTTGACCAAGGAGGCTGCGTGAACTCCACTGGGGAGCCCCTGCAGGGCCCAGACCACTGGGGTCCAAGGCAGGAGAGAAGGAGAGAGTCCTCCCCAGGGATCCCTGCCCCAAATCCTTTTGATTCTCTCCTTTCAGCATAGAAAGCAGCTCCAATCCAGGCTGCTTACGGATCAAGGCTAATCTGGATGTAATTCCCTGCCCGGCTCGCTGCACCCTTAGCAACACATAAATACAGATTAAAGGGTTATATAAATGCAATTTTCTAATTAATCAGTGCAAATCCAGCTACTGCAGAGGACATAGATTTCAGCTTTTATGTGAGAGGTTTTCTTCTTTTAGTTTAGTTTACGAAATGCAAGTTCTGTTTCTGTGATTTCTAATGCCCAGTCACCACAGGGTGGTGACTAAGAGTTTCAACAATTCCCAGGAATGTCCCATCATGACCCCAAGTCCTCAAGTTCACAGTGGGGGATGTTGGGCCACCATCAATGGCAAGAGTCTGGGCTTGGGGCCGGTCAGGTCAGGTTTAAGCCTGGCTGTGTGGCCTAGCACATATTACCTGGCCTCTCTGAGCCTCAACTTCTTCATTCTTAAAAAAGATAATAAGAACTGCCTGATGGGTTTCCATGAGGATTGGATGTCATGTTTTAAAGTGCATAGCATGATGCTGGTGAATTGCAAGCTGCTGTTGCTTACAACAGAGGATAAAAATTCGAGAAGTACAGCGGGGAGATGGCCAAAAATCTCAGGCCCGAACTTCTCTCTTTTTTTCGTAGGTTTCTGTGGTTTAGTATTTGCCTTGTATAGAGAAGAGTGTTCATGAATCCAGGAAGGGTGTGTTCTCCCCAGAACCTCCAGCTCTTCTTCCCCACTGCCCCATCAAACAACTCCAAAGGTCTGAATGAGGCTATCTAGAGTGCTGTGGCCCACAGAGGGCCAGTGAGAAAGCGCATTTTACAACAGCAACAATAGTGAGGGCAATAATAATAGGATGCCACGTGCCGTCATGCTCGTCACCGTCTCACTGTAAATTTGAAATGTCAAATCTATGAGGTGGATATCACTTTTTCACCCATTTTTTTGGATGAAGACACTAAGGCTTCAAAGAGGTTGACTAGGCTACCACAAATTGCAGAGTTTTCCTTAGCAGATTTTTCCTCTTAACTGCTTGTGTGTGTGCATGCGCACTTACTCAAAGTCCCACGCGCACTAACATCTCCCGTGCTTAGGCAGCTAGCTGCACAGGCTGGCCTGTCAGTGCAATGCATGCTGTGGTTCACCAGCACCAGAGTGGCCACACAGCTGCCCACCAAGGAACACCTAACCAGGAGTGAGCCACAGGAAGAGGCCACTAGGGAACGGGGAAAGGTATGTTGGGGAATCTTCTCTAAACGGTATGATTTTAGATATTTCAGACACATCATGTTAAGAGAGATGTCAGCCAGGGAGGGTCCTGAGGATCTGCTTCAAGAGTGACTTGGAGCCAAGTGGCACACACCTGTAATCCCAGTGGCTTGGGAGGCTGGGAGGAGGATTTCGAGTTCAAAGCCAGTCTCAGCAACTTAGTGAGGCCCTACCTAAGCAACTCAGTGAGACCCAGTCTCTAAATAAAATATAAAAAAGGGCTGGGGGTGTGGCTCAGTGGTTAAGTGCCCCTGGGTTCAGTCCCCAGTACTAAATGACTAGGTAAGCACAGCATTTAGTACAGACATGGGACCCCTGCAGGAATTGGAAAAGTGATTTTTTTTTTTTCTGACTCATTTTCTCAGTAGTTTTAGGCATAGCCTGTCACCTCTGGCCTCATCTATGACCTGGGGGCAACCTCTGGGCTTCTCTGGTCCTCAATTTTCTTTTCTGAAAAATGGGGAATAAAGATTGATGTTTCGCCTCTCTATCTGAAGGGTTATGAGGCTCACAGGAGATGTTCCTGCAGACAAAATGGGGATGGGTAGAAACTGCACTCAGAGGAGAGAGGAAATAGCTCTCAGAGAATGGATGCTTTGAAAAGGAGTCCTCCCTGTCATCCAGGGCCCTTTGTCACATTAGGAATGCCAGGGCTGGGACTGCCCACGCAGCTGGGAAGTGCTGGGTGCTGTCACTTTAAAAGTAAAGTGAAGTGCTATTAGCTGGGCTATTTTTTCAGGTGTGTTCTAATTGTACTAATTAACTCTAAGGTAGATTTTAGCACTCCAGCCTCCATGGCTGCCTTCAAATGCCAAAACAAATCTTGCCATAATTACCAGCAATCCTTTTCATTACCGGCTGCCTAATTATCCTATTAATAGCACATCCTAAGAGACAGTATTTGCTTGGCAGGCAAATATTTGTTTTTAAATGAGCAAACACAAAGACAAACTGCTCTGTTTGCAGAAGGATTCCAAAATGCAAAATGGCTTAGATTCATGGAAAAAAAAAAATAAGAATCCAAGTAAAACCAAATACTTAATCTGTTTGAAGCGTTTGAGCCTTAAAGTGTGTGTGCTTCCTACCCTGGCTCCAGGGCTCAGTGCTGGGGGTTCTCCAAGGCATTGCTGTGATATGGAGTTCAATGTCTTATGGGGTTGGGGCTACACTTGGTCGAAAGAGAGAAGTTGAAAACAGCAACCAATATGAAATAAAGTAATGTGAGAGCCAGGAGGAGCTTTGAGGCCAGGACATAGTTGGCCGATGTTCCTCTACTTGGCCAATTCAGAGTCACCTGGAGAGGGACCAGCCAAGTGCATCCTTCCTTCCTTCCACTGTTTAAGTGAAAATGAAGTCACCCCCACTGCATCCCTGCTGCAGCCTTCTGTGACTGTCGTGTACGCAAACATGCACAATTACTCTTTATTTTTTGAAAAACAAGAATGAGATCGTACTGCGGACTAGATCGAACCATATGAAATTGCCCACATGTGACTGCTTTACAGCCTACCAAATGGCAATCTCATATGGTTCAATTAAGATATTGTTATGCATTTGTGGCTGCATTTTAAAAAACATTTGTAGAGTATTGTATATGAAGACGGTCAGCACCATAAGGTAACCAGTCTCCGCAGATGGCCCACCCAGTTACTTATACCTTTCTCGTTTACAAACACTGTGGAGCTCTGCTGCCGTGCCAGACTCGTCTGGCCAGGCCTCTCCACTCCTCCCCCAGCTGGCACGCCCTTCCAGGCTGAGCTTCTGTCCCACTGGCGCTGGGAACCCTCCCCTGATTTTGCCAACCTTTGCTGATGTTCTTGTTCCTCTGAGTGCCTCATTCCCCATCACACACAAGTGACCATTTAACCAGAGATTGAAAAATCTTGCAAAAGTTGGTCCCTATTCTCCTGCCTGGCATCTAGTACTTAAGAATATCCTCTGGTCCTCCTGGGGGGTTCAGAGCTCTCCACAGATGGTCCCTCTGACATTCTGGCTTTGCTTCCTGTGGCTGCTCTTCTCTCTTCCCCTAATGCCTGTGACTGGCACGTTGTAAGAGGTTAGCTCTTAGGAGCTGTGCACAGTTTTCATAGGGTTCACACAAGTCTCAGTTTCCTCATCTGTCAATTGCATCATCTTTGTGGCATTGCTGGATGGTTAAATGACACCTCTGTGGTATCTATCAGATGCCTTAGTCTTCAGAGGAATCAATTAAATAATAGCTATTAATGCTTTTCTTAGAGGTGATTATTTTTTATTTTTTTTTTAGGTTTATCTCTTCATGTTTTATTTATTTATTTATTTTTATTGATTGTTCAAAACATTACAGAGCTCATGATAGATTATCTTTCATACATTTGACTCAATTGGGTTTTTTTTTCTTTTTTTTTTTAAGAGAGAGTGAGAGAGGAGAGAGAGAGAGAGAGAGAGAGAGAGAGAGAGAGAGAGAGAGAGAATTTTTAACATTTATTTTTCAGTATTTGGCGGACATAGCATCTTTGTTGGTATGTGGTGCTGAGGATCGAACCCCGGGCCGCACGCATGCCAGGTGAGCGCGCTACCGCTGAGCCACATCTCCAGCCCCTCAATTGGGTTTTGAACTCCCATTTTTACCCCAAATACAGATTGCAGAATCACATCGGTTACACACTCACATTTTTACATAATGGCTTATTAGTGACTGTTGTATTCTGCTGCCTTTCCTATCCCCTACTATTCCCCCTCCCCTCCCCTCCCATCTTCCCTCTCTACCTCCTCTGCTGTTGTTCAATTCTCTCCTTTTTTTTCCCTCCCCCTTGCCCCTCATAACCTCTTATAATTTTGTGTGTCATTGAGGGTCTCCTACCATTTCCATATGCTTTCCCTTCTCTCTCCCTTTCTCTCCCCCCATTCGTCTTTGTTTACTGTTAGTCTTTTCTAGAGGTGATTATTTTTTTGAACCAGAGATTGAACCTAGGGATGCTTACCCACTGAGCCACATCACCAGCCCTTTTATATTTTTTGTTTAGAGACAGGTTTCTCATTAAGTTGCTTAGGGCTTCACTAGGTTGCTGAGGCTGGCTTTGAACTTGTGATCTTCTTGCCTCAGTCTTCTATAAGTGTGCAGCCCTGCGCCCAGCATTCTTAGAGCTGATTTTAATGGTGTTTTACAATGTGCAATTTGGCTTTGGTTCTTTTATCACATTAGTAAGATTTTTTTTCTATTCTTAACTTTCTGATGTTTTAAATCAAGAATAGGTTTCAATTCAGTGAACAGTTAGTTGTTAATGGCCAAATTAGTTTTTTAAAAAAACTGACACAGCAATGCCAGATTATGTCACCAGACTACCTCATATTAAATGATTCCTATGTCCTATGTCAACCTTAGTAAATCATGGCACATTGTGTTCTTGGGAGGTTGTTGAAGCAATGATTTGTATTGCACTTCAAACTTTTACATTTATACTTACTGGTTGAATTTGTTAATATAATCAGAGTTTAACCATCCAGTTTATTTTTCTCAGTTATTTTAAAATATGAATATCCTCTCTTTGAAGACTAGCTTCTTCTCTTCTGCATCAATTTGATAATTACATTTCATTATAATTAATTTTAATGTCTGTCCCCAATTGTATTTGTACTGTTCCATTTCCTTCTTTAATACTCAGTTTGGATTTAACTCTTGGATGACATACGAAAGTCTCGAGATATTTTTTTCTCTGAGGGCATGTGAGTGATATGTTTTCTGAGGCTCACATATCTGAAACAGATGAAAAAAAATGGGAGTTTCTGGGCTTAATATTTTCTCCCATCAAGAGTTTCTGTAAAATGGATCCATGTTCTTCTGGTGTATGTTGCTGCTGAGAAAATTGAGACGGCCCTATGTGTGTGTGTGTGTGTGTGTGTATGTGTGTGTGTGTGTGTGTGTATGTGTTTTGTTTTGTTTAGCTTGAGGGCTTATAAGACCAATTTTGGTTTCTAGAAATTCCAAATACCATCCCCAGGATGTCTCTATTCTTTTGGTGTTGCTGGAACACAATGAAAAACAAAGGTTTCTTCTACTTTGATTAGAGGCTTTACTTCATTTGCTTAGTTTTTTCTTCTAGGTACCCTTGGAAAACATACCAAGGAACAAGTAAAATCTAAATCTAGAAGAATAAATTAGGGTGCAAAATCCCTGGCCCAGTTTTTTTTTTTTTTAATTTTGCATTAAAAGTTTTAAAAATTTATTTCTTTGCTTTTGATTTGTATAAAATAAAAACACTTCTTTGGTATACACAGTTCAGTGAATTCTGACAAACACTTGGATATGTGATCAGCACCACCATCGAGATGCGGACCACTTTCTGTCATCCCCCAGATTCCCTCCTGCTGATCCTCTGCAGTCGACTCACCAACCCCTGACAACCATCTATCCATCTGTTTTCTGTTGTCCAGGTTTTTTTTTCTTTTTTTAATATTCGTTGTTTTAAAATACTCATATGCTAAAATTGCCTTTGCCCCCTTTTGGTTACAGTTCTAGCAACCTGAGTACTTACATAGATTCTGGTGTCCACTCCCACCATCAGTTCAATGTCCTCCCTCCCAGACGCGGGGTGCGCTCACCCCTAACCCTCAGCCTGGTGCTTGGCAACTGCTGTGACTTCTGGTCCTTCCTATGTTTTTTCCTTTTCCAGAATGTCACATAAACAGAATCACACCATGCACTGCTCTTGGAGACTGGCTTCTCTCATGCCACATCATGTCTTGGAGATTCATCCATGTTGTTTCCTGTCTCAATAATTTGCTCCTCTTTGCTGCAAAGCAGCATCCCACGGTCTGGATGTATCACGGTTGGTTTATCTATTTTCCCTGGCCCAGTTTTGAGGGTCTCGTGGGAGTTTATCAAGGGATTTTTGCTCGACCATTTCTTCTCTGATTTGCTGCTTTCCAGTCAGGGCTGCTACTGTGAGTTGACCCTGGGAAGAGTTGGGGGTGCCTGGGTTCCTGGTGGGGAACCAATGCCTGGTTGGGATGCAGTGGCTGGGGAGCCACCTGCCTTTCTTCCTGACTCCTGGATTATTTTGACTCAAAGGTGGAGTGGAAACCGCCCCTGATGACTTTATATCCAGGACTAACTCCCATACAACCACTCCTTCTCTTAGTGTCTAAAGTCACATTTCTTTACCAGTTTGGAAGTAGGCTTCTCATGGCCCCTGCTAGCTGTAGTCAAGTGCCCTGGCAACTCCTCTGTCCTCACAATGATCCCCTTTCTATGGGTGTTTCCTTATAGCCAGGAAGCAGGATAGCTCCTCCCTCTCCCAAAATACAAATACAGCAAAACAACAGTTAAAAATAATTTTATCCTGGGAACTGGGGTCCTGCAATATCGTCCAACTAAAATTTCTTTTTCTTGACAGCTAGTTTTATTTAAAGAATATTATCTCCATTTTTTCACATATGTTCATTCTGTTTTTTTCCCCCAGAAAGTAATGTTTACAGTTTTAAATTTTTATTATTATTTTTTAAAATTATCAAAATAATATGTGTTCTTTGCATAAGACTCATAAAGTTCAGGAAAGAATAAAGAAATTAATCACCACTCCAGGGCCCCATGGTGGTCAGAAGCAGCTATTAAAACATCTCAAACATATTCATTTCACATTTTACCTAGGGATATTTTTCCTTTTCCTACATGATATTGTGCAGTGTACAGTTTTGAGCATTGGTTTTTGTTTTGCTTAACATCATATCACAAGAATTTTTCTGTAGTCTTAAAGAAAACTCTTCAAACACAGACTTTCCATGGCTTTACAGCATTTCATCACGTGGATAGATGCATCATATTGTGCTTAACAGTTACTAGGAGTTGGACATTTGGGTTGTTTTTGGTTTTTCTCTGTCCTGGGTAACAGTGTGGTATGCTTTATCCATTTTAAAATATCTTTCTTAAGATGCTTTCTAGAAGGTGAATTTAGTCCCTAAACAAAACAAACGTTTCTGAGATTCTTGAACCCTGTATAGTTAAGTTGTGTCTCTGTAACTAGCCTAAGACTCGCCCTGCCCAGCAGTGAATTGGACTAGTCCTTTCCCAGGCGACTCCAGTTGACCCTGATGTCATCACCAAATTAACCCTGCTCAAGTGAAAGATGGACATGACGTTTTTATTGTCTTACTTTGCATTCTCTAAGTGCTACATGACAGTCTATGAAATGGACATTCCGTATTTTACTTAACGATTCCCCCTTAACTAGTAAATTATATTGTTTCTAATTTCTCACTATCATAATTAATGTTGCATTGAATGTCCTTGTACATAAATTATTCACATCAGTGATCAGGTTTTCTCTTTTTCCTTTATATCCCAAAGCTTTGCCTCTTCAGTTTCTTCCAGTCTCTTCTCCCGGTTCATTTGGATTGCTATAACCAAACACCATAGACCAGGTAGATTATAAAACAATGGAAATTTATTTCTCACAGTTCTGGGGACTGGAAAGCCCAAGATCAAGTTACTGGCCAATTTGATACCTGGCAAGGGCCCATTTTCTGCTTCATGATGGCACCTTCTCATTGTGTCCTCACGTGGTGGGAAAAGACAAGACAGCACTCTGGGGCTTCTTCTATGAGAACACTAATCCCATTCCATGGGCCCCACCTTCATGTCCTAATATATCCCGAGGCCCCCCTCCTAATATCACCTTGAAGATTAGGTTTCAGTACTTGAATTTGGTGGGCAGGGGGCATGAACATTCATTCAGACCACAGTGGTATCATCACCGGGTGTATTCATGGTCTGCTCTCCACTATTGCATCATAGCTCCACAAAGGCCCAGATTTATGTATTCTAAAAAAAGTGTCATGTGTTTATTAAATAAAACTTATAAGTAGAAAAATAGAGTAAATGATACCCAACCACAGTGGTCCCTATTTTGGTATATTTTCTATTCTTTTGTTGTAATTTTGATTTTAACAAAATCAAGATACACACACACACACACGTATATACATATATGTCTATATATGCATATATATATATTCTCTGTAGAAGCTTTGTGCTTTGTTTAATTAACAAAGCAATATACATATTGTACATTTTGTATCACAATCTTTGGCTGTGTGTGTGTCTGTGTGTGTGTGTATGTGAGAGAGAGAGAGAGAGAGAGAGAGAGAGAGACACACACACACATCTCCATTTCCCGGGCCTCAGCGACTCCCTCCTGATGATGCCTTCTGATGTCACTGGGAATCAGTGACACCATCACCTTCGAGTTCTTTCAATCCAGCAATAATTGGAGAGCATCAGATTTGGTGTTGGAAGGTAACACTTTCACTTAATATAAAATTAAATCCCCATGATTTATCAGTATGAGTTGGGAGTTTTCATTCAGAACTAGGAATTTGGGGACAGAAGTGCTTTGAGTATTTTCCAAAGGATTCCAGGAAGCACCCCCCCTCCCCAGAGCATCTTCTCTCCTGGGCCTGTTGCCTGCCATCCTTTCCCTGTTCTAGTCCTTTTATTTTTTTTGACTGACTTTAAAACTGTGATAAATATATATAGAGAGAACAGGTTCCAACGTTTCCAGTGTTCAGCTCGGTGGCTGTACATCCCATGCCCTTCATCTCCAGAATTCCCAAACAGAACCAGTTCCCCACCGACTACCCATTCCCGCCCCCGGGGAACCACTGACCATCTCACACACCATGTGAGTGGAATCATGCAGTATTCATCTCTTCATGTCTGGCTTCACAGAATGTCTTTAAGGTTTGTCTCGATTCTCTCCTTTTATATCTATGCCAGGTCTACACCTGGACCTGGGGACATGGAGGAGCTGTGACAGGGAGCAGGTAAACACCATTAGCTGAGACATTAGTCACTGAGCCCATAAAAAGCTGAGCCTATTGTATGCTTCTCCAGCTCATGATTCAGAGAGGGAAAGCGATGAAGAGAAGATTCCATTGAATCGAAAAGCCAGGAAGGAGTATTGGTATGGGGAGAGGGAAGCTAGGGTGGAAGGGGGCAGAGGTCAGTTTTGTTAACCAAGATGTTCTGGGAACCTTCAGGACTGGGGTGGAAGGGGTCAGTGGTCCAAATCTCAAACTCTCTGTGCTGGGATCATAAGCTGGAAGGGGCTTGCAAATGCATGACTATTTCCCCGTTAACGGAAGACTCATCGACTCATGGCACACTTTTTACTGGATCACATGGCGTTTGACCCTAGAACTTTCAGTGATCAGTTGGCCTCGTTACTGTCTAGGGGTGCTGGGTTCATTGTCTCCATTCAGCAAAGAATTGAAGAACAAAACACAGAAATAGGAAGCAAGGAGTAGGTTTACTGCCAAGGCAACAGAGGTGCAGACGCAGTCATCTCTGAAGAGAAGGGGCCCAGAGCTGGGAATCCAGTGGGGGAGTTTGGGCCTGTTCTTTTCATGGCCTCTAGAATTTTCTCCTTTCCTTATTTATTTCTTCCCCTGTCCACCTGCTCCTCACTATTATTGATTGGTGCCCACTCAGCCCATGAGTCTGTTTTGGTTTCCTGTTGGCTCCCTACTTGGGAGCATGGGTCTGGAAGTGTCTGTCTGATTGGGTCCCCTGCTTGTGTCCACCAGCACTTTTGTCACCCAGGGAGTTGCCTCATCAGAAGACCCTCTCCATGCTCCTTTGTTCTGGGCCTGCTCCGACCTCCTCACTTACCATCTCGTCTGGCTGCCTAAGCCCTTCTACATCTCCCTTAGCCTGATATCTTTTTCATTCTTTTTCTGTACATTTCTGTGTAAGTAGATGGACGTCTAGAAATCTGCACGTTTCTGCATGTGGGTTTGTCATGCTTTGACCTAAGTAGAATCGTGCAGTGTGTGTGTGTGTGTGTGTGTGTGTGTTTTAGTTCTCGGCGGACACAACATCTTTGTTGGTATGTGGTGCTGAGGATCGAACCTGGGCTGCACGCATGCCAGGCGAGCGCGCTACCGCTTGAGCCACATCCCCAGCCCGTGTGTGTGTGTTTTAATATTTTATTTCATACAACAATATATCCTAGAGATCACTTACAGGGCTAGGGCTATCTCATTCTGTTTAATGGCCCTATTGTTTGAACACCCATTTGGATATTGGTTTGGTTGCTTTTCAAAGACCAAAAACCAGAGCCTAAACAAGGTAGGAGGTGTGGCTTCCATGTGAGTGCAGGAGCAGGCGGTGAGGCAGGTTGTTGGATGATCCCACCACATCACTAGATGCCCTGCTCCTCCTCACTGTTGCTTTGTCTTCTGTCAGGATGATGGTCCCATCTGCAGAGCAGAAGCTAGCTCCTCACTCTCAGTAAGGGGTTTTCTTTCTGGCCCTGGAAAGGAGGAAAGAGAAATTGGAAGGTAAGCATCTCTCTTTTCAGGGCATGATCCAGAAGTTGCATACAGCAGTCTGCTCAAAGTCACAGGCTACCCTTGTGCTATGGCCTCACACAACTGCAGAGGAGGCTGGGATGAGTGGTTTGCACAGGACATCATGGGCCTTGTTATCATTAAAAGGAAAGAGAGGATGGATATCAGGCCACAATCCCAACCTCTTCTATGTGCATACATCCTCACTTGCAAAACCATTTCCCTACTGCTGGATCTTCAGATTATCTCTGATTTTTTTTTTTTTTTTTGCTATCATAAGCATCGTGGTAATGCCTGCCCATGTATGTGCTATTCTGCATACAAGAGCTTCACTCCACAGGAGAGGACTGAGGCCTCAGGAGGTGGAGTAATTGACTTGCTTCACTAGCTTGTTAGAAGGAGCATGGAGTAGAACAAGAGCCTCTGCCAGGGACCTCTGCCGGCCACTCCAGGATTCCTCCATGACCATGCTTCCTCTTCCTCGTGGGGGTCTTTGGCATGAAAGGTTACCTGGAGGACAGTGCTTCTCAAACTTTAATGTGCACACGACTCATCTGGGGATTTTCCTAATGTGCAGATTCCAAGACAGGAAGTCTGGGGTGGGAGTCTGTATTCTATGTTTTCCTAATGAGCTCCTAGGTGCTGTTGATGCGGCTGGACTATAGACCATGCTCTGAGAAGCAAGATTACTTCCCTAATTCCTCTACTGTATCAAGAGAGAAAGAGCCTCATGCAGAAGTTCCTGAACTCGCTAGAATTGACAGCAATCCACAGGAGGAAATTCTCTATCAAATGAAGCAGTGACCTAGAGGATTTGAGTTGTTCGGACACGTGGCTCCTAATTTCTTATTCGAGGCAATCTCCTTTGATGACATGACCCTCCCTTCTGGGTTTGTGTCACTAGTGCAGAGCAGTGGCCTTTCTTCACTGTCCAGTGTCTGACCTGGCCACACCCTGGGAAGCCTGGGTGCTCCTCAACCCTCCAGCCCCCCAGTGCACACCGTGTGACAGCCTGGAGTGAATCCTGCCCATGCCCAGTGAAGTGCCACCATCTAGGGCCTCATCCCTGCCCCCCTCTGCACTAACTTCCCCACCAGCCTGATACAGAGGCATTTGAAACCCATCCTGGTGGTAACAGATCCAAAAGGGATGTGTGACAAATGGCACCGCAGTGTGTTGTGTTGATGCTGACTGGCAGATACCGTGGGGAGGGTGACAGAACCCAGTTGCGTGGGGCCCTGGGATCGCAGGCAGGGGGCCGCCGTGCTGTTCCTGTGAAAGCAGCCCTCCACAGAACGGGATCAAAAGCCACACTCAGTCCCCAGCATCTGCCAGGCTCCTCAGCACCAGTTGGCTGGGAGAGAGGGGAGGGAGAAAAAGGGGAGCAGCGAGCCCTCGGTGGAAGTCAACCGGCTGCCGAAGTCCTCGGTGATCCAGAGGGTGTTGGGAGGAGTCAGCCAAGAGATGGAAATAAATAGAACGATCCAGACAGATGTGGAGACACAGAGGCGGGGGAGGCAGTGAGACAGAGATGGAGGAAGAAGACGTGGAGACAGAAACGGGAGGCAGAGGACAGGATAGAGAGGCCCAAAGGGAGGAAGACAGAGCCACCCAGAGAGTAGAGTGGCTGGCTTCAGGGGAGCATCCTTTAATAACTCCTTACGGCAAGGCTCCAGACCCAGGGAGCCTGAGCCTTGGCCTTGGTCTCCCACAGATGAATCCGATCCTGCCACGAGGAGCAACAGGGGCCATTTTCATGAACCCGGCAGGAGGCCCCGTGGCCTAAAGATCCGTTCGGGTCTCTTGGCACTCATTGTTCAGCCCAGCCCAGCAGAGGCAGATGGGTGATTTAAAAGGGCAGAGAAAGAGAGGTCACCCCATGGCGATGCCCCCTAGCATGAATTTCCCTGTGGTCCTCTGAGGGCCAGCTCGGCACTTGCCTATCTCCTGCCATTCATGAAGACACCAGAGGCATTTGTGGATCTTTCCTTGGGAGAAGCAAACCTCTTCATTCCAAGGGGTCCTTGGAGCACAGGAGCCCCTCAGCTGCGGCTGATTCACTAAGCAGAGAGAAGAGGTCATGAGCTCCCGTCTGGCCTCATCACCACTGCGGGGCTCCACCTCCACCTAACCAGGCCAGAAACTGCAAAAGGGGTTGGCAGTCTTGGGGCTGGAGTTGAGACCACCTGAGGCCTCACTCCAATTCTGGCTGTGCGTCCAGATGCAGTGGAGTCCTGTCCTGTTCTGAGCCTCTGTTTCCCCATCTGCCAGAGGAGGCAGGCAGGCGAGGAGTGAAGGCTCTGCAGGGTCTTTGTGTGGAAGGGAAGCTTCGAGGCCTCAGGGTCAGCTGAAAAACAAGCAGCTCTTAGTCCTGAAGTAAGTGGGACAGGAGCTTCCCCTCCAGGGGACCTGCCTGCCACCGAGGACCTGCTTTTCCCAGCACTCTTGACTCTTCTTCCTTGCATTTCCATCTGACCCAAGTACTACTTTGCAACAACATACAGAAGTCGGACTTCAGGGATCACTAGCTAAATGCATTCTACGTTCTTAGAAGATCAAGATTGAGAATGTGGCCTCTGAAATCAGACATCCTTGAATCTGAATCTCAGCTCTGCCACTTCTACCTGCATGACATCAGGAGTTTGGCTTAACCTCTTAGAGCCTAAGCTTGCTCATCTGTAAATGGAGATAATGAGTGCCTGCATCATATAGTTGTCATGAGAATTCAATGAGATAAGGCATGGGGAAGAGTTCAGCATGGTGCTAGAAATGTGGTATGTCCTCAAAAAATGTCACAATGGCTAATATATGGGTGTGGATGCATGCACACATTTGGAAAAATCAATGAATACTCATTTATACAAGTCACCAAATGTGAGAGATCATGAAAGGATACAGCACAAGCAAAAGTTCACTTTAACTCTCCCAAATCCCATTCCTCTCTTTCAGAAGCACTCCTGGTGAGGAATATGTATTCTTCCAGACAAGTTTATCAGCATTTATGTCCCTATATCCTGATGTGCAAACAGTTTGTTTTATTTTTACAAAATAGTGTGTGTATCGTTCTATATGTTTTATGTCTTTGCAGATATATTGCTTTTTTCATATAGATTTATTCCAGTATAAAAACTTGTGTGAAGCCCTCCACAATATGGATAAACCAGTTGAACTTCCCTCTGCAGATCAACACTCAGTTTCCTTTTTTCCTTGTTAAGGCAGTGTAACAATGAACAGACATGACATGATGTATTGCTTTGTGCACATGTGCATGTATTTCTCCAGAGTGGCTACTCAAAGACTGAACTTGAAGGATTTACAATAGAATCCATTGTACCAAGTTCCCTTTCGGCAGTGATATTTCAGCATAAGGTTGCCAGCAATGCCTTTGGAAGCCATTTCTTCCACCCCTCTCCAACACTGAATGTTTCTTCTCCCTCCCCCCAATTTTTCTTTTTGCCAATCTGATTGGAGATAAGTGATATCCAATTACCACTTTAATTTTCATATTCCTGATTACCATGAGCATTCATGTTTGCTCATGGCTTATTGTCCATTTCCTTTTCTAATAATATCCCCTTGACATTCTTTGCTCAATTGTCCTACTGGATTATCTATTTTCTTTTTTAAAAAAAATTATTCTTTTTAGGTATACATGACAGTAGAGTGTATGTGGTACAACTTATTCTCATTAGGATCCCATTTGTGTGGTTGTACACGATATGGAGTTTCACTAGTCATGTATTCACATATGAACAAAGAAAAGTTATGTCCAATTCATTCTATTGTCTTTTCTATTCTCATCCCCCCTCTCTTCTCTTCATTGGCCTTTGTATAATCCAATGAACTTCTCTTCTCCCCCTCCTGCCCCTTTATTTTGTGTTGGCATCTGCATATTAGAGAAAACATTCAGCCTTTGGTTTTTTGGGATTGGCTTATTTCACTTAGCTTGATAGTCTCCAATTCCATTTACCAGCAAATGCCATAATTTCATCCTTTACAGTTGTGTAATATTCCACTGTGTGTGTGTGTGTGTGTGTGTATTCCATTTTCTTTATCCATTCATCTATTGAAGGCATCTAGGTTGGTTCCATAGCTTAGCTATTTCGAATTGAGCTGTTATAAACATTGATGTGGCTGTGTCTCTGTCGTATGTTGATTTTAACTCCTTTTGGATATATACTGAGGAGTGGGATAACTGGATCAAATGGTGGTTCCATTTCAAGTTTTCTAAGGAATCTCTACACTGCTTTCCAGAGTGTTGCACCAATTTGCAGTCCCACCAGTAATGTATGAGTGTACCTTTTCCCCTACATCCTCGCCAACACTTATTGTTACTTATATTCTTGATAATTGCCATTGTGACTGGAGTGTTTAATTTGTATTTCTCTAATTGTTTGAGATGTTGAACATTTTTTCACATATTTGTTGACTGATTGTATTTCTTCTTCTGTGAAGTACCTGTTCAGTTCCTTTGCCCATTTATTGATTGGGTTATGTTAATTTTTTTTTTTTTTTGGTGTTAAGTTTTTTGAGTTCTTTGTATATCCTGGAGATTAATGCTCTGAGTTGCAGGTGGCAAAGATTTTCTCCCATTCTGTAGGCTCTCTTTTTACATTCTTAATTGTTGGATTATATATTTTCTTATTGATTTGTAAGTGTGATTAATAAATGTGGGATAGCAATTCTTTGAATTTTATTTGTATGGTAAACATTTTCTCCTAGTCTGTTGAGTTTTACTATTGAGCTACATCCCTAATCCTTATTTATTTATTTAGTGTCTTTTAACTTTGTTATTTTTCATTTTTATGCAGTCAGATTTGTCAGTTGGCATTGAATACTGAGTCTTCAAGCAGTACTTTCTCCAAGATAATATCTTCTCCTAACATTTTTATTGTTTCATTTGTTACATTTAGTTTGGAATCTTTGTGGGGTATGAGAAACTTGGCTTTACTGGGCCCCATTAGTAACTCTTTTTCCAATACCATTTCTCATTTAAGAAAAATCTGTACTTTTCTCATTGATACGTATGGCCACTTTTATCATATAATCAAATACCATTTATACCTGGATTATAAATTGGTAGCTCTTAGGCCAGACCTAACCCATTTTTTCTGTCCCTCTGTTTGTTATTTCATATAAATGCAATGCAATCCTGGGTTTCAAATTTTAAAATGTACAGGTCAGTCCAGCAGAGAGCCTCCCTTGCAATTGTGGACCTGAGACAGAGTTCAATTCAACAGAATGTGAACAGAGAGCTGTGCTCTTCTAGGCCTGGCCCAGGGAGCCTCTCCTGCATGCTCTGCAAGCTCTATGTCCTTCCTGTGAGATGGGAGGGATACCTCATATGGGGCCCCCAAAGACTCCTGTTTAACAAAACGCCCACTCTGAATTATTAAACAAACAAGAAAATTCCCATTGCAATTGAGTTGGGAGATATGATGTCTACTTTTTACTGCAATTCAGTTGATTCTTACTAGTTCAGGTTCCCAGCAGAAGCTTCCTCTCCTGACTGTCCCCAGTCCTCTAGTTTTCCTCCAACTAGTACTGTTGGCCTCTTGCATAGGCTTCCAAAGATATTCTATACACTTATAAACAACTTAATGTCCACCTGTGTGTATATAATTGTGTACTTTTTTCAACTGGGCAATGCAAATGGTAGCCCACTCTACATGCCATTTGGTGCCTTGGTTTTTTTTTTTTTTTTTTTTTCACAAAACAATGTGTTTTGGACATCTTTCCATATTGACAGATGCAGAGCTTCCCATTGTTCTGAGGCTCCATGATATTCCAGCGCCCAGAACTCTGTTGTATGAGGTATTGTCTTTATTTAATTAGTCCTCTACAAATGGACATTTGGCTTTTTTTCCAGTCTTTTTGCTCTAAACAATGCTGCAATGTCCAGCCTTACTTAACCTGTCTTCCATCCATTTGAGACTATCGTAAGGTAAATTCCTAGAAGTGACATTTCTGGGTCAAGGGGTATGAACACTCATAATTTTGATAGCTTTTTTTAACTGGTCGCCACGCTAGGCCAAGTTATACTTCTGGGAGTAAGCTTTGAGAGGGTCTGTTTCCTTATAGCCTGATATTTGAGGTATCAAAATATTCAATCTTGTCAATTTAATAGCTATCTCATTGGAGTTTTATTTTGCATTTTTCATGTTATGAATAAAAATGAACATCTTTTAGTGAATTTCTATTTATATTCTTTGCCAATTTTTCTCATGTGTTATCCTTTTTCTCAACGATCTCTTTATATATTAGGTAATTAGCCCTTTGACTTTTATAGAAAATATACTCTTTAAAACCAGATTATTATGATTTTTGTCTTTAATTATGATGGGTTTTGCCATGAAGAATTTTTTCTAGGATCAAATTGACAATTTTTTAATGACTTCTGAAATAAAAAAAACAAAACTATTTAGGAAGTATTATCTACTGTAAGATTATAAAAATATTCCTAAGTGAAATTTTCTACTACTTTGAAGGTTTTGTTCTTAACATCTAGATCTTGGATTTGCTTATCCAATTTCCTCAAAACCCTCTGGTTCAGGGAGTCCGTTCCAGAAGGAGAAAGTGGATAGTGAATGATACAAATGAATAAAATAAGTGGTATCCTGTGCTAGGGGGAGGTTGTTTTTGTGTGAGGTGGAGGTGTGGATCTAACCTTATTTTCTTCCTAGATGTCTACCCAGTTATCCCCCACTATTTATCAATTAATCTGAGTCCCATTTTGACATATTATCTTTACTATATTTTTTGGTTTTTTTTTTAGTAACTAGCAAGTATATTTAAATGTACTTGTGAATTAATAATCTAGTATAATAAATACATTAACAAAATATTCAAATATGATACATATAATAGGAAACTGCATATAAATGATTAAAATGTAAAAATCACAGATACTGAAAGTATGAAACATCATGTCACAATACTACATATCAATGTTACCCTAAATGTTTAACTTTAAATTTTTAAAATAATCTACACATAGATAACTGTGGCATATATACACAATGGAATATTACTCAGCATTTAAAGAGAACAAAATCATGGCAGTTGCAGGCAAATGGATGGAGTTGGAGAATATCATGCAAAGTGAAGTAAGCCAATCCCCAAAAACCAAAGCCAAATATTCTCTCTGATAATTGGATGCTGATCCAAAACAGGCAGTGGGGAGGCATGGGAAAAATGGAGGAACTTTGGGCAAAGGGGAGGGTGGGGGAGGGCAGGAAAGATGGTGGAATGAGACGGACATCATTGCCATAGGTATATCTTTACTATATTTTAAATTCCCTTATGTATTTGTGTCTGTTTATGGACTCTTTTTCATTGCACTAATCTGCTTATTTATGTGCTGGCACTATTGTTTTAACTATT
Source organism: Urocitellus parryii (assembly GCF_045843805.1). Lineage (NCBI taxonomy): Eukaryota > Metazoa > Chordata > Mammalia > Rodentia > Sciuridae > Urocitellus > Urocitellus parryii. The sequence goes on along the minus strand of NC_135536.1, from coordinate 113,731,021 downwards.
AAAGCTTTAGATTATGTTTTACTGTCTGATAAAGTTAGTCTCCTCAGCTAGGTGTGGTGGTGCAATTCTAGTGAGTTGGGAGGCTGAGTCAAGAGGATTGCAAGTTCAAAGCCAGCCTTGGTAACTTAGTGAGGCCCTTTCTTAAAAATTGAAAATACAATGTGGAAAGTGGGGAAAAAAAAATACAAAGCACTGGTTGCTCAGTGGGAGAGCACCCTTGAGCTCCATCCCCAATACCCATCCCCTCGAAAACAGTATTCCCCTCTATTCTTTATTCTTCATTTTGGAATTTTCTTATTATTACTTGTTCAGATTCACAAGCCTATTTCTTCCAAATTGCTATTAAGTATTACTCTAAAATTACTGACTAACTCAGAGGAAATTGACATCATTATGATGTTGTGTCTTCCTGCCCAAAACATCGTGTGTCTCTCTGTTCAAGTCTTCTGTTACGTCTTTCACGAGCATCTAAAGTTTCTTAATATAGTTCTCACACACTGATAGCATTTAGACATTTTTTCCCCATTACATAACAACATTGAGAAACTGAAAGAATACATTTTTTAAAAATCTGGAATATTTTGCTTCTTGGTGAAAGATTGAAAGATCTGGCAACATTGAGCCCGTGTCCTGCCAGGCAGCCACTGATTGTCCACCCGACAGAGGCTCACTCTCAAAGCATGCTTCCCTGACCACCACAGTGCACCCCTGGGTCACCTCTCTTACTGCCCGGCCTTCACAGACTTTGGATTGGGACCCGATCCACCACCTTCTCCACTCTCTTGGGCACCCACCTTGCTGCGAGCTTGCATATGTACCTCCAGATCCACCGGCCTCACCTGCTTCTGCACTGAGTTGCTTGCAGAGAGGTCCCCTCATTGCCATTTGTGTCTCATCTCCTGACAGCACCCTTCGTCCCAGCCTTGGTTTGAGCACTGGACTCTGCATGCCCCTCACTCAGCACAGGCCATGGAGTCTGACCACAAAGGCTCTGAGTCAGCACCACTTCTGGGCTCAGTGGAGGTACCTGGCTGCCCGCACTAGTTCAGCTCCCCTGGCATCTGCTCCTAGGACGACACAATCTAAAGGCTCAGAGAATGTAACACCCTGTGTGGCAAAACCAAAGGAGAAGACAGGAAGGAGATGGTGACAACTCCAAGGAGCAGTGGCCCATCCAGACGCGATCAGCATAAAGGAGCGACCACCACGGGCCGTGCGACCTCATGCTCACTTGCTTTCCCGTGATCTAAATCTCCTAGAGCTGCTGTGACAATGTGCCACAGGCTAGGGCTTAAAACAATAGAAGCATATTCTTGCAGAATTTGGGGTGCTGGGTGTCTGAACTCAGGTGCTGGCAAGGCCATGCTCCTGTGAAGGTGCTAGGGAAGACCCCTTCCTTGCTTTTTCCAGGGTCTGGTGGTTGCTGGCCATTTTTGGTGACCCTTGGCTTGTGGCAGTGTCGCTCCAATCTCTGCTGCCACCTCCATGAGGTGTTCTTTCTTTTATGCATCTTGTGTGTCTAAATCTTTCCCTTTTATAAGGTCACTAGTGATTGGATTTAAGGCCCACTCTTATCTAGTGTGACCTCACCCTAAATTAAGACCCAATTTCCAAATTAGACCATATTCTGAGGTTCTGGATGAACATAAATTTGGAGGGTTACTGTTTAACTCGGTCTACCCTCTTTCCATTCTTATTTTTCTTTTGTCCTCAGTCTTGGTGCCCTGGAATTGTACACCCTCCAGCTTTGTCTTGGGCTCTCCTTTCCAGGGAAACAGGGGTAAGTAAACACCCACATTCCAGAAGAATATCAGAACACGTAGATTTGAATTCTAGAAATAAAACTCTAGAAAATTCTAGAAAGACAGCTCACGTTGTCTTTCTTTTCTCATATTTATTACATATTGATCTTACGTTATGTTCTGTGTATCCATTAGAAAACCCACAAGAGAAATTGGAGCTAGATTAGTGCCTACTAATATCTACACTGCGGACCTATGAACTATGTGTATTTCCTTATAAAAATTTCAGTGATGGGGAAAAGAAGATGGGGAGGCTTGGTGCTACAGTGAGGGTAGGATTTGTGTGTGTCCCCCAAGGATCCTTCTGCTGGAAGCTTGTCCCCATTCTGGCCAGGCTGGTGTGGTGGAACCTCTAAGAGGTGGAGCCTAGAAGGACATGATTAGGTCATCGAGGTGCATACTCCAGTCGGGTGCATGTAGTTCTCAAGGGACCTTGGTTAGCTCTCCTGGGAGGGGTTATTATAAAAAGATCAAGACTGGGCTGCTCACTCTCTGGCCTCCTGTCTCACCATGTGGTCTCTTTCTCATGGCAGACTCCCTTTCTTTCTCCACCATGTTGTGACACAACCCACGAAGCCCTTGCCAGAGGCCAAACTGATAAGACCACCCAATCTGAGACTTTCAGACTCCAAAACTATGAGCTTTGCAAATCTATTTTCTTTAAAAAATTACCCATTCTCAGGTGTTTTGCTATAGCAACAGAAAATGGACTGCAAATAGAGGAACTGGAAATAGAAAGGAAGCTGATTGAAGAAAATGGCAAAAAAGTCATACAATCTTGTCTTCCCCATCTGTGGATCAAACTTTGGGAAAAATTCTGAGCTGGCTGATGATATAGTAAGGTGCTCTCATAACTAGTGAGAGAGAGTGCTCAGTAAGTGCCACCAAGAGCATCATCAAATAGAAAGAAGATAGTGGAACAGAGGAAGGGTTGAGAGGGAGGGAGGAGGGAAGGGCTTGGGGAAGGACTAGGGGACAAAATCTACCCAATTTTTCTATGTCCGTGTATGAGTATACCACAATGAGTCCTGATTACATAGATAATCATAATGTCATAATTAAAATAATAGTAATAAATAGTAATAGAACAGAGATATGTAGAGTAGAGCAAGTGAATCAGGAGGAAGGGGGGAGAGGGAAGGTCCTGGGGAAGGAGATTGATAAAAACATGTTACTGTGCATGGACTAATGTGGCATAAGGAATCCCACCTTATGTATAATTATAATGGACCAATGAAGATTTAAACAATAAAACCACACATCAGCTTGATGGCTGGGGTCTTGAGTGGCAGGCTGCAGAACTCTGCCTTAAATGCTGACCAGTTGATATTTCAACATCACTGAGGAAGACCTAGAGCAACTGCTTGCCAAGTGTTCTGATGACCTGAATTGGGGAGCACTGGCAAATGCACTGGAAGAAAGGAAGCATAAATGCATTCATTGGCAGTCTAGCTTGAAGGGGCAAATCCAATAAGATAACACTGACTGAGGATAAACATCAAGACTTATATCATGGGCCTCAAAGTCGGTTACAAAAATCTTGGGTGCATTTTAAAGATAGATGCAGGGCTAGGGGTGGGGGCTCATCAGCTCTGAGCTTGGGATGTGGCACACACAGCTGAGGACAGAGAAGGGTTACATTACGAGAAGCACAGCATCCAAACCTGGGAGCAGGTAGGTGTGTGTGGTGTGCACTGGGCACCTGATGTCTGGAGGGGCCTGTTTGGTTCCTCCCGTGGGCGGTGGGCAAGGGCATCAGGGGCTGCTTTGGAAGGAGATAGTTTCTTTGGACTTAAGGTCAGGATGCTGAAACCTTTTTGTCTGGAGAGCTGGTTTTACAGGGTAGAATTAATTAACTAATTCATTATTTCAACAGATACTAATTGAGCTGCACCCTAGGCCATTCTAGGGTTAAGCGTTGTGACCCTGTAGTGAATGAAACAAACAAGCCAGGTCCCCAGGGAGCTGTGATCTAGTGTGGAACTGCCAAAGAGCGCAGCCTTTATGAAGGTGTGCCTGAAGCTTGGGGTGCTCACAGGGGTCAAGGTCTGGGCTCCCCGAAATCCTAATGAATACGTTACCTGGTTCCATGGAGTGGCCTGGAGAGTTACGTAGGACCACCTTGAGTCATACTGTTTTCTTCAGGAAAATTGTCCTGAATCCATGTCCTTCACACCCAGCCCTGTACTGCAGCCATCAAAGGCTGAGAGCGGCCATGTCTCCAGGGTTGGAGTGAGTGGTGCTAAAGGCCCGCAGTTCAAGGCCTAGGGCCTTGTTCTGCTGCAAATCTCTGTCTAACCTCGGGCAGTTCCTTTTCCCTCTCTGGGTCTCAGTTTCCTCATGGGTGAAAAGAGAATCAAGACCTGGTGATCCTGTGGATTTCTATTCTGTAATTTTAGTATTCTACACTCATTACCCACACCCAGGTGAGCACATTTGCACACCCAAGTTGGAGCCCATTCCCAGGCCCCATCCTGTGACCTCCTCAGAGTCCCTGGTTTCATTGACTGGATCCACCACTTACAAGGTCTGTAGCTCCAGGGGGCGGGACTCTGCATCTTCTGGCTTCAGGGAGGCTTTGCCTAATGCTTAGGGAGACACAGGGAGACAGGGGCCCAGAAGAGAGGTGTATTGGTTTCATGTTATGATCATGAAATGTTGGAGACAATTAACTTAAAAAGAGAAAGCTTTTTTATCTCATGGTTCTGGAGGTTCCAGTCCAAGGTCATGTGGCCTCATTGCTTGGGCCTCCCGTAAGGGCACTAGATATTAATGGCAGGGACCACATGGTGGAACAAACCCTCACATCCTGAGCCAGGAGGCAGAGAGAGGTTCTGAGAGACTCCTGCAATCCCCTGGAGGGCTCACTCCCGCTCCCCTAAGGATGTCCCCAGGCCCCACTTCTGAAAGATCCTCACACCTCCCCGTAGGACCCCTCTTGAGACCAAGCCTTAAACCCAGGGCCTCTGGAGTCATACCTACATTCAGACTGTAGCAGGAGGTTACCACACGGTGAGTCTCAGGCCTATGCATTGAAGGACCAACCAACCAAACTCATGGAGTCTGGGAAGAAACTGCAGAGTCCACTCCTTCAAAGGGGTTCACCCTGCACCACAGAGATATGTGGAGGGGCTGCCTGACTCCTCAGCCCCTTGGTTTCTGGGGCCAGCGCCCCTCAGGACCACCCATGACACCTACCCATTGACTTAGGCAGCTGGAAGCTTCTCCAAGCAGCCTCCTTGGGAGAGTGCTCTGGCCCCGGGTTCCCCAACAGAGCTAGTGACGGCAGAGGTCGGCCAAGGACCAGCATTGGCGAAGGACCCAGTTCCCTCTCAAGGGAAAGGGGAGGGGAAAACTGATAGACTTTATCTTCCTGCTGTCCCACGTGGAAGCAGTGGGATTTGCCAGGAAGATGGAATCTCTTCCATCCTAAAACATATTGAAAGGAAAGTGACCACAACACTCGGAGTGACCAAAAGATCTTTATTGCAGCAGTGCAACAAAGAGAAAAGAAGGAAGGAGAGAGAGAGAGAGAGAGAGAGAGAGAGAGAGAGAGAAGAGAAGAGAAGAGAAGAGAAGAGAAGAGAAGAGAAGAGAAGAGAAGAGAAGAGAAGAGAAGAGATGAACAGGGAGAGAGCAAGAGCAAGAGAGAGACAGAGAGTGCACGCAAGAAAGATAAAGAGCAAGAGAGAGAGAGAAAGAGCAAGAGAAAGAGAGCAAGAGAGAGGGGGGCCTGGCAGGAGGGAGTTTTTAGAGCCCAAATCTAATGGGGCCTCTGGGTCTGCAAGCTGCCTTGTTGGCCCAAGGGGGGTTGAGTGCTCAGCCTTGAGCGGGACTTGACACAAACAGGTGATAAAGGACCAGATAGAGGGGGGTTTGAGTGCATGGGCTATCTTGCAGCCAACATCTGTTCAGCCTGCCCTGCAGACAACACAGTTCAGCCTGCTCTGCACCCAACATTCCTCCCTTTTTGTTTTTCTAAGTGACATGGGGGACAGCGTAAAGTCCTCTGACTTCTTCCTGCTTAATGGTGGACGGCGTTAGACCTAGAAGGGGAAGTGGAGGAATGTTCGGGGGACAGGTCTGAGAACACCAGGGCAGCCAGAAATAACACTCAGTGGCTACAGACAACTACCATGGTAGGGGTAAAGACCATAAAAGTTCCTTGAAACCACAAGTCCTTGATGGCATCAAACCAGTCCTGGATGGAGGAGATTCTTGGTGTCAGCCACTGGTCCTGTAGCAGGGACTCTAGGAAGTATTGGAGGTGGCTTGGTTGAATCCAGTAATGTTCAGGGTGACAGCCTGATTGTAGCCAGAGGAAGGGCAATCGCCTTGACCTATAAACTGAGAGTGGGTGGTGTCATCCTGGTGTCAAGTCACATTGATGTAGAAGCGGCATCTGTGGTTTGAGATAAAAACTTGAGAGAGAATAATGATTAGTAAAAGAAGAAGAAGGTTTTAGATGGGCACAGAGTCTCTGGAGCCAGAGGAGTTGGTCTCCATCTTGGGCATCAGGGCTGGTAGTCTTAAAGAAGTAGTTGATTGACTGACTTGTGGGTGAATTTGTGTATCTGATCTTGCAGGAACTTCTGTAGGCAATTTAATAGACATGGTCCTATTAGGAGAAACATAGAGAGGACTAATAGGGGTCCTGTGAGGGGGAGGAGCCAAGGCCATACTTGACTGAACATTCCCCATGGAGCCTGTTGGCTAGTTGCTGTCTCCTCTTTTCTAGCTGTTCTTGTCCTTCATTACTCCCAGGAATGACTGTGTTTTTGCTTAACTGGTTTTGGTAGGTGTTTAAGATCAAGTTGGTCAAAATTGACTTTGTTTCTATCTATTGTTAAGAGTCAGCCGAGTCCCCATAGGGGTCACTCGTGGGGGAACTTGAGAGCAGCTTCTCAGTTCTGCTAGTGCTTTTGCGCTAGGATGGGTCCAGGTCTTGCTTGACCATGTGGCTTCCCTTGGAAGCATCAGGGATGTCTCCTGTCTCCAATGACCCTCCTATTCACAGCAAATGCACTGATTGGCTTTCCATTCTCCAGTGGTCTCATTAATCTCCCCGATCAGGAGATTATGTGGCCCAGAGTTGCAAAGCTCTCTAGAGAAGTTCCCTGTTCCCTGGATTCAGACTGACTCAGAGGGCCAGAGCCAAATATTGGTTTTCTTGGCCATTTTAGTTTAACCTTAAGTCTTGATCACAAACATCCAGCAAAGTCAGTTTCACCCTAAATTAAGAGTATTGGGCTTTATCTGAAATCTCGCCTACTTTGGAGTCATTCTGACATGTAGTAAGATGGGAGGCACAGCCTTATCTCAAGTAAGCCAGGGCTCTTTAAATCTTAGGTAAAGTGTTCTAGTATTGAAGCTGATCTTTTAAAAAAATATATATATTATTTTATAAAGTTTACATATATGTTGTTGCTTGATGTCACATGAATACTAGGTAATACAGTATATTACATTTAAATTGTACCCAGTGTATAGAACTTTATATTAATCTTATTGATAACAGGTCCAGTTATAAAACATTAAATGATATAAATAAATCTCCAATAAGTTATTTTTATAAGCCTAAAATAACCATGCAACCTTTTGGAGAACACCAGCTTGATATAGTTTTTAAAGCTTCTATCTTAATGACATATACCTGGAAAATATGAATGCATTTAATATACAAAGAAGAGTAATAGTACCACAATTACTATTGATGTTTTTATATTAATCAAGTCTAGCTTTTAAAGAAATAACATATTACAATATTGCAAAATAACAGTTGTTGTTTAACCATAGTTGTATACACAGACCTTCTTTAGCACTTACTTAAACCTATATAGCCAGCATACACAGACCTTCTTTATCACTTGCTTAAACCCTCTTATTTACTTAATAGACTTTCTTACCCAGAAACATATTTTCCTTCTATTAAATCCATACCTAGAACCTTCTAATTTCTCTTTCCTATCTGTTAACTCTTTTTTATTCACACTTTGAAACAATTCTTGTAAATTTCTGAATTTAGGCAAATTATTCCATTTTAACAAGAGATATTTTGTTATTTGCAACACACAATTAATCACATCTGTTGACCATCTCATGAAAATGTTTAGGTATATAGAATTGTAGGGACAGACAAGGCAAGGCACCTAAGATAGCACCGAAGATAGGGAAATAGTCCTATTTGGTTGCAACCGGATTCAGAGGACATTGCTTCTGTTGTAATCAATTAATCTCCTGAACCCCAAGTTTAGGTTGTTTCAGAATTTTGTACCCAACATGTAAGGGAAGGGGCTCAGAAGTTCACAGTCTGCAGAAGTTCACAAAAAGCAGTTTTTTTTTTCCTCTGTTCTGGTCAAGTTAACCCTTCAAGGACACTTGGAAGGGGGAGAGCTTTTCTTCCCTTTCTCTCCTCTTCCTTCCACCCTCCCCACCCCTGCCGGCTGTTATCATGGAGCCCAGTTGGTAACCTCCTTATCTCAGACATGTAGCCTTCTCTGTGAAGCACCAGCTCAAAAGCCAGAGGCCTTGTTTTACATATTTTGTGAAAAACTAGTACGGGGTGTCTAGCTTTTTGAGTGCTGATTTTTTCAATGACCAAGTAAAACAGGGCAACATGAAAATAGGAAGTTTATCTACATTAAACTTTTTTGTAGAGATTCTTTTGCTGAAAGTCCTAAAATCAGCCATGGTGAAGATTTCTGGAGAAGATCAGTTAAGCCTTTTCTGTGGGCCTGGGTAGGGAGGGGGAAGATGGGAAGGCGGGGCTGAGAGCAGCTTGGTGGATCTGAGAATGAGGAAGGAATGATGTAAAAGAATAGGATTTTCCCTAGCAAGGAAAACTTGAGCAGTAGAACAGGTAGAGCAGAGGGAAGGATGGGAGTGAATATCCCAAAAAGCCTGTAAGGGACAATTCTTAGTAACCTGTTTTCAGTGATGACAAAGCAACTTTAAAGGCCATTTTCACCAGATCTCTGATAGGGGTCCAAGGGCTCTCTTCAGCTTGTTTGAGCTTTGAGTTAGCTGGTAAGAGGACCTGGTGGGACCTGGTGTGGGCGCTGACAGAAGAAGAGAGGAGTGAGTGGGTGAAGGGATTCCTTCAGTACCTGCTACCTCAGAAAAGAGGCAATGGTTTGAGGAAAGGCGGTTGTTTAGTTTTTGATCTAGTGAGTGGAGAGGAGAAGTCAGGTTGTTCAGGTGGGGGAGACAGTGGAGGGGCTGGGGCAGAAGGTTGAGGGTGAGGACCTATTTGAGCCAGGTGATAGGGTGGAAATTCATCAGTAGGGTCAAAAGTAGTGAATGAGTCTGGAGGAGAAGAAGATTGGGGATCAGTGGTTGTGGGTGTTGGTTTGCAAGCTAGAAAAATTTGCAGAGGTCTGCAAGAGGTGCAGAGAGCACAAGCAAGAAGAAAGCTTTGATGTAGCAGCTTTTTACCCATTTTTTCGAATGCTCATAGTAATTGTAGAGATCCCTTAGAATGGAGGGATCCAGGGACCCAAAAGGGGGGCCATCTGCTTTGGTTGTCTAAGGGATAAGTGGGCCAGGCCTGGGTGCTATATTTGATCAGTTTTGGGGGTTTGATGTCTGGTGTCAAGGAGAGGGTCTTGAGGTTATCCAAGAGGCATTGTAGGGGAGAGTCGACCAGCAGAGAGGACACATTACCCATGTCGCAAAGTAGTATAAGGAGGAGGAAAGGGTATAGAGGAGAAGGAAGGAGACGCAACTGTAGTATAAGAGAGAAGGAGGAAACTGATTTATTGGCAAAAGGGGCGTCCCCGCTAGAGCCAAAAATCAGGAGTGCCTTAGTGGCAGGTTCGAGCTGCAGAGATTGGTCGTCACCGAATCCTGACAGTCGAGGCTCTCGTCCTGGACGGAGCTGTAGCAGTGGGAGACCTTGGCCAAGGCTTTTCTTTTCGGGACCCCTCCTGGAGAGGCCGGAGACTCGCAGGGCCGCAGGGCCGGAAAGAGGGGAAAGAAAGAGACAGGGGAAGAGGGAGGAAGGGGAGGGTAAGCATCTCTCTGGCGGCCGAGTCTTGAAGGTGTGAGGACTAGGATTTTAGGAGAGCCACCGAGGCCATGAAGGTCTGGGTGGGGTGTGATGTTCAGTTTTCTGTTTTGTGTCCCCGGAGGTTACACAGTCCTTTGAGGGAGACCTACAAAGCCTATGCTGGTAAACTACCAGCTGGGAGGGGAAGGGAATAATTTTGAACCCAGGAGTCTATTCTGCCCTAGGAAGGAGTCCCTGGGGACCACCGTGGCCTTGAAGGCTGTGGTGGGGTGTTTTCCTCCCCGCAGGTGGGCAAAGAGGTTTGCCGGACAATCAACGGTCAAATCCTCCTGACACCACCATTGGGTTTAGGACTCCAGGAAGGGGAAACTCACCAATCGAAGGCCGGTGGTGGATGGAGTTCTGGCAGTCGAGAAAATGGGTTCAGGCCTGGGTTCAGGCCATCCGGTGAGTGGCACTTCCGAAGGAAGAGGGACCCAAAAGTGGGTTTTAACCCTCTCCCGGGTTTCGGCACCAATGAAAGGAAAGTGACCACAAAACTCGGAGTGACCAAAATATCTTTATTGCAGCAGTGCAACAAAGAGAAAAGAAGGAAGGAAAGAGAGAGAGAGAAAGAGAGAGAGAGAGAGAGAGAGAGAGAGAGAGAGAGAGAGAGAGAGAGAGAAGAGAAGAGATGAACAGGGAGAGAGCAAGAGCAAGAGAGAGACAGAGAGTGCACGCAAGAAAGATAAAGAGCAAGAGAAAGAGAGCAAGAGAGAGGGGGGCCTGGCAGGAGGGAGTTTTTATAGCCCAAATCTAATGGGGCCTCTGGGTCTGCAAGCTGCCTTGTTGGCCCAAGGGGGGTTGAGTGCTCAGCCTTGAGCAGGACTTGACACAAACAGGTGATAAAGGACCAGATAGAGGGGGGTTTGAGTGCGTGGGCTATCTTGCAGCCAACATCTGTTCAGCCTGCCCTGCAGACAACACAGTTCAGCCTGCTCTGCACCCAACACATATCCCCAAACTCTCCATCTCCATGTATGCCGCAGTCTGGCTGGGCACAAGTCATGAGCCACTCAAGCAGGAATAAACTTTATTTCTGAACTCCACCAGCACACTCCACACACGCTCCCCAGGAACTCTCCCAAATGCCATGCGGCTCCTCCAGGAACCACCAACGGGAAAATCCCCACCCCCTTCCCGCGAGCCAGCACTCACTCTTGGAACTGAGCTTGAGAACTCAACACGGGAACTCCAAAGAAGCGGGCGCCAGTTGCAGGAAGAACCATCCTATTACTGGACAGTAAAGGTCTAATATACAATTGAATCAATCCAGCATCATCTTAACGGCTCGCCTCTCAACCATTACTTCTGGCAAAATGCGGGGGGCCATTCCGACTCGGCTATGGCTCTCAGCACTTGTAGATTGCTCAGCTTTTGTTGATGTGATAAAATACCTGAGAAAATCACCTTAGAGGAGGAAAGGTTGATTTGGGCTCTCAGTTTCAGAGGCCTCAGTGCTTGGACAGTGGGCTCCATTGCTTTGGGCCTAATGGAAGGGCGCGGCTGCTCACCTCGTGGCAACTGGGAAGTAGAGACTGGGGAAAGTGGGGCTGGGGACCAGATGTCGTCCCCAGGGGCATGTCCCCAAGGTCCCATTCCCATCCTCTAGGTCCCACCTCCTACAACTTCCAGCAGCGACAGTAATGCATCCAAATGATCCATCCCTGATGTGGCTGGAGCCCTCATGATTCACTCTTTTCATACAGACCCCACCTCTGGACACTGCTGCCGTGGAGACCAAGCCTTCAACACGACCCCTCAGGGAATACTCCACATCCAAACCCTGACACCACATACCTTTCCAACCACGGTTCCATTTCTCTCTCTTAGAGTCCAACTTCTCTAGGGCCATATCCACCAAAGTTCTCCATTTCTGTATCCTCCACTCCCAGAGTGTCATCTGTCATCCCTTTGACCATCTGTCTCCTCCTTAGAATACAACACCCTCTCTATCTCTGTAGCTCTGACCACTAGATCCTACTTTGTACCTAGTAGATGCTCATTATAATTTTTTTCTTTAATGGATAAAGAAATTAACAAACGGAAGCCACTACCATCTGGCTTCCATGCTTACCACTGGACTGGTCGCCAACAGCCACTGAGATCTCCCTGGGGTCGCACTTGTGGGAAGCTTTCCCGTTTTGTTCTCTAGCACCATTCAGCGGTGGGTGAACCTGCTCTGAAACTTTCTCGGTGCCCACGACATTGGTCTCCATGGATCCTTCTCCTTCTCTGATTGCTTTTCAATCCCTTCTCATGGGCTCCCTCCCCAGGGTTTGGTTGGTTGGTCCATTCAATGCACAGGGGTCTGCTGGATTTCTATTCCATCGTATGGTCACTGTGCTTCATGTGCACATGCGTCATGAGTGGTCAGCGTCGACTCAGCCTCCCAGCCATTAGCACAGCATCAGAAGGCCCTGAGGATTGGGGGGTTGCCCATCAGGATGGAGGATAGATGAACAGAGGAGGGGGTCTGCTACACACCATTCCTGAGATTTTGCCCAAGGAAAGAGGGTGGAATCCAAGGCCAGGGTTGGAAGTGACACTCACATAGGAAGTTAGGCACCTCCAGGTGGGGGTGGGACCTGGGAGGAGAGGACATAACCTGAGTAGGTCCAGGCTGGTGCCAGGGCTCTGTCCTGCTAGACTCCTACTTCTTTTGGTTTGTTTGTTTCTTGGTGGTGGGTGGTTGTCTTTAAATCTATGTCCAGTTAATCACAGTTCAGAACTAAAGGAGAAATGCAGTAGACACAGAGAGGATCCCTGGGGGAAGAGATAAGCTGAAAAGGGCGTGGGAAGTTAGAGAAAGTGTCGCTGAGCAGGAGAGAGAATAAAGGAGGGAGAGGGGGACCAGTTGTGTGGATGAGAGAGACCTGTGTGGATTAGTGGGACCCGTGAGACCTGGTGTCTAGGGAAGTGTGTTTACAACCGAACCGTGAGGACAGAATCTAGGCCTGTGTGATTACAGGTGCCATTGCCTCTTGGCAGTTGGATGGCTCATTGTTCTCTCTTTTATACCCTGTGATAACAGAATCCTGCTGTGTCTGGTTATAGCCACCTCCAGGCAGTTGATGGCTCCCCAGGCCAGGCTCTTGGCCCATGGTCTTACTTCTGGAGCAGCCCTGACTTTATTGTATCATGTGTCACCTCTTTGACCCTCTGTCTCCTTTTTGCAATGCAAGACACTATCTCTGTATCTCTGACCACTTAGCTCCTACTTGGCACCTAAAAGAGGCTCAATATCATGTTTTGGTTTTTTTTAAGAAAAAGAAATTAATAAACGGAAAGTCACAGGATCTGCCCTCAAGGGGCTTACAGTTTTCCTGGGGATCTGAGACAAAACAACATGGAATCAATTAGACGCAGTCGCTGACTCCTGTGTGTGACAGATACAGGCAATGCTCACCTTGCCCGTTCCACTTCTTATCAAGCCCTGGATCACACAAGCTGGGTCCCATCACAACAGAAGCCAAGCGCTCAGGAGAGAGGCCGTCTGTGCTCAGCACGCTTCATGATTACATTTGTCATCTATAATAAATTTGTCATGAAAACCTAGTGTTGGATTAATGGAAATAAATTTTATATAAAGCTAAAGCTTTCAAATGTCCAGGGTATGCTTTTAGCACTTAACGTAAGAATTTAAATGATCTGTTTATTAGCCTACTTCTGTTTCTGGGCAGCAAGCTCTTCATGGAGGCTTTAACTTTGTTTCCAACGGTGATTGTGAGTGTGCATTCAGGAGCCAACCCTCCAAGGTTCAGAACCTGACTCTTCCACTTTCTTCCTGTGTGACCTCCACCCCTTCCTCTGCAAATTAGTGAAAGTTGTCATCATACTGGTACCAATGGTTAAGACAATTTAATGAGGGAACGCTCAATAAAAAGTCATTATTCTTCTTATTGCAATCCTGTGTCCCCATATCCAAGTGTCACACCTTTCTCCCAGTGGATCGTCAATAAATGTTTGTTGAATCGGAAACATAAAAATATCACTGGCATTTGAAGCTAAAGATTATAATAACGCTCTCAAACATAGATTTTGCAAATTTAACAACAGAGCACAAAGACAAGAAAAATAAAGTTAGCTGTCAAGGAACTGGGAATATGTGTTATCGTTCTGACTGCAACACAAATAAGACGAGTCATTCTGGGATCTGAAATGAATCCCAAGAATGGCTACGGATGCAGATGGCTGACTGGGGATTCTGAGTGAGATGCAAAACTGCTCTGCTGTTGCATGAACTTGCACTGCTGCTGTGCCCTATCCCATGTGTGTCACTCGCTGGCAAGCAGTGGGGAAAGAGAGTTTTGAGGACCCAAAGGTCCTGGGGAGGCTTCTGGTGGGTGGCAGTTAGTAGTGAAGGTTTAGCACTTCAAGGGGCAAAAAAAGATTCCTGCCCCAGGGTTGCAGTTCAAAATGTTCATGCATGTTGTGGTGGGAAGGGAGACAAGGATCTCCTGGCTCTGGGAACAGCCACCTGCTGCAGTCCAGTTGTCTCTAGGGATCAGCTCATTTGGTCATCTCCCTTGGAAGCAGAATTTCTGCTCCAATCTCTACCACAATGTGACTGCTTCTTTCTTTGGCTCTTCATGTCTTTCTTCTGCTCTCACCTGGCAGGTTCTCCAACAAGTTCCCATGCAAAATCCAGAGGAGAAAGTCTGACTGCCCCCAGCTCAGATTTCACCACCGTCTGTACATGGGCTGCGTCTGGGACAGGAGTCCCTCCGCCCCTTCCTCAGACACTGTCAGCATTCAGGCCGGCGAGGCTGCTTGCTAGAACCCCAGCAGGTCTTTGCTGCCCCTGGGTGGAAGACAAGGCCACGAAGAGGACACTGTGCAGGCTCCTACAGGAGGGCAAGAGTGGTGTGAGGAGGGTTTTAGTGTGAGCATGTTGACCCTTCGCTAGCCCCCTGGTGTCTCCTGGCCCTTCTGCATAAAACACTTCCCTGTTTGAAGTGACATTTTCTCCCATTGCTCCCTGCCTCTGCTTCTGCCCATCTCTAGCTGTCTCCCTCCGAGATTTGGCCAATGTCTCTAGCTGTGAGGCTGGAAGGACCCCAGGTTCCCAGGCCTACCCACGGCTGGCCCTCCCACATCTGCAGTTGGCCCACTCACCAGGATTTATGCCACCTGGGCTCTCTCCAGTGACATGCAACACAATGGGGCCTCAGTGGAGGATTCCAGACTGTGGCACATGGGGCAGGGCATGCATGCACTGTCAGCTGCCCCTCTCTGGTAGGCCCTGATAGCCCCCACTCAGGGCAGCAGGAGGTGGTTACCAACCTGGACAGTCTCCAGGAAGCAGCTGCCAAAGGCTCAGCCTGTTCCTTCTCTCCCTCCTTCCCCACAACTCTCTCTCACATACACTGTACCTCACAGCTTCCCTCCTACCTTAAAAAAAAAAAAAAAAAAACAGAAAATTCTCAGGAAATATCTCCACTTACTCGTCACCGGGAGTGCGTGGCCTGCTGGTTTGCCTGCCTGCCTGATAATTAGTCTGCAGTTGTCTCCAGCTCCTTGCTAGCATGTTGGGGGTTAGAGCTAGATGGTGGGGGAAGCAGTTACAGCCAGTGTGCTTCACCTGCTGCAGCTCAAGAGGCATTTGATTGCCTGGACTCCATTTTTAAAGAAGGAGTGCATGTCTGAGGTCCACCTTCATCAGACTTGTGGGCAGGGTCTGTTCCCTTGGTTTCTGAGTCCTGGGTAAAGGAGAACCCCTATTTATCAGCATGTCTGGGTGAGCTCAGCTTACACCACCTATGCAGATGTCAGGTGCCCTGTGACCCCAGAAGGCAGCCGGATGAGCTCTCCTTTGCGCCCTGCACCAAAGATCTGTGGCCAGGCAGGAAGAGGTGTCCTTGGCCACCTTCCATACACATTTTCCCATTGGCTCTTCTGCCTTGATTTCCCCTTCAGGGTTATTGTTCCTGTTCTTTAAAATAGGAAGCCCACAGTTTATTTTTTCCTCAAATATTTCTTGTGCCAGGCACTGAGCAAGTTGGGGGAAGAGGAATGAACCAGTGCCATCCTGTCCACCCAAGCTCATTGTCTAATGGAGAAGGGGTCATGCCAAATAGCAATCACCACCAGAGTGGGGGTCGGGGCTAGCAAGGAGATGGGGCTGCACTGGGAGCACTGGGGAGGGGCTTTGCCTCAACCTCAGGACCTGGGAATCATGGAAAGCTCCTCAGTCTTTGAAACCACAGTAAACTGTAGGCCCAATGCCAGGCCAGCCCGCTAGTCAAAAGCCTGCAGAAATGCCTGAGACCCAGGGAGCCAAACAGATTGGCTCCAAAGGAAAAGACAACTGTAAAATCAAAATGGGCAAATGGTCCATTAAATGCCTACAAAACATGCTGTTATGTCAACAAGTCAACTGCATCTCCGCTCAACTCTTCCACGATTATATATAAAGTATATTTAATGTGGCATGTGGGTAAATTGAATGGGTTTGATATGATTGAGGTTGAGGCCTCCACAAGAGTGCTCAAGGCCTAGGAAAATTTGAAACTGATCCTGCTGGGGGTAGCACTGAGGGGAGAATTGCAGATAAAGATGCAGCAGGTGCAAAGTCAGAAATGTGGGTGCAGCACACCTGTCCTTGTTCTATAGAGCCTGGGGGAAAGCTGTGTGTGTGATGTGGTATGGTGTGGTGGAGGGCTGTGAATATGGACAGGAGCCCAAGGAGCAGGCGAGGCAGCTGTAAGCCACCACGAGATGATCTGCAAAGGTCTAGCCAACCCCCGTGAGGGCCTTGGCGGGAGCTGCAGATGCACCAGATCTGCGTCTTGATGCTGAGCATCCTCCGCATTCTGGAGCCTCCTGCGCACCCCTCCGTGGCCACCTCCAGGCGCCACTGAAGATAACTGCGCATCCCACAATTCACCGAGGTTTGTTTTCCCCTCCAACTCCAGATGGCCTATCTGGGGACGGTCGAGGCCCCTGGGTGCGGGCCGTTGCCGTTTTTGATGAGCTGCGCACATATGGATACCCAAACATCTGGAGCGGCCATGTGCTGCTCGGGGCAGGCCAGCCCTGGCGAGCCAATCCAGGGCCCCGGAGCGCCGGGAGCCTGCGCAGCCCAGCCAGGGAGCGCAGATAAATTATTCATGACCGAGTTATTTGTGGTGCAAGGGGTCCATCAGCTACTTTGATTAAAAATCCAATGAGTAATGAATATGCAAACGCCAGCCACTGCTCCGAGCAACAGATTTGTCAAATTGTCTATACTTCACCGAGATAAAGGAAAATCTCCTGGGGTCCCGAAATTGAAAAACCGCACAGTCAAATCACAGCATTATCTTAATTATCAAATCTCCTTGGCCGTGCAAATACCCCACGTGAAGCTGAGCAGGGTGACAGAAAAAATCGGGAGAGAGCTATATATTTGTCTCTGAAACCGGGGGCCTGGCTAGTGAGAAACAGCCTCGTACCCAGCAGAAGCGATTTTAATTCACATGGTGACTCCACAGCCATTTAATTATTTTAATTAGGCTTAATTAGTGGTAAATTTACAATGATATGCTTGATACCTGGCATTAAATCTTTCATGCATAAATGTTTTGTTAAAATGAGAAAAAGGCAAGTGGCATTTCGCCAGCAATTACTGCCGAATGTTCTAATGAAGGATTAGGCTCAGCGGTGATTCATGGAGACAGGCGGGCACCAAACTTGTTTGTGAGGCACCCGGCGCTCCATAACTCATGTGCACCCACCGCCTCCCCGCCGTCCTGCTTTAGGGAGCACCTGCTTGGGGTGAGGGCTAGAGAGGTGGGGGAGGGGGGTGTTGGGGTCCTGGCTCAGAGCCCTGAGGTCCTCTGTGTGCAAGGTGTTTGGAGGGTCTCCAAGTCTCCCAGGGGGGGGCTTCATCTGTGAAAAAGCAGTTGGGGGAGGCAACTGTCACCTTGCTGGTGGTTGTCTGTCTATGACCCTGGTTGGTATTCTTCTGTGTGCCCTCTGTGCCTGGTCTGAGCCTGCAGACGATACCATGGCTGAAATGGATGGAAGATGTCACAGGTTTTGCTGAGCCCAGCTGTGGCCAGCTTAGAAGTAAGGACTGGGGGGCTCCAAAGCAGTAACTCTAGGACCTGCCTGACTCTGGCAGCAACCGATTGCCACTGGGGCTGAGTTTGGAGATCCTGCGAAGACATCCACTTCCACCCCCTGTTCTGTCTCAGGCTGGTGCCTGCCCTGCTTCCCTCCACCCACGGTTCTGTTACCAAGGAAGGGGACTCGATCCCCACTCTCCGTGATCAGCTGCAGATGCCCCCACTCCCTTAGGAGGTAACAACTCCTACCTGAACCAAGAAGGTCAAGTATGGAAAGCCAGGTAGGCAGAGAGGAGGGATCAGGGACATGAATGGAGAACGTGAAAGGAAACCTGTCAGCTCTGCCCCATGACCTGTAGCACCCCACAGCAGGCAGGGCCCTGTCCCTGGCCACATATACTCGTTCAGTTCTTGCCAGAACTCAGAAGTCCCCAGTCATCCTAGCGGCCATCATACGGGTCTTGCTTTACCTCCGACCTGGGGCTCACTCACTGCTCTATTGCTGCTGCCACCTCCAGGAGTCCCGGTGTGATGTTTCTCCTGCCCATTTTGAATTTCTCCAGGGGTGATGTTTCTTTGCTTTGACCTCTTAATGGCCTTTCAGAATATTCTATCTCAGTTTTCTTTCTCTTCACAAGAGAAGATGTGGCTTTTATCGAGAGGCCTTTTCAAAAAATTATTATTTTTAAAATTTTACTCATTCAAAGAAACATCTATGCATCTAGTAGGTGTTTCTCTTTCCAATGTAGTCACCACCTGTAGCCACTAGAATGAAGTTCATGGGGTCAGGGACCCTATTGGTCTTGTTTCTTATTTAGCTTTAGTCTATTGGCTCTAGTCTACTTCATAGTCTAAAGTGAATCTTTGTTGAATTAAAGTATGATTAGAATCTACCCAGCACGTATGATCACTTCTCCAGGGAAAAGGTATTGTGGGTTTGTATTAATCTATTTTCCATTGCTATAACAAAATGCCTGAGGCTGGGTCATATATAAAGAAAAGAAGGTTATTTAGCTAGCTCATGTTCTGGAGGTTCAAGAGCAGGCTCTGGCTAAGGACTGGCTCTGGAAAGAGCTCCCACGGTGGCATTATATCATGGCAGAAGCCATAATGGCTGCAGTGTGGGGAATAGGGAAAGATCACAGAGCAAGACTGGGAGTCAGATTGCCAAAGGGTTCGTCTTGTTCTTTGATAACACCCTCTCTTTCAGAAATTCACTGGGCTTGCAGAGAAATGCATTAATCCCTTCTGAAAAGTGATATCCCAGTGACCCAATTGCTTCCTATTAGGCTGTGCTTCTTAAAGATCCCACCACCCCAATACTGCCACTGAGGATCAACTTTCTAGCACATGACACTTTGAGGGACACATTCAAACCATATCCGAACCACAGCAGGGTCTCATCTTTGAATGTGAGAATCTGTCTCCCACTGCTACAGCTCAGGGACATAATATGTGTTTCTTGGGTGGAAAAGCTTACATATATTGATGCGTAATTCTATTCATTCCAAGAGGGCAGCCATTGATGCCCAAGTGATACCCTACGTTTATCCCGTGGCTTTACCCCAAAGTCACACACATCAGGATATATTATGCTCCTTCTCTATGAGAAATGCCAATTTGGGAGTTGACCCAGGATGATGACTGGAGCCACAGTGTGGGAGCCTTGGCAACTTGTCCCATCTCGAGACAATCGAGAAAGGTGAGAACTTCTCAGATGGAGGGGAGCCTATAGGAGTCTGCTAATTGATTGTAGGGTTCTTGTCCTTCATTCTGTCAAGGTGGTATGTCACATTTGTTCATTTGCATATGTCAAGCCATCCTGCATCCTCAGGATACATCTCACTTGATCACTGAAGTTGGCTTACTAGTACAACCATTCCTTGGTATCCACGGGGATTGGTTCAGGACTCTCTCACTGATACCCAAATTGGGGAGTGCTCAAATTCCTCATATCAGCTGGCATGCTAATTGCACATAATCTACATACAACCTACGTCATCTCTAGGTCACTTATAACACCTACTGCAAGGTAAATGTCACATACCTAGTTGTCACACTGTATTGCTTAAGGGTGTTGACCAAAAAACAAAACAAAACAAAACCAAAAGTCCATACATAGTCAGTGTTGACAATTGTTGTAATCTTTTTGATCTGAGGTTGGTTGAATCCATGCCTGTGGAGCTCATGGAAGAAGACACCTGGCGGTATTTGGGGTAGATTTTTGCATGTATGCGTATCAGGGCTACTGGGCTGTAATTTTCTTTTCTTTTAGGGTCCTTGTCTGGCTTTGGTATCACAGTAATGCTGGCCTCAGCGTGTGTAAGTATTTCATTCTTTTCAATTTTTTTTGTAAGAGTTTGAGAAGGAATGATGATACTCCTTTATATATTTGGTAGAATTCAGAAGTGAATTCATTGGTTCCTGGGGTTGTATTTGATGGGAGACTTTTTATAGATCTTTTTTTCACTGTTTACCAATTGAATTTCCTTATTAATTATTAGTTCATTCATATTTTCCATTTCTCCATAGTTCAGTCTGGGTAGGTTATGGCTCTAGAAATTACCCGTTTCCTTTAGGTCCTTCAGTTAGCTGGTGTATAATTACTCACAGTGGTCCCTTTCCTTTGTTTTTCTGAATTAGTTGTAATGTTTCCTCTTTCATTCCTAATTTTATTTGTTTCAGTCTTCTCCCTATTTTTCTTAGTCTTTCTAAAAGCTTGTCAATTTTGTTTATCTTTTTTAAAATACCAGTTCTTCATTTTGATTTTTTTATTGTTTTTCTGATCTCTGTTTATTTCTGCTCTAATAATTATTATTTTCTTTCTTCTACTAACTTGGCACTTAGCTTCCCTCTTAAAACTGCTTTGGCTACATCCCATAAATCCCGGTATGTGGCCTTGGCATTTTTAATTTGTCACAGTATTTTTTTTCCCCTTTGATTCCTTTTTTTGACCCACTGATGGTTAAGGAGTACATTTCCAGGTGTTTGTGGGTTTCCCAGTTTTCTTTCTGTTATTGATTTCTTGTTTCATCCTACTTGGGACCATCTAGTTTCATAGTGAGTGGTAAGAAAAGACACAAACGTATGATGTCAACCTTATTAAATTTGTTAGGACGTGTTCTGTGGCCTCACATGTGATCTGTCCTGGAGAATGTGGCATGTGCCCCTGAGAGGATCATGTGTTCTGTTCTTGTTGGAATATTGTATCTTTGGTTCATTCGGTGTATAGTTTTGTTCAAGTTCAAGTTTCTTTATGGATTTTCTGTCAGCTGACCTTCCCATTATTGAAAGTGGGGTTTGGAGTCCCCTGCTGCTTCAAGTGTGTTTTCCTTTCAAATTCACAGTACAATCTGAGACCCCATGTGATGGTATTACGAGGTGAGACCTTAGGAGTTAAGTCACCTTGGAATTAGTGGCTTTACAAGAGGTCTGAGGGGAACTAGCTACGTCCATTTCTCATCCTTCCATCCCTTCTGCACCATCTTGGAAGCAGAGACCAGGTCTTCAGCAGACACCAAAACTGCTAGTGCAGATCTTGGATGGACTTCCACCCTACAGAACTGTGAGAAATACATTGCTGTTATTTACAAATTGCCTGGTTTGTGGAATTTTGTTAGATCTGTAGAAATGGGCTGTACTTACTATTGGTGTATTGCTGTCTGTTTCTTCCTTTAGTTCTGTTAATATTTGTTTTATTTATTTAGGTGCTCCAAATATTGGGTGTTTATATATTTATAGTTTTATATCCTTTGGATAAATTGACCCAGTTATCATTGTAGAATGATCTGACCATTTTTGTCTCTTGTGACAGTTTTGTCTGATACAAGTACATCGACCCATACCCTAGTTTGATTACTATCTGAGTGGAATATCTTTTCCCATCCATTCACTCTCAGCCTGTGTGTGTCCTGAAAGCTAAAATGAGTTTCTTGTAGGCAGAGTATAATGACATTTGAGGAAAAAAAAAAAAAACGTTCATTCAGCTACTGTCTGTCTTAAGATTGGAGAGTTGAATCCACTTACATTTACAATTATTCTTTCTAGGTAAGGATTTATTATTGCTATTTTGTTGTTGTCTGACTGGTTTATAGTCCCTTTAATTCTTTCTTCTTTTCTTACTGTCTTCCTTTGTGACTTGATAGTTTTTAATAGTGGCATGCTTTGATTCCTTCCTCTTTCTCTTTTGTGTATCTACCATGTTTTATCTTTGTGATTACCACAAAGCTTACATGAAACACACTATAGGTAGAATACTCTATTTTAAGGTTAGAATAAGTTAATTTTCCTTTCATTAAAACCCTACATTTTTTATCATCACCTTCACACATTTTGTTATTGATGTCACAGTTCATATCTTTTTATATAGTATATCTATTAGGAGATTATGGTAGATAGTTATTATTACAGATATTAGTTGTCTTTTAGCTTCTATATATAATTAAAAGTGATTTTTGAACCACCATTATAGTATTCATGTATTTTGGATTATACTATATACTTTTACTAGTAGACATTACACTTTCATATATTTCTATGTTGTTAATTTGCATATTTTTTTCAACATGAAGAACTTGCTTTAGCATTTCTTATAAGGAGGCCAGGTGTGATTAATGACCTCAGCTTTTGTTTTCTGAGACATTCTTTATTTCTTCTTCATATCTGAAAGACATCTTTACTAGGTATAGTATTCTTGCTTGACAGTTTTATTTCTTTTAGCACTTAGAATACACCATCTACCTGCTTCCTGGCCTGCAAGTTTTCTTTATTTTTTTTAACATTTATTTTTTAGTTATAGGTGAACACAATATCTTTATTTTACTCTTATGTGGTGCTGAGGATTGAACCCAGTGCCTCATGCATGCCAGGTGAACCCTCTACCTCTGAACCACAACCCCAGTCCCTGGCCTGCAAGTTTTCTGCTGAGAAATCCACCAAACATCTCATGGAATTTTCCTATTCCATGAGTTGCTTTTTTTTCCTTACTGCTTCCAAATTCTTTTTCATTAACATTTAAATAACTTGATTATAATGTGTTCTTTTTGTTCAATCTATTCAGAGATGTTTTGACTTCATGGACCTACAATGGAATATCTTTTCCCATCCATTCACTCTCAGCCTATGTTCATTTCCCTTTCCCAATTTGTGAATTTTTCTGTTATTTTTAAAAATATTATTTTTGCACCACCATCCCGCCACTCTGTCTGGGACTCCTATAGTTGGTTTGCTTGGTGAGTTCCCATAAGACCTATAGTATTCTTAACTCTTTTTCATTCTTTTATCTTTTTGTTCCATGACTAGATAATTTAAAATAATCTATCTTCAAGGTCACTGATGATTTCTTCTGCTTGATTGAGTCTGCTGTTGAAGCTCTCTTGAATTTTCAGTTCAGTCATGTATTCTTCAACTCTAGATTTTTGTTTGGTTCTTTTTTACGGTTTCAATAATTTACTGAACTATTCATTTTCTTCATATATTGTTTCCTGATTTCAATTAGTTGTACTATATGTTTAGGGGCTGCCAGTGGAGCTTAGGTGCTTATTGCTTTGGTGGTCATTTTCCTTTGATCTTCTGTGTTCCTGGAAGCTTTGTATTTCCTCTAAGGGGAGTCTTAGAATGAAGTGCCTCCTTTTGGTCCCACAAAGTCAGGCCAGTTGCTGAGAGTCTCCTGAGTATTTCCTTAGAGCAGTGCCCTGTGATGTTGATGGCCTGAGTCTTCAATCCAGCAGAGTTGATCTGGCTGCTTCCTGTGGACAATCACCTGTCTGTGGGGGAGGGCTGGGTGCCATCATGGGAGTGGTGGGGGATGGAGTGTTGGGCATGCACCTCAGCTAGTTGGGGTTCTACAGGTGAGGCATCCTATGGGGTTCATAAGCGGGGCTCTTGGTGAGTCTGTGTTCTGACCAGTAAGATCTGAGGGGGTTGTAATATCCATGCAGTAATTCTGAGCTCCTTTTCTCTGCTTTTTGCTGCCCTCAGATAATACTGCCATGCCAGTCTCCCTGTTGCTCAGTTGTGGCAAGACAGAAGTGAGTTTTCTGGACAGTGTCAAGCAAGGTTGGGGAAGCTAGGTGCTCCCTTCCCCCATGGGGGAGAAATCATGGGATGGGGGAAGGATGAGTTGTGCTGTTCTTGAGGAAGGGTGAGGTAGATAAAGTAAAACCATTCTTCTTACCTTCTTTGATGTATCTCCTGGACTCCCATAAAGGTATTCTCATTTGTGGGTGGTGGCTAAAGTCATTGTTCCTGTGGGGATTTGAGGAAGCTCCTATTCTACTATTTGACTCCATTAGATCCCTTTGTAATTCAGTGATCTGACCAGCCCCCTACACATAAGCCAGACATCTTGGAAGATGACAGTGGACTACATGTAAACTGAAACAGGGAGTCACCCCAGTTGCAACTGCTGTGCCAGATGTGATTTTGTTAGAGTAGATTAACATAGCCTCAAGTACATAATATATGACCACAGATATGGTGAATTCTTTCTTTTGCAGCCTCATGAGGAAGGAGGATCAGAAATATTTTATATTCACTTAAAATAAATGACAGTATAATCTTCTGGTTTTATGGAAACGTCACACCCTTTATCACGATTTAGTCTGAAGAGACCCGGACCTCTGGACATTTTGTAGAATACCACCTTGGCCCACCCTATTAATGACATGATGCTGATCAGACTGGGCAAACAAGAACTTTGGAGGCTTTGGTAATTCATGGGCTCCAGAGGTTAGGAGATAAAGCTAGTAAAAATTCAGCATATCCCCACAACAGATTTTGGAACTTCAGTGTTGTGAGATATTTCCTTCAAATAAAGGGCTAGTTAATACATCTCACATCTCTCATTACTAAGGAAGAAGCACAACACCTGCTAAGCCTCTGGGGTTCTACATTCAGCATATTATGCACTTAGAAATTCTGTTTTAACCCATCTACCACATAACATGAAAGCCTGGTATCTTTGAGTATGGACCAGAGTAGGAAAGGGGTTTGCAACACATCTAGGCTATGGGTAAAAGGCAGACCCTAACATATTAGATGTATCAATGCGGGGATAAGATACCATGTGGAATTTATATAAAAGACCTGTAAGAGAGTCACATATTAGAAACCTATCTAATATGTAGGTTTCTAGAGTAAAGCTTCACATCTACAGTGTAGAATTATATATATTTTGAAAGACAGCTCCTAACATGCTCCTGGCCCTAGTACAGAGAGTGCATCTAACTGTAGAACATCAAGTGACCATATGTGACCAGAACTGCCTGTCGAGAGCTAAGTTTTGTCAGACCCTTGCAGTCATTCTATCAAGTGGGCACAGTCCATGCCTCTCTGTGGCTCTGTTGTATCTCCTAAGCTCATACCTGGGCTTATATCTATGACTAATACTTATGACTGGTTGATGGGAAAGAAAAAAGTCCTAGTTTGGTTCACAGATGGATCAACTTGAGATACAGATGCAAGCTGAAAATAGACCGTTATCTCACTTCAGCCCATCTAAAATTTAGCCGTTAGGGGACATCCTCCCAGTGAGCAGAGTTCTTAGCTGTGCATTTGGCTATCTACTTTGTGTAGAGAGAGAAATGACCTGAGGCAAAAATATGGACTTATTATGAGCAGTCACTGTATCCCCACTTGGTGGAATCTGTGGTTCTGAGAACCAGAGGGACAATGGCCAACACCCTGCCTATCACCATGCCTCATGACCCATTTAAGAAGGCTTTCCTGCAAAGGCCCAGTGGGCTTCAAGGTCCTGGTTTCCAGGGGAAGCATATTTCTGCTAGGGACACCATAGACATTCCATTAAACTTACCCCCTTCTCCCCTGCCGTAGTGCTAGGGATTGAACCCAGGGATTGTGCATGCAAGGCAAGCACTCTACCAACTGAGCTATAGCCCCAGCCTGAAATTCCACTAAGCTTTAATCTCTGATTGCTGCCTGGTCACTTTGGGTTCCTGGTGCCAAGAAAACAATACATACACAAGGTAAGGAGTCACCATCCTGGCAGGAATGGTGGACTCTGACCAGCAGAAGCCAGTAGAGCTACTCTTATAATATGGAGTCAGGACAGGGTACAGTTAGCAGTCAGATGACCCGTGGGGGTGTCTCTTGTTTTTCCATCCATAATTGACAAGTGCAGCATCCACAGCTTGAGAAGGATGGATGACAAGAGTTCATGTCCTTCAGGATGAGAGTCTGGGTCACTCCGCCATGTTATTCATCTGGTCCAGCCCAAACTCTCATTCAGAATGGGGAATTGAAAAAACAAAAAGCCGAGGGTATCATCACAGCACCGAGACCAGCTTCAGTGTTGATGGTGGGGCCTATTCTACTAACTTCTTCCAACAAAGTTCTCTGGGCAAGGGGACCAGCCAGAATCCCAAAGGACTATATGCAGGACAGTTACATATACAGCAGTGCAGGGGTGCACTGGGGTGGTAGTAGGGTGTGTCACCAGATTTCTCCTTCAGAGGAGTGAGGCTCTCATTCCTCTGGTCTGCTGAGGCCCTTGGTGACTCTCAGCTCCAGCCCTTCTCCAGGAATTGACCATAGCTAAGGAGACTCTACTTACCTAGTCACCCCTGCCTGGAGGTGGCCCACTTCTGATGACTGCACCTTGAGAGCATATGAAGGCCTGGCCTTCTTGCCACAGGGCAGGACAACTCTGCAGGCCCACTCCAGCTCCAGAGCTCCCCTCCTCGTTCCTCTCCTCTCTCTTCTCAAACCTGCTTCCTGCACCTGTGTCTGGGCCCTGATCTTGCAGGTTCTCCTCAAGAAACTGCTTGCAAAACTCAAGAATCTCTTTCCTGAGAACAGGCCTGATAGAGTTTGTAATGCAAAAAAAAAAATCTATTTCCTCCCCTCTCAGCAGGAACTAGCAGCTATTCCTTTCCTAGTCTGCAGAACAGCTCTGCTCTCTCCTGGGAGAGGCCGGATGGGCAGGCTCTGGCCTGGGAAACCCTGCCGCCACTGAAGGTGGGTTCAGCAGGAGTTGAGGTAGAATTAAGGAAGTCTTTGTGCCACTGGACTCCTAGATGGTGGCGGCCAGGCTCAGAGTCACCTTCTCCCTGTTCCTCCTTCTCTGGTGAAAGATTGGAGGACTTTTTTCCCCCCATAGAGAAACCAACAGTCCCAAGATATTATTCTTTATCAAGAACTGGATGTGTAGCCCTTATACTTAGAAATATGAAGTTAGGCACCAGAAAAAGTAGCTAAAAACGAAAAATCGATTGCCTCCAGATTTGGGGAAATTGGTACTGAGGAGGGTAGGGGGTGGGGAACAGCTGCTTTTACAAAAGCCTTATGCAATGATTTGATAGTTTAAATTATTATACTTGTATGACCTTGTTAAAAATGCAAATTAAATTTTAAAATATTAATTACAATGGGATTTGAAATCTGAAAAACCTGGGCTGAAGTCTGAGTTCTGCCATCGATTTCCCCCGGGGAACATTAGGTAAGTGCCTCCGTTTCCTCATCTGTAATGGAAACCAGCTGCTTCTTCAGGCTGTCCTGAGAATTCTGCCAGGCAAAAAGCACAGAAGCAGGTTTTCAGGTGGAAAGCCCTGGCCGGATGAGGCTGCCATGGTTCGGAATGGCTTGCCTACGCCTGACTTTGGCTAAGAGGCTGCAGGGTTGTGCTTTTTCCACAGCAGTGTTCAAACTGGCACATCCCCTGGGGTTGTAAAGGCTTTCTCCGTCTCCTTCTAAGACAGATTGTCTCATCAGAAATACCAACATATCTGGATGATTTGCAAACCAGCCACCAGCTAAATTTGTTGCCTCCCAAAATAGTTCTGGGATATCTGTAGGACAGGCCCGGCCCTGCATGCATTCAGGACGGCCGCCAAGACCCAACTCCCACTCCTCCTGGCCCACAGTGCTGCCGCTCCCTACCCCCACCCAGACACCCAATAAGCCCAGACCCCTCCTCCCCTAGTTCTCCCCCAGGGTGGGGCTGAGAGCCCCCTCCATCCCCCAGGGTCCGAGAGGCCATCAGGAGTTTAGAAGAGCTCCTTACCATGGAGAATGTGCATTTGAACGTGGCCTGAAGTATTAAGTTACAGAAGAAAAGCTCCTCGCCGTGAATTAATGTAGAAACGAGACATTAAAGGCGTGTATTTTGGGAAGCGATGACATCCTAGCTCTTCTAAAATTATATCACACACATGAATAGAGTTGGAATATCTGCTTGCACATAGAGGCGGCCATCTGACAGGCCCCGTTCGGAGGCCTCAGACGGCGCCTCTGCACTTGCAGTTAACAGAATCCCAGCACTTCATGGAACGTCCTTGCAGAATCTCCTCTAACTGCCTTCCTGGTGCAAGAGCCCCCTTCCCAGCATCTCCTGGCACACAGACATTCACCCTCTATGCCATCAGGTACCCTCCTCCTTCAACATCTAACTTCATGCTACCAACAGGTGGCCCTTAGTAGAAAAGACTTCCTCTTGCTGATTTGAATCTTGGCTCACCCTGATTTTAAGTCATCAGTCCAATTTCCACCCTCCAAAATAAAGCAGAACAGCTCATAGAGCCTCTCACCCCTTGATGGCCCTCATTTATCTGAAGGCATTGTTC
Organism: Urocitellus parryii; assembly: GCF_045843805.1. NCBI lineage: Eukaryota > Metazoa > Chordata > Mammalia > Rodentia > Sciuridae > Urocitellus > Urocitellus parryii. The sequence goes on along the minus strand of NC_135536.1, from coordinate 113,702,541 downwards.
TGTTTGCCATTTTCCAAAGTGGGTTCCACTGCACACGAGTTCCGGGTAGCTCCTGCAACGTTACAGAAGAAACTGTGATGAAGTGGTTGGGTGGTCAGATAAGTTTAGCTGAGCCAACTGAAGTTACCCAGATCACTTTACTGAAGGTCTGTGGGCACCTATAACAAGGTAACACACCAAGCCATGACCTGAGTTTGGGATTTATCCTTTCAAACTTGGGTAACCATGGAGTGCTGTGTTGGTGGGAGTCAGATGGGATTCATGCTGGGAAACCAGCGGTCTGTCAGTGTGAGCGAGCTCTGCAGGGGGAGTCCTTGGTGTCCAGGAGCCAGCAGGAACTGGCTCACCTCCCACTGTGTGTGTCCCTCCCCAACTCTGCATTCAGTGGCATCACATTGGGACCTTGCAGTTGGCCACAGTGCAAGTGTTTATACCATAGAAGCTGGCCAGTGTGAAAACCAGGACATTGTACTCCCAGAGAGCTGATAGGTAGGCATTTACCAGTGTCCTCCTGAACCAGAGGCTATGGGTTAAAACCACCAGATACTAGACATGCACAAGTCATCCCTCCTCCCTGGACCTCTGCTCCCATCCATTTGTAAACTCAACTCTTTCTGCTCCAAGATGGGATACCAGGTACTCCCCAGAATGCCCCTCTAGGTTAAACACCCCTGGTCCACCCACCCATTCTTTATAGGACCTGATTGGCTGGCTGCTCAAGCCTAAACGCCCTTTGCATGATCAGCAACCTTTTCAAATGGAAGCTTCAGGAAGTGGACACCATCCTCCATATGGCCTGGGCAGTGGCAGCCGGTGAGCCATGGAGCCCACATGAAAGGACCAGAGGCATCTAGAGAACATGAACTCCTGAAGGAGGCTGACCTCCGAGGTCCTCAATAGGGCAGGTTTGCCACCCATGTGGGCACGCCTGCCCTTCACCCACACACCAGGCATTATCCATTGGTTCCAGGGTACAGTGTGACTCCTATCCATTCTGTGACCTTGAGGAATCAGTTTCCTTACCTGTTATCTTGGGAAATAATAGGACTGACTGACGTATACAGTCATTGTCAGGATTAAATTAGGGAATGCATGCGTAGTGCAAAGGATACTGTCTGGCATGTAAGTGCTTGTCAAGGGGCAGCCTCCAGAGCATGGTGTTTATTAATCATCTCAACACTCCTTCCCCTCCTCACGGATGCCAGTGGTCTCTGCTCACATCTTTCTTCCTGGCTGATTCTCCCAGCCCCTGGCTGCACTCTTCTCAGGGCATCTCCCTTAACAGATGGAAGTCTCCTCTCCAGGGGATGCTTGGAGGTGATCTTTCTCCCCCACCTGCCCTCAGGGTCAGCCCCCAGCCAAGGGTGCCGCACCACACTGCTAAACGGCTCTGTGTGCTGTTCACACCCAGACCTCCCTTGAGACCAGGCTGAGGCCAGGCTTTACTGAAACCATATCTGTGCTTAGCTGCTTCTCCTGAACCCCTCACTTGCTTACCCATTTCTCTGAAAAATGCTTGCTCAATCCACAGAGTGAACCAGAGACCCTGTCTGAGGCTCTGCTTCTACAAACCAGGCCTAAGATGCCCACTGAGCCCTGATCAACCTGACAGAGAATCACTGAAGGCATCAGCCAGGAATCAGAGACAGCAAGAGAAGGGAAATCTATGGGTCCCTCTTGCTCTGGAACTTGTCCTCTTAATGACTTGGTTGGAGGGCTGGGGAGAAGGCCTCGTGGGAATAGTCTGAGTGGAGCACAAAAGTGAAATGGATCAGCTTTTAGTGTATACAGAAGTAGCAAAAGATGAGGTTGGATAGACAAGAAATGAGGAATATGTGGCCTTAGTGCTAGGTCAAGATGTTTAGCCTTGATTTAAAAACAAAACAAAACAAAAAAAAAACCCTTCCAGGATTTGAGTCAGGAGACATGCTGAATTTGCAATGAGAACTGTTCCAGAAGGTGGGATCCTCTGAGCAGCCAGAGGATAAACCAGAGAGGCACTGCACAGGGAGACAGGGGGAAGCTGAGGGCCTCGGCCTGAGCTCTGGGGATGGGGAGTCTTCCCTGAGAACTTATAATGCAAGTCTGTGTCTCTTGTGGTATGGGGCACTGGTCAGCGTTTCATTGGGGGCTCTTCTTCCTGCCGTGGAGGGTGTAAGCCACCTGAGAAATTTAAGTCTAGGATAATTAGTGAAGAACAAAAGACAAAGAGTCAAAGAGATATTTCAAAAGTGGAGCCCTTGGTATGGAGCTGGAGCTAGACAAAAGAGAATGGTTCCAGTGTTTGATTTAAGTGGGTGCATCAAAGGCAGGGGTAAGGTTTCAAGGGCGAGGTCTTGCTTCCTGATGTCTTGCAATCAGCAGATCGATTGGCATCTTGGCCCGTCACACCCATCTCAGAGGGGCTGTGTGGGACATGGCAGAGCGGAATGGGAATTCACAATGTCTCTGGGCAGTCTTACACAGAGGAAATGTCCACTGGAAGTTCCCAGACACCAAATGTTCCTATTCACTGGGCTGCAATGCTGACAAAGCCCACACATAGCTCTCAACAGGGTGGGGTTGGAATTACCATGGACCTTACTATTTCCGTGATCTGGGAATCCTTAAATCTTAAAGTGATGCTAAGGTACATAAGGATGATCCTGGGGAATTGGGCAGAAGCAAACCCAGACTCTTTGGCAACATGCTATCAAACCAAAGGCTTCTTCACAATAAATATCCATTGAAAGTAGCCTCAGAACCATACACTACAAAATACACAAGGAATTTACCCACCAAACACGATGAGTCATGTACAAGGAATTTGTCCACCTCTGGCTTCCACCAAGAAACCCAACAAAGAGTAATGTTAGATCCTAACACCTTCCATCCACAAGAACTCCAGGTAGCAGAACTATTAACTATAGAAATAAGTGTGCTTGACAATTCACAATAGCTAAACTATGGAACCAACCTAGATGCCCTTCAGTAGATGAATGGATAAAAAAAATGTGGCATATATACACAATGGAATATTACTCAGCAATAAAAGAGAATAAAATCATGGCATTTGCAGGTAAATGGATGGTGCTGGAGAAGATAATGCTAAGTGAAGTTAGCCAATCCCCAAAAACCAAGTGCTGAATGTTTTCTCTGATATAAGGAGGCTGATTCATAGTGGGGTTGGGAGGGGGAGCATGGGAGGAATAGAGGAACTCTAGATAGGGCAGAGGGGTGGGAGGGGAAGGGAGGGAGCAGGCGGGTAGAAGTGATGGTGGAATGTGATGGACATTATTATCCAAAGTACATGTATGAAGACACAAATTGGTGTGAATATACTTTGAATACCACCAAAGATATGAAATATTGTGCTTTATATGTGCAATATGGATTGTAATGCATTCTGCTGTCATATATAAAAAATTTTAAAAAGGCTTTAAAAAAGAAATAAGTGTGCTTGAAATGAATTGATGCATAAAAGGAAAAATCAAGAACACAGGAAAGAACATGACAACACAATAAAATAACTTTAATGTTGCAAAAAGAATCCAATGGAGCTAGGCACAGTGGCACACACCTGTAATCCCAGCAGCTCAGGAAGCTGAGACAGGAGTACCGCAAGTTCAAAGCCAGTCTCAGCAACGGCGAGGTGCTAACCAACTCAGTGAGATCCTGTCTCTAAATAAAATACAAAATTGGGCATGGGATGTAACTCAGTGGTCAAGTGCCCCTGAGTTAAAAAAAAAAAAAATGAACCCAATAGAATTACTAGAAATGAAGAAAGAAAAAAAAAAAACACCTATAGCCATTGATATAAAAAATAAGAGGAAGAATTTGAGAACAGATTAGGGAAAGGATTAGTGGATTTGAAAATATGTCTGAGAAAAATGATTTGTAGAAGGTTAAAGACATAAAGATCAAAAAAAGTGGTTAAGAGGTATAAAGGAAAAGATAAGAAGGCTCTATATAGATCTAATTGGAGTTACAGAAGGAGAATAGAGAGCACAAGAGAAATATCAGACAATATAATGTATACACTTGTTTTGAAATTATTGATCAACAGTAATCCTCAGACTCAGGAGTCGCAGACAGTCCCAATCAGGATAAACAGAATTAAATTCAACCCTTGAACATCACATATTATGTTAAAACTGTAGAACATCAAAGACAAAGAGAAGATATCAAAAAAGAAAACAGACAAAAGATAGATTACTTTAAAGGAATGACAATAAGCAAGACAGAAATGATTGCAATTACAACTACAGAAGTCAGCAGAAAAATGGAATAGTGTTTTCAAATAATTCAGAAAAAGCCCCAAACTGTCAAGTTAGAATTCCAAGTAAGAGAAGGGAGGATTACAAATTCAAAGCCAGCCTCAGCAATTTAGTGAAGCCCTGTCTCTAATAAATAAATAAATAAATAAATAAAGGGCTGGGGATGTGGCTCAGTGGTTAAGTACCCCAGCACCAAAACAAACAACAAACAAAAAGTCATAAAAAGGGAAAATGAAGCATTTCAAACAAACACTAAGGATTTCCTATTAATAAACCGTCTGGGAAAGATCTGCTGCAGAGCTACACTAAGAAGAAGGACATTCTACCTGGAAGCAAGGCCTGAACTTCTCAAAACAATGGTAAGCCAAGAAAAATGATAAGCATAAGATGAAGCCAATCAACACTTCCTATATAAAACTCCAGGGATAATATGAAGTAATTATGGAATATAAAACAAGAGTGGCTGAAGCATTCTTCTAAGGGCTGATGTTGTTTGATGATATGCATTTTGATTAACTCCAGACTTTGTTAAGTACACATGTTAAAAAAATTAAGGACAACCACTTGAAAAATGTGTAAGTTATAAACCAGCAGATGTGTGAACTACAAACTAGTATAAAGAAAAAACTATATAAAGGGGGGAAACCCATTATCAAATAGAAGGAAGAGACCAAAGCCTAGAAAAGACAGAGAACAACAAAAACAAAACCCCAAAATGGCATAAATAAATTCAAGGCTCTTAGTATGCACAATATATTTCAATGAATTTTAATCTCTGATTAAAATACAGAGATCATCAGAGGATTTTTAAAACTTCCAGCTCTATATTTGTTGTAAGACATACAGAAATGACAAAGACACTGAAAAGTCATAAGAACTGAAAAATTTGCCATGCAGAAACCAGGGTGGAGAAGTCAAGGAGAACAGATGCTCTTGATGGCATCAGCCAGCCTCAGAGTGCTGCACCCCTTGAACACCCAGCTATGAGCATCTATTCCTCCCTGCCATTTTGCAAGCTTGTATGAGTGGGACATTTTCATTGCAACCCAAGACAACTGACCAGTGCAGTGGTGGACACATGCAGCTTGGAATCTGGGGTCACTGTAGGAGGGGCAACATGAGAGTCACGTTTTACAAAAATTTGTCTGGTTGTGAGTAAAAGAGGGGATCAGAGGGGAGGGATGCTGAAAATGGGCAGTGGACAAGGCACTAATCCAGGCCAGGGGTGAGGAAGGAGAGCTGCCAATAAAACACAAGAGCCAATCAAACTGGGGAAGAAACGGGAGGCATCCCAGAAACCTGCACTGGAGGTGGCTCTGTGACCTTATGAGTGTTCATACCCACAGCCCCGGAGCATGCGCTAGGGTGTGTAAGGGGCTCATCAGGGGCTTCTCTGCCCAGGAAGAGCCTTATGAAAACATTTCCAGGTGCTCAGTCAACCAGCACAAACCAAACATTTTATAAAAAATTAAAGAACAAAATAAAATGTTGTCATTAACAAAACAAAACAATAGCAGGAAGACTCCAGTTACACTTTAGGTCCCACTGACGGGGAGTCTAGAACTCCAGCACACAACAAGAACTCAATCAACACACACAGACAGATGACTGGTGTCTGAGACACGTCGGGGTGTGTGTGTGTGTGTGTGTGTGTGTGTGTGTGTGTGTGTGTGTGTACGAAGCACAAATGGAGCACACAGGGCATCTCCCCTTCTGAGTCTCATATTTCTTTCTCACTAGGAAAATCTGAATTTATGACTTTGTTTTTTAAACTTCACACATGGGATGCTTGAGTAGAGAGGTTCTTTCTGTGTTTCCAAGTGCGTGCACGTGTGCGTGTGAGAGAGAGACACCTCCTGTGAGGGTCTGTGTTTTCCCTCGGCATCCTGGCTGCGTCCTGTGTGTGGACGTGATCATTTGTTTGTTCCTTCCTCCTCTCCTCCTTCTCTCGCTGCCCCTCCCTATTCTTCTCCCCTGAAACTCTGTGAGATGCATGAACATTTCTCAGTTATGTGATGTTCTCAGCAGGAGGATGGAGCCAAATAATGGTGTTTCTAGTTATTACTCTGATGAATCACAGGGGAACAGCCTTCACCAAGGTAGAACGGCTTGCATAAAATATGTTCATTCAATTAAAAAAAAAAGAAATTGAAAAATAAGATACTGCCAACATGGGGCTCTGAGTTATGTAGGGTTTATGCAGCGATTCAATTTGCAATTCAAGCAAGAAACACACCAGAGAGGCACCTGTGAGCAAGCTCCCTGGAGTAGGGGGAAGGGTTGCCACTGCCAAGCAAGAGCCTGGGCCTCAGATACAGTTTCTGGAACAGGGAAGGGGAAGCATAGACAGCCCTTAGCCTCCCCAGATGAGTATGAGCAAGAAATTCTGTGCTAGGGAGCCTGTGGCCCCAAACAGGGAGACCTGGGTGGCTTGTCACCTCTACTGTCTAGGTGACCCTATTCTGTATCGTGTGAGTCCCTGCCTCATTGCCTCAGCTGATTGGCTCAGGCACCTGATTGGCACCTGATACAAAGACACCAGACTGACCTGTGAGGACCCCTGGTACAAAAATATTAGCAATGTCAGTCAGATTCTGTATCTCACCAACCTGGCACTTCACTTGGACAAGGCGAAGAGAGAACAAAGGGGATAACAGTGGAAGCCAGGAAGGAGAGCTGCACTGTGGTGGCCCAAACGGAAGGTACACGGGAGCAGAAGGTCGAGAAGGCAGAGGTCAGAAGTCAGGAGACAGGGAGCCTCTGAGAAGCAGCTCAGGGAGCAGCAGAGGTCTCGGGCAGGAGGCCAGGCTTGCAGCTCCTGAGGGAGGTGGGGAAAGGAACTATGTACCAGGCATCATCTTAGAAGCTGGGAGAGAGGAAGGTCCCTCTCTTTACAGAGCTCACATTTTAGTGGGCCATCCCTATGGGACTGCTGAGGTCTGTACTTCTGACCCACACAGTCATGCTTCATGACGTTTCCTATCAATTTCATTGTCCCCAAGCCCCACGCTATGTCCCTTGGGAATATCAGTTCCTACCAATGGCAGGATTTGGGTTGCAAGCAGCAGAAACAGATGCTCATTAATTTAAACAGCAGAGGAAATTTAAGGCTCATGGTGTTAGGAAAGATCAAAGGATTTCTCAATAGAATTGGAGAAGGTGTTTTAGGACCCAGGTTTCCCTCACTCCATCCCTCTCATCTGCTTGCTGTGACAGACTACCTGAAGACAGAGCCCCCAAGGCAGGTAAATGGATTCCGTCAGCCCTCTTCACACTCCCGTAGCCCAGGATCCTCAGTGGAAAGAGAATAATCCCAGGGAAGATTCTGATTGGCTCAGGCTGGGTTAGGTGTACCTCTAAACCAATGGCTGTTGCCAGAAGAACAAGGAGCCATGTATGGTGAGACACCCAGCTGTACACAGCCTCCTTGTGACTTTATAAGACAAAAGAAGCTGGAGGAAGAAATATGAGAGGAAGTGATAACAATAGTTACCAGAGTCTAATGTCAAACAAGAAAACCTCACGTGGCAGAGGCCAGATTTTGCCCACTCACTGTGGCCTTTCCAGATCTGGAGGAGCTTTTGGAGAAAGTGTTTTTATCCCACACAACTTTAAGTCTATTTACTAATCGCCTCTGAGAAGATGGCTGCTGGAATACATTAGGATAACTCGATTGTAAGATTTTAATGACACAACATTGAGACCTCGGGAGGCCCGAGTCCTGCAGTCGATCAATTCACATACCTTTCACTCAGGCCCAAGTGACTGAAAATCATTTTGTTCCCCTAGCTCTTAAAGGTCAGGAGTTGAATGCTTCAAGAAAATCTCTTTCTCTATCACAGGAAACCTCTTGCATTTAGCGTCCTGTCAATCAGGAGCCCCCCAGGAGGCCTCAGAAAGGGAGTGCAGGAAAAAAAAAATAGGTCCTGTGTTGCTTTCTCTCCACCTCCCCCACCCCTGCTTTTCGTGGTTAGGCTGGTGTGTGTGTGTGCAGTGTGGGGACATGAGGGGACCCAGAGAAGCACAGGGTGTTTAGAATTTGCCTTCTCCCAATTTGAACTCTCACAGCAGTGACGCATACCTCCCTCTCCTCCCCACAGGTCAGTTCCAGTGTCTTTCACAGATCCAGAGGGAGACAGGGAGGAGCTGGGGGTCACCACTGGGATGGGGCATCTCCCCAATCCACCCCAGCAGCCCAGTCACCTCCGAGAGAAAACCCACTTCTTCAAATCTGCTCCTGTAGCTCAGGGCAGGTGTCCAAAATGCAAATGAAGGCCCAGCGTCCCTGCCCCAGCTTGGCAGGGAATCTGAAGCTATGTGTCCCCCTCTGCTCACTGGCCTGCAGCTTAAAGACATGCAAATTGGAGGGACACTGTCTGTCAAATGGGGCCTAATCCCTTTGTTCCTACCTGCCAGCCAGGCGGCCTTTTCTAAACCAGTTTTGGCTAGAGGACAGCTGCGAGGTGCTAATGGGGAGCGCTGGGCCACACTTTGCTGGTTGCCTGGTAACCGCAGGCAGCTTTCAGAGGCCTCAGGTGGCTGAGGGGCCCCCAGGGCCCTCACAATGGGAGTAGGGTTGGCTTTGCCTCCGGGTTCACACCCAGGGAACTGTGAGCCTCCCAAGGATCTGTGGTTCTGTGGGGAGCATGAGATTGTAAGGGGGGCCTTCTCTGAGCCTCAGTTTCCTCACCTCTGAAATGAGGCCTCAGTCTTTGAAGGATGATGTTTCACTGTGGTCAGGCCAGCCCCATCTCCAGCTCAGCCCCAGTTCCTTCTGTCTTATAAGGTGGGGTTCTGAGTTTAAAATTAAAATAAAAATTTATTGCTAAAATATTTGAAAGGCCTTAGATTTGATGATCTGCCTTGTTCTTCCCATCCTTCGGTGACTGTGGCCTTGCCTCATGGACCTTGTTAGACAAATGCAGGTAGCTCCGTCTCTCCATTGCATACATGGCAAAACTGAAGCCCAGAAAAGGGGGCTTTCTTGGAGCCACACAATTAGTTAGTGTCATGCTGAGATCAAGCCACACTCTTCAGAGCCTAGCTAGGAGTTTTTTCTGTCGGAGCTCTGTGCATAAGAGGCAGAGGAGGGTTAAGAGAAAGAACTGAACCCTCAGTGGATCCCAGCCTTGAGCTTGCATAGCTATAAGAGTGTCAAAAGTAGAGTCTGGGCCTCAGATTTGGTGGGCTACTGGATGGAGACTATAAAACCAATACTGACCTTGGTTTCTTGGCCAATTACATACGTGTGTGTGTGTGTGTGTGTGTGTGTGTGTGTGTATGAGAGACAGGATGATCCCCTGCCCAATTATCCTCCCTTTTAACAGTAGCCTGTGGTCAAATGCCACCCTTGCAATGTCAACCAGACATTGTCTGCTGGATGTAAACATTCAGCAACAGTTTACTGACCACTACCTGGACCTTGGTACTATGCAGAAGACTCTGGGGAGTCTTCCAGCCTTGCCCCCAGACCACCTGCAATTCATGGGGTGGAGGGATCGACACACCTGGCACACTCTGTGTGGGACAGCAAGAGCCCAGGAGGAGCAGTTCAGTCCTTCCCAGCCTTGGTATAAATTCAGGTGCAGCCCCAGGGCAGCCTATTCCTTCCTCGGGTCTGAAGACTACCGAATTAGAGCTCAGCTGGCCTTAGTTGGGTATTCCTGAGCCTCACTCAGGTGGGTGGAGGTTCCTACTCATTTTGTGCAGGCTCTGGGCGAGGACCTTCATTTACTCACTCACTCAGTCCTCATGACAACTCTTTTGGACAGGGATAGTGGTCATTCCCATTGTGTAGCTGAGAAAACGGAGGCTCAGCAAGAAGAGAAAGTGCCAAGGCCAAGGTCAACCAGCTGTTAAAGAGCAGAGAAAGAGGAATGAGGGAAATAGCTTTTGTAATCACAAGTCCTCTGTTTCCTCTGCTGCATCCAAGCAGTCGGCCAAATGGCCACAGGTCCTATTAACCACCAGTGGTCTGGTGGAAAGACCAACAGGACCATGGGGGTCGGGGCCTGCACTGCCCTACTGGCCACTGTAGGCTCCGGGGATATTGTCTTTTCTCTGGCCCTTGAACCTCCCACCTGGACAGGGAAGGGCTGGGCCAGTAACTCCCTGACTTCTTCCCAGCTCTGGCCTTCCAGATTGTCAGGGATTTCTCAGTCCCCAACCAGGTCCTAGACTGAATTATAGCTCATTGGGCTCTTCAGAAAATGAAAAGAAAAAAAAAAGCTGCTAAAATTTGCAGAGAGCCATGAATTTGACTATTTTCTAACTAACGCTGAGGATGCCAGAGGGGTTATTAACTATCTGTGGGATTTATTGATCTTTCAGTCCCAGGCTGCATGGGAAACAATTAGAGGTCAATACGCAACACAAAATGAAATTTGCAGCTGTCAGATCAACCATTTGGAAATATTCCCTTGCCCTTTTACCTCCATTTTCTGTCAAGAGAAATCGTTCTCGGAACGGAGCTGACATTGGGGCTGGGGAGCCATGCTCTGTGCATGCCGGGAGGGCAGCCCCGAGATGCCAATTAACTTGGCTGAGAAAACAGTGTTCTGGGAGAATGGGGGTCCCACCCTGCCCGCGACTTTCTCTGTGGGATCTGGGTCAGGTCACCCCAGCCTATGGGCTTGGTTAGGATTTTTTCCTCATTTGAAAAAATCCCCTCCTAGCTGTAAAATCTCTACTTCTATTCTTGTTATTTGACTGCAATCACAAGTGATTATATGTGGAGTCTTCCTCTTTAAAATCATTTTGAAGCAGAAAATAACAAATGCAGTTCTTTGTTGTCCCCTTCCACACTTTCCTAAGCCATTTTCCCTCCCCTGACACCCTGATCTGCCTTTCCTCCTGGGCCTGATGGTGCGTAGCCAATTGTCAGTTAAGCCTGGACAAAATGTTCACTCAGAATGGTTTAATATTGTTATATTTACTTATTATTATTAATCTCCCTTTAAAATCTTTTTTTTTTTTTTTTGAGACAGGGCGTCATTAATTTTCCTAGGCTAGTCTTGAACTTGGGATCTTCCTGCCTCAACCTCTGGAGTCACTGTAGTTACAGGTGTGTGCCACCATACCCAGATGGATATTAGTCTATTTAGAAGTATAGCTGCTCCTTGGTAGTGCAGGGCACTGGTTCAGGACCCCTCACAGATACCAAAACTCATAGCTGCTCAAGTTCTTTCTACAAAATGGCACAGTATTTGTGTCTCACCTATATGTATCCTCCTGGGTACTTCGAATCTTCCCTGGGTTCCTCACGGTACTCAATATGATATAAATGATATAGAAACAGTCGCCATTGTTTAGGGGATAATGGCAGGAAAAGAGGCTGTATGTGTTCAGCACAGATGAGCCAGGTTTTACTCCACAGACGTCTGGAATGAGTAGCAGTCACACAAAAGGATTCTGAGTAAGTCAGCGGGACACCCCACCTTGTTTGGGAGCTGGAGATTCCAAAGCCGGGAAGGCAGGCTGACCTACACAGCTCCCAAGGGCTTCCACCTCCTTCCTACTTGGAACAGTAGACAAGGTAGAGTCTGGTCCTGTTGAGGCCTACTCTCTTTAGAGCTTCCAAAACCCACAGTTCTGGGCTGAGCCCCTCCAGGCGTACTCTGCTGCTGAGCTAGACACGCCTGCCTCCTTCAGGCACAGCTGCAGAAGGTTCAAGTGTCCTGGGGAACCCTCCTGAGCAGAACACAAATCTGGTTTTGTTTTCTCCATCCTTGAAATGCTGCTTAAGAGTAGCTGAGCTCAAGCGCCCTGGCAGAGGACAGAGTCCTGTTCTCAGGGCAGTTTGGACAGATTGTGACAGCTGTGCATCTGTACTCAGCCTGTACCTGGGGAATGCATGTTCCCAGCGTCTTGGGCCCAGGAGGGAGAGGTGGACACCACAACTTCTCTCGGCAGCATCTTGGTTGGCTGTGCAGCATGGTTGGGAGCCTTAGGAATCTGACAGCTAATAAACAAGGGGATGCCTTTTCCCTGCAGTCTCTCCACCCATGGGCGGTCCCCAAACTTGCATCCAAAACACTGCATCCTCCCTTGTGTGTCCCTGCTTTTCCAATCTTGCTGTCAGTACCCTGAGATCCAGGCCTCTCCCGATCTCCCACTAATAGGAGGGTAATAGCTTCTGTTGCTTCTCTCAGCCTCCCCCAGAAACACTTTCCTGCAGCCAGACCCCTGTCTTCCCCCAGCCACTCCCCTTCTGAGCTCTCACTCTTTGCAGGCACGAGTCTCCCCGTGCCTGGTTCTAAAGCTCCTCATAAGCTGTGATGGTCACTTGACTCTGTGAATATACTACAAACCGCTGAACTGTGTGCTTTAAAGGGTGGATTTTATGGTATTTGAATTATATCTCAATAAGGCTATGAAAGAAAGAAAGAAAAAGAAAGAAAGAAAGAAAGAAAGAAAGAAAGAGAGAGAGAGAGAGAGAGAGAGAGACTGACTGACTCTCTCTAGGCACCCTTTTTTGCTTTTTGCAGTGTTTCTCAAACTTTCCCACCAATGGAGAGATGATGGTACCCCAGGACTGGGGAGCCTGAAATTGCTTTTTTCAATAATTTATTCTCTCATTTGTTTGTTCTGTAAGTATCTATTGTGCATTTTCCCAACGTTAGAAAAGTAGTATTAGTCAAAAGGGGTGGAAGCGGACCCTCACACAGCTTAGTCAAGCAGAAAATTCCTTGGAAGACTCATGCTTTAATTTAAAACTGCATGCACACTTTGCATTCTAGTCAATGATATACCTGTTATCATTTCAATGTGGCATTTCCCCAGATCCTTCAGCTAGCACCACTACTCTGGGAGGATGCTCCTTGAGACCAGGGCTCCACATACCTGTCACTCTATCGTCCTGCTTCCCTGGGGGACTTAGGCTGTAGACAGGGTTATGGCCGAGTCTCCAACACCTGCCACTCCACCCTTCTAGTGGCACAGATTTGAAGGCTTATCCACAGCCCCAAGGAATGCCCAGTGGGTGTAATCACTTCATCCTTCTTCTAATGGTTGGTTCAGGAAGGGACACAGGAGCAAAACCTGGCTATGGAGACAGAAAGCTGGGGCTTTCTGAAAGGAGAACTGTAGTGTGTTCTCTCTCTCTCTCTCTCTCTCTCTCTCCTGCTAGAAATTAACAAGGAATCTCTTGGTCCTGACAGCTGTTTAAGGACCTCTAGTCTCTATGAAAACCAGGCAGATAAGAAAGCAGAGCTGAGGAAATTACCAGAAATGAGTGTGAGCTGGAGCCCTGGTTGAACTGCACCTGAAGCTCATGCAGTTCCGTGAGTCAATATATTGTTGAAGCCTTTTCAGGAAGTCACATTTGCGTTTCTACAGCTATGAGTATCCTCTTGACTAGAAAGGGCTACAGGTCAAAGTCAAACTTGTTCGTCTGGTTTTTAAGCCTTCCACTTCTGTAACTAAGCCACTATGCTTCTCCTCAGATTTGGTGGGTTTAACCACTCCCTTTACATTTTGTCATCATGCTGTTCCTTCAGATGACACACTGTTCCCTGAGCTCACCATATTTCCCCCTGTCTCCTTTCTTAGTCCCTTCTGTATCTCTGAGCAGCTCTGACAGGAGACTGGAACCTGAAGCAGATGGGGGAGGGGTGGACCTGGGGAAAGCTGGAGTCTTCAAAGCCCAGGCAGCATCCCAGGTAGGACTTGCTTAGGAAGAAAGGGCTGGGACCTCCCAAAGGTTGATCTGGCTCAAAATGGAGGCAGGGAGGCCAGAGCAGGAGGGAGGGATGGCAGGAGAAGGCAAGCAGGCCTGCTGAGAGGTAGAGGAAGGGAGCCGGGAGATGTTAGGGGAGGTAGAAGGGAAGGTAGGGCAACGGAGAGGGTAGAAAGAAAAGGGAGGAGAGGAAGGATGAGCCAGAAGGAGCCCTGAGGCGGAGATGGGCGAAGAGCAGCCTGGGGGGAGGGGGAGCAGGGGAGGGAGGAGCAGGCGGCGCCGGGTGGAGGAGCCAATGGCGCTGCGTGAGTGCAGAGCGAGTTCCGGTGGGAGCAATTTCATCAATAGCACTTTACCGTACAAGTGATTCTCATCACAGCTGGTGCTAGGTGGGTTGGGAACAGCAATAAAAAAACAGTTTTATTTAAAAAAAAAAATCATCTGAGTTATTTGAAAACGCTGTACACACACGCCCCTTCAGGCCCCCGGGGGGATAAGCTAGGGTGGGTAAAGAGCCCCTCAGGGACTCTGGGCACAGCCAACGCACACACAAGCCTGCATGCATGTGCACACACACAAACACACACACATGCCCCCATCGTGGGCGCACGATACATACAGAGGCCATGGGAGGACGCAGGGCTTGGGAAGTCTCCCAGGAAGGGGGCTGTTGCCTGAGCCCACCCCTGCTCCAGGATGGCATACTGGCAAGGCTGGGAAGAGAGGAGGCGTCTCTGGACCCTAGGCTAGGCCTGCCCATGTGTGGGATCCCAGGTCATAAGAGGTGCTACCCCGCCTAGACAGGGTGATCAATCAGAGTCTCAGGAAATAAGGCCACATGTCCCAGGACCAAAGAAGGCTGGAGGAATCAGAGAATGTCAAAAGATGTATAAAGTCACGGAGAGTCACACTTTAGAGGGGCTCCTAACATCATCTGAAGAGTAGTTTTGGAACTGTGCTGTTTGTAGACCTGGGGTTCTAGAAGGTGCGGGATGGATGTGGGAAGAAAGTTGGTGGTCGCGCTGCTCATCTTGATGTCATTTTTTATTCTATTTTTCGGTGTTGTTTGATAGTAGGGCTTTATCAGTCTGCTTTTAATAACATGTAAAATAAATTACAATGAATAGAAAAAAACTCTTGCCGCAGTCTGGCTGGGCACAAAATCATGAGCCACTCACAGCCTTGTAGATTCAAACAGCAATTCTTTATTCCCGAACTCACACCGGCCCTCTAAAAACACGTCGTTCTGGGGAAATGTCCTTCCTCTAAGCAACATGGGGTATGCTGGCAAGGAAATTTCCATGCGTCATTCCTACTTGGCAATGGCTCTCAGCAAACTCTGATCAAGTCCAACCCATTTTATAGATGAAGAAACTGAAGCTCTGAGATTTTCCTTCCCCCGAAGTCAGGGTGTATATCAGTCTGTGGGATTGTTCCCACAAGCTGTTTTTCTTCCACTGACTTAATGAGCATAGGCACTTCCTGGGCTGGGGGCAGCTGCGGGTAAGAAACATCAGTGCAAGCCCAGGTCTAAGGATTTTCCTGTTTCCCACTGTGTTCCCCAGCTAGCAAGTCTTCTGGCAGATAATGTATTATTTCCATAACATTTATTGATTCTAAATGCTTAAGAAGGGAGGTTTTATTTTCTCCTTTTTTTTCAGCTTTGCTTTTTAACCATGTGACTCTCCATAGTGATTTAGGTAGAGCAGTGGTGTTTCATAAGCCAGAGTGGATTTCAACTTTATCCCCACCCTCAGTTTGATCAGTTCTGTCTGGTGATCATGTAAATATTCCCGGGATAGCTAAAGTCCCTAATGTGAATGGGCAGTGGAGGTCTATGAACAAATGCTGTGTTGCTCACAGGTTGGAGAATGCAATTTTTAGATTTTTTTTCATTGAAACTCAGCAATTTGCACTGGGACACTGGGTGGAGGTTCTCCAAGGCTGGTTGAATACAGACCACCTGATTGATCCTGACCACACCTCCCAGTAGAAGGCAATGTGAGGACCCAGCGATGCTGAGCCGTAATTAAAGGTTTATTTTAGGTAAGCATGTGGAACAAGGTCATCTCTACACACACTCCAGCTGGGACTTTGTATGTCCTACTGAATAAAAGAGTTGAAGTGCATGAAGACTGAGTGACTTCCCATAGGTCGAAGGTCAGGGGTCACTCTAGTGGAAAACAAAGAAGCAAGAACAGAGCTGGGGACTGAGCTAGATGATGCTAGACTCCCCAGCACCGAGCATCAGTGTGGTGCAACCTGGCACCTTCCAGGTCCCCAGGAGCACACTAAGGGAGAAACAAATGCTCCAATCCTTTCTACCCACATGGAAGGGAAGGCAAAGTCACAGGTTCTTCTCCATGCTACATTAAAGAGACAACTCCTCCAAGACCTTAGCATGTGTGTCAAGAGATGTGACTCAGAACCTGTGTGCTCCCACACACCTGGCTGTCTCTGGCTGCTCTGGTCCCTATCACAATAGCCTTTCTGAATGTCTCCATGTTCTAGTCGTCTCCTGATCTCTGAATCCCTTCAAAACATACCGTTTCTGTGTCTCATGTCTTTGACGCACGGTCCCCTACCAAAATATCTGGTAAATGAATTTAAATTAAGCCTTACTAAAAAGGCTCTAATTAATACATATGTTCCCTCTTCTAGAAAGGAAGTGAAATCCTCCTAAAATAATCAAATTTAGAAAGATCTTTTTAGAGTTCTACTTTTTTGCTTATTAGGTATGTGATTGTTACAGTTTAGATGACAGGTGTCTTCCAGAAGCTCATGTGTGAGACAATGCATGAAGGTTCAGAGGAGAAATGATCAGGTTATAAGGACCTTAACCCAATCAGCAAATTAATCCCCTGAAAGGGATTAACTGAGTGGTAACTGAAGGTGGATAGGGCATAGGTAGAGGAGGTGGGGCATTGGGGATGTGGCTTTGGGGTATATATTTTGTACCTGCTGAGTGGAGTCTCTACCTGCTTTCTGATCATCCTGTGAGCTGCTTCCATCTGCCATACTCTTCCACCATGATGTCCTGCCTCCCCTCGAGCCTTGAGGAATAGAGCCAGCTGTCTATGGACTGAGACCTCTGAGACCATGAGCCACCAAATAAACTTTCCTCCTCTACAATTGTTCTGGTGGGGTCTTTTAGTCACGGCAGTGAAAAAAACTGACTAATACCATGATCTTAGGAAAGTCACCTAGCCTCTCTGAGTCTCAGTGTTCTCCTTTCCAAAAATAATAGGGGAGGATTAATCAAAGATCATTATAGGGAGACATCCCCTTTCTCTGCCTTTCAGTGTCTCTAGGGAGGAGACACACATGATGGGGCTTCATCCGTCAAACTCACTCTCAGTCCTGAAGTATTCCTTTCCCTGCCCAGAGCGGTGGCTGTCCCTTGCCCCGCATTGTGGAAGCATTTATTACCGCTCCCCCTGTATGTCAGCTTCTCTGGGTGGGAACCACCACTCACAAAATACTGTAGAAGAAATTTCCCCCAGGCCTTCTGCCTGATTGGCTAAATGGATTTAGGCCTTGCCAGGAACAGGAGAGGGACTCCTTCCCAAGCAGGGATTCCATTCAGTGAAGTTTTAGTTTTATATTTTGACAACCACCAATTCAGGCTCCTAATTCTCAACTGGCCAGCTCACACCCTGGCCCTGGCCCTGCTAAACCTACTAGCAAGTGCACTTTTGTTCTGGAGCTCCTCTGATTGTTTCAGAAGGATCTGTGCCCTCATTTCCATACACCAGGCTCTCTCACTCATTCCCTGTTGACACTGGGGTCTGGCACTTAACAGAGGTGTGCTAATGAGGTCATGAAAGGCCTCAGATCTAAACTGAGAAATGCCAAGTCAGTGTCTACAGCACCAGCTTATGCAGGCGGGGGGGGGGGGGGGGGGGGGGGGGGGGGGAACAGCTGGGCCACCAGGGAAGAATGAGCTCTGGTGAGCACCACCTGTCTTTGTGAATTTGCATGGTGGGAAAGGGGTTTAAAATGCTTGACAACAGTTTGTTTCTGTAAACTGACTGAGCCCTTTGCAGTGCTGTTTACCCTTTACTTTTGCTGAATGAACAGATGCCTGCAGAGGTGCTCGCTGGGTTATTTGGCCTTCAAGGAGCCACATGTCTATCTGTGGTAGGCTATAGAAAGAGAAGGACAGTGCTATTCCTGAGACGTGACATCATGTACTCTGGGTTGAGGATATTGGGTGTCCTCAGTATGACTCCACACCAGAGGTTTTGGGATTTTCTTAAAAAGGGCAAAGAAATACAGAGTTTTCTAGACACATGGAGTTGGGGAGAAAAGGCAGAAATCATGGGATACACGAAGGAGTAGAGACAAAGACAACCAATCACAAATATAAGACCCATAAAAGGTAGGTTTGGTCCCAAATGAGCCAGAACAAGGTGCACATGAGGTCCATGAATGCCCAGAAAGGAGAAAAACAAGTCTGCCTTCAGGGACCTTCAAGCAGGGAGGTAGGATGCTTGACATGTGTGGATATAATCTGCTACACCCCAACACACACACAGACACACACACACACACACACACACACACACACATACACACACACACGCACACACACACCAGACAGGCTTGACCACAGGCAACAGATTTCTTTGCTGCTTCAAATCCACCCAAACACCAAGCCTGATTTCTGTCCTTTCCCTAAAGCCTCCTGAGGTTCCTTGACCTCCCTCTCAGCCCTCACAGCCCAGCCATCATTATTTTGATAGAACCTTGTGGTGGGGCTGCCTTTTCCTGGATAGGCTGTAAGCCAGAGCCAAGCTATGGACGCACTTCCTGCAGCTCTTTGTAAGGGAAAATGAGGCCAATTCCTGGTGCCGAGAAGATGCTCAGTATAAACTGACTAGAGGGAGAAAGAAGAGGGGCCTGCTCTTCGGAACTGGATCCAGGCTTGAAGGAAATGATATGATGACATAACCCATGTGTCACTCCTTCCGGAAGTTCAGAGGTACATTTGAGTCAGGGTGGTAGGAGAGAAGAGAGTGTGATGGGGGCTACCAAGAATTTGGAGGGGGGCATTTTGCCATCTACCTTCTCTCTGAGATAGCCACCCTCCTCATCCCCAGTATCTGCAGTAGGATGGGCACATGACTCACTTAGAGTTCACGCCATTGGACCTGGCCCATCACAACTTTCTGCCTGTCTGGGCCAGCCAATTGGTTCAGAGCTGGGCAGCTGGGCCAATCAGAGTCTGCTCTGGATTTTGCTGAGATTCTGTGGGAGGAGACTCCACTATACCCAGAATAGCTAGTGGTGAGTGTGTTTCAAGTCCATTGGTGCCTGCTTTGGCCAGTATGTGGAATACGTGAGTGAGAACAAAACTGACTCAGAAAAGCTGAGTCCAGAGAGGCCAATTCCTGGAGTCTTGGAGGAACTCATGATTCAAGAATGCCTGAGCCAGTTTGCTACTTGAACCTCCCCGTTTCATGAGCCAATAAATAAGCCTCAACCCCACTCCTAACTAAAATAGGGAGTGGACAGTCAGTGCATTTACTCAAACTCTGACTACAAAAAATAGCATGAGTGCTTTGGGGAAAATGAAAAGCAATACAAAAGCGAGTTGGGTGGGGAAGGAGGCTTCCTCAGAGGGTAAGTAGAGAAGACCTTTCTGAGCAGTAGGAAGGAGCCAGCCATGAAGTCTGAGGTCCAGGGAGCAGCAAGGGCCATGGCTTGGAGGAGGAAAGGAGCTAAGCCATTGAGGCACAGAACAAATACCTTCATAGCTGTAGTCAGTGGATCCAGAGAGAGACTGATAGACCTTGACGGAAATGCAGGCAGGTGCAGAGCCTGTAGGGTCTTGAGGGTCCTCAGATTGTATTCCAAGATGGAAAATCACCATAGAGCAAAAATGATTCCATCTGCTCCGATTGCTGTGAAAAGGGCCCAGGAGGCTTAGGGGTAGTAGCAGGAGGGCCAGTGAGGAGGCTGATGCAAAGGTCCAGGGATAGGTCAGTAGCGGCTTGGAACATGGTGAATGGAAGAGACAGAGAGAGCAGGGTTCTGCATGTGCCCTGTAGGGAAGCTGGCAGGAGTTGTTGGTGTGCTCGGTGTGGGAAGGGAAGGAATAAGAAATGCAATATTTCCTGAGATGCTGAGGACTGGGGGAGTAACCAGTTTGGTGTACAGGTGCATCACCAAGGCAAATGCACTTTGGAAAGTTAAATGTCAAACACATTGCTGTAGGCTAGAGGGCGTGGGCTGGAGTCAGCCTGGAGACTGGATCAGAGTGGACTGAATGGCTAGTGATCAGGGGAGGTGGCTAGATGGATAGGCGGGAGGATGAATGAGTGCAGGGATAGATGGATGGATGAGGAATAGATAATGGATGATGATAGACAAATGGGTTGGTGGATGGAGTTTTGGACAGATGAGAGGAGGATACAGAGATAAATGGGATGCAGGGAAGAATGGGTGGATGATGGATGAATGGACGGGGATGAAAGGTGAGTGTTGGGGTGAGTGTCTGGGTGAATGACACCTATTTGTCAACCAACAAACATCAGCAATGCACGGTATCCCAGGAACCCAGAGATGAACAAGATGTGATATAGATCTTCTGCTTATTTCAAACGTGTCACCTTGGACAGATTATTATGTAATTTCTCTGGGCCTCAGTTTCCTTATCTGTAAAAGGGGGACAATAGTAGTATCTGCTTTGTAGGACTTCCCTAAAGGGACCATGCCTGCTGAATACTTGGAACAGTGCCTTGTGTTATAAGTACACCGTAAGTGGCTGCTGTCGTAATATTAAAATTGACACTTTTATGACACCCTCCACTCCCCCCTCCCGTCCTCAGCATTCTTCAAGACATGAGTTAAACAAAGATAGCACAGCATGATGAGATGTGTGGTAGTCCGGGCTTTCCCTGGATGGGCGTGGAAGCTTGGTCAGCCGTGTGCACTCTTCCAGACAGAGACCTGTCAAATATATTTTTTGAATGACTCAGATTATACACATCCCCAGGAGGAGATTAATGTCCAGTTCAGTCGGACCGTCTCCAGCACAGCCCCTTCGTGTCTCACATGATGAGTTTCATGGCTGCTCCTGAAGTCTGTCCCGCCCCTTCCTGTCCCTCCCCTTTGCCATGCAGGGGTGCCTGTCTGTTCTTTCTCCTCCTGTCCAACCCACCCATCTGAATCCCGCTTTCCAAGGTGCTGTCATACCTAACCTATTCCCATCGTTCTTTTCAATTCCTGTCATTTACCGGGATCCTTCTTTTGCAATTCTCAAGGGCATGAAGGCTTAAGGAAGTAACTGGAAAGAACCCAGAAAGTGTCTAGCTTTCCTCCCTTGTTTTATGGGTCTAGAAACTAAGGCCCAGGGAGAAGTGGCTTGGCAAAGGGTAGTGATGACACCACTCTCCACTTAGGTGTCCAGCCTAGGAGAGGCCTGGACTCCCCTCAACCTGACCTGCTCTAACCCCTCCCAAGGCCTATTGTTCCTGAGTCTAGACACTCCCCTGGCCATCCTCTGCAGGCCCCTCAGCCTCCACCAAGTGCCGCAGTCTGGCTGGGCACAATTCAGGAGCCACTTGTCAAGCAGAAATGAACTTTATTTTTAGAACACACACGCCACACCACACGAGCTCTTCAGGAATTCCCTCAGAGCCCAACTGCCACCACCGGCTTCCCACAAGCCTCTCAACCCCCCTACTCCTCCTGCTCTTGAGGCTGATTGGCTGGGTTGTGTGGGCGGAGCCAAAAAGTCCCCCAGTGAGCAGCTCTGTGGTCTGAAAGGGGGGGGGGGACAGACAAATGAGCATCACCACAGAGGAGCCAATCAGCTGGCAGCTAGAAGTTTGCTGGGGCTGCTGTGAGCCAATCATCAACTGGCAGCTGGAAGTTTGCTGGCAGCTGGAAGTTTGCTGGGGCCCCTTCCGCTATGGCTCTCAACAACCAAGGGCCCAGCCACCATTATCTCTCAGTCTCCTCCCTGATCTCTGGCTCTCCCCACGCTGGTGTCCTGAGTGCAGCAAGACCGAACTTTCTACAGCATGAGCCTGATTGTTCCGCTCCCCCACTGAGAATCTTCAGTGACCTTGCATCAACATCACAGGGACCTCCCACATTCCCCAGGTCCACACCAGCTCCCTTGTATCCATGTACGTTCTTCTCCTGAGCATCTGCACAGGCTCCTGCTGGAACCCTTCGCTCCACCCCTCTCCTGGGTAATACCTCTCTTCTTTAAGGGTCACCTTGCTCAACAAGCCCTCCCTGACCTGGTGAAATCTGCCTAGACTGCCATAATTCTACGTTCCTCCTCATCATAATGCCTGCCTGCTACTGTCCTCACTGTCGCGAGACTCTCTTTCCTTGGACTCAGCGAGGGCTGGCACACCGGCCCACCTGCGGTTTTGGCACAGTGCCCCACAGGGAAAGGCAGCGGATGCTGTTGGGGTTTTGCTGTTCTCATCCCTTTACTTTTGTCACGGTTACATGGAACCTGTTGGTCTGCATCTTGCCTTGCCACTCAGCAGTGTTGGGGATAGAGGCTTCCCAGGAAGATCTTTCCTCCTGCCAGAGGGCAGAAATCAAGATGTCAGCTGTGTCACTAAGGAAAGCTAGGCTGGAGCATGCAGCTTCAGTATAGAACCCTCCTGCTCCACCGCCTGCCCCTGGTTGCTTGTCGGATTTGCAGAGGAACTGCTATTCCCTGGTTGCTGCCCACTTCTCGGAGGAGAGGGAGGAAGAGAGGTTGGAGGGCCAGGTCTATGCCCGAATCAGAGGTGGGCACCCAGCCCTCGTCAACTGTGTCCAGGTGGGCAGGGTCCTAAGAACAGGTGCAGCCATTGGAACGCTTGGTTAGACTTAGGGAATATGCATTTCTCAGAAGAAGAGGAAGATGCTGCAGGGAGAGAACCATAGTCCCTACTTCCCAGGATGTCAGGAAGTCTCTGGATATCATCTTTCTGCTCTGGACACTTTTTTTTTTCAGAGAAATATATTTAAATGGCATTACAATTCCCATCCTTTGCAGAAAAGTCTGTTTGTCAAGTAAGAAGATCTTCCTTTCTCCACTCCACTGTTCCCTGCAATGGCCATTCTGTAATAAAAACTTGGTGTTTATGGAAAAGATTCCAAATCAATTACTAACCATTCATTCTCCCCCTCTTCCTTAGTTAACAGAATCCCTATTGTTGGCATGTTACAGCCAGAATAAAGGACTCTGTTTCTAAGGCTCCCTGTAGCTAGGGTATGACCATATGATTAAATTTTGGCCCAAGGCAGCACAATGTGATGCTTCTGGAAAATATTAAGACAATAGTATGAATCTTCTTTTTTTTTTTTTTTTTGTTTTCTGTCGGGAACACAGACCTGATGGCTGGAACTTTAGCAGCTATCTCAAACCCCAATCATGGAAGCCACATTCAGAAGATGGCAGAGAAGAAAGATTCCAATTTTTGATATAAGCATAGAGCTTTCCTAACATCTCCACCCTGCTCTTCCTAGATTTCCTTTACGTGGGGGAATAAGAAATGTTGATCTTATTCAAGGTATTGCTATTTGAGTTTTTCAATTATATGCAACTGAATCTAATCCCAAGGATACTGTTCCAAAAGATTTCAAGAATCCTTAAAATGAGACTCTCAGGTATCTGTGGCCTAGAGTTTTGAACTAGAAATCAGATTGCCAAGGAAATATGATGATGGGAGTTCAAGAGGATTGCGATCAACTTGCAGGTGCCTGCAAACCATATCCACTAAGCCATAACAGGCAGACTGGGGATGTTTAGGCAAAAGGTGAGCAGATCTGGGAACATCTCTACGAGACAGTTCCAGAGACAAGTGGTGAAAGTTCTGGGCGGTTCTACAAAATAGAAATTACTGGAGGGAAGAATTTGTCACCAACTTTCCAATAGTTAGAACTATTTGAACTAGTTAGAACTAGTCTGGACGAGGAACAGGTAGGTACGCATGGGTGGCTCCCAATCTTTGAAATAGTTAATAGTAGAATCAATGTTATGGTTCTAAGAAAAATTAAAGACTCCCCCCAATGATTGGGACTTTGTTCTGGAATTTCTGATGTCCTCCATAGCTCATAGATACCTAGAAGAATGCAAAGCACATAATGGGTGCTCAATAAATTCTTGCCGAGTGGATAAATGAATGAATAAACTGCACACAGACCTACCTGTGTCTAATTTGACTCAAGCAAAAGAAAGGGAATTTTGATTTAAAAAAAAACTGAGGACTTCTCTCTATGCTATGGATTAAATACATTGACACTGCTGTGCACTGACCATCATTTGGAGGCATAACTGAAAGACATCTGGGCCACCTTGGAGGGTGACCTTCCTTTGGGCTAGACATCATCCCCCAGTCTGTTCCTGGGGTGTCTGCATGGAAGCTGTCTCCATGGAAGCAGAATCCCTGCTGACAACTTTAGAACTTCTGTCCTTCTCCATGTGACCCTGCTACTTCTATAATCGCCTTGATAGAAGGGCAAGGATGTGCTCTCTGCCTTTTAATTCTGCCAAAAAAGGGCTGTGGACATCTGAAATGAACTGTAACAAAGGGAAAGATAAGCATGATTTAAAAATGAAAATGATAAGACAAGTTAAAAATTATACTTCCCATCAAGAGAAAATGGCGCACAATAGAACAGTAACCACCTCACGGAGGGGCACCTGTGGGCGGCCCAGCTCCCAGTCTCCTGGAACCCCAGCATCCTCCCTCTCTCTAGGTATGCTTTTTCTTCTTAGTAGGGCAATCCAAGGGCCCTGGGCCTTCAACCCCAGCTCTGTTCTGGGAGTCCCCAATCATCCAACCACAACATGAGCACACACACCACTCCCAAGCACCAAAGCTCACCTCTAAGCTACACTGGAGTCCAGACCTATAGAAATGCAGGACAACTTTTCCCTAAATATATTCTCTTTCACTGATCCCCATATGGCCAAGCCATCTGCAGGGGACGGCCACAGCAGAGGAAATAGGCCCTTTACCTTTGCAGCCTCCAAAAGCAGAGGTGCTACTACCCCTGGTGGCCCCTCTGGTCTCTCGGAATTCAGCAGAAGCTCTGGAATCCCTGTTGCCCCTGGCCAGGCGCCCCACACTAACCTCTGAAGGCAGAAGGGGGGCGTGAGGAGGATTTATGGCCTCTCTGCGCAAGACAACGCCCCTGGGGTGGAAGAGAGGGTTGGTTCTTCCTGTTTCAGATGCATGAAGTGTATCAGGGGTCATGATTTATAGGGCGATGGTAAGATTTCATCTGGAATAAAGAGTACTTGTATTCAGAGAAAGAAAAGTAACTGACCCATGCCTTCCTGCAGCCCTTCCCTAATTCCGGTGCCGCCGCTCTGGGAGAAAATGATCAATTTCCTCACATAAGCCCCTTTCCTGGGCAGACGGCTCGAGCCGCTCAGAGCATCACCAGGAGCGCCTGGTGTGTCCCCTTCCATTATTCAGACACGCACTGTTGTGTGGAAGGTTGAATGAGGCAAACTCATAATGCACATGCTTTTATCTCAAGGGTTGGTATTTTTAGTATGGAAGCCAGGCTAAATGAAATTAAGATTAAAAAAAAAATAAAGAGGAAGGGAAATATATCGAGGCTTAGATCACTGGCTAAGATTACACAAACATTCTTCAGTTCTGAATCTTGATGTTCTTGGGGTTTGTGGATCGTGGGGGTGGAGTGGAGTGGGGGTGGGGTTCATTTCAGGGCAGGGAGAAAGCTGAGGGACTGGGAGGGTGTCATGCTGATGGAGCCACCTCTGTGTCCTTGAGTATAGGCCCTGCGGCCACCGCTGGCCTTTCTTACCCTGCAGTGTGTAGCACTCCCTGTGTGGTCAGCAGGCTCAGGATGACCCCGGGAGCCCAGTCCCGGTCTCCCATTTTACAGGTGGTAAGATTGGAGCCCTGACTGGTCCCTGTCACTTAACCATGGGCACCAAAACCAGAAGTCCTACTCTGGTCTGCCTGATGCCAAAGGTCATGGCCCTGCCCACACCTGCTGCCACTACCAGGGAGGGTGGCCGAGGGAGAGTGGAAAATGTAGTTATCCCGACCAGGCCAAGTCCAGGTAGGCCTCGACATCATCACAGAGGCCTGACCCGCCTCACGGGGCAGCCCTCATGGTGAGTAGCTGGATCAGTTCAGTCTGGGGCTGGCCAATGCGCTGTCAGCTGGGGACCCCCAAATCCAAACCACAGGTGACTCTGATAGTCCACAGGGAACTGTGTGGGCTCCCCTTTACCATCCACATGGTCCCAGGCTCAGGCGGTCCTTGAGTGGGCCTGGTCCAGCTGAGAACGGTGCCAGCTCTTTTCAGTGTGTGACCTCTACCCATCCCAGCTATGCTGACGTGGCCATCGTGCTGGGTTCCTGCACCATGCAGTGAGCCAAGAAGCCCAGCCCAGAGCCCTGGTCCAGGCTGGGAGTCCAGGTCTGTGATTCCAGGGCCTGTTCAGTAAGGCCGCCTGTCAAGGGACAAGGTGAAGTTTCTTGGCACTCTGTGGAGAAGGGTATCTTTGTACTTCAGAGGCAGACAGATCTGGAATCCAATCTTAGTGCTACCACTACTGGCTAGGCGACCTTGAACAAGTTACTTAACCTCTCTGACCCTTCATTTCCCTCTACTTTATGGATAGTTGTAACAACCTCATAGGATTATTGTTAGGTGAAGCCAAGTAAGTTCTTAGAGCCCTTAGTCCAGTTCTCTCCTTGAGGCAAGCTCCTGGCCTGTTTGTTCTTGCTTCAGGCACAGGGGACTGCAGAGGGGAAACTTCTTGATGACATCAAACTGAGCCTTGTTCCTCAGTTGAGAACTGAGGCCTTGCGCATACACTGTCTCATTTAGTTCACAACCAGCAAGTGCATCCAACGATTCAACCAACCACAACTGAAAATCCCCCTCCAAAAGTGCATCTCGGCTTAATACGTACAGGCTTCCCCCCCACCATTTCCTAAACAATACAGAATAACAACAATTTACATATGATTTACATTTCCTTGGGTCTTTAAAGTAATTCAGATATGATTTGAAGTATGCAGGAGGATGTGCGTCAGTTATATGTAAATATCATGCCATTTTATATAAGGGACTGAGTATTTGTGGCACTTGGTACCCTGGGGGGGGGGGTCCTAGAATTAAGGGGAATATTGTGGGAGGAAGACTAGATGCATGTATTCACTTAGCTACTACACACATTTATATGTAACATATAGGGGTGTCTGTGGGTAACCGTTTGGGAAATGGGTCAGAGAGAGGCCAGGCCAGCTGCCTGTGGCCTCATAGCAGTGGCCCTCGGGGAAGCTGTGTTCTCAAAGTAATCATTATTTCCTTTCTGACTAGAAGCAGGGGTGAGCCAGTGTGTGCAGAGACCTGCCTGAGGACAGGACCATGGAGGGAAGGGAGGCTGGTGGGGGCCTGGCCCCTGGCCCCCCTCATAGGAGCTGGTGCTCCCTGGCAGTGCAGGTTCTGCTGGGCCTCCAAGGTTGGTGGTGGTGCCCAGCCCCTGAATGGTAAGCCCAGCTGTTCACAGATGGTGCTCAGACCTCTTTCAATACCCTCGTGGGCTGCCCACCTGATCCGGGACATGGATCCTTGACCTGGGTCTGCATGTGCCTAGACCCTGCTCCTATCACGACCCACAGAGGCCTAACTCCATGAAGCAAATGCTGGCATGGGTTCAAGGAGATCTGCTCTGAATCCAGCTCCATCCTGGGACAGTTACTCCCTTCCCAGTGTCTCATTTGTCCTAGGAGTAACCACAGTGCCTATCCCACAGGGGTTTGGGGATAATAGCTATGGAAAATATACAACCCATTTATAATCTAACACAAGCTAACCTGTGTGTGTGTATATATATATATATATATATATATATATATATATATATATATACTCAGCAAATGTTAGCCATCATTATTTGCTGTAATTGTTCTTTGTATTGCTGTCTCTCCCAGTGAAGACCGAGTTCTGGGAGAACAGGAGCTATATTTAACCCATCTTTGTGTCCCTCGGGGCTCCCAGCACAAGCTCTGTTATAGAAAGTCCACAGTTTAGTGCGTGGGGCTCCTTCAGTGTTCTTGTGTCATGTAGATTCCCACTGGGACCTTGTTTGCGAGGAACTGTGAGGTGCAGAAAAAAAAATGGGTCCCCTGAATCATTGTCTATGGGTCATGTTATGGTTTGAATTTTAATGTTTCCCCCAAAGCTCATGTTTTAGGCAATGCAGGAATATTCAGAAGTGAAATGATTAGATTGTGAGGACTATAACTTCATCGGTGGATTACAGATGCTTGATGGATTATTAATTTGAATGGATGGCAACGGTAGGCAGGGGACGTGGCTAGAGGAAGTATGTCACTGAGAGCGCG
The DNA here is from genome assembly GCF_045843805.1 of Urocitellus parryii. Lineage (NCBI taxonomy): Eukaryota > Metazoa > Chordata > Mammalia > Rodentia > Sciuridae > Urocitellus > Urocitellus parryii. Next base: position 113,674,249 of record NC_135536.1, on the reverse strand, counting down.
TCTTTGGACTATATCTGGTCTCTGGCTCCTCTCTCTGTCTGTCTTCTTCTTTCTCTTTCTCCTTTTTCCTGGCTGCCATGAGCTGAGCAGCTTTCCTCACCACACCCTTCCACACCGGGGGACCAGAACAATGGAGTTGGCCGACCATGGACTGAACCCCTGAAACTGTGAGTTCAAAATAAACTCTCCTCTTCTAAGTGGTTTTCATCAGGTATTCTAGTCACAGCCATGAAAAGCTGACTAACACAGGCTAAGGCACCCCCTCGGTTTCCATCTCTTCTCTCCCAGCTACCAAGGACCTCAGAGCTCTCCTCTTCCCTTCCTCTCACTCCAGACCTGATGGATGGAGCTTCAGAGAGCCACAAGCTCACCCACACTCAGATACAGATAACTGATAACTACTTAATGTGCTGTTTCTTCAGGAGATTATTTTATGTCTAAGAAAGATTAAAACTTCAAGCACGTGTTCTAAATCTGGGCCGATGGAAGGTCTGAGTGCAGATACAGTCAATATACTCACATATTTCCCCCCACTGGGGAGCAAGTCCATATCTTTTATCAGATTCTCCACTGGTCTGTGGACCCAAAGGATATAAGTCATGGTTCCTTGTTGCAGGACTGTCCTCAGCACTATCTGTGATGAAAAGAATGCTCCATATCTGCACCTCCTATGTGTCCTCTCTAACCATTACAGTTATTGAGCACTTGAAATGTAGCTAGTACCAATGAGGCCTGCATTAATTTATTCATTTATATTAGTCGATTTATATTTAAATTGACATGGCCACATGTGGCTGGTGGCTACCATATTAGAATTTTTAGCCAGAGATGAAAAAAAAATCAGTGGTACAATTTTAGATACACCGGATATTTTGGAGTACCCAAGGGGCTTCTTAGGAGCAAGAATTTCCCCGGGTCTCTGCAATGGAAACATTCATTTATTCAGGCATGCAGGCAAGGGTCGGCTTTGCCTGCACGGCGCAGCCACTGTGCATGTGGTACTGAGGGAACAAACAGTGACTGAGAGAGATGCCTGCAACCCACTGGAAGCAGAGGGTTTGCCCAGAATGTGCAGGTGGCAATCCTGTGAGCAAGAGATTGTTTCTTCCCCTTGGAAGGATGTTTGATCCCCACAGATGGGAGGGAATGGGGTGGAGATGGCGGCAAAGCAGAAGAAACTAGGGTATCTCTGGGTGGTTGGGGGGAGTTGAACCATGGAAATGTCACAGACAACTTTTGGGCTGTCGGTGAGGCCATCCTTGGGGAAGAAGGAAAGCTAGCTTCTGGTGTTCTTGGACCCTGAGACTTCTTTACTGACTTGACATCATGAGCTCCCCTGCTCCTGGGGTTATGGGGGGATGACCAGCTCTTACGGGGAAGGCTCAGCAGCCAGGCCCGCTGCACAGTGTCCTGAAAGCATCAGTTGTTGTTAATGTGGAAAGAGTGCCTGCAGTCAGTGTGGGAGGGGGATTGTTGAATGAATGACTGAGGTTGCCGAGCCCATGAAAATTAAAAAGCATTAAGCAGAACCAAAGTAAAGGTGAAAGTCAAGGTGTAAAAAAGGCCTTTTTCAACTACAAAATGGCTCAGTGCCATGGCTAAGGCAATCACAGTATCCATAGGGACCACATAAGAGGACCTCAAGATGGGATTTGGGGAGGTGCCCATGAGGGCTTGTCACCTCTGGGCTGTGGTGTCTCAAGTGGAAATGGAATAAACACTGCCAGCGACCTGCACCGACTGCAGTGATCTAAGAATGTGCCACATTCTCTAGCTGGGTCGTTTCAACACTGGAACACAAAGACAGCATCCACACCAGCTCCAGCCAGGAAAGCCCAACAACCAAATTCCATGGGAACACACTCAGAGACTGGAATTCGGTTCCAAATGACCCATTTTGCAACAGCGCAAGAATTTCCAGTTGTGTCTGCTAATGAACTGAACTCCAGGAGGGGGACAGCCCTGTAGGACATCTGCAAGTAGAGTTATGGAGGCACCCTGGCCCCTGCCAAGGAAGGAGGTGGGCCAGCGTCCACAGAAATAGACAAAACAACTCCAACCACGTCCAAATTGCACACTATAGAATTTTAAAAACCTGGTGTGAATAACCTCTTTTGTGTCTGGCTGTCATTAAGCTGGACACAGTTATAGCTCCTTTCTGCGGGCTGCCTGCGGCCCTCAATGTGGTCTTTGTCTTGTCAACACAAAGCCCTTTGGCCTCTGATCCTATTGTTCTGATAAAATGCCAGAATTGCTTTGCAGATGGCTATTGATTTTATATTCCCTTAAAAGAAGAGGAAAAATGGAAGCGGAGCAGACCAGTTCAATGTGTGAAGAAGGGGCCACTATTTAGTGTGGGGAATGGAGGAGGAGGGCCGTCTAAGGTGGGGTCATTAGAAGACTCTGTTCTGCATAGGTCCAAGAAATGTCTTCATGCTTGAGAGGGGACCCGGCTGCAAAGAGGAATGTGGGTTGGCATCTTTTGGAATGACCTCAGTCCCAAAGGAAGCTGTCCGGGCTGGGTGTTTTTTGAACAGTGATAACCCCAGCTCTGACTGGCCAGCCAATGCTCCCCGTCCTCTCCCTCCTCCTCTGGACCACACAGCAATGAGTGGGCAGGAGAGGGAGCTCAGGATTTGCAGTTGGCCAGACCTGGATGGTTGAGTCATTTCCTAGATATGTAGTAGTAGTGGGCAAGCCTTTCCACCTCTCTGAGCCTTCATTTTCTTAGCTGTGAAATGGGAATAGTAACCACCTGGAAAAGTGACCGAAGGATGAAATGATTCTATGTGAAACAAGTCACGTCTAGACAGGAACTTTTCTTTTATCTTTTTTTTTTTTTTTTTAAGTGGGAATTTTCATCATTGTCTTTGTCAGCTTTTTCACTGCTGTGACTAAAAGACCCAACCAGAACAATTCTAGGGGAGGAAGAGTTTAGTCAGTGGCTCACAGTTTCAGAAGTCTCCATCCGTAGAAGGCCAGCTCCATCCCTCAGGGCTTGAGGTGAGGCAGGGCATCATGGCGGAAGGAATGTGGCGGAGGGAAACAGCTCACGTGGTAGAGAGAGGTCTCCACTGGCCAAATACAGAATATAGGCCCCAAAGCCATGCCCCAATTCCCACCTCCTCCAGCTACACCCTAACACTCCCATTACCACTCAGTTAATCCCATCAGAGCATCAAATAACTGATTGGGTTAAGACTCTCACAACATTTCTCCTCTGAACCTTCCTGCATTGTCTCACATTGAGCCTATGGGGGACACCTCACACCCAAAGAACAACAGTCATCATTATTTAATGTCTCTATTCAGCACTAAGGTGTGGGGATTCCTAGTGGACCCCATCCATCTTGTTTTCTCAATGAACTTTCTTTCACCCTCCGACTGAGCCTTTGAGCAATGAGTGCATTTTCTTCCAAGAGCTCCTGGCTTATGTGGTCATTTCCACCATCCCTGGCCAGGCACCTTCCTGGTCTCTCAGGCACAGGCTCACATACACATTATCGGTATGGTATGCCTGACATACCAGGGTTCGAAGATTTGTTCCCTGGCTGAACTTATAGTCTAGGGGGTGGGACGAAGAGACGATAACTATAAGGCCTAAGTCAATATACAGAATTTGTTAAAAAGTGGTAAGTGCTGAGAAAATGAAAAGTCGAGCTGGGGATAGTGGGCTGAGGGTCTGGGGGTGTGGGCAGCCGTGGTAAGTAGGTGCTCAGTGTGGCCTCAGGAACAAAGAGAATTTCACAATGACACCACAGGGGTGAGGGAGTTGGCCCAGCAGACATAGAGGAGGAGCTTTCTAGGCAGAGGGGACAGTTGAGCAGAGATCTGAAGGGGTGCTGAAATGTTCAAAGGCAGAAAGGAGCTGGGTGGGATTTGAGATAAGTGGTATGGGAGAAGTCGATGGAAAGTGCAGGTCACACAGGGCTTTTTGGCCACTGTAAGGATTTGGGGCTTGACTCCCCTTGTAGTGAAAGACCATGCAGGGCTTTGGGCAGAGGAGACTTGGCTTATCCTTCAAAGGGATCCTTTGGTTCTCTGTTAAAAACAGCTGGTAGTGACGCAAAAGTGGAAGCTGGGGCCAGGCAAGATGGTGCACACCTGTAATCCCAGCAATTTGGAAGGCTGAGGCAGGAGGATCACAAGTTCAAGGACAGGATCACAAGTTCAAGGACAGCCTCGCAGCTTATCGAAACCCTAACTCAAAATAAGAAGTAAAAATTTCTGGGGATGTTTTTCAATCACTGATATAGTGCTCCTAACCACACACACAAAAAAAAAAAAAAAAAAAGAAAGAAAGGAAGGAAGGAAGGAAGGAAGGAAGGAAAGAAAGAAAAGAAAAAGAAAAGAAATCTTCACTCTAAGGTAGAGAAGAAATGATGGAGGCTCAGACGAGGTTGGTATCAGAGAAGTGAAAAATCTGGGATCTTTCTGTATTTGAAGGTAGAACCTCCAGGTTTGCTGATCAATTCGATGTGGGACATGAGAGAAAGAGAGGAATCGAGGGCAGCGCCAGGGTTTCTGGACGAGTGAGTGGAAGGAGAGAGGTGCTGTCAGCTCATCTGGGAGAGCTGTGGGTGGAGACAGTTTTGGGTAGGGGGAGATTAGGAATTTTAGATATCTTGAGTTTGAGATGCCTGTTAGACATCTAAGTCAAGATGTTGAGTGGGTGTTCAGATATATAAGACTGAAGTCCAGGAAAGAGGTCTGAGCTGGAAATATAAATGTGGGAGTCATTAGCATATAGTTGGTATTTAAAGCCATGAGACTAGATTGCCATGAGCCTTCTTCCCACAATGCTTCTGATCAGTCCATAAACCAAAGTTTTCCAGGAGACAATTAAGACCTCATCGCTAGCCATACCTAGGACCTCATTTGTTCATGGCCCTTGTCTGCTGATGCAGGACCCCAAGCCCTTGAAAATGTCTCACTCCCATCAGGTATTTCTGGGAGTCCTCAAGCAAAGTCTCCTATGTGCTCACAAATCAGTCCAGCCATCCCAGCTGTACTGCTATTCCATTGCCATGTTCAAGGGCATCTGTCAGGGAGCCTTGACCACTGCATCCTTCACACAGGCTCAGCATCCCGGGCATTGCTGTCCCCATTGATGCTCCTTTCTGGTCCTCAACCTTGTACTACTATAGCCCTCAAGGTAGAGGTGGAGATGCACATCCTCCCAATGGGGTCAAGCTCTGTGCTCTGGAGATCTGCAAAGCTCTCTAAGTTCAGGGCCATCCTTCTCACACGGGGACAGGGGGTGGTGGCCTGATGGTACAAAGAAGTATGTCAGGGAGTACACAAGCCACAAGATAAATGTGGCCCATCTTATTCGAGAATCAGTTTTCCTCACTGGGAAAACTGAAATCACTTTATTTTAAATAATTAAACAGCAATTATATTGAAGAGTAGGATACAAAAGTGGCTTACAATTTGAAGTCAAAGTCGAAATAGATCCATAAGAGTTTTCATTTGTTATTATGCTACAGATCTCCCAAGGAGCTCCCCTCATCTTACAGTGGATGGTTAATTATAAAATTTGAAAAGTCCTAAGATACTGTCAATGGTTGGCAGGTGAGTAGGAGAAAGAAGCTCAGAGCACATGCTAACTTTTAAGTCTCTTAGCTGGACTAAGTTAAGTCAGCCATGACAGACCAGAGCCTCAGGGAAACAGGTAGGATAGAAAAATGAGATGGGGAATTACATTTTGGGAAAGAAAACCACAATTTGATGTGGTGGGGTAGAAATCTCTTTTTTCCTCTCAGTCCTTGTATCTGAGTTTCGGAGTTACAGGTAGTTCACGACTCCAGGACCGTGGTTCCTGATGGGAGAGCCAAGGTCAAGAAGGGTGGAGATGTAGTGACCTCACCAAAGAGATCTCACACTGGAGTTGGACTGAGCCAAAGAACCAAATCTTGGCTGTGCCACCTACTACGAACTATACATGGTATATCAAAACAACAGCCCAGGAGAGGGGATGTCCAGGGATTTCCAGGGAGACTCAGCCAGGAAGACCGTCCACGTCCACCCCGTTCCAACCAAGCAGCCTGCATACCCCACATGTAGTGGACAGTCGTGAGAGCTATGCAGCACTGAGTTCTAGGCCAAGGGCTCCAAATGATGACATTCACTGGAACTTTGGAACTCACTAAATATTCTCATCCCCGGGCACATCAGGGATTCTCATCAGGAGGTGAGAACCCAAGAAAACATGTTTTGTAAAGGCCTCTGGCAGCTTCTGGGTTAAGTCTCATCTCTCCCTAAGTGTCTCCTATTGAGCTCAGTTCCATCTTCGATAACCCCTGGGTGTCCACTCTGTGCCAGGAAACAGGCCGTGTCCTCTGGAGAGTACGCAACTGGCTAAGACACAGGCTGTGCCCTCAGTTCAAAGGCATGACAAGAAAGACAAAAAACAAGTTTGGGAGTGAGTTCAAGGCAATGAAATGAGGGCTGTCTCTGGGCAATGCTGCTGAGCACCCAGTGAATGTGACACACCAGAAAGGCTATGAGATCATCAGAGGGCTCGTGCCAGTCTCTGTCATCAACTGGCCAAGAGAATTGCAAACTGTGGCACGGACCTGGAGCCAGGATTCCAGCTGGCCCTAAAGGGAGTCAGTGTCTCATTGTGTCTGCTGGACGGATGGGCCGGCGACACCCCTAAGGACACTTGCTGCCCGGGAGAGATGTTGGAACGAGCTTTGCACTAGATGTCTGGAGCAGATAGGAGGGACCATGGAGGCTTCTCCCTGGCCCAGACTGGAAAGGGTCTGGAGGCCAGGACGTGAGGCCTACAGAGGGGACCAGAGGCAGCTGTTTTCACAGGGGCTCAGCAGTGTTGTTTGGAGGCCAGGTGACTGAGTGTCCTGCAGAGAGGAAGAATGAATTTCTCCTGTGCTTGGGTTCTGTGAGAACTCTGGTTACTGTAGTGGCTGTCCAGGGAGCAGTGGGAGAGAGCAGGGGAGACTTTGATGCTAGGCTGGGGTGCAATTCCTAATGGAAACTTGGTGTGAGAGAGCCAGCGCCTAGTGGCCAGGGTCACTCATTTTGAGTGGTGACAGGGTGGACTTCTGGAGGATCCACATGACACCTTTCTTGTGGATTCTCTGAAATACACTTTCTGGGAGGAGATTCTGTTGCAAGGAGCCCCACATCAGCAGGTGAATAGAATGAACCAGGCAACCGGGCTCATACTGTCAAGTGCTGATAACTTGCATGGACCAACAAATTGATGAAACTGGGGAGAATTTTGGAGCGCCACAAAAGAACCAATTACGGTAGAGTTGAGAGTGAGTAGATGTCTGCATGGACTCATATTTGGGTTTGTGGGAACTTGAGCTGCCGAGGATGACAGAAAGAGCAGTCTTAACCCCTCGGCTCCTGGAGGAGAAGCATGGATTACTTGAGGGTCTGGAAGCCTGAGCGATGTAAGAGGGGCCCAGTGAAGACCAGAAAGGTGAAGCACACATGGAAACCACCAGTTCCTGACCACACTGTTTGTCTAAAGCACCTAACAAGGCTGGACGTCCTGGGAAGGTGACCACAGACTGACCATCTGGATATGAAACTGGGAAAATCAAGGGCAGGAACCTCGGGACTCCCCAAGGAGGGCTCCCTGGGAAGATGGACTCACACCCCACTATCTGGTGCCTTGTCACCAGCAGAGGGTTCCTCACGGGCATCCCAGGTGCTACTTTGGGACGATGAGCATGGAGCACAACCAGGGAGCATTCCCAGCTACAGATTGGCCTCCACTTCGTAATTCATAATGATGTGTGAACTTATTCCAGTCTCCCTCTCTCATCTCAGGTGATCCCTCCACCCCAACATTATGGGAAAGGCCCTCCCTGCCAAAGTAGCCATTCACTCACCCAGGAGACAGGATCTATTCTGGGCTCCAGAGAAAATGTTCAGTGCCTTTAATGATTCCATTTCCTCTCCATGCTGCTACTTAGCAAGCAGTTGGCAAGCAAGAGCTCAACCCCCAACCCTGGCAGAAGCTGGAGGGCTCCAAGATCCGTGGGGTAGATTCTGTGACGCCATCTCATTTGTTCTCAGCTCCCTGAGAGCTGCAGGGAAGATATTGGAATTGTGGTTTCCTCTGAAATACAAAAATAAAATAAAATAAAAGGTTGTGACAGAGATTTAAATGAGAATAAAATGCCAATTATCTCAGAGATATTGAACTAGAATCTGTTTCTCAGAAGAATCTCAGGTCGCACTTGGCGGATCCCTTTCAATTTCCCCCAAAGCAACGAATGGCCACACTGGGGAGGCAGACCTCAGAACAATCCAGAACTCTGTGCCAGACCCACTACTTATCACTTTAATTGACACTTACTCCATATGATGCTCATACATTCACCAAATGGGTTCAATTTAATTTGAAATGGGAATTTTTTTTCTTTCTCCTATTGAAATATTTAATGCAGCGGTCGGTCTTTAGCTACACAGCTTCCCCTGTAACAGACCGTCACTCTCCCATTTGGCTTAAAAAAAAAAAAAGATACCCGAGAAACCCATGATTTATTTTGAAAATATTTGACTTTTACCAACTTTGTAATTACAAAGCCCATCAATCTGATACACCTTTTCTTTTGATGGGGTGATGGAATAGTTAGCCCCCCCTCCCCCAAAAAAATCTTCTTTGCCATCTATTCTGTAGTCTTCAACATTAAATGAATAAGCACTGATCTATTAAAAATAAGCCATCCTTGGAACTGGTGGGGGGTGCAGGAGGCCGGTCTTCCCCCAAGGAGTGTGGGTGTTTCTGCTCACAGCCCGTTGGCACCTCCCCCATCCTGTGCTAACCAGGTGAGTGAGAGAAAGACCTGGATGCTGGGTGATCACAGGAAAGCAGGTGGGTTCTCCCGCCCCATGTTTATTAGTGCTGACAGACGGAGTGCAAGAACATCGCTTACCCCGAGGTGTTACATACTGATACACTGACAGGCAATTATCTTTGGAGATAGTGTTAAAACACAATAATTAATTGGAAGAGCAAGGGAGAGAGTGGTGGCCGCAGGCCGAGGCAGAATGGTATTTCTAAAAACCTCTCTGTGAGGCTGGTAATTTAGCTTCAATGGGTCATTTGATTTCCACCACCTCCCTCCCCCTCCTGAAGCCTTCCTGGTGCTTTGTTTTTCAAAAGCATTAGCCTTGAATGTGTCTCAGACGTCATTAAAGTGCAGGCCAACCTCCCATAGCAACTTTCCAAAATGGTGCCAGGCAATAGAGAAAAATCACTGCCTTAGCAAAGATGTCTCACGCAGCCTGCTTTTGTGATGGTTCGTGCTGGCAAAGTGTCTTTGTTTCAAACCCAGGCTGACACATGTCTGCTTAAATAAAACATTCCCACTTCAGCTGACTGATTTGGTGGGAAGAAGAAGTTCACACGCCAAAACATGGGCTGACCTTCACGAGCCCCCACCAGCAGGGGGGAGGAAGCCATTGTTGTACCCTTTAACTAACAAGCATTGAGAAGTGTGAGCTTTTCTTTTGCTTGTTTTACCATGGTGACATCCATTGACCTATATTTGATATTCTGTGTAATATACATGTGTCAGAGCTCACACATTTGATTGAGAAGGGGAAGACAAGGAACCTTGAGAGGGGTAGAGGGAACATTTTACAGTTTAGCAAGAAATTGAATGTATTCTGGAGAATTCTCTGCAGGAGGCAAAAACCAACTGGATATAGCTGAAAAGGAGAAAGGGGAGACTTACTTTAGGACATAGGACCACAGGATCAGGCCAGGCTAAGGAGACTTTTGACCTATCCCTCCAGCTCTTGTCCCAGTGAGGACTTCAATTTCCTCTTGCTCCTCAAGCTCTACCTCTCTAGTCTACATGGTGTTGGACAATTCCAAACCCCCACAACCATGCCCACATGTTGAGGGTATGGCCACAGGAAGAGTGTCACACTCACACTGTCTCATTAATAAAATTCCCAAATCCTGGACAAGGGTTTGATTGACCTAGCTTCGGTCAGGTGCCCATGCCTGTCCAAGCAACCTCATCCTAAAAATCATGACGGAACCTACAAGGGTCTGTTGATTTCTGGGTCAGATTATATGGCACCACCTAATTGGTTACAGAGAGGTTATTGGAATTTCCTCTGAAATTAAAATAAAATAAAATAGAAGGTTGTGGCTTACTCTAGGAGGTAAGATCACTTTGAACAAAATGGTTGTGTACCGGGACATGGGCAATTAATGGTTCGATACAAGCAGGGAAGATATCCAAATGTAACTCTACAAAGAGAATAACTTCTGTCTGTTTTTTTTTTTTAAACACAGATATTTATTTCTCAGAGTTCTAGAGACTGGGAAGTCCCAAATCAAAAGTACTGGCCAATCTGGTTCCCAGTGGGGACCTCTTCCTGGTTGTCACTCGGCTGCCTTCTTGGTATGTGCTCACATGGTCTTTCCACGTGGCATGTATGTGGAGAGTGAAAGAGATGTCTCTCTTTTGTTAAAATTTAATTTATTTTAATTGATAAATAAAAATGTACATATTAATGGTGTCCCCTGTGATGTTTTGATGCATGTGTAGGTTGTGTTATGTTTAAATCAGGTTAAACCTACTTATCTACTCAAACATTTACCAGTTATTTGTGGTGAAAACATTCAAAATCCTTTCTACTAGCTTTTTAAAATGTGCAGTACATTATTATTATCTAGTACAGTATTGTTATCTATACCCTATGTGCAACAGCACCCCAGAACTTCTTAGTTCTACCAGCTATAACTCAGCACCCATTGATCAACCTCTTCCCATGCCTGCCTGCTCCCCCTCTCCTTAGCCTCTGATAACTACCATCCTGCTCTTAACTTCTATGAGTTTTTTTAAACTAAATAAAATATTGGGAACACTTAAGAACAGGAACATTTAGTCCTAATTGTAGTGAGTTATTTGGAGAAAGTTTCAAAAGCAGAAGTCAAAGTTTAGTGTGCAGCGTGCCCTAGACATGCCCTGTTCTTCATTCCCCAGGGAGTATTGTCCATTCTCTAACATCTTGCCTCTCCTTTTCTGGGGACAGAGCCAGCTGAACAGTGTATATCACCTGGTGGCTTACAAGGCTTAGGTTAACTGGACTCTTCTCCCTCTTTGATCGACTGTAAAGGAATTGTCTAGTTTGGGTTTTAGAGAAGTCAAAGTCTCTGAGTTACATGAGATAGAAATCCAACTGACTTTAAAAAGTAAAAGGGAACATGTCATGACACATAGTAACTACAAAGCTCTTTGGAGAATGTTATTAGTTTTCTGATGCTATAATAAAATACTTGAGGTTGGGTAATTTGTAAAGAAAAGGGTATTATTTAGCTCACAGTTCTGGAGTCCAAGAGCATGGTGCCAGCTTCTGCCTGAGTTCTGGTGAGGTCCTCATAGCAGACAGCACCACCATGCAAGAGAGATGAGATGAAAATACAAGAAGCCAGAGAGTGGGGAGAGGTCAACCTTGCTTTTTTTTTTTTATGACAACCTATTCTCTAGAGAACTAACTTACTCCACAAGACCCGTATTAATCCTGCCTGAGGAGATGCCTTCAGTGACCTAATTACCTCCCAGGAGGTCCCCTCTTAAAAGTTCCAGCACCTTCTGATACTGTCATATTACAAACCAAGCTTCCAACATATGAATCCTTGAGAGATAAACCATATCCAAGCCATAGCAGGAGGTCAGGGGGGATGCAGGTGCATGCAGAGGAAATCAAGATTTTGGTAGAGATTTTCTCTTACCCTCCTGTTTTTCTAAACTGATTCCTTCTCTGTGTGTTGGCTCCTACCAAGATTCACTTTTCTCCCTGTGGTCAAGGAAGATGACTACCAGCAGCCCTACCTTCACATCTGCCAAGACTCACCAAGACTTCATACCATCAGGTCTCAGGCAAAAGGCAGCTCCACCCGACAAGTTCCTTCCAGACTCTGATGGGCCTATCTTGAGTCATGTGCTTATCCCTAAACCAATCACTGCACCCAGGGCTAGCTCAAGTCAAATGTTTACCCCCAAGGAGTTGGAGGGCTGGGGTGCAGGCATTTCCACAAAGTGTGTGAAGGGGGTGGTCACCCCAAAGGAAGGCCTGCACATGCACAAAGAATATCCAGCCTCCTGGGTGTCCTTCCTGTATATTAATGTCAGATACTGAGGAAGGCACATATAAGAACAAGAAGAGTTTTGGTGCCAAGATTCTGGGAGTCTGTAGATCCACCTGGTAATGCTTCCAGAGTTCATGGGCTTTTGGCATCCTTCCACGGATGCTAAGAGCTCAAAAGCATCAGGATTTCTTCTGATAATAAACCTCCAAGGTTAAGGTTAATGGTACTTTTATAGGCTCTTTCCTCTGATCTCTCCTGAAAATATCCTTACCTTTTGTCATGGGATCTGGTTTTTATGGCAGTGGAAAAATTGAAAGGTGGGAACTTACAGCAGGTTATAGGGACAACGTCTCAACAGGGAAAACTTTTTGTTTGCTTGGTTTTTTTCCTTTTTTTCTTTTTCTTTTTTTTTAACTCTTTGTTTTGAAGTAATTGTAGATTCACTTGCAGTTGTAAGAAATAGTACAGGGAGTTCTTTGTATCTTCCACACAGTTTCTCTAATAGAACCATGGGATAGGATCACCCCAAGGAAATCCATACTAATATCATCCATGAATCTTATTCTGACTTTAGTCACTAGTTTCCTATGTACTCATTTGAAGACTGGGTTTTAATCTGTATAAATTTTTCTCAGAAGTTACTTCTTTGAGCTGGGCTTGACCCTGGTGCTCATTAAGACAGCAATAATATTTCCCAAGCTCTGTATCCAGATGGGGCTCTGCCTTTCTATATTATTTGAAGGGAGAGTGGACATGGTCTTAAGAACAAACATAATTAGGCTCGTCATTCTTTTCAAATATTTAAGAAACAGTTGCACTGTAATAGTCCCCATGAGAGACAGAAAGGCTCCTGGAAATAGGTGTGAGGGCTGAGGCTGGGCTGAAGTGAATTACAGGAAGTTTTGGATTCCCATTTGGGAGACTTGGATGCATGTAATAGGCATGGGAGACAGCTCTGCAGGATTCTGGGAAGAAGAGCTTTGTAGTTGAGGGTAGAGTGTTTTGGAGGGCAGAGCCTGGAAAAGAGGAAACCAAGACTGGAAATGAGAGACATCAAAGGACTCAGGCAAATCCAGGGAAACCAAGAAAGGGGGACACAGTGGGGAAATGCAGAAGAGCTGGAGAACAGACAGGACTTTACACTTGGCCCTGTGTGTGTGTGTGTGTGTGTGTGTGTGTGTGTGTGTGTGCATCCACCTTAGTGTCCTTTATCTGCTCCAGGACCCAACCCAGCATTTCATATTACATATAGGTAAGCTTTATTTTTTTGGTTCTTTCATTTTGAGGAACTGATAGAACATCCAAGTAAAATCATTTCTTTAAAGCATCTTAACTCTGGGCTTGGCCAAATTTTATAGAAAGTGGGAATGAACTTTGGCAGAACCAACCTGCCAAAGTTTCAATTTTCACTTTATAAATGTTCTAGATGTTACCTCTCGTCAACCATCCAGGGAGATTTTGGTGGGTCCTTCATGAAGTCAAGGGATGCACCATGTGACTCTCCAAGTCCCTTTCCACAGGCCAGGGTGGGTTCAGGTTGAGTCCAGTTCCTTCACTCTGGGGTTTGGTCACATTGGTGTGTCTGACCAGCTGTGGGGCAGGAACTTCCATGGTGAATTTGTATGAGGGAGTGAGTTTCCTTCTGGGAAAGAACTCTTCCAACCAGAGGCCAAGGAAGCAGCTAAGCCCCACACAAAGCCTCAGTGAGCTGGAAAGGGTATAAGTGAGAGGGCGGGGCTCCTCCACTTCAGCCTGGGGTGAAGTGTGACCCAGTGGCAGCAGCTGGGTCACAAGCAGAGTTGTGCTGCAGCAGGTGGCATTGATAAGACTACAAGGACAGGAATGGGCACCGGAGGGCACATTGAGGATGCCCACCTGCCAGCTTTTCCTGGTGCTCTGCCAGCATGGGGACAAGGCTGAGCTCTAGCTTGGAGCCCCTGCAGTGGCAGGGATGGCCCCTGAGGTGAAGGGTCATCACAAGGTCTGCAGGCCACGGAGGCCACAGCAGCCAGCCCAGGGCAGGGGGACGTGTGGGAGGAGAGATGTCGCCCCTCCCCCACACTTGCCCAAGGAATTCTAGACACAGAGAAATACATGGAATCTATAGAGAAATGACACAGGGGGACTTGGCAGGAGTGATTGTTTGAATTGTTTGTAACTGAGAGGGGCAAGGTAGATCTAGGGACCCCACAGCATACCCAGGACCATCTCTTTTTTTCTTGACTTTTGTCTGTGTACTAACTTCACTCTTTACACCAATAGGCCTTCTCCATGCGATGGGGAAGAGGTACCAATGGCTCTGGTGACATACTGACAATGTGACATCCAAGGGCAAGGACAGAGCTCCTCTCTCCATGGGCTAGAAATAAAATTCCTAAGGAAAACTGATTGATCCAGCTTGGGTCATGTGTCCATCCCTGGGCCCATCACTGTCCAGGGAGATTGGCAGACCTGGCCAGCACGGTCATGGCTGTCCCATGGGAACAGCAAGGGAGAGAGGTCCCCAAAAGAGTGGGTACTATTACCAGGAGAGGGAGGGAATGCTGTGCAGCCAGAAACAGTGGATATTTTCATTCCTTTTGAGGTACCCAGGACACTCCTATCACTCATAGGTATTTCAGGGGATCCCTCTTCTACCACTAGGGGTCCCACAGGGAATGCCCCTCATTTCCAGATGCTCCTGACCTCCTCCCTCACCTCCAGTCAAAGTTACTATGCCAGGGGCTGGGGATGTGGCTCAAGCAGTAGCGCGCTCGCCTGGCATGCGTGCGGCCCGGGTTCGATCCTCAGCACCACATACCAACAAAGATGTTGTGTCCACCGATAACTAAAAAATAAATATTAAAAAAATATTCTCTCTGTCTCTCTCTCTCTCTTAAAAAAAAAAGTTACCATGCCCGGCTTCCTGTCACCATGAGTGATGGAAAGCAGCATGTTAGCTAATGTGAGACACAAGCCCTCCCCCATCCAGGAGCAAATGGGCTCCTGTCCTGCCACAGGAAGCTGTCCCATTGACCTCCATGCCTTAATTTTTAAAAGGGAGGATCACGTGGAGGAAGCAGAGCTCATAGCTCTTCCCCACCCCACCTTGCCCGTGGGGCACTGGACTGACCTTCTGAGAAGAGAAAAGCAACCCGCACAGTCAATTGTCTGACAGTGGCTGTCCTCCTGCAGAGCCGCTCACAACTTCACACTCCAAATGACCCCACACTGATGCCTGTTCTTCCAGTGCCTCTGTCCCTCCTGCCATGGTGTGTGCTGGTCCGCTGCCCTGAAGGCCCTCCCTCCTCAAGTTGGGCATTATCAGAATCCCACTTGGAGTTCAAGTGCAACCTCAATACCCCAGCCTCAGGAAACCCCTCCTGCTTCTCCCACACCGCGTTCTCCTCCTCTGCCCACCGGATGCCTCTCCTCAGTTTTGTGGAAAACTCGATCCTACAGACAGTATTCCCACCTCATCCCCATGGCAGTCTGGAGAGGGACACAGAACAGCCCCCTCTCTGAAGTAGGGACGTGAGGCTCAGGGAAGCTTCGATGTGACCAGGAACACACAGCTGGTGAGGTTGGCTGTGGGAACCTTTTGGGGTCTGTAGGTCTCAGTCTTCTCTGGCTATGGGGGCAGATGCTCCAATACCACTTATTCTTTCTCCCAGTGAATGTGGCTATTCCAGACGACAAGAGTGGTCCTCTCTGGATCCCTAGATGGGCAGCACCGTGGGTGATGAAGGACTCAGGGAGGGGAGGAGGAAAAGGACTGTCTGATCCATGTCCTGTGGCCATCCACAGAGGAGCGAACTTGATAACTTAGGATCTAACCAGGGCCTTTGACCACGGCTGTCGTACTAGAGTACCAGGTGGGTATGATGACCCACGGCCCACAGCACAGAAGGAGACATTACTGCCTAGGACAACCTTCAGTAAACAGAAATTGAAGGAGCTTTCTTTAAATGGAAGGGACAATCTGTTTAAACCCTTCAGTAAGACAGGACCAAAAGCTCACCTTTAGAACCGACTGGAATTGTAGGATAAGACGGAGGCAGGAGGCCTGGGGTGGAGACTTGCTGGCTTGTTCACCGGGTGACCCTGGGTAAGTCCCTCCACCTGTGGGTCTCCAGGGCCTCACCTGAGAAGCAGTGGTCCAGCTCTCATCTTGCTGAGCTGCTGTTCTGACTCCGAAGCCCACTGAGCTCCCAATGTTCTGCCCGAGGTTTTAGAAAGAACAGAGAGTGTCCAAACTGACTTGTCTCAAGCCTCAGGGGCCCTCTCCAGTTGTCTGGTTCCCTTGGCCTATGCTGCTCTCTTCTGCCACTCTGAATTTCTAGATGGAGGAGGGAGGCCAAGCTGGCAGTTGGTTGGTGTCTGCCCTGAGCTCAGGGCTCCAAGAGTTCAGGCTCCTGAGGCTGAGGTCTGTGGCTGGCACCCCCCAAAGACAGGCATGGAGCCTCTTGGGAAAGGGCAAATGAGTGAGTGAGCGAAGGAACAAACAAGGGACCTAAATACCAGGCACCCCAGAAGGCCTGCACTGAGCCCCTGTCTGCCAAGTGCCAGGCCTGACACTCAGCCCTTCACACACCACCTCCTTCAGAGTGGAGGGGATGGGGACATCAAGGGCGTGGGGTCACAGAGCTGGGGTTAAACCTTGACCCACCAGAGGCCCAACCCAATGATTTGGTATTTCCACTGCCGGAAATGGTGCCCAATCTTCAGCTACCGGAGGCCCTTGCTTTGCATGGGCGTTCCCTTCTGCCCATCTGGCAGGCGGATGCCTTCCGGTACTGACAGTTTCTGAGTGTAAATGGTGGGTGGGTCACTCTGGTACTCTCAGGGCAGAAAAAGTACCTGTTGGAATGTAATAGGTGGGACAGGATCGAGAGGGCCAGGGCTTGCCCTGATAGTGGCCAGTTTTCCACTATGTCTCTCAACACGCCTGTCAGTGCGTCCGCAGCCCCACGAGGTGAACCTGTCGTCTTCCTCAGGCCTTCTGCCTTGTAGGGGGCCTCCAGGCTCACCAGGAGTCCACATGGCCCAGGCCTGCTCAGGAGTGAGGCATCTGTCCCCCACCCGCCTGGTGATGAACAATGACACTCTCTCATCCCTTTTGTCCCCCTCTCCAGGGCCCCCAAGATGTGGGACAGGCATTGATTGAGGCCTCGGCAAACTGGGCCAGAGCAGCCCATGCTGTTGAGAAGGAGCAGCAGGCTGTTTTCAAAGTGCGGTTCTCTCCTCTCCCGTCTAATGAAAACCCTCATGTAATCTGCTAGTGCCGCAGCGCTGGAGCATGAATTATTCAGAGAAGTCTCTGTGCCGTTATCTCCCCTCCCCCGGGACGCCCCTACCATTGTCCGCCCTGATGGGTCATTATGCACTCTGTGAATTTAATCTTTTAGGCTATCCGGCTGGGTAGAAAAAAAATGTATGAATAACAATTTTCCTGTAATAACCTTCAACTAACCTTTCAACCAGAGTGAGTCATTCCAATCCCATTTTCACATCAAGAAGAGTCAAAGGCAGGCAATTACCTCTTATCTGTTTCAGAAGCTGCCCCCACCCTCCACCGCACCCTTAATTTTTAAAGGGGTGTTAAAGAATGTTGTGGGGGGGTGCTGAACGGAGGGTGGGGAGAGTTGGGTGCTGAGAGGTAGGCAGAGCATCCCAGGCCAAGTCCGAGGGAGGGGTCTGGAGCCTCAGCCTTCCATTCGGGACCAGGAGACCGGGCCATCTCACAGGGCCACTGCAGCTGGGTCTCAGCCAGCAATCTGAAGGCAGCCACCACCCTGGGTTGGCCCCCATAAGGGACAGTGTCTCCTCTGCTCAGAGATTTCCATAAAGTCCTTCCATGGATGTCATGTTTCGATGAGCCTTGGCTCCTAGTGAGAGCATTCGAGTCCCATGCTGCTGACAGGAGTGGTCAGGGGAGGGTGGTGCCTGCGCCCACCTCTAGGAGCCACACGCCACCCATCATGCAGAGATCTGGAGGGATCCTGGAATTGGGGGTTGGTTAAAAAACTGTCTGAGCCTAAGCTCCTCCAGCTGTGTGATTTCAGATGAGTCACTTCACCTTCCTGACCCTTGAGAGGACTTTGTGGATGAAATGGGGACAATCATACTTGGCATGTGGCTGTCAGCATCAAATGGGACATGGAAACCCATCTGTCTCATGCCCAGGCCTGAGCCCAGGTCAGGCACTCATGAGGTTGCTCGTTTCCCTCCCTCGCCACCCCCTCCCCCATCTCGAGGTCCTGCTGGCTCTGAGCACCCCTCTCTCTTCCCCCAGGATCCTTGGCACCCCAGGAAGGGACTGACACACTTATGTCCTCAGGTATGAGAATGGCTGTTGCCAGTCCAAAGAGAATACAGGGCAAGGCTGAGGGCAAGGTGGGCAGGGGTGCCTGTGACACTTACCCTCAGGGCACTAGGCCCCTGGGATCCCCACAGCGTGGGCTCTCAGCCCTCTCAGTGATCACTCTTTTACTTCCTAACCAAAGTTTTTATTCTGCTGTGTTAGATTATCTATCTATAAATACAAACCCAGAGTGTGACATGACTTCTCCAAACCGTAATCCGGAGGGCCAGGAACAGAGCTGGACCTGTGCCCAGGTGCGCTGACTCCCCCTCTGTGCTCAGGCCGTCAGCCGGCTGCCTCTGGAAAGGGCTTCAGTGTTGGCAGGACAGACACGGGGGCCTTGGGTGTGGAGAGAGCCTTAGCTCAAGCCTTGCCTGCCCAGCTGTGGGGACTTTCCTCTCCAGGGTCACATGATGGTTAGGGCTGAAGGTCTGACAGATTCCTCAGGGGGAGCATGCCACCCTGGGCAGGCCAGGAGACAGCATGGAAAACATCAGGTAGCCTACCTGGGTGGTGACAGGTGCCCCCAGAGAGATGGAGCTGCAGACAGGAGGAGGTACCGTGGGGTGAGATCGAGGAAGGGTGACAGGTACTTGGCTCCCAGGCAGAAGCCTTTGCCGGCCACTGGTTTTCAGACTGAGTCTTCCAGGTCCCATGCTCCCAGCCATCTGCCTAGCTCTGGCACACCCAGGGCAGGAGCATGGCCTCCTGAGGGTCCCGTCCCCTATCTGCCTGCACTTAGGACCCCACCAAACCCTGTTTTTCTACAGCTTGAAACCCAAACTTCGGCTTTGACGTCCTAAGAAGCTCCCTGTCTCCCCCTGTTGATCTCTTTTCCTCCAGAAAAATTTCCTTGCTACCCTCTATTTATCTTTGAAGACCAGAGGGAAGCAGCTAGGACTTCCTGCCTCTCCCTCCTGGGTCTGTTGGATTCTTGTTCAGGCTTCCCCTGTCTCTCTCCTGTGCACTGGCCTTGCTCCTAGTGTGGTCCCTGCTGCCCTTGGAAGGATCTTCCTGAAATGAACTTTTTCCAGGGGTTGAAAGAAGTATAAAAGCACTGACAACCATTGCCTTTGGCCAGTGAGATTCTAGGTGGACATTTTAACTTCTACATTCTTTTTCTTGCTTTTTGGTAGTTTCCAAAGTTTAAAAATGCATATTACACATGTGTGCAAACTTTAAGGAAATCACCTTTCTCACATGTTCAGCCTCCTGCTTGGGATCTGACAGTGACGCAGGAGTGAGTACAGGGATAGGGAAGGGGATGGAGGGGAGAATCCAGAGTGGCAGCTGAGGGCACTAAGGGCAAACCACAGAGCCACCACTGGGGCCACCTGCGGTCAGGGCGGCTGCTGGTAAGATGTCTGCTTGGGCACCTGGGAGGAAGAAGCGAGTGCTCCCTCCAGGGAGGAACTTCACAGATCCTCATGGAAGCGCAGGTCCACAGTGTCCAGAGCCCGCCTGCCTGACCCATCGCCCCGCCCCTTGTTGCACACATAAGATAGTTCAGATCCCGGTGGCCTTCACCTTAGCTCTGTTTTTTATCTCCAATGGCCATGTTGCAAACATGCCCCTTCCACCTCTGCTGCCCCCTCAGCTCCCCTTTCCCACCCCACTCACACCAAAATCTCTTCAACTACCGACTCCTGACCCCCCAGCCGCAGGCCCTGAGGGGAACAGGGCAGCCATCTCCCTTGGTGCCCAGCCTTACAGCTCAGCTCAGCCTGAGCACCTGGAGCGTTCACCTCGGGCTCTGCTATGGCTTCTCAGGCCAGGGAAGCTCACAGCAAGAGGAGGGGAGAATCCACAGAATTTGGGGCACTGGCTCTCCCCGATGTTTTGCATCTGAGTGGATGGAAAAGAGCAAAACGCGCTGAAGGGCCAACATGTGTGCTAGGAAGACTCTGTGTGCCAGCAGCAGCTACCTTTCCCCAGAGGAGCCCAAGTTGCAAATATGTCTGCGTTTTCCTTTTTTTTTTTCTGGGAGTGAAAGTGTTGTATTTGAATGCCTGATTTGGGCCCTTGGTACAGAAAAATAATTGTGAGGCCTGGGCAAAATTGCCCTTCATTCACTCTCAGGAAATTCAAGGTCATGTTTAAATTTTATGCAGGAGAGTCATATACGTGGTGCACGAGGGCAGCTGTCCAAAGTACACACATTTCTAGCTCCACTGTGCTTTTTGAGAACTGAGACACAAACACCACCCCCACGGGTCTGCGCACAAGGTATGTATGGATGCGACAAAAATAACTTCCCTGGGGTTTCCACAGCCAGGCTGTTGTGCACAAGCACAGAACACATGCCAGTGTAGACTGCCAACAGGTGTGGCTCGGGGGAAGGATGCAGCCAAGGAGGGGCTGGGATGGCAGTGGGGCTGGGGGAGATGGCAGAGCAGGCTCTTCACCTTTCGCTCCCACAGCCAGGCCCCATGCCACTCCTACACCAAAACCAGGCACCATCAAGAGTATTATTGCCAAAACGTGGGATTCTAGGAAATGCTATAGCTCCATGATTGGCCTCTGGTAGGAGAGATGAAGGGACATAAATGTCAAACTCAGTTTCAGGAACTGGAGTCACTGCTCTGGAGAGAGGACAGATTTATTTGCTACTATCCAGTGGTTAAGGAACCAACTGGTCTTGGGTCCCCATGGAATCCAGGGTGACGCGTACTGAGGTGCTCTAGAGATGCAGCCTGGTTCCATGGGTACTGGGCGACTGAATTGAGAGATGGACGAATTGCAGTCTCACCCGCCACAGACCCAGAATCCTCCCGGGGAGGGCCAGCCATTGAGTGCTGTCAAAATTTCCCGAAGGTGTGAAGAGGTGGATCCTGGATTCCCAGGATACATGAAAGGTCTCTGTGCCCAAAGAAGTTTAAGGAAGGCTGATTGAAACCCGTGTAAACATTTTATACTCCTGGGACTCTTCAGAGCCTTTTTTTATGCTAATGACGGAGGCGGGGCTGCAGCCTGCAGGATTTCCCAGCCTCGGTGACCAGGGAAACTTGCATGAAGCCCTTTCAGAGCCAGTGCTAGGCACACGTGTTATGAGACACTGGATTAGGACAGTGACGAGTTTAGAACAGCCTATCTTTCTCAGGGAGGAGTAAAAGAGTGTTCTAATATTGGTTAAATCCTTCTAAATGCAAAGTGGTTTAACAGATTAGCTTTAAATCATCTGGAAGGCTCTGAGGAAGTGGGACACAGGAAAGGTAGATTTTGATTTGAAGAAGAGCAGAGGGAAGTGAAACCACCTGAAATCCAATTTGAGAAAACCTTATTTAAATATGTTACCAAAAAAAAAGAAGTTTTGGGTTTTGTAGAAGTTAGGCTTTGCACTAGGGACCCTTAGGCCAGTCGAGTTGGAAAAGGTGCTGACCCATAGCTCAAGGGGCCTTTCTGGTTCAAGCAGGGAGCAGCCAGCCAGAGGCATGTGGGAAACACCTGTTGCCAGGAGTGTGGGGTGGAATGGGGAGTGAATTATTTTCTACTACTTCTTTAAGAGGAGAGAAATTATTTCTTCCTCTCTTTCTCTCCCCTCCTTCCCTCCTTCTCCTCCCTCCCTCCTTCTTTCTTTCTTTCTTTCTTTCTTTCTTTCTTTCTTTCTTTCTTTCTTTCTTTCTTTCTTTCTTTCTTTCTTTCTTTCTTTTTCTGTATTTTTCAATCTCTCTCTCTCTCTCTCTCTCTCTCTCAATAGAACCTAAGGGTGCTTTACCACTGAGCCATATCCCCAGCCCTTTTTATTTTTAATTTAGAGACTGGGTCTCACTAAGTTGCTTAGGGCCTCACTAAGTTGCTGAGGCTGGCCTCAAACCTGTGGTCCTCCTGCCTCAGCCTCCTAACTTGCTAGGATTCCAGGCATAAGAAATCATTGCTTTTTTTACTGGAAAAAAAATATATATATATGTTGTTTGGGGAGGCTGTGATGTAAGATATCTCTGCTCCATCAAGAGATTTTTTTTTTGTTTTTTAATGAAGCCCTAACATGTGTGCTCCCAGAAGCAAGGCTGGGTCTCATTCATCCCTGCTGCCCCAGTGCAGTTTAGGACCAGAGCCCAAGGGAGGTATTTGCTGGGCAAAACTGTACTTCAGACCCTTTTAAGATGGGATTCTGTAAAATCAAACATACGCCCACAGAATTTTCTGACAGGATTGGTGCTAGAAGCTGTAACTCTGTCTATAGGAGCCCTGGACTTAGGGGAAGAACCTCTGCTCCTCCTCAGCTGTGTGGCCACAGCCAAGTTCCTTCACTTCTCTGAGCTCCAGCTTCCCTGCTGCCTTGCTCTCCTCTCAGATGACAGGGGTGCTGAATAAGAAGGAATAAAGAAGCAACGTAAAATGAAGATGCTATACAAATTCCAGTTGTTATGACATGACAGAATCTGAGCAATGTCAGGAAGCCCTCCCCTCTTCTCTAAAAATATTTTTTGCCAAGGTCTTTTGATTTTCTTTTTTTGGGGGGATGGGGGCACCAGGGATTGAACTCAGGGGCACTAGGCCACTGAGCCACATCCCCAGCCCTATTTTATATTTTATTTAGAGACACATTTTATATTTTATTAAGACACTGAGTTGCTTAGGGCCTTGTGTCTGCTGAGGCTGGCTTTGAACTCAAGATCCTCCTCCCTCAGCCTCGGGAGCTGCTGGGATAACAGTCCTGTGCCACCTGGCCTGGCATGCCAAAGTCTTTTAAAGGGTCATTTTATCATCAGAAACTTACTCCCTGGGATGTTTAAGAATTTGGCAGAGACAACAATGCTCAGCCATTTCCCCGGGGCCTTGGAGAACCTGGCCAAAGAGATGGATTGCTCCAGACTGGAAATGAGCCGGCAAACCGTGGGATGGGGCAGGGCAGGGATAAAGACAGGCTGGCGCCCCCAGAGGGGTCTCCTGGAGTGTGGGATAGACCGGGAATCTCACCCTTGAGTGTGACCTACCAGTGACCTGGAGATGGGGTTCAAATGCAGACCAGGATTCAGGAGGCCTGGGCGGGGCCTGAGAGTCTGCATTTCTCATGAGCTCCCAGGTGCTGCCCATGAAGCTAGTCTGGGGGATCAGATTTGGAGGAGCAAAGTGATACCGTAGAGTCAACCTGGCCTGGTCAAGGCCCGAACCCTGCAACCCAGGACACTTTGGAGGAGTTCTGGCCACAAGCAGTTCTCCCTGGCGAGAGCAGGTGACAAGCCATCAGCATGCTGTGTTAAACTTGGATGTAGCTCTGTGTGAAGGTGGAGAGTGAGCTCTGCTCTCAGGAGCCGTAAGATAGGCACGTAGGATGGGCCTCGACACCTGGGAGCTCCACCGTACAGCGCCAGGAAGACCTGTGTCCTCTGTTTATTTATATGTCTCTACGATTTATCTGTTTTTCTTATTTATTCAGCTTTCTGTCATCTATCTATCAATCATCTATCTCTTCCTCCTCTTCTCTCTCCTCCTTCCCCAGGTTCACCCCATCATCATTATCATCTAGTTTCCTCCCCAGTAGCTGTCTCACAGGGGACAGGACCTACAGTCTCACCAAGTAGTCAGTGCTCACTCTCCCGAAACCCCTGGCATTTAACACTGGACTTGTGGGCCCAGGTGCCCTTCAGCCCAGCACGAACCTGATGCAGGCCTGGGTGGAGACCTGTCCCCCACCCCCACAAGAGCTGCACCTGAAGTTGCATCTGGAAGTCTCCATGGTGGATAAGATGCTGTGCTTCCTAAGGGCTGGTTTCCCAGTTCCTGGAGGTTAGCACGTGAAAATGAAACCGGAAGAGGCAAGATGTAATGAAGGAGCCCTGTCATCTGTTACAGTCTCCAGTTGGGGAGGTGGGTCATCGGGGCAGGGTGAGCCGGGAAGCCTAAGGAGACAGGCTGGACTAACTGGCTGATGCCACCTCATCCTGGCCACTCAGCACCTGCTGGGAGTAGAGAGCTGCCTTTGCAGGGAATTGTGGTCACGGAGCTCAAGGACAGAGTGGTGTAAACTTTAAACTTAACGTTGTATTATTCTCTCTACCTTTGAATGATATGACATTGTCTAAATGAGAAAAAAACGATAAAGAAGAAAGGAAAACTCAGTACATGACTGGCTCCGAATACGGCTTTCTGATTAGAATCTTACTCCCCACTCTCCTGCTGCTAAAGACTGCTCCCACCCCAGTGCGCGGTCCTGGTTGACTTGGTGATCATCCCCTTGCAAATTAAGAAAAGTGGTGGTTGGTTTTGATCAGAGCTACCCAAAATGTGACATGTGAACCAGAACCTGTCTATGAGCTATTTGCTTACCAGACTACAAGGAAACGGAGGAGAAATGCTCAGAAAACTCTGTGATCATTTGGCATGGCTGTCACATCCAGGCTTGCGGGCAGTGGCCTGGTCTGGTTTTGTCAAGCAGAGCTTGGGATGAACTGGGTGTCGGTCACGCACGGGAAGACCACGTATCAGACACAATGGACTGGAAATTTTATATAGCTTGAGGCCGTGGGATGTTAGGTGACATGAATGAGTTGGGTAGAATCTCGTCACCATGCAGAGCCCAACAAGAACTCTAGACTCACAGGAGTAAGACCCCCACACTGGGTCTTTTTCGGGACTGTGGATCCCCCTGACCCTCCCTGCTTCAATCAGCCCTCCTCACCCAATTTATCAGAGAGTGACAGATGCCAAGTGTACCCAAGGGCAGGGCCATTTGTCCAGCCAAACCAGAGTCCCCTCCCCCTTTCCTTTTTCAAATTAAAATGGAGATGTATTGTAACCGGCTCTTCCAGATCCTGGTTTTGGGGAGGACCTGGCAGGGACAGAGGGGCACTCTGGAGCCCCATGCAAGCTGTTGAAGCTGGCCTGGAAGTGGGTAATCTCAGAAACGATGATTTAGAGCGCAGCGTGGCAGGGTTGGAGGCGGTGAGGTAGCTGTTCCCCACGGCGCTCATTAAGCTTCCATAGATTGCATTTCCTGCCTCCCCCGCTAGCCCTCCAAAGTGCCTGTTATTAATTCATAAAAACACTGCAAGCGTGATTGAGTCCGCTGATTACTGGAGCAGGCAGACACAAGAGACGGTAAAATATTCCGTGTCTCTCTATCAGGCTCTCAGGGGCTCAGGAGGAGGAAAAAAAAAAAAAAGATAGAAAGGGAGAAAAGCAACAACGTGAAGAAAGGAATATGAAAAAAAAAAAAAACTGTGTTGTGAAATATTAATCAGAACTGTTTGCCCCCGGGGGCCAAAAATATGAGGCGGCATAATCAATGGAGCAAGAGCTGCCCGGCGACATGTCTTTGAGAAGCTGATTATTGCGGGTAAACACAGCTAAATATTCTGAATCTTTGGACTGTGCCTCTGGTGTCACTGGAGAATCCGATACCCTTATCAACCTTCTGCAGGCGTGGCCCCGGGGGAGCGTGGGAGGTGCTGGCTGGATGTGGCTGCGTGGGCAGGGAGTCACTTAGGCCCAAGTAAGAGCTGCTTCGATTCCTTTCCAAAATGCTGATGGGGTGGGAGCTGGCGGGGGTGGGGAGTGGGAGGTGTGTTCACGTGGGTTGGGGCAGACTCCAGAGTCTACCCTTAGCAGCTAAGGACTCCATGCTGGCCATGCCAAGGGTGCCTTAGCTCCAGTGTGGCCTCATTGAAGGCTTCCAGCAAAAGCCCAGGTGGATTCGGGGGAACCAGGGAGAACAAGTTTGCTCAGGACTCTCCAGCAAGACTGTAGTCATTCTAGCTAAACTGTGTGTTGGAGAAGGCTCGGTTAGCTGATTACGAAAGCAGGCAGACACGTCATTGCATTCATGGGTCCCCGCATCCGCCCCGTATCCCTCAAGCTCCATGATGGGGTCATGAAGGCTGTACACATGAGTGGAAGGGAACATTGTCACTAAGGGCTAGAGTGGGCCCAGGGATTGTCCCACGCCGAGGTGGAGTAATGTGGATGTAGCTTCTTAGCAGCAGACTCTAAGATGATCACAGTGGATCCTGAGAGATTGGAAATGCCAACCTCCATATTGTACAGAGGCCCACAGAGGGACAGTGACTGTCCCAAGGTTACATGGCAGAGCGAGGATTCTTGTAGCCCAGGCCAGTCCCCAGGTAGACCATGGGGACAGGAAGAAGGAGTAACAGACGCAAATGTTGGAGATTGTTTTGCACTGTGACGTTCAGTTTAAGAAGAGTGCTCTCAGCTGCCGGCAGGCTGGATCAGGGGACGCTGAACCCAGAGGAAGAGAGAATTCTGGTGCCCCAGAGTTCCTGGGTCCTAGCCCAGCTTCACAGTCAAATTTTTGGAGAGCTTTGATCAAGTTACCCTTTTTCTCTTAGCCTTAATTTTTTCATTTGTGAATGAATTGGACTAAGTAAGGATAGCAAAGATCTCACCAAGACCATGAAGGGAGTATATGGAGGGAGCTGCAGCCAGGCTCTTCTCTGTGAAGGACAGAAAGAGGATGGGGTTTAGCGAGGCACACAGGACCACGGTAGCATCCCCTGTCCAGACATCAGGACAGTATCTGCCACAGAGGCCCTCCAGGGCAATTGCTTATTGCTTATCCCCAAATGCCTGGAATGACCTTATTCTTCCTGGGTATTTATCACAGAAGTTTAAGAGAACTCCATTTCTGTTTGCCATCAGTTAGACACGTTTGCTTCAGTAGAGGACCCAAGGTGGTGAGGACCTAGGCAGGCAGTGGCTGATCACTTTGGGAAATGATTCAACTTGGAAATAAATTTTCCTTCTTGGCTCCAGGAGATGTTTATTTGAGCTACTTGTGAGGATAATGACAATTATAACTATCATTTGTTGAGCAAGTGCCTTACCTCTCATCTTAAGCCAATTCTGCCCATTTTACAGAAAGAATACCACTAGGATTAGCAAAGTCAAAAACATGTTGTAGAGCTGGGCTGAGTTGGAGCTGGGATTTAAACAAGGGAGCTGGGATTTAAACAGTCTGGTTCCCATGGCCAACCTGACTTTCCCACTCTGCCTTCCATTGGTATCAGGGGATTAAAGAAGAAACAGGTGATTGTAGGCCACAGGTGATTTCTTCTTAGGCCAGGAGAATGAGTTTCAGGCTGGAAAACAGAGTGCTATATAGGATGGAAATACAGCTATGATGGAGGGGGTGTTCAGGAGCCCAGGCTGCCCTGAACTCAGTCCAGTTCCCTAAGGAGATAAACTACACCCCTGAGTCCTAAAAGGGCTTTTAAAGATGGCCAGGCACTGATGCTGACCTTGAAAGGATTGTAGGGAAAAGAAAAGCTGAAGACCAACACTGTGTACTCATGAGCTTGATGTCGATCTGGAGAGGGATTGTAGCACCAGTGATTTATCAGCAATTACAAAATGCAATGTTGATCATCAGGGATCAAAGTAGCTTTACAAAGAATAAGTGAATCAAAATAAGCCTGTCAGAATAAACCCTCTTTAACAAGGTTACCAGATGGGTGCTCAGAGAAACACAATAAATGTAATGAATCTAATTTCAGTAAAACAATTGGCATGGACACTTAGTACCTCCTGATGGACATGGAGAAATACAAGCAGGAACCTAGGAAACTGGGTTGAGCATTATTCAGCAGACGTGATTTAATGTCCAGTCTCTGGGCCTTGACTGATGTTTAGCAACTAGCCCAAAATATCAATTTGGGCAATAACTGTGGCTGTGGCTGAGCAGGATCCTGCCCTAGTCAATGATTCTATCCATTTTTTTTGATAAAGACAGAGAAGTAAGGTTTAATATTAAAGTAATGCTAATATCAATAGTCTTTGTGAAGTCCTCCATGTGCCCTCAAAATAAATTAAAAAATAGTTAAATATACATTAAAAGTTCTGCAAGGCCATGCAGAAAACCTGATGAGAGTAGGAGTGAATAGAGAATGAATATCAAGGGACTTTCTTAATTATCTGTAGCAATTGTTTTATAATAAGATTATAACCATATATTATAGAAACAGAAAAGAAAAAGAAAATGAGTGGTCAGATTTGTGAAAGCTGGCCTGAGAGCCTCAGGTATGCTGTTGGCGGTGACATGGAAGGTCCTTGCCATCCCTGGGTTCTCGGTGTCTTGCCTTTGTTTCAACCCTTATTCATGGTGCTGACTTTTGGACAAAGCCCTCTGCCTTCACCCACACTTTTTGAAACTTGGTTTCTTCTCTTACAGGACATTCTAATCTAGGCTTGTAGCCCCCAAATGTAGCTGCACATCAAAATCACTGGGTAACTTTTTAAAAAAGAGCCTCAGGGGTCACCCTTCCCTGACCATGAGTTAAACACCACCCCTCCTCTTCATATGATAGAGATACAAGCAATGACTCATATTGAGCCCCAGGCACTGAGCTCTCCCTTCTAGTTCTCAAGACACACTACACAGTCTGAGTGTGACTACCATCAAAGAGACAAGGACATGAGGTCAGGGCAGGCCTGCCCATGCCATGCAGCTAGGGAGTCAGGAGGCCACAGCTGGACCACTGCTCATATATCGGGTCCTGAGTGTTCACAGCAAAGGGCTGTTCATGGAGGAAGAGTGGGTTGAGAGCTCTCACCCAAGAGGCAGCATCTGTGCTGTGGCTTGAGGATGCCTGTGGTTTGGTTGGACCAGGCCTGGTGGAGAGGTAAGGAGCAACCTAGGGAAGATTTGGAGGTGTAAAAACCAGGCCTTTGGAGGGTGGCCCGTGCTGTCCTCTGCTCAAGGCGCCATGGGTGGGAAGGGATCGAGGGAGGGAGCAGTGGCCTCCTGCACTTCTCTGCCCATCCACTGCCCATGCCCCTGGGAACAGCTGTTCAGGACTCCAACGGCCCTTCTTTTGTCATTTCTTGGCCCTCCCTACTCCCCACTAAGTACGGCGAACATGGTATTCATCGCTGAAGCTCCCAGAGGCATGGGATAGGTACTTACCCTCTGAAGTGACTCTCCGTTGGGAGGGAAACGTGACTACGCTTCCAAGGAATGCTGAGTAACAGCTCAGAAAGTCGCCAGCAAGGCAGCATAGCCACCCAGGACTGGCCACTCTCTCAAGATCACCGAGAGAAAGATGCACAGAACACCCCAGAACCTTGGCTGAAGAGTGCATTTAGAAAAGAGGAGAGAAGGGATAGAAAAAGAGGGGCATAGCCCAGCCAGGGTGCAGGGACGGATAAGGGTCAGATGGTGGAGGCCGGGCTGTGGTGTGCTAGGCTCTGGTGTATGGCTTTCATTTAGGGATTCCAAGACAGTTGGACACCCTTAGAACTAGGAATCAGGCAATCTTTAGCTTTCAGTGCCTCAGGCAAATGGCTTTCCCAGCGGAGAACTCAGGATAGCCCAGGCCCCAGCTCCAGAGCACCTGTGGCCCCAGGCCAGGCAGCCCCAGAGCCCCAGATCCAAGGACACTAGCCAAATTCTACCTGCTGGGCTCCTGGGACGATTAATGAGCTCCTGTTTATAAAGGACTCTCGGCTCCTCAGAAGGGCTCTGCAGAAGCAGAAGTGGGTTATAATTACCACCGCTGTAATTAATGAGTCCAAACTTCTTAGAGAATAAAAAGTGCTTAATAAAAGGAGGGGGAAAGAAAGGAAAAAAACCTTATGTGTTTGAACCTGGGATTTTTTTTCCCTTGTAAGAACACCTTAGTTAGGTATCAAATGATATCATATTCTCTCCTTTCCACACTAAAGCCCAGACGGGATGTCTCATTGCCAAGGGCAAAATTTCCAAGAATAATGGAATGCATTGCACCTCTTGGAAAAACACTGAGTTAGAAACCAATCTGCCACTCTGAGTAATTGAGAGGCTGTGTCCTTATCTATAAGGGCTCAATGCTCCCACCCATCAGGTGGGGGTGGGGGTCACTGAGCTCAGTGGGGAGATGCACCGGGCATACAACTGTTCACTTCTGTGACCACCTTCCTTCTGGATTCCAAGTGTTCAACCTGATGAAGGGGCACTACCGCCTCCAGCTAGGCCTAAACTTAAAAGTGAGTCCATGTACACTTTGCACATGCCACATTAGTCAATGAGGTTCTTTATCACAGACATCATTCAGCTTTTTTCTTTGGTGATGGTGGGTTGTTATTTCCTTAGGATAAATTACCAAAATTGAAGGGGAGAAACATCTTTATGGCCCTTGGATGCATTGTTAAATTTGCCTCCAAGTGACCCAATCGGTTAACTGTGGGTGTCTCACTGCAATGACACCAGAGCCATGTGTTCCTACCTTAGTGTGTGTGGTGGGGCAGGGTAGGGGGCAGCCTAGGAGGGGTCACCTCTGCTTCTGCAAAGTTTATGCCTCTGGTGCAGCTGCTGGAAAGCTGAGGATTCTTTCTCTACCTCCTGGCAGCTGCTGGTGTTGGTTATGACATTGTTAGTGGTGCTTCGACATGGTAAAAATAGGTAGATACATGGAGTTCCATTTCCTTCTATCCAGAAAAGTCACTAAAAAAATAATGACCAGGGATAAAACTTAATTTCATCAGAAATCTTTGTAAAGAAATTGGGTTGTCGGGACAAACAAGGTAGAAATGAACTATAATTCTAAATTATAATTCTAAAATAATTTTAGATAACTCACATACATTAGCTGTTTTGCAGATTCAATTAAGAAAATCCTTCTAAAGGCCTGGAGCCTGTGGAGGCAGGCCAATAGAAGAAATTCACCTTCCAAGCTTGGCTTGGCTTATCTGGCTACTAAGTGGCCTTGGCCCTCTTCCTCAGCTGTTGGGAAATTCAAGTCCAAGTGCTGTATTTTACATCCATCCTGTCATGTCCTTTGCTAGAATCTTCTATGTCTCAGTCTGTTTTTTTTAATTTTGCAGCTCTGATTCCTTCTTTTGGGCTAGAATCAGCACCTCTCTCTTTTGTTCTGCTCCTATTTTGTGTATCCAGAGTCTGTCCAGGGCCTCTGTCTCCTGCTCCCATGGAGGCCATCTCTTCTAGATGTTTAGCATACTCCACTTCTACCTGGGCATACCATTCAGCCTGGGAAGCCACAGCAGGATGGAAATGTCAGTGACTGGTTCCTGTGCCTTTCATCCTCCCCCAGATGCTGAGTCACTAAGGCCAAGCACAGTTCTACTTACCTTTGTCTTCTCAGCCTTTGAAAGAGGAAAATAAACACAGGAACAAGTGTCAAGAATAGTTCGGAGCCTGGCGCAGTGGTGCACCATGCCTGCAATCCCAGGAGGCTGAGGTAGGAGAATTGTGAGTTCAAAGCCAACCTCAGCAAAACGTGAGGTGCTAAGCCACTCAGTGAGACCTTGTCTCTACATAAAATACACATTAGGGCTGGGGATGTGGCTCAGTGGCTGAGTGCCCCCGAGTTCAATCCCTAGTAACCACCCCCCCCCAAACACAAAAAAGAGTAGTTTGGAATCATTTAATTTAGAACTATGGAGCCTTTCAGGAAAGGATCTAGTTCATACACAGACTGGGAGGAAATAAGAGAGACACTTTCTCTGCATGCCTGGAAGGAAAGCTAGTGTTGGATTAAAGATAATGAGAAAAGAGCAGGGCTGTCCTCAGGTACTTGAGGAGATAAGTGGTCTAAATGCCTGCCTGCCCACCTGAGCTCCCCAGATGTCTACCTCCAGTCTGCAGATGGCAATGCCCTGTCAGTCCACACCTGGCTGAGCCAGTGTGGGTTGGCATCTGACCTGTGCTTGGGCAATTTTTTGTTCTACCCCAATGCTATGGGCTGAATGTATTCCCCAAAATTTGTATGTTGAAACTTACTGCTAATGCGATAGTATTAAGGGGTGGTGTCTTTGGGATGTGATTCAGTTACGAGGGCTTTACTTTCATGGATGGGGTCAGCAACCTCACAAAAGAGCTGGCGGGAACTAGCTAGGTCTCCCTCCTCTTTGGTCCTTTCCACCAAGTGAGGACACAATATCTGTCCCCTCCAGAGGATGAGGTACTATTTTGGAAACTGAGACCGGGCCCTCATCAGTCTCCAATCCAAGCCCATGGGTATTTGGATCTTGGACTTTCAGCTTCCAGAACTGTAAGCAATAAATTTCTATTGTTTACAAATTTCCCAGTTTCCAGTATTTTGTTATAGCAGCAAGAGTGGACCAAGACTCCCAGGGGTTTTGGAATTGTTTCCTAGACACCTATACTGTTGACACTTGACTTGCCAAAGCAGGTGACCATTTTCAGCTATGTACATCGGGGATAGAAAGCCAAGATTCAGAGGAAGAAAGCGAAAATAAAAATAGAGAGAGGGGAGAGAAGGGAAAAAGGGAGAGAGACAGAGACCCTGAAGCAAATGAAAAGGTCAGGAGCATTGGAAGGGGACAGGAAGAGAAAAACAAAACAAAACATAAAACCAACCCAGGGCCAGGTTCCCTGCTTGTGGCCCCAGGCACTTCCAGCCCCCCATCCCCCTGCCCTCAGGGCCTGGGTTATTTCCACAAATCCTTACAGTGAATTCCCTGTTGCACTTTAAGGTTGTCAAGTAGCATTTCGTTCCTTGCATGGAAATAATTTCTGACTAAGATGTTCATGGTTTTCTTAATAACTTGACCTCATTTGCTAATGTTTATGATTTAAAAAATTTTTTTCAAAAGTAAAATCTAATGGAAAATATGCTAATTCCTCATGTTTATTCCTTCTGTTAGAGAGGTTTCTAGCCACCTAATACCCATTCTTCTCTTCCTATACTTTGTGGGTAGCAATGGGCTGAACTAAAATGCTGTGTGTTCCAGCCTTTCTTGAAGATGTGGATGCCTCAAGGAGCCACAGGGAAAGCCTATGGAGAGGCTCCAGGGAGACCCCCCCAAAAGGAGCGACTCTCCCTCCCTGCCTCCTTTCCTTTCTTCCTTCTTTCCTCCCTAGATGCACTTGAGTTTCCAGCCCTTCCTGCATGCTGCATCCAGCCCAGGCTGAGGCTGACCCCACCCACCCACCTGCATTGAGAGGCAGAACACAACCATGACTCTGGTTATGGTTGTTAGGCCAGGACCCTGGACCTACGACAGACCCGGGAACCCAAATCCGATCCTAACCCAGGACTTTCTAGCTCTATCACAAATGCTGCCAGGTGCCCAGGCCCAATGCTTGCCCGTCCACACCGCACCTCCCACAACATAGGTGCTCCTTACACAGGTGACCCCATCTGCCAATCAGTGCTGCTTCTCTCCATCCCAGTACTTGCTGGTCCAGGCTCTCCTCTCTCTGGGAGCTGCCTCTCTTTTGGCCCCTCTCTGAGCTCTCTCCCTGTGGCCTTCCTTACGCACCCGCACCCGGTCTCCACCCTACAGTCAGTTGGCTTTTGCAGAACACAAATTTGACATCTCCCTCTTCAGCACATTTCAAAGGCTTCCTGTTGCCTCTGGAATCTCATTTGCTTCTTGGGACCTGTCCTCTATTTAAATGTGAAGCTTTGCTCACCCTGACCCCCTGTCTCCCTCCCACCATCCTTAGGAAACATCCCCTGCCCCCTGGACCAGTTGGAATTTCCCTGCTCCTGCCATGGCACCCAGATCTTGATTGGAAGCACTCACAGTCAGGTGTCTCCTCCCTCCTTATGAACTGTCCAGGCTCTGCTCTGTGTCCACCATCTAGGCCAGTGCCTGGCACAGCATGGGCCTTAGAAACTCTGCTGAGTGATGGAAGGCAAGGCTATGCTCAGGCAGGAGGCAGAAGCCAGGGCCTGGTCCAACAGAAGGCTGAGAAATTTCAGGCACTTCTGGATCCCTCAGCAATGACCTAGTGCTATCATCTGTCCAAGACAGCAGCCCTGCCTGGGCTTGACCATCTCAGCCTGTGAGGATAGGCCAGCCTGGACCAGGAACAGGACCACTGCCTTCTAATACCCAGGCCACCACACATTGGAGAAATGGGGTTGCTCTTCCTATCCCTCCTGAAGTCTACCCAGGACCTTC
Organism: Urocitellus parryii; assembly: GCF_045843805.1. Taxonomy (NCBI): domain Eukaryota; kingdom Metazoa; phylum Chordata; class Mammalia; order Rodentia; family Sciuridae; genus Urocitellus; species Urocitellus parryii. The sequence goes on along the minus strand of NC_135536.1, from coordinate 113,639,984 downwards.
CCTCCTCCTTCACAAGAAGTCAAAAACCCCCTGATGGGTGTGGATAACAATTTGCAATTGGCTTTAGAAAATAACCCCAAGTGATGGTCTAGCCTTAAACCCTATATCTGCAAAACAGATTCCCATGTCTGTCAGGGACACCCTGGGGTACTGAATCTCTAGTTCTGGCTTATAGGAGAGTCACCTAGAACATTTGTGAAAACACAGGTGCTGCCCCACCCCCAGACATTCTGGAGGGCTAGATGGGTCTGAGAATTTGCACTTCTAACAAGTTTGGGGAGATGATGAGGCTTCTGGCCAAGGGCCCCACTTGGAGAGCCCTGGCTCTACTGGGATCTGGAGGAATCAGCCTACATTTGCTGTCACCCTCAGAGACAAAGGAGGTTGGGGTTGGGGGGGACTGATACCAAACTAGAGAGCCTTGGTTGGATGCACAGGAAAGGGAGTGTGAGCCACCTCATCCACTCCGGGGAAGGAAGTTGGAGTCTCCTGGGCATGTGCCCCACACCCAAATTCCAGTGCACCTAGGGTGACTCCGTGGCTCCATTCAGCTGCCTTTCCAATCGTTTCCCAAAACCCTTGAAAAGAAGGAGAAAGATCTAAAGTCCTTACTCTGCTCCATGGAAAAAATATTAAGGAATTATCATGTAGCCTTAAACCCTATATATGCAAATGGGCTTCATTTGAATAACTGCCAATTTATATGCCCCATCAAATTAGATATTCAAATTCTTGCCCGTGTATGTACAGTTGTTCCTCTTCCTGGTTCAGGCTTAAATAGTCACATGAAGGATGAGCTGCCGGCTTCTCTTCTGGGCCCCTGTCTCTTTAGAACTGAAAGGAATAATTAGGGATTAGTTTTCTGGAGCATAAATTGTCCCTTTGACGGTCGGGCTGGCCTTCTCTCTTGTTGTTTCTGTCATGGTAATACAAGCATCTGCTTCTCCCAGGTGTAGGCTTTTGAAAATGTGTATTTTTAAAAATCCTCCGGGGGTTTCACAACCCCATCTGGGAGGTTGCCAGGTGTAAAGTGAGATTCCCGTTTCACAGGTGGGGAAACTGAGACCTGTGGTTTCCCCGGTCACACACTTGGGCTCCAGCCTGGGGTTTCCCCAGGCCTCTCTGTTCTGTTAGTTCTGCTCATTGTACATTCTTTATTTTGCCCTGAAAGATTAAAGTTGCTGAGAAGTTAAACCTCTTTTAGTCTTTTCAAAAAAAAAAAAAAAATTCTCCAAAAGAATAGAAAAGCCCTTTGGCTTGGTGTTACCTGTTGACCCCGTGGGGCGTGTGGAGATAGCTATTCTTAGCCCTGCTGCATGGATGACGACACCAGGCCTGAAGGTACTGGGCAGGTTAGAACCAGGGCTGTGTCTAAGGCCGGGCCGTGTTCTGTGCCAGGCCCGTTGGGACCTGCTTGCAAGAAGACTGTTGGTGCCTTTCCAGTTCTGCATCAGTGCCCTGGCTCTGGCATCCTGAAATTGACTGTGATGGGGGCATTTACACCATGGTGATCAGCAAAACCACGACATCAGGGAGCTGGGCCTGACCCCGCCCAGGCCTAATTCCAGATCCATCCCTCACAGAGAAGACGAGCAGCATAGAAAGGCGCCTTCTTTTCCTGGCAGCTTTACTTTGGGGTCTTCCAGACTCCAGCCCTCAACATCCCCCTCTCTCCTCTTTAGACGCACAAGGCCCTGCCCAGTGGACTCCTGAGAAAGGTGACTTAAGTCCTCAATGCTGCCTTAATCAGGAGGCCGTTCACCTGCTCCTGAGCATCCTTCCAGCTCTGGCCCAAACCTGTGGGACCTGCAGAGTCCCAGAAGACAGCCAAGGGACCTCCCAAATGCTCCCTCGCCACACCTCTGACCTCTGGAACAGGATGCTGTGCGTCAGGACGTTCACCATTCACCTGTCTCAGGTGCCTCAACCCCCTTTACAGGTAAGGAATCTTCTGTGGCCAAGTTGCTGCAGGAAATCCAAGCATCCCATGGTAGGCAGAACCTGATACCCCATCCTAAGAGGCTGTAATTTGGACTCAACTCTTGACCTGACCTGGCCTTTAGAAGCTGCTGCCCTGTCCTGCCACATTAAATGCCTGGGCCTCTTCTCTGCCAGACTGCTCTGTCCTGTGGCCACCCAGAACCAGTGTGATATGGGGTGTGAGGTTCTCCCGAGGGCACAGCCTAAACAGCCATCTGCCAGTCACATCCCACTTTCCCTTCCACAGTCCCACCAGTAGGAGCTCCCTTCTGGAATAAGCCGCTGGCTCGGGAAGGCCCTGGTTAACTGGATGGTGCTGCCTCACCAGCCCCACGGGCAGCAGAGTGGTCATGCACAGAGCACCAGCCACCGGAGCAGCTGCGAGAGGCAGGCTCTAGTCCTGGCCTGTTCTAGAAAGCCTTTCCCTTTGTTCCAGAACTTACTGTCTTCACCTCTGGTTGTCACAATAGGAAAAGGACTTTGGATAGTTAGTAATGTTAATTCCCTCCTTTCTCTAAGGCCTATGGTCCACTCTGGAATGAAAACTCTCCGTCTCAATATGGTTGGGGGTTATTTTAGCAGCTCTATGAACAGAGTGAATGCTCTAGCAAAAGAGACCCCGAGTAGTAGCTGCTTTTTAATGGAAGTGGGAGTAAATATTTGGTGTGTCTGACGTTGATTTGTTCCTAATGTATACCCATCTCCTTCCTGGATACATACTTAAGGCAGTTGACAATGATAAAGCAAAGAAAACAAAACCCCAAAGAGGTTTTCTAAGCCATTTGAAGAAATAAGAGAAAGAACTCTAGAAACCTGGAATAAGATTGGATCTACCAATAAGCTTCCTGGCAGCCAAAGCAAAATGAAATAACCAGAAGATAACAGGGACCATGGGTACCCTTGTAAAGGGAACCCTAATCCTGTCTGGGGGTGGGACCACACTTGGCCTCAGGGAGATCCTTTGGGGTGGGTGCTTGCTTTTTGACTTCACTCCTGCTCCACCCAGGTAACACCAGCACTCCCTAGCTGACCTCAACTAAACCCCCAGAAATTTCTGCAATGCCTGCTGTATCTCCAAACCAGCTTCATAAATAAACATGGGCGCCTAAGAGGAATTCCCCAAAGAAAGTTAGGAAATCAGAGTCATGTTTATATTAAGGAGCAGGGCATGCAAATACAGCAGCTGCTTCTCCGTAAATAGGAAAGGAGAGGGATTTGGTGGTTGTTTGTGATGATCAAGTGTGGCCCAGACCAAAATAGTCAAGTGTATTTGGCTTGGGAATTAGGTACAGACTAACGTGGGACAACTTGCTTTATGCAATGACTTTGGCTGGAAACATTGTGGACCAACTGGTCCCTCATAAAGGGAACACTGTTTTACACGTGCTTAGGTACACACCCATTAAAGGGTTCAATTGGCTCATCTTTGGTGTAGGTTTAAGAGCAACTGCCTCCTTTATCCATCTGGTCCAGGTGACTTCTAATGGATGTTTTGGTAGAAGAGGGAATCAAATGCATCCATTAGGTGGGGCCAATCATCTTCCTCGTGCCTGCATCGTTGTAAAATGCCTTTGTACCTACAAAGGCCTTCTTCTGGCTCACATTCCATGTTGTGTCATCACCTGAACAAATCAACCAAGCTCACACCAGCCGAGTCAGGAACGGGAGACCATGTGATTGGGGTGGATCTGCATTGTTCTATTGGCAAAGTCACACCGGCCCGCTGTGTGTGCAGCCTCCACTGAGACAATGTGGTCTCCTCGAGAGCTTCCTGCAGAGGATGCCTGCAGCCCTGTCCACCCCTCCCTCGCCCTGCCTCGAGTGCCTCTCTGACCTTGTGATAGACTTCCAGGTTCCCCACATGAGTCAACCTCATGCCTGTGTCCCACGGGGTTTCTCTAACTGATGTCTCTGACTTCCCCAGGGGTTCTCTGAAGGTAAATTTTGTTCCCCAGGGGACACTTGGCAATGTCTGAGATGTTTTGGTTGTGATGATTGGTGCCAGGTGGAAAGGTGGTGCTGCTGGCATCTGGAGATCAGAGATGCTGCTCAACAGGTCACCACACACAGGAGAGTCCCGAAAGCAAAGAGTGATCCAGCTTGAAATGATGCTAGAACACGGGTTGAAAATCTCCAGCTAATTGGCTACTTGTCCCGTGAGACGCAGCAAGGAGCAGCATTTGCTCAGCAAAGCCTGGCTGCCTCCTCCTGCCCACGCTGGGGCCCTGCCCTGGGTTCCAGGCCTCACAGAGTTTGAAGAGTGACCTTAGGAAGAAACATAGGTGTCCTCACCTTCTCTTCTTTCCTGGCTACTGAGCACGTGGATTTTTATTTATTTATTTATTTTTTTGCAAAGAGGCCTCCAGCCAGTCCCTTCCGGCCTCAGTTTCCAGGCCTGTCAAAGAAGGAGCAGAGACCTGTAACAGGGCTGACCTCCTTCCGCCCAAGCTCCCTCTCCTCCAAGGTGACAGCTGCCTCCTTCCTAAGGGGCCTCAGTGTCAACAGCTGAAGTGCAGAGAGAAGCCAAGATTAACTCCACTCCAGCAGAACTGTGGGGCACGGAGAGCCTTGTTAGAGAGACGAAATGGAAGTCATGGTTTAATTAATTCCCAGAGAAGAGTCTTCCCTTCAGGGCTGTTGATTTGTCCCCTGCTAGCTCCTGCTCCTTTCCTTCACACTCACCCGCCCCCAGCTGGCCAATTGGACCCAGGCAACTCCTTTGGAGCGGGCAGGAGCTCAAGATGCAGTTCAGGAGCTGGGGAGGGGCTGTCTGGAGCTCCTGACTGGCCCCCGCCGCCATGAGAGCTGGCATAAGTCTGCTTACCATTTGGTAAACTATTACCATAGTTTACTGCATGTCCAACAGGAATGATGACTCTTTGGCCACCTCATAGAGTGATTAGAAAATCAACCGAAGACGGGAAATGTAAGACGGTTCGTATTTCAGGACTCTATTCAATGCCAGGCCCTTTGCATATAATATGGCACTGTTCCCTGTGCTCATTCTCCATCCTGCAGAGGAGGAAACTGAGTCACAGAGACATGGATGAATGTCGATGTCCCATAGTGGTGAGCCCGTCTGCCCAACTCCAGGAGCTACATTCTCTTTCCATGCTGGGCTGTCTTGACCTGCTCTGTGGGTGGGAGACCCTTGGGAACTGAGGCTGCTAGGCTCCCAAGGGCTTCCCAGCTTTGCAGGAACACACTTCATCCTGCATTAAGGGCTAAAGCAGATGGGAAGAGGGCAACCTGGAGAAGGGGGAAAGGAACACGAGGGGAGCTGGAGTAGGTAGGATCTGAGCCAGGCCTTGGAGGCTAGGGCAGGGAGGAGCCAGCAGCCTTGGCGGCTGCGGGAATGCGCATTCGGGCTGCAGGTGCAGTGAGAACTCCTGACTTCAGCGGGAAAAGGATGGGGTGAAGGTGGCAAAGAGGGGTATACTGGGGGACAAGCCACCCTCTTTGTCCTCTATCCATGACACGCAGCTCTCAGATTCCTCGTTCACACTCTGAGGTCAATGACAGAGTAGGAAAAAAAAAATTAAAAAGTAGAACCCTTGGAGATAATTAGCATTTTAATTGGGATCAATGCTTCAGGCTAATAGGAGGGCGTTTTAATGGTGGAATTTCAGGCAGCAGCTGGCGAGTCTGGTAGGATCTGGGACACTCTAACGCCACACAGACACGGCCTTCCCTTCTCCTCCTCGCCTCCCTTTCTGTTCAATTAACCTCAGTGGATATCTTCTTTACGCCAGGCCTCCGGGTAGGGGTTTCACATGCTGTATCTCATTTAATTCTCGGTGCAGCCCCAGAGCTGCCTGAGAGTCACTTCCACCTCATTCCACTCTCAGACTGGCCAGGGCTTGTTGAGACTCCGCAGCCCTTGGTGGCAGGGCTGACGACCGTGTTCAGGTCTGCTTGACTTCCTTTCTGCTGCTCTTTGGATGGTGACACTTGTTTTATGCCCAGGGGGCAAGAATCAATGGGGCCTGTGGCCCAAGATCCAGGAGGGGCTCCAAAAAAATCAATTTCCAATTAATTTAAGGTTCTCAATTTGAGGACCATATATTTTTACAAGTAGTAACTTTTTATTGTGGAAATCGTTTTAAAATACCATTCTTTCCTGCTTGAACGAGAGGCAATTAAGCGGTGCCTGGTGCTCTTCTTGGTAAAGGAAAGCCCAGGCTTAAGGGCTAACTCTCCTGCAGATCTTTTTTTTCTTTTTGTTTCGGCCAACTTGGGTCAGTACCTTCCCTCACCCATCTGTCCAACCCATTCCCATTTTTCAGTGAAAGGGAAGGTGAAAAAAAGAACTGGAGAAGAGTCAAGTGGTGAGCTAGACGCAGCCTGCAGACTGCTCACCAAGTTGGGCGTGTTTTGATTACGCGCAAGCACTGAACAGGCCCCCAAACAACAGTTGGCAAAATCGCACCTCATTTGCTGACAAAACCAGAAAAAGGGGAGGTGCTTAAGCTTTTTATTCAATTTGCAGTCAACCTCCAGTCCCTGAGCCCCCAGGGAGCATCTCTGCGCATGCGCTTTCCCAGCAGCCCGGGGAGCACCCTCTGGCTCACGTACTCTACTCTGTGCAGCCTCTGAGAGACTCTGGAAAGGACTTCTGCACACCTGTACCTCCAGGCCCCACGTCCTGTAACCCATGCTCAACTGGCCACCATCCCTGCCACCACCCTTTCTGGGGTTCTTCTGCTGGCAAGTGAGAAAGCGGGGTTGGGCTAGGGCCAGCTAGGGTCAGAACCATCCTTGGCTTGGCTCTCATTGTGTCCCTCAGACTGTTTCTGCAGCCATGGCCCTTCTATCAGTTTTGTGCCATCCCACCTGCCAGGGACCTGCTCCTCCGAGAGGCCTCAAGCCACCCTGTTCTGTTCTGATCTTCAGTTTAGAACTGCAGGACTGCCCCTGAGTCTAATATGGCTTGTGCTACCCAGCCTCGGTGTCCTGGCCTTCAGAGCCCTCCCCTCCTATTCCACACTTCTAATGGGCCATGGGTTGTCAACTCATGCAGAGCTCATTGGAGGCAAGTACAGAGAAAAGTCCACAGTATTCAAACAGGACCTGGAGGGGCCCCTGATGGGATCAGCCATGCTGTCCATCAACATACATGGATGGGGTGCCTACCAGATGCTGAGGTCACTGCCAGGTTCTGGAAGGGCTGAGGTTGCCAGCAGAGTGACATACAAACCCCTGGGGGCAAGGACCTGCTGTGTCTTCTTGAGTGCAATGGGAGGCTCTGCAGCTTTTCTCTTGCCAGGACCACAGCCCTGGCCTGGGGAGCTCCCTGCCAAGAGACCCAGTGGAGCCCTTTGATCCAGAGCCTAAGTGCAATTTATGGGAAATTTTAATAGCCTTTTATCTTTACAACAGGAAGCCGGACTGTGACCGAGGGTCCCACACGTGCAAATGTCAGGCTGGCTTGGAACATAAGCCCAACCTAGAAAAAATTCATGGTGACTGCAGTCAGGAGCACAGGGGCCAGCTTCAGGCCCTGTGCCTCACACTCCCATTATGCGTTTGTCTATCAGGTTTTTTTTTTTTTTTAGTTGTTAATGAACCTTTATTTTATTTATTTATATGCTGTGCTGAGGATTGAACCCAGTGCCTCACACGTGCTAGGCAAGTGCTCTACCACTGTGTCACAACCCCAGCCCTGGTGGTTATTTTTTGAGCCTCTTCTGTCCCAGGCCAAGTGCCAGGCCTAGATATACAGCCACACTTAAGACCAGTGTATCTCCTGAACCTTCAGGGCAATAGGCTCCCAGAGACCACCCAGGATCTGCGGGGCACTGCCAAGAAGCCGCTCCTACTGGTCTGCAAGGCTGCTTCCACCAGAAGGTGCTCTCATCTTCCATGACCCATTTGCTCAGGCACCTGCCACCACTCCGCCCCCACCCCGCAAGCCACTCCTGAAACCCTGCTCCGAGCCAAGGTTGATGCTGAGCAGAACACGTTTTCTCCTTTATCTCCACTCTCATCGCCCCAGTTCCATCCTCGATGCCAGACAAGAAATGGGCCTGGTGCCTTAGTCCTCTGTGGGGTTGGTAACGAGGGTTCTTCCCTCCCAGCATGGGTGGGAGGCATGGGCAGAGGCAGGAGAGAACCACATTTGAAAAGAGAAGCCCTGGAGGGAGATTCTTCCCTACAGGGATGAGCAGCCAGGAGGAGAGTGCTGGCTCTGCAGCCCATTTTCAAATTGAGGGGCAGGAATGGAGAGTGACCTTCCTGCACCCAGCCTGCCCTGCCCCTGGATCTGGGCATGGGAGCCCAGGGCCACCTCTGACCTTGTTCTACCCTCAGTGGCAAGAAGTCCAGGGGACCAAAGGGTCATGCCTACTCTAAGTTGGTGGCTCTCTCCTTCTTGATCACATTCTGGAACCCAGAACCCCCAAATTCCTGGACCAATGATCCCCAAACTTTCAGAGCTTAGAATGATTTTCTTCAGGGGTCTCCCCAGGTCTGATAATACCATCTGATTGTGCAGTCATGGGCCCAAGGGGTGGCTCAGGGGATTATTGGGGGTGGAGCCAGCCTGGGACCAGAAGGAATTAGGCTGTGGTCTGGGGATGTCCATTCACACTGCTTGCTTCTGGCCCTGAAAAGATCTGGGGTCTCCACATACAAAGAACAGGGACATGACAAAGATGCCATAGTGTTCTCACTGACAATGTGTTGATTACTTAGTACTTTCATCATTCCTTAAGATAGACTCTTTTAATACTCCAGCCTAAATTTGAATTTTCAATAAGAACAGATTTTAGAGATCACAGACTCACACAAGTATTTAGGAAGGGTCCTCTGAGGGTGGTCCTGTGTTGGTGCTGGCCTCATGGAGCTTCCTGCTGTGTGGGGAGGTGGCCAAGCTATTTAAAGGCAAGAGCAGAATCCGAACAAGTGTGGGTGGTTGGACAGTTTCCCAGACCAAGATTACAGGAGGGGAAACTGAGGCCCAAAGATGCTATTTATGTTCAGCCAAGTAACTGTGGCGATTAGATGCCAGTTTCCCCAGCTCTGAGCACGGGCCCCCTGTGGCCCCGTCCCCCCCACCCCCACCCCCACCCCCCGTGTGCAGGGACACCACACGCTAGCCTGTCTCTATGGAACGCTCACGATTTACACCCATTGTTGGATTGTGGTCAAGCCCCTGCCTGTGTGCACGCACACACCTGCTTCCATCTGAGTTCAGTGACAAGCCTGGATGCCAGAGAGAAGCCTGAGCCCTGCCTCCCAGCCATTCGGAAAACAAGAACCACCCGCCAGTTACAATGCGTCCTGGGAGCAGCTTTGAAATCTGATGCTGGGCTGGGCCAGGCCTTCCCCTCTTTGTGGTTTTACCCCCTGGGTCCCTCCTGGGGAAGCCGGCCCTGGCATGGAGCTGGATTTGATCAAAGCCCCCACAAACCCAAGTTGAAGCCACAACTCTGCCCATTATTAAAGTGTTTAATAACTTTCCACGGACTCCTCCCTCACAAAGACCCTGAGAGGCCTCTTGTTCCTCTTTCATTCACCCTCTGCCTCTTAATGGAGGAGAAGGGGGAGGGTGGATGGATTTGATTTCCCTCACCGAGTTCACAATCATAATCGCCATGTTGGTAATTTCCATGTTCTGGAAAGCTCCTTACAGTATAACAAATGCCCTCATTACTGTGTTTGCCGCCCCTTAATGTAGTTTTAAACACGCTGCTCCGTTTCAGTCACCCCGCAACGTGGCAAATGGGCTGCTGGTACAGCTTCCTGTGTGCAAAACAGGTCTCTGGCCTGCCTGGATCCAGAGATTTCAATCTTATCTGGCAAGCAGAGTAATTTGAAATTTAATCATCTTTCTCCCAAGTGAGAATGCCTTATTATTACTTGTTAGAGAAAAGAACAAGTCCGGAAATCAATCTTCAGAATTTGGGGGTGTAGGTGGTGGGAGATGTGCCTCAGGCTTGGACCCAACACCGCCCCCCACGGGGATCTCTGAGCCTCTTCATCCAGGTGGGTTCTTGGAAGGATCTTAGTGACTGCTGTCAGCTGCAAGGCTGGCCAGGTCCCTCATCCGGGAGCTCTCCCCTCCTCCAGCCTTCCCTGTGCTTACAATTCCACAGAGGGGAAGAAAAAATTCTTTTTTTTCTCCTCCCTTGTTGAAAGGCAATTGCTTTAAGGAGATGGCGTAGCATGCTCAGATTGGCCAGCAGCTCTCAGGGATGCCAACTGGCACTTACTTTTCCTAAGTGGTCAATGAAGATGCTATGACTTCAACCTGTAAGGAAGAGGAGCCAGACAATGGAGCTAGTTGATAATGAAACTGCTGTCTGTCTGCGGATCGTGGGGGAGAAACAAGGTGGGGATGTACCGAGCCAGAAGCTGAGCTGAGCAGAATTCTTCCTGTTATCAGTCGTGTGTGCTGCTAAGTGGGGGACCCTGCTCTCAGCCATGTCTGGCCACAACAGGAGTTCCTTCCTTTCTAGAAGATGTTCCATAATCCTGCATACACCATGATGAACACACAACACAGATATGCAGAAAGTTAGATGGAGGGTGTTTTCCCCAAATTCACTAACAGCCTTCAAGTTTTACGTGACCTACGGAACAAGTGACAAGGTTGAAAGAAACTTTACGAAATGATCCATAATAAAAACCAAGATGCAATGGATAGTGCCAAAAGGAAAACCATGCCGTCCTGTTCTACCCTAAAAAACAGAACGAAATTGTTGACATAGGAAGAGGAGAACTGAAGAATATGTAGTCCCAATATAGGGGAAAAGGTAACGTAAAGACATGTCAGGCAATGGACGTGGTTAAATAGTGCGAGGTTCTGGATTTTGTCATGTTTGTGGTTTGGTCAGCTTTTAAAGATGTGATTTGTGATTTGTTGTGTTTTCTCATTATAAAGAATTCTCACTTTTTTGCATTTGGTATTCTTTCTCTCAAGAAACATCCTAACCAAACCTGGATCCGGCTTTGCCCAGAGGTTGGATGTGGGTGTGAGAGAAGTTCATGTCTTTACTATGCTGAGATGGTTAAAAAAAAAATCCCCGTATTCATAAAGGAAAAAGAATAACTGGGTTTTGCAAATGGCCTTACTTGGCAAAGGAAATAGGGCCCCTAATGCTCTCGTCTCTTTATATTACATTTTGAATGTCACTAGTCAGTGAAATCCCAAGTCAGAGCTGGGCAATGCAGTGAATGAGCAGGCTTCTCGGAGTCCAGTCGAAGTGCCTCTGGGTGGGGGGCTGGGGGAGCAGGCAGGCTGGATATGCTGATATGGGTGGGACAGCTGAGCCTTCAGGGCCCTGAGCACAGAGCCGGGAGAGGTCAAGGCCTGCTTCCCAAGGTCTGGCCCTGCCTCTTCCTTGGTTCCATTTCTATGACCACCAGCCTGGTGTCTCCCCAGCAGCCCTGACCACACACAGACCCACCTGCTCTCAGAGATCCTTGCCCCTTCATCCCTGCTGCCCTCCACCCTCCAAAGTACTTATGGTTCCAATACTCCAAGGACTTCATTTCTTAGATGTTTTTTGGCGGGGGTGTTGGGGTGATGGAGAGAACTGGGGATTGAACTCAGGGACACTCAACCACTGAGCCACATCCCAGTCCTATTTTGGATTTTATTTAGAGACAGGGTCTCACTGAGTTGTTTAGCACCTCTCACTTTTGCGGAGGCTGGCTTTGAACTCTCGATCCTCCTGCCTCAGCCTCCCAAGCTGCTGGGATTACAGGACTCCTTAGAATCTTTGCATACATGTACGGTGGGTCTCACCCTAGCTGATGGTGACTTGTGGCACCCTGGGCCAGGCCACTGGCCTCCTCTGGGAACTGACAGATGAGACTCTGTGGCCAAGGCATATGAAACACTCTACACCCCCTTCCTTACCACACAAGGGTCACAGTGAGACCATCTTAGCAGATAAACGCAGTCTCTTTAAAGTCATTCTTGGTTGCACTTAATTCTTTCTGTCCCCCAGGTATGTGGACAGAAGGCCAAGGGTCCTTGTTGACCTCCACAGGTGCCATCCTCTAGATTAGTCTGGAATAATGGCATTGCCAAGTGGCAGTGGGGACACAGGAATCCCACCCAGGGCTCCTTCCTCAACAGGAAAAGGGAAGCAGAATCACACAAATGGCAGCAGCAAACAGTCTGCATTGCTCTGTAAGTGCCGGTCTGCGTCGATGGAAGCCTTCTTAACCCTCGGGAGAACCTGCGATATCCTGTGCAGGATGGAAACTGAGAAGAGCTTCCGTTTACTGAAAGTTGACTGTGCTGAACTCACTGCTGAATTCTTTCCACCCATGTTAACAGGAATCTGAATCCATCAGTGCAGATGTGTAAGAAATGCCATCTTAAATCAGTGTGGGGGGCTCCCACCATGCTGGGGTGGTGGGAAATTCTGTCACGTCTGTTATCCTGCCCCCTCTTCCCTCCCCACCGAGGAACTTAAGATCCCTGGAGCTTACACAGGGAGGCCAGGAGGAGGAGCACAGTTGGCCCCTGTGGGTGGGAGGGAAGCAACTGCCTCCCCAGGTAGCAAACCTTCTCACCTGGCTGTACTGTGGTGAGACCCCAGAAGGCATGGCCCGGGCCTTTCCTGAACGGATCTGAAGACCTACAGACCTGAGCCCCTCTCCAGGTCGGCTGTAAGAATGACTGATAAAATGTTGTCACTCCAGAAGGGACCCACTGGAGAGGGCGGGAAAGGCTGGGGAAAAGCCCAGACAAGAGGAAAAGTGTCCCAGGGATGGGCAAGGGGACATGGAGACAGCTTAGAATCAGACCTGAGATGCATTTGCCCCTCGGTGGGTGAGAGTGGAATAGTCACCAAGGACACAGGAAGACCAAGTGTCCACGTGGACACGGCTTGGTTCTGCAAGGAGCTCTTGCAACGCACACTGGTAACTTCCAGTCAGATGACAGAAAACACAGGAGTCTATCAGTGATGGTGCAGTGGGAAGAGTCCTTAACAAAGTACAAAATCTCAAACCACGAAGGGAAAGATCAACAGAGTTAGCTTGCTACAAGTATTTCAGTATACTCCAAAGCGTAAAAAAAGGAAAATAAAATAAAACATCACAACAAAGTGAAAAAATGAGCCATTGACTCAGAAAAGATAATTTCCCAACATTTCATTTGGAAAATTTCCGAATATCCTGCAAAGTTGAAAGAACACTCAAGTTCCTACCTCCCAAAACACATCCTGCTTGCCTCCTATTTCTGTATAGCTTGTGAGCTCAGAATGATTTAAGTGGCTTTTAAATGGTTGAAGAAAAAAAAAATTCCACAGAAGAATGATATTTTGTGACATGTGAAAATTATATGAAATTCAAATTGGAGTGTCTGCAAGTAAAATTTTATTGGAAACAGTCAGGCCCATTTGTTTACGAATTTTCTCCGGCTGCTTTCATGATACGGCAGGCAGAGTCCAGTAATTGCGACAGAGACCATATGGCTGGCAAAGTGCGGACAATATTTACAGTCTGGCCCTTTAAGAAAAACTTTGTTGCCCCTGACTTAGATGCTGAAGTTCACGTTGGACTCCACTTGCTGTATCTCATGGGCATCCAACTAGCAGCTGGGAAAAGCAAGTGTAGTCTGATGTGAACTACCCCAGCGGCTCAGGAGGCTGAGGCAGGAGGATCACGAGTTCAAAGCCAGCCTCGGCAACTCAGCAAGGCCCTAAGCAGCTCAGCAAGATCCTGTCTCTAAATAAAATGTAAAAAAGGGCTGGGGATGTGGTCAGTGGTTACGCACACCTGGGTTCAATCTCTGGTACAAAAAAAAAAAAAAAAGAGGTATTTGCAAACTAGATAATAACAAGAGGTTAACTATTCAAAATAAGCCAGGAAGGGGAGCGCCCAGCACTCCTGGAAGGCAGCCTCGCTCGCTCACTCGGGGTATGCCAAGGACTAAAGAGCCAGGCCAGTTTGCCTTTCTTTCATCTGTGTTGGAAATTGTCTGACACTGAGCCTATTACAGCTCCTGTCACTTTCTCCTGGTGTCACTGGGCCAATCCGATATTGTGAACACCCAGATTTTCCGCAGGCGTCATTAGATCTTTGAACGTTTATTGAACGGGTGTCATTCTGCTGCCAGGCGACAGGTCTCCACGGCACTGGTATCGGGCTGGTGGCTAGCACAGTGCTGGGCGCTCATCTGACCTCCATCCACACTTGTTAAGTGAAGGAAGACGTGAATCTCTGAGAGGGCACCCAGGTCCCCACTCCTGATGCCCAAGGTTGGCTTTTGCTTTTCTGGGACTGCAATCTCTGGCCCATCCTGTCATCACCTGCAAGCCCCAGGGGCAGCGTGACCAGAGAGGCTAGAGGCGGGGTGCCCAAGGGAATGGCCTTGAACCCTGGAGGGAGTCACTGGCATGGTCTAGAATGTTCCCTGCACCTGAGGTGCTCTTGGGGAGGGGAGAGGCAGCCTTCTCACAAGTCCCTGGAATACAGAGAGGAAAGGGAGGTGGCTTTCCAGGAGCGTGGGGGACGCCTGGAGCAGGTGCGGGCTCTGCCGCTTGGCTTTCTAGGTAGCTCCCCAAACAAGCTTCGAAATAGTTTTATAAAAGGACATGTGATTACAAACAGGTGTCTCAAAAATGCATAATATGACCTCCTGTTTCTGAGTAACGTTTTAAAAAAAAGAATAGAGAGCATTCAGTTTGGGGTGGCAGGAAAGATGGGCGGAGCGCTGTAATTGGGGGATTCAGGAGAGGCTGGCGGTGCAGGCGGGCTCCAGATGCCGCCTCGAAACCGCGGGTGCTGTCCTTTGGTGGAGCAGATGCCTTGCCCAAGCACGGGAAATTAATTGGGCATGCCCTTGGAGAGGCTGTTTGGGTTACATTTATCTTTTTTGTTTTTTATTTCAGCAAATTGGCAGGGTGGGAGCATGCTCTGCCCACTCATCTAACATTCATATGGGAAAGGTGCATACACTGGGCATTAACTGTGTGCTCCATGCTACACTGACCATCTCATTCATTTCCTCATCACTCACTCGCATAGGAATCTCATGGTTTGGGGCTTTCAGTGTGGCTGGGCACGAGGACCTCTGATGGTCACTCACAATAATACCACATGCCACTTGCCAGTGACTGGTTTGAGAAGGGAGATGTGACTGGATTTGGGTTGATGAGACTTGAAGGCACATCTGAGCTGCTGGGGAAAGTTTGTCAGGAGTATTCTTTTAGGGTGATGAAAATGTTTTGAGACTGGATTAGGTGTTGGTTGTACAATATTGTACAAGCACACACATTCAAATGATTAATGTTATATAAATTTCACCTCAGGAAAAAAAAATAAAAACGAACACACACCAGGAGGGGTCTTTGGCCCTTCACATTGCCATGTGAAGATGCCAGTCTGGAGCTTCAGCAGCCATCTTGTTACCACGAGGCACTGGCTGGAGGAGAAACATTGGCATTCTGAGGATGGCAGAACAGAAAGATAGAAAGAACTAGCCTTGGTGACCCAGAGAAACTGGCGAATTAACCAAACCTAGGCTACTCTTACCTTTGGCTAGATTACAAACAATGTTCAATATCTGGATTGTTGAAGCTGTTTAGAGTCATGCTTGGTCAAATTGTGTGTTACAGGCAGAGGAGAACACCTTGATTGTACAAGGTCTGGTCTATTTCCTCCACTCCAGAGAACAAGGGCCTCATCTGTGTTCAGACCCTATTCCCACTGTCAATAATCACGTCCAGCAGAGAGCAGGTGCTCAGTAAATACTGGTTGAATAAATGGGCAAGTGTTTCACCTAAATCATTTCGTTGCATGTTGGTAATAACTCCTGAGATGGAACCACTTGATCTGAAGGAAGAGAAAGCTGAGTCTGGGAGATAACTTGCCCCAGTCATGGAGACACGAGTCCAGGTCTGTCTGACTGCAGTGTTCCTTCTCGGTCCAGCCCGCCACGTGGCCTTCTCGTGAAGTCTGGGAGGGAGGTGGAGCAGCAGCTGGGTCTGTGACACCAGTGATGTGGTCAGGGACAGGGGCAATGCTAGATCCAAATGCTCACCTGTCGTCCGCGTGTCTGGCTTGGGAGACCTTATCCTGTGATTAACGCTGACCTTCTCGTGAGATGCTCACCGCAGCCCTGTGAGGAGGGTGGGGGGCGGGTGGGGGGGACTGTCCACGTGGTAGAGATGAGGATGACATATCGAGAGCAGGAAAACAACCCTCCTCCTCATCATCATCCCAGTGTTGGTGGAGCGGAAGTCATCTGTGAGCTGTGTGCACGGTCTGCGGGGCTGGGGAGAGGATTTGAGACGGGATGCTCATGATTACGATGGCAGTCAACAATTATCGGGCTCCTACTGTATGCCCGGCCCTGCATTAAGCACATCACACTAATTATCTCACTTAATTCTTATGGCCTTAGTAAGGTGACACTGTTATTCTAGCATACACAGGAGACAGCTGAATCCCAGAAAGATTACGTGGTGCTCCCAAGGCCACACTGCCACCTGTGGAGGAGGCGGGACTTGCTTGAATCCAGGGGTTCTGACTCCAGTCTGACTGGGTCCTGTATTAAACTGCTCACCTGTCCCCGAGTCTCTGACAGGTAGCTGTGACTCCGATTCAACCCACCATGTAGGAAATTGTGACCTTCCCTGCCGCAGTCTGGCTGGGCACAAATCACGAGCCACTGAAGCAGGAACAAATTTTATTTTTTCTACTGCAAGAAAAAACCTCACACACACTCCTGGGGAATCCTCCCGAAAGCCACGAGGCTCCTCCAGGAACCCCCCGCCGGAAATATCTCTCCCGGGAAATCCCCGTGAGAACTAAAAATAGCGCGAGAACTCAAAAATAGCGCTAGAACTCAAAAGTAGCGGCAGAGGCGGATATTAACGCCTTGCCTGTCAATCAATACTGTTGGCAAAATGCCAGTGGCCATACAGACTCGGCTGTGGCTCTCAGCATCTCCCCCCTTCTGTTTAATTAAACAACAAGTAATGTGGCTTAGGGACCGTGCCTGTTAGGTAGTCCAATTCAACATATGGTCCTTACCCGTCATCGGATGAACTGACCTCTAGGCGTCAGCCTCCTGTCTTAGGTTGGTACCACTGCAATCGGATCATACCCGTCACTGACTACCGGTCCAGCATACAGCCATACTTGTGGATAGGCCTTTGCACCAGTGGGGGGGTGAGGTTCTTTGCCTCACCTCTGTTGGCCCCCAAATTTGTCCTTGGTGCCAATGGGGGGGTGAGGTTCTTTGCCTCACCTCTGTTGGCCCCCAAATTTTAGACCATCACTAGTAGAAGGGAGGAGGATGAAAAATGCCATGACACCAAGCCAATTGAGGGCTCCTTTGAAAAATTGTACCACCGGTGACACCATCAGCAAAGATGCCAGCATTACCACAATTCGCTGCACCAACAGATAGTTCACAATGCATACAAGTGATACATAGTCCAGGCAAGTTCTGCAAGCAGTTCAAAGTAGAGGAATCTGTCAATATGTCCATTTCCTCCCAAAGTAAATCTACTCCTTGATTGAGCATTACTTGTTATTATTCACTGATGCATCAGTTTATACAGTTTGTTGTGATAGCTACCAAAGAAGCTGTAGTTTGGTTTTATCTTTGTCTTCACCGGCACTGGGATGAAGATAGGAATTCTGGCAATGATGCTAGGAAAAAAATTATGTAACATTCCAACAGGCATTAAGAAAACAATTTTTTGAACAATTTACATTATCCTGAACAGAATTATTAACTATAATGAGAAGGAAAGGTGAAAGCAAACAAACAGATCTGTTAACCTCCTTATTAGTTCACATATTAAAACAATTTTCAACAGCTGTTTACCCAATCTAAATTAAACCATTAAAATCACGTGAATAAAAAAAAATTGGATCCATTTATTCATGAGCGCTCCTCATATAAGATATATGGACATACACACATACAGACATACAACACAAAACAGAAGTGTGCGCACATAACATACAACATATAAGACAATAATAAAGGCCTTGTAGCTTTACCTAGGTGAAATCTCCATTGCAATGTTTAAAAACTCCACAGTCAAAAAATAAAACACAGTCAAAAAACAAAACTGATCAGAAAAACATTAACCTAGGTTTGTATGAGCTCAAAAAATAAAATAGAACTTTCCTACCAGCATCTTCAAGGGATATTATAGCATTAACTATATACTGACTATCAGAAAATAAATTAAATACAGAATCTTTAAACATCACAAAAGCTTGTAAAACTGCATTGAGCTCTACCTTTTGAGCTGATTGTTTGGGAACTAAAAATGTAAAAGTTTGATCAGGGGTAACTACTGCTGCTGTACCATTATTAGACCCATCAGTGAATATATTTGGAGCATTCACGATAGGTGTTTTTCTTGTCATTTTAGGAAAAACTACAGGATGCTTAGACCAAAAAGACAACAAAGGATTAGATGGTAAATGATTATCAAATGAAACATTTGATTTACACATGATTATTGCCCATGTATTTAACTCATTAGCTAACTCATCAATTTGCTCCATAGTATATGGAGTAATAATTTTATTGGGAGAAATTCCAAACACTCCCTTTGCTGCTTTTATTCCTTTCAGTATTAATTGTCCTACAGCCTCAGGATACCTAGTAAGAATAGTGTTAGGAGAGTAAGATAAATGTATCCACAATAATGGACCTTCTTGCCAAAATACTCCTGTAGGAATATTAGTTCCTTCACATCCTTCAGGATCCTTCCAATCTAAGACCATTGCACTTCTATGGGGATTAGTTGCCACTCCTAGGCCTCGAAGCGTTTGAGTGGCTTGTTGTAATGGCCAATGTTTTGGCCATTCTTGACGAGATATGATGCTAAGGTCTGCACCTGTATCCAGTAGCCCATTAAATTCATGTCCTTGAATATTTAGTTTTAGCATTGGGCGAGAATCTAAATTCAAAGACAGCATAGCCCAATCTACACCTGTGGAGCCTAAACCCCTGGAACCTCTTTCCATAGTAGTACTGGAAAATTTATCATGTAGGCTGGATATTATTAATAACTGTGCTATTCTATCTCCTGGTGAAATTACTGATATACCCTTTGGAGAACTAGCTATAATTTTTATTTCACCTTCATAATCGGGATCAATTACCCCGGGACTTATCATAAGTCCTTTTAGCGTAGAAGAACTGCGTCCTAACAATAAGCCTACTGTTCCTTGGGGAAGAGGTCCTTTTACTCCTGTGGGAATGATTTGAACTCCCATCTCTGGAGTTAGTACTGCTCTGGCGGAGGCGCAGATGTCCAACCCTGCGCTCCCTCTGGTTCGTCTGATGAGAGATCGGATGGATAATGTGTCCTGGGTACTACCCTGATGGGGTTGCTGGGTTCCTCCATGGTTTTTCTGGGTTCCTCCAGTGCCCCGTACATTTGTGGTCGTGGGCCCCGGAGCATTGGGCCCCCCTGTCCGTTTTTTGGCAATGGAGCCTGATGCCTTTCTCCACGATATCGTGGGTAACCACCTGGTCCTTGTCCATTTTTTGATAATGGAGTACCCTCTATGGTGGTTTGAGAACGGCATTCATTAGCCCAGTGTCTCCCTCTACGGCATCGTGGGCAAATATCTGGTGTTCTATTCCTTTGATACCTAACTTTGTTATACCTTCCTCCTATGGGGCAACTCCTTTTAAAATGTCCTGTTTGTTCACAATTGTAGCATGTTTTTGGCCTGGCATCTAAAGCCTGTTGTACTGCTGCCAAGACTTGTCCTTGTTCATTAATGTCTCTACATAATTTAATATATGTGTTTAAATCTTCATGTTTCCATGGTCTAATGACCTCTCTGCAGCAACGATTTGCTTGGTCATAAGCCAGTTGTTTTATAAATGGCATTGCTTGTTCTGTGTCACCAAAAATTTTGGAGGCTGTTTGAATAAGCCTATCTACAAAGTCAGCGTAAGGTTCATTAGGTCTCTGTATTACCTTAGATAGCTGACCTTGTAAATCTCCATGTCCTTGTAAAGTCTTCCATGCCCTAACTGCGTCTGCAGCAATCTGTGCATATACAGCAGGATCATATTGAATTTGTTGCCGCTGACCCTCATAAGGTCCTTTTCCTAGCAACATCTCTAGACTTCTTTGAGGGTAACCAGCTGCTGCATTTCGTCTAGCTGTCTCCCTGCAAAATTCCTCATTGGCAACCTTCCATAACAAATATTGTCCTCCATTTAGCACAGATCTACACATGCTAGCCCAATCTGCTGGAGTCATGTCCAAGTTAGTAATGGATTCGACCATGCTTACAGTGAAGGGTGCATGAGGACCATAGGTTGTTACAGCCTCCTTTAATTGCTTCACTGTTTTGAACTCTAACTCACGGTGAATTCGCTGCCCTCCTGCCTGCTCAAGTACAGGGCATGCTAATCTTTGAGGTCCTGTCTCAGGATCCCATCTATCAACTACGGGGGTTGAGGGGGTTGAGGGCCACTCAGCTATCTCCATAGGTGGAGCTGTTGGCTGAATTACGCCCTCTGGTGATAGATCGGTGTTAGTAGCAGCCTCTTGTTGTTGTTTCCCCCCTGATAGCTGTTTCTCCTCTAAGCTTTCTTCCTTTAAATTTTCTTCCTCTGTCTGACTAGCTTGAGAGACCTTCTCTTTTGCTTGATCTAAATTGTCTTTCTCCATGGTTTGAACCTCTAACAATTTATTTAACACTCTTTCAGTTTGTTTTTTACTAATTTCTAATCTGTTACAAAGATAACGCAACCCAAAAAGATAACACAAAACAAGACCGAAACAGAATGAAACAAAAATGGAACAAAAAATCGTTGTATCAATTTTCCTATTTTCTGGACATGTGCATTTGTGGTCTATTTCTATCTCTTCCTCAGGGGCAAACAAATTCAAACCTTGAGTCAACCATTTTCCCCAGTTTGCCTGAGAAAGTTCTAGGAACAGGCAACTTGAAATAAAAACAAAATAAATCACAACAAGAACACATTGTTTTTTGAAATGGTCACCCATTTTTTTTGCTCTCCTTCAGGAGCGAGCAAATTCACTTACCCCCAAGCTTCAGACATCCCACGTACGGACCACCAAATGCCGCAGTCTGGCTGGGCACAAATCACGAGCCACTGAAGCAGGAACAAATTTTATTTTTTCTACTGCAAGAAAAAACCTCACACACACTCCTGGGGAATCCTCCCGAAAGCCACGAGGCTCCTCCAGGAACCCCCCCGCCGGAAATATCTCTCCCGGGAAATCCCCGTGAGAACTAAAAATAGCGCGAGAACTCAAAAATAGCGCTAGAACTCAAAAGTAGCGGCAGAGGCGGATATTAACGCCTTGCCTGTCAATCAATACTGTTGGCAAAATGCCAGGGGCCATACAGACTCGGCTGTGGCTCTCAGCACTTCCCCAGCACCTCCCAAGACGGACAAACAATGGCCCCAAGCAAGATGTGGCTCTGTGGGGCGATGTGGATCCCTGTCTCCCGGTCTCTCACTCTTCCATTACAGCCTTGCTTTTATCATTAAAGATGATTAATCATAAGAATTGTCCCATTTGAAAAGGCAAATAGCGTCCTGGGAAGCTCCTTCCCTTAACCTTTGCTCTAAGTTATCTCCTTCCTTGACAGATGGTGGAGGTACAGAAAGGCTAAGCATCCTCCAAACACACACACCACAAGGCTGCTCCAAGGGAGGATTTTGTTGATGCAGCGTAGAGAGTGGCATGATGACCAATTCAAGAAACATGGATATTGAGCCGATTTTCCCTCCTGTAAAAATCTGAGAAGGCCCACTGATACCATCTAACACCAAACAGCAAAGACAGAGAGACGGACGTTTTGTACCAGGCACCCGCAGGAGACAGAATGGTAAGAAATCCATGAAGTTTCAAAGATGCAACTCATGACACACCTGGGGCTGGAAGTGTGTGGTCTGCACAACTTTAGAGTGACAGCAGGTGAGTGAACACCTTCTACACTGTGGATCGGTGAGCACGGGGCCCAGAGGGAAGGGCAGGAGTGAGTCCAGCCCAGACCACAGCGGTCTTCAGGGCAGCCGTGGGGCCTCGTCTTACCAGGCCAAGCAAGGGATTTCCTCCTCACTCATGCAGCTGGGAGGTGAGGTGTCCACTCACAGGACACCCCGACAGCGGCCAGACTCTAGAGAATTGGTTATTTTAGAACGGTATATATGTTAAATATTTAGTTAGAAACACTCGGTTGACCAGAGGGTCTGCAATCAGTCCTCTGCAATTCCCTTTGCTCTTTGTAAAACCCTGAGCTTCAAGAATCACCCACCCCTGGATGTGGAGGAGGGGTAGTCCAGCCGGGCAGATCCCATGGCAGTGCAGTTAAGGGTCTGAGGTCAACCCACACGGATGTTGGGGTGTGACTGTTGCCATAAGGCAATGGGATGGCGACTGAACTTCATGGGTCCAACTCTGAGACTTTCTAACGTGGTTGTTTTACTCTAAAAAGATAGACTAGTAATCCCATCTATAGAGACGCTCCAGGCACCTCATTTACCACACAGCAATCTGGAAGGAAGCTTAATGTCCAACAAGAGCAGAGTGCTTAGGTAAAGTGGTGCATCCACTTGGCAGACTATCAGGGTGCTGTAAGGGAATCATGTGTGTGAAGACCACCATGACATAGGTGGATTCCAACACAGAGGTAGGATCCTACTCACAATGGGACACACCCTGATTACAAGCTATAAAAAATAATAACAGCCCTCTATAGAGGAGCCCAAGCCCCGCCCGTGTCAGGACCTGGCTGTTTCTGGCAAGCCTGGCCATCCTGGGGAGAAGGCTCCAGGCATCCGCGTGTGCTGGTTCGCATGAAGGTTTGGGGTCGGAGTCCCTGTGAGCTTGTGAGGCCCAGAGAAGGGGGCTCTGGGAAACCAGCCTCACCTGCTCCAGCTTGTGGGCCTCAGCCCAGCTCCAGACTAAGCCTCAAGGAGAGAAGGCTGCAGGGGGACAATGGACACTGTTTTCAAGCAGCAGTCAGACAGGTGTTCTGGCATCCAGGTGACAAACCCACGTGAAAAATGCAGAACAGGCGTGTTCATTTCCTTCAGGGCAGAAAAGTCCGTGGCCCTTCCGTTACTGGTTGGCTGCACATCTTCTGATCCCCCACCAGCCAGACCACCTGTGACGAATTCCAGGGCTTTGCTGGTCTCCAAGGCTGTCATGCCCTTCCGACCCTCACCTGCAGTGGTGGTGCCCAGCTGTTTTTTTTTTTTTTAGTTGCAGTTGGACACAATGCCTTTATTTTATTTATTTATTTTTATGCAGTGCTAAGGATCCAACCCAGCACCCTGCGCATGCTAGGTGAGCACTCTACCGCTGAGCCCCAGCCCCAGCCCCAGCCCAGTGCCCAGCTTTTGACTCTGTGCAGGACCCTGAGGCTCCCTGGGAGGCTGGCCTGGGGCTGCCGGCTCTGCCTACAGGGAGTCCCACCTTCCCCATGGACACCCTGGCCCAGTCCCTGCCTTAAGAGGCCAAGCCTGGATGCCCGGAGCCAACAGAATGCAGGAGAGAAACCTGTGTGTCCCCCACGTCGGTGTCAGGGTGGCCCCCCTTTTGAGCAAGGCCTGACTTTCCTTCCCTGGGCCCTGGAAGCAGTGAGGGCAGGTGACCAGAGCGCAGTGGGAGCTGAGACCACCAGGGCTGCCATGACAGAGGCCCACAGACTGGGGGCTTCACTACCAAAGTTAATTTCCTCCTGGTCCTGGAGGCTGGAAGCCCAGGATCGAGGTGCCGGCAGGTGGGTGTCTCCCCCCCCCAGCCCACCCCCACCTCACCCCTGGCTAGCAGAGGACCACCTTCTCCCTGGGTCTTCATAGGGTCTTCTTCCATGTGCGCCTATGTGCCAATTTCCTCTACCTGCAAGGACACCAGTCGATTTGGATTAGGGCCCACCTTAACTGACTCCATTGTATTTTAATGACCTCGGTAAAGACCTGTCTCCAAAGACAGACACCTCCTAAGGGTTTAGGACTTGGACAGAAATTTGGTGGGAATGGAATTCAGCGCCCATCACAGAGGCCCAGAGATCAACAAATAATAATCCTACTCCGCACCTTACAGGCTGAAGCCCAAGGCTCGCACTGAAGGAAGGGACCAGCAATTCTGCCATCCGGACAGGCGGGGGCTGTCTCTTGTGCAAACACGGTGACCTGACCCCTTGGTCCTCCCCACCTCGACCCTGGCCGCCACCCATTCCCCCAGACATCAGCTCTCAGAGACCCTCCCGGCTAATTGCTTGGCAGGGAAGTCACAGATGGTGAGAAAGGCCTCCAGCAGGCTTGGAGCTCCTCAGAGATAGGGCGTCCCCAACCTTGGGCTTATCAGCACGCTGCTGGGTCAGGATCCAATAATTAGAATGACATTCCCAGAGCAATTTGGTGGAGCATTTGCCCTTCCATTCAAGCCAGCTGACGAGGCCTCTGGTTTGCTGCTTCTGAAAAACAAGAAATTCCGGTAAGGGATTAATGACTTAATTATAAATGCGGCTTGGAAATGTAAAGGTTATTAAGAAGGGGAAAAGATCCATGCTAATAAGAGACACACTATTAACAACAGAATAAAGATTCATTGTTGGCGCCGCCGTCAAGTTTTCCAAGTTGGGTAATAAAAACCACCTGGTCTGCGTGAGGCCTGGCGGCCATGGTGACAGAATCGCCCTGAGCAGTCTAAGGAGGCTTGTCTGCCCGCCTCTGATCATGCTTCCTGGTAAAATTGGCCAACAGACCCAAACCACCGCAGGGAATGCTGGGCCTGTGCCCATGTGTAGGAAGAACAGCCCCCAACCACGGCCCACGGTGCCCCCAGTGTCTCTGGAGTCACCAGGGTGAGCCTGCTCCAGTTTCCACCGGAAACTGCACAGCTACTTCCTAGCTGTGTGATCTTGCCTACATCTCTGACCTTCTCTGAGCCTCAGTTTCTTCATCTATAAAATATGGATGATAGAGACGAATACACAGAGTACCTTGTGCGATTCCTTGGCATGGAATATATTCCAAAGGTGAGGGCTCCATCCCCCTTCTTCAGGTAATTCAAAGCCGGTCTAAGCCTCCCAGGTCAAATTTGTCCCCACCCCTACATGCACTTGATCCCACCCATCACAGTGTGCCCAGTGCCCCCATCCACCATCTTGGCCTTGCACCTGGACACATTCCTGAGGCCCAGAAGGAGCGAGTCTCCAGGCTCTGGCTGACCCCAACTCAGGACATCTCCGGTCTGCACTGGCCTCACCCTCACCGTGGCCTTCAGCCAGCACCTCCTGCTTACTGGGCAACTGTGTCTGGGGGACAGAGACGGAAGAGAGGAGGAGAAAGGTAGGGCCTCCCTGTACACCAAGTGGAGGAGGGAGGGAGAACCAGGTGCTGGCGCTGAGCAGCCGGCTCCCTCTGAGCCTCCGTGTTCTCATCTGCAAAGTGGTGATGGCTCTTCATTTGTAGGGTTGCCATGGGGATAGTGCGAGGAAACACAGTGCGTGACACTCATCGGGGCCTTCGGCAACGCGATCGAAAGCTATTCTTGTTATTAAATGTGCATTTTACTGTCCGTGGTGTCTGGATGAGAGGAACAGAGATTTTTGTTTTACTTTGTTAACCAGGAGGTTCTCCCCACCCCACCCCCCAAAAAAAGATTTTTAGAAACCCAGGAGTCCCACCCCAAATCTGATCCCGTACATGACCATCAATCCCAGTGGGGGTCTCCAGTGGACAGCATCAGCCTAAAACAGGGTCAGACCTGCCATCAGCTGTCTCCTGGGGAAGGAGGAAGGGGGTTGGGGAGGGAGATGGCGCATCTAAAATGGGGAAACTAATGAAGAAATCTCCATCTAATTAGACAGGCTGCAGTTTTAATCAGACGGAGTTTCCTTGGCGAAACCTGTTTGCATGTTTTCTGTCATTCAGCCAACGTGTTAATTAGGCAAATAATATTAATAATGATATTCACTTTGGGAAAGTTAAGAGGGGAGGGAAAAGGTGGCAGTGACAGTTTGGAGTGGGGCATGCCGTGGGGAGTGCTGTTCTAACTCCCCGGCATCCTGAGAGCAGAAAGCAGGCCCTGGAGAGAGGGGAGGGGAGGCCCCCGTTGCCAGCCCTCTCAGCTCCGGGCCTTCTCATCTGCTTCCTCACCTGCACCATGACACTGGTGACACCCATCTGGATCCCCTGCTGGAAAGACTGGTGACACCCATCCCACAAGCTGTGGGAGGGTTAGAGGGGACAGGTGCACGGAGCTGGCTGTGGGGTCGCCCCTTGCTGCTGCTTCTGGTTTAGATAGGAAGTGTCGCCCCAAAGCTCCTGGGGTAATGCAAAAAGGTTCAATGGCGAAGCGACTGGATCGTGAAGCCGTAAGCTACGTGGTCCATGGGAGAGTGCATCTTCCCTGTGGCCACTCACCTCTCTCTCTGGGCTCCCTGACCCCACCATGAGCGGAGCAGCTTTCCTCTTCTGGGCCCTTCCCCCGCCATGTGCTGCCTTACCTTGGACCCAGAGCAACCGAGTTGGCCATCTATGGAATGAAACCCAGGAAAAACGGGCCCTAAATAAACTTTTCCTCCTAGGAGTGGCTCTGGTTGGCTATCTTGGTCACAAGGATAAAAAGCTAACACCTTGTTTCCCCCCTGTGTTCCCACCCACTTCCAAGCAGCTCTTCGCACAGCCTGGTCCTCCCACATCAGCACTGAGCAAAGTGGGGGGCAGGGGGATGGGAAAGTGAGGGGATCTGGGCCTCGACTTCCCAAGAACCTCCCATGGGGAGCCCCCCAGCCAACCACAGTCAGTGTCCCCCAATCTCTGGCTGGGCTCTGGCTCCTTTCTGGTCTGCTGAGCTGCATGGATGGGTTGGGGGGCCAGGGAAATCACTTGGGTCATCTGAGCCTCAGTTTCCTCATCTGTCCTATGAGGCCGACAGGCTGTCTGCCGGCAAAATCTGTGGACCTTGTCTGGCATGGAGCTGGTGTGACTGGGTGTCTGCGGGGACAGAGGCAGGGCTCTGCTGGGGTCTGGGCTGAGTGAGGAGAGGGGATGGGGCAAGGCCAGGGACCCTAGCACCCCAGGCTCCTGCCTTTATTGGAAGGAGAACCTTCTCGGAGGGAAGAGAGGGTTTCCAAAGAAACAGTTCCTTGGAGGAACTTAGCCGTTCCCAGGCCCCTGACACCGTGAAACCCTGTGGGCATGAGGTGCCCGTGGTCCTGTGAAAGCCAGAGTCGAAGAGCATTGGCTTCTCACCCGCCCCATTCATACACGCACGAAGGGACTCCAGAATGAGAAGCCGTGAGAGTGGCACCGGAGTCGAGGGGGCACTAGAAGTTTCTGGAATGTGCCATGACGGCGTGGTAAGAAAAATAAAAAGGGTGTCCATATCCAGACACTTGGCTTCTCAGTGTCGACTCTTATCTAGCAGCAGGCCGTGAGGGTCAGTCTGTAGAGGGCCCCATTTGCCAAGCCTAGGGGTCTGGACCCCCCGCTGGAAAAGAATGCCCCAGCAGAGAGGAGAGAGTGTCCCCCTGGGTGCTGGGAAAAGGCTCACGGGCAGTGAGGAGGATGGCCGGAGCGGCGGTGGGGTGGCAGCAGGGAGCAGGGGTCACTGCACAGCTACCGAGAGTGACAGAAGTCAAGGCAATGCAGCTCCCTCCTAAGTCATGATCAGGTGTCACAGAAGGGACCTTCAAAGCCAACCAGTGGACTCTCTTTCCCACCTAGGACACTCCACACAGTCTCAGCTGGGTGCCCCTGTGGTAGGACGCTCACACCCACTGACGCTGCCTGATCATCAGGCAGCTGGGGTTAAAATGCTTCTGGATGTAGCATTTAACCAAAGGACTGGTTATGCCCTTCTGAGATGCACAGAAGCCCAGCCCCAGGAGTGCTGGCTCTGCAGCCGCCTGAACCCAACTGTTGGGACCCCCAAGCCCTCTCCCCTCCCCAGGCTCTGGCTCCAGCCTCCAGGCAGGTCCTCACAGACCTGCCACTACACTTCTGGGTGCTCTTACTGAGCATCTACTACACGCCAGGCACTGAGTCCAGGCAACATCTACCAGCGACTATTATTTAATCCTCCCATCAAGCCGGAGAGCAGTCTCATTTCCTGTATCAACTGAGAAAACGGAACCCTGACAGACAAGGGGAGGTGGAGCTGGGAGAGGACCTGGGGCCTGGGGTAGAAAAGTTACCCAAGTTTTCCCAGAAAGTCAGCCATCAAAAAGAGGCTAGGCCTCAAGACACGACGTTGGTCCCCGCCATCTTTCTAGAAGAAAGCCTGGGTTTCTGTTCAGGGAGTTGGTTCTGTTTGGAGTGTGTCACCTGCAGCCACTCGCTCCTCAGGTGAGCCTGACCAGGGGAGCACTGGCATCCTGCCCACACTACAGACAAGGGACCCGAGGCTCAGAGAAATCCTGCCAATGATCAAGTGTACAGCTTTCCCACACCTGCCCCTCTGCATTCTGGGCAAGAAGCATCAAACTATTCTGGCCCTCTCGGGGCACCATCCGCCACCCGAGAGATGTGGGGAACGCTGGTTTGAGGGCATTGGCAGTGGTGCCGTGGCTGCCATGTCGACAGCTGATGACTCCCACTCCCGAGAGTCCCCAACCCACCTTTGTAGTTTATCTGAGAGAGAGGCTCTGAGCCCTTTTAACAGGCCCTGGAAGGACTTGGGCAGTGTTCCTCTTGCCTGGGGTCAAGCACACTGCACACCTACCAGTTGGCAAGGGGATGACAAGACAATGGAGCTTATCAGGGCTCCAGAAGCCCCCGTGGGCACTGGCCAGGGACCCTGAAGGCAGTGCTTGGGAAGGCGTGGGAGCGGGCCTTACCTCTGCTCCGCAACCACAGAGAGGGATTCTCTGTTAATGGCTCAGCGCCCTCTCCTTTCCCTGCTGCCTACCACTCACCAGGAGGTTGGAAAAGAATCCTAGATCACAGAGGGTCACTCTGGGGTGCTACATGCTGCAGAACCAGGGTGGGGTGCCCCCGCAGTACCCCGAAGGTTTGTGGCAGGTTTAGCCAGGTCAAAACCCCAGTGGCTCTCTGGCTTGCCTCATCAGCTCTGAGTCCAGAGGGGTCGGCTGGCATGGGGACCCAGCCCACCCGCCAGCATGTTACGACCTCCCCCAGACGTGCTCATTCTCTTCTCTGAGTAACTTTATTTATATTTTAGACACCAGCCCCAAATGCTGAGGGGTGCGAAATCAGGCATGTCCATCTCCTTGGCCATGCAAGGTGAGGAAAAGCCCAAGGTGGGCAAGCTGTGGGTGGTGGGGCGTGGGGGAGGCCGCGAAGGAGCCCCGCAGGCGACAGCATTAGCTTGTTATGTAAATACCTTATTCAATTATTCTTCCTCCTCCAACACAAGTCAGCTAATCACTCATGCCCGGCTGGTTCATGAATATTAAACCAGCTCCCTTGCCAGAACATCATTGTGGTGGGAACCTGTGGTCTCCAGGGAAGAGGAAAGCAAGGATCCTAGCAGCTCTGCTTTAGTGGGTCTGGCACCTCAAGGGAGTCTCCATGCCTGATGTCCACCTGCCTAGCTTGAGGATGGAGCAAGCGGACCATGGAGCCACAGGGCACCCGCTTCTGTGGAGGCACCTGGCTGGACTCAGACTGTCCGTGTGACCTGAGGTGGTGAATGATTCAATGTCTCTGGGCCTCAGTTTCCTCATCTGTAAACTGGAACAGTATCAGCTACTTATCTGTGGTTGTGGCATGTGAACCCATGTATATATATATGAAGCATACCTGTTCTGTGTGTACAGAAAGGGACATCTGACTGCTCGACCCCTCCCTGCACCATACAGAGCCCTCCATGAACTCAGGGTCTGGTTTCTAGAGTCCTCTACAGAGGAGGAAGGAGCCAGGACAGAGGGAGGGAAGGTAGATGGAAGGGAGGGGAGGTGGAGCTGGGAGAGGACCTGTGGCCTGGGGTAGGTGTAAGTGGCTTCCAGGCAGAGATGGGCAAGGCCTGGGCTTTGGAGATGACATTGATGCAGTCATCCAGTCAGTACAGATTTCCTGAGCACCTATTGTGTGCTAGGCACTTGCACTTTTAGCGGTACACAGAACATTCCTTCCCCGGGAGCCTGGGCTGGCCTTAGTGATTGACCACAGAATGAGGTGAAATGACACCATGAACCTGGCTTCCTGGCATCCTCTCTTTCTGCCTTTGAAGATACTCACTCTAGGAGCCCTGGGCCTCCCTGGAGGAAATCTGACCCCAGCCGTGTATGGCAGGCCATGTATAGGGGACCCCACCCAGCCGAGGCTCCACCATCCTGCTCTGCTCACCTAAGCAGCACAGGTCAGCAAAGCCCTCTTGGATGGCCCAGCCTGACCACCAGCTGAATATCACAGAGCGACCTCCCTCTGGTACCAGCATGTGAGATAGGAGAGTCACCTGGCTGAGCCGATACAGTAAAATGTTTGTTGTGTCAAGCTGCTGAATTCTAGGAAGTATGTTCCTTAGCAAGAGGTATCAAGGACGTTGCAATGGGGGACGATGGACAGACACCACGCACTCAAACTAACAAGTCATTAGTATCTCCAGTGGTGATAAAGTCTACAGGGAAAAATAGGAAGGGGAGCAGGGAGTGTGTGTGTGTGTGTGTGTGCGCGCGCGTGTGTGTGTGTGTGTACGTGTGTGTGTGTGTGTGTGTGTGTGTGTGCATGCAATATTAAATCGTGTGCTCAGGACCCATTCACTGAGGAGTCCACATCTCAGCAAAGACCCAAGAAGGTTAAAAAAAAAAATATTTAAAAAGCCCCACCTGGAAGGGGAGAGTCTCAGGCAGAGGAAACAGCAGGCACAGAGGCCTGAGGCCAGGGACATGCTCCCGCAAGGAGCCACCAAGTGTCTGCGGCCAGGTGGCAGGGCAGCACCCCTCAGCAGCAGTCCTGCACTGCGGCCACATCACCTCAGCTTGGGTCTCCCCATCCCCCTCCAGGCACTGGGCATCCCCGGGGTCAGCATCCCAGCCCACAGACTTGGGAACAGAGGTCTGGAACACGGCGGGCCCAGAGGTCCTCAGGCTGGTGCAAGAGCTGGCTGAGAAGCCATTCTAGGACGCCACAGCCAGAAGTCTCCAGGCACCTCTCCTCTCCTCCTCTCCCCTCTTCTCTCCTTCCTTTCACTCCTGTCCTCTCCTTTCTTTTCCCTCCCTCTCCACACCTCATCCCCCACCCTGCTTCCTGGCTCCCAAGTTCTTCTCTGGGAACCTGCCTTACTCGAGCCCCTGGGCCTCCTCCACACCCCTGCCTCCCGGGGAGCTGCCCAGCCAGCCCTGCAGGGAGGTCCCCAGGGTCCAGCAAGAGCACACCTCCACACGCCTGTTACTTCTGCACGGAAACAGAGCAGGCTGTGAACTTCAGGGCCCCCTCAGCCACTCAACAGGTCAAGGGTGGGGGTGGTGTTGAGGCGTAGAAGTCCAATTCCATTATCTGAATGTTCATGTCCCCCCCAAAACTCACAGGTCAGACCTCATCCCAGTGCAACAGTGTTGAGAGTCGGACGCTTTAGGAAGTGGTCAGCTCTGCTCTCATGAATGGAATTTGTGCCCTTAAAAAAGAGACCTAGAGAGACCCTTTCCTTTTCTGCCAAGAGAGGACACCACTGGATGACCTAACAGGAGAATCTCAGGCAGGAAGCTAGACCTTGCTGGACACCAAATTGGACTGGGATTTCCCAGCTTCCAGATCCCGGAACAATCCATTTCTCCTGTTTCTAAGCCACCCAGTTGATGGAATTGTTGTCCCAGCAGCCTGAACAGACTCAGACTTCAGGGAGGGGAACTCCTGTAGTTGAACATCTTCCAGAGAATGTGGAGAACCCCCCGAGGTGAGTTCCACCATCACTGGCATTTAGTGGGCACTTACTGTGGGTCAGGTCATGCTGGCTGCTCTCTTTCTTTCTTTTTTTTAATTAATTAATTTATTTGTTCTAATTAGGTCTATATGACAGCAGAATGCATTTCAATTCATCATACACAAATGGAACACAGCTTATCATTTCTCTGGTTGTACATGATGTTGTGTGGCATCATATGTGCAGTCATACATGTACCTAGGATAATCATCTCCATCTCATTCCACCATCTTTCCTGCCCCTATGTCCCCTCCTCTCCTTGTCCTCTCCTTTGCCCAAAGTTGCTCCACTCTTCCAACTACCCTCCCCCCATTATGGATCAGCATGCACTTATCCGAGAGAACATTCAGCCTTTGGTATTTTGGGATTGGCTAACTTCACTTAGCATTATCTTCTCCAGCTCCATCCATTTACCTGCAAATGCCATCATTTTATTCTCTTTTAATGCTGAGTAATATTCCATTGTGTATATACACCACAGTTTCTTTATCCATTCATCTATTGAAGGGCATCTAGATTGGTTCCACAGTTTAGCTATTGTGAATTGTGGCTGCTCTGTCTATTGAGCCCTCTGAGGTCAATCCCATTATGGCCCCACTTCACAGATGAGGAAACTGAGACAGAGAGAGGAAAGAAGCTGGCCCAGGATCTTCCAGAGAGAAATTAGATGTGGGCATCATGAGTCCACTCTCAACAAACAGAATGGGAAAGACAACAGCTGGCCATTGTTAGTAATTTATAATTATTAAGGATGATAACCTAATTGACATTTATGGAATGCTTACCTTGCACCAACCTTTCCACATGGGGTTCATTAACTCCTCACAATAAACTGAGAAGTGATTATGTCCACTCTTTGGAGGAGGACATTGGAGTGTAGAGGGGTTAAGTAGTCTGCCCAGGATCACACAGCCAATAAGCAGACTTGAACCCAGCTCTTTCTAATTCCAAGGTCCATGCTCTTAACCACTTTATTAGAGCCAGAATGGCTAAGGAAACCGTGTTCCCCTGCACACCGTTAGGGGTTTGACCTAACAGTAGAATCTCAGGCATCAACGTTCAGTACTCATAAGTTACATTTACAGAAGAATCTAGTTTTATTTGTACACAGTCACAAGAGGTTCTTGAGGTTGACATCACTGTTTTCATTTTATAAATAGGAGAACCGAGAGCCACAGCTACTTAACAAGAGTCTCGAAGAGATCAGTGGTGACGTTGGGACTTGACCGCCAGTCACCTACCTGCAGTCAAGGTGCTGCCTGCGACCCAGCTCTCCAGGGATGGTGCTGGCCGGAGGTGCCTACCTGCCCCACATTTCACTGCTCAGCAGGGGTCTGGCTGCTGGAGAGCAGGGCCTGGTGGAGGGCAGCTCCCCAAGAAGCATGGCCTGCAGTCCTGCTTTCTGCGCAGTGGGAAAGACGGGCCCGTGGGGAGCTCTGCTGGGCCGGAGGGACAAGGAACTCCATAAGCCCAGGGGAGAGGTGCAGGCTGGCTCCTACCTGAATGCAGGGCACTTGGGAGTGGCAGGGGACTTTCACGTTCATGTCCTGCCCATCTGCCCTGCTGCATTTGTAAATCGCGTGCATCACTTGCACACACTAAAACTCGTGTTTGTCCCCACTAAAACTCATGTTGAGGCGTGGTCCCCATTGCAGCACTGATGGGAGGAGCTTGGGTTATAGGTCTAAGCCCTCCTGAATGAATTAATGCCCCTCTTATATGTTTGAGCTCTCATAAAACTCCAGGGATTGAGTTAATTACCATGAGCATGCATTGTTCTACAGACACTTATATTTTAGGTCTTCTCCATGTACCTGCATTCCTTCCCCTTTCCTCCAGGACTGGAAGCAGTGTAAGGCCTCCCAGATGCAGCCACTGGATCTTGAACTTTGCAGCCTTTAGCACTGTGAGATCGAATATCCTCTCTTCATTATAAATAACCCAGTCTCTGGCATTTTGTTATATCAACAGGAAACAGACTAAGACACTATGTGAATGCCCTACTTACACACTTTATTGATTTCTTAAGAGAATAGGCAAAAGTATTACATTATATTTCAAAGAACAGCCCCAACTAGATTGATCTCACCAATCATTAAGGAAAAAGAAGAAGAAATAATTAAAGGATGCTTCCATTAATCTCTTTGCAAAGAGTTATAAGACAGATAATACCCAGGGCAGGCAAAGGCTATATATGGAGAAATAGCCACTCACAAAATATTGGTGGGAGAATAAGTTGGTAAAAATCCATTTTGAGGGC
The DNA here is from genome assembly GCF_045843805.1 of Urocitellus parryii. Lineage (NCBI taxonomy): Eukaryota > Metazoa > Chordata > Mammalia > Rodentia > Sciuridae > Urocitellus > Urocitellus parryii. Next base: position 113,605,910 of record NC_135536.1, on the reverse strand, counting down.
CAAATTGGCATTATGGATAACTGTAAAATACCCTCTTAACCCAGCAAGTCTATTTCTAGGAACATATTCTACAGTGCATAGAGGTATATGTCATTGTTAAAATGTGGACAATTTCTAAGGGTCAATTGATAGAGAGTCTGTTAATTCAATGAAGTATTAGAGAGCTATGAAAAAGAATACAACTTCTCTCCCTAGAGTGGCATAAAATGAGGCTAAGACATACTGCTCATTGAAGGAAATATCATAAAATAGTGTGAATGGTGTGACTAGAGTTTATGATATATATTTATATTTATATATTTATGTGCTTATATCAAGCCTGAATTAAGCACAGCATGCTCCTGGCTTTGGTTTATTTTTAGGGAAAGTCATGGGCATAAGGACTTTTCAACTTTCTTCTATACAGCAGTTTTTGAACATATATTTTTTTAATGTGCCTTCTTAATATTTGAAGGCAGAAGGTAAATGTAGATCATAAATAAATCATGAATTGCAAAAAAATAAAATAAAGAAAAAGATGGGAGCAGGAAATAGCACTCTGAACAGGAGGAGAGCATGGTAGAGGCTCAGGCTGCAGCCATGCCCACTTCTGGAGAGCGGGGAAAGAGCTGGCAGGTGCTTCCCAGGTCTCAGGTGCCACCTGCATACAGGGCAGGGCTGCACAGCAGCTGCCTGGCACTCTGCACTGCTCTGGGGGTCATGGGGAGGGGAGGGAGCCAGAGAGGGGGAGAAGCCCTCCCCCGAATAGGAAGATGAGGACCAATAGGGATGTTCCCAGAGTTTAGAGTTCTGCAATGGGCAGCCTTTCCAGGCACAGGCACACACTAGGGAAGAAATGACATGTTGGAAGTAAGGAGGAAATCTGCTCCACTCCAGAGGTGTGGAGGGCCAGGGAAAAGAGTACGCCCAGGTGGAGAAACCCAGAACTTGGACCCACTGAGATCTCCAGTGAAGTGCGTCTGGGGAATAACAGCTTTCCAAGTCACACAGACCCTAAGTCCAAATCTCTGGAGATGGGGCCCAAGCACCTGCATTTTAACCCCAATTCTCCCATGATCGTCAGGCATTCCAAAGTTTAAAACACCACGCTTTAGAGATCATGGAGCTTCTCCTCCTTTATTTCCAAATGGGGGAACCGAAGTACAAGAAAGGCTTTGCCACTTATCCAAGGTCACACAGCACATGGCAGAATTAAGCTAAAGGTCAGGTGCTCTGTCCACTGGAGAATCCAGGGCTCTCTATCTCTTTATCCTTCACCTGGCCAGAAGGCACGGCCTGGCTGTGGGGCCACCAGAGAACCCCTAAGCACCAAGATCATTCAGGGTCTACCTCCCGCCATGTCTCCAGCTCACCACCCTCCAAGCAGGCACTGGGACAGGGCTTTTAGAGCGTAGACTGAAGTGCTTATATCTTTCCTCAATGTCCCTTTAGTCAATTTCCTTAAATCAATTTGGAATCTACATTAGTTGGTCAGTCCCAGGACTTCTCCATCTTTCCCATTTTTCTCAGCTGGGTCAGGATTGTCCTGCCTCCTGACTCCCCTAACCCCAAGGCCATTTAATGTGGATGGTGGCTGTAGGAGGGGTGGACAGCTGATGTGGTGTGGTTGTACCAGGGAAAAGGGTGTGGTTCCCCTACCCATGAGAGGGGTCGGCTCCATTTCTAGCTTCTTTGGGTGCAGAGCCAGTTAGGCTTGGCAGAGGGCTCTCCTCCTCCTCCTCCAAGAACAAACACCAGCAGCCCACTCATTGCAGCCCCTCTCCTCCTCCCGACCTCTGCTCTGTGTTCAGGTCCCTTCCCCTCCCCACCTACATTTAGAGAATCCCAGCTCCTCTCAGGTGGAGATCATAACCAATCAGCATGCACCCCCCGCAACACACACACTTAGTGTTTTGACTTTTGAGGCTGGAAAAGCCACAAGCTGTCCCTGCCCCTCACTGGCTTTGCAGCCAGGGGCCCACAGCAGTGATCTGACCACCTAAGCAGGGTGGGGACAGGGGAAAAGGAGGAGTGGAGAATATATGGGCCACCACTCTGTGACACCAACCTGCCTCTTGTCTCCAAGATGCTCCCACCCACGCTGGCCCCTGCAGGAGCTCCCCCTCCTCTCTGCCTGTCCAAACAGACCAAGGGTCGCCTCCTCCAGGAACTCCTGGATTGCTCTGAGGACCTGTCCAGGTACCTGGAGTTCTGGCATTCTCAACAGATGCAACTCTGCAGTTTGCTCACCTCATTATTTTATGGTCTTCCAGGATGTTCAAAGTTGCATGTGTGCTCATGGGAGGGGGCGCACGCATGAGTGCGCGCGCGCGCGCACACACACACACACACACACACACACACACACAGATGCTGGTGTCTTGCCTGCACTATTCCACTGAAGACTCCATTCTTTCCTATTGCTTCAGTTGCCTGGCTAAGTGCTGCCTTTTTGTTGTTGTTGTTGGGTTTAATGGAGGCCAAGATATCAGGCCAAACCTGACTCACCAGGCAATTCTGGGGAGCTAGTCGCCTTTTCGGTCTTGGTTTCCTTATTTGCAAAATGAGGAAGGTGGGTCCTGTGCTCCTCAAGGTCCCTCCAGGGTACATAATTTATCTAAACATAGCAGGAGAACTGTGACTCATCCTGAATCCCCATATCCCCCAGCCCCTGGCTCTGTGCTGGGCAATTGAGAATTCAATAAATATTTAGCTGATTGATGTAAGCAAAGCATAAAAGTCACTGAAAGGGACGTTAAGCTTCTAAGAAACACTGGAACGGTCCACGGTATCTCTCTCTTGTGAATTCTCTCAGAGGGCAGCAAGCATAAATAAAGTAGGCAGCTGATTTTTTTTCTCTTTAAAGTCAAAGACCCATAAATCATGCATGTGCAAATTCATTTCATAATTAACATCACTGGGTATATGTCTGTGAAAGTTGTGCTTCAGCTGGGTGAGATGTTCTGCTAATTAAAGGCTTATTTTGTGATGGGAATCATTTTGTGGAAGCGACTTTGCTCGCACTAGTTTAGATTTTTTTTTTTTTTTAATGACCCATAGGCTCTGCAAAGTGTGTTGGCTGATGGCACAGTGCAGCTCATGGCTTATTAGACAGTAACACCACGTGCACCCCAGAGCCTCCATTTTCTAACCCAGCCAGGGGCAAGCGTGTTCTCCAAGTCACAAAGAACACATGCAGAGCCAACCTCCAGCCAGGAGGGAACCAGCAGGCGGGATGAGATAACTGAGGCCTGGAGAGGGAAAGGGAGGCCCCGCCTCCCAGCAGACTGGCAGAACCCAGTTTGAGAACCCATCTCTTGACAATCTCCAGACCTCCACTCACTCTCCCCAGCTCCCTCGTTGCACATGCCCACATGGCCCTGCTTGCCTTGGGAGGGAGCTCTGTGTTCCATTGCAGGCTTGCCTTGCAATGAAGGAGCGCTCAGTAGGTAAGCTGCTCACCGCTTTGCAGAGTACCCCCTGGAAGCAAGCAAATTGGAAAGAGACAGCTGGGATGGAGTCTTAACTATTTTAATAATGTTTGGAACCATGGCTGTTGCTGGGAGATTAGCAGGGAAATGTAACGGTGTGTAATTTTTCCTAAGAATTCCATTAACAAAATCAAATGGGCAGACAGAGGTGGGGGGGGTGGGGTGGGATGGAGAGCTTTCTGGAGGCTTCTATGGGAAGGAGCTGCTAAGCTCTGAACTTCAGCAAAAGCTCTTAGGGGTGAATTTCAGGCTCCCTCGGGCCTTCTCTCATCTCTCCTGGTCATGTCTATCACTGGTGTGGGGAGGCAAGATATAGAGAACAGGGAGACCTGAGTTCAAATCTCTGGGCTCTCTCTTCCTCACTCTGCAGCCTTAAGCAAGCCTCTCTGGGTATCAGCATCCTTCTCTGCAGCTAGGGATAACCGTGCAAAGATATTCTAGGATCAGACGTGAGGGGCTCTGGTGTCCCCACAGCACCTGGTGCGGAGTGGCCCTGAATAAATGGCCTGTCATGGGTTAACTCTTCAAAATGTCCACTTTTAGGCCCACTGAGACTCTTCACTACGGTTTACTTCTGGTACCTCAGTTACTACATCTGGAGCATTCTCTCTGCATGGTGGTCAGAACTGGTGCCAAGGACAATGTCAGAGAAGGGTTGATGAGGTCACTCCCTCCAGGTGCTCACAGGGAGCAGGGGAGGCTAGGTGTTGATGTCTACTCCCCTTCAGTCAGGCAGCAGACTTGACATGCTAGATACAGAGAGGGTTCCCAGCTAGCATCTCATTGACCTATCTCAAACCCTGGGAGAAAGAGGCTTTTGTGCACATTTTATAGACAAGGAAGCTGAGGCTCAGATCAGTCTTTGCTTTAGGCCACAGAGCTAGTCAGTAGCAGAGTTTCAAATGGAGCCCAGGTATCTATTATTTGTGTCTGTCCCCTCCCTCCAGTTTTTCTAATGATTTTCTAATTTTCTCTTTGGTTTGGTCTTGTAGTAGCAACTAGATGGTAAGCTCCTTGAAGGCAAGCTTTTATTGCACCTCCTTCTATCTTCCATGAAGATAGTATACACACAGTAGGTGCTCCAGAAAAACTCACAGAATCCAGTGGACAGAGACCCTCAGAGACACCATTTCCTTAGCACATCTAGACTCATCCTCCAGTCTACACACACACACACACACACACACACACACACACACACACACACACACGGCTTGCAAAATCTAATAACAACCAGTTTAAAAACATACTAAAAACAGAAAATTTATGTAGCATGACCCAAATTGAATTATACATTACAGCACTATAATTGATTTTTTAGAAGAGAGATTAAATTTATTTTATGCCTCACTAACTAACAGCTAGATTTACCTAATTGCTTGGAGTGCAGAGTTAGTATGATTCATTAAACTCCATACATGCTTGGGTACACTGCGCACTGAGTAAAGCTTCGCTACTCGCAGCAATTAACGAGGAGAAACCCGAGGCCGCACCAGTAATTGACGAGAACAATGCAGCTTGAAGTTTGCTGTGGGTGTTTTATTAAGTTCTCTGAGCAAAATGCAGATACTGCACCTTCTGGTAGAGCAGCTCCAACAAATCAGAGACAACGAATGCGTGCGCGCGCTCCCTCTCTTTCTCTAACTCTGCTGTGATGGGAGGGTAAGAAGAAAAGAAAAGGAGAAAGGAAAAATGGAAGCCTCATCTTGGTTTAATTACATCAATCATAACAGTTCTTTTAAAAATCTCACCGGCATCTGACAGCATGCAGGCAGAGCCAGCCAACCTAACAAAGAGTGAGTTTGGGTAGAATCAGGGAGCGTTCAGTAATTATATACACATTAACAAAAAGGTAGCAATTTAGGAAAACGGGGGAAAAATATGCTAATTTTGATAGCAAGAGAAAATTAGAACTCTCTGAACCATTTATTTATTAATTATTATTAATAGTAAAGAACATTTCCAAGTGGCATACATTCAAATAATAAGTGACTCCCTTCATGGGTGCACGTGCCTGTCTGGACTTGCTCATGGGTTTTGTACACGTCACACACACACACACACACACACACACACACACACACGTTGTTTTCTCTTCGTTCGAAGCCACATTTGGATTTTTTACACTCACTCCCAAGACCAGTGAGAAGAATTCTTTCTTTCACAGGTCTGTCTACAAAACTGATTACATTGCTCTGTCCAGGACATACTTGGAGTTTCAGGCTTTTGCAGTTATGAAAACAGAGATAGAAATGTTCTCACAACCCCTATTATACCTCGAGGGCATCTGGGCCTATATTTTGGGGTTGGAGCAATTCGCTTTGTGCTGGGAGAGGCATTTAAGAATATAAAAATGGCAGCCGAGGCTTATAGCTTCCTAGGGTGGATGAGACAACTGGGGAGGCAAGACATCAATGACACCACCTGCTTTTCCTGTCTCAAGACACAGGAGTGGGCATCTTATAGCCCTGCCAAAGCTGATTGGGCCAGAGATGACACCTGATTCCAGCTGGACCAATCACAGTCTTCCTTATGAGGATTTAAAACTACAGAGATTTAAAGCTACAGAGATTGGTGGTTATCTGAAGCGTAGCCACATTGGGGACAGCACTGCAGAAAGATGTTCCACCAACTCCCTGTTTTGTGGTCTTCAAAGCTTCTTAGGCCTGGAGCTTCTGATCTTCCTCTGTGTCATAGTTGCCCAGAGTTCTTCCCTACGTCTTCCTTTTGGGTTAAGTCACCCTGAGTCAGTTTCTGTTGTTTGTATCTAAAAGAGCACCAACTGATGGCCAAGACTGAGGGAGGACACAGTGCAAGGCTGCACGAAGGTGGCCCTCTGGGCACTGCTGCTATACCACCCCTGCTAGAGAGTCAGGAATTCAGAGACGTTTGGAGCTCAGCAGGCCCTTAGAGGACCTCCACTCCAAAGGTTTGCAAACTGAGTTCTTGCTGCATCCTCCATGAGAAACCGAGGGGGATATGGTGACTCATCCATTGATGAGTTCATGCTGTTGTGGAGCATGTTGCCTTGCCCTGTGTCCGAGGCCGTGGGAGAGAAGAGCTGGTCTCTGCCCTGGCTGAGCCTTAGTCTAAGGGGACAGCAAGCCTAACTGCCTGGGATCCTTCACCCCACCTCCACCTTGCTAGCTGCCTCCCCCAGGATATCCTGAGGAACCCCAGCCCCTAAAAGCCAGGCTGACTCCTGGGAAGAGGCCTTCATCTCTAGAAATGAATGTAAAGGGGCTTCTAAGTGGAAGGGACATGTCCCAAGTCAGGTTCATCCACTCATCAAGTGAGCACTCCTGGGCCCAAGGTATCACACCTGTGCTGGGTGGCCCATGAGGGGTGGGTATGAAGACTTAAGCCCTGACCCTGAGGATGCTCACAGTGCAGGGTCCTTGACCAGGTCACTGAGAGTCTTGAAGGCCAGTGCCAAGGAGCTGAGGAGGTGGCACGTGAAATAAACCTGATATGGGGGCCAGAGACCCTGTCTAGTGCCCTCTCTTTGCTATCTTCTAGTATAGTACTCTGTCTTTCCAGCCCTACTCCCACTATAGGCCCCTGAGAACCATGGAGTATTAGAGAGGAGAGATTCCGTCACTTCCCCTCCCTCAGCAGGAGTGCCAGCCTCTGGGTCCCCTATTTGGTCAAGTGGTTACTAAATAGACCCCATTTCCTCTTGTCTGCTTCCCTACCAGGGCACTCACATCTAGGGCTAAGGATGAACTGTAGGTCCGAGTCAGGGATGCAGGCTGGCAGCTAGGAACCACCTTAGCATCAGGTTCATACAGACAGCTAAATGTTTTCTGCCCCCTCAGCCTGTCCCTCTGCCTCAGCCCTTTGATAAAGGAGTGTGTTTGCCTTTTCCAAACAAATTGTCCTGCACAGCTGGGAGCCCGTCTCTGTCCCTGTCCCCTGTAGGCAGAGTACCTTTCAACAAGGACTCTTGGTGGGAGCCCCAGGGCTCTACAGGGCCCTCCTTGTCTTACTTTGAAGCCTGCCCCCACCACAGCCCTGCCTCCTGGGCAATCCCCTGACACATTGCAAACACATGGGCCACAAGACAAGAAGCTGGATTGGATGGCCAGCGTGGAATTCTCTGAACTGCCACTTCCAGAAAGGTTGCCCAACATCTCCAGAGAGTGTGAATTTTCTCCACATCCCAGGCCAGAAAGCCAGAAAGAATGCAGCTCACCTTCCGCCATCACTATCCAAGTCTTTTTGTTTTCTTGAAGGAAAATTACGGGTCAATTTATTTTGAATGTATTTTTTTAAATCCTTAGTGAAATATTGACTGAACAATAAAAAATACATGACAAAGTTGAGGCTGCAATGATGTGTTCACATTAATGACCTACTTACATAAACTATCCAAGTCTTTTCAGGGAAACATGGAGTTCTGTTTGTTACCAGGCGGGCGGAGAGACTAGCTACAACATCGGCTGCTCCAAAAAATATTCAGAGTCAGATTAGTAGGAAAAGAGGTTTTATTCAAAGCCAGCTTTGAAGAAAGTTAGAAGAAACTTAATTGTTTCAAAATGTTCATCTTCCATCTTCAAAATCCCTGAAGGTTAGCAGAACTTTTGAAGAGGCAGATGAGACCAAAGGTGGGAAAAGTCCATAGGCAGATGAAAGTCCTGAGCTCCCAGCTTCTTGGGCACCTGTCAGGTTGGTGGGTCGCAGGCCTTCAGCTCCCTTTCTTAGTTAGAGAAAGTTTGTTTTAACTGGAGAGAGGGAGACACAAATTCAGCCTGTTTCACTTTGCCAAGGGCTTGGCATATGTAATCACGACTTCAGTGACACAACCTAGATTTTGGTTTCCTTCTTCCTAAAGACCAGCAGAATTCTGTATGGATCTGATTCGTAGGTAGGGTGATATCCTGCAGGTCAACCTGAGACTCTCTTAACCTTCCTTAAAAGATGGAGGGGCTCCCTTCCCCATGGCCTAGATCTCTGGGAGCTGTCAGTTTAGCTAGGAGCTGCTTAATTCCTTCCCATAGAATCCCGAGGCTCATGATGCAAATGGACTACAGGCAAATTCTCTAGAAAAAAACTGTAGGTAAGAGAAATTCATATCTAGTCCTTCCAGCCGAAGGAACATTCTAGAAGTTCCTCAGTTCTTGCCTGGCATGGACATGAGCTCTGATCCAGACTCAAACATCAAGAGGCAAGCAGACAGGAACAGAGTGGACAAATAGGACAGTGACAGTTTCCATCTGCGTCAAGCTGCACGGTTCCTAGAACAAGTTCACCGTCTGCTTCATCCCTGAGCGACCCGTGAAGCAGGTGACACCCCTCTCCCAGGGACCCCAGCTAGCCAGTGGCCCAGCAGTAATGGCCTTGACCTCCATGAGCTTGCTCCCCACAGAGGCACTGCATTCAGGCAGAAGGGGGCCAAACAGAGCAGGCAGAAGGGACCTCAAAAGCTCTGTGATTACTCCAGGTTTCAATGAGAAATCATGGGGACATCAAAGGCTTTTGTGCTGCAGCACACCTGGGGAGTTGCCCTGAATGGGGAGCTTTTCTATGTGAAATCAAACCATGTTCCCTGCACATTAACACCGCCAGCACAAAGATTCCTTGGCAGCATAAACAAACCTGAATCACTGGTGAATGGGGCGAATTTAAGGCATAAATTCCATATTTCCTGCTCACAGCGTTGACATAATTGAGATCCATTTGCTCTCAAAGAAGAGATAGCTAAGAGTTGAGAAATGACATTTAAAGAAATTCTCAGGAATCTCTATATTTTGTCCTTCAGTCCTCGATGGAGCCATGGCAAGAAAGATATCTAAATTGGCCCTATTTATAACTCACTAAAGGCAGTTTCTCTGTTCTTCCGAAGTTCCAGCCTCCTAAGATGATTTGGGGGAGAAACTTGGGGAGGTCTTTGATGACTGCATGGAAACTTGGGGGCGTCTTTTGATGGGAGAAGTGGGGAGGAGGCAAGAAGTGAGAAGCTATCGAAAGGGGTTTTATTGAATTTTTGTAGCTAATGAATGCATTTAATGGTACCAGCGTTGGGTGTCAATGCCACATAATGATAATTTAATCTAGTTGGCTGGGTTTCTGTGGCTTTCGAGGAGGAGAGAAAGAAGGACCTGCCTGAGCAGTTAATTACTCTGTCTTTAGCCAAACTTCATTTAAAATTTCACCGTGTTCTCTAAACGGTGCCAAGGGACCGTGTCATGCGCGTCAGTGAGTCACTTGTAACCAAATCTAAAACAAGCAGGGGACCCAGGCTTTCTTCCTCTTCTTTGGACTCTGAATTTCTAGTTCCACGTGACTCAGAGCAACGATGGGGCCTGATCATATAATAATAGCAACAACGAGTTGCTGGAGGCCTGGCCCCCTTCTAAGGGCTCCCTGGACATGGAGATGCCTAGCTCTCCTTTACAGATGGGTAAACGGAGACTCAGAGGATTTGGGAGACTTGCCCAAGTGGTCATTAGGAGCAAAGAGGGGCTCTATACCTTCTCCTGCTTGAAAGAATCTGCAGTCTATTCTCCTCCCCAAGGAGCCTAGACAGCAGAACCCAGAGCAGACCAAGTAGGATCTGAACAAGCTCCCTGAGAACACGCCCTGTCCACCGCCCTCCCGGAGAGCCATGCTCTGGCCATGCCTGGGAAGCGCTGTAAGGAAGCCTCTGCCCTGCCACCTGCACTTGACATCACTGTAGTCAGCCTCTCAACCTGGGTGTGGAATCTCCGTGAAGACCCACCCATTCTACTGGTGGGAAAAGGGAGATCCAGCAGGGTTAGGGGATGTTTAACCATTCAGTTGAACAACTGAATGGGGAACACTGTTCACACAGCTGGTTGCCATTAGCACTTGAGTGGATCCATGGCTAAGGTTTCAATACCCCCCTTTTTCCCTTCCACCCTGCGCGCACTGTTGAGAAAAGGCAGCTATTTTTATAATCTACATTTGACAGATGGTGAAATGGAAACCCAGCAGGCGAAGAGGTCTTTTCCAGGGGCCTGAGATCATGGATATTTAGCTAATGTGGATTTTTATAAGCAGATGAAATACAAATTGACAATGGCTGGCCACAGGTGTAATCCCATCTCCACAAACACACGCACACCTCCAGGAATTAATGACATAACCTTAAATAGAACATTAAAGAAGAGTGCAGCGTTGTTTTTTGTTGTTGTTTTTTTCCCCTTCTTCCTTCTTTCTTTACTTCCATGGTCTGAATGTTGAAATCCTAACCCCCAATGTGATGGTATTGGGAGGCAGGGCTTTGGGGAGGTAATTAGTTCATGTGGATGGATCCCTCATGAATGGAATTAGTGCCCCTATAAAAAAATACCCTGCAGAGACCCTTGCCCCTTCTATCAGGAGTGGACCCAGCAAGAAGGCTCCACCTATGAGCCAGAGGTGGGCTCTGTTTAGACACTGAATCCATCTTGACCTTGAACTTTCAGCCTCCTGAACCATGAGAAATTTCTGTTGTTTATAAGACAAACAAATTTCTGTTGTTTATAGTATTTTGTTATAGCGGCCCAAAAGGACTAAGAACCAACCTTTCTTCTTCCTTCATTTATTTATTTATTTATTTATTTATTTATTTTTATTTTTTATTTTTTTATTTTTTTTGTGTGTGTGTGTATGGAAGTGAGGATGCGGAGACAGTAAATGTCTGGATTTTCAGAGTTTGTGCTGGGATTTGAACCCAGGTTGGCTCGGCCCTGACCTATGATGCAACTGCCCAAGCTAGAGTTGGGTATGTCTTTCCTCTGGCTGTGTGCCCCTGCTGGCTCTTCCTCCCTCCGGTAGTTCCCCATCTCTATCATAATTGGCATCCAAACTCTCTCTCAAAAGGTGGAACCCAACTTTCCACCCAGAAGAAATTCCCCCAATGGAATTTCATATTGATTTAAAAACCAGATTCCCCACCTGGAACCAACAGTGTTACATGCCGTCTGGTTCCACTCATGAGCTAAGTGTTACTTGAGATGTGTGCTCCAATCCCAGGCTGGTTTTATGGAGAACATTCTCAAGCCAAAGAATTTCAAAAGGAAGCTAGGTACGCAGACAGGACCCCTTGAACCAGCAGCTGGCACTCAGAGCCACGCAGCTCCTGCCCCGAGCACTTCCTGTGAGAGGAGGGGATGGGAATGGTGGGAGGCTGAGGGACAGGAAGACCAGTAAACACTCTCCTGCCCTCAGCGGAAGAGGAACTCACAAAAGCCCCCTGGCCTCCAGTGGTGTCAACTCTCAGGCCCGGAAGGAGCCCAAGCCCAGGGTGGTGGCCCCTGTGCACCCTGAACCAGCCATGCTGGCTCTCCCCTTGACACTGCAGGCCAGTCTCCACCATGACCCTGCCAGGGTGCCTTTAGCCAGGCTTGAGGGGGAGGAGACTTGACGAGACTTTCTCTGAATGGAAGTGTCATTCCCCACAATAGAAGAGTCAGCAGGCCTCTCTCTGGAGAATATTCGGGAAATTCAGCCCAACCATGAGGTCTTGGAGAGGAGTGGGGCTCTGTCCTTCAAAACATTTGTTTGGGTGGGGAGTAACTCAGTGGTAGAGCGCTTGCCTCGCCTGAGTGAGGCCCTGGGTTCCATCCTCAGCACCACATAAAAAAATAAATAAATAAAGGTATCATGTCTGTCTACAACTAAGTATATATATATATAAAAGAAAACAACATTTGCTTGTCCTAGTGGATGGAAAACAAGGGCATGTTGGCAGAGACGCCCCAGACAGCACTTGCGGCTGCCCAGCCATCGCACCCAGGCAGGGTGATTTCCGGGAAGGAGGCGAGACTTGACTAGGACACAGACCTGGCTTCGGCTTGAGTGTCTTTCCCTCTGTCCTAAGTTGGGGAAGTAGACAGATGAGGGCCACTTCCTAGGGCCTGGGTAGATGGGAGCCGCGGCTTTGGTTCCCAACCCCCCTTCCTCTTTCCCTACAAAAGTCTTGGAAGTGGAAAACACTTTCTTTCTGACCTTTAGGAGCCTCTGAGCCACCTGGGCCTCTCCTGTAGTGAGCTGGACCCTCCGGCTTCTGGCTGTCTCTCAGCCTGACTCTTCCTCAGAGATCCGCTTGGGTCCTAGATGGTGGTTCACACCTGTATTCTCAGCCACTCAGGAGGGTGAAGCAGGCGGATTGCAAGTTCAAGGCTGAACTCAGTAACTTAATGAGATTCTCAGCAAGACTCTGTCTCAAAATAAAAACGGGTAGGGATATAGCTGGGTGGTAGGGCACCCCTGGGTTCCATTCCCCTGTACCAAAACAAACAAACAAACAAACAAGAGGCAGGGAGCATCAGCTCGGCCTCTGCTCTTGCTGTCGCACCGCCTGACTGCTCTGGCCACCTGTCCTTGCCCTCTCTGCATCTCAGCTTGGCACCTCCCTCTGGGGATGCTCCTGGAATTGCTGATCCATATTACTGGTGGCTTCTGCATAAGACTAGGCCCTCGAAGGCAGGACTCACATCCATATTCGTGTAGATTCTTGTGTCAAGGTCGGGCCGAGGTTTGTTTAACCCTCTTCATGGACAGAGTGATTTCTTGGCATGTGCTTGAATCACACTAACACTTTCAAATCTCCCCTAACCTGTGTCATGACCCTCTTTGGTAATATGTTTCCCATCTTACAGTGGAAGAAACTAAGACGTGGAGGGTCAAAACTTGCTCACAGCACCAGACCAGAAGTGGCAGATCTGGGCCCTAAAGCAGGGCCCGTTGCACATGTCCAGTGCCCTCTCCATGGTGGCCTCCAGCCCCAAGCACATCTAACCTTGCTGCGTTCCAGCGAAGTTCACAGTACCCTGCTGGCCCTCCCTGGCCCACCCTGGAGGAACGGGTTCTGTTAGGAGGAAGGTGGGGCAGCTATGGGTAGGCCTCCAGGAGAGGGCCTCCTCTAGGCCGAATGCTTGGGTCATTAGCTGGACACAGAGACCACGCCTGCCTTCTTCTTGGTCTCCTGCCAAGCTCTGGACACTCCTGAGTTCTTGCTATGGCCTCACATTTCTAGAAGGAATTGTCTAGAGATTCTTAAAATAGCACAAACCCTCCAACTGACATTTCCACATGTACACCAGGCTGCCATGAGGTTCTTAGCATCCCCATTTCAGGCCAAGCCCCAGATGACTGAGGGGTCTCCCTCTGGAAGGCTTGGAGGGGTCCTGTGGCCCTATCCACAGGTTCTCCCTCATGGGCTGCTGGGCTACCTGGGGCCTGGGTGTGCACATCATGGGGTTTGGAGACACTGACTGAACAGACACAGGGAGAGCCCCTGCTAGGTGTTGGAAGGGTGTCAGATCTGGAGCCACAGCAAAGGGAAAGATATTGAACTCTGGGGAAGCAGAAGCAGCAGGCAACTATCATCACACCAGATGCATGGTGCTGCAGAGATAGAGGAGGGGGCCTGTCGGTCGGTACGGGGGTCCTGGGAGGCTTCTAGGGGAGGCCGTGCCTGAGTGGAGGCCAGAGAGAGCACTGGGGAGAGAGCCCAGGACAGTGGGGACGGGCACTGTCCAGGAGGTCCTTGCCCTGGGACCTCAGCAAGCTCTTTTTTTCTCCAAGGGCAGTGAGCTCGGCTCTGCACACAAAGACACTTCCTACCTCCCAAGCTTGGTGTGACAGTTCAACAGGACCATGTGCTAAGTGCCCCTGTGGTGCCAGGCACAGAGCAGGGACTGGCCCTTTCTGCGTGCTGCTTTGGTCCCGTCTGCTGTAAGCCTGACAGTGAATCATGTGAGTGCAGTAGAAAGACCAGAGTACAGCTGACCACCCAGAGTCTCCTCTGACTCCTGGATGTCCCTGCTCCTCCCCAGGCCCCTCCACATCCCGCCCCCTGTCTCATTTGTCTTTGGGCCTGGTGATGCTGTCAGCTGAATATAAGAGCCGGCTTCTGGGAAACACCAGCCTAGGTCCCACCATAGGTGGGACACCCTCAGGCTGACGGGAGACACAGAAGCACTGATTTGGACTGGAATTCAGAATTTGCAGGATAAATCCACGGAGTCAGAATTTAGAGTCCAGTGTGGAAGGCCTTGAGGCCGTCCTGTGGAGTGCTGTCTCCGGGATCTCCAGGACGTGTGGTCCTGCTTTCTGGAGCCTGGGCTTCCCACAGGTGGGCAGGCTGCAGCATTCCCCCTGGGGACCACCCCAGTGCGGCTTCCCTCTGTTCCTCCTGCAGTGGACTGTGAGAGGTCGGACTTCTGGAGGTGGTGTACTTGGAAGGTGTGAACCACATTAGAGAGTTCTAGAAGGGTTCTGAGCAGGGCAGGAAACTGCCAGAGCCTGATTTGGGGAAAGGGGTGCCCTCCCCATGTAGCTTTAGTAAATAAAGTACAGGATGCTCAATGATGTGGATTTCAGGTAAATGATGGGAGATTTTTTTTGGGGGGGATATACTGAAAAAAGTTCTCCATTGTTCATCTGAAATACACAATCAGGCAAGCTGTGTTCTACCTGGAAACCTCACCTACAGTTTTGTTTTCTGGAGCAGAGTTGGAGGTAAAGAGTGTGAGAGTGGAGGGGCTCAGAAGAAGGTGGGCCGCCATGGAGGAGCAGGAGGGAGACCCGGGAGGTAGAGCAGGGGTGTGAGGGCTTTCCCCGTAGCAGCTGCTTCTCCCTTCTCGGCCGCCTCCCCCAGCGATGAGCTGGGCAGGCATGTGGGCACGTCTCAGGAACCTGAGTGTGCTCTCTGAAATGTCAGCAGAAATAAACCTGGCTAATCCTCCACGATGGCCCGTCACATTAATATCCCTGAAATTCCAAGCGGATTAAAATAACCGCGAGCATGACACCATTTGGAAGGCTGGGGATTTACTTGGAAGCAGTGGCCCATTGGCGAGCATTCCTCTAATTGCTGCTTCGTATAAATAGAGTGTTCTTTAATATCGCCACCAGCCCTGGCTGACAGATTTAGATCGGAGCTGTCGAAGTCATTAGTGCCCAGGCCGTGGTAAACCGAGGCTCCGTTAGGGCTGTAAATGGGATTCTCGTGGGCCGATCAATCTTACCAAAGCCGCCAGCGTTGCTTGTTGATCTGCAAGGTCCTGAGTGACTACAGCTTCCCAGAAATGTGCTTGCATCTGTCAGAATTATAAGCAGCTGGCAGCTGACACAAAGGTCATATTTGCTGCTGGTGTGGAAATAGAATCTCCCCAGTACAAGAAATGCTACTTAGCAGTATATCAATTGCAGGCGGGTCATTAAAGAAGAGGGATGTGTATGTGTGTGTGTGAGTGTGTGAGTGTGTGTGTGTGTGTGTGTGTGTGTGTGTGTGTGTGTGTGTGTGTGTCTTACAGGAACTCACTTTCGCTGTAGGTCCACCCTGGGCTTGAAAGCAGGCAGTTGGATGACTAAAATGAAACAGCAATTAGTTCCCAGTGAACTTTCCAGCACTATGGTCCTCAGGCAGTTTCCTTCTGTCATCTAAGAAGTATTTATTGAGTGCTCATGCTGTCCCAGGCACTGTTCTAGGCATGGCATGGAGCCTTGTCAAGAGCTCATATTTATGGGCTGTGTGGCTATGGTCCTGTATTGGCCTCTCTGAGCCTCAGGCTCAACAAAATGGAATAAATAATGTCTACTTTGGAGAGACTGAGGAGTTGATGAGATAAAGGCCCTGCAATGCCAGGACTGATTATGCCCAGTGTACACTAGCCAGCCACGGAATGGCAACTTACTTCACATGGTCATCCAGGGAGAGGATGGTGGAGGAAGTGAGGGAGTCAGGAAAGGGTGAGCCAGACCTGGAGATGGTGAACCATTTGTGGACACCCCCGTGAGAGGTGACTGAGGGTCTAGACCACTGTGTCTGAAGCCCTGGAGACTCGGGTGCCATCTGATTTGAAGACAAGGTCTCACAATCCTGGCGGTTCCCAGGGTCTGCCTCGTTACTCCACCAGACTGGAGAGGAGAGTTTAGTCTCTGAAGGTGAATTGGATCCAGGTCCAGCCCAGCAGTTCTTGAACAGGCTGGCTGAGGAGATTGCATCAGACACTATGGCAAGGAGTCCGTTTTCTGTGTTGGGAGAATTCCACCCAGAATTCACTGAAGTTCCTCCAGGGAGGTGGCTTCTCTGAGAGTCAGCAAGCCTTGTTTCATTCCAGCCGTTGGCAGGCGCCTCCTGGCCATGATTTCTTGTGTCTGCCTAACACACTGTGTGCTTAGAAGTTGGGTGTCATCCAGTGGCTGGGTTGGGTCTCAGGTCAGCGTGCATCACCTCTCTGGGTGGCACCTGGCCAGACACGAAGAACTTGAGCTTCAGACCTGGGATCACCCCACTCCACCATCTTCAGGAGTCCCTCAATTCTAAGCCCCACTTTCCCATGTATATTAATATCCTGAAATTAAAATGTGCCTTATAATCAGTGATGCCTTACTGTTAGAATTGGCAGTTCCTTTCTTTATTGTTTATAAAATAATGGTGTGTCTTACAGTCTATGGAGTCTTCGATTTAATTAATTAGGTATCTGGCCTTTGGCAAGTCCCTTTTGTGCCAACCTGATTCCACGTCTGTGAACTGAAGCTAACGGCACACACTGGGAGGCACCGGCACACAGAGGACACTGGATCCATGAGAGCGAGCTCAGCCACACAGTTAGTAGCGTAGCAGAGGTGACCCCATTTTACAGGTGAGGAAACTAAGCCTCAAGGGGCATCCGGGCTGATGTCACATAGTCACAGGCAGATGTACAGCTTTCAAAGTCCTCTGGTTAGCATTCTCTCATGCAGCATCCCCAGCCCCCCTAGCCAGGAACAGCAGTGACTCCCCAAGTACCACCCAGGAAGCCAGGGCTCAGGAAAGGACAGGGACTGCTCTGGGTGCTCAGGGGCAGGTGCGGTTTGGGGAGGAGTGCACAGGCAGGGTCCAAGGAGACCACCAGTTTGGCTTCGTTTCTAAGGACCATCAAGTCAGATGGTGTTTGATAATTCAAGGAGATAGGTGCTTCAGACTCTTTTAGTCTTACACGTGTGTTTTAACTGTGTGTGTGCATATATGTGAGAGTAGGAACTATAGTTTCTATTATATCAAAATGAATTTCACTGTCCTCAAATTTAGACTTTTTTTTTTAAAGAAAAAGTCCATCCCTGCCCCCCTCCATCGTCCATTCTGCTTTTGGCAGAACTTCTGTTCTAGTGTATTCAGAGTCTTCCTCTTCTCTCCTTTTCCCAGAAGTCACACCTGTGGGGGTGGGGAAGCGTCACCCAGGGCATCCGGGGGCCCATGCTTGGCTCTCGCAGTCCCCTGTCCACGTTGGCCTCTACGGGTCTGGTTATCGCCCACTGTACAGGTGAGTTGCCTTCCTTCCTGCTGCGTCCTGGCCCTTGCTCCAAGCCTACCATCTCAGGCCTGAGCCCCTCCAGGTCTGCTGGCTCTGAGGCCACCTCTGGTGTTTCTAACACCCCCCAAACATCATCCTGTTCCCAAGCAACACCAATGCCATGAGGGCTTGTGATGCAGCCTGGCCCCTGGATGGCCACTTCTGGTCTGCTGGTCACTCCCACATCGGATGCAGGGTTTCTCGATGGAGCCTCCAGCCTCCCCAGCTGCTCTCAGGAAGTGGGGAGCCTATCCTCTGCTCTTAGATCCATCAAACCATTGGAGATTCTGTCGACCCCTCAAACTCAGTGTCGAGGAGTAAGTGGGCAGGACCAGTCCCAGAGCCTCACACCAGCATCTCTCTCTTTCTCCTTTGGAGCACTTATTTTTTGCTTGGGAATCTACTCAGCTCATCTGCATAAGCAGAAACAAAGTAGTTGAGCAGACCATACACTGGTTCCCCCGGAGTCCCGCACACTCAGGATTTGAATGCTCAAAAGACTTGCAAACTGTTATCTCCGCCATAGGTTTCAAAGGAATTTTGAAATTCAAAATGTGTGTATTGGTTTCTCTCTGTGTTTTTCTACGGTGGCAACTCTACTTAGAGATCAGTAAGTCAGGAATGGAGGGACAGGAGGAACCCCCTGGGAGAGCAGGAAGTAAGGAGGGAAGCAGTCCATAAATGTTTCAAAATGTGTCTAACATGGTCTGACCATCTGAAGTGGAAATTCATCATGGTCCCCGCTGTCCTTTAAATCAGGATTTTAAAGACGTCTACGAAAGAGTGAACTTGGCTGAAGGATGTGAGCTGGAAGGAAAGTGGTGAGAAACCTAACCTCACCCTGCCCCCCACCATATGGATGACCCACCTTTCCCCAAGTCGGGGTGAGAGATGGGCTCCAGTTTCAGGTGCAGCAGCCAAAGTCAGACACCTGTTCATGCCTACCCTGGCAGCTGGGGAACGGTACTTGGTGGCCTGTGCTCAGCCGATCAGTGGTTCCCATGGAGAAGGACACAGAGCTGTGGGTCAGTTTGGGAGGCCTCCTGGGCCTAGCCGAGACAGGTTAAGCAGATCTGGTGCTCTGATCCAGCTATGGTCTCACCAGCCCACCTGTCCTTGGCTCCTGCCTCTTTCTTGAATCTGATACCTAAGCTTCTGGCAGAGTCGCTGGGCTTCCCAATAGCCTGCTGTCAATTCTCTCTCCCTAAGGGTCCAGCATTACTGCCTGCTGTGTTCAGCCAGGAGCAGGTAGTCATGAGCCAACGCCCTCCGCAAGACCTCAGTGTCCTTTTCTATTATAAAGTGAGGTGCTGAAACCAGGGAATGGCCAAGATCTTACAATCTGCCTTATGCTTGAAGTACTCTGGGGGCTGCGGTGCACAGCCTAGTTCACCCACCGCCCAAGCCCCACCGTTCTCTAGGGGCCCCTATTCATACTGAGGGAGCAGTCACCCTCTGCACAGTTGGCCTCACACCCCATTCCATCCACCCAAAATGAGTACCAGGATCCTTCCAGCAACCAGCCTCCTTTCCTGAAGGACTTCTCGGAGGCCTTAACCTGCTAATGGACTTTGTGATTGTCCCAGAGAGGACTGTAAGACACATGAATTATTTCTCCAATGAATTTCCCTGCAGACAGGAGCCCTCAATGCCTCTTTCAAGGACTGGAACAAACACACAACCAGACACACTTTAAGAAACACTGCTGCAAAAAATAACCAAATTTCACACAACCAAAGACCACACACACACACACACACACACACACACACACACACACACGGAGGAATTCCTTGGTCTGACCTGAGTCCATTCAACTTTTTTTTCTTTCCATCTTTTTCCCCACCATTGAGCTTCCTGGATGTGCAGGCATGAGCAATGGTATGTCCTTCAGGGGCAGGTCTGTGCTGGAGATGACTGTCCGCTGTGACCAGGGTGCAGTGTCCCCACACTCCACACAGCTCATCTGCACCCCGTGCCACTTGGGATAAAGTGAGTGTTCAACTGTGCCTGCTGGCCTCAGCCCATGCCACCCTTTGTAATGTAACACATGGTTGCCCCTGTCCCGCCCCATTGGTGGCACTGGCTTGGCCCTGATGAGAGCGTGGGGGCCTCCCTGACCCCCAGGGTATCACACCCAGACCTGCCATTCAGGCATGTTCCAAAACCTCTGGAAACCATTCTTATTTGCAACCTGTGTCCTCTCTGGAGAGAAGAGTTTCCTAAGTTCCCTTAGAAGCAAACCTGTGTGATTCTTATCACCATCTAAAGGCTTCCGTGCTCAGTTTTAAAGGGAGACCCGTACTGTGGGGAGCCACTCCAAAGGCATGCACCTTTAAGTCCTGATGCACCACTGGGATCTGAAAGGTCACTGTAGTCTGGCGCGGTAGTGCCATGACTTGTGACTTGGGCTTTGGATAATAAGGCATGGCCCTAGGAGTAGGCGGCACCCAGAGGGGTTGAGCTACACTCACCTGTTCCTTTGTAATCCTACCCCTTTGCCCTTTTGGGGATAAAATGTTCCATGGAAACTCCCCTTGCTTGTTCCCTATGTAAGAATAAAGAATTCCAGTGGCTTTCTTTCCAAGGACCCTTAAGGTCGCAGAGCCGTCTCCAGATTATTGAAAAGATAATTCTGTGTGGTTGCGTGCTTTCTTTGTCGTTTTCTTGAGTTATTGGAATCGTCAGATTTTGTGAACCCAGCATTAGGTCACCAAAGAGGACAGTTAGCTATAAAATGCCCAGTTTTAAAGAGAGATCTGTTCTGCAGGGCTGCATGGTCACAGCTGCCCCCCAATCCTCCAAGAGGGGGGGTTCCCGGGTTCAACAAGGGCATGAACGTTGTCCCTTTGTCTTTCCAAACTGAAGAAACAAATGTGTGGCGTAGTACTTATTGGGAGTTTACCTTGTTTGTTTTTTTTCTATTTGTGCTTTTTTAAACAAAACACATATTCAAATGTAGGAAAATAAAATATGTATATAGAGAAATAAAAACAACCTAAGATTCTACCACCCAAAGGTAACACTATAAGTATTTAGGAATATATCTTCCTTATTATCTTTGGTATCCCTCCCCCTTATCAATGCAGATACATTTTATTTCAATTAACTAATAATCTGACTTAGATGGATTTAAACCAAAAGAATTTATTAGTTCCTATTGCTAAAAGGGCCAAAGTATGCCAGCTTCAGGCAAGGCTGGATCAGGGGCTTCTTGCTGTCTCCACACTATGGCCTTTCTTCAGTCCCCAGCATCATTTTCAAGCTCTAAGGTGCATCCGAAGCTCTGTACATAGTCTTTTGATGCAAGAGAAACTCCAGGTTCCTTTCCGAGAGTTTTCTTTAAAAAGCCCCGAATCTCTGGTTATACCAGCATCTGTCACCGTCTCTGAAGTCTGATTGGCTTAGGCCAGGGTCACGTGCTCCATCTCCAGAGCCCTACCTGAGCCATCTGGGCTGAACAGTGGTCAGACACGGAGTCCAGGCAGGAGCTGCTGATGAAAGATGAAGAAACAAACACAGAGAAGGGATAGAACAATAAATGTGCAATTAAGTATTGGGTCATTAGACTTCCAGCCCCAAAGAGTGCATGGCCGGCAGTTAGCCTTCCAGACCTCTAAGCTGCCAGGAACATGGACGAGGGGGCAATTCCCGGCAATCTCACGGCCCACCTGTGATGCCCTCCACCAACCAGAGGCCCTCTGGGAAAGGCACCAAGAGACTTCACACCTCTTCTGCCACCTGTGCTGTCCCCAGGATGTACCAGAAGAGGGGCCAACTGCTTCCCCCCAACACATACACTTTTTAAAAGCTAGTCTTTGAAGTAGAATCCTGTCACCTTTCCAAATCACAATGCCCTCTTCCTCTGCCACCATCTGCCCACCACCAGGCCAGATGCAACAAAGTATAAAAACCAGCAAGTGGAGGTAAGTGGGCAATGCATTCTGGGAAGTGACCTTCTCACCTGAAGGCCAGACTTGGGCGACTCAGGGGACAGCCAGAGCCTGCTCAGGAAGCATCCCCCCCCCCCCACGACAGTTAGAGGCAAGGGACCCAGGTGGTGGGAGAGGAACCCCCAGCAGCACAGCGGCCCAGAGAAACCAAGACTGATCTGGAGCCTGGCACCAGCCCGCCCCAGCTGCAGACAGGAGAACACTGCCCCCCTCCCTTCCCGGTGAACTTGAGAAAGAGAAGGGAGGAGGGGAGAACAGAGGAGCTGCAGTCTTAGGAAGAGGATATGTATTTCATCCCAAAAGGAGAAAACGAGGTAATACCAAAAGGGATGTGGGTGAGATATGGAGAAATAACAAAACCAAATATCTGAATTAGATACCACTTTGGAAATAGCTGATACAAAGTAGACTGAATGACCCCCTCCCCCCTCCCCCTCAGAAAAAATAAATTAGCAAAGTAGAGAGAAAAAAAAAACCAACTTGACTAGCTCTCCTGGGGTACAAGAAAAAGAAAAAAGAGACCATCGTGAGAAAGATGAGAGAGATGTAGGAGAGGTGAGATACGAATTCTAGGGCTGATCTCTGGAGCAGCCCATCAGATAAGTGTTTGTGTGTCAGGAGAGACAGGTGTGACGTTGGGAAGGAGGAGAGGCATCGTTGTAGGCCTGGTGTCCCAGTTGGTGAGGAGCTGGGGACTCCCTGAGCTGAATTGTCTCTGCCTGTTTCTCAGCCAGGCTTCACCTGCCTTGCAGTTGTCAGTTCCACCTGGAGTCTGGCCCTTGTTGGCCCACAGGCTCTGGGTTCAGTGTTGGCGGGAACTTCACCATTATCTGCCACTTCCTGGAGATGGAGTGAGAGGTGGGGAGTGGCCACGGTGTGTGTGGGGGACACAGGTTTCAGGAGTTGGGGGGAACTGGGTGCCATCAGGACACTGGGCTGGCGTAGAGGGCCAAAAGGGAGGTGAGCAGGCAGCAAAGACAACTGCCTTCCTCATCATGCCACAGGCGGGTGGCACTACCAGGCAATTAAGAGAAACGGCCCATGAAGAAATGGTTTTGCCCAGCAGAGTGTAGCACATTCAGGACAGCCCTGGCAAATAAAGATTCATCAGCCCAGAAACCCCAGCAGTTCACATGGGCCAGACTCAGCAAGCTGGTGAATCAAGAGTCCGGGAGGGTGGAGAGGGGCTGAGGCTGGCAAGGCCATCTGGCTGGTGGGCGGCAGCTCCAAGGTTGTCCTCACCCCAGCCTCACATCACCCAGAGCTCTGCCCAGCCTCATCCCTCCAAGAAGCTCAGCATGGCCTCCTCTAAACACCCACTCACACCACCCTTACCGCTGGGGAAGGTGAGAGAGCACTGATTTGGAAGTCAGAAGTCTGGATGTTCTGACCTAGACAGAGTGACTTGGTGTCCCTGACATCTCAGGGCACCTGTCCCATGGAGATGGCCCCATGGAGGAGCCCTGGCCTGGTCCCATACCTCCCAGGAGCACTGTGACATCCCACTGAGTCACTCAGCAGAAAAGCTCCCTGAAAAGAAGAGAACTCTGTCCAGTGACGGAAGCTAGAAGGGTTCTAAGGACACTGAGAGTGGAGAGCCTAAGGGAGAATATTCTAGAATGAGGAGTAATAATGTCAGAAAGCCATTCTACTTCTAGAGGCTGTGGGGGAGTCCTTGAGGCCTCTCAGTGAGAAGGAAAGATTTCCTAACTGTAATAAGCCCAGACTCAGACACTGGCTCTGGGACCACCCAGGTCCCTCTCTGTCCATCTGATGCTACTTTGTGAGCTGTATGTCACTCTCTTTGAAATGACTTGTGTGCACACACAACAACAGCAACAACAACAATTTCCAGCAGGTGGAGAATTGTGACCTGTCGAAGGAGGTCAGGGTGATAAAGGAGCACAGCCTCTGGCTGGACCTCTGTGAGTGCAGCCTGTCCTCTGATTTATTTTCTCAAACCTGAGCAATATTTCCTATAAGCGAGAAGCAGCCCTTCACTGCATGATGACTGCAGCCAGACATCACAGAGAAGGAGCCTGGATCTGAGGACAGGAAACTCGGGGACCACGCTACATGCTGTGTGGGGCCATCATGGGCCACTCTAGGCCTCACCTGCCCTGTCTACAAACCAGAGAGCAGGAGGAGGAGGAGAGTCCCACACTGCTCTGTCTTAGTCATTCTGGCTGCTATGACCAAGTACCATAGACTGAATGGCTTATATAAACAACAGATGTGTATTTTCATGGTCTAGGGGTGATCAGGTGTGAGTGATCACCCCTAGACCAGATCAGAGTATGAGCATGCTTGGGTTCTGATGAGGGACCTCGGCTGTCTTCTTGTATCTTCCCCTGGTGCAGAGAGTGGGAGAGAGCTCTCTGGGGTCCCTTTCACAAGGGCATTAATCCTGTCCATGAAGGCTCCATGCTCATGAGCTAAGTACCTCCCATCCCATCAGGTTGGGTGTTGGGATTTTAGCAAAAGAGTTTGGGGCCCTGGGGCTGGGGGACATAAGCATTCAGTCAACAACACATGGTCATCATTTCTTAACAGAGCCTTAGCTGAAACCATTTGGAGTAAGGAAATCTTTTATTAAAACATGTTTCTTCATTTTCGTTTTAGATATACTGTGCAAATCTATTCAATCGTCAGTGCATAAACAGGATCATGGGCACGGGTGCCCATCTTTGCTTTGCTTGGCGCCCCTCTGCACTCTGCAAGATCCTTAAAACCCTTCCTGACTCTGGTGAACCACGTTCCTGAGGTGGAAGAAACTCTAGGGAATGGCAGAAGCAATATTTGTACCAAGTGCCACAAAGCCGTGCCTCACCCACTCCAGGAGCAGAGATGTTTGCCTTTCCTCCACCTACCCCACCCCAAGAATCACCTTGCTCTAATTCCCAGACAGGTCAGAATTCAGGTCTGGAAGCCCCGCCCTAAATCCCCAATTGCTCATGGAATCTGGGAAACCAGGAAACTTGGGCATCATTTGACTCCGCCCTCGTGTCAAGGTGAGCAGTTGTCAGTCCCCCTGTAGGGCTCTCTGAGGGCACTGTCCCTCCTAGGTTCCTGCCAAAGCAGAGGCTGGTATCCTGCCACGTTTTTCAGGCCAATGGTTCATTTCCTTCTGTCTTAGAAACTTCTGGAAGGCAGGATGCCCACATCCTGGCTCAAGTCTTAGCCATTGTTCGGTCAGGAACTACTCCATCCAGGGAAGAGGAAGCAAAAGTGAACAGAGCAAAATCAAATCCATGAACAAGCAACTCACAGGAGGAAGAGGAGCGGCCAACAAACACAAAAATGTTACCAGCCTTGGTAAAAGTGATAGAAGTGCAAGATCAAAGAACAATAGGATGCCCTTGGCCAGGGTGGAAAAGGGGGAGGGGCAGCAGGAGGAGGTGGCATTCTTTGTGAACAAGGCTATCTGTCTGAGGCAGGGGGTGGCGGGATAGCAGTGAGCCAGGGTGCAGCCAACTCAACAAGGGGCCTGCCCCTGGACTCAGCCACCCCACTTCCAGGAATCTATCTCAGTGGGATAGTGAGGGATGAACACAAATATTTGAACTTGAAACCATTCATTGAATGGGAAAGAATGTACTTGTCCATCCAGAAGGGATTGCTTGAATTCGTTATGGTACACCTATACAACAGAAGTTTTTTTTTTAAATTAAAGTCAAGAAATGAACAACAACAAAAAGAGGTTCACAACCCACTGTTGGGTGGAAAAAGAAGTTTGCCCTCTAGTCCCTACAGTAGGATGACGCTTTTAAAATGCAATCCATCTTCAATAAACAGAAAAAATTAACAACGACTGTATCTGAGCTTCTAGAGGATTCGTAAATATCCTAGCTACATATTCTGATTTTCCACATAAGCAAGTATGACTTGTGAAATACAAAAATAATTAACAAAAGAGAAAGCCGGCACAGGGAGGAAAGGGTTTCTCTGTCACAAGGTAGAGGAGAGTCCAGTTGAATTTTAGACCCTTCCCAAACCTTCCACTAGTGGGGCAGCGACTCTAAGGAACAGGGGCCTGTCCCTTCCTATGGTGTGAAGCCATAAATCCTGGAGCAGATACTTTCCCTCTTTTCTCTCTGTAAAAATATGCCACCGTGCTCTCAGGAAGCCCGTCCCCACCCAGGCCCTCTGGTGCCCCGTCTTTCCCCATCTGCCCCACTCTCCACTCTCCTCTGGCAGGTCCTATATCGTGGGCACAGTAGGAGGCTTGGAGCCGACTGAGGCCCTGGATCTGAACTGGCAATGCCACTTCCCAGCAGCGTGGCCTTGAGCAGTCAGGAAAGGCCTTTTCATGCCTCACTTCTTCATTACTGTATTTTTATGGTTAGGAGTAGAAAGGATATAACAGGAAGGGAGGGAGGGAGAGAAGGAAGGAGGATAGATTAAAGATAAGGAAGTAAAAACCTTCTTAATGCAACATGGCTTTTATTCTGACACAGGAAAGGAATATCAGTGGAAATCCAAATATAAATTAGTGATGTAGCTAATAATAATATGCTAACGCTAATTTCTTGGTTGTGACAAGGGTGCCATGCTTCTGTAAGATGTTAGTAGAAGGGGAAATTGGGTGAAGGCTCAGGGGACTCTGTACTATTTCTGCAATTTTTCTTTAAATCTAAAATTACTCCAAACTGAATTTTTTTTAAGTAAATTGCTTAGAATGATGCCTGGCACAAAATAAGCATTCAATAAATACTGACCATTACCTAATCATATTCCTCCATGACAGTAGCTACTGTCATCGGTCACTACAGTTTGAGGGAGCATCAAACCCTTCTGTACACCCCAACGGGATGTTCTGTGTCTGCCCTCCTCCTGCGGCCTTTGTTTGTTCCCAACGCTGACCCCTGCTTCTTGTCACCGAGACCTTGACATTTGGTTACTCTGTTCTCCGGTTTATTGTATCTAAGTTGCATAATGCAAGTTGGTTCGAGTTTCTTTGGGAACAGTCAAGGTATTATCAGTGAGTAAATAAGTGGTCGTGTCTGTCTTTCCTGCACACAGCACCCAGGACAAACCTTCACAACCACATCTTGGGGACAGTGTGGGTTTGGAAGCAGAAGGGCTAGGTGGGTGTGTCCTGTTGGTACTGTGTGACACCAGGTCAGTCACACTTCTGTGTAGTGGGGGTGGTGAGGAGCCCAGCTTCCCTGGGTGTTCCCAGGAGGTGCTTGTGCAAGCCTGTGGCAGAGATGTGGCACACCGAAGTTCTTCCCTCTGCAGGGACACTCAGGTGTAGAGATATCCAGTCAGCCTGGGACCAGAATCCATCTGGTAGGGGCCCCTTTCCCTGGTTCCTCTTATCATGGTCTCAGGTGCTCCACATGGTCAGTCCAGCCTCATATCATGCACTTCTGGACTCCACCCAGGAAGGGGTCTAAAGTGCCCCCCTGACCCCACCCCAGCCCAGGCTCCCGTTCCAGGGTGCTGTGGCCTCTGAGCTGGCCCCTCCATGCTGCTGAAATCCTACTTGAACAAAGCCACCCTCTCACCTCTGTCTTCCTACCAGGTGGAGGCAGCCAGGAGGGGGCACATGAGTGGGCGTCTGCAGTTACCAGAGCTCTGATTGGGTAGGCGAAGGGGGGTTCCTGGGGAGCAATTGACATCCTGAACTCAGAGGCTTGGGCTGAGGAGAGAAGCAGATCCAGAAACCCGCTTTGCCCACACTGTGCCTGAGAATGTGTGGAATTATCTTTTTTTTTTTTCAAGGAAAAGAAGAAAGGTGTGATTCAGAAGGGAGAGGACTTGGATGTGGCCTTATTCTATCCCAGCTGGTGCCCTCTCTGCCCTCTAAACCTGGATGAGAGCTGGAGAGGGAGGGCAAACTGCCCAGGCTCCTTCTCTGGCTCCGTTGGTCCCTCTCATTCAGGGCTTCATCCCTCCTTTTCTCCCCAGGTGACTCCTTGGACCCTTCAAGATCAGACTCAAGGACTGACATAGTCCATGGGAGAATCATCCCCTTCAAGAAGCACCAAGGCCATGTCAGGGGGCTTGGGGGAGGACTTGGACCTGAATCTAAGGGCATATTTCCTAAGGACTGGAGCAAAATAATGAGGAATATTCATCAAGCCCTCACTGTGTGCCAAGTGCTGGATTATTCATTCAATTCTCATGAGTATCTGTGAGGTGGAATTTTGATACACAGGGAAAATGAGATGCATGAAGATTTCACAACCTTCCTACAGTCACAGAGCTGGATGGCCTTGACATCTGAGTCTTGCACCCAGACAACCGGGTTCTGGAGTTTACCTGTGCCACTGGTCACAATACGACAGGAGAAGCTCAGAGGAATTCAAAGTGGTCCCCTCAGAGTTGTCTGCAGAAGAAATTCCAGGAGGGTAG
Organism: Urocitellus parryii; assembly: GCF_045843805.1. Lineage (NCBI taxonomy): Eukaryota > Metazoa > Chordata > Mammalia > Rodentia > Sciuridae > Urocitellus > Urocitellus parryii. Next base: position 113,577,836 of record NC_135536.1, on the reverse strand, counting down.
AAAGGAGCTGGCCCAGGAACTACAAGTTTACTTCCAACTGGAAGTTGGAGTTGGAGGTAGAAGACAAGGGCCACCTCAGAGTGCCCTGCTCCAGTCTCACACAGCCCCACAAACCTCCCCTGATCCTCGGAGGCAGGTGTCCTTAGGCCCTTGGGTCCCAAGTTCCTGCCACTTGGGATTGAGGCAAGCTGAAAAGAGAATGGCTGAGGCCAGGCCCAGGAGTCAAGGAGGAATAAGTGAGGTCAGGGAGTAGGGGTGAGTAGAGCTGTGGTCCGACCAGACACACACACTCCAAGCAAGGGGTCTAGGCGGCAGCACACAGCAGGAGGCACATGACGCCAAAGTCATTTCTGTCTGTGCCAAGAAGCATCTTACATCCCCTCTGCTGGGCCAGGAGCCAGTCTCAGGCCGGGAGCTGCCCACAGCTGACTGGCTGGAGGAGCCACAGAAAAAGTTGTAGCTACACTTAAGCACCAAGCTCAGCACTGGATGTTTGGCATCTGGTATCCCTTTGCATTTTAATCTTTCAAAGGATCCCGAGGTCTGAATAAAGCAATGAAAGCTGAAAGAGGGACAATAGCTTGCCCTGGGCCACACAGCTTCTGCCTAGCAGGACGTGCATTCCAAGTATGGCCAGCCTGGTTCCGGGGCGCGCTCTTACTCCCCGCAGATGGCCTCTTTGAGCCCCATCAGACAGGGCCTCTCTCCCTCCCTTGTGCTTAACCACTTCCTACCAAAGCTTCCCGTCACATCCTTGTTCACACCAGGAAGCTCACCTGCTCACCCAGTGCCCCGGCTGCCCGCTGCCACCTCCTGCTGAGGGCAGGACCCAATTCTCTCGGGCAGGCCCCTTATCTGGAGGTCTCTGCTCCATGGAGCAGACAGTGTGGGTCTGCCTCCACGCCTGGGAATGCCCACTCTGTACCCTGCAGCTCCAACCCAGGGCCTCGGGCTTCTGGAAAGGGTGAGGTTGGAGGGGCTCCAGGACATTGACTGGAAAAAATTCCAAGAGGTCACCGTCTCCTTGGACACCACCTGCAGCCACAGACCTCCTCCCCTGGCTCCCCAGGGTCCCCTGTGCCACCCTCAGTCCTTCTGTCCCTCCCTCTTTCCCTTCTTCTCTTTCTCCCTGTCTTTTCACACCCTGAAATGAGTTTTGCAAGGGGCCAGGGCAGCCAAATTCCACAGCATTTAAATCATAGCTCCATTTAATTCTGGCAAATGGCATTTTCATAGAGTCATAGAATGTGAGGACTTGAAAGGATCTGATTGATGGTTTCCACCAACTCCCTCGTTTAATAATAGATGAGGACCCTGAAGGCCCAAGGGGAGGCGGCTCACCCGGGGTCACATAGCCTCCCTGTTCAGGGCCTGGTCAAGGACTCTGCCTCCCTCCACCAGCTCCTCCATCCACTCTGAACCAGGGAAAGACTGTGTCCTGAGAAGTGTGTGGTCAGGGTGAGGGCTGGGGACAAGCCTGGGTCCCTGCTGGAACCCCCAGGTTGGGTCAGAGGCACAGGAGAGCCAGGACTTGGGGCAGCTACCCCAAACCATTGTCATACAGGCCCAGGGTTTCTGGACATTTTGACTGTTTAAAGAAAATCTTAAAAATACGGTTTTTAAATGTAAAATATTCTCCCTTTAAAATATGGAGACAGACTCATCATGATCTCTGATAGAGTCCAACTCTCCCATTTTACAGGACAGGTGGCATGTTTAAGGCCACCCAAAGACTGGGACTCCAGTGCAGGTGAGTAATGCCACATGCAGGGGAGCCGTCCTGACAGCATTGTTATGGGATGGCATCTTGTGTGTGTCCCCAAGAACCCAGACCCACCCTTCCCCCCAGGTCTTCTGTGACTCACCCCAGGAGACCTTGGCCTTGGCTTTCTCTCCTGATCCACATTCACAAAATCCCTTTGAGTATTTTTTCCCCTGACACATCCCTCTAAAACTCCCAAGTGGGCCAGCACATTCCGAGCCCCTGCTGGAGGCTTGGAAGGGCTGCAGACACCCTTGTCCTCCCGCCAAGCCTTTCTTTCCCCTAGGCCACTCCCCTCGCCTCCGGACGGACGGACGTTCTGCCCTGTGCCTCCCAGCTCCAAATAATACAGCTGACACCCCAGAAAAATCCCATAAAGCTGAATCGGGACCATGTCAGCAAAAGGGGAAAATGAGATTACGGCCACCCTGCCACCTTCCCTGGCTGCCTAAATCTGTCAGCAGACCATGGGTCACCCAGCCCTCCCGGACCTTCCTGCACTTCCAGCCTGGAAACAGTCAGGAGGGTGGGGAGTGGGGAGTACCAGTACTGCACAGCCGGGGAAATCCATGCGAAAAAGTCAAGCGCAGAGACGAGCTGAGCTCGGCTGGTAATGAGGGTGAACCCCAAGAAAAGAACCAGCAAAATCAGGCACAATTAATCAGGGACAAGGGTCTGAAGCAAACCTGGAGCAATAGATGGAGTTTGTAAGGACAGAGAGAAGCAGAGGGAACACTCCAGGCAGGAGGCAGATGGGCACTAGGGCAGGGAGGTGGGGCAGGCGGCCTACTGGGGGATCCCTGGCCCAGGGCCAAGGCCCAGCTCTTGAGGAGTCCTTGATGGTCCTGAGCTCGGCTTCCCGCTCCAGTCAGGGGACTTGGGCTGGAGGAGCGCAGTGTTTCTTACCTCCTTGAGCAGAGGTACTGTGCTTTATTTCCCCAGCACCTAACTGAGGTCTGGCAAATGGTTGTACGAGCGAGTGAATGAATGAACGTCGGATTTAATATAAACATCAACCTGATGAGAAAAGTATGAAGACAGACACCCGAGTAAGGCAGATTCACACTTTACCTTTCTCAAGATATTTTCCCACCACTATTAATGTCATCCCCCTAACACCTTGGAGGAGCGACCGAGTGTAGGTTTCCCAAATCCCACTTAACAAGCAGGGAAACCGAGGTGTGGGATGCTGGGAGGAGCCGCGGTTCACCTGGACAGTGAGCTTGGGGGCAGGATCAGAGCTGGTTGGCTGCTGTTCTGGATCCCCTCTGAGGATCCGCCTGCAATGCAGGTGCTGGGTCCTGTGCTGAGGGTGAGGCCTGCCTCAGCCTGCCAGGCCTGTCCTGGGTGGGGAGTCTGGCTGCCTCAAGGGCAAGCTAACTGCCCATCCACCCAGGGCCTGAGCCTTCTCACCTGGGCAGCACTTATCAGAATACAGCTAATATTTTGATCTCCAAATGGCTCCTGTAGCTGTTGGTCAGTTGAAGCAAGGGACGAGCCAAAGGATTGTTTATTACTTCCCCCAAACCTCAACAGAAATGTTGGTTGATCGACTTTCTGGGACCATCCAAGGCTTTGCTGAGGTGGCCTCCCAATCAGCCTTATTATCCTCCTTCCAGAGTAAACTTGTCTGAGAGAAATGGGATGGGGGGGGGGCACAGAGAAGCCTTTAAACAACAGTGGTGTAAATCAAGAATGGTTTAAAGCCTGCAGGACTTATCAGAACCACCAATATTCTACAGGACTCTGCAGATCTTCAAGTGGAAATGAATCTAACATGTGTCACTTCCTGGCCTCATTCAACCACAGATGTTTTTCCACATCAGCCGATGTGAGGATCTCGAGTTCCACACTTTGGGAAAAGTTCTGCAACACAGCCACGTTTCTTGGGAGTTGGGATGGAAAGAAAAGGTTGCATTTCACCTCCTAAGGGATTGGAGGGCCTGGGACAAATGACCCAGCTCAGTTTCTCTATTTTCCCAAACAGGGATGGTGTGCAGAGCTCTCCATGCTGTGGGAGAGTGAAATGAGGTAACAGGTGTCTGTGCCAACCCTCCCATCGGTAAGTCACCACACAGGTACAGGAACTTGTACCCCAACAGGTGAATGGATGTGAGATCTACCTGAAAAGATTCATGGACAAGTTACTTTTTATTTGACCATAGGACTCTCTGAGTTGCTAAACAACCAAGTGTGACAAATCCCTGCTGACCCCTTCTCACAGTCCATTTAAAGTTGGGTAAAATTTAAAATACTTTAGCCAATCGGGAGTAGTCCAATGGCAAACCGAAGCCGAGGTGTGGGACTTTGTGAACCCCGTCCCTGGCTTTCCAAGGTCCCTTCACGATCTCTGGGCTTCAGGACAAGATGCTTCAGGAGAGCTGCCTGGTAGTTAAGGGCCGGTGTCCCAAACACCTCCACCAGAGTCTTGCTGCCACAGACTCCGCCCCTGATCCCCACCTGCCTGGGCCCAGTCCAGGCCAATCCCCTCTGCGTGGGGTTGACTGTTCCCGATGGCAAAGGTCACTGGCCAATCCAGGGTCTCCCCTTGACCTTAGAAACAAAACTGAAAGCTGTGCTTCCCAGACTCGCTTGCTGGAGGCAGACGTGTCCACAAGACAAATGAGCTAGAAGGGCACGTGACATGTACCAGCTCTGGGGTGTGCCTGTCTGTCACAATGGGAATGGCATCCCTACAGTTTCCTCTTTTCTTCTTCCTGTAGAAAGAAGATAAAGTGGTGACACTGTGGCAAGACTGTGGAGCAGTTATCATGGATCATTTGCTCAACGTTTCTTTCTTTTTCCTTTCCTTTTCTTTTATTTTAGTCCTGGGGATTGAACCCAGGGGCGCTTAAGCACTGAGCCACATCCCCAGCTGTTTTTTTTCATTTTTATTGAGAGACAGGGTCTCACTGAGTTGCTTCGGGCCTCACTAAATTGCTGAGGCTGGCTTTGAACTTGCGATCCTTCTGCTTCCACCTCCCAAGCTCCTGGATTACAACCCGCCTGTGCCTAGCTTGCTTAACATTTCTGAGGACAGCAGAGCAACAAGATGGATGGCTCCTGGGTCTCCAAAAACCACGAAACTGCCACACTCGTCCCAAACAGCTCCATTAATACTGTGCTGAGGGAGAAACGCTCTACTGCTGTGGTTGAACCAGCCTGATGGTGGCCCTGACTGTGGCAGCTGAACCACGTCACCTTGCGTTACCACTCCTAAATAGTCTTCAGAATGCACCTAAAGGAATATCCTCCATGAAGTCTCACCTGATTTGACTCTTGATATCTGCGCTCCCTCCCACAGAGCACATTGCCCATTTTAGAACCTGCTGCCAGATCAAATTTGGATGGGGTGAATTCCATTGTATTAATATGAGTCCCCCATATAGAACATGGCCCACATCAGGAAGGTAGGAAAAGACAGCTCTGGGTTGGGTTAATGTGGCCTCCTCTTGTTTGTGGTTGCTAAGGTGTCTCCTTTGCAGGCATAGCCTTCCACACTGTGCTGTGTGCCACCACAGGGCAGGGCCAGTCATAGGCTTTTGTCACCCCCATGGCACATGACGCTCAGCAGAGACTTGGAGACTGGACTCTCCGGTTACCAAAAGAGATCCATGGGGAAGTAATGCTGGCCTTGGCTAGTGGGGTGTGGCAGGAGACAGTCCGGGCGCCAAGCCTTTAAATACAACCTGATGTCAGAGAACTTGGTGACATGTAACCCCAGACGGGACCAGCTATAATCGGATCCTTCCGATGTGGAAAAATAAGGCAGGCCGACTGCCGCCACCGGGGAGGCGACAAATGTTTGCCCTCGGGTGTGAGGATGACAGCCGGGTTCCACACTGTCTCAGAGGGAAAAGGTCACCTGTTCCAGCTGGAACACGGTCAGCCCGACCAGCGCCCTCGGATGGCTGGAGTCCTGAGAAAGCTCGGTGCTGCCAGGGACACACGGTGCCATCCACAGCTGCTGGAGCTGGGGTGTCTCGAGAGTCCTGACACTAGAGGTAACCAAGCCAGCTGACCCCTGAGGGGATGCTACCAGGGGACTCCAACCTCAGATTGGGGAAGGGCTTACACAGGGTCCCTGGAGGTTGGGTGGAACTGTGATTTTTTTTGAGACCCCAGGAATCTCCTCTCCATTGGCTTCATTCTGACCCAGCTGCGGGATGTCTATGGCAGTATCTGAAGTTCTACCTTTAGGGCTTTCTTCCCTAAGGGAAAGGCCGTGATCTCCCAGAGCAGTGCTAAATGGAGAATGCTGTGATGGCTGAGTCTCACCCTAGATGGCTTGGGGCCAGGATTATTGGGACACTAGTTACCACACAAGGTCTCTGACCACCAGCAGGCAACCTGAAGACAAGCTATCCTTGGGGCAGGGATGGTGGTGGTGAGAGAGGTGAAGGTACTGGAAGACCTGAGAAAGGAGGTGACACGGCCTGAGGGCGCCATCAAAAACATAGCCAACCAATACACAGCCTGGCCTTGGGCAGCCCCACCTAGTTCCAAAGCCTGGTACTTGTACAGCACCTTCTCCTTGCTAGTGAGAGCCTTCCCAGGGAGCACTTTCCACCCCCCAAACAAGAGGGGGCATGTGCTGGTGCCCAAGGACCTTCCCACCCTGACAGGTTCTGAGGGCCATGGCACCAGGCTAGGCTGGTCACCATTCGTAGTTCATCGTTGCAGACAACAGAATCCACTCAGGTACTTCAAACAGAAAGCGATTGGTGGAGGAGAAGAGATAACCCACAGAATCACTGGGAGGTAGAGGGGACACATCCTAGGCTGGGCTTCCAGGAGTGAGTTCCAAAACATAATACAGAACTGGCTGCCAACAGAGGTGCCACTTCTGCCTTGATCAGAAAGTTCCAGAACAGGAATAGCCATCATAACCCTTGTTCTAGAACTATATAATTTCTTTCTTGATTTTTGCTGACCAAGTGGGTGCCCCAGGCCCCCTGCCTGGCCCCCCATATAACTTCAGCTTTGAATCACATGTACAGATGGCCATCTTACTAGCAGAGCCTAAGTCACACCTAGAATTCATGCTGAGAAAGGTCTCCGTTGTTAGCCATTCAATATCTAGACACTCTAGGAGGAGGTAGAATATATTTTGAACTAGCCAAACCACCTCATCAAGAGCCCTAAAAAAGCCTCACCCTTTGACCTGATAATTGTCTTCTAGAAATCCATCTAAAGGAAAGAGAGATAAAAGTGAACATTAGTGAATAAAAATGGAGGGAAGGGAGGGAGGGAGACAACGCCCATGAATAGGAGTCTGGTTAAAAGAAATTGAGGGGGCCTGGGGTTGTGGCTCAGTGGTAGAGCACTCACCTAACATGGGTGAGACACTGGGGGTTTGATCCTCGGCACTACATAAAGGTAAATAAATAAAGATACTGTGTCCATCTACAACTAAAGGCACTACATAAAGGTAAATAAATAAAGATACTGTGTCCATCTACAACTAAAACATACTTTTAAAAAATTGGAACATTTAGATGAAAGAATGTTTTGGCCAATAAAATGAAGTATTTAAAATTATTAAAAATTTATTGTTTTGTTTCATTTTTGATTTTGAAAATATCAAAAATTTTAATGACATAATATTAAGTGAAAATGACCAAAACCTCAGACTACCTGTACAGGTGGGTTCCACCTTTATGGAAAAGATTCCTTTATGCAGAGCACAATATTGAAGGACGCACCCACAGGTGTTCACCTCAGCTTGATTGGATTGGATGGGTCTTCTTGACACACAATTGTCACACTGTTCTGGAGCATCTATGTGTTCCACCAAGAAGGTGCATTGCTTTTACAATTAATGATTTTAGAAATCAAAAGATGATGAAAACAAACAGGGATGTACTTGTCCCTCACTCGCATGCACACCTCTGCTTGCTGACTGCAGGTGGCCCAGGCATGTCTTGAGACTGGCTGGCCAGAGGACTGATTAGAGCTGAGTTCGGGGAGGGAGAGGTGACAGATATGGGTGACAGGTAGAATGAGGTCTGACCACAGAGGGAGGGCAGGCCACCTCTGGCCGATCTGGCATCTACTGGGTTGTCAATAAGTATTGGTTCTACACCCTCCTAGAGAAGTGGTCAAAGGACTGAAAGCAGCCAGTTTGCAGAAACAAGAACACAGATGACTTTGACACAGATGAAAAAGATACCCAGCCTCAATGGAAGCCAGACAAATGAGAAATAAAACAAGAACTGTGTTTCACTTAGCAGGTGGGCAAAGATCACCATGTTTGATGAGACATGTGGTGACCAGAGAGGAGGGAGTCACCACTGAACTGCTACATTATATCCATCAGACCAGGGAGCCCCCCCCCCCGCCCCCGCCCTTGGATCCAGCCACTCTACTTTCAGAAATTTGTTCTCCAAATATAACTGCATTGCTCATATTCAACAGGGGCTCATACAGGGTGTTTACAGTGAGGTGACTTATCTTGGCAAGAGATTAGAAGCCAAGTAGGGTTCTGAATAAATAAATCCTGGGCCTTCATATGATGGATCACTGTACTTAAAAGGAGTGCCCCCAAAGATATATTTATCAGTGACAAAATCAAGGTGAAGAGCAAAGCATATAAAATCTTATTTTTGTAAGAAAAATGTTCACATATATTTATTTATTTATTTGTTTATTTATTTATTTATTTATTTATTTATTTCTGGTGTCTCTGGAGATAGAATCTGTATATTTGAGGGTCTGAGTAAGACTTACTATTTACTGTTTATACTTCTGTACCATTGAGTTACTTAATTAGGTTCAAGTTTCTATATTAGACTTTTCATTTTAACATATAATTAAAATAACTAATACTTAGTGAATTGATTGGAGTGACGAGACGAGAGCCATTGGTGGTTCTTGAGCAGCAGGTGCAGCATGAGAGTGGTATTTAGCAGGGATGGCCCAGGGGAATGGTGGAGAGAGGAGCTGGACCTGCTGGACCAGAGCAGCAAAGTCCCCAGCCAGGCCTCACCATGAGGGTCTGGAGTGGGATTACTCCCCAAGTAGCCTCGTTTTGCTGCTCCATCTGGATGATTCTCTCTGCTCCCATCCCCCTGGTATTCCACAGGTTTTCAGGCTAGTTATGGGTTAATTCAGATTTTCCAGCAATGCAAAGGCTTATTTTTTTGGCTACAGCCTCTGAGTTACCACTTTTACTTTTGCTCTCTCATCTTTCCCCTTACTTCCACTCCTATGTACGGTGAGCCCAGGGCCTGCTCCCACCCCACGGTCTCCTGCTCCTTTTCCCTGGCTCTCACCCTGGCTCTCCATACCCCTTTCAGTTTCTGCAGGGGGCCACAGCCCCAGACACAAGGGCCCTCAGACTGCAGAGTCTACTTGGGACTGTCCCTGAGGTCAGCGATGGGGACCCAGCCTCCCAAGGCAGAGCCCTCTCTTCATTACTCCCGGATGGCCCTAGTCCTGCTGCAGGTATAGAGGTCCTGATGTGTAAGACAGATGACAGACCTGGGAGTGTGGACTGCCCAGTCAATTCTCACTCAGTCTGGGCAGGACCAGAACAGCAACCAGTGTGATGTCCAGTCCCCAGGCCTTGGACACTCCAGGCCCACGAACATGGAAGGACTTTCTGCTCTTCGCATTCCCACTAGATTCTCCTTGGATCCTCATGGGCCTGTACCCCCGAGGCCCTTGCATTTTCCCTGCCTGCTCACCTGGAGCCTGTATCAGGTCAGGTTCCCTAAAAGAGGCACAGCTGATGCTGGGGATCCGGGGCACAGGGCTTTGGAGGAATGCTTGGCCGGAAAAGTCCTTTACAGAGGGGAAGGAAGCAGCAAGAGCCTAGGAGGGAGCTGACCAGGAAGTGTCACACACCACGAGGACAGGAGGGACCCTCTTGCTAAGTTAGGTTTTACTCAGAAGACCTCCTCTGGTCCTGGTTTCCCTCAGGAAACTGATCACCACCTGGCTAATCTTTTCTGCTAGTTCTAGCCAAGGAAAAGGCAGTTACTAACAGTCCGTGGGCTCCCTTCCTTTCCTCAACTCTCCACTCCAGGACACTAACACCTGACCAGGAGCCCTCTGCCTCAGCCAGGCTCCTAAAGTCCACATTTTTCCCCAGGAGAACAAGAGGGTGACCACCTGCTTCCCGAGGACTTGAGACTATAACCCAAATTTGACCTTTATTAGAAAGGGGCTGTGTTTTTGTTCCTTACACTTCACATTAACTTTGAATTCCACTTCTACCTCCTAGAATATCTTTAACTTCCAACCAAGGGCAAGATGGTTACATTCTACTTAAATAAATATAAGAACCAGCCAGGTTCTCAGGATGGTAGCAAATGACCTCTCAAATGATGGGGAACTGTCTCTAGCTGGACTCTAGCTTCTTACTGCAGAGCCCACAGCTGTCCTGGAGTGGGGTGGAGGGTGGAGCTGGACATGGAACACATGAGGTGGGGCAGGAGCCGCTCAGCTCTCTGGTTGGCCCAGCCAGCTGGTCCCACAGGGCCCCTGTGTCTTCATCTAGGGAACACCTACTCCCTCTAAGCCCACTAGAGGGATTTGCGGGGGGGGGGCAGAATTGTGAGAGACAGTGGGCTTTGGTGGGGAAGAACTGTCCTGCCCCACTACACCTGAATACATATATTATTCTAATATTAAATATTGTTTTAAATAATTTACCACGGGGTAAAATGGAAGCTCCAGGAGGTACCCCCAACCGATCCCATAGTCCTGGGTTTCATTGGGTGGCATTGCCAACATAGGACTGCACTGTCCTTTGTTGTGGGTACTGACCCTCACAGGGTGCTTACCAACATCCCTGGCCTCCACTCACTAAATACCAGTAGTACCCCCTCCAACTGTGACACCCCAATATGCCTCTAGACTTTGCCCACTAGGCCCTGGGGCAAAATCCCCCCTTGATGAGAACTGTCAGTGTCCTTTATTGCGTCCCTCACAGTATCACGTGTCAGCAGGGGGAGGACACGGATGCTCTTTCATCTGTCTTTACCCAAGATCATCGGGGTAGTTCCCAGTGTCATGGGGAAGTCAGACAGCTGCTAAGTGGCTCTCCATCTATCCCAGCACAGAGTCAAGCCCTGGTGTGCCCCTTGTCCCCTCCCGGAACACTGACCTGGAACCCAGGCCGGAATCACCTCCAAAATCCTGAGAGTCTCAGCCTCCCACTAACCAGATGTTTTTTTAGTTCTTGAGTTTTTCACCCAGAAATGCCAACAGCTTCTGCCTCATTGTCTCCATTATTATTAGGTCTAGGAGGGGCAATAAAAAGTCTCAAGGGTTTCTGGGACATCAAATGGCCCTTTTTAAATTAAAAAGAAAGGAACAAGGGAGGGGGGCTACCACCACTTTATTTTATTCTATAAGTGAATTAGACACATGTGGAAGAGGTTTCCTTTGGACTAGGCACTATTTTAAGACTTAAGAAAATTGTCTTTAAAATATAGCCCAGCCTTTTATGGTCACCAGAGTTTTTAGAGGAATGGGCCTGCGCATTGCCCGTGGCACAGGGTGAGGCCCACAGTTCTGGGAGGAGAGGAGCCCAGGGCAGCATGGTTCAGGACATCTGAGAGTGGAGATGTTACACCAAGGGCTGAGGGACTGGGGGAGACTTCAAAAGAAAGCAGAGCCAAAACACATTTTTATAGTCTGTAATGCTTTATGAACACAAAGTAGGTTTTCAACCCTCCAGGGGTCAAGCTATTCTCTCCACCTAGAAATCTCTACCTCCCTGTGCACTTACTGTCCCCTTACTCTTCTCAGTGCACCTCACTAGTTTCCCTTCCTTGTTCCTGATAAAAATGAGCAAATATGTGTATGACTGTATGTGTGTATGAAATGTGTGTGCATGTGTGTGTGTGATTATTGCCATTGGTTTATAGTATTGAGATAGTGGGAATAGGCTCAAATGTCCAGTAGTAGAGTACTAGTTAGATAAATATTATATAGTCATCAGTGAAACATCACTCAGCCATCAAAGATTGAAGACACTAATGACAATTGGCTTAATTAGATGAAGATGGCAGAGTAGGAAGCACCAGGCATCTATCTCCCCACCTAACCAGCAATTGCACTGTGGGGATCTGTTTCATATAAGTATTTAGGAACTCTGGAGCCTATTGAAGGTTTGCAGCTTGAAGGGGAAGACTTAAAGGTTAATGTTGGTCAGTTTCAGCTCTTAGCTTGGTAGCAATTACCCAGCTTCGTGTCAGGTAGTGGTATACGTGTTCCTGGAGCAGACTGAAGGCAACTTGTGGGAATCAGGGTGAACAAAACTTACCTTGTCTTTGAAACATGGAGATCCATGCTCCTATCACTGATTACAGCCTCTGATCTTGGAGGTGTAGACACAGAAGCAGGTACTAGTCACAGTGGCAAATCTTCCCTCTTATTGCAAACCCTTCCAACTCAGGCCCAAGTCACGTCCAAGAGATTTAAAGGGCCTGGTACTTTTCTTCCCTTTACCCCTCCCCATCTTTGGGGAAACATACTTTAAAGATGAAGACATTCAAAAGCAACTACATTTATGGGAGAAAGTATAAAGACATTGCACATATATAGAAAAAGAAAAAGGCTCAGAAAAGACCTGAGAAGACCTTAGGTCTGTGCCCCAGGCTGTTACTTACCAAGGCGACAGCCCTTAACAATAATAAGAATTAAAAATATATATATCAAAACCTGGGGAAAAATGTGATTTCCAAAGTTAACACACTATTGGATTCAAATGTCCAGTTTTTGACCAATAAAGTCACAGGGCATAAAAGAAAATACAAAAATAATGCTCATTCAGGGGAAAATGAACCTTTTCTGGAAAGTTCAGATGGAAAGAAACACTAGATAAAGACTTTAAAACAACTGTCTTAAAAATGTCTAAAGAGCCAAAGGAGGATGTGAATAAAATAATGTATGAACAAAGCAGAACTATCAGTAAAGAGTTAGAAAACATCAAAAGAAGCCAAAAGGAAATTCCAGAACTGAAAATACAAAAATCAAAAAGAAAAATTCACTACAAGGATACAAAAGCACATTTGAGCAGGCCGAAGAAAGAACCAGTGAGTTTTAAGACAGAACCACTGAAAGTATTGAGTCTGGTGAAGAGAAGAAAAAGACTGAAGAACAGTGACGAGAGCCTAAGTTGTAGGACATAACCCAGTGGAGTAACATACACAAGGAGGGAGAACCACAAAGAGAAAAGAGGGGAAACGGATGAGAGGGTATCTGATGAGAAAATGGCCAAAAACTTCCTAAGTGTGGTGAAGACATGATTGCAAACTTTCAAGAAGTCTAACAACTACTAAAAAGATGAATTGAAAGACCCAGGCTGAGACATTTTAATCAAATTGTCAAAAGGTAAGGGTGAAAAGAAATTCTTGAAAGCATCAAGAGAGAAGTGACTATCCTACTTAAGGGATCTCCAATAAGATTGTCATCAGAATTCTTATCAGAAACTAAGGAGGCCAGAAGTCAGTGGGCTGACATATTCAACATTTAAAAAAAAAAATTACCAAGGGTTCTATATGTAGCAAAACTGTCCTTCAAAATGAGGGAAGCATTAAGGTATTTCCAATTAAACAAAAACTGAGGGATTTGTTACTATTAAAACTGCCCTGCTAAAGGTAGTTCTGCAGGTTGAAATGAAGACAGTAGACAGTAACTCAAAGTATATGAGAAATAAAGATCCCAATAAAGCTACATACGTGGGTAATTAGATGAGCTAGTGCCATTGTAACAACAATTTGTAAATCCTTTTTTTGTTTGTTTGTTTTGTTTTCTGTGTGATTTAAGAGACTAATACATTTCTTAAAAGTATTTATCTAAGAGCAAATATTACTGTAATATTAGTTTATAATTTCATATTTTGTCTTCCATATAACTTAAGAGGCTAATGCATGAAAAGCAACTATTAGCTTGTGTTTTGGGAGAGTCAATGTGTAAAGATATAATTCTGTGGGCTGGGGATGTGGCTCAAGTGGTAGCGTGCTCGCCTGGCATGCGTGCAGCCAGGGTTCGATCCTCAGCACCACATACCAACAAAGATGTTGTGTCCGCCAAATACTAAAAAAAAAATTAAAATACTCTCTCTCTCTCCCCCCCCTCACTCTTTAAAAAAAAAGATATAATTCTGTGATATCAATACGGAAATGGTGGGAGACAAATCTGTCCAGGAGCAGAGATTTTAAATTTTATTAAAGTCAAATTGCTATGAGTTCAAACTAGAATGTTATAAGTTTGTGATGTTTAATATAATCCCTATTATAACCACAAAGAAAAGAGGTATAGGATACACAAAAAATATGAGAAAGGATCAAAATATTTCAATACAAAAATAAACTGAACACAAAATAAGTTCAGAATGCAAGAAATGAGGGATGAAATGCAGAAAGTAAAATAAACAGCCAAATGACTGAAGTTTCTTCCATCTTCAGTGATTACTTTAAATGTAAATAAATTAAACTCACCAATGAAAATGCAGAAATAAGCAGAAGAATCAAAATAAGTCCTGATCCAAAGTAACTTTAGATCTACAGACACAAATAGATTGAAAGTAAAGGGATGGAAAGGATGACTCTTTTCTATAAATAGAAACCAATGCAAACTTGAGCTAAAAGGGGTTATTGAGAGGCAGGAAAAGATGTTATATATTAATATAAGGTTCAATACAAAGAAGATATAACAATTAAAAACATTTAAGCAACTAATAACTAAATATATAAAGCCAAAATTGACAGAATTGAAGAGTATAATAGTTCAACAATAGTAACTGGAGATTTCAATACTCAACCCTCAATCATGGCTAGAACAGTTAGAGAAAAGATAAGGAAGGACTGAAACAACACAATAAACCAATTATATGTGCCAGAGGTATGCAGAACTCTCTATCTAACAATAAACTGTATATTCTTCCTAAGGGCACTAGGGATATTTTCCAGGATAGACCCTCTGTTAGGCTACAAACTAAATGTCAATAGACTTTAACAGAGGGTTCTAGTACCAAGGACCGTCTCTAATCACAATGAGAAGAAGTTAGAAATCAATAACAGAAGAGAAATTGGAAAATCTACAAAGTTGTGCAAAGTACATAACATTCTCTTAAACAACCAATAGATCACAAAATAAAATAGAAAATATTTAAAGAAAAAAAACCCCACAGCATATCAAAGTTTCTGAGGCACAGTGAGGGCAGAGCTAACCGAACATCCACAGCTATAAGTGTTTAAATTAAAAACCATGAAAGACCTTAACTCAACAACCTAACTTTGCATAAAGTGCTAGAGAAAGAAGGACAAAATAAACCCAAAGTGAGAAGAAGGAAGAAAATAACGAAGATCAGAGCAGAGGTAAGTGAAATAGAGAATACGAAAAAAAAAAAAAATCAGGGAAACCAAAAGCTAGTTCTTAAAAAAGATCAACAAAATTGGCAAAACTTTATGTAGATTGACTAACAAATAAAGGAAGACACAAATTACTAAAATCAGAAATGATTGACTAACAAATAAAGGAAGACACAAATTACTAAAATCAGAAATGAAAGCAGGCACATCATTACCAATTCTACAGAAATAAAAAGGATTGTGAGAGTACCATGAACAATTATACTGAACAAATCTGATGGTCCTGATGAAACACACAAGTTCCTGGAAACACAAATGTACCGAGACCAGAACAGGAGGAAACAGAAACTCTAAATAAACCTCTTAACTTGTACAGATATTGAATCAGTAATGACAATTCTCAGAGAACTCAACAAAATAAAACCCTTGGCCCTGATGTCTTCACTGGTGAACTCTATTAAAATGTTTAAAGAACTAACCTCAACCTTTCTCATAACTTTCCCAAAACATGGAAAGGAAGGAACACTTCCCAATTTAGTCTGTGAGGCCCAAACCAGAAAAATACACAAGAAAATTACAGACCTATATTCCTTTTGAAAACTGATACGAAAACTCTCAACAAAACACTATCAAACCAAATTTAGCAGCATATTAAAGCATATTAAACATCCTGACCATGTAGGATTTATTCTTGTACTGCAAGAATGGCTCACATATGAATATTAATCAATGAAATATACTACATAGACATAATGAAGGGGGAAATCACATGATCACATTCATTGATGGGGAAAAAGCATTTCAACATTTGTGTTTTTTAATGTTAAACCCTTTGTATTAAACACCTTGTGCTAAACACTTAACAAAATATAAATAGAAGTAAGCTACCTCAACATAAAAATGCCAGCCGTATATGAAAAATCCATAAGAAACATTAAACTCAATGGAGAAAGACTGAAAGCTTTTTCTCTAAGATCAGGAATAAGGCAAGGATGCCCACTTTTATCACTTCTATTCAAAATAGTACTAGAAGTCCTAGCTGGAGCAATTAGGCATAAGAAAGAAATAAAGGACACATAAATTGGAAAGGAAAATGTAAAATTATCTCTACTTGCAGATCTTATATGTAGAAATTCCTAATTATTGTGCACGCGCGCGCACACACACACACAACTTAAAACTAATAAATGAGTTTAGAAAAGTAGCCAGATACAAAAGCAACACACATAAGTTGCATTTGTGTATAGTAATAATGAGCTGTCTGAAAAGGAAATAAAGAAATTATGTAATCTTAGGGGCTGGGACTATAGCTCAGTGGCAGAGCACTTGCCTTACATATGTGAGGCACTGGGTTTGATCCTCAGCACCACATAAAAATAAACACAAAATAAAGGCATGCTTCCATAAAAATTAAGGAAGAAAGGAAGAAAGAAAGAAAGGAAGGAAGAAAGAAATTTTGTAATTTTAGTAGTATCAAAAAAAGAATAAAATACTTAGGAATTAACTTGACCAAGGAAGTCAAAGACTCGTTCAATGAAAACTACAAAGCATTACTGAAAGAAATTGAAGAAAATACAAGTAAATGGAAAGACATCCCATGTTCATGGATTAGATGATAATATTTTAAGTTGGCAATACTATCAAAGTGATTTCCAGATTTCAGTGCGATCTCTATCTGCTATGGTATGAATGTTTGTAACCCCCCAATTTGCATGCTGAAACATAATTTCCAATGTGATAGTATTATTATTACTTGGAGGTGATTAGAAAAAAAGAAATAATAGATAACTTGGGGTTTATGAAAATTAAAAACATTTATGCTTCAAAAGTCACACAGAATGAAAAGACAACAACTGACAGAATAAGAAAAATATTTCCAAATTATGTGTCTGATAAGAAGTTAATATCTAGAATTTATAAAGTACTGCTAAAGCTCAACCACACACACAAAAAAAAAACAAAAACAAAAACAAAAGCGAGAGAGAGAGAGAAGCAAAAACAACTCAATTCAAATATAAACAAAGGACTTGAATTGGTATTTCTCCAAAGAAGAGGGTTTACCTGCAAAAGGCATATTCTCTTGGGAAGGAAAAACACTTAAGATCCATGGATCATAGTCTGGGCAAGTAAGCTGCTAAGTGGCTCTGATCCTTACTCTGGAGAAACCCAGCAGGTGAGAGTCCTGGTACCTGGGCTGATTGACAGAAAAAGTACAGGGGCAGAAGTAAAACTCTGTCAATGCCATGATTTGATCAAGCACCAGGTCTGCCCAGGACACTTGCTTCTTGGAAAACCACAAAATTCCATTCTGTCAGCCCATATTGGGCAACCCCATCATTGGGCAATTGAAACGGGCTCACAGACTCGAGAGATCCCACTGCTGTCAAGTGCACAATCAAAACGACACCCTGGTGTCTGATTCCCAACCTAGGGTTTTGCTTTTTTTCCTGAAGTATATCTAGAATTCTAAGAGCCTTGGACAGCAGAAAAACTTACATATAATCTAATTCAGGTTCTCATCAGATGGGTATGCACTAGAATTCAGCCAGTTCCGTTTAGTTCAGATAACAGGCCTGGTGCTTGACCATCCATCCCTGGAGAACATGCCTACTATGTGATTTGCATACAAGTGACAGAGATTAAAACCAGGTTTTTTTTTAGGATCTACTATAGGCCAAAAAGTTAATAGAAAGAATTTTATTTTGTAAACTATTTCTTGAAGGCAATTAGTGTTACCCCACTTTATGGTGAAGACACTGAGCATCAGAAAGAGCCATTTATTCAAAGTTACAGAGATAGTAAATTAATAACATGGGTTTGTGTTTTTTTAATTGGTTCATTATAATTATACATAACAATGGAATTCATAGTTACATATTTGTACATGCAAATTATACATTTGGGCATGTAAATTATATAACAATATAATTTGGTTGCTTTTGATTCCCAGCACCACCCCCTCCCTCCCGCCCTCCCCGAGCCCCCTTTCTCCAGTCTACTGGCCTCCCTTCTATTTCCTTCTTCTTCTCTAGCTTTCACATATGAGAGAAAAACATATGGCCCCTGAGTATTGCTTATTTCACTTAACATGATGCTCCCAAGTTCCATTCATTTTTCTACAAATGACATAATTTCCAAGAATGAAGGATTTGAATACAGGTCTCTGAGATACAATAAAACCATGATTATTTCATTACCTCATCGTGGTGTGTATGGGGAGAGAAGAGTGGTAAAAGAAAGAGAGAAAGAGAGACTGCAAGGGAAAAAAAAGGGGGAACTCTATCTTTTCTCATCCCCAGTCCAGGTGGGGCTGGCGATGGTGCTCAAGGCTGACTGTGCAGTTGCCAGCTGTAGCATCTTTTAGCATGACTCTTTGCTTTCACTGACCACTTCCCAGAGCAGGCTGGGTTCTCCTAATGCACTCCCTCAGAGTGCCCTGCATTTTCCTTCACAGCATTTGTCACAGCAGAAATTCAGTCACCTGTTGCTTGTGTGATTATTGGTTTCATACTTCTCTCCTTACCTTCTCTCAAGCCCCAAGAGGGTAGGGACTGGGTCTGCCCTGTCATATCTCTCTCTCTCTCTCTCTCTCTCTCTCTCTCTCTCTCTCTCTCTCTCTCTCTCACCTAGCATGGCGTCTGCCAAAGTATGAGCTTCTAGGATGTGTTGAAGAGGTAGGTGAATGGTTGGACCAGTGGGTGGGTGATAGACGAATGTGTGGGGGACGCAAGGAGGCTCAAGTAGACAGACTATTGAATCTTGGCTCGTCAATGACATGAGAACCACAGTGACCCTGGGGCTCAGGTCTGGACTCTAGGCTGAAAGAAGCAGCAGACCGGGACTATATTTCTGTTCCCAAACCCTGCCTGTGGGGTGAGTCACTGAATCTCTAAAAACCACATGCTTCTTTCCACAACCAGGCTCCCCAGATGGGCCCCCATGCCTCAGAGGGTGTCAGGAAAACTCTAGTCACATGCATAGTTACTGCCAGGCTCTTATCATTGCTATTTCTTTGATGTGCTCTTTGTGAGTCAGAGCTGCTGCCGCCTCAATGCTGTTCCTGTTTCAGCAGCATTCTGACATTTTTAAAAGAAAAAAAGTCGGAAGTGGCAGACTCTGTCTTTGGGCTAAGACGGCAGACAACTCTTTGATTCAATGACTCCTTGATTCAGTCATGAATGGACTTGTGGTTGAAGGGGACAAGGATGTCAAAGAGAAAATGGTAAGACTCTCACCCACTGGAAAGTGGAGAGAAACCGTCCAGCCCTTTGGCAGAGACCACCCCAGCTCTTCCTTTTCTGCAGCAGATCCCCTGTAGGTACCCCAAGCCCCACAGACTGGGGCTGGGCTATTTCTTAAAACTCCTTGAACTTTCCCACTTCCTTTCTTACCTACGCATTTCCTCTTGCCGGGAATGCCGCCTTTCTCCCGGACGTCTACCCCTCACATATCTAAACACCTTCCAGACTCGACTCACTCCTCTCCACCAAGCCCCTGCTGAGCTGTAGTCAGCAGTCTTTGACCTGCCTGCCCTCTGAGATCCAAAAGCACCAAGCTCCCTCGTGGCAGCCTCTCCTCACTCTCTGATGATCATGTGTGTGTGTTAATGTTGGTTGCAAAGAAAGTTGTGGTGACTTGGGGATAATAGCTTCCTTGTCCAACTTAGCTACATTTTTCTTATCTTAGAGAAGTTATTGCCCTCCATTTAGTCTTCAGCAAGATCAAACCTTTCTTTTTTAAAAATTGGTTTAAACATTCAATAAAATAACTGCCCCAGCAAGCTTTGTAAGCCACACAATGGCATGCACGTGTGAAGAACAAGCAGCACCATCTCTGGTGACTGCCACCACCACCATCCTCACCATCAGCACAGGGCTACTTCACTTCCTGTGCATATGTGTGTCGTCTTCCAGACTGGACCATGAGCTTCTCAGTGAGGCACCATTGACTTATTTTGAACCCCCTCCTCCTTCACATAGCAAATGGCTGGGTACACAGCTGGTATCTCATGATTGTTTCTTAAGTGATGGATAAACACAGAAGAAAAGATATCAACATCATTTGCCAAGAATGCCTTCCAGAGATTGTTTTCTTTCTTCCTCTGTCCTAAAAGAAGACACGAAGAACAGGGACATTATAAAAGTCAGCAGCCCCCCACCTGACAAGGGTGGTCAAGGACGTTTGTTGCCACGTCCCTAAACAGCATCAGGGCACTTCTCATTCTGTAGACTCTTTCAGCCTTCCAGAGAATCTTGAGAAAGGGGGCAGGGAACCCCACACACATTTTCATCCCCTTCCACAGTTCACAAGGTGAGGCCAAAGTCTCAATCAGTCCAAGAAGGGGCACTGAGTCACCGATAAAAACCCGGCTCGTGAAGCAGGACTCCTGGCTCTCGGCCCTCAGAGGTTCTGAGGGGGACACTCGATCCCCTGAAAGAAAACTTCCTAACCTTCATTATATAAATGTCACATCATTTATTCCTCATGGGGTCCTGGCAAATGGCCCGTCACCATTACCACTTATCCATGAAGAAACTGAGGCTCTGAGAGCTGAAGGACCCAGGCTGAGGTCACAGAGAGGAGGTGGGCCAGGTTCTCACTTCCCCATACCCACTGAGCACACTCTAGGCACGCAGGCTGAGCCTGCTCCTGGGTCATGAGTCCCTCCCCCAGTTCTCTGGTTCCCCCATTCACAGGAAGTTCAGGTCAACCACATCCTGCCACGTCCTTGCAGACGAGATCACGATCCCCACCACCACCATCCTCTGTCCCACCACAGCCCAGCCAGCCCAGGGGAGGCAGAGGAGCTTCCTTGATTCTTCTGACAACCACTGCATATCAGGGATAGAAGAGCCTAATTCTGAGCTTCCTCCTTCAGGACCATCTGGGTTGCTCCTTAACAGTTCAGAGCCCCAGGCTGTCTGTGGAAGCTGTATTCTAAACAAGCACCCTGAATGAGTCAATGAGCGTTCACCTTTGGGAAACCACTAGCCCAACCCTCCTGTTTTAATAGAGACAAACTGAAGCCCAGACAGGAAAAGCAACTTTGCCCTTCAGTGCATAGGACGGTTGGTCTTTGGCAAGCCTGTTGCACTTACAGGGGCCACCGAGGGCTGCCGAGCTCACACTCTGCCATTGGGGAAGTAGGCTGGGAAGGCCGGTCAAGCCCGCTGGAGGCAAACACATCCAGCTTCACTTGAGCAAGAGGAGGGTGAGAAGGGCACCGGGAAGAACCCTGAGGAAGCACTTAAGGCTGAGTTCACAGGTGGAGAATTTGAAAGTCCCCTTCTTGCCCTCAGTCCAAAAGCATTGGCCTTTAGCACAGAAGTAGGCAAATGACTGCTTTCAGACCAAATCCAAACTGCTACCCGTTTGGATGAAGTTTTGTTCAAATACTGCTATGCACATTTGTCTGTGTATTGCCCGTGGCTGTTTTTGCATGACAATGGCAGAATAAAGCTGGAAAATATTCACTCTCTGACCCTTTACAGGAAAAAAAAAATCTGTCAACCTCTGCTTTAATGCATCAGTCAACCAGCAAAGCTTCATCCCTGTGGCTGTACCAGAAGGTCCCTGGTTTTCCTAGGCATGTACCCATAGTATCATAGCAGCGTAGTGCTTGGACACATTGTAGATATCATAAAAAAAAATTTTTTTTTAAAAAGGTTGTTGAATGGAGGTAACATCACAGAGATCTATTTTAACTCCCATTATACAAATGAGAAAAATGCGGCTTTTAGAAAAGCTAATTATGTAGTCCAAGGTCTGAGGTTAAAAATGCTAGAAATAGAATTTGTCTGATCCAAGGTTTGGTATTTTCTCCCATAAATCTGAAGCAAGGATCATGTAGAATCTTGCCAGGAATCTGCAGAAATGGGGCTGGTGTAGGTCTTTGGGAAGGGGCTGAACCACAGAGTTGGGGTAGGTAGGAAGGCCCTGGGGACGAAGGAAGAATTGCCTGAAAGGACAAGCGGACCCTGTTGTGAGACTCCAGTAAGCTCCTTCACAGCACAGGGCTGACTTCTCTCTGCACCCGGGTCTGCACTAATGGAGAATCCTGGAGCTGTTCACCTAAAGGCCAAGGAAGACACTTCCTAGGGTGAAGAGTGAGGAAAGGGGAGGAGAGAGTGAGTCAAACACTTTACCAGAATACAACTCAAAACGAGCCAGGGTCTGTCCTCAGGGGTGTTGAGTCACTGGGGACACCCAGAGACAGCCGGGCCACTGCTAGGCATGGGACTATGGGGAGGCACCCACCTCGGAGCCTGGGCCCAGCGGCCACAAAGCCTTCCTGGCCTTGAGGTTGTGAGCTCTCTAAGAGAGGAGGGGGTTCCTGAGAAGCATTAGAGGTCCCGGACAAGCCCTCTGGAATCTGATGGGATCTAGCCTTGTCCGGGTGGTTGTTTGGAAATCTTGATTTTAAACAAAAATTATAGGAGGACATTGTTTCAGCTAAACTCCTGCAGTGGGCCTCAGCAGACCAGAGTCTTCAAAACGCTATACTAGAGTTCCTCATTGCCAAATCTAAACTAAGTTGTTATCCGACCTTCTGAGAAACAAGGAGAGATAGCAGCCAAATTTCCTAAGCAGGCTGGTTTCCATTGGGTTGATGGTGACCATCCTCTGCCTTACTCCTTACAGCAGAAAGTGCCCTGAAATGACCTGATGTTAACCACTTACTTTCCTCCCTCCTGGTCCCTGCCTTACTAAGTAAGTAACTGAAATCATCGATTCTATTTTTGTTGGTTTTGCTTTCTTTAGGCTACCTCTACCTATAAAAACAAACTCTGCTCGACCCAGCAGAGTATTGGGGTACTGGGGATGGAACCCAGGGGTGCTTTACAAAGTGAGCTACATCCCCAGCCCTTTTAATGTTTTCTTTTGAGACAGGGTCTCTTAAGTTGCTAAGGCCAGCCTCGAACTTGCAAAAATCTTCCTGCCCCAGCTTCCCAAGCTGCTAGGATACAAGACACCATACCTGGTCTTCGAACCTTTATACTTGTCTCACTCTTCATTCATCAGAAAGTCCTTTAGTTATCATATATATGTTTTGTCTTGAAAGCACTCAGCTTGTAAAGAGACTACTCTGTTTCCGCACTCATATTTCATTGCGTTAGGGAATGATTTATTGCTCTACTTAATCAGATTAATAGGTACAGGTGGAAAAAACACAATTAACATTTGGTAGGCAACTGATGGTAACAGACACGCCTGGGAAAATTACAGAGTAGCTCTGATTGGAGCTACAAGCTTCAGGAGCTCAGCCTATGTGGAATGGGCACAGGGCTCGCTGATGACCATGGAGGGTTTCCACTTATCTAGCAAGTTGATTGATGGAAGACCTCCTAGAAGGACTTCTCCTATGGAATTGCATAGCCACAGCCCTCTATCGTGTAACAGAGAACAGTCCTGTGCAATCCCTGTGACCCTCTGAGGCAGGCAGAGCGGATTTTCATACAGGAAAAATGGGGATCAGGCATTAAGTGGAGGTTTTCTCCAGGACAAATGCACAGTAATTGTCTCCTTTGTGTCTGTACTACAGGAGCCCAGCACTAAGGGGACATATGAACAAAGAAAAAGGTTCACTATGAAACAAAACTTGGGGGATTCGTTTTGAGATCCTATGATCTTTTAACTCATTTGCAGAGCATCTGTGAAATGCACGCTACAGGTCAGGCCCTATGGCTGGCTCAGCTTACAAAAGATGAACCCAGCACTCCTCACCTGCTCAGGACCACATGCTCCTAATTCTTATTCCTTTCCCCACCTTTCCCCTGGGGATCAGGAAGCTGAGCATTTTTTCTGTCTGCTTTGACTTTCTGTTAAATTGTTCCGCAAAGGGACCTAGGAAGAAGTGATTGAGTGCGTGAGGATGAGGCCAAAGCTCTCCAGAGAGGACTTGCTGAGTGCCCCCACCTGCCTCCTCTTTACTCCCTACCCTGCCTCCCCTTCCAACTCCAAGACTTCCCACACTTATGTAAAACATTCTGGCTGAGGCTCACTGAGAGCACAAGGGAAAACCCTAAACCTCAGAGTGAAATTAAGGGGCTGGTTTGCCCCTGGGGAAACGAGACACAAACAAGCCTGGGGTGAACCACCAGGCCCGGAACTGTTTCTCCAGATTAGTCACAGGGTTGCCAGCTCAGGACCGCTCCTCCCCACCCTGCTTCAGCCCCTGTTAATCTGGAAGACTAGCCTGGTTACATGGCCAGATTAACAGGGGGCACAGAGGGAGGGAGGAGGGAAGATCACTCACCAAAGAAACCACAGCAAGCTTCCGCTGGGGTGGGGCCCCTCTTTTCTTCTTTTAACCTCTTGCAAAACTGCTCATCAGCACCTCGTTTCCTGCCAGCACTTTGAGGAGATCTTTATGTATTTAATAGCAGTGTCCCCAATCCAATCTGCTCTCTCAGGGAAGGCAGCAATTCTTATGGTTTATTTCACAACAAACAGATATTAAAGTTCACTTTCCACCAGGTATGCATTAGGCACTGGGGAAATAGTTACGAACAAAGCATCACACAGGATTCCTGTCCTTGTGTGGTTGATTAGCAAGAAAAGACATCAGATAACTGCTAGCATGTACCCTTGCTAAGAGCAGGGACTTCAATTTGGTTGTATGCCCAAGTGCCCTCTAAGTGTATGCTGAATGAATAATAAATAATTAACCAGGCACAGTGGTGCACACCTGTAATCCCAGAAGTTTGGGAGGCTGAGGTAGGAGGATCAAGAGTTCAAAGCCAGCCTCAGCAACTCAGCAAGACCCTGTTTCTAAATAAAATGCAAAAAGGGCTAAGGATGTGGCTCAGTGGTGCAGCACTCCTGGGTTCAATCCCCAGTACTAAATAAATAAATAAATAATACAAAAATTGCAGATGTCTTGCTGAATGAAATACTTAACTATATTAGAATATATGTGGCTATGAGAACATATCACAAGAGTTCTAATTTCTTCCAGGTCCAGAAAAGTCTTCTGTGTAGCTAAGATCCCAGGGGTAATCAGGAAATAGTTAAGGAGGGAGGAGACGGTGGCAATCAGAGGAACCCAGCAGAAGGATCAGCAGGGATGAAGGTACAGGGGTAGGAGGCTGGTTGAAGAGGGTCTTCCGAGCTGGGGAGGGTTGGTTTGAGGTGAGTCTGGAGAGGATGCCAAAGTGCATCCTAGTGCGCTGAGAACAGAACCCTGGCTTCTTCCTCAGAGCAATGAGGGGTTGCTAGAGTGTTTACAGCAGCACTTGGTGTGGTGAGACCTGTATTAGCATCACAAGTTGAAGTGCCTCTGGAAAGCATGTCTGTGAGTGTCTAGCTAAACGTGACCATCAGGAGTTGATGGATTTGCCTCAGCTGTGGCTGCAAGGTAAAGTGATGTATTTCCAACCTACTATAAGTTCACCTTCGCATCACTCCGGAAAGTGTTTTATTTAGCAAACACCAATATTGCATCGGATGTGCCGAATGCTAAGTGCTTTGCAAACATTAACTCCTTTAATCCTCCCTCTGGCCCCATGATGTTGGTGGTATTGTTATCCCATTTAAAAGATGAAGCAACTAGGGTGATCCACTCAAGTAGAGACAACCAAAGACAGTGATCGATTCTTCAATTCCTTTGGGGGCACTCCACTTCTGGGCACTTCAGAAGTCCCTGTGTGCCCTTGGAGGGAAGAAGAAGAGGCTGGTGTGGAAACTGTAGTGGGGTGAGATAGCTGAGCGGACAGATGGGACTAGAACCAGAGTCAGTCACTGTCAGGGAGTCTAGGGCACCAGCCATCACAAGATGGGCCATGTCTGCAAGAAGAGGCAGTGCTCTGTGCCGGGCCTGGCTGGAAATCTGGCAACTCGCCAGATGGACACATGCTCATAGGATCAGTTTCTCCTCCATGGGACCATCTGCTTTGTGGATGTGCTGTCTTCCCCATTCTTGGTTGACACCCTCATTCAAGTGGAGCAGGTTTTCCTGAAGAATCCTGAGAATAGGAGAATGGCAGGCAAATTTGGGAGGATTTGCCTTTTTAAAATGTCTTTACTACAGGATTATTGTTTGGTTGGAAATTCTGCATCACAAACTTTTTTTTTTCTCCTTTAGAAGTGTGAAGATGTTGCTTCTTTTCGATTCTAGTTTTCAATGTCCCTCCCAGGAAGCCCACAGTTGATTAATAGTTTGGCTGGGTATAGAATTCTACTGTCTAAGTCAGCTTGCCAAACTGCTGTTGAGAAATTCAGTGCCGGCCTGTATCCTGATCATTTGTACATGGTTTTGTTTTTGTTTGCTTTTCCATTTTTCCTTTCTGAAAGCTTTCAATATCTTCTCTGTACCCGTGGTGTTCTGAAGTTTCATAATAGTTTGCCTTGATGTGGGTCTTTTTGTCATTTACTGTGCTGAGCATGTGTTGGATTCAGAGAAGTAAACTCGTGATTTCAGTTCTGGGAATTTTGTTGTTGTATTATTTCCGTGAAGATTGCCCTCCCTGTGTTTTCTCTATTTTTCTCTTTTTCAAACTCTTGCCATTTGAATGCAAGCTATCCTAGGTGGGCCTTCCAAGTTTCTTACCTTTCTCTCTTATTTCAATATGTCTATATTTTTATTTTCTGACAATTCTCCTCATGTTACAAACATTGTTTTATTTTTTAAAAGATTTTTTAATAGTTTTTTTTAATCTATTTATTTTCATTTTCAAATCTTTTCTTGTATTCTCATGTTGATCTCTCCCTTTCTTTTTATATTCTGTTTTTGTTTGGGGATGCACTACCTTCTCATCTTTCTGATGATGTTTACTGATAGTTTTTTTTTTTGTTTTTATCATTTTATAAAATTTTACTTATAATTTTCTTTTTTATAATTTTACTGATTCATAGGTCAGTAAAGTTCTGATGAGAACCTTGAAGATCTCCACGAGGCTGGAGGGATTGTCAATGGGTGGAATTCACCGCAAAGTAGTGACATAGAGAACTATTTTACTGAGTGACCCACAGCCATCAGCAACATCTCCACTTCTCAGTCACTGAGAAAATAATTGACTTGCTCACTCACATTCCCACAGCTGGTAATGGATGTCGCTGAGATTCAGGCCAAGAACATCTCACCCCAGAAGCAGAGTTTGAAACCATTGAGCGGTACTGCCTCTCAGAGGAGCTGCAGCTGACATATAGTAAGTGCTTGCTGCGTACCAGACACTGTTCTAAGCATCAAAAACTCTAACATTAGTTTAATCTTCATAATAACCCTTTGAAGGAGGTATTCACACTGGCCCCATTATTGACCAGCAATCTGAAGCAGAGAGAAGCTAAATAACTTGCCCAAGATCAGAGAACTGGTAAGTGTTCGAGCCAGGGTATAATCCTAGGCAATTTAGTCTCAAGGATTTCTCTGCTTCGTCTCTAAGAGTCTCAGTTTCCCTACCTGGGTAACAGTAATGTGATCCCTAACTCAGAGAGCTATTTTGAGAGTGAAATAAGAGAACATATGTAAGAAATCTGCACAGAGTAGACCCTCAGCAAATGTTATTTTTTTTTACTGGGGGAAAAAAAATCCCCTCTTTGGCCTTCAATTTCTTTAACTTGAAAGTAAGAAGACAAAGTTTGAAGCTCCCTCAGGTCTCTTCTGGCCGTGAACTTCCATGGTTCTAAGAGCAGAGCTGCCAAGTTAGGGTGGACTGAGGCCAGAGGAGCAAGGTGGGGCGGAAGTGGGGGTGAGGGTGGGTAGTGCCCAGGCCTCAAGGAGGCAGGAGGACATGTGACATGTTCTAGATGGTCCCTTTCCCAGCTTGGGCCCAGAGCATCACTGCTCTGTTCCCAAATAGCTGTGAAGTTCAAATAACAGACCCCAACTGACACATAAAAAGGAACACATGTAACCACTTACCGGCCAATTAATATCAGGGCGGGGAGAAGCCACAGTGGGAGGAGGCCACGGGGTTGAAATGAGCAAAGAATGATGGCCGTGCTTCCGGGCCTACGGCTGAAGTGGGCTATTATGTGTCATCAGGAAACTTAAGAAGGGGGGAAAACAACCCCTGATCAAAGTCCCTTTTGTCAAGTTGTAACAGATTAATAGATGACAGATTTTGCACTTAGCGCTGTGCCGCTAGGTCAAGGGCAGCCAGGCAGGGCTTGTTGGGGCTTTTTTCTTCTTCCCTTCAGCTGCTGGCTGCAGAACTCCTCACTCTGACAGCCTGGCTGCCCGAAACCACCCTAAGAAGGTCTGCCTTCCCCGGGGATTTTGGGGGGCAGAGCCGGGACTCTTCCTCCACACACACAAGCCAGGCCTACCCAGCCCATAGCCGCTGACCCAGTGGCCCTGCCAGGACTCATGGTGGCCTTGCACGGACCCCAGAAGGAGGATACCTCTAATGCTGGTTTCCGCATCCCTGGATGAGCTGGCCTCGCCCGGTCACCCAGGGCTCTCCGTCAGTCACACAGGATCACTGTGGCTCCCCAGAGGCACCTGGCTCTTTTGTCTCCCCATCATGGCCTTCTCTGCCACCTTTTTGTCTCCCTGTCCACTTTCGGTTCTCCCATCAAGCCTGTGCCCATGTCACCTCCCAGGGGAAACCCACTCTGACCACCTCCTCTTCTTGTCCTTCCAGGCCAAGGAAGAGTCACGTATGCCGTCTGACCCCAGCCCCTTCAGACACGCAGCCTTCTGCACCCACCTTCCTGCAGCCCACTCTCCGTCATCCACAGGTTCATCAGCCTCACGGGGCTCTGTGTGCACAGCCACGGGCCCCCCCTGGCGTGGTGTAGGGCCTTCCGCTACGTGGCGTGGCTGTGCAGTGGGTGAGTCTCCACAGTGTGAGGAATTGTGCAGAAAGTAGAATACTAATAATATTTCATAATTATTATTATCCTAACCACTCTCACCCTGGCACCACCTACAACTTGCTTCTAACCTACAAAAGAGAAAAAATTGAAGGGATGCTGCTCTTGTGATCAGATATGACAGGGGTGGTAGGACATCAATCTCATGATTCTGGGACTTTATATAAAACTCCATGTTGTGTCTGGAATGAGACACTTCCTTGCTCACTGGAGGAAGTAGGCAGTCATGTTGAGGAGACCCATGAAGTGAGGAGCCAGGGGTAGGAGGCTTCTAGGATCTGAGGGTGACCTCCAGCACCCAGCCAACAAAAACCTAGGGCCCTCGGTCAACAGCCACATGGATCTTCCTCCAGCAAAGCCTGCAGGGGAGAATACGAGCCTGATTGCAACCTAGTGAGGGCTGAGCCTAGCCTGGCCTTCCACTTTAAACACCTATGTAATTCAAAGTTGCTACCTTTGTGGTGGTGATTGGTTACAACTAATAAACTGATAAATAGATCGTTGTTAAAGATGCATTCTTGATCTGAATCAAAAGGCCCAAAGAGTCCTGGGAAATTCAGTTTTACTCTTATTAATTGATCCACTGGCAAAAAAAATTTTGCAGGGCACCTCACAGCTAGAGTCCACAAGGAAGGTCGAGGAAGTGAAGGTTGGAGGTCAGCCTGGGGAGAGCCTCCAGAAGAAGAGAGGCAACAGAAAGCCTTGGGACAGGAACAGCTCCATGTCAGAGCTCCAGGTTCCAGACCCTGCAGGGGATTTGCTGTCCAGCTTGGGCAAGGCAGCAGCTCAGAGCTGCATCTTCCACCCAAGCACTGGGGGCAGACTGGTCTCCAACCTTCCTTCTGGCTCTCACATTCTGCATCAAGGATTGTTTGAGGAACCTCTCTGAACAGCAGATCCTAGAGTTGACTCAGACTTTTCCTTCTTTATTCATTAATTTAGAATAGGCTACTCCTGGATTTAATAACTTTCAGGTTTGCTTCCTATGAAAGACATGTATATTTAATACCATTAATTTTTTTCAAAAAAAATTTTATGGTATGGGGGAGGAGGATAGACAGACATACCAGAATTTCAGGCTCAGGAGGGTGATCTGCTCCCCTTCTCCCTCCCATTTTATGTATATATATATATATTCCATGTACTTGGGGCACAGCTAACCTTGTCCTCTTCCCACCTGGGTCATGTGGCCCAGGTTTGGCCAATCAGAGCACCCCAGTCTCTGGTTTGAAGATGAGCATAGATCTCTACAAGAGCCCTCAGGTCCCCCCAGGAGGACTTTACTGACAGAGCTGATGTAAGAGATCTTCCTGCTGCATTGCTGAACTGGGAGGATGTGAGTTTGGGGCAGTCTGGGGAAAGAGTGACTGGCTTGTAGGGAAAGTATGTCTGACCTCTAGAAAGGGAAGCCTCTTAATATTGAATCAAGCCATCTCTGAAGCCATCTGCACTTCCTTGACCTAATAGATTATCTTTTTTATTTAAAATAGTTTCTGTCATTTGTAACTCAAAAAAAAAATCTTAACGAATACAGATAATTATTTTATCTCAGCATAGAATTTAGGATCGAGTCTCCTAGAAGTCAAAGCAAAGAGGGAAAGCTGCATTGCCTCATCATGCTCTCATTCTCCAATATCCCAAAGCTGAAGGGCCAAAACAGAGAGAGCTTTTTCTCAAGGGCTTGGGCCTTTTTTCTCATGATCTTTTGCATTGGCAGCCCAGGGCAATGTCTTCCGCAGCTGTTTCAGAAATGACGCAGAAACATTTTTCATGTGGCTGGCTGCCTTTTGGACGGGACATCAACAAAAGGCAGACAGACATCAGAAACAGAGCTTTAGTCCGGGCTCCTAATGAAGACCTCCTAGCTCTTCAGGCAGAGAGGTAAACAGGCCAGGAGGCTTCGCCTGGCACTGAGCTCCCCTTGGCCCCAGCGTTCCTGGGCCTCCCAGGAGTATCTCGTCCGCACGCTGCCCTGAGGTTTGACTCACATTCATCTTTTCTTTGGTTGGAAGGTTGGTGTTTCCTTGCAAGGGACCACAAAGCCATATTACACTCAATGTTAAATAAACAAATGTTTGAATCTGTGTTTTATTGGTTCCATACCATCTGCCATCTGGTTTGGGGGAGCAAGGAAAACTGTGGTTTTGTTGGGTTTGTGTATGTGTGTGTGTGTGTGTGTGTGTGTGTGTGTGTGTCACTGTTGTTGCTGGGTTTCTTGTTGTTGTTGTTGTTTTCCTCTATGAAAATTCTCTAAGGTTGAGCGCTGGCAGCAGTCAGGGCTGGTGCACAGCCACCTAGTTTCCCACGTCTTAACACTCAGCTAAACGTTGGAGGCTGGTCTGGGTCCCCATCTGCCAAGCAGCCTGTCGTGCGAAAATTGGGTCTCTACATATGCAAGCTCCACAGCCCGGCTTCCAAGAGCTAAGGAATTGTTATGAGGAAACCACAAGAGGTGGCTATTTAATGTTGACAAGCTGCACCCAGTGAGCGCAAAGGCGGGTGGGGGCACATGGAAAGGGAACAGAGAAAAGCCTCTCGAGCTCTGCACCAGTGGGCTGGCGCTGTCAGGGGAGGCGGGCCCTGCCTTCAAAACCCAGGGCTGCAGAGTAGGGGAGCTTGTAATGACTTGAAGGAGAAAATATGACCCAGACACTGGGTGGAAAATAAGCCCCAGCCTGCCTGGAATCTTTAATCTGGGAAAATGCCTTGCTTGTGGGGAGGCGGGGGGCGCGCATTCCCTGGTGGGGGTGGGGTGACGTCCAACAGCTCAGCCTCTCCTGTGGGCCCAGCTGTTTGGGGGCCCAGAGCTTGTTGAAAAGGAAAAAGAGGGCTCTCGGAGCTTTGTTTTTCATAACTTTTAAGCTGGTCTTCAACTTCCTTCTCTGTGACATAGAGACAGACTTGGGCATGTGTCACAAATACAAAAGCCACAGGGCCAGGCGAGCCGTGCTGATGAGTGAGGCTGGCTGGGCGGGGAACCCTGGCCAACACACCCTTGGCTAAAGAGCAGTGAGCGCTCTGCTGGCTCTGGGGACAGTGGCTGTGCAGGCACCCAGCCCACTGTGGTCAGTGGTCAGATTTCCCAAGTTTTCAAGAAAGGCCAGGTTTGTGGGTTGCTTTTTTTTTTTTTTTTAACATGTGAAAATGCCTCATGTTTCAACACGGGCAGCTACTGAAATTATTGAAAGATATTTTGGTCAAATAAAACCTGTGTGCAGGCCACAGAAGGCCCCTGGGTCTCCAGTTAGTGTCCTCCATTGGAAGAACTCAGTGAGACAGTGTTTGGGAGAAATCCAAGGGCCAGGACCACACGTCTTCCTTTGATGAAGGGTGGGAAGGCCCAGTCCAGACAGTAAGTCGGTCCTGCCTCGGCCTGCGTGGGTGCCAGGTGACAAGGAGCAGTGTTCCAGGCTCTGGCTCTTCTAGCTTAGTCTTCAGGGCTGGGAAGGGCCCTTCCTAAGATGCCTTCCCTCAAGATAGCTGAGTCCAGCCTGCCTCCTCTCAGCCAGAGGCCCTTGAACTTAGCAGTGCTGTGCTGCTCTGGGTACAGGCGACACCAGGGCTGGGCACACACGCTATGTGCATGCGTACCTGTGAGACGTGTGCGTACGTGGTGTCCTGTGTGTACCTGACGCACACCTGTGATGTGCCCTCTAGGTCCTGGCAGTGTGCATCCTTTCATAAGTCAGCCAATTGGTGACCTGAACAATGAGAACCGACAGCCCCTTCTCCAGCCACTGTCCACCCACCTTGGCATGGCGCTGAGCGGTCCTTGTATCATCCATCAGATAACTTCATTAACTATTCTCTGGGTCCTGTTTTGCTGTTTCCTTTCCAATCGAGGTGTGCAGCAGTCCTCGGTGCATTTGCAGAAACACCACAGAGATTTTCTTTCCAATAATAAAACCTGCATGTTTGTAGATCAAATAATGTAGCCAAAATGATACCCATTCCTCCTTTTTTCCCTTTTATGGCTGAGTCATTTATTTGTTATGAAATCATTATACTCTATGTTCCAATTAAGAATAAATGTACATAAACTCTTGGAAAGACTTTAAAAAAATATATAGGCAGGAGTCCTGGGCTTGCATGGTGCCACCTTGCTATTGATCTTGGGGACAATTCAGACCACCCTCTGAGCCTCTCTGGACTCAGTTGCCTCCTGGATGGAGTGAATGGAGGCCCCTCCCATTCTCACTCCCACAGACTGAGCATGTAGGGGTGGGGCTCTGGGAGGCCGGGGGAGGGAAGCCTGGGAAGAACTCCTTACTCAAAGTCACAGGGGAGCAGACTGTGCCCAGAAAACCAAGTGGGTAGAGAAGGCCCACAGAATCCAAGTCTGCTTCCAGAAACAAGAACAGGCTGTGGGCTCCTGGGGGCAGAGTTAGGTACTGTTTATCTCTGAGTCACCAAGCCCAGCACAACATTGGTACAGAGGCTGTCCACTGCCACGGTGGAGTTCACTCATGCAAACACCAACCAGAAGAGACTGGGCCAGCTTTCACAGAGCTCTTCCACTGCCCTATGTCCTCTTATGCCTTGAACCAACTCTGTGAGGAAGGATTGCTCCCCTGGATGGGTGAGGGCCACAGCTTGACCCCCGGGTTCCCACCTCCTGAAGAATAGCCTGACTTGGAAGCAGGGGTTCAGTGATTCACAAAACTTCCTGCGGCAGACAGGCTGGTGGGAAGGTTGTCTTTGAGAAGACCTAGAGATACTTAAAGAAAATAACTAGTTGACGGGCTGCTCAATCAGATATGGACCTATCACAGATTCCAAAATAGAGGTAGCATCAGACATCAAAGATTTCAGAAAATCGGTGGCAGATAAACTTTAAATGAAGAGAATCCTAATTATGTGCTGTTGTTTTATTATCTGTGCTTGCATCATTATCTGGTGTTCCAGGAGCAATACCCTCTTCCCACTCCCACCCTAGGAGAGCAGTGTGCCCTTTGCACCCACTGTTTTCCGCCCAAGTGTCCTGGCATCTCTTTGAGGCACGTTGAGCAGGTCTGAGAGAGAGTTCTGAGCTCATCAGAGTGGACATGAACCTCAGGGCCAGTGAAAGGCAGGTAACACATGCGCACACACACACACACACACACAGGAAACCACATCCAGTCTGGGCTGACCCCAGGCTGAGGAAGAAACTGTGAAGGGTGACTACCCCACTCAGTAAATCAAGATGTGGGGCTCAAACCACTTCCTTCCCCAGCTTTATTTAGGAACATCATATTCCTGCTCTCAGCAAGTACTGATAACCTCTTGAGGGAGGACTCCCTGTCTCCATTGCACAGATGCAGAAACCCACTCAGAGATAGTAAGCCAAGTGTCCCTGAACCGCAGCTAGGAGGAGGCAGCCATGAAGGCAGATCTCTACTGGAAGAGACCGGCTGGACCCCGCTCCAAGGTTCAGGGATGCCGATTCCTGAGGTCTGTAGCCCTTGGTCTGAGGAGATGTCCGGGCTGCTGCCCAGAATTGAGCCACTGGCCATTTCCTGTACTTTTATCTGCACCATCACTTCCAGCTGAGCTTCTGGGACAATCCCCACCCGTTTCTAGACTCGGTTCCCCAGTGAAGGTTCCATAACAAACTCTAAGTGCAGAGGCCTTTCATCTAGTTCCACACCTCCTGGGGGTGCTGGGGGGGGGGAGCAAGAGGCCTAGACCTGCATTTCACAGCAACGGTGGTTGATGGCCAATCATGAGACCTCTTTGAGCAGAAGGCTTTTTCCCTCATTGAAAGCCACTCCCTGCCTCCCTGC
Organism: Urocitellus parryii; assembly: GCF_045843805.1. Taxonomy (NCBI): domain Eukaryota; kingdom Metazoa; phylum Chordata; class Mammalia; order Rodentia; family Sciuridae; genus Urocitellus; species Urocitellus parryii. The sequence continues at coordinate 113,543,166 of NC_135536.1, read as the reverse complement.
TCCCCCTTTCTCCAAGACGGGAAGCAGGAGCCTTAGCCCCTGAGGTCATGGCTCTTTGGGTTGGCACCAGTGCCATCAATCCCCTTCATTCGGATCCAGGCTCTGCAGCCCTTGGGGGCTTCTGCAGCCTCTGCTGGTCTTTCTCCTGCCACGGGGAGCTCACTACCACTCCAGGAAATCTTCCACGATTCTGAAAGCACCGAGCATAAGGATGTGCCTCCTCCCAGGAGCTGGCATCAGCCTGCCTGTTTCATGGAGAGCTACTGTTCTCACTCTTCCACTTGCAGACACATAGGAAAAGGCAAATGGCCCCTCAAACTGCAGCCACACCCCACAGCAAAGGCTGCCATTTCCAGCCTTCGATATGACTCTAATCTCAGTGCAAGTTTGGGCTTGCTGCTTGACCTCCCAGGATCTTGATTTCTCCCTCTGCTAAACGACGGACATTGGAACAATCTCTAAGCTTCAGAAGTCAGAGAATCAAGAGAAAACAAGGGGTGGTGCACGCCTGTAATCCCAGGGGCTGGAGAGACTGAGGCAGGGGGATCGTGAGTTCAAAGCCAGCCTCAGCAACTTAGTGAGGCCCTAAGCAACACAGTGAGACCCTGTCTCTAAATAAAATTTTTAAAAGTACTAGGGATGTGGCTCAGTGGTAAAGCACCCCTGGGCTCAATCCCTGGTACCAAAAAGAAAAAAGAAAAGATGACTGGACCTGGAAAGTAGCTTGGAGTTTGTTCCATTTTAGAAAAGCTGTCTGCGAGGCTGGTGGGCAGAAAGCACTGCATAGACACGGACAGAGCACTAAGAAGGGCAGACTGCAGGTGAGTCATTGCCATAACCTGGTGCCTGGTCCAAAGGAGTCCTCCGACCCCGAGGACAGGAGGGCACAAGGCCAGTGGGGCCGGAACAAAGGCTAGACTTTTGTAAACTCCTGAGTCTGGTTGAGGCTCCACCACAGCCACCGGAGGGCCTTAGGCACGTGGTGAGTTTCAGCAAGGCTTCCTCCTCTTAAAATAAGGACTGTTCCACCAGCGACTGCAAGGAGTTGCTGTGAGGAGTTAAGGGATCAAGTGTCCAGCACATAGTAGGGACTTCATCAGCAAAGGTGAAAACTGACCGCATGTGCACTTACGTGGAAGAAATGAGCCTGAGTGAAAGCCCAGGTCTTCTTGAAATATTCAGCAGAACCTCTAAAGATCTTGATCTTGCAGCTGGCTCAGGAATACCTCTCTCTGTTCACACACACACACACACACACACACACACACACACACACACAGACCCCAGTCAGCCTGGGGTGTCCTCAGGCATAGGAAAAGCACACGTGGAACAGGTACGGAGGCGGTCACTCCAGCCCTGGGATCCAGGCCAGAACCCAGTGCAGCCTCCTGCTCCAGTGGGGTCCAGCTGGGCCATGCTCCATTCCTGAAGCCAGTGACACCCAGAAGTTCTGGCCTCTCCTTGGGTCACTCCTGAGGTGGCTGTCCCCTTTTCAGGAGCTCAAGAGTGGCCAGAGAAGAAGGAATGAGGACAGCGTGCTGCTGCCCCTTGGGATGTTCGGCTTAGCCAGGCCAGGGACATGGCTATAAAACCCAGCTGAGGCAAATGGTCAGATCTCCCAGTGTTGCTGTTGGGGATGCAGAAAGACATGGAGATGAGCAACAAGAGCCCCCAGATTTGGGGTGGAGCCTCAGACTCCAGATAGGCCTGGTCCCTAATAGCTGAGTGACACCAAGCAAGTAAGTTACCCTCTCTGGACCTGGGTTTTATCATAGAAAGCAAGGGGCTTGGAATACTGGAGATGCTCTCAGAGACTGTGGGGCATGGGATGTTGCTGAGTTTCTCTGATATGGCTTAGCTGGTCTGCTTCTCCTTGGGCCTCGGCACTTCAGAATGCAGCTCCTGGAGGCTGACTTCACGCCAGGCATTGGCACCAAGTACTATTGCACCAAGAAGAAAAGGCACAGTCTCTGCTTCTTGGCTGCTCAGGAGCCCCCTGTCTCATGGGGATGTATAGATAAACAGATAAGACAAGACAGCAAGAAGCACCACAGAATTGATTCATTCTTCCAGGGGGACTGGGGAAGAGTCCCCAGAGGAAGGGAAAAAGAGGAAGAGTTTGAGACAGGATCAAGAACTTTCCAAAACACGGAGGGTAGAGAGTACAGCAGAAACGAAGTCAAAGGGAACCAAATATATGATCATTTGTCTGCGTGATGGTGCAGAGAGGTACAGAGAACATGAACCCAGAAAGACCATCTGGGGACACGGAGGAAGACCTTGAAAGACAGCCAAGTGGTTCATATTTTATCCTGGGCATAATGAGGAGCCACCAAAGGCTTCCTGGCAGGGGTGTGGCAAGAGCAGATTTGCGTTTAGACAGTTCATTTTGGCAGCAGTGTAGACTCCAGATCACCAAACCATGGCCCCAGGGATCAAATCCAGCCCCATGATGGCTTTCATACCACCTATGGGTTAAAAATAATTTTTATCTTTTTAAAAACAACTACAGCTTTATTGAGATACAACTCACACATAACTCAGCCATTGAAAAGTGTATGATTCAACGGCTTTTACAGTACTCAGGGGGTTGTGCAATCACCACCATGGGTCAATTTTAGAACATCCTCATTCCTTCAGAAAGTGGCCCTATACCTTGTAGCCATCACCCACCTATGTTGTCATCCCCTCCCCAGCCCTCAGCAACTACTATGGATATGTTTATTCTGAACATTTCATATAAATGAAATTGTTAACAATTGGCCACTTGTGTCTGACTTTTTTTGCTTGTTTTCAAGGTCCTTTTATGTTGTACCATGTTTTAGGACCTCACTGATTTTCATGACTAAGTAATATTCTATTGAATGGACATACCACAGTTTGTTTATCCATTTACCAGTTGATGGACAATTGGGTTGTTTCCACCAAAGAAGAATATGCAAAAGATGTGTGTGCCCCAGAAATCTAAATATCTGCTAGCGGCTCTCTGTGGACCCCTGACAGAAGCCATGAGAAGCAAGGGACTCTGACAGTTTCAAGGTGAGATAGGCTGGTGGCCTCTACTAAAAGGAAGGAAACACATTAGGTATGTGAAATCAGCGGGCCTTGGAGACTGGTCGGATGTTTGGATGGAGGAGTTATTGAGGAGAAGTCTTCCTATAAAGCCATTGGGACTCAGAGAGATGAAGTGTGGCCCACGGTGACCTCAAGGCTAAGAATCTCATGCTCTTGGTGCAACATGGGGACTTGTGAGGTTTCTGGTCATTCTCAATGGGGAGGCAGGCTGAGGCCCAAGAAGAGTGCCTGAGACGAGGGGCTTCCTCGTCCCCAGTCTCCTCTGAGGCAGCACCTCCTCTAGGAACTGCCTTCCCACCAGTCTCTCTGGCCTTTGAAAGAATCCCAATTCCAGCTGGCAAAGAGGGTACCTCCCCACCCTGCCCCTGCAGCCACACACGTCTGTAGCAGCTTGTTCCCAGACTCACCAGGCTCATTCCTGTCTCTGAGCGTTCCATGTGCCCTTTCTTCTCTTAGCATCAGCCTCCCCAGCTCTCTCCTCGACCCAGAAAACTCCTATTGATCCTTCAAAACCCCTTTGAACATTGTGCCTCTTAGAAGCCTGGGCTCCCTTCGCCGTTATCCACCATGTCCGTCACACCGCAGGGTGCCTTTTCTGTCCTGGTGTCTTTCTCCTTCGCTATCCTGAGCTTTGATCTCTCTCCTAGGAGTTTGGCGGACAGCCTGGAACCTGGTCTGTGCCTCCAAAGATCTGCTGAATGAGTGAGGGAGTGAGCTGGCCAATCTGCTTTCCCCTTATCTTTCAATTTCAAGGGACATTTCATTGCTGAAGCCCTCTGGGTCCCAGCCTCGCTGCTTTCCCTCTATTGATTGTGGGATTTATGGCACTATTGTTTCCTTTTATTAGCCTGTAATGGCCTCCATTAAAATGTGTTACATGGAAATAGGCTAATTATGGGCGTTGTCCAATAAGTCACCCTTCCCCAGAGTGGCCAGCCCTCCCCGCACAGTGGCAGCTCTTTGCATGGGAGGCGGGAAGCAGGGACGTCTTGTTTCACAGACCAGCGGGGGACCCTGCATGTGTCAAAGGCTTCAGCTCTTCGCTCCTGAGTGTCTCCTGCAGTCCGTGAGATGCCACCTGTCCGAGAGAGGCTCTGACCGGCACCCATCCCAGGAGAGATTCTGTAAGTGCGTTTGAGAGGCTCAGACTTCAGTGGGAGACCTGCTGCACCCACTTCTTTTGGGGGGAGGTGGGTGGACCAGGGATTGAACCCAGGGGCATTTGACCACTGAGCCACATCCCCAGCCCTTTTTTATATTTTATTGAGAGACTGGGTCTCACTAAATTGCTGAGGCTGGCTCTGAACTTGTGATCCTCCTTCCTTGGCCTCCCTGGCCTCTGGGATGGCCCCACGCCCAGCTGCACCCACTTCTTCTTTCTGATGGGGCACAGGAGCCCTTCTGTGACTGAGGGGCTCTGAAGAGACCCTGGGACCAGTGAAGCCTGGACTCCAGCAGGGCCGTGTCTGCTCTTCCAGACGGCACAATTCGTTTTGAGTTCTTTGCCACAGAGGAAAGAGTGCCAAACTCGTGAGAAAGAGTCCCCTCCAGCCACAAGGACACCGGCAGTTGCTCTCTGGCATTGCTGACCCCGCCCCAATCTGCTTCCTCAAACTCACTCCTCAGGGCCCTTGGTTCCCTCGCCCTCTCCTCCCCCAACTTCTGAGGCTGCAGTTCTCCAGACGTTCATGGCACACCATGGAGTCGGACCCTGGGCTCCCAGAAGCTTCGGGAACACTGTGTTAAACGGGCAAGTCGAGGCCCTCCAGGGCTTCTCAGAGCTCCCTGCGTGTTATGTGCATTATGAATCCTCCAGAAAAGTGTGACAGGTTGGTTATTGTTCCTGACTGACTTTTTACTGCCCTTCCCCCACGTTAGAAGCCTATATCTCTGACCTTTGCGATGTGACCTGGCAGGGCCTCTCGCTGGGGTAGGCTGCTTTGTCTATTTCTAGTTCCCGTTGGTGCTGGGTTGTCCTGGGACTCCCCTTGGCAAATGGAAGGTAGGCAGAGGGGGGTGGCCGGCACAGGCACAGCAAGGGTCTCCTGGAGTTCCCTCAGCAGAGCACACCTCTAGCAGTTGCTGTCCTAGAATGCAACAGGAGGGGGAAACTGTACCCAACTCATAGTTGGAAGCAGATTCCTGGGCCAGAAATGAGAAAACAGCATGGAGAGTTTTATTTACCAATGACTGAATGTATGAGTGTCCCGTGGCTGCTATAACAAACCATCACAAACTGAGTGGCTTAACACAGCACCACTTGTTTTCTTATAGTTCAGGGCAGAGGCACAAAATTAGCCCCCCTGGGCTCAAGTTAAGCTGCTGGCAGGGCTGGGGCCTTCTGATGCCTTGCTTTCTGAGCTCCCAGTGGCCCCCTGTACTCCTTGATTGATGGCCCTTTCCTCCATCTTCAAAACTCCTCACTCTAATCTGTCCTTCTGATACATCACCTGCTCCTTGATTTGCCCTTCTGCCTTCCTTTCAAAGTGGGCCCCCAAGTGATCCAGGATAATCTCTCCATCTCATGATGCTTCACTGGGTCACACCTCCAGAGCCATATAAAGAAACAGTTACAGGTTTCAGGCACTCAAACATGGATATATTCAAGGACCATGCTTCAAGCTACCCACTACCATGAAAAAGGATTAAAATACTAAATTATTTGGGGTTTATTTTGTTTTGTTTTTGGATTTTGTTGGTTTCCACAGAGCATCTCAGAATACCCCCTTCCTCCTGTGGATAATCCTTTTGGAAGTCGGGCCCTACACCTGTTATTTGGCATTTCTAGACTAGTTCTGTTGTTATTAGTAAACAGATACCCCATTGCCTGTGGCAGGATCCCACATTCCTCCAGAATCGCTCCCATTTGCCAAACCTGTCAAGCAGAGAAAGGTCTCCCTGCCAGGGTTGAGCTGATGATTGATTTACCTGCGATATCTCTGTTCCACACTGGACCAGCCTCAACTTCTTGATAAAAGGCCTTCCTTGCCCGCCTGCCTTTGCCTGAATGGGGAGAAGATAAGTCTTATGCACAGCTGGCTGCCGAGGTGGACAGGGAACACTCTTTGGCTGATGGAGGCAGGGCCTCCCTGAAACCCACCACCATGCTTCCCCTCCCCTCCCCTCCCCTCCCCTCCCCTCCCCTCCCCTCCCCTTCCTTGAGCTAAGCATGTGGCAGACACCGCCTCATACTGAGTTGCCCTGTCCTCCCCGGCTTTAGTCAGGTCCCTGGGGCAGGCAGGCAGGCAGGACCAGTGTTGCATAAATAAGCAAGCCCGATTCCCCACCCAAAAGCTACGTGGCTGTGGGAAGGCTCCCCATTTTCTTGGGGTATTGGTTTCCCCACACGCTAACATGATGCTACCCTGGGGAGCTCCGGGCCTGCCCCTCGCAGACCCTATACCCTTGAGTGTGTGACTCTCCATTTTTCTCACCATTTTACTCAAGTAGCTCAGGCTTTTGGATCCCATGATACTGAATCAACATTTGATGACCTGGACACACTTTTTGTGTCATCATTTCAATTTTGCATTTTCATGAGCCCTTCAAACCAAAATCCCCTTCGAAAACCAAAAGAAAAAAAATGGCAAATTACCCGGATTCCACAACAGACCTACGCATGATTACTAGGCCTTTCCAGGGACCTCAAATCCCCTAGGCAAAGTGGATGTTGTAAAAATAAAATGTCACCAGCGAGTCCTCTGTCACCAGAGCATCCCAGTGTGCAAGCACCCAGAGAGCTCCCATCCTGAAACCTACAAAGCCCAAGGGCGCAGGCAAGGGAGATTTTCCTGGATGAAAGAAATGCAAATTTTGCAAGAGGAGGAAGACCAAAAAAGGGTTAAGCCCTGAAAGGTTAGTTTCCTCTACTCTGCCGGCTCTAGAATCTGGGATAATTCCTGCCATTAATATTTTAAGCAACTAATTTGACATTTTTCCATTTAATTAACTCGCATACATATGAGAACAGGGCTTTGAGAGTACCATGACATTTAAACAAAGTCATTTAAGTTTCCCCTTTCCTGGTGGCGTGCTTCTTTTTTTCCTTTGCCTTTTTTCTTTTTGCTCCATTTCGGTTTCGCATTCCTGATTCTGAAGCAGAGCTTATTAGCTCTGAGAAATGACCAAATTTCTCAAAGCAAATGTCCCACAGCCCCAACCTAGGTGACTGTGGGTGGGCCCAGAGCTCTGGACTGTGGCTCTTTTCAACTTGAGCCTGCTCCTTTCCGTGCCTTTTCACAAATGGCGTTTCCATCAGCAGGCCCACGTCACTGGCTAATGTTTTCCCCGTTGCCACCCCAACCCGGGGTGGGAGTGGGGGAGGGGCGGCAGGAATGCAAAACATTCATCAAACTCCAACCATTGCCACCACCGAAGAGCTGGGGTTTCGAGAGGGAAACAATAGCTCCGTGACAATTTTCTCTTCCAAATGACAAATAATTGCTGTCATATCATCAAATGATTAAGAAATAAAGGAAAATAGACAAATGGAGTGTATCCATTGAGGGATGGCTTGGGGTGGGGGTTGGGGGCTGGGGAGAAGCTTGCTCAATGTTCCATAATTGAAAAATTGCACCCTAATTAAGCTCCCACCCCAGAGAATTCATGAGTTCTGTGTGCCATCCAATCCAAAGCCCGCCAAGTCGCAGAACTTGCAGCCATTAAAGTTTACTGCTGGTTTCAGAAGGGACTGTGCCGTCTCCAAATGCATTCGCAGAGTGAGGCTCCTCATTTTGCCCAACCCTCAGAAAAGACTCATTGCTTCCTACTTTTCATCTGCCATAATTAATCACAGATTATCTCTGCCTATCAACAGCTCCGGCTGCTCTCCCCAAATGAACCTGGGCACTCCCATCTCCAACTTATCCATGGTGGCCAGACCAGCCAGGCTCATACATGAAACCGGAGCTGCATGCCCAAGATGCAAAATGGCATCCGTGAGTCCCAGGCATGAGGAGGAGAACGGGTCCTGCATTTAAAACAAAATTCCATTGCAAACCACGCTCACAGGACCCTGGAGAAATTCCATGCCTTCAATTCTCCCACAGTCAGGATAGTCTTTGGGGATTTCTAATGAGGCTGTCAGACTGCAGGAAGAATAGCACCATTAAAGAGTTGGGTCTGTATTCTCTTCCAGTCCCAGGTCCATGACCTCATTAGCTATGCAATCTTGGGAAAGGGACTTGGTTTGTCGGAATCTAAGTTTTTCCTTTTGAAAAATGGAGATATAAGACCTACCTTTCAGGAATATGATGGTGTTAACTGGGTGGAGGTTTCCTTGGTTCTTTTCTGCCTGAAAGAGAGAGTTGAAAGGCTTAAGGGGTCAGATACAGTGGGACTCAACCATAATCATAGGAACTCGAGGGCCTGAGACAGGAAGATTGCAAGTTCAAGGCCTGCCTGGACAATTTAGCAAGATACTGTCTCATAATAAAAATAAAAAAAGGCATGGGGATATAACTTAGTGATAGAGCCCCCCTGGGTTCAATTCCCAGTACCAAAAAGAGAGAGAGAGAGAGAGAGAAAAAAAAAGTATAAAGGATTAATTTAGTGAAATGGAAGTACATCCTGACATGAAGGGGACTGTCTCCAAGAGAGGAAATGACCTGGGTTTCCAGGTCTGGGAACCTCCCTCCTCGTATAGTTGGGGCAGTTCCTGCAGCTTGGGGCAGTTACATGGCTTCGTGTGCCTGCTCAAATTTCACTGTTTTGAAAAATTTCCAGTATAGATCTTGTCCATTTTTTCCAGATTGACAGGGAGCTGTCTGACTGCAGGAAGACAGTTCCTGGGCAGAGTCTTGGTCCATTGGGTGTGGCCCAAGGCAACACTGGATTTCCTTCCCCACCTCCCTCACTCACGTCTATCTAAGCGTACTTCTCTAACAATGGCCATCAGAGGATGCCACATGGGAAGGTTCTGTGCTATGATTTCTGACAGTGCCTCTTGACTCTTGTATTTAAAGTGAGGATAATAATCATACCTTCCTCGCTGGGGTCGTAATGAGAATTGAATAGAAAAATGCATTCGTTGTGTGCAAGTGCCCTCTGCAAAGTTGATGCCCAGTAAATATCTGAATTGAATTAAACTGAATCATACATAATTGGTTCATTCGTTCATTGAACCTATCAGTTAATGGCGGTTGAATGACTACTTTTTGTCAGAGACTTCATTTGGCCAAGGATACAGAAAGGTGAACTAGAAAGAGTTGACTCATGCCTATGGGAGCTTAGATTCTAGGGGGAAACACAATGGAAAACACATTTGAATCTCAACATGAGCATAAATATAGGCCAATAGTTGTGTGCACCGCTAACTGAAGGAATCACCTTCAGGGGAAAATTCCTGAATTTAAGAACTTTCAGAGTTGTCTTTCCTTTTGTTTCAGCTAAGACTCTGGAAAAACTTATGGAGAACCAGCCAAGATCACAGAGCTACTCTGACTAGACTCATTCTTTTAGGCAACCTACCTAGAGTAAACTTGGCCCATCCCACGGAGCTGAGCATGCCCAGAAGTGTTTGTGTCCACCATCTTTCCTTTTTGAACACAAGCTCTATGATCGCAAAACAAACATGCCCAGAAATGTGTCCACCATCTTTCTTTCTTGAACCATGACCTTAAACTGAGCATGCCCAGCAATCTTCCTACCTCCTAATGTGCATTCCTATATGAATATGTATAATCTCCCCCAATAAAATCCCATGCATAATGTGGCTTAGTGATTGAGCTCCCTGGGTTCAATTCCAGGTACAAATATATATATATATATATATATATATATATATATATATATATATATATATATATATATATATATATATATATCATGCTTCTTTTCCTCAGGGTGAACCCTGAAGAAAGCCCAGTGCTCTCCTTACCCATTGCAGGTAATAACTCTTTCTCCACTATCTCCTGGGTGTGCTTTTTGGCCTTACACTCACCAAGATGTGAAGCCATTCTGTTCTATTACATTTCCATTACATGACAGGATGATGACTTAAGACCTGGAGGTTAAGATGGAGACTAGCATGTGAGGACCAACAGGGAAAAGCATTCATAGGAGAAGCAGGATCAATCTTGACATATTCCAGAAATTGAGCATAGGCCATTAGTCAAGGTGGGTAATGCTGTCAGCTAGGGCACATAACCCCAAATCTCAGTGATTTAAGACAATAAATGTTTATTTCTACTTCTTACCAGGTGTCTGGTTCTTACTTAGTGTTCCAAAACCCAAGCTCTTTCTAATCAGCCACTCTGTCATCCCCTAGGACCCTCTGTGTGCAGCCAAGAGCAAAGTGAAAAGGCTCTTGGGACATTTGGGGGTCAAGGCTGCAGATGACATACATCACTTCTACTCATAGTCCATTGGCTAGAACTCAAGTAGGTGGTCCTGCCTTACTACAGAGTTTAGCTAATGCCAAAGAAGGAAATGGAACAAGTTAGAACATACAGCAATTTTTTTTTTCTGCCTCGCAAAGCAAGTGGGGATAGGTAACATGGCCACAAAATGAGAAGTAGATGGCCAGCTTATGAAGGTCCTTGTCACCAGAGTAAGAATTACAGGTTTCATCCTCAGAGAATGAGAAGGCATACCACGGTACTCCTTATATGGCAAGAATTTATTCTATGAGATCAGGAAGTCAGTCAAAAGCAATACATGATCATTTAATCTATGTCATCAAAGGACTCTCTGGCTTTTGTGAGAAGAATGTGTCCATAGGGGGCAGTAATGGAAGCAAGGAGACCAGTTGGGAGGGTTCTGCAATAGTCCAGGCTGGATGAGAAGTAGAAAGTAGATGTAGAGAAGGTGACAGGTGCAAGAGATTTCTGTCGGTGGTTGGGTTCCCTGGTTAACCAACTGGGGTATCAAGCAAGGCCCCAAAGATTAGAGGAAACACAAAAGTACGTGGCAGAAGACCATGGGCAGAGTAGAATGATTCCAGAAAAGACCCTCTGGACCAAAACCCGAGGGTCTGTTTCCTTGCATGATTTTTGGCCCCCCTGGCCTGATACAAAGCAGACCCTCTCCAAATCTTGCTTTCCTTGGATGAGAGACAGTGACATTCAGTTGGGCTGGCTCCCAGTGGTCCCAGTGCAGGTGGCTGGAGGGCCGTAGGGACAGGTGGGCAAAGTGCATTGAACATGCCACTCCCAGAGCACAATCTCCAAGTTGTCTACAAAATCCTCCTGACTGGGCTGGGAGTTGGGATTACTATGGTCCCTTTTTATAGACGAAAAGATTCAGGGAGCTCCCATGATTGGCCCAGGGTTACCATGTTAGTCAGGAAGGTCTTCCTTTTGTTCTGGTGCAACACCATGGAGCATTCCACTGGCAGAATACATCTGGGCTCACCTGAAGGCTGAAAGGTGAATGAGGATGTGCCTGTGCTTCCTGCCAACATGCCAGTGGCTTCCCTGGACTAGACCTTCCCTACTTCCATGGATACCATGTCCCACTGAGCAATGCCTTTGGGCAGGTCACCAGCTTACAAATCTGGGTGACCTTCAGGATTACCTGGCAGCCTTTAAACCTGGATCATCCTGAGCTACCCCAGATGTACTGAAGCAGAATCTGTGTGGAAGTGGGGACCCAGCATCTGCACATTTTAAATCTCCCCACGCTTGGGAGTCTCTACATTCAGTGAAATGATGCTCCATTAGAAGGACTCTGATACTTGCCAGTATATATATAGGTGAGTTATGTGTCACTTGGGGAGGAATTGTAATGAATCAGTGACAGAGTGTGGGAGTTGAGTCTTCTGACTTTCTTGTCTTCCCTCTCCCCCTCTTCAGACTGCTGATGCCCCACAAGAAGTTTTGGGAAGGCTGGGAACGTATTCCAATGAGAGAACACGTGCCTAGTATGTGCAAGGCCACGGGTTCAATCCCTAGTATTATACACACGCACACGCACACAAAAGGGGGTAATCCATTCATACTGACCACCTGGACATGTCAGCTGGGCAGGAGCTCAGACTTTATCTTTCTAACCCAGTAGTTCCCCACGGCCCATGAGACCAGCTATGCCCAAGTCATGTGAGATGCTTGCTGGAGCAAACCTGTCTGTCCTCACCCTGTGACTCCAGGAGCAGCATTTAGAAGATGTGACTTTGGAGTCTCTATTTTTAAAAGTGTTTCTGGAGATTCTGGTATCAGCCAGGTGTAGAACTGCAGCTGCAGCTCTCTCCTTTTTGTAGCCAATAAATCCACAGCCCAGAGAGCAGTGATTTGCCTAAGGTCCCCTAACCTAGTAGCCAAGTTTCCTGACAGTCTAGAGCTCTTTCCACTAACTCTAACTCCTCTTAAGGCTTAGCCGCACACACACACACACACACACACACACACACACACACACAGAGAGAGAGAGAGAGAGAGAGAGAGAGAGAGAGAGAGGGAGAGGGCAGGGAGGCTGTGGTCAACCGACAGCCACAAGATGAACCATTATGTTCAAAGAGCTGGCTCAGCGAGGCGTCTGATTAGCTGACCGGAGCTCCCTCCCCTCCCCTGGTTATTGATGTCTCCTCTTCCTTCTCTTCCTGGTGCTGCCCCTTGCTCATCCTAATGTGATCAATTACTCACAGGAATAAATTATGCACACAGCCTTCAGCCTATTAGGTAATCTGTGCTGTGCTGGCTGAAGAAGCCAGCCGGCAAGACAGGCTGTCTGGAGCAGAAGCCAGCAGAAGGGATGGTGTGGGCACAGTGGGTGGAAAAGCCTCAACCCTCCAAGCCATGGTGGAAACTTCCTGGGCCCCCAGGGCTTGGACTTTCAGGTCAAACCTGAAAACAACTTGAGGAACAATTGCTGCTGTGCTCCAACTTCAGGACCTCAGACTGGCCACCTTCCTACTTCCCCAGCCTCTACATCCCCAACCCATCCAGGAGGCCTCTCCCCGATCCAATAGGAATCAGACCTTGATCTGCAGACACAACACAAAGAGATCCCGTTAAAATGGAAAAAAGCTCTGATTCAGAAGGTCTGGGAGCCTGAGACTCTGCATTTTTGATAAGTTCCCAGGGGATGAGCAATGCCTTTGGGAGGACAAGGATCTAGAGATCAGCACAGGCCAAGTGAGTGGGCAACCAGCTTTGTTTCCTTGTAGATCCTTTTCTGGTGCAGCTCTTTAAATGCCTTTCCTCCTGGAATCTGCTTAGGAAAATCCTGATGTCATTCGGGTTCTGGCTTGGGCAATGCCTGACCACCTACATCTTCCCTGACTCCTCTGCCCCACAGGTAGACTGGGGAAGATGGCATTTTCCCTGGGTCCTTTTCACATTCCATTATAACAATACCTTTCCTCCTTTGTTCATATGTCCCTCTGTGGCCTGTAAGCTCTGGGCTCTCTACAAACTGCACTGAACCTTTGAACTAACACAAGCTTGGGAGGCTTCTCTTATCCTCTAAGTACTACAGGGTCTGAGAACTTTTCAGAGATCTCTGAAAAAAAATAATAAAACACACACACACACACACACATACACACACCGGAAAACCAAATCATTGGCTCCAAAACATGAAGGGAAAACTTTGTGATAGAATTGAATAAAATTTTAATGAAACGTCTACAAAACAAAATATGACATCAACCTCATTAATGGTTTCATTTAGTATTCATAAAATTTTCATTATGTTTGAAAACGACGGGCAGGTTAGATTTTCTCACTTTGCAAGAATTCCTGAGTACCCCTGATAATTGCAGAGAAATCAAAGCCAACCATCCATCAAATGAATTACTTGTAGCCAAAGAATTTCAAAAGCAAAGTTATAAAAATAATTCCTATAATTTTTCACAGGAAAAAAAAATAACTATATTTAATCTGTTTGATGTGCATGACGTGGAGCCTCCAAAGCAAGTGTGTCCGGATCTGAGTCTGAAAACAATCTTGATGTCTGGCCTAGGGGAAGCACGTGCTGGATTCCTCCTAAATGAAGGGGGTGAGTACATGACAATCCACAGGGATGCTGGAAAGTGTAAAGGTGGGAGGGAGGGAAGAAAAACAGGCAGGAGGAGCACATAGAACATAAGCCAAAGTTTTAAGGCAGCAACAAAGAAAGGCCTTTGAGCAAGCGATCCACCTCGGATCACTGACAGCAACGGGCGATATCGCCCCCTACTGACTGGAGGAGTCGCGTGTCACTGCCTAACTGGCCTTTATTGGTCTGTCATTGTTGCTGCTCCAACACCAAGAACATCAAAGCTCCTTGGAATTGCCTCAAAGAGAGAAATCAGTGGTCCCTGAGGGTCCAGACCCTGCCTCTCCTCTAGGAAGGGGGCTAGAGGGGAGCTTCCAAACGTCTCTGTGTCAGACATGCTGACACCGATCCAACCCCATCTTGAACCTATTTCTACCTTCCTCCTGAACCACTTCTTGGCTAACATGTTCCATATGTTCCATTCTCTGATGGAAAATAGGCTTTACTTTTATTTCAAAGGACATTGTTGAAAAGTCTGAGGAACAGGACTTTGTTCTAAGACAAGCAATTTGGGGGGAGTTCTAAGGAAGTCATCAGAGATAAACAGAAAGATTTATATACAAGATGTTCACTGCGGCATTATTTATAATAGTGAAAAATTGGAAACAGCCTCAACAAAAATTGAGTAAATGCTCAACAAGGGATTGGTTAAATAAATTATGATCTACCCACACGATAGAAATTTATACAGTCATTAACGTTCATATTTTTTAAGATTCTTTTATAGAAATTGCCAAGCTTCACTGAGCCCTTCCCGGGCAGTCTTGTCAGAGCTTTGCGAGTATTGACTCATTTCACTCTCACGATGACCTTAGGAAGAAAGTGCTATTTGTATTTTCTGCATTTGATAGGGAAACTGAAGCAGAGAAAAGCCAGGATCCCTTAGCTCAGTGTGTGTGTGTTGAACTGGCACCCAGAGCTGCAATTCCATGCTTCACATGACCTTGCCTCTCTCTCTCTCAGAAGTTCATTGAAATGCTGAGCCTTGGGTGTGGGGGGAGCTCCTTCTGGGGTTCAGTGCCAAGCTCTGGTGAAGGAGGGGCGATCTGAGCATCACCCTAAGGGATGCTGAGGTCTTGGTCCATTGGTGCTCACAAAGAGTGTTTATATGGGGAGAAAAGAGCCCACGTGAAAGCCCAGAGGGGAGTTCAAAGAACACAGGGGAGGCAGGGTAGCTAGCACATCAGATGCATTATAATTGGCCACTGAAAACCAACAAATAAACCACAAGAAACCGGGGCGGAGGCCTCGCAGTGTGTGCCAAAGCAGAGACAGCAATAATTAAAACTATTAACATCACCAAGCCTGCCCAAGCACCAGCTAAGTGCTTTCCCCAGGCGTCTCATTAAATCCTCCTTGTACTATCATTATTCCCATTTCACAGATGAGAAAACTAAGACTTGGCAAGATCAAGCAATTGGCCTGAGATCCCGATGGGGAGGTATCAGTAGCTGGCATGGCACCAGGTGGAACAGGGGCCAGAGGTCATGTGCTTGGCCGCTTCGCCACATCCTGTCTCCCCCGGGAGGTGGATCGCCTCACATGAGAATGGGACCTCAAGTTCACCACGGACCCCCATCCCCCAGCAGCCCATGCCATTTTCTGTCCCACCAGCGACAGCTGGCCGCTTTGGCTGTTTGGGGATTTGTAATATATGAAAATGATTGCAGAGCTTCCTGGGTTTATGAGAATTCCTCAGAAACCCAACTTCAGCAGCAGGTGAGACCCAGCAGGGGAAGACTCCTTCACATTTGGGGAAAACAACCCCACGGCTTTGGCTCCTCAGGCTGGTGCTGCATGAAGTCTGAGGGGAATTGAGAAGCCAAGGAACACACAGCCCCTGCCGTCCCCAGAAGTCCTGGGCCCCCAGCCCCAGGCTGCAGTCTCAGGGCCCTTCTTTCCTAGAGCTATGCCTCTCACTGGGTCCCTGGGGCCTGAACCTGTCCCCCAGCACTGGAAGGCCCAACCTGCCTCTTTACTACTCCCAAACACAAGTTCATGTCAGACCTTTTTTTTTTTTTTTTTTTTTTTTTTTTGGCTTTACCAACCACAATAGCAAGATGGGGGGAGAATTCTGAATTTGGCTTTCAATGCCTCTGCCTCCTGTCCTGAAGAGACGCCTGTGGATTGCAGCTCCTACTGGCTACGTCAAAGGCAGGACACCCCCATGCCCTGGGACAGACTCTACCTGGCTCAGGCACAGGGTCTATATAGAACAGGTCACCTCTGAGGGCCAAGTCCAGTGTGGCACCTCCAACCTACCACAGGAGCAGGCTCTGGAGCCAAGCCGTTCAAAAGACCACCCCCGTCCTGGCCACAGGGCTGAGGGAGCAGGGGACCCTCCTGGAGGCAGCCAGTCAGACTCCCCGGGACCCTGGAGCCAAGACCAGGGTGCTCACCTCCTCCACAACAGGACATCTGGGGTAGGGCAATAGCCTGGCAGCTGGGCACTTCTCACACACAGAGAGGGCTGTCAGGAAAATGGAGAGAAGAGGGGAGAAGAGAAGCCATGGGCCAGGCGGGTGTGGGGGGGTGGGAGCGGAGTCATGTGCCTAACTTCGCGGTTCCTGATTCTAGTTCCTCAGCAGTGGGGCTGCATTTTTCACCCTGTGAAATGCTGGTGTGTCCTTCCCACGAGGGCTCTGTTCTGCTTGAGCACAGGTGCTGTTCCCTGTGGTCAGGTGGACCTCCGGGCCTGAGGGGGCCGCCCCTGCAGAGGGGATTCCCTGAAGACCTGGGCCCAGTCCTCTCTGGAGCAGGGAGTGTTGTGTCAGGAGAGAGGCCACCACCAGGTGCCTGGGGACATCGGTGTCTGCATGACATCGTCACTGCTGTCATGATGAGCTTGACCTCAGACCAGCGCCTTCCAGGCCAGCATCCAGGACTTCTGCCACCTGCCTCTCCCTGGACCTCCCTCCATTGTCATCCAGAGGCCAGAGCCTAATTAATTCTTCCCCTCCTGCTTCTGATCCAAATGGCTCTCTGCTGCGAGTGAGAGAAAAAAATCCAATTTCCCTGACACAGCACTCAGGCCTCTGTGTACCTCCCCCCCCCGGAGATCTGGTGTCTTCGCTGGACAGAGCTGCCCTGGGCTCTCTCCTGGCTCCGTGGCTCCTACTGTTCCCTGGGCCTGGAATTCCCCTGGTTTCCTTCTCAGACTTGCTAACGTCGGCTTATCTTGCAGGGAGGTGCCTAGTGCTGCTTCTGGTGCTTCTGGGGAAAACTCTAGACCTCCCAGGCTGAGAGAAGTGCTCCTCCTCTGGGCTTCCACTCCTCTCCTGGACTCTCTGGCGGCCTGTCAAAACTCGGGGAAGACTAACAGCTTATTCTCAGTCTCCCTGGTGCCACATACAGCGTGAGCTGGCCTCTGCCCACCCTCCCACTCCACCTTCTAACTGTCTTCCCAACTGAGGGCATGAGTTCCAGAGAGAATGCCCAGGTCACCTGTCCCTATGTAGACATGATGAAACTGAGGCTCAGAGAGGTTCATAGCAACCTAAAGTCACAGAGCTAGGAAGTGCCAGGGTCTGAATTAGAAGCTCAGCCATCTGCCTCAAGCCCTCTGCTCTTGGGCTCCACTCACTAACAGGCTGGCTTGGCCGGCGCCTGCCTGCTCCATGTGACACCTGCCTGCTCCATGTGACACTGTGATGAGTTTCTGGAAACGTGCCTGTTCCATTTATGGCCATCGACTTGTCTAAGCTCCATGATTCCTCCTGGTCTGCACCAGGAGATCTAGAAGTGGAATTTAGGCTCCCTCCTGTTGTTCACTGATGCCTTTGTGTACATAGAGACCTCCCTCAAAGGATTCCACCCCTCCTTGTCCCTGGGTGGGCTGCTCTTTCTGCCCACCATTCCCGTGAGGATTTTTTTTCATCACTCCTGCTCCTTCATTCACCCAGGAGTCCCCTTCTGTCTGAAGCTTCCAGAAACCTCTCTGGGATCATTGCTCCTTGCCTCCTTGCTTTGTGTCTTTTGAACCCGTATATTTCTCTGTGAGAGAAATGGCTACCACACTGGGCTTCCTACCTCCCCCCTTGCTCTTGACTCTCCCTGGTGGACAGTGAGCTCTGTATTATTCAGCTCCTGGCCCTGAAGTTGACTTATAATAGGTGCTTAATTAAGGTGTATTGGAAGGAGGATGGAAGGAAAGGTGATAATTGCAAAGCACTTCACACTGAGAAGGTCCAAAGCCTCAGGTGGTCAGGAATGAGACCTAACAGCTTCTAACGTAGGGCTGGGGACACAGTCGAGAATCAGCATTTTCTAACCAAGTTACACAGACCAGGACTTTCTTCTGTACTTGTGCTGATATTTACAGAGCACTTCTGCATTCATGGGCATATTTAGTTTTCATGATAATCAGAGGCACCACAAATTTGTTTTAAAACCATGCATGGAGAGCTTCTAGCATTGCTTGCTCATCCCGAGCTTTACCTGGCGATGGCCTACCCCACAGAGCACGTGTGCGTCTGATGTCAGGGCCCTGTCCCACAGATCAAGTCTCGCCTTCCCCTGTCCCTACTGTCCCAATTCAACCCGCTTTCCGTGGCTTCTCTTAGAACTTGCTGCACTGAGTTCTCTTGGCCCAGACAGCAAAGGAGTAACACGAGAAAGCTCAGAGGGGCCACACAGTGCCTGCAGCTCACCAACACGACACCACAGAGGGGGACCTCCTGTCAACCGGCTCTTCCTTCAAGAGGGAAACTGGAGCAGCTGTGAGACAAGGGGACTGGGCAGTGACAGCTGAATTTGAGGCCTGACTTTGCCACCAAATCACGGTGCTCCTTGGGCCAAAGGCCCCATATGTGTTCACTGAGGAAATGGCCCCTAGTATCCAGGTGCCTCCTTCAAAGGGAGGGCTACTGCTGCACCGACCATTGCTTCCTCTTTTCTTCCAGTTCCCACAAGAACCAGAAACCACAGTTCTGGGTTAGGGATGAAGCCCTGGACTATGGACTGAGATGCTTCCTCCTTTTTTTTTTTTTTTTTTTTTGTAAAAACAAAATAACAAAACCAACAATATTTCTATTTTGTGGGTTTTTTTTTTTCTGTGCCAGCACCATTGCAGGTATATTAACGTACATAATCTCATGACCTTCCCAGCAGTGCCAGGGGGTGAAGGCTCTTTTTATTCCCATTTTAAAGGCAGAAGGTGAGGCTTAGAAAAATTTGGTGTTTTGTACATATGTGCACAGCTGGAGAGAGGTAGAAGCCAGGTTTAGAACTAAGCAGCCTATCTCCAGAGCAAGAACATTCTAGAAGTCCATGCTTCTGTGGAATTTTTTTTTCCCTAAATTTAAAGTTAAGAGTCTGTATAGGCCACACTCTCTTACTATGATCTAAAATATTTTAAATAAAAAAGAATAAGGTGGTTGAAAATATTCTTAACCACTTGGAAATCAACAAACCTACGTCTAGATAACCTGTGAATCAAAGAAAACCATCGAAAAACACATGAAAAGGGGAACATTTTATTTTTAAAACCAATGGGTCCCTGAAAAAAAGTTCAACTCGGGGGAAAATGGATGGCTTACTACACCTTCATCAATAAAGAAGAAAGACTGAAAATAAAGAAGCTGAAAACACGCCATGAGACCCGAGGGAAACAGGCCAACGAGGAGAGAACAGATGAAACGGGACTTGATCAATTGCCAAAGTTAAAATAAGAGGAAGGAAAACACAAATAAACAAACGGATCCTGGACCCAGAAGTAGCAAGAGAGGCCTGGTGATGTGGTGGGCTCCGTTTTCATGGCGCAACTGGCGGTGTTTTGCCAGGCACCTCCCGTCACTCTTGGAGGCTCGACCCCTGGGTCCTCTGGGCCCTGCGCTGGTGGTCCTCCTGCCCCTGGCCGCGTGGCCTCTAAACTGCAGACCCAGGATATCTGCTGCAGACTCTGGCCATTCCGAGGCCCAGCCAAGACTCCTTGGCCTGGAAGCGTTAGCATTTCCTCCCAGAAATAAAGCTCCTCCGTCTGGGCCTATTAAGCAAATGAGTCGGTTTTGTCTTTTTCAGCAATGAAAACTGCTGTGGTTTTGTTTTCTCCCTGTTGCCAGGAGTCAAGAGGAAGTCTGTGGTTAGACATCTTCGGTGGAGACGTACACAAACACAGCAGCTATTAATGAACTTCTCGGATTCAGTGCTCCTGGCCCCAGCCAACGGGCTAAGGAGACTGAAGGAATGGAGCACAGAGAGGCCACCCCGCCTCCATCTGCCCCACCTTCCTGACCTGCGGCAGCATGTTCCCGTCCTCTTGACCTCAGCCCACCTAGGTCTCCCGCTCTGACTGTGGGCTACAGTGGATTCACCCTCGCTTCAATGCAATTTGCTTTCTCTCACCTCCAGAGACTGGGTGTAAAAGATCCCTGGGAATTCAGTGCCCTTCTTGGTATGGAGCTGTGATAGGAACTGCCAGCTGCCATTCACAGTCCATCCCAGCACCTCCTATTTCTCTATGGAAACCCCAGATTTGTTTAAGGTAGTAGTATACCCAGCAAAAATGTTTGCTTCTCTCTCCTCCTCGTACCTAGAGGATGAGCCTATCATTGCAGTGCTGGCTGACATTGCACAACTCAGAGAAGGTCAGCAGTCCTAATATAAATGCCAATTTATATCTTCCTTCCTTCTTTCTCCTACCTTGGACTTGAACAGAAAGCCTGAAGGGGCAGAATCCATCTTGTGTTTATAAGGTGGGATGTGCAAGGATGGAATGGGCACAGGAGTGGAACAGAGCCTCCAATGGCATTATTAAATCACTTGCTCCTCGTCCCCATACCCTGGACTTAACGTCAAGGGGGAAAAAAAAAAAAGCTTCGTCTTCATCAGGACCCAGAGCTGTGCTCTGTTTGTTCCCTGCAGCTGAATGCATTCCCAACTGGAACAAGAACTGTGGCTTTCCTAGGTTTTCCAAATATTTTCATCCCACCCTCTTATTGGGTTCACACCAAACTCGTTCACGGTGAACCAGATTAATGACATTCCTCCCATGTTTAGATAAGGAAGCTAAGGTTCCCTCATGGTCAGAGAATTAGTGCCAGAACTCCAAGACTCTTTGTTCCCCAGTTCTTCACTTTTTCCCAAGAAAATCCTTCTTGCCTCCAAAGCTGCTCAGAACTGTCTTTTCCCTAACAGAGTCTTAGACACAGAAAGCAGAAGTTCCTTGGGTCCTGACAGCATATGAGCTGACTGCGGTCCCAGCTTCTAGTATCAAGAGTAGATCCACTCTTTTATTTTAAAATCTGTCACTCCAAGTCAAAAGATCAGGGTTTAAGTCTTAGATCTCCCCCTTTTTTCTGTGATCTTGGGGAAACCTCCCAAAACCTGCCTATGTGTCTATAAAATGGGACTGGTAGCTTTTCTCCCCTGAGGCTATGATAAGCTCAGAGATACACGGTAATCTGTGATATATGATAATAAGCTTAGGATAACCATCTCTGTGTGCTCAGGATGTCAGGAGAACACTTTGTGCATGATAAAGCACTGGTGTCCTTATTATGGGGCTGTTATCATGATGACTTCCACGTCTCAAGACTGACTCCTCCCCGAGCTCAGCCCTCTCTGTGGTCGGTGTGTAAATTACTGACACGCTTCACACGCCTCTGACCACTCACCACCATCCGTCAACCTCACGAGGGCTGAGAACATCAAGCTCATGAGACTGTACCTTTCAGGAAGGATAATTTCAATGTGGCCATTCTTATTTGTTCATTAAATCGAGTTATCTTATTTCCTAAGTTCCTCATTTTCTTAATGACTGAATTTAAGCTATTCATACCCTTGGCAAAATTATATATCGTGTGGGGCATTATGGATTGGGAGAGACTTAAAAATCATCGGGCCATGTGGTCCCTCCTCCCCGTTCAGGGCTGGCATTCCTGCTCCCACCCCCAACCCTGCTGGACATCAGCCTCTCCTTGCCCACCTTAGTGAAGATAGAGCTCACTGTTTCCTAGGCAGTGCCCTGCGCCTCCAACCGTTCTCTAGAATGTTCTTCCTCAAGCAGACTCTCCTTGGCAGACACGAGGATGTGTTCTTGGCAAACCTCTACTGCTGTACACATTTGACTGTGTGGGCTGGTGACTGGCAGAGTTGGTGGGGGACCAGGGAGCCCACGTGAGGTGTTGCCAAACAGGAAGTGCCATCTGGGCTGCATGATGACAGCGAGGAGAACATCAATCAGCTGCTCCGGTGGCTCCAGCGACAGTTTTTTCCTTCATCACAGTAAAGAACAGGAGAGCAGCAATTTTTCAGTTAATTCTGACATTCTGGGTGTTCTCAGGGGCTAGACCAGACTACGCCACAGCAACAGCACTGAAATCTCAGGGTTTAAAGTTGGTTTCTTGCTCTTCAAAGGTGCCATGGGGCCATGGGGGGTTGTGAGGCCCTTTCCCATTTTGCATGTCAGAAGGAGCACCGGGTCCCCAAAGCCACTACAGTAAAAACAGAGGAAGACACCCCTCTCGTCAGCCTCAGTCTCCATTTATTGAATGAGAAGCATGGCTCTGCTGTGGCTGCAAAGGAACCTGGGAAGTGTAGGGAAGCGTGTGAAATATGTGGGGTGTGCCATCTCTCCCATGGTCCACCGTCGTCCCGCAGATATCAGGGTAGGCCACGTAGAAACAGGAGCCGGCCAGGTGTGCTGGCGCACGCTTGTAATCCCAGCAGCTCGGGAGACTGAGAAAGGAGTATTGCAAGTTCAAAGCCAGCCTCAGCAACATAGTGAGACCCTGTCTCTAAATAAAATACAAAATAAGGCTAAGGATGTGGTTCAGTGGTTGAGCCCCCCTGAGTTCAATTCCTGGTACCAAAAAAGAAACAAGAGCCACCTCTGAGAGAAGAGAAGCCCAGCCAGGCAACAGCAGTCCCCTTCAAGCATGCAAGATACCGGGGACTCCATGGATGAGGAAGGGTCTCTCCTGCTGTCACTCACTCACTGCAAGTTGCTCTCAGGCAGTCTGTGTTGGCGTTGTCATGCGTGGTGGCCAGATCCTTCTGCCCACAGTGCCCGGGTGTTAATGCATTGAGGAGGAGGTTGTTCCCAGCCTCCCTCTGTCTCTCCTGTCACCACATTTACTATCACCACCACCAGAAATATGGTCCTTGTTTCCTCTACTTCCCCTCCCCCAGGTCTAAAGATGACGTCTGTCTTGATCATCTCAGTTCCCAGGGGAATCGTGATGGACAGCACTGGGGACTGGAGGGAAGAGGCCTCAGGAATAAGGATTCTTGTTGAATTCTCCCTCCCTCTCTATTTCCCTCTCTCCCTCCCTCCCTCTCTCTCCCTCACCCCGTTCTTCTCTCTCTTTCTCTCTCTCCCTCCCTCTCTGTCTACCCCCACCCTGTACACTCTCTCTCTTTCTATTTCTCCCTCTTTCTCGGTACTGAGGATGAAAGTGCCCGGGGTACTTTACCACTGAGTCACCTGTCCAGTCTTTTAATTCATTTTTATTTGTCTTTATTTACGTCTTTATTTTGTGGTACTTGGGATCAAACCCAGGATCTCACACATGCTAGACAAGGACTCCACCGCTGAGTTATATGCCCAGCCTGTGGGAAGGAGCCTTCTGGATTGCTAAATCAGTTCTTGACCTTCCCTTGGTAAGGAGGAATTTAGGTCAGGAGTAAAGCAGGGAAAAGAAGAACGAGGAAGAGGAAGAGAAGGAGGAGGAGGAGGAGGAGGAGGAGGAGAATAAGAATAATAATAAAGTAGTGGATGAGAAGGAGGGACAAGAAAAAAGAAGACACAGTCGGACGCAGTGGTACATGCCTGCAATCCAATGACTCAGGAGGCTGAGGCTGGCAGACCCCAAGTTCTAGAACAGCCTCACCAACTTAATGAGACCCTGTCTCAAAATATAAAATAAAAAGGGCTGGGGATGTGGCACAGTGGTAAAGTGATGCTGGGTTCAATTCCCGGTATGAAACAAAACAAAAACAGAAAGAAAAATGAAAAAGAAGACCCATGGTAAGCCCACCTCTATAATAGGGGTCGGGAAGGACCAAAGAGAGACGGCGTATAGGCTGGCTAGATGTCAGGAGAGTTTGAGGTGTTTCTAAAGTGGGTGTTCCTGGGGAAGTTTTGAAGTACAAAATAAGGAGGTGAAGAAGTGAAGGGGAACCTCAGTGGGTCGAGATTGAAATGGCTTTTACTTTATTTTGGTTCTGGATTGTGCTTCTGGGAATGTAACTTTTTACTTTAGAGACAGGATCACCAGGAATCCCCACATTTATTCAGAGATGTTAATAAAAATTCAAAACTGAATGCATAGTGCGTTTATGCATAACAACCAAAAAGTGGCTGCAACTATTCAGAAAGATACGAACTCACCAACTCTCTTGGAAAATGACCAAGGATGAGGAGAGTGGTGCACGCAGGCACCTCCCCATTGGCCTTCCCCGGAGCCGGGTGACTGGAGCCCTCCCCCCCAAGACGTCCAGGCCTGAGCTCCATTTCCTGGCTCCTAGCTGGTCCATTTCCCTCACTGGGCACCTCTCCTCCCCTGTGAAGGCAACAGGTGACACCAGCTTTGTTGGCTGCCACATCCCACCGCTGACTCAGATGAGACTTCCTGTCAACTAAAACCCAGCCCCGTTTCACTTGTGTGCTGACCCAGGTCCCCCACATCCTGTCTGGGTCTGGTGGTATTCTGAACCCCAGTGTGAGCAGAGGTCTCTTGCCTCTTATCTTGGTGTGCAGTTACTCTGCCTCAGGGTTCAGTTCTCACCTTTTGAAATCCTCTGTGTTGTCTATCCCTGCCATCTTGTCACCTGCCCCCGAGTGAGGAGATCTGTGACATGCGTGGATCCTGGCCTATCCTTGGGGGTCAGACCCTCTGGTGGCTGTGAGACCTTAGGCAAGTTACTTCCCCTCTCTAGGCCTTCATTTCCTGGTCTGTAGAGGAGCCACACTGGCTATCTTACCGGCAGAATGTGAGAAATAGAAGAAATCACCTAGGTAAAATAGACACCTGGAGATCTCAATAAACCCTCATCCTTGGCCTCCACCTCCACCATTCTAGTTGTTAATAAGAGTGTGGAGTAAGATGCGGCCCAAGACAGGGTTCCTTGACACCCCCATCTAGGCTGACATAGCTGGATTTACCCATTCCGTTTGGATGTGGCCCTTTGACCCTTTCCTAGTTCACAAAGTCCATCCAGAATCCATTCCCCTCTTCATGTTGGGACTATCATGAAATGGCTTGTCAAATGCCTTGCTCAAGTCCAAACAGGACTCCCTATTTCTGATCTGTCTGTCTAGTCATCCAAAAGGACACGAAGGAGCGGTCAGGTGAGAGAATCATGGTGTTTGGCAACTCTGGTAGACCCAGGTGGGTGGAGGGCAAGTCGTACCTCATAGCTGATGGTGAGAATGCTCAGGTCCCAGAGGGAAGCACAATTTCCCAGGAACATGCTGGGCATGCAGAAGAGGCAACCCACAGGCCTGAGTATGCTCTGCTGCCCAGGAGCTGGCCCAGAGGCTTGTGCTGATGCACACTGGACCAAGATTTAGGGTCCAAGGCCCTAGTGTCACAACTACTGCATGAACTGGGGCTGTTCTTGTAACTCCCTGATCTGTTTCAGCTGAGCCACACTGATCAGGTCCTTACTACCAGCTATAACCCTTTGTACCTTGACTTTGTACCCCCTAGTACTTTCCCTGGCTCAGGTAATTAAGTATTGGACCTGGGTACGCGTACCTCAGGGTGGGATGATGGTACCTGGCAGGGAGGCAGAGAGCATTTGAAGCCACTGTGAAGGCCCAGAAGCTCTTCCTGTAGCAGAGCTTAGAGATTGGGATGTGTGTCTATGCATATGCACCCATGTGTGTGCAAACACAGACCCACAGGTGGATATACTGTGGAAAGAAATGTATCTCTTTAAATTTTGCATGAATTTTAAAAATAAAGCCCAAGATTGCCAGAACATTTCCTATCTGCCATTGGCATAGGACCCCGAAGCCTGTGGGTGCAATGTCACTCTCCTTGCCATTTGAAAATCACCCTACACAGCAAAAGTGGCTCAGAGGCTCTCTTAGATGTGTGGAGACCAAATGATTCTTAATGGCTTCCTAGTAGGCCAAGGAAAATTTTTTCCACTTTGCATTTCAAGAACTGCTGTCTCCTCCCCTGGGGTAGAATGCCCCCACATCCCAGGCCATCTCTTTCCAAGTCCAGGATTTTTCTCGATGTTCTGAAGGAATGACCTCAATAGCCTGCCACTTGCATGGCTCCATCCCATAACCCACAGCTTCTGCAAAAAAACTTTGAATTAACCATTCCATCAACACACCTGTCACGGCTCCAGCCTCTGGTGGGTGCTATGATAGACACACACAGTGAGAATTCCCTTTGATGTCATGTTTACTGAGCACCTACTATGTGTCAAGTCCTATGCGAAACTGACATTGGAGACAAATAACATAGTGTTGCTCTATCCAGGGACCAAGATTGGCTCACTGCAAAGAGGAGAATACAGACCAAAAGAGGAACACAATAAACTTGTAACAGTACTGCAGACAAGAGTTGGGTCTCCAAAGTCATTAAATATCCTCACCAAGGACAAGGAGAGGAGCGAACCTGCCAGGCAGCAGAAACAGCTTATGCGCTGTGCGGAGGAGAGACGCTGGCATCACTGGAGCTGGCTAACGAGTGAAGAGGCTGGGTGTGTACTGACTCCAACCCTGTCGTATGTCAACAGGCAGCGCTAGAGGACTCCAAATAGGCACAGAGAGCACAGGGAAGAATTCTGAATGAGAGGTCTAGGAAGACTTTCTGGAGGAGGTGACTTCAGAGCAAGCCTTGAAGCAATAGCAGGGACTTTGGGAGGAAGAGATAGAGAGGAAGGAAGGACCTCGCAGTGGGAGGGCACAGAGTGCGTCAAAGCCTGGAGCAGTAGGTACAGGACCTCCTGGGAATGGCCAGGTCCTCAGGGAATGGGAGGGCTGAAGATGTCACCATAGGGCACAGGCAGGGGCTGCAGAAGGTCAGAGAAGGGAGAGAGTGCTCTGTACTGGGCTAGTCAGAGAGCATTATAAAGAGAACGCATCGCTTGATCATCGATGGTAAATTAACAGTCCTTAGTTCAGGTCAAGTTCACATCAAGGGTAACAGGTGTGATCAGCACAGGTTCTGTAGCCAGGCAGGTTCCTCATGCCTCTGCTCCTACCCTTTTGCCAAACATTCATCAAAACCCCCATCCTAAGTTTTAATTCTTCAGAATCTCATTAGGAATCTCACAGCTAATCTTTAAAGTTCATGGTAATTACATTTAAAGATGGAAGAAAGTCTACATTCCATACAACCTAAACCCTAAATTTTGCATCTGAGAAAACTGAAGTCCAGAAACAGGAAGTGACTCACCCAAGGTCACATAGGAGAAGAGTGTCAGAGTTGGAACTAGCAGCAAAAATCCCAGCTCTTCATTTGGGGTTCCCTCCACTTCTACCCTGCCTCTGAATCCACAGCCACCAGAGACTCAGGAGCTTCCCCAACCCAGAGGCATCTCTTTTTGTCAAAGACATCTAAGGAAGTGAAAGTGCTTGCTTGTTAGGACTCCAAGGAATGAATCTATGATGGTGATGTTTAGAGCAAGGTGTCCAGTTCTGGAGCAATGCCTGGGTATTAAGATACCACAGATAGATGAGGTGGGTCACTCACCAGAGCTGACACTGGCCTGAGCAGGGGAGAGGCTAGGAGCTTCCCATGCATTCCCATACATTTTCCATATACTCCCATACATTTCCATGCATTGATTCAGTTTTCATAGACACTTCATGGCAAAGGTAACATGAAAATCGTTTTGCAGAAACTGAAGTTTCAGGAGGCCCAGAGACTTCCAAAACCGTGAAGGTGACAGAATCAGGATTCTCTTGGGCCACGCCCTGTTGGCTGGAGGACACCATTATCAGCAGCCTGCTCCATCAGTTACCCTTCCCTAGGGGTCTGGCGGCCCCACAGTAAAAGATTGCTATTTGCCAGGTCAATAACAGTCCCTTAGGAAGCCTCTGGTTAATAAACCATTAATGTTAAATTATTGAGGGGGCTAGGAAAGTGGTATGGAGATTTGGATAGACAGGAGGAGGGAGGAGAGCCACTAGAGAGAGAGAGGACAATGGAAGAATATCGATCGAACATCCAGGAGCAAAGCCCCCTCTTTGGTGTGAGTGTACAGTCTTTATGACAACCACACTGTAACCTCCTATTTTACAGAGGAATCTGAGACACAGAGAGGTGTACTGACTGCCCAGGAATGAACAGTCACGGAGTGGAGCCTGCCTAGGTCAGTTGGCTCTTTTACTGATATGCTGATCCCCACAGAGAGGTCAGTATGGAGAGATGGACTGGGAGAAGCTCGGAGAATGGAGGACACAGTGGTGGGAAGGGGCGGGCAGAGGCTGAAGGCAGACAGGTACGGGGCAGGGAGGAGCTGGAAGTTCAATGCCCAGGTTTCTCTCATGAGCTTCACTCATGACAGTTTTCCCCTAATCTTTGTAACATGAAACTGAGCCTTAGAGTCAGGGAAGCTGGTATCCAAGAGGAGAGCGAGCCACCTCTTTTGTCCCTACCTCCATTTCAGGCGCTGCTCCTTGCAGCTGGTCTGGCCAATCAGTGCCTGCCACTCTTAGCCCTGCCTGGCCCCTGGGCACTTTCCATGACCCAGCTGGGAATCAAGGATAAAGGAGAGCAGAGCTAAGGGGCCAGGGTCCCTTGACCAGGAGAGTAGAGCTAAGGGGCCAGGGTCACCGGAATCCATGAATCTGAAGTTTTTAGAAAACATCAGATTAGATGCTCCACCAGTCTTCGGTCTCCAGGTACGACCCCTTGGGGAGCTCCACAGGGCAGTAGCAGGAGGCAATGACAGTGTCCCCTCCCCTGCTCTGGGACAGGAACAATCAGCCAGGCATCTGTGAAGCCTCCTCCTGGACCCTTTGTCCTTTAACATAAGAGTGACATACAGAGGTGCCTACTGCAGGCTTTGTTTCACCTGTTCTCACACAAAAGTAGGTTCAAAAAGTCATGTGTAAGTAGCTTAAGAGTCAGGCCACCGAAGGATCCCGGCTCCACGGCTGACTGCTGAGAAACTGGCAAAGGACTCAATCCCTCAATTTCTCCATCTGGATATTGGAAGGATAACAGTCGCCTTCCTTGTGGGGTCTGGAGCATCACGGTGACAGATGGATGGCGTTAGGGCCCTGACGCTTCCTCCACCCTCCCTGTGCCTACAGCCTCTGCCTGTGACTTTGGAACTCCTCTCACTATAAAGAAATGTCGTCTATCCCCTGATACGGTGTGATGTTTACACCTCCTTAAAACTCATTTGCTGAAATCTAATCTCCAATGTGATGTTGTTCGGGGATGGGGGACGTGGGCCATGGGGATGTAACTGGCCCTGAGGGTGCAGCCCTCACGAATAGGATTTCCCCCCTGGTTAAAGAGGCCTCAGAGGACTGACTGCCTTGCCCCTTCAACCATGTGAGGATACAGTGAGAAGATGGCATCTATGAGCCAGGAAGTAGGCCCTCACCAGGTACCAAATCTGCCTGTACCTTGATCTTGGATTTGCAGCCTGCAGAACGATGAGAGATTTTTGCTGTTTGTAAGCCGCCCAGTTTCAGTATTTTGTTACAGCATCCTGCATAGACTAAGACGCCTCTCTTTGATTCAGAGTTCTGCCATGTGGTTTGCTTTGGCCGGCAGGATGTTAACAAAAGTGATGGGAGAGAAGCTTGAGAGAGTGCTTGCGTGACCGAGTCTGCTTGTCTTTGCGCTCTGCCATCACCATGACAACAGGCCTTCGCTAGCCAGCTGGAGGATGAGAACACAAGGACTGGAGCCGAGCAGCCCCATTTGTCCCAGACGAAGTCAGCCAAGGTCACCCGATAGCCCACCTATCCCTAGATATGACAAGAGCCCAGGCAAGGCCAGAAAGACCCCTCAGCTGGCTCAATAGGTCAATGAGCTAAAAAAAAAAATGTAAATATTTCAAGCCTCTGAGTTTGGGATGGTTTGATATATAGTATAAATTGGCAGTTGATAACTAACATAATCACAAAATAGCACATAGTAGGAGCTCAAGAAGGGCTTATCTCCCCCATGGCTCAACCACCCCCATGCCTTCAGGGGCAAACCTAGTCCTTCCAGAGACAGTGGGGAGACATAAATTGTGGTCCTGGTACATTCTGAGCTTCAATCTCATTGTTACTCCCGCTTCAGATTGATTACAGACGCTGACTGCTCAATTTTGATTAAATACTAAATCATAAGCTGCTTACAAAATGCATGCAAAAAGCTGACATTTATGAAGTCCAATAAACTACTTGTAAGAACAGGAGTGCTAGATTGGGAAAAAAAAAATAAAATGTTCATCCAAACAAACATCGGTTGACAGCAGACAGATGGTCAGAATCCCTTACTTGTAAACTAGAAAAATTAAGATTTGGCAAGGGTTGTCTGAAAATAACTAGCAAACATCAAAGTTTCCCCTTTCTGTGCTGGTGTTTTTCTGGGCCCGACTTCAATATTTTCACAGGCTACTGCACGGAAAAGGTGTTGCCGGCCTCCGCGTTGCTGGCAAAGAAAGGCTAAGAAATACCAGCAACGATTTATAGGAAGCAAGGTTGCCAACATCCCAAAGAGTGAGTGAGCGTTGAAAAGCAGCAACTGCACATTCCCATAAATCCCCATAACTCAGCCTCAGACCTTCCCCTTAATCTGCTGAGGTGTGAGGGAAGGGAAGGCGGAATTCTCTAACTCGATTTTCCACTTGGATCAGCTTTCACAGGGTGACTGTGAGTTAATCTTTTGAGGCCAGCAACAGTCTTAATAGAAATGGAATCCAGCCCTCAAACCTCAGGGCTGGGCTCTCCTCACCTTTGTGAAATGGAGGAATAAGGGCGTGAAGAGGGGCTTTGGCTTGGGTTCAAACCAGTCCCATGCATCCGTGGTGGGGGTGGGGGGGAAGGGAGGCTGGGGCTTTGCTCGCTCTGGTTCTCATTTCCTCCTGGTCTCTCTGTGGCCTCGGCAAGGCTTGGCATAAGCGTGTGCGGAGGAGGAGGACTGGTGGGACTGTTTGACGGTGTGCACAGCAATGCCAGGCATGGGCAACCGACATCACCCCAAAGATGGCCCTCGTGCCACCCCCTTGATGCTTTGAATGTGGTCTAAGTGTGCCCCAAGGGTCCTTTGTGACTACAGTCTTGGTCCCCAAGGCAGTGCTACTGGGTGGCGATGGAATCCCTGGAAACTGTGGGAGGTCCTTAGGTCCCTGAGGGAGTGCCCTCAAAAGGGATTGTGTGACACCAGAGTATCCCCCGCCCACACACACTTCCTGTTTGGTGACGTGAGCTCTTCCACCTAGACCTGTGCCCGCCATGATGTGTTAATGCCCGCTGCCCTCACCAGGGGCCGAAACAAAGGGGACTGCCTGATGGTGGACTTTAAATCTCCCAAACTGTGAATTAAACGTGTCGTTCTTTCTTCATAATGGCCTTCATAAGTTAATCTTGTAGTAATGCAGTTGACTAATACAATTACACAAACCGCACACAAGTCCATGCCTCAACAAAAGGCAAAATCTGGAGTCCTGCAGTGTCCTGTGGTAGACATAGCATGGCTTGGGGACCAAATCCAGCATCCTTTGCCTCCTCTTGGCAAGGTCCTCAGCCACTATGAGCCTCAGGCTCCTCATCCTTCAACTGGGAAAAATTAAGCCTATTTTGCAGGATGACGGGGGTTGAGGAGGAGAGTGTGACACGGGCAGGACAAAGTCATAAACAGGTCATCGCAATATATGGCAAATGCAATAATAAAGATAATCTGGAGCCTTATGGGAATACAGAGGTCACTTGTCCATTCTGGGGTGGAGGTGAGAGGTTTCAGGGAAGGGAGGAAATGATTCATGAGCTGACTCTCAAAAGTTGAATAGGAGTTAGGACTAAAAAAAAAAAAAGGTCCAGAAAGAGCATTCCAGAAAGAAAAGACCAAATGAGAAAATTATTGTCAATTTAGCTTCTGTGTGCTCCCAGGCTGTTGAAAAGCCCATTCCAGCTAAGCCAGCTCTGACTATCTGAAAAATCCGTTTTCACAGTTATCCTATGAATTCTGTCACTGGTCCTCGCCCACTCACAGAACTTGCCGTATGGGTGGGTCCAGGCCTATCTGACATTGCTTGTGCCTCTGAGGATGGAGCCCCACACCGTGCTGGCTTCCTTCCTTCGTTCTAAGAGACGGCGGTCAAAGCCCTAAAGATACCAAATAGACCCATTTGGTAAATGAATGATGTTGGAATTGGAGCTGAACTTCAGGGCAGGAGGCTTGCTCAGGGTGCAGTCTCTCACTCAAGGCAGAGTGTCTAGCTAAGAACAGAGGAGCCTGCTCAGAGAGGAGGGTCTCGCATAGGGCATAGCTCAGGATGCAGGGTCTAGCTCACGGTGGAGGGTCGAGATCAAAGCAGAGGCTCTGGCCCAGCTCTGGCTCCCAAGGCCCATCAAAACTACAATCTGAAGTCCTGACCGTGAGCAGGGTTCATGGCCTTTTCAAGTCAATGGCCCAGAGGGAAGAAGATGATGTGGCTCACCCAATCCTTAGGTATGGATCCCCACCTGAGCTGTGGGGAAGCCCCAGGCAGCCCCCTTCCAGGGAGCAGAGGTAGAGAAGCCAGGTCTCAATCAACACATGCCAAGCATCTGAAAGTGCACCTGGTCACCAGCAGGGGCTTTACCAGTGATGTGATCCTTATCACCTCCTGGAAGTGGCCAGGCAAAACAAACCGGAAAGCCACCCAAAACAGTGACCAGCCCTCATTTGTCCCCATCCCTGCCTGCTACAGCCTGAAATTCACTATGGTTAGTCCCTTAGGATGACACAAATTAGCTAGCTCTGTGCCTCCTCCCCTAGACAGAGGACGTAAGAGTACTTCATTCACAGCATGAGGATGTTTGGGTCAATGACGGACCACATACACAACGGTGGTTCCATTAGATTCTATCACTTAGTGACGTCTAGCCGTCTTAGTTTGCATAGGCCACACCCCGTGATGTTCACACAACGACAAAATGGGCTGACATCACACTTCTCGGAAAGTGTCCTCATCACTAAGGGACGTGTGTCTTAACTTCTATGACAATTAAATGAGCAGATCAATATAAACACATGTGGAACGGTGTTTGGAATTCAGCACTCCATACATCTTTGTTAAGATTATTTTTATTCATTATTCCAGGTACTCAGTACACATGAATAGCCAAGAAAGGGGGAAAAAAAGGGACCTGCATGGTAGCTCAGAGGGAGCACTAAGGTTGGCTTACGTACCATGTGCAGAAAAAGCACACTGTGAAATATCACTCTGTTGAAAGACAAAGTTTGTCCTCACCTCCCACAGTTCATGCCTCAGTTCCGACTTGGTTGTAACTGGAATCAACGGCTCCTTTTTGCCTCCCCTGAGAGATGCTGGAAGCCACACGATGAAAGGGCTCCGTGCTTGGTGCCAGGAGGCTTCTGTTTGAGTTCCTTTCCTGCCAGCTTCTCCAACTCTGCCCCTCCCAGGGTCTTGGTGGTCTCCTGTGCAAAGGGACAATGGGTGGCTGTGGCCACGATGATACTTAAACACACTGCAATTCACCTTCCGAATCTCTCAGTAATGTTTCCTAATTAATCACCTTGTGTACTGCATTCTAAATTAATTGAATTAAAAGTAATTAAATCCAGGAAATTGAAATTAGTCTAATTAGATTACAGGCACATTCAGAGACCGTGGTGAGGGGTGCCATGTAAATTGGCCAATTTCAGTGGAGAAGAGATAAACTTAGATTATAGGCAGGATGTTAAGAGGGGGAGACAGCCGTACAAAGAATAAGTCAAGGTGGGAGCGGTGAGGTCATTGAGGAAATGATAATCACCACTTTTATCAGGGCTTGTTTGTGCCAACTCAACTATTTGTCCCCACAAAACCACTCAGAAGCGAGTGCTGCTGTTATCCCTGCTTGACGGATGGGAAAACAGAGACTGTGATACGTGGAGAATTGTGGTAGAAATTCACACAGCTGGACCCCAGAGGCTGCCCCCAGCCCTCCCCAGCCAACCTCCCAGAGCTTTATGTAAGATTGACTGCATGCACTGGGCAGAGGAAGAGTCGGGTGGTGACTGCCCCATGCCACCCAGTTCAGGCTGACACAACTTGAGGCTGGGTCCTCTGTTTTTATCTTCCTGGGATGCCCACAATAGATAATGTCCACATACACAGTACATTCAGGGTGGCCCCAGCCAGACACAGCCTGGACCTGTGAGGTATTTGAGATATCATCCTACTTCAAACGAACAATGAGCTTGCTGTAGTTGCATAGAAGCTGGCGCAAGATATAAGGCTCCCGGGTCAGAACAAAGGTGTTCATCTGGCAGAAGAGACAAGGCTCCTGGGTCAGAGACAAAGGAGTTCATTGCTCATAGAAGTAGCAGGGCCAGAGTAGCAGCATTTTCTTGTATTGGTTCCCTAAGCCCCAAATTTCATAAGACAACACAATCAGGGCCAGATGACACCTGCACAGTGGGTTGCATCACAGGAGAGAGACCCCCCCACGAAGGGAAGGTAAATCTTTTCAAATGAACACTAAGCCTGCCTGCCCTTGGCTCTGATGGGAGACACTATCTGCCAAGGTTGTTTGTAATACAACATCCTTGAAAAGATCATCTGGAACAAAGGCTGTCCATGCCTCTGCTCCAAAAACATGCAGAAATGCAAAAGACCCATGCAGAATTGTCTCCCAACAATATCCACTCCTCGTTTTTACAGTCTTAGCTTCTGGCAAATTTTCCCTTTGAGTAATTCTACTTGCTAAGCCACTCTAATTTGACCAAAAGAGGGTGGGACCAAATCTGTTCAGTTATTCTCCTCCAGCATTTAATGAAGGCCACGGCCAACAGGACTCCAGCCACACCCTCAGAGCGTCAGAGGCCCAGTCATCTAAATGGAAGGCACATGCATTCAGGGTCTATCTTAAAGGAACAAAGTAGAGTCCTCCTTCTGTCACTGGGCTCACTTTTCCACTTGGACCAGGCAGGGATCCAAGCAGAGAAGGAGGGATTGCACAGGCTCCACGTTGGCCTGCAAGGAAAAAGACTCGGGACATTCCATCGACTGTGACAGTACTGACCAGTGAGTCCAGGCTGACATGACTGCCTTCTAGGACCTAGGGCCAAATGGGGACAAATTCAAAGTCCCCTTTCTTGTAGGAGGACTCCCATTATAGAGAAAACGGTCCACAGGGTGCACAGGAATGGTCGCCCCTGTGGGGAGCTCCCGGGGGAACCATGGTCACCTTCCAGGGCTGCTTGCTTAAGCACTGGCAGGTCTCTTGGGACGACTTCTAAGGATCAGGCCAGGAGACAAGTTCATGTCTGGCTTCCACAGAAGAAGTGGAGTCCCAGGGGTACACATGGTAACCCTAAAAAGAAGGTTATTATTTAGAATGGTTGGGGACCCCCCCAGTGGGACCCACATCAGTGGGGGGCATAGGTTGGCCATCTTCAGTGCAGCCTCTCAGGAGTGGCAGGACAAGCGGTCAGAGTTTCAGCTGGCACAGCATGGAGTGCAGTCCTGGTTTCTGGAGCCTCCCCCAGGGTGTCCATCCAACCAGTTCTGACAGTCCACACCCCTCGTCAAGTGACACCCACCTCAAGGAGTGATGGGGTAAAGGCACTAAGAATACGGGTGGGGCAGATGTCCAGACACCTGTTAACATGTGCCTTGCTTGGGAAGTGCAGGACAAGGGACAAGGGAAATGGGGACCAAATCACTATCAGAGCCAGCTGCAGGGGACGGATAGGCCCAACAGCCAGTGAATGGAAGGCACTCGAAGGTCTGGGAGAACCCTACTAGGGCAGTGTCTTCTGTGATGAAGACTCCAAAAATGGTTCAGAAAGAAAAATCTCATTCATGTTCCACCATCCCAGACCTCTAAGGATGAGTACAGGCCTGAGGTCTCCTTGCCTGGGGGTGCCAGGA
Organism: Urocitellus parryii; assembly: GCF_045843805.1. Taxonomy (NCBI): domain Eukaryota; kingdom Metazoa; phylum Chordata; class Mammalia; order Rodentia; family Sciuridae; genus Urocitellus; species Urocitellus parryii. The sequence continues at coordinate 113,507,118 of NC_135536.1, read as the reverse complement.
CTGTGGCCCATCACATCAGCCCAGCAGATCCCAATAATCTCTTTCCAATAATCTGCTGCTCATACTCCTGCCCAGGTGTAAGAGAGTCAAGAGCACTATCATAAAACATGCAGAGACACATTATATCCCCAACTTTGGCTCAAGTGGACCAGGGGTCCAGGTCCACTCATCCAGTGGTCACTCTACGAAGGCCAGAGATCATATAAATCCATAAACAGAATCCAGGTGGCCAAGTCTGAGCCAAGTTGACTCTGCCAGGCCTCCATTTGGAGGAGGAAAGAAAGCCACATCATTCCTAGGAAGGATCAGGGTAAAATCTGAATACTGAGTGAAGCGTAGTCAAAGGCTAGGAAGGAAGGAAGGAAGAGGTGGAAACAGAAAGGAGTGACCCAGCTGTGGCATAAAGATCTGCCACAAGCTAATCTCCCTCACGCCCATCTAAAATATCTGCATTCAGTTACTTCCCAGCTTTTCCCAAAACAGTAGGCGCCAACTTACTTCCTGAACCCAAGGGTAATCTCAACAGCATGAGGACAAGTCTTCCCTAGAGATGAAACTCTGCACCTCTGTCAAGAGAGGAACCCCTGGGGATTTTGAAATGACACTTTTTCCATCTTCTGCCCATCACGGGATCAAGTCCCTCCCTGTCCCTTCTCTGGGGCAGGGGGACATCCCGACAGCATGTGGCGCATTCAAAACAGCTCTACAAAGGCCGCGAACAGCACAGGCCAGCTTCCCAAATAGCTGGTTGACATTTGATGCCGAGGTACATACGAGACTTTCTAGAGACAGGTGTGCACTCACTTTCAAGGAAGCTGCCATGATGTTAATTTTTACAACTGAGTTGTTGACCAAAAGAAGGCAGCCGAAATAAGCGAGGCTTTCCTCCTGGGCCATCACCTGAGCCGCTCAAGTTGCAAATAAACAGCAGCGTCACAGGGAATCTTGCTGAATGTGTCAACATTTGCTGCTCCTGTTGCCCTACGTGGACAAAGAGAACCTATCTCCCCTGCCTCGGGTCCCCCTACATGCTGAGCACGGTGCAGGACCACTGGTGGTTAGGGCAAGGGGCCTCAGTTTGTAACAAAGCCAGCCAAGTTGGCTCTTTGAGGATGCCAAAGAGCCATTACCGGGAGCAGGATGGAGCAGATGGGGGAAACAGCACCACCCATAGTGTGCCCCATCTCCATTAGCTCCTCACCAACAATTAGCCTGACCTTTTCCTGGGAAATTATACTGACTGCAACTTCCACTGCTGCTCAGCCTAATTTGCCTCACTGCTGGGGGGAAAACAAGTCCTGAAGAGGAATAAAAGCAGCTGCTTTCTTTCGACCATCAAAGGCAGAACTGGATGCTGCGTGGTGATTTTCAAGGCAATTCAAAATTAACTTCAAATTAGCAAGTGCTGACTCTCTCCCTGCCTCGCTCTCATGTTCTCTCTGTGCCTTTCGCCTGACTTTGTTCACAAAGCAGAACGGTTCTCAGCCTTCCCATGCTCCACTTTGAAGCCAGCCCATGTTTTTCCACTTCACCCCGGCATCCCTCTGGGCAGTGGCTCCCGCCTCCTCCAGAGGCATCAATGAGAAGGTCACACACCAACTGTGTGCTTTTTCCAAGAAGCGGTTCCAAGGTGCCAACGTGTTTCCCAGCCAAGGGACATGGGCTCTGGTGTGTGTTTTGCTGGAGATAATCACACATCAGCCAGGTAGGGCGCTGACGGGGCACAGCAAGGCATTCCTGCGTGCTCCCCAGCTGGGGAGGGAAATGGTGGGGAGACAAGAAGGACAGAGAAACAGAGGCTGCTGAAGACATGGATGAGATGGCCCCTTATTCCGCTGCTGCTCGTTTAAAGCCTGCAGTTTCGCTGGAATCCATTCCAAGTCCATCATCTGCAGGAAGACTGTTCTCACCTCCGGGGCTCCATGGAGCCCACTGCTCCCTGTCTGGGAATTCTGCCCTCAACGCCCACCCAGGCCCTTGGTTTAAGGCATCCCAGGCCTGCTGTCTCTTTGTCAGAAGCTCAAATAAATAAGCCCCCCTAGCACAGAAACTGAGGCAGCATGGGATCCCCATGGGCGTGTCCCCAGGCCCCCTTTCCTCTGCACTATCTTCCTTCCTAGATATCAGTCCCTGACAAAAGGGACCTTAGCACATCCCAGTGGCTCCAAAGCCTCGTCCAAGTCCTTCTGGCCACAGCCAGAACCCAATAAGTACTTGTAAATTGGATGATGGTTTCCTTCAAACAGTGTTGGAACTTGTTTTTCTCTTTTAATGACCCAAGAAAACACACATGTTAAAAACATTTCCAACCTCATCTTTGTTTCTGCTCGCCCCAGGCCGATAGACCCGTAACCAAATTTCCCTCATTGTTCCACCAAGGGCTGGGCAGTTTCCGGTGCAATTATAGATTCGGTGGTGAAGGGCTATTCTTTTCCACTAGGTGACTGTTTCACTGGCAAGACAAAGCCGAGTTATGCCTCCTGATTCCTCTATGCAGTGTCCACTTGGGAAGTGCCATAGCCATCTCCAGACGACCCTGGAATCCTGAAAATAGACCAAAGGACACAGCCTGCTGTCAGACTGTGATGCCAAAGGGAGGTTTGGCCCCAGGCTGCAAGAGGGAGCCTGGCCCTTGACACCAGTTTGGACCAGGGTCTCCATAAGAGTTGAACTAGAATAGTCAGGGGAGGCCTGACTAGGAAAGTGATGGGAGAGCTGAGGCTTGAATGGCAAGGAGGGCCCAGCAGGCTCCGTGGAAGTTCATTCCAGGCAGAGGGAAGAGCTACAGCAAGGGTTCTGGGGCGAGGATGAGCCTGACATGTTCAAGGCATCAAGAGAGAGCTGGTATGGCAAGTCAGGAAAAATATGGAGATTGAGATGGAGCCAACAAAATCATTCATGGTAATAAGGTAGGAATTTGTGTAAAGTACAGCAGAAGTGATTCAAGAGCTTTGCTCAGAAGAATATTTGAGGCCGTTCTAGCTGTGGTGTGAACAGTAATGGATGGCAGGACATCCAGGTCGGAGAGAGTCAGGGAGCCATGACAGGCAGCCAGGGAAGACTGATGAGCTGCTGGACGAACATGATAGGGGTGGAGTGGAGTCGACAGATTCAGGGTATATTTTGGTGGGAGGGCCAATAAATCCCACTGATGGATCGTAATTCAGGAAAGGGAGAAAAGGGGAGGATTGAGAATGACACCAACGATTTTGTCTAGAGCCGTGGGGTTGGATGTGGGTGCCACTCACTGTGGTGGGAAGGCGTGGGAGGACCAGGGTTCTGCACAAAGCCTCCAGCTCGGTGTAGGTGATCAATGGGTGGCAACCATGGTGGCCCTTCTTCTTATTATCATTCCTGAAGTGGACACTGTGGTTTGCTGCCAAGGTCTCCTCCCCAGAGCCAACGCACCAACCTTCAGCGGACAGTTTGGAAGACTCTGCTTCTCTCACTAGAAACTGCCTTAGGCTGCAGCAAACAGCCCATTCCAAGGTCGCACTCCTCCTGAGGGGGCCACGGCCGATGAATGGCCAACCTTCCTACCTCATCTGGAGACGCTCTGAAGAGCCATCCTAGCTCCGGAGCTCCCAGAGCACCAGCCTGAGCCTTGGCTGTTGCCTCGTCCCTCGGGTGGACCTGCCTCCTCCCCTCCCACAGGTGTGTCTCCCATGAGTACCCCAGCTTCTCACACCCCCACCCCGTCTAGGTCTGATTCCAGAGAGCCTAACCTATCACAGTGATCACCATCCTCAAGGACAGATCAGGTCTAGAATCTCATCCCATCCAAAAGTTGACTCTGAAGAAATTGGAAAGTGCCTCCCAAACTTCTCTAGCACCCCTCTCCTGGAATTGCCTAACTCCCCACACTCTACCCTGCTCGGCACAGATTCCTTGGAAATGGCCTCCCGGCCTGGGTTCGCTGGAAGTGACGTCTCTGTTTTCCAGGAATCTGTCTGCAGAAGCACTTCTCTACAGCACCTGGATTTGTGTCTAACATTTACGTCCATATATCAGAGTGCACTGTCTGTCTGTAGCTGGGCAGATGCAGGGACACTACACAGGGGGTGGGGATGAGCGTGTGGGCTGTCCCCTGTACGCATGCATCTGGTCAAGAGGACATTGGGGACTAAACTCCAGTCCCTAGTCCCCTGCCCAGCAGGACATCCTGGTGTAGCTCAGCGCCTTCCTCTGATCACCAAACATTCTCCCTGACACAGGTCACTTTTGCCCAGAGGGGCACTTTTTTCTTGCTCAAAGGCTCTCAGTGAGAGGAAGCAGGCTAGCTGGCGATTAACCCTTGCCATGACGCTCCCGGGGGCCCTTCACTCCTTCACTCTGTGGCACTGCAGGGGGTTCCTGCCAACCACACTGCCAGCTACTCACCTCCTGGCTCCCTCCTCGTGACGCTGGGAGGACCACAGGAAGCAGGAGGAGAAGGAGGGGCTGCATCCAAACTGTTTGCTTCCTATTCCTGGCAGCATCGCCCGCCAGCCTTCTTCTCACCAGCAGCCACGGTGGATTCCAATTCAACTCTCGTGTCACACACTCAGAACCAACCATGGCACGTGCCCCTCAGAGACACCGGCACCAGTCTGCCGGCGCCCCAGCCTCCAAGTAGTAGCTCCAGCTCTGCACAGATTTTTTCTGTGAGCTTCCAACTTCTAGAAACTCCCATCTCTTTCTTTGTCCCTGGCTCTTAGGGTGAAGTTACCGTCTCTGTTCTCCATGGCCACTGCTTCTTTCCGGTCCTCAATTCTCTGTTTTAAAACCTCTTTGTTAAAATAATGGGTTCTGCTGTTCTGATTGGCCGCTGTGGATGGCGTCAGGCTTCATCCCCCCTAACTGTCCCCAGGCAGAGATTCCTGCTGGCTTTAGGTATTCGTTTGTTCATTTAACAAACATTCCCACTAAAATTCCTACATACAGAAGGAGGTTTTGATGACACATGAATGTCTGTACATAGCAGGATGTGTGACAGGACACAACTGGGAGAACATGGGAGTTGGGAAGCAGAGGTATCAGACAGGAAAGAGCGTGTTTCACATAGCCATCGGAAGTTTTTACAACGAGCCATTTCTTAGCCTTACATTTTGAAAAGCTGAATCGAGTCAGGTGTTATAAACCAACTGTGAGCCAGGCTGAGGGGCGGCCTCAGACACAGAGGCTTTACCCTCAGCAAACCCCTCGCTGCTCAGCCCAGGAGGTGCTGCAAACCGGCAGTGCCCGTACCTGGGTTTCTACTCCTCCTTGTCCACAGATTCAGAAGAACATTCTTGAAAGATTCGAAGTTGAGGGTGGAAATCTAGACAGTGGTAGGAGCCCCCGGACAGTACGCTAACCTCAACTAAATGAGTGGGAGGTAACCTTTGTGCTGAAGGATCTTAAATATCCCCAAAGTCTTAGATATTGAAGGCTTGGCCACAGCCTATGGTGCTGCTGGATGGTGGTAGAACCTTGAGGAGACGGGACATCCTTGGAGGAAGCTGGTCGCTGGGGGCACGTCCTTGAAAGGATATGGGGACACCAAGGTGCATGCGCTCACCGTCTTTCTCCTTATCTCTTTATCTCTTCATCTCTATCTATTTGTGTTTCCTGGACTCCATGAGGTAACAGGCCTCCTCTACCAAGGGCTTGTGCCATGATGTCCTATGTGCCACAAGCCCAACACAGCAGGGACAGCAAACACGGACTGAAACCTCTAAAACCATAAGTCAAAGGAAATCTCTTCTCCTTTTGAGTTGATTCCCTCAGGTGTTTTGTTGCAGTGGCGGAAAGCGAACACACTTTGCAAGGTCGTGCATCAGAGGTTCAAATGTAGAAGTGAAGAAGAGTGAGAGAGGGAAGTGGGAAAGATAAAAGGGCACATTTTAGTTGCACCCCTGGACATAATCCCCAAATTGTTGCTACCATCCATGGTGCAGTAACCACACAGTCTGAGCAGAACTCAGTTTTAGGGGAGGTCCCAACTGTTCTAAGCCACCTGGGGCAATCCTAACTGCCCCCCACCCCCAACCATGGGCACAGGTAACTTAGGATATGGCAGTCAGCTTAAAATCCTAGACGTTTGCTTGATGATTGCTAATGATACTCTCTTTCCAGGAGTGATGGTCAAAATATTTTATAACTTATCTAGGCCAGGCTCTGATTTACAGGAGAACAAACCTGTGAATCAGAATAGGCCTGGCTCTAAACAATACCTTTTGTAATATGCTTAATGCCTGAAATAGCTCTGCTTCTCTCTCCATGGCTGTGAAGCAGATGATTGGAGATGCCACTGGCAGCCTTTTTGTAATCATGAGGCAAGCCACCCTAAAGATTAAAAGGATTCCCAGAGAAAGTCTAAATCAAGAGAACTGTAGAGCCAGAGTCCTTGGTCAGACTGTGCCAAAGCCCACACTCCTTTATTGTTGAATCTTTGAGGTTTCTGCACTTTGTGATTGATGTGTTTTTCACCCTCTCAATTATCTTCTTACTTCACACATGGTTAAATGGAGGTCCAGAGCAGAGAAGGGCCCTGTCTAAATGCTTACAGCACCAGGACCTCAATCTTTTGTCTGTCCGACCAGTGCTCTTCTAATAAGCCATAAAACCTCTTCTACCACATTGTCTGCAGCCACAGGGACTCACTGAGTGCTTGTTGGATGAGTTAATTACTGAAGGAGAATAGGATCCGAGGGAAGTTCTGGCAGGGCCAGAGGATAAGCAAGGGTTTGGAGTGAGGGAGGGATGACACAAAAGCGGACAATGAGAAGGAATGCCCAAGAGCTTATTCTATTTCAGTCACATGAACATATTTGTGCTACAAAAAGCTTCATTAAACCCCAGGCTTTCTGTGGATAAATCTCCGCTTGCCACTGGGTCCAGGAACAATAAATACCCCAAACACAGAAAGCTTTCTGAAGTTCATTATAAAAATGACTGAACGGGCTCCATGAAGATCCCAGAGTGCCAGATCTAATGGGCCTCGAGATTGGCGGGTCGAGGAGTGGGTGGCAGTCTCAGTCCCGGGGCCATCACGCTGCTTCTTAGGACACGAGGATGGGACGGACTGTCACCGGGCAGGGAGCAAACACTGTCTTGCTAAACTTGTGAATCCACAGGCACGTAAGGAGCTCAGGGCTCATTCCTGGGTTGAGAGAGCGAGATGTGCTGGCTGAGAGCCCTGGGTTCAAATCTGCACCTGCCCTGGAAGCTTCCTGGTTCTGGGCTAGGTTTGTTCTTTAAGGAAACTCAGTTTTCCTTGTAGGTAAAAATGGAAATAATTCAGGGCCGCTGTGCTTTATCTTTGGACCAGATGTTTCAAAAGTCAGAAATGTTAGATTTTAGAAAAGTTACCTGGTGCATGCCATAACAGCCAGTGGGTTCTGGGGGGCACCCTGCAAACAAACACGTTGATCTTTCTGTAGGGAAGCATTCCCATATTCACAGTCCGTGGGATGATGAAGACCAAACACAACCTCACCTCAGTTCTGTCCTCACTTGCTACCAAGCAAGTTATAAAAATCTTTTGGTTGTCAGAGCTTTGCAGATTTGAGGAATTGGGGGTGAGGAACTCAGCTTATTTTGAGGACCCCAAACAGGTGGGTTTGGCCGTCAGGAGAATTGAATGAGAGGAAGCACGTGCAGGAGTCACTTGATGTGTTACTAGTGTGATCTTTCTTCTGTTCCTTCAGGAGAATGTCCCAACCGGGCTCCGGGGGGCTTCCCTTCCCCACCCCGAGGAAGGCCATCCTTTCCTGGCCCACTCTGGGGCTGCACAGAGGCCTGTTTCCCCTCTAAGGTCAAGGTGCTACCAACCCCCCACTCTCCCCAGCCAAAGCCCCCTCCACTCACCTCAGGGCTGGTGCAAGGGCCACTGTGAGGTCCATGTGGGGCGCCCTCAACTGGTGGTGGCCAACCCCTCTGTTTCTCCACCTGCTTTCTTAATGGACAGCAGGGGTTTACCTAACTCAGCCCTGCAGGTTCCTCCACAGTAAGGCAGGTGCACAGGGACCAGCAGCAGAGTCAGGCAGGGAGGTCAAGGGCAAGGTCACCAGGACTGGCCTTTTATGAGACTGTGCAGAAGTCAGATACAGGACCAGACGAGGGTGAGAAGCTCAGGCAGCCAGGGCATGAAACTGAAGGAAGCCTGGGTGCCTGCCTCCCCTGGCCCTCATCCTGGTTGCTCAGGTGTGTGGACACGAGGCCGAGGCCAGCCAACCAAACCAAAAAAAAAAAAAAAAAAGGAGGCTGGAGAAGAGAGAATTGGCAGAAGGGGCCTATGCTGTCCTCTACTGCTGCCTAAAAAATGAGTGGTCTAAAACAACGGCGATCACTTTTAATCTCCCACAGTCCTGACTCAGGGTCTCTCATGGGGTGGAAGCTAGGATGTTGGCCAAGATGGCCGACCCTGAGGGCTTGACCTTAGGAATAGAGAATGGAAAGTCATTCTCACAGCTGGCAGGTTGGTTCTGGCTGTCAGCTAGAGGCCTCAGTTCCTCTCCATGGGCTGCTTGAGTGTCCTCCTGACATGGTGGCTGATGTCCCCCTGGGCAAGTTATCCAAGAGACTGACATGCACATAGCTGTTGAGCCATCTCAGCTGTCACAGCTGCACCGTCTCCATGGAGTCTGTTGGTCACAGAGGTTGAATGCACTGTGGGAGGGAACAACAAAGGGAATGCGTACCCTGAGGCGGGCTCACTGGGGACATCTCAGATACTTGGAATCACGGTCTTCTGACCCCCAGTAACTTACATCTCTTCGACATTACAATCACCACACTCCTGAGGCTTCCAGAGCTCCCAAGATGGCTCCCCACCATATACGCTGCAGGTTCAGGGTCTCATCATCCAAATCACATCTGGGGGTAGCAATGGGCCTGCGGTGCCTTGAGGAGAGTTTCTCTCAAACTGAGGACTCTCAGCTTAAGAGACAAATCACCTGCATCCCACACACCCAGCTTCCATGGCGGGATAGGAATTGATGGTGGGATAGTTTTCTGGATTCCCTCTCCTTGTTCACAAAGGGGAGAAAAAGGAGGTCTGCAGGAGTCCTGGTCCACAGCAGTTCTGAAATCCAGCAGAGCTGATGTCCGCAGTTCCTTGGTTAGAATCCAGTCCCACTATTTCCCAGTAATGATACCCCAACACTGCCTGAAACTCCGCAGCTGGGTCACCCGTTTCATTAGGAGCATGCTCTGGGTTCCAGGTCACAAGTGGCAGCACTGCTGAACTTGTTACGATAGCAAACTAAAGAACCTTTGTCCTCCATTTTCCAATAACATGTCCTCACTTTCTTTTCTGTTCTCAGTGATGTTCATGGAGGCCATCAGGGTCTCTTGAACTCCCTGCTATGGTTTAGATGTGGTGTCCTCCAAAAGCTCACATGGGAGACAATGCAAGAAGGTTTGGAGGAGAAATGGCTGGGTCACATCCTTAACCTAATCAGTGTATCGATCCCTGGTGGGATTAACTGGGTGGTGACTGGAGGCAGGTGAGGTGTGGTTGGAGGAAGTGGTTCACTGGTGGCGTCGCTTTGGGGTATATACTTGTCTCTGACAATGGGAGACCTTCTCTGCTTCCTGATCAACGTGTGAGCTGTTTCCCTCTGCCATGATATTCTGCCTCACCTCGAGCCCTGAGGAAGGGAGCCTGCCGTCTATGGATTTAGACCTCTGAAACTGTGAGCCCCTAAAAAAACCTTTCCTCCTCTATAATTGTTCTGCTAAGGTCTTTAAGTCACAGCAGCAAAAAAAAAAAAAAAAAAAAAAACCTGACTAAAACACTCCCTTTAAAACACCTTTCCCTCCAGCTCTGCCCATGTCCAGTCCCAAAGCCACCCCCACATTTGTCACGGTAGCCTCCCACTTCCAGGCACCTGAATCTGCACTAGTTGTCTATTTGGTGTCACAAATACCCCAAACCTACTGCTGGAAACAGCAATCATCACATATTTGCTCTTAAGTCCAACGCGTCAGGAGGTGGAGTGGCTTGGCTGGGTGGCTCTGGCCCAATACCTCCAGCTGCAGCCATCTGAGGGCTTGACACAGCTGGAGGATACTCTTCAAGGTGGCTCAGTCACATGGCTGTGGGTGGGAACCAGCTAAGGGTTCAGTTCCTCCTGGGGAGCCTCGTGGTAGGGCTGCCTGACTGTCCTCAGGACCTGCCCCCAGGGGACAGGGGACGTGCAAATGCATGTAAAACGGCAGTGGAGGTGAGCACGGTGAGGAAGGCGTGCTTTGGCTCACGTGGCTACAAAGAAGAGTTGGCCCATTTGGAGGATCCCCAAGGGCTGCCCTGAGGAGGGGTGCCTGGGCTGAGCTCTCCCAGGCAGACATACAGAGGATAGAAGGGCAGCGCAGGAACAGGGGACCAAGGCAGGAAAGAGCACAGCTCATTCTACAGTCTACAGGCTGGGGACAGAGTAGCAAGGAGCCAGGGAAAGGATCAGACCTCAGGCTGGAGAAGCGAGAACCACGCGCTCAGGAGGAAGAGGCGCCGGCCCAGCCCTTTGCATGTGTGTGATAACCGAAGCGTCTCCACCCGGCTTCCTATGTTCTCACTTCAACTTTACACTCTGGGACGAGTGCCACCACATGACAGCCAGCACCCTGGAACTCCCATGGTTAAGCCAATAGGTTCAGGTCACACTGAGACAGCGAGGCCAAGGTCAGACTTACCTCCTCACCACAGAGCCACCCAGGGCCTCCTCCCGGTGAGACAGCAGCCCCTTCCCCTTCCACTTCCCCTTCCCCTTCCCCTCTGGTGCATGCGCAGTGGCGCTTCCCCAGCCCTCATGTAAAGAGCTCCCCTCTCCCGCCTCCTGTCTGGGCCCAGGCTGGCCCCAGCACCCTGTCTGCACCCAGCACCCAGGGACCCCCTTTCCATCGGGTGACAGCAGGTAAGGCCAGCTCCTGAGTAGGTCTGCTGGCGTCCTCCACCCCACTCCACAGGAGCTCCCGTTGTTCCCAGGGCTTTCTGGAAACCCAGACTGGGCAATCGTCAAAGCACATGCCAGCAGAATGGCGCTGTTTGAATGGCTTCTGAGGCGGTTATCTCCAAGTGGAGGAAGGCCAGCTCTCCTGCCCTGCCAGGCGCCTCAGCAACTGCTCCCTTGAGCTCCCAGGGAGCCTTCCAAGCAGATAAGAAGCAACAGTAAACAGAATGGAAGGGCAGCCACGGCTTGGCTATCTGCCCTTCACTAGGCCTGTGGGCATCGTGAGCCAGCGCAAGAAGAGCCCACTATAATTTCCTTCCTTTAAAAACTACCAGCTTGCTCTTGGCATTGCCCTCCCTGCTCCTCTCAGCCAATGGCTGCCGAGAGGAGACAGCACTGAACCCCAGGTCCCACTTCTGGGAGCACCCGCGGTTCTGACTTCTGACGATCTGATAGGTGAACACAGAGCTTTACCACTCTGCTGCTTTCATTCGCACTTCCTATTAAAGTCGAGCATCCTGTCCTTGCCTGTGTGTTGATTCCCCTTTTGCCAGTTGCTCTCCTCTCAATGGTTCCAGTCCTTCAGTTTCCCTTTGGAAGCATGATCTCTCCAGACACATCTGACCAGTTAAAGTGGAGCAGAACTCTCCTCTCCGTTGTTTGGAAGGCTATACTTCTGTTCATGCGACCTCATGATTGGGTACTGACATGAAGAATTTACAGGTGGATGTCCCCAGCTACACTTCCCAGGGAAATGGTGGAGCTATGGTCCCCAGCACCCTGTCTATGGGAGTGTCTAATGATGCGTCACAAAAATCTCGTGTTGGTGTGGCTAGTGGGTTAGTGGGGACCATTTTAAGTTTGGGGCCTCAGGGACTCTATCCCAATAGTGGGACCAGGACAACACAGCAGAAGGAACACAGAGAGCTTCTCAAACTTCAACCCTCACGTGGGCACAGGGGCAGGGCAGCCTCAAAACCCCTCCAGAGAAAGTTCTTACACACTATTGGTCAAGGCAAGCTTCAGCAGAGGCAGAGAAGTCTCTGCACTGAGCACGGAGGCCAACAAGACCCACCCAGGCCTGACTTCTAAGCAAAGCCAAGACCAGGCTAGTGAGGCACTCGGGGTGCAAAATTTAAGGAGTCACTCACTCTTGGTGGCTGACCTTGCTCTTGCACGGCCCGAGAGTGAGGGCCTCCTTAAACTTTGCACCCAGGCATTTCTGCTTCCGGACTTCAGTCCAGAAGGCAGGAACTGAGTGGCCCAGAGCAGGAGGGACAGTCCCCTCCATCATGAGAATACAGGGTCACCCTCACTCCTTAGCGAGGAGGAAGTGCTGACCAACTGGAAGCCACTCTACCCACTTTGTGGCTCTCTGGGGTTGAGAACTTTGTAGCTCTAAGTCCAGTGTGCCAGTTCAGTACTTCTCCCTGCTCCCTGGCTGCCCTGGTAAAGTCCTGTGTCAGTCACTAGGAAACGGAAATGGTGTGGCTATTGCCAACAGAAATTGATGCAATACAGGGATTTATTTTTGTTAACCAAACAAACAAACAAACAAGAATTCCATAGGAAGGCCTAGGGCAACTGGGTCTTGCCTGAGCCTCCAAGAATGTCTCTCTGAATACCCACAGAGCTGAGCCACCAGGAGATGCAACAGGAAGGTGCAGAATCAGGAGGCCCATACTCTGTCCCTTAGCTGTGGGCCAGGGATCCAAATCCAGACCTCAGAGTCACAAAGCCATGTTGACTGTTCCACTCCACTCAGACAAGGCCGGAGCAGGGACCCCACTGAGGCAGACGTGTCCCCCAGCTCCTGCCCACATAGCCACAGAAAGCCATGAAAAGTGACCTTCACTTCATTTCTACATCCAAATCTCAGCCTGATGGAATCTAATAAGCAGAACTAAGTTCACTGTCAGAGCTCTAGCTGCAAGGCAGTCTGAGAAAGGTCATTTTTTATCTTCCCAAACTTATAGTGTGGGAAGGCTAGAGGGAGGTGAGAATGAGGTTGAGGGCCATCCCTGGTACCCACCTCAGCTCCCAGCTAAAACCCCCCAGGTTGGGGAACTCAACCCAGTTTTGAGGCTAAGGACCTGGCCTGCAGCATGGGCGAACCTCAGGGCCCCGCCTCACAGCACTCTGTGTTCAGCAGGAGTTCACAGATCAGCAGGGCGTGCTGCTGACAGGCCTCTCACACCCAGCCCCTGAGTACCTGCAGGAGAACTAAGCAGCCAGGGCAAGATGCCATAAGCCCCGCCTCCTCTCACCCTGGCCCCAATTCCCACATGGGAAAGACTAACCCTGCCCGTGGGTGAGAAATCTCAGGAATTTTCCTCCCTGGAAGTTTGAGTCCCACTTCTGCAGCTGCGTCTGGGATCATCCCTTGGTGACTTTGTCTGCCTAAGATCCTTGGCTCTGCTTGGCCCAAGTGCTTTTCCAGTATCTCCCACCCCAAGCTGTGGAAGGAAGTTAGCAGCTGCTCTGACCATTTGGTGGAGTGTGTGTGGCTCCCCAACTGTCAGCTGGAGCCCCAGCCCCTTTAGAGTCTAGATCCACATGACCAGAACCGCTAACCCTGGCCTCGCGGGTGTCCCAGGCCTCCCGGAGACTTCCTGGTCAGGGACTAAGGTCCCAGCATGCTCAGCCTCAGGCCCGCACTCCACTGCACCTCGACAACACTGCGTAGATGGGCCCCAAAGCCCAGCCTCCTCCCTGGGCTGCATAAGCCCCGCCTCCTCTCACCCTGGCCCAGGTTCCCACATGGGAAACACCCTGCACATAGCACAAGCCAGCTCACAGGAAGCATCAGAGGGACAGGAGAGATGTCCTGGGGTGGTTCTGATCACACTGCCTGACCAGCTACCTACAGCCACCCTCTGGCTCTGTTATTCTTCTTTTATAATGAAAGCATTATACAGAGCCACACTCCTTTTTTTTTTGGCACTGGGGAAGGCAGTACTGGGGATTGAACTCAGGGGTACTCAACCACTGAGCCACATCCCCAGCCCTGTTTTGTATTTTATTTAGAGACAGGGTCTCACTGAGCCGCTTAGGGCCTCGCCATTGCTGAGGCCAGCTTTGAACTTGTGATCCTCCTACCTCAGCCTCCCGAGCTGCTGGGGATTATAGGCCTGCACCTTCACCAGCAGGCCAGCTTGTTAAGTGGCTTCCAGCTGACCATTTTGCCCTTTGAGTCTCTCCAGGCCAGTGAATCATCAAGGAAATTTCTCAATTACTAATTACTGTGAGGACAGTAGCTATTTAGCCTCATCACTAATGTGTACAACCGGTTGGATACATGTATAAATATTTCCTCTATAGCTATAAAATCAGGATCTTCCTAGAGAGACAAAAATATGTCTAAGCAGTTCTCTTACAGGTAATGTTTAAAACGATGAGCTGAAATTCATACCTTCCTAAGATGGGAAATGGCGGGCCCGCTCAGGCCCCCTTCTTGCCCCTCCTCGCCTCTCCTGGTGCAGCTCCCAGCCCAGGTGTGCCACACAGCATGCTAGACGTCATCGGCAGTCATCATCCTGAGGAACAAGCAGGACAGCTGCGCCTGACCCATGTGTGCTTTCAGGGAACACAGAGTACCCGAGACTGTCTCTCGGGGCCATGAAGGCTGGCCGCCCTCTGGCCTGCGACTCCTGGTTTCTCATCAACAGACAAGAGGAGCATGTTAAGTGCATCAAGCAGGCGCATGACAACAAGCGCTTGGGAGAAAGGAGCCAGCACCCCACGTCCACATACATATGCACCCCCCCCACCACACACACATACACACCCAGAGTCTGGCTTTGTGTGTGGACCTGGGACAGGATCTCTCCACCTCAGCACTGTTGATATTCGGGGCCAGATAACAAGGGCTGTCTGTGCACCGCAGGACGATCAGCAATATCCTAGGCCTCCCCCGGCTGGGTGCCAGCAGCACCCCTGCCCCCTGCTGGGATGATCAGACATGGCCAACCCTCCCCTAGGAAGCAAAATCACCCCCTCCCCGCTTGAGAACCAGTACTCTGTGTCTATATAGGCACATATTGTGCTACAGGAATGTATACATACATACAAACAATTAAATATTTATATGTCCTTATTTTAAGTTGGCATCTGGTATAAACTTTTCATTCAATCAGCATATGCACAAAACAGAATTGTGACATATTTTCTTCCTTTTCTCTTAAAAATTAATGTCATCTGTGATAATAGTGACATTTGTGGTGACTAAAAAATAGAACCATCTTATCTTTCTGTAAAGTTGGCATTTACCTTAACCAGTAAGGAAAGGGGCCTCTGGGAGCCTTTCTTGGCTTCCCTTTGGTCCTTCCCATTCTGAATCCTGATTCTTTAAGTGCCAAGAACACAGATGGACAAATGGGGTGTCCGATATGTCTTATACTCATCCCTCACCAAGCAAGACCTCCAGGGATTCCCATGCAAATCAAAACTTAAAAGGTGGAAAAGAAAGACAAGTTAATGTCCAATTCTACAAGATTACTTTCTCCATCAGCCCAACCATAGTATATCAGTCAGAATAGGCTAAGCTATGGTTCAAAAACAAATAATTCCCCCCCACCCCCCAAAAATGGCAGTGGTTCATGACAGTCAAGGTTTATTTCTCTCAGGCTTCATGGCAACTCCAGGCCACGCTCTGTGTTGCTGTTGCCTGGTTCTGGGTTCCAGGCTGACTAAGCAACCACACAGGGAACAAGGGGAAGTACACAGTCACTCTGAAAGTGTCTGTCCTCAAATGGATGTCACTTCTCCTCGTGTTTCACTGGCCAAACCAAGTCCCATGGCCTTGCCTGAATTCACCAGGCAGGAGGAAAATGCCTCCTACAAGAAGAAGGTCAGGAGCTGATGGACAGTCACAGAACCCAGGTCCCATCTGCTAAGTTCTCCCACTGAGCAGTTCCTCCTGTTCCTCCCAGACTCCCTCGCCCCAGCCCCAGCCCGCTTCGTGCCAGCCCTATTTATCTCCTTCAGCATGGGATTTTCCAAAGCCTCTCTCCTCTTCCACACCTACATAAAAACAATTTTCAGGATCTTCATTGTTTATTAAGCTATCATATTCCCGCCTGCTTTCCTTTCATCAAAGATAACCAAGAACCAATTTCAAACATTTTCCAACCCAAAATCCAATTTTAACTGAGATTTGCTCTGATTACCTTCAAATTCCAGTCTCCTAGGATTTCTTTCTCTGAGATATTTAAAAAGAAAGTCCATAGCAGTTTTCCTAGTTGACATGTTGACATTGGGAGCCGCACACTTCCTTGTTGTGGGGACTGTCCTGCTCATGATAGGGTCGTGAGCAGCATCCTGAGCCCAACCCACTGAATACCTGCAGCAATTCCCATGTTAAGACAACCAAGGATGTCTCCAGAGGGTCAAAAATCTGGATGAAATTGCCCCCAGTTCAGAACCACTAGTCTAAGGAAACCCCAGTCCCATTGCTACTCACTTCTCCAGCAGGAAGTAAGTGCCCACTCATTCACCAACAAACTTATACCAAGTTCCTGTTCCATGCCCAACCCTGGCTAAGGGCTGGAGATGCCCAGGTGAAGTAGGTGTGGACCCTGCCCTCCAAGTCATCACGTCCAGGGCAAGGAAACAGCAGATGCATTAAGTAAGTTTAAGTAAGTTCAATACAATGCAATACTTGCAGAGCTCTATAAACAAATGGTCCTGGGACACCAAAAGGGAAGCATTTGGCAAGAGTTCTGGAAGGCTGCACCATGAAGTGCTCATCTGAGTAAACCCTGAAAAGTAAGGCTGCCTTATGTTCCAGGATGCTTTGTAGTTTGATAGATGTCATCTCCCTTGATTCCAAAACAACCCCGAGAAGTTGTCACTCTCCTCATTTATAGGTAAGGTAAGTGAGGCTCAGAAAGATTAAATGACTTCCCTAGATGGTGCAATGTTAAGGTCTGTAAATAAGTCAAAAATAACACCTGGTATTTTGCCAGAGAAATGTTAGAGTTCGTAAACAAGTCTGGATGGTGCCTGGCAAAATGTCAGAGGGAGTGGTTTGAGAAGTAACAAAAGCGAGCCATTAAGTGTGGAGATTCCTTATTGGTTGACTGATGTATCTAGTTTATGCTAATTAAGATAAGCTGTGCAAAATGTATAAATAGCTCTGTTGCCCTACAATAAACGGCTCCCATTCCTGCTGCATCAATGAACACAAGTTATTCGTCACCCCCCGGTTATTCTGCTGCAGCCGGACCCCGGCAGAGCAACAAGTAAACAGCAGAACTTGGGTGACCCAGCTCTATAGTTGGTTCTTCTTGGAGCTGTGCAAGAACCTAGCAAGATCTCTGGCACCTGAGAGTATCACCAATGCCACTGCAGGATGATCATGGTTCCCCTCCGTGTCCATTCGGTCAAGGTTCCTTGACTCCAAGAAAGATCATGATTGTCATATCAAGAATGCAAAGAGAAAACAGTCAACACTTTTCATTTAAAAATAGGTTTTTGGTTCTCATAGTGAGACAAATTCCGGAAAGTTAAGCCTCTTGATTTGCAAAAACATTTTTTTTTTTTCACATATAAAAGCGTCATCAGGAGCAAAGCTAAGATGGAATCAGAGTTGCAGAGAGTAGACTGGAGAGGGATAGCTGGAGGACCAAGCTGTTGAGATGGGTTAGACAACAGGGTGGGAAGGCAGAGGGGAGCACCAGGGAGAAGGGGCTGCTGATGTGTAGGGCTGGGGGAGGGAGTCACATCCCTAGTCCTCTCATGGCTCAGATCTCAGTGGGAGAGGAAGTCACAGAACCAAAAGTCTCTGATGAGATTGAGAAATGAGAAGGGAGGTTACTGGGGGTTGTAGCTCAGTGTAGAGCAATTGCCTAGCACATGTGAGGCACTGGGTTCAAGACTCAGCACCACATAAAAATAAATAAATAAAATAAAGGTATTGTGTCCAACTGCAACTAAAAATTTTTTTAAAAAGAAAGAAAGAAAGAAATGAGAAGGAGAGGCCTTGGGATGATAGCCCTCTTTGGAAAGGGTTCCCTGTCCAGTGAAGGATCCCAGACATTTGGACCCAGACAGCCCCACTCACCGAGCCTGGTGTAGAGAGAACAGATGGGTTTCTCCATAAAGAAGTTACATGAGAAGCAGAGCCTCCCAGGGGACTCACAGAAACAGGAGAGGATGTCATACGGAATCGGATGAGGATACTTACTGTCACTTCTCAGCTGATGTCAGCAAGGCTAGGGGGAAAAAAAACGTGTAAAGACCAGACTGGATGGCAAATCTCAGACACCCCTAGGAACAGATGCTGACAAGAGGATGCCACTGGAGCAAGGATGCAGTGATGGATGACAGTGGAGATAAAGAACAAGTCCAGCAAAGATCCAGAGACTTGTTCTGATTGTCCAGCCCGTGTCACATACTCAAGGTCAGAGCGGTGCATGTTCTGACTGGGGAGGCCTCGGTCACAGGATCCACTGCAGTAGCTGAGGCTTGAGTCTCAACCAGACCTCGTGGACCCAAATAAGAACCTGGAATAAAAGCAGAGCTGTTGCTCAGGGCCCGGGGGGGGGGGGGGGGGCTGAATCCCTGGATGATGGACAAGTGTCTATGAAAGAAGGCATTTGAAAAAGTCTCGGAAGGAATGCAAATATTATGGATGCTTAGCCGGTGTCCTTTCTCGTCGTCTTCCTTGGCTCACATTATCCCTAATCAGGAGGAGAGCAGGCGCTTCCCTCAATTTTCTGTTGTAATACTGAAGGATAAAGTGGGAAAAAAAAAATTGCACCTGTCGGATTTGCCCAGATGAGAAGTGATATTCCTCCATAGGCTGACTCTCCTTTGAAGATGAGCCGATTTCAGACAGACCCATTGTGTGTCACTGCGGCCTTGGACTCTAAATTCCAGCTCCTGCCAGCTGGCAGGGTTCACACAGAGAGGCTTGGGCTGGGAGACCTGCACGGAGGCCTGGCCTGTGTCTGTCCTAGAAATGCCACCGTCCAATCTTTCCACTCGCGAGGGGAAAGGAAAGGACACCAAGGCAGAGCCCACATCCTTCTCTCCAGAAGGCCCTGGGCTTGTGCTCATCAGTCATCCAGCCAATGTCTTCATCTCTGAGCCCTGGGGAGACAAGGATATCACCCCAGGACACACCACTGGTCCTAGAACCAGGATTCGAACTCAGTTATGCCATCCTCTTCCAAGTGCTTGTAGTCTGAGGCGTCATCCAGCCCCTGAATCTCACCTCTACCCAGTTGTATGGGGTGCTGTGTGGATGCCCCTCACCCAGGGCAGGCCCACAGAGGAAGGCAAGAAAGTCATCAAAGCTGCTCAGAGTCACACATGATCAGTGGAGCCAGGTGGTACCAGGAGAACCCAGTGCTTCTCCTGACTCATGGTCCAATACATGTCCTTTGGCCACGCTTGCCCAGCAAGCCCAGCCTTGCGTATCCAAGACAAGGTCAAGAAGACATGGAGCCAGGTGCCCACCATCACAGCACCTGAACCCAGGGTACATACACAAAAGTCTGGCCCCAACTCTTCTTGGAAGAATGAACCTAGTCTACACCCAAACTACCCAAAGTGGGGGTCCATGGACCAGCAGCATCAGCCTTGCTTGCACACTTCTAGAAATGCAACATCTCAGGCCCGCTCCAAAACCAGGGCTTTATCTTAACAAGGTCCCGGGGGGACTCTTGAACATAGTGACGTTTGAGAAGTGCTGCTCTGTCTCCGAGCCTGTGGACTATTCCAGCCCACTGGCTTCAAATCACAGGTTGTCCCCACACTTGGCTGCTGCTATAAATAATCACATTAGCAACACACTGGGTGTACACTTAGGAGTTCCCAAAACTCATCTGACCCCTGTATACATGAAGATAAAAGCTACCAGCTCTCCAGGATCCTAGGAAGTGAGTTAGGAGGTCCTCCTCAGTGACCAGAAGAGGAGCTCCGAGATACCTCTTAGGCATTCCTGCCCTGGAATCACCTCTTCTTTTGGTACCCGAGGCCCACTTGCCTCTTCCTTAAATACCGTTTGTAAACAGACACACACCCCGCCCCCGTGTACACCCATAAAGGGAAGTCCAAGTGACACCCCAACTTCACCAGCACCCAGCATCTGCTAAGTGACACAGCCATTCTCTGAGTCCCCAAGGAGCCATCTGGGACCGTCGGACCTCCCACCTGAAGGTATTTTGTATGAAACACTGCTTGCCCGCTTTTACTATGGTTCTTCTCTCTCTGTGCAATTTAACTTTTTAAAATAAAACGTCAGGTGCTATTTTAGGGTAACCGGTAAAATATGTGTTCTCTCCTCCTCCCCCTTTCTCAGCTGAGTCGCCGAACGTGGTACAATCACGTTATAGAGACTAGCAGATAATAGGCCATACAAAATCGTAGCGAAGAATAAAAAAGAAGATAGAAAGCTTTCATCTTCTCTCTGTTTAGCATGAAACTATAATGGTAGGAGAACTTTCCAATTCCACAGCCAGGGAACGTCTCTGCGCACCATCTGAGTCCATGACGGTATGTGTTGACTTTTCTGGGAGTGGGGGAGGGAGAGGCAGGCCCATTTGACCATTTGTGCTATCACCAAAAAGTTAAAATTAAAAACAAAGCCAAACAAAGTGTTGTGCCCCCTCCTCATTTCTTGTTGATGGGACGTGACATAAAATAGTGCTGACCCAGCTGAAATCTTCAGAATTTGAAGTCGACATCAGATCTCCATACACCATATTTTTGACTTGCAAATGCCTTCCAAGAATAGCTGGAGTGTCCTTATTAAGCCCGGCTTGTGAAGCATCCCTCTTAGCGCCGTCTGCTCCGGCACTGTATAATTCATGGACTTGCCTTATGAAGTTAGGGAGGGATCGAAACCGTGACCAGCCCATGAACCCAAGCTGACACTTCAATTATTTCAAAAGGAACACAGAGGAAGCTGAAATCTGACCAGCCTCTCAGCTCCATCCTCCAGGTGCCATGTCAGCCTTCCGGGTCCGGCTGTCCACATCCACACTGAGGGCCTTGGGTTCAGAGCAAGGGAACCGTCATCTTGGTCAACAAGTTTATGCTTAGCTGTGACCCGGCATCTCCCTTAACAATGGGGCCAACTAGAAAACAGGCTTGAGGACCTTGGTATTTAGAGTTGAGGTTCACTGATGTTAGCAAGAAAGGGTGAGGCGGATCATAGTGATAATCACCGTGGTTACCATGCAGGAGCTAGTCCAGCCTGTGAGCCCTGCTCCAGACCCCTGGCACATATCACCTCACTCAAGCCGCAGCAAAGTAGGAGTCATTATCTGGCTTTCAGAGGAGGAAACCGTGTCCCAGCAGCTGGCCTCCAGCCATATGGTAATGGAAGAAGGTCCTGGGTTTGCAAGCAGGTCTGCCGGCTCCAGAGCCGTGTTCCCTCTGGACACTCTCCCCAGGGGTTGTGCAGACCCCCCAGGGCAGGGCGCAGTGGTCTAAGGGAAAAGAGTAACAGAAAGGCTATTTACATTTTAACATCTCATTTCAAAATTTCTGTATCTACATTTTCACAGTATAATAAAACGTACATCATGAATAAACAAATTACGCACACGCACACTTATGTGGCTGACTGTGACCTGAGGGTTTGTTTTTCTTTTCTTTTTTTTTTTTTTCTTGATAGTGAGAAGAAATAGAAAAGCTTCGAGACCACGGCTCTTAACATTTTCCCTGTCCTGACCCACGTCCAGGAATGTTTCCCAAAGGGGCTCAGGACAGCCCTCTCTCCTTGGGACCTTTTCTGAGACCCTTGTCTAGACAGTATTAGCACCACGCTGACGGTGACATCTCCACCCCCTCCACCGCCCAGCCTGGAGTTGAAGCTCCGTGGAGCGTGGAGGGCCTCTGGCCACCCCACTTGCCGGGGCTTCTGCCTCCTTTGGAAGCAGTAGGGGCTTTCCCATGGCGGCCTCACGCCTTCTGAGTTGGGAGCCTGAGGCTGCAGGTCCCAGGCAGGATCTTGCCCTCCTTATGCCCTATCTCATAAGCCAGTTCTGAAGAACTTTCTCTTTTATTTGTTTGTTTGTTTGGGTACTAGGGATTAAACCTGGCGTGCTTAACCACTAATCCACATCCCCAAACCTTTATACTTTTTATTTTGAGACAAGGTCTTGCTAAATTGCTTAGGGCTCCCTAAGTTGCTGAGGCTGACCGAATTTGTGATCTGCCCGTCTCAGCCTCCGAAGCCACTGTGATTCCAGGCGGGCCCCACGGTGCTCCTAGCTCAGAAGACCGTTTTAAATGAACCTCAGAGTCCCTGCTTCTGTCCTCATGCGTCCAGCTTAGCTGGAGGGCAAGAGCTCATATTAAT
The DNA here is from genome assembly GCF_045843805.1 of Urocitellus parryii. Taxonomy (NCBI): domain Eukaryota; kingdom Metazoa; phylum Chordata; class Mammalia; order Rodentia; family Sciuridae; genus Urocitellus; species Urocitellus parryii. The sequence continues at coordinate 113,484,891 of NC_135536.1, read as the reverse complement.
TTGGGAGGTGTTTACTGAGCACTTATGGCTAGCACCAGGGTCTGGGCAGAGAGTGAACATCCAAAGTCAGCTCCAGTGTGACAATGAGGGAATGAAAAGAGGAGCAAGAAACCATGTCATCAGGGTAATAATCCCCATGAGAGATACGGACCGAGAAGATCATAAAAGGTCATATAGAGTGTACCCCTATATGCCAGGCTCTGTGCTGGGCCCCTGACACCCATAACCCATCACCTAACCCCACCTTCATCGAGAAAGCCTGCAACTCCATGATTAATAGCAAGCCCCTCTGCCCCTCTCTGCTTCTTAAGGGCTGGAGTCTTTGCTGACCCTCCTCCTAGGCCAACCCCAGGTCAGCTTCAAGCGCGCTGGCCAGGACACAGCTTTTATAGTGAATGAACTTGGAGCTGAGCTGCAGAGACAAGGGACTACCCAGAAAATAATGCAAAAATAGTAGTAGGTGAAGTTGAAGAAGGAAGCAAAGCACATTGAAATTGGGATCAGAGTCCTAGGCTGGGATCTGAGCCCTCATCTTTGTTTCCTCATCTGCAAAATGAGCATAACCATGAGTCCCTACAAAGTGACATTTAGGATCCATGGGCATCTGCAACGTGTCCAGCCCAGAGTGGGTGCCCAAGAATATGTCCTGGCATCTTCTGATCCTCATTTTCCTCTCCCTCAAAATAAGCACAGTTGGCCTTTGGAGCAGAAAGGATTCCTGTGACCTGGGGATGTTCCAAAGACCTCCTGGAGGAGAGGCACCTGCACCCCCACTGGACCCAACAGGGTTGGTCTCTGCAGAGTAATCATCGCAAGTGTAGATCACTGTCAGAGCTTCCGATTCCCCGTCTACATCGTGGAGACAAGCATGACAACTTAGATTGTGCACAGCGGGATGTCTGGCAAGGGTTCTAGGAGCCCGGAGATTTGGGTCCAAGCAGAGTTGTGTCACCATGGTGCTCTCTTGAGTAGGTCACATATTGTCTCTAGACTCCATGTCATCTGTAAAATAGGACTGTTAAGTCACAGGGCAGGTCACCTAACAGCCCTCTAAATCTCTGATTCCAGTTTAATGGCCTGGTTGTAGTTCCCAAAGATTTTCCTCTTGACCTGAAAGTCCCTTGAGGGTTGAGTTCCAAGCTAGGGCCCACCCTGTCCCCATGTCTTCCCCACCCCCTGTGCCAGCTGAGATCCCACACTCCTGGGAAATAGCACGCATGTTTAGTGGGGGAAGGAAATGGTCCTGAGCCACATCCTCTTCCCAGGTGCATTCAAGAGGAATACGAAGAGGCATAGGGAGCAGCAAGGAAGAAATCTGCCATTAAAACCACAGGAGCTGGGCGGGTGGCGCACGCCTGTAATCACAGAACCTCAGGAGGCTGAGACAGGAGGATCACGAGTTCAAAGCCAGCCTCAGCAACAGGGAGGCGCTAAGCAACTCCGTGAGACCCTGTCTCTAAATAAAATATTAAAAAGGGCTGGGGATGTGGCTCAGTGGCCAAGTGTCCCTGAGTTCCATCCCCAGTACCTGCCCTTCCTCCCCCCAAAAAAACCCCACAGGACACACAGACTCTCCCAGCGTACTTCCTGCCTGAGACAGCGCCGAACTGGCCAGGATGTTGATGGAGACCAGACCCAGTTAGGGCAAGGGTGCTCTGACCACACACTCGGTCACAAATAAGGGCAAGCAGAGAACAACATGAGACCAAGGGTTAGGAGCTGGTGGCAGGTGACAAAACCTGGTAAGCAGCCACACAGGGGCCTCTGGCTCCTGGCGTGAAACTCTCCCACCCCTGGTCTCCCACTTCCTAGTGTTACTCCCCAACAGCTCCACCCACACCAGAGGTGAGCTAACCTGCAACAGGGACGCTCACCAGGGCTTTAGAGTTGGTAGTATTCACAGGTGGAAGTTGAATGCCTGGCTTTCAGCACCTCCTGCTCCCCGGTAGATTCCTCAGAGAAGAGGGTCTGCAGAATTCTGGCCAAACTTTTCTATTTTGTAGGGAGATTTCACTAGTGCTCACATCCCTTGCAAGAAAACCTCCATTCCAGGATGAGGGAGAAGGACATGGAGGGACACAGGAGCTGGGCAGGAGCCCGCCGATGGAGCTATATCACAGCCTCCTGCCTATTTTCCTTCTCCTTCCTTCCATCGTTCTTCCTTCCCCTCCCTCCTGCCCTCCCCCATCCAGACATTCATTGAGCATCTCTCTGTGCCAGCCCTGGTGGAGTCACTGAGCGCAGGGTGGTGAGCAGAGCGGTCTCCTGTTCCAGCTCCGCGTGCCAGCCCTTTCTCCTACAGAAGCAGAGGGCCCCGTGAGGATCAGTGCAGAAGGGCTCCTCGGCCAAGGAGTCTGGCCAACACTCTGTCTCATGAATGTGGTCACCAGCAGCCCAGAAGGAGCCTAGCCCCAAGGCTGCCCTCTTAAGACCAGGCCTCCTACTGCTGGGGCTGCGAAGGCTGCGGTCAGGGTGCCTGGGCTCCAGCGGATGCAGGTACAGAGGGTGGGGGCAGGGGTGAGTAGGTCCTGATCTGGGCACAAACACAGAGCTGACACACTGGCCAGTGCCAGCCTGGGCGTGTGGGTGGAAATACCAGCCACCCTGCCCGAGAGGGCTGCTGCAGCCCAGCTGTAAAGATGACCACTGCTCTTCACATTGTGTGGGGCACAAGCAACCAGAAGCCCAGGGGACCACTGCTGATTTGGCCCCACACCCACATGTGGACATGGAGCCAGGAGCTGATCTGTTTCTGAATCTTTGGCTCCTGAGCTGAGATAACAGGAAGTGCAGTTTGGTCCAGCTGCTGGGCCTCCCCCCTCTGCCTAGCCATCGACCTTCCCTGGCATCACCCTAGACTGCAGTTTATCAGGACCCCCAAGAATGGAACACTAACAGTGCAAGGTCCTTCCATGTGGTAGCCCAAGGGCATTGACAAATCTGAAGGTGAGAGTCCTAGTGCTAACACCCAGAGAGGTGAAGTGCCTTTCCAAAAGCCACCCAGCAAGAAGGGGCAGCACCAGGCCCAGAGACCCGTCTCTGGTCTCGCATCTCAGCCTCCGGCCCCCACGGCAAGGCACATTCCAGTCCCCACGCCATGTCCAGGCCTGGTGTTCCTCCAGCTCAGAGAGCTCGTGGTGGGGGTGTGCAGTGCAGAGGGGGAGCAAGAGAAAACAGAAAGTGCCAGTGATTCATGTTTCTAAATGTCATGTTATTCCAGGCGCGTTCTCGCCTTGCCCCCACCTTCATCCACCCCCCACTGCCATCTTGAGGACCGGCTGCAGAGTGGGGGAGGAGGCTGAGACACCATCCTCCTGGGAGGCTGTGTTTGTGCGCTGTCCACAGACAAGCCCGAGGGTGAATGAGCATTGTGTTGGGTGCTGAGAGACCTGGGTGTCAGGGTTCCAGCCTTGGCATTGAAACTGGTGACAGAGAGACCCCTAGCAAGTCCCTTAGCCTCTCCCTGCTTCCGTTTCACACTTCCCCTGTGCTGTGGGGGCTGGGGAAAGGTTTGTGGCTCCCAGGACAGGTTACATGTTCTGCCTTAAGACCAAACAAAACAGACTTCTTGGGCTTCACTTCTAGAAATTCTGATTCAGTAAGTTAGAGATGAGGCCTGGGGACCTGAATTTTTAATCACTTCCCTACCCAGCTACCCAACCTGGTGACTCTGGTACGTCAGTTTACTAAGGGGTAGTTGAAAATCTCTGCGCTCCATGTTCTATTCACATTCTAACTGTCTTCAAAACTCATTAACCTCCTCCACCAAGCCCTCATGGTTTATCCACCCCATCTGCCAGCTCTAGACCTGTCAACCTTGGCCTGGCCTCCCTGCCCATACTTAGCTCCTTCCCTTAATTCATTTCATCATCTGTGCCTGTGTGTGTGCAAAGGTGTGTGTGTGTGTGTGTGTGCACATATGTGTGCATATTTGAGCTCACCGATGAGCTCCACACATTGCATAGAGGAAGTTGCTCAGCACTGGAGACAACTGGCCCCAAATTCAGAACTGAGATCTGCTGTACAAGCCTCCATTTCCACAGTTCTTAGATGGGCCTAAGCAGACATGGCCTCCTAGGGTGGCATATGAGGCTTTCCTGAGGTGAGACATTCAAAGCTCTCATCATGGGACCTGGAGGTAGGATGGGGGTGGGTATTAAGGCCAGGAAAGGGCAGCTGGGTGAATGGCAGGCTGCACCCAGAGGGATGCCATATTGTTGTGGGAGATCTGGACACTTACCCTATGTGTGCCTTCAGGCAAAGGACTGGACCAGCTCTCATTTAGGATGCCCATAAGAAAGAGAAGTCCCTTAGACAGTCCAACGGAAGAGACCAAGATGGAGCATGGAGCGGCTGTTGACAGAGGCTGGCCAGGCTAAGGGAAGCTGAGAGGGACACAAAGGCTCCTAGGGACCAGCAGCAGCAGGCATCTGTTCCCACCCCAGAGTTCAGGGAGCACAGGGAGCTGGAGCCATGCAGAAAGGGCCCCATAAGAGCAGCAGCCACTGAGGGAGGCAGCTCTTCCTGGAGACCTGGCATCTCACAGGGAGGAGCAGGGAAGAAGTACCAGCTCTCTTCTTCCCCGACTCAGGCTGGTAGCACCCATTGGCTAAGCCCAGGTAGTAGCCAGATGTGCCCTCTGGAAGCACAAACAGGGAGGGCTGTGAAGGCCAAGCTTTGTATGGCAGATTGCACGGACCGGGAGTCAGCAGGGTGTGACTCCTCCACCTCCCACTCTGTGTGGGTCAGACGCATCTATCAGAAGACTCGAGTTTAAGCCCCATCTCTGTGGCAAACACACAGGGTGACAGCAGGCACTCACTTCTCTCTGGCTTCAGATCCCTCTTCTGGAAACCGCAGGGGTTAAATCAGCTCTCCGGAGCTGCACGCTCCTGTCCTCACCTGAGATTTTCCTGCCTTGCCTTTGGAAGAGGGGAGCCTGCCAGGAAAATGAGCTTGGAGAGGAGGGAAGCTGAGCAAATGGGAAATTAATTCCGGGCGGTGAAGGGCAGAGGCTGTTGTTTGTGATGTATAACTTACTCTTTGTGTCAAACTGTGTACTGTGTATATCAGTGGGATGGCAAGAAAACCGAGATCTATTACTTAGAGTTTAATCTGTTCTCTGTGCTGGAGAAGGGAGAGGGAGGGGAAGAAGACTACAACTTTAATCACAGGCCCAACTCGAGATGTCAAGCTGCTCTGGGGTGTGTTAGTAAAATGATGTCGTATTACAGGTTTCCCAGACAGCTCCCCACACTGCGGCTTTATCTGCCGAGCCGTAAATTAGCACACCTACTTTACGCTCTTCAGGTAAAACCAGTAATTTAGCTGAAAAATACACACACATGCACACAGAGCATGTGTGTGGGGGGGTGCTGAAGAGAGGGGGACTGCCCCCCTTGAGCAATGAATAGCTAAAATGAGCAAACGGGGATGGAAATGACACCTCAGCTGCACCTCCTGTCATTAGTGCACGGGCTCCCGGTGCCAGCCCCACCGCCAGCCCACCTTCCTCTCTACCTGCCTCAGTGCCTCCCCCACACCCACCACCCCTTTTCCCCATGAACCGTAAATTACATGCTGACACCTTTAATTTGTGCAAAGTATGCCTGGCTGCGCCTGGCACTAGCAGCCGGCTGCTATAATAAGGTCAATCTATATTCATTGTCGCAGCGCTTGATGTGCCAGATAACACAGGGAGGCAGCACGGTGGTGGCTTCTCTGGGCCGGGGGGTGAGGTGGGGGTGCCCACTGCCGATCATCGCAGCCTGGCACCAGTCCCTCATCACTTATGCATGCCATGAGCGGCGTTATGATTTAGCTGATCACCATCAGTTATTCATCCTATAGCTGCCTGGAGATGGTCACAGCACACTCCTGCTCGCCCTAGGCAGAGGGATAGCCCCCACCGCCTGACATCACCATCAAGGGACCACCCAATGTGAAAGATTGTCCTTTCCAGAGATTGGCCCCAAGAGGGTGTGTGGCTCGGGAGTGTAGATGCCCCAATCTTCAGGAAAAGAAGCTATTGGGAGAGCCCCTGGGGAAGGGTCACTAATATGGTGTCTCTGCATCCTGGGCCACAGCCAGAGAGAAATCTCAGTGACATGTCATGTGGCATGAGCCAGGCTTTGAAGCCATAGAGTTCTGGGTTCAAATCCCAGATCCACCACTCTCAAACTGAAAGTTTAGTGAAATCACTTAACCTCTCTGGGTAGCTGGGTCTTTTTTTTTTTTTTTTTGGTACATTATAATTATACATAATAATGGGATTCATTGTGCTGTTTTTTTAATCTGTGAAGTAGGAAATTCCATTTCTGGCAGGGAGAGTGGAAGGATGCAAGCTAATATATGAATACAGCTCCCAGTGTGCACCTGTGCAAAGTAGGCACTTGGTTGATGGGGCCTTAGCGGGCCCATCACATGTGTGGGTGGGTGAATGTCTGTCTTCAAGGGGGAGTTCAGATACAAGAGGCTCTTCAGGGGTGGGCTGGGGCCAGCACCGAGCCCATTTTGAGACAAACTGCACTGGCCCCAGGCTGTGTTGAGACAGATCTCAGGTCCTGAAATGTCTGAGCAGGAGAAGCTCCAGGAAGCATGTAATCCACCTCTGGAGAGGGTCAGAAAGGCAGGGATGAACCAAGTTCCCAGCCTTGTACAAGCTGATGGAAAAAAAAAAAAAAAGGACCGTGGCCCCATCTTGTAGAGGAACTTGGAGATTGTCCAGCCCAGCCCTTCATGCTAAACTGGAAGGCGGAGAGGGAAATGACTCTCCTCCCAGCCAGGGAGGCCAGGGAGGGGGTCCTGACCCAGGTCCCTGACTCCATAGCTCCTCCCCCTGCCCACAGGACAGTCCCCCAAAGTGGGCAATTTGCCATCAGACTCCCAGGAGGGCTGCCTAAGTCTCATAGAGAATGCTTCCCCTCTTCATGATGCCAGGAGGGTACAACAAAGGTCCCTACCTTCATCCATAGCCCTGAGGGTGGGGGAAAGATAGGGCTGAGTCCCAAGGCCTTCAGCCAATCCTTCGTTCCCTAATCCAATGGCTTCTGCTCTTCCAGCAAATGAGAAAATTAAGTGAGACCAACTTACAGAAAGCACAGGGCACCTGGCAGGCCAGACAGGGGCTCTTTCCCTTCCTGTCAACAAGTTCAAGTTGAGAGGGTGGCTGGACTGACACCAGTCTAAGAGGTCACCCCAACCCAGCTGCACAAAAGCATCCAAGTTAAGTAGTGAACTCTGTGACTGGTGACACCTCAGTGGCCCAGCAACATGCTAGCTCATCCTACTGCCACATGTTTATCCACCCCATTCCCTCTCCCAGGAGTGTCCTTCCCACTCTCTCAGCTCTCTAAATGAGTGGACCTGCCCAGACCCACTCCCTCAAGGAAGCCAACCCTGCCACAGCCCTACCACCTTCCAGACCGCAAGTGGGGCTTCTCATCCCTCCACAGTGACTTGGCCCCTCATGGGGAACAGTGGCAGGTGAGCCATTCCTGTGGACCTAAGCAGCCCTGACATTTCTGCATCTCTACCAGCTCATCTGCAAAATGGGTGGGCCAAGTGGGTCACGGGGTATTCTTGGCAGCTCCAGGCATCACATTCCTGGGGAAAGCTTCCCAGTTAAGGGTTGGCTCTGAACAAGACCTCAGGGGCCAGGCCAATGGGCATTTCCATGGAAACCAGCACCCAAAGGCTGTTTTCCCCATCTCACTGGTATAGGACTCAGAACCAAAAATCATTAAATTGAGGAAATGAAAATATCCTTGCCCACCTAAGCTTGTGCCTTGATCTTTCTTCCATTGAAAGAAGATGAAATCATCTGCCCACCTCCTCCCAGCCCCTCGGCGCTCCTGCCTGCAGAACCAGCCCAGGGCTGACAGCTCTGAGCTTCTCCCTGTGTATCACAATCACCCACACACCTGTGCTGCGGGCGCCTGCCAAGCCTCTGCGCAGCTTCCGGTGCTCAATTGCCCTCGAAATGCATTTCATTTCTTACCTGCAAAACTTGGACAGCGTGGAGGGCGGGGCCTCACATGGCGAGAGGGGCCATCAACCTCCCACGCCAAGTGGTGGGTTTGCCTGGCTGGACACTCCACGCCCACCGGCCCAAGCTTGACTGGACAGCTCCTGCCCAAGCAGGCCTGAGGCTGGGCCCCGGCCCCTCATCACTCATCACTCACCCACAGGTGACTTCAATGCCATTTTGCTGCAGAGGCACCAGAAGCTACAGGGTCTTGGGGCTGATGGAGTCTGGGTTGTCCCTCAGAAACTAAAGCCCCCATCTCTCATGGGCAGCCCCTCTTAGCATTCAGACACCCAAGTTCTCAGCATCTTTTCTGAACTCTTGTCCTGGCTCTGCCTGCCTCCTCTCGAGGCCCCCAGGGGTGAGGCAGATGTTCTAACTCTCCATTGCACCTTCCAAAACCTCCTCCTTCCTTCCTCTCCAAAAGCTCCAGCTCCCCTGAAGTCCATGTCCTAGCCCCTACCTTTCACCACAATCTTTGTTTCAGGATCATCCATTGTACTCTGTGTCCCACCCATCATTCACGCAGACTTTACCGACACCGTCCCCCTCTGCCTTCACCTCCATCTGGAGCCATTTTTGGTGACTTCAACATCTACTTTAAGAACCCATTCAACACTGGGGCCTCTATGTTCCTCTAACTGGTGGGCTCCAGCTATCGGTGGCCCACCCATGCCCATGGGCATCACACCCTTGACCTTACCCTTGCAGAAACTGCTCCAGCTGTACAATCTCTACCTCAACACCCTGTCAGAAAACCACCTGCCACCTATCATCTGTCCAGATGACCAGTCATCCCTGCACCTCACTGAGTCCTCCATCCACTGCCTACAGTCATTAGCTATCTGCTGTCTCATACCCATCTTTCATTTTCTTCTTTCTCTCTCGTTTCTTCATACTTTGAAGCCATGCCCAACCTTGGTTAAATCCAACTACCCACCTACTCCATGACGGCTCCCACGCAGCAAAATATAGCTGGAGAAAAAGCCGAGGAGCCTCCCTCTGCACCCATTGCCTTGGATCTCAGTGGTGCTGTGTTGCTTCACAGCACTGCTACTGTTGTCTTTGTGGCCTGGCTGCGCACTTTTTCACTTCCCCAGCACAACCATTACATCCCTCTCCTGTCCTCTACTCCCCAGCCTCGCTGGCTCATGCTTTGTTCAGAAAATAGTATCAACCAGAAGGACCATCTTCCCAGTATGGAGCCTGGGACTATCCCTAGACCTACACCTGCACCGCCCTCCTCCTCCAAAAGATGAAGGGGGCTTCCCTATCCAACGCCACTCCCTCTGTGTGGGTCTTGGATCCCACCTCTGTCACTAGAACCATTGGTATCTCCTCTCTCTGCATGGTAACCTTCTTCCTCTCTACTGGATCATCCATAACAGGACATTCTGGGACCTCCTGAAAAGTTTCCTTTCGTCTGCACACCTCCTGCCTCCAACCTGCACTGCATGCGTTTGAAGAATTGGTACAGCTCCCAACTGTCCTTTCTCAGTGGCACTTTGTCCTCAAGGCATCACTGACTCAGCATCCATCAGGTCACTTCTGATCCCTCAGTCACAGGTCCAACAGTCCCTTCTCCCTCTTCCTTGGCCTCGGAGAGTGCTGAAGACAGGCTCTCTCCCTCTTTCTGCGACATTTGTCATCTCCACTTCCATCCCTTTGTCTTCTCCTTCCAGGTCTGTTTTGCCAACTCTGCTGCCATTTCCCAGCCTCTCTGTGTAAGACTGTCTCCAGCCTGGGTCCTGGGTCACTTCTCTTCTTTTCTCCCAAATGTCCCAACATAACCTCATCCCATCTGATTAAATATCAAATATCAGCCCTCTGCCATCGACTCCCTCACATCCACGTCCAGTGGTCGTCTCTCCTTGGGACTCCTGGCTCATGTATTTATTGAACCACACACTTGCCATCTACAGAAAATGGCCAGAAGCCTTCTCGACACGAATACAACTAAAACCAAACTCAGGTTCCCTATAAGTCTGCTCCTCCTCCCCCATCCCGTCTTCCCAACATCCATCCACTCAGGTGCTTAAGCAAAAGAACCCGGAGTTAGCTCCAGGTCCTCCTTATGCCCACACAAGCCATAAGGGAGTCCCTGATCAGCCCACCCACTGTCCACATCTCAGTCCATCCATGTTCCTCCATGTCTTCTGCTGCCACGCCCCCTCAGCCCACACCACCTTGAAGCTGCACTAAAGGACCTCCTAACTGTCCCCAGGCTTCACCCCGGCCCCTCCGGATGCTCTCCACACAGCAGCCAGAGTCAGTTATTTATAAAGTAAGTTGGATGATGCTGATGCCCTAAAGAAAGCCCTCCAATGGCTTCCACCACATTTAGAGCAGAACAGAAGCTCCTCAACCCCTGGGGACCCAGGCTCTTTCTCGCCCGCTGCACCGTCCTCTTCCCTGCTCACAGGATGGCTGCTGCCGCTGTCCCCTCAGCTGGCCAGGAAGGAAGAATGGAAAGGGCCAAGAGCAAAATGGGGTCTAGCCACCAGTTTATCCCTTTTCACCCCAAAGGTAATAGCTTTTGGGGATCCCCATCCAGGAGACTTCTGCTTACAGTTCATCGGCCAGATCGTATCACATGCCAAACAGCATCAGGGGAATCTGGGAAATAGACTGAGTTAAGATGGATCTGTGACTGCCCTCAGTGAAAATGAGGTGATACAGGAAGGGAGAAATGGAGGATGGGACAGTTGGTGGCAAAGGATTCCAAAATCTGAGCTGGACCAGGAAAGCAGGCACCGTCCCCTCTGCTGAAGCTTCCAGGTTCTCTAGGCATCATTGGAGCAACTGTTCCATCCACCACGCCTCCCTTACTAGGCCATAAGAAAGGAACTGGTATCACGTTGGTGTTTTAGAAAGAATACTCTGCCACAGTGGGTAGAGGGGGCTGGACGTCAAGAGATGGAATCAGAGAGACCAATTAGGAGAACGTCCAAGGGATGCAGGTGAGAAATCAGGGAGGCCTTGATGAGGCCAGACCGGTGAAGGGGACAGGATGGATCCACAAGACATGGCCAGAGAGTATCACCAGGACCAATGGCTAATTGGCAATTGTAGCATCAGGAAAGCTCCAGTGTGGACCTTTCCCTCTGCCTGGGACTCTGCCTCCACCCACTTTCCCACTCCATCATGCTCATTTATCACAGGTCCTTTGCCATGATGCATCTGGCCCAACTGGGGGACTGTACTGTGGTGACTGTCTCTCTCCCTTACAACCTAGGAGGGCAGAGCATGTCTGATTCCTCGTGGCTGCACCCAGTCAGCCTCCCACACCCCATCACTGGCGCATGGTAGGCAAGCGGTACACTTTCATAAAAGAAAGGACCATTGGTGGGGAAGATGGAGAAGAGAAGGAGCCAGGGCCAGGCTGTGGGGCGAGAGCCGTTCTCAGAGCTCCTGTTTTATCTACAGGTAGCAGAGAGACACTGGAGTGCTGTAAGCACAGAAGCACAGGATTAGCTCTGTGTTTGAGCTCAGTCCATCTGGCAGCCAGAGAACATAAACTTGAATAGGGCAAGACTAGAGAGGAAAGGGGACAGTCCAGAGTCAGAGAGATGCTCGTCCACGCCCACGTTTACAGGAACATTATTACAATAGCCAAGAGCCAGGGGAGACTCAAGGGCCATTGATGCCTAAATAGATAAATAAAAGGAGGTCCACACATACAATGGAGTATTTTTCAGCCTTTAAAAGGAAAGCCATTCTGATATATGCTGCAATATGGATGCACCTTGAAGACGTTATGCCAAGTGAAATAAGCCAGTCACCAAACGACACATACTGTAGGAGTCCAATTATCAGAGTACCTAGAATAGTCAAGTTCACAAATACAGAGCCGAATGGAGATTTCCAGAGGTGGAGTGGAGAGGGCAACAGGGAATTATTGTTTAATGGGTATGAGGTTTCACTTTTACAAGAGGAAAAGACTTCTGGAGCTAGGTGGTGGCGATGGTCACACAAGTTAAGTGTATTTAAGGCCACTGAACTGTACACTTAACAATTGTTAAAATGGTAAGTTTAACATCATATATATTTTATCTCAGTAAAAAATAGACATGCACAAAGAGAAAGAAGACTATATATATATTACAATGTGGGCTAATACTAGGATTGAACACTTCATTATGCTTGAGTTTTCTGGTAACCAAGATATGCAGAGAAATTTTTGAGTCCTGCTGTTTAATAAAGGGAAAAATACTACTATTTCCAGAGATCCCAGTGTCCGCCCACCCCTGCCCGGCCAGGACTTGCCTTAGCCACTCTCAAACAAGAGGACTTGAATGGCGCGGAGGGCAATGCAGATACCAATTCTTAACTTAGGAATCCACAGATTCATTCTGTAACCATTTGTGATGGAAGAAATAGGAGAGAAAGTTTTGTGGCTGGAGTGAAGCTAATGAGGACTAGACATGAAGATTTCCCGGATGTGACCTGGAATTCCCAAGAAAACACATCCACTGAAGGTACCTGTAGGGCTTCCAGGAGGCGGTTGGTGATTTGCTCCCAAGTGCAGTGGAAAGATCTGGTTAGAGGTGGGGACCCAGTGCTACAGCCCAGGAGAGTATGGCACCCCTGGGGAGGCCACTCCATAAACCCCCACTCCCAGAAACCACCCCTGTCCTGGAGAAGCAGGCTTGGCCATGCAGATGCAGGACGCATCCAGCCTGCTGGACTGGCTGCTGCCCTGGGGCACTTCTTAAAGAGCACAGTACTTGACATCAGAAGACCCAGTGAGAAGCTCATGGTCATCACTTCCAGCCTGGTGACCTTGGACAAGCTACATGGTCTCTCAAACATTGGCTCTTCATCTATAAATGATAATAAAAATGTCACAGCCCCTTTCCTGTCCTCCTCATGAGGTTGTTGGGAGCAAAGGGCTGGCTTGAGAGGGTTTTGGCTCCTGCTTCCTGCCTCCCTCACCCTTTCAAATGCACATCAGCCCTAACAGAACAGTGCGCTCGCTGAGCAAAAGCTTCTCCGGCAGTCTTCCAGACTCCTTTCCAGCTCACTGACCTCAGGCCAACTACATGGGTCTTCAGAACCTGCCCCCGTTGGAAGATCCATATGATGAGCCATAGGACAGAGAAGTGTGAGCTGCAAGCTCCTAATACACACGGGTCACTGTGACTGTGCCTGGAAGCCCATTCCAACCGCGGAGACAACAAGGGTGGCCTTGCCAAGCCAGAGAGCTCGGGAGGATGAGCCCTGGGAGGGGAGATGGAGTCCAAAACACATACTGCTGCATTGGAGGAGCCTAGGAGCATTTTAGGTGCAGAGACCTGGAAGCCAGTTCCAGGAAGAGACTGAGAGTCCCTGTAGGTCTGGGAGAGAGAGAAAAACACTTGCAGTCTAGAGGTGGAGGTGGAAGCCCTTCCAAAGGGAAGCTTGGAACTGAAAGTGTGGCAGACTTTTTAAAGTGGCAGAGGTATTATGCATCAACTCCAGGAGGGCACCATACCACAGGAAGCCTGGCCTGGTTTGGACCCTCACTGTGTGTGGCTCAGGGCGCTTCACAGAGCAGAGTCTGCGGAGAGCAGTCTTGCATTAGTTTGGAGGGACTTGTTGGTTGGACCCTTGCAGACGCATCATCTCTTAAAACCGCAGCCTGGATGGCTGTGCTCAGCAATCATGTGTTTAAAAAGCAATAAGACTAAATGCTTTTCCGTTTCCCCTTTGAGAGACCATGTATGATAAATGATAGGCAATTTCATGGTTGGAGTTTCAATTTCCGAAAATATTAGTGCTATTCCCCAAGCTCCACTTCCGAGATAAATTCTTTTTGGCAGTCTCCTCCGTGGTCTCCTAATTCCCTGATTCTGAATATATTTGGAGGTCTGGTGCAAATTTCATCAACCCAGCCCCAGCATCCACCTGTCCCGTTGGCTCTGGAAAGGATGATACCTACATCCCTACTCTTTCAGATTCTGTTTACATGTGTCAAGCCCATTAGTATTTATTAGGCACCTTCTACATGCCCAGCCCTGCACTGAGTGTTATTACAGTGGGCATACGGGAACTACAATCTGTCATTCAATCAACAAATATTGATGGCACAATTAGTCCCTTTGATCTCAAAATAACAAGAATTCTGCAGTGATTCTGCAATGCCTCATGCTTGTTTCACATTATCCTCATTTTATAGTTGGAAAACTGAAGCTCAGAGCTAACCTAGTAAACTCAGAGTCAACTGGAGCGGATGGGGCAAGGTTCCGCAGAGTACGCGAGTCTTAGCAGCTCTGATGGTCAGGCCTGGGGCTGAGAACATGTTCAGCCCCCTAGGCAGGACTGTAAGGTATTCATCCTCATAAAATCCAAGGGAGGTGTTGTTGACCCCATTATACAGATGTGGGAACTGAGGCCCAGAAAGGCTTGCTCAAGGATTCTCCCTCCATGGGAAGTACCGTCTCTCCTGATGTCCTGAAGACAAGCAGGCCAGGTGGTGTTGCGGCAGCCATTTCCAAGCCACGAGAAAACATCAAAGCACAAGCCAACCTGTAGAAAGAGACTACCCGCCACGTGCTTCCGTCTCCCATTACTCAGCCCCCTCTGCTGACCAGCTCTCGTGGTCTCCCAGGCTGAAGTCTTCAGTGTCGTGGACACCCAGGGCTATTCACTGCTTCCTCTCCTGCCGCCATCCTTCCTTCCACACCAGACTCTCCCCGGCACAGGTCAAGTAAGAGCAGACATCAATCCCCCTCCTCTCTACCTTTCACTCCCCCTTTAGAAGACAAGAGAAAAGAAGAGAAGTGAGATGGTAAAACCAGGGTAGAATGGAACTGAATAGAACAGAATAGACGATGACGATGGCACCGACCAGACAACCCGAACCAGCCTAGAATAGGCTGGAACAGAGTAGAACAGGGTGGAACAGAACAGACTTGGTCGGAAGAGAACAGAACAGGAGAGAATAAGGTGGGACTCAGTGGAGCAGACTGGGGTTCTCAGACCAGGTCAGGGAGGGGCAGACTTGACGAGTCTGAGCAGGACACAGTGCCATAGGCTCACGGGACTGTCGCAAAGGGGAGCATAACTGGGTGAAATAAAAGTCCCCCCATCCAACACGCTGGTCGAGTCCTCTTCTGTGTTAGGTAAGAGGGAAATAGATACAGTCCCTGTGCTCACAGAATAGACCATCTTGTGACCGGGACAAAGAAGACATTAGTAAGCATTGATACATACCTAATTGCAAATTATGAGCTTCTGTGTAATACCATAAGACAATAATCAGGTTGCCATGACTAAGAGTGATGGGATGGAAGTAATAATATTAATAATAAAAAGATCAAGAAGGCTGAGATCTGAAGGATAAGGACAAGAAGGAGAAGCTTGGAGAACCCGGGAAGAGCATTCTGGGCAGAGGGAACAGCATGTACAGACGCCCAGTGTCAGGAAAGAGTTTGTCCCATTCAGGAACGGAAAGAAGTTCTGTGTGATCGGAGCTCAGAGAGCAAGGCCCGGAGTGTCAAGGGAAGAAAGGGAGAGGTGGGAAGGGGCCAGATGTCACTGGGCCTAGGAGGCTTGGATTTCATTCTAAGTGTAATGAGAAGCCACTAAAGAGAGCTGCAGACATAACTTATGTTTCCTCCTTACTCTTAGCTGGTGTGAAAGAATGAGCAGGGGCAGGAAGACCATTCAGGCATGTGCTGTGGTCATCCGGCTAGTGAAGGTGCTTGGAGCCAAGTGGCAGTAGGCCCTGAGCAGGAGGAATGCAGCCCACATGGAGAAATACTCTGCAGGTTGACACCACTGAACAGACCTGCCCCTGGCTGAAGGGAAGGAACTGCTGAGGGCTGGAGTTTCTGTTTCCTGAGGTGGGACTAAGGGAGACAGTTGGAGGAGTAAAATTGAGAGTTTAGTTCTGAGGATTCTAAGTTCAGGTGCTTGAAAGGTGTCCAAATTAGAGAGGTCAAGTTGATTTGGGGACCCAAGCCCGGAGCTCTGAGGAGGATCTGAGATGGAGACAGATATAAACTGGAGATTGCACACAAACATTCTGCAGTGACTTGGAATCGGAGACGACTTGTGCAGAAGAACACTGCGTGGGAAACTTGCCAATCATGCCCAAGTCAGGCCCACTAAGCAGATCCCTAGGGGTGAGGTTCAGGGGTCTGTATTGTTTAGCAATCATCCCAGAATGTCTGGATGCTTCTAACTTGCATGGACCACTGGTCTAAGGAGGGACTAGTGGGTGGAGGAGGCCCCTCCACTGCAGATGTGTATATTTGCAGATGGGCAACATCAAAGGAGACACAGAAGTAGCTGGAGAAATCTAGAGACGATCAGGACAGGAGGAGTCTCATAGGCCAAGAGAGCAGGGACAGCCGGAACCAGGTGATCAGTCATGTCTGGCTGCTGAGTGACACGTGACAACATGCAAACCTCAGGCAGGACCGAGAGGGACAGAGGAGGACACAGACAACAAAGCCAGGGAGTGGCCACAGAAGCCAGAACAGATGACAAGTGAGGATGACATCCCCAATCAATGGGAAATCTGTGGACAGACCCTCAAACATATTTCACATGTGATTTTTTTTAAGACTATTTGATAGACCTTTATTTTACTTATTTATACACGGTGCTGGGAATCGAACCCAATGCCTCACACATGCAGGCAGGAGTGCTAACCCTGAGCCACAGCCACAACCCCTTATGTGTGGTTTTATCCTTTGTGGCACCAGCTTCTGTGAGGCCAAGGAAAGTGAGCAGGCTGGGGGGTGGGGCGTTCCTTCACATACGCCACGATGGCTCTGTTTTCCTGCCTCCCCACCACCCAGCTCAGCATCCTCAGACACCCCTCTGTCCCAGAAAGATAGTGCTGTGAGGCCTTCCAAAGCCCCCTCCTCCCTCCCCAGGGACGTTCTCTCCTTCCCTCCTCCCCAGAGCAGTTTCCTGGCTGTGGCCATCATGCCACCTGTGCCTCCTGGCCTCACCCCCAGGAAGCACCTTGCTAAGGGTGCAGGGTCTTACGCCCAGCAGCCTGGAAGGCAAGTGGCCCTTCCTGACGTGGCCCAGAGCATCACGGGCCACCCACTAAGGCAGTAGCCTGGGCCACCAGGAGCCCTGGTTCTTAAGGGGCTAAGGAGATGAAATGAGCCCATTTTAAAAGACACATTCAACTTCACAGGAGTCTTTCATATGCATGAAACAGAAACCGAAAACCCAAGGCTTTCATAACCCAAACCTCAGAAAGCGAGGCCGGCAACATCTTGGTGGGGGTACTGGAAACCAAAAGGGGTTTTCAACCAGGGACAAACCTCCGGGGATCTTTCAGAATCAAAGTCAGTAAGATGCTGATGTGTTTCCAAAGGTCGAATACTACCGATAGGCTTCACCCAGGTCAAGATTCGATTCTGTTCCACGTGCGTTTCCTGTCCCTGGTCCCTTAAGGGGTCACAAGCACCTCAGAGAACTGAGGAGCCCCTGCCCTCCATCTGGAGCCAAATTCCTGGCAAGAAGCTGCCAGCAGAGACTTCCCAGACATCCCCGACCTCTCCAGAAGACTCGGCAGGGAAGGGATTTTCCTCCAGAGAGCAAATGACAACACAGCGCCTGTTTGTTTTCCATGCAGGAAGGAACAGGGAACATCTGCTCCAAGAAGCCACTTGAAAGATAATCAGGCAGCGATGTTGGCAAAACAGCTGTGTGGCAGGCGGAGAAGGGGGCGGCCTGGAGCGGGAGACAGGGGATGGGGGTGGAACTGAGCTGGGAGCTGGGAGCAGGCCTGCAGCCCCGGCCCGGCCCACGCCTGCCAGAACTCAGGGCGCTTCTACCCGCTGAGGGCAGCTCCCGGGGAAACCCATCGTCCACGTCCAGCTAGGGTACAGGTCCCAGGACCAGCCGGGCCACATTGCATTCCACTTGAGTCCATGATGCTGGAAGACGATGACAGTTAAAGACCTCTCCCCTCCTCTCAGGCTTGTCACCTCGCCCTCTTCCTTCTCCATGTGACTTAGGACTCCCAGAGGCCCCCTGGTTTACTTCTGCCAAGAACAGACTCAGGCCCTTCAAATTCCTGTGGCCTCAGACATGATTAGTTAATGGCTTGTCCCTACTCATCAATGCAGGGGAGATGCTCATTCATCAATCATTTTCCCACCACCTCACCCAGGCCTCTGGCTTCCCCACAGCCTGTTCTTTCTGCTTTGTTTACTCCTTGAAAAAGAAGAGCCCTTTTCTGCCTGACCTCCAAGATACTTGCAGAACTCACGGTCAGGACATTTTCCCGATTACCATAGTGCCTTGAAATAATCCCCTCAAATAAAGTCTGTCCCTGCTAGAGTCTGCATTTGTTTTTTGTTTGTTTGTGTATTTGTTTTTTATTGACAGGGCTTGAAGGTCCTCTGACATCTCCTCTTGCAGGACAGCTTGCCCCAGAGCCTGAGATTCTAGCCTAACAGACACAGTTTGGAATCAAGAGCTGAGATGAAACCTCAGAAGACTCAGGATTCTGTCTGCTACCCACCTACAGGACCAGTGATGACTCAACCAACTGACACTGGGAACTGAGCTCTGCAGAGTGGGCTTTACAATTTCCAGGACCACACGAGGGTGGGAGTCCCTCAGCCCCCGGCATCTACTCACTTTCCCTTCTCCGGCAGAGCAGGGCCATGGGGATTCCTGATGGTAAGCTGTCCCTGGGAGCCTGCAAGTTCCTCAGACAGCAGGAAACCTCAACAGTAGGTTGTCAGAGATTGAGGCCCAAGAGAGGGAAGCAGCCCACAGCACTGGGAAACTTTTCTGCAATTACAGCTTTAAGAAAAGGCACCTTCAGAGTAAACCAAAACAAACCAACCACAAAATCCCATTGACAAATATCCCTGAACTCGATTTTATTGTCTATTCCTAACCAGCATGATCTCAGAGGCAGGCTAGGGGGTGGGAGGGGCGGGCCTAGGTCAGAGGACACTGCCGCTGGGAGCAGCCACTCGGTGGAGTCAGAAATGATGACAGGACATGCACTCAGAGGACGGTGCCGTGGAGACAGATTGCTTGTATTTGTCATTTCCAAGTCAGCTCACCACTGTGGCTCTCCCACACTGCGCTGATTACATTGATTAAATCTGTGCGCATCTTAGTCTGGTTCCCTCCAGACAGAGACCCTGAAATAAGGTTTTGGGTAAAAGCATTTGAGATGTATTTGCAGGAATCCCCGGTCAGGGAGAGTGGAAGTGAGAAAGGGAAGAGAAAGAGGCCAGTGAGAGGCACAGTGGAGCAGGTGGTGCCCGTGGGCGACGGGGGCTCATTGGAGGCAGCCAGACAGCTCCACTCGATCCACCCAGGGCCACCCACCAGGCCACCAAGGCTCACCTCCCCCTAGATTCTTTCCCCATGGTTGTGTCCCAGAAGATAAGGAGAAGGGGTCTTTTGTGCTGCGGTTTTCAAGCCACATTCTTTGGAATCCCAGAACTTTGGGAGATAGGAGGCCAGTGGACATGGCTGCAGGTCTCAGCCCCACTTCAACTGGAACACATTTTTCTGCTTAAATGTTGAGTTTCCACTTATAATATTTTTGAAGGGTTCAACAGCTTAAAAGTAAAGGCCAGATCTACTTCTGTCTCCAGGAAGATGGAGTAGATACCCTTTCCTTATTGTTCTTGCCAAGCACAAACAAAATCTCTGGACATTATATATCAAGCCAACATAAGAAGGCTCTGAAAAGTGGACAGAAGGCAAATAAGCCAGAGACCTCAGGACCCAAGGAACTGCACGGTGATGAGCCCTTTGGATTTTCTTTGTATTCTGTGCAACTCAGACTTGAAGCTCAAGAAGTCAATAACCTAGAAACTCCAACTGGTACAGATAAAGAATGGCCCAACCAAAGCCTGCTCTCTCTAGCCAAAGGACAAGTAAAGGGGCAACCTAGCAAGACAGAAAATTTTTAAGCTGCTTTATTCCAGCCAAACATCACAGAAAAATACTGTGGCCCCATCCCCACCCATGCCAGCCAAGGTCCACTGGGGAACTTCAACCCTCGGCCCACCAGGTGGCAATGAGGTACTCTCCCCCCCCCCTTCCACTCAGTGGTATTTAGAGGAGACCTGATAGGGAGCCAAGACTTTTACCATTACTCATCAGTAACAAGCTATCAGTGGAGACTGCTGGAACTCCATCCTCACCCAGCAGTAAAGAGAAATTACATACCAATGTCATCTGTACTATCATAGCAACTGACATTCCATACCAATGGGGCTGAATGGTGAACTTGGACTCAAACCTCCACCTGGCACTCACAGGCAGTACTCCCCCAGCCACCCCCAGCTGGGGCAGAGTCCAGGAAAAGCCAGCTACACCAGAAGGCTTGAAATAAGATCCAGAATCTCATATATAATGTAAAAATACCCAGGTTTTATTTTTAAAGGTAACTCATCACTCCAAGAAGAAAGACCTCAAACTGAATGAAAAAAGACAAGAGACGCCAGTACTGAAATAACAGATGTAAAAATTATCTGACAAAGATTGTGAAGCAGCCACGGTAAAAATACTTCAATAGCAATTATGAAAATGCTTGGGGAAAAAAATTAGAACATAGAAAGCTGGGCAAAGAAAGAGAATATGAAACAAGAAACAAGTGGGAATTTTAGAACTGAAAAATACAATGACCAAAATAAAAAAGCTCAGTGAGTAGGAACTTGAACATATAAAAACAGCAATTACCCACTCTGAAAAGCTAGGAGGAAAATAGACTAGAAAAAATGAACACATCCTCAGAGATCTGTGGCCTTATGCCAAAAGATCTAGTTTCTTGTCATTGGGGTCCCAGAAGAAGAGAAAAGAGGGAGGATTTACAAAACAGTAGAATTAATGACTGAAAACTTTCCAAATTTTAATGTACCCTAAACAGGATAAAGCCACAGAAACTCACACCAGGAACTCTGGAAACTAAAGCCAAATAAATAAATAAACAAATAAATCTTAAAAGCATCCAGAGAAAAATGATGCCTTCCCTGTAGAGGGAAAACTATTCAAATGACAGTGGGTTTTATTTTTTTTTTCATCAGAAACCCAGACAGACAGAAGTGTTCCAATATTTCTCAAGAGCTGGAGGAAAGACATGTCAACTCAAAATTCTATACCTATACAGAGAAGGAAAAGTAAGAGAATTAGTTTACAACACCCCTACTCTAAGTGAATACTTAAGAAATTACTCTAAATAAAAAAGAAGCTATAAAAGAAGGAAACTTAGAATAACAGAGAGAAATAACAAACATTTTAAGCATAAACATGGGTAAAAACAATATATCTTCCTTCTATTATTGGGTTTTATTATTTATATTTGATGATTGAAACAATAGTCTTATAGTTATGCTTCAAGCAAATTGAATTCATATTTCTTTAATTCCCAAAAAGAATGCTCCAAGCCCAAATGGTTTCACAGGTGAATTCCTGTGAAATGTTTAAAGAAGAATTGACACCAATGCTACATATACCCTCCAAAAAATAAAGAGAGAACACTTCCCAATTCTTTATTAAGCTTATATCAGCTTCATACCAAAACCATACAAAGATACCATTATTCCTGATGGATACAGATGCAAAAATCCTCAACAAAATATTAGCAAACAGAATTCAGCAATATATACAAAGAGTTTTAACCATCACTAAGTGGGGTTTATCTCAGAGATGCACATAGTTAAGTATTTAAACATTAATCAATGTAATTAACCAGTGAGGTTTTTAAAAAAAATCACAAGATCATATCAACTGATGCAAAAATGTTGACCAAATTCAGTAACACTCTATGATGAAAATTTTCAGAAAGAAAAAGAATAAAGGAACAACTTCGTCCACTTGATAAAAAAGCTTCCACAAAATATCTCTAGCTAACATTCCACTTAATGGGGAAAGATTAAATGTTTTCCCTCTAAGACCAAGAACAGGCACAGTCATCCACTCTCATAGCTCTTATTCAACATAGTGCTGTAAGTTTTTAGCCAATACAATATGGCAAGAAAAGGCAGTAAAAGCCATACATATTAGAAAGAAAAAACTGTCTCTATGACAGAAAAACATGGCTGTGTACATATGAAATCCTAAAACAGCTACAAAAGCAAAACAAAAACCAAAACAAACAAAAACTTCTTAGAGCTAATCACAGGATACAAGAAAAATATACAAAATCCAATTGCATTTCTATATACTAACAATGAACACGTGAATACCAAATTTGAAAATATAATACCAAATAATACCATTGCTCAAAAAAAAAAAAGACACTTAGGGTACAAAGCTGTACTAGTCAACTTTCTGTTTCTGTAACAAAAATCTGAGATAAGTGCACTTATAAGAAAGAAAATTTTATTTTGACTCATGGTCTCAGATTCCAATCCATACTCACTTGGCCCCTTCCTTTGCAGCTGTGGAGCGGCTGTGCACGATGGTGGGGAGCATGTGGTAGAGGAAGCTTCTCACCTCGGGGCAGCAGGGAAGCAAAGAGAGAAAGGAAGGGGCCAGGGTGCAAATATCCCCTCCAAGTGCACACACCCAATAACCTAACTTCCCTCCACTAGGCCTCACCTACTGGGGTTTCCAACTTCTTCCAACAGCACCATGGACAGGAGACCAAACTTTCCACACATGGATGTCTGGGGGCATTTGAGATTCAAACTATATCAAAATCAATAACACATATATAGGAGTTGTATGCTGAGATCTACAATGCCAATCAGAGACATCGGAGAGACTTACTGTGGATGGGAAGGCTCAACCCAGCAGAAGTGCCAACTCTTCCAAATTGAGATCCAGGTTTAACACAGTACTATTGTAACCCTTATATGAAAAAAGCAAAGAACTAATGAATCTAAAACAGTTTTTTTTTAAAAAAAGAAGAAGAAGAAATAGGGGAAATCAACTTAGCAGATCACAAGACTTATGTGCCCACTGTGATCCAAATTGTGTGACAGGGGCTGGGGCTGTAGCTCAGTGGTAGAACACTTGCCTAGCACATGTGAGGCCCTGATCCTCAGCACCACATAAAGATAAATAAATAAAATAAAGGTATAGTATCCATCTACAACTACAAAAATATATTTTTTAAAAAAAAAATTAACAATGGCTGATGGACAGGCAATAGAACAGAACAGAGGACCCCAAAAGAGACCAAAGTGCCAATTGATATTTGACATAGGTGCAGAGATAACTGGATGAAATAAAAATAACCTTTTCCACAAATAGTGATAGAACAATTGGGTATCCATCCAGGGACACTCCCCTCCAAATGAGCCTTAGTATCTATGAATTCAAAATGGAAAATGCAAAACTCTAAAACCTCTAGAAAAGAAATAAGAGAGCATCCTTGGGATCTAAGGCTAAGCAAAGAGTTCTTAGATTTGATTCCTAAAGCATGATCCATAAAAGGAAAATTGATAAATTGAACTTCATCAAAATTTAAAATTTTGAGTTCTGTGGAAAAACCCTGTTAGAAGAATGAAAAAAAAAAAACAGGTATAGAATGGAAGAAAATGTCAGCAGAGGACACTAGTTGACAACTGTGCAGGACTAGTTGTATTAATACAGGACTAGTAATATCAAGAATATATAAAGAACTTTCAGAACTCAACTGTAATAAAAAGAAAAGAGCAAACCAATTTAAAAATAGACAAGACATGAAGAGATAGTTCATCAAATAAGATATACAGATGGCAAATAAGCACAGGCAAAGATGTTCAACATCATTAGGCATTAGGGACATGCAAATTTCCCTAATGCACAAAGATGCTACTTATGGACCCATCATAAAACACAGTGAAAAAATATCGACAGCACCAGACACTGGGAAGCATGCAGAGAAACTGCTTTGCTCATCCATTGCTTTGGGAATGTAAAATGGCACAGCCACTATGGAAAACAAGTTGGCAGTTTCCTTCAACATTAAACATGCATCCACCATAGGATTCAGCAATCTCACTCCTGGGCATTTATCCCAGAAACATGAAAACTTATTTTCACACAAAAAAACTGTGCAGGAATGTTTATAATCGCTTTATTTATGTTAACCAAAAACTGGAAACAACCCAGATGTCCTTCAGCAGTGAACGGTTACACACTCTTCAGTATGTTGGTACCATGAAACACTACACAGCAATAAAAAAGAAAAAATTCTTGATATATACGACATCCTACATGCATCTCGAGAGAATTATGGCGAGTAGGGGAAAAGGCAGCCACAAAAGTCTATCCCGTATGATTTTGTTTACATAACATTCTCACAGTGACAAAACTATGCAAATGGAGAAAGAATTGATTAGTGGTCAGCAGGGGTCAAGGATGGGCTGTTGTGATGTGTATGAAAGGGAGGGATGAATGGTCCTTGTGGTCCTGGAAGTGTCCTGTCACTGTGTTAGTGCTGAGATCCCAGTTGTGACAGTGCGCTATAATTTTGCAAGTTTCTGTAACTGGGGAAAACTAGGTAGATTGTTTATAAGATCTCTTTATATCGTTTCCTAAAATTGCATGGGAATTTACAAAAAATATTAATTTAAACTAAAAATATTGATTTAAGAAAAAGCACAGTACAGGTCATAGATCTCATCTAATTCCTTAAATTTCCATATGGGGGAACTATATCAGCAATGAAGATTTGTCCAGGGTTGTCCCACTGGTCGGTAGCCTGCCAGGGCCACTGTACCTCACCCTTCCCATCTCCACTTCCCAGTTCATCCCGGTCTCTTTCCTTTTAACTCTTACAACTATTGTTGTCCCTTGGTATCTATGGAAGATTTGTCTCAGGACACTCCTGGCCCCCTTGGATACCAAAATCTGCGGATGCTCAAGTATTGTACATAAAATGTCAGATATTTCTATAAATTTATGCATATCCTCCTGAATGCTTTAAATCATCTCCAGATGACTTAAAATCCCTAATACAATGTAATTTCTACTAAATAGTTATTATACTGCATCATTTAGGGAATATGGTCAAGGAACAAGTCTGTACATGTGCAGTAGTGGTGCAATTTCTTCTGAATACTTTCAATCTGCAGTTGGTGGACCCTTGGAGGCAGAACCCCGTAAATGTGGGACCTGTGAATGTACTTCTTTACTTTTTGTTCATTAAGAAGGGCTCTATTCCATCCCCACTGTTTGGGTTACAGAGAAGTAGAAGACATGGTTCCCACCCTCAAAGAGCTTGGAGTCCAGCTAGTGAGATCAGACTCACACGCACGCACACAAGTTGACCCAGGACAGGTGTGTGGTCAAATCAATGAGGGACATAATCAGCAATAACAAGAGGACAGAGAAGGCTCACAGAGGAGATGGAAAAAAGACAGACTTGAGGTAGGGAGAAACAGGGAACAGCACCACAGAAAATGCCCTGACACCGGGGGTAGTAGGCAGGGGGATCTGGCTGCTATAAATGGGGTCAGTGTGGGGACCAATTAGAATGAGGACAAGAACAGAGTGTTGAGGCGAGGGGCCCTGAAGGCCAACTACAGGGGTTCAGCCTGGACCCTCCGAGCCAAGCAGGGCCCTTCAGCAGCAGTGACCAGTTCAGAGCACGTGCCAGGCACCGCATGAAAGTGGTGCCGCGGTTCACACCCTCCGTTTCTAGGCTCATTCTTGCACCAATTGTCTGACTTCCATTTTTCCTCTGAAATAGTCTCTTTGGAACCTTCCTGGCTACTCATTTTGCTATTTTCCTGTTATACTTTTTCCTTAAACCCCATTTAGAGCACGCATGGACCAAGGGCCAAAGTCATGAACAGCAACCCAAACAACCCAGGTGGGCCCCAGCCCCAGCTTCCAAGAGGAACCCACATGCTTGCTGGGCCAGCCTCCAGGCTCCCCTGTGCTTTCTAGGGGACCTAGATCAGGGCTGCAGCCAAGAGGATGAGCTGCTCCTCATAACAGAGGGACCTGCATATGGCCCCTGGAGAGAATGACGAGACAAGGTGACTGTGTAGCTGGGGACAGTGGAGACCATGAGGTTCTTCAACACATGGAGAAGGCTAAAGGGCGGCAGGTGGAGTGTCGGAGTAAAAATGTCCATGAGCAGCAGGACAGAGGAGTGCTGAGGGTTGGTGAGGCAGTGTGGAGGATCCTTCCCACCCCGGCGGCCTCTGTCACCAGGAAGGCAGAAGGAGAGGGGACTCGGTTGACCACAGAGGCCCCAATGCCTCTGTGGAGAGACAGAGGGGTCTCCACCCCTGGCCCACACCCTTCCAGCAGCCCCACCTTCCACCATATCCCTGAAGCCCCTGGGGAACAAGGCCTCCATGATCTGCACTGGCCCCAGAGCTGGGCTGCCCAGGTTGCCTCCCCACTCCCCGCTGCTGTTCTCAGTCTCTTGCCTGAGCCGCCATTCTTCCTCCTTCTTCCTGCCTCCCGGATCCTTACCTCTCTCCTCTCTTCCCTGTCTACCATCTTTTTCCTCCTCCTTCCACCCCACCTCTTCTCTCTCCTCTCTTTTCCCCACTGTCTTCTTATCTCTTTCCTTTTCCTCCTCTCTTCCTTTTCTCTTTTCCTTTTCTCTCTCTTCCTGCCTCTCTCTTCTTACCCCTCCTCCGCTCCCCCGTCTCTCTGCCTCTACCTTCCTCTCTCAGGGTCTCTCTCCAGGCACTCACCAACTTCCAGGCGTGAATTTTTAAGAGACAGAGAACTCAGGGAGAGACTCCCAGAAAGTGCTCTTAGCTCCCTGGCTACCGGCAGTGGGTGATGAATTACAGAAATACATTAAGGGGCCGTCCCCCTGACAGCAAGCTAAGGTAATCTGTCAAGGTACCAGCCCTGGGATGATGAACACCCCCTCATAGATCAGAACACCATCACTCTGATTACACTCCAGCACTGCATGTCAGGGTGCGGCAGGGACATGATGGACGGTGGGGATCCGTCACCATGCCAATGGCCCATTCCCAGCACAACATTCATATCCCAGCTATGATTTAGGGGCAAAGCCTGACTCCTCCCAAGATGCACACACAGCAAAAGTGGATTCTTTATACTACAGAGAGAAGTTTAGGGAGAGAAACACTGGGAGAATATAGCTTCAAGGTCAAGGGCTTGGGAATCAAAGAAACACTGTTTCAAATCCTGGCTCCTCTACTTAAAAGATGTGTCATCTTGGGGCAAATTCTTCCCCTCACCTGAAGTGAAGCTTTTAGAATGAGGATGATCTTAGCTTCCCAGGATTTTGATTTTTTGTTTTGTTTTGTTTTGTTTTTTGCTTTGTGGTGCTGCGGATGGAACCCAGGGCCATGTGCTTGCTTAGGCAAGCTCTCTACCACTAAGCCACACCCCCAGCCACAGCTTCCCATGATAAAAGTGAGATTCGAATAATAGAATGCAGGTAAAACAGCAGCATGGATCCAGGCTCAGCCTCCTGGACTTACCATCCTGGCTTGTCCAGAGCAAGAGTTCAAAGCCCCAGCCTTCACCAGGCTGTCGAAAAAGGACAAGGGCTTGTGGCCTCTTTTCCATGCATTATCTTTACCTTCACCTCTCTGTTTCCCTCCCTGACAACTCCAAGGACAGTGGAAGAGGTTTAGGGATACCATCTCAAGTTGGCCAACCAGCCTGTTTTGCAGGCAGCCTGTCTGTCAATCTGTGTCACCATTCCATTCTTCATTCAGTCAACAGGTGCTGAGTACCCATTAGATGTCAGACCCCACTCTGCAAAGTGGGTATTCAGAAGTGGAAAAAATGGATGAGTACCCCTGCTGTCAAGTGCCAACGTAGTTACTCAGCCTTCCATTGGTCCATTCATCTGTCCATGATCAGTAGCCAGGCCCAAGGGCCTTCTGAGCCCAGCCCTAACTCAGACACACTATGAAATGACTGTGACTTTTAACTATGAGGTTAAAATAGAATTGAATCCTACTGTTCTTAATAGACCATCATCACCACCACCACCATCATCATCATCATCACCATCATCACTACCATCGACACCACCATCATCATCAATCTTAAGGATTGGACAAGTGAAATGGGATCTTGTCACTGTTTTATTTTGCATTCCTTTGGGCTAACAGAAAAATTAGACATTTTCTCATATGATATTCATTTATATGTCTTATTTTAATGTTTTTGCCAATGTTTTAGCTGGAATATCAATCTTTTTCTTTAAGCTTTGCAAGAGCTCTTTATATATTAAGGGTATTAACCTTTTGCCGTATCTGCTGCAAATATTTTTCCCAATTTGTCATTTACCTTTTTAATTTTGTAGTTTCTTTTTTCAAGTACATGTTTAGAAGTTTTGTGTAAGCAATTCTACTGACATTTCCTTTGTGATTTCTTCGATTGCTTTTAAGCTTAGGTAGGTATTACTCACTCTGAGATCATTTAGCTATCCACCTGTTTTTGTCTATCATGATGGAATTTTTTTTCCTGTTCAATGCTCTAATTTATCTGGAATTTACTCAAGAAAGAGGCAAAGCTCTAAAATGACTATCTCCCAAGGAGTCAATTTTCTCAATAGCATTTATTAATCCAACCGTTCCCCAGATATTTGTGGTGCTTCTTTTCGTTTCTTATTGCTTTTGTACCTGGTGAGACTGGCTTCAGAGTCCTCAGTACTACACGCCATTGCTGCTGGCTGGGTCTTGAGCCACGGCCACGCTGTACAATTGCTGTGGCTTTAAAATACATTTGAGCATATGTTAAAGGAAATCCTGTCTTCTTGTTCTTTCAGAAATTTCTTAGTTATTTTTAACTTGTTATTCTTCCAGATAACGTTGTAAAGCTGTTTTGGTCAAATTACCAAAAGTTTCCATTGAGAGCTTAATTACCTTTTTTTCCCTAGATCGATAGATTAATTCAGGAAAAACTAGCATTTTTCATTGTTCCTTTTTCCAAACCCAGAACACATTCTATCTGTCCATTTATTCAAATCTTCTCTTACACAAAACTGACAACTTTGTGGTTTTCTTTGTGAAAGTCCCACACGATTCTCACTGAGAGCTATCCAGAGGCAGAATATTTTTTCACTTGCATTGATCTTCCAACTGGTTAGTGTGGGTACATAAGAACATTCTCAGCTTTTTATATTCGTCTTGTGCATCAGGACAGAGAATATATTGGCTTCCAATGTGCCCAGTAAGTGATTATTCACAAGAAAAGGCCATCAGGGGTAAAGATGATCCCTGCTCTTCAGGACCTCAGTCCTTCTCTCTGGGTGGGTGTGAGCACAGCCAGGAATCACTGGGGTCCCTCCTCAGACTCAGGGCAGTGGGATCTACAAGGTGAAGGACAAAGGGTAGGTAGGAGCACAGATGGCAGGCACAAAGGAACCCTTTGAACAGAGACGCAGCAGCGGATTAGCCACAGCCATGAGTATGGAGCAGAGGAGAAAGTGTCAAGAGAGAATTTCTGGAGAATTTGGTCCATAAAATCTGTGGGACTTGACAACCCCTTGAAGAAAGCCTATGATAAACATCTGCATTACTCTTCAAGTTTTCTGGAGTCAAACTTAGGTTTCTTTTTAGTACCACCCTGTACTGAGTCAGAACCATACAGCACCCTGTGACTTTTAGGACCACTTTACAAGCCCCATTACAGATCCCAAAAGTTTTTCTGTTGATTCTTCTCCTTTTCTATATTTGTGATTCCATTACCTAAAACCAAGAACAGTTCTCTCTTACTTTCAACAGTTAAGGTGCTTCCCCCCCCCCCTCGACTTCACAAAATTTTGCATTGGCTAGAAGTTCCAGGAAAGTGTATAAAAAGACATCATTGACAGAGAATCTCTTTGTCTGATTCCTATATTAAGATTGGTCTTCAAAATCAGGTTAGGGTGATATCTTTTCTCTCAAGTTTTTTGAGATGCTGGGGGAGGGTGTGGTTTTTTCTCAACAATTGTTGTCTTCATTGTCACTTCAGTGAGACGACAGAGGCATTTCCATGACAACTGCTGCCTTGCCCACCTGGACTCTGCTGGTGCCAGAGTAAGCACGGGAGAGGTTCTGACCCACGTAAGGCCGTGCTCAGGGCAACGCACCCCTGCGGGAGCCAAGGGAAGGAGAAGACCCCAGACGGCTGCTGTCTGCCTCCCTGCAAGGCAGGTGCAGTGGACAGGAAAGGTCACCGATGCATTAGGGAACCCCTGAACCTCGGTCCTCCGTGGCATTCAGTTCTGAGGAATACGGATATTTATCCTGAGTAGTTTTGTCAAGAAATAGTCAAAACTCTAGGGAGGATTAGGAAGGGGACATTGAAGAAGGCCTGACCTGGCCCCCAGAGCCAGGAGGGGGCCTGCCTCCCCACCTCTCTGAGCTGGAGGTGTCGTGGGTGCCCACAGGGGTGCCTACCGAGGCTGGGACCTGCTCCTGCCCCAGGTGCATGCCCTGGATGCTGAAGGCCTGGCCGAGAACTTTGGTCTCCACCACATGGCCCACCAGATGGAAGAGGTGCAGAATGTCAGTAACCAACAGCTGCTTGTGCCTGATCAGACTGTAATCCACAAAGGTCCCGTCTTTATGACTAAGAGCCCCCTGAGGCTCCCCTGTCAGAAGGAGCTGGTGGGAGCCATGATGAATCTCAGCGAGGTCTTCGGCTCGGTTCCCAGAAGACTGTCCCTCCTCAGCTCCACGTCCAAATATAAAGTGACAGTGGCTGAAGTGCAGAGGCAATCGTCACCACCTGCATGCTTAAATGCCTCGTGGCTGGGAAGTGTTGTCAGAAGAGCCAGGTCCAAAAATGGAAGCTGATCATTGTGGGAGAAGTTGGACAAGATTGGGCTGAACCTTCTGTCTGGGAGACTGGGAGACGGGAAGCCACTCCTGTGACCCTCCTGACATTGTTCGTGGAAGGCGAAGCTGCTCCCTAGGCAAGGGCGCCAAGAATTCACAGACCTCCTCAGTCAAGACCAAACACCCAAGCGGAGCAACAGGCCCTCCCAGTCTTGGAAATGAACATACAGAACTGCTTGTCTCATTTCAGCCTGATTACCCGCGGGTTTGGCAGTGGGGCCCCCTGCGACACTGTGTCTGTGGTGCAGAACTCTATCCAAGAAGCCCTGATGGTCATAGACAAATCCAACATGAACCTGGAGACCAGAGTCCAGCAGATTCTAGTAAGACCCTGGAGAAAATGAGAAGCACAGGAAGTAAGATGGGGTGAACAGAGGACAGGAAGGGAAAGGACCAGGAGTCCTTCGTCCCTGGGACAGACTGGAAGGGCTCCTTCTGGGGGAAGAGCTTCCAACCTCCCTTACCCACCTATCCACAAAGGCCTCTGTCTCCTCAGGCTTGCACCACCTTGATCTGCCCTCCTGGATCCCTGAGCTTCTCCAGCCTTGGATGTCTGAGTTTGGGCACCATTCCAAGGTGACAAGTACTGGCTTTTGTTTCTTTACTTATGGAGCATTTATTTTTGGAATCCCATCCCTCCTTCCTCTGAAAGTGGTACTAGGAGTTTTAGAACCTTTTCATTAAGTTCCCCCGGCTGACACGAATCCATGTGCCCAGCTGCTGAAACGTTGGATTGATGTGATTCAGATCAACAATCACTTATTTTATTCAGTGTTAAAATATAGCTGGGTTTTATGACCACTAATATATTATTTTTTTCAAAAATCAGTCTTTATCAGCCAGGTGCAGGGGTGTACGCCTGTGATCCCAGCAGCTTGGGAGGCTGAGGCAGGAAGATCACGAGTTCAAAGCCAGCCTCAGCAACAGGGAGATATTAAGCAGCTCAGTGAGACCCTGCCTCTAAATAAAATACAAGATAGGGCTGGGGGTGTGGTTTATGGTCAAGAGCCTCTGAGTTCAATCCCCAGTATTGAAAAAAAAAAATAAAAGAGAGAGAGAGAGAGAGATCAGTCTTTATCTACCTTCCTCAGCGATTGTGTCCTCCAGGAGGAGGCGAAAGTATCACATGCGCAGCAGCTAGTGAGCAGGTGGTGGGTGGGTGCAAACCCCATGCTCCGAGGGGCCTTCTGGTTGTAGGGAACTTATAGAAACAATGCCTGCTGACAATTTCATTTGTCTTTTCTTGTCTCTGTCTCTTTTTTTACCTTATGAAAATTAACTCTTTACATGGGCGACTCTTTGTAATGACAGGTAAGGTACTGAAGCTTTATTTGCACATTCATTTCAGATCTTGATTTTTTTTTTTTTTGAGTAAACTTGAAAAGGGTGGACATGAAGCATTTGCTGCTTCCTGCCACTCCCAAGTCCCCCTGGAGGCTTTGTATTTTGAGAAACAGTGTGTTGAGTGTACAGATTTTATTTATGCATGATTTAATGGGGTCTGAAAATACTGATGCACTTGGCGACTTTTTAAGAAATGGGTTTTGACTTTATTATTAACTTTTAATGGTGGTGGGGTGATCTATAAGATGTCTTTAGATTTTATTCATCTGTACACAGGATATGAAGAATTAAGAGAATGCAGGGCTTTGTTCTTGGTTGGGAAAACACTATTTAATTGGAGCTCTCTGTTCAGGAAGCAATAACTTGGCATCTCATTCGTGTGGGGCTGAACTCTACAGTGAACGTGCGTTATAGTTAGTGTGGGTGAAATGGAGATTTGGAATTGAACTCTGGGCCTGTAAATGTTCCCCAAATGATTGTGCGAGTATGTTACCTATATTTTAAAAGTATTCTCAATAGGAAAAAAAGAAGATGATGACATTGACTTAGTGGGGTAATGATAATCCTAACAATTTATTGTATTTTTCATAACAAACTAGAAAACAAGAATTCAAAAGTTCCCAACTCAAAAAAGTTTCGATGTTCAAGGAGATGAAATGCTCATTACCCCGACGTGACCCTTCCACATTCGGTATGGCATCGTGCCATCATGTGGGACCCCATAAATATGGGCAGTGAAGGTTGTTTTGGGGACTTTCTGAGTATTGGTAAGTGTGAATCAGGCCTCAAGGTTTCCAGCAAAAGTTCAAAAAGAAGCTGCCACCGGCCTTTCTCGTTCTTATTCCTCTCTGTTCCCGTCTTCATCCTCTCTCCTCCTCCTCTTCTGTTTTCTCTCTTCTCCCTGAAGACTAGCTCTCACCCACACTTCTCCCCCATTTCCTTTTCTGGCCCCTTTCACTGCTCCTTACCATCCAGTTTCCACTCCCTTCTGTCCTCCTTGTTTCCACCCATGGTTCATATTTTCTCTCTCTCTCCCTCCCTCCCTCCTTCTCCCCCTCCCTCCCTCTCTGGTGCTCTCTCCCCTGAGAGAGGAGGAAAAGAATGTAGTGATGCTGTCCTGCCAAAGGCTGAACGAGGCAGAGGCCATCTTGGGCACCCAAAGAGCAGAGGCCACGTCCTCATCAAAGCTGAAGGACAAGTAGCCCAGAGCAGCTGTCCCCCAGCACTATAGGTTCAACAGAAGCAGATTCAAGCAGTCAAGAGCTGAAGAGCTGGAGGCAGGTCTTCCACAGCCCGGGGGGTCAGCAGGGGCAGGGCCACACTGGCACACTGCAGAGCCAAGAGCTGGTGCCGCCTGCACTGTGCCCGGCTGCTCTAGAAACTTCAGACCCAGGAGCCAGGGAGGGCTAGGGCTGACCAGGGAACTGACCCTCCAAAGGGCAGCAGGGGTAAAGCTTCCACCCTCGGCACGCCGCCCATAGGGGAAATAGCGAGTGCCACCTGGGTCCCGCCTCCGCGCCCTTCCACACCTGCTTTGGATCTGTGGGACTTTTAGCACCTGCATTTTGCCAAAGCTTGTGCTTACACACACTTCTGAAAGAGAGTGTTGGGCAGAGGAAATGGAAACCTTGTGGCCTGATTCACACTTACCAATGCTCAGAAAGTCCCCAAAACAGCCTCCATCATGGCAACCCACCTACTCACCCAGCTGTCCCCAGGTGCCTCTTGATGGCTGTCCCCATTTGCTAATAGTGGCCACGTGGAAGCCACAGCTGTTTGTTTGGAGCCCTGCTGAGCAGCCCGCCTCACCACAGCCATGAAGGTTCACGGGTGACTAGAGCACGGACCTCAAATGTCAACCAGACCAGAGGTTTCCAAGTGCTTTTTAGGCAATGGTGGAAATCTTTCCTTGACTAGAAGCTCTTATGAAACACACATAAGTAGAGCTGCCCCCAGTAAAAGTGGGGTAAAGAGCCCTGAGTCCCCTCCTCCAGCTCCAGCCACATATGAAGTCATGTGTGCCCCACCTGAGACATTTCTATAAATTTCTAGAAAGACCTAAAAACAGACCTCTTTATACAAGTAGGTAAACTAAGACCCCAAAAGAAACAAACTCATGGCCAAGATCAAGTAGAATACTGATGGTAGAAGTAGGACTGGAACCCTGGCTCTGCCTGCCAGCCAAGGCCCATGTGGACAGAGAAGAGTTGTGCCCTTGAGCATCAACCTCTGAGTCCGAGAGGTGATGGGGAAGCGCCAGGAGGTGTGAGCAGGTAGTCTGGGTGGACAATGGGGCCCCACCCCAAAGACTTGTACCCCACCAATGCCCATGTTAAGAGGACTCTGGCATCCTGCTGCACTCACAGAATCAGCTGACCACAGGAGCACTAGCATAAGAGCCAAGGGCCTCTGTCTTAGCTTCCATACCATCTCTCACCTGCCAGTGACCTTGGACCAATGACTGACTTCAGCTTGACTCTCCATCTTGGTATCCTGCCCAGCTTCAGTGCTCCTCCCACAGGTGGAGAGGTGACAGCTGTACTACCCACAGCTAAAGCAAGGACTCCTCCAAGGAGGAAATGCTCTCTATTTGGAGAAATTCCTTTAAGAGTAGCCCAGAAGGTCTGAAGGTGTGGAACAGCCAAGCCCTGGGGCAAGGGCCAACCTGAGCTGTAGGGACTGAGGAAAGGAAGATTGTCTCAAGTGGAAAAGGGGAGACAGAAGCAGAGAAGGAGGAAATTGGGGAGTGACAAGTTGGTACAAAGCTGTGGTTACCTGGAGTGAAGGCAAGAGAGACACATCCACTGGTGACATGGCCAGAGGGCATTTTAGGAATGAGACCCCTAATGCCAAATGAAGTGGTTTGCTTTGCAACAATGTCTGCTCTTCCCACTCCCACCCTCCCACCCCTTAATTTCAAGTAAATCTGCCTCACCCACCAATGCTTTTGCCAGCAGACTGTTCTATGGGAAATCAGAGGAGGCTGAGCTCTCTGTCTGGGTCTGTGTGGG
Organism: Urocitellus parryii; assembly: GCF_045843805.1. NCBI lineage: Eukaryota > Metazoa > Chordata > Mammalia > Rodentia > Sciuridae > Urocitellus > Urocitellus parryii. The sequence continues at coordinate 113,449,810 of NC_135536.1, read as the reverse complement.
GTGAGATGAAGACTGTGTGAAAGCAAGAGCCAAGGCTCCAAGAGCCCACCAAATGTGTGGCCCCTATAGGGTGTCACCAATCCTAGAGTCCCTGGATCCCCATAAGGAGAAATTTGGGGGTTTAAGTCAAACTCACCCCAATCTCAAGGATCAGGGAAGATCCCAAATGTCATATAATCATTAAAATTAAATGACTTTAATCCTCTAAAATACTAATATATAAGAACTCAAAGTGGAAGACAGTGGTCATTAAGTTGCGGCGTACCTGAGCAAGCCCCTAGGAGTGTGTTAAAAATGCCATAGACTCATCCATGAGACTTTGGCACATGCGGGGATGAGGTTGTGTGGTGTGATTTTAGCCATCAAAGAACACAATTGAAAGCAGACAGCTTTAGTAGCAGGACCCACCTGCAGATCCCCAGCCACTGCCAGCTCCTGTTGGGCAAGAGCCATAGACCTGGCATAATACAACTCATCCTAGCTGAGAGCTACATCTTTGCCTTAGGATCTGAGCTCTGACAGCCAACACCACTGTCATGGGCACAATCGTTCTCTGTCAATGCCAGCCATTGGGTCAGCCTGGCTAACTTGAGATCTTAAACCCAGGGTGCATGCCTGAGCTCACAGTCCTCACTGTGCCAGCATGTTTCTAGGACCTGAGTCTTTTGTTCCCTGGACTTGATTCTCCCTCTGTATATCTACCTCATCTGGCCCTCTGGACGTGACTTGGACTAGCTTCCCATGAAGCTTGTCTGTTTTCTGCAACTATGATAGAATACCACAGATTGAGTAATTTACATATAAAGAAATTTATTTATCATAATTCTGGAGCCTGAGAAGTCTAAAATCAAAGTGCCAGAGTCTGCAGAGGGTCTTCTTGCTGAGTTGTAACATGGCCAAACCTCTGGCCTTCCTTTTGTTACAAAGCCACTAATCCCATGATGGGCGTCCCATCCTCATGACCTCGTCTCGCGATAATTACCTCCAAATACCATCAACATATGAATCAAGTTTCCAAAACTTGAACTTGGAAAGGACACACTCAAACCACAGCACAGCTTTTCTTTCTTCTTCTTCTTTTTTAAATATATGATAGCAGAATGCATTACAATTCTTATTACACATATGGAGCACAATTTTTCATATCTTTGGTTGTACACACAGTATATTCACACCAATTTGTGTCTTCATACCTGTACTTTGGATAATGACCATCACATTCCACCATCATTAATTACCCCGTACCCCCGCCCTTCCTCTCCAACCCCTCTGCCCTATCTAGAGTTCGTCTGTTCCTCCCATGCTCCCGCTCCCTACCCCACTATGAATCAGCCTTCTTATATCAAAGAAGACATTCAGCATTTGGTTTTGGGGGAATGGCTAACTTCGCTTAGCATTATCTTCTCTAACTCCATCCATTTACCTGAAAATGCCATGATTTTATTCTCTTTTATTGCTGAGTAATAGTCCATTGACAGCACATCTTTTCTTCTAGGACATTCCTTGGACACAGTTTGTTTGGGAGAAAATAAGACAGTGTTAGAAGACAAAGAAAAGGATTCCTCCAAAATACCCAATGATAGCCCAGGATGCTGAAGCCAGATGGAGGCCAAAGAGTGAGGAGCACACGCTGGAGTCAGCCCAGGGTGAGCCTGAGAGTAACCTGAGAATCTCCTAAAATAATATCGAAATAGGAAGGAAAAAAGAAATTGGAGTTTTCTTCATTCATTCATGCCACACACAGGAGCTGAGCCCTCTGGCCAGGCACTCAAGCTCAGCTTACTTCACCCTTTTCCCAAATGAAGCGTCCCATCTGGAGCAGACTGGTCCTCGAGGGCTAACAAGATTCTGAGCAGTAGGAAAGAGCTGGAAGGGCATTCCAGGCAGAGGGGAAAGATTGACCAGAAGTGCAGGAGCAAGGCCAGGTGCGGCAGCACATGCCTGTAATCTCAGTGGCTAGGGAGGCTGAGGCAGGAGGATTGCAAGTTCAAAGCCAGCCTCACCAACTTAGCGGAGTTTGAAGCAACTCAACAAGATCCTGTGTCTAAGTAAAATATTTTTAAAAGGCTGGGGATGTGGCTTAGTGATTAAGTGCCCTGGGGCTCAATCTCTGGTACAAAAAGAAGAAGGAGGAGGAGGAAGAGGAAGAGGAGGAAGAAGAGGAGGAGGAGGAGGAGGAGGAGGAGGAGGAGAGGAGCAAAAGACTCCACAGTGAGTTGACCAACCTGAATGGAGCAGAAGTCCATGGGGACACATTCTAACCTGACAGGACTTTCCTGTGCTCTGAGCTGGACCAAAGGGAGGGTAAGAGACATAAAGGGGAATAAGTCTTCGCCCTCAATTGCTAGAGGCTCTTTGCCATGTTATAATTCTGGAAGGGATGCGAGTGCCACATGGAGGATGACACCTCTCACAAGTCATCGATGTCCAGCAAAGGGACAAAAGGACCTGAGGGAGTCTCTTAAGATCACCAGCAGGTTAGATCCAGTGAGGAGTGAAGTGCAGGCACAGGAATTCAGTGATTCCTGGGCAGAGCCTTCATGAAAACAACCTGAGAAAAATAACTAGCAGGTTGGCCCACTGGACACTCTAACCCCCACATGTGAACCTACAGCCAACAGGTGGGCACAATGCCACACAGGCTGCTTTCCCCTGCAGGAGGGCCCTTATCAGAGCAGGCTGTAGGGGGAGAAAGGAAAGGAGTGAGGGGGAGGAGTCACTTCACTTCTTGAAGACTCAGTTTTTCATCTGGAAAATGGGAATACTGCCCCCTCCATCAGGCTTGCTGTGTGATTTGAAGGCCTAGCTTCTGGGGAACCCCAGAACAAAACTGGCACCTCAACAGTGCCGAAGAGGTGAAGTAGCTGCCCAGGGACACGAAGCTCACCACTGGTTGAGCCGGCTGGAACCCAGGGGAGGCTGACTCAGAAATTAATACTCTGCACCCCAACCTGTTGCCCCTCAACCTGGGCCAAGAGAAGGTCATGGACTCTAACACTTAGTCACATTTTGTCTTCAGATAATGTAGTGGCTGTCACTCAGGGGTACTCAGAATTCCCCTCAGACCCTAAATAACAACCCAAGGAAAGACCAGCCCACCCTGGGATTCACAGAATGATATAAATGTCTCTCTGAAAAACTGGACAGCAGCCAGGTGCAGTGGCACACACCTGTGATCCCAGCAGCTCAGGAGGCTGAGGCAGGAGGATCGAGAGCTCAAAGCCAGCCTCAGCAAAAGTGAGGCTCTAAGCAACTCAGTGAGACCCTGCCTCTGAATAAAATACAAAATAGGGCTGGGGATGTAGCTCAGTGGTCGAGTGCCCCTGAGTTCAATCCCTGGTCCCATTGCCCCCCAAAATGGACAGCGGCCTTTGAAGAGATCAGGAGGGGCTGGAAAAGCCTGGTGAAGTGAGCCCCAGTGTTCTCTTCAGGCTGATGCCACCTGACTTCAGGGCCGTGGAAGTACCTCCAGCCTCCATCTCCAGAGCCCCCAGCCTTCACCACTTCTCTGGCCCCAAGCACTACCTCTGTTCTCACATGGTTTTCTTTTTCTTTTAAACCGTCTCAGTGCCAGCCCCGAAATCCCCTAGGCTCCCTGGTGTCATTAGCCAGGACTTGACAAGCAGACCCTCTGGTCACTCACGGCCACCTATGATAGGCAGAGGGTAGAGAGCTCAGCGCCCAGCTCTGGAGGAGGCCACAAGGAAGGCCTGGGTTTGGCGTCTTCTCTTTCCTCTGAAGCTCTAATTTATATTAATATATGCACCAGGAGATGAGAGATTTTATAATCAAGGTAAAAATTAACATGATTAGCATAATTTCCTGGACATGGCTTTCATTTCTTTAAAACAGTGTGATTAGGACAATATGAGCTCATCTCTTTTGACTATCGAAGAGATCAGTGTGACCCGGAAGCTTCCTTGGGTAGGGGATGAGAGTGTTTGCTGAGGGCACCCATCCAGGCACTGGGTGGGTGTCTTAGAATAGCTCCACTCAGTCCCCCAAACCAGCCCCAGTTTGTTTTCTCTTTCGGTGAAAGACACTGAAATTCCAAGAGTATAAATGACTTGCCCAAGTACACACTCGTGATGGCCACCTGCATCCAAAGTCAGGCAGAATCCGGTTACTTTCTGATTATAGAGTTTCCCCAAACAAGAACCAACCTCTTCTTACTCCACCTAAGAGCCTGGTGGTCCTCAAATTTCCTGAAAGCAAAGCCCTCTGCAAGCAATGCACTGAATTAAAGGCAGAGATGGAGCAGTAGGACTGGTTTTCAAGACTCCCATTGAGGAGCAAAGGTCAAAGTCAAAAATCTGCTGCTGAACACATTTTAAATATTTTTTTGTTGAAGTTTATCAAAATCTGTGTGCCCATTAGCAAGCATCAGATCAGACCCATGCCAGGAAGATTGCATGATTCAAATGAAGACTAATATGATACTCTTAATGGCCTAGGTGGGGAGATAAGACGGAGGAAACAGCAGAGAAGAATGTGTGAGGGGTTTTAATCACAGTGAGACACTGGGCTCAACCACTGTCTGACATTGAGCAACGGTTTCAATCTTGTTGTGGCTCTGTCTTCTCATCTGCAAAATGGAAGCAATGATACCATCTTCTTGCAGAGTGAGAGCTGCAAGAGGCAGTGGCAGCGAATCTTCTAGCCAGCAAGAACCAGAGCCAGCGAGAACAAGTGTCCACCCAGGCTAGTTCACATCACTACTGTGGCAAGGGAGGTCGGGGACCCAGGCTCAGTACAGAGCTCCTGTCATGTCTCTATGGCCATGCAGACACCCTCGCCTCCTCAGTCTAGGTATCTTCTGTTATCATTCTCATTTTCTAGATGAGAAAATTGAGGTTTAGAGATTTGTCACACAATTATTCATTAGCGAAGTAAGTATTTAGACCTGGGGATGGAGGATGCCAGAACAAGTCAGTCCAGATCCAATCACACAGACAGGTTTTCTGTTTAGGGGTTTTTGTTTTTGTTTGCACTGTTGGGACTCAAAAATCTCTAGAATGTTCTGGACTAAGCTGTACAGAGGAAGGTTCTGTGATGACGGTAAGGCCCTCATCTGCCCTGGCCAACACCAGAAATGTGCCTGGTGTGGCTTAGAAACTGAATCCTTAGTTTCACTTAATTTTTGTTCATTTAAATCTGAACAGCCAGAGAAGGCTGGTGGCCCCCCTACTGGTCGGATCTGTCTGGACTAGAGTTGACACCCTCTTTAACCTTGAATCCAAGTCCCTTCCCTTGACTCCCTGATGTGACCCACTTGTTCAGGTCCCCTAGTCCTGCTCTCCCAACCCACATTCCATTTCGATCCCTGTCGCTGCCCCTATGGTTCTAGGGAGGCTCCCCTCCCTCAACAACTGCTCCATAGGGTGACCTTCTTCTCCCCTCTGCCTCCTCCTGTGCTTTTTCTTCCTCTTGCATCTCGTGAAAATTCCCCCAAACAGGCCCAGAAGCCTCAGCATCCTTGCCCTCAACTCCATATGGAACACCACCGCCCCCCAAAACCACCAGCTCCCCAGATCCTGACACCCTGGAGGTGTTAGGGAAGGGAGTGGCGATGGCAACTAAGAAACAGAATGACCCAACCAAGACATTCCAGGATATTTTGTTTCCATATGAGAAATACAGAGAATAAGCGCAGGTCTTCACCTCAGAGAACTTACACAGTAGGCGGGATCCGTGTGCAAACTGAAAACCTGGGAGAACAACCAGCTTGCGTCACAACACTGAGAAGCATCAGAGCCACTCAGGCCAAGCGTGTGTTGAGGCCAGAAGTGCTCCCACAGTTCAGAGACAAGAGGTAGGCCGGGAGCTGGGCTCACTGCTGAGGCCAGGCCATGGGGGCTTTGGTCACCAGGCAAGGAAGATGAGCTACCCAGGGGCCCATGTCAACCTAGGGCGGTGCACTGTTTCAGGGCCGTAAGGTGCTAGGGACCCTGGGTGAGTGGAAAGTTTCTATGTTACTAGAAGTGGCTATCCCTTAGGCAGAGGGGTTTTAAGGCCATGACACCATTGGAGAATAAGCAAAACTGCCCTTCAGTTATCCAATGAAGGCCACCCAGGAGATTACACTGGATGAAAGGGTAAGCACTCAGACTTGGTTTATTTCAAATTAAAGTATTTCTTTTTTTTCCCATTTGCAAACACATGCATATCCAAGAATTCAATAGACATTCTTTCTAAATTTGAGGACTTTTAGTTTCTCATGCTGTCTTTTTGGCCAAATATTAAATATATGCTTGCCCAAATGGTTCCCACATCATGAGGGGAGTGTTTCTACAAATTCCCTCTTGATGTTTCATTATTGAAATTGGTTAAGCACACAGAACTGTTTTTGTTGGATGGTTTGAGTTATACGAATATATGATTTTAAATGAAATCTGATAAATGTTTCAGTTAACATACTTTTGTGGTAGTTGTTTGGAATAAAGTTTGTCTTAATAAATAAATAAAATGGCCCTGGAATGGAATTGCACTCAGACTTTCATGACAATCGTGTGAGCAAAACACCATTAATAGTCAAGGGTACCTATAGAGTGACCTATAGAGTACTAAATACCTCCACCTGTTAGAGAAGAACGTTCAAATGAGAGGACTTATTACATAGTACACGAGTATAGACATATCACAGTGTAACTGTTCTTGTCAATTTTCTCCCTGCATAATTCAGATTTTCTCTATTTTGGAAAAAAAATTATGTTTCTAATACATATTTTACACCAGATGCCATTTGAACAGAGCATGGCATGCTGAAATGCTCTATGCGCTGAGATTGGGGCTATTCTTTGGCAGTTCCTAGGATAGCATATTGACCTCTGCTGCCTTTACAGCCAAGAGAATGTGGGCGCCTTGGCTGGCATTTGCAAAGACGGAGCTGTTGGAGCGGCTGTTGCTCCCTTAGCTGAAGGGATACAGAATTCTTAATAATAGAATCATGCATTTATGCATATAGAACTATGCTAATACTGTATAGTTGAAAATTTCTACATTTCTCAATTTTTTTAAAAAAGGACCACTTCGACTGAAATTTTGCCAACGTACCATGAAAACAAAAATATCGTCACATCATTTGCTTCCACCTGTCAATTTCCTGATTGTCAGGATGACAGTACTTTGACCTTCAACAGATTTTTTAAAAGATGGATTTGATATTGCTTCTCCCTTTCACAGATCATTGATGACATTAATTACTTAAATAGACCTAAGATTTCAGGGTTAAGCGCAATGGCTGACTTGTTTGCGTTTTTCCTGCCATCCTAATTAATTCATGTAGATGAAAAGTCCTCTGTGAAGAACACACAGAAGGTGGAAAAGAAATATCCCAGAGATCCATCGGCAGCATAGCCGGTTAATTAAATTACTGCTCCATGAAGATCATTAACAAGTGAAATTGACAAAATTGAAAGTATCTATTCGAGGCAGAATAGAATGATACAGCAGATCTACACGTTTTTCTCGTAGAATATGATCTGTTCGTTTTATTTTTGACAACTCCTGCCCCTGTATCTTAAGCAGAACATTTTTTCTCCAAATTAAAACCAATTAAAAACTATTTAAGGAACACTCTGTGACAACAGCGTTTAACAGAATTAACACCCCTCGATGCAGACACAAGGCGGCAGAAGTTGCGAAACTTATCGATGATTTCACTAATGCCAAGTCACAACGGAGACATTTGAAGTTTGCTTCAAATTTTTAAGTTTATCTGTGTTGCCTGAATAGCTCTTGGTGCTGACGTGTTTTTGAGAAAAAGTTTTGAAGTTTGTTTTAATGGTTATTTTTTTGTGGTATCAGGAAAGCATGCCACTTAATAATGAGTACAATTTCCAATTTTATCCGATGTGGGGAAGGCATCACTTTAAATATCAAATCCATTTTTATGGATTATGCCAGTGCATCAAGGAGCATCTAAAATGGTTACATTTGTGCAGTGGATAGCAAAAACCAGCCCATTACAGTTCTTCAGAAGAGCAAAGGAGGAAATTGAAAACTCCAACTGTACTACACACCGTACCAAGCATTTTACCCCTATGTTTATTTTTAGTTTACCAACCATTCTGAAAGGCAAGAATATTTATCATCACTTTTTCACAGGTGTAAGGACTTTGACTCAGGGAGGTTAGGGAGCTTGCTCAAGGTCAAGTAATATGACTGGATTCCAACCTGAATCTGCCATTCTAACCCTCATAAGAACAAGGAAGGCTCTTTCCCTGCTTTAATGATCATCTGAAATGGTGGCACTGGGGTCCCCAAGGCAGAGAGCTGGGCCTTCTGTTCTGCTTGGAGGGTATATGTGGCATCAGTCCAACCCTGTGGCCCAGCTTGAGTCTGCCCCATGGAGTTAAGAACTCACATGTGCATTGAGGACCCTTGTACGGGCACCGCAGTGAAGGGACCCTAGTCCAAAGTCAAGTGCTACCTTAAGTCCTTGCCATTCAGAGCATGGCCCTTCCTGAATTTCCCTGTCAGAAATTCGGTGTTGGGTGTACCCTGGACCTGGTTCCAAATCTGCACATTGACAGATTCAGGTGTGCACCTTCAGGGAGGGGCGTATTCCCTGGGCCTCGGGCTCTGGCTTTCCAGGTCTTAACCATTAGTGTGTTTAACTCAGATGGAGGTTAGCTTGATTCACTTCTCAGTTACTCTTTACTACAAAAATAGAATTAAAAGAAACCTGGAAGGTCATCCAATCCAGGTGTTTTGGCATAAGTACAGCCATCCATTCCCAGTGACCAGGGCAGACATCACTAATCAATCAGGGAACTCTTCCTCACTATGTTTGGAAAGTAGCTGCCCTTCTCTCTGTCCTTCCCTCCCTCACAAGATTCCAAGAAGCCTTATTTTTTTGGCAGTCATAGGGATATGAACCATACCCACGGCCCTCCCACCCCACCCTTTATTCATAGGTCCACCCTATCTCCAGTTTAATTAAGTCTGCTTTCCCAACACTCCATACAGTTTAACACTTATTTCCTACAAGTGTTCAATAAATCATTAATTAAACAGAAGCTGAGGGCCACCAAGGTCCAGGGATATTCCCCACCTCTGGGTTAACTCTTCCCTTCATGTCATGGTCCCTCTCTGTTCCACTATCCACATCATTTTAGACCTGGGGAGGGAAGGCATGAAACCTCCCAAAGAACCTCGGCCATTACTCTGACGCATTCAGACACTCCAGTAGAAGACACCAGAAGGTTTTTTAAATGTTCTGAGATCTTGAGCCACACTCCCATGTTCCCTGGCAACCCAGCTCTGTCCTCTGCTTAGCCCTGGAGCCAGTGTCTTTGCCACCAAGGAAGGATGGCCCGTGTGTTTGTCAGCTTTTCACCACTGTGACCAAAATACCTGATAAAAACAACTTGGAGGAGCCAAAGTTTATTTTGGCTCATGGTTTCAGAGGTTCAGTTCATGGTCAGCTGACTCCATGGCTCTGGGGCCAAGGTGAGGCAGAGCCTTGTGGTGACCGAGCATGGTGAATAAGCACTGCTCCATTCGAGGCAGCCAGGAAGCAGAGAAAGAGGGGAAGGGTCCGCAGGGAGCATGCACCCTCCCAGGGCACACCCCCAGTGACCCACCTCCACCAGCCATGCCCCAGGTGCCTACAGTTACCACCCAGGAGGGACTGATTGGATTACAGCTCTCACAATGCAATCACTTCACCACGGAACCTTTCTGCATTAAAGGAGCTTCTGGGCATATCCACACCTTAACAGCACGCTGCCAGGCTTGCTTCGCTCCTGCTACCCTCGCCCAGCCTTCCAGCCCCAACTGCCATGTGCAAGGAGTTCCAAAATAGGAGTGATATTCTGAACTTAATTTTCATTCACATGTAATAAGAGACCGATGCCCCCACTAAGTTGTGCCAGTCAGCCAGCAGGAAACGGCCCATGTTTTTGGAAGGCAGATCATTAAGAACTAGAATACAGTGTAGGCATAGATACCAGCTGGATCCAATTTCAAGTGAAAATTAATGGCAAATTCTTGTAACCACATTAAGGGCCATTGTCGTTCATTTGAAATCAGTTAAACATGAAAAAAAAGTATGAAAACCATCTTGAGTTCATGGAATATAAATATTTGTCTATATTTTTTTTTTTTGCCAGTGTCCCAGAGAGACTAGGAGATGTTGGCAGATTGGTGTTCTATAAACATTGTTCACAAAGGGTTGGGGAGGGGGGCGGGTAGAATAAGGAACCTGACTCTTGTTGGGTTAAACTATTTGTCAACTTTTCCATTTCCTCAGTCAGAAGATAATTAAACAGTAAGCAGATGTCAGAGTGTAATTGGTTCAAGGAAAAGATTGCTCAATGACTTATGGTGCTTGTGATTTCCATGTACTGTCTGCAGACTGCTCCTTAGTTGATGGACGAAGCAAAAACCGACTTCCTCCCAGGGGCTATCCCAACAAATCTACCTCCAGACAGTCACTCTCAATGTCAAGAAGCAAGCAATGGTGCCTTAGGCGTCACAGAGACTGGCTTTTCCAAAGAGCGAGGAGAAGAGAAGAGAAAGAGAGGGGAGAAGATGGAGATAAAGAAGGGGAAAGATGGAGATGGGGAAAGAGTAGAACTAAAAGAAGGAGAGAGAGAGAGATAGGAAGAGATTCAGAGAAAGGAATGTTCATGGAGGGAGAGTCCAGGCATGGCCCTCTCAAAGGTCAGGGTCTTCAGAGTCAGTTCTACTGCTTGGCTCCATTGCTTTCTCCCTGGGGGATCTTGGGCCATGTACTGGACCTCTCTGACTTCTTCCTTCTTCTGTAATCTTGTCTCTGCCTCTTTCACAGGCTTACTGGGATATATAAAGAAAAATAAATAGGACTGTTTGAAAATTGGAAAACACTACACAACTGTCTTAATTTCCCATAAAAGCTCGAGGGAAATTGGGTGAGGGAAGACAAAGTAAGGTCTGTGGTGGGGTGGGGGGCTTTCCTTCCTGGGTTGGGTTATGCTCCACTAGAGGATCCCAGGGCTGCTTGGATTCCAGGTGTTTCTGCGTTTAGTGAAACAGCTCTCTCAGAGTCTACTATAGATCTCTGTCCTTAATATACATCTCACACACACACACACACACACACACACACACACACACTGCCCCTAGAATTCATTTCTGGGTCCAGGGAGCCAGGTGAGTATCCAACCTGAAAAACCACCCACCACGCTGTGTTCGTCACTTCGGTTCACTTACAGCTGGGAAGCACTCCCTTGGGGTCACCCACCGCCCCAGGCAAACAGACTCACATTAGGGCATCTCACGGGTTGCCATACAGCCAGCATGGCCAGTAGGGCTTAATTCAGATCCGAAGTGTATAATTTATTCTGTTCCAAAGAACCAACTGACCCATGAACAGAGGGGCTCACACTTACTCTGGTGTCAGTCTGACACTGCCTTACTGCGTGGTCTCCGTCCAGCATGAAGCTATTCTGAGCCTCTGTTTTCCTACCTGGGAAACAAAGCTGATCAGCTTGGGCCAAGGAACCTTCCTACTTGGGACAGTCTTCACAGCTTGTTGAAACCTTCAGCTGAGCTGGAATCCCTTTCCCCCCTCCCCACTGTCCTGCCTGCCCTGCTGGGGACTGACCTGCAGGGACTGCACAATGGGCTCCCTGACCCCCCAGCTTCTAAGTGTCCCAGCCAATGAGAGGCCAAGTGCTCCATGGAAGGCCATGGCCTGTACCTTCTTTAGTCTCTCCTGCCAGTTCCTTGGGAATTTCCTCCCCTTGCTCTTCAGGTCTGGGAGATGATGGTGCCCCTGACCCCAGCCGGAGTCACTGTACTACACTTGGGGTTCCCCAATCCCTGACTACACCCTAGTAGGTAGTCCCCTTGTCACTAACCCTCTCCCACAGGAAAGGACACAGGGGGACCTCTGGATGGTCATATGGGGCCAGGGGTAAATGAAGACAGGGACCAAAGAAGACTTTCAAGGAGAAGAGGCAGGACTTCAGAAGACTGGACTGTCTGGAAGAACAGGGAGTAGTTAAGATAGGCAGCGAGCCGGAGAGAAGGGCACTTAACCAACACAGTAGTGTGGTCACAGCCACGAGCCAGTGCATCCCGAGAAAGGAGGGTGGACCCGTCAGTCTGGAGGGGACACCCTGGGTGGAGAAAGCCGGAGGGATATGGTTGGAAAAGCCAACGAAGGCCAGATTGTAGGGACCTTGCCTATGAAACCAAAGCCTGGACTTCATCCCACGGCCGGCTGAGGAAGACTTTGGATGGTTCTTGAGCAAGGTTACGGCCCCCTGGCCCTGAGCTATTTTAGGAATGCTAATCGGGCAGTGGGGAGCAGATGGTAGTATTACCATTTGGATAGCCCTATGCAAAAGGGCACAAAGGACGATGCCAAAAGTGACTCACCCACCCCCCACTTCTCCTGAGCCACGAGGACAGAGACAGTACAGACGTTACCCCCAGAGCAACTCTCATCCTTATGCCAGCCTCAAAAGAGCAGAGAGGGAAGTGCCTCGCTTCCTGAACGTGGAAGGGAAGCGTTCTTGGAAACGCTCTCTCAAACCCATCCACCCACGGCCCCCAGAATAAGGGCAGGCAATCTGTTCTTCCTGGCATCTGATTCAAATGCTCCTGGGGCCAAGAGGACCTCAACAAATTCCTCTGCTCGTGTGTGTGAGAACAGCCCAACAGGGACCATCTGTCACAGGACGAGCCCCCAGTGTGGGGTTAGAAAAGTAACCCCCAAAGGCACACTACTTCAGAGTTTTCTGGAAAGTGTCCTGCAAATGTCCCCAGTCCCACACTGGAGTTCTCTCTCCAGGACTCCACTTGTTTCTTTGCTAAATAGAAACCCAAGTAGTGGGGGACACATTTTTTTTTTTGGTACCATGGATTGAACTCAGGGGCACTCGACCACTGAGCCACATCCCCAGCCCTATTTTGTATTTTATTTGGAGACAGGGTCTCACTGAGTTGCTTAGCGCCTCGCTTTTGCTGAAGCTGACTTTGAAATTGCAATCCTCCTGCCTCAGTCTCCATAGCTGCTGGGATTACAGGTGTGCACCACCACACCAGGCATGGGGGCCACTCTTTAAGGGAGTCCCTGTCACTGACATCTTGGTATAGATGTGTCTGGAGTTGGGAGGTGTCTGAAGGCTCTGGCCACTTGAGTCAATCCAGACCCAGAAAGCAACAGAAAGATTAAAGGGCTGCAGATTGACTTCCTGCAAAAACTCTGACCAGGATTGGCCCCATAACTCCTCTTTGAAAAGATTGCTTTCAGTCCCATACGATCCTGGGAAGGAGTCTCCTTCCTGGGGGTGGGGGTGTTGGTCCCCACAGTTTTCTCTGTGGTTATTTCCCTGACCGTACCCTGCTGGTGTGAGATTGGTATGGTATTCCAAGGAAGTGGTGCTTAGATGGGATGGAAGAAGCAGTCAGGGAACTTGAGTAAAGGAAAAAGAGGCTACCTCCAAGCTCTGAAAGATGCAAAGGTTTAGAAGTCCTGTGGAAGAGAGAGCCAGCAAAGGAGGGCGGATCAGAGAGCTAGAGGGAAAACCAGAAAGAGAGAGTCACAGAGGTAAGACGAGGAAGTGGCCAGATGCATCAAATGTTCCTGGAGGGCAAGAAATACAAGGACAGTTATGAAGGTCACGATGATCTTGACACGAGCAGTTTAGAGATCGCTGATTTCAACACTTCTCCCACCCTCTGGGGTAGATGTGTTTACACCCATTTTATAGATAAGGACACTGAGAGAGATGCTCTGACTTGCTCAAAACCATCTAAGTGGTGAGGCTGGGACTCCACCTCGTTGCCCTGCTGCCTGCCAACATGGGGCCATTTACGATGAGGCTGATGGTGCTGTTGATGATGTTGACCATGATAGGGATGTTGGTGACTGTTCAGATGGGATGGTTGGTCACGATCGTGAAGTAATAAATGACTAGTCCATGGAATCAGACAGATCCAAACCTGTCCCAGCCAGTGAGCAACACATGAGTTTTTCATTCATGTGAGCCTCCACTCTGAGCCTCTACTTCCCTAGCTGTAAAATGGAGATACTCTTACCTGTCTCAGAGGACTGCTACGAGAACAACCTGAATTGGGGAGTACCCAGAAGTACCCTGATTCCTAATAGGTCCTCAATAGAGGTTTGTTTGACTCATTTGTCTCCAGAGCAAATTCAGGGAACACAGTGAGTGTCAATATATGATCCTCAGTTTCCCCAGGCACCCCCACCCACCAACGCCATCCCCCACCAGCGTTCACTCTAAACTCAAGGTCAGTCATAGCCATCTTAGTGACAACCTGCTCTCAAAACTCTCTACCTTATGCCCGCCTTGCTCTGGCAATGGCCCTGCTGGGATCCCCAACACCATCCTCTTGTCTGTCTTCCACTCGGACTAATATCTAAGACTCTATAAGGAAGGAGGACAGGAGAAAAACTACCACTTAGGGAGCACCAAGGCCCAGTTTCCTGGTCTTGCCCAACTGGAAGACAATTGGTACAGGCACAAGAGTTTGGGGTTGGACTCAGTCCTAGAACTAAGTACTCTCCCTCCAAGTCAATATCACTTTCTTCACCACCCTATCTACACGGCACCCCACCCCACCCATAACACCCTTCCAAACACCCTCATCCTATTCTATTGTTCTCAGTCCCTTCTAACTTGGTACATGATTTTCTTATGTCTGTCTCCTTCTACTGGATCTCAAGTTCCAAAGGGAAGAGATCATCGTGTATATCATTCACTGAAGCATCCTAACACCTCAGCTAGTGATGGCTCATAGGAAGGGCTCTCTGCACGTTGCAGAATGAAGGAAGTAACCCTCAACCCTGAGCAACCCGAACATAAATAGCTGATCCATCACTGTATTTGAGCCAGCTCTATGTGGCTCCAAAACCAGGGCCCTTTGCACCCCAACAAATTTAGTTTTCTTCTTGGTCCTAGGCTCCTATCTAATCCCACCCTCTCGTCTCTGAAACTTTCATTCCGAAGTCTCACTCCTAGATCTATCCATTTAAATGTTTTGGGGCCAGAAACATTTGAGGAAGACAATGTTCCCTGGACTCAAGGGCTGCTCAGTTCAGGTCCAGGTGGCTGGTGTGATGGAGGAGCTCACGCTCTGTGGAAGCCATTCAGCAGTCTGGCCCACTCCGCCGGCACCAGCCCTCTCAGGTTGAAACGTTCCACAGTCAACTCCAGATCCAAGGGCAGGAAGCAGGTCTGCTCCGTGTTTGCTCCAAGGGGTCCACCTACTGGGAAAACACAGGTAAATCAAACAAGCCTGTTTGTTCTCCCAGTACAGCAAACAAAACGCAGGGCTAATTCTCTTCCAAGGCCTCCCCGCTGGACCCAAGAGGCATGATTAAAGTAATGGGAACACAAATATTTTCCTGGAGAAAATGATAAAACTTGAAGCAGGAAAAGCAAACAGCACCTTCAAAAGGGCAGCTGGTATGGAGCTGCCCCAGGAGCAGTCAGGGAAGATTCCGGAAGGGGGAAAAGCATGTGGCCTGTGAGCTCCTGGCTTGGAGGGATGCAGGAGGCTGAGCTAAGGTTCATGTGAGCCTTGCAGACAGTGTCACCCGGGCAAGCAGGAAAGAGGACCTGTAGAGGCCTCCCAGGTTCCTGGGAGGGAAGTGCATTGGAGGAAATGCACAGGAGGACCAGGTTTGGGGGCACATGGCCGCTCAGAGCCACTAGCACATCAGGCTTGGGGGAAGTGTTATACTTCATCCTCCTTACCACTGGGACTATCATTGTTGAGGTGGAGAGAATTCCTACAACATGGTACAGGATAGGACAGAGCCCAAGTCTAAGGCCAGATGTGCTTGGGCTTGCGTGCTGCTATGCATCCATTTGTGCTGTGTATGGGGCACCTACTATGTGCCAGGCCCTGGTGCAAATCTTTTATCCTGTCTGATCCTCAAAATGCTCACCTGCAAGGTGGAGCTTGGGCAGGACTGTTAGGAAGACAGAAGGTGATGTTCAAGAGACCACTTAGGACAGGACTGCCCATGACTGACTCTCAGGATTGGTCACCTCAGGAACCTTCTCCAACCTACCTGTCCCTCCCTTCTCCTTCCCATGTCCCAGCCAGGTGTCCCCTTTGTCCCATCTGCCTATGCCCTACTCACTCTGGTCTCGTGGCCTTTATCTGTGGGTGTCCTCCCACGCACTGAAATCCCACAGGCTCTTAACCAACCTCTCCACCTCAGGGCACCCCCACCTGGTCCTCCCGCACTTCCACAAAGCACTTCCTCCCACCAGCACCCTTCCAGGAACCTGGGAGGTCTCCGTGCGTCCTCCTTCCCACTCACCAGCACAGCAGCTGTCTGCAAGGCCCAGGAGGCTTGGCTCAGCCCCGTGCAGTTCCCAGCCGGCCTTGCCCCTTCAGGTCTCTGGCTGAGCATTCTCTCCCTCCCTTTTTGGTTTCCTACCTCCTGCTGAGACTTTAAAACTCAACACTTCTTTTTCCACGAAGGACCCCTTGACTTGCTCAGGCCAGGTCTGTTGTCTTTCTTGGCTCTTTCCTCTCTTGGCTGACACATTGCCCTGTGCTGACCTGGCCTGCCTCCATCCACATGGGGAGGTCTTCCAGGCTGGGCACCTAGGTCATGAACTCCTGTGCTCAGGGTCAGCCAAGGCTGGGAGGACGCAAGAAAGGCTTGTGGTGCACAGCTTAGGGACACACCCTAGAGACAGACAAGAAGTGAGCTCTGATGGCATGGGACAGGCCAACGCAGCCCATCCACTGGGGAGGAGATGGAGGAAAGCCGGTAATCAAGGTCAGCTTGAAATGCATAGGCCAAGATTAGAAGGAGGAGAAAAAGTTCGCCAGAGAGAGAGAGAGAAAGTGGGAGTGGGTTGGGGAGGAGGGGAACACACCGACAAAGTCCTACCTACTCCTGCTCTGAGGTTCTGGGAGGGCTTGTCTCTTATGACCTGTTCCTACCATGATGGAAGGGCCTGGTAGGTCCTGAGCTGGGGTTCCTGAGCAAGGGATGTAGGGATGTGGGGTGAGTCAACACAGCTGGTGATGGATGGTGTGGAGACATAGAGGGGGGATGACCCCTGAATGAACAAACTCTTTTTTTCAAAGGTCCGAAGTCTCCTGGCCAACTTTTCCCTGGTCACCCTAATTCCTCCAACCTGGGACAGGAGACCCACCATCAGGAGCTGGCCAGCAGGCTGTCTTCCTCTTCCAAAAACTGAGTTCTCTCCCAGACAACTCAAATTGTCAGAAAGTTCTTCACAGAAAGATCTTTTTTTGACTGTATTGAAAATAAACCCCTGCTATTTCTACCCCTTGGTTCTAGAATTGCCTTAAGGCAAGGGAGCAAGCAAGGGCTGAGAGGAGGTCAGGGAGAGGACTACTGAACGCCCAGCTGTGTGTCAGGCAGGGCAGTGGTCACTCTTCCTGGAAGTTCCATTGACCTGTTCCAATAGGTGCAACATTCTAGTAGGTGATGGGTTGATCACGTCTAAGGCTAAAGGCAGATCAGACTGCTGGGGACCAAATGCCAGTTCTGTCCCTCTCTTTTTTGAAACCTGAAACAAATAAATTAACTAATCTAAATTTCAGATTCTTTGTCTAAAAAGTACAGATGTTTATTATTCTGAATTCACTGGATAAAGAAAGGATGCATCACATTTGCTAGTATGGGTTCAATACATGTTACCTATTTTTACTGTCCCCACCTATAGGTGAGGGAACAGCACATGGCCAAGTGCTGGAGCTGGCTTCAGACAGGTTCTCTGGGCTCCAGGGTGAGGGCTGTCTCACTCGCCCCACCCTCCAGCCATCCTGCCAGAAGCAGCTACTCTGCAGGGCATCCAAATGGGGCACCAGAGCAGCTGGATCCTGGCAGGGTACCATCAAGGGTGCTGGCAGTATTGGGGAACTGCAAGTGGAGCCTTTGTTCCTCTGTCAGGCTATAGCAATGCCTGTAGAGCACCTACTGTTTACAAAACTTTGTGCCAGGCCCTGTGGACAATGCAGGAGAGATGCAGCATGTCTTCTGTCCCCAAGGAATTAGTGATCTGCTTGGGAACATGAGACACATGGATATGAATCTGTGAATCACCAATAAATGGCCATAGAGAGGCATCAACACCTATTGCATGAAAACCACAATCCCAATAAATGTCCAGACCTGCACTGAGGATGAAAATTATTAGTTCCTCATCTACACTGTCCCCTGCACCCAGCATCCTGAGTTGGCAGCAGTCCAGGTGAAAAAGACCCAGGGGTTTTAGGTAACCCCAGAGCTTCACATGAGCTCACACAGGGCCGGGGCTGTCTCAAAAGTGAACGTGATCCTGGGGTCAGACAGAGGTATAATGTTCAGGTCAACAGAGGTGATAGACACAGGACTCAGACTTCATTTGAAAGGGTACCAGGCCTGGGTGCTACATTTCACTGGGGAAGCAGACCAAGAATGTCACCCAAGAGGCTGAGAGTTCAGGAGCCATGGCCCTTAAAGTACCATCTGAACAAAATGTGATCCAGAGGCTGGTCAGGGGAGGGAAAGGATGCTGGGGTGTGGGTGCCATCTTCCAATACCTGTCCTCTGTCTGCTGGCAGCCGACTGACGTCCAAAGGCCAACTCCACCACCAGCTGAGCCGGTCGACCTTAGCAGGCTGCTTATCTTCCCCAAGCTCCAGGGTCTTCATGTGAAAGACGGCCATAATCATTCCCTGGGTTTCTGTGAACGTGGATGAGACAGCAGAGCCTGGTAGCAGGAGTGTTCATCGAGCTTCGCCTCCTTCCTTCTCTGAGATGTGGAAGTGCCATGTGAAATGAAAGAACATTAGCTGCTCTGTGACTCCTTGGGAACAGCCATCTCTGAGGTCTTGGTTTGAGTCCCCCCAAGAAGCAACCCCTGCTGCAAGGCCATGGAGCACGGAATATAATTGAAAGGTGATTCCAGGAAGGATTGAGAGAGGGAAGGACCAAAGCTACCAAGTGGGGTGAAGGAGCAGGTGACCAGTGTGGGTGATGAGGCACTATTTCTCCAGGCCCCTCTAGGAAGCAGAGTGGTTTGAGCTCTTGGAGGCCAGAGATTGGGCCACTGGCCCCCGGTTTGCACCCCACTGGGGAGGGATCCCTGAGGCATGCACACTCCTGCCCTTCTAGGTCACGCACAGCCCCCCTGTGCAGGGAACACCCTCAGGTAGACAGACATGCAGGCACTGTCCCCAGGTTCCCCCAACAGCTGCAGGAGGGCTCAGAGGAACGAGAATGCAGGGGTGGCCACAGGCCCCCGGTTGTCCATCGGCCTCCTGCAGCCTCTCGCTGCACGGACACTCATCCCGACAGGCCCTGACCCTCACAGAGGGTTAGCCTCCTCCTGCGCTCTCTTCCTTCTCAGCTTGTATTCTGGCTTCTTTTCTTTCTCCCTGAAGAGCTGAGATCCCCGGGGCCCACCCCTGAGCCATCCATCCCCCACCCTCTTTCAGCCATCCCTCACTCTCCGGCTGTAGCTTCCTGGATAACTTGGAAATTGAAGATTCTCAGGCCTTATCCCCAGATCACGAAACCAGAACCTTGGGGTGTGGCGTCCATGAACGCACATTTTACCAAGCTCCCAAGGCAGACTCACCAAATAAAGTGCAGGACACCCTGCTAAATTTGAATTTCAGATAAACAAGGAGGGGTGGGGGAGACAGGTGTGTTCCATATTTGAGGCAAACTTAGACTATAGAATTGTTTCTCATTTATCTGAAATTCAAATTTAATCGGGCCACCTGTGTTTTTGCTAAACCTGCCACTGTATTGCAAGATGAGTTTGATTTACCATAAAGCCCAAGAACTTCATTTATATGTTCTCCCTGAGTGACCTGACCCACACCCCCCATTTTTGATTACCAACTGGACATGGGTGACAGATTTCTTTCTTGTCCAGAGCTCTCCTCTAAATTCCATATGCCTGGTGGCCTGCTGGACATCTCAAATTCAATGTGTTCAAAACTGAGAACACTATTTCCCATCTCCCCACACCTAGGCCACAAATCCGCTCTTCTTCCCTTAGTTGGTAACACCACCAGCTACATACTGCACAAACCAGAGGAGTTACCTCAGTTATTTCTTTTTATCTCCTTTGCCCACCAGTCAGTCACCAAATTGTATTACTTTTTTTTTTTTTAACCTCTCCCAAAGTCTTCGGCATCCAGAGAGTCAGCTGAACGATGGCCTTCTGAACATGTCCACATCCCAATCCCTGGGACCTGTGCATATTAATTTATACAGCAAAAAGGAAATTTGCAAATGTGAATAAGGTAGGGACCTTGAGATGGGGAGATCTTTTAACTAGGCCCTGAATATCCACAACAGTCCTTGTAAGACAGATGCAGGAGGATCGGAGTTCGACAGAGGAGGTTGGTTGAAGCAGAGATTGGCGTGGTACGCGTATTGAAGATGAAGGAAGAAGCCATGAGCCAAGGAATGCCGGTGGCCTCTAGAAGATGGGAAAAGCCACCTGGGGGCAGATTTTACCCTACAGTCTCCAGAAGGAACCACTTCTGCTGACTTGACTTGAACTAGATTTGACCTTGACTTTGGCCTAGTGGAATTGTTGGGGACTTTGGCCTCCAGAGCTCTAAGGAGATGAAGCTGTTGTTTTGAGTCACTGAATTGGTAGTCATTTGTTGTAGCAGCAAAAAGAAAACTAATACCATCCATCAACTCTTCACCCTTCCTGTTGCCCTGCCTGGCTGCTTTCCCCCGTCCACTGCAGTTTCCTTGTGAGGGTCTCTTGCTTCCCGTTTTGTCTCCTCCAGTGCATCCTCCCTGAGCCCTGCTTGATTCCCTGAGATGGCTCCTCATTACTGAGGAAAAGTCTGACCCTGTCTTCAGCTCAACTTTCAGATTTGGTCCCTTCCCACATTTTTCTCCTCCTCCCCCTCCACTTCATGCCTTCAGATGGTTTGATTTCTGAACCTACTTCTTGAGGTAATATGTCCATGTCCCTGTTCTTTCTGACAGTAATGTCTTTCTCCTACTTTTTTCCTTGCTAAATTCCTATTCAGACAGCAAAACGTAACTCAGACACACCTTCCTCTGGGAGGCCTTCTCCGGAAATCTTTCACTCCTCAAAGAGTTAACGGTAGCTCGCCCTAACCTCAGAGAACCTGTATTCATTGATCAAATTCTCATTGTTGCCCCTACTAGACTCTGAACTCCCTGAGGACAGGAACAGTTTCTTGTTTGCTTACAAATCCCTAGAACCTACCAGATGCTCCAAACATATTTGTTGAACTAAAGCAGAAGTTTCTCTCAGCTCCAATAGTCTCTGATGTTAGACTGCTGTTTCTTGGAGCTTTTTCCCAAATTAGCTATTCTCTACAGAGGAGCAGAAATATAGGTTTTTTTTTCCATTGCTAGTTCCTATTAACTCACTCAAGATAAATAAAAAGTAATAGACACCTATCATGTGGACTTAATAATTCAAAATTACATTTGTCACAATATTTGTAATTTACCAAGAAGAATTTAGGATCTAGTGTCTCTCCCATTTAAATGAGTATACAGGCCTGCACAGGTGTGCCCACACAGATTCCAGGCTGGGTTTGCAGAACTAGAGAAGGAAAATAGAACAAAAGTAGGATCCCTAAAGAAGGTTCCACCCAGCCCAGGACACAGCCCATCAACAAAGAGTTTCCAGTCCTCCCAGCCAGAGCTGCTCTGGGAAAAAATGACAAGGCCCATGGAAAATTGTAGTCTAAGGCACACAAATTTCTGTTTAGCTCCATTCCCAGATATTAAGCCTCGAGGCTCTGTCGCTTTCCAAAGAAGTCTGGCCATTGAACTACAAGAGCCACACGCAGGAGCGAGTGGAGGGCGGCCGATAGAGCTTGTTTTCCTAGCACCCCAGATCCACGACGCTCTATGCATAGCAAGGTTTTCTGGGCTGAGAAGAAGCTCCTTTTCCCTTCTGCCTGACATTCTCCAGAACCTGACCATCACCCTCCTCGCCCAGACAGAAGAAGGCTACAACAGAAGAAGGCTGCCCAGCACAGAGGCCAGAAGTTCCCAGCACCGGTCACATGTGGTGAAGTTCTGCAGGACATTTGAACGAAGAATTCTGCTCCCAATGGAGCTGCAGAATCTCAGGTTGGAGGCCAAGATGGTGAGAGTTTGGGTTTATCCTAGAGCAAAAACTATTCCTTCGGAGGAAGGAAACTGCAGGAAGTTTAGTCCACACTTAGCTGCCCAGGGTCTCATCTTTCGTGTCCACTGATGGCTGGAAGGACTTCAGACATTCTGGGGAGTGGCAGGAGCAGGAAAGACATCAGTTCTTGAAGAGTCAGTTCCACAGGGGTCCGTGTGGCTTAGGACACAGAGTGTGGGTTGAAAACCCCTCCGATCTGGGGTAGGACCTGGCTTTAACCTGGTGGTGGCCGGGCTGCACTATCTCTTGTCACCTCCACACATTGTCACCATTTTTCACTGTCTTCTCTGGAAGCCAGACTTCCCAGATTCCTCTCCTCTAGGCTCCCAGGCTAGATTCTGCCAGTGGATGCAAAAAAAGAGGTAGGCCATTGTGAGGGCCACCCACGGGTAGGTTGGGGGCAAGCAGCAGCTTCCCAGCCAGCTCCTCTGCACCTGCCCACAGCTGCAGGCCGAGCCTCAGCATCTGCTTCTGAAGGTTCCATGCAGCTTCCAGGTGAGCCCCGGGAAGCCGTCACTTTGGGGACGGGCACATGGACCTTAGCAATGGCCAAGCCCTGCAGCAGCTGTGTCAGTCTCTAATTCCCTGAATTAATACCCTTAGTATGTGGAGCATATAGAATTAGCATTTTCCTTCTGAATCCATCTTTTAAAGCTCCCCAAATTGTGCTAATGATCAGCCAACTCTGGAAACCCATTGAATTTAGTATAAACTGAGGATGTGAGTGACAGTATGAAGTGGGGATGATGTCACTGTGTCTGAGAAGGTTCAGAAGACACATGAGGCATGGGTGATGGGTGGGTCTTTCACAAGGACACTGAAGTCGCCTTGGATGACAGCAGGTCTTTGAAAGGCAAGGAAGATGGTGACTCTGGTGCAGAAGCCCTAGATACAGGTAGAGATGCATTTATCAGCAAAGAACGAGGGGCACCAACAGCCTGGACCTCTGGGCCTGATAGGGCAGAAGCCTTCATGTGAAAGGAAGGAGCTGATGGAGGAGGCAAAGATCAGAGCCATAGCCTCCCTCCACTCCCATAGAGCTGCCAGTCCACCCACATGCACTTACCACATCACCAGGTTTGCACTCAGACCAGCCCCTTGTAAGATACCCCAGGAGAAATACCAGAACTCAGTACCTTGTCAGAGTCACCAGGATGGTGACCATCCCTGGCCCAACTCTCAGATCATGTTTTTAGCCCCCCAAAAGATAAGGTGTTGAGGAGCTGGAGGTAATTTGTATGTTTCTAGTGTCTGGTGGCAAATATGACACCAAGCTGCAGAGAGCTACAGCCCCATATTTTACCTTCCAAAGCATTCAGAGAAAGTGTCCTCCTCGCAGACAAGGGCACTCTGACATTGAGAATGGCTGCAAAGGGAGTCCCATACAAGCAGCCTTGGGAGCACAGGATATGGCCAGGGGGGAGACAGGGCAGGATAGTGGCTGGACAGGCACTACCTGGTGACTACAGCATGGTGTGGCCTTGGGGATCTCAGGAGCACTGGAGGAGGCTTTGCTGGCATTTGGGCTGCATGGTGGCTTCACCTGCATACTCTGCCTGGGAGGGTCCTGCAACACAGGATCACACATATGATGCAGTTTTTCAGCAGACTCCACCTCACAATCACCTGCTTGCTTATTTTTAAAAATGCAGATTCCACGCAGGGCACAGTGGTGCATGCTGTAATCCCAGTGATTCAGGAAGCTGAGACAGGAGGATTGCAAGTTCTAGGCTAGCCTAAGCAAAATAGCAAGACCCTGTCTCAAAGTAATAAATAAAAAGGACTGGGGATATAGCACAGTGGTAAAGCACCCCTGGGTCCAATATCCAACACCAAGAAAATAATAATAATAAAATAAAATGCCAATTTCCTGGGTGCCACCTCAGACCAACTGCTGTATTTGAGAAGATTTGAACAAGTGCAATCCACACTTTAAAAAAGTTCTGAAGGAGGCCTCACAACTCTAACAACTTTTCTGAAGCACTGCCTTGTCCT
This sequence comes from Urocitellus parryii, assembly GCF_045843805.1. Taxonomy (NCBI): domain Eukaryota; kingdom Metazoa; phylum Chordata; class Mammalia; order Rodentia; family Sciuridae; genus Urocitellus; species Urocitellus parryii. Next base: position 113,425,670 of record NC_135536.1, on the reverse strand, counting down.
GACTCTTTGACCTCAGAGGAAATTGTCATCAGCCCCATTGCACAGATGAGGAAAGTTCAGAGAGGTTGTTATTGGCCTGATATTTTACAGCTACCAAGTTGCTGAGTTAGCATTCAAAGCTAGGTCTTTTGAATTCCATTGCCAATGTCCTGGTACACAAGTGCACTCATGCTCACGCGCGCGCACACACACACACACTTTCCAAGAGGGAAGGGATGGGGGGTGCAAATCTCTGAAGTCCTCAGAGACCCCCTGGAGGCATCTGAATCTGAGCTGGCCTCGAAGCCAGGCAGGACGAGAGGGCAAGGGGAAGGACATCGGGACTAACGTTTCCTGAGTGCCTAGGCCATCGGGCCAGGTGCTGAGACCACAAACACCTGTCATCACCCTCCATCCTCACAGCAGTCCTTCAGGCCAAGTGTTACTATTCCCGGCTTGCAGATGAGACAACTAAACTCAGATGAGTTAGGTCATCCTCCCTGGATGTGGCCAGTCAGTGGCAGAACATGGATTACAACTGTTACCCTGCTGGGCACACACTTGTAATCCCAGCAGCTCGGGAGGCTGAGGCAGGAGGATCCTGAATTCAAAGCCAGTCTCAGCAATTTATCAAAGCACTTAGCAACTCAGTGATACCTTCTCTAATAAAAATATTAAGAGGGGGCTGAGGGTGTGGCTCAGTGGTTAGGCACCCCTAGGTTCAACCCCCAGGCCCCCTCAAAATAAAGAAAAAAAGGAACTGTTACCCTGGCTTAAAAATCAAACCACTCGATATGAGCTGCAATTTTCTTTTTCAGGCAGAAGAAGCCTCTATCCAAGTGAGGTCTGACTCAGAACCCCTGGATTTCAGCGGGTAAGAGTGAGGTCGCGGGGCTGGGGATGTGGCTCAAGCGGTAGCGCGCTTGCCTGGCATGCGTGCGGCCCAGGTTCGATCCTCAGCACCACATACCAACAAAGATGTTGTGTCTGCCGAGAACTAAAAAATAAATATTAAAAAAAAAATTCTCTCTCTCTCTCTCTCTCTCTCTCTCTCTCTCTAAAAAAAAATACTATTCTGCATTAAAAAATAAAAAAAGAGTGAGGTCGCTTGCCTGAAGCCTGGGTGCAGCCCCCAGAGCCGCCCTCCCTGTCCCCATCATACCACTAAGGCCTCTCTGTGACATTATGGTCCCACATCACCCACTTTCCAAGGAGGAAAAAAAAGTCACCCTCAGGCAGTTGGGAACAGGGGCTAGTCTAAGGCAGCGAAGGTGGGCGGGAAGGTAGAGTGCCTGGGAGACTGGCCCAGATGCTCTGACTGCCCATTCAGCTTCTGGAGGGTGAGGATCCCAGCTCCCCATGTGAACCCACCAATGGGCGGCTGTACAGGAAGTGTTCCCCTCTTGGGACCTTAGATCTCATCATACCAAGCAGCTCCCAGCCAACCGAAAGAAATCAGGCCCTGGATCTGAAAAGTTGTAAAAGGCTTCCAGAATGTTCTGTCCTTCCGTTGCTGTTTAACACCCTGGAGCTGCCCGGCTCTGCTCTGATGGCCCTACCCTTCCTTCCTGACCCACAGACACACCTCCCTCCTTCTCAATCCGGGCCTACAGGAGCTTTCCCTCCTTTATCCAGGATACCACATGCTGGAGCAAAGCCCAGGGTCCGGGGCTCACCCCCAGCACCGTCCCGGCTGCCCGTGGCTGGGTCTCCTTCCAGCCCCTCCACAGTCAGGCTCATGATCACTGGTGCTGTTCTCGCTATTCCTAACTCACCCGAGAAGTGGTGAGACCCCACATGGCAGGGGCAGCAGGCATTAGGATGTGGCCATGGTTGTTAGGCACAGGCTCTTGGGCTGTCTCCCTGCTCCGGCTTAAAGTCTGGCAGTTGGGACTGGTAGTTGTGGCACAGAAGCCCGAGAGGCAGCCTGTGCCTTCCCCAGGCCATAAACACCTTCTCGCTCTCCCTCCAGACTGAGGACCAAAGGTGAACGGGGATGTGACCCTGCAGAGCTCAATGGAGAACTGAGGCGGTGTGGCCTCTGCCCAGGGAGACACCCTGGCCATGGGGCCCCGCCTCACCCTCCCACAGGGCCCAGCCTTGGCTGCTTGTAGAACTCAAGAACGCCCGGGCCAATCCCTGGTGGCAAAGGGAGGAAGCAGAGCCAGGGGCAGCTTGTTATAAATAGGCATGTCGGACTGCGAAGGTCACTAGCCAAAGCCAAACACGCCAGAAATTCTACGGGACACAGACAGATGAGAATGATCTGAGCATCTCGCCACCTCTTCTTTTGGGGGTGGAGAACGGGAGTGGGTTCTGAGAGAGGGCCCGGAGGAGGAGGCGGCCACAGGCTCCCAGCCAGCCGCTGCCAGACCTTGGTTTGAAGAGGTGCTTTTACATTGCGTTTCCTTCTTGAGGAGGCCAACTGCCCTTGGCACTCAGGAGAGACAGGGAGAGTCCAAGCTGAGAGGCGAGAGGTCAAGGAGGCACAGGAGGGCCTTTCTTACCTTCTCTTTCTTATCACCCGGCTGATTCTCAGCCTGGCCCGGGGCCTAACCTGGCTGGCCTCAGACAGTGAGAGTTGGCCTTCTCTTCTCCCCCAGGGAACATTTGACAAGGTTTTGAGACATTTTTGGTTGTCTGTAGACACCGGGGAGGGGTGTTACTGGCTTCTAGGGGGTGACACCAGGAATGCCACTGAACATCCTACATACACAAGACAGTCCTCACGGCAAGGAATTACACAGCCCCACTGTTAACACAGCGGAGGTGGGAAGCCCCGGGCCCGCCCCTCTCCTGGGTCCTCCACCTCCAGATACCACCTCCTTCCCGTTCATTTACAAGGGCCCTGTCGAGGCAGCCGGAGCACACAAGTACTCATAGCTACGCAAATAGCAACTCCTTATTTGCTGTGTTTGCTCAGCCAATATTGACTTTGCAGCCTAACACTGGTGCTATTGAGCTGGGGTTATTCTCAATATTGTTTGAGCAGCATTAGAACAGCCTGTGATAACCAGCAGCAGAACAGGAAGCTGCACCTCCCTCCTCCTGGGTCCCCTCGCCCAGCCGTACCCCCTCCGTGGGACGCTCCTGTAAAGAGAGGAACCTGTGTGCTCCCAGAGTCAAGCAGACCTAATGCCTGCTCCTGCGCTGAGCAAACACGCCGAGGTTAGAGAGGGAGCGTGCTCTCCGGCTAAGTCAACACTCCAGGGAACTTAGAGCAACTGAAAAAGGTTACTCGGGAGGCTGTCCTTTGAGGTGGGGCCAGTAGAAAATAATAGCAAGGGAGCCCCAGGCTCTTACCCAAACCCTGTGGTTGGGATCTGCAGAGATGGGCACAGTGGCCCCAGGAGGGTGAGCAGAGATTTGGTGAATCTGTCCATCAGTCAGGCACCAAAGGGTGAAGGCCTACTGGGTGCCATCACTGCACTGACTAGGAGCAGGAGTTTTGAGTGGGAGGGCCCTTGTGGGTACTCTCATGCAGCCACCCTGTTTTAACGATGAAGATCTAAAGAAATGCGAGCCGTGTGGGCTTGTCTTTGCTGTAAGGGGGTGGCCAGCTGCTGGGGGGGTTCAGAGCTGAGAACAACTCACTCTTCAGAAAAGCAGTCTCCAGGGCAGCTGGGCCAAAGTCCCTCCAACAGCAGCTGATATTGACTATGCCACAGGGAAAGGCCCTGGAAGGTGGTCCCTTTGGGGGACTGACTGGGTGTAAGGATGGATGTTAGGGCGTTCACGGAGGAGGAGGGGATGAGGACACAACCAGTGGCCAGGCCTGGACAGCAGAAGAGCAAGGCCCATCTCCTGCAACCCAGAGCTCACCATCTCAAGGGAAAGGCACCCAAACAAAACCATGACACCGGCTTGGGGTCAAGGATCTCAGGGGATTCTAACCAGAGTCATGAGCACAGCCACCTCGTCTGGATGTGTGCAGCCTGCCCCACCGTGCCCAGACATACAGTGCATGAGACTAGACAGGCCACAGGGTGCTCAGAGACAAGACAGCCTCCTGGAGAAACCGGGGTGGCTTCTCCTGGCCTACGGTAAAGCAGATGTGGCTTGGCTGTACACTTGGAGCTGGGCCCGTGGCATGTCTCTAGGTCAATATTAAACAAGTTGCCAGAATCATCGAGGGGGCATTCTAAAAATTAGCTCTAGCCAACCCTAGTAGCCCGGGAGCACCAAAATGGTCATTTGCTAAAATTGGCCATTAACATTTTCTACTAACTGCTGTCTCCAAAGACTTGGAAAATGAGGGGGTAAGGCCTTGGAAATCAGCTATCATGCAGGCCCTTGGGACGACCCGGACTCCAAGCTTTAGAACCTCTTTGTTTTTAAAAACACGTGGTGGACATTTTCCAGGTGCCGCTGAGCAGTTGACCCCACAACCTGCGCTTTCCCCGCAGCAGACGTGGGATGAGCCAGCCTACAAGCCTGCCGAGCCCGTGCCCCCTTGTCTGGGAAGTGCCCTCCCACCTACATGGGCCCACAGCTGTGGGAACAGAGGTGGTGCTACAGTTTGGATCTTGACTGTCCCCTGCAAGGCCTGGGTGGCGAGGGCTTGTTCCCCAGGGTAGTGCCAGTAGGAGGTGGTGGCACCTTCAGGAGGGAGGACCTAGTGGGAGGCCGTTAGGTCACTGGGGCCTGCCCTTCAAGGGAACTGTGGGACCCTGCCCCCGTGTCCTCTTTTCTCTCTGGCACCCTAGCCACGAGGTTGAGCAGTTTTCCTGTATCACGTGCCACCACGTGCACCCCCCCACTCTCCCAGAGTCATGGGGCCAACCAATTGGGTGGGAAACCTCTAAAATCATGAGCCAGACCTTTTTCTCTCTATAAGCCGATCATTTCAGGTATTTTTATAGTCACAGAAAGTAGACTGGCCCAGAGGGACAGCTAACTGAGGGGAGACACCCCACTGGCTGGCCTCGGACCAATCCGATCCTTCCTTCTGGGAATTTTGACTTACTCTTGATGTGGGATCCCTAACCTGAGAGGTCAAGTCCAGGTTGGAGGGAATATTTTTGGACTTAGAAAAGGTAGAACAGAGAAAGCCAGTCTGCAGAGAAGAGAATTAAACCTGCTGAGAGACGCTGAGATCAAAGAGCCAAAGGAAAAGAGCACAGGAAGGCAGCAGTGTGCGTCTCGGAGGCCTTTCTCCTGGCTCCACTTTGAACCTCCCAGGGCCTGGCCGTCTTCCTTACCTCGGAGTTCAATGAGGTTACACGGGACCTTCCCACCAATTCATTATTCTGAGTATCGAGAGCTAAGTTCATTATTTTTTTTCTTGCAACTCTATAACATTGTCCAACATCACCCGTATTTTGAACTTCACTTATTCAGCATTGAAAGTCTCACCCCTTCTCCTTGCCCACCCTAAGGTCTAACTTCATTCCTCCCTTTCCTATATTTCTCTCTTCCATGTGTAGGGCTTCCTCTCAGTGTCTCTGGTAACAGAAGCCATCACTGGTTCCTGGTGACAGGCAGAGGAGTACAGGTGTAACCCGGGCACCACATTTTCTCAGCCGACGTTGATGGAAGCTGTTAACCTATTGGCCAATAATTAGTCATTCGACAAACCCACATTAGCTGTAGCCCAAAGGCTGACACAGATATTTTGAAGAAAAGAAACTTTGGAAGGCCACAAAGCAAATATAAGCCTACTTTTCCTATTTTGTTGTCACTTTTTTTTTTTTTCTTTGAGACAAGTCTCACAAAGTTGCTGAGGCTGGCTTTGAACTTGTGATCCTCCTGCCTCTGCCTCCCAAGCCACTGGGATTACAGGCATGTGCAACTACACTCGGCTTCCTGTCACATTTGAAGAGCAATTTGATGTGATAACCTGCCCTGAATGCAGCTAGAAAGTAACATACCAATACCCCTAACTGAAAGGACGTGTCAGCCCAGCCCAGCTTTGGCTTTGCTTACTGCAGAGGACTATTAGCTAACTGTTTCCCATTAAGTGAAACAATCCCCAGAAAATCCCCCAAAGAAATGGAAAGGTAGTGGGACCATCTGTTGGAGCTGGCTGCCCTTACCGGCTCACAGCTGCCTTGACCCAGCCAGGCACGAAGCCCTGGAGGACCCTCGGCACCTTATTTTTATTGCATGCCTTTTTACTACATGGAAAGGAATCTCAGAGAAACATCTCCCATCCCCATAAGTTCTATTCTTATCCTACAATAATAGATTATACTCGATAATAGTACGATAATAATAGATTGTACTACGATAATAGATAGTCTAAGTTTTAGTACTTCTACTATAATGATGAGATTATAACCATAGCATAATAAAATTAAACGTTTTAAATCATCCACCCCTTAGGCGATCAACAGTCCTTTTTTCCGTATGATCTTCCGCAGGTGATATTACCTTTCACAGGTCATGTTTCTATATAGACTTGACCCTAGCGTACATAGTAGGCTATAATAAGCTGCTTGGGTCTACCTGCCCCTTCTCTCAAATATCAGCAACATCTCCCAGACTCCTGTTTCCCACGCATGACCTCCAATCCTATCCAAAACTTTACCCAATGACGACGGCATTGAGTTCCAATATGTCCCTTTCTGCCCCTCCAGCTCCCCTCTCGGATCTGCCACATGCAGTGCCACCAAGTGGTGCCCCACAGGTGCCCAACAGGCCCAGTGATGATCCAGGAAGGCCCCTTCCAGCAGGCACGCCATCATCTCTACCTGTTTCCTCCAGCCATGCCCAGCCTCCAGCAGCCTCACTGCCACCACCTCCATGCCTCCCCAAGACCACAGAACCCTGGGCCCTTGCAGGACCACAGCTCTCCTTTTTGTCCTTGAACACGCAGGCCCCTAAGACAAAGTCGAACACACAGCAGATGCTCCAAAACATTGGGAAGAATGAATGTATGAACTAACGCTTAGTAGATGGACGACAGAGCTATGGGGCCCCTGACCTCTTCTTTCTGTACCTGCTTCCCCTTCACCCACATTTCTACACCACCCTGATCCTGTACACTTGAAATGGGTATTGAGCCCGGCTGTGTCCCAGTTACCAAGATAAACCAGAGAGAAGCCCTGTCCTCAAGAGGCTCATAGTTTGGTGGAGCACAAAAATGAAAATTTAAAATAGTCAACTCTCCACGACCACAGGTTCTGCATCCACCACGGACAGAGAGCATTTGAGAGATTCACATCTGTCCTGAACATGGATGACTTTTTTTCCTATCACTATTTTCTAAACAACACAATGTAACAACTCTTTACATAGAATTCACATTGTATTAGGTATTCAAAGTCACCTAGAGAGGATTGAAACGCTTATAGGAGGATATGTGCAGGTTACATACAAGTACTACACCACTGGTGCACCCAGATTGTGGGATCTGGAGGAGATCCTGGAACCAACCTCCCACAGATGCTGAGGCATGATTTTACAAGAACAGACTGAAGGCCCAGGAGCTTTATCACAGAGTCTATGTGGCATCTCCAGGTGTTCACAGGAGTTTTGCTACACTTGGTTCCCTCGGTGGGCTGCAGTGGGTCTGATGTTCTCATCCAAAGGTGACACCTTTGGGGGGACCCTGCCCTCCTTCTACATGAGTTTACAAAGGTGAATCCCTAACTTCCTAGGAGACAGGCCCTTGGACTCCTGGGAGACAATGCTCTCCTCCTTCTGGAAGTGTTAGGCTTGTAACACAGCACGAGTTGCCAGGAGCTGGTGAGATGTGTTATTGTGAAAGAGACAGGAAAAGCGCTTCGGGGCCCAATGACCCACTTCCACATGAAGACAGCCAGGTGAACTGAATGCACCTGCCAACACGTCCAGCCCACCTCACAGCCTGTGCCCTGAGGATGTCAGAGACCTCACTCCCCAACCCTCAGCAGAGCTTCAAATCTGCAAGGGACTGGGGGGCTTCTCTGTTTATGACTGGGGAAACCGCCCAGAGAAGAGTACATTGACTGGGTCTCTCTTACCCTTAAGATTCACTTCATCTTCAATCAACTTTTGTTTTGCAAAATGACATTGGAACAGTTTCATCTCCCAATTAGATAATACCACTTCTGAGGATCTATCTGTGGAAATAATCCCACGCACAGATAAAGCTTCGAGCACAAACAACTTCATCATAGCATTTTTCTTTATGGAAAAAAAGTTGCAATGCATCCACTCAAAAATCATAGTTCAGTCCAACTTTTGAAAACTGGGAAAATCATATGTGATATTGAAGGGAAGGAAAAGAAATAATGTGTGTGTGTGTGTGTGTGTGTGTGTGTGTATTGCTGGGGACTGAAACTAGGGACACTCTGTCAATGAGCTACAAACCCTATCTTTTATATCTTTTGGAGGCAGGGTCTTGCTAAGCTACCCAGACTGAATCCCAAGTTTAAGGCCAGCCTACACAAATCAGCAAGACCCTGTCTCAAAAAAATAAAAAGGGCTGGGGAAGTAGCTCAGAAGTAGAGCATCCCTGGCTTCAACCTCCAGTACTGGGGGGCAGGAGGAGATGTACTAAGCATTTACTGGCATTTACTAAGCACTTACTGGTTGCTAGAGATGCAGGATTGAGTAAGATAGATGCAGCTCCTGTCTTCAATGAGCACACAGTCTCTTAATGGATTCATTAAACCACAAAAGTGTAAGAGCCACAAAGAATGTGGGACTGGGGATGGGGCTGGAGCTCAGTCGTAGAGCTCTTGCCTAGCATGCGTGAGGCTCTAGGTTCAATCCTCAGCACCACATAAAAATAAATGAATAAAATAAAGATATTCTATCCATCTACAACTACAAAATTTTTTTAAAAATAGGAAACTGTAACAGAAACCCAACTATGGTGGTGAAAACTAATGGCAGAAAACAAGTCTAGAAGTGGGTATCCCCCAGCTGGAATAATGGCTTCCACAAAGTCCTCAGGGACCCAAGCCTTTGCTATTCTTCTGCTCTAACATCCTAATAGACAGACTCAAAATAGGTGCTAGAACTCCAAATATCACATCTGTGCTCTAGGCAAAATCAAAAGAAAAGAAAAAGAAAAAAGGATGCAAAGAAAAAAATGCAAACAAAAAAATTGAATCAACTCCTTTTTAATTTCCTGGAAGGTCTACCAGCAACTCCCTAGATGCCAGGGAGGCTGTGAGATGTGGTCTTTTAAGTGTACATATTGCTTCCCCATCAAATCAGCCTGTTTTTTGTAAAAGAAGAAAGTAATTGTGGATGTCAGGAAGGAGCCAGCAGTCCCTGTCCCAGGTGATGTTGCAAGAGGAAAATAAAGAGGGGAGTTAACTAGGATGACGTGGGCAGGTCAGAGCCAGGCTGGGAGCCTCATTAAAGCTGAAGGCTGAAGGATCCGTGGGATGCAGATGAGCAGAGGGGCTGGGGGGAATTCCAGGCAGAGAGGAACTCTGATGCAAGCTCCACGGGACAGCAGAGACGCCAGAGACAGCAGAGACTGCAGACCTGGCTTCACGTCCCCAGTCTGCAGGACTCTGTGAACGTCACACTCCCTTGGAGACTTTCAGCTGTAAAGTGAGCACTCTGCACTCAGACCCCATGAAATATTTACAAGGGCCACGCTGGGGCGAGGCTGGGGCAAAGGGAGGCCACAGCACTTTATCCATGGGCCTGTCCTCTTAGTCTTGCAGGCAAGCTAGACAGAGGATACCCGTACCATTTGCAGTCCGTAAGGGGAGAACTGGATCAGGCACAGAAACCAAGCCCTGCTGGAGGCTTCAGAGGTCATATATGTGCATGGTCAAGCAGTAACCAGGACGAGTCCTGGCCTCCCAGTGACCCTGGGGCTTTCCACCGCTGGGTCAACAGCTCTCCCTGCAGGGCAAAGGGAAATGGCTGCAAAAACCACTGATGGCCTCTCCTAAGACATGGTTCTTGAACCCAGAGGTACTCTACCAGTGAGCTACATCCAGCTACATCCACAAACTTTATCATTCTTCTTTAGAGACAGGGTCTTGCTAAGTTGCTGAGGGCTTTGCTAAGTTGCCCAGGCTGGCCGCAACTTGCCATCCTCCTGCCTCAGCCTCCTGAGTCGCTGGGATTCCAGGTGTGCACCTGGCTTTGGACGTGGTTCTTGTTGGAACCACTTAGTGAGGCAGACTGGTGGCTGTGGAATGGGGAGAAGTGGCCACTTTGTGGGCACGTTCCACAGGTCAGCATCTGCACAGCTTTACACAAATAATCTCACTTACTGCTCGTAACTGCTCCATTCATTATTCCCTGTTCACAAATGGGGAAGCTAGCTGGGTAAGGGAACGTGTGCACAGGGTCACTCTGGGTGACGCTAAGCACTAGATGAGAGGACACTGGTCGGAGGCATCTGAAAGCCCCAGTCTCTGCCTGCGACCTCTGTGTGACTTTGGACCCATGGCCATCAGAGCTCAGTCTCCTCCTCTGTGAAATGAGGTCACCTCATTCACAGTGTGCCACTCAGTAACAGTGGTGGCAGCAGCCAGGGTCTGGCAGGTGCAGGTACCCCGCCTGCTAAGCCAAGCCCCCGCCTACAGTCAAGGCTCTGACACAGTCGCTCTGTGGCTCTGCCCACCTGCAGCCGCCTCAGGAAGATCCAGACGAGACCAGTCCTGCGCCAGGGTGGACATTGCCCGCCACTTCACCTCGGCCCCGCCTGGCATGTGGAGCAGGGAGGAGGTGTGGAGACGTGTCGGTGGCTAGCAGCCGCCTGTGGGAAGACACCAGAGGAGGCCTGTCACATTATTACTATTCAGGTCAGAACACCTCCCTGTGTTTAGACAATTACAATCATAATTAGTTGCCATCACAGTGGAACGAGCCCGCTGTGGTTTCAAAATCACAGTGACTGCTTTATTTAGCCGAAATGACCATAGCCAGGGACCTCTGGGTACTGTGTCAAAGAAAATGCCCGGGCTTTGGCCTCCCAGTCCCCTTAGCCGGTCTCCCTCCTAGTTCCACGCACACATACCTCAGCCCCTCCCAGGGCTCCCCATGCTAGGGGTCGGGCTTCAGCAGGGCTCCCCCACACACCTCCACTCTGTCTCTGCAGCTCATCCTGCCTGCTCACACTTCCCCAAAGCCTGTCCACTCTTGAAAGGCCAGACTGGGAATGCTGCCTCCTCCTCCTCCAGGGAGGCCTCCCTGACTGCTCCAGCCCCACTGCTCTCCCCACGACCCCACCTCCAGTGCTTCTCGGTATGATTGGCTCCCTCACGTCTCCTGTGGGGTCTGGAAGGAGAGGAAGGGCAGGAGGTTGTGGAACAGGAGGGGAAAAAGATGGCTCACCATACAGTCCCTTGTACCAGGGAAGAGAGCCAAGACAGGAGCCAGGTCAGAGGATCTTGCCTGCTCAGGGGTGGGGGTGCCCTGCTGAGCGGAAGCTCTTTGTCTCTGAGGACTGGGGAGGGACCCTGATTGTGTGGCCTGGGGCAAAGCCTGTTCTCTCTCAGGGGTGCTGAGCTAAGACAGCTCTTCCCTATCAAAGCCCCCTGGTTGCAAACCCAAGACTCCTGGGACATTGAGAGGCAAGGAGCCGGGGTTCCCGCAATGCTGGGGGTAACAAATAGCTCCCTGGCCAAACGTGAGAGAGAACACTGAGCTTTTAAGAGAGCACAGCTCAGCGTATTTCCACCAACGGGCTTGTAACTGGAATCTAGTGATGAAGTTGGGCTGAATTTCATTGAGCATCGATGGGGGGGGGGAGGCACCAACAGTCCGCCTGGCCCAGAGAAGTTGGGGTGGGTGGGCATCAGGGAGAACCCAAGAGAAGCAAGTATTTCAAGAGGCCTAGGAAGAGCCTCTGCCACCTTCTCTTCTCTCTGCCTGTGAAGCCTTCCTGCCGCCCCAGCCCAGCCTCCAAGAAAGACGACCCTAGAATTACAGGGTGATTTCAGAAACCAGGCTTTCTATTTTACTCCGCTGGAGCTGCCATAGCAAAATAGGCCGCGTGGCTTAACAACAGAAGTTTATTTCTGACAGTTCTGGAGGCCGGAGGTCCAAGATCAAGGCTCCAGGCTACTCATTGATGGTGAGGGCTCTCTTCTTGGCTTGTGGATCACGGCCTTCTCCGTGTGAGCAGAAAGGGGTGGGGCGGGGTGCAGAGAAGAGAGGTATTTCTGGTCACCCTACTTATAAGGGCACCAATGCCACCAGATCAGGGCCCCACCTGGTGACCTCACTCAACCTTATTTATTTCCTCAGAGTCCCTGTCTTTAAATACAGTCACAGTGAGGGTGAGGGCTGCAACACATAGCCCACGACATATTCCATCATATCATGACACCCTCACAGGAAGCCGTTGTCCAGGGCCAAGTGTACCAGCCATCACCACAGGTGAGGAAGCCAAGACTCGGGTGAGGGTAGCTCACAGAGGCTCCCAGCCAGGCTGTGATCTGCGAGAAAGAGCACCATGCTCTCTAACTTTCCCACCTCTGGGTTCTGTCCTGCTTCCCATTCCCACATGGCTCAGTTGTCACCTGGTTTTCCACCAACCCCACTAAATACGGCACCCCACTCTATGTAAGGAATCATTCCAAACCAAAGCCAAACATCAAAGCAAAATGGTGGTCAGGGAGTCTCAGTGGACCTCCCAGGGCCTCAGCCCCCCTCTCTTGTGAAGATCACCTTGAACTGACTTCCTTTCAGCTCCAACATTCTATGATTCTGTAAAAAGCTTTTAAGGGGGTGGGGCTGGGGGACACAACAAACTCTGTACATTGTCCATTTGTTTTTCACACTATGAGGTCAGAGGTCTGGGGTAAAAGGAGGCATCCTGCAGGAAGACTCCCCAGCAGCCCCGGGGGCTTGCAAGCTGGAGCCCAGGCAAGCCTGGACTGTCCTCACCTGTTCGGCCTGGATAGGCCAGTGGAGGCCAAAGCAGGCCCCGGATGACCCACCATCCTCTCTGCCTTCAGGTACTGGCAGGAGTGGCCAGGTGTGAGCATCCCTTCTCCTTGGAGGGCCACACTGCCCCAGGCTCTCCCCTCAGCTGCCAGCTTCTGAGTCAGACCAGCCCTGATGGCTGCTGGGTCAGTGAAGGTACTCACAGGGTTACTGATGGAGCTAGCCAAGCCTCCCTCAGCCTTAATCTGCTTGGGATACAAGTCCCACCTGCTCCATGCAGCTGCCTGAGTCCTCAGAGTTGTTGTCGACCTTGGATCCCCTTCAGCCCTTACCCCCACGTCACCCAGGCTGCCCGCAGTTCTACTTCATAGAGTATTTGCTGATTGACTGATTGGCCAGAGTGGAGCAAAGACCTGAACCTGGCAAGAAACCAAGGAGGGAAAACACACAACAGGCTGTACCAGGGAGGTCCAGGATGAGAAGTCAGAGGAGGAGTGTCTGGCAGACCTTCACCATCCCCTATTCTGGGGCACCAAAATAGACCCTCAGTCAACGTTAGTCCTTTATTCATTCAAATATTGTTTACAGGGTGCCCACTCCGTGCTGACACACCGGTGAACAGGAACAATGCGGCCTCCGACGGCAAAGTGGTCACAGACCAGCCCCGAGGGCAGACATCAACCAAATATTACTTGATGAATAACTGACAATGTGAAGAATCAGTAAGGACAGAGTGCTAGGACACAGCACCTGTCCAGGAGAGTTTACCTGTGGGAGGGTCATGGGAAGCTCACAGAAAAAGTGAAATTTTAGTGGAGACCCAGAGATGATCTTTAGTGGGGAGATAGGAAATTGGAAACTCCCTGTGTGAAGGTCCTGGGGCAGGAAGTAACGTGGAACATTCCAGAAATCCAGGGAACATCCGTGTGGCTGGACCTCAGAGCAACACAGATAAGAGGGGATTGTGATGAGGCTGGAGAAGCAGCAGGGCCTCCCAGCCAGCAGACTCTAGTCTGGGCAGGAAGGTTCCAGAACCTGTGAAGAGCTCTCTAACTTGGCCATAGTGATTCATCTTCTGGGTCTAGCCCACCTCTGTTGTAAAGGACAACACACAAAAGTATTTGCTTTTCTTGTCTACAAGTCAAGCCAGATGAACATCCCCCACTCCGTGAATGACTGAGGCGCTTTTCCACCCCATGTCTCTTTGCTTGGGCAGGGACCTTCAGCTCCACTTTGCAGATGAACATGGCGAGTCTCAGCAAAATCAGTTAACTTGCCCAGCGGTCATCTGACAGATTTCCATTCAAGGTGCCATGGTGGCCCCATAAAAAGGCAAGGAAGATAAAGAAGAACCTTCATACCCACGTACAGGTATAAAAATACATGCAGGGGAGATGGAGCCTACTAGGGAAAAAGAGGCAATAAAAAGTATCGAACATTCCACAGCCTATGAAAGCAGGGATGAATCTGATTTTTTGAATGCTTGCTCTAGACATAGGTATAGGCACAGGGAGATAGAGGTAGAGATAAATAATGGATGCAGAATATTGAAATAACTGATTTTTCCCCATAACTCAAGATTTTTTTTTCTTCTTTCTTTCTTCCTTTTTTAAAATTTTTTTTAATTGTTGGTGGACCTTTCTTTTATTTATTTTTATGTGGTGCTGAGGATCGGACCCAGTGCCTCACACATGCGAGGCAAGCGCTCTAGCACTGAGCCACAGCCCCAGCCCCCTTCCTTTCTTTCTTCCTTCCTTTCTTTCATGTGTGTTGCTGGGGTTGGAACCCAGGGCCTTGAACATGGAAGGCAAGCACCCCACCACTGAGTTATACCTCTAGCCCATAACTCAAGAACCTGAACTGATGATTTTTAGTCATTACTAATTTTATAACTCTATGTGCCTGCAATAACATGGTTATGAATAAAATTTCAGAGTCTAAAATTTAATAAGCAAATAAATAAAAGGTCAGATATTGCTATGGTTTGGATAACTGACCCCCAAAGGTTCATGCAGCAAATAATTGGTCTCCAAGGCATTGATATTAAGAGGCATTAGAGCCTTTGAGAAGTGGGGCATCGTGGGAGGAAGTTGGAGATGGGGGTTTATGGGACTTGATTTTTTTTCTCCTTCCTCTTTCTTGGCTTCCTGGCCACGAGGAAACAGGGATCTTTGCTCCACCATGTGCTCCCTGCCATGATGTTCTGTCTCACCATAGGCCTGATGCAACAAGGACCTCTGACCACGGATTGAAACCTCTGAAATCATGAGCCTAAATAAACCTTTTCTCCTTATAAACTTATTATCTCAGACAGATTGTTACAGTAATGGAAAGCTGACCAACATACCTCTCTCATCCTAGATCCAGTCATTATTTTCAATGCCCATTACAACTTAATTTAAAATGATAAATAAGAATGTGTCCTAGCTCACAAACCTGGGTGTACAAGAATTATCACTTTCATTCCTCTAATTACCCTAGTGCAAGGTGTTGAGTTCCCTTAGGGGAAGGTCCAAGCCTCCACTCCATCAAGGATCTACAATCATTGTTAATGCCCAAGGTCAAACATGGGGCCAACTCTTCAAAAAATAATGTCAGAAAACTCCATTTGAAGAAAAACTTCATCTCGTAAGCAGAGCAGAGGATTTCAGGAGCAGAGACTGGGGGTAGGGCATGCCTACACTATCAGGATAAAATATGGAGTGCTGGAGTTGGGCTCAGCCTCTGAAATCTGACACTCATGCAAAATTCTGCTGCCAGAACTTCTGTGCAAAGCTGCAGGGAAACAGAAATTTAAAAAACCGAATCCTCAGCCTATGGCAAATTAGTCATTCAGTGAATTGATCATTTGGCAAATTGGCTTTTAGCAAATTGATTTGGGGAGTGTGGGCTGCTCCCAGAAGGCAATCCAGCGGCCAGGAGTGTGTGCAGAGCCTGGTCCCAGGAAGCAGGCCTCTCCTAATTGCCCAGGAGAGAACCTCAGAAGCTTGGAAGCCTGGCTGCATCTAGGGGAGGCCTTAGGTCTGGGCCTTGGGAGGCACCTCTCCACCCACATCAGCTGTCGGACGTCCTCGCCTGCGATGGCCACAGCTCTGGAGGACAGCAAACTTGGGTCCTAATCTGGGGACTGCATGAGGGTCTTCACATTAGTGTGAAGAACTGAAGCTCAGAGCGAGAGACCACTCACCTCCAATCACACCGGTCGAGAGCGGCAGGCCACGACAAGCTGACTCCCGAGGCCTTCATACCTCCCCCATGATTCTGCTTTGGGTGCACACCAGTGACTCCCCTCCCCACGGGCTCCACAGCTGGCAGCCAGCTGTCTCCCCAGGGATGTCCCTGGGCGCCTCCCAGCATCCCGGGAGATGCAGGTATAAGGATCACTGATGCGGAGATGGAAGTTCAGAGAGATGGTGTGCAGATTCCTCAGGTGACCCTGATGAATAGGCTTCTATGTCTCCTTCCAGAATGTAAATAGAGCCTCTTTTAGGATCTGAATGCATAAGCTTTTGTAAAACATGTAGATGAATTTACCCACTCTTCTCTGGTCCCTGCTTTTTTTCATTTATTCAACAATCACTTTGTTTTAAGCACTATTACAAACAACCATCATCTATTTATGGTCTGACCACGATATACTATACTAACATTTAGTATATATTAGTAGTACCAGTATTATTATTGATGCATAATGTTAATTATTCTCGTATCTTAATCTATAATATTAATTATTATTAATATTACCTTCCCCGTATGAAACAATAAAATGTAACTAACAATTTATAAGTTCCTTCACATTTCTATTTTCTGGTTCCTCGTCTTTTATGTTCTTATGCCTATGCCCTCCTCCTCGTGCCCACCCTCAGCCCCAGGAGCTGGCTTCTCTGATCATTACTCCCCACGTTCACTCATTCAATGACCACAGACCCACACTGTGATGAGACGCTGGGCAATAGACAGGACCCTTCTCAGGCCAGATCCCCTTCCCTCCTATGAGCTTCAGGCACCAACAAGTCACACTGAGCCTCAGCCAGTTTCCAAGTGGGGACAGGTGATGGGCCTCAAAGTCATTTATGAGCAGTTTAAACCTCTAAATTTAATCTGTAAAACCAAATGACTCCTGGTCCCTCCCTGATCTTCTGCAGGGCTTCCCAAATCTGAATGCCTGCCTGGTGTGTGCACCTGCAGGCCCCACCCCTGGACCATCCCCCTTTCCCCACAGATCCACTGTGGCACAGCGGGCTGGCAGGGTCGCCCATAAGACCCCTCGTGTTTGGGGGCACCAGGTTTTGTCACATGTTTATTCATACAGACCACATATCTCCGAGGCTTCCTCACATTCTGAGCTACGTGGTTCTGAGACCCAGAATCCTTTTGGTTCCAACCTTCATGAGAGGTAACAGAATAGAGTCGGGACAAGAAATCAGCAAACTCTTCCCAGCAAACCACTCGGTGGGCATTTAGGTCCAACCTGAACGTCTGAGCAGACACGTCACAGAAACTCCCAAAGGGACCTTCAGGAGATGGGAGGAGTAGAATGGGATCCAACAAGGTGACCTTGTGGGGCCTGGATGACCTTGTGCGCCCCAGACATCCGCTGGGGATGCTGAGGCCCAGAGAGCTGAGAGCCCGTGACCCAGGAGACAGCTCCTTGTGTCTGGGGCTGAGGTTTCCTCCATCCCTCCTCGAAGTCAGGCTTGAGATTGCCCTGAGGACCCAGGCAGGAAGAAATCACCCTCCTTCTTCCCTTTAAGGAGCCCACAGTCCAGCAGGAAAGTAGAGATGGAGGCAGTGCTGGGGCTCAGGGCTGATGCTGCAGTGGGCAAGAGGCTTGGGTGAAGGTTGTGAGCCCCAAAGTCCCCTGAAACTGCAAGTGCAATGTCAGAGCAGGTGGAAACCACCAGATCCTGTATTCCTTGCCCAGCCTGACTAGGAAATGGTGAGTCCAGCAGGGCCTCCAAGGGCCAGCGCCTGAGCACCAGAGACCTGAACATGGATTTCTGGGAGCTTTGCCCTTCCCTGTTCTTACCCTGGTGTATCCACATGCTCTGGTTGTTGATAAAGCCCCCATTAGGCAAGGAGCTGGGGTGCCTGTCTTCAGAAACCCGAGGAGGAGGACAGTGTGCGGGAGGGCTGGACTCCATTCCCCAGCCAGGCTTGGGGCAGAGGAACCCACCTGGGGCACCATGGCTGGCAGAGATGACAGTTGTTGAGGACATTGCAACACACTAAGTACCAGGGCCTTCAGGGAGAAGAGATCAGGGCCACCAGCCTGGAGTGGGGTTTAAGCAGCCTCCCGGCTTCTCTCCCCAGCTCTGCAAACCAGCACTGCCTGACCTTCCTAACAACTCAGAAGCAAAACATGCAACAGACCCTTCCCAGCACCAGAAGCCTCGTGCTTGGTGACAGAGTGGGTGATGGCATAGCAGCTATCACACCTGTGAGGTCTCAGACATCTGAGTCCAACCACGGCCCGAGGTAGATGGAAGAGAAGGAGGAGGACATCCTGGCACATAGGCATTCACCAGGCACACAGGTAGGTAGCAAGTCCCACGTCACAAATGGGAAAGTCGAGTCCCATTGAGGGTAAGCACCTTGTTCAAGTTCACCCACCCAAGCTGAACCCAGGCCTTCCACATTCAGGATCCACTGAGCTGTGTCTGCTGACAGTCTGCTGAAGCTGCCCTGGTACTCTCTCTCATGCATACCTCAGGATGGTGACCTTGACCACCCACGTGGTCCATGTGCCATTACCACCAGATACCAGGTGAGGCAGCCTCTGGGATCAAGCGGATAAAGCAGAACAGCCTTTGACCTGGCTCACCATGAACCTCCCCCCAGGAGCAGAGAGCAGCACACAATCCTGAGCAGCAGTCGAGTGACTCCCGTGCCAAGTCAGGGCAGCTGGCCACCCTCCTGGAGGCACACTGGTGGCCGCCGACCTTTCAGCTCCACCCTTCCACAGTCAAAGGCAGCGGTTGTTACAAAGTCTGTCCTTTTGTTCTTCCCTGAGCACTTAGCACTGTGCACTCATGGGGGACACTTTGTCATTTCTTGCTGAATTTATGCACGCCTGTCCGAGAGGGCGGGTGAGGAAAACGGCATCCCTGAGCACTCCCGACTTTCCACATCACCCTCACATCCATGATCCCATTGCATCCTCCGATACCCTGTGAGAGTAACACTGGAATCTCTGCTTTATAGACAGAGACACTAAGGGCCAGAGATGGCCGTGTCCCTGAGATTGGACTAGAGTTGGAGCCCAGGACTCCTACTTTCATCCTCCTTCCCTAATGACAGCTGCTGACCTGGGCTAGGATTTCTAGCTGCCAGAACCTACAAAAGAGGACTTGGCCTCCAGAGCACAGCCAGGCAGAGGCTCCCTGGAGGCCCAGCTCACCACCCAGAGGTGACTAGTCAGTCTGGGACTACAGGAGAGTCCCCAGGGAAAAGGAGTCCATGCTCCCCAGCCAATGAGCTCTTGTGCCTTTCCAAACAGGTCCCCACATTTCCCCCTGGTTGGGTCATGATTTTCAGCTCCAGATGAGAACTGGAAACTCCCATCCATGATTTTTCTGATGTCGACTTCCCTCTGGGTGGAAGAGGAGAGATGTTCAAGTCACCAATCGTAAAAATAAAGATGTCTCTCCTCAGACCCCACGTTCATTCATTCAACAACTCTGAACTGCACGGGTTCTCCTGAGCGCTGAAGGCCAGCACCATGCTCAGGGCTGTGCAGCCAGGAGACCGGGCAGCCTGGCCCTCGTGGGGAAGCTCTGCAGCTCCTGTCCTCTCCTGCAAGTTCTGAAGGAGACCTTTTGCTTGTCCAAACCCCAGCCAGGAGCCATCTTCAGAGCTCCTGGGCTCTTGCTGGGAAGAGCTTGTGGTCACCTCTTCACTAGGGAGACCTGAGCAGCTGGCCTCAGGGAGTGGAAGGGGCAACACAGGCATCCCTCACAGAAAGAAGCCCCCAGTGGCTGAACAGCCAGGTGCCGGGGTTCCCCACCCACCAGCGTGAGGCCCACAGTGTCTGCTGCCTGACTTCCTGGAGGATGGACCCCACTAGGTCTCAGAGTCCAGCCAGAACTTCTGCCCATACAGAGGGGCCCCCAGCCAAGAGGTAAGGGACAGCAGCACCTACAGAAAACAGGGAGGCGGCAGGAGACACGGGGTCATTAGCAACCTCCTCTGCTTGACTGGCGGCCAACTAAGGTTAGGGGTGATGGACGCAAGCTGACCTCGGTCTTATGTGATCTGGAGAAACGTCAATACTGAGCCACGTGCCAACACCAAAGGAAAGCAAGCAGGTGCCTGGAATAGAACCTGGCAGAAATGTCACAGTCCAGCTAGTGACTCTCAGGGCCATTTCCCCTGTCCTGCCCCCTCTTTCTTCTTCCCACCCTTCCCCAGGGCCAGGCTGTCTCCCTGCTCCTGACCAGCCAAACCCAGATCCTAGGTTATGAGAACTGGAAGGGGCCAGAGTTCAGCCAGCCCAAACCCTTCTTTACACAGGAGGAAACTGAGGCCTGAGGAGGAAAGGGACATGGCACTTACGCAGCTGCCAGAGCACTCCTCCCCAGCTCTGCCACTAACTGAGCTCCGGAATTCGCCCTCCCCAGGTGCTGTCAATCTAAGAAAGCAGCTGCAGCTGCTCCTGCCCTCTCAACTTCCACCCTTCCCTCCCCTCCACAAAAAAAAAAAAAAAAAAATAGAACTTCATTTTAACAGAGACAGAAGCAGGATGGTAAAGGGGTTAAACTATGATGGTGGAGTTCAAGGTGCCAACAAGAAGAAACCCAGGGGATAGCCGGAAAGCATACTGCTCTGCCCTCCATCTGGCCAACCATTGGGAGCCAGGGCCCACTACCTCCTGGCTGCCCCTCCAGACTTACCCTGACTTAGGACAACTGAAGGCAGAGCCAGGCCAAGAGAGAAAGTACATCCTCTTGGAAGGCCTGCCCTTGGGGAAGCCATGGTGGGTCCTTTGCTCCTGGTCCCAGAAGTTCTCTGCAGCCTACTAGGGGTGAGTCTGCAGCTTACAGCCAGGTGCCCACAACTAGAGTGACACTAGGAGGTCAGGTCCTGAGCTCTCTCCCTGCTTGGCCTGGGGCCACCCTCCTGCATCGCTGGCACCACCCACCCCCACCCTCACCCAGTGCCACTGAGGTGGGAAACACAGAGACAGGGCTCTGGTGCCCTCTGCTGTTCAGCACCACAGCCTGTCCGCAGCCTGAGGATCCACCAGGGAATGTCACCACCCCTGGGTTGCCCCAACTTGTAGCAACCCCTCCATCTGCTTTCCAGAAGGATCCAAGGAAACATGATGCTTAGCCCTGGGTATTGAGCGTGTCTTGGTAAGAAACAACCCCCAAAGCAAAATGGCTTAGAACAGCCAAGGTCAATGTCCACCATGGACCGTCTGGAGGTGCTGTCCCTGCCTCCTCTCTGGGGCACAGGTTGAAGGAGCAACTTCCACCCCTGCTTTGAATGTTGCCAGCTACAGCAACAGACGACAAGAGACTGAGGGTCTCAATAGACCACTAGGCCTTCCCATGGGGCCACTCATTGGCCAGATCTAGTCACACAGCCCTGTCAGTGCATTCCCACCAGGGGCCCAGAGGGAAGGGGGAACATTAGAGAGCGGCATTCACTGGGCACAGCTGAGGACAAGTCTGCCACCCACATCACCACAGAAACAGCTCATCTGGGCAAGCCACACACACACGCCATCCCTCCCCGAGGAACACGGCCCCAGCCCCCCAGGGAGCAGTGTCACAATCAGGGACAGGATCTCAGGAGGGTATGTGGGGGTCTCCATGTCAGCAGTGAGGGACAATAACCCTGGAGGTGGCACCTCTGGGTCCAGAGACCTGCTGCCTGGGAGTTCCAGGCGTCACCTTCCCACTGGAAGTCAGGGCGTGGTCAGGCACACAGGGCGGGCTGAGCGCCATACACACCCCCGTGGGAAAGCAGAGGGGCGAGAGAGGGAGAGCACAGCCCACAGACACTGCTGCCCGGCCTCCTCCCCCAGGGGACGCTTGCAGGTCCCCACCCAGGAGCCAGCGCCTTCCTCTCCTCTCCAGGCAGCTCAGGGTCCTGGTGGCTTCCAGGTTTCTCCCTACACTTAGTGGGTGTTTGGAGCTTTTTTAAAGGGTCTCAGCTCAAATTATGGAAAGAAAGAGGGAGGAATCTCCTCCAATTGACCTAGTTAATTATTTAGGACCAGACACTCAGTCACTTTTTTTTTTGGGGGGGGGAGGTACTGGGGATTGGCCCAGGGGCACCTAACCACTGAACCACATCCCCAGCCCATTTGTGTGTGTGTGTGTGTGTGTGTGTGTGTGTGTGTGTGTGTGTGTGTGTGTGTGTTTTATTTAGAGACAGGGTCTCACTGAGTTGCTTAGGGCCTAGCTAAATTGCTGAGGCTGGCTTTGAACTCAGCATCCTCCTGCCTCAGCCTCCTGAGTCCCTGGGATTACAGCCACATACCCGGCTCACTGTCCCACTTGTACCGAGTCACAGGGGAGGGAAGATGGGGAAGGTGTGGGGGATGCGTTCCCTGAAACCCAGGGCTTGGAGCTGCCCCCCTGAAAGTGCCCTGGGGTGAGATTTGGCCCTCTCCCTCTCAGTCCCTTTCTTAGTCCCTTTAAATCTCAGTGTCCTCCTCTGTCAAGAGCTGAGATAATCTCTGCCCCTCATGCCTTGTGGCCCTCACACCCCAGGGAACCCATCCTAGGTCACACGGTAGGACCTGAGTGGAAATCACAGCCACGCCCGCCTGTCACTTCCCAGGATGCAAGACTTTCTATAGAGAATTCTTGGAGGAAAAAACCAAGGGAGTATGTCTGCTAGAGACAGTCCAGGCAGTGAGTCAGAACAAAAGGGGAAATGCTTTGGGGGGAGGGAGGGAGGGAGGGAGGGAGGACAGACCCAAGACCCACCCAGATACGAATTAGAACCTGTGCTGCTGACAGCCGTGTTTCCTCCTCCAGGGGAGAGATGAGTCAAGGCCTATCTTGAAACATAGCGCTTGTTACCAGAATCCTTGGGTCATTTTTCATGGTGAACTCTCCCTCAAGGGGTGCACGTGGGTGCACAGAGGCACGTGCCCTGACGCCTGTCCGTGTTTCCCCTACTGCCCCAAAGTGATAGGACAGAGTTCTGATGATGGCACAATTCTAAAGGCCACATTTCTCAACTTCGGGGAATGAAAGTGTTCAGGTTTTTCCTCGTAAAACCCTGCTGTCTCTGCCCACCCACACCCCTAGCTGCTGCTGTGAGACAGGCCGCAGACCCATGTCGCCTTGTGGCTTTATGTCATCTGTTTCCAAGGAGCAAGTCGTGTTCAAGAGATAGTTGCACCAGGGCTGTCTGGTGCTCAGAAGCCCCAACCCAGGGCTTGGTAAACAGGGCTGGTATTTCCTCCCAGTGACAGTCCTGGTGCCTCAGTCCTGCCTGCCCCTCCCCAGATCATTGCCCACAGCCCCAAGGACTCTGCCTCCTGGGCTCCTCTTGGGCACCAAGCGGACCAGCTCCCTCGTTCCTCACCCACTCTCAGTTCACCCAAATCCAGCCTCCCTGCCCTCTGACACTTAAGTCTCTGGACTGTGATCTCACAGTGACCTGAGATTAGAGACAGCAATATTCCCCAACTTGAGGTCCCATGGCACCATCTCCTTTGAGACGTGGCAAAAATAATGATAGAGAATGTTGGGCCGGTGCTTGACAGTCTGCAGAACGAGGCCATGTTTATCACCTCCTGGGAAGCTACTAAGAGCCACCAAGGATGGTTATTATTATTTGTTTTATGACGGCAGAAAATCGAGACTCATAGAGGTTAAGTATAAGGTCACACCGTAAGAAAAAAGAAACAAAGACTTGAGATTAAAAGCTAGTTATCCCAGCTGGGCCCAGAGGCACATGCCTATAATTCCAGTGGTTTGGGAGGTTGACGCAGGGGGATCACGAGTTCAAAGCCAGACTCAGCAACTTAATGAGGCCTTAAGCAACTCAGCAAGACCCTATCTCTAATAAAATACAAAATAGGGCTGGGGATGTGGCTCAGTGGTTAAGTGCCCCTGGGTTCAAATGCCAGTACTAAAAAAAAAAAAAAAAAAAGCAATTATCCAAACCCTGAGTCCTTACTCTAGCAAATGTCTCTCCTGCCCCATCCAGCTGATAGCAGCCCTCCTTATTCCCCAGGGAAAGCACCTTACATACCAAAGTTAGCAAAAACTCCCCTCACTTCCCGGGAAGCAGAAACAGAGGATCATAAAACATCAACTCAAATTGGGTTTCCCCAGACATCACTGAACATCGAAAAGAGAAAGAAGCCATGATGTAAAAGTATACCCACACACTCACCTTCACTGGCCTGGGTGTCTTCGGACCAACTAGGCCCTGTCCTCTGGTGGTGACAGCCCTGTGGCCACAGCCTGGAGGTGTCTGATTCTAGCACTCCTTCCCCAGTTTGCACAGGTGCCCCGGCTCAGAAGCCAGCTGCACCCCTCTTGGCACCTTGGGGCCTCTTCCTGTGAAATGGGAACCATCTCCACTCCTCTGTGGCCTCCGTCCAGTGGGAAGAGTGGGAGGAGAGGGCACAGTTCCCTGCTTCTACAGAACTTTGGTCGCCTTGCAGAGATGATGTTTGAACAAAAGGAATGAGAGTGGCCACTACCCTACCTGAGAAAGGACCTCAGAGAAGAAATGGACTGCCAGGCACCTTCCAGGAATCTAATTTTCTAGATACACAGAAACCTCTTTAATTTCAGGTGCGGTAGCACAAACCCTTCCACTATTCCAAAGGGAGGCTCGCTGGGACCAAACTTGGATAGCACTTTGTTGACACAGACCCTGCCAGGCTGCAGGCATTCTGGGGCTGGACCAGGGCAAGTGCAGGAGAGCCACATGGGCTCGTGAGTGGCCCTTTCAGAGCAACTCCTAAAATTCATTTGGTTGCATTCTTTCAGTTCTTTCTCCAAGAGTCAACAATGATAAAAACTCTTTATTTTGTCACAGTCATAGGAATGTTCACTAAAATAAAATATATATGAATACCTATTACTCTTGGGGATAAATATTCCTGGTCACCATGACCTGGGACCTTTGTCACTCCTCTAACAAACTCTCAGAGACTTGGTTTCCCCATTGGAGAGGGTAATCTGGTTTTCTAACTTAATATGCTTTACTGATTTAAGTCAATCTTGTCTACAAAATACCTTCACAAGCAACATCTGGACTGGTATTTTCACCAACCCAACAACCACCACAGCTTATGCAAGGTGACCTGTAAAATTAGCCTTTACCAGGCTTCTCCTTTCCCAGTGTGTCCACCCTACACTTAGGGTGCAGCTGCTCTCACAGGATGGTCAATGGAAAGTCCTAAGGGTGTCCTGGCAGGTCCTGATTTCTCTCTTCTTTTGCATTTCTTACCTTCCTATTTTCATTAACCCAGACTTCTGGGCCCAAGGAGTTAGCCTCACCCAGCACCGTATTACATTGGCACCATGGCTGCATCCTGTGGGTATTCCAGAGGATGTGACCTTGGGGGTGGGGCCTGGGCGTGGTCTCAGAGGTGGGACCTGGGCGTGGCCTCAGAGGTGGGGAGCCTGGGCTCCCCCCAGCTGCACCATTCATGTGCAGTGAGTGAGACCCCAGGCCAGTTGGGTCCCTCCGCAGCAAGCCCATGTCCCATGTCGTGTCTGCGCAGGGGGGGCATGTGATGCCCACGTGGCTGGGCTTTGTGAGGCTGCCTGGAACAATGCTGCACAGCGCCTGCTGTGAGCGAGGCACCCCATCATTTCAGTAATGATTATTTTATTGCTTTTTTACACACAATTAAAACTCACTAATTCAGATCTATCAGAGAGGGCAGTCAGTGGCTGGAAAGTCCACATTAAAAAATAATTTAAAAATAATGTAGTTTTATTACTTTAAAATATATTAGTCCATCCAGGGTAATAAAGTGTTGCATAGTGAGCCCTTGGGGGACTTCCGGTAATGAACAAATAAGAACAATTTGAGGTTAATCTATCAATTATTGGTGTGGAAGAGGGTTTCTCAGAAAAGTACTTGAAAAAGCTTCCAAACAGAGTGTGGTCCTCTGTAGACTGTTTCTCCTGCAAACATCTTAATGCATTTTATTCAGTCAACAGCTTCTCCCTACACGGAGAACACTCCAGGCAACTTCAGCACAGGACTGACCAGATTTTCACAAATTCTGACATGATAGAGGTCGAGCAGAACATTTCACAGAGCTAGATCAAGATTTTCTGTTCTCTCCTTGCCTTAGAAGCCTATTTCAGGGGGCCTGAAGCTCCTAGAGCTGGGATTTTCCTCTAAGAGCAAAGAAACTAGAGGAGCTGGGGTCCTGGACCCAGGCAAACCTAAGTTTTGATCCTGCTCTGGCTCTTGTAAGCTGTGTGAGCTCAAGCAAGCTGCTGGCCCTCTCTGAGGCACAGTAAGGTGGGGATAAAGTGACCTCAGGGTTGCCATGGGATTAAAACCAGGTGACCTGGCACACCAGTAGGCCCTTATGGAGTGCAGGTGCCATATCTAGACGTGAGTCAGAAAGGCAAGGCATGCCCCCAGGCAGCACGGGGGTCTAGGGGATGCTGAAATAACTATTTGGGGTGCTGTACCCAATCTTGGGTGTTAAAAGTTATCTATAGATATGCTATGATTTCAAGGCAGGAGCCCAGAAATTACTGTCGGCATTATTATTGGCAAAAAAACTGACAAGAGCTGTTTAGCTTCTCTCAAAATTCTGCTGAGACCGTTTACACTTGAGGATGGCCGTGCTGAGGGCCGCCGTGTCTGCCTGCTGCTGAGGCATTCCCAGTCTGGGCTGGTTCAGCATCCGAGAGTCACGTGCCCAGGAATGGCTGAGCCCCTGGGAGAGACCTTCCCTTCCAAGGCAAGGTTTAGGTTAATCCCCTGACTGGACCACACAGCAGGACTGGTGGCCGCTGACCAAGGGGACTCCCTGGGAGGTCCCAGGGTATCATGTCAGCCTGCTTTTATTAAGTCCATAACTCAGGGCAGGGACTGAGGCTTGTGGTCACCTCACTCTGTTCTCACTACCTCCATGTGAGGTCAGACCACTGAGTCCCAAAAGATAGGAGGACTTAAGGTCACAGAGCTGGCGTGAGTGCAGCATGTCAGCCTGTAAGGGACCCTCATTCACAGCATGTCTCGGAGGGCACAGGAGTCCTAGCCCTGCCCAGGACTCCTAAGCGAAGTTTCGTCACTCTCCTCTGAGCACTCTGACAAGTCACCGTCCACTCTCTTAGAGGTCCCCTCCCACCTTCCTTGAATGTCAGTCAGGCTCGTGTATGTCATAGCTCCCTGGAGGACAGGCCCTGGTCTTGCCTGACTGATTATCACGTGGTCCCCAGCACAAGGCCTGGCCCTAAAGTAGGCTGGAAAAGGAAGAATTTCCCACAGGGCCTTGGGAGGTACCTCAGTACCCGTTAGTCAGATGACCCCCCTGTAAACTGCTACCTGAAAGAGGAAGGAGGGACTGCTCAGAGCTGGGGCAGGCAGGGACTGATGATGATGATGTTCCCTGGTTCTCCCCTGCCTCAGGGTCATGCCCCCAGGAAAGGAGGGAACACAGCTGTGGAATGGACCCTGAACAGCGGAATGCGGTTGGCTTGAGCCAGCTGAAGCGCCTCTCTGCTCCTTGCAACCTTGACAGACCCCAGCTTGGAAGGAGGTGCCCTGGTGACTGACTTCCCCAGCCCCCGCCCCACCCCCTGGGCAGCTGTCCACACAGGAGCCAGAGGGAGGGTAGATCCTGTGCCCTGTGGTTTAACTCACCCCGCTTCCACACAACAAAATTATCTTCTATAAAAATCAAGAAACAAAATGAACACCAGCCATCTACGTGTCCTGGAGACGCCCTGTGGCATTTTTGTTGATCAACATGTGATCTTAGACAGGACGCGTTTTTAAATACAACCAGACGTTGTTTCAGTTGCCTTCTCTTTTGCTCTTTTTTATTGTTGAGCTCCGGGTTGGTACAAGAACCCCACTAGAAATTTCTTTAAAAATTCAGAATAATTACGAACAAGCTGCCGGTTTCACAAGACAAGACTCTGCAAGTCCCTCCAAGTTCCTCCAGGACAAAAAACAGACAATTATTTATGTATGGATTTTATGCACACCTATCAGTTTGAACTTTGATCCTTTGGTTACAGTCTAATATAATAATAATTTATGTAAATAGTTATCTAGTGACCAATAAGAGACTTTTAATAACCCCAAAATGCCAGCAAAAGTACCATGTATTGATAAATCCATTGTCTGAATTTTGTTCTTTTTTTTTTTTTTTGCATACCGGAGATTGAACCCAGGGGCACTCAACCACTGAGCCATACCCCTAGCCTTTTTTTTTTTTTTATTGGTTGTTCACAACATTACAAAGCTCTTGACATATCATATTTCATACATTAGACTGAAGTGGGTTATGAACTCCCAATTTTACCCCAAATGCAGATTGCAGAATCACGTTGGTTACACATCCACATTTTTACATAATGCCCTATTAGTAACTGTTGTATTCTGCTACCTTTCCTATCCCCTACTATCCCCCCTCCCCTCCCCTCCCATCTTCTCTCTCTACCCCATCTACTGTAATTCATTTCTCTCCTTGTTTATTTTCCCATTCCCCTCACAACCTCTTATATGTAATTTTGTATAGCAATGAAGGTCTCCCTTCATTTCCGTGCAATTTCCCTTTTCTCTCCCTTTCCCTCCCATCTCATGTCTCTGTTTAATGTTAATCTTTTCTTCCTGCTCTTCCTCCCTGCTCTGTTCATAGTTGCTCTCATTATATCAAAGAAGACATTTGGTATTTGTTTTTTAGGAATTGGCTAGCTTCACTAAGCATAATCTGCTCTAGTGCCATCCATTTCCCTGCAAATTCCATGATTTTGTCATCCTAGCCTTTATATATATATTTCATTTAGAGACAGGGTCTCACTGAGTTTCTTAGGGCCTCACCAAGATGCTAAGGCTGGCTTTGAACTTGAGATCCTCCTACCTCAGCCTCCCAAGCTGCTGGAATTACAGACAAGTGCCACAGCGCCCAGCTTGTTCTGCATTTAAAAAAAAAAAAATTAAAAGTAGTTTTCAATTTAAAAAAATCACTCTTACAGTTCAATAAGATATTTCAAACAAGAACTAAAGAAGACACTTACTGAACAAACAGAGGCCTTCTGGCTCACGCTGTTTCACCAGGTTAAGTTTTAAACAAAAGTCAACTCTAGCAGTTGCGTAGCCCGAGTTCCTGACTGGGTCAGTTACGTCACTTCTTTCCATCTTTGTCACCCCCGTGCTCTCATTGTTTGTTTTAAATTCACTTTTAAAATACAAGAACATGTGGCACAAGATTCCAGACACAACTATGCTTGGAAAGAGCATTTCGGGTTTGTGCCCTGCCTGAACCCGAGGTTCAGCTCTGTACTTGGAAAGTGGCTCTCTGAATGAACACGTCTGGCAGTGCTTGGTTCCAGCAGCCGGCTCTTGGGCCAGGCATCCTCAATAAAACACTCACTGAAGGATACATCGTAAAACTGCCCTAACATGAAGCTGATAGGCTTATTATTCTTATTATCATCATCATTATTATTATTAGCACCCTCGAGATTGTCATTAAACTCCACGGTACTGCAACCGTGTTTACAAGGCCAAGGAAAGACTTTTCACGAGGAACTTTTTCCTCCTGACCTTTTTTCACAGTCGCCAGCGTACTGTGGCAATGGAAGCAGACAAATTTTAGTCAAACATATCGTTTTGTTAAACCCCCCTGCACCAGCTCACAGCCTGGAGCAGGGAGGACCCTCCTGTCACGAGCGGTTATTATGGACTCAGTCGGAGGCACGGTTAGATTCAGTCACACCTCATCACACTTCAGACACACATCCTAATTCCAAGTCCTAACTGAGTCTACGACACCCAAGGGTCCCAGATGCTCACCTGTGATGTGTCTTAAGTTGGGGTTGCTGGAACTCGATTCTGTTGGAGGAGTCTGGTGCAGTGGGGGACAACAGCGACAGAGGCCTGGGTCTCTCTGTCTGGGTCCTGTTAGTCCGTTGCCCCCCAGAAGTCTGGGTTCTTAAGTCCTAGTTCCGTTGTGCTTGCAGCTGGTAACCAGGTGAGGTCTGGGGTGTACGCCCCAGGGTGTAGTCATCACTAACTTAACTCTATCAAAGTTCTGCAGTTTATCTAAGTTTTGCAGTTCACATTACATCATGGGCACATTGCTTATAGTCTTTTATCCAACAGGCTCACTAAGTAATATAATCAACAGTCAATAATCTAATAATATTTCTGGTACTCATATCACATTCCCATCACCCAAGCTTAGCACACCATCCCGATACCCTCAGGAAGCCCACAAAGGTGTCTTTCAAAGCTGGGGAAATGCTATATATATATATATATTTTTTTTTTTTTTCCTTCTTCTAGCCAAGCACTGTGCTGGGAGCTTCCAGAATCCTCGGTTCTCCTCACCCCCACGAGCTCCATGACACAGGCTTTCTCGTGCCCTTCTGCAGACTCAGAGGCATTTGCTCAGGGATGTTGAAGCCCCATCCCAAGGTTTCACAGGAAGAAGCCGCAGAGACAGAGGAAAGTGGAATGGGAGGCTGTGACCATTCCATGGGCATCCCTGTCATGTCCAAACTAGGGTGCAGGTGTCCAAACTAGCCTCTTAGCAAACATGACCACACCAAACCTGACAGGCATCAGCCACCAGCAGACTTTCCCATCAAGGTGCCCTTGGGATGAAGAGAACACCATATGCCCCGCAAAGGCTCCTGGGAGTCACCCCCACGGTGCCTGGCTCTCCCACAGACACTGCGCGGCCAGAGTCTTCCAGTTCATGGACATCCAAGCTGCCAAGCTTTGCTCTGCACAGTCACTGTGGCAACCACTGGGAGGTGAGTCTCAGCAGGCAGCCGAATGAGTCAGCAAATATTGATCAAGCACTGTGCTAGGAACCACAGGGGAGACTGAGTTTTTAACTATTTTTAGTATAAATACCCTAAAAGAAGGAGGAGGAATATTTAGGAGACTGGATTTCTTCCCCATCTTAGAAGCCATAAGGTAGGCTAAATCATGTAGTTACATATGCACCACTTTGGAGCCACAGACCGTGGGGTTCGAGTGTCAGCTAGGAGGCATTATGCAAGCCAGACTTCTCCCCAAGCTTCCCTTTACACATTAGAATGCTAACGCTTACCCCTGTCCACCACAGAGGGTTCTTTAAGGATAAAATGAGCTAATGTATAACAAAGAGCTTTGTTGACTGTGCAAATGTTAGGTTGTTCTTTCAATAAACATTTATCAAGCATGCGCTCTGAGCCAAACCCTGAGTCAGGCACTAGGGCCTCTCTGATGCAAATGCCCTGCGTTCACTGGGATTCACCACTTCTTGCTTTTGGGGGTTTTTGTTATTTGGGGTTTTTTTTTCCGTTTCATTTCGTTTCGTTTTGTTGGTATTATTTTAAGGTGAAAGTCACATAAAATTAGCCATTCTAAATGGAACAACTCTGTGACAGTGCAGTCCCTCTGTTGTATGACCCACACCCCTCCCAAGTTCCAGAACATTTTCATCATCTCAGAAGAAAAGCCTGCACCGTTAACCATCCCTCTCTTTCTTAGGAAACTTTTTCCTTGCTCTCCTGGATCCTTCTCAGGCTTTGATCCCGTGACTTTGGTAACATCCTGACGTCCCCCCTGGTCACCTGGGATTCCAAGCCAATCCCTGTATCCATCCATGGAGCTTCACAAGTTGAGATTCAGACTCCTTTGCCAGCGCTACGGAAGCCCGAGCCCCGAGCCTGCCGTTTTTAATTACACCAGGGCTGGATGAGCAGGTAATCGCTGTGCATTTCAGTAAATTACCTCTCATAAAGGGGCACCATGTTTGCCCGTGTGCCCTTCTTTCCTGGAATCAGCTCCCTGTTTGCCAACATCCTATCTTCCCAGCAGCCTGTGCGCGCTTGGCGAATGTCCTCCTTGACAAGCTGGGGACAGTCAGGTGGCGGGGGTGGAGGGGTGGGGGTGCCATGTTTGGACAAATATTGGACTTGGCCACACTTGCTGTCCGTATCAGGAACCCAATTGGTGTTATTGATTGACAGATTCAGGGACCAACTGTTTAGAAAGCTGAGCCCCCTCGGATTGGGCTAGGTGTTTCGGCAAACAGCCCTAATACTGGGCAAACAGGCCTGTTGGAAGAAGTGCCCGGCATGTTAGCAGAGCAAACCAAGCGCTGAGCAAACAGCTTAAAAGAATGTGGCCACCTCCACGTAACCTCAACCGAGGTATTGATCCCACTGGAGGCAGGAGAGGGGCCGAGTGGGGAACAGAGAGATACAAACCCCGGCAGAATGTAAATGTTATCTTTAAGCTGCGGCTGTCAGGGCCCTAATGGGCATCTGTTTGGAATTTGTCTTCTTGCAAATCTTTAAATCCAGGTCAGGGCCAGGCACAGAATTTAATAACAACTTTTCCGAGAGATGGGGGCTTGGGACTGAGTTCATTCCTCATAAGCCCAACAGGGACTTCACTGTTTTCCTCGGCGGTAGCTGCCTGGCAAGGAAAGGGCCTGGGTGCACGTCCCACCCTCGGAAGAGGAAAAGCTGAGCACTGGTCAGAAGGCTGCAGGAGAAGAGAAGGAATTCCAGAAGACAGGGGCTCTCTCCCATCCCTGAGCTGTCCATGCATGAAGCTGGCGGGTGGAAAGAACCCCAGACTCAGAGCCAAGAAACCTGGGCCTTGCCCCAGCCGTGATCTTTGAATGGCTGCAACTTCTGTCTGCACCTCCCTGAGCCTCAGCCTCTGTGTCTGTGAAGGGGAGGACACAGTCCCCGCCAGGCACGCTCACTCCGATCACTCGAGCCCACACAGAGGTGAGAGCCAGCTAACCCTTCTCCAGGGTGGAGATCTGGAATATCCGCTGGGAGACCCTGGGGAAGGACCACGCTGCAGTGGGGTGGACTATGGCCGAGGCTGGCATCTCATGTTCTAGGCATATGACCTTCTGAATTTAGATATCCTTTCCCAAAAGCTGGACGGAGAAGTTCTGTGAAAGTCTAAAAACCATGTTTGCGTGCCTTTTCATATTTCTATAAAAAAATATTTGAATGAAAAATATTTGTCTTCAGTGTCCCCCATGACTGGATGTCCACAATTTTTCCCTGAGAAAAGCCACAGAAAGGATAAGATTCACCACCACCTCCTTCCCCAGCCCTGGTCTGGTCCCCTGTTTGCAGTGGTAGAATCTGGCATGGGAAGCATGCCTAGAACAAAGAGGGGGCAACTCCCACCAAGTCCTGGTTCATCCAGAAGACTGACTCCTATCTCCACCCAAGGCATGAGCAGTGTGGGTAAACCCAGGGTATTACTTGGCACTTAAAAATCCTTTAAGCCATCTCTGCCTTTGAATCTGGTCTCATGATGATAAGAATCAAATGGCTATGGCTCAGAGAAGGGGACATTCAATTTGATGGTTCTTTTAAAGAGAGGCTTAACAGAAGAATGCACCAAATGGTTTGGTGCATCTGAGTTTGAGCTTCAGAGTCAAGTGCCTGGGGTAGAATCCCAGCTCTGCCACTGGCTGTGGGACCTTGAGCAAGTTATCTAACTTCTCTGAACCTCCACACTCCTCCTGTAAAATGGAATAAATAATGACACATTCCCAATGGGGTTGTTGTATGTGTTGGTTTCTCAGTGCAGCGCCTTTCCCATGCTAAGCCCTCAGTAAATGGTAGAGACGGGGGCAGGACAGGCCCTAGTGAGAACAAGCTGTCATTGCCAATATGTGATGGTGGGGGATGCCCTTGCTCACAACAAGGGCGCTCACCAGTCTTCCCTAGAAAACCTACTGTCAGAGCGTTGGGTCAGCACCCAAGTTTCTCCCTGCGAGTGGAGAAAAGCAGCTTCTAAGTACTTGCCTGCAAGAGCTTCTGGACTAGCTCCCTTGACAGACAGACCATCCCACGACTGCCTGCCCCTGCCCCGCAGTCCTGCCCAAGTTCCTCACCTACGGACCCGTCTAAGGAGGTGGGCTCATCCAGGTCCACCTACTTGTGCAGGTGCAGCCGGGCAGTGGAAACCCAGAGAAAAGAAGGGTCATCCAGGATCACAGAGAGTCAGCGGCTGCGCAGCTGCTTTTGATAATAAGGAAAAGGGTGACCAGTCTGAGTCTTCTATGCAAAACCACTGTGGTTATCTGGGAGAAGTTAAAGCTTCCCTCAGAATGGATGGAACTCAACCCACCTCCCCTCCCCAGAGTGTCATTAATTAGGTGTTTTCTGCAGCAGTTAGAAAGAAATAGCAAATTGTGCCTGTGTTAACATGCGCTCCATTAACTCACCCTCACTGGAAATATCTACCTCAACTAAGGTCGTCTCAAAGTCATTTGGGGAATAACAGAGTAGACACAGGGTAGCTTATGACTTGGTTAAGTAGGGATAACTGTGTTCCTCAAATCTGCATGGACCAAACATCTGGATAAAAAAGGAAAACGGGCCTGGAGCATGCGTTAGGAAGGATCCCTTCTAAGGTGAAGTCTCTTGGCCAAGGTCATAGACAGCAAGAGCATCCCCACCCCCAGCCTGCTTCCCAGGCCCAGGGCCTTCTACAAGGGCTGCCCCACAAGGCCCACAGAGCTCAGGCACAGGCCCTGAGGGTCCAGGACCCTTGGGACCTCAGCTTTCCCTCCTTCCCACTTTCCTCTCAGCTCACAGGGGCAGGCACATGAGGCCCTTTTTCATAAACCAGTAAGAAACCTATTAAATAAACCATTGCTGCTTCCAAGGGTCAAGAAAAGATGCCCTCACTTCCCTGGGGACAAGAAGGGCACGCCACATGACCTTTCTTAGTCGCCCTAGGGTTCCAGAGTTCACCCTCACTTCAGTTGGACAAAGCTCTCCTTTCTTGGCAGAGAAGATGCTGAGCTGCTGAGCAGACCCGGGGGGGGGGGGGTGGTGTCTGGTTCAGATAGGAGCAAGTGCCCCAGCCATTGGGCCACATGTCCCTCAGTGGAAGACCTGGGAGGTGGAAGGCCAGAGAGCAAGGGTGCCCTTGGGAAGGGGGTCCTGGGCACCTCTGCCTTGGCCTATAGTGAGACGCAGTTAGGGATGCTCACATTGAATATGACCTAGGGATCCCAGAAATCCCTCATCCGGTACCCATGTTGCCTCCCCTGCAGAGAACACCCACTTTAAAAGCCTAAGTCACCTAGGCAGTGACAGGATTGGCCCTGATCCCATTGCTCATCTGTGTCCCAGCACATGCCACAAGCCAGCTTCCCCAAACCCAGTTCCTTGACATAGGAAAAGTGGTTCCCTCCCACATTCCCACTTTCTCAGCCCATCTCTACACTCAAATTACCAGCTGTCTACAGGAAAGACAATTACCCAGAGTCCCCTGATAGAAGGGGTTAATTATTACAAGGCAGGAGAACAGGGAGTGATTGCAGGTTGATCCCGTCTACCTGGATACATAGTAATAGCACTGTTTGTAAAACACCAAGTCAGAGCTGGTTTCACTTAAGAGGCGTCTGCCTGCCAATGACAAAGCTGACGTGAACCACGCAGCAGCAGCCGCCGCCACATTGATGAATCACTGAGAAGGTGGAGAGACGCTGAGAATGCTCAATGAGCCATCCGCCCTGCGACATCCTCTCCACAGCTCTGCCCAGATCCTGCCCCGAGGTGCTAACATCACAGACCTAACACTGGACCCACCATGCAGGCTCCAAATACCTTCAGAACTTGGAACCTGGAAACTAGTAAATAAGCCAGAAATCAGGACCAGCTTCATGGGTGCATAGGTGGTGCAGCTGGGTGCCCGGTGCCCCCGCTTGGTTTAACGCTCTCATATCACCCTCTTGCACTGAGTCATTTTTGAACTGTGGAGAGGGGAGCCGGGAGGTGCTCCAGCATCTTCATTTTGCAAATTACAATCGCAGGTCTTGTGCCAAACTGCTAAAAGGCAAAACAAGGTGAGACTGCTGGAAAAGGAAGCACAGGAATCCTCCCCCACAAGCCTCCTTGGCCCTCGGTTGAGTCAAAATGTCCTATATTTTAAAATTCTGAGCCAAAAAATGTCAGGGCTGGGGGCTGGGAATGTGGCTCAAACGGTAGCATGCTCGCCTGGCATGTGTGGGGCGCTGGATTCGATCCTCAGCACCACATGAAAATAAAGAAAACTGAAAACTAAAAAAATAAATATTAAAAAAAAAGTCAGGGATGCAGTTGTTTTTTGTTTGTGTGTTCATTTTTTAAGAAACGGTTTTGTTACCTTAGAAATTCTAACCCTGTCCTCTAAGCAAATCCATCTCCTCCCCAACCACACTGACGGAAACACCCTTTCTGCTGCCTCTGCGATTGGAGGCTGAGGCTAAGTAGGGAGAGTCCCAGTTTTGCCTGAGATAGCAGAGGGACCCAAGGCCTAGTCACTTTCCTCCTCCATAAAACAAAAGGGGGTGGGATAGGCAAGAGGGACTAAATCTACCTTTCCTGGCCTGTTTCGCAGTTGTTCAACGGAGAGATCTTATCTTAGTCCATTTTCTGTTGCTATAACAAAATACCCAAGACCAGGTAATTTATCTGGCTCGGAGTTCTGGAGGCTGGGAAGGCCAAAAGCATGGTGCTGATATCTGCTGGGCATCTTGCAAGAGCCTTCTACTGCATCATAGCAGGGTGGAGGGCATGGCGTGGGGCCACAGAGCATGCGTGCCAGCTTTGGTCTCTGCTATTCTTATAAGCCACTAATGCCATCATTGGACCCCCACCCTCATGACCTCATCTAGCCCTAATTATCTCCCAAAGGCCCTGCTTCCAAACACCATTAGCATGTGAATTTGGGGATTCATTTTCTAAAACAAAAATTTTGTGGGACATATTCAAATCATAGAATGTCTCTATGCCAAAAAAAAAAAATGCATATTTTGAGGCTGGGACATGCTCAGTGGTACAGTGCTTATGTAGCATATGTCAGGCCCTGGATTCTAGCCCCAGCACCACCAAAAAAAAAAAAAAAGTTAAAAATGTTGTGAAAACTTTGGGTTAAGTAAACTTTCTGAACTCTAGAACTGATAACTCTCTAAGACGGATTGACAGCAGTTTCCAAGCTTATTCTACCATAATCGATCTTAACTTCCCACCCTCTCAGGGGAATATTTGCCAGGAGGCTGAGGAAACCTGGATTTCCGATAGCTGCTCTGGAACCACCCTAACAAAGCTTTCACCAGTCACATTTGTGTAAATTTTGCAGAAGTAAGTTATGGCTGTATGTATCCATATTTGTAAAAAGAGTTCCTAAAATTGTACAAGTTTGGGACCCCACAAAATGTGGACCTATTTCCACATCTGGAGGCCCCAGCCCTGCATTGTGTCAAACATCTTAAAACGAGCTCATATCCCACATTTAATATAATTTGTAAGTAACTCTAGGAGTTGAGTTGGAGTCGGCGTAATGTCATTTGCCTAGTAGAATTTTAATTAAACATTCTTTCATATTGGTTTTGGTCGGTTGCAAGCATTGTTAATTTTGGAGGCAGCATGTTTTAAATTTCCATGTGGCAATCATTTCCCTAGGCCCTGAGAAAGCTGTGGTCCCTGAGTAGCCGGTCTGCAGGACGTGATGGAGGAAACCCTGTCGCCCTCAATCGGTACCCACACTTTGAGAAACGCCTAAACACATAGTGCCTGCTGATTATCTGCACTGTCATTTCCAAGTGAGGGGAAATATCTACTTAATGTCGAACTCAGACTAAAGAGAGGTTGGAGTGGTGGGGAGAGTCAAGTGCGGATTACAGAAATTGAACTTTTATTATTTTCAAGAAACAGCAGGTTTCCTTGAACTAGGTTAACAAGGTGTTATCTAACAAGACCTTAGGGGGCTGCTTTTCCGGTTAGGACAATATTGTTG
The DNA here is from genome assembly GCF_045843805.1 of Urocitellus parryii. Classification (NCBI taxonomy): domain Eukaryota; kingdom Metazoa; phylum Chordata; class Mammalia; order Rodentia; family Sciuridae; genus Urocitellus; species Urocitellus parryii. Next base: position 113,387,945 of record NC_135536.1, on the reverse strand, counting down.
TGTAATTAGCTTATCAACTCTGTACATGTAAATGAAGGCTTTTAAAGTCCTTGAAACTGGCTTCTTCTCTTAAGCAATTTAACTGTTTCCTCTTGATGCTCTTCATTTTCTCCAGCTTGGACACCTCCTTAATTAAGCATTTCTAGAAGTCCATCTTCTGCTAAGCATTGTGCCTAGGGATTAAAATATGAAGAGACCTAGTCCCTACTCTCCACCTAGGTCTAATCATGGGTCAGCAAACTTTTTCTGCAAAGGGCCAGGTAATTTTCAGCTCAGCCGACCATCTCTATGGCAGTAACCTGACTCTGCCCTTCTAAACACAACAGGCAGCCACAGACGTATAGATGAACGAGCGCAGTCATGTTCCAGTAAAACTTAATGTGCAAAAATTACATGGCCCATAGTTTGCTGAGCCCTGATCTAATGAGAGCGAATTGACTGACTGTGGGAAGGTATAAACTTAATTCTGTACCATCAAGGGACAGCCAGCCCAGTGCTGCTTTGCTGAGGGGAAGAAGTCATTGATGAGCAGGGAGGACCAAAGTGAAGTAATGGCCTCTTGATTTGGGTCTTTGTTATACTCCAGTTGTTCTTATCTAGTGTTCCTTCCCAGAGAGGCTAAGGGCCTCTGAGATCTGGTGTGCACATGCACATGTGCATTCTTAAGAAAAATTTTATTGGTACTTTATAATTATACATAATAGTGGGAATCATTAGGCATATTTATGGATGCACATAACATGATTTGATCAATCTCATTCCCTGTATCTTCCTTCTCCCTCCTCCAATCTCCTTGCTGTACTCTACTAATCCCCCTTCTACTTTTATTATTATTTTAATTAGTGTATTGTCATCATATATAAAAGCTGTATTCATTGTAGTATATTTGTACCTGGACATAATGTGATTTGGTAGATTTCATTCCCTGGTACTTTGGCCTGGGTCTTCTTGTATCGGGCCTAGCTAAAATGTGTGCTGATGTCCTGCCTGCAAAATCAGATTCTGAGTCAGTATCCTGTCAAATAAGGCTGACATTGTACGAGCAAAACTGACACAGGGCCTCCTCAGGCTTCGGATAACCATTTCTTATTTGGAATCGACTGGTGCTTTGGAGCAGAGCAGGACAATGTAATCTCCTCCCGCAGGCAACCTCTGCTCACTCCTTTATTGTCCTTTGAGCACTTTCTCTTTGCATTTTTAATATCCAAATGCCATTTAGTTTATTGTGGCTTGTTTGCTCAGGGCTGGGCAAATAAAAGAACAAAGGAGGCTGGAAGCATCAGCAGCAGTATCTCGGCTCTCACTGGGGCTGAGCAGCCTGCAGCACCCATCCCCTGAACAAGCTGGGGCTGAGGCTGCTCGAGGTGCTGGGCTGTAAAGACTGGGCACTTTCTGAAAGGACTCCCGATAGCATATCTCCATCTCCACCAGGAGCTGGAAAAATGAAGACACCTGGAAGCAGAGCAAACAAAAATAACCAGCAGGTCAATGGTAAGTAATCACCCACCCAGGGAAATGCAGGGAGCTGATGATATCAGACCCAGCAAGGGTTGGGTCAGAGGTCACACCAGAAGATGGCTTTAGGGATTTTTGCCCCTCTATTGTCTCAACACCCCCCCCATTAAGGTCCTCCCCCAAATTAATATTCAATCTACCTGTGAGTACAGTGGGTGGCTATGCCACCCAGACAAGTCCCATCCCAAATCCCTTCTCTGGGGACAATCTGCAGCTCCCATTACCCATCTCTCCCTGTGGTGCACCAGAAGGACAATGCTCATGAATGTCCCCAGCATGTGCATGGCTCCCCAGGGAGCTGAGGAGGACAAATCAGAGAACACTGGGTGCAAAATATGACTCCTCCCAGCATATAAAGTGCAGTCAGCACCTGTTCCCCCACCCACCCCCACCCTCTCGGCACCCCTTTGAACTCCTTCACACTGCCTTCCGACTCCTAGGACAGATACCAACCACGGGGCTCCCAGGAGCACGCCTTCCCAGCTGGGCCACCAATGCTTCCCGGTGAAGGCTCCCTCCTGACCTCCGTGTGTCACGACCCACAGAGAACCTGCTTCTCAGGATGAGCCAGAGAGCAAAGGAGGAGGGGGAGGCAGGGCGGAGATGGGAGAGATTCTTTATCCCCAGCCCCCAGGAATCTTTATTTGTGTCATGTAGTCTGTCTTTAAGGACTATTTTTAAAAAGAGAAATCCTCGAGAGGTCTCAAGTACAAACCCTCAGGTGAGATGGCTTCAGGCAGTCAGACAACCCGGGGACACAAGACCAGCAAAGAAGCAATTTGGGGGGCCCCCAGGTGAAGACGGTCCCTCAGCCCTGGCTTTTCATGGAGGGGGGTGTAAAACCCAGGGATGTCGACCTCCTCGCACAGACCCTTCGAAGCCAGCCCTGACGGGAGAGAAAGCAGGAAGAAGTGCAGACTTGCCACTAGGCCCCCAGTGGTGGGGCTCCTGGGTGAGCCTCCGCTGACCCAGCTCCTCTGAGCCAGGCCTGCATTGTCCCCCAGTCCTCACGGGCTCCTTAGGTACGCGATGAGCTGACTGGTTGAGAAGGACCCTGGTGATGGGGAGCTCCATACCTTTCCCCAGGCCATTCCACAAGAAAGTGGCCTTGCTGGACGTCAGCTGGGGCCTGGCCTAGAGCCCCTGCTGTTGCCACCAATCTCTCTCCTTAGAAAGCTGAAGCTATAGCGTGAATTCTGGATGGGAGAAGCTAAGAGGTAGGAGAGGAGTCTCACTGCATCTCCTGGGTAAGTGGTGGTGGCCCGACCCATTCCAGGGAGGACCTCTTTCTGGTCCCCACTGCCCCACTCACACCCTTGGTTTGGCCAGAGCTTATAGCCTGAGCACCCAAGACCCTCTCCCACTTCTTGAGAAGCCAAAATCAAACCTAGAGCCTCCCTCCGCAAAGGCCGGTGACAGAGCAGAGTGGGGACACTGAATGTCCAAAGGCACCCCATCCCCTGTATCTCCTTTCCACCGCTGAGCTTCTGGGCTCACAGCCACACCCGACTCTTCCTAGAGTAAGCCAGCAGCCGACCCAAACTGACCATGTGACTGGCGGCCTCCCCAGTCTCCTCCTGTCTCCTGCGCCCTCTGAGACCCGGTTCCTGGCTATAGACTACTCTCCGTTCCACAAGGCTCACCTGGGCTGGGAAGGCATGTGCCCTGGAAGCCCGCCTGCTCTGCTAATTCTTCCTCCTATTGTTTCTGCCATGAGGTGTTTCTCAAAGAAGAGCTGGTGAGTCCCCAGCTCTCTTCCTGCCACACTCTCCTGCAAGCTCTGGCTCTGAGCGCCTCTTCCAGGAAGCCATCCCGGTCACCCTCACTCGCTCTCCTAAGCCCCTTCTCAGAACTCCTACCCTGCTTTCAGGCAGGCTCACACAACATCAAATATAATAACACCCTGCCTGATCCCACGGGCTCATTATTCCACATGTGCTCATTATCTCTGCAGTGTGAGCTGGCTGCCTGCAAACCAGCCGTGCACTCTAAGCCCCAACGTGCATTGCACCAGGATAGACAAACAGCAGGTGCCCAATAAATACTTGCTGCTATACATTCCAAGGATACAAAAGGGTCTAAGCCCAGCTCCTGCCTCCCCTTTTAAAATAAGGCACAAGCATAATAATAACCAACACCTGAAAGGCATTATTTATTTGGCCAAGAATTGCTATGTTCATTGTCTCAACTAATCGGCAACCCAGGCAGTGGGTGGAATTCCTCCCACAGTGCAGATGTGGAGACTGAGGTCCATGAGAGGGAGTTGCCTGAGAGCACAGCCACTCAATGGCGGAGCCATGAGCTGAGCCCAGGCCTTGTGACACCAAGCCCAGTATTTTTTTTTTTTTTCTATCACACGGGACTGTGAAGCTTCAGAGCCTAGATCGGGGGCTCAAGGGGTGACTGCTTTTTAATTGAGAAAACTGTGGTCATCAGGAAATAAGCAACTTGTTGACACCAGGTGCAGAGATCATGGAGAAGGCACCTTCACTGTGGACCTTGAAGAAGCCATGGAAGGTGGAAGGGCAGAAAGAAGGGGAGGCCCAGGGAATGCCGGAGTCGGGGTGCAGGGGGGAACAAGCAGAAAGCTAGCATGGGAGAAGGAGGAGATTCAAGAAAAAGGCAACGCCCGAGGGAGGAAGACAGCACCAAGCTACAAGGGCGCCTCGAATCCCAGCCCAGGAAGGAGTGTGGCCCCCGGAAGCAGAGATGGAGGATGGGGGGACACTGGCAAGCAGCGCCTTCGCGGGACTCATCCAGGGACTGGATGGAAGGAGGGGCCGGTAAAAATAAGTCAAGGTCATTCCAAGCCCCCAAGCCAGAGAGATTGCTAAAATGTCGGTGTCACTAACCAACATGGGGGTGGCAAAAAGTGCCACTGATTTTGACGGGGAAGGAAACAGGCAGTATCACACAATGTCAAGTTTAATAATATCCTGTCGCCAGGCACTATCTCATTATTCCACACATGTTCATTATCTCCCCAGATTGTGTGTTAGCTGGCTGGGGAAACTCGGTCTTCTCTTTTAGCCTCTACAGCTTCTCCAGCGGGGCTGAGCACGTAACCGGAGCCCAACACATAGCCGTGGATGTCAATTTCAAGATCATAAAATGGCCTAAACCCCACAGTCCATGGAGGAGCACTTCAGAGAGGTGGCTATCCAGTGAGTGTGGTTCTAAAAGCCCTGTCCGGCCGCAGCCAGAGGCATCTGACAATGTCCACCAAAGAAACGCCATCCACGAGGTGACCATCACCCCGTCACTCAGGGTATCCAAGAAGAAACTAGACAACCGACTAGCAGAGGCTCCGGGAAAGGAGTCCCTGCGTTGGGAGCAAGAAGCTCTCCACAGCCCCCACCATCTCTCAGACGCTGTGGTTCAAAAATGTGTGAATTTGATCTGCTTCATTGGCAGGTCCCATTCAGAAATAGCCAGACTGACTTAAAAAAAGAAATCTCCATGCCTCTTTCTATTTCTTTCAAACCCTTTAAATGTCAAGTTCCAGACCACTGCTCTGCCTTGCCGGGTGGCTGGATACCAAGCCCATGAGCGCCGGGTTTAGAATAGCGCCTGGCGTGGCCGGAGGAGGAGTCTGACTTCATGCATTCCTAATGCACGTCTATTTTTACAGCCACGAGACACGTTGCCTTCTCTCGCCGTTCACATCAATATCACACAGGGACGCTGACACAGGGCCATCTGTCCTCGCAGACGCGTTCTTTTGGGAGGGGAAGCAGAGAGAACGGGAGGGGAATAGATATGCATTTTTGTTCTAAGTCTGAAAATTGACTTGGGATATGATGGCTCCCAGGCTTGAGCTGGCCAGAGATGCCTCGTGCCCATCCCCGGGGGAGGGGGTGTCTTGTTACTCCACCTGCAGTTGGTTAGGCCAACCAAGCACTCCCTGGCTCCCTCCCTCACTCCTTTACCTGGGGCATGGCAGCCCCGGGTCACACCTCCTTCAACTATGCTTGAGGTGTCTGGAGGCAAGAAGACAAAGATGTGCAGGGAGGGAGGAACAGGACCTGGTGAGGGACCGATGAGGCCGTCCTTTCTGAGCACCCCTGGTGTGTCCAGGACTGTAGCCAAGCAGGTCCTGCTGGTGGAGCTTCCCCTGAGTGCCCACTTTAAGACAGGGCGTGAGTCCAGACCCGAGAGCCAACCCGGGAGGGCCCTTTTGTGTGTTGGAACAAGGGCAATGAGGGCCCTGGTGAGTGCGGCTGTGACCCCAGGATCTGGCCTGAGCCCTTCTGGTAGAGTCCCATGCTGTGGGGAGGAGCCCCAGGGATGACTCTAAAGAACAGCTTCCCAGGGAGCCCCAAACCTGGTGAATGACATGGACTCGGCTCCCAGGGTCTTCAGGGGTCACTGCGTCTTCTCATCTCCTTCCTCTAACAACACATCCGTGTTTCCTTTCATACACTGCGCCCACCTCTGGTCGTCCTGAGGGGCCTGTCAACTGTTGACTCCACGTCCCTGGGTAATGGTACAGGGCCTGGCCAACCAATCAAAATGCCCCTCTGAAGGGGAAAGCGGTGATTAATCCGGGGAAACATCAACATGCTGCGTGGTGATTGAGAGCCTGTCCAGGACTCTGCTGTTACTAGGGAGAGAATACGTCATGGTTTGGGTCCTACATGTCCCCCAAAGGCCCGTGTATTGACAGTGCTATTGGGAAGGGATAGACACTTTGATAGGTGGAGCCTACTTGGGAGAAGTTGAGTCACTAGGGCCATGACCTTGAAGGTATATTGCCCGGCTTTGCTCTGTGATGCACTTCCTGCCCCACTGTGTTCTGCCTCGACACAGGCTCAAAGGGATGGGCCCAAGTGACCATGGACTGAAACCTCTGAAACCGTGAGCCAAAATCAACCTTTCCTCCTTTAAGTTGACCTGTCTCAGGTATTTTGTCACAGCCATGGAAAGCTGATGAAGACAATGAGTCTAAAACCACCAGTCACCATCTTGCCCTACTCTGTGGAAAAGACCTGTTTAAAGACTAAAGGCAACAGGAGATCACCGAAGTCAAAAAGAAGAGACAGAATGTGATGACTTCGAAGGATCTCTGGCTCCATCATACCTAAGCCAGCTCTTATCCCTCTTTCAGTCTCATTTGGCTTTTCATGACACAGTTTCCTCACTGATGGGCACTTAGAAAACCTTGGCCTGGAGGGGTGTTCTAGAGCAGGGTCTCATCACTGTGTTCACCCTCTGAGAATCTCCAAACTCTGAGCTGGGGAGTGAACTGGTGCAAGGGCCTGGCCTGAGGGGACGGTGGCAGGTGCTCTGCCAGCAGCTATAGCCAGGAAGAGCGTCTCGTGGGCCACCTGCTGCTGTGTCCCGCTGACTCTGACTTGGCCAGAGTCCCAGTGGTATTCCTAGGCCACCGAAGCACCTTCTGTCCTCAAGTGATGGCCACTTTGTTCCAGCCCTGAGAACAGCCTGGACTGACCCCCTCCTAATTCTGGGAAATGCCTAGACATTTAGGAGAAAGGGGCCCGAGAGTGACGGGGGGAGGCCAGGGAATCTGAGCGTGGGGGATGTCGACCCTGCTCGTTGGGCCGCTGCGGGAAGAGGGTGACTTATGCTCACACTGTGAAGCTGCCCATCCCTGATCTGCTGAACCACAGGAAAGAGGCCCGACCTCCAGGCTGATGGGCAGACCCAGCTGACACCCACTGAACGCCCCCCTCTCCCATTTCAAGGCAAATTTGGGGAGAGGGGGTGCCATTGAAACCTCCAGGACATGCACATGAAGATAAGACAGGACAGTCATGCCTTTCAGTCAAGACAGAAAGGTCTGAGGCACATTTCTTAAAACTGAGTGTCTTTCATTGTGCTAAAACACACAGAACATGAAATTTGACATCTTTGGGGCTGGGGCTGTAACTCAGCGGTAGAGCACTTGCCTTGCACATGTGAGGCACTGGGTTCAATCCTCAGCACCACATACAAATAAATGAAATACAGGTATTTTGTCCATCTACAACTAAAAAATAAAGTTTAAACAAAATTAAATAATAAAATCTACCATCTTATCCCTTTGTAAGTGTACGATTCTTTGGTGTTGAGTACGTGCACCCTACTGTACCACCTTCACCACCACTTAGCTCCAGAACTTTTTTATGGCTCCATACTGAAACTTTGTAGTACCAACCCCCAGCCCTAGTAGCCTCTATCCTACCTCCCATTTCCATGGCCTTGCCTAGTCCAGGAACTCCAGCTCAGGGCGTCTCATTCAATATTTTTCCTTTGTGCCTGGCTTATTTCACTTAGCGTGGTGTTTCCATGGTGCCTCCACACTGCACATGTATCAGGAGCTCATTCCTTTTAATGGCTGAATAACATTCCCACTGTCTGCTCGACTGCATTCTGTTGACCACTCATCTGCCGATGGACACTTGCACTGCTTCCATCTTTGGCTAAGGGGAATGACACTGCTGTGAGCATTGAACTAGTATCCATCCATTTGAGTCCCTGCTTTTAGTTCTTCTGCATACACGCTCAGAGCAGGCTGGCTAGATCCTACAGTGACTCTATGATTAACTTAAAGGAGGGCATGAGGGAAAGGGAGAGACAACAGAAACACTAGGTTCAGAGACGCCAGCGGGAGCCCCAACGTGGTCTCTCACTGTGGCTTTGGACCTGTGAATTAACTTTCTGTGTCTGTTTGTTGATTGACAACATGGGGATAATGCCCCGGCTCAGGGTGTGGTAAGGTGGCAGCAGATCCCTGGGGGAAGATCTGTTTGGTTGGAGTGAATGCTTCTGCTAGAAGTGGGCACATTGGCTAAGATTGTAAAGGTCAGTCTCTGGACAAGGGGCAGCTGTCCAGGGGGAAATAGGACCCCCAAACCAGCCTTCCCTACATAAGCCATGTGCCCCAGCAGAGGAGTGTGTCTGTTCCCACACAGCGAAATTGGAGCTTCTCGATTCAAGTCTGACCCCCCCACACACCTCCCAGCCTACTTGGCCCCCTATTTCCCTAGAATAAAGTTCTAACTCTACTCTGTCCTCCAGGGCCTGCAGACCCAAAGGCCCCCTGCCTCTGTGGCTCCCAAGAGAGACACCTACTCCTAAAGCCCAATTCTCCTGAATTTCTTTTCCTTATTTTAATGCAAAATTCTCTGCTGATGGGCAGTCTTCAAATGGGGAAACTGAAGTTCTGTCAAGATAAATACTGTGCCCAAGGTCACACTGTTGGCAAGAGGCCCAGCCAGGTTGGAGCCCAGATCCAGTAAACCTAAAGTCCATGGTCCTTTGGCTCCAGGGTGAGAGTGCAGAGGGCATTAGAGCTCCCATTGACAGGTCTACGTTACACCCTGGGGGGTAACCAGTTCTACTCACTACCTGGATGACCTTGGAAGTCACTTCCTAAAGAATCTTGGCCCGGCCTCACACCAGCCTGCGATCATGATGTACAGTCCTTGGATCCTCCGGGTCACCATGGGAGTATATTATTGCTGTTATTTCAGAGTTGGCTGCTCTTGTCTCTTCTGCCTTCAATGGGAGCTCTGTTGTGCCTCGTGAATAAAACCTGTCACATGGAGCACAATTTGAATGGAAAAAAATCCCTGGCCAGAGCCTCTCCATTTCCAATGGCTTGGGACATCAAAGTGGCCCTGGTACCCAGGGATGGCTAAAGCACTCTGCACAGACATCCAACCCCAGCAGTTCATTTCCTTAACAAAAGTTGGAACAAACAGAGAAACAGGAATCTGTTTTATAGGCAAAGATTTTGAGAAAAAAAGGAGAAAAAAACTTTCCACAGTTGTAATATACAAATGAAAGCTCTTCAATCCCAGGCCAAGTGCAATCACACTCATGTCAGCAGGTCATACTGCAGGGGGAGGTCAGCGGAGCTCCCCCCCAAAGGAGGGGCCAGCTCACACCAGGAGTCCCCAGGTTCTTGCTGGCCTCAGCCAAAAACTAGGGTGCTTTGACTTACCATGGTTAGTCTCTGAGATTTAGGGTCTGAGACAACCCTTCAGGAATTATCTGAAAATGCTAGCCAGTGGCCCAGGTAATTTTATCCCAATAGTATTTAGTTGGCTCTGACGCCTATCTAGGGCCTTATGCAGAGAGAAATCCATACCCTCCTTCCCAACCTCCAGATGGAGAAGTGTTCATACAAAAGGTAACCTCACAGTTTTAAATACATATTGATTCTAGGCACATAATCACAAATTGTATATGTACAACCTTTGACCCAGAAACTCCCCTCCAAGTTGTGTTAGTCAGCTATTGCTGCATAACAAAATGTTCCAAAAATGTAGTGGCTTAAAATAGGAATAAACATCTATTAGGTCAGTTGCTTTAGTTTAGGAACTTAGAAGCAGTTTACCTGGATGTTTATGATTCTCACAAGCTGTCAGTTGGGGTTTACTCATACAGTGAGTTGATGCTGTGGGGGCCTGTTTCTCACCACAGGGCCTGCTCTATGTGGCTGCTTGAGTGTCCTCACAATATGGCATCTGCTGTCCCTCCAGGGAATGATCTAAGAACAAGGAAGGCTATCATTTCATTTATGCCCTGGCTTGAGAAGTCACACCCCTTCTTTCTATAATACCCTACTGATTACTCAAGCCAGCCCCCCTCAGTGTGGGAGAGCAGAGATTCCGGGAGGGCAGAAGCATCAGGCCATCTTGAAGGCAGACGCAGGCCTGCATTCTCTCCAGCACCATGAGCTGACACATCTGGGCACTCACCACAGCTGAGTTCAGAGGGGCAGAGAATGGAAGGCTCTGCAGAGAGAGGGAGAAGTGGAGAAGACCCACGATGAAGCACTGTGCAGCGGGTAAAAGAAAGGGATTCCATTTCCACACGGCTTTAAACATGGTGAGAAGGTAAAACACAGAGTGAGTTCCATAGCGCCCCTCATTGGTATCAATTAAAGATACAGATAAAACAAAACACATGTTGTCGCAGCATGCACAAACAACAAGATACGTGTTAAACCCATTAGAGTAGCTACTTGTGGGGGTGAGGTGGGACTGGAAGACAGGAGTGGGGGCTACAGGGAAAAATAGACAAGCCATGGAGAAACCAGTAATCACGGAGTTCCATGACCTGAGATAGAAACTAACTCAACCCTCTGTGTCTGTGGACCCTTGCACAGGAAGCAGACATTTTCCTCTCTATCTGGGCCACCTGGGGTGACCCACCTACTCCACCTCAGCTCTTGCAGAAGCCCTCTTCAGAGCAGTTGATTTGCTGTTAGTGGTGATGGCGGCGGCGGTGGTGGTAGTGGTCGGTTGATTTTGTTTTACAACCAAACCCATCTCCAATTCTTCCTCTAGAACTAAAGAATCCATTCCCTGCTAGGAGTTGCACAAGCTGAATCTGTTCCCTGCCGTTAGAATCCATGCTTCTCCTGGGAACTCTCCCTCAGGGAAGGCTCCACCATCCACTCAACTGTCCAATCAGAAACTGCATTATTGGGCTGGGGCTGGGGCTCCCTGGTAGAGGGCTCACTTAGCACGTGCGAGGCCCCTGGTTCTCTCCTCAGCACCACGTAAGAATAAATAAATAAAATAAGGTATATTTAAAAAGAAATTGCATTATCATCTGTCCTTCCACCTGTCACTCTACCCCAGATCTAAGAGGCCCTATAAACACCCATTCAAATGGTCATCACCCGCTCTTTGTAAGTTCTAACTTTATCATCTGCAAAGAAGGGCACTTGCCTTGGTGTCAACTAAGACACTCTGAGTTGCAAGTACCAAACACACAAACTAGCTCAAGCCCATTCTGGTCTCTATCTCCAGGCTTGGCTCTGCCCCCTCCGTGGATGGCACCGGCTCTCAGACAGGCTCTCCTCTCGTGGGCACAGGTGAGGCAGAGACTCCTGGTCTTACATCCCCTAGGCTTTGCAGCCTTCACAGAGAAGTCAGAGCTTGTTCCCAAGCACCACTGGCTCTCTTTGGGTCACATGACACCCCTGAACCACACACCACAGCCAGGGAAATGCTCTGATTGGCCAGGCCTGAGGCCCACGTGACATCTCTACACTGGGGGTAAAGTCACCTACTCAACGCACAAGGAAGGAGAGGAGGGCTCTTCCCCACCAGCAGAATCAGGACATGGTGACCAGATGAAGGGCACATGGGTGTCTGACCGGGATGACCACCACAACTACCTCTGGGGGTGAAGCCAGATGACATGCCCGGCATGCAGACTCCTCTCAGTAAATATAGAGATGACAGCACCTGCAACTCATCATTGACTTTGGGGTATTGGAGCACATTGATATCTTTGAAAGCTAGAAAGTCTAAACATTAGCAGCACAAATGAATACAAACCTTTATAGTCCTTAGAGTTCTGAGCAGTAGCAGATCACAGCTGAGTGTACCACTCACGATCGTCTTTTGCTCCCATAAAAAATGACTACATGTCACTTTTTTCTTTTTAATTCCTGGTAGTGGAGATTGATCCCAGGGCCTCACTCAGGCTAGGCAAGCACTGAACTGCATCCCCTGCAAGTTTTATTTTTTTTATTTTGAGACCAGGTCTTGCTAAGTTGCCCAGGCTGGATTTGAGCTTGCAATCCTCCTGCCTCCACCTCCCGAGGTGCCGGGATTACAGGTGTGTGCCATCACACCCAGATACGTGTCACCACTTTCTGATGAACACATAGATTAGTTGGTGAGGGAGAGCACCTCAGTGCCCCATTGAAAACACTCTCCTCAAGTCAATCAGAAGCTCCAGGAGTAGAAGAAACCTTGGGGTTTCTCAGCAGGCCCGCAGCGTCCCTGCCTGCTTCCACACACAGCCCAGGCCCCCATGTTTATGAGGTCTTGTTCATTCTTTAAGTCTTTTCTATGTGAAAATCCCATCGCCTCAACTAAAACGTGAGTTCCAGGAGGGCAGAGCGCCTGGCCACTCTTCCCCTGGTCCCTAAAGCTGCCTCTCAGGGTGAAGTCGCCTGGCCAGCCGGCTGGCTGACCCACTGTCTGGCTGTCCGTCTGACTGACAGTGCAGTCCGGATCCCGGCAGTTGGCAGAATTCCCATGTGTCTGCACAGCCCACATCCCCCAGCCCTGCTGCCAACCAGGGTTTACGCCCCGTCCATTAGAGGCTCCATTTGTGCCATTAACGGGAGCTTCAGCGACAGCTGCCGGCAGCAGGTGCAAAGCAAACAGAGCCGGCTCTGGAGAGAAACCTTTTGCCTGTGGAGCCAGCTGTAGGAGACAGTGAAGAGCAGCGGGAGGGGGAAGGTTCTTTCTGAAAGCCAGCACAGCACAGGGAAAGTTTGGTCAGAGCCATTTTCATCTTGGAGTCAATCAGCCTGATGGGCCAGCTGGTTGTCCACCCAATCACACCAGAGCCAAATGTCCCTGCTCACGGAGACTGCGATGGTCCCACCTGCTCCTCTCTCTCCCACGAAGCCCTTGCTCCACCTCCAAACTCAGGCCTCCCTCCTTCCCAGAGAGGGTAGAGGACAGTGGGGAAGGAGAAAGGGGGCCACATTTAGAGTCTCCGTGTTTGGGGTGGCAGAATCTCCATCACCTGGAGCTTTTAAAATGCCCTCCTCAGCTCCACCCCAGACATCCTGAGTCAGAACCCCCAGTTTAACAACTTCTCGGGGTGCGCAGGAAGGTCCGAGAAGCCCTGGTGTGGGCCTCGGGCATTCCCCCCATCGTCATTTTTACTGACGCTCCACTAGATGTCTGGCACAGCTGTGGGCACTGGGACCACATCAGAGACCAAAGAGATGAACTATCGCAGATCTTGGGGAGCTTCATTTCAAGCAGAGAAAACAGACAGTAAATAAGATGCAAAATAGTGTGTGCTGGTGGGTGGTAACTGCTACGGAGAAAAACCAAGGGGGGAAGAGGATTGGAGCCTGCCAGGGCCGGACGGGGGTGAGGAGGAAGCCATGTTGAGCGGGGGGAGGAGGGACAGGGGCCCGAAGTCCTAGTTTGTCCAGATGGGAGATTCCAGGGAGCTGGGAATTTCAATTTGAATACCAAGCTGGTCCCAGTCAAACGGGAACAGTTGGTCACCCTAAAAGAAGGGCTAGGATGGCAAGTGAGCTCAGAAGAAAGGGACAGCATCCTGCAGGGCCCCAGCACTCACTGTGGGACCCTCCACTCAGCAGCTCGCAGCCCTGGAAGCGTGTTAGAAATGCGGGTTCTCAGGCCCCGGGGCCAGACCTGCTGAATCGGAATCTGCATTTTTTAAGTTTCACCCCAGAGGTTGCAGATGCTCCTCGGCTCCTTGTAGAACTTGTGAGGACTTTGGCACTTAGAAGCCATCCCAGACGACATGCTTCAACATTTAACAGGCTGCCAGGCTGACAACAGACCGAGGGAGGGAACCAATAAGGAGACAGCAGGAATAATACCCGTGAGCATTAAGAGCAAGAGTGCTTCCTGGCCCTGGGCTGGTGACCAGTGAGCTGGCGGAAGAGGTTGGACGCTAGATCTACGATGAAAGGAGTGTCCCCGAGGAATTCAGTAAATACAATTCCTTCAAAGAACGCCTTCTCCTGATCTCATCTTCTTTGTATTAATCTCCCACATTAGTCCCCTTCCCTCCACCAACATTTTGGGGACCCTGGTGGTAGAAGTCCCCCTGCTGGACAGTATGATATACTTTCTAATGGAAGAAACCCAAGGGGCACAGAGAGGACCCATCTGGGGCAGGGACAGGGATTCAGATGAAGATCCCCCAAGAGATTTGCCCTCATATCAAAGCTACATCACCAAGAAGCCCAAGGTGAAGGAGGATGTAGAGACAGGAAGCAGCTCCTGTAAGTCCCAGAGTGCACCAGGGCAGGAAGCACTCCCAGATTGGGGTCACCAGGGTCACTGTGGCCTGGGTACATTCCTGCCTGTCCCCAGATCAGACCTCTAAGACTCTCCACTGCCCGTAAGAACAAGTCCAATCTCACACCTGAAGTCCAATGCCATCTTCATTCAAACCCAAGCGCATTTTTCTGCTGTATTTCCCAGCTCCCCCTCCAAATAGACCTCTTCTCTGTGACCCCGCCTGGGTCAGGCTCTTTCAGGACTCCACACCATTTCCAGGACCAAGACTGGACAAATGGGCCCAGTTCTGGACCCATTTCAGCCCTTCCACTGCCCTCTCCTCTTGCAGCAAGCAGTCTATAAGCTAAGGGGACGCGCCCGCCAGAGCCCACATTCTCTACTGTAGGCTCCTTCCAGGAGCCACAGCCGCTGGGATCCACTGTCCACCTGGGCCCCGCTCACTCACAGGCCCTCCTCAACCTCTTCCCCAGGCTAGTCCTGCTGAAGATGAGCAGGCTTGTCCACATCCAGCCTGCTGTTTACAGGGCTGATCTTGGATGGTGGACCGGGGTGATTACAAAATGCAAGATGGCGTTGGGGTGGGAGAGAAGGGGTTACAGACCCCTGTCATTCCAGAGCAAAATTCCAAGGATTCTGAAAATTCTAAATTGGGCCCTGCCTTCCAGATCATTCTGAAGATAAGCAGATAAACCTGTTTTACTTAACAGATTGTTAGTGTGAGTTATGACTTTTTAATATTTAGACATCTGGTCTCCGGCCTCCATCTGCACTCTGACCCCGGGCCCCACAGATGTTCTGGCCAGGCCTATGGCACGGCTTCCACCCTGGAGTTCTTCTTGGAACACCGCTCCCTTCCTCCACTTGTTCTCTCTGAACTGAATTGCATTCAAGGTCCATGTGGACATCGCCTGTCATTTTTGCCTGCCAAAAGAAAAAAATCTATGATGAAAAGACAGGCCATGGCAGAGAGAAAAAAGGCAGAACAGAGGGTAGAATAGGAGGAAGACAGAGATCAAGGAACCCTGTGTAAGTTCCTGGATCCAGCCAGGCCTGAAGCAATTCTATTACCTAAGCTAACAAATGCTTCTTTTTTGAGTAAGCTGGCTGGAACTGGATTTCTGTCACCGGCAACTGAAGAGCATTAATACTAATTCTACTTCATAGAATTATAGGTGTCAGAGCCTGAATGGGCCTTAGAAACCTCCCTTCCAATAAAACTTCCCATTATTTGATGTGTGTGGAACCTGAGACTCAGAAAGGTGAAATGGTCTGTCCCAATTCACACAATAAATCAGGGCCAGAACTGGGACTGGAATGCTAATATCTTTACTCCTCAGCTGTGACCCAGGTCCCCTCTCTGGGTCACCTTCCTCAACGCTCAGACCAGAACTTCTGCCTCTCCCTCCCCAGCAGCCCTGTTGTGAGCACCCTGTTCCCATCCATCCACTGGTTCCTGGGGTGTGGTGTCCCAATTCCAGCAGCAAATCCCAAGAGGGAGGAATGGTGCCATCGCTCACCCAGGCCCCACTGTCCCGAGTTCAACGCGGGGCCTACAGTGGGAGTTAAATGAGCACTTCCTAAGTCACCAAAGGCCCGGATGCAGGATTGGCTAAACCCAGCCTCCTTTCCATCCAGTGCACCATCTCAGAGTTAATGTTTCTTGCAGGCAAGCCTTTTTTATCTAATAAGCTATTTCCCAGGCCATTAGGAGGAACTACAACCCAAGGCAGGAATGCTAGGTGGCTTTTTTTTTTTTTTTCCTCCATTTCCTTTTGTTTTCAATTTTCTGCCTGCGGAGTTCTCTTCCTTCCCCCTCCCTTCTTCTTTCACAGCCCAAGTTGCTAAATTGCACATCGCCAGCAACTCCTGTGAGTTTAGTCCTTAAGTGTTACATGTCTGTAACAGATACTCCATAAGCAGCACTTATCTTCAGGAGGGGCTGGCGAGGCACGCTAAAATTACATTTCCATTTCGGTTCCTATGTTTTTAAGCTGTTATTTTAGCATTTCTGACTAGTTCACAGTTGACACCTACTGATGGAAAATTAAATGAAACTTGGCCAAGAATGAGCCTTCCCTCTCCTCCCCAGGCTGGGAATTAGCTCCTTTTTATAAAAAGGCACAGCTGTAGAGGGGCAGCAAGGCTCCCAGATTTGGAAATGAAGGTCTGCTGTACAATCCCAGATGAATGGCCCTTGGACCTTGGGGGCGCATCACTTGAGACCTCTGAACCTGGCTTCTCTCCTGTGGGAACCTGCACAATGCAGTTCCTGTGAGGTCTAATGTTTTTAAATAATGTTGATTGTTTTGTGTGCATATGTATTTGTTGTTATTTTGTTTTATTTATTTATTTTGTGTGTGTGGTGCAAGGGATCAAATCCATGTCCTCACACATGCCAGGCCAAGGCTACACCACTGAGCCACATCCCCAGCCCTCCTGCAAGGTCTTATAGCAATTCTTGGCACATAGTAGGTGCCTGACAAATGTTAATTGTCTCTAAGTCTTAGTCCTTTATTTCTTAGCCATTTGATTTGATATCCTTTGGATTGGTTTATCCTCGGAACTGGTTAACAAGTGATTACATATGGGAATTAGGAGGTTCTTCTTCTTGGTTAAGTCAGCCATGTCGTCACTCTCAGCCCAAGCCCTACAGCAGGGCCCTGTCCTGGGGATCATTTCCCAACTCCACAGAGCAACAGGAACTGACTCTCACTTCCTCTTCCCTTCCTGCCCTCTCTCCTGCCACAGTCCCACCTGGAGCTCTTGGCCAGCTACTTCCAACTGCCCAGAGTGTCCTTCCCCTGACTGGCAGCCTGGCAGCCTCCTCCTCACACTGGGGCAGAGAGTTTGTTGCTACTTCTTGTCTTTGGGTCCCCAGTTTGGCACTTCCCATTGGGCCCTTCACCAGTGTCCATCTCCTGAGAGTGTCTGGGACAATGGACTGTGTCTTGTCCATCTTTTTTTTTTTTTTTTTTTTAAAGAGAGAGAGAGAGAGAGAGAGAGAGAGAGAGAGAGAGAGAGAGAGAGAGAGAGAGAGAGAGAGAGAGAGAAAGAGAGAGAGAGAGAATATTTATTTCTTAGTTTTCAGCGGACACAACATCTTTGTCTGTATGTAGTGCTGAGGATCGAACCCGGGCCGCACGCATGCCAGGCAAGCGCGCTACTGCTTGAGCCACATCCCCAGCCCTCTTGTCCATCTTTTATCCTTGGTTCCAGATAGGTGCTGGGAGTACAGTAGGAGCTCAGAAAATATTCCTTAAAAGGATGAGAGGAGTCACAAACACATGAAAAATAAATAAGTAGATTTCATATATAAAGACAAAATATCCTTTAATTAATATATAAAAATTTAGCAGGCCGGGGTGACACACGCCTGTAATCCCAGCAGCTCCAGAAGCTGAGGCAGGAGGATGGCAAGTTCAAAGCCAGCCTTGGCAAGAGCATGGTGCTAAGCAACTCAGTGAGACCCTGTCTTTAAATAAAATACAAAATAGGGCTGGGGATGTGGCTCAGGGGTCAAATGCCCCTGAGTTCAATCCTCAGTACCCAAATAAATGAATATATAAATAAACGTAAATTTGATTTATAAATACATATTTTTATTCATAAATATCTATATAATTTTAATGCAATTTCAACCCATATTCTAATGGTGTTTTCATGAAACTTGAAGAGTTTCCAAATTATCAGTTGTCTAAAGTGGCCTCAAGAGTAAATTCATAAGAATAAACAAGGCAAGATTGTTTATTTTTTGCTCCACTAAATATCAAAATATAATAAGGCCATATCAATTAAAATAGAAGATCCTAGTAGAATAGGGAAATGGATTGAGGGGTTGTATCTGAGAGTCCAAACACACACCTGTGTATGGGAGAAGGGGGGCATGATAAACCCAGTGTCTTGGGTCAGCAGGGAAAGACGGGCCATCTTGGAACCAACGGAAAGTCACCCGCCAGGCGTCTATAGGAGAGAAAATAGACAGCCAGGACAGCTAGGCTATGCTGTGGAATAAACTGTCCCCAAAGCTCAGTGACTGGCCACAGGGACAGCAGATTTCTGGCTCAGAGGACATAGCCATGGCAGTTGACAAGGTTCTGCTCATTAAAAACCACCCAGGAGGGAGCAGCCACCACCTCAGTTGTTGCCAGAGAGCCTCTGAACGCCCGCCCAAGGCCTTGCTCAGCCCCACCTGCCTGGTCCTGAAGCCCACCACCCTTCCACTCCCAGCCCTGGCGACTACCAGTCACAGGGCTCCACCCTGTCCCGAGAAGGGCAGGAAGTCAAACCCACCCGGGTGCTGTGAAGGGCAGAGAACCAGAGACACCTGACCAAGAAGGTGCAAGACACCACCTTTGCCATTGTACTCCCCTCGCCCATATTAGTGTTTTGTTTTTTTTTTTTTTTAAGCAGAAGAAAATATAGAAAATTTTTAAAGTAATCTTAGGAAGATGACTTCTATTCAGGCATAATTTTAACTAAAGTAGCATTATATTTAGGGACATAAAAAGATGTTCATGGTATATTTGTTGTGTGAGATTTCAGAAGCTAGGTTTGGGGGAGGGAAGTGCTGGGGATCTAACTCACAGCCTCATGCATGCTGTGAGGTTAGTAGTGCTCCTTGGTCCCTCCTCCTCCCTGATTTCTGACATGGTTATAATGGATCCTAAGAACCAAATAAGATCAGGGTACATCAGCTATATTAATGAAGTAGGATGAGAGGACTCAGTGGAGTCCAGCCTCAATCCTTGAATCCAGGCCTGACTGTTCACCAATAAGCAATCAATTTAAGTTTTTATTTGTTTTTTTTATTTATTTATTTATTTTGGTACTGGGGATTGAACCCAGAGGTGCTTAACCACTGTTATTTAGAGACAGGGTCTCGCTGAGTTGCTTACAGCCTTGCTAAGTTGCTGAGGCTGTCTTTGAACTTGAATCCTCCTGCCTCAGCCTCCCAAGCCACTGGGATTACAAGCGTGTGCCACCATGCCCAGCACAATTCAAGTTTTTTTTTAAGTCCTTATTATAAATATACTGATTATTCTGGAATAGTTATGCATAGAAATTAAAGGACTCCAGAGATCACTGAGTCTTGGCATGAAAATGATACACATGATTAATTGGCATAGGATCACCCACCAAACAGGGCCCAGAGCAGGGACTCAAAGTTGTATCTGACAACAGTTATGACTTTAGGCTTGTTCTTGATTCTCCTGATTGCATCCCTATGCTAAACCAGATCACCAGGAGGTTTCCTTCCTGGACCAAGCTCTGGGTGTCCTGCTTCCAAACAGAACTGTGTTTACCAGTCTCTGACCTTTGCATTATGGTTTGGACTTCACCAAGAGACCTGCATTTCTTTGTCTAAAAACTCAAGCCAAAGACATGTGCCTTGTGCCATTTTGCACACCCCATAGGAAAATCGCCACCCCCTGTACCCCCAGCTCTTTCCTATGGCTGGTGAGAACAGGGAGCCCTGCTCTGAGCCACCACTGACTTGTCTTCTCCATTAAAAACTCAGAATCATACTTTGCCTTCAACAACCAGGATTCTCCTCAGAGTTACGGGATGCTCTTCTCTACTCCCTACATGTGTGTCTGCCTTCTGCAGGATGAGCTGCCATGGTCACACAGCTGCCAATACATTACTGCTTTCCCACCAGAGATCTGATTTATAGGCTATGATGATGACAATTGCCTAAGTTGCTCTTCGGGGACCTGAAGGTCACTTTTTTTCGTGGTGGTGGTGAAGGGTTACAGAGGATTGAACTCAGGGGTACTCAACCCCTGAGCCACATCCCCAGCCCTATTTTGCATTTTATTTAGAGACAGGGTCTCACTGAGTTGCTTAAGGCCTCGCTTTTGCTGAGGCTGGCTTTGAACTTGCGATCCTCCTGCCTCAGCCTCCTGAGTTGCTGGGATCTCAGGCGTGCACCACTGCACCCAGCCTGAAGGTTACTTTTGCTGAAAACACTGATTCCACATTTGGGCCTTTAGGTGTCCCATGGGTGACTGGAATGGGATGAAAGGCTTGGCATCTCCTTCTTCATATTGTGTCTGTCTCCTCTGTCCCCTTAACCTTGGGATCAGATTTACTCAGCTCTGCTGAGTAGACAAGTTGGTCATTTGAGGACTGTTTTGTCCAAAACTATAGGATTAACTTGGCCTAGACTTTCGTAGTCTCCCCTCAACACACACACACACACACACACATATCTAAAGATGCCCACCTGCCAACTTGCCCTGAAACACCAGGCCATGACAGGAATGCCAAGGGAGGGCACCAAGGTCCTGGAAGATCTCCACCTATTCCCAGAGACGTGGAATTCTTCCCTTTTAATACCCTTCCCCACCTGGCATTATTCCCATCTTTACCTGCAACCCCTCCATGTCCTGGGGTTGAAAAGCTGATTTCTGAACAAAGTTCCTTGTTCCCTATTCTGTGGCTTCTGAATAAAGACTTTCTTTCTCCCCAACACTCATCTCTCAGACTGGTTTTCCCCTGAGTTCAGTGACACCTTTTGCCTTGGTTTCCCTGTCTGTGCAAGGGAGGGTGGTAATCCCAGGATCTGTCTCCTGGGCTCCTCCTGAAGATGAAAGGAGAGTGCATATCCTGTGCCTGCTTGCAGACAGCAGCCCACAGAGGTCAGAATTGCCATTTTATTCCACAGTGGTCAGACACTGGCAATTTTATGTGGTTTAATGTAACAAGCTAACAAAGGCAGATAGGCTGTAAATAAAGCACAATACATCATCTCAAGCCACAGGGGCAGATTCAGACATCTGGATAATGTCCTATTTGGAAGGAGAGTTCTGGAGCCCTAAGAAGGTCTTGCAGCATGGCCTGGGAATGCTAGGGAGGAGCAGAGGAATAGGTGGTGGAGGCCAAGGATCTGGGGACAGCAAGGAGGTGTGAAAGTGTAAAGAAAACCCTTCTGGACTCACATATTGCCCAAATATACCCCAAAACCCAGACCTCCCTCTCTTCAAGCTGTTCCCCCAAAGCCTTCCCAGATGCTGCCCGTTCTTCAAGATGCAGCCAGCCTGGCCACAGTCGGCTCTCCCTTAAGCACTCCAGGTCTTCTCTGACCCAAGTTCCCTCAGCTTGACCTTAGAAGGCACCTCACAGGCCTAACCACGCTTCCTTCTCCCAGCAGTAGTGACAAAGGCAGCAGCTACCTGCTCTTAGGTCTCTGTTGCCCTATCAGGCTTCACTTGGGCCTAGACAGAGGAAGCACTTAGAAAATGTTTGCTGAAATGCAGCTTCACTGAGCAGCTGGTTTTCGCCAGAGGCCAGTCCTTGGGTCCCACAAAAAAGTAGGATTTTATATATATTTTTGTTGTTGTTGTTGTTGTTGTTGTCAGTGGACTTTCATTTATTCATTTATATGCAGTGCTGAAAATCGAACCCAGGGCCTCACACATGCTAGGCAAGTGCTCCACCACTGAGCCACAAACTCAGCCCAGAGTGGGATATTGATATTATAGCACTATTGCATTTGGAAGAAGTGGGGGCTGGAAGCAATAAAAGAAGCCCAGTAGGACAAGGACCATTGCAGTACAGGAACTTCTACCTAAAAGGTCTGAGGAGCACCCTCAACTGGGAAGGGAGGACTCAGGACTTGTTCTGAAGCCAGGGCACTAGAGGGCAGCTGATAGACAGGGAGGGACCTGTCCTTCCCCCAGCCACCCAGGCCAACTAACCTGCAAGGCAGGCCTTCACCACTAAATGTAAATGCATCGGTCTGCAAGGGCAAACTGGGCTTCATCCTTGTGCCATCATGCTGGGTGACCTTAGCAACCCACTTAACCCCCCAGGGCTTCAATTTCCCTAGCTGTAAATTGAGCTCAACCTCTGGGCCACCCTTTCCCGAATTTTGAGCAAAGCCCCAGAATCGTGCAGCCCACCTCCATGGAGGCAGCAGCACAAAAGAGAGTGATTTAGAACTGGCGCCCTGGTGCACCCTATCGGGGACCCAGGACTGGGCTCTGTTCCCGTGAGCCGTGGGGCTGCAGCTGGGGATTACAGGGACGCCTCTGGAGGCCTCCGCCGGTGGCACCACCGCCTGCCCGAGAGGCTCCGCTCTTGTCAGAATATTAACACCCTGGATGCATTTGTGTGTTACTCATGATTGCGACCACGGTTCCAAAAGGATTATGCAGCATGCATATTTATGAGACAAGCCCAGACAAAGACTACCACATTTTAAAAGATGCAATTATCTCTAAAAAGTTCAGCTTTATTTTCATGCTAATGAATACAATATTTTTAAGCAAACCTAATTGGTTTGCCTGGGCTCCCATAAAAGCTCTCAACTCATTAGAGCTCCCAGGTCCCCTTCAAAAGGGGCTTTAGAGGGAACTAGGGGGCGCGGAGGGGGCTGGTGCCCAGGAAAAGCATTTTCAGAACTTTCCAGTCTGTGTGTGCTCTCCAGCCCCCTCCCCTTCCCAAGCCCTCTGGCTGGGTGACTTGGGAGGCCTTTCAGGAGGGCCACCCTGGGAGTCTGGGCCCTGGGAATGAGGTGACCAGGGGAAACCAAGGGCCAAGGGGAATATCCTCTCCTCTCTGCAGAGGAAGCAGGGCTGAGGCCCCTGCCACCTTACCAGACACACCACAGCCCCCAAACATCTGGCTCCCTGGTAGATGCTGGAATTCCACCTAGAAATGGGTCTTTGTCCACCAGGCCATCGGCCAGGGCTTCAGAGCAGAGGGACTGCTTGGCCCCAAAGGCCCCCCTTTCCAGAGGCCTCTGTGCTCTGACATCTGCTCCTTGGCTTTGAAGTGACCACTGGCTTTCAGATCTATTTTCTACTTTTGAAGCGGCCTCATATCTCTCTTCTCATCACCCACCCTGTGAAGTACAGGTTGTTTTCACTCTTCCACAAATGAGAAAACTGCAGCCTCAAGCTACAGAGGACTTTGTGCCAGCCTGCAGACCCCAGATGTTCTCCATGATAAGCTGGGGATAATCCTGTACAAAAGACACGGGGCTTACTATGACATGGGCTATCCGCTTTGTCACCTGAGTGTCCACCCTGCTTCCTCCCATATCTCAGCCTCCTCCCTGCAGCATAAGCTGGGGTACTTTTCTTACAAGCCTGCATAGGCTCCCCTGCTCCTGAGCCCCAGGGCACCGTGTATAAAAATGACCGTGTATAAAAAAAGCCAGAATCCCAGGGCAAATGTAGGAAGAGGGTCCTACAAACAAACCCAGGGCGTGATCTCGTACACCTAGTCCCACCTCTGGCTGGGGACGTGCTCTCAGAGACAAGCTTGGGGTGGCTGATAGGGAGAGGGCCAGAGAGGCTGGCAGAGGAGGAGGGTATTAATTGGACCTTTAAGACCAAGCCAAGTAATCAGAGAGGAGGAGGAGGCATGCCAGAAAGAGTCTGTGAGCCCAAGCAACAAGGCAGGCACAGCAGCCTGGAGGAGTGGGGAACAGACGTGAGGTCACAGTGGGGTCTGTGGCATGTAAGCATCTGCAATCTCCTGTGATCCTTAGACTATCCGGGAAACGCTGCTTCCTGTTTTTAGGTAAATCAAGAGAGGCCTAAAAAGGTAACTGTGTTTGTCTGAGCATGTGCTGAGTCCTCGGTTGTCTCAGACCTCAGACTCCTGGTTCCCAGTTTGGTTATCATTTTCACTAAATCACTGTGAAACCAGATTTGCAGGGCCTGGAATAATAAGATGGAGATTTGGGTTAGTTAGGGACCAAAGGGCACCCCTGAAAGTTAAAAGCAGAGGAAGGGCTTGGAAACACTAAAGTTAAGGAATGAGTGTTGAAAGGGGGCAGGGTGGCAAGAGAAAAATATTCTGTCAATTGGGTTCTAGACAGTCAGGGCCTAGTTAGGGCAAATACTACTTTGAGTTTAGCATAAACTCAAACTTCTCCCTTGGAGAAGCTGATTTTATATTTTTCATTGGTCCTTCCAGTGGTCCCCAGGGGAACAACCAAAGGGCTTTGGGAATTGAATTCCCAAACTGGGGTGTTACTGCAGGGACCCAACCAAAGTTCAGAGCCAAATCCCACACCCTAGTCCTAACACCCACCTAATTGGCTTAGATTTATCAAAGTAATTTTTAAGGGGGAATTTTATATGAAGGTAATTACACTCAGCTGAACTAATTTTATTAAACAATGCTGCCTTAATGACAAACAAATCTGTTATTAATTTGTAACTGAGCAGCTATTTCATTCAATTTGTAGCATCAGTAATGAGCCCTGTGGCCACCTCAGCCCAGAAGCACCCCTCTCTGAGGAAGGCAGCATGACCGGAGGCTGGAACCCAGGCCTGGCCCCAGCTCCACCATGGACATGAGTGACTCCGGAGGGCCTCTCCTGCTCTAGGCACATCTATGAAATGAAAGCTTCCCATTAGAAGTGCCCTAGAGAATGCCCACTCAGTAGCCCTCAGGGCTGAGAGTCTGGATGGACTTTCAGTGAGGACAGTGCCTCAGTTTCCTCATCTGTAAACTGGGGATAAGAACAGTGCCTCTCTTGTGGGGTATTTTAGTCAACTTTTTTTCCTCTGCTGTGCCCAAGATCCTGATGAAAGCAGATATATAGGAGAAAAAGTTTATTGGGGGCTCACAGCTTCAGAGGTCTCAGCCCATAGACAACAGGCTCCATTCCTCAGGGCTCAAGTGAGGCAAAACATCATGGTGGAAGAGTGTGGTGGAGGGAAGCAGCTCAGGACAGGCCAGGAAACAGAGAAAGACTAACTCAGCTCACCAAATATATACCCAGAAAGCACATCCCCAGTGACCCACCTCCTCCAGCCACACCCTGGCCGCCTATCATCACCCCTCAGCTAATTCCTGTCAGGGGATTAATTCACTGATTGGATTAAGGCTCTCATAACCCGATCATTTCACCTCTAAACTTTCTTGCATTGTCTCCCACATGAGCTTTAGGGGGACACCTCACATCCAAACAATAACATGGGGTAACTGTGAGTTTTAATTGAGTGAGCACCTGAAGAACATTTAAACCAGTGCCGGGCACACAGGAAATAATACCAAAAAGCTCCTTATTTTTAATTTATATTACTTAACCAGGAATCTGGGCTGTGAATGGTAGGGAGCCTGTAGAGATGGATAGAATGGGTGAGGGTTTCTGCCTCCCCCAAACCGCTAACACTCCTTGATTCTGGATCTCTCAGCCCACCCCTTTCTATCCCTTCAAGAAGTGGACAGTCGTCATGAGACAGTGGAGAGAGGAATCCAATTCCAGCCTCCACCATGCCCTCGGGTCACCTGAGGGACTGTGCTTCTGCTTCTTTGGCTCTCAGAGCAAGCCATCTATACTGCCCTGTTGTCTCCGGCCATGCTAGAGGACAGATTGGGTCACTGGGTGGCCCTCAAACATATGAGTGGGCAGGACAACTGGAAAACTTATGGGAGAATGTTGTTCCCTGGGCCTTGCCCTGGAGACTTGATGTCACCGACTTCTCCCTAGGTCTTGGGACACCCTCTCAAGAACCCATGAGCCTCTGGCAGTTAGTCCTGCAGGGCCTCCCCCATTTCCCCACCCCACCCCCACCTGCTGTGGTCTTCCTCGCAGGGAGTGGAAGAGCAATTTCAAGAAGAAAATGAACTTGGAGGGCTAATATAGAGTCGGGGGTTACTGTCCCCATCCTTGGAGATGCACAGGCTGGGGCTCAGGTGGGTCAGTTTGTACCGCTTTGGTTTCTTCGAGGACATGGCTGAGTCCACCCACAGCAGGACCTGCTGTCCTGGCTGCTGAGAAACACGAAGCACTTGAGATTCAGCTTTTCGGTAAGTAATGATTAACATCCCATCAGCATGCTGTCACATGGACAATAACCTACCCAGGGTCACAAGAGCCCAAAGGGCCATCACAGCCCGTGGAGGGAGGAGGTTCCAAAAACCAACATTAATACTGTCCATCCTGGAAGAGGGGAAAGAAGCACAAGCTCCCTCCCCACATCCCTCAGTCATCAGAGAGAGTTTTTCCTGAGAGTCTTTCCCTGAGACGTCATTGGTCAGAATTGTATTGTACGCTCGCCTCTGGACCAAACACTGACAAAGGGAATCTCATGACTGACTTAAACCAATCATGAATCTTCCTCTGAACCTGGGCATGTTTCCCCCTTAAGGAAATCAGTTTCTAGTAACAAGGGAGTAAGGGAGAATGGCTGCTGGGCGGGCGGTAAGTGTCAGCCATGTGGGTCTATCAACTGGGTTAGACTCATCCACAAATACGAAACCTGGTTACTTTATTTACTGCTTTCTGTACCATAAACCAAAAATGAATCCATTCCAGGATCTCTGAGAAAGGAATTTGTTCATTTGGTTGCAGTCCCACCCCCGGGTTTCAGGGTTTTAGACTCAGCAGCCCTGGCGTGGAGTCCCCGCACTACCAAATGTCACCGCAAATGGAAGGTACTTTGTGCTTTGCGATCTGTCAAGTATTAGGCCTGTGCGTTCTGATTGTCACCATTTGCCCTGGGTCTTGGGTGAGAGGCCAGATACCACCAGAAGCTTTTTGTCCGCTCTTTCTTTCCATCCCTAATTTCCAACACACAGTGCCAAAAAGAGAACTGAGCCCAGAGGCCGAATCCCCAGCACAGAAACAGTGGTACCATTGTCAGAGCCTCCAGTGCTGGTGCCCCACCCAGCTGAGGAAGCCCCGTTCCCAGCCCCACTTAACAACATGCAGCCTGATTTAATATGAGCAGCTGATCTCATTGCTTCCATAGCAAGTTTAATTTGCTGGGAAAGCGAGTTGGTGAAGTTCTAATAACGCAGAGCTGCAAATAATACCAAAGAGAGTTTGCATTATGATAACTTTCCAATTAAAATGGATTAATGGAGGAGAAACAGCGGCAGTAGTGTCTAGACAACATATTACTAAATCCTTGGAGAGGGAGATGGAAAGGAGTTGGGGGAACACGGTAAAGCAAGATAAACAGGTGAACTTCATAAGCTGGAGGCTCTGCTCCAGAGGCGCCTTATCCCCAGTGCCCCATCAGTGACAACGCCTGGACCTCCACCCTGGAAGAAAATCAGTCTTTTAGGACCTGGAGGCCTTTGGTCTCTTGGATTCTTTATTAAAATGCAAATCATACCTTTGGTTTCCTGGCTGGCCTCAGAGCTGGGATTAGCCTGCAGCTACCTGAGTGCACCACCCTGCAAAGGCCCCTCTGAGCCACAGGGACCAACAGAGCCCAGCTGCTGACACTGGCGCAAAAGGGTCAGGCCTTCACTGAGGACTCAAAACAAATCCACCACTTTCATGCTGGTGACACTGACCCTGTCCCTTCTGCAGAGGAATCCAAGCAGTCCATGCAGAACCTTTCTCTCAGGAACTTGAATTTCCAATCTGAGCAATACCAGGCCTGCTGAGCTGGGGCTGGGGCTGATTCACACAGGCACTCTCAGGACAAAAAGGGCCACAAAGTGCGGCTGCCCAGAGCCGCATCACTCAACTCCTGCCATTTTACAAGATGCCCTAGGATCCGTGTTCCTCTGCGTTGCTTAAGTGAACCAGTTGTTTTTTGATGCCTTCCAACCAAAGATCTTTACCATATTGCTTTATTTCTGTGGGACTTGAGAAAAGTCACTTAACCTCACTGAGCCTGTTTTCTCTGCTGTAAGACAGGAACACACACACACCTCCCTTGCAAGGTCTATTGTGTTCTCTGTAAAATGATATGTTAGAGTTACATCATCATTTAAGTCCCTGTCAGCTCTGAAGTTGGGAGATTTTAGAAGTGATCCTGAGGGATAAGGAAAGAGGTTGGCTGGACCACAGAGGCCAGGAGACCAGGAAGCCCAGGAACCCCAATTTTACCAGCATCACCATCTTGCAGAGCATCATGAATATCTCAACACCAGAAATGAGGCTCCTTTCAGAAATCCCCAGGTTCCCCTAAGCCTGGAAAGGCTGGGATTTCCTGCAAAGCCCACTAGGCAGTGAGCTAGTCCCTTGCTGGTGAAGTACCAGCCCGTGCTGCCCCCTGCAGGTTTCTGTTTCTCTTCAAACAGGCAAAGAAGAGGCCCACAGAATGAGTCACAGGGGCAGTATCCAGCCTGCAGTCCTGCTCCTCTTAATCTTATTCTCCTATGTCCCTCACTGTCCACGGATAGGTATGAAGCTCCCTTGAGGACAAATAATCCTGGGGATAAAGAAAGTGAGGCAAGAAATTACTTAGGGAAGAAAGAGCATCACCTACTGACTCAGTGGCACTCCAATGCATCCTGCCTATGCACATGCGCATGTGTGTACACACACACACACACACACACTCCACAGCCCCTGAAGACTGTTGTAAGAAAGGCTCCACTTTTGAAGATGGGCTCTGCTTCTTCCCTTCTTCTTCTTTCTTTGGCACTAATATTTTTATATTGGCATATATACGAATGCATATTATAGTACTGTATATACTGTATATACCATACACATACTATTAGAATAGTATTATCTATTATACTAATATATAAATATGTACTATATATACTACATATGTATACTGTATTTATATATATATAAAACAAAACTTATCACTTAACCATTTTCAAGTGTATTAAGTAACAACTGTGGCATTAATAGTGACCCTCACTTATAATCCCAGCTATTTGGGAGGCTGTGGTGGCAGGATGACAAGTTCAGGGCCACCCTGGGCAATGTAAAAACTTAATTAATTAAACTAATTATTAAAGTAATGAATTAGCATTAATTAATAATAACCCCATACCCCTTCCTTCAGTCCTTGGTAACCACTGTTTTATTTCTATGAATTTTGACTACTCTAAGAACATCATATAGGTAGAATCAAAGGCTATTTGTCTTTTTGTGTCTGGCTTATTTCATTTAGCATGATGTCTTGAAGATCCATCCATGTTGTAGCATGGGTCAGAATTCCCAGTTAAGGCTGAATAACATTCCATTGTATGCATACACCACATTGTTTACCCATCCACTTCTACCTTTGGGTATTATGAATGGTGCTCCTCTGAACATGGGTATATGAATATCTGTTGAGATCATATTTTCCCTTCTTCTAGGTATAAACCCAGGATTATATGATAATTCTATAGTTCATGTCTTGAGGCATCTCACACAGTTTTCCACTGCAGCTGCACCACCTTGCTCTCCCACCAGCAGCCTGAAAATGCTCATCTCCCCACATCCTCACTCACACTATTTGCTGGGGGTTTTGATAGGCGCCATCCTATTGGGTATGACACAATAGCTCCTTGTTGAGATGTGTACTCCTAAGTATTTTATTCTTTGGGCTATTATTGTAATTTTTAATTCCTCTTTTGATTGCTTATTATTAGTGTATAGAAATGCAACTGATTTGGGGGCATTGATTTTTATATCCTGCAACTTCATTCGATTCACTTTTCCCTGTTTGTTTCTAAGCTGAGTGGTGGGCATACGGTTTTGCATGTCTAGGATACTTTATTAAAAGCATCCCTTGGATTACAGTAGATGGGATAGAGAGAGAAGAGGGGAGGGAAGGGGAGGGGGGATAGTAGGGGATAGGAAAGGTAGCAGAATACAACAATTACTAATAGGGCATTATGTAAAAATGTGGATGTGTAACCAACGTGATTCTGCAATCTGCATTTGGGGTAAAATTGAGAGTTCATAACCCACTTCAGTCTAATGTATGAAATATGATATGTCAAGAGCTTTGTAATGTTGTGAACAACCAATAAAAAAACAAAAAAAAGAAATATTCTAAAATTTTACATTTATCTCTACTGTAAGTGAATATGATCAATTCTCAGCAATAAACTGAAGAAAAAGAAAAAAAAAAGCATCCCTTGGGTTGAGGGTGTACCTCAGTGATAGAGCCCTTTCCTGGTATGCATGACACTGAGGGTTCAATTTTAGCACTTTAAAAGTAAAAGGGGGAACAAAAAGAACAGATGCCTTAAACCCCAAACAGGCTGCCACTAAAGTAACTCCTCCAGCAACAATTGGAGTTTGGAGGGAGAGTAGCCTTTGGACACTCACGGGGCTTCTTGACCCATAGAGACCCCATCCCTTTTCTGCACCCCAGGAGATAGCTCTCCAGGATGCTAGTGACACTTTCTGAGAATGAGCAGTAGAGCCACAGAGTCTGTGAAGAGGGAGAAGGGTGCCTGAGAGTCAGCCCTCCGAGTGGGAGGCCGTCAGGTAAAACTTGATGATCTCTACATCTCTGCAAGTATAAAGGAAGTCAGAGATTGAGCAGGCAGAGAGAATGTGGGTGGAGTCTCTAGGGTCTGGATATCGATGAGAGTCTCAGCTTCTGATTACACCACATCACCCCTCTAGCATCCTATCTCACCAAAGGAAAAGCCCCATTATTTCTTGCAGCTGTGACTTCTCCAACATGTGGCTTTAAAACAGCAATCAATTACTCATAGTATTAATATTATAAAAATAACTCCTTGCTGTGTGGTTTCTAAAGTACTTTCACATTCACTCCTCATTTTACCAATGAGGAACCTGAGACCCAGAAAGCTGGTGCTGCTTGCCCCTAACTAGTACACAATCCGCCTAGTCTGGATGACAGTGAATCCCAGTTCAAAGGCCTCAAATGCTGTGTGGCCACCACTGAATAACAAGGACATTATGGGAAAGAGGAAATGGAAGGAATGAAAGAGAAAGGAAAATCTCAAGAACCTTGAATCATATATTGATTGAACAGTTAATTTTCCACAAGGTCTAATGAAAATGGAAAAGCAAGAGGTGGACTCAGATTTTAACAAAATATTGCACAAATATTCCTGGTTTGAATTTAAAAGGAAAGACTAACACTACCTTCCACTCCCATTCTCTTCACAGCATCCCTCCACTGGCTGAGTGCTTTCCCCAGGCCACCCCCAAATCCATCACTCCCTCCCATGTGGGACGCTGCCGTCACAAGACAACAGAGGGGATGTTGACAGTGAGGGGATGTCTGCAGGATGTGGAAAAGGTGAGGACAGACAGAGAGAGAGCAAGTGAGAGAGACGACAGGGAAACGGGAAGAAACGGAGACAGACATAGAATTTTGACAAGGGTAAAAAGACCATTCAATGAGGAAGGAATGATCTCTCTTACAAATGGTGCTGCAACAACTGGAGAGCCACATGGAAAAGAATGCAGTTGGGTCCTACGTCATTCCATGTTCAGATTTTAACTTAAATGGGTCAATGACCAAGTATAAGAGTTAACCTCTATAAAACTAATAGAAGAAAACATCAGGGTAAATATTCATAACCTTGGATTTGACAAAGCAATCTTAGATTTGTAGCAAAAAGCATGAACAACAAAAGAAAAAAATTGGTAAATTGGACTTTATGAAAATTGAGATTTGTGTGTACCAAAGAACAGTATCAAGAAAGTAAGGCAACCTACAGAATGGGTGAAAAATATTTGCAAACAATATACCTGATGAAGATCTAATATCCTGAATATATAAAGAATCCTAACAATGCAACAACAAAGAGACAAACAACCCAATTTTTAAAAGGCCAAAGGTTTTGAATAGACATTTCTTCAGAGAAGGTATAGAAATGTTCAATGAACACATGAAAAAAATATTTACCCTCATTGGTCATTAAGAAAATGCCTATCAAAACCACGATGACATGCCACTTCACATCCAGTGAAATGACTACAAGTTAAAAAAACAGAAAATAGCAAGTATTGGTGAGAGTATTAAGTAGGAGCCCTCCTAGCCCTGCTGGGGGATGGGTGGATATAAAATAGTGCAGCTGCTATGGATGACAACATGACAAGTTCCTCAATATGTCAAATATAGAAGTAACTAACACGTGACCCAGAAATTCCTCACTTCAGGTGTATACCCAAGAAATGAAAACATATATCCACAGAATAACTGGGACATAACTGTTCTTAGCAGCACTATGCATAATAGTCAAAATGTGGAAACAACTTAAATATGCATCATCAGATGAAAGGAAAAAACAAAGTTCGGTATATCCATTCAATAGAATATTATTCAGCCATAAAAACAAATAAAAAGTACTGACATATGCTACATTATGGTTGAACATCAAAAACATTAGTCTAAGCAAATAAGCCAGACACAAAAGGTCAAATGTTATATGGTTCATTTTATATGAAATATCAGAAAACACAAATTCATAGACACAGAAAACAGATAAGTGATTGTCACAGGCTAGGAGGAGGAAGGATTGGGAAATGATTACTTAGGGGTAGGGAGTGTTCTGCTGGGGGATTTAAAACATTTTTGACATTAGACAAAGGCGGTGGTCACACAACATTGTAAATGCAGGAAACGCCACAGAATTGAATGTGCTAAATTGGTTGGTTGTCATGCCAGTTTCCCATCAAATTACAAAAACAAAAAGTGACACAGAGATAGTTATGCCTAGAGAGCAACAGGGACCTAGAGAAAGAGATTGAGAGAGAAGAGAAGGTGCAATCAGGAAAAATTGCAACCCATTATAAGAAATTTATTAGTGCTCTTCTGTCAGCGGGTTGCCGGCTAAATTTAATATGGATCTATATACAAAGAAAACGCCTTGTTCTACATAATGAATATTTAATCATGCACGGGTCAGGCAATTTCACAGAAGTAATTAAAAGCAGTCTTTTGTTTATTGCTCAAAAGTGATAGCGACCCGCTGACCGGAGCTGCAGACACAGTGACATATTGAAAACGTTACCTACTGACATATGTTATTAAAGAGGAATTAGGAGTTGCTTTCTTTCCCTCCCCTCTGAAGTTCATGTTCCTAAGCCCTCCTGTCTGCTCACATGCTCCGAGGTGGGGCCAGCTCCCAGAGTGGCTGGAGAGCTAGGCCAGAACCCCTTGATTCACAGCCTTCTCCCCAGATCTGTAAATTCACAGTTGAGATGATTATTTAGAAGACCACAGAGGGCACATAGGCCATGATGTGTGTTTTCTTGTGTGAAGTTCTCCCTACTGTCCTTCCTCTCCAGCCAGATGCAAAATCCCATCAATGCTATTTTGGGCCCCTTTGTCATGGGCCCTGTTTGTTCCTTTGTCACTACATTTGCCCTGGTTCAGCTCAGCTTTGCCCACTCCTCCCTGCAGTCCTGTTCCTCCCCATCCCATCCACTGATGGCTGGATTCCTGGATCTGTAGATCAAGGCTCTCCGTCCGTCCTGAGCTTCCCATGGCTCCCCATCATCTGTACTCCTCCTCATGCTGGCATTGAAGGCTTTCATCATCTGGGCCCAGCTGACCATTCTGCATCAGAAGCAACTGAAGTCATACATGTTCCAAGTATACAGTAAGTGCTCAGAAAATGTCAGGCCACAGTGGTGGTTTTTGACCATCCTCTTTGCCAAGGTAGAGCTTGATTTCTCTCCCCCCAAATGTGGGCCAGCCTTAGTAACTTGATTCAGATGGAATGAGGAAGAAGAGATCACGGTGGTAGTGGACCCAGTGTGTCTTAGGCGATGCTGACACCCAGCCACCCAGCATTGCCAGGGTGCACTTCAGGGTCGCACACAGGAGGGGTGATGTCCTATGTTCTTCCCATTTTCATTCTGATGATATCTAACTTCCCACTGGCCTTCGGGGCCCCAGTAACACATTGGTAGCATGTCAAGAGCCTTGTTAGGAGCAAGGCATGAGGTCATCTGTGACATCGTGAGAGACCCTGTGCAGGGACAATTAAACCCATTATCCAGAGGTCAAAATTAAGAGCCATAGAGGGTAAGTGGCTTGCCCAAGCTGAACAGCTAGAAAGCACCAGAACTGTGGCTCTCTTTCACATACACCCACACTCACCCATGTCGCCCTGTTGCACCGTCCTAGTGTGTCCCCTGAGAACTCTCTACAGAGAGCCTGAGTGCTTCTGGGTGGCAATGGAAAGTTTATTTTAAAAACATTCAGAAGATTTGATCCTAAATGGTTTCAGGGTGGGCTGGGACCTGGGGTTAGATTAGGTTCAAAGCTCAACTCTTCAATCAAACTGTGGGGACAAGAGCTTAACCCATCATGACTTCAATCCTTCATCTGTAAAAAGGAGCTCCTGTGGCTGTTGTGACAATGAATGGAAACAGCTTGTTAGTGACATACAGCAAGTTTGCCCAATGCATGTCATTCCTCTCTTGCACCTCGAAACCACACTGAAACAATTTACCTCTGATCTGTTCCAATCCCATGAATCCCCGGGAGCATTTCAAGGACACCTCTTACAAGAGACCTTCCTTCTCTGACCACCCTATCCATCTAGATCTCCTCATCTCCAGAATTTCTATCACATTCCTAGCCTGTACCACATAGCTTGGGTATTCTTTATTTGCCAAGTGTACTTTGGATTAATAACTAAACTTGAGGAGTGACAACTTTTCCTAGTTACCATCTCAATCACTGGCTCAGGGTTGGGCATAGTAAATGCTTAATAAACACACAATCCAATCTCCCCCTTTCTCACCTCTACTGCATTTTGTTTCCTGGAGTACATCATTGTCGATCTGGTATTGAATTAAATAAAATCTAGAAGAGCTTAAAAGCAGCCACAATCTGGGGGAGCTTTTTGCATCATCTTCTTCTAGCTTGTGCCAGAAAACTCCAGTCATTCCTCTAGAATAATGGTAGTACGTACAGATGGGCCCACTGCTACCTAGCTAGGGACCACATTTCCCGGACTCCTTTGCACAGGGGTGTGACCATGTGACAAAGTTCTTGCCAATGGGATGTGAAAGAAAACTCCAAGATCAACACGCTCTATATCACCCCCAGAGCACCTCCCTTTACATAAGCCATTGTAGGGACACCTCAGATGAAGCACCAAGTGAGCGTCACATAACATAGAGAACCCCATGATCCTGGCCTGGGCCTCAGTTTTTCCATCTGTAGGTAAGATTCATCCAGTTCTAACAGTGAATGAGTCTAAACTGGACTTCCATTCTCCTCTCCTCCCTCCGCCCCTCTCCCTTCTCACCTGCCCCACCAGCTGCCCAGCAAACTGGGCTACCATTCTGTCTGAGAAACAGAGGTCCCTGGCACCTTCTAGTACGTCAAGTCCTGGTTCTTTCTGATTCCCAAAGGCCTTCCTGCCTCCCCTCAGCAGGTTTGAATCACAGTTCTGACGTGTTCTGTTGGATTCCTGGGGAAAGATGTTTGCCCAAAGATTCTGGGGCAGCCTTCCCTCCCCCAGAATCAAAACCTTGTCAAGGAGCAGCTGCCCTTACAGAGGACACCCTGGCCCAGGCTATCCTCATGACACCCAGCAAGGAAGCCCAGCCAGCGTGCAGGAGGACAGCCACTAGCAGTCACTGCCCAATGGCCTCCTCCAAATCCCCCACAGTCACTCCACTATGTCCATCCTCTCCTGCTAAGAGGGTCCCCAGTGTGCACGATATTATTGTTTGGGGCTTCATGATATTTGTGATATTTTTCAGCTTTTGAAATTTTCTAGTATAATTTATTATCTTATTCTAATTAATCATCCATTTGTATTAATTTTATATTCATAACTATGTATCTTTTTTCTTAAAGAGAGCCCCCAAGCTGCACGTGCCTCCAGCCCCACAAACCCTGGGTGCCCTCTTATCCCCGCACCACAGGAGTGTGAATATGGAGGATTCTTATGACGTGGGTGCAGAACACCCAGCCCGACTCTCTCCTTCTACTTGGTGGAATC
The DNA here is from genome assembly GCF_045843805.1 of Urocitellus parryii. NCBI lineage: Eukaryota > Metazoa > Chordata > Mammalia > Rodentia > Sciuridae > Urocitellus > Urocitellus parryii. The sequence goes on along the minus strand of NC_135536.1, from coordinate 113,352,045 downwards.
TGCTTGTTACAGGGTATGGGTTGAATTGTTCCCCAACAAAGACATGTTGAAGTCCTAATCCCTAACCCTCCATAATGTGTCTGGAAATAGGATCTTTGCACGTGCCATTAATTGAGAGGAGGTCATATGGAGTTGGGTGAGTCTGCTGTGTCTGGTGTCCTTATAAGAAAAGAAGACTCCAAGACAGACACCCCAGAGGGAAAGACAGCCATGTGACAGCAGAGGCAGAGATTGAGGTCTTGCAGCCACAAGCTCAGGAACAGTAAAGACCACCTGCACACAGAAGCTAGAAGAAGGGGATACAACCCCTGCTTCTCCAGACCCCTCACAGAAAGTATGGCCCTGTGACACCGTGATCTTGGACTTCCAACCTTCAAAATAAAGGGAGAATGAATTTCTGTTTGGGCAGTGGTACTTAGTAACAGCAGCCCCAGGACAGTGACATGCTGCTATAGGAAGCTACTGCCTAGATGGCATTCGCTGAGACCTTGACTCCTCAGCTCTTAGAGAAGTGGCATCAGCACAGATAACAAAACAGACAGAACAAAGTAACCATGACAAGCAGAACTAGGACAGGGGGTTTGGGAAGTGTCAGGGGGCTAGACAAGCTGTTGAGTCCCGCAGCTCAGAGTGCCAGGTGCAAACGGTGGCCAGCCAGCGCAACTGACTACCTCAGAAGAGCCAGGCCCTAAAAATAGCCCCTGTCTCCTGTGAGCTTGGTGAGGCCTGGAGCCCTCCCTCCGGATCAGTGGATCAGGCTCCGAGGGCCTCGGGGTCAAGCCCCAAGAGATGGAGCCATCCTCGCCACGTGGGGATGGAGCCCTCCCCACAGCCACAGGAGCTGCCTTTGTCCTCCAAGTTTGACTCATCTAAGGGATGGTAGCGCAGTGACCTGAAGCCCAGGTAGAATCCTCACGGCGGCTTATTCTGAATGCAGGTGCCCAGAGAGCCTTTGGATGGAGCAGCAGGGCCATCGAGTCAGCACAAGACGCAGGCTCCGTGTGGCTGACCTTTCCACTCATAGCCCTCGCCACCGCCGAGATTCACATAATTGCAGTCTGTGAACAAAGGAAGTGCCAGCTACATGAGACAGGAAGGGACTTCAGCAAGTGATGCCCAGGGTGCTGGGGCAGGGCAGGGGTTCTCACCCTGGCCAGCAGGGCTGGCCCTCAGCCCGGTTGTCTTCACGATGAACATGAAAGCGACCAACTCAATTATCTCAAAGGCCTTTTCTGCCTCAATTTTCTCTCACTACAGGGACCTTGCAGCCTGCCAGGGGCCATGAACTCTCACGCTCCCTCCTGGTTTGCCAGCCCTTCATCCATGCACTCCAGACCTCCTCATTCTGAATCTGTGGTTAAAGCTGGCCGTGCCCCCACCCTGCTCCCAGCTCCACTCTGCTAAGCAACAGCCAGAAATCTGCTAAGCTAATCAGATGGTGAGAGGGGCCACCCAGAACCCTCTCTCCAGGGTTTTGCAATTAAGGACAAAGTCTTCCTGAAAACAAGGGGCTCTGGCTGCATTTGTTCACCATGGAACCCCCAGCCCCAGCCAAAGATTTGAGCCAGGTGCTTGGGAACTATGGGGAGAATGAGAGAATGGGCGTCTTGTCACTGTGGCAGAATGTGCAAAGTGAGAAGGGGAGGACAGATTTCTGAGGACCCTTCAATGAAAACTGTTGGGCACAGGGTGTGCTCTCTCCCCAAGTCTTTATGTGACCATCAAGCCTGTCCGTTCTGAAGCTCACTTGATACAAAGGGTCCCTCTGCCTTAGCCACGGGACTGCAGGAGCAACCAGCCCAAAACAAGTGGCGAAGCTGCATGGTTGCAAGCAGTGCATATTTTTTCAACTGTCTTGGGCTAAATATAAAACAGTAAAAATGCAAGGGAGCCAGGAAGGGTGAAAAGGACATATCAGGAGACTTACTAAGTAGAGAAATCAAAGGGGGGCCAGCCATCAGTTTATGTTCAGCAATAAGCAGGATAATCACAAAGGAAATTAAAAGTGAGTTTCCTTGAAGGAGAAGTGTGTGGGGGGGGGGCTATAATTGGTTCCATCTGCTCTGGTGTCCTGGCACCTGCCCTCCCTCTGCACCCAGAAAAACTGTCAGAGGTCAGGGGTCTGATCTACCAAATTCCTTCCAGGCAGTATCCAAATGCACGCGCGCGCGCGCGCGCACACACACACACACACACACACACACAGTCTAGCATATGTGACTTAAAATATATGAAACTTCAATATTTACAGGCCAGCACTAGGACCCGTCCTCCCATCCTTCAATCATATGGAAGGAGAACTTGCAGGCAAGGTTAGTGACGGTGTGCTATGCAGTGATCTGTTGTAAAGTGCAGAGAAAATAATTTGTTACTCACAATAAGGTGTCAACATTCATGCATGGTTTATGTGGCAGTATAAATCGGAGAGGATTCAAAGTTACACCTGTAATGACATCACTCTAATCCCATGTGTTCCCGTCTGTTTTGCCATAGGAAAAACAGGGGTGGGTTAACTGCCGGGACACTGGGAACTGTGCAGTGCAGTAGCAGCCCTGCCCGCTGATCTCAGCCATGATTTTACAATAGAAAAAAAGTCCCTAGTCTCTGGTCTAGAAGGCAGACCCCAGAAGCAGACAGAGCGCAGAGTGCTCCCAGATGGGGTTTGGCTCCTCGGCAACCAGTGGCACTTGTTGAGTCTCTACCTGGGGCCTTGTGCTGGCGGAATCAGTCGGCCTTCATGTGAAAGACAGAGACAAAGCAAGGTCAAAGGGAGACAGAGACACAGAGAGGTCGCCTTTGCAAAGTCCTCCTGCTCTTATGTTCTCTAATTTACCCCTCTATTCTTCCAATAAACTCACCATTTTTGCTTAAACCAGTTTCAGTAGGATCATATTACTTGCAGGGGGGAGGGGCGCTTGGCTTCAGCCCATTCCTAGGCTAACCAGCTGCTGGAGAAGAATGGAAGGGCTCGGACCTCTTAGTGTGGCCATGAGAAAGTAAGGAGAAAGCATGGAGCTACCGGGCTGCATGGTGGCTTCCATCTGTATTCTTTGGAGCTGTCAGTCTTCTGGAGAGGCCCCAGGGGCCAACCCATCTTTTGTTTCCCCAGGAGTTTGGTTTGAACAAAAATCCTCAGGGCTTTGCTTTTTCTGAAGCCCATGATGATACAACATAGGCAGGAAGTGAATACTGGCTATCTCCATGGTTTCACTTGCTGAGGGCCATTGCCAAGTAGGAATGACGCATCAAAATCTCCTTGCCAGCGTACCCCATGCTGCTTAGAGGACATTCGATGGGACATTGCATGTATGCTTTAGTAAGATGACCCTGCTCAAGGTGATCGAGGGTGGATCCAGGTTTGAGGAAGTATCCTGCAGGTTTGAGGAAGTATCCCGGTCCTTGGGTTTAGGGTGTTCCCGGTTTAAGGCATTTCCCGGTTTAAGACAATAGGGGTTTTAGGGAAGTTGGAGGTTGAAGATTATTGCTGCTGGGATTAGGGTGTTCCTGCTGCTTATTCCCGTTGAGTTATCGTGAGATTCAAATGGGATTTGAAAAAAGCCTCGTGGAGTAGGATTTGGGGGCGGCGGCATATTGGAGATTTCACCAGAACGTGTTTGTTGGAGGCCGGTGTGAGTTCGGGAATAAAGAACTGCTGTTTGAATCTACAAAGCTGTGTGGTGGCTCGTGATTCAGTGCCAGCTGAGACACTGGCATTCACTTATTTTTAGGCACATGGAAATTCCAACTACACATTATTTTAAGTCAAGTAAGAGGGTAGAAGTAAGAGGGTAGAAGGAGAAGTCAAAGCTAACGGCTGCCATGTTGCATGAGTTAGTGGTGCCATCCAGGAAGAGACTGTGCTGGGATACAGCCGAGGGGCCTGACTCTTCCTGGATATTCACTAGCACCCTGGCTGGAGAACTTTATTGGAACTCCCACTACAGTGAGACGAGGTTCCTAGTGAATGAGGTGTGGAAGAAGCAGGTACTGGCCCTGGAAGGTCCCACTGGAGGGTATCAGCTATGCGAGTCCTTTTCCAATGGGTGATGGGAAGAAATTAGGAGATTTTTCACATGGAAGCTCATGGAATAATAGAAGTCAGTATTTGTCAGCCTTGGAAATCAATATGGTCAGGTTAGAAATCCCTTTCTCTAAGCAATAACAAAATTTTATTCCCCAAATGAGGTCTGAAATGTTACTAATACAATATTCCTTTGTGTGAACCATCCTGTACTTCTTTTCAAAATGTAACTTTTAGGGCTGGGGATGTGGCTCAGTGGTAGAACATTTGCCTAGCAGGGAAGAGGTCCTGGGTACAATTCCCATAAGGGGGGGTCCGGCGGAGTGTCGGAGGGAGAGACCACACAAGAGACTTACTCCATGCAATTGGCAAAAGGGGATTTATTGGGGATCCATTCCAGCGCGCTGGGGCTCCATGCCCACTCAAGAAGGGAGAGCAGCCCACAGCCCCAAGCAGAGGTTCAAACAGAGCTTAAGTACACTTTTTGGGGAGGGCGGGAGGCTTTGCATACATCAGAACAAATCATCATGAGGCGCGGGGAAATTGAACAACAACTCTGAGACGTGATTGGCACATTCATTGGTGGGAACAGATTGGGCGGGGGTGATTGGTCATTCGTAAGCGGGTTACACATTCAAACTGATTGGTCCAGGCCCTGTGACGAACTGCACAGGGCCCTAGGCTAAATGGCCAATAGGGTGTTGTCTTAACTATCTCAGGAATCTGGGTGTAACAGAGGAACTTAATAATACCTAATCTTTTACATTCAAGCTTTCCAGCTTAGAAACTTTACCCTTTCATTCCCAGTAGACACACACACACACACACACACACACACATAAAATAAGTTTACTCAGGGGTAAGCTATAGTGTATTTGTCATTCAAGTCTTAGTCTAAGTTAATTTCATACCTCCAACAGCATCTAAGAACAAATTAACTGAGAGTGTGTGTTGTTAAGAAGGAAAAAGGATATTTAAAACCAGAGCAGGCCACCTTGGGACAGCCAACACTAATACGAAAAGTAACACTAGTAATTTTTGAGCATCTACTTAGATCAGCTACTTTTGAATCAGTTGTCTGGTTTAACCTTAAAAACATTTTCTAATTCTAAAGATGAGGAGAGCTATGTTCATAGAACCTAAATTCTATACCCAGCAAAAATATCTTCCATAAATGAGATGAAATAAAAATGTTTTCATTAAACAAAAAACAGGGTTTTTGTTACAAATGGACTCTATAACTTCTGCTTCAGTCAGAAGGAAAATAATCCAAAGTAAAAGGTCTGATATTCAAGAAAAAATACAGAGCCCAAAATCATGAATACATAAATAAATATGTTTTATGTTTATGAAACAATAAAATGATGTAGGGTTTCATTTTTTTATTTTTTTATGTAGGGTGTTAAAAAGAACAAAAATAGCATGTACATTTGGAAGGAGGAAAATAGAAAAATTATTTTAGGAAGATTGTATGTTTCTAAGAAGTGAAGAATAGCAATATAAATTTTGATAAGTTCTAGAGTAACCAGTGAATAAACAGAAGCAGAATATACATGTTCCAAGATAATGAAGAGAAAAATAAAATATTTTTAAATCCATAAAAAGGCAAGAAAAGAGGAGAAAAATAAATATGAATCAAGAATTGAATGGGTTGTGGCTAAGTGGTAGAATGTTTACCTAGCATTTGTGAGGCACATGTAAATAAGTAAAATAAAGGTCCATTGACAACTATAAATAAATAAATAAATATACTTGTAAAGAAGAGAAGCAAAGTGGGAGCTAGCAATGCTTATCCTAAAGCTTTAGTAATCGAGACAACATGGTATTGATTCAGGTATAGGCAAAATATTACACAGGGTAAAACAGACCTTTGCCTACAGTACAGTACTAATTAGTTTGTGACCAAGGAAACATGTACCATCAGGAGAAGGAGCAATCATCAAATAAACATTGCTAAGACAACTGGTTTTCCAACTGAAACAGAAGAAGCTAGATTCCTAACCATGCAAAAGATTCCTAACCATGCAACTTGCAAAAGAAATTACAATGAACTTGATAATATGGATGTAACTTCATTCATAATAATGTTGCATTTTAAAAAGGAAAGAATTTTTTAAAGATGACATATAGTATACCTTCTTAATAAAGTCAAAACAAATAAATTTAAACTGAACTTTTTGAGAAAATATAGAAATACAACTATATAATGAGGAGGGCAAGAGAGTGATAAACATAAACCTTAGAATGGCCACTTCTAGCTTCAAATGTGCTTTTACTAAGAGTCTGGCTTTTGGTAGGTGGCGAATTCACAGGTGCTTATTATATTAAAAGAAAAATAATTTAAAATAAAAGGGAAAATGGAAAGAAGAACAAAAGGGAAGAAGAAGGGGTATCACATGTGTGTCAAATACAACAATATGTCAAGAAGTAAGGATTCTGACTAACACACCTGGGGTCCGTATAAAAATGCTAAATTGGTCAATATACTGATTAGCAATACATACACAAGTGAAAATAAATTATAAAATGATGATGTATTAGTCAGCTTTCTGTCAGTGTGACCACAATACCTGACAACTACAACTTAGAGGAGGAAAAGTTAATTTGGGGCTCCTGGTTTCAGAGGTTCAGTCCAAGGTCTGCTGACTCCATCACTCTGGGCCCCAAGTGAGGGAGAACATCATGGCAGAAGGGTGTGGCAGAGAAAAGCTGATCAGTTCGTTGTAGGCAGGAAGCACAGAAAGAACAGGAAGAGCCAGGCACAGACTATATCATTCCCAAGGACACAGCCCCATCACTGACTTCTTCCAGCCACATCCACCTGCCTACATTACCACCAAGTAATCCATTCAAATGATTAATCCATCAAACATACTAATCCACTGGTGAGGTTACAGCTCTCATAAGCTAATCACTTCACCTCTGAATATCCTGCATAGTCTGCACACGAGCTTTTGGGGGAATATCTCATATCCAAACCATACAAACAATTAACACAAAGGTCAAGACAGCAGTGGCTCTTGCAGTAAGGAGAGACCTGGTGGTGGCCTTCAGTGTCCTGCCACAGAATTTCTTTTAACTCAGTGTGGGTGCTTCTTTGTTCGTTTTGTTATTATTCCTAATACACACACATACTTTGTATGCACTCTTCTGTATGTATGATTTTTTTCATAATTAAAAAGCAAAAATGGAGAAAGGGGGCATAAATTAATTACACAGAAAGCAAAGAACCCAAAGAGAGGAATTTTTCTAGTGTTCTCTAAAAACAAATAACCAATGCTCTGACAAATTTGATCAAAAAAGAAATAGAGAAGGCACATATATTCGGAATGAAAAAGAGGATGTCACTGCAGATTCAGTATGGATTTTTAAACTCTTAGAGAATACCATGAACGATTCCATGCTAATAAATCTGAAAGCAGACAAAATGAGTTATGCCACAGAAAAGTGTGCAACAGGATATTAAAATGGGACTTTCTCCATCTCAGCTTCAGCCAAGGCTCCAGAGAGCAAGAGCAAGTTGTCAAATGCTTCCCTGTTCCTAAACAAGATGTCAAGCCTGGTTTGGTCAAACCACTTCTGATGGCACTGGACATCTCCCAGGTCCACCCACTAAAAGGGAATAAATTGAACAACAAAAAAAAAAAAAAAAAAAAAAAAGGTGACTTTGAAAATGTACACTTTGGCAGGCACCACCCAGTCACCTTAAACCAGGTGAGAGGGGTTGGAGCTGAACCATTCAGAGAATTTTGTAGATCCTCAGGATTGGGGCTCATACAAGCTTGCATGTACCTGGAAAGCCTAAGGGTAGGTCACCAGAGGAAAGAGCAAGAAGAGACAGGTGTCTTGGGGGTGGCTTCACTCTGACGGACAGTGGACAAGGACCAAAGGGAAGGCGATATGGAGTCTGCCCTCTGGGTGATGGGATCAATCATAGTGGGTTCTAACAGAGAACATCAGACCAAATGACCTGCCAGGTCCCCAATGGGCTAGACAGGGCTCAGAGAAACCCATGAAATGGCAAGCAGGGAAAGCCGGAATTGATATCCACAAGCCTAGAGAGGGCCAACCCCTCACAAATTCACCTGTCTTATAAGACTGGATCTTCCCTTGCAATGGTCCTCCTCCCAGACAGAGGCTGAGGCAGGAGGGTCACTTGAGCTTACAAGTTTGAGACCAGCCTGGGCAATATAGTGAGACCCCCCAACTCAAAAAACAAAGCTTTTTTTTTTATAAAATTCACATCAATTTATATTTTAATTCAAAGCTCTATGTTAAAAGCCAACACCTGACAAAAAGTATCTTTAAGAATTACTCAGCAGATAATATACACCATGGTGAAACATTAGACACATTCTCTTTAAAAATGAGAAATCATGTTATCTAAAATTAAACCTAACAAAAAATGCTCAGATCCTTTATAAGGAGAAAAAAAATGAAAACTATTGGAAGGAATAAAAGAAGACTTAGGTAATGCTGTGATATGCCACATTGAAAGCTGGGACGACTCCAAATCTTAAAAATAATTGTCTCCAAAGTATTTCTGATTTCAGTTCCATTCCTACCTAAATCTCAGAGGATTATCTTCATAGAACTTAAAAGATGAACTTTTGGGGCTGGGGATGTGGCTCAAGCGGTAGCGCGCTCGCCTGGCATGCGTGCGGCCCGGGTTCGATCCTCAGCACCACATACAAACAAAGATGTTGTGTCCGCCAAGAACTAGAAAATAAAAATTAAAAATTCTCTCTCTCTCTCTCTCTCTCTCTCTCTCTCTCTCTCTCTCTCTCTCTCTCTCTCTCACTCTCTCTTTAAAAAAAAAAAAAAAGATGAACTTTAAATTAATATGGAAGGGACTGGACTGTGGCTCAGTGGCAGAGCGCTTGCCTAGCATGTGTGAGGCACTGGGTTCGATCCTCAGCACCACATTTAAAAAAGAAACCTAAATTAATATAGAAGGAAAGAGAGAAAAGGACAGCCAGGGCAATTTTGAAATACAAGAACCAATATTGGGAGACTTATCTTACCAGATAAAATAATTATAAAGCGATATTAATTAAAACAGTGTGACATTACTCCATGAATGGACAAAAAAGCCATGGAATTAAATATATAACTCAGAAATAAATGCAAAAACATAGATAATATGTGGCAGAGGTGAAATTGTAAAAATCATAGTGATTAATTATTCTTTAAATAATGAATATAAATAATGAATTGTCCTATAAATGGTACTGGAAGAATTGGTTAACCGTTCAAAGAAAAGATAAAATTAGGTCTTTTAAAAATCACATTGTGGGGCTGGGGATGTGGCTCAAGAGGTAGCACGCTCGCCTTGCTACCTCGTGCGGCCCGGGTTCGATCCTCAGCACCACATACAAACAAAGATGTTGTGTCCGCCAATAACTAATAAATAAATAAATATTTAAAAAAAAAAATCACATTGTATATGTATGCATGTGCGCGCGCAACACACACACACACACACACACACACACATTCCAGGGAGATTAGAGACCTAAATGTAAAAAAAAAAAAAAAATCAAAATATTGAAATTTTTTGTAAAAATAAAAATACAGAGGAATACAGAAGGATATTTTATTACATCAGTGTTATGGTTTGGATGTGAGGTGTCCCCCAAAAGCTTATGTGTGAGACAATGCAAGGAGGCTTAGAGAAGAAATGATTGAGTTATGAGAGTCTTAACCCAATTAGTGAATTAATCCCCTGATGGGGTTAACTGAGTGGTAACTGAAGGTGGGGAGGGTGGCTGGAGGAGGTGGGAACTGAAGGTGTGACTTTACATTTTGCAACTGGAGAGTGGAGTCTCTCTCTCTGCTTTCTGATCATCATGTGAGCTGCTTCCCTCCACCACACTCTTCCACCATGATGTTCTGCTCACCTCCAGCTCCAAGGAATGGATCCTGCTGTCTATGGGTGAGACTTCTGAAACCCTGAGCCTGCAAATAAACTTTTCCCCCACTAAAATTGTTTCTGTCAGGTATTTTGGTCACAATAGCAAAAAAAGCTGACTAAAACAATCAGTATAGAAAAAAATTAATGAAAATACATTAACTGCCAACTGTAAAGAAAAAAATTGGAATGTTGGAATACATTGAAATTTAAAACTTCTGCCTAACAAGGACTTTAGTAGATGAAATGGAAAAGACAAGTCACAGATTGAGAAAAGATAATTTAGCTACCAAAGGATTAATATCTAGAATACATATTTAAAAAAAAAAACTCCAAAATGTCAATTAGAAAAATACACCCCAACACAGAATTGGGCAAAGCATATGACCAGGAAGTTCACAAAGAAGAAAATGGTGATAAATAATTTAAAAAATCAGCTTAATCTCATGAGTAGCCCAGGAACCACACTGAAACAACAGAGAGATTCCATTTCACACAATCAGATTGGCAAAATCTTGCAGATTTGATAACAGAGAAACAAGGAAAGGGAGCCCTGTACTTGAAAGGAGACTGTATTGGTACAGTCACTTTGAACAGGAATTTGAAAATACCAAGTAGATGCTGAGATGTGAGAACCTCACCACTGAGCGAACCAGTCCTAGATAACCAACCACTCTAAAGACAGTTCCTCAGACAGGAAGACGGGAAGACCAGGACAAAAATATTTCTTGCAGTCCTATTTGTAAGGTGAGATGGTGGGAATGCTCATCATTAGGAGATCAGAGGTCTCACACGTGACTTGTTCCCCCAGGGGACGACCACACAGTGGCTGAAGTGAGCCAGATACTCGTCTGTTACCGCCCTCATTCACAAACTATGCTTTCCAGATTTGACGTCCCTGCTGGCCACAGGCCAGTTCACTCCATTCCATCCCCTCTGCCAGTGCACTGCCCTAAGTTTGCTTGGATGACACAACAGATGCATCACACCTCTCTGCTCCACCTTGGCCCCAGAAGCCACCCAGCTCCCGTCTTTCCAAAGTACATATCTGACAATGTCCTTGCCTGCTTAAAACCCTCCCCTGACTCTCTGTGGCCTACAAGACAGAGCCCAAAAGCCTTAGTGAAGCTGGCAGTCCTATTTGTAAGGTGAGATAGTGGGAATGACCCCACCCAAGCTTACAAACGCCTCCTCTTTCACCCCAACATGCTTCCAGCCCAGCTGTGTGGGACCATCTGTAGTTCAGCAGTCAGCAGCTGCTCAGCCTCGGGGCCTGGACCATGTGACCCGCCCTCTCAGCAAGGAGTGAGTATGCCTCTTCTCTACCTGTTCTCACCCAGATTTATCCACCTGTCAACGTGGATCATCCTGGCAAGTTCTAGAATCCCTGTGAAGAAAGGCACCCACACACACCCACACCACACTCCCCTTTCCACTCCCATGCTCTCTCCTGGAATCCCTCCAGCCACATCTCAAGGCACAACACCAGGTTCTCATTTTTGTTGGAACCAAGGCGAGTAGCTTCCCGCTCAGAACCAAAGGCCACCTCTTCAACAACACTGCTTACTCCCCCAGCTTTTCCTGCAGGCTGCTGTGTTCGCTGGGACACTCTGCACATGGGCCGGGGCTGCTCCTCTCACCCAGAGCCGCTGCTCTCTCTCAGGCTTGTCCAACTGCATCGGCCTTCATGGCTGCCTCCCTCCTTCTGAACTATGCATCCCTCAAGTTTATGTTTTTGGGACCAACCAAAAGCCCAGAGATTCATCATGTGAGGGACTCAGGAGGAGAGACTCTCCTTTGGCTCCCCCAGGAGGAACCAAAGAATGGATGCTTCAAGCCAAGCGTCTGTGTCCTCCTCACTTTCCCACACAGACGGCTCAGGGGTCCTCAGAGGAGGAGGCAGGCAAGGTGACATCCATGGCAGAGGATAGATAAGAAACACAAATGCAAGGCTGGACAGCAGCCAAGGAGAAAGAGCCATGTTGAAAGCTACAGAATGTCCTCATATGGGGAGTCTGTCCAAAAGACAGCGCAAGACCCAGCCTTCGAGGCAATGAATCAGGATCATCAGCCCTGAACCCCACCCAAGGGACTTTAGGGCTATATCCTTGTGCAACTCTTTCTGTTTTTCTTTTAATCTTTCTGACAATTCCTTTCTGTAGAAGTTCCATCTTATTAAGTGAAGTCTTTTTGCCTGACAAGCACCTTGACAGATTTGAGTATGTGCACTTGCAGAGGGGAGCAGCCAGAGCCCAACTGCTCTGCAAAACAGAGGAAAAGAATTTGGACATCCAAGGGAGGGAGGGAGAGGGCGAGAGGGCGAACATCAGAAACTGAAAGGAGACAAACCAGTAAGGTGGGGGACACTGGGCAGGGTGGAGGGCGAGGAAGAGGAAGACTCCTGCGTGATGCTAAGTCTCAAGCCCAGCAGAGCTTCTGGGCTCCCTCCCCCAGCACCTGGGGAGTCCGTCAGGCTGGTGGATCTCCAAGGGCTGGAGTCTCTAGGGTGTGAAGAGAGCAAACAGCTGATTTCAACTCTGGGCCATGTGGAGTAGAGAGAGAGAGAGGGTTCCTTGTCTACACCTCAAGAACATGGAGTCCCTTGAGGAGTAGCAAAATTCTGTGCAAGAGCCAAGGAGGCTTTGGATTAGAGTTTCAGCACATTCTGGTGTAGATATGATGCACTCCCAGCTGACATCTGGATCATACTTACAAAGTGTGCAGCATCTAATAAGCAGAGAAAACCGTTGACCTTTCCAAAGTACACCCAAGCCCTCTAGCATATCATTTCCTCACGAATAAACGAATGAGTGCACACATCTACTGGGCCATGCGTAGTATTTACACACCTTTCTTGCATTTGGCCGCAGACCACAGCCTCTCAGAGTTGGAAATGTCCATGGAGAACAGCCAGGTGAAAACCCATTTATGGACAGGACAATGGAGGCACAGAAAGGGGAAGCAACTTTCTCAAAACCACACAGCTAATGGGTACAGAGCTCAAATCCCTGTTTACCAGGTTTCGGCTTTTTGCCCAGAGTATTGCAGCTGTTGTGCGTTAGGCTGAGGCCAATGTGGGTTTCAGGACATTTCAGTAGAGCATGTCCTAAGAACCCGAGGAAGAGACAATGAGGCCTTGTTTTCTAAGTGACTCTCCAAGGGCCATGAGTTCCAAGCAAACACATTCCCAAATCTTTACCACCCCATTTGAAGCCAGAGGAAAAAAGTTATAAATGGGCTTTTCTCCCTGCACATAAGAGAGGACCACAGACTATCAGGTTAGCAAAAGACGAGACTCGTGGGGTGTTTCCCTGCCCAGATTCCACACAGCCTACACCCAGATTCTCTGCCAAGCACCTGCAAAGTTACACAGGCAGATAACGTTACACATCGGCTTCTTTGACAAACAAAAAGCAGAAAAAAAATTTTTTTAATTTACTTCTTTTTGTCAGAAGAAAGCAAAAACAGACATTAAATAAATTTTGCAAAATATCTAATTTATTCAAGAAAGGCAGGATGGAGATGACTATCAAAGCTGAGTTCTGGATATGTGGAGATTTATTATATTGTTCTTTCTATCTTATTGGTATATATTTTTAATTCCATAATAAAATGTTAAAACCATATATACTTGTGAAAGCCCGCTTCTCAAATTAGTAAGGCATAAGCAGGAACTTCCATCATAAACATTTTGCCTGTTGGTTTAAAAAATACCAAATCACTATCAACAAGCACCAACCTGCACACCTGTGCTATTTCAAATGTCTCCTTTTAGCTCTCTGGATCCCATAGGACTGAGGATGTGGCTCAGTGGTTAAGTGCCCCTGGGTTCAACCTCCCTACCCCAAAAAAAGAAAAAAAGCCAACTCAGGCTTATCTCAATAGAATTATAACATGTGGTGTTTGACACACCAGGTAATATACATTCCACATCTGAATGAGCTATAGGATGATCTGTGTCTTCAGAGATAAGAGTCCACAGAGCTTTCAAGAAAAAAGCCAGAATCTTCTAACCAAGAATAAGAGCAATAGTGATAAAGAATGCTTGCAGCCACTTCCAAATGCTGGGCATTCTAAATGCTTTCCATGTACGGACACCTGTAGCAACATACCAGCCACCAAAGACCTGTTCCCACCTTCCTGAGAGATGACTGTGCGTCAGACACTGAAGAAACTGCTCAGATCAAAGAGCCCTAAACATTGACGAGCAAGTACCTGACCCCAGATGTCTGAGAACTGGAGTTGAACCTCAAGAATCCAACAGGTAAGCAGCAGAGCATCAAAAGTAAATTGACAGATTAATTACTTAAGTGAGGAAAGTGGAAGCAACTTCAAGGAGAATAACATGGAACTTAAAGGTCACATGCCCACACACATGCGCATGATATTGGACAGCAAACTTAAGGCCACAGAAAATATGATGCGATTTCCATGTGCATAAATTTAAAACTGTCTTTGATAAAAGTTAAGTGCTTGTGCGTCCTTGCAGGTAGCACCACATCACATTTATGTCCTTGAATGAAATCAGAGGACTTGTCTCTCAATGTTGTATTTTTCCAATTATATTTTTCATCACCACTTTTCTTGTATGCATTTCAGCATGTTTGGAACAATAAAAATGCATAATTTTTGATGAAAAAAAGTTTCACTTTAAAGTTTTCAAAATTGAGATTCTGAAGACTGGCATGATGGCATATGTCTATAATGCCAGCTATTCAGGAGGCTGAGGTGGGAGGATCACAAATTGGAGGCTAGCCTCAGCAACAAGGCAAGACAGTCTAGAGGAGGACAGTTGAATGCACTGTGTACCCACCAAAGTTGAGCATCTTGTTTCAATCATTACATACCTGTGCTACATTTGCAGACATGCACACACATGCAAGCACACACAAAACAGTGGAAGTATGTTGAGGGATCTGTGTCAACAGCTCACGGTTCATGTTTCTAAGCTCCCTATCTCCCTGGGGTGCCCACATAGCAGCCTCTGGTTAATCAGCACCTGCCACATAGCACCCTACTGTCTGCCTGCCTGCTGCTCTCTGAACTCCTAGAAGGAAAGAATCAGACTGGCCCTTCTTGATTCTGGGCTGGGATGGACCCTGCCCTGCAGAGAACGGGTGATCAGTAAATAAATGTTAAATGACTTAAGTTAAGCCTCATAGCACCTTCCAGGCTTGGAGTAGAGAGTGGGGAGGAAGATGGAAAAGAAGTGATCTGAGAAATGAAGCAAGATCGGCATTCAGCCCAAGTGGAGGCCTCAGTTTTCCCATCAACAAAGTGGGAGGAACAAATTTCACTTTGCAGAGTTGGGGTGAAAAACAGATGAAGGGCATATCATGTCTGGCACATAATAGGAGCTAAATAAAAAGCCACTGTGGCTAAGATGATGATGCTAGGATAAAGATAACACCTGACACAGAATTCAGGACAAGGATGAGTGTTCCAAGAAGAGGCAGGAAAGGGTTACCAGGCTGGTCCTCAGCCAAAAATCAAAAGTTCAAGATCTTTTAATAACAGTAGAGAGCAAGAAGAGGAGAGAGAGAATTCACAGATCTTTAGCACTTCTGTGTGCTCTCTCTCCCTAATCCTCATGTCAGCCTGTGAGGTGGGTGGTTTCAAGCACTTGTCTATAGGAGGAAACATTAACACAAACAGATTAAGCCTCTGACCCGAGTTCTCAGGAGTGTCAACCAGAGGAATTTCTGGCATCTGGTGCAGGAAGGATTTCTGGGCTCCCAGGTATTCGTTCTATTCTCTTTAAATGAAATCAAGTCCTGGAAGCTGCTCAATGCTTACCTTCTTTGGGGCCCAGTCCCTGAGCCTTTGTTTAACAACAAACATGGTTTTCTGGCTGGCCTAGTTCAAGTTGACCTGGGCAGGATTGTTGATTGTTGGCGGGGAGGGGGGGGGGGCTTCTTTTTCCCTCCCTGTGACCATCAAATAAAGTGATGGTCCCTCTTCTCCAAGCCTGCAAGCCCTGCTCCCTTGGGGTGCCTCTCTGTAGACTTAACCCCCATAGGACCCAATGGCCTCTTGTGGATCTCCAAGAGCTCAGAGAGCAATGAAGGGCTTTGTCACCTTGACACCATGAGACAAGAGAAAGGGCCAACCTGGGTTCAAATCTTAGCTCCCTCTCTTCACAATGGTGAGGTGAGACCTCAGTTCACGGAGCTTCCACTTCCTGCAAAATGTGGGTGAAGCTGCTCCCTGAGCAGGGTGACAATGTCTGGGAAGTGTCCAGCCCTTAGCAGGCACTCAACAAGTGGCAGCTTCCCATTCTGTCATCCAGAGACCCCCCCACCTCCTCCCGGATGGGAAACTTTGTCATTTCTGTGCACCACCAATAGGGGCTTGATAGTTTTCCATAAATTGATTGTCTTTCAAAACTCCACCTCACTTTGACAAAAATAAAACCGGCAGCACTTGAAAAGCACTTCTGCTTTTGTTTTATGAGATTCAGATTTCAACATTTACCATGAGATTTCAGATGGAGGAGGACAGTTCTGGGTGCCTGGGGTACGGCAGACCCAATGCTCTCACCCTTAGAACAGGGAAGCCAACAGAACGTGACATCAGGTAGCATCCCCCACTGTGAAGAGAAAGAGACCAGGTGCAGGGCTGGACCAGAGAGCCCGGAGGCCTGCCTCCTGACCTGGGCCCAAGCAGCAAGTCTGTCTACCCAGAAGCTAATAAAGTGTATGCTTCTTAGCTAACTCAGGCTCCTCCCTGTTCTCCTCCTAAATATTTCCAGACCAAATTTTGTGTTCACTATTGTGTCTCCTTTTTTCCTATAGGGCACTCTCAAAAATCATATAAGCTTCAGGCCTCACAAAGCCTGGCTGTGCTCCTAGCCATGAGGAAGGGAAGGTGGCATTGGAGCATAGATCTGAATAAATGAAAAGTCACCATTAACATGAGCAAATTCAGACTCTTGGCCCTGAGAGAGGGAGCTGAGAGATTCTAAAAAGGCCCCACCTCTCTGCTTTGTCCAGTTGAAAGTCTATGTTTGAAATTTTCCCTCAGGCCAGGTCTCAGAATAGGTTGATCCTGAAGTTTCTACATCTTTCTAGATCCTACCTGCCCCCACCCCCACCCCCCCTGCCCCCATCCATGCAAAGGTCTGAGAAGCACGGCTGGGAGGAGGTAAGAAGCATGGTGGGCAGAGAAGGTGGACTCAGAGGAGGAAGGAAGCCAGACAGACAGTACCAAGTGCTGACCAGGACCTGGAGCAGCTGGAATGCCACGGCCACCAGGGGGATGCACGGCTGAGCTGCTGAGGAAAACAGTCTCTTATAAAATCAGACACATATTGACACATGACCCCGCAATCGCCCTCCTTGGTATGTACCCCAGAGAAATGAGAACGTATCTTCACCCAGAAACCTGTACACAGAGGTGCAGAGGAGCTTCGTTCATATTAGCCCAAATTGGAAAATAGCCAGAAAGAAGTCAAACGTCCAGCTGGCTCATGAACTAATGGTGGTCTGTCCATGCAATGGAATCCTCACCAGCACTATACCCACATGCATCATCTTACAGACCCCACACTGAATGAAAGAAGGCAGACCCCAAGGAGTTCATCTCTACGACTCCCCACGGCATCCCAGCTGTAGGAACAGGAAGCAGAAGGTGGGCAGGGAGTTGTTGACCACAACAGGCATGAGAGCTGGGCGCGGTGGCACATGCCTAAAATCCCATTGGCTGGGGAGGCTGAGGCAGGAGGATCCAGAGTTCAAAGCAATTTTAGCAAGGGCCTAAAACTCAAAGAGACTCTGTCTCTAAATAAAATATTTTTTTAAAGGCTGGGGATGTGGATCAATGGTTAAGTGCCCCTGGGTCCAATCCCTGGTACCAGGAAAAAAGGAGGTGGGAGGCAGAAGAAGAGTCTAAAATGTTCTATCGCTTGATTGTGATATAAATCTTTATCAAAACTCACCAAACTATATACTTAAAATGAATGAACTTTTTATCTATAAATTAGACCTTGATAGAAGTGATATGATAAACCCATGGAGTTGGGCATGGAGGCACACACCTATAGCCCCAGTTACACGGGAGGATGAGATGGATAGAGCCACTTGAGTTCATGAGTTCAAGACCAGCCTGGATGACACAGCAAAACCCATCACAAAGAAGAAATCATATTCCACTACACTGTCCACTGGAAAGTCCCTCCCTGAGATCAGTCATCAATGGCCTTCACTGTATACACCATGAAACTGAGGTTCAGGGATGAGGGCCATTCACAAACAACTGAATGGCCAGCAGACGTTCATGATGTGTTGTCCCGGCTCCTCTTAGTGCTCATCATGATTTTGTGAACAACAGCACTATCAATGCCTGGTTACAGATATGACACCGAGGCCCCAAACCATTGGAAGATGGGGCCACAGTCGTAGCCAGCTTTGTGGTGACCCACCCCGCCCTGGCAGCTGCTGGCAAGTGGGAATGCAAGCCCAGGTCCTTTGCTCCCCTGGTTCTCCCTCTGGCCCACACATCCCCTCCATACACATCCTCCTCCATGCAGAGAGGGTGTGAGCTGGGTGACCCTTCACGGAATCCGGAGGGGCCAGAGCCCAGCGCTCCACGCCCTGCAGCCACAGCGGAACATGAGAGAGCTCCAAGAATCTTCAAGCTTCTAATTGGGCTGTGGCTGGGCACCACCATGAGGAGGTGCTCGTTCCCAGGCAGGGCACACCCAGTAGTATAAGATGATGGGGAGACAGCCCTGGCTTTGCCCAGAAAGATCTGGTCTTGCCTTGACACTTTTTCCAGCACGGCCTGCCAGCACAGATTAAGATCGCAAAGAGCAACATGATGCCACTGGAAAAGGAGATTAGTGGGTTCCGGGTGCTCAGAGCCCTGAGAAAGGCAGTGTGCTTGAGATCTGACTCCAATTCACAGGGTGAAACTATGCCAGGTCCCCCTGGCACTGACGGGAGGCAAGAGCAGCTTTCACAGGCCAACCCTAACAGGACTGGGAGGGCCATGGAGAGGGACCTGGGGTCCTGTGTGGGCTCCAACGTCTCTGTCAAGGGTGGACCTTATGGGGGAGCCCCAGGGTCTGCTGAGAAGCCAGGTGGCCTTGGTCCTGCAGAACTGGTCTACAATGGGAAGAACCTGGTGGGGAGAGATGGACCCAGAGGAGAGCAGAGCACGGGTCCTGCAGGAGGGTGAGGGAGCAGCAGAGCCAGGGGCGTGGGGGCTGGCGGAACTCTTAAACAGTAAAATGTCAAGTGTGAAATGTTTTAGCACAATGAGACACCTCCTGGGGACCCAAGAATCTTCAGCTGTAGTCACCCGCAGTGACTTTGGAGTGGGAAGATTGAAGAAAAATGACCTGGGCCCTGTGTTGGGGTCAGCTCTAGAGAAGAAATAAGAAAATCCACTGAGAAAGGAAAATTAGACGCCAGGAAGGCAGAAACCTGGAACCAAAGTGGACAGAAACTATTTGCAAGAATTTGCATCTTAGAAAGCTCTGGGGTCCCCCAGGCAGGAAATGAGGGTTTCAGTCACTCTCATTCGGATTTTCAGGAGCCAGATACTGGGTTTCTGGTTTGCTGGCTGCCATCTGAGTTATATGCACTCAAGCCAGACATGGTCACAAAGGATGGGAGAGATGCAAACATGGCTATCGTAGGCCTTCAGCCCTTGAAGAGAACCCTGCAGAACTCGGCCGATCCTCACAGCCAGAGAGCCAGCAGAGGAGAGAAGGGCCTGAGAGGAGCGGAGGCAGGGCAGGGAGACTAAGGGCAGGGAGTGCTGGGGGAGAGGAAGGAAAGGAAGGAAGAAGGGCAGAGTTAGAGCAGGAGGGGAAAGAGTGGGAGAAGGAGAGAAGGGGAAAGAGAGAGCACAGGCAGGATGCAGCGCGGACCCTTCCAGGATGTGAATGAGTTTCCTCCTCGCCCCCCTTCCTTTGCACAGGTCACAGTCTGAAATTCAGGCTCCCACCAACTGCTAATTTGCTCCTGGGTGCCTCCCCTCCAGCCACTTGTGTTGATGGCCTCTTGGCACCACTTCAAACTCCTTCAGCTTCATTTATCCCAGCTGGCCCTGCGGCTGCCAGCTCCACACACTTTACTGTTTTGTGAAGGGGCAACCTGCCTGAGTCTCACCACCTGGCTCCTCCTGCCTCTTTCATCCCTGCCCCAGGCTTGCCTGCCTGAGAGGCCAGGAGGCAGGCAGGACCTGATACTCAGGAATGCAACATGGCATAAACATCCCCTGGGTTCCCCTGGATCAAAGGGGATGAATAAAGGGTCCCCTTTCTTCCTTGGGCAGGCAGTTCTGGGACTCATTTCAGAAGGCTTCTAGAAGGTACTGTGGCCTGGAGCAGACTCAACTCTCTTGGTGCTCCTCTGTGCTGGATGCCCACATTCCTGTCTCACTCCCCCATCTGGCTTTCCCACTTCCTGGGGATGTTCTCAAAGAAACTCGTGGCACCTAAGTCTCTGACTTAGGTTTTGCTTTGGGGAGTTCCAGCTAAGATGTCCCCAGCAGAATGAATCTGCAGTGCCACTCAGGGAAAAGCACCCATAGGTGTGGCTCTCTTTGAAACCGGGGCTGCACTGACCTACCCAAGCACATCCAGAAACAGGTACACAGAAGGTTTTATAGACCCTGGGTCCCAACCTCCAGCCCCTCTGCTTGGTTCCTACAACCTGACATGACCAAGTTGAAATGTCCAATCAGGTCCCCAGGCTGAGTTCTATAAACAGCTGGTCAGTTGCTCCCCAAGAGTATGTTTATCTCCCCACAAAAGGGACAGATGACACATCAGTTACTTGAAGTTTGGAGGCTGCTTTGTTCAAATGCACAGTGACAGATCCACCAAACCAGTCTGGTGACCTGCATTTCCATGGACTGCTCCAATGCCAGCCTGAGGTCCTTGTATAGAGCCCAGAGCCACCCCTGATGTCAGGAGCTGGGACTCCCCACTGAATAATACCACAGGCACTGCCTGACCCCAAAGAAGTCCCCAGGCCTCTTCGTCTGAATAAAGATAGCCCATTCTCCAAGGTTCTTTTTTTTTAAGATTTTTAGTTATAGATGGATATGATATCTTATTTATTTTTTCATGTATGTGGAGAACTGAACCCAGTGCCTCACACGTGCTAGGCAAGTGCTCCAGGCTGAGCCACATCCCCAGCCCTCCAAGGTCCATTAGCTCAGACCAGACCAGAGGCTCACACTTCGAGAAAACTGGCGCAGGACCCATCACACAGGCACACGCCAAGGAGAGAGGCATAGGCAGATTTATTGCCAGGCCTCTGACAGGCTGCTCTGCAGAGAGAGAGAAGCAGCAAGCAAGGGAGAGCAGCAGGAGGGGAAGAGCAGAGCAGCAGCAATTCCCCCTTGAGCTTTACCTTTAATAGGCCAGAATCGTGGCTGCCCATTAGGGGCGGGTTTCGCCCTTGGGACTGGCATAGCAAGCATCACCTGATTTTGCAGAAGGCAAGTTTCTGTTTCTTGGGAACAGAGATGGGCAAGTCCCTTTATCTCTCAAGGAGAGAAAAGAGACATGCATGTCTCTTATCTCTCAAGGAGAGAACAGAGAGACCGGCACGTCTCCATCTCAGGGACAAGCAAGTTTTTATTTCGGGCAAGTTTCTGTTTCTTGAGAACAAGAACAGTATTCATAAAGTGGGGGTGGGGAAAGGAAGAGGGCTGTAGGTATGCCAACACACACCCCATCCTGTCCTCGGAGAAAACCTCAGGTCCACCCTGCAGAACGCCTCCAGTTAATACTCCCCGTGGAATCGCTCACCAGAGCACAAAGATCTTCAGTACCATGCTTTGGGGCTGGTATTTAGGTGAGAGGGACATGTTGTGTATGTCCCCAGATGTAAGGTTTTTAACAAGACAGTGTGTAGGAAAAGGATCAAGATACCTTCCCACTACAATTACTAGAACGTCCAAATCAGGATGTGTTCTGAAAAATATGAGTGGCCATGAAGTAGACAGTGCCTCCTGGCCATCACTGGCATTGAGGGGTCAGCCTCCTGCGTACAGTGACTGCTTGTTAATGTCCACATTAATTATGGGGCTATCAGGGAGCAAAGCTTTAAGCATTTTACCATCTAACGTGAGCCATCCATTACACATACAGACATTTTACTATGTTTTAGTTGGATTTTAGGAAATTGTTTAACAGACCTTGGATGACAGGTTACAATATAATTTTCCTCTTTAAGAAAAATGGAAAGACAGTAGCCAGGAAAAAAAAAAAAAAAAGAACTATGTTCCCAGAAGCGTTTTCTCACAGAGCATCTCATTTTCAGGGCCAGGTTAGTGACATGAAGCACGAGACCCTGTGCGATATTCCTAGTCTACATGATTGTATTCCTGGAAATCAGTGTCCATTAAAACCCTGCAAATACACTTGGTGGTCGATACACAAAGAGTTTAGTTTTTAGCTTAGATGATCGTCCACATCAACATCCTGAGAGAATTCAAAAGTCTATGGAATGCAAGACAATTCTTCCTTGTGAATTGGCCCCAGGCAGGCAAAGCCTCCAGCAGCCCTGGTTCCTCACAGGTCGCCCAACCTGTAATGCTGGCAGCGCCCCCTCCACACAGTGACCACCAGAAACACCCCCACACCCACAATTTTAAGTGCTACTGGGCATTCCTACTTCATGAAAAATCTGCCCCCAAAGAAGACATTCACCAAGCACACTGGGGTGGCTGTGGGCAGGGCATGGGGCTGGGACATTTATTATTAATGGAAGGGTTCAAGGACCCCCATCAGTCTTCCCATGAGTTTTAACTTTAAAATTACAGTATTGTTCATGTACCATAAAATTCACCCTTTTAAAGTGTACAGTTCACTGGTTTTTAGTATATTCACAAAGTTGTATAACCTCACCACATTCAGAACATCTTCATCACCTCAAAAAGAAACCTGTACCAGTTTATTAACTGGTCACTCCCCTTTTCCTCTGCCCCAATTCCCGGCTATATTAACCTACTTCTACCTCAAGGATACATTTGCCTATTCTGGACATTTTATGGAAATGGAAATCATATAACATATGTCCACCTTTTTCACTTAGCATGGAATTTAAGGTTCATCTACAAGATCCCTGGATCAGTACTCAGTCATCCCGTGGCTGAATTCATTCATTCATACCATGATATGGATATACCACAATATATCCATTCACCAGCTGATGGACAGTTGAGCTTTTTCTTCTTTTAAGCTGTTATAAATAATGTGCCATGAATATTTGTCTAGAAGCTTTCACGTACACTTGTTTTCAATTCTCTTGCATATATGCCGGAGAGTGGAATTGCTGGGTCATTTGGTAATTCCCAAGTTTCACTTCTTGAGTAACTGCCAAACTGTTTTTTCCAAAATAGCTGAAATCCCACAAGCAATGTATGAGAACTCCAACTCCTCCACCTCCTCTTCAACACTTGTCATCTTTACTGTTGCAGTGCTGCGGATGGGACCCAGGGCCTCTCATGTGCTGGGCAAGAGCTCTATAAGATCCACCCAGGGCTGGGGATGTAGCTTAGTGGTAGAGGACTTGTCTAGCATGTGAGATGCCCTGGGTTCCATCCCCAGCACAATAATGATAAAGATAATAATAATAATAGTAATAGCCACCCAAGTGGGCTTGAAATGGTACCTCACAGTGGTTCAGGTTTGCATTGCTCTAATGACTAATGAAGTCAAGCTCTTTTCACACGCTTCTCAGCCATTATATATCTTCTTTATAAAAATTCAGGGCCTTTGCCACTTTTGAAATTGTGTTGTCTCTTTGTTGTTAAGTTATAAGAGTTCCTTAGGTATTTTGAATATAAGCTCCTTGTCAGACCTATGATTTACAAATACTTTCTCCTATTGTCTTTCACTTAAGAGGGTCTTTCACTTTATTGATGGTGTCCTTTGAAGCACCAAAGTCTCTGGTTTTGATGAAGTCCGGTGTGTTTTCCTTCCGTTGCAGTATGCCATATGCTTCTGAACCAGTTGTCTAGCAGCCCCACCTCAGTGGCAGTGCAGGCTGCTATAATTTGAATAAAAGCAACATCCTTCCAGCTCCAAAGCCCCTTGCTGGAATTCCCTAAATACAGCTTAATTTTCTCCGGATTAAAAATTCTCTCTCTGCCCAAGTTGAAATCCCCTCAGAATGAGTAGCACCAGCCTTACCAGTTACTCATGCCTTAGGGAAAACCATTCCATCCAACCCTTTTCCAATGCAGACAATGCTGGGTGGTGTGGAGAGTGTAACCACCCTGATCCCTGGAGATGTCAGCTCTTTGCTTACACTGTTGTTCACAGATTGCGACCTCCATGGGTCTTAGCCAGAAACCTTCCCATTCCCTACCTCAGATCACACTTTTGGCTTTAGGCACTGAGGGGCTCTGTTCAAACCTTGCTGTGTGTCAGGATGGGGAGGAGTTCCTAGATGACTGATGCTGAACTCTGCAACCCCTTTAGCCATATGTGGAGAAATCAAAGTCCAGAGAAGGCAAGGAACTTATTCCAGGCTACACAGACCTCGGGGAGTTCATAGCTGAGCTAGGACTGCACTGTGCTCCAGTTCCCCACTAACCAACTGTGACTTTTGGCCTGCTTGGGCCCTGAGGGCATGGGTGATCTTCCTGGGCAGAAAGAGGCTCAGCCAGGTCAGTGTCCCAGAAGGGGAGCATCATGGCAGGGAACCAGAGCAGCACAAGGTCCCAGGCCTTAGAGGGCAGGGACCTCATCTCTTTGGGACTACCCTTTGATTAAACCACACGACCTTTGATTAATAACAGCTGCCGTTCAGTGACTGCACATAGGAGCCAGGCGAGGTGCCAAGAAATTTGCATGCATCATCGCACTGGTCCTCCTGACAGCCCCATGAGACTGCCATTAATCTTCGTTTAAGAGGCCACTGAGGCTTCAAGAGATCAGGTGACTTACCCAGGGTCACATTACCAAAAGAGCTGAGCAGGTCTTCAAACCCAAGTATACAGACTCCAAAGTCAGTGCTCATAATGCCCACGGCTGGGCCTGACCTGCGGAGGCTCCTCTGGTCCTCAGCACTCAGGCTGAGATTGGCTGAGTGAGCCGCTGCCCTGCCACCTGCATGGTCCAGGCTGAGCTTTGCCTGGGAGGGTCAGAGCCTAGGGTCTGTATCCCCAGGGAAGTTGCTTCTCTCCGCCGGTGTCAGAGCGCCCCCTGCTGTTCACTTCTATCTCCTGCAGATTATTTAATGCTAAGGGATTGCCTGGTACAAGAGACTCCAGGGGTTCCACAAACCAGAACCTCTCTTTCTCACTTTAGCCTCTTGAAAGCCCTCCTAAGGTGTAGGAAAATTAGAGAGAAAAATGTGTTACTTATAGTCTTCTCAGTCAATGCTTCAGAGGTTAAAAAACAATCTTCCTACACTCCTGTCACAAACCAGGCAAAGAGGAACTCTGAACTTTGCATCAGACACTGTCTGGCCACACCCACTCCAATCCTTTCCAGTCCAGCTGCCTTGTGTAACTGAGTCTAGTTTCCTCATCTGAAAAATGGAGACAAAAGAACCATATTTATGCTGGAAGGATAAAATGAGATGCTATAGTCTAGCGTTTGACAGGTACCTGTTAATTGAGCTCCTCTCCTTCCTGAGCCTCTTTCCTCATCTGACAATGTCTACTGGGTGCTTTCTTAGTGAAGGCACCTGGCCTTCATCTGCATTCTCTCAATCAAGTATCACAGTAAGACGTGAGGTACAACAGGGAAACTGAGGCTCAGAAGAGTCAAGCAATTTGCCCAAAGTCACACAGCAGGCAAGATGTACAGTCAGAATTTCATCACAGGCTGACTGGCTCCAGGGATCAGGCTCACAACTACACATGCCACAGTGTCTTCCAGTGGGAGATGGGAATAACAGTGACTTGTATACTCTGAAATGTTCAGAGTCCCTGCAGGTCTGATAGATATAGAGAAGGAAAAAACTAGAACAACTAGGAAATAGCCTTTTAAAGCACAAGGCCACAGTGAGAAAGCTCTTGGGCCCATCCTGGCTGACTTCCTGGGGAGGAGAGGACTAAGCCAAGACTCACTGTGTCACAGGGTACAGCAGTCAGAGTGACTGGTGGAACTGGTTGCCTTAGGGAAAAGTGTCCATCTGGAAAGTGTGGCATTTCCTGCATCACAGGAGGTGAGAGCAGACAAGTTAGGTTGGGGCTGTCACAATAATGAACACATTGGTGGGGTCTCCATACAAGCCAGGCACAGTGCTATGAGCTCTCTGTGGACTATCTGCTTGAACCCCAAGAGCTTTCAGGGTGGCTATCATGAGCATGCCCCCTTTACACTTGAGGAAACCAAGGTCTCCCAGTAATTGAAGAAGGAGCCAGGATTCCTCACCCCAGCTGGAATCAGCCCTCTGCTGCATACCCCAGCTGTAGCTACTCTTCCCAGGGAGCAAAGCCCCTGGCAAGAAGCCTGACTCCTGTCATCTCCATGTGGATGGCCCTCCTGGATGCTCTCCCTGGAGTCTCTGCTCTGTTGAGGCAAATGAAAAAGAAGGAGGAAGCAAAGCCTGCCTTATCTCTGTGTCCCCAGCATTCAGAAGGTGCCAAATAGAGGGTGCTTGGAGAATGAGCACTGTGGCCCTGGTCAGGGCGATTACTTGTGTCTCTGCTGCCCCCTCCTGTCCTAAAGGAGAACTGCACAAGACACAGCCCTTGGCAAGCGCCTAACAAGGCCTTCCTTTCATAGCCAGCCTGAGGAAGGCCCAGCGCCTTGGTTTTTTTTGTTGTTGTTGTTATTGTTTTTAATTTGGAATTCTTACTGTTAACTGACAAAAACGTAACTGGAGATAATAGTGGGAGATGATGTAATGTTCAATAATGTATATAATCTGCAATATCATCTTTCTTGGTGAGGACATCTCAAATTCCCTCTCCGCAGTTTTGAAATACATAATACATTATTACTTACTATAGTAATTATGCTGTACAACAGATCTCAGAAATTCATTCCTCATGGCTAGCTGATTTTGTAGGCTTTGGCCAACATCTCCCAACCCCCTCAGCCTCTGGGGACCATCATCATACTTTCCACCGCTGAGTTGAGTTGTCCGTCTGTCCATGTTTCAGTGCTGGAGATTGAACCCAGGGCCCCAGGCCTACTAAGTACCTGCTCTGATACGGCTGAGCCCCACCCCCAGTCCAATTCAGTCATTGTAGACTCCACATATAAGTGAGATTCCTCAGCATTTGTCTTTCTGTGCCTCATTTATTTCACTTAGCATAATGTCCTTTGGGTTCATCTAGTTTCTCACAAATGACATAATTTTCTTCTTTTGAAGGCTGAATGGTATTCCATTGTGTCCCAGAAAAAAAAATATCTTCTAAAAATAACTATCTTTGTTTCTTTGACTTCTAATCTCAAGAACCAACACTTTTTATCATACTCAAGAATAATGAAAGAAAGAGAAATGTTGTTGGAAAGATGTAACAATGTCATATTACTATGGAGTTTTTAATGCTTATTCTTTCATATTCAGTACAGTATCTATGGCTCTGTACAGACAGATAACAATGTGCTGTGAGCTGGTATGTGACCATGGACCACACTTTGAGTAGCACTAGTCTAAAGAGGGCAAACAACAGGTAAGAGGTCCCAAAGTCAAGAGGATCCATTTCATCAGGTAGATGACACAAGGATTCCTGTGTCATTTCTGAAGTCCTGCTGCTGATTCAGGGTACAGCTCCAGGGATGGTGTCCCAAAGATAGTGCCCACCTAGACTCAGCCCACCCCCTCAGTGAGGGGCAATCAGAGAGCAGGAAACCTGAGGTTGTCTGAGTCAAGGAGCCAAGAAGGTCTCTGAACAAGGCTCATAAATGAATATCGCATCAGGACAGTAACCACTAGTTCATGGATCCCTGGGGCACTTGAAACATGGTTAGTGCCACGTGTTGAAATGGCAGTATTTTGAATACATTGTGTTAAACAAAATATATTATTAAAAATCAATTTCAATTGTTCTTTGAATTTTTAATGTAACCGCTAGAATGTCTGAAATTACCTATGTGGCCTAGGGTATAGCTTGAGGGTAGCACACTTGCCTAACATGTGCAAGACCCTGGATTCATCCTAGCACCACAAAACAAACAAACAAATTATTGAAATTAGCTATGTGGTGCCCACTCTGTTTCTCTAGGACAGTGCTGCTCTGGGCTTGGCCCGTCTCCTCTCCCACTGCCAGCTGCCTCGCACTCTAGTCCACCCACACCATGTTCCTGCAGCTCTGCAGAAATGTCCAGCTACTCTGTGCTATTTTGAGAAGCTTTCTCTGTAGAAAGCATCTCCTCCTCCAGGAAGTCTCCCAGCAACCTTCCCACAGCCACCCTTCTTCCCTCCCCTACCTCCCATCCATGGTCATTGCTTACGAAGCCCTCCTAGACCACTATGACCCTTGCAGTTCTCTTATTATACCAGATAGGAGACTTCTAAGCCTTAGGACAAGATTCTAACAATCTCTGCATCTCTGGCACCAAAAGCACTGTCTGCCTAGTAGATAAGTGAAAACAGGTTGACTTATTCCATAAGTGAATGAGTTAGTCAGTGAATGAATCTAGTCCTAGAACTTAAAACTCCTGCATCTAGGGAGGAGCAGACTGTCAGACAGATTATCAAGACTAGAACCTGGGAACAAAGAAGCTCAGCAGTGAGAACTAGGCACCAGATGACAGGCTAGGCTCAGTCATCTGCTCCAGCAGTGAGTCCCTCCCTTCTACCAACCTTGCTGAGCACTCACTCCCAAATCAGGCCTCAGTAAAATCAGACACGGCAACGTGAACGTCTGGGGTTACTTACACTACATCTACCTACCCAGGACCACCAAGGACATGCCACTGGGCCACCTCCTCCAGAGGATGCAAACTCGACTAGCCAGACAAACCATGATTGCGGATACAGCTGCATAGAGTCCAGGGGAGGCAGTGGCTGTGGGAAGTTAGAGAGGTAGGACATGCCCAGCCAAAAGGACAGTAGCTGCAGCCAACTCAGGCACCTACCATCCCAATCCTGTGATTTATTTGTTTGTTTGCTTTTATTTAGAGTTGAGGGTTTCACTATGTTTTCCAGGCTGACCTTGAAATTGCAGGCTCAATCAATCCTCCTGCTTTAGCCTCCCAAGGAGCTGAGACTATAGGCATGAGCCATCATGCCCAGCCCCATGATTTTTAAAGAGTAGCCAGAAATCTAGAATTCATTGTAATGTTTCCCAACTTTTGTAATTCTATACATCTTGCTTCTTGAAACTTACCCAAAGAAGATGAAAATTTACATACATAAACCTGCACACAGATGTTTATAGCAGCTTTACTAATAATTGTCAAAACTTAGAAGCAACCAAGATGTCCTTCAGTGGGTGAATGGATAAACTGTGGAATATCCAGACAATGGGATTTCCATTCGGTGCTAAAAAGAAATGAGCTATCAAACCATGAAAAGACATGGGGGAACATTAAAGGCATATTACCAAGCGAGAGAAGCCAATCTGAAAAGGCAACAAATGATTCCAACTATATGACATTATGAAACTTTGGAGACAGAACCAGGCGTGGTGGTGCATGCCTGTAATCTCAGCGACTCAGGAGGCTGAGGCAGAAGGACCACGGGTTCAAGGCCAGTCTCAGCAACTTAGCAATACCCTGTCTCAAAAAATAAAGTTCTCTACTTTCTCAGCACACTTAACGTACATTGAATTAATAATTTAAAAAAACTAAAGAGACAATAAAGAAAAATAGTGGGGTTGGGAAGAGAGAACGAAAGGGTGGAGCAGGGAATTTTTAGGGCAGTGAAACTACTTTATATGATGCTGCAATAGGGGATACATGACATTCTCCAAACTCATGAATGTACAACACCAAGAGCAAACTCTAATATAAACCACAGACTTCAGGGATCGGTGTGGGTTCACTGATTGTAACTGTACCCAGCCCCCACCTCATGCAATTTTTGTCATTCTTTTGAAAATGGAGTCACACTGTGTTGCCCATGCTGGTCTCATCATACTCCTGGGTACAAGTGAGTCTCCTGTCTCAGCCTCCCAACTAATTGAGACCATAGGCTATGGGGACTTTCAGGGATGTACCAAATTGACAAACTTCATGACCACTGATTAGGAGTCAGGAGGTCAAGCTCAGTCACCACATCATGTGTGACCATGGCTGTATCACCTCTTCTGAGCTACCTCTTCCACAAATATAAAAAACAAGAAATCTGGCTGCTCTCTGAGGTCCTTTCTAAACCTAGCATGCTGTGCTTCTCTGGGAAGATCCATTGCTGCCCTCTGGTAGGGGCGGCCAGACTAGTGCAAACCAAAAGAAGAATCGGGGAGTCAATGGAAATGGGCGGGCATTGGGTATTGCAGGCTGTCCCTAGGGCTGCTTGGGGATAAGAAGAAATCCCAGGCTGGAGAGATGAGGGGAGGTTTCTGGAAGGAGCAGCCACTAAGGATGCTGTGGAGGGGAGAGAAGCTGCAGACTGGCTGGGTGAAGGCTTTTGCTGGAACAGGAAGAGCCTAGAGGGAAGGGGAAAGAGCAGGACCCCAGTCCAGCTCACTCTGCCCTGCTGTCTCTGGGCCCCTCCTGCCTCTAGTTAAAGCAAACCCAATTGCCTGAAAGAAAGTAAACAGCTGTGGGGCGAGGAGCAAGCACTTCCACCCAGCCCAGCCAAGGTGAACGGTCTGCAAGCTGTTGACAGAGAAAAAGTCATCAATTTTTCATTACCCAGCTAAGGCAACAGAGTGTCTCCGATGTCAACAGTTTCCAGGCAACAAAGACAAACCAAATACACAGTCCCCTCACCTGAATAGATGCTTCCTTTACAAGCACCTCTGGGATGGGGGTGGGGGAAGTGACAGGCAGAAGCAGGTGAAACCACTGGGCAGCTGTAGCATCTGGGGCCTGTGGGCATCTGCGATGACCCCATTAGCAGATCTTGTCTGATGATGACTCAAGGCAGAACTTGCCTTTGGGGAGGCTTCAGGCCTGAGATATCAGAGCAAGAACGGAGTCGGGGCAAGGCTTACTCATTCATTTAAACAAACATTCTTGAGCGAGCACCAGACATGGGCTCAGGCCACAGCCTTGGCCTAGCTGGGGAGATGAGTGTGCAGATGACTTCCCCTCAATGCATGGATGAGAAACTGAAAAGCAGAGAGAGGAAGTGACTGTCCGAAGATCACACAGCCACTTAGAGCCAACTTGTACA
This sequence comes from Urocitellus parryii, assembly GCF_045843805.1. Taxonomy (NCBI): domain Eukaryota; kingdom Metazoa; phylum Chordata; class Mammalia; order Rodentia; family Sciuridae; genus Urocitellus; species Urocitellus parryii. Next base: position 113,320,901 of record NC_135536.1, on the reverse strand, counting down.
TGAACCCACAGCCCAAGGTACCATGAGACTGAACCATAATGGCCCCCCAAATGTCACAGGACCATGCACATGGAAGGAGCCTCCTCAAGTGGCTGACACAAACATGGTTTTGTCCAGAACTAACACAGGGAGCTTTCTAGAGACCTTCAGAAAAAAATGTTCAGTTGCTGAGTCCAAAAACTAAAAGGAGATCATTACAACCTCTTCTGGTGCATATGTTATTGTTGTTTTTAACTCTCAGGTGATTCTAACCAAAACAGAAAGGCCCTTGCCAGAGTTCTGTTCCCAGCGCAGTGTCAGGCCCCAGCTCTGAGGATGTCTCCTGTGTTTGTGTTAATGTTTCCCAGTGAATGTCAATGGAGGCTCAAGAATAAGTCAACACAGGTCTCCCCATAAATGCCAAGGCTTGTTAGCAGAGTAAACCGTGTGCTTAGCCTGTCTTAAAAGAATCTTTGCTGAGTAAACAGAAGAAAGGCTTTACTTGAGAGTAAACAGAGAAAGGAGCTGAAGCAGCCCCACAGGCGGAAGGTGACTCCACTGGCACAGGCCACAGAGAGCGAAGCCAGGATTGGTCGTGCATGAGCCAGAGCGTCCTTGAAAGCCCTTCATGCCAAGGCAAGAAAACCAGGGCAGAGAGGGCCTGAGGTTTGTCTAATGTCACACAGCTCACTGAAGCAGAGCCAGGCCTCTCTTCCCAGATAGCTTCTGCCCTCCCCAGAAGCCACTTCTTTTGGTGAGCAGGCAAAAACCCAGACTCCAAAAGAATCAGCAGAAAGCAAGACCCATGATCATATCCTTTGCTCTGAAATTTTCAGAAACTGATGTCTTGATCTCCCCAGGGCAAATTTGTATTTAAAGAAGACTTCAAGGAAATGAAGCTCTAATTATGGCATGTCCAAAATGAAAGCAGTAAAGAAAATATTTTTGTTTCCAATAGGTCACCAACTTTTTGTCTCTAATGTTCAAGCTGATCCAATATTATCCTTGGTGGTGACAGATAAGAAAACAAGCCTTAATAGGTTCTGATCTTTGAACACACCCCACAACTTCCTTGATGGCCTTATTTACATGAGCTTCTCATTTTCCCAAGTAAAGAAGCATCATGGTCTAAAATCTTTGACCCATAAACTTGTTAGGCTCAAAAATAACTTGGGTACAATCACTGACTTAAAATCATCTCAAATAACTTTTTTTAATGTCACACACACACATATACACACACACAAAATCCTTCAAATATACTACTTTTAATTTAATTCATGGATTCCTTTCCTCTTCTAAAAAGTATTTGAGGGCATAGATCAAAGTACAAATATGCAGTAAAATCAATAAAAGAGCCACAGGATTAAAAAAAAAAATCAGTACCAAATAGGGAAGGAGGAGGCAGATACATTATCCATTTGGGTCAGTTTAAATGCCTGGATCAGGCAACAAGCTGGGTGCTGATTTTCTCAGGAGTTGAAACAGAGAGGAAAGTGCAACATGTGGTGGAGCTCTCGTGTTATCACAAAGAAGGATGACAAACAAGGGACAGACTTCCCCTGGGCCTCAATTTCATAAGAATTTTCCACACAAGACCTGATTTAGGGGACACAATAGCCTCCACAAAGTTTTGCAGCAAAAGTATTCATGTAGCCATTTCTTCCAACAACCTTGGAGGAAAGCCAAGGCTTCTCCAGATCACACAATGGCTCAGTGACATCCTTCTTTGTTTTAAGACAAGAAATGAACTTGAATGTATTAAGAGAAGTCAAGTGTGCTAAGTAAATGCCAAGGGAAGCAAGACCATGTTAAAGTGCACTTGGTTTTCCTCTTGTCTGAGTCACAGATAGGCATGCAAACATGCCTCTCCTTCCCAAGGTGTGGCTTACACTCACTCTTCGGCCACACAGCTGCCCAGTCCTGATTGCACAACTCACACCCCAGCCCAGGCACACTCTCAGTAAAGAGGCTAATCCTAGCTGCCATTCTCATGTCTGGCCACTATGTGGCAGCACTGAGTCAGGATCTGGAAGACAAATTCCTTTTGTAAGCAAAGCCGTCCAGCATGTACACATTTCTGCCAATCTACTCATTTCATTAATCCTGAAAATCCAATATTTGACCTTCCTCGTAAATATTTAAAAGGTGTAAAAATAAAACAGCACCCCTAATAGTAAGAATTACTTCTATGATTCCTTTTAATTTTTATGACAGAGCAGAGAAATACTTTTTGTTGCTGTTTTGTCCTGCCAGACTGAACCCAAGAACTCAAGACTAGCCTGAGCAACACAGAGAGACCCTGTCTCAAAACAAACAAACAAGCAAACAAAAAAATAAATTCAAAAAATTCAAGAGTCAGTGCACAAATCAATCTTGAATTTGTGCACTTAATTAATTCTTGTGCTTCAGCATCCTGAGCAGCTGAGACTACAGGCAGGTGCTACCTGGCTATAACACTTTTTGAACAAGAATTGTGTAAGTGCTGGGCATGGTGGCACATGTCTGTAACCCCAGATACTAAGGAGGCTGAGGCAAGAGAATAGCAAGTGTGAGCCCAGTCTCAGCAACACAGTGAGACCCAACCTCAAAACTTAAAAATTACAAAGGGCTTGGTGGGAGGTAGTTCAGTGGTAGCTCATTCCTGGTTCAATCCCCAATGCTTCCAAAAATAAAAAATAAAAATAAAAAAATAAGAAACAAGAATTTTACATGTAGCATCCCATTTAATCCTACCAGAGCTGTTATACAGATGCTGTTATTATCTCACTGTACACAGGACAAACCTGAGGCAGAGAGAGGAAAATCCACAAAGTCCTATTTAGTGACAGTGGGATTTGAGTCAACCCAAACAGTCTGACATTAGAGCATTTAACTCCGCATTCCAAAAGATCTATAGGATCTCATAGCCAGAAGAGACATTGTTATAGTTTGAATATGGTTTATCTCCCAGAAGTTCAAGTCCTTAGGTTTGGTCTTCAGCGTGGTCATGGTAAGTAGGTGGAATTTCTAAGAAGTAGGTGAATTGTCATGTCCAAAGCCCAGTGTGCCAGGGAAGGGGGCAAATTGCTGAAAGGCCAAAGAAAGTGTCCAGTGATAACATGCAAAACATGATTTATTCGAGAAAGTTTACAAGAGATCAGTGGCTGCTCCAAGTAAAGTTCAGTGGTGACAGGAGAAACAGCTAGCACCTCTGTCCCTCACGGCATTTCCCCAAGCAGTGCCTTCATTCCTCTTGGTACTTTGTCCAGTGGCAGCCAGCAGGACAAGTAACAAGTATCTTTTCCACAGTGTCCCCAGTTCCACACCAGTCTCAAAGAGGGGTTTTACATGTTAGGCTATAGAAACAGTGATGCCATCAGCATTGCTTGCTTAGTTTGCTTATGTGACCAGCATCCCAAGGAGCAACCTTCCTGGTGTATGTACAAGAACAGAGCTGCCTACGTATAACACTAACTTGCCCTAGCTGCTGGTGTGCATAAGAGAAGAGTGTCCTTCAAGATCGTGTGTATCTGGGCTTTCCAGCCCAGGGCTCTCTTTGTTGGCTTAATTTGGCTGGGCATTCAGGGACATGGAGCTTTACTGTCCTCCTTTTCTCTAAAGAGGTTACACTAGTGGAAGGTGATTGGATCACTGGACACCACCTTTGCAGATCTTTGTAGAGTCCATTCCCAAGAGAATGGGTTCTAACAACGTGGCCTGGTACTTCCCTGAATCTCTCTTCTACTTGCACTGCTCACATGTCATCATACAAGCTACCATATTATGATGTAGCCAGAAGGTCCTCACCAGAGCAGAACAGATGGAGCACCCAATCTTGGACTTCCAGGCTCCAAAACAGTGAGCTAAGAAAACCACTTTTTTCAATGCTATCCAGCATCAGTTATTTTGTCATAGCATCAGAAAAACAGACTGACACAGGCATGTAGTCTACACTGCATCTCAAAGCATTGTCTTCCCCATCCCAGTCTCAGCCTAATATCAGGCAAATTTCTTTCTTGTTTTTTCTTGAGTTAAAACTGTCTCAAAATCAATCACATTCTTTCTTCTAGAACGGCCTGGAAGTTGTCTCTCTTCCATATGAAATCCTGTCCAACTTTTTTAAATATTAAAATTATTCTTAACTTATAAGCAATGCAGGGTTACTGTTTTTGAAAATTTAAGCAATATGGAAAAGATAAATTGAAAGGTAAAAATATTCCTCCCATCCTATTTAATCCCTATCCTCAGAGGTAATCGCTGCTACTTATTTCTGAATCCTCCCAGAAATCTTTCTACTACAAACTTATGCATTTGAATCTTTTCTTCTAGTTGTTGTTTCCTTTTGTTTTGTTTTCTTTCTAAATAGGACCATATTAAGCATTCTGGTAGTAACTTGCCTTTTTCATCTCACTGGCCCTCCTGGTTATCTTTCCACAGTAGTGTTCATGTAAATACATGAAGGCATCAACATTTACTCAACCTATCAGGTACTTTTTTTTTCTGCTACAATAATGCTTCGGTGAAATTGTACATATACTTATAGGATGAATTCAGGGGCTGGGGATGTGGCTCAAGCGGTAGCGCGCTCGCCTTGCATGCGTGCGGCCCGGGTTCGATCCTCAGCACCACATACAAACAAAGATGTTGTGTCTGCTGAGAACTAAATAAATAAATAAATAAATAAATAAATAAATTTTTTTAAAAAAAAGGATGAATTCATACAATTAAAATCCTGAGTGGAAGTTAAAGTTGAAAGAAGACCAAATTGTCGGGCGCAGTGGCACACTCCTGTAATCCCAGCGGCTGGGGAGACTGAAGCAGGAGGATCATGAGTTCAAAGCCAGCCTCAGCAATGGCAGGAGCTAAGCAGCTCAGTGAGATCCTGTCTCTAAATAAAATACAAAATAGGGCTGGGGATGTGGCTCAGTGGTAGAGTTCCCCTGAGTTCAATCCCCGGTACACACACACACACACACACACACACACACACACACACGCACGTCCAAATTATCCTCCTTTAAAAGTAATTTATACTTAAACCAACAGTCCATTTCCCCAGTTTTGTCAACGTGGCCTGGTATACAACTGTTAAATCCTCTTTCGATATTGGAAGATCAGCACCAGAAACTGCACCACTATACAAAGCTAGACTTGGAAACTGTTACTTCCAGAACTGGAAACGAACATACGCAAAAGCCCAACAATAGAGAGACGCCCCTTGTGGTTCGCAGGCGCAGCTCAATTAAAACTTCGGCTTCCTTCGGACACATTCGGCTTCTAGCCCCAGCCTCCTACCCCGCCCTTTCCTTCCAGCGCGGACGTTGATTGGCCAGCGGCGGGGCTATAAAAACATGAACGCATGCACAGGTCCTTTGTACCTAGGCCGGGAGTAGGCTAGCTTGTGGCTCTTTAGAGAGGTGAGAATGCCTCATCCAGTCGCCTAGCCCTGGGTGTCTAAGCCTTTCTCCGTCTTTTCTCTCATCTGGGTCAATGTAGACATGAGGGAGAGACGATAGGTCACCATGAGCATGGGACCCCATTTCCTTAAGTTTGCTGGCTCCCTGATGCCACCACACCTTTGAACCTGATAGAATTCCTTGTTGGCCCCTGACTATCAGATTTGTTTTGCTGCATTATTTTAATTCTTTTAATGAATGCTCATTTCCAAAATGTAGTTTTAAAATTTAAAATGTTTCTCTAAGCCATTTTCAGGGGTGAAAAAAGAGAGATTAAAGTTCATAGGCACTTTGGATGGCTACTCACTCCATTGTACAATACATTCAGTGAAAATATATTTTTGTCATGGTTCTTTCGTGGCTCATTAGTGAGGACAATTCTATAGAACATGAGCCTTTTGTCTGAGCCTGGATGCCTGCTGACACATAGGATCATTAAAGTGTTGAGGGACCAGCTGTGGACCTAGGTATTTTTCTAGTATGGACAGGAGAAATGCGAACACAATTGAGAATGATGGATCTACTTAAAAATGGTTCAGGATACATATAGTTCAGTGGTGGAGTTCTTGCCTTTCATGTACAAGGCCCTGTATTTGATTCCAGCACTACAGAAAGGAAAATGTTTAGTACAGTAGCATATACCTGAAATCAGGATGCCTAGCATGAGCCTTGACAACTCAGCAAAATCTTATCTCATTATAAAACAAGGGGATATAGATATAGCTCAGTGGTAAAGCATCCCCAGGGGTCAATCCTCAGTACTATGGTGGGAGTGGGGGGCAAGCAAGGTGTATGCTTGGTGAACAATCAGGAGCATGAAACAATGAGAAACCAAACTTGCTTGATTGGAAAGGATGGGATGGGATGGGGGAAGGTTGAAAACAAGATTTGGGCCTACAGGACCTCAAGACTCTGGATACATCTGTTTTTTCTGACATGCACAAAGGACATAACATCAGTGCCAACAAGCACTGATGGACATGTTGACTTACCTCTAGTTCATTCTCAATATGAAGTAGGTATTACCATTTTTTCAGAGTAATTTTGAGGCTCAAAACTAAAACAGGTTAAACTTGCTTTTATATCAAGTGAATAAGGGTTATTTTTTATGTGGCTTTCCTAATTTGACTTCAGATTCTTAACTATAAAGGTCTTTAAAAGCCAAACCACCCAGTGAGGCCACATACACTTTGAGTCTTGCTAGAGTACATTTTTGATTGTACTGTTTGGTAGTTACATCCATAGTTTACCACTTCCTCCTTCCTTATATTTACTGAGTACAAGGAATTCCTAATGTTGTCTCCTCTTCAGCTCTGAGTAGTATCAGCATTACAAAGGACACTTGATGGAGGAACCTGGGACCATGCTCTCCAGAATAAATTTAAGAGTCAGAGCTAGGTTTTTATCTGTCACTCAGTAATTTTGAATTTCTACTTCCCCATTTGAAGTGAGATTTTACCACCTTGAGATAACAGGATACTTTATAACAGTCTTCATTGGCCTTTTTAGTATAACATTGTATACCTTTATATTCCTCCCTCCCATAATCCCATTTCAAAGTTCTAAATGGCTTATCATCCCATGTCATTTATCAGATATGCATGGCTCTTCTGTTTTGTGGAAAGTATAATGTGGTCACACAAATTACTACAGGTTTAAAATATAACCATTTCGAGGTGCTGGCTTTCTAGGCTGGCGGTGGTGGTGGTGGCGGCGAGATGACCACGCTCTGGGCCTTCACATGCGACAACCTGTTTCGCTTCAACATTAACTTGGACCCACTTACAATACCTCGCCCACTGGCCATAGTATTTCATTGTTGCAGAAGCACTTGGTGAGAATTAATGGGTTATATTATGGGTAAAGCAGAAGGCTCAGTAGTCAGAAAAGAATGGCATGGGCACTTCACAGCTGTCTGTTGCCCCTGAATTTCTACGCCTTTGGCTGTTAAACTTATGGAGTTATTAGAGGAGATTTCAGAAAGATGGATTTTTTTGTTGATCTTTTGTAAGAGTATCTAACCAAGTTGCAGTCAACATGTACAAGCAATTGGGCTACAGTGTGTATAGGACGGTCATATAGGACAGTCATAAGAGTACTATTCAGCCAGCAAAGGGGAGCCCGATGAGGATGGCACTTTCCAGGCACACAAAAAAATAAATCATACCGGGGCTGGGATTGTGGCTCAGTGGTAGAGCACTTGCCTAGCACAGCACCACATAAAAAAATAAAGGCATTGTGTTGTGTCTATCTACACCTAAAAAATATTTTTAAAAAATATGCAGAGCCAAACTTCAGTAAGGGGCACATGTGGTGACTGCAGTGAACACATGCCCTGCATAGGTGGAAAAAAATTAAAAAAAAAAAAAAGAAACCCATCATACCATTAACTCATCCTGTGAGGCCTGAAGACACTGAATAACCCATAGGCAGTTCCAAATAGTTTATGGACAATATTATTTTCATTGGATGATCTTAGAGCACTATCAGGAGAAAAGTAATCATTTAGGTCTTAAAGACTTTAAGAAAATACAGGATATAAACATATTTTCAATCTCATCGTTTCCATTTAGCAATATCACGTCTTAAAATCTGTTTGCTCTAATAAAATTCAATCAAGAAGGCAGCTAGGTCAGAAGGAAGCTTTCCACTATGATTCAAAATGTGTATGCCAGGAAGAGACTTATTCCAGCCTCTTCAATTCTGTGCCTGAGAACCACTGCTCTCTCTATATATATGGTATTGAACTATTAAACCTTTAAAAGCATATATGAAATGTATGATCTTATATCTAAGATATATAATAATTGTTGATTCTATGAAAAAAAATCTAACCAAACCATAGCCTAATCATTGGTGGCCTATCACTAGTAACCCCTCTTTAAAAAAAAAAAAAACCTCTGCTTCTAACATTTCTGATAGTCTATGTAGTTTCTTTTGGGTAATAACCTCATACTTGGGAAATAATTATTTTCTCAAATGGTTGTAGCACTATACACAAGGGCCATTCATTAGCACTGGGCATCCTGCTTATTACTAGTGACCTCATGTCCTCCTTTATTGACACAGATGTGGGTCTAGGATTATTCATTTTTATATACCTGGCACTTTGAACAATACTCATGTTTAGGGTTGGGGATGTGGCTCAAGCGGTAGAGCGCTCGCCTGGCATGGGTGCGGCCCGGTTTCGATCCTCAGCACCACATACAAAGATGTTGTGTCCGCCGATAAAATAAAAAAATAAATATTAAAATTCTCTCCCCCTCTCACTTTAAAAAAAAAATACTCATGTTTATAAATCTGTTACTGGGTGCCCTAGCACCTTGAAAAATGAATTTCCAGGGGCTGGAGTTCTAGCTCAATGGCAGAGCACTTGCCTAGCATGTGTGAGGCACTGGGTTCAATCCCCAGCACCATATATAAATAAATGAAATAAAGGTATGCTATCCACCTACAACTACAAAAAAAGTTAAAAATAAATAAATGAATTTCTAGCTGGGCATGGAAGTGCATACCTGAAATCCCAGCAGCTCGGGAGGCTGAGGCAGGTGGATTGTGAGTTTAGACAGCCTCGGCACTTTGACAGCTTTTCAAAGAGGTTTGAATTCTGGTTTTGCCTGCTTTGAGTAACTGAGGACTAATCCACACACTGTAATCATAAAATCACAAGGCATCTACTCTGATCCTTTTCTCACCCCCTGTGTTCAATATTAGGTGCCTTCCTAGTGTCAAGGCTTGTATAAGATTTCCCACTTGGTAATGGTGACAGAGGAAAAAACCTAGCTCACGTTGTGACTGAAAAGCAAAGGGCAAAAGCCAGCATAGCATTACAGAAGATTAAATTTGTAGAAATTTCCAAACTATCAGCAAAGATTTAGGTTTTTTTTTTTATTATTTAACATGTTAAAAGAATTTAGTCAAAAAGACCAAAACCCATGTCATCATCAGACTCCTCGGATTCTTCTTTCTTTGCTTCCACTTTCTTCTCCTCAGCTGGGGCAGCTGCTGTGGAGGGTGCAGGACCTCCTGCCGGTGCTGCACCAGCTGCTGGAGCAGGCCCACCAGCCCCTACGTTGCAAATGAGGCTCCCAATGTTGACATTGGCCAGGGCCTGCAACACATGGGTAAAGGCTTAGTCCTCTTTTTTTTGTATAGCACTCACTACAGCCAAAAAATAAAAATAAAAGTACTCCTCATTTCGATATAACAGTAACCAATCCCCAATATACTTTTCTTCCTGCTATACTGGAGATTTCCTTTCATTGTCTGTCAGTAACATCTAACTTTTCAACCCCAAGACTGACTTCTCTCAGAACAATGCATACTACTATATAAATGACATACTGTTCAACTTTAAATCTCATACAGTATTTACATTGCTATATAGGTAGAAAGATACAGCTAACTGAACATCTTCCTTTATGAATGAGATAACTGACCCAAAATATTTTGTTGGGAGAAAATTAAAGGTTCATGAAACACTCAAAACAAGATTCTTTCCAGTCAAATGACTCCTCTTAACAGTGCAGGCTGCTAAGGTAATTTAGGATTTTTATTTACTGGCATGGCTATAACATTTCCAATCTTTCCAAACTCTGTGGAGGACACAGCCCTAAGAGATGCTATTATTAGTTTCACTTGCCAGATATTAAGTAACCTGTACATGTAAGTCAGCCAGTTACGTTCCTTGGGCAAGAACCTTAGTCATTTCTATCCCAACACATATTAAGTAGTCGATTAAAAGCAACTAAACTACCCAAAAAAAAAAAACCCCTACCACTATACTGTAAGAATTTCCATGGAATAACACGAATATTATTTATCTCATTGAGAGGATTAACTGGTTAAGAATTTTTTTACTATATCAGAACAAAAGGAATGAGAAACCAGTTAAAAACACAAAAGGCGTGCTCTTTAGCTCCTAAAGATAGAAACATGTCAAGATACTTAAAGTACACTGACATGTATACCTGACCTAACAAATTAGTAGGCCTTCCCAAACACTTGTCATCAGCACCTTACCTTGGCAAACAAACCAGGCCAAAAAGGTTCAACATTTACACCAGCTGCTTTAATGAGGGCATTGATTTTATCCTCCTGAAACAAACAAAATGCCAATCCATCAGACAGCAAAGTGTAGGTAAATGTCTCGAAAATACTGCCCAGTTAAACTGAAGTCACTTAAAAACTCATCTTCACAACCAGTTCGGATGTCCTGTCTGTATTTCGTGAATGCTTCTTCTTAAAAGGATTTTCCTTACATTACGGTTACTACCAGCCAAAGAAGAGCGCACTCGGCGTCTAGCCACGCGGCGAGCCCAAGGCCACAGTTCGCTTGCTGGGCCTTGCCCGAGTCACAGACATTTTGTGTCAGGAGACCAGGGAGCGCTCCTGCCCCGCCTCACAGGCCTATTACGACCGAAGGGTTTCGAGGCAAACGGATCACATCTAAAGCAAAAATTTTTGTGTGCGCATTGGAAGAAAGTGCGGCGCAGAATGCCCAAGCGCCGCAGAAAAGGGATTCTATGGACTCAAAGCCGATGTGCCCAAACGCAGGCACACTCCGGGCCCGCACGTGGCCGAGACCACAGATCGGCCGGCACTGCGCCGGCCATGCGGCAGCAAGATGTCGGCGGCCTGGGCAGGCCTTAAGCACCAGGCCTGTCCACGTGGAGAACTGGGAACCAGTCGTTCTGCCTAATACAGGGCGAAGGCGAGGGTGGCCGCTACCCGACCGGAAGAGCTAGGCCTGACCGCCAGGAGGGCGAAATACGGGGCTGTACTCACCGTGACGGTCACCTCGTCATCGTGCAGGATGAGGGCAGAGTAGATGCAGGCCAGCTCGGAAACAGAGGCCATGGTGCTGACTGTCGGGCGCGGTGCTAGTCGCCGGATGAAGTGAGGGCCTCACCCCAACGCGGCCTTAGCTTCTCGGAAGGACCGAGCACCTTGGCGGCACCTGAGGAAAGAAGGTAGGGCGCTTGCGCGAAGTCTCTTATACAGCCGCGCGAACCAATCCGCACCCGCGCTGGGCGGAAGAGGCGGGGACAGGGACGCTCCGAGGAGTCGGCGCCTTCTGTTTCCCAGTGCCAGTTTGGGCAGGCTTCCTTGATTTGTGGGGATCGTAGAGCTCGCGGACGTTAGGAAAAGTTCACCTAGGGAAACCCGCCCTGGTACTATAGAGCCTAGGCTCCTTGGCTTGGCGGAGCTCTACAATATTTCTTTGACGCTATTTGGACAATCACTTAATTATGTCTCCAGCCTACTCCAGCCAGTAGTGATCTACAGGGCAGGAGCTAGCTGACTTTCGGGAGGTCCAGGGACTTAACCCATCTTTCTGATAAACTAGATAAATATAGGAAGAAAGGATCCAAAATAAAATATTAGACCGAATCCAGAACTGAATATAAAAATGTGGGATATCACTACTAAACAGAGTAGTTCATCGTAAGAAAATCTAAAAATAACTTAAATCACAGAGGAAAATCTATATATAGAGAGAATTCTTACAGATTTAAGAAACCACTTGATAAATAACTATTCACATAGACACTTAGAAAACTGGAATACAAGTTAACTTCCATATCCTGATAAAGGGTATCTTCCAAAATCCTTAAGCAAACACCATACTTAATAGTGAAATATTCTTGGGCTGTGGATATAGCTCAGTAGAGTGCTTGCCTGGCATGCACAAGGCCTTGGGTTCAATCCCCAGTACCACCAAAAAAAAAAAAAAAAAATACTCAAATGTTCTTTTCAAAATCAGGAACAAACATGCCTTGTTTCTATTTCAGTTTCTGTTTAAAGTTGAGACATCTCTGTAAGACAAGAAAAAAGTATGAAATTTTGAAAGGTATGGACTGTCATTATTCATTGATAATATGTTTACCCTGAAATTCCAAGAGCCCATGGACATACAGTTCAAACTTCTAAGTAAATGAGCAAAGTTGCTAGATTCAAGATAGATATACCAAACCCATAATTCCTGTACTCAGTCAATTGTAAGATGCAATATTAAAAAATATGCCTCTGCTTAGAGTGGAGCTTACTGGTAGAGTGCTTGCCCAACATGGGGAAGGCCCTGAGTTTCATCCCCAGCATGGAAAAAAAAAAAAAAAACCTTATATAATAACAATAAAAACAAAATGAATTCTAGAAATAAGTCTTAACAAGATGTGAGTGACTTTTTTTCTTTTTTGCATGCTAAGTAAGCATTTTACCACAGAGCTGTACCCCGAGCTGTGACCAGTATTTTTAAACTCATAAAACTTTATGCAATATCAAAGGCAACTTAGAGCAATATGCAATGTTCACATATAAGACCCTAAAGTGAATAATTCTTGCCAATTAAATCAAAATTAAATTCCAATCAAAATTTTATTAGGGGTTTCAATAGAATTTAACAGGATGGTCAGACATGGCAGCACACACTATAATCCCAGCAACTGGGAAGGCTGAGGCAGGAGGACAGCCAAGTTGAAGGCTACCATGGGTAATTTAGAAAACCCCCTCCCAAAAAGACTGGGGATATAGCTCAGTGGTATAGAGAGCTTACCTAGCATGAGTGAGGCCCTGGGTTCAATCCCCAGTATTGCATATAAGAAAGAAAAATCCTTTTTTTTTTTTTTTGAAACTCTAATGTTAAATATTTTTTTCTTTTTCTTTTTTCTTTCTTTCTTTCTTTCTTTTTTTTTTTTTTTTTTTTTTTTTGTTGTTGTTGTTGTTTTAAGACAGGGTCTTGCCAAGTTGCTGATGCTGGCCTTGAATTTGCAATCCTCCTGCCTGAGCCTCCTGAGCACTGGAATTATAGGTGTGCTCTACCATGCCCAGCCTTAATTTTTTAAAATTTTATTTGTTTAATTTGTTCCTTTTAGATATACATGACAGTAGAGTGTATTTTGACATATTATACATAACTTATTCTAATTCTTCTTATTATTCTAATTCATTCTTCTGGTTGTACATGATGTAGAGTTTCACTGGTTGTGTATTTGTATATGATGGTCAGAAAGTTATGTCTAATTCATTCTAATTTCTTTCTTATTCCCATTCTCCCTGCCTTCCCTTCATTCCCCTTTGTCTAATACAATGAACTTCTGTTCTTCTGTCCTCCACTCATTGTTGTCTGTTAGCATCTGCATATCAGAGAGAACATTCAGCCCTTGTGTTTGGGGATTGGCTTATTTCACTTAGCATGATGGTCTCCAGTTCTGTCTATTTACCAGCAAATGCCAAATTTCATTTTTCTTTATGGCTGAGGAATATTTCATTTTATATATATATATTACATTTTCTTTATGCATTCATTTGTTGAAGGACCCCTAGATTGGCTCCATAACTTAGCTATTGTGAATTGATGTGACTTGATGCGATTGCATCACTGTACTACTCTGATTTTAAGTCTTTTGGGTATATGCTGAGGAGTGGGATAAACTGGGTCAAATGGTGGTTCCATTCCAAATTTTTTGAGGAATCTTCATATTGCTTTCCAGAATTTTCAGTCCCATCAGCAATGTATGAATGTACCTTTTTCTGCACATCCTCTCCAACAATTATTGTAACTTGTCTTCCTATTTTATTATTATTACTTGTATTCTTGGTAATTGTGAGATGGAATCTCAGTTTAATTTGCATATCTCTAATTGCTAGAGATGTTGAACATTTTTTTCATGTATTTGTTGACCACTCGTATTTCTTCTTCTGTGAAGTGCCTGTTCAGTTTCTTTGCCCATTTATTTTTTGGGTCATTTATTGTTGTTTTTGGTGTTCTTTTGAGTTTTTTTGTATATCCTGGAGATTAATGCTCTGAGATGCAGGTGGCAAAGATTCCTCTCTGAATTCCTGTTTCCTTTGCTGTGAAGAAGCTTTTTAGTTTGATTCCATCCGGTTTATTGATTCTTGATTTTATTTCTTATGCTTTAGGAGTCTTGTTAATGAAGTCAGTTCCTAAGCCAACACAATGGGCAGTTGGGCCTATATTTTCTTCTAGTAGGTGCAGGATCTCTGGTCTAATACCTAGGTCCTTGATCTACTTTGAGTTCTGTGCAGGGAGAGAGAGGGGTTCAATCTCATTCTGCTACATATGGATTTCCAGTTTTCCCAGCACCATTTGTTGAAGAGGCTATCTTTCCACCAATATGTTTATGGCATCTTTGTCTAGTATGAGATAATTGTAGTTAAGTGGGTTTGTCTGTATGTCTTCTATTCTGTACCATTGGTCTTCATGTCTGTTTTAGTGCCAATACCATGCCTTTTTTGTTACTATATCTCTATAGTATAACTTAAGGTCTGATATTGTGATGCCGCCTGCTTCACTTTTCTCACTAAGGATTGCTTTGGCTATTCTGGGCCTCTTATTTTTTCAGAGGGATTTCATGACTGATTTTCTATTTCTATGAAGAATGTCATTGGAATTTTGATGGGAATTGCTTAAATTCTGTGTAGCACTTTTGGTAACATGGCCATTTTGTCAATATTGATGCTGCCTATCCAAGAACATGGGAGATATTTCTATCTTCTAAGGTCTTCAATTTATTTATTTTTTTAGTCATAGATGAACACAATACCTTCATTTCCTTTATTTTTATGTGGTGCTGAGAATCAAACCCAGTACCTCACACATGCTAGGCAAGTGCTCTACCACTGAGCCACAAACCCAGCCCTTCAATTTCTTTCTTCTGTAGTTGTAGAGGTCTTTCACCTCTTTCATTAGATTGATTCCCAAGTATTTCATTTTTTTTTTAGGCTGTTGTGAATGGAATAGTTTTGCTATTTGCTATAGTTCAGTTGATTCATCATGGGTGTATAGGAATGCAATTGATTTATGGATGTTAATTTTATATCCTGCTATTTTCCAGCCTTAAATTTTAATGGAAGGGTCAAAAGCCAATAATAACCAAGAGACTTTTTTTAAGTAATAAAGGAAGGTCTACTTTAATTAAGTTCCATTCGGGGCGCAAATTTCAACTTGCCCCTGCATTCCTTGTGCCCAGATGCCTGGCACATAGAAGGCACACATGTACATACATACTGGATACATTTTTAAAAGAATAGAGCAGAGAACCAACAAATATGCTCTCAGACATGACTTGATAATGTCAGAAGTATAGCTTTACAAATCCAAGGCTTTTCAAAAAATTGTTAACAATTATGTAGCTCAGTGGTAGAACACTTGGCTGGCACATGCAAGGCCCTGGGTTAGATTCCCAGCACCACAAAAAAATTAGCCACAACCAAAATGAAAAAAAAAAGTTATACATTGGGAGATGTCAAGCTTAAAATGTTAAAAAAAATAAAGAAGTACTCTACACCATAAAGAAAAAGTTACAATGCAGATACCAGGAAACAATTCACCGAAACCAAGCCAGTCACTTTGACACAGACAAGGTGCTCAAGCCAATCAGGATATACACATTAAATTTTGGAAGTTAGCAATTTTGTCAATATTAATGCTGCTTATCAAAGAACATGGAAAAATTTCCATCTTCTACAGTCTTTTTGTTCCACATATATCAAATCTGCAGAAATTACAGATGACATCTAGTATACAAGATATAAGGGAATTTATGTTGTGTTAATGGACATTCAAATTGCCAAATCACTTTAAGGAGCAAATTTTCAAATTTTGGTTAAAGCTGAATATATGCATGGCCTAAACCCAGCTGTTCCAGTTGTGGTTTCTATATTAGAAATACTCTGAATAATATGCACAAGGGTACACATTGTGTGCAAGGCTATTCACTGTAGCACAACATATGTAAGGAAAATTGGAAACATTCCCAGAAGGAATAAAGTGTGGAATAATATTGAACAGTGAACTTAAGATGTGTCAATGTAAAATCTCAAAAACAGTGATAAAGCAAGTTGAACAAGGAGTCGTTATGCCTACCTCAATCTCTATGTGACTTTTCTTGGGGCATTCTGTTGCTGTGGACCTATTCCCTTAACTGCTCTTGGGTTGTACAAATAATTATTTAAATGTTTGGAAATGAAAACACTAAATTTTCAACTAAAATTAACCATCTAAAGCTAAGAAATTTTAATTTGTGCGACTGTATCAAGACAATTAGCATAGTTATGTTGAGAGCTTTAATATCAGACTTGGGCTTACCGAAGTGGACTCAGGCTACTGAGCAAATAACTTCATCTATAAATTAAAACACTTTTTCAGGGTATCAGACAATGATTACCCAACTAATCACAGCTAAGCCTCAAAACTATGTAAGAGATCTATGTAAGCAAAATATTGATTGCCTAAGTAGTTCTCAAACCATGTTTCTTGCTTAAATGTCTAGAATATACTTAATATGAAGATATTAGTTATCACAAATGGTATTGACGACTTAATTTCAAATTATTTTCTGCTTTCCAATACTTTATTTTCACTCATCCCACAAATGATGAGTGTCAGGTAAATACAAGTCACTGTGCTAGGTGCTAGGAATGTGTTGAATGAATAGCCACCATACAACTTTGTATTTCTCAGTGCCTTTTATTTCAGTTCTTTTGACTTATCTGTCAGAAAGTGAATATATACATACAAAATTGCAGACAACTTTTTAAAATGGTTTTATTGATAGCCAGTCACTGACATCTTTATTTTGAAAGTTTGAATTGTCCAGTATGTCTAAAGTGCATTCTTGCAGCTAATCAATAGCAGCATTTGTTTTGCTTATAAAACCTTTAAGAAATACTCAGACCAGAGCTGAAAAAGATCAGAATAAAAAATAAAGTATGATCTATTCTTCCTTAATTACCCAAGACAAACACTTGCTTGAATTAGAGTTCATAAGTATACAAGAAATGTACAAAAAAAAATAGTATTATAAAAAAAGTTCATACAGCCATGAGAAAATGGAGGGGGGGTCTTCTATTAATATTAAATATGGCAAGGTATTTAATATACAAAGTTTGCTGAATCATAGATGTCTTTGGATCCAAAGGGGAAACTTTGTTCTAGGCCAGTGTATGATATAGCTGAGGTCTGTAACGTTCCACAAAGCTGGAATTCTACAAGATGTCTCAAGACTGCTTCTGGCATGGCTTTGAAATTACCAACACAAATGACAATGTTCTTTCACTACTGGGACCGTCAGTTCATGGCTTCTTGCGCCTAAAACATAAAAACCAGCATTTAGTGTTGTTGAATTTTGCAATTAGTTACACATTCATGACAAACAAATCTTAAAAAAAAAAAATTCAAGTCCTTCTGAGAAAGCAGTTATTATAGAAAACAGGATTTCCCATCCTTACCCTGTTGAAACAATTTTTCAAATTGCCTTAGGAACCCAAGGGTTACAAATGTTATAGATATTTGTAAAGAAGGGGTTTTACTAAAATAGGAGAAAAGAATAGGTCAGATTCCCTAGGAAATATTTGATAGAAGAGGAAAGAGTGATTGTTTTTCTACCATGAATTTGGGCCTTTCATTTAATTTATTTATTTGTGAACACTCACTCCTATATGAAGAACAAGAAGCCAGCCAGGAAAGAAAACCACATAAAGCCATTATTCTCAACTAAAGCCTTCAGTCCTTCCTCCTCCCAGGTGCTCAGTTCAGCCTCAGAAAGCTTTAGGAACAGTGGTAGAATACAAACAAGAGTCACCAGTCTCCTATCACCTCCTGCCCTTGCTGCTCTAATGGTGTCAATAGCCCTCTCAGATGCTCAGCATGCGGATGCCTACTGCAGGCTGCCAGGAAGACCCACATAATCCCAAGAGAAACTCAAATCCACATCTGCTCTTGAAACCAAGGGGACTGTTAGGAGGGTGCTGAGGTGGAAATTCTAGCAGAGGAGGACACAGAGCAGGGCGAGCCACAGTGCTCACTTAGGCTGCGCGTGATGCTGATATCCAGGTCCCAGCTGAGATCCTGCTCTCATCTCCACAGCCACGGAACACTGAAAGGAAAGTGACAAAAGAGGAAAAGGTTAGCTCCTCTTAACAGTCTATAAACATACCTGTTTAGATGGGCTCTCCAAGGTGAAAGCCAACATTGCTCTCTAGTTCAGCAAAGACATTTGGATTAGACAGAGACACAGACACACACTTGAGATTACTTCTGGCATAGGCCACAAATACTGGGAGCTGGAAAGTCTTCAAAGGTTCTCCAGGTAACTTCCTCTCATTTTAGATAAGAGGAGTTCTTGAGAAGTCAGTGGCCAGAGTGAGAGCATGGCCTCCTGACCCCCACCTTCCTTCCCTCTCCTGAGGGATAACAGTCAAGAAGGAACACCTGACAAGCTGCTTCTAAGGAAACTCCCATCCATCTGCCGTTATTCCCAAGTGATACTCTTCGGCTCAATGTTTTTTGTTGTTTTGTTTTGAGATGGAGTCTTGCTATGTTGCCCAGGCTGCAATCCTCCTGTCTCAGCCTTCTGGGTAGCTTGGATTATAAGCATGCACCACCATGCTTAGCTCCTTTGGCTTGATTCTTTCCTTTCTTTCTTTATTTTTATTTTTTATTATTTTTTATTTTTTTGCTGGTACTGGGAATTGAACCCAGGGTGCTCTACCACTGAGCTATAATCCCAAACCTTTTATTTTAAGACAGGGTCTCATTAAGCTGCCAAGACTGGCCTTGGATTTGTGGTGATCTTGCTTCAGCTTCCCAAGTAGCAGAATTATAGGTGTGCAACATCACGCCTGCCTTGGCCTGATCTTTAATTCTTATCCCCCTATACTGAAAACTGGGGCTCTGAACTGAAAGCTCTAGTAAGACCAGAACTGAAGAAATGCAAATGCCCTGCAAGTGTGTTAGGAACAGGCCTCCAACAGGAACTGGCAACAGGATATGGTGCCTCAGCATCTTCTCAGAGCATAGAGCTATAGTTGCAGAGTTTAAAACATGACATGCCTAATTTTTAGCAAGCAAATATTTAATTTTTACCCCTACCCTTGTTTCTACATCGGTCCATTCAGACTCTGTACCATCTGGTTGGGCAGGTGCTACTGTGGACGATCTTCGTTTTCGACTACTAAAAAAGGGGAAACATGATGCAACAATTATTTTTGCATCTAAGAACAAGAAAAATATTAGAAATAGGGAAAACCATCTATACCCCTTTTGAGAATTAATGATAAACTTCACAGGATATTCTGTCCATCAAGAATGAGCAGCTAAGCAAACAACAGCCCTTTAAAGAGACATCATTGGTGATCACTCACCCACTTGGTGATTCTTGTTTCAAGGTCTCAATCTCAGTAAACTGAACAGATTGTCCACCACCCCTTGTTTTATAAACATCTCCCTAAAGCCAAGAGAAAAGGTCACTATTATACTTTTGATACATCCAAACCATAAACACACATGTATAATGGAAACTCCCGCCCACAAAAACAGATGGAATGCTGAATCTATACTAATCAAAACATTAGAAATTTGAATATATCTCTCATTTTAAGAAGTACAATATGATCAGTAACATTCATAGTTGTGGGGAAAAAATTATTTTTTACTTATATTTTAAAACCTAAACTTCACCAAAGATCAAGAAATCTGTCAGGAATTTTTACATATTCTTAGACACTGAATTTTCTCCTCTGGTGTGCCCTCTATTCACACAAAGTACAATCTTATTTGTAACTACCCTCTAAACTGAATTTGAGATGAAAAGCTTTTCCCTCACAGTCTTGTCTTTTCCTTCCCTAATTATTCAATGACTCCATGATCAAAGAAAAATTATCTTACAAGCAGGCAAGTCTCTTTCTGGGAAAGGGCTTTAAGTAGCTCAATACTGAGTAATTTTCACGTCAAATTTTATTGTAGTTTTTTTTTAATCTTGAACTGACAGCAAAGGTAAGAGTTCGTCATTTAGGTTTACTTTTTTTGTATAAGTTAAAGCTAAATATAAAGTATATTATGGATCTGGAATTCTAAGAAACCCAAGAATCTATGCCTGTTTAAGCAGATTTAGTCCCAGTTTAGCAGATTTGTAACCTAAGCAGTTAATTTTATGCTAATAAAAAAGTTACATCAGATGCCCACTTATGTTTCAATTGACACAGACTGTGACATCAAGGGAGTAAAAGAGCAAATAGTTCTTGTTAAGATGATTTTTTAAAATATTTTTTTCTCCTGTGTAAATTCATTTTTACCTTAATTAGTTTAGTTTCAATCTCCCCATCGGAGGCTAGTTCCTGGTGAGTCAGCATGTACTTCTCACACTTAGCTAGTGCCTTTTCATTTGCAACAGATACTGTGATGGCATGAGGGACATGTGGCTGCATGACTGTTTCAGTTTGCACGTTAGAGGCGGGCTTATGATCTACCCATCTGTCCCCTGCAGAGCGTGATCGTCTGTGTCTGAGACGGATTGGTGGTGCGTTCTGATCAGTTGAAAGAGGAATTGAGAAACAAGCATAACCCAGAATTAATTTAAGGGCACTGCTAGAAGTGCAGCAGGTTTGGCTGTTATTTTATGACAGTATCAAGTCAAATCTTTTCAAAAGCTAAAGGTTATCTAAGTAATTTAAACATTCTCTTTGTACTTAAACACAAAACCTACAAACATCTTTTAATAGCAGCTTGTGTATTACATATTCTACCTGGGAGCTTCCCTTCAACAGAGGATGAAAAGAAAAAAATCTGGCAATGATGCTAATTCTTCCTGTTCAAGAAAAACAATTCATATTACATTCTTGATCAAAAATCAGTATTTATGTCTGCTTTTGAGAGGCAATCTATTAGATCAGCAACTCTGCTGAAAGCAATGATATCATCAATAAAATCCCTAAACATCTTCTAGGCATCTAAAGAAAATACTCCTTATACAGAGGCAAAAAAAAATTACAGCTGATAAAGCTTTAAATAGCTAAATACTAAAGAAAATAAGGTATAATAAGAACCTCATGCAAAACATGTTAAAACAATGTAAACTACTGAGTTAAAATATCTCAAAACAACTTCTTGAAAGTTCAAATACAATAATGGCTAAAACTTACCAACTAACTTTTTCCCAAAACATTTCTAAAGGTTCCAAGAATCAAATAAAAAATACAATGTCAAATCAGTTTCTACCATACAAGAAAAACTAGTTGCTTCCATTCAAATGCCATATAAACCTAGTAAAGTTACATACATGACAGTTATTACAGTTAAGTAATTTTGTGAAATCTCCCATTTATAAAATTGAAAGCAATGGAAAAAAGTCTACCATAGGCCAAATTCTTCAAAGCTGGTCAAGTATGAAGATCAATTTCAAAATGCACATCTGAAGAACTAAATCATTTTCCCTACGTAATTACAAGAAACAAATGAAGTAGTAGTGACAATTTTAGTTATATACTATAGATATGGTATACATGGTACAAATACCATATATTTTATATATAGAATGGTCAATATAATTTGCTGCTAAAGATACTGCTGGGTTAACTCAGGCAAGAAACTTTCCATTCTTGAAATGCTCTGATTAATATTGAATAAGAAAGACTGGCTCTTAGGATCTACCATTTAGCAAAAGTGAGTCTTTTTTTTTTTAAATTGGGGTCAGCACATCCTGAGTGCAATGGATAAGCCTCGCCCAGGGAAAACCACCTTTGTGATCATGGTATCTCCCCTGCCAGGCAAGTATAGAAGTGGGTCTTCTTGAACATATTTATCAATAATACATCCTGAAAAAGGCTTGCAAAGATGATGGTCCATATAATCTATTAGTGTTCAAGACAGACATTTAAAATTTTTTTCCTCACTAAAGTAAAGTTCAGTCCAGCTGACAATCTTTGACCAATAAACCTGGACACACAGATACCAACCTAAGAGTAACTTTTCTGCTGCACTTCTAAAGAGATTTTGATTTCAAGTGAGAAGTCAAAGTATCTCTAGTAAATCCTCTTAAGTATTTCAATCTCAAATTAGATAATTCATTACTGCTGACCCGGTGTAAACAAGCTTTGAATGGTTTTTGGTTTATAAACATTCATGAAATAAGAGGATTGACTAGAGTTGATCAGAAAGACCATTCACCATGATTTGTTCCCATAAAGACAAGGCAAAATCTGCAGAGTAAGAACTAAAGAGACTAGAATTATCTGTAGCCTTGATCAATACCTTGGGCTATGTCACCATTCATTAGTAATCAGGAATGCAGGCCACCTAAATGAATTTTTTTTTTTTTAGGGTGTGTGTGCTGGGGATTGAACCCATGGGTACTTTACCATTGAGCTATATCCCCAGTCATTTTTTTGGTTGTTTTGATTTTTTTCATTTTTTAAAAAATATTTTTTTAGTTATAGACAGGCACAATACCTTTATTTTATTCATTTATTTTTATGTGGTGCTGAGGATCAAACCCAGTGCCTCACATATGTAGGCAAGCGCTCTACCACTCAGCCACAACCCCAGCCCTTGACTGTTTTTCTTTTCTTTTCTTTTTTTTTTTTTGAGGCAGGGTCTTGCTCAATTGGTGAGGCTAGCCTCAAACTTGCAATCCTTTAAGTCCCTGGTATGATAGGCATGTACCACTGCACCCAGCTATTCCCCAAACTATGCATTGAAAATCTAAAGCATACTTACTGTAAGTTAAAATTTGCTTAGAAGAAAAATACTAAAAGAGTTATGTGAAGATTTTACTAAATTTAATTCACAATATTAATTTGGCCATTTTTTCAGATTCAAAGGCACTCATCTTCAAAAGAAAAATACGAAAGTGAATTAATTTTAAACACCCTTTAGTGAAACAAAGTCCTTGTAACTTGTGACAAAGGCTTGGATATTAAAAGCAATTTACTGGACAGGAAAACTGAGTAGTTTCAAAACAACTGAACTAGACTCTTCAAAACAGCCAATGTCATAAAAAAATCAAAGGGGGAATCATTTTATATTAAAAGAGATTTAAAATATAATTGCCATATGCAGTACATTCACCTTGATAATATTATTACAGATTAAAAAGAATAGCTGTCATTGATTCAACTGGGGAAATTAGAGGATATTTAGTCAATTAATGTTTGTTCACTTCCATAGGTATGATAAAGATTGTGGTTACACAGGACATTATCCTTATTTTTTAGGAAAAAAAAGCCTATTACTTTTTTCAAAGATTCATGGGAAAAACATGTTTACATAAAGTAACAGTGTTAGGTCTAGGTAAGGGGGAAAAGAAGTTACTATACCATTTTTTCAACTTTTTTTGTTTGTTTGTTTGAAAAAGTGTAGTTAAATCTGAGGAAAGGAACTAAAAGAAAAAAATGAAAAGTATATACTAAGACATCCATATTTGGGCTGGGGTGCAGCTCATGGTAGAGCAGGTGCTCTCCAATTCTGTGCAACAAAGCACAGACTACCCTGGGATGAGCCATATTGGCCTGCATTCATGAACTCACAGGGCATTACTTCTGTTGTCAGATGTGTTTAGGCTTTTTCCAATAAAGAGCTCATGTTCAATTTCAGGGTGATTCAATCTTTCAAATTAAGTGACAGAAAATTTAGACCTTGTTCATGTTGGCGCCCATTCATCTTTCCATGGAACTTCTGGAACAGTTATAAAAAACCAAAAGAAATAAAATCTATTATTGTAATGCTTTAAAATAATACTGGAACTAACCCTGCAGCAATGATCCTCTTCTACTTCTATCTCATTTCTGAATGTAGGAACCACCTCCCTGCCTTCAGTCCAGTACATCCCTCGCCTTCTGTCTGATACGATACAAGTTTTACTTTGTCCTGGCTCCTGCTGCCTACGCCTTGCAATAGATGTAACATTGACAGGTGTGTTGTACGGAGGAATTTTCTGCTCCCATTCCGAAATACAGGAAGCTACAGAAATGCTGCTGCAAGAGTTAGAGCGCCTATGTAGCTGTGGCTGGCTCATGAGTTGCTGGCCGTTGGAAATCTGAGCAATATAGTTACTAGAAAGCTAGAAAAATTGGAGAGAAATTAATGAGTAAGACTGAAAAATGGAGAGAAACAATTCAATACTTTTCTATAATTTTAGCATATGAAGATTTAACATTATAAGTACTTGCACCGTTATTGAATTTTTTGTACTACATTAATGTTTATACTAGATTTAAAAAGTTTTAAGTATAAGTTTAAGAAATATAATAAATAATATAAAACAAAAAAGTCAATTCTCATAGAATTTTTCTAGCACTAAACTATGATACCACTATAGGAAACTTACAGGCACTGATGATGGAGAAACAGATCTTTGAGTAACTTTCTCTCGATCCCGCTCCCGAGAGGGTCTCTCAGGTTTTTCAGTTTTGGGTTCAGTAACAATAGCCTTCAGCTGTTTCAGTTTTTCATCTTTAACCCAGAGTTTATTCTGCATCTCCAGCTGGGTGGCCGCCACTCGACGTTCCTACAGATTATCAATGGTGATTTATATTCTAGTTCAGTCACACCAGAAAATGCACCAAATTACTGAATTTCCTAAAACATGACAGTTCTTCAATACTTCCAAGATGAGCAAATACCACCAAGTCTACCATAAGTCAATACTTCCAAGATGAGCAAATACCACCAAGTCTACCATAAGTACAGTAATTTACTTGACTAACTACAATTTGAAAAAAAATCATCCAATTCTAAGATAAGCACTATAAGAATGACACTCACACATTCTTTTTGCCACTTCATTGTTGTTTCTGTCACCATGCCTTGCAACCTGGCTTCTAATCTGCGTTTGTCAGAAAACTGTCTTTGAAGTTTCTGATTCTGGGCTTCAAGTTCCTGTTGTAGATTGCGTTTATCTTCTTCATAGATAGTAGTTGTTTTCTCTAAAATCTCAATCTGGGAAGGTAGACCAACACATTTTATATTTGGTATACAGACATTTTATGTAGCCATAAAATAATCTTTCTCAATTTGCTCATGAAAGTACATCCGGGGCTGGGGATGTGCCTCAAGCGGTAGCGCGCTTGCCTGGCATGCGTGCGGCCCGGGTTCGATCCTCAGCACCACATACCAACAAAGATGTTGTGTCCGCAGAGAACTAAAAAATAAATATTAAAAATTCTCTCTCTCTCTCTCTCTTAAAAAAAAAAAGAAAGAAAAAGAAAGTACATCTGAATTCCCATTTCTGGAAGTAAGAACTTATTATTACTTAATATTATACAAATTCCTTACCAAAAGACAAAACTACAGCTAAACTTCAGGTGAAAATTCTTTTCCCCTAAAACTAAGGCCTAAAACTCTAATTTCTTAGGCTGTTTTCAGAGAAAACTGTTGTATAGTGAACACTATTGGTTGAGACTCATTTATCTCTAGTATGCAAGTAAACTCCCCCAAACTTCTAAGTAATCTCTGTAAATGAGCGAACTAAACATTACACAGCATGGCAATGCACCCCAATAGGACTGTTTTTCCTTCTACCCCACAGGAAGTTTGTACTCTTTTTACAACATGACTTGTAAACCAAATTCAGATCCAATTAACATTCACTGAGTATACATTATATCCAAGGCACCATTCTGGCATCTTTATATTATCTCATTTAATCATTTATTTCAACTTCTTTTTTTAAAGCATATGGAGGAAATATTTATAATAAATTGAAAAGTTCTATCACCATAGCTGAACTCTGTAAGTTCACTTACACTTGTTTGGGTCACAGAACATTCTCTTCAATGGCTACCTCTAACATAAGAGTACACTATTTCTTTTCTCCTTTCTATGCTTTTCGTTCACATTTCCTCCTCTTTGGGGTGGGATAAAGATAGTAATAACCAAATGATAGATGAATAATAGCAAATAATCAAATGATAACTTAATAAGCAACAATAACAGGTACATGGAACAGAAATAGTCAATCAGACCAGAGCTGAATGACTAACATTATAATAACACAAACCTTATATTCCAAAGTTTTATTTTTCTTTTCCAGTCGTTCTATTTCCAATTTCTGTCCTGAGATCACCTTTTCTTTTTCATTCAGTTTTCCTTGAGCGTAATTTTCTTTATTTAAAACAGCATTGTCAAATTCTTGTAACAAAGTTTTAAAAGTATTAGCTGAAACAAAAGCATGCAGGCTGTTTTACTCCAATTGCAAAATAACCAAGGAAATCTACTTCTCTTAGCAGACACTAGATAAAACAGAGCTATTCAGCAAATCTGTGAGAATCATCTACAAGGAGAAAACAAGTTTGGAAAGAAATAAGGAGCCTGTTACTCAAATCTGTAAGAGATGTTCATAGAACTGTTTAAAGCTGAAAAAAGTCTTTCATTTTGCACTGTAGTATCCCCCTCCCAACACTTCCAGGTAAATACGTATGTATTTGCCTTTGTTTGCCTTTGTAGGCAAAGATGGAAATAATACCAGGTTTGAGAGAGCTGGACTGAACTGAAATCCCTGGTACACCACTTGCCAGTTAGGACCCGGGCTGGTTACTCAGATACATTCACTTACTGTGTGCAAGGCTATTCACTGTTCTTCAAGACTTTCACACATTATCTCTTTTACCTCACAACTTCCTGAGGTAGAAACAACTACAATCCCCATTTTATTTTATTTTATTTATTTATTTTTTTTTAAAGAGAGAGTGAGGGGGGGGGAGAGAGAGAATTTTTTTTTTTTTTTTTTAATATTTATTTCTTAGTTCTCGGCGGACACAACATCTTTGTTGGTATGTGGTGCTGAGGATCGAACCCGGGCCGCACGCATGCCAGGCGAGTGCGCTACCGCTGAGCCACATCTCCAGCCCCCGACAATCCCCATTTTATAGCAGAGAAATTAAGAAATATTCCTTTCTGGCCATCACTGACAGTAAAAGGAGGGGGCAAACCAACTTTTTCTTTGGTCTGGAAAAAATTCCTGTTACTCTAATTATACAATGACTTGAGTACTACAAAATATAGAGATAAATTCTTCCTTAAAAATGCATCCTAACTGTGGGGAAAAGGCACATTCATACATTGCTGTTGGGATTGCAAATTGGTGTAGCCAACATGGAAAGCAGTGCGGAGGATCCTTGGAAAACTGGGAATGGAACCACCATTTGACCCAGCAATCCCTCTCCTCCATCTATACCCAAAGGACTAAAAAACAGCATATAACAGGGACACAGCCACATCAATGTTTAAAGCAGCACAATTCACAGTAGTTAAACTGTGTGGAAACAACCTAGATGCCCTTCAGTAGATGAATGGATAAAGAAAATGTGGTGTATAATGCAATGGAATATTACTCAGCATCAAAAGAGAATAAAATCATGGTATTTGCAGGTAAATAGATGAAGCTGAGAATATAATGTTAAGTGAAATTAGCCAGTCCCCCAAAACCAAATGATTTATCTGATTTAAGGATGCTGATCCATAATATTTGGGGCGCGGCGGTAAATGAACTCCAGATAGGGCCAAGGGGAAAAGGGAAGGGAGGGGGTATACAGGGGTAGGAAAGACGGTGGAATGCGATGGTCATCATTACCCTAAGTACATGTAAGAAGACATGAAGGTTTTGACTCTACTCTGTGTACAACCATACATGTTCTTAGTGTCATATGAAAAATTGTGCTCTATATGTGTAATATGAATTGTAATACATTCTATTATCATATATATCAAATTTTAAAAATTAAAAAATTTTTTAACAATTGCATCCTTCTACAAAACTCTTTCAATTTCTGAAGTTAAAATGACTGCACACAGGTCTGCCCTTACATTGCTTGTTAAACTCATCAATCATCATTTGTCGCAGATGATGCCGCTTCTCCAAGGCTTCTATCAGCCTTGGAAGGGTCTGCTCATCATTGATATCCAAAATTTCACATGACGGCAAAGGTGGGAAACTCTGTAAAACCACTTCGGCAACCAATGGTTCTGTATTGAATTACAAAAAAATTTAAAAGTTACATAATAGAAAAAGATATTAAGCAAGTTTAATACTATGATTAGAGCCCCAGAACAATTAACCATGGAATTTCTTGAGTTGTCATATATTTTTTTTTAATTGTATGGATACAATATCTTTGTTTATTTTTATGTGGCGCTGAGGCTCGAACCCATTACCTCACACATGCGAGGCAGGTGCTCTACCACTGAGCTACAGCCCCAGCCTCATCTTACTTTCTTAAAAATGAGAGAGAATGCAACAAAAGAAATATCATTTATATTTTGGTTCAAAGTTTTTTGCATTTGGTTCTTGAGAAGAAGGGATATAAAAAGTTCTCTTATGTGAAATAGATTTTTTTTAAATTAGAACAGATCAGTGGGTAAATGTACCAAATCATACCATCTCCAACTGGGCCTCCTCGAGCCTGGTTTCTATATCGTCTCCCAGGGGTTAAACCACATATCACCTTGTCTATAGGTCTAGCTACTTCAACTTCTTGGGTCACTTCTGCAAATCTCATGACTTGCTAAAATATAAAACAAATGGAGTTTGTGAAAAATAAGCATATCCAAGTCATTCTTCATAAATGACTAAATAAAGCAATAATAGGTTAGTTATTAGTAAACTTCTGTACCCATTGTTTCTGTATTAATTTATAAAATGTTCAAAATCTCATTCTTCATATCCAAATAACTGCTTTTCCTAGGGAAATTTGACTTTATATGATAAATAAGTTAAAATTACCAAGCTTTCTTCATAGTCTTCAGCCTTTGGATTCACACACACAATCATACGTACTTTTCCTTCCCCGTCAAAATAGTTCTTGAACAGATGGGTTAACTTTGAATCTCGATATGGAACCATCTATAAATACATGCAAATATAAATTCATAAGACAAAATCCCACACAAATAAATCTATACAAGTAACAAATGAAGGCTGCTGCTCACCTTGTTAGTTCCATACATTTGGTTCTCTCTCAGAACTTCCATACATGTTCTTAGTGTCATTAGTGACTGATTAATGTTACCTGAAAGAAAAATAAACACAGAAGATATTTGGGATGGGGAGGACACACAATATAGTAGCTAAAGTATGTTCTGTTTGCCTGTATAATCTCAACTTCACATAACTATTAGATGGAAATTGCAAATTTTCATGGCTTCATCTAAAGAGCTGTCCATCATGGCTCAGGCTGTCTTTCAGTAGTACTATTTCTACATAGGTTAAATAGGTGAACTTCAGAGATTCTATTAAAAGAATTTCCAGCAAATATAACATTACACTTTATGCCCATAGTTTCTTCCAAATCCTGTGAAAGAGTATGTCAGATGCAGACACTGAAAATCTCATATTAAAATATTTTCTCCAAAGCATGACCATTTCAGGCTTCAACTTGCTCCAACCCAGGGTCTGACCCTTCCTGTACCCAGAGAGCATGTTTCTTCCAGTCAGGCTAGTGTCTTAGGAGCCAGCTAACTCTGTCCCTTCTACATCTCTACAAGGATTTCTTAAGCAGCAGACTTTATGACCAATCTTAATTGGATCAGTCAAGACAGCCCGAAGGCTTGATTAAGCCTCCAAAAATGCAGATCTTCCCTCAAAGTGCATCAGAATGTGTACATTTTGGAACCCTGATTAAGGTCACCTAATTCAATCATGTTTTCATCAGACAGATGATTTAGATTAATTTAGAGGCTCAGTTTAATGGTCAATGCTATTTCTTTAGTTATACTGGTTTAGAATCAATCTATATTCTCTAAACTAATCATGCTTGAATCATTCACTCCTAAACAAATAATAAACTGACACTGCAAATTTTCAAAAGCTGTAGCAATACATAAGTACTATGTTTTTACTTACCAGCTTCACGCAACCTGTTCCCTTCTGCTTTAGTTCGGTTAGTTCTTTCACTTCCAGCAAGATCTACCAAGGACAACTGGCTTATAATGATTTGTTCCTTTTCCTGAAAGAGATCACAAAGTCAATGATCAAAGTCAATCACAAGTTAAAACTGGTTTATAATTCTTTAAATAGAATCAAGCCAACAAGTTATTATGTCTTAATGAATATTTGTATAATACAAAATGCACAGGAGGGACAGAAGATATGTTTTAGAAAGTTACTAAATATGAATATGTTCATGACGTTAAGTGATCACTTGACCGTTGTCTGTTCTTCCTTCTGCATCAAGCCATAAGTTTGCAAAGAACAGGGACTCTCTGCCTTTTTTACCACTTTGTCTCCAGTACCCTGCACAATGCTGAGCACTCAGGAAGAACTCAATAAATACCTGCTGAACTATCTTAAAATTTTAGTCTAGAGCAGAACTATCTTAAAATTTTCTATAGTCAGGTTTTAATAACTGAGGGCTGGGGATATAGCTCAATGATAGAATGCTTGCCTAACATGTATGAGGCACTGAGTTCCATTCCCAGCACCAACATCAAAAGGGGAAAAAAACAAAAAAGAAGTATTTAATAATCTAATAATTTCACAGTACTCTAAATAATTTTTATAAAAAGAAATGAAAGAATTAAAGTCAATTGATATTATAATATTAGAATTTAAATTCCTTTTACCAAAAAATAATAATAATTCAAAGGAAATCAAGTATACACAAACGGTTTATTTATAACCAATTTCTAGCTGGCATTTATAAAGTGGTGACCATAAGCCAAACACTGGACTGAGACCTTTACATCATTACCTCTCTTAAGTCTCACAACCTTATGAGTAACTTCTATGATAGGTTAGAGATAGTAAATAAAAAAAACTTAGAATTCAAATCCTGGTGCTCCTCAGTAGCACCTTCTGCTGCCATCCACAAATCTCCAAAATGCCACAATTTCATGATAGAGTCTGAATATGATTACATTTTAATAGATTTAAGTTATTAAATTATGTACACTTGGGCTCAAACAATGTTTAGAACTAATATAATTCTGACAGCACCACAGGTCTAAAGATCAACTGGTGGCCTATCTACCAAGAGGTGAGCAATTCAGAACCCTGGCCACCTATTGAAGTGTGCCTGCCCTAAAAAGTGAACTGGTGACATTTAAAAACCATTAACTGAATTTACGCATAAAAAGTAAAATCAGAGATAAAACAATCAATGGTACTTTCTTCTTATTTTAAAATATATATTTTAAGATTTTTAAACCCCTTCCACAGCAAAATTTCAGGTTCAATAGGCAATTTCCCAAAACTACACTAATAGGAAAAAACAAAAAACAAACAACAACAAAAAAAACCACAACATTTTTGGTATCATTAGCTACCTATATATTAATTTTGGAGCAACGTTCATTGCAATGACACCTCCCTAATTTAATTGTAATTCCAAAAAATCAAGGACTGAGTTAGTACAAGACAAACTCCTGACATTATAACTTTACCTGTAAGACATTGTCTCCATCTGCATCCAAGGGAGCCTGAACTAATTTAATGTTGAACACACTGTGGGAACGGCTGGATTCCCGATTCAGATGGGTATTAGCAATACGTCTCTTTTTCTGTCCTATGATGGCAGAGAAATCATTGATTATACTTGAATTCAAACATTTCATTATACTTGCTTTCTAATAAAAAAGGACTCGGTCAAATTATAGTAATCATTCTTAGAGTTAATCCATCATTTTATATTTTTCTAACTCTAACCTCTCCAGAAAACTTCAAAGGCCTCCTCAGTAGATTTCACTTCTACTTCTGTACATCCTGCAACATACATGTTATGGTTCTTATCTTCTCGAAGCATTTTAGATTGTGGAAGTCTATGGCAAAGAAAAAAAGGTTAGCTTCCTAAATTATGAGAATCTAAGGTATTCATTTAAGACCAGAACTAAAATGCCAAGATACAACACACATTTTTAATGAGATAAGCCTACTTAAGACCCCAGACAAATAATTAATGCAAATAAAATTATAAGGATATACAGTCAAGATTAGTTACATAACCAAATAGGAACCAATTTTGTTTTAAAAGCTTTGTTCTAGTTTACCCTAACAAAGCACATGAAACAACACTTATAAACAATTAAAAGACCATAGTAGTATTAAAGCAATATCACATGTACAGGTTAAGCATCACAATTTAGTATTTTCCTAATCTAAAAAGATCAGAAGATAGAATTGGTTCTGACCTTTGCAGCAACAGCAGAAAACAAATTCATAAAGAGTTCGGTATACATCAGGAATGACAATTTTTTCAAAGTGGCTTGTCAAGTTTTAGTCTTTATGGTATGAGGGCTGAGTAAGAGTACATTTAGATGCAGTCTTGTGAATGGTAAGAGTAGAGACATAACAGCTAACATCACTGATAGTCAGTAGCAGACTTTTCTAAAAGCAAGGAGGGCTTGAGGTAGCAGTCAGCCCAGAGCCAATGAAAAGCAACCTACATGCAAACATGCTACAGATGCCAACCACTAATATAACTATACCCTTCTCCTTAAGAAAAGAGCCAATCCCATCACATACATAAATTCTGTGTTCCTCATGGGTGTGCTGCAAGTGTTCCACCTAGCAAAGGAATAAGGAAGAAGTTACTGTTTCTACTGCAGCCACCTCACAGCAACATGGTCAGTCCAGACTACATGACAGTCACAAGAGTCATATATTTAAAACCCTCCACTTATAATATTTTTTTTCTTTGCATTAAAGACCACTAAAAGTGAAGGGCTCAAAAAAAGCAGTCCTAACGCCACAATAACATATCAGAATTTAGTGCCAATTTAGAACCTTTATGAGTTCATCAAGGAGGTACAAGGAAGGCAACAAGGTACATAGGACAAGATAAAATCATTTAAAAGCAATCTCAATTAAAACAGACCAATAAAAACTTGGCACATGCCCATACATGAAAGTTATCGGAAGCAATGAAAGACATGACAGAAACTCGGGAAAATAGGCACACTCAAAACCAGAGTCAAGACAACTCATAGTTTGAAGCAAATGAGGAAGTAAATAACAAAACGGAAAAGTTATTAGATATAAAAAGCAATTGTCCTGTAAGGTCCTTACACTTTCATTTTTCTCTCTCTAACCAAACCCAAGTATTTTTTAATACCAACATCTCAAGGGAACATAAAGACAGGTGACTCCAGAAATCGATCCCTTTGTATGATTCTCAATTGAGGAAGGGAAAAGTAGAGCAAAAGAAAACTGGGCAGTCTTCCTTCACAGAAAACTTATAGAATTAACACTGTGATATTCAGTTTGCTTAGCAACTTTGTAATTGTTTTTACCATCCTTGTGAAACTCAAAGATTCAAAATGAGGCTCCTCCATCAAAATATGGTTCAGGAAGAACTACAGAAATACTTTCATCAAGTATACCCCCTTCAACTGAGTTTATACACTTTCATATAAATGAATATAATGACACCTGTGCTCAGTCTAATAGTTTTCTAAATCCAGCTATTTCTCCAATGTTCCATTAGACATATGAAAATTATGTGTAAAATACAGGCCTTCATATTATTTATGTCCTGGGAGGCCCTAATGAATACAGCTTTGAAGATCAACCTTTAGCTAAAGAACAAAACCATCAATTCAGGAACAATACTGATATTAGACACAGATTCCAGAGTCAACCCTGGCACAAATGCAAACTTGTGATGCCAGAAGGCAAGACCCAAGGAAATCTAAGGTGTAGCCTTTTGACTGGCAGAATACAATGCAACGTCACTTCATATTAATGAAAGATGGTCTGAGAACTACTTGTGCAGACAACAGCTCCAGGTTCCGATCTGTAGAGAACATGTAGAGAACACAAGAGATGTCTGAAGAGGCTAGCCCCAAAGCGCACCAACAGGAATACTTTCTCAGTGAACTTTCAGGACACTCTCTCCTGATGCCTTAACCCACAGGTTCCCCAAAACACCTACTATTTAGTTAATGATAAAAACACTCATTGAATACTAACTACCTAATAAATAAGTTATTTCACTTCATCCTGAAAATAAGTGCAAATATCCTCATTAATAGCTGAAGAATCAAAAGCTCTTTGGGGTACAGTCACTTCCCCAAGGTTAATAGCTAAAACAGGGGGCTCTTTTTACTACTTACTTGGGTTTGATGGGATCAAATGGTACCTCTTCCAACAGATCATATATGTAATTATTATATATTTCAATATAGGAGACAAATACACCATAGACACTATCTTCATCAACTTCTCCTGCTTTGCAGAACTCTTGGACGTTTATCATATCTGCAAATTCTGGATCTATTTGTCGCCTAAAATATAAAAAACAAAACAAAAAAAAACAAAAAGAGTGATTTTATCCATTGTAATTATCAAAAGTAAACAATCCCAAGGGAAAACTAAAAGATTTAATACAGGGGCTGGGGTTGTGGCTCAGTGGCAGAGCGCTTGTCTAGCATATATGAGGCACTGGATTTGAGTCTCAGCACCGCATATAAATAAATGAATAAAATAAAGGCCCATCAACATCTAAAAAAAAATATTTAAAAAAAAAAAGAACACAAATGATTTGTCATCAAAGCAGATACGCACAAAGCAATTGAGAGGCACATTTCAAAACAGTGACTCTCATGGTATTCTTAAAACACAAATCTAACTTAAGAACACTTCTTAATTTTGACCTCACAGAGGTCAACTGTCAGGCCAGGCACACTGCCACATGCCAGCAAACCCAGTGTATCAGGAGGCAAGGACTACAAATTCAAGGCCAATCTGGACACCTTAGCAAGACTGTTTCAAAATAGAAAATAAAAAGGGTTGGGAGTGGAGCTCACTGATAGAGGATCCTAGGTTCAAACCCCAGTAATGGCCCCACCACCAAAAAAAGGTCAACTGTCAGACCAACTTATCTACATGTTCACCATTCCCCAGGCCTGCAGAAACCACAGGAAAGAACCCTGTGTCCACTGGGCCAGTGCTACATACAAATATAATTACTTACTTGCTAGAGGGGGTCTTTGGATTGGGCATGGCTTCTCTTTTCTGACGTTCTAATAAGGCATCAACCTCACACTGTATATCCATACTATTTCTATCATTAGTTTTAAAAACCTGAAGTAAGGGTGAAAATTAGACCATGTTTTTTAAAATTTGACTTAAATAGTAAGAAACACATTTAAGAAATAAGAAGTATTTAATATTTAAACATATTTAAGGTTTAAAAATGGCTCCAACACTTTGTTTTTTTCCTTAATACTATTATGTCCATAGGTGTCTTAGTCTTGAGTCTGCAGTGAAATACTTACAACACAAAAGAATCATACTTACATATCGTTTAGCTTGAAACGACCCTATACTATTGAAGATCATGTCCAAACACCGAGGAAGGAGCCCTCCTTCCCCTGTAGAACCAGTCATTGTGTGAGTTTTTCCACTCCCTGTCACACCGTATGTAAAAAGAAGACCTAGAGTACAGTAAAGTCACAATGAGTTATATCTTGAAGTTCTCCACTTGTAACATTTTATATTAAAGACACTAAAATTAACCAGCTCAAGAAAAACAGGTCCACTATCACTCTAACAAATTAAATCTGAGCTCAATGCAAAGCATAAAACAAATATATAAATATCAAATGCTTTATCAGGAGAGGAAAATCTAACTTAACTCCAAGAAACATACCATTTTTGCCATGAATGAGGTCATCTACTAAGGGATTAGCCACAACATCGAAAAGCTCCTTTTGGGTTGTGTGAGTACCAAATACTTGCTTAAATGAATACTGAGTCTGTGGAGACAGAACAAATAAAATGTACTTAAATGGAATCCCTACATCTAGGCTGGAAATACCTATTTATACTTACAATGTTTCTTTATGAATATTTCAGTTGTAGGCACACAAAGAAAGAAATATGAATGGCCTTTAAACTTGGGACTTTTTTTTTTTTTTTTGTGGTGCTGGGGATTGAACCCAGAGCCTTGTGCATGTGAGGCAAGCACTCTACCAACTGAACTATATCCCCAGCCCCTAAACTTGGAACTCTTAGTAATCCACTAAAAAGTCAGTACATGCTTAAATTACAGCAATTACCAATTGGTATAGAACTCCAAAAGCACAGGTAATGAGAACAAGAACTGACAAAAGGGATTACAACAAATTATACTGAGTCTGTAGACAGATGAATGGATAAAGAAACATGGTATACATAGACAGTGGAGTATTCAGCCCTAAAGAAGAATGAAATTGCATCATATGTAAGAAAATGAACGTAACTGGAGGAAATCATGTTAAGTAAAGTAAGTCAGATTCACAAAAGCAAGCAACACGTGTTTTCTCTCATATGTGGAAACAAACAAACAAAACATGTCCTGACAGTAGCAGAGAGACTATAAGGATACAGAAGGGGAACTGGAGGAAAGAAGATAGAGGGAGGGCAGATATTATCAAAGCACAACATAGCATGTACAGGAACGTCACAGCGAAACCTATTAATCTGTACAATTACTATGGGTTAGTAACTACAATTTAGAAAAAAACTAGCAAATATTTTCAGCCCCAACTACTGAAGAGAATGTAGAAAAGTCTTAAGTCCACCAATGTTTCATAGACTAAGACCTACTTTGTTTTAATTAAGTGACAAAGAAGAACAAAAGGTGTTGTCATGATTCATAGTCATTGATGTGTGAAAATCTTCAAGTCATTTTTTCCCATTTTCCATTTTTTCTTTATAAAGATGTCCTTAGGGAAATGAATACCAATTGTTTTTTTACATACAGCATTTTAAAACCAGAAATAAAACTATAAATATAATCTCACCTCTGAGTTCTTATGCAAAATAAGTTTTAAAAGATATCACAATTGCTCTTGCAGGTTTCCTGAATTTATTATAATTTTTCCTTCATGAATTTCAGAAAGCTATTTATTTGCTGTAAATAACTTAGTAGTTGTGAATATTCACTAGAACTTATTATGGATTACAGACTT
The DNA here is from genome assembly GCF_045843805.1 of Urocitellus parryii. Lineage (NCBI taxonomy): Eukaryota > Metazoa > Chordata > Mammalia > Rodentia > Sciuridae > Urocitellus > Urocitellus parryii. The sequence goes on along the minus strand of NC_135536.1, from coordinate 113,283,803 downwards.
TGCCAAATGTCTTTCCCTGTTTTACAGTTTTGATCTTAAATTCAACCTGCTTAGTTATCAATATTATGCTCCTTTGCACTTTTTATTTTTTTAAATACTTATTTTTTAGTTGTAGCTGGACACAATACCTTCTAAATGGTGCTGAGGATTGATCCCAGGGCCTCACACATGCTAAGCAAGCACTCTACCACTGAGCCACAACTGCAGCCCCGCCTTTGCACTTTTTAAATTAGAAGTTTTGTTCGCCAAAAGGAAACGTGGACAAATTACTATTCAAATATATAAGAACAATAATAGTAACTGAAAATAGCAGGCACTGATGACATTCCAGGCACAGTTAAAGTAGTAAATCATTTTGTTCTTAAACCTCAGATGTAGGTATAGCCATCCCTCAATATCAGTGGAAGATTGGTTCCAGACCCCCCAGATACCAAACTCTGAGGTCCATTTATATAAAATGGCATAGCAGTTGCATAAAACAAACACACAACCTCCCATACACTTTAGCTCATCTCTGGGTTATGGTAATACATAATACTATGATAATGCTATGTCAAGAGTGACACTATATTGATTAAGGACGAATGACAAGAAAGAAAGTCTGCCCATTTCAATAGAGATGTATTTTATTTTCCTAAACATTTTCAATCCATGGCTAGTTGAATTCATTGATATAGGAACACAGATCCAGGGCCAACCGCTAAATCTTATAAATGAAAAATCAGATCAAGTAACTTGTCAAAGACCACACACCTAACTCAGCTAGGCTAACTCCTGGGGAAATTTTCATTCTATTCACAAAAAGAACAACAAATCTTGGAATGGGAAGGATACACACAGGACAGTGCTGGGGGGGTCAGATAGATGTCTTCCAATTCTCAGGAACAATACCCTCCCTTCAAAGTAAAGCAAACTGAGGCCCAAAGAAGGAACATGCACAAGCTCCTAGACCACTGGAGACAAATCCATTTCCACTACAATGCTTTAAAAAAAAATTTTTTTTAAGTTGTTGATAGACCTTAATTTATTTATATGTGGTTGTGAGGCTCGAACCCAGTGCCTCACGTGTGCCAGGCAAGAACTCTACCAACTGAGCCGCAACCCCAGCCCCACAATGCTCTTTTAATTACAAAATGCTGCCATCTGTCATGAGGCAGTAACAATTTTTAATCCTCACCACATTTTTTTAATACATATTTGAAATCTTTATTTATACTTTCTTGAAATACAGAAAGCCAGTGTTCAACTCTATTACATCCTCAAAGACCTACTGTTCCAAAAGCCTTCCCAGATCATTCATTCATGCTTAATCCAAATTTATTGCATGTCTGACAGACAGGACACATAAAATGCACACCCCCTGATGTTTACATGATATAGTAGAAGAAAGAGACAATGAAAAAGTACAGTTGTACACCTCATAATAATATCTCAATGGCAGGTCAGTTAAGACAGTGTCCCTCTTAAGATTATAATGGAGCTGAAAAATTCCTGTTGCCCAGTGAGATATAATGAAGTACCGTGCATTATTCACATGGTCTGTGATGATGCCAGTGTAAATAAACCTGTTTAGATCTATGTAGATACACAAATACTGACCATTGTTACAATTGCCTACAGCATTCAGTACAGAAACAGGCTGTACAGGTTTGTAACCCAAGAGCAACAGGCTGCACCAGGCAGCCTAGGAATATTTAGTAGGCTATCTCAGCTAGATTTGTGTAAGTACACTCTATGATGTTCACATAACAATGAAGTAGCCTAATAATGCATTTCTCAGAATGTATCCTCATTTTTAAGCAACACACGACTAAATAAGCATATGTGGTAAGTGCTATTTCTGAAAAGACAGTATGAACACACAAAGGAGATGATATTTAAGCTGAAACCTAGGATGAGGAGTCGTCCATGCTGATATCCAAGGAAAAGAGGCCCAGGATAAGAACAAGAACTTTTCTCTATTTCTGTATCAGGCAGATTCTAGTTTATCCAAGAAACTAAAAAGATTAGATTAATACTAAAAGATGAGGGTGGAGAGACAAAGGCAAACTAAGCAGGATTTTGCCCATTTAAAGACTGTATTCCTTGTAAGTTATGAATAAGGGAATTATAAGACTTCATTTATGCCTTAAAAGATAATTCTGACTGCTCTATGGAAATGGATTAAAGAAGAATTCAAACAGAAGCAGAGAGTCCAGTTAGGCTTCAGCAGACTTATAAATGCTACTCAAAGCATGGTCAGCAAATAAACCAGTGCCTGCCTAAGAACTTTCTGTCAACAGTCTACTTAAACATTAGAAACTTTTCCAGCCATATAGCTGCCTGTGTTCAATGGGTTAATTTCACTGAATAAACCATAGAGAAGTTCTCTGTCATCTCACTCACATGGTTAGTTCTATCTGGCATAAGTTGCATGCACTAAAGCATCCAGTGCTGTGTATCAAAAGTTAAAAAAAAAAAAAGAAGGAAAAAAAAATCACTACTCCTTTACTACAGACAATTTGGGAAACAATGGTATTAACAATTAATAACCAGGCTGAGAATAAGGTAGTAGAAATAGAGACAGATACGGCAGTTTCATGATATACTTTGGAGTAGAACTAATAGGATCTACTAATGACCTTAATATGAGCAGAGCCAATGAAAAGTAGGCTGCAGGTTTCTGGCCTTAGTAACTAGACAATGATGGTGTCATCACTTGAGAAAATAAGAGAAAGTGACTGAAGTGAATCAAGAGTACCCTTTAGACAGGTAAAAACTTAAGATGCTTAAATGACATCCAGCAGAGACAGAAAGTAAGTGGATGAATGCCCAAGTTTAGAGCTAGAGAAAGCTTTAGGCTAAAGATAAAAATTCCAGAGCTCTTACCATAAAAATCAACATTTAAAGTCATGGGGAACTTACATGCGAAATACAGCCCTGGACATAGCCTAATTCAGAATTTAGAGTAGGAAAAGGAGGAGAAGCCAACAAAGGGTGGTCAAGCGCATAAGGAGAATTGGAGGAGAAGGGTATCACTGAGAGACTGAAATAAGGGGGGGACAAAGAGGTGAGCATCAATTTTAATAGCAAAGAGGTCATGTGTAGTCATCTAAAGAGCAATGTCACAGAAGCAATATGCACACACACACACACACACACACACAAAATGTATAGCTGATAGAAAAATAGGAGACCATCTGGATCAAGCCTCCTCCTGCTGAACTCCCATGCCCCCAGCTTTAGCTCAACTGGCCTTGCTACCTTGCCATATGAGGGTTACTTGTCTACCACTTGTCCTAATTAAGCTGTAAAGTTAAAAAAAGCAAGGATTGCTGCTGAGAGCCACAGCCGAGTCTGTATGGCCCCTGGCATTTTGCCAACAGTATTGATTGACAGGCAAGGCGTTAATATCCGCCTCTGCCGCTACTTTTGAGTTCTAGCGCTAATTTTGAGTTCTCGCGCTATTTTTAGTTCTCACGGGGATTCCCCGGGAGTTCCCATTGGTTGGCGAAGTGCAGGAGGAGGGTTTTCCCGGAGAGATATTTCCGGCTGGGGGTTCCTGGAGGAGCCTCGTGGCTTGTCGGGAGGATTCCCCGGGAGCGTGTGTGAGGTTTCTTTCTTGCAGTAAAAAAATAAAGTCTGTTCTTGCTTCGGTGGCTTGATTTGTGCCCAGCCAGACTGCGGCAGATTGCCTTAACAACCCATTTTAAAAAAATCTCCTTCTACCCTCAAGCCACTAGCTTAATGCAACATTTGTGAAACTGAACTAGTTCAATATTTTTGAGTTTACTCAATATTTTACTAAATATAAAAATACTGCATAAGAGATTGATACAAATACACAATGCTAATTATTAAACATTACTTTAATCTCTACCCATGAAATAGTATATGTAAAACTGCCTAATAATCATTCCACATTAAACTACCCCAATATATCTAGTATAACAAATCCTCTGAAAGTAATCCTCTAACTTCAGGATACCAAAACTGTGTCTATACTTTCTAGAAACCAAAAATACTGTAGGGAATTGGGAGTGTAGTTCAGTAGTAGAGTGCTTGCCTAGCATGCATGAGGCCCTAGGTTCCATCCCCAACACACACACACACACACACACACACACACACACACACAGTGGGATCACATACGAACTTCATTAAATTTAAAAATGGAAAAGTCATTCAGAAAATAACATTTCAAGTAAAAACAATTTGGTTGTTTCACCTCCTTATAGTCTCCATTTCTGTTAAGTCTGTAACCCTCAGGAGTGTGAAGCTGCACAGTTGTATTGTTGATCACTTCTATGCAGCACTCTTGATCAGGAAAGCTCAGTGGGCGCACCCTACAGTATACCTGCAAAAAGAAAGAAAGCACTTAAAAGAAGTCTTACTTTTTTTCCTAATTTTTTCATTTAAGCTTCCCATACATTCATTCACCAACATTTGGTCTCTCAATTTAAGCGATCTACATAAATTTAAGAGCCACGAAAAGCAAAATCAAGCCAAAATTTATCAAATGCAAACATATATAATAAATATGAGAAAAGATTTAAGATACACATGAAATCAAAATAAGCTTGGAGCTTGGTGCAGCGGTGCATGCCTGTAATTCCGGTGGCTCAGGAGGCTGAGGCAAAAAAAAAAAAAAAAAAAAAAAAGGCAGCCTCAGCAACTTACTGAGGCCCTAAGCAACTTAGCAAGACCCTATCTCAAAAAAAAAAAAAAAAAAAAAGTGTGGGGCCGGGGATGAGGCTCAGTGGTTGAGTGTGCCTCTGAGTTCAATCTTCAGTACCAAGTAAATAAACTTCAATAACAAAAATACTAAATATGCAGCTTCTCTTCACCATTATATCATGTACAAATGATAAAGCTAAACTACTAATAATATAAAAATCTCTCTCACAGGAGCAGTGGTAGACACCTGTAATCATAGCTAATTGAGAGACTGAGGAAAGAAGGATTTAAATTCAAGAACAGCCTAGACAATTTAGTGAGATTCTTAAAAAAAAAAAAAAAAAACTAGGAATGTAGCTCAGGGGAACAAGCTACTGAAGTGCATGCTAGCACCTGCCCAGCAAGCTTGAAACCTTAGCTTCATTCCCTGGTATCCCAAACAACAACAAATAACTAAATGGCAAGTAGACAAGTAAAAGCTGTGAGAATTCTTCAGAATAGGGTGTCAATTAAAACTCTGCCAAATTAATCTAACACTTAACAAACAGTTAAAAAAAGAAAAAAGGAGCAGGGTGGGGAGGGAGAGAAGGTGTTTGAAGAAAATCTGTGTGTAAAGCACCTGGTGCCTCTGGCTCAGACCTAGAGACCCACTCCAGTGGCAGGGAGGGGAGATTTTAACATGCCTCAGAGCAAACCAACCCTCTTTTATTTGCTGTTGCATTTTAAAAGCAAGTTCCTAAACTTGAAATTAGTGAAGTACTTGCAATTATGAGGAGGCATTAAGCTATTTTTTACAAAAGTCTTTATGAAACTTGGAATCTGGGGCTCTCCTTGGAAAGTGTGGCATCAATTACTGCAGGCTGGTGGGAGAGGATATGTTTCTGAACAGAAAGTAGCATGCTAAAGACTATCTGTTCTTTGACTTCACTGCCATATCTCTTCTTCCTTGTTTTCCAAACATATATATATATAAATATATAAAACAGAAAAGAACTGAATTAACACAAACAAATCTACAGAAAGACCTTACCCCAACTGGGTCTTTAAAGTTTGTTTGGGATCCTTTTTTCACCAGAGGTTTCCTAGGTGTCTTAGCTCTCCTGGTCACAAATAAAAAACATTTCAGTTCAACATAAAAAAGCAATAAACAAACAAACAAAAACTTCACATATAATTCATACAGACAAACTTCCTTCAGCTTATTTATTCCTTACAGTGCCAAAATACTACAACCCAAATAACATTAATAATCATCATAAATTGCTCTAGTAGAAGAGTATTTGTAGCATACATAACCTAAAAGCAATTAAAATTTGGTTCAGAACACGTTTTTGGTACTAAATGTACCTATTTTTCATTCTATATTTTAAATAACTTGTAGATTTTCTTGACCAACAATTTTACAAAGGCACTACAAATTTGAAACATCTACAAATTACTGACCACACTTATCTTTAAGGATATTTATATGTGTGCACAAGCACACACAGTGTCAACAATCATTATCAAGGCAGATTGACAATCTACTAAAATAAGTTGATAAATAATAAAAATACAGGCATAAGAATCCATTCTTTCATCAATATTTTTATCAATACTGCTTTCAAGGAACAAAATGCTCAAAATTATTACCCTCAATCTGAAAACAAAATGTGGTCCCAAACTGACAATGTCTTGCTCTCAATGTCTTTCTCAATAGAAAAAGATAATGTGGTATGGTATCACATTTTTACCTTCATGTTTATCTAGAAACTAGAAAAGTGCTTAACAGTGAAATATTGGCCTTGACTGTACATTAGTAAATATTTTTCTCAAAACATTCTCAGATGAAACAGAAACACATTAGAGTTCTAAATGCATAATACTGTGTCAGGTTTATGTACTAACATGTCTTTTTTTTAATATAAAGATTTTGACTTGGTTAAAATCAAGAATCAATAAATGAATGGAGTCAAACTAAAAAATTTCTTCTCAGCAAAAGAAACAATCTGTGAAGTGAATAGAGAGCCTACATCTTGGGAGCAAATCTTTACCCCTCACACATCAGATAGAGCACTAATCACTAGGGTATATAAAGAACTCAAAAAGCTAAGCACAAAAAAATAAATAACCCAATCAATAAATGGGCCAAGGACCCCTGAAAAGACGCTTTTTAGAAGATGATGTACAATCAGTCAACAAATACATGAAAAAATGTTTATCATCACTAGCAATTACAGAAATGCAAATCAAAACCACTCTAAGATTTCGTCTACTCCAGTCAGAATGGCAGCTATTATGAAGACAAAAACAATAAGTTTTGGCAAGGATGTGGGGAAAAAGGTACACTCATACACTGCTGGTGAGACTGCAAAGTGGTGCAGCCAATATGGAAAGCAATATGGAGATTTCTTAGAAAATTGGTAATGGAACCACATTTGACCCAGCTATCCCTCTCCTTGGTCTATACCCAAAGGACAGCATACTACAGGGACACATCAATGTTTATAGCAGCACAAATCTCAATAGCTAAACTGTGGAACCAACCTGGATGCCTTTCAGTAAATGAACGGATAAAAAAAAAATGTGGCAAATATACATAATGGAATATTACTCAGCAATAAAAGAGAATAAAATTATGGCATTTGCAGGTAAATGGACGAAGTTAGAGAAGATAATGCTAAGTTAGCCAATCCCCAAAAAACAAATGTCAAATGTTTTCTTTGAAATAAGAAGGCTGACTCATAGTGGAATAGAGAGCAGGAGCATGGGAGTAATAGAGGAACTCTAGATAGGGCAGAGGGGTTGGAGGGGAGGGGACCTGGGGTTATTAATGACGGTGGAATGTGATGATCATTATTATCCAAAGTGCAGGTATGAAGACACGAATTTGTGTGAATATACTGTGTATACAGAGATATGAAAAATCCTGCTCTATATGTGTAATAAGAATTGTAATGCAATCTGCTGTCATATATAAATTTAAAAAAAAGATTTTGACTTAGGCTTCTTTTTAAAACAAGCTGCCTTTTGCGGACAACTAGCGAAATGGTAAGCGCTTGAAAAGTCAGTGCTCTTCTTTACAAAAAGTACTTCCTTAACCAGGAATGATGCTAAGCTTAAAATAGGTCACGGACTTGTAAGGAATGTGGGCGTGGGCGTTTGTGGATGGGGGCGGGGTTGCCTGCGGACAAAGATAAGGAAAGTAACTGTTCTGTGAGAAGTGAAGGGCTTGACCTTAGGGCCACCTCACAGGGCTAAGGAAAGCAAGCAATGCTCAAGGATGTCGGAGCAGTCCGGGACTGGAACCACCTGACCCACACTCCGCTGCACACGCTCGACGACCCCAGACAGCACTAATTCCACAAAGTGCACTGTGGGAGCGGGGATAGCCAGGGAGGAAGAAGGGATCCCTAAGAAGGCACGGCGTGGGGGACGGTGCCGGGGCCCAGAGGATGACAACCCTGTCAGCAGGAGACAGGGTGTCGACAGAAATCCCAAACTTCGGGCCGACCTTCCCCAGCAGCGGGTTGCCAGGGGTGGAGGTGGACACCGGGCGCCGACGGAAGTCGGGTCTCAGGGCCCGGGCCCGCCAGAGCGGCCCAAAGCGGAGACTCCCACGTAGAGGCCGCGGCAGGACGCCGGGCTGGATGCAGGAAAGAAGCCCAGGGAGTCCCCACCCCGCGGCCGAGGCCCCCTCCGCCGAGAGCTCTCTCGGGTCCCGTACTCACGCTGGCTTCATGGCAGCAGGTTTCGTGCTGCCCAAACGCGTACGCGGGACACCAGGCTCTATCTGACCGGGGGACGAAGACTGCAGGGCGCAGGGCCACGCCGCGGGGAGCTGTACTTCGCCTCTCAGGCGCTGCGCTCCAGAAAGCCCGGCGGCGCCGCTGCAAGCCCAGGTGAGCTCCCGCCCGGCGCATTTCAAACGGACCAATCAGCGCCCGCTCACGAGAAAGGGGCGGAGCCTCACAGGAAGTGAAAGTTCTGCCGGAAGTGATGCTCGTCTCCTAGACGACGACGCGGAAAGGACTAGCCGGGTGTGAGTGGTCCAGCTGGAAGCAGCTGTGAGTCCTGAAACCCACGCCCTTCCGTTTTCCGATGAGAAAACTGAGGTTTCCTTTCGGACATCACAAGGAGCTCTGTGGAAGCACTGTCGTCCCGATCCAGGAGTATTCTGTTATTGGACTGTGCCCTGCTCGAAGACTCGGGCTGTCTCTCAGGCTTCCATGCCAGTACATTGTCTTGGCTTTTCTCTTAGCCACCTTTCCTGGGTTTCCCTCCATGGTTCCTCCAGCCCTTTCCTATATATAAATCAGTTTATCAAATTCCTTTTTCCCCCGCTTTCTTTCCCTTTTTAGGTTGCCCACCCAAGTCCAGAGCAGGAACAAGTTGGAAGTTGGGGTGGTGGACTGAGGAATGTGCCCTCCAGTGAACTAGGCAGAGCCAGCCCAGAATCAAATGTTTTTGTGTTTGTTTTGTTTTGTGGTGCTAGGGATGGAACCCAGGGCTTCATGCAAGCACTCCACCACTGAACTACATCCCCAGGCCCAGGTTATCAAATAGTTGATTTGTGCTTGATTCTGGGCATACAAAACTGAATAAAATTTGGCCCTTGAGGAGCAACCACCAGAACTTACTCTTGTCTTAACATGGACTGATTCTATCTCACTTCAACCTTCACCCCTAAGCTGATGACTATCAAACATCCATCTACATCTGTGCTCTTAGGAATTCTAGCCCCTTCTCAGATTCCTACAGAACCAACACTGGTAAGTACAGTCATGATTTAATATCCTTGGCTTATATTATTGGACATTAGGCTGGTTCCAATATTTGCTATTACAAACATAGCTTCAGAGAATAACTTGGAAACACATCCTTTTATACAATACAAGTAAATACGTACAATAAATTCCTAGACACAGAATTGCTGAATGATGTTAGGAGCACTGTTCTCCTACCAGGCCTTGCTGTTGCCATCTTCCAAGCCAGTTTCCATTCCATCCCACTCACCTCTGTAAGTTGCAGATGTGATCAAGTTGTTCCCCTGCGTGACATCCACAGTGATTCCCCATTGCCCCAGACCCTCAGGGGCCCTGAGGCTCCTCCTTTCCAGGAACATCACTCATCCGTACCCCATGTATCCCTCCAGCCACGAGGAACTGCAGTGTCCTCACTGTGGGCCCTGGGCCCACACTCCATTCTCTCTGCTGTCACTTTCCTCCCTCCTTTCCTCTGACAACACCACATCTTCAGCAGTTTCCTGTAGATCTTCCAACTACCCTACTCACTGCACCTGTTGTTTCCGCAGTTCACATCCTAATTTTATTCTGACTTCTACCAAAAGTACCCCCACAACCTCACTAGATGGCATCATTGTATGCCTAGTGCCTAGCAGTGGTAGGTACTGCACTCAGGTTTTGAAGGGATGAATTTCATAGAACATTCCAGTGGAGGACACAGTCACATTTTACCTCCTCCAGGGCTTTTCTTCCAGACAGGTCTCCCTCCCTAGCTCCTATCCTTATTAAAGCTCTTGGTTTATTAATTTTCTTTAAAATACCAATTCATTATATCATTTCTGTATTCCAAAATGGCCAAAGGCTCCCCAGAGCCAGCAAAAGATTTGCATTTCACTCTCAAATTAGAGATCTAGACCAGGGATGAGGGCACGAGAGTGGAAGTAGAAGAATTGGGAGGCTTCTTTTTAAAGTAAAATTCACCCCTTTTAGTTGTATTGTTCTATGTATTTGACAAATATATACCATCCTATAACCATATACCACCACAATCAATTGTATATTTCTTTCTTTTTTGGGAGCGGGATTGAACTCAGGGGCACTCTACCACTGAACCACATCCCCAGCCCTATTTTGTATTTTTATTTAGAGACAGAGTCTCACTGAGTTGTTTAGTGCCTTGCTTTTGCTGAGGCTGGTTTTGCACTTGCAATTCTCCTGTCTTAGCCTCCCCAGCTGCTGGGATTACAGGCATGCACCTCTGCCCCTGACTTCAATTGTATATTTCTATCCCACCAAAAAATTCACTTGCACTGCTCCTTTGTAATCTTCTCTTACTTCCAGATCTTGGCAACTGCTTTACTGATTCCCTTCACTATAGTTTGTTTTTTTTTTTTTCCAAAGTGTCTCTTCTTTCACTCAGCATAAGGTTTTTGAGATTCATTCCTGTGTTGCATGTCTCAGTAATTTATTCCCCTGAGTAGTATTCCATTGTAGGAATGATTGACAATTCATCCACTCACTAGTTGATGTGCATTCAGGTTATTCCACACTTTTTTATAATTATGAATGAAACCAATATATAATTACCTATATAAAGGTATTATGTAGACATGATTTTATTTCTCTTGGGTAAGATTGTGGGGCTTGTGATAAGTCTAATTATATAAAAAACTGCCAAACTTGTTGAAGGGTCTTAGACAAATCACTGAAAAAGAGCCGACACCATCTTGATCCTAGAATGAAACCTATATTAATGCAAAGGTGGGATAAGGAAAATCCAGCTGGTAGAACCTAATAAACACCAATGAGGAGAAACTGCTGGAGGAGAGAGTGTTTGAGGGAAACTGGTAAAATGGAGACAGCACTGTCCTGGGGACTGGGACACATTCAACAAACTTGTGCTTCACTGTTTGCCCAACAGCCTTGGAAACATTGTCTCCTGTTCCAGGCTATGGAATTTTTCTCCCTAAGCCATCTGCACAACCAGTGATTAGATGTTTATGTTTTACATACTCAAAAGTAACCACTTAATAAAATCATTAGGTTGGGAGGGAATGTAAAATTCAAACAAAAACAAACAAATGTTCTGAACCATATTTAAAATTAATCATATACACAGAAAAGGGGAAATAACTACCCCCAAATAATTTAGACTATTTAGACTATATGCCCTCAGGCTCAAGACAAAAGGAACTTGAAATATATATTGAATTTTAATTAGTAGGCTTCTTAGGGCATAGATATGGGTTAGAAATTCTGAAACAACATTCAGTACATTCTAGGATCGAGGAAATAATATATTGCAACTAATGGGTTTGGGTTTCTCAACTGTTGAATTAACAATATCAAAAAGTGGAAGGACCTCTGGAAAATCTTCTGTTATCTTGCAACACTTTTCTAAGTCTGAAATTATGTGTGTTGGAGGAAGAGTGGCTATATCAGTGCTTCTTAACTGCCTTATCTTAAAATCACCTGGGGCTTTTACTGAAACATTCCAAACTCCAGGACCCCTTCCTTGGATATTACGTGTCAGTCTGTTCAGACCTCGCTATGCATTTTACAACACAGAAAATTATAGACAGGCTGAACTGAATGATCTTTGAGTTTCTTTTATGTTCTACAGAAAGCAAAAGTTGAGCCAGTAGTAGAAACCAGTTGCTTGACATGAAGACAACAGAAGTGACAATTGTCTTGCCCTAGATACATTTATTACTGAGTTGAAGCATTCCATTCAGTACAAAGAGCCATAGGAAGCCCCTTGGGCAACCTCTCAGGAAGAAAATTCAGAGAAATTTCAGAATTCTTCAAGACTCAGGTCATCCAGATGTCTTCCGGAGTTAAACATTTCAGAAACAACTGGCCCGATTTCTATCCTTCCAGTGAGAAAATCACCTGTTGGCCTCCGGGCCTTGTTACTTAACTGCTGTTTCTGCTTGAAGAGGGCCCCCACTACCACACTAACCAGCCTGGCTCCTTCTGCCCCTGGAGCTCTCCTCAGATATCAATTTATCAAAGTGGCCATCCAATTCACCTGCCACTGCTCCAGGCTTATTTCCTTTTTTTTTTTTTTTTTTTTTGTAGTAATATGGGGATTGAACCCAGAGGTGTTGTAACATTGAGCTACATTCCCCACCCCTTTTAAATTTTGAGACCTTTCTTATTTTGAGACCTCTTTTAAAGAGACAAGTTCTAAGTTGCTGAGACTGGCCTTGAACTTGCAATCCTCCTGCCACAGCCTCCCAAGTAGCTGCTATTCCAGTCCCCCAACTCAGGCTAATTCTCTTTACAGAATTTAACCATTTATCTGACTGCCTCATAGACATAGTAATTCTGAAACAACATTCAGTACATTCTAGGATCAAGGAAATAATATATTTGCAACTAATGGGTTTGAGTTTCTCAACTGTTGAAAGAGTTAATATCAAAAGGTGGAAGAGTGAAAGGTACCTGGGAAATCTTCTATTGTCTGAAATTATGTGTGTTGGGGGAAGAGTGGCTATATAATATAAATTATGCACAGAAAAGGGGAAATAACTACCTCAAATAATTTTGGGTTTTATTCACACGTCTGTCTCCTCAGTTCCTAGGACAGTATCTGTACTATACGTGCCAAGCCCTATTTAGTTGGATGATTTATCAATGTACACATGTATAGGAATCTATTTCTTGTGATGAATGTATTTTCAGTGCAGCAGGTGAAACATAACCAAATCAAATGGAAAACAGGCAACTTTATGATATTAAATATATTCTTTTAATTTTTCTCACACACAGTTCAAGAAAACCAGACAGCATAAGTTGGGGGGAACATGTCCAAGTCAGGAAATGGGTGTTTGCTGTGATGGACTGTGGGCTAGAAAATCAGGGGCTGGCATTCAACTAAAATTCGATAAAGTATTATTATAGAGGGTGGTAATAGGTGTTTCATTTACAAGGAATTCACACAAAGGGGTTCCTGAGTGTACCCGACAGTACCATTCTGCTCCACCCCACATTCCTCAGAGCCTCGAAGGTGAGCAGAGTTCTGCAGTAAAGCTGATTCTCCTACATATTCTACCAACCATCACAAACTCATTCTTCAAAAGAAGATGGAGAGTTAGTGTCTAAAAACTGAGTAACGGAAAATGAAACCCTTCAAGGAGTGAAGGAAGGTAAAGTGGACTATGTGACTTATTTCAATAACATCCAGGCTCCATCACAAAGGCAATGTCTGGAAAATCCTAGAACATGCAAGGGGAGGAGAAAGAGGTGCATCCCATTAGGAGTGTGCCTCCTCCGACAGTCACCTGAGTCATTATGTAGTGAACAGCTGTTACCAATGGGAGTATGTGACATATTGCAAGTGTATTGAGACATTTTTAAAAATTGAGAACTGCTGCATTAAAAGACATCTTGTCAGTGAAGTCTTCAATTGACTCTGTCAATATTTTTCACTCTGGGATGGCTTGGGTAAAACTTTGCCCATGTTAGTCATCTAATGTCTGTTACTTTATAATGACAACCTATGTGAACACATTTTCATTTCACTTTAGAATCTTCTAAAATCAATGTGGTACTGAGAAACTGTTATGAAATTGTAATTGATAGCACTGTTCAAAAGTATACAATAGGACGACTAACCAAACTCGATCTTGCTCTGTTGATTTAATATTTCATTTCCATCACCATACATGATGAGAAAGCAACACCAGCAAAGATTAAGAATCTAAAAATCCTTCATGCTGATCACCCACAGTCTTCCAACTATTTCTAAGCTTAACCAGAGATCATTATTTATTACTTATAAATAAGAGAATTTAAAATATTGTTGTCTCTGACATTACTAAAAAAAGCATATTTAAACTTTTCACTATAAAATTGAAGCTGCAGTAAGATGAAATGGAATCCCACAGACACTGCTGATGTGAATTCCACTAATAATATCAGATTTTTGCCAAAAAGCAAAATTTGTTGTGTAGTTTGCAATTAATGTAACAAAAATTTACCAGCCTGAATAATTTTATCTGCCTTCCCTAGAGGAAGTAAAGTGATAATAAAACTAATGAAATCATATTTCTTGACCACTTTCATCCACTATAAGTTGTTACTTGTCCTTGGAGGATTAGACTATTTACAAGGCCATTGAAGTATCTGGACTAGCTAATGGTAAAGGCAGTATTATAAGATATGGGGGTATTCCTGAGTCAGCAAAGATAATCCTGCATTGTGATGGAAGCCCCATAAGTCATTACCAAGAGCAGATCAGGGGTTGATGAGCCTCTGTTAGAATTGTTTTGCATCAGCATTTCTGTACTCCCTGAAAACACCATAAAATACTGAACTTTAATTAGTAATTCAACAAATGAGAAAATGCCTGATTTCAGTACTGTCAACCTAAATAACAGAAATGCTCCAAAGATAATGAATTTATTCAGGAATGGGCACTACAATGGGAATACTCATGTCATTGATTACATGTGTATTCAAGGAGGTTGAGGCAAAGGTACATTTTTAAGGCAAAATGAAGATTATATAAGTTGTTTTTGCAATAATAATCCTTGAGTACAAGGATCAATAATATGAGTAGCCATTAGTCCAAGGCTGAACGGGTATTAGTCAGAGGTCCTTGCAGAAGTGTTTTCTGTGTAAGGCTATAGTGTTTGTGCAAAGCTGTGGTTTTGGCAGAGTTTTTAGTGATAGTTTTTGTTGTCAGGATTCATGCATGAGATCCCCTTCTTCATCACCTTCCAGCTTTACTAATCGTTGTTGTTGTTATTTTTATCTAAGGTTTGACCCACAAGACTCTGACAACTTTCATAGTATTCAGAGTAGAAAACTCTGGAAAATGGGGGATATGATGTTAGGCAGTGAGTTGCTAAAACTTCTGGAGAGGTGATGCCAGCTTGCTTCAAGCTTGTCCCCTGGCCTTCCTGCACAAGAACCACCTGGGGGACTTGTGGTGCCCTATAGATTTCCTCTACAAAACCTACATTTACTTAGTAAAGCAGAATCCTGTTGTTCACATCAGGAATCTGTATTTGTCACAAGCTTCCCTGGGGTTTCAGACTCATGGAAGCTTGAGGATATGACATTTGACCATCTTGTTGGCAAGGTCTTTTAACGTCCTCTGCATATGAATAATATATTTGGCAGCATATTTGAAATGTTGTAAAAAAATATCAAATGTATGATATCTCTAAACATAGCACATCTGTTGCTTTCAAAGTTAACAGATGAATACAACCAATTGGAATTAGCTCACCCAGTTCCATAGTTTAATACTTCTTACCTGTACTGCATAATACTTTGCAGCTCAAAATGGCAACAAGAGGGCAGAACATAACAGAACACCTGACATCCCACTATAGGCTGTGGAGTTTAAAAAAAAAAAAACAAAAAAAAACTCTATATTCTCCAAATCAAAATGACATGCGAACTTATGTAGGACATGACTTGCTGCCCGCTTCCGGTCTTAGGGCCCCACACGTGGCTGGGATGGCTCCTGGCGATTAGGCAGGAGGCGGTGCTGTGGCTGGTGACGGAAAAGGTGGACCACCTCCAGGATAGGTCCAGGACTCTTCTGCCCTCATAGACAGCTTGTGCCTTCCCTTAGGGACTATGGGATGGGTGTACACATGAACTCGCTCCACCCCTCTGACCTTTATCCTGATTGGCTCCTGTGCAGTATATAAGAGTGTGTACTTCCTCAATAGAGATCCGGCTTCCACTAGTCTCTCTGGCACATCTGATAGTCCTCCAGCGAGGGAGGGCTGGGTGCGGACCACCAGGGATGGGTGCGTGTGGGGCGTGCGTGCTTTCCCCTGCTTCTCCCACTGGTCAGGAGGAGATGAGGGCTAAAACCCCCCACAAACTTGCACCTTGAAAACAGAATGGACTTGTGGGAAAAGGGCTTTACAGTTTATTCCCTTCTCATTCTGGCATGTTTACCCTGTCCCCAGGGGTCTCAAAGATCCAACTTCCTGTTTCTCAGGTCCTCCTAAAGATCTTTCCTGCTCATTCTTTCGCAGTTGACAAGCTACTACTAGGCTCTTGGAAGAAGCTTTGCTACATGAATTTCATCAAATGAAGCCATTTATAAAGGTTCCATTTTTAAAAAAAACTACAAGGCCAGTATGCTTAATTCAGTCATTTAAGTTAAATTGAAAATTTTGTTTTAAACACACTTAAAACTTAATGAGATATCAACTTGCTTGATTGAGTTCATGTTCCCCTTTTAAAAATCATACATTACAGAATCAGTGCACATTTGGAGTAATGTCTCCATTTAAGTGCCTTTTTGACATAAACCTACTCAAAAATGCCAAGACACCAATCATTATAACTGTTTTTGGACATCATAAGCCAGCACCATGCCACTGGCTTATGGTAGTTGGGGTGTTACAGCTTAATGTTGACATCTGGCACAAAAAGCTTACAGTCTGAATCATGTTTCTTTTTTATGTAATTCTGGCTCAGGAATCCGATACAGAGCAGCAGAGAAATAAATTATGTTGCTGAGGCTGAAGATGAGGCACAGCATTACGGCTACAGCTATCTGAGAGAAAGAGAAGGGCCTGAAGGCGGTCATGAGCCACTCCTTCCTTAGAGTCTTGTCCAGAAGTATGGCTTCCATCTGCAGGTGTGTGGCCAGGATCACGCACACGTGAAACAGCTGGTGGCTGTGACCTACAGCAAACACACAAAAGGCCATTGAGATCACTGATCAAAAGGAAGGAGTATTGACACAAACTATGACATGTTTGCTAAGAAGATGCTAAGTGAAAGAAGCCAGCAAGGGCACATATAGGATCCCATTTGCATGAAGTATTCAGAGTAGGCAAATCCACAGAGACAGAGGAGATTCATGGTTGCCTCGAGCAAAGGGTGGGAATTGGTATTCACAGTGCATGTTCTAAAATGGATTTATGGTGATGTTCAGGCAACTTGGAAAATTTACACAATATAACATTGAATTGTACAGTTGACTTTGGGAGACTCTTTAATATATAAAGTACACCTTAATAAAAGTATTTTAAAGAACAATGTGAGGGGGCTGAATGCATAGCTCAGTGGTAGAGTTTGTGTTTAATTCACACATGGGCCCTGGGTTCAATTGCCAGCAATATGAGAAAAATATGAAGACCATCAGAGCAAAATTCTTTTTCAGAACAACTTGTTTACCACACTCATTTTCCAGATGAAAAAGGAGAAAATTAGGCTGCATGTTTTTCTTGGACTGCTTACCAAGTGCTCTTCTCCCTCCTGCTGGTTAATCAGAAACATAACCAGGAGCTCCTGTTCCTTGAAGACAGGCTGCACCCAGCTCACATATCTCATCAAAAGAGGGTGGAGCCCAGCAGAGGTGCTGGGAGTAAGCTGGGCCATGTGGTGAGTGGTGAGAAAAGGAGTCCAATGCCCAGGGTCAGAGAGTACTTTGGGTATGGGCCTCAGACACCAGGAGTGGGAGAAGAAGACCATACATGTTATGGTTTGAATATGTTGTGCCCTGAGAAATCCATATACTGATATCCTCAGAATGTGACCATATTAGGGGAGATAGGGTCTTTAGAGAATTAAGTGACAGGTCACTAGGGTGGCCTCTAATCCAGTGACCAATGTCCTTATAAAAATGGAGATTAGAACATAGACATGCACCTACACATAGAAGAAGATCACATGAAAACAGGTGGAAAAAATGGTCCACCCCAAACTAAAGAGAGACAGCGAGGTCTCTGAAGAAACCAATCCTGCCCACACCTGGATCTCAGACTTCCAGCCTCCAGAATGTGAGAAAATAACTTTGCGTTGTTCAGGCCATCCAGTCTGGGGTACTTGTATAGCAGCCTTAGCAACCTTATACAACATGAGAGTTCAAAAATGATCCTCCAATTAAAAAGAAAAAAGTCCCATATTGTACCCTCAGTACCTATCCCAGAAAAAATATTCAATAAACAAGTTAGAGATATAAGCTCAGGAGGGTTGAAGATTTACAAGCAGATGTCTACTGAATTCTTTAAAGCCCCAGTCTCATTCCCAAAAAAGAAGGTGTCGAGAGGTGCCACCCTGGCCTCACTCAAGCTGAACACATTGGCTATGTATGATTCCAATTAGTGTGTGACACAGCAAAGCAGCTTGGGGGTGATGCTCCCCAAGGACATGGCCAAGCAGAGAGCAGTGACTCACTGTGTTCACCAGTTAAGGCTCACACATGTCTCCATGAGGCCCCAAGAGAAAAGACAGAGCCACCAGCATCAGGTGTACCCAAAATTTGACAGCAGCAAGGAAAAGTGACTTCAACAGTCCTGCCTACCAGGAATTGGGGGGGCTTCCTGCAGTCATGGCTAATCAGGCCAGGCCAGCAAGTCCCATACAGGTTGGGCTCAGGGTGCTAAAAGAGAGGGATTTCCACCCCAGCAGAGTCAGTTACTTAAGGACTGAACATACCTATCATAAAGTGGTGTGCTGGCAAGTTTCTCCCTCAGGGGAGATTTTCTGCTCTGTTCTCTTAGACCAGGGGAACAGGATAGAGGTGAATTAATAGAATTCTGAGAAGCAAAATAATGCCCCTCACTATTTTTCCTGCAGTCCCCAAGACTTCATCCATACCACCTCTACTTCCTTAAAGTGGGTCTGGAAGTAGCCATGGTATGCAGGGGCCAGTTGCCACCTGTTTCCTGGCCTCTGATCCTCCTCTCTTTTGGAAATCTGACCTCTAAGCATTTTGCTAGTTCTTACCCCTTCTGCCAGAACAGAAGAAGAGGATGGAGTTTTGTCAGATCAAACAAAGCATACCTGGTCACATCTCTTAGGTGGGAGGAGGTAGAAATTCAACCAGAGACCGAACGGGCTTGGAGAAAACTAAGGGTGTTTGCCATGTTGGAGACAAAGACTGGCTCTGTGGTTTCCATGGACCTTATTTAAGGAACTTTCATCCCAAAGGCTTGACACCTTCACCAGAAGTGACCCAAGGGTGACGTCCACTCAGCCAGCCTCAAAGCCAGGATGGGACATGAACTGCAGATCCGCATCTTGCCTTCTCAAGGCCATCTTTCTTATTCCTCTCCACAGCTGCCCCCAATGTTCATTTAATGATGGGAACCTAAGGTTCTTCCTCCTAAGGCTTCAGGTCTAGACACGCCTGCTCTCCATCCTCCCTGCTCCTACCCAGCAAAGCACGGTGTCACATATGCTGGCCTCTGTCACCTTGCAGTGGCATTCACTTTGGCCTGAGCTTCCTCAAGATTTGCTTCTCTCCCTGCCCTTGCCTGTCCACCCTGCCACCATGGGCCTTTGCAGCCACTACACTGGTGTCAGATAGGTCCCCTCCCTGGCCAGGAGATCAACAAGAATAAATAATAACAGGGCCACAGTGCCCACTCACCAATGTAGTCAAAGCATCCAGGGGCCAGGCACTCGGGCAGGTGTGCAGAATACAAAACTGAGGCCAGGAGGGTCATGACAACGTGCTTCTGGTGGTACAAGGTGGCTTCATTTTCAATGTCCTCGTCTGGGAACAGGAAGAGCTGCAGGTGTTTTAAGAAAACAGCAGGTCTTTAGAGGAGGACAGGCCTCCGACAGGCCCTGGTCCTTCTCAGCACCTGGGGTGGAGGCCCACATACCTCAGCACCATGCAGGAACTCCACCCACCAGGCCTCCCACAGCTCTATGGCCTGGAGGAGGGACTCTCAGGGGCTGTGAGGGCAGAGCTCAGTATTACTGAGTAGGATCAAGTCAGACCCAAGACAACTGTATTTTAACCCCCATCAAACGCTCATGAGAGATGATTGGGGTTATTCAATTATACACACACACACACACACACACACACATAATTAGGAAAGAAAATTAGGAACAAGGAAAGTAAGAGAAAAGAAAAATCTTATTAGATATTTTACTACTCTTTCTTGGGGTGAAATATAAGTATAAAAGTGGTCTGTGGACATATGAACTCTCTTCAGCCCACACAGCCCTGGAACTGATGGTCCTGATTAAGACTTTAAGGCCTGGAGGCCTCTGAATCATTAAAGAGTATTAAGTACACCATTTCATGGTTTGAGTGTAGTTTTTGTGTTATTATGTAAATAATAACAGTAGCTACCACTTATTATGCCTTTTACATGCATCATTTAATATAAGTCTCAACAATTACCATAAAGCAGACTCCATTTTGCAGAAAAGAAATGTGGGCCAGGGAGGGATTCACAAACCTCTAATAAGTAGCAAAGTCAGGATCAGAATCCCAGCAGGCTGGTTCCAGGACCAATGGCACCATTTAGAATTAGACACCACCCCTCTACCACTGCCCCACTGTCTGATGCACCAAGAGCTAGAAGCGCACTGGTGACAGTGCCGAGCCCTGTGGCACACTATACTGACTTTAAGAGTGGGTCTGCACACTTCCTTAAAGAAGGAACAAAAAGAAGGGGCTGTACCCCATCTCTAGGTCTCCCCCCGACCGTATAGGGGGAGCACACAACAAGCACTCGATGCCCGAGCTGGCAGGTGGAGCTTTCCACTCCCCCTCCCAGCCAGGCCTCGCCTGCTGGGCCTTATCATGGCACCCAGACGCTGGCTCTGGGAGAGACCCCCTCCGTATGGGCTGTGTGCCAGGCATTGCTGAGCCCACTGGATCCACTGTGTGGATTGATCCTCATTACCTCCTATGAAGGAGAGATGTTAGTGTCACTTCCAGATGAAGAGCCTCAGGTTCAGAGGGTTCTGTTCACTGCCCAAGATCACACAGCCAGGGAGCAGTGGGACCAGAAGTTGAACTCAGGCCTACTTAATTTGAGAGTACATGGACTTTCCCCTTCTTATCCTACCTAAACCCTCCTCTCCTCTGTGTTCTCTGCTTAATTCCCATCTTCCTTGAAGACCTTCATTCATACCTTTTCCTTCAATTCTAAACGAGCATACATTAATCAGTGATAAGATACAATAATGCATTTATTGGACTCCTGCCATCAGTCAGCACTACACATGTCAACTCACATAATCCTCCTCACAACCCACAGTGGGTGTTAATATCTGCCCTTTTTATAGATAAAGGACATCAAGGAGCGGAGAACTTGCCCAAGGACTGGCAGCAAGGATTAGCGATTGGCCTCCAGAGCCCACCCTTGCTTACTCTACCAAACCCCAAGCTTCCTGTCCTGCCCAGCTCTGGGCCATTGCTCCTGAGCCCCCAGGCACATTGTCTCTCAGGGCCTCCATGCTCATGCCATCTCTAATCTCTGCATATGCCATCAAGGCAGCGAGATCTTGCCTCCTGTGTGTCATATGGTGTCCAGTATGGAGTTTCGATCCCCAGAAGCTCAGGAAATGACTGCCTCCTAGGTGTGCCCACAGAACGGGATGCAGCTAGGCCCTTACCCTGTAGAAGATGGGCAGGGAGTCCCAGGTGTAAGGGTAAGCAAAGGCGAGGACGCGAAGCACCTTGCAGAGACGGGGCTTCTGGATTTCAAGAAACCTAAATTGGGGAAGGAAAGGGGGAAGAAATGGAAATGAAAAGTTTCAGGCAATCACATGTGTGCACACACATGTGCACACCGAACACACCAGAAAGGCTGGCAAGCAACAGAAGACGAGCAATTTGCACCTCCTCCTGTGACCAGCCGCTTTCTCACCAGCCTCTTCCCTGGTGGAAATGACAGACCCTCAGATTGAAAAGGATGTCTGCAGAAACTTGTCCTGACACCATGAGAATCAGTGTGTCCAGACCAAGCCAGGGAGGAGACTCCTGGCAGAAACCCTACAAGTGCCAAGTCACTCAACTGCAAGGAGATTTCCAAAAGTCCAGTCACCTCCAGGACCAGGAAGGGAAGGCACTGCCATGGACCCTGTGAAGCATGCTCTATGTAGGTGAGAGGCACCTGACTCCTGGGAGCCTCCCAGGTGAGGACCATGAGGAAAACCTGGCTTCAGGTTGGCAAGCTGGCAGGGTTTCCAGACTATGATACCACACCCAGCCGCGCTGGCCAGTTTGCTCCTTCTCTCCTTCATCTCCAGTCTCTCCAACCCAACATGAACACTAGCGACACTGGTTGTTGCAGAGAGGCAGGTCCCCCTGAGGAGACCATGATAGGGCCTCAGTGGGCCCAGGGAGGGACAGCAGCTAAAGGTGTGGGAACCGGCAACACAGCTGGCAGGCTGGACACCAGGAGGACATCGATGGCCAAGGAGATTTCACACAAAACCATAGCTTGGAACTGACGCCCTGGTAAGGAAGTGCTCATGTGTCCCTGCTGGACCACCAAGGCCAGGTGTCAGGGGCCAGTACCCATTTCAATACGGCAGTGTACTGCACAAGGCTGGATTTCTCCTCGGGGACCCATGCCCTGCAGTGGGGCTGAAGGCCCAGCAGGGCGGTGTGCAGAGATTTGGCATCAAGGCCCTCAGGAGGCAGTTCAGCTGCAGTCTGAAGAAACAGTGGAAGCACTGGGGCCCTCCCAGCCTTGGATCATCATGGGCTCTGCTGGGATGGGGCCTGTGCCCTACCACTATGCCCATCTCTGCTCCCCAACCCTCTGTCCCAACCCAGGATTTGCTAAAAATTAGGCTCGAAAGGTGTTTAGAACAGCAAAGCACAGTTACTAAAATGCAGTAAATGTGTGTGGCTCTACCCTCACCCCCATCTCAGAGCCATGTTGGACCAGGCCTTTCTCCCTCACTACCTACTGCTCCTACTGAGCTGGGCCCACCTCCCCAGGACAGGCTGTTCATGTTACTTAAGAGCCAGCATGTACACCTGTGTGCATATCCCACTGCTGTCCATACCATCTGATAGACTCACATCTGACTGGGGAACCTTCTTCAAGGGCAGACACTGGATCTGGTCAGGTCGGGATTCCCCAAACCCAGCCCAGAACTGTGCCTGAGGATCAATTTCTAGGCCAGTGTATTCTTCCCAGTCCTCAGGGAAGCCAGGCAAATTAGTCTTCATGAGGACCCCCTGCTTGAGGGTAGGAGGAGGACACCATAGGCCCTGTGGAGCCCATAGCTCCAGAGACAGCTTCACTCAAGACCACAGGCAAGTATCTTCTTTCCTGTCTGTGCCCATAAAACAGGAAGCACGTGGTAGGTTCCAGGTACAGAAAAGGGATACTTAGGGAGAAAGAAGAGAAGGAGCTGGAGGAGAAGTGCCCTTGATTCATCATCACCTTATCCAAGAACCACAGCCTTGGACAGCACTGCAGGCATCTGGAGAAGGGAGGCTGCACAGAGCTGTGATCTCGCCCCTCAGGACCCTGTGACTATGACAGGTTTCCTGATCTTTTGTGCCTCCAAGGCCTTGGGCGTAGTCTAGGGTCAATGACTTCCTCCTTCACAGTGTTAAGGTTTTGCTAAAAATGAGGCTTGAAAGGTGTTTAGAACAGCAAAGCACAGTTACTAAAATGCAATAAATGTGTGTGGCTCTACCCTCACCCCCATCTCAGAGCCATGTTGGACCAGCAAAAAGGAATTGGAGGAAAGTCAGGCTGGGTGATCTGCGTAAAGTCAGATGAGCTAATAAGAGACAAAGCTAGGTTTAAACTAGGACTGTGGACCTCTCTGGTTTCACACTGCCCTCTGCCTGCCCCAGAAGGCCCAGCCTTTGCTCTTCCCAACAGCCTCTGCCCCCGAGGCCAGACGGAGCACACTCACACTGCCCTAATGGCCCGGGCACCTGCCCCTGCTGCCTTTTCAGTCTACCCTGGCTGTGCACTGCCACCACTTGCCAGCTCTGGGGAAAAGACTCGCCCTAAAGTGCATTCCTTGCAGCCACTTACGAAGAAATCTGGCTCTGGATGGTGAGGGCCATCCCCCAAAGCATGGATTTCCTGTGACTTGAGACAACATTTCGCCTCCCCAGGGGCCAGGGGCATCGGACCAGCCTCTCCAGCCGCAAATCCGAGTCTATAGGAGGAAAAAAAAAAGGAGAAAAAAGCAGAACAGGAGAGAGAAGGCAACAGAGGAAAAAGCAGAAAAGCCAGTAGCCACCGAGGTGCCTCCCACTATCAAGATGCAATTCCACATCAAGCCACAAGGTGCCGCCACAGCCAGAGATTCCAGGAGTGAGTGCCAGGCATCCTGTGAGCAGCCACAGAACCCTCCAAAGCCTCCAAGCCCCACAAGTGTCCAAAGCCCACCCTGTGTAACTCCCTGCACCCGAGGGTCAAACAGATAGTTAGTAGGAATTCAGGAATACTCTTCCCACATGAGACCAGCAGGAAATACTGGATTTGGGGAGAAGCCTGGCTTAAAGGGTTGGGTCAATAAGTGTGGTAACAAAGCTCTAAGGAATTCTGGAACTAGGGCCTGGAACTAATGGGGATTTATAAAAATCCCTCTATTGCAGAAGGGTGTGTGTGTGTGTGTGTGTGTGTTTATATTTTGTGACTGTGTGTGTGGGGGGGGTCAGGTCCCTCTTTGCCTTCTGACCAAGGCTCCTCGGCCTCCAGAAGTGTCTAGAACCATGTCTGCTGAGTCTCTACCCTGGGCTCTGGCCTCCAAGCCACTCCCAGGCCAGTTCATGCCCCTGCACCACCACAGCCTCCTCCTCCTAGCATCACTCTCGTGGTGTAGCTCACTGTGTACCCAGCATGAAGATTAATCTCTTCCCTCATAGCACTGACCACAGGCCATTTCACACAGCAACTTTGTCAAATAAATAAATAAATAAATAAATATTGGCTGGACGTGCGGGACAGATGATTCACAGTGACTTGTGCCTCATGGCAAACACTGCATAAGTAGCATTCCTACAGGGAGTGAGGCTGCGCTGTTGGGCTGCTGGGCAGTTGGCAGGCCAGCATCCTGATCTCCCCGATGCAGAGAGGGTGCACATTCCCCCTCCACCCCTTCAAATGCTATAGAATGGGAAAGAATGTTCTTCTGGAACATGCTTCCTTGAACTAAGTTCCTTGGTATTACGAACCAAAACACCACTCAGGGCACTACAGTCCCCCATGTCGAGATGGACCCTAATGGTTTGAACAGCACTGGAGCAAGTGCCGTGAACCCACGACCTCTGCTGGGCCTGTGAACGCCCAGGTTCCTGGTCCTGTTAGAGCTGTGGGAGGGGAAGGGGCTCAGCAGAGCTCTAACTGCTAGAGCTGAAGGGAGAGGCAGGGCTGGGTCTGGGGAGGAAGACACTGTGGCACAGGCACTGCAGGACACCCAGCCAGATGGAACCTGCCCTGGTGAAAGGGGAGCAGGAGGGATCCAGGCCCTCCTCTCCACCACCTTAACAGGAAGTCACTCAGGGCCAGCGTGTCTCTCACTCCCCAATACCAGTCATCTTTCTCACTCTCCAGACTCTTATGCAGAGTGAGCCAATGGGGACTGAGGAGGTTAGGCCTGGTGAGTGCAGGGAAACCACCATGGATATGGGAACATGGGAAGAGGACAAGGTGTGATAGAACCCAAAGAGCCCTGCTGGGACGCCCATTCTCCTTTCCTCTTCCTGCACAGCCCCAAAGCTGCTCTGCAGCAGCTGCAGAAGCCAGAAGCCAAGCCGAGGAAAGTCTCTTCCCAGGAGATCAATGTCTGTCTTGAGCAAAGGAAATGTCCTCAGAGGACACAGCTTGTGTCCTCTCTGCAGCCCGCCCTCCAGGCCCTCCTAGTGCTCTCCCCTCCCCTTCAAAAACTCCTCACCTCTTCCAACCTGTCCTGTCTTTTCCATGACCACCACCCTCATCCAGGCTGATCCTCCTTTCGTCCTCTCCAGCTCAACCAGCTTCCTCCCAGGCTCATTCCTGAGGTCACTCCCTGGGGCCCTGTACAGGTCATTTTGCATCTGCATTACTGTTTCCCCTACCCTGTCCTGCTGCCCTAAAGGGCTTTTGGGGAGGCCTGTAATCTGCCTCTCCTTGGTACCCTCTGAAGCCAGGGCAGCCATTTACTCCTCCCAGTATTCCCAGCCTGGCAGTGCTCCATTCATAGACAGAATAAACTATTCCCTTGTCAAGGAGGGAGGACCCCAAACATGGGCATTCAGGAGATTCTTGGCCCAGCTGCCAGGCAAACAAGCTCATCCAAACACACCAGGCATACCAAATCCAAAGGCCATCCACCACAGCTGAACGTCAGGGAGACTGGGGCTGGAAGAAAACAAACTCTCCTGGTAGTTGCAGGTGATTAAGAGAGATTAAAAAAAAAGTGACAAATGATCCAAGAATTTGCTTTCTGAGTTCTTGGAAAGCAGTTTTGACCCATTAACTCTGGGGATGTTTCTTCCATGCCCATGAAGCCACCTCTGTCCCCTCATCCCTGTGCTCACCCTCCTCTAATGCAGAAGTCCAAACACCTCAGGTCTCCAGGAATCAACCTGACAGGAACAGTGATGTATGTGTCCAAGGACTAGGCCCCCGGTGTGTCCCTGAGGGGGTATTACTTTATTCTCTGCCTCTGTGGGTGGACACTGGCTCCTCACAACTTTAGGGGAGCTCTGGATTTCCAGGAAGGGAAGGAAGCTTACCCCAGCACACACTCCTGCTCCCAGCAACTCCCTGGGGAGGAAGCCACGCACAATCCAGTGTTGAGCCCGTGCCAGCAAGGAGCACCCGCTCCCATTAAAAGCAACTCCACACCTCTGCCCCATCTCAGTGCAGGCAAATGAAGTCAAGTGGGGGCAGATGTTCTTGCTGCTGCTGCTGCTGAAGAATCTATCCTTCCACATATTCAAAAAACCTGTTTGTCAGGTTTGTGAAATGCCTACTTTCCCTTGATCCTACAAAACCCAAGGAAATGGGAGCCTGGAGAAGTTACAAGGGCACACCTCGCATACCTGTTCTTCCTGGGGGAGACAGTGGAGGGCTTCAGGTGTTCCAAATGGAGCACAATGGCTTCCTGGGATTGTAGTTGGGGGACAAGAACCAAGGGGGCAATCTGCAGCCTACCTTGATGCCTTTTCTGACCTGCTGCTACCTAGGACCTCAGCACTATCTGGACAGGGCTGTCACCCTGATACAGCCCTGTGGAAGGTCCCCTGACCTTCCACATTATTACAGGGAACCTGAGCTTTTGGAAAATAAACTTTTGCCAAGAGGTATAGAAATTAGTGTACTTGTCCCCATAACAACGCCTCTCTTGTTCACATCCCAAGGGATTTTCTTGAGCGAAAGGGAAAAGAACAGTGGGAATTAGAGGCAGTGAGCTGGGTGTGACCCACAGCCATGGGGATGAGCTGGGCATTTGACTATCATGCGTCATCCACCACACACGCAGAGAGGCAGGCCCCCTCCGTTGCTATGAGAGGTAGATTGCCTGTTTACAAGGCACCTCCACCATCTGGGCTCGTGAGAGGCATCCTGGGAACATTACCTGTCATCCTCACGCCCATCTCAGAAGGCAGATGAATTGGCCCGGCTTTATAAATGAGCAACCGAAGTTCAAGGGGGCTAAGTAAAGTCAGCTACATCATTTATAGGAACCAGTACAGTATCGAAGTGGGGGACACTCTTGTTCCAAAATCACTAAGAATTTCAGAGCATTAAACCAAGCATGGGCTCTTCTGAGCAAGGGGCCTTGTGGGGCAGCACCTGTGCACACCTATAGTGCTCAGCAACAGGGGATCCACCTGGAATGGAGACAGGCTCCCGGTGCCCTTTCCGCCCAGCCAACCTCCTCCACGGACCCCTCAAATGCCACGGAGTTGCATGCTAAGCCCCCCTCCCTCTCCGCCCATCTGAATTCAGAGAGCCTGGTACCTGGAGTAGCAGGAAAGGCCGGTGCTGAGGATGGTGTTCAGCACAGCCAGCACTATGTAGTAGTCATGGAAGGGGGTTTGCACCAGCGCTTCAGGAAACGTATATGCAGAGTAGGCGATGGCTGAGCCTGGGAAGAAAAACCAACATGGGAACAAAGCCAGGCCTCGGCACTGGGTGAATCCCTAGAAAGACTATCCCCCACCCCCACCCCGTCTTAGCCCTCATCATCCCACAGACCCGGGAGCAGGCCTCCCCCTGTACCCTCCCAGAATGCTCACCCCTTGCTCCTCTTCTTACTTAAGTCTTATCCTGAGACTTGCCTGTAATTTAGTATTCCTCCATTTTTGCATACTTTAACTCATTTAATCTCTATCCCCATCCTCCCACATAAAGCTTACACTTATCCTCAGTTTACAGATGAGAAAATAGAGGCACAGAAACGTTTAGCAATTCATTCAGGATCACACAGCCAGAAAGTAGCAAAGCCAAGCTTCAAACCTAGGCAGCTGGGTGAGAAAGTTCCCGAGTTTTTGATTTGTTTGTTTGCAGTGTTGGGGATTGAACCCAGGGCCTCATACTTGCTGGGCAAGTGCTCTACCACAGACCTACATCTCCAGCCCTTTTCATTTTTTAATTTAAAAAAGGCCTTGCATAGCTACTGAGGCTGGTCTTTAACTTGCGGTCCTCCTGCCTTGGCCTCCCAAATTGCTGGGATTACAGGCATGTGCCAATGCACCCAGCTGTCCCTGCTCTTAACTCTGTGCTATTGCTGGTGGAGACAGCCCAGAGTGCTCAGCTTTTCTTTCAGGAACATGCATACTTCACCTGCCCAAGGGCAGGTGCTTCCTATGGGCAGGTCAGTGTGAGGGGGCAGACCCTCCCTGAGAAGAAGCTGGAGACTGTCTGGCTGTGAGGCTAGATAAGGTTGTTTTTTTTTAGGTGTTGGAATCTGTGAGAGGTGTGACCCCCAGGACCTTCCAGAGACCAATTGGCTGAGACTTTTATTTGCAACCACAGGGGAGACAATTGTCCTTCACAAAGGGGCCAGCACCTGCATGCACTCACTTAAGCCTATCCCTCTGGAATGGGTGACCACAGGCCTGTCAGGCCAGACACTGAGGGATCAGGTTCAAGGACCCTGTTCTTCCTAGACATTGAGAACCTTGAAATTCCAGCTTGGGCCAGGAACAGGCCCCAGCCTCTCGGGTCCAACCTCTGCCTTTTACCACATTTGGCTGCTGGATCTAGTGAAATTGGTCACACAGGTGGAAAGGGCTGAGAGTTGCCCTCCTGGTACCATGTACCACGCTCTCCAGGGCAGCAGCTGCCTATGAGGTGTTAGCTGGGAACCACTCCAGGGGAGCACACAAGGGCTTTTCCAGGCTGACACTAGGAGAAGACACCCACCTAGACCTGGATGCTATGAACTTAGTGGATGCCA
Source organism: Urocitellus parryii (assembly GCF_045843805.1). Classification (NCBI taxonomy): domain Eukaryota; kingdom Metazoa; phylum Chordata; class Mammalia; order Rodentia; family Sciuridae; genus Urocitellus; species Urocitellus parryii. The sequence goes on along the minus strand of NC_135536.1, from coordinate 113,254,314 downwards.
ACTGGAGCCCAGCTGTGTGGGCAATACAGGAGTCAGGGGGCTTCAGACCCTGCCCAGAACTACCAAGGAGTGGGGCAGCAGGCTCCAGGATCTGGACAATTAAGCACCATGTTATGACATGTGTCAGGTGTCAGCAGAGAACTGGCCTCTCAGCAATTACTCAAAATGCTCTCATCAAAAATGAGCCTAAAGGAAGCCGCCAGGCTCGGGAGTTTGGACTTCATCCCAGGTAACGAAGGGCCTGAAAGTTCACAGTGGGAGGGGAGATGTGGGAGAAGGTGTTGCAAAAGCCTCCAGGGCATCTGGGTGGACCTGGAGAGCCTGTGGCCACCATTCAGCGGGGAGGCCCAGGCGTGGGTCCTAGCCAAGACTGTGGGGCAGAGCCCCTTGAAGGGTGCGTAGGAAAGACCCTCAACTGACCTGATCACCCATTAGGTGGATGGTGCAAGAAGAGACAGGGCAGAAGAGCAGAGTTACTACAGAGTTCTGACACGAATGAGCAGGAGCGGTGGGCACTGGCCGGGGGTGGGTATGGGAGAGGGGACAGATGAGGGGCAGGGTGGGGGGAGGATGCAGACAGTCCTGGTCTCAGGCTTGGAGCTGTCAGGAACGTCAGGTCCACAGTTCAAAGATGGAGTTTGGGAGCACCTTGGTCAGAGGAGATAAGGGATGGTGTGGGCAGCAGCCAGGAGCTGGGCCATGTAGAGAAGAGGCGAGAGGGTCAATTCTGAGCAAGCTCATCTATGGAGGAGAACAGAGGCAGGGCTAGCAGAACAGGAAGAACCAGGGGGAGGGTGCTGCAGGAGAGGCCCCTGCGTCAAAGGCTGGCGAGAGCCCAGGAGAGACGGCCACGAAGCCAGTGTGCACCCTGACGACAAGCACAAGGTGGGGGCCTTGGCAACCTGTGTTGGTGAGGGTGGGGACTGGACAGCAGAGCCCTAGGAGTGGCAGTAAGGGGGTCACTTAATCACCTCCAGGATCCTCCTGGACAACTTGCGTGAAAGGGAAGACAGCGATTGGCTTTCAACCCACAGCAGGAGCAGGAGGGACGAAGAGGCTAGAACCAGGGTCCTGGGGGATGAAGGATGCCATAAGTAGAGGAGAGAGGAACAGGCAGGAGTCTAAGAAAAAGATGGAGTCGGAGACGCCAACACCCATGTCACCAACAGGTTTGCAGCTCTGTTCCTGTGGCACTTTGAACGGGCCTCTAACACCTCTAAGACTCAGGACAAAGGGGGTTCAGTTCGTGACCCCTCACCCTTGTTCGCTACCAGGCATGACAGAGACCAGTCCTGATGTGCTGGAGTCTGCCTGTCCTGGCCGGTAAGAGCTGATTATGAAAGTTTCAGAGTCTTGCAAGTCGACTGTTAGCTCAGCTACCATCAAAATCAAGCTACATAAGCTTACAATTAGGTAAATTGTGTTAACAGAAGTCTTAAGTTCTCATTGCATACATCTATAAATATCTGTGTGGTGGAAATACTATGTAATGGTGTGTGCCTGCGTGCATCTCCTCCCCAGTGTCAAAGAAAAACAGAGAGATGTTGGGGGCATCATACTGAGAGCCTGAAGTAGCCACACAGAGAGCATTTATACCACAGAAGCACACGAACGGACGAGAGAGCTTCTTATAAAAAACCCTCATCAGGAGCCTGGACAGAGATCCTGGAATTCCTGAGACTCCTACACACCCATCAAAGCCTCATGGTGGCCCTGCCCACAGGGGAAGGGGTGAATGGCTGGGTCTCAGGGGAGAAGACTCACATACCCAGGCTGAAGAGGTTGACGGCACCATAGTCCAGGAAGTAGCAGATGTGCCGGGCATTCTTGGACATACAGCTGAAGGTGTGTGCACAGCTGGATGCGAGAGGGTACACGCAGCTGGTACACATGTACACAAGCAGAGGCCATGAATAGGTATCATTCTGGATGTCTGTCACATATAGTGCTGTCACAAACCTCCACACAAAGAACCTGGAACACAGCAAGGGGCCCCTGAAGCTCTGTGGCTGGGAACTTCTAAACTCTCCACCCGACCCTCCCCTGCTTTCCATTCTCCTAGGATGACCAATTCCTATGAGTTCTCACTTTGGTGAAGTGCCATGTGCTGGAGAGGGTGGAAGGGGCCTTTTGGACTTAAGAAGCAGTAAATTAGAAATGGGCAGGTGGGGTGGGTAAGAAGAGAGCCTTTTTAGGTCTATCTAATCCAATCCTCTCCCTGCCACAGGGTGATGGAATTTCTTTCATGGCATCTTGTCCAAGTGATTCTCCAGCCTTGGCTTGCACGCCTCCAAGGATGGTGGGCTCACCACCTCCCATGGCAATTCCTAGTGCTAGCAAGTTTAAAGATATGGCACAGTCCTATGTTAGATCTGCCTAACCTGCAACCCACATATGGGGTCCCACCTGTACAGCACCTCACTTCCACAAATCATTCATGAAGAATAGGTTCCCTTTCCTACTAACTCCTCCAAAGATGGAGACTCTACAGAGCATGTTCACAAGGAACTGAAGGAGGTTCCCTAAACCCTTCTGGCTACATGTTTTCATCCTGCCTCAGCAGAAGTAAAGCTTAAGCTATTTGTTCTTTCCCAAAACATATCCTTTCATCACCTCGGGATCATTTCATCATTCCATTTCCTTAAGGCATTTGGACACAGGCTTTCCCAGGCCCTTCCGGCTGGTCTGTGTTGTGCAATTGGGATGGTCTCTGAGAGCCTGGCACATGTACGGCAGCGGTATGCAGTGGGGTAGCTCAGCCAGGTTGGCTCAGCTGTAAAACAGCTAAAAGTCCTCCCATAGGGATCTGTTCACAGACCTCAAGACCCACAAGCAAGGGTGGGCACTCTGTAATGGTATCAAATCTCAAAACAACTGACATCAATCATGGTTCATCCACAAAACAGAACTCTCATTCTGAAACCGGAGAGACTTGGGTCCAGTGAGACCTCCACGTGAGACAGCAGGAGAGCAATGGGAGAAAATATGCCGAAGTTGGGGGTGCACAAGCCAACGTTGCTCAGGCTCCCTAGAGCAGCTCAGGAGGATGCACAGGAAACAGGCAGCTGCAGGGAGAATGAGGGCCGGAAAGACCCTAACTTGATTCCCTTCTGCAATGCTACAATTTATTAGCATGCAGGCTTTTTATAGAAGCAAAAAGTTTAAATGACAAAAGGCGTCCTTGAGTAGGAACTTGCCATCCTGCCCAGTCCTCAGGCCCCAGGGCTGTCAGGCTTCTTCTCCCTACTCTACCCCAAGACTGAGCTTTCTCTCTCCTCCACCAGGTGGCTGCTGGGACCAGCCTTCCCCTGCATGTCGGCCCTGGGTCTGTCTTTTGCCTTCCGTCAGGCTGACTACCTGCATGCCAGAGCACAGTGGGCTCCCTCAGGCCTCTCTCCACTCAGCACGCTCTGGGATCCCCTGTCTCTTTCATAGAGTCTGGGGGTCCAGGACCCACCTGTGCCTCAACTCTGCTATGCAATATAAAGAAGACACCCTTCTCTGGCTGCATCTGTCAGCTGACAGTGGTCTGAGTGGGACAGTGGCCCAAATGACCTATGAGGTCCTCCCTGCCCTAACATACTATTTGTAGTTCTGAATCTTGGGATTCAACTAACCATGAATCAAAAATATCCAGGGAGAGGAAATATGTGACTGCATTGAGCATGTAGATTTTTTTTTGTCATTATTCTCTAAATAGCATACCATATCATGTACAGAGCATACACAATGTATTAAATATTATAAGTAATCTGGAGAAGATTCAAAGTATATGGGAGGATGTGCATAGGGGATAGGAAAATGCTATGCCATTTTTATATAAGGAAGCATCCATTCACAGATTGTGGTATCTGCAGAGGTCCTGAAGCAATCTACTACAGACACTGGGGACTTCTGACTGCACTATGTCTGTGCTGTGGTCCTGTCTTAGGGCGAACTCATCCATGAGGTGTGTGAAGTTGGTCCGGGGCCCACCTTTCTCAGCAAGGCCCTTCTGGCCTTCCTGAAACTCCCACTCCTGGGTTCATGCTTCCCGGAGCCTTGCTCTTAGCTGACTGTATTAGAGCACTGCCTGACCAAGGGCCTGCCCATTGCTGTGGTTCCAGAACAATTATGAACCTACTGCTCTGTGCCCGATGCCTTTAACCATTTTCTCCCTGTCCTCCCTGCAACCTTGAGAAAGGTACAGACCATCGCGAGTGCTTTGAGGGGAAAACGAGATATTAAGTGATCTGCTCAAGCTAGTGACATTTTAACTAGAGATACTGGTTACTGGATTCCCAAAGACCTGCAAAGCTGCCAGGACTAAAGGGGATGAAGATAAATACTACTGAATCAAGGAAGGGCCTGGGAGCTCCAGAAGCCCCTGGAATCCAGCCACAAACCACGCGCTATATAGCTCATTCCATGGAGCACCCAGCTTCTCCTTCTGCCACAAGGTCACCTGCCCCCATAGAGGAATCCCCCAATCCCAGCCCTCCCAATCCCAACTAATCCTCAGGGACCCTAGATGAGATAGGCTGGTCCAGGGCACTGGAAGATACCAGAAGGGCAGCAAGTGAGTCCAGATGTTGAGGGTCTCATTGGTCATTTGGAAAAGGCTGAGGACACAGGCTGTGGCGGAGCTCTGTGGATGCCGGTAGCCAAAGAGGATGCCCCGCTCATGGAACACCTGCAGAGGGACAACAAAGGGCACGGAGGTGAGAAAAGAGGGCCGCCTGAAGGTCTCCAGAGGAGTATCTCTGGTGGGCATCATGTTTTCTCCTAGTCTGTGCACTGTTAGCCTGGGACCCTTGAACAATTCCCTGACCTGTCAAACTGCTATCCCCTCTCTCTCTTCCCTCATTCCCTCCTGTGAGCTTCTAGAATCCCAAGTCCTCCAAAAGTCTCCAGCCAGCTAGAGGAGAGAAGCCAGGAGCCAGGATCTCTTTGGGAATGCAGCCTATCTGCCTTCCCAGTTGCACTTACTCTTGGCATGAATGTTGCCTAGGAATCCGTTTTTGCACCTTCTGCCTGGGGCCTACAGCCCAGTCTTTGTGGTTGGCTAACATATATGCTGCCTGTCTGAGCCAACATGCCCCAGATGTCAGGGGCTGGTGGAGATCTCTGCAAAAGATACCCCCGTGCCAGGAGACAGTCACAAAGCACTTCATAAAGGCTACTGATGATGAGGACTATGATGCCGACGCCTGGCCTGTGGAAGAGGAGGCTGATCGCAGCAGGTCCCACAGCGCCACCCCAGCCTAGGCAGCTCACTTGGCAAGTCCCTCCAAACACCCCAATCAGAAACATGAACAGGTCAGCCCACCTCAGGTATCCTATTACATCCATCAAAAAAACGGTAACAGAGAGGACAATGCAAGAGGGACAACAGCTCTGGATGCAATGAGTGATGACAATTGGAATATGAGTTGAACCCCTGCCAGGATCATAAGGGCTGTGGAAGTGTAAGTATTCATGGTGGAGCAGAGGCTGGGCCGAACATGGAAGAACGAAGAGTTTGATTGTCAAGGTATTAGCACTAAGACAACCCCGCACTCCTTTGTGTTGAGCAAGGTTTTCACTGACATTGTGGCCAAATAGTTCCTGGGGGCAGGGTGGGGGCTGGCCTGTGCATCATCTAGAGATACACATGGCCTCTATCTACTGGATGCCAGTGGCTCTCACTGTGCCCACTACCACCCCAACCAAGTGGTGAAAACCAAAAAATGTCTCAAGATATGGCCAAATGTCCCCCATGGGCAACATCTCCTCCAGTTCAGAGCCACTAATTTATATGAATATTGACATAACCTTTGAAAGGTAAATGATAAACTAGAGGCTTGATTGAAGCAATCGATAACGATGATAACATTAGTCATCGTGATGTAAGCCAGGTCAGGACGCATTTAAAAGTTTCCTTTGCTTTTTCAACTTCAGGAGGATGCAAAGGCTGGAGAAACTCCACCCCATCTCTCACTTGGGTCACCAACTTCTTCATTAAGAGAGGCCTCCTTTTAAAAATAGGACAGGCTGGGGCCAAGCTCAGTGGTAGAACACACATGTAGCACCCATGAGGCCCAGGTTCCACCCCAGTACATGTGAGGTCTAGTGGGTGCTGGCTCTTGAGGTTCCCACAGGACAATAAAGAAAGTAAGGGGCTGCCAGAGCAGAGTCAGATTTCAGTCCCCAAGGTGCCATGTGCCTTTGGGCTGGGCCGCAACACTTGGGATCTCAAAATCCTCATCTGTAAAGTGGGAAGGCACTGGCAGGAAGGTGAACAGGTTCCCTCTCAGCAGCAGCTCTGAGTTTCCGGGACCTGTTAGTTTGACTCTGGGTAAAACTAGTCAACCGGGGAGGGAAGATAATGCAGTTGGCTCATGGCCCCATGAAGTAATGAGCTAGTTTGGGTCATGACTAAGTAAAGTGATATGTTCTGGTTTTTGGTTCACCATTCAATTCTGATGTCCCTGGATTACAGTGAAGACTCTTCTAGTGGGCAGCAGGAATCTTTTTTTAAAAAGTATTTATTTAGTTGTAGATAAACACAGTTTCTTTATTTTTATTTTTATGTGGTGCTGAGGATCGAACCCAGTGCCTCACATATGCAAGGCAAGTGCTTTACCGCTGAGCTACAGTCCTAGACCTGGTGGCAGGAATCTTGATTAGCAGTTTCCCACTGCTCCAGGGCTAACAACAAGGGGGCAAATGGGCCACCAGCCTCAGCCTTTGATGCATACGGAGGAGGACAGAGCCTGCATGGTGGCATTTGGAAGGCCCCTGGCAGAAAACAGGCTCCCAGGAGCTTCCCACTGGTCCTATCATTCCACTTTTCAAGTTTTTCTCTTTCTTCCTTAAAAAAAAATTTTAAGTAAATTAAAGCATTAGCTGCTTATTAAAATGCAAAGACTCTACGAAAGGAGCAATTACTATTAATTATTCACTCCTTCACATGAAGTAATTAAGGAGAGCCTCATTAAAAAAATTAATACTAAAGCACAGTAAGAAAGACCATTCAGGACCATTGCATTAGATGTAAGACCTCTGCAATGGGCTAGCAGAGGGGGAGAGAGAAAGGGCTTAACGTGGAACACAGCATGGTCAAGTGGGAATTGACAGCCAAGGAGCAGGGTAGGGTCAGTAGACGAAAATAGCTAAGCAGGAGTTGCAGGGAACCTGGTTAAACTGACCTGACAGGATGCTTACTGAAGAAGACCAGTGTGATCAGACCTCGCCTGGCCCCTGGTGGAGGATGAAGAACCTGGTCAGGTGTGGATGGTGACCAGCCATCAAAGACGGGGCCTTCTGGTTGTGCTAACTTATCAGCATTCTTTTGTGAAAGCTGAATTTCACAAAGAATACACATATGGGCCTGAGAGAAGGCTCAGAAGTCTGACTAAATTTTGACCAAGCCAAGAATCATTGTCCCGTATGGCAAGAGACCTTGTGACCAAGAGCCAGTGAGTGAAAACTCTGCAGAGCCCTGGCCTGTGAGGGTGGGTGGCCCACAAGGGGGCAGGGCGGAGTTGCAGAGGAGCTACCAGGGTGACAGCCACTGTGGGCAGCAGCTTAGCGGGCGCTGGAGGAAGAGACTACCCACATTCTGCTCAGGGAGACTCCTGGCATTCTGGCTGCCGAAAGCAGGTGTTGGCCTACTCAAAAGTCAGAGAGGAACAGCAGAGCTGGACAACTTGGCCACACTTGGGAATCTGGTGCCTGACATGGGGAGGATATTTTGCAACCAAAGTCAGGGCTAGGCACAGATTAAAAGAACCTGCCTCCATCCTGACCCCAAACATGGATGGGCCAGGTCAACACCAAACCATGCAATAGGGGCAGGTATAGAGCAGCATCTGCAAAACAATAGCAGCTGAATGAAGAAAGGGAGCTTCTCTGGGTAGAGAAGCTCCAACTCAGAATGAGAAGCTCCGCCTGTCCCTGCTGGTCCCCAACCTGAGCCTCTCTTTACTGGACCATATTGCTCATGCTTAGACCCATTCCTGCTCTGAGCAACTTTGAGCCCAGGAAAGGTGACCAGTTCTCTCCTTCTTGCCCCTCTAGCCTTAGCAAAGTGCTCTGCACAGAGTAAATCTTCACAGAACACGTGCCGTGTATATCAAGACAGCAAATGAAACATTTGAAAACAGTGACATATTCCAAATCCGGTTTGACCCCAACGGCAAATTGTAATCATTGCCTCAACACGCTGAAGCCTGGCTTCATTTCTAAGCACCCCCAAGTTAACAGGCACCTGCTTATTTGCACACTGGAATTGATTTGTAGGACTCCACTTTGCATCCCTGGTTTCAGGCTGGGCAAATTTAGAGTGAAATGAAATCAAATCATGTGCAGCCTATTATTTAGAAGTGAGAACCCCCAGGCACTGGGGGTGGAAGGGCACATCAGTAAGTGTTCCCTTTTAGAGCCTGCCACAGGCGCAGCATTGGGGAAGGCTCCCAGCATGCCAAGCGCCCCACCCGCTACTTGCTAGCTTATGCCTGAAATCCCACCACGACAGTTTTAAGCTTTTAAGCCATTTGATTTTTTTAGCTATTGAACTGAAAATAACCTGGGGAAAATAACTGAGCATTTCTGGCAAGTGGCATAAGAGCAGATTTTGATAGCGGGGAAAAAAAGAAAGAGCAGAGTAGAATGAGGAAGCAGGCCAGCACTTTTAGTATGTACTCTGCATTTCCTGTCCAAATCTCATCAAATTCTTTTAAGGAAAAGCCTTTTTTTTTTTTTTTCTGGAGGGGGGCGTAAAAGGGGATTGAACGCAGGGGCACTCAACCACTGAGCCACATCCCCAGCCCTATTTAGTATTTTATTTAGAGACAGGATCTCACTGAGCTGCTTAGGGCCTTGCTAAGTTGCCAAGGCTGGCTTTAAACTTGCGGTTCTGCAGTCTCAGCCTCCGGAGCTGTTGGGATTACAGGCATGCACCACTGCACCAGGCAAGACAGGATCTTTCTAAATTGCCCAACCTCCCAAGCCACTGGGATTACAGGCATCCGCCACCCCTCCCGGCCAAGGAAAATCCCTTTATTGCCCCCATTTTTTTCAGAAAAGGAAACTGAGGCCTGGGAAGCTTAGGGCATTTATCCAACTTCCTGGAAGCAGTGAAATTAAAGCTCAAAATGCAACTATCAGACTCCCCTTCTCTGGTCTCTAGTGCATTATCAGTCTCGCTGCTGCTAAGAAGGGCTCTGTTGAGACACGGGAATCTCATCCTTGACCTGTGGCATGACTTGGGACGTAATGTATATCTCTGAGCCTCAATTTGTCCTCCTCCTCCTCCTCCCCCACTCCCCCTATCCCTCCTCCACCTTCTCCTCCTTCTTCTTTTGGTGGTAGCACCAGAGATTGAACCCAGGGCCTCGTGCACACTAGGTAAATGCTCTACCACTGAGTCACATCTTCAGCCCATTTTAAAACTTTGAGACAGACAAGATCTGGCTAAATTGCCCAAGCTGATCTCAAACTTTTGATCCTCCTGTCTCAGTCTCCCAGGTTGCTGGGATTACAGGTATGTGCCACTGCAGTTAGCCAGTTTCTTCTTTAAAGTGCTGTTCTGGGCTGATCTGTGTCCTCCTCAAATTCATTTGTTGAAGTCCTAAACCTGAAGTACCTCAGGATGTAACCGTGTTTGTCGATAAGGTCTTTTATGAGGTGACTTAGGAAAGCAAGCGCATTAGAGTGAGTCCTGATCCACTCTGGCTAGTGTCTTTCATAAGAGGCATTTTGAATGCACAGAGAAGCACAAGAGCATGCTTGCAGAAGGAGACCTGTGAAGAGGAAGCAAGAGGGCAAACATGTGAGGTCTTAGAAGAAACTAACCCGCTGAGACCTTGATCTTGGCCTTCCAGCCCCCAGCACTGTGATAAAATAAGTCTCTGCAGTTTAAGCCATCCAGGCTGTGGGATTTTGTCATGGCAGCCCTAGAAGATTTTTCACAAGTGTTGAGGTTGGGCGACACGTTTCCTAAGCCAGCGTTTCTCTGCAGCTGCCTCTGGTTCCAAGCCAGCTTGGCATTGTGCTATCACTTCCCTACCCAGCACCCAGTTCTTCACAGGAGGGGAGGTTCCCCCAAAGTTGGAGGTACGAGATGAACACAAGCCGAAAGGCATGAAAAGCCAACACAAGGAATAGCTAGAGACCAGTGGGGAATCTGGTGAGCTGTTTGCAGGCAAAGGACAGAGAGAAGCAACGCTGTTGGCTTTGAACACGGAGGAAGGGGGCCGTAAGCCAAGGAGGGGGCAGCCTCTAGAAGCTGGAAAAGGCCAGTGTCCCCTGCAATCTCCATCAACACCATGATTTTAGCCCAATGAGACCCAGGTCAGACCTGTGATCTATAGAACTGGAAGACAATAAATTATCTTTTTTTTTTTTTTTTTGTGCTGGAGATCAAACCCAGGGCTTCTTGCACACTGAATCCCCAGCCTTATTTGATATATGTCATGAAATGCTGTTATCAAAACCTATAAAAAAATCTAGGTTTGGTTATTTTAATTTTAAAAGGATTAAAAAATACCTATTATTTTAAATATGTATTGGATTTTTCAAAACCAAAGAGTCATGTATGAAATATACAATAACAGCGACATTACAATAAAATAAAATTCAAAAAAAATATCTGTGAACTAAGAAAGAGAAGAGTCACATACAAATAATCCCAGGATTAATTTCTATCCAGATTACTTTTCTGGAAATTGTAGACTTTGCAGAGCAAAATCCTATCTTCTATTGTCTTTATGTCTTTTTTTCTTATCGAAATAGTCAAATAAGGACTATATTAATCTAGACATTTCTTTGAGAGAATAAAAATAGCAATATGAGATGGTGACATGTGAAATTAAAATAGTTAATCATTTTTTGCTTAATATGAACTATCATATGCAGCCTCAATGCAATGTAAACTTGATATGTAAAATTTATGGTTCATTTTTGATTCTAAATGTGGATTTAGGATTTCTTTTGGCCATTCCAATTGTTCTACCTCAGCAGAACTAAGCAGAAACTCAGCACCAGTTTCTTCCAATTGAATTAATTTCTCCATTTCTTATCAAAGAACTACAATGACTGAGAACAATGCTCTAATTTGGCAACATTGTCAACAGAATGCAAATCATCTGATAATGTTGATTATAACACTATAACTCATAATTTTGAAAGCCAAGAAAAATAAGTTTTGTGAACTAAATGTAATGATTTAGGAATTATGTACGTTTTATTTTATTGCTTTTTCAAATATCATATTTCATCAACATAACATCCAGATATGTACAGTAATAATTAAATTCAGTTGTCTTTGATATTTTGCTGCAAAAAATCAGAGCTTTACATTTTTTTTCTTGTTATTATGAGGGGATATTTGTCAAGGCAGACAGACCCATCTCACATAAGTGTTTGCTAGCTTCATAGACCCATAGTCTGTGGCCTGTATCTGTTCTCATGATTTGACTCAACACATGTCAGGGGTAAGTCTAGTTTCATTTTAATGCCATGAGGTCATGGAAAGGAAGGGACTGACAACCTATTTTACAGATGAGAAAACTGAAGCTCAATGAATAGAAGTCTCCAAGTCCATAATAAGTAGCAAAACCAAGATGCAAACTAGTGGACTGAAAAGCCCATGAGTGTTTTACTGCGTCCATCCAGTATAGCCAGAGATGACTCAGAACATCTCATGGAAATGCCAAGTGTCATAGAAGTTTTCAAAAGGAAGAGATCACTGGACCCAGGGTGATGAAGGAAGGACCTAGAAGGATGGCTGGGAGACGCTGGTTCTGCAGAATGATGATGAAAACATGTTTCTGACTGAAACAATTAATATGCTAGACAACATTTCCATTGTGCTCCAGATAAATGTGTCGGCCAGAGGGCACAAAAGAAAGGTCACAAAGCCCCCAAACAAAGGAAAACCAGGAACCCCGGGAGATAAGACACTTTCACCACCAGAGTTTTTGCTGCCAGACTTTGTAAACAAGAGGTAAAACCCAAGGACCACCAAAGGCAAGGAGTCTAAGGTAGGACACCTTGCTGATAAAGCCAGGATTCTAAAGAAAAATAAATGAAATAAATCCAAGCAGGCATAATGGAACAACAAGGAAAGTTATTGGAAAACCAAATAAAATTAAAGGGAAAAATACCAAGAATTCTGAACTATCAACTAATCTTCACATGGGTCTGTGGTCCAAGAAATCTCAAATGGAAAAATGTAAAGTAGTTGTAAATAGGAAGAGGTCAAAGTTATGCAGTTCCCTTGGGTAAGTTACAAAAGCAAGTACAAAGCCTCTGTGAAGGATTGCTATTTTAGAACAAGCATGCCCGCATGGAAAGAGAACACCAGGAGCAAAAAGCAGTAGAAACAGTGGATGGCAGAAATGGAGCTCAAAGAACAAGACCTTGAAATATATATCTTTGTCCAATATATTTAAAGAAACAGCTTAAAAATATGATCAGGAAGGCTGGGCACTGGTGACTCAGGAGGCTGAGACAGGAGGATGGCAAGCAAGTTCAAAGCCAGCCTCAGCAAAAGTGAGTCACTAAGCAGCTCAGTGAGACCCTGACTCTAAATAAAATACAAAATAGGGATGGGGATGTGTATTAAAAAAATAACAGGAAATAAACAGATTTGAAAAGAACCTAATATAACTTTTAGAAATTTTTAAAAAATTGAGAAATATCACTTAGGAATCTCAATAGATTCAGAGAAGGCCTTAACAAAATTCAGCACCCATTCATGATAAAAACACTGAAGAAACTAGGGATAGAAGGAACCTATCTCAACATCAAAAGGGCTATCTATGAGAAACCCAAGACAACCTCAGAGTAAATGGGGAAAAATGGAAAACATTTCCTTTAAAATTTGGGACAAAATGAGGATGTCCACTCTCCACACTCCTATTTAACAGTGCTAGAAATTCAAGCCACAGGAATTAGGCAAGAGAAGGAAATAAAAGGGATAAAAATTAGGAAAGGAAGAAGTCAAATACCACTGTTTGCAGATGATATGATCCTATACCTAGAAGATCCCAAAAAAAAAAAAAAAACAACTCCACCAAAAGACGGTTAGAGCTAAGAAACAAATTTGGAAAAATAGCAAGTTGAAAAATTAATGCACAAAATTCAATAGTTTTCCTATATGCCAATGATGAATCTATTGAGAAAGAAATTAGGAAAACAATTCTATTCACAATAGCCTCAAGAAAATGAACAAAACCCCCCCAAACAAAACAAAATAACCTAATAATAAATCTAACCAAAGAGGTAAAAGATCTGTTCTTTGAAAACTATAGAACACTGAAGAAAGAAATTGAAGAAGACATCATAAGATGGAAAGACCTCCCATGTTCATGGATAGGCAGAATTAATATCATTAAAATGGCCATACTACCAAAAGCAAATAACAGATACAATGCAGTCTCCATCAAAATACCATGACATTCTTCACATAACTAGAAAAAAAAAAGTCCTAAAATTCATTTGGAAGAATAAAGACCCATGGGGCTGGGAATGTGGCTCAGGCGGTAGCGCGCTCGTCTGGCATGCGTGCGGCCCGGGTTCGATCCTCAGCACCACATACCAACAAAGATGTTGTGTCCGCCGAGAACTAAAAAATAAATATTAAAAAAAAATTCTCTCTCTCTCTCCTCTCTTCACTCTCTCTTTAAAAAAAAAAAAAAAAAAGAATAAAGACCCAGAATAGCCAAAGCAATTTTAAGCTACAAAAGTAATGCTGGAGGCATCACAATACCTGAATTCAAATTATATTACAGAGCTAACAAGTAATCAGTAACAAGTACTGGCATACAAACAGACACACAGAACAGAAGACAAACCCATACATCAACACACAGAGACAAACCCATACATCAACGATCAATTTTGATCTTTGACAAAGGTGCCAAAAACATACATAGGAAAAAGACAGCATTTCTAACAAATGGCGCTGGGACAACTGGTTATCTATAAGTAGAAGAATGAAACTAGACCTTTATCTCTCATTGTGCACAAAAATCAACTCAAAATGGATCAAACATTTTAGAATTAGGCCAGAAACTATGGAACCCCTAGAAGAAAATGTAGTGTCAACACTCCAGCTTTTAGGCACAGGCAGTGACATTCTCAATAGGACCCAATAAAGCTCAGGAAATAATGCTAAGAGTTAATAAATGGCAAAGCACCAAATTACAAAGCTTCTGCACAGCAAATGAAACAATTAAGAATGTAAACAGAGAACCTATAGAATGAAAGAAAACCTTTTATTTTCTTTTTTTTTTAGAAAGAAAACCTTTGTTAGCTAGTCTTCTGACAGAGAATTAATATCTAGAATATATAAACTCAAAAAACTTGACACTAAAAAATCAAAAAATTCAATTAAAAAATTGGCAAATGAATTAAATAGACACTTCTCAAAAAGAAGAAATACAAATGGCCAACAAATACATGAAAAACATGTTTAACATCATTAGCAATTAGGGAAATGCAAATCAAAACTATACTGAGATTTCATCTCACACCAGTCAGAATGGCAACCATCAAGAACACCAATAATAATAAATGCTAGAGAGGATGTGGAGGAAAAGGAACTCTTTTACACTGTTGGTGGGGTTGTAAATTAGTGCAACCACTATGGAAATCAGTATGGATTTTCCTCAAAAGACTAGGCATGGAATCACCATATGACCCAGCTACATCACTTCTCAGTATTTATCCCAAAGAATTAAAGTCATACTATAGTGACACATGCATACTCATGTTTATAAGCAGCACAATTCACAATAGCCAAACTATGGAACCAGCCTAGGTGTCCATCAACAGATGAATGGATAAAGAAAATGTGGTGTATACACACAATAGAGATTTATTCAGACATAAAGACAAATGGCATTTGCAGGAAATGGATGGAACTAGAGACCATCAGGTTATGCAAAATAAGTCAAATTCAGAAGGTTAAGGGTCTATGTCTTCTCTCATGTATGGAAGCTAGAGAGGAAAACAGAAAAGGTGTGGGAGGAATCTCCTAAAAATGAAGGGAGATCAATAGAGGAAAAGGACCAAGGAGTAGGAGGGAAGAAGGGAGGAGAGAAGTGCTAGGGGGTGATATTGGCCAAATTATATTGTTATGTTGGATGCATGTACAAATATGTAACTATAATACACCATTTTAAAAAGGGGGAAAAGAGAAAAATAAATTGGCATTTCTCTAATTGCTTAAAAAACAATGAAATTAAAAAAAAATTGAGCTGGGCAATTATAGTGCATACCTACAATTCCATCTACTTGGGAAGCTGAAGCAGGATTGAGGGAGATACAGAAGGGATTAGGCAGCCGGGGCAAGATGACAAATGAAGTGGTCAGGGGCAAGGCCAGAACAAAGGAGCATGGAGAGGGTCTTTGTTCGTTTGTTTGTTTAAATTGTATTTTTTAGTTGTAGTTGGACACAATACCTTTATTTTATTTATTTGTTTTTATGTGGAGCTGAGGATTGAACCCAGGGCCTTGCACGTCCTAGGCAATCACTCTACCACTGAGCCACAACCCCAGCCCAGAGAGGGTCTTTTGATGAGGTCAACCTCCTGCTTGTTAAAAGTGTTGGTGGATGCAAGCAGGGACCCAATCAGACAGACACTTTTGTACTTGAGCTCCCAAGTGGGGATCCAATAGAAAAACAAAACAGATGCACAGACAGAGGGGCACCAAGCAGTGATAGTGAGGAGCACATGGACAGGGGAGGAGATATGGAAAGGAGGATTTTGCAGAGACCATGAAAAGAATAGGCCCAAACTCCCCCACCAGACTCTGAGCTCTGGGGCCCCTTCTTTTCAGAGAAGTCAGCCTCTGTATCTCTATCTCCTCAATAAACCTTCTCCTGGCTTGCTTTCTCTGTGTCCTGTTCTTCAATTCTTTGTTGAATGGAGACAATGAACCCGGCACCCCTAGTTGGTAACGGAAGGATTGCAAGTTCAAGGCCAGCCTGGAAAACTTAGCAATAATCTGTTCCAAATTTTTTAAGAAAAGGGCTGAGGGTGAAGCTTAGTGGTAGAGCAACAACTCTGGGAGGCCAACCCCGCTCAGGTGCCTCTGTGTGACAGGTGGAGGCCTCCGAGGTACCTTCTCCTTCTACCCCACCCTGCTTCCCTCACTTTTTTACAGGTGTGTTCCTGAAAATAGTGCCTAGTGAAACTTCTGCACACGAATCTTTATCTGAGAGTCTATTTCTGGGGAAACCAACCTAAGAGAGCTCTCTCTTCCCCTTCTGTGGGGGACGTGGGAGGCCTCATGTGCCAGATGGTGCAGCTAGGAGATGCTGGAATCTCCATCCACATGGGCCCTTTGGTCTCAGTTACATTACTGTAGCAATGTGAACTGAAATAAACCTTTGCTATGTTATCACGGTGGCATCTGGTATACATTTTAACCTCAGCGTGCCCTACCCCTTCCTGCCTACTCTAACAATTCATGTTAAAATAGTTGAATATCCTCTAACAGATATAAAGCCTGTTTCTGACATATTAATTATAAAATAGGAAAAATAGAATGTGAAAAGGAAAAAAAGAAAAACTGAGTGACATTAGAGGCTGAGGCAGGAAGATCACAAGTTTGAGGCCAGCTTCAGCAATTTAGTAGGCTTTGAACAACTTAGCAAGGCCCTGTCTCAAAATAAAAAAAGTTTTTTTAAAGGGACTGGGGAATGGCTCATTGGTTAAGTGCTCTGGGTTCAATTCCAGATATAAAAAAAAGCAGGGTGTGGGGGGCGAATAATGTAAAACTCAATCTATAGCAAACAAGAAAGAATGTACAAACAGAGAAACGGGACAAATAAATTCACACAAGAGAACTGAAATAAATGCAAATATATAAATAATACAAACAGACTAAACTTTGGTTAAAAGATTCATATTACCAAACTAAAAGTCCAATAAGACACAGTTAAAATATAATGACAGGGAAGGATTAAAAGTCAAAGAAAGGAAAGAGATGAATCAAATGAAAGATATTTTAATAACAAAGCTGGAGTTATTAAATTAATATCAGATGGATTCTAAGACACACAACCGTGCTGGATATAAAGACAGTCACTGCAACATAAGAGTAAGTTTACTTCACCAGGAAGACACAGTAAGGCTCAACAAAGATAAAGCAAAAATTAACTTACCTATGATGAACAGTTCACCAGTCTCCCAATGGAGAAAAACTTTAACTTAGGGATAGATCAAAGTAAAATTAGTAAAAAATGCAAAACAAAAAATTTGCTCTTGATCTAGGCATGGTAGTGCACACCTGTAGGCCCAGCTACTTGGGTAACTGAGGCAGGAGGATCACATGGTGAAGGTCAGCCTGGGCATTTCAGCAAGACCCTTTCTCAAAATAAAAAATTTTAAAAGGGCTGGGGGTGTAGCTCAGTGTGAAAGGGCCTAGGTTCAATCCCTGGTCTGGCAAAAACAAAACAAAACAAAACAAAACAAAACAAAAAACCCTATAAACTTAAGGACATATAGAGACTACTTCCCCCAATAATTAGAAGCTATTATATTAGGGCACAGTTAGAAGATTTATGAAAATTGATCAGGTACTACTAAGCCAGCCATAAAGCTAGCCTGGACAAATTTTAAGGATTAAACTAAGTTAGGTGGACAATCTCAGACCATAATCAATTAGATTAAGACAATAACATAAAAACTCTGTGCAGGGTGAGGACATAGCTCAGTGGTAGGGCAGTTGCCTGGCATGTGTGATGCCATGGGTTCATTCCCCAGCACCAAAACCAAAACAAGACCATTCCACGCACTTGGAAGCAGGAATTAATGTATGATACTGCATTTCCACTCTTAGGTACATACACAAGAGAAAGGAAAGCATATTCACCCAAAAAACGTGTACCTGGATGTTCTTAGCAGCATTATTTATAATAGCCAAAAATAGAAATAACTCAAGTGTCCATCGACTGATGAATGGATGAACTGGCAATAGCCAACAGAATATTATTTAGCCATAGAGCAAAGGAAGAAAACTGACATATGCTCAAGTACTGATGAACCTTGAAAACCTTATACTAAAAGAAAGAAGCAGGCAGAAAAGGGCACAGTCTGTGTGATTCCCTTTGCATCAAGTACCCTGAGTAGGAAAATCCACACAGACAGAAAGCAAATTAGTGGTTGCCAGGGCTGAGGGAGGGAGGGGAGTGGGAAATAGCTGCTAACAGGTGGTTTCTTTTTGTGGCGATGAAAATGTTCCCAAACTGATCTTGGTGATGATTTTGTGCAATGTACCCTTTGTGTGTCCGTTTCTAGAATACACTGCATTATATACTTTCAAAGGGCAAATTTTATGATACATGAATTACATCTCAACATAGCTATTATTCGAAAACAAAACAAAACTTTCACAGAGAAAATACAGCTATAGGGCCAGGTTGTTCCCTGCCCAACTCCAGACACTGCCTTTCACGTAGGCCAAAAGGTAAGTGGTAGGGCTGGAGGTTCAGCTCAAAGACACAGCACTTGCCTAACATGCGTGAGGCCCCAGATTCCATAACCAGCACTTCAAGGAAAAAGAGAGGGAAAAAAAAAAAAGAGGTAAACAGTGCTTCCTTGGAGTTGGCAAGATGGTGGCCCCACCCAGAAAATTTTCAGGAATGTATAATTCTAATATTATATGATTTTTTTTCCATGGAATGAATAGGCAGCAATCCCCACCTCACTTTTTGTCAGTATACCTTGAATCCCAAATCCAGGCAAGGACCAAGAAGAAAAAACTATAGGCCAACTCTAACAAGGAAAAAAACCACGCTCCAACTCATAAATAGATGTAAGACTCCTAAACAAAATAGTAGCTGATGCCAGCAATAGATTAAAAAGACACTACATCATAACCCAGTTACATTTAGACCAGGAACAAAAGGTTGGTTTAACCTTGGTAAATCCATCGATGTCCTTTCATAACATCAACAACTCAAGTGAGTCCTACATGATTGTTGCAAAAGATACACTAATAGAAAAGAGGGTTTTGTAAAATTCATAATTAAAGGGAAAAATCCTGGCATACTAGGAATATTAAGACTTTACATAATCTGATAAAGATTATTTACACATACACAAATATTATATTACATGATAGAATGTAGAAAGCATTCTTTTTGATTGAAATCAAGAACGACACACAGATGCCTGCCATCCCGATGCCCATCATGCTCTCCCAGGTGATTCTGACGTTGGTGATCCACATGGAGAAATTCTAGGTTGGAGAAACTATGTGCCTGTTAAGAAGGCTCCTGGAGACCATGGGATATCTGCTGATGGGCCTAGGCTGTAGTTAATAAGAGATTCTCAATTTGACACAAAATGTCCTTATTTACTAGCAGAGCACCATGTAACTTGTAATCTAGACCTCAATGCTTTGTCTCTAAATTAAGTCTGTGTAGATACTTATTCCAATCCTTAAGATGTTTGTTCAAATCTTCCATAATCCCCTAATATACTCAGGCCTATTTTTTCAGTGCAAGGAAGACTAAAAATTGAGGACTACCTTCTATAAGAGAAGAGAGAAACTGCATCTTGCTGAGAACAATCTACTGGCCAGGTATGTGCCGGGAGGTGCTGGTACTGAGGTGGGTACCTCCTCCTGCTGAGATGAGGTCTAGGGATGGTGGGGCAGTGGCCAAGACCACACCATCATTCCTGTGCAAAAGGAGAGGCAGCCACACAGGGCAGCCTGCATAGATCCAGCCAACCACCGGGTAGCTCAGGGAAGGGAGCAGGCACTGAAGAAGGAAGCCAGAGGAGGATGGAGAGTGGGGGAGAGAAGAACTGAATTTGGGGCAGGGCTTTTCAAAGTCCCTTGGCAATAAGTTCTACCTCTCAAAGTGCCCTGGAAGGCATAGGAGAGTTGACCACAATAATGACAATGGACATTACTGATGTGTGGTGGCCTGAAATGCACTTTCTCAGGCCATATGTCAGGCACTTGAAATGGATTATCTTACTTAATCCCAACCACAATCCTAGGAGGCAGATGCTGCCATAACTCCCATTTTACAGGCACAGAGACTGAGGAATAGAGATTGAGTATTTTTCCTGAGGACACTCTGCACACCAAGTGTTGAACCACCGAGCCCACCAAAAATAAGGTCGACATTTGTATAAAGTCTCCTGTGTTAACTGTTCATGCAAATTTATCATTTTATCCTCAATGTTTTGGTATCTATTTTAATTTTTAAAAAAGCCTTTTCCCTAAATCCTCAAGTGAAATTCCCAGGCAGACAAGAGGCACTGTTTTCTCTGTGGCTTCATGAACCTCAGGCATGATGCTGGAAAGCCCAATAGTGGATGCTGGAGCCCAAGAAAGTTTTGAAGCAAGGTGTGACATGGCTTCTCTGCTGGTAACTTGTGTCATTTCACTAAAAGGGAGAACATCACCCCATCATTTATGAGCTGGGTGGAGGACATGCTTGTCTTCAGCCCCCTCTCTGCAGTCCCGACCTTCAGAATCTCCTTACATTCAGGATCCCAGCAGGCTACCTGAGGACCCATTGATATCACTCTCCCTTCTTCACTTCTGTGGCATGTACCCAAATCCAATCCTGACCAAAACCCCCAGGGAGACAGCCAGCAGATACCCATCATCCTCACCTGAGTCCCAGCCCTGCCCCATGATTTCCATCTCGAAGCCTGGACCTCTCTCCACCTCACAAATCCTATTCAGTCCTCAAACTCATCTCAAAGATCACTCTCTTGACAAAGCCTTCTGCGGTTCCTCAGATTGTTCTCTGAATCCTGTGGAGCACATCTTGTGCATGGTAGAGAGTCCATAAAAATGTCACAGATGAACAAAGAGCCAGACTGCCTTCCCAGTCATTAATGCTCTGTGCATAGATCCCATCGGGAGAGGAGACGCCCCTTGAGGACAGAGGCAGTGCTCCGCTCAGCAGTGTCATGGAAACCGGCTCCGTTTGAGTTCGCCTGTTTCCTGCCACCATTCTGACCTCCTTTCACCAAATGGCTCTGGTTATGCCCAGTGCCATCTTCCTGGAGTCACCTGGCTTCCCAGGCTCCCAGGGTCAGGGTCTGGCACGCACTTCTTCATCTTCCACTCCTGATGCTGAGTTTGTTTGAGAATTACTTTTCAGGGGATGGCTGAAGTGCTGAGTGACCAGCCGAGTGAAAGGGGCCCGTGTCCTCCGTGACATCCTCCAGATGAACCTTCCCACCATGAAATAACATTGCCTCTTCTCCAGTCCAAGAGGAAGGAAAATTGACACTGAAACAGGGGTGCTGTCATGTTTTCTTTGCAAGGGAAGAAGCCCAGCAGGCCAGTTTGTCATGGCACACGACCAGAATGCTGTCCCCTGTCTTATTAAAGCAGACCATCGGAATGGCCTCCCAGGCCCAAGAACCTATGGAAAGGTAGTGCTAAGGCCCACGCAGCAGCTCTATCCATTGCCCCAGCCCAGGGCCTGGCCTCCTGCCTCCTACAAGAGATGGGATGATAGCAAAGCCACCCTGCAGTGACTGCTCACCTGGCCTGTCCTCAAGCACCCATAGGAGGATCCTTAAAAAACGTCTCCTGCCCACCCAGCTGCTGGTGGCTTCCTCTTGTTACCTGAATCTCTAACCTTGACCATTTTGCTTCTGGAAGACACACAGATAGTTTGGGGACTGCTTCCATTTCCAGGTTTAGTGCATGAAGGGGAAGCAGGAAGCTCTCATTTCCCCCAGAGGGGAAGCTTGAGGAGAAGGGCTGTGCAGAGCAGACTGGTTGAAGACATGCAGTCCCCCTGCGGAGGAGGCCAAGCCCTGGTCACACCCTGGAATTCTTCTATTGGAAGGAGCAGAGCACATACCTGGGGCACCTGGTCTATGCTGAACAGCCTGGGGATCTTCAGGCTCAGCATCTTGATGTCAGCTTGGCCAGGCTGCTGGGGGTCAGCCCTTGCCTCTCTCCAGGACTCAAAGCCCTGACAGGCATGGGGTCCCCGGCTGCTTCCTGAAAGAGGACAGCATGGAGAAATCGAGTCAGTGTCCATCTAACTCCAACTGGATTGTGCAGCTACTAAATGAGCCCTTGCTAGTGGTGGCAACAAGTTGAACTTTCTCAAAAGCAACAATAGCAATGCTTTCCGACTGTGGAGTCCTTCCTTCCAAGAGTGCTGGAGGGAGGCCATGGATCCTAATAGGGGAGAGAGCTGTGCTCTCAATGTCTCCTCCTCCAAAATGCATTGATGACATCTAAACAGTCCCCAGCGGGTGTGAAGAAGTAGGGCCTCAGGATGTACTTAAGTCATGAGGCCTCCACCCCCACGAACGGGATCAGTCCCTTATAAAAGAGGCACAAGGAAATGGGTGCAACCACTCTGGAAAGCAGTAGGAGATTCCTCAGAAAACCTGGAACGGAACCACCATTTGACCCAGCTATCCCACTCCTTATACCCAAAGGACTTAAAATCAGCATACTCCAGTGACCCAGCCACATCGATGTTTACAGCAGCTCAATTCACAATAGCCAAGCTAGGGAACCAACCTAGATGCCCTTTAACAGATGAATGGGTAAAGAAAATGTGGTATATAGACACATTGGAAGATACTAGGCCATAAAGAAGAATGAAATTATGGCATTTGACACTAAATGGATGAAACTGGAAACTATCATGCTAAGTGAAATAAACCAATCCCCAAAAACCCAAGACTGAAAGTTTTCCGTGATATGCCGATGCTAACACCCAATAATGGAGATGGAAGAACAGAAGTTCGTTGCATTTGACAAAGGGGAATGAAAGGAAGGGAGGGGGAAGGAGAATAGGAAAGACAGTAGAATGAACCGGACATAACTTTCCTCTGCTCATATCTGAATACACCACCAGTGTAACTCCACATCATGTAAAACCACAGGACTGGGAAGTTATACTCCATGTATGTATGATATGTCAAAATATACTCTACATCCCATGTATATCTAAAAATAATAAATCTTTTAAAAATATTAAAAATACATGACTTTTGTAATCTGATTTTTAAAAATTTAACACTATACAGGAAGCATATTATTATGTCATTAAACATGAGATTTTTTTTTTTTAAAAGAGGCACAAGGGAGCTTGCTTGCCACTTCCATCAGGTGAGGACACAGAGAGAAGGAGAGAAGGTGCCATCTGAGAAACAGGTAGGTCCCTTGCCAGACAGCCATGTAGGGCCTTCAGGATGTACACACACACACACACACACACACACACACACACACATATATATATTTGGTTGTTGATAGATCTTTATTTTATTTATTTACATGCAGTGCTGAGAATTGAACCCAGTGCCTCACTCATGCCAGGCAAGTGTGCTACTGCTGAGCCCCAGCCCCAGCCCCCTGCTGACATTTTGATTTTGGATTTCCCAGAATCCAGAACCGTGAGCAATAAATTTCTGTTGTTTATTAACTTACCCAGTTTAAGGTCTTTTGTTATCACAGTCTAAATAGAGTGAGACAGTGGTCAGAAAATTGGGGAGCTGGAAAGGGCTTGAGAGGTCATCCAATCCCCTCATGTTACATGTGAGGATCAGACGGGTGGGGTAACTTCCCCAGAGCTGCACAGCTGTGGAGAACTGAGGCCACACACTCTCCACTCCATCATCTGGGCAGACAGTGGGATCTCTAGCCTCATCAGCTCTGTGCACAGGAGAGGATGAGGAACTGTGCCCTAGATCATAGAAAGAGATGTGTCTCTTCCAGAAGGCTGGCCAGAGCTTGTCTTGGTTGTCCTAGACACACAAAAGAACCAGGCCAGTCAGATAAACCCAAGGTGCTTGCTGGAGACAGAGCAATCGGGAGTAAGTAATAAGGTTGCTTAAGTGCAGGATTAAGCAGCAATAAGTAATGTAAACTAGAGAAATCCAGTGCTCTCAATAGAGGTCCAGGAAACAGAAAAAGAACAGAGGTGGAATTTGCCATAGTCAATGTCTCCTCTACCCCATCATCACAGGTCCAAAGTCTACTGCTTCCTAGGGTCGTCCTCTTGTTCCCATCCAATGAGAGGGCTTCTTTCCCTGACTCTGGAGGTCTGGAGACCCAGCCCAAAACTCTCTTGGGGCACCAGCCACATTTGACCTGTAGTCAAAGTGAGCTCCCTAGGGCTCAGGTCCCCCGGGGGTAAGGACCCTCCCATGGCTGATTGGAAACCCTGATCCTTCAGCAAATAATCAGCAAATGATTATTTAATGAAGCAATGCAGCTCATTTTTTGAACCTAAAGTGCTTTTAGGTTTTGTGGTTTGTTTCCTTTTGCTTCTTATTTTTCTTTAGGTTGTCTTTATTATCTGGAGCCCTGTAGCAAAATACAATCCGTTTCTGTGTCATGGTCATAAATTTGCTTCTGTCTCAAAAAAACCGATGTAGGCATCATCCACAATAGGCAAGCAGTGGAAGCAATGATGTGGCCCCCAACCCATGAATGGATAAACAGCAGAAGTGTAGATAGACCATGAAATAGCTTTTAACCTTAAAAAAGGAGGAGATTCTGATACACACGGTCACATGGATGGACCCTGAAGACCTTATGTTAAGTGAAGAGAGCCGGTGACAAGCATCAATCTGATATGCATCCACTCACACAGGTACCTAGAGGAGTCCCATCCACAGGAGCAGGAGGCAGAGCAGAGGCCCCTGGGATGGGGGAGGGGAGGTGGGGTGCTGGAGTTCAAGGGGTTTGGAGTTTCTCTCTGAGGTGATGAGAGGGTTCAGGAGATGGATGGTGGCGACGGTCACAAAGCAGCGTGAATGCACTTAATGCCATTGAACTGTATGCTTAAAATTGTAAATTTTCTGTTATGTGTATTTGACGACAAGAAAACAGGTTTGCAATATTTCAAAATTACAGAATTATAAAGAAAATAGTTTTTTAAAGTTCAGGTGCTTTTTACTCATGTTAAAAAATAAAAATTGACACTATACCAGCAAACGACACCGCCCTCTGAGCGGGGCATGGGACACCTAGCTTCACCAAGCCTCTCCCTCTCAGAAGCAGATGTCACCCACCCAGTGGCAGGAACACAGGCCAGACCAGGGGAAGCTCAAGCTCACCCTAAAAAACCCAGATGATAATGGGAACCAAAGCTAGGGCTCCCCAGTCTGCTTCCAGCACCCCTTATTTCTCCTGGGACTTGACTCAATTTCATGGGTGAGAAAAAGACCCAGTCCTTGCTCTTGCAGCACCCATCATCTAGGTGGGATGACCCAGCAGCCACACAGAAATGAGGTTATTCCAAAGAAGCACAGGATCCACTCATCTGTTCACTCAGCCATTGTCTGCTGCACTTTAATCATGTGGAGAGTAAGAGCAGGGGCAAATGGATAGTGTCTATTCTCTGCAGGCTGCAGCAACCTTAAGGAAAGGCTGAGGACTAAGCTGATAGAAAAATTGTATTGGTTTGTGATGCACGGAACAGGGGAGGGGAGTAGGATCCCCCACACCATGCCATTCCCTCATTGCACAAGGAAAGGAAAGATGCGTGAGACAGTCCTTGTGCCAAGAAATGAATAAAAACCAGACACACACCTGCTTTAGTCAGGGTTCTCTGGAGAGAAAGAACAGATAGATAGGATATACAGACTGAGATACACAGGAGAGGGCTTACCAGGAGAACTGGTTTACACAATTATGGATACTGAGAAACCCCATGATGGGCTGGAGACCCTGGGATGCTAGTTGTATGGCTCAATCCAAGTCCAAAAGCCTGAGAGCCAGGGGAGCAAACAGTGTAACTCTCAGTCCAAGACCAAAGGGCTGAGAATCCTGGGGGTTGGGTAAGTGCAGGAGCCCAAAGTCAGAGAACCTGGAGTTCTGACATCCAAGGGCAGCAGAAGATGGGTGTCCTGACCCAGGAGAAAGAGAAAGAGAAAGAGAAAGAGAAAGAGAAAGAGAAAGAGAAAGAGAAGAGAGAAGAGAGAAGAGAGAAGAGAGAAGAGAGAAGAGAGAAGAGAGAAGAGAGAGAGAGAGAGAGAGAGAGAGAGAGAGAGAAAGAAATGAATTCGTCTTTCCTCTGCCTTTTTATTCTCTCTAGGTCCCCAAGCAGATTGGGGGCAAATTTTTCCCACACAGTGCCTCCACTCACACACCAATGTCCTCTGGAAACACACTCCCAGACATACCAGAAATCATGCCTTACCAATTCCCTAGCTATTCCTTAATCCAGTCAAGTTGAGCCCTCAAATTAGCCATCACAACATCCAACTAACTAGCACGGGTCACCCTGCGGAGGAGGGGACTCACCCACTCTCCACCAGTCCAGAGTGTAAAGTCTCCTCTCATCCACCTTCACCACAGCCTCCAGGAGGCCGGGCAGAGGAGCAGGGGGCCTGGCACTGCATGCCATCCACCCAGGTGCAGAGACTGCTCTGCTGTTTCCTGCACAACCCTTAATAAGCCGCTGAACTCTCTGTGCCTCAGTCTTATCTGCAAAATGGAAATAACAGCAGTGCTTTCTCATGGGGCTGCTGTTAGGATTGGAAGAGATGAGCCATGTAAAGGGCTGCCATAAAGACAGGGTTCAACAAGCACCAGTCATTCGTATTCATTTTCAGACAGGAGAATTAATTTCATAAAATTAATTGTGAAGCATTGAAAGTTCAGGGGATCTTCCCAGATCCCAGAGCTGACAGGTGGTAAAGCTGGGATTTGATCTCTGGTTCACCTGAAGGTCTGAGGAGGGAGTCTGGGGTGGAGAGATGTGGAAGCTTCCTTGAATTGTGCCATTTGCACTGAGCACGATAAATTGCAGAGACTCGAGAGACTTTGAAATCTTCTGCAGGCCTTAGTTATATGCCCTGTATTATAGAAAGAACATTTATATTCCCTCCAGGATTCAGATGTGGAAACCTAATCCCCATGTGATGATATTCAGAAGTGGGGCTTCAGGGTGCAACTAGGCCATGACAGCAGAACCCCCATGAATGGGATTCATATCCTTCCAAAAGGTCCCTGAGAGGTTGTGTGTCCTACTGCCATGTGAGGATACTGTGAGAAGACACAGTCTAGGAACCAGAGTGGCCTTCACCAGACACAGAAACTGCCAGAGTCTTGATGTTGGTCTTCCCGGCCTCCAGATTGTGAGAAGTAAATTTCTGTGGTTTATAAGCCAGCCAGTCTATGGCATTTTGTTTTAGCAGCCTAAACAGACTAAGACACCCAGGGGACACTTTTGGTGGCTAGGAGAAAGAGAAAGGTCACTGCTGTCCCTGCTATAACCAGAAGATATCCACTTGCTTTCTGGATTGTAGTGAAATCAGTAACATAAACCCTCCTGTTGAGAAAGACAATGTTAAGAGTCATACATTTTCTTTTAAGAAGAGAATTGGCTTTGATCAAAGGGCATTAAGTTGTAGCACTAGACACTAAGACTTGATTTCTCCCTGCTACTGAGAGAGAATGGAAAATACAGAAGGTTAACAGTGCTGTTTATAATCTAGGCTCTGAGCAATGAGCCTCTGTGCCAATTAGAGTAAGACAATGCTCAGTAAGATCAGACTAGACCTTTCTCTTTCAAAAGTGGGGGAATTTTTTGTATTGTTCTTCTACCATTTGAATAAATAAGGCCTCTCCTACTAATAGGTTGCTCTTTGGCATCTACAATGTAAACCTTTATGTTGTCCAGAATCGTGTGACACCCATGGCTCATCACAGCAAGTTGTGCCATGGCCCCTGGTTCACCTGCTGGGCTTACTACAAACCTTTCAGGTGTCAAGAAACAGAGTGGGCTCACTAGCCTTTTCAGCCTCCTCCATCAGGAGCCAAGCTCTTCATTCCACCCCACTATAAAATGCAGAGTGTAATTTCCACCATTGACCATACCAGCGTGGTTTGTGGTCTCTTTTCAGCAGAGGCCAAGAAACAAGCTTGAATAAAACCAAGGGCTTCTAAGATGAGATCAAAATGCAATGGAAAGATCAGCTAATATTTCAGCAGTATGTTGGGATTCCACAAAAGACTTCATTTAAAAGAGGATTCCAAACTTTGCAATGTTTTTAAATTGCTAAAAACAAAGTGGGGGTTGGTATTGTAGGATACTCACGAGGACATGCTGAATTCTCCTGAAATAATCTTTTTGTTTTTTAGTTGTCGATAGACCTTTATTTTATTTATTTATACGCAGTGCTGAGAATCCAACCCAGTGTCTCACACATACCAGGCAAGTGAGCTACCACTGAGCCACAGCCACAGCCCCTGAAATAACCTTTTTATTTTATTTTCTGTTTGATTCATTCATTTATACATATAACAGCAGAATGCCTTACAACTCTTATTTCATATATAGAGCTCAATTTTTCATATCTCTGGTTGTATACACAGAATACTCACACAGGACTTCATGTCCTCATACATATACTTTGGATAATAATGATCATCATATTCAATCATCATTAATTACCCCATGCCTCCTCCCTTCCCCTCCCACCCCTCTGCCCTATCTAGAGTTCGTCTATTCCTCCCATGCTTCCCCTCTCTATCCCAGTATGAATTAGCCTCCTTATATCAAAGACAAATTCAACTTTGTATTTTTGGGATTGGCTAACTTCGCTTAGCATTATCTTCTCTAACTCCATCCATTTCCCTGCAAATGCCATGATTTTATTCTGTTTTATTGCTGAGAAGTATTCCATTGTGTATATATGCCACTTTTTAAAATCCATTCATCCATTGAAGGGCATCTAGGATGGTTCCATAGTTTAGCTGTTGTGAATCATGCTGCTATAAACATTGATGTGGCTGAGTCCCTGTAGTATGCTGTTTTTAAGTCCTCTGGGTATCCAAGGTGAGGGATAGCTGGGTCAAATGGTGGTTCCATTCCCAATTTTTCAAGAAATCTCCATAATGATTTCCATATTGGCTGTACCAATTTGCAGTCCCACCAGCAGTGTATGAGTGTTCCTTTTCCCCCACATCATTGCCAACATTTATTGTTGTTTGTATGCATAATAGCTGCTATTCTGACTGAAGTGAGATGAAATCTTAGAGTGGTTTTGATTTGCATTTCTGTAATTGCTAGTGATGATGAACATTTTTTCATGTGTTTGTTGATTGATTGTACATCATCTTCTTAGAAGTGTCTCTTCAGGTCCTTGGCCCATTTATTGATTGGGTTGTTTATTTTTTTGGTATTTAGCTTTTTGAGTTTTTTATATACCCCAGAGATTAGTGCTCTATCTGATGTGTGAGGGGTAAAGATTTGCTACCAAGATGTAGGTTCTCTATTTACCTCACAGATTGTTTCTTTTGCTGAGAAGAAACTTTTTAGTTGAGTCCATCCCATTTATTGATTCTTGATTTTAATTCTTGTGCCACAGGAGTCTTATTAAGGAAGTTGGGGCCTAATTCCACATGATGGAGATTAGGGTGTACTTTTTCTTCTATTAGACGCAGGGTCTCTGGTTGTATTCCTAAGTTCTTGATCCATTTTGAGTTGAGTTTTCTGCACGGTAAGAGATAGGGATTTAATTTCATTTTGTTGCATATGGATTTCCAGTTTTCCCAACACCATTTGTTGAAGAGGCTATCTTTTCTCCAATGCATGTTCTTGGCACCTTTGTCTAATATAAGATAATTGTTGTTTTGTGTGTTAGTCTCTGTGTCCTCTATTCTGTATCATTGGTCTGCCAGTCTGTTTTGGTGCCAATACCATGCTATTTTTGCTACTATTGCTCTGTAGTATAGTTTAAGGTCTGGTATAGTGATGCCACCTGCTTCCTCTTCCTGCTAAGGATTGCTTTAGTTATTCTGGGTCTCTTATTTTTCCAGATGAATTTCATGATTGCTTTTTCTATTTCTATGAGGAATGCCATTGGAATTTTGATCAGAACTGCATTAAATCTGTATAGTGCTTTTGGAAGTATCATCATTTTGATAATATTAATTCTGCCTATCCAAGAGCAAGGTAGATATTTCCATCTTCTAAGGTCTTTGATTTCTTTCTTTAGAGTTCTGTAATTTTCATTATATAGATCTTTTACCTCTTTTGTTAAGTTGATTGATTCCCAAGTATTTTATTTTATTTTTTTGATGCTGTTGAGAATGGGGTATTTTCCTCATTTCCCTTTCTGAGGATTTGTCACTGATAAACAGAAATGACTTTGATTTATGGGTGTAGATTTTATATCCTGCTACATTGCTGAATTCATTTACTAGTTCTAGAAGTTTTCTGGTGGAACTTTTAGGGTCTTCCAATATAGAATCATATCATCAGCAAATAGGAAATAGTGAAATAACCTTTTTTTTAAAAAAAAAAAAAAAGCAGGGCTGGGGTTGTGGCTTCGTGATAGAGCACTTGCCTAGCATGTATGAGGCACTGGGTTCCATCGTCAGTACCATATATAAATAACTAAATAAAATAAAAATATTTAAAAAGATATTTTAAAAAATATTTAAAAAGAAAGCAATCATAACAAAACCATCACGAGGAGGAAGTGTCAAGTTAGCATTCGTAGATTAAAGGGCAAGTAAAGTTAGTAAGAAGTAAAAGTTATACTTAGCTACCTCATTCCTCTCATTCCTTGCAGTCCCTCCCTCAGGAAACTTTATTTTTTTATTTTTTAAAAGAGAGAGAGAGAGAGAGAGAGAGAGAGAGAGAGAGAGAGAATTTTTTAATATTTATTTTTTAGTTTTTGGCGGACACAACATCTTTGTTGGTATGTGGTGCTGAGGATCGAACCCGGGCCGCACGCATGCCAGGCAAGCGCGCTACCGCTTGAGGCACATCCCCAGACCTCAAATTGTCTCTTTATAACATTAATTTATTCATTCAGTTAGGCACAAATATAAGAATCTCTAACTATAAATGCAATTTACTAATTTAAAGGTTTTCTAGTCATATTTCACAGAAATAAGTGTATTCCAAATCTTCACATGCACCTTCAATAAGAATATCTTCTTTTTAACTACAGGCATTTTTTTGTACCACAGTTCAAGGGCAAAATATTCTCACTTCCTTGTACATTGTGCTGAGGCTCAGGAAACAATACTTGAAAGCCTGGCATCTCGCTGCTCCTGAGTCCTTTGAACTGGAGGCTGGGAGGCCTCTGAAGCAAGGGCTCTCTGACCTGCTCCTGCCCTCCTGTCTGTCACTAAAACAAGACAGGGAAAGCAGACTTCTTCTTCCTGGAGGTGGGTCGTTTAAACTAGAGCCCCTCTCTTCTCAAAAAAGATGTATAACCTAGAGAGATGATCTCGTCTCCTTTTAAGATCCATTCCAGAAGGATCCTGCCTCACATCCGAGAGGAAGCCTGGCTACACAGACATCTAGAAGAATCTGAACAGAGTGGCCTTACTGGGTACCCCCTCCCCCACCTCATATTACTACTGACTCCTATGTCCAATGACATTTCTGCACAACTGTCTGTTCTTCATCAAATCTAAGCATAAAAACACAGTTTTGCTGCCTGTAATCCCAGCATCTCAGGAGGCTGAGGCAAGAGGATTGTGAGTTCAAAGGCCAACCTCAGCAATTTAGTGAAGCCCTAAGCAACTCAGTGAGACCCTGTCTCTAAATAAAATACAAAAAAAGGGGTGGGGATATAGCTCAGTGGTTAAGTTTCCCTGGTTTTATCCCTAGTACCAAAAACAAACAACAAACAAAAAACCCCTACAGTTTTCCCTGGGTTTAGATTCAAGGGCAAACAAGGATAGCAAGAGGTCTTTGGGTCTTCGTTTCTGAAGGCTCCTATATCACTCAAAACTTGGATTAAACAAATTTGTTCATGGTTCCTCTTGCTAACCTGTCTTTTGCTCCAGGATATATTGACTATGACCCTTTTGATGGGTAAAGAAAGGGGTCCCACCCTCCACCTCTGCAGTTGTTTGAAAAACGCATGATTTGAAACTGTACTGAATGCTTGCTGCTAAAAAATATATATATTTCAAATCACAACTATTCATTTGCTATTATTATATTGGCTGCAATTTGCTTTTATATACTTCACATGGAGGGTCTGATGGAAGATGTTAGCTTCAACCTGCAGCCCTGGGGTGGTGGTTAGTTAGTATTTGAAAGAGGAGCCATTATGCCGTTCATACTGTGGAGAGCACAGCTTTGGATCTGTTGGGGCTATTTTTGGTCTCCACCATAGGGTGTGCTTCTGAGCACTGAGAATGCAGTTTCCTTGGAGAAACGAGAGGCATTAGAGAAATGTGAATTAGTGAGCAGCTGTCCAGGTGCTGTCCCTGTGTGTGAGCAGGGACAGCTACAGGATGAGGCTGCTCCTGTGAATGAGCCCGACTGAGCCCTCTAGGGAGGAGTCAGTGGCCTGAATCCAACCAGAAGCTCAACCAAAGCTGACAACTGTTGACTCAGCCTTGGGAGCTTTCAAGCAAGGTGCATGTGAGAGTCCCTGAAAGGGCAGGTAGGTTTTCTGGCTGCTGGATTGGCCATTATATCAGGTTGTGCCTGCTTGCTAGTGTAGATGTGGCCAGCAGGAGCCCAGCCGTGGCCTCTCATTGTACTGTGCCATGGATGCTGAGATTGGGGGGTCCTCTCATTCATGCACCTCCAAATACTGACTGAGCCCAAGATGGTATTTCAATGAACTTTAGACACTACCAGCAGTGTCTTCTTTGCCACTTCTGTGTACCACAAGCACAGAAAAAAGTACTGCCAATTATAATCATGAGATACCACTGATTGCGCATTAGTCCTGATTTCAGAGTTGTTAAAAATGTTAGGGGGAAAAAAAGTGCATGTTCTGATAGATGACGTAGTGCTTGAGATGAGTGAGCGGCTTAGGTTGGCACACAGTGTGACTCTCCGCACTTAAAGGGGTCATCGAAGTCTCCTTCATGGCAAAACTGACACCTGCAACTAGAAGATCACATTCCTGGGAATAAGCCTCTATCTGAGATTCTGCCCTCCCCCGTCTCTGGATTGTGTCAGGGGCCTTCTGAAAGGATTCCAAAAGGAGCCCAAGAACAGTTGGCTGGGAAAGTACCAGGTTGTCATAACATCTTCCCCAAACAGCCCACTCTTCAAAATAAAAAGACAGTGACCTGAACATGCAAACCCCGGAGGACTTCACTGTAACACCACTTCCTCTTTTCTGAAAAATATTATGTTGGAAAACAAAATGCTTTCCTAGTACAACATCATAAAGGCAAAGGCTTGTTTCACAGGGATTGCACTGTGCCTGCTTTTAGAATAATAGGAATGTAAGATCAGAAAGCTCCTGAGAGGCTGTCCAGGCCAAAGCGTGCTAGATACCTGATTTTTTGTTGTGGGGTCTTTCGGACTAGAGGTCACACATTTGATCCAGAGAAGCAATGTAACAGAATTTCTGCAGGAAGGCAGGGACCTGGGGATGTCTGGAGATGGGAGCCCTCACCTCTTCTCTGCAGACTCGGAGCCCACTCTTAGCCTGGGAGGGCACTAGAGAGTGCTGCAGGCTGTCCGGTCCCAGCAGGGCCCAGCCTCCAGGGTGTGGTAGGAGGGGGCCAGCTTCTTCAGACTCAGCTGATGAGGCTTAGCATAGTGGCTCCAGGAGAAGAGTAAGTGGGAAGAGAAGGGTTGGCCTCATTCAGGCAGGCTCTGGCTCACTTACTAGCCTTCTCCCTCTTCCTGTCTAGTTCTCCTTCATGTTGACAGAAAACAGCACAGAGTGCAGATAGTAGAGGAGGCTGATTCCAACCCATACCATTCAAAAGAATGCTTACATGGTGCTCAACACTGCACAGGGCTGCACTGTACCCTGGGGAGGACTACAGGGATAGAATGCAGGAATAGAGTCCCAAGCTGCCTGCAGATTCCTGTTTTGCCTTAAAAATACATACAATCAACGTTTAAAACTTGTATATCAAATGTCACCATCAAGAGAGTGAAAAGACACCCAGGAACTTGGGAGGCTGAGGCAGGAGAATTGCAAGTTTGAGGCCAGCCTCAGCAACTTAGCAAAACCCCGTCTCAAAATAGAATTTAAAAAAGGACTGGGGAGTAACTCATTGGTAAATTACCTCTGGATTCAATCCCCAATACCAAAAGAGAAGAGTGAAGAAAATCTATACAATGGGAGATTTGTAAATTGTATGTCTGATAAGAGATTAATATCAGAATATATAAAGAATTCCTACAAGTCAGCCAAAAAGAAAATTAAAAAATCAAACAAACTCAAACAACCCAATCCAAAAATAAGCAGAAAAGCCAGGTGCAGTGGCCTGTGCCTGCAGGCCTGCCTATGTGGAAGGCTGAAGCAGGAGGATCACTTAGGTCCACTGGATGGAGACCAACCTGGGCAACCCCATCTCAACAGCAAAAAACAACAACCATAAAAGGAACAAAAAACAATGAACAGCTATTTCCCCAAAGATATGCAAAGGGCCAATAAGCACATGATAAGATGCTCACATTACTAGACATCAGGGAAATGCAATTCAAAACCAAGTGGAGAGAGCAGTCCATACCCATTAGGATGGCTGTTAAAAAACAAGAAACATGAAGGATATATCTTGGCAAGGATGCCCAGAAATTAAAATGTCAATGCGCTGCTGGTGGGAATGTAAAATGATGTGACCATAGAAAACAGGCAGGTTATCAAAAAGTTGAACTTAGAATTACCAAGTAATCTAGCCATGTCATCTCTACATGTACACCCCAGAAGAAGTGAGGAGGTTCACACTGATATTTGTCAACTGATACCATAGCAGCACCAGTCACAATAACCCAAAGGTGGACCCAAGTGTCCAGCAGCAGATGGATGGATAAATAAGTGGTGTAGACATCCATAGGGTATCACTCAGCTTTTTAAAAAAGGAACAAAATTCTGACAAATGCTACAACTGGGGTGAACCTTGAAACACAATGATCACACAATACTGAGTGTGTTTTTATTTACTTATTTATTTATTTATTTATTTGATACTGAGGATTGAACCCAGAGGTGCTTAACCACTGAGCCATAGCCCCAGCCCTTTTGTATATTTTATTTAGAGACAGGGATTTGCTGAGTTGCTTAGGGCCTCACTAAGTTATTCAGGCTGGCTTTGAACTTGTTATCTTCTTGCATCAGCTTCCGGAGCCCCTAGGATTATAGGCATACGCCACTGCATTCAGCAACAGTAAGTGTATTTAGCACTGCTGAATGCACTCTTCCAAATGGTTACATGGAAAATTTTACCACAATAAGAAAAAGTATCTTTTTTTTTTTTTTAAAAAAAAAGCATGTAAATTTTGTAGTCTGCTCCAAAATTTAGCTATGATTGTTTTAATACAAGAATTTATTTTCTCCAGATCTTCCAGGAAAAAAAATATATACCATCTACACTCTGCCGTTGCCAAAACCTTCCCACATCAGGAAACACAGACTAGTTTAATCTTCCCTTCTTCCTATTTTATCGATGAAGATCCCAGATAGGAAATGACTTGTCTGAGTCACTCAGCAAGGGGCTGGCAAAGTCAAGATTAAAGAGGTCTGTAACTAACAACAGGAACATGCACAGATGTAGCGCCTGAAAGACCAGCAACCCCACCCTGCCCAAGCCAATACCAGACTCCACCAAAGACAGAAAAGAAACAGCTCACAGGACAGTGAGCTGGGGGCAGCCAGGGTCCACCCCTGACCTCCAGCCTGCTGCAGCTAGAGTCCAATGCCCACCTCAGCAAACATATAAACATCTATTCACTAAAATCACAATTATTAAGTCTCTTCACAGATTGCTTTCCAAACTGCAGGTCAGGCTCTGTCAATAGATCACAAAATCAATTTACTGAGCCTCAGCTGGCATTTAAAAATAGAATAGTATGGAAAATAGAAGAACAGAAAATATCACATGTAACATCAAGAAAAGTTTCCCTCTATGATATCTGGATGTATGTTATACGTATTATGTGTTATGACCAAAGGTATTTCTTATGGAAAATCTCAGTCCAAAATGTTTGAAAAGGTGTGATCATGTCACAGGTTATTGTGCTGATTATGGAGAGCCAATGACTTTTTTTTTCATCTAGAGTCACTCTTGCCACGGTTATGTATACGAGTTTTAGGGGCAGGGGCTGCCAGATCCCAGCAAATGAATGGCTACATAAGAAACTCCTCTTGGGGCTGGGGATGTGGCTCAAGCGGTAGCGCGCTCGCCTGGCATGCGTGCGGCCCGGGTTCGATCCTCAGCACCACATACAAACAAAGATGTTGTGTCCGCCAAATACTAAAAAAAAATAAATATTAAAAATTCTCTCTCTCTCACTGTCTCTCACTCTCTCTTTAAAAAAAAAAAAAAAAGAAACTCCTCTTAATTTTCCTTGGTCTATTCTTCTTTCCTTGGTCTATTTTTTTTTAAAGATCTATTTTTTAGTTGTAGTTGGACACAATACCTTTATTTATTTATTTTTATGTGGGGCTGAGAATGGAACTCAGGGCCCCACACGTGGCGAGCGCTCTACCGCTGAGCCACCACCCCAGCCCTTTCCTTGGTGTATTCTAACAAGCATCCTGGATGACCTGAGCTTGGAGAACGTTCTGCAGCAGTGGGACAGGAGGGAAGCACCTGTGGCTGGAGACCCAGGGTAGTCAAGGTCAGGCTTCTCCCTGCCATCTCCTGGGCTGAGTAACTCCACCTGACTTTCATCTTTGTCATCAGTGAGGTGGGACATGAGTACCTACTTGGTCGGGTCTGTGGGAAGCTAAAATGAGATGCCAGATGTGAACATGTTACCTACAACATGCTTCAGCACTGCCGGTCATGTTCACCACTACTACTGCTCGGGCCGCTGCTGGCACCAATGGGGTACATTCAGGGAAAGGGGCCATCAGCTGCAGCAGCTTCTAGAATGGAGGTGTGTGATCTGAGGTCCATGAAAACCCATGAATGGGCCTCAGAAGTCCAGCCAATTATAGGTAAAATTATGTGCCTGCACACATGTGAATGTGTGTGTCAAAGAGACTTTCATCAAATTTTGAGTGGTACCTGTGAGCCAAGGAGAGAGCTCAGGACCCCTAACCCCATGCAGTACCTGGTGAACAGGATTAAGCCACCCCCAGGTACCTTGGCACCCAGAAGAATCCCCAACCAGGGCAGGAGTCACTGGTTCCAGCAGTCAGTACCAGGCAGTACATGAGGGCAGGGTTCCCTACCAGAAACCTGTTCCTGCCCTGCCCCACCCTGGAAACTGGCCCCACCAGCTAGCTGGGTGGGGTTCTCTCTTCCAGGGAGAGACCTGCTCTGCAGGCTGTGCCAGCCTTGTCCTCTATTCCAGGAATGTCCACACCTGGAAGCCCTGGGCTTATTCTCACCTGTAGTCCCCAGCTCTCTCTGGGCACTGCCATCACTGTGAGCCTCCCAGGGGGAGCCCAGGCTGAGGCAATGGCCACCCACAACCTCTCTCTGCAGCTCTCTGGGAGTGTTTCCACTCGGCCAGGCTTTGGACTTGTCCCCAAGCTTCAAATGTCCTTCAATTGTCCTTTTCTCTGGCACCCATCCAGGCCCAGCCCCAGCGGACCTCCTCCATGAGGGATGCCTTTCCTTTCTCCCCTGAAGCCCACCAGCTGCAGTGGGGCAAGTGGGGGCAGGCTTCGGTGGCACAGAGATCTGATTCCAGGCTCAGCTTCTCACTCACCAGCTGGTGCCCTTGAACATGCTGCTTCACTTTCTCAGTCTGGGTCTCCATCCCCACCACACCAGCACCACGAGGACTAACTGAAACAGTGAACACACGGTTCTCTGCCCAGAGTGTGGCCTGCAGCAAGCCACTCAGAGTTGGGGATTATTATTACTGGCTTGGCCATTTATGATTCTCCGAGTCTTTTAGGTTGGTCATTTTTGTAGCCACAATTTAGATTACTTGAAGACAGGATCCGGGTCTATTTTTATATAAGAGACTCAATAAAAACTCATCGACTGTTCTATTCAAGGCTCTTCATTCATTTGTCCATCCATTCACCCACTCATCCATGGGGTGAGCCGCCCTGTGCCAGGCACTGTGCTCATAGCTGGGGACAAGGGATACAACGACAGCTCTGGCCTTAGAAAACTTCCTGCAGAACAATGGAGACACTAGGCAGTGAACCGGCGGTCAGATGCTCTGTGGGCAGGGACAGACTCGGGTGCAAGTATCTCATGGGGCACTTTCATGTTGGGAGAAGCAGGGGAGCAGCTCCACCAGGAAGGAGTTTTGAGTTGATTTTTCCTTCTCAGATGCTTCCCCAGGCTTGTTGGTTTGCCCTCTGCTCCCCCTTTCAGAAGGATCCCCCGCCATCCTGTCCTGCAAGCCCCAGGCTAGTCTGCACATAGGCTGCTGGACTCACCCTGGGCCCTCTCTGCGCTCTGCTGGGGTGCTAGGCTCAGGTCCCACACTAGGCACTCCCCATTACAGGCCATTCATCAGGAAGGCGGGTGACGGCAGGGCTGTCGCCTTCTGCACAGGTTGCAGGAGAACACTGGGTTTTGAATCTTGTTCTGCCACAGTGGGTCCTGCTCCTGGCACTGAGGCCTAAGTGTCCTCATGGGGGAAGGGCCTGGGCCAGGGGACTCTGAGATCCAGTATGTGTGGTCTCTGGGTGGCTCCTCCCTTTGTCCCTGAAGAACCCTGCCCCCTAACTCCTCCTAAGAATTCAAACATCCTTACATCCAGAGCTGGGTTATCCTCAGCTTGAAAACTGAACCCCCTCCTCCCTGCCACCACTGGCCCTGGAGATTGGCCCTTGCCACACGCACCCTGTCAACTGCACCCAAAACATTTTCCCCAGAGCCCCATTCCCAACAGATGCAGGGACTCTCAAAAGCAGCAGCAGCCCTGTGTAGGTGCTAGGGAGACAGATGTGTCAGTCCCACCTCCGGGTGCCTCCGGGAGGCTGGAGGCTGGCAGGGAGGTGAGACAGGACCCTGGCCATTTGCAGGGGTGGGAAACTGTTAGGATTAGAGAGAGAGGAGAGGAGCTGAACCAAGAGTGGGGTAGATAATAGTGAGAAGGAGGGGCACGGTGAGATGAAAGTGTGGACGGCAGAGACTCCTGGATCCTAACGTGTTTTAAGTAACTAGCACTGTACTGTAAGGGTGGCTGCGTGACGTTGTGCATTTGTCAAAGCTCATAGAAGGCACAACACAGAGTGAACCCCAGTGTGAACAGTGAATATCAGTCAATAATGTATCAGGATTGATTCATCTATTTTAAAAAACATACCACACTAACACAGAATGTTAATCATGGAGGGAGCCTGGGAAGGAGAGAGGAGGAGCATGCGGAAATTCTGTAGCCACGATGCAATTTTTCTGTAAACTTAAAACTGCTCTATAAAAACCAAATCTGTTAGGGAGAAATAGAACAAAATCCCGGCACCACAAAAAAAAAAAAAAAAAAAAAAAAAGTAAGAAAGAAAGAAAGAGAAAAACATACAGAACACCCTGGGCCTACCTTTAAAAATCATGGGGTCTCACATAGAAACCTGGACTCCCAATTCTTTTGACAAACCTGAAGATCTACAGCCTCTGCTTCCTCACACCAGGGTCTGTTGAGCCCCCCACCCCCTCACCACTCCCAGCAGGTTTGGCCTGGAGCTCATGCTTGGGACCCTGGTGGTAAAGTCAAGTGTCTGATCACAAAGAGAGAGATTTGGCAACCCAGCCAGGCACCCAGAACACACTGGATCCAGACTACATTCCCCACAGGTGGGGAAAGGGCACCAATGTAGGAGATGAGAAGGACCCAGGCAGCTTCCAGACACGGTGAGTTCCATTTGCGCTGATCTGCAGTTTTAGAATGTGGGACTACCCAGTGCAGTGGCACACGCCTGAAATCCCAGCAGCTCAGGAGGCTGAGGCAGGAGGATCAAGAGTTCAAAGCCAGCTTCAGCAACTCACTGAGATCCTAAGCAATTTAGCAATACCCTGTCCCTAAATAAAACATAAAAAGGGCTGGGGATGTGGCTCCGTGGTTGTGTGCCTTTGGGTTCAATCCTTGTATGTATAAATAAATAAGTGAATTAATTAAAAAATTAAATGGGATGACACTTAAGTTGAGGCTTCAGACAAATTTGGGAGATAGAGACAA
Organism: Urocitellus parryii; assembly: GCF_045843805.1. Classification (NCBI taxonomy): domain Eukaryota; kingdom Metazoa; phylum Chordata; class Mammalia; order Rodentia; family Sciuridae; genus Urocitellus; species Urocitellus parryii. The sequence goes on along the minus strand of NC_135536.1, from coordinate 113,214,335 downwards.
GTGACTTGCAAAACCCAGGGTGTACTCAGATTCCCCCCAGAGAAAGGAACACAGAGAGGAGGCCCCAAGGGCTGAGAAAAAGTCAAGTTCATGGACCCAGTGGGGCATCACAAAGCTGGGGTGCGGGGGAGGACACAGGGTTCACCGAGGACCTCCATTTCCCTGGCTTGGCATGAGCAGGAACTGGGGGGGGTTCGAGGGGCAGGCTGGCTTAAAGCAGACGGAGGCTGGGCTCAGGTGTTGTGGGCAATGCCTGGGAACATCCAGGTGTGGCTCCTGGTGGGCTGAGGTTAACTCAGTCCCTGCCCGTCCCCTTCTTTGATGGGAATATGTGCAATCACTTATTCATTAAGCACTCAGCCACTAAATGCCTACTATCTGCCCAAGGCTTTGGCAGGACACCGGGATGAAGAAGGGGATACCACAGCTCTATCCCCTAAGAGCTCCCAGGCTAATGCAGATCAGCGCTAACAACTGCCACATGGCACAGCTAATGGCAAGTAGAAGCTAGAACCGGATGCTTCTGGGGAACACAGAGGAGGAGCATCACACTGGGAAGTCAGGAAAGACCTCTTGAGCTGGTGCAGCAGCCCCAGGAGGGGATCTGAGGGTACAGCAAGAGAAAAGGCCCCAGGGTTAAGGGAGAGTACAAGCATCCCCGGTTATCTGCAGTCTGGGTAACCCGTAGCCAATATTGGTCTGAAAAGATCAATATTCATCTTGGATCTTTTGATAGAAAGAGACCACATTCACACAACCTTTATTATAGGATATTGTTATAATTATTCTGTTTTAGTATTAGTTGTCATTGTCGATCTCTTACTGTGTCTAATTTAGAAATTAAACTTTATCATAGGTATGTAGAAACCAGAAAAAAAGTTTGTATAGTTTTGGTACCGTCCATAGTTCCAGGCATCTTCTGAGGGTCTTGGAACACATCCCCCGTGGATGAGTGGAGACTACTGTATACAGTTTGGAGAATTCTCTGCAGTTCAGTGTGGAGGTAGTGTAGGGTATGCAGCAGCAGCTGGCCAGGTGGAGCCTGAAGGCCAGAGGCCAGAGGCAGACAGTAGGTGTCCCAAACAATCACAGTGGGAACAGATGCCCTTAGGGAGCCTGGTTGACTGGACAAGTTTTCCCAGAGTCGGTGGGAGAGACACTGGTGACCCCAGGTCAGGCATTTAGGAGAATTCTGAGGAGTGAATGCAGGCCAACTTGACACACTGACTCCATCATTTACTGTGTGCTCTCAGACAGCAACCTAATCCCTGATTTCCTCATTACTTGAAAGAGGATAATGAAAGTATCTATATCTCCTGTGGAGATAAAAAACCATGGTATCTGCCAGATAACAAGCAGTTGATGAAAGGTAGCTCTCGTCACCATTGCACCCTAAGCCACCCCAGTCCACGGTAATGCTCTCTGCTGCGCTTTAGCCCTGGGTTCATAAAACTGCCTGAAAACAGGCTCCTTCCCGGCTCCCATCCACCTCCCTGCCTGGTATGGAGACTCAGAGGGCGGGGCTCTATGAAAGAGGCTGTCAGGAGGTTGCCATGGTGACCTCCCAGCTGGGCTTTAGGACTTAGGGAGGGAACTAAACCTACTTTCCTTTCTCTTTCTTTTCTTTTTCTTTTTTTCTTTTTTTGCTAGCTATTTCAGCTATTCTAAATATTTACTGGTAGGTGATTATTGCACATCTCGAAAACGCTGAATGATTCCTTGGCACACTGCAGAGAAAAACTGGAAACAATCCAAAGCTGGCTGGGTAAGTATGGTCCATCCATGCAAACGTGTACTGTGTGGCTACTAAAAATGTTATAGATCTGGGTAACTGACAGGAAACTTGTCATGACAAGTTATTAAATTAAAAAAAAAAAAGAACAGGTTGGGGAACAGCATAAATCTTGTAGTACCATCCGTGCAAAACTGCGCTACGCTTAACTGCTCATATTTATGGACAGAAACAATGTTGGGAAGGCTGTTTCCAAAAGCGTTCACTGTGGTTCTCCAGACAGAGTGAGGCCAGCAAATCTAGGGGTTTGCTCTACTCTCTTTTTTCCACTATCCTCCAACACCAAAATTGGCCCACTATGGATTCATGGTGGTGGTGATTATTTTCCAAAGCAACAATGCTGCTAAAAGGAAATAAATGAGTCCTTCACGCTTAGCCAGTCTTGGAAGACTCAATCATGTCAGCCAACCCAGGGACAGCAGAGGTCGGCATGCCCTCATACCTCCACTGAGAAGGTCATGTGTGCTCATCATGCCTGCTGGCCCAGGGGCATCTAGTCAGCTGGGGCCTGAGTCCTAAAGCCTAGTGTCATGCATTTGGAAAAGTCACCCCGTTTCCTAGAGCTAAAGGCCTCAAGGTCGCCCTCAGTCATCACCATGAGTGGAGGTGGAGGAGGTCAGGAGAGGCACATGCTGGACAGGACCATAGACTCTATGGAGCACTTGCTGTGTTCCAGCCACAGTGTCATCCCTGGAGATCCAAAGCAGACATGGGTCCACCCCCTAGGATCCATGACCTAGTGGATGCAGGGCTCCAGGAAGGGCTTGAAAATGCAAGCCCTCATTGTTCCTGAAGGTTCTCTCCTTTCTCGTGGTCCACACTTCATACTCTTTTGAGAAAATTATGTGGTCCCCTCCAGTTGTCCTGGAGGACCCCACTCCTTGACATATTCTCAGGCCCTCCAAAGTGCACTGAGCCCCAGCCTTACCTCCTACTGGTCTTGCCATTATACCTACACTCTGTCCCTCATCTCTGTCCTAGACATAGCAGGAGCTTTCCACCTCCAGGCTTCTGTGCCTGCTATTTGTCTGGCTGAGAATCTCTTCTTTCACCTTCTCCCATGAATGAAATTCTACCCATTCCACAATGCTTTGTAGAATACCCTTTTTTTTAACTGCATAACCATTACAGTTTTTTTACTCCAAAAATTAGTTTATAACCTTTTGTTGTGTAATTCTGTTCCTCATACAGCTACAAAGGTTAACAGTAGCAATATATTCAATAGGAGGCACAGTTTGTCTTTTCATGCACCGGGAGGGAGCAGAGTCTAGAATTCTCAGCACATGCGCATTGTCAGCATATTTCCAAAAATCGTCTTGCATGGTTTGTTTAGAGCACTGCAGTGTGAATGGCAAACACATTTTAAACGTGTGGTGCTGAGGATGAAACCAATGATAGTGGTGCAGAATCGTCAGACACAGAAGATTAAATTTTTTTCTATATTTTTTAATTGGTGCATTATGGTTGTACATATTGATGGGATTTGTTGTTACATATTCATACATGCACACAATATAACAATATAATTTGGTCAATATCACTCCCCAACACTTCCCTCTTCCTTCTTTGCCTCCCCTTCCCCCACCTTGGTCCCTTTTCTCTACTGATCTCCCTTCATTTTTAGGAGATCTGCCCCCATCTGTGTTTTCCTCTCTAGCTTCCACTAGAGAGAAAACCTAGGACCCTTAACCTTCTGAGCTTGACTTATTTTGCTTAACATGATGATCTCTAGTTCCATCCACTTTCCTGCAAATGCCATAGTTTCATTTTTCTTTATGGCTGAATAAAACTCCATTGTGTATATACACTACATTTTCTTTATCCATTCATCTATCGATGGACACCTAGGCTGGTTCCATAGTTTGGCTATTGTGAATTGTGCTGCTCTACACATGGGTATGCAGGTATCACTAGAGTAAGATGACTTTAATTCTTCAGGGTCAATTAACCTGATTAAATTAAATTTGTATGTCCCTACTTCACGACACTGTAGTAAATTTTATCAAGTGAACATTTCAATCTATAATGCACAAATCAATAACAACTAATGTTTAATTTTTATTTTTCAGACCAGAAAAATGTTTGCCAAACTGTCAGGAAGAAATGAAGTGCATTGATTTGGACTATTCAATTTTAACACATACTCACAAGTATTCAATGCATTCTAATTTTGCACTAAAGACAGGTTAGTAATAAATTATTTTTAAGTAATATTGGCATAATTTAAAAACAAAACTGCTTCACATAATGGCTGCACCCCATTTTTTTTTTCAAAAACATTCGGCATAAAATCTGCAATGATCATGGGATAAAATACAGTGAAATTAGCTTCCACTCTCTTCTGTGGGTTCTATGGGAAGGGTATATGCCATGTCAGGCTCCTGGTTTCCCTCAGTCAAAACAGACCAAGTCTGTCATTCATTGCTGTCTGTGGTGCCCAGGCCAGGGCTGGGCACCGTTACTGTTCAGTGAATGTTTGCTGAGCCATCAAATGACTTCTGCTTCCCACTGTAGTCAGAAGTCTAGAACAAGGTCTGACCACACTGTCTAGATCTTTCCACCCAGTGCTTCCCATATTGCCTTCATGAATACTACACTTCAGTGCCAAAACTGTACGCAACTGCTTCACATAATGGCTGCACCCCATTTTTTTTTTTCAAAAACATTCGGCATAAAATCTGCAATGATCATGGGATAAAATACAGTGAAATTAGCTTCCACTCTCTTCTGTGGGTTCTATGGGAAGGGTATATGCCATGTCAGGCTCCTGGTTTCCCTCAGTCAAAACAGACCAAGTCTGTCATTCATTGCTGTCTGTGGTGCCCAGGCCAGGGCACCGTTACTGTTCAGTGAATGTTTGCTGAGCCATCAAATGACTTCTGCTTCCCACTGTAGTCAGAAGTCTAGAACAAGGTCTGACCACACTGTCTAGCTCTTTCCACCCAGTGCTTCCCATATTGCCTTCATGAATACTACACTTCAGTGCCAAAACTGTACACTTTGCTCTAAAGTTTTCATTTCAGAATTGTTAAACATCTGAAATATCAGCTGGGCCTGGTGTCAATATACATATAATCTCAGCAACTAGGAAGGCTGAAGCAGGAGGATCTAAAGTTTGAGGCCAGTCTCAGCCACTTGGTGAAAACCTCAGCAACTCAGTAAGACTCTGTCTCAAAATAAGAAATAAAAGGACAGGGACGTGGCTCCATGATGAAGCACTTTTAGATTCAAGCCCCTAAAAACATCTGAAATTTCAAACAATTCAAGTATTTAAAAAGTATGAGTTTTTAATATATTCTGGATATTAATCCTCTGTCAGAAAAGTAGCTAGCAAAGATTTTCTCCCATTCTGGAAGCCTCTTTTCACATTCTTAATAGTTTCATTTGCTGTGCAGAAGCTTTTTAATTTGGTGCCATCCCATTTATTAACTCTTGGCATTATTTCCTGAGCTCTAGGGGTCTTTATTGAGAAAGTCACTGCCTGGGCCTAAAAGCTGGACTGTTGACCCTATGTTTTCTTCTAGGAGTGGCAAAGCTTCGGGTCTAATCCCTAGGCCTTTCATCCATTTTGAGTTGATTTTTGTGTAGGGGGAGAGACAAGGGTTTAATCTCATTCTTCTAAAAATATTATACACAGTTTCCCCAGCACCATTTATCACATATTTTCTCTCATATGTGAAAGCTAGAGAGGAAAAAGGAAAGGGGTGGGGGGGGGTGGCTCATGAAAATCAAAGGTAGATCTGCAGAGTACAGGAAAGGGACCAGGGGGAGGGAGATGGGAAAGGAAAGGGGGAAATTCTGAGGAATGATATTGCTCAAATTATATTGTTACATTGTGTGCATGTACAAAAACGTGAGCACAAATCCCACCATCATGTACAACTATAATGTACCAATAACAAAAAAATGAGGGAAAAATGTATGAGACAATTGTGAAAATTCAAACACTGGATATTTTCTGATGGGAAGGATCAGTTGTTAAGATGCAGTCACAGGATTGTGGTTACACGTTTGACAGGTCCCACTGCATTTAGAGATGCTTACTGAAGTAATTGCAGATGAGCTGACAGGATGCTGTGGATGGGCTGCAGCCGAATCTCACTGTGATCCAGGGGCCTGAGTGAGGGTTGGAGATGAGACCAGATGGGCCAAGAGCAGGTCATTGGTAAAACCAGGCTTGGAAGTTCATTATCCTCATCTCTTGAGGTGTGTCTATGCTTTGGAAAGGGGAGACTAACAATGCAAAAATAAAATAAAACCTGACATGGGAAAGGTGTCCTGGGGCCTGCTAGGAGGCCCCGTGGCAGCAGACGAGGAAGACTCTAGCAAACGTAGTTATTAGTCACACACTTTCCTGGCATGCGGAATATCAACATGACAGTTTTGAAACTAACACAGGAAACATTGCATCAGAATCTCCATCTGAACAAGATAAAACTGAAGAACTTAAAGACAAACCAGAAATCCTTTGGAAACAAGAGTGATGATGGCTCCTTGTAAATTAAAGACAGCAGTCCCCCAAGAAAAGTCAAGGCCTCATCAGTGGGAAATAATGGAAGATATCACATACAGATATTTTCTTGCCATTCCCCAACTAGGGTAGAGTCAGGAAAAGATTTTTCTAGAAATTTTTCTAGGAAAAAAAAATCATACTTGTGACATCAGTATACTGCCAACATTCTTCTGTTTCAAGAAGTATCAAATAATATTTCCCCTTCAAGATTTTATGACGAAATTTTGTGTTTGTGAAGTGTGCAGATTTGGGTTTTAGAGACTTCCTTTTCGTTTGTTTTATCCACTAACAAACAGACCAGAATAATAATGTATATTTTTGTAAGTTTACATTTACTTAGTGTTCTAAAATGTCTTGTCTTTCAAATCATCAAATATTTGGGTCTGTTGTCTTTAATTTTGAAAATACCTTTTTGTAAAATACAAATATTTATTAAGGCGTGATGTGACAGGCACGCGAACAGCTCTGGTGTTTTTCACTGCAGCGGGTGGGAAACAGCTACTTGCACCCATCCTCCCAGCTGGAAGGGTGGGTGCCGGGAATCTCAGCTCTGGATGTGCATCAGGAGCACTCAGGGAATGTTTTTAAATGCTGATGCCTGGCCCGGCCCAGCTCAGGTAACTGTCTCAGAGCATCTGGTGATCGGAGGTGGGCCCAGGTGATGATGCAGCAGTTAGAGTTAGAACCACTGAGATTGTTGGTCCAAAGTAAGAGAAGTGGAGTCCCCCAGAGCTGGACTGCCTGACCCTATACATAGAACTGGGTGCCCAGAGCCAGCCTGAGTGGCCTCTTCAGGGCTCTAGCTACCTGCTCAGTTGGCCTCTGGGGGGCAGGTGCAGCAGGCTGACTCCTCCTCTGAGTCTGGGAAAGAGCCAAGGAAGGTGACTGTGGCTGACGTCCCCTCAGGCCCCTGGGGAAGGCACAGGCTCCCTCCATTTCTTCTCAAGCTGCTAATCTGATCAGAAACTTAGACAGAGATAAGGCCACAGCCTGCAGGAGCCAGCCCAGGACACAGTGGAAGGAAAGGAGGGGGAAGGGAGGGAGACTTGGGGCCAGGCTGGTGCCTTCACATGTCCAGAGGTAGTGAGCTGGGAGCACAGAGGCCCCTCAGGGTAGAATGGAGACCCCAGACAGGAGCCTTTGGGAGACAGCCTCCAGCTCCAGCACCATCCCTGCTCCTTGGGCTCTGAGCTCCCCAGGTGCAGTCTGAAGTTCAGATCCTGGCCTGGGGCAGGGGGATAGGGGAGGCTGCAGTTAGGGTGCAGACTGGGCCTGGACACCCACCCTGGCCGACAGCCCTAGCCCAACCATGCAGCCTAATGACCCAGGTCCTTCCCTAGCTGGTCTATCTTCTATCTCAGGCCCTTTGAATCGGGGTCCCTGCAGCAGCCTGTTATCAAGCCCAGTGGTGATTCTACTTGTGGCCAAGGGGATACAGAATCCTGAGCCTCTGGGCTCACTCACTTCACCAGGCCTTGACTCTATCGGGAGACAAAACGGGCAGAAGTTCAAGGAGTTCAGGATGGTACCAGATGAACAAGGGGCAAGCAGGTGGCCCAGCGGATGGCAGGTCCTGTAGGAGGCGTGCCTCACACTCACCTCTGCAGCCCCTTAGTGAACTCATGCTCAGTGCAGGGTCCCTGTTGGAAAGGGTGTAGCCGTCCTGGCTGCCCTCGCAGAGTCCCTTCTTGCAGAGGAGATAGGCACACCTTTAAACTGTAGGAGCAGCCAGAGTAGGAGAGAGAGACTTCCAGGGGTGACTGTCTCTTTGCACAGCCAGCTGGACATTCCTCGGGTGACACTCTATATAAATCCACAGGGGTCATCTGACCACAGACCTTGTCCTGCCCACACTGCCCCAGGTGCCCACCTCCTCCCCCGCCTGGAAAAGCTCTCTTCCCCCTCCATCAGCCTCCAGACCTCTCCCCTCCTCTGACCTCTGCTGCCTCTCAGGCTGGGTGGTGCTCCTGGAGCAGGTCCATCCCCTCCTGGGTGGCAGGGCTTCTGTCTCATTCACTGCTGGGTCCTTTAAGTCGAGTACAGAGCCCAGCACTGGGTGTGCTAGGAGAAGACCTGCCCAGCGGCTCACGGCTTTCAGAGAAGGAAGGCTCAGAGCAAGGAGGTGGGGTGATCAAGAGGCCACCCAGGGGTCCCGAAAGACAGTGAGGACTTGCTTTAGCAGAAAAGGGAGCTGTGTTCCCTGGGACAGTCAAGGAGCAGAGTGGGGAGGAAGCTGACCGGCAACCATCAAGCGGAGACCTACTGGACCTGGGTTCAGAGACAAGAAAAGGGAGTACAGCACAGCGTGTGTACGTGCGTGTGTGTGTGTGTGTGTGTGTGTGTGTGTGTGTGTGTGTGTGAATGCACTGGGATAGGGGTGGGAAGTGTGCAAAGACAGGCCAGGAAGCAGCCGCCCTAGGGACATTCCAACTCCAGAGCAAAGGCTCCTGAGGGAGGCCCAAGAAGCAGCTGCACCTCCCTTCTCCAGTGATTTGCCTTCCTGAGACACTTTCCTCAACAATCATTAACACCGCCGGGGGTGGGGGGTTGTTAACCAATAAATTGGTGGTAAACCGTTCCACATAATTATTACCCAAAGAACACACCTCACAGGGGAGGGGGAAACGGTCAGGCAGCCAAGGATCCAGGGAGGTGTGGACTGGCAAGAAGGAGGGAGGTCACATAAACTGGGGGAGGGTACTGGCAGGTGCTCAGGGCCTCAGCTGAGACTAGAGGGGATCAGAGAAGGACCAGGGCCAGATGGGAAAGGGCATGATTTAGAGGGATCCATTATTGCAAGTGGCTCCACAGCCCATGAGGAGCTTAGGTTGGGGAGTCCCGGCAGATGCATCTACTCTGCCCACGACTACACCATTTTCACGGGTGATGTGGCGTTTGTGTGCTGAAGTCAGCTCTACCTGGCTGCGTCCTGAAGCCTCCCTGTGTCCCTCTCTCTCCTCCTCTATCAAATGGAGACGATGATGTTGGTTGGAAATCACAGTTATTCAGCACTTCATCTACCTAAGCCCCTATGGGCACTTTACATGCCATTTAATTTCTACAACGTCCCTCTGGGTGGACACTTTCATAATCCCCAGAGTAACTGCCTCTTTGATGTGTCTGCACACTGGTCAGAACATCACACAGCAGGTATTCAATAAGCACCTGGTGCACAGTAGGTGTTCCATAAGGAGCAACTGCTGCTCTAACTGTTCTATGACTGAGCCCCTGCCTTCTCTGCCCTGCCCCTGGCTACAAGATAGACCATAAGATTTATTTTCCTTCCTCCTCACCAGGACAGATGGTATTTTTCCTGCTAACCCAATGTCACAAGTAAAGTAAACATCTCACAATATTTGAATGCAGCAATGGATGAAGAGCCCCCGTGGCAGAAATGTGGCACAAGGTCATCATTCGACCATTATTAAGCACATTTTTTTTTTTTTAAGGCTGAAGCAAAATGCATCACTCAAAAACTCAGGGAGAATGGGAATAACGGATCCCTCTAAATCAGCCCTCAAGAATGTTCTGCCAACTCAGGAAGATGCAAACAGCTCCTCCTGCCTTCCGTGGTCCTCTGTAGCCAGGATCACCTCCAAGGCTCCAGGCCGGCTGTGTGTGTGTGTGTGTGTGTGTGTGTGTGTACGTGCGCGTGCATGCACACGCACACACACTGTGATGTGAGAGGTTGGCCCAAACCCAAGAGGGCCCAACAGGAAGAGGAAGCTGTGAGGAGTGACACTCGAGTGGGTGAAGAGGTTTCTCACTGTAACTGTCCCTAAACCCAAGCTGTTCCTTCCTGACCTCAAAGCCCCAACTGTCACCACCTACTGTGGAAAATAATTCACTTTGTTCAATGGGGGGAAGCTGGGCCTCTAGATGAAAAGTGACAAGAAAAAAAAATCACTTCCATGATTTTTTCTCCAAATAGACGGTGCCACACAGCTGCTGTGGGTACGTGAAGTAGGGGGTACTGTCAAGGTGGAACAAACTTGGTGATAGGACCTCACATTTCTTGACTCTGGAATGTCTTCCTGGGCAGGTATCTGGGTAAGGAGGCAGAAAAGTTGTCCCTCCTGTAGCCTGAGTCCAGGACTGCCTTCTAGATACCAAGACTAGAGCTTTCACCATTAGAGATTCATTTCTTTGGGTCTTTAAGGAAGGACCCAAGGAACATGCTAATACTTGGGAAAATGGAAGGTGTTGTGATGATCACATGAAAACTCTCACTTTTTTGACACTAGGAATTGAGTGCAGGGGCATATTACTGCTGAGCTACTTCTTAACCCATTTAATTTTTTTTTCTTCTTTTTTTTCTTTTTAGTTGTAGATGGACCCAATACCTTTATTTATTTTTATGTGGTGCTGAGGATTTCGATCCTCACACGTGAAAGGCAGGCACTCTATCTCTGAGCTACAGCCCCAGCCCTAATTTTTTTTTTTCTTTCGAGTCTGGTCTTAATAAGTTGTCTGAGCTGGCCTTGAACTTGCGATCTTTCGTCCTCAGCCTCTGGAGTTGCTGGGGTTACAGGCGTGCACCACTGTGCCTGGCTAAAACTCTTACAGAGACCCAACCCGTCATTCCTGGACAAAGGGAATTCATTTACCCAATAACTGTCAGCAGCTAGAGTTTCAGGGGGGACAAATTAGAGCAGGAAGGGAGGAGTGAGGGGCAGAGAAGTCATTTGTATTAGGCTCATCATCAACAGGCAAAGAGCACTGGGCAAGGAGTCCAAAGACCTGGTTCAAGTCTGAGTGGAGCCATCCTTGGGAAGCCCAAAGGGACACTGTGCGAGCTGACCTTCGTGCACCTCCGTCTCCTCATCCTGGTGTGAGCAAATGCAGAGGGTGTTGCTGCTCTGCTCCTCCTCCGTGGCCCAGGAGCACTTGCCAATAACGGGCCCTCTATTCACAGTGGCTATGACCTCACCAATGGGTGAGGGGACAAAGGCATGTACATACAAGTGGCATATCTGCACATTCAGCTGTGAAGAAGAATGAAATCCCATCATTTGTGACATGCATGGACCTTAACCACATTAAGTGAAATAAGCCAGATGCAGAAAGACAAACACGGCGTGCTGAGCTTCGTGTGGAAGCTAAACAGAGTAGTGATCTGAACATAGAACAGCCATCACTGGAGGCTGGCAGGGGGGGTTGGGGGATAAAGGGAGGCTGGATTTGATGAGTATACCCTGTGCCTATGTGGAAATACCACCCTGAACCCCACTGATATGTGCTATTAACACATGTTAATCAAAAATGAAATAAAATATCAAATTTAAAAAAAGGGTGCCAGCATTGGCAGGCTCTGGTTGAGCAATGCTGTAGGGGAATGGGCACCCTCCAGGTGTTCTCCTAGGGCAGGTATCATCCAACCCCTGGAGACCTGGTCAGCGCTGTCCTCCTCCCCCAGTAGGCCACTGCGACCACAAACCCAGGAGTGGAGCAGAGCCGCCCTATTAGGTGATTTCCCTTTGAAAGTCAAGTCTGAGGCCTTGGGACAATGGAGGGTGTTCACAGCACCAGGCTGCTGGAGCCCAGCCAGGGGCTGTGTCCCTCCCCTTCCCAGCCCTTGTCTAGCCAGCAACAGGAGCCTGGCCACTGGACCCGCAGCTTGGGCACCTCCTCTGCTCTTTGTGGGTCCTCAAGGAAATCCTGGGGATGTGAGCCAAGACGGGTCATGGAGGAAGATTGGTCTGCACACATGAAAGGCAAAGGTGGTGCTTCCAGAAGAGAAGTTGCTGGAACACTGCTTCTAGGTTGTAGCCTAACACACTGGAGTCTCTGGACTTACCCCATGACCAGCCTGCTATATGATCCTTGGCTTGGGATCAAACACAACGGGGTCATAGAATAAACCTAGAAAGTCCCAGTTCTGTTCAGTGGTACTCCAGCAACCGAGTTCCAGCAACCGTCCTGGGGACGAAGGTGAAGATGGCCTGGGTAAGCCAGAGGGATGCTCCACCCTCCTTCACACACACACACACACACACACACACACACACACACATGCACACATGCTTTTTTTTTCTCATTTACAACTAAAAACAAACAAACAAAGATTAGCCAGGTTCTAGAGAGGACGTGGACAAAAACATTTAAGAAATGAACTACTGATGTCCCCCGTGTCAGCAACTGAAGCCTTCTCCTGTTGGCACCCTTCTTCAAAGCCCACTCTTTTCTGTTGCTACCTTTCACCAAGAAAGAGACCAGGTGACGGACATCACTGAGCTCCTAGCTGGGAATAACAGTTGGTCCCTGTTATGGGGGGCTGGGGGATAAAGGGAGACTTGGGGAACGAGCAGCTGTGAACCTGTCCTTCACAGAAATGCAGATCCCCGAGTCCAGCTCAGCCAGCTCCCCACCTAGGCTCCCAGGCTGGTGCCACCTGTTCCTTCCCTCCCAGAAGGCTCCCCTGTTGCCCCTGGGGTGACCAATCACCGTGCCATGGCCACCCCTGAGGTCTGATGCTCGACCTCCCCAGGGCACACCTGGGGTGCAGAATGCCAGGCACAGGGGCCTCCCCTGGACTTCCTTTTCTCTTCCTCCCGCTTTGCCACCTTCCCCAGAGCCACTTCTTCTTTCCAGAAGTCCTCACCAACCACAGCCCACCTGGGTTCCCTTTAGTCTCTGCACTGACAGCTGGGATCGTGTGGCACAGCAGCGAATCGCTAGGTGTTGTCTCTGCAGGACTTAAACATCCCCGAGGATGGGACCCTGTGACCCCCAGCACAGGGTCCAGTCACTCTTCCTGAGACCTAGGTAAGTGCCTGCGGAATGGAGACTATCTCCCCACACACCCCCTCTCAAGAAGATAAATAACCCTTTGGGTGATCACCAGGTCACATAAGCAATTGTCAAATGGGTGCATGCATTTGCAGACTCCAGAGGTTTTAGGGTCTTGCAGAGCATAGGACTGTGACCTAGGCCAGCCTTATTACAGTAGGAGCCTCCACACACAAAGATCTGGTGTGATGTGAGGAGTGTGGACCAAGCCCCCAATAGCAGTGCCGCGACCAATCCCTGCACCGTTATTCCTCAGTTCTTCAGGTTTTGAAGACATTTTGGTCTTTAAGAATTCTCTTCTCAGGTTGAATGTCCTTGGAAGATCTGAACCAGTGGACAGGTATGGACCCCTGATTCCGGCGAAGGGAGGTCCGTGGAGGGACAAGGGACCTTCAAGGGGAGAGAGAGGCCAAGATGACAGAGGCTCACTTCAGACAGGAGGGGAAACACCTGCGCCATTGAGCCAGATGAAAGGGAGGGAGGGGGTGCCAGTGCCCAGGGTTGAGGAAGTGACGTAGTGGTTGAGAGCATCCAGGGAAGGGACTCTGTGGATGGTACCAGCAAAGGAGAGGGCAAGGGGGGGACTGTACTCACAGGAATGGGTTGGCCGTCCTGACAACCTGTCAGTCCTACCGCAGTGCGTTTGCCCAGCCCACCCTGCGTCCCCAGCGGGAGTCAACACAAAGTCAACTTCTTCCTTCCTTCATAGAGCATTCACAGGGCGCCCTGTGTGTTTGGCCTCTCATTCCTGCAGGCCTCACAGGCCATCAGATTAGTGACCTCACTATATATTTTCTCCGTCCTCCCAGTTCTGACCACTGTGCTACACCCAACGCACAACACGCACGCACGTCCACGCACACGGTGCACACACACTCCCGGTGCCTCCCGTCTGCTCTGGCTGTCCCCCTGCCAGGCCTCTCCTCGTTTCCATTCTTCAGAGCCCATTCCCCACTGGCACTGACCACCCGCAGCACTGACCCTCACGCTTCCCTGTCCCAGGGTCCTCCAGGGACTCAATTGTTGTACCCCCAGGACTGTGACTTAGGAATTAATCTGAGGTCCCACAAAGAGAGGCAAGGCCACTGAAAGAAGAACGTCTTCCTTGTGTGGGGCCCTGGGTTCGCTCCCCAGCACCACGAGAGCAAGGTCCTCCATGGTCAGAGGTGGAAGCAGGAGCAAGGGGAAGGCCTGGGCCAGCGCCTGATGAGGGCCTCCATGGGAAAGGCCAGGCAGGGCCGGGAAATGGTCCAGGATCGTCTCACTTAAAACTGGTTAGTTAAAGCCAGAGGGCTTTGGGCGTAGAGGCTGTCCCGGGTGCTTGGTTTGTGGGCCTGGCTGAAGAAGAGCCAGGAAATATTGGATGGCGTATGAAGGAAAGATGAGCTGGTTCTGAGCCTGGGCTGGCAATCGCAGGGACAGGAGTGTCTCCCCACTTCTCTTCCACTCCAACTCCAGGGCCTGCCAATCAAGCCCTCTCCTGCTGACATGGTCAAGTCCCCACCCCTGACATTCCATACCTCATTAACATACCTGGGTTCCCTCAGCTACCTCATGGGATCCCTCAACTCAGCCACCAAATTCCTGGCCAGGGTACCCTCCTTCCTCCTTTCTGCCAAGGTATCTGCCCCCCTGCCCACAGACCACCCCTGCTCCTGTTCTGCGACTTACCCCACTACCTCTCAGGAACCTCCGTGTCAGAGACCCCTCTCCTCCCCTCCCCTCCCCTCCCCTCCCCTCCCCTCTGCATTAATAATTCTTAAAAATTAGCAGTAATAGGGCTGGGGATGTGGCTCAAGCGGTAGCGCGCTCGCCTGGCATGTGTGCGGCCTGGGTTCGATCCTCAGCACCACATACCAACAAAGATGTTGTGTCCGCTGAAAACTAAAAAACAAATATTAAAAATTCTCTGTCTCTCTCTCTCTCTCTCTCTCTCTCTCTCTCTCCCTCTTAAAAAAAAATTTAGCAGTAATAGCAAAAAGAACTCCTTGATCAAATGGGGCTTGGGAGATGTGCCATTTAGATTCCAGACAAAAGAATCTAGTTTTCCTGATGCCTAAAGATTTCTTTCAATTCAATAAGAAAAACATCAAGCCGGGCAGGGGGCATTCATGTGGGATCCCAGCAGGAAGATCCTCAGAGAGCTGTGGATATGTAGTTTGGTGGTAGAGCACAGGCCTAGCATGTGCAGAAGCCCTGAGTTTAATTTAATTCTCTGTCCTGAGTGTGTGTGTGTGTGTGTGTGTGTGTGTGTGGAGAGAGAGAGAGAGAGAGAGAGAGAGCGAGCGAGTGCAAGACAGAGAGAGGTGTCATCAACAGAAAATGGGTAAAACATGAATAGACTGCTTCACAGAAAAGCAAAGACAAACAGTTCTGTAGCTCTGACACATCTTATTATGGTAAAAAAAAAATGCAAGTTAAAATTATATCAAGAAACTCTTTTTTGTCTTCCAGGTTGGTGGATGCCAGTGAGTCTGACACACTCCGTGCTGGAGGGGTGGAGGGTCAGCGGCCTTGTTTTTCTGGTGCCTTCTCGCAAAATCTGTATACGTCAGATGGCCTCAGCCTCCAACACACTCACACACATCCCCTCTGACCCAGCAGCTCTGCCTCTGGGACTGCATCTCACATAAGCCCACCTCCATTTGTAAATGGCTCCGTACAGGGTGACCCTCTGGGACATCCTTTGAGGAGGCAAAGGACTCAAAACCGACTTCATGTCCAAAACCCAGGAGCTGGGTTGAGCACTGTGACCCCTGTACGGGAAGCTCACAGAGCTAGGAACAAGAAAGAAACACTCTTGATGTGCAGATGCAGAGGATCTCATAGAGACAGAGAAGTGGGAAGACAGAGCCAGAGCGGGGGGACAGAGGTGCGCCCCTGTGCCACCACCTGGGGAAGGAATCAGCACGCGCACTTCACCACTCCAGGCTTGAAACTGGAAGAGTTGTCTAAAGGGAAGGAGGCACCTGCGAGGTCGGAGGGTGTGGGGTTGGACACCCTTCACAGAGACCATCTCCTAATCTTAGAATTCTGAATGCTGTACTTCTGCTTTCTTAAGAAGGGGTTGGGGGCACAAAACAAGCAAGATTGAAAAACAAAACAAGACCAAACCTCCAGCCCACTGCCCTTTCTGGCTTCTGCCTGTTCCCTCCTCGCCTCTAATGACAACATTTGGGGAGCACTGCCTGCAACTGTCCCTGCCCCGGGCAGCCCCCGGCAGCCCCCTGGCAACTGCTCCCCAGTCCTGGTCTGACTCGCTCTGGCGCCACACACTGCACAGCACTGCCCTCCTCAGCCACTCCTGCAGGGGCCTCCACAGCACCCACTCGGGCCTCCCTGCCAGCCATCTGGGAGGTCCCCACTCTCTCCCACGCCAGGGCTTCCCTCTTCATCTGTATGCAGGCAGCAACCAGTGTGCACCTCCATCCCGAGGAACCTCTTCTGAGCTCAGGATCCACTCCTTGTCCCCAGGTATCTCCAACCAGCATAGCATGGCCGGCTTTCAGCCAGTTTCATTCTCTATACCTGGGAGGCTTCCTTGTCAAGCCCACACCCTTTCAGTCATCAAAACCCAGCTGTGACCCCTCTTGACTATCCCGAGAACCCATCCACTCTCACCCCCTCCACCACGGCCCATCTGGTTGAAGCCTTCATTTGCTACCTCAACTTCCTCACGCTCTCTATCCTTTCACTCTGCTGTACCTCAGGGCCTTTGCACATACTCTAACCTGTGCCTTGGACACTCTCCTCTACAGCTACAGTTTGGATGAGGTACTTAGTTGAAAGTCATCTGGTCATGTGGGAACACGCCTTTGAAGAGAATATTGGGACCTTGGTCCCTCCCCATTCTCTCTCTCTGCTTCCCTGTCACCATGAGGCGAGCAGCTTGCTCTACCACCTGACGTGCTGCCTCGTCTCAGGCCCAAAGGCCACAGTGCTAACTGACCGTGGACTACAGACAACATGGACCCTTCCTCCTGGTACTGTGATTACCTCAGGGGTAAGATATTATTTCCGTCCGTGACAGAATGCTGACCAACACCTCCCCTCTCCACCCTGCTTTTCTTTGATCAGCCCTTATCTGTCTTCTGGCGCTCAGATTAACATGACTTCCTCAAGGGAGACTGTCCTGGTCCCTGGGACCGATGGACCTCAACTGGGGGCAATTTTGCTCCCTAGGGGACAATGTCTGGAGACACTTTGGAGAGTAGGGAATGTGTGTGTGAATGCTGCCAAACACCCTACAATGCACAGGAACGTCCCCTACAACCAAGAACTATCTCGCCCCAAATGTCACTAGAGCCAAGGTTGGGAAACCCTGTCTCCGACGGTCACACCCCGTGACCCACTCACCACATACTCCATGTCTCCACACACCACCCATCACAATCGGATCTTTAACTGTGCAAAGAAACTGGAAAAGCCCCATTCTCCGAGGTTTATGTAATGAATACATGAATTAAAGTCACCACCCAGGTTCATCTCGGTACCTGTACCCCCAGTGCCCAGCCCAAGCAGACAGCCTCAAGCCTGGCAATGAAACCATGTGGATGGGCGTGACATGCCCTGGGCAGGGACTGAGTCACATCCAGCAGAGGCCACCACATCCTGGCCTCCAACTTAGCTGGGCCCCATGTGCCACCCAATGGCAGTCCTTTCCCTGGCCTCGACCCTGGCTCATTGGACAAACCAGCCCTTGCACATCAGATACATCCTATCTCAGTTCATCTCCACTCAGGCTCTAAGTGCCCCTAAAAGTCACCTTGCCCACGCTGATCCCCTCCCCATCTTCTCAAACTGCTGTGCCTCCCATGAGGCTCCACATCTAGCCATTGCCAAACCAGAAGCTGGGGTGCCCTCGTGTAGTTCACCAGCCTCTCAGACCTGCTCCCTCCACTGCCCAGTGATGGGCTCCAGAGTTGCCCATTCTCCCCACCCCCCCCCCCGCCTTCTTGCCTCCAGCGTCCTGCCCTCCCACTCCACCTGGCACATCACTCCTGGCTCAGCCTTCTAAGAAGACAATCAGCCTGTATCGATTCCTGCTCAAAGTCTCTGTCGATGTTTCTTCTTGTCCACGGGGCAGAGCCCAAGTCCCCCAGCCCGAGTAGGTGGGTTCTTCAACCTTGGCACCTGCTGTGGCCTCATCCCCAGCAAGCCTCTGCAGCCCAGGCACACAACCTCTGCCCCACTCATTTCATGCCATGGTGTAGATCTACCTTCTCTCTCCTCTCGTCTTTCCTCTTAGATGCCCAGAGCACATAATTGTCCTTAAAACCAAGGTCAGACACCTCTACTCCAAACTATGAAGGCACTCCAAAAACCAAAGAACCAGTACATGATCCAGGAATCCCACTACCGGGCATATACCCAGTGGACCGAAAGCAGAAACCCAAGTAGATATCCGTACTCCCAAGAGCATCGCGGCATGATTCACAGAAGCCAATGGGTGGAAGCAACCCAGGTGTCCCCAGGCAGATGAACAGATTCACAAAATGTGGTCCACACAGACCACGGAATGTTATTCTGCCTTAAACAAGGAGGAACTTGTGTCCCATGTATGTATGATTTGTCAAAATACATTCTATTGTCATGTATAAAACCAAAAAGAAGAAATAAAGATTTAAAAAAAAAATCAAGGAGGGCTGGGGGTGTAGCTCGGTGGTGGGGTACTTACCTAGCATGCACAAGACCCTGGGTTCAATCCCCAGCACTAGGGGTGGAGGGAGGAAATTCTGTCACTTGCTCTAACATGGGTGAACCTCAAGGACATTATGCTAAGTGACATATGGCAGTCACAAAAAAGGCAAATATAGGATCCAATTTAAGGGAGGTCTACTCTGGTTTGGGTGTGGTTGAACATGTCCCCCAAAGCTTCATGTCTTGAAATGGAATCCCCATTGGTAGCTGTTAAGAGGGTGGAAACAACTCAACTAAGGCACATGGAGGTGGAGCCTTTGGAATCAGATCATGGAAGTCATTAGGGAGCAGCCCCCAAGGCCGAATCCTGGTGAGGCTGTGTAAGGGAAGGGCTGGAGACTGAAAGCCATGTCTGTACGCCCACGGGCTCCCATGTGACGCTCTGCACTGCCTGAGACTCTGCAGCCAGAGGCCATCCCTGGACCATCACCTCCACCTTGGGCCTCCAACACTGGGCCAAATTACCTCTTTTCCTTAAATGTCCCCAGCCCCTGGCATTGTGGTGTCAGCAACAGAAAACAGATCACTGCAAAGTACCTCAAGGACTCAAAATCAGAGAAAGAGAGCAGAATAGCAGCTTCCAAGGACTGGGGCTGGGAGATGGGGACTTAGTGTTTGCTGGGTACAAAGTTTCCAGTGGGAAATGATGAGAAGGTTGGTGTGATACCTGGAGAAGGATTAAGTGAGCTTAATGGCAACGAACTGTACCTGTTACAATGGTGGAAACAACATATTTGTATGTCCCATGTATTTTACTGAGATAACAAAAAGGCAAACAAAGCAAAACATGAAACCCCACCCCTCCATCTTGTGAATCTGCCCAGTACCCCTCACCCCTTCTGCTAATCTGTGCGTGCCCCACCACCACCCCCTACAAGCACAAGCACGCCACGGGGCTGCCCACCCTCCTCTGAGCACAGACCGACGTCCTGGCCTGTGCACAGCCGGGGACATGGTCTCATTCATGGTCTCTTCCCAACATCTAGCCCACAGCCTAGAGCAGAGGTTCTTCCACGAGGGCTGTAAGAATGAACAGCCCAAACCCATCATTTCTGGGTGGATACCATGCCAGACCAGAGCAGTGACTGCTTAGATTCATCAGCACCCCCATCCCCCCCGACATCCCCCAAGCCAGATCTGCCCTTCCATTAAGCAACAAGGTCAGAAGGGGAATCTGTGGACCAAGTTAATAAACAGCTAGCTTGGGAGACATAAACAAAATAAAACCAGGGGTAGCTCAGTGCAGGCCGGGTGCCCTTGTTTCTAACGCCAGGCTCCAACCTCTCCTGCCTTTATCAGCTGATGGGCTGAGTCACTTCCTGTGTCCCCTTCCAGGGCAAGGAGAGAGGGGCAAGCTGGGGAGCAGCTGAGTCCTGGCTGTGAATACACGATTGGTCACTACACTGCCCTGACCTCAGTGGGAGGGCCCAGACCACAGGCCTGACCCCCTACCCCCACCTTCTTATGTAACCCAAAGCCTGGAAGGCAAGGAGAACTTGGCCTTGGCTCCCAGTATGAGGTCCCCCAGGCCCAGCACGTCCCTGGCTCATTTCCATCCCTAAGTCCTCAGACCCCCACCCACTGAACAGTCCAACTCCCAAAACTGGAAAGGAAAATTGTCCCCTCTGTCTTGGGGGTGATGTCGGGAGGGAGGCTCCTCGGGGATCATCTAACCCAGTGGGTCTCAGCCAGATATGATGCTGCCCCCAGAGGACATTGGCTGTCAAGGAGGAAAAGGGCAGTGATGCTCTGGCACCGGTGGGTAGAGGCCAAGGACTCTGCTAAACATCTCTGCTCAACATGCCTTGTCAAAAAGGCACAGGATAGTCCCCACTTCCCCCTGCCCTCCTTAAGAATTATCTGTCCACCATGACAATAATGCTGAGGTGGAGGACTCCGACGGAACCAGAGCTGGCTTTGTTGGGGGGCAGAACCAGGGACTGAACCCAGGGGTGCTTTACCACTGAGCTACACAGCAGCTCTTTTTATTGTTCCTCTTTTGAAATAAGGTCTCACGAAGCTGCCCAGGCTGGCCTTGAATTTGCAATGTTCCTGCCTCAGCCTCCTGAGACACTAGATTACAGATGTGTGCCACCACACCTGGCTAAGCTCTCTCTTACAGATGAGGAAACTGAGGCTCGGGAAGTGACAACACCAAAGTCCCACTGTGAGTTGAATAGTGTCGGAGTTAGGATCCAGACCTGCTGGCAGCCACACCAACCTCAGCTCCCAGGAGTATACTGACCAACTCCAAGCCCAAGGCCAGCTGGGGGTGTGGCTGAATTGGGAACCCTGGGATCTAGAAGCCACAGAGGCCCTGTGCCTCTGACAGGCTCCAAAAGAGTCCCATCAAGGTCACTTTGGCCAGGAGGTTCCCAATTAGTCAAAGGGGAGGGGTGTTTTAAGGAGCCATGGTATGTCCGTGCAAAGTGCCCCTGATAGAGATAGGCAAAACTCACCTGGGGTGGAGGGGACCTCACGGGATGGTCCTGTGGCTCAAGGTCAGAAGAGAGGGAAACTCTCTAAGGTAAAACCCAGGTTGGAGAACAGGGAATGGTGAGAATTAAGACTTGGATCATTGCTTTAGGGGGCCACTATCTTTTCTCCCAGATGTCAAAGGTGATATTTCTTGGCCAGGCACAGTGGCACATGCCTGTAATCCCAGCAGCTTGGGAGGCTGTGGCAGGAGGATGTCGAGTTCAAAGCCAGCCTCAGCAACTTAGTGAGGCCCAAAAGAACTCAGTGAGACCCTGTCTCTAAATAAAATATGAAAGGGCTGGGTGTGGCTCTGTGGTTAAATGTCCCTGAGTTTGATCCCTGGTACCAAAACAAAACAGATGGTATTTGTCTTGCATCTGATGGCTCCTCACTGCCATCCTGCATGATTTCCTAATAATTTCTAGAGTTCGCCGTTGTCTTTTCCGCAGGGAGCCAACACCGTGACTCCTACTATGGGCCAGACCTCAGGCATCAGGGCTGGCTGTGCAGCCCCATTATTTATGAATGACTGACTCACATCATGTCGCAACAGGCGTACTTTTCCATTCACTGAGGCTGAAAGCCATCCAACGGGTAGTGACGATGGTGATAAGGAGAAGGCAGGGTGCAGGAATGCATGAAGCTATGCTCTCAGGTCTAGCCTCACTTCCTCCAGGAGAAGGGACTCCACGGAAGGTGGCTGGGGGCAAGGATGGTGGAGGGGTGTGGTCCAGAGAAGAAGGCACCACTACAGAGCCATTTCTTCTTAATCTTATCACTGCTTCCTTGCCTACCCCAAGCTCCTCCTCCCCAATTTTCCCTACAAATTGGAAAGCTCCTATACATCCTTCAAGGTCCAACTCTGGAGTCCCTCTCCCAACTCCAAGACTCTGCAAGAACATTCTAACTATGATTTTGGCAAAGCATGAAGGGCAATGGGAAGAGATATTTGGGTCAATGGCAGGACTAGGCCAAAAAGCCCACACTGGCCGCGTTCTAACATAAGGGACTGCATGACAGCTGCTTGTGTGTCTCCCTGGCATCCAGGTTCTCTTACCCCTTTCCTAGGTGAGGCCTCAGGGCCTCTCCCTGGCCTCTGCACTTCTCACTGGTGTCATCCCTAGCCCAGCCCATCTGAACCGCCACCCTCCCCAGGGCTCCAGAGTCTGGCTTTGGTCCCTCTGGTTCTCAGCGCCCTGGGGAATCTGAACAAGCTTCCTGGTTGGGCCACTCTTTTCCCTCAAGGGCTGGCTCACTCATAGAGGGATGGGCTCCCTTTGGAGAGTAGAATTCTTGTGAAGACGGAAGCCTTTTGGGGACCACTTCTCCCTGGAACTCCAAGGGCCCTCTGCGGTGGCCATCTGCTCAGTCTAGAGGTTCCCTTCCCCGTAACTCTAGAGGCAACTGCCCAGGAGACTCTTATAACCCTAACAACCTGGAGCAGGGGACAGGGACCCAGCTCTGAATTAACTCAAGTCCAGTTGGGAACAACTCCAGCCCTGCCTCCATCAGGCACCCTCAGCCCTGGGCCTCCCTCTCCCTGTGTGGACTCTGAGGAAGGAGAAGGGGAAGTACCCATTTATTCAACATATCATAAATGAACACCTACCACACACCAGGCGCTGCCCCGACCCCAGGGACAGAGCAGGGAACAAAACAGACAAGAAGCCATGCCCGCATGAGCTGGTGCTCTAACCGGCAGGGCAGATGAAACCCAAGATAAAAGTGAAATACACAGAATGTGAGGTATGCTGTGGAAAATAAAGCAGAGGGGCATGAAGGGACGCGACCGCGGGGCCTGGACACTCTGGGTCTAGAGCTCTCATTCTGCTGAGATCCGAGAGCCAGCAGTAGGAAGCTGGGCAGGGCCCATCAACTGCAGGAACATCTCTCAGGTGGTCGGGGGAGGCCCAAGCAGGAGCTTTCTCCACAGCCTCCTCCAGGGAACAAAACTGACCAGCACTGGGTGTTCTGGCCTTTCCTTAGGCCACAGGCAGACAACAGGCCTGCTCAGCAGGGTAGATCTCCCAAGGTCCCAATCCAAGGGCCCAGAGTCCCAGGTAGGGACTCAAAGGTCCTGTGTGACTGGAGGATTTCTTCTAGAGCAGGGTGGCAACTTCCGAGGACTGCCATCGAGAGTCTTCTACAACCTTCCCTCTGCCTTCCTTCCCCTCTGTCCTTGGTTGAAGAAGACATGGACCCCTTCCACCCACAGGGTTCTCCAACCCCTCCCTTCTGTCCCTTAGACCATCCCCTGTATGGAAAAGAGTCTCTCTCTCACATTGGGAAGGAGAGAGGAAGACGCCAAACCACCCTTTTCTCTGGATTTTTAGCAATTTCTTTCTCATAGAGATTTTGACCAATAAATACTTCTTACAAATCTAGTGTGCACTCAGAGTAAGGCCTGCTCTCTGAGGGACGGCTAGATGCATGGCTACTGCTTACAGGAAATATACAGGCCAACTTGGAGCCAGGCTAATACACACACACACACACACACACACACACAGAGAGAGAGAGAGAGAGAGAGAGAGAGAGAGAGAGAGAAAGAAGAGTCATCTCAGAGGTGTGCTTTGCAATATACAGAGCCTTTTGGACCACTCACTCTTTCATAAAACCATGCAGAGTCTATTGTCCCCATTTTGTCCAAGAGGAAATTGAGGCAAGAAAAACGAATTCTTCTCTAAACCATGGCTGCCCCATGGGGGAGTCAAGAGAGAAAGGAGACAATAAAGATTAATGTTTCCAAATTGAATATCCAGAAAGGATGGATAAGAATTCCACTAGACAGGACAGAGTGCCTCTGCCTGCAACCCAGTGCACTGTGGTGCTGGGCATTTAACCCTGCACACTGCCCCCCACTCTTCTTGGCCTGACAAGAAGTGGACCAAGAGGAAAGGAAAAGCCCATTTTCTATCTGGAAAAGCACAAGGTGTTATGGATGTGTTTACTAGTTTAAAAAAAGATGTCAAGGGACCTCAGGGTGCTGGCGAGCACCTTCCTGGTTCAACTCTGCAGTGTCCTTTCCGCTTACCAAGGGCAGAGAGGTATGTCAGCTTGAAAAGAATTCACTTTCAGGTTAACTCATGCCATTCTAGTAGAGCACCTTCAGCTGTGCGGTGCTATGGCTACCCACGGGAACAAAGTGGGTCTCCCACCTCCTGCAGTTCCCAGAACTTAACAAGGAGCGGGCTCGCTCTTGGAGTTTCTGTTTGGAGGTGCCCTCTCTTTGTCCACAGGAAGAACCTTAAGGGAGTGAGGGAGAAACAAACCGCAAAAATGCAGAAGCGACCATCTGGCTCGAGAAGGCTGTGGTCCACCTCTTTTCCTGAGCAAATAACTTGGCCTCTTTGAGTCTCCTTTTCCCCTCATCTGCCAATGGGCCAACACCTACCACCCCACTAGTTTGCTGTGGGGTCTCGCATCCGTCTCTGGCTCTGGTGGAAGTGTCATCCTTCCCCCTTCCCAAGCAGAGCCGCTCGCTCATACCCACGGGAGTCAGGGGCTCACACACTGCGTCATCCCGGCTGCTGCCCATCCCCTCTCCTGGCCTCACCTTACAGGGGCTTGGGAAGCGCTGCGGGGGGTCAATGATGCCCAGTCCTGACTGCAGCCAGAGGAAGGCAGAGGACCAAAGGCAGGATTTCCCGGTGATGGGCGTCCACTTGAATAGGGCGCACAGAGCCGCCCCTTCCTCGCACCCCATCTCACTCAGCCCAGCCTCACCTCTGGAGGAGCTGGGAAGCACCAAAACAAACATCCCTTAAAGGAATCGCCCACCGTGCAGGCTCCAAGAGAGCAAAAGGGAGAAGACCAAAACCAACCCATGTCCGCGGCGAGCCTTCCGCAGGGGCAGCGCCGCCTTCACACGCGCTTGGGGTGAGCGGGTGGAAGTGGCTGCGCGGCTGCGCCACCCTCGCACGACCAAACTTTCCAAGCTGACCTCACGGTTGCCGCCCCACTCCGGGGCGCTCCCGTAGCGGAGAGAGAGTGCACTTGAACTCGGAGGCCGCGCGCGACGGGGGACCCGGGGGCGGCACTGGCCGGGCATCCAGCCCTGGGTTACCTGGGTCCTGAGGGTCACGGACGTCCAGTAGACAGGGTGCAGGGACGCGGCTCAGGCAAGAGGGAGGTGGGGCAGTCCTCCCGGGCCGCCGCGGCCCCGGGACTAGTGGGAAGTGCACCTGGCGGGCGCCTCCCAGCGCGGTCCCCGCCCCAGCTCCTCGGGCGCGGGCAGGGCGGCCCCCGGGGAGGAGCCGAGGGCGGCGCGGGGCACCCTCCGGACGCCTGGTCTGCGCCTAGCTGCGTGCCACCGACCCCTGGCTTCGGTCACCTTCTAAAGTTCTCCTTGCCCAAGTTTCAAGTGCTACCAAAACTGCTGCAGAGGCACGCGGGGGTCGCAAAGGCCCTCTGGTACCCTGGAACCCTGTGGGCCATACTCCACGCCCACTCCCGTCCCAATGGCTGAGGGCTGGGAATCCAGAGGAAGAGCAGGGCCTCGGAACCTGCCCCTCAGAAAAATGCACGGGGTGGATGAAGCACAGGGAAGGTCGGAAAGCAACCGCAGCCCCACCCCACAAAGTCCTCTCCCCTGGTGGGAGAGGCTCCTGGGTGCTCCAGACTAGACACCTGCCTTCAGTTCTTCCCTGCTCTCTCTGGAGTGCCCAGGGCGGGCGGTCCTTGCCAGTCTTGCCTTTCTCCCTGGGGCTCTGTGTCCCAGGTCACAAGCTCCCAAACTGGAAGGTGCTGGGGCTGGCCCTCTGCCAGCCAGTGGTCACAGCGATAAGAAATGAAGGGACGCAGAGGACAAAGAAGAAACTTTAGGCCCGGGGCTCAGACTCTGAGTAGGTGCAGGTGCTGAAGGAACAGGTTGCAGCTGCTTTCTGCCGGCCCACCCTGCCCAAAGAACTCAGAAAACCCACCCTACGACAAAATTTCCAGACTCCAGGTGAGGGATCAGTCACTTGGTCCTGCCCATTTCGGAAGGGAATCCCTTCGGCACTCTGCCCTGCACTGTTTGCAGAGTGTGCAGCCAGAGGCAAGAGCACAGGACTGGGAGTCCAGATACCTGGTCTCTGGCCTCCATTCAACTCTGTGACCTTGGGCAAGACTCTGGCTCTGTTTCCTCATTCACAGTGAGTGGGCTGCAGTGTATTATCTCTGAGGCCCTGTTAATGGATCCTGAATCATGGCATTGGGCAACTTGCTTTACTAGGTTTGCTGTGGCTGTACAAAGCTTATGTGCTAGGCGGCATGTTGTTCCTCTCGGTTCTTAAAGGAAGAGTGACTGAGGCCATAGGGACCAGCTGCTTCACGTGGATGACTGGGCCCAGGGAGAGTGGAATTCAGCTCCATGCTGAATTAGGTGTGGCCGTCCACAAAATGGAGATGCATAATCCCTGACTTGTCTTCCCAAGGCTGTTGGGAAACTCAGTGAGACATGATATAGGAAGCCCTTTGAAGGGAGAAAGCAAGGGGGTATATGCTTTTTGATACCATCTTTGATGCCCTGGACAAAGGCATGAGGGTCATTGCCCTTCCTGCAGAAGATGTGAGGTGAACAGGTGCAGGCATGCACCCCCCCGGTAGCCACGGTAAGCGATGCCCAGTGCCTCACCTGGAGATCTTCCACTGCTGCTGCACCTTTGTGTGCACCTTGGGGAAACTCAAGAGGGGAGACAAAGAGACTCCCAACTCCAGTGGAGGTGGCCAGTGGCTGACTGAACATTCATCAGCATGTGCTGGCTGAGCACTCCATGGGTGGGTACCACAGATGCCATCTCTGCTCCTAGCTTAGAGTCTAGCTGAATGATTAAACGTGACATGGAGCTGGGAGAGGGTGCTGCGGATGGCTCAGGAAGATCAGAGAGGAGCAGGGGAAGTGAGAGACCAGGGAAAGGGACTGAGACCACTTGGAGAGGAATTTGGAGAGTGCTGGGCTTAATTTACCCCACGTCATAGTGAGGAAGCAGAGGCCCAGAGTGGACATGTGACCTGCCCATTTGTGGCAGAGTTGGAACTTGATTTGAGGACCTCAGAACTGTGCTGGCTTTGAGGCTCCTGTGCTGTCCAAGGAGGTCTGAGCCCTAAGAAGTAGGGGGACAGGGATGAGTGGGTAGGGAAGCTTCTAGCAGGAAGAAGAGACTGAACTGAGGTGCAGCACTGGGAACCTTGTACAGCAGAGGAAGTTGCTGCAGTGACGTGACGTGCAGCATCTGGAAGGAGGGAGGGAGCCACACAGACCTGGAAGCCAGGCCAGAGCTGTATTCCTAGGAGTGTATGGAGCCCACACCAGTTAGGGAGATTCCAGCACAAGACATCCCTGGAGAGATACACAGGTCCCCAGACACCCAATGAGACAGCGGGTGACCTGTCAGGAAGGCAGTTAGGTGGCAGCGGAAGAGCACCAGGAGTCAGACAACCTGTATGTAGATGGCCTTGGCCAAGTTATTTCTCTTCTCTGACCCTCAGTTTCTTTATCTATGGCCTGGGGGGTCATAACCTCTTCCCTTTTAGGGTCACCGCGATGACCACAGAACACATTTGGAAGTGCTACGTCCACGGCAGTGGGCAGAGCGAATGTAACCTGTGGAATTGTGCTGTTCTCCAGGGGCCTCAGGGGATGCTTGTGGAACTAACCCAGGCTGGACTGGGCACCTGTGTCTCACTGTGGCAAAGGCCCTCACATGGGGCTGGGGGAGGGGTGGATCTGCAATGGTCAGGGAGGCCCAGGGAGGGTGGGAAGGAAGGAGAGCGCCAGTCGTGCATGTCAGTCTCCCTGACATCTTTACAACAGAACAACTCAGAAAGACCATTTGGGGGGAGCATACCCCCTCCCATCCAAGTGGCTAGGTGTCTCCCATCTCCTCTTGGTGCGTTCAGGAGGCACCACCTCAGAAGTTCTTTGTACATGTTCTTCAACTCCCCCAACATGCACCTAGTCTTTGGTGGGTTGAGCAGCTCCTCGGGTGGGGCCCAGATGGCCTGTCCTCCTGTGCTTGTTCCAAAGGCCTCATCTGACAGCAGGGACCGTGCAGAAGAGAACACCGTCCTGGCTTCATGCCAACACCCGGGTTCCTCACAGCGTTCTCAGCCTCTTGCACCCAACCCCAAGTCTACTTCCTCCTCTCTGCTCCTCTGCAATGAGGCCATCAGAGCAGGGTCCTGCTTTCCAGGTAAGAACACGGAGGCCAGGAGAGGTGCCAGGACTCGCTGGGTTCTTGCCCCACAACATCAGACCTACAACAGCCAGGCGACTGGACTCACAGGCTGCCCGCTGACAGTGCTGTTGCCCCATTACTGGGCTGCAGATGTCAGCCTGCCGCCTCTTCTTCTTCTTGTACAACGGATTCTATTTCAGTTCCCACCCTCTCTATGATCGCTCATGGCGGGGAGTTACCCTGGTGGTGTATACAAATACAAGGGTAGAAAGTTATGGCCAGTTAATTCTACTGTCTTTCCTGTGCCCCTCTCCATTCCCTTCCCTTCATTTCCCTTTGTCTAACCCAATGGATTTCTCTTATTCCCCTCCCCAGCCTCCTTTCTTTTGAGTTAGCATCCACAAATCACAGAGAACATTGGGCCTTTCGTTTTGGAGGATTGGCTTATTTCTCTTAGCACGCTAGCCTCCAGTTCTATCCATTTACCAGCAAATGCCATAGTCCATTCTTTTTTTAAGGCTGAGTAATATTCCATTGGTATATATACTACATTTTCTTTATCCATTCCTCCATTAAAACCTTTTCTTACAGAGAAAGAAATAGCTATTAAGGGAGAGGCCATGGTTTATGGGAACTTCTCAGAGAGTTTCCTTCCTGTTACTCTCTCAGAGTCCTGGAGGCCAGAAGTCCCCAGTCAAAATGTCCTTGGGGCCCACTCCCTCCGAGGCTGACAGGGAGAGTCCTTCCTCTCCTCGGGGCATCTCTGGGCTGTGGGGGCATCTCTCTAATCCCTGCCCCAGTCTTCACTCGTCCGTCTCGGTGTGTCTCCATGTCCTCTCCTCTTCAAATAAGGACAGCAGTCTTTGGGTTCAGGAAATCGCTTCTCAAGATCCTCAAGTGCATGAGATCTGCAAAGACGGCTTTTTCCCAATTAGGCCACCGTCGCAGGTCACGGAGGTCAGGACGTGACATTTCCTTTGGGGGACCTGAGTCAATCCCTGCCGTGTCTTCCGTCCTACTGGTGGCACCTAGTGGTCCTGCAGGGCCAGACTCCTCCTTTCATCCACCCAGTTCCTCACATCCTTGCCTGGGCTGCCAGGACGGAGCCTCTGCCGACATCTTCTCCCTCTGGTTGTGTTATGCAGGAGAAAAAAGGACAGAAGCCACTTGGGGACCTTGCTGGGGACTGAACTGGGGACTCCCCTCTTTGGACTTCCTTTCGTCCACCTTGTTGTCCGACCACAGCTGTTTCAACAGCACCCTCTGTGCCTCTTCCACTCACATCTCTCTGTCACCAGGTCCCTGTGAAGGATGGGCTCAGAGGAAGTGACCGTCCTCTCTCATCCGTGTGCCCTGGCCCTCTTATGATGCCCAGCCCCTTGTCAGGGAGAGATGAGCGTCACTTCCATTCAGAGAGCACATACTCTAAGGCCAACCCCTGTGGTGGGGACACCCCTCTCCAGGCATAGACCCTTCCCGAGCAGAACTACCGAGGGAGGTGGAGCATGGAAGGCTGGCCCTTTCAGGAGTGTGGGTGGCAGGGAGGAAACTGAAGTGGAGAGGTGACCCCCTTGGCAAGAGATCAGGCCCTTACCTCCCAGGGTGACAACCGAGCACCATCATCTCAGGAAGCCCCAGGCCTCCTCTGTGCCATGGGGGCTCCTCTGGGCCAGTATCCATCAAGCCTCCAGAAGGGTTTTCAGGGCCATCTGACTGAAGGAGTAAAGATTTTTTTTTTTCATTCCTCTAACAAACTGCTGGAGGCTGGATACTTTATGAAGGAAAGAGGTTTTCTTTTTTTAAATATTTATTTATTTATTTTAGTTGTAGTTGGACCCAATACCTTTATTTCACTGATTTATTTTTATGTGGTGCTGAAGATCGGACCCAGGTTTTCTTAGCTCACAGTTTTGGAGGCTGAAAGTCTAACACTGGGAAGCTCTGTGGGTTCAGCCCCTGGTGTATGCTTCATGGTAGATGGCATCACAATGGCGGGAGCACAGGCTAGAGACCACACAGCCAGGCAAGAAGCCAGAAAGCAGTTCAGGGCTCAAGCACAGTCTTTTATAACAACAGTCTTTGGAACTAGCCAGGCTCCCTGGAAAAGTACATTAATCCCTTCAGAGGGCAGCCACCCAATTATCTTGCACTAGGCTCCACCTTCTGTAGACACCACCACCTCCCCACACTTCTAGTGAGGACCCAGCTTCCAACACACAGTCCAACCATAGGATTCCCTAACAAGAAAGTGTACCCTCCAGTCCAGTGCTTCCCAGCCCCAGCTAGATCCTAGTATCAAATCCCCGGAGCTCCCCAGATTCCCTAAAGCTCCGTGGGGGAATTCAGATGTGCATCCATCCAGGGTGGAGACACCACCCCCCCAGGTAGTCTACCTCAGCCTGCTTGATCCTTGGGGCACCTGGACAGCCAGGAGCCTGGCTGCCACCTCATCATCTTTCCCCCATGGTGCTCTGGGTTGGGCCCAGCACACACACACACACACACAGTGCAGAGCGCGTGGCGCCTCTGCTGGCTCCAGACCACGGTGATGGTGGGTGGATTTTCCCCAGTGGCAATGGCAATTGCACTTACTGTCTGAATCACATCTGAATGGCCCGTTGCTTGCCACTCCTCTGGGTGTCTTCTCCAGTCCCTGAGCTGTGGTCACTGTAGATGCTGAGGCTTGAGTCAATCCTGGGAGCAGCTGGGGAAGACTCAGGTAGCAGCTCTCTCTGGGATGCTTCTCCTACCTTCCCACGGAGGGAAGCCACTGCCTTCCCTTTAGGACTAAAGACCTTTCAGGACTGCTGCACTTCAAGTGGCCCCAGTAAACCCAGAGACTCCTCTCTTGACTCCCAGCTCTCTCTCAGCCCTCAGGTACCCGCTGTTTGCAAGTCTCAGGCAAACCCCTGCGCTCGGCTCCCTTTCAAGAACTGGGAGAGTATTCACCACCTCTCACCCTGCAGGGCTACACCTGAGAACATAGCCTTAGGAAATAATCCTCAAAAAAGAAAAAGCCAGAAGTGTATCTAATGGCTGGAAACTTGAAGCAACTTAAACGTCCTGCTCTCTCCAGCATTGGTAAACAACAGCACGCCCATTTTAAAAGCCAATTATGAAGACGGCTGGCACATGGAGAAGCGCTGATGATATGGTGTTGACTGCAAAATTGCATTGGATCAGAGCCCAGCTGGGAAAAAGTTGTATCTGTGCATGTACGTGAGCTAGGAGGGAATCAGGGGGAAATAAGGGAAAGGAAAAAGAAATCAAAATGCCCACTTAATAGATTTTTTTATTTCTGGTTTTCTTGTAATATCACTTGTGCAATAAATTTCCATATGGGCTAATAATAATAATAATAATAATAATAATAAGTGTTATTAGTCCTGTGTTCAGGGGAGGCCCTTTAAGGCACCTCTCAGGTGGGTACAGGTGCTCACAGGGCTGCCTCTCTGTGGTTTTTGAAAGAAGCCAAAGCTTCAGGCCCAAAGGACAGAACAATTTTACAGGCAGGATGGGCCCTGAAACCACCACAGTAGATGACGGTTCTGCACACAGCCCCCCGTGCACCACTGGCCCTCTTAGCCAAGTGTGTGCTTCTTGTGGGGCACAGAGGACCCTGACGATGTTGGTGAAGAGCTTGCAGGGCTCTGATCAGGCCTCATGTTCTCCAGACATGATTTTATTCTAAAGTAAGAATGTCTGCAGGGTCAGACGGGGACACTCCCAGAGGTGGCCAGTGCGCTGAGGACAAGGCTGAGCTCAGCGCAGGGCCCCGGTGGTCTCCGCAGGGGCAGGGGCCTTCTCCCTGCTCTTCCTGCATCTTCCCCCTGATGGGGGGGAAGGAGAGGACCCAGTGTTTTCAGAGCCTCCTCAGGAGCAGGCTGGATGGGCATGGATGCTTCTAGAAATAGGACTGGACAGGTTCTGGACTCACAGAGGAGGCAGTTGGCACGAGGCCGCAGCTCTCTCCCCGTCTGGGTGTGGACCTTTTAAAGCTGTGTTCAAAGGAAAGGCCCCTGGGGACCTTGCTGCATTCTGTCCCCATACTCTCTGGAGCCATCAGAAGCTGGCAGCGTTCCACTGCGCTGCCTTCCTGAGGCCTGGCCTGCCCAGCCACGGGGCAGCTGGGGGTGGCCCAGGAACCTGGGACAAGCTCAGTCTGCCCAGCCCTGGAAGTCCAGCTGCACACATTGGTGGAGAGGAGGCTTCACTGTAACAAGAGTTTTGAAGTAAGACCAGCCAGAGTTCCCAGGCCCCTACTGCAGCTGCTGGGAGCTTCACAGGCTCAGCATCTCACTGAGCGCTCACCCAGCCCCACATCCACCGTGATCCCATTTCACAGACTGGGAAGCTGAGCCCATGACTTGTATAAGGTCCTCAAATCAGGATGGTCTAAAGTTTGTGCTGTCGAATTTGGGGCTGCACCGAGTTTCTCAGTCATTAACAGATATACAGAGATTTTTTTAAAAAATCAAATTTATGTACACTTTTTCTTGGAACATGTCTACTCTGAGGTTTATGGCAATATCATATATCCTATAGCTAACGTTCACAACAGGACTCCTATTCTCCCTACCCAATCAATCTGGAGGCTTCCACAGGTAGCCTTAACATAAAAACCATGATTATTTAAACAGTGTAAGGAGCAGGCATTTTGCCCAGTTTTATTTTGGCAAATGCTGAGTCCTTCTAGTGCATTTCATATATAAGAATACATTAAACCAGGAGGGACCATAAAAACGCATTAGCTATTCTAGGAACGCCAAGATCCTAAAAGGGCAAGTGACTTGCCTGTGGTCACTCCATGAATTAAAGGCCAAGTTCGCCTCGGCTGCCACCTGCCCTGCTGGGGGTTTCTTCCTCCTCAAAAATTTTTGTGCAGCTATTTTGGAGACAGTTTCTGACACTTATCCTAGAAAATTCCTTTGAGTCCCGCCTGTCTCATACCTCCCTGCACAGTTTGTTTCCCTTTTAAAGAGCCGAGTTCAGGGCTGGGGATGTAGCTACGAGGTGGAGCACTTACCTAGCATGTGCAAAGCCCTGGGTTCAATCCCAGTAGGACCAAAAATAAAAGAGAGAGGGAGAGAGAGAGAAATCCAAGTGTTACACCTTCCTTCTAAGATGCTGATCCGATCAAGCCACGTGGATTATCCTGGCCTCCAAATAAAGCAGCTGCCGATGGGACTGGTTGAGAGCAGTGGCCCTGAACTTCCTGGGTATTCAGTAACTTTCTCAGCCACAGCCAGGTTTGAGAATACTTCTGAAATCCCTGCTAAATATTTTAACATGGGCAGGGAGTTGCTAAAGACAGGGAAAAGATAATCAAGGGCTGTGTAAATATTTAATTTAGCCCCAAGCTAGTGTACTTAATGACAGAACATTAATATCTTTATCATACTATTCCAGAGTCTAACTAAACGACAAACAGCGCTATCTCAGGTTCACATCAAAACCTCCGAATGAGAAGGCTCTAACCAGAACCTCTGCCATTCTCATGCTGTATTACCCCCGCCTCCCCCACCTGCACAAACCTTCACCTCCTTGGCATGTCCTGGACACCAAAGGCCAATCACACGGTGTTACAGATTTCATATTCCTGCCTGTGGATGGGAAATACGGTCTCAAAGGGCCACAGAGGCTGGAAGTGCCAGAGCCCAGGTTTCCTCACCAACATCCTCAGCATTTTCTGCCCCTACCCCTCAGGTCTGCAGGAAGATCCCAAATAACTCCTGTCTTCTGTGAGCTCAGTCCCCTGCAATGGGGGAGTAAGGAAGCCAGCAAATTATACAGAGAAGGGACACCTAAATCCTAAAGCCGAATTCACAGCCAGGCCTGTCAGGGTTGAGGGTCAGCGGGCCTCAGGGCAGGGGCTGATGGGGAGGGAGCCCAGGGCCTAAGTCAGCACCCTCCCTGCCCCTGCCAGCTCCCCACGTAGCCCTCTCCACCAGTGGGAGCCTCTCTGCCCTCCTCACCAGGCCAGGGCCAGGAACTTCATGCTTATTCCCATGCAACCTGGCGAGGCAGGAGGCTCAGTGCTGAAGTAGCTTGTTCAAGCTCATGTACTTGGAAGATGGCTGTTTGGACTTGAGCCCAACATCCATGTTCTCTTCGTGACCTGAGCTACCAAGCTCACCAGCTGGCCGCTCAGCATTCCTCTTGACACTGACCTTGACCTTGAGATTGCTAGCCTGGCTGCCCCGGTGCCTGGTGACAGCCTGATTCTGGCTGGCAGAGCCTCAGTTTAGAGCCTCATCTGCCTGCTGCATGCTGCACTGGTGCAGTTAAATCCAAGGAGCAGAGGGCTGGGGAGGCTTGAGACCTCCACACCAGGTCACATGTCACAGGTGGCCCAGAGATCCCAGGAAAGCAAGGCTTCATCTGGCCCCTTCTTCATTTCCTCCCTCACTCATTCTTTCTGCAGATCCTTCTTGAGCATCTGCTCTGTGAAGGGCACCATGCTAAGAGCTGGGAACACTGATGTCCTGGATTTATGATGGTTCAACTTATAATTTTTTGACAATAGTGCAGAAGTGATGTCCATTCAATAGAAACTGTGCTTCACATCTTGACTTTTGATTTTTTCCCAGAAAATGTTTCTACAGAACATTCCTTTGGGAAATGCTGGACGAAGGCAAGGAGCTGCAGTTCCCAGTAAGCCATGCCACCATGTCACCATAAGGAGAAATCACAGCTGCTCTACAGTGTGCTGTGTGGCTAATCATGTCAAAAGCACACTACACTTAGAGGTGAGGTGTATCAAATGTAACTTTGTCTTATATTTTCAACTTATGATGGGTTTATCAGGACATAGCCCTATCATAAATACTGTAGGTAGGATATATAATGACACCCCTGTGGATGTCCACATCCTGTTCCCCAGATCCCGTGAATGAACATATTATCTTATGTAGTAAAAAAGATGTTGCATGTTTGGGAGGCTGAGGCAGGAGGATCACAAGTTCAAAGCCAGCCTCAGCAAAAGAGAGGCACTAAACAACTCAGTGAGACCCTGTCTCTAAATAAAATACAAAATAGGGCTGGGGATGTGGCTCAGTGGTTGAGTGCCCCTGAGTTCAATCCCAGATACCCCCCCCAAAAAAAGAAGATGTTGCAGATGAGATTAAGTTAAGGATCTTGAGATGGGCAAACTATATTGGATTATCAGGATAGGTCCCATGTAATCATAAGAATCCTTGTTCTTAAGAGGGCAGGAGGGTCAAAGTCAGAGCAAGAAATGTGATGACAGAAACAGAGATGAGGGGGATGCAGCCACCAGCCAGGGGAGGTGAGCAGCCTCTGGGGGGTTGGGGAAGCCAACAAACACCCTTCCCTGGAGCCTCAAAAGGAAGGTAGTGCAGCAGACGCACAGATTTAGCCTAGTGAAACAGATTTCGAATGTCCAGCCTTCAGAACTGTAAGAGAATGTGTTGTCATAAGCCACTAAGTTTGTGGTATTTTGTGATAGCTACAATAGGAAATGAACACAAATATCAAATTAAATGAGCTGTGGTCCTTGACCTTGAGAAGCCCTTTTCAGGACAATGGCAGAATCCCCTGGAGGGCTTTTTAAACAGAGATGCTGGTCCCCACACATGGAGTTTTTGATTCAATAAGTCTGAGTTGGGGCTGAGAAGTTGCACTTGTAACAAGCTCCTAAGAGGTGTTGAGCCTCTGGTTGGAGACACTGGGGTGGAGCAGGTCTCAGCATTAACGTGCATTCAGCTGTCACAGGGATTTTGTTAAAATGTAGGTTCTGAAGTTAACCTGTCTATTTATGCTGGACTCCTCTGTTAGAAAGGACTGAAAGCAGGTCCTTTGTGGTCAT
The DNA here is from genome assembly GCF_045843805.1 of Urocitellus parryii. NCBI lineage: Eukaryota > Metazoa > Chordata > Mammalia > Rodentia > Sciuridae > Urocitellus > Urocitellus parryii. Next base: position 113,178,075 of record NC_135536.1, on the reverse strand, counting down.
CGTTCCTGCTGGATCTCTGGGCCCTGGAGCGGTGGCTGGCCACAGAAACCCAATAAACTTCTGTGGCATGAATGGGTGTGTGAGCAAGGCTGGGGAGCTTGGGTGGAGGTTGAAGCCAGACAGTGATGGGTGCATTGGGCGTACCTAGCTGATACCACAGAAATGAATGATACCTCCCAGGGACAGTGAGGATTAGGAAGGAAAAGGGGGCAAAAGGAGCCCTCAAGGTCCTCCACCATAGGAGAGGGTCAGCAGGAGTGTCAGCAAAGGAAGAGACAGAGAGCTAGGGGACACCCAGGGAAAGAGGGTGTTCCAGAGGAAGGACAATCAGCTGACCAAGAGTGGAGCACTGTGGGAGAGCCACTTTAGCATGTAATACCCCTTGCTTTGGAGCTCTGGGTGGGAACTCCTCTGTGAAGGACTGAATGATGAGGCTCAGACACACAGCCACTTTCTACCTACCTCTTCTGACTTAATTAAATACTTTGTAAAAGTAGCATATGTATGTTTGAAAGTGTTTAGGAAAAGCTTCATAAGTGTAAAGAAAATTGAAATTTCTGTGGTTGCCATACCTAAAATGGACTTTCTGTGTGTGTATGTGGCGGGAGGTTCCCTAGGGATGAGACTCAGCATCACATGCTACAAAAGCACCCTACCACGGAGCTACCCCCCTTGCCTGAAATGAGCCCTGTTTATGTTTTAATGTAATTCAGTGTTTATTTAATACATAGGTAAAACATATATATGCAATTTCCCTTCAAATTTTGGGTGATACTCTGCATCATTAAATCCTCTTTCTTTTACTTAATACATTTTATTTACTTAGTTTTACATAAGTATTTTTCATGTTATTCTGAAGTATCAAATGTAATTTTTGAAGGGTGGATATATATTTTTGCACGAATGCATCCTGAGTTATTTAACTAATCCCTAATTTCTGAATATCTAGATTGTTTCCTGTGGTTGTTGTTTACATTACCCTAAGACTAATGAAGTTCACTTTTAAATGGACTGATGAGTCATTTGCATTTCCTTTTTAATGAAATATCTGTTCAAATCTTTTGCCCATTTAAAAAATTAGTTGTTGAATCCTTGATATGTAAGTCTTTTTGTCAAATATATGATTTGTAAACTTCTCTCCCAGTCTGTGGATCATGTCTCATTTTTGGCTTCTTCTGTAGGGCAAGTGTTTTTCATATTGATGAAGTTTAACTCCACAAGTTTGCTTTTACAGATTATGCCTTTGGTATCTAAAAACTCTTTGCCTAACCCAAGGTCACAAATAGTTTCTTCTGTATCTTCTAGAAGATTCACAGGTTTACATGTAGGACTGTGATTCATTTTTTAGTTCATTTTTATATAAGGTGTGGGGTATGTGAGGTCCTTGTTTTTGTTTTGTTTTGAAAAGAGATACCTAGTGACTGATGCACTGGTACAAAGGACCCGAACGTGCACCTTGGGGCCGCCACACAGGATGGACACAGGAACCTCAACTTGCCTTCAAAAGGCCACAAGGTTTGGCAAGATCCCTAGGCTTGGGATCTGGAGGTCTCCACTGTGTTTCCAGCCAGTCCTGACACTCGTCTTCAGTTTCTTCATCTGAGAAATAGTAATGACAATCCTGACTTGGCTGGCTCATCGCAGGGCTATTGAGTGTGACATGGTAACAGGTCCTTGGAGTCACAGATAACACGTTGAATTTTCCTAAGGGAGGAAGTAGGTCTGGACGGGAGGCCTGGGCGGGGGGTGCTGGGTTGACTTGAACCCATTCAACTCTGGATGCATTTTCAGGGAGCCGCACTTCTGGAAGCCCTAGAAAATGGCCTATGGAAAAAACAAGCAAACAAACAAACAACAACAACAAAACCCTGGGGTTGCCCTGGGCGGTGGTTTATTTGTGGTGAAAAGGGCTTCCCCAGCTGGAGGGACTGTGGTGAGCTGTTGGAAAGCTGCTTGCGCAGGAGCCCCACGTCCCTGCAGGTGGCGCCCGCGTGCCGGCCAGGCCGTGGTCCTCCCTGCCCCAGGGGCACCCAGGAGCCAGCTCTGGTCCCACCCTAAGTTTTCCAGAGACTCTAGCTCTTTTGAGCAGGACCCAGGTCCCAAGTCCTGAAGGAGCCAGAAGTAGCTGCTGTGACAGGCCTGAAAACCCTGGTTTGGGGGCAGCCTATCCGCGTAAAAGGCAGTCAGGGGACTTGCCCTGTGTGCTTTGCTGTGGAGGGACTCAGGGTGTAAGTCTGAAAAGTCTGCTTCAAATCCAGGTGCTGCTGCCTGCACATAGTAGAGGGCACCTCAAGGAGCCCTTAGTTTCTTTGTTTTCCCATCCTGGAAAAAACAAACAAACAAACAAAAACCTGAATAATCAATCCCTCCTGCTTCGTTGGGCTCTCAGGACAGGAGGTAATAGGCGCTTCACAAATATTAGCAGTTACCGTTTTCAGCAAACATGACAAATCCAGGATCAGGGAAGGTTTAAAAGGGAGTCTTGATACCACTTCTTACATTGCCAACTAAATGGGCAATGAATGTCACAGGCAGTTTTATTTTTATAAAGTATTTAATAAGATTTGATTACAATTTCAAAAAGTTAAACTGGGATTCCAGATTTAAATAATTTTGATTTTATGCTTTGATATTCATTACTTAAAATATGTATTTTTGTCTTTTCCACCTAATAGACATTTTTAACATTTTTAAGGAAAATGAAATTAATGTTTGCATACATTTTCAGAAAATTTAATTTTATAAAAATTGATTTAATTTACATTTCTATGATGAAAATGTATTCAAATGTTATGCTCTGAGTACAATGAACTTTATTTTTTAATTCTTTGGATGATTGGAAATGAATGCAAATAGAGATTATGATAAAAGAATAATTATGAAAGGGAACTCAGGGAAAAAAAAGGCTAAGGAGAAAAATAGAAAATATTGAAAGATGTGGTCTGCTTAAAATATAAAAAAAAACTGTCAAGAACAAAGCTGAACAGATTTCACCTGGACCCTCAAAGCACAAACATACAATTATTAAAATGAAAAGAGGGATTGAATAAACAATCATCCATGGATGATTTGATAGATAAGTAAACAAAGATTGGGAACACTGATAGGATGTTCTTAAAAGGATAAAATTTTGTGCCCTATATTCAAACATATTTTAATTGGGGTGAGGGAAGATATAATGACATAATATATACAAAAAACAAACTAATATAGTCTAAATTTAGTAAAAATAACTTTAAATTTTGATGCTAATATAGCCAAACATGTAAGATTTATTTGGATTTTTAAAAATAAAGCAAATAATATCTAGGAGGTAGAATTCAAAATGAGATTATTAATTTGGTGGATAAAAAGTGAGAGAAGAAATTACATATAAGAATTCTGAAAAGCTTTTATATTATTCAGATTGGTCTGATTGTATCAGGAACAAAATCCATGTTGAATGACCAACTTATATTATGGGAGTTTTGAAAAACAGAAAAAGAAAACAAGTCAAAATTTAGGAGTACTTCATTAATTTTACACCTTCTATAAAAAGTAAGGTTCTGATTTAAATGACAAGCTGAATACATAGCTCTCAGTTATAGGTCCTGATTTTTTTTATTAGTTGCTCAAAACAATACAATGATCTTGACATATCATACATTTGATTCAAATGGGATATGAATTCTTATTTTTCCACGTGTACAGATTGCAGGATCACATTGGTCCTGATTTTTTTTAATTGCCAAGGTAAGCCAACGATGATACTACTAACATGATTGTAAAGAAACAAGAACATGAGCCAGAATTTTGGCCCCAAACAGAGATGCACTTTCTGGGCTGTATCAGTTTGTGTTAGGAGATGTGGCTTCCACTGCATGGTACAACGGTCTGCTTCAGACTATTCAACTGTTACATATGATTTTTTTCTGGATTTGTGCCAAGATAGAGCATCCTGGTGAAAACCATATCAAGTCTGACCTCACAGCTGCTCCCAGAGGTGATGGGACTGTCAGGACAGGGCTCTGAGAGTCATCGGTTGTGAGATGGACAGAGCCTGAGATGATGACTTTGGAGAGTCCTCATATAAAGAGCAAGTCTCAGTCTTTGATAGACAAGGAAGTTGTCTTTATCATGTTGTGCTATCCATGTTTATTTTTATTTGCTATAAACTGCTGCTTGCCATTAGTAATGTCAGCATAATATTATTTTAAAAAACAGATGTAAATTAGTTGTATCATTGTCTAAAGAATTGAAAATATTTTTAAATGTTTTTAGAGAAAAAATTTAATAAATCAAGAGTGTGCATATAAAATATGCAAGAGAAGCATATAAAATATGTAAGAAATAAGATATAAGGAAATTAGAAAAAAATAAAATACTTATATGATGTTAAGAAGATTCACATTTAAATAGTCGCAGTTTTAGAGATTGTTTTCTGGCCATTCTATAATAATGAAGGAAGGAAGACTCTCAATTAAAGAGAGATTTGATTAAATGAGTAGAATACTGGAAGTTTTAGTTCTCTTTATATAATGTTCCAGCATTGAAAAATGTGGAAGAAACTGGTCATGGTAGTACATACTGGTAATCCCAGGTACTTGGGAGGCTGAGGCAGGAGGATAGCAAGTTTTAGGTTAGTCTCAGCAACTTAGCAAGATTCCATACCAAAATAAAAAAAAAAAATAAAAAGGATTGTGATAGCTCATGGGTAGAATGTCCCCGGGTTCAATCCCCAGTATCACACACACATACACACAAAAGAAAAATGTGGAAGAACTTAAGATGTTAAATGAATTCTTAATGCTAAATAAGGAAATATATCTACACAATGCTTCCTTCTTCAAGAAAGTCTTATATAAAAAGATAGCCCCTGAACTGAACAGTGTATGTAGGGGCCCAATCTTTCACAATCCCATTCTCTTATCGTAGACCAGCAACAACATTTCATGGGTAGATGCTCTGAATAAGAAGCACTGAGCTCGGCAATGCCTCAAGAGATAATAAAAATTCTATGTGATAGAAGGGATATGGAAATTTTAAATATTATGTTTTTTTTTGTGATAATGGCTAATTATCTCTTTACACTTTTTGAACATGATACATAAAATTTATGGCTTATTTCTGAATCTAAGTATTCCTTCAAGGAGTATATTGGTAATTCCAGTGGCAATTGTCTCAGAAAATTGAATCTGATAAAAAAAAAAAAAAAACTGTCTAAGAACAATGACTCAAGAAAGATCACCCTACTTGCTTGTCAATTATTTTTTGTAAAAAAAAAAATCAGTATAACATAAGTATACTAATTTTGCTCAAATAAAGGGAAACAACTTTTATGAAATGTGTTTTTATCTTGCTATTCATTCAAATATCCCCAGTCCATCAACACAACACTTAGACATATGAAGTAATGATTAAATTCGGTCACCACTGATATTTTACTTTCAATCATATAAAATAAAAGCAAAAAAAAAATAGATAAATAAAAACCAGTTCTCACCCGGCATGGTGGCATACACCTGTAGTCTCAGCTACTCAGGAGACTGAGGCAGGAGAATCACTGAAGCCTAGGGGTTCCAAGGACAGCCAGGACAATATAGTGAGACTCCATCTCAACAATAAAACAAGGGCTGAGTGTAGCTCAGTGGTAGAGCACCTGCCTTGCATGCATGAGGCCCTGGGTCCAAGCAGCAGTACCTACCACGAAAAACAAAACAAACCCAGTATTCAGCCACATGAAAAACTGCTATTTTTTAATATTATCACTAAAAAGATGTATTTGTCAAAGTAGAAAAACATTTTTCTTTTCAAGGGCTGTCAGCAAGATTAATAGCTTTTAAATACTTATTTAATTTTTAATTTAATTATTATATTGGCCGATAAAATTGTATGTATTTACTGTGTACAGCATGATGTTTTGAAGTATATGTACATTGTGGGATGACTAAATTTAGCTAACTAGCATATGCTTTACCTTGCATAGTTATTTTTGTGGTGTGAATAGTTTATATCCACTCTCTTGGCATTTTTCTAGAATATAAAGTATTAACTGTAGTCAGTTATCTCTCCCCCAGCCCCCATAATAGAGATTGAACCCAGGGCCTGGCATGTGTTAGGCAAGCTCTACCACTGAGCTGCATCCCCAGTCCTTTTATATTTTGAGACAGGACCTCCCTAAGTTGCCCAGGCAGACCTCAAACTTGGGATCCTCTTGCCTCAGCCTCAGTAGCTGGGATTACAGGTATAGGCCACCTTGTCTAGCAACAATATATCTCTTGAAGTGTTGCTTCTGCCTAACTGAAAGTTTGCGTCCTTCAACCAACATCTTCTAACCCCACCCCCCAACCACCCAGCCCCGGTAACCACCATTCTGTTCTACTATCTAGGAGAGCAACTTTTTTAGAATCCACATATGAGGGAAGTCATGTGGTATTTGTTTTTATGTGCCTGGCTTATCTCATGGAACAATAAATGTTCTTTAGTTTCATCCATGTCACAAATGACAGGTCTCATTCTTTATTTTTGGCTGAATAATATTTCATTGTGTGCATATACCAATGTGATATATCCATTCATGGGACTATAGATATGTCTTTAACATATATTTTCTTTGGGTACATACCCAGTGGTGGGATCGCTGGAGCTAAACATTTGGACTTATGGTAGGCCAGTCTCCATTTGTACTCCCCCCAACCCAACCTAGTGCTGGGGATTGAGCCCAGGACCTCATGCACACTAGGCAAGTGCTCTATCACTGAGCGACATCCTCAGCCCTTTTCATTTTGAGGTTGGTGTCTTACTAAATTGCCTAGGCTAGCCTCGACCTTTCCATCTTCCTGCCTCAGTGACCCCAGTAGTTGGGATTACAGGTGTGTGCCTCCACACCTGGTACCTCCCCTGCCCTCTGAGGAATACTGGCTTGCTCCAGTTTGGGGTAGTCACAGGCAAGTGTAGGTAGCTGTGTTTTAGACCTTACCCACAGCTCTCCCAATGGTGATCAAGTGACTGATGATAGAAGACTTCATACACAGAGATGAGCTGGAACAGAAAATAACTGCCATGTGATTGCCCTTTCACTCCTGAGGACGCTCTGACCTCCCCTGTGCGCTCAACAACTTGACGATGCTGTAAATCTGTCTTCTGCTCAGTCCACCTCCCACATCACCCTCCCTGCGCCTCGGAGGTGTAGCCACGATTTCCCCATGGTTTAAGCTCAGAAATAGCTACAAAGCCTAAATAAAGTCTTTCATCTGATGTGTGGGAAAACCAACACCTAAGTTGTTAGGTTGTTATCTACTAGAACTCAGAAAAGAATCCAATATCCTTGAAGAAATAGAACAAAATTTGACCCCAGAAAATGGAATTGGTAGAAATAAAGTCCACAAAAGAAAACTCGCCCTGGCAGAAACTATCATGAGTGAATTTTGATATTGACAAAAATTTGATCTATGAACCAAAGTCCTGATATCAAATTTAAGCAAAAAAAAAAAAAGAGAAAGAAATGGTCCCAATGAAAATGGTTTCGGTCAATTGGAAATGAAAAAGAAAAATTGGAAAGAACTTAACTAAGCTTTATAGGAAATTGATCAAGGAATTAAATTGACTTAATAGAGTCCATTCCGGAAAACCCTTTTCCAGAGAAAATTCATCAAAGTCAGAGTGCTTCTGAGTTACATGTTTGTACTTAAAAGGCTCCAGTGGGTTCTCTGTGAGGTTTCCATTGAGAAACCAGGTCAGGGCTGGGGATGTGGCTCAGGTGGTAACGCACTTGCCTGGCATGCGCGGGGCCCTGGGTTCAATCCTCAGCACCACATAAAATAAAGATGTTGTGTCCACCAAAAAACTGAAAAATAAATATTAAAAAATTTAAAAAAAAGAGAAACCAGGTCAGCTGCTCCTGGGTGGGAACAGTATCTGAGAGCAGAGGGGATGGAAGTATGATGGGGCAGCAGTGCTCTGACCCTCATTCACCCTAAAAACAGAAGGAAGCTTATATCATGAGACAGTCCAGGCTGGATTCTTCAACATCATCGTTATTATTTTAAATTATTATTATTATTTTTTGAGTCAGGGTCTTACTATGTTGCTCAGCTAGCCTCCAACTTCTGGGCTCAAGTGATCCTCCTGCCTCAGCCTCCCAAGTAGCTGGGACCACAGGTATGAATGACCATGCCTGGATACTATTATTTTATACCCATTATTATTGTATTCTTTTCTATTCTGATTTTAAAAGAAATTAAAACATTTTCAAGGGTTTCAAAAAAGTAGTGTGGGCCCTAAGAACTGTGGTTAATGTCTAAGTTGGCCCTGGTAGGGACCCAGGTCAAGGATAGGCGGAAAAGTCTGAGCGAGCTTGGGGTGGGCTGGGCTGGGGAGAAAAGACAGCGCTGTGTCTGCATCTTCTTATGAAAGGTACCAGGGTGGCGGCCCCAGCCCAGCCCTCCTGGCACAGCCAGGGGAGTCTGCTCTTCCCAAGGCCTGAGTTCCCATGCGTGCTTCTCTTCACTGTGGATCTCCCACCCCAAGCAGCCCTGGTTGCATTCTGTTTGAAACCTTCAGGAACCTGCGAAGCCCTTCTAGAGCTAACCCACCTCCAGTCTCACTGTTGTCTGCGTAGAAGAGGGCCAGGGGGCAGGGCTGGGCTCCCTGCTTCAATATTGAGCTCTTCAGTGTAGAGATAGGGTCATTCTCTCTAGCTCCAATATTAAACCCATCTACATGCTGGTGTAGAGGGAGTACTGCATGCCACACCCTGTCACAGGCCCTGGGAGCCCAGCACAGCATTAACTCAGACATAGACCTGCCCTCAGGGGGCTCCAACAGGGCAGCTCAGGATGGTTCCCCAACCCCAGCACTAATGAAGTTTGAGCTGGATAATTCTTCACAGGGAGGCAAGGGTGGGGGAGGCTGTCTTGTGCACTACAGAAAGTATACAACGTCCCTGGCCTCTACCCACTCCCTCCAAACTGTGCCCATCAAAAATGTCACTAGACATTGCCAAAAGACCCCTGGGGCAAAATATCCCCCAGTTGAGAATCACCAGCATAGGGATGGATGTTGACCATCTAGTCAGATAGGACTTGGGGAGTAACTGTTGTAAAAGATTGTAGGGCTCCCACAGAACACCCACTTAGGACCTCCACACACTCCATCAAGCCTTACCCTTGGCCAGTCTTGGTACTTTGCTGCTTCCCAGCAGGAAATATGATACTGAACCCCAGCCTGTTCTCAGTCTGGCTCACGGGAGAACCAGCAGGCAGTCCAGTCATATCAAGAACAGGTTAAACCAGCTGGGTGGCACCTGCCTGTGATCCCAGCTATTCTGGAGGCTGAGGCAGGAGGATCACAAGTTCAAGACCAATCTGGGCAACTTAGCAAGACCTGTATCAAAACAAAAATAAATAAAAAAGGCCTGGGATGTAGCTCTGTGTTACAGTGCCCTTGGATTCAATCCTCAGTATTGCCAAAAAGCAAAACAAAACCAAAACAAAACAAAATTAAACAGAGTCACTGGGGGAACAGGCCTGGCATCATTGTATTTTAAATCTTCCCAGGTAATTCCAGTGTGCAGACAAGCCTGGGAGTCAGTGCACTGGGAGGTGCTTTTTGAACTTTACCAGTTACCTAGCATTCTCTTCTGGGTCCAGGGACACAGGCTTGCAGGGAGCAGGAGTGGAAATCCTGCTGGGGGATGAAGTAGCCTCTGCAGTGTCACATGCACACACATACCCTCAAGTCCCCCAGGAGGGGATGCAGTATTTGGAGGATGTGTGTGAGAATGAAGTTCTAGGCTTCCCACCTCAGCCAGTGGCCCTTCTGTTACCCACGCCCAGCACGTGACCTTCATTCCTTGTCTCTCACCCCCGCCAGATCAGTGCATCAGCTGCTCAACACTGGTCCCTTGGTTCCACCTCATCTCCCCACCTCCGCCTCCCACCTCCGTCCGTCTGGGCTGCCATCTGCCTCCCTTGGGTGCAGCCATGAGTCTCCTTGCTCAGCTTCTCATTTCCACTCCTGCCCCTGTAATCCCTATCCACACAGCCAGGGAGCCCCTGAGGTAAAGGCAGGTGACATAACTGACTCCATGTCCCACAGCTGGTGAGCAGCGGGCCAGAGGACCCTTTGTCATGCTGCTGTTCTTGAGGCTGTGGAACAAAACTCATGGAGTCACCTAGTAGACTACTCATGTTTTTTTTTTTCCATAAAGATAAAAAATCTTTATGACTTTATAAAGTCATTGATTATTTTTCCCCCTTAAAAATGTGCTTTCTTTAAATAAAACTCAGTTTTAAACAAAGCAACCAGGCGACATGTGGACAGATCCTCACATGATTTCCTGGGGTCATTTATTTTCTGGTAAGAGCTCAGATGTCATGAGATAGAGAACTGATGACAAAGAGGAACAGAAACAGAAGTGTCCCTCTTCCCCACCCCTTCCATGCCAGGCCTGGGGCCAGCATGACAAGATCAGAGGTCAGATGAGGCCCAGCTGCAGTGCTCCCAGGCCACCCAACCTCAGGAGGCTCCTCTCCAGACTCCCATAGATGTGAAGGCTCCATGATGAAGAGGATTAGGTGAACAGTCCAGAGCCTCGGTTTTAGCTCAGCTGTCACAGGCACACTGATCCCACGTAGCCTCCACACACCCGAGCTCCTGCTCCTCCCAGAGCAGGAGACCGCCATTCAGTGTCTGAGGACCACTCTGAGGATCAAAGAGAATGAAAAGATTCTAAAAAATATCACGTAGGAAGACTCTTTAGAATCTTATTAACTCAAACTCTATCTTGGAAATTGTAATGTTTTAAAGAGTTTTTTTGTTTTTTTTTTGAGATGGTTTTTATTATGTTGCCCAGACTGGCCTCAAAATCTCAATCCTCCTGCCTCAGCCTCCTGAGTAGCTGGGATAAGGGTGCATGCTGCTGCTCCTGGCTTAAACACATTTTGTTTCTGATAGCAAAGAATAAAAAATGTGTACCTCCCTCATCTGTTGCTTCATGAACTTACGGAGGTTGGGCCTCAGTCTTATCCTTCATCCCTATAGCCATTACAGTGCCTGGTAACCTTTCACAGAGAACTTGTGTCTCTCCTTGTATGTGTATCCTCACCTATTAAAAAGCACTCACATCTTCCTATATATAGCTTTTTTAAAAAGTCCATTAGGGAAGTCAACAGAACAGGGGCTACAGAGGGGTTTAGTGTTGGGTCATCCAAAACCTAATGTAAATGGAAGTTGAAGAAATGGGGGCACACACCAAGGAGATTTTAATTCTGCAAAAATTTTCTGCCTCTGCCTCTGGGCTCTTCTAATCATTAGTAAAGCAAGCCCAATTTCACAGATGAAAAGGGCGGATTTCCTCTTATGGCAAATGTGGGAGAATGCTGGGGCTGAGATCTGTGTCTCTGATTGAGCCTCCTGTGCATGATACCAAAAGGGCGTCAGGAGATGGATCATGGTTATTGCCTGGGAATGATGGTTCAGAATGTGGAAAGTGAATTAGACATATCTGGGCTCAAGACCTTCTTTGCTTGCCAAAAAACTGATGATCTCTGGCAAATCAACTTCTTTAAGCTTGTTTTTTTTTTTTCTCATCTGTAAAGTGCACACAATATTTCCTCTCATAAAAATCAGAAAGAATATATGTAAAGTATTTTTTGCAAGAGCCCAATCCATGGTGGACATTCAAACCCTTCAGCTGCTAGTGTTACCATTGCTTTGTGTTTGATTTTGGAAAGCCAAGGATACTCAAAGCTGCCAGAGAAAAGGACACTCTAGGCCAACCGTCGTGGAGTCACTTACTGATACTGACTATTGATTTGGGCAGGGAGGATCTTCTCATCTTTGCTCTTGGTAGGAAAGCATGAATAATGAGTTACCATGGGTGAAAAAAAAAAAAAAAGGCAAAACCAACAAAAATCCAGAACCATAATTTGTTGATTGCAGACACAAAGAACTCTGAATATTTATTCAAGCTCACAAGAAGTTATCCAGGCAATACCTTCTGGTGGCTGTCCCCTGATGGACATAATGCCTGTTGCCTGCAGAGTGAAGATAAGACACTTTCCTCCAGATTACTCTGCCATGTGATTGATGGGATTTGGGAATTTGTTTGAGGTCTCCCACTGTATTCAATTGAATTCCAGAGATTTAATTTTACCAGATGTTAAAAAGGAAATAACAGAATACCAGGCACTAAATGAAAATCCTGCATTCCTGCCAGGTGTCTGCTTATAAACAAGACCTCACCTTCATTCCACTCCCCGGATTGACTTCCTTTTCTAGTCCCCAAAGAGGTGAATACTTGGTTTTCTGAACTGAAACGGAGCAGCCATTCTTATCTCAGTGATTTCACAAGGTGTTAAGAATAAAGCAAAGTCGTAGGCAGGCCCGGCTCCTCCTGACAAGAAGCTGAGGTGCAGGGTGCCTCCGGTCGCCCCCGTGTCCTATCTGAATTGTGTGCAGAACATTGTGTTCTGTTTCTCATTCTTCACAGGACTTTTTTCTCCCTCTTTGGTTGTTCCCTCTGCTTCTGTTTCTCAGTGGCTTGTTTTGCAGTTCTGTCATTTTGCAGAATCTTTCTACTCCTGGAAAAGGATTAGGGAAATTACACTGCTACTTAACATTCAGGAAAGGCAGGATACACATGCAAGTTATCAATCATTTTTACCAGATGGTAAATGGATCTCTTTTTACCAGAAATTGAGCAGCAAACAAATTCATCACCAATACAAAATTTAAATTCACATTCATTTTCAATGTGACATCCTTAATGAGCTGATATGATGAAAATCAATATTTTATCCCTATATTGTTGACTATTTTAACAGTTATAATAATACAGGCTTAGGACTAAAAAAATTGTCATTAAACAAAATATCACAACTTGCAGTTTTCATACTCCATCTCTACTTTTTTCTCCCCCAACACCCGAGATTTCTATATTCATAACAGGCTAATGAAAATGGCATGAAGGGAAGAAAAATAAAAATCTAGCAGCTTATACTGGTGTACTTTTTAACATCACTATTTACATTTAGTGGTTGCCTTTTGTAGTTGAGGGCAAAAAAATCAAGATTGATGAGTTCTCTATTTATTAGACTGCACTATGAAGCCTATGGGGTAAAGATGTGTTGATTTTCCAGTGGCAGAGCCAGGGCGCCCAGTCTCCTGTGCTCCAAATGTAGATTTTTTACTCAATTAATGTTCTGAATAGCTCTGCATTTTGGTTTTTGTTAGTTATCATCAAATTTAACAGCAGTCCTGGCTAGTCCAGTGTCTGTGTATTTAGGGTGAAGAGAGATTGTTATGGGCTGAACTGTCCGCCCCCCCAGCTCCCAGCAAATTCAGAGTTTGGAGTCCTAGCTACCCAGAGTGTGACTGTCGGTGAACACAGGGCCTTGAAAGAGGCAATTGAAGCAAAATGAGGTCATATGAATAGTCTCTAATCCAATATGACTAGAGTCATAAGAAGAGACTAGGGACAACGTGAAGACAGGGAAAAGTGGCCTAAGAGGAAACCAACCCTGCCAACATCCTGATGTTAGACTTCCAGTCTCCAAAATTTTGAGAAAGTAAATTTCTGTTGCTTAAGCTACCCTCGTCTGTGGGTATTTTATTACAGCAGACCTGGTGAATGAACACAGTAGACCAGACTGGAGGAAAATGCAGAATTTACACCATATTGTCATCAATAACACACTATTATTATTTTTTAATTACTTGCTCAATTGTTGCAAGTAACAGACACCTAATTCAGTGGACTTAAGCACACACAGGGAATTCATCCTAAGGATACAGTGGTACCTCATGGCACCTGAGTGGCATTCAATAGGCCTCAGAAATGCACTGGAACCAGGATCTGAAGCATTGTTGGGATCCTGGTTTTCATTGTTCCTTTTCACTATCTGCTTCAGTTCTTGTTCTTGTTTTTTTTTTTTTTTTTTTTTTTAATCCATCCCAATTTTGGATTCATGGGGAAGAGACTGGCACAGCAGTTGTCAGAGTCCTGTGGATTAGGAAGCAAGAAAAGAGCGCTTGTCAGTCTACAGACTCAGTCTCCTGCAGTCTGGAGGGTTTGGCCCCCTGCCCCGGGCAATGGGGAAACATACAGGTTCCGTGTACTACAGCAGTATGACCAATGTAGTAACACTTTGCTACAAACTGCAAAATCAAAGCAAGAGTAGCCATGACCCACCCAGTCCAAGATTGTTTGCCACCTATGACTATTTCCCAACTAAGGATAGTAGAGAAGAAACAGCAGGAAAGAATGCTGAGGAGCAGCCTGTCAAAATCTGTACTCCATCAGCTGAAAAAAGCTGATGGGTGATTGATGGGAATTCATGACAAAAATGGTACAGATGTTAAAAAAAAATAAAAAAGGTACAATGAAACATAACATGAAGTCATAGACTGGTGTCATATGTATTTGAGAACCTAAATCACTATTCTCTGAGAGAAAACATTAAATACTGCTCATCATTCTGAAGAAGAGGAAAGTATAGAAAATACGGGAAGTACAAAACTCTCAAGAATCTACATCTGTTACCAGTCTGAATGAGCAACTGACTGCACAGCCTAGCATTCTATTTTTCTGAGTCTTATGTGCTTTGGTACCCCCCGGTCCCCCAACTAGCACTCCTTAATGCCCAGGTGCTACACTTTTTGTTCTTCCCCACTTTGTCAGACTTAGTAGTCCTTACATGAACCATACTTGTTGCCTTGTCATCAGGATGGGGGGTCCTGAGGAGGTCCCCCAAAGGGAGGTGGACTTCAACTCAGGCCTTAAGGGTACTCCATGTCGTTGCAGAAAGGAATTTGAGGATGGGTCAAACTGAGGCACAGGTTGATTTTACTCAGAGAAAGGAAGTAGCACATACTCCGAGGGACAGGGCAGCGTGCAGGGGTTGGAGAGGAGCACGCTAGCTCCATCTTAGCTAGCCATGTTTATACATGGAAGACCAGTGGTACAGGGGCATGCTCTAAGAGGGTGTTTTTAGTTCTCCGTTGTGTTGGTAAGAGGACATGTTGACCATTACTGGGATGGAGGAGTTATCTTCTTTTTTCTGTCTTTGACATGTTCTGCTTTCTGAACACAATATTTACATCAGCGTACCTGTAGATAAGTCTAATAATTCACCTAATAGTTCTGTTTGTGATCAAGGTTAAGTGAAAATGACTTTTAAACCTGAATTTTTAATCCACTGAAGTGGACTTTAAATTATGGTCCCCCTTGTATTCCTGCATGTCTCCTTTCTACCTATCCTTATCTTCTACCCTATCTCAGCCTGACTAGACACCATGGGTGAAAAGGAATACTCAGAAATGAGCTTGCTGGCTCAAAGAGTTTTAGGATAATCCAAGAAGAAAGAGACATGTCCAGGTATATTCCTTTTAAGATACAAACTTTATTTTACAATTTTATAAAGCAGCTTTACATTAAGCACAAACAATCCATTTACTTTGTAGAGAAACAAAATACCTTTCCATCTGCAAAAAAATCAAGTTTTGCTGTATATAAAACTAACATGTGCACATTGTGCTTAAACTGCAAAGTCTGTACAGCTTTACAAAGGACTACCCTTCAGAAGGGCATCCAGTAAACACTTTATTGCATATTTAACACATGGTATATAACCCACATGTACAATGGAGAATAAACAAGAAAACAATTACAAGGAGGATGAAAATAGCAGCTTTCAGTGAAAGTTTGCATACCAACAAAGGAAAAGGACCGCCACATCTGGAGACTTGTGCTTGGGTGTCATTTTTGCATTTGCTCACGTTCACTGGATGGTTCTTGGGTGAAGTGTTTATATACAATAACTCCTAATGGGCCAAACTTGACCTCCATCCAGAAACTTTTGGCTTGTTTTACAACTGAAGTGGCACTAGGTTTCACATCAATGCTAACTTAAGGTAAGTGGAAAACAGAAAACAAAAGTAAACCTATAATCTTAAAGAGAAATGTAAAGAAACAAATTAAAACTTTAAAATACCCTCCCTATTCTCTCTAAACTAAGAAAACATTTTACATGATTGAAAATCCCCAAATGCCCTAGTTGTTTGTAGAGAAAATGCAGTGGAGGATCCCAGGCAGCATCCCTCCAGGTATGCCCCAGCTCCCCTGCATCACAATCGCCTGGATGCTTGTGAAACATGCAGATTATCATGCTACAGGCAGAGTTAGAGTATCTGGGATCTACATTTCAATAAGCTCCCAGGTGATCCTGAGGCATCCTGAAGTCTGATAAGCATTTATGGGTCTGTACAGACAATGCTGCTGCTATGGGTTCAACTCATCCTCTTAGATAATTCTGGGCTCACAGGACAAATCAAGTTGCTGTTATGATGTGGAAGGCAGGCAGTGTAAAACCAACAGCAGTGAAATAGCAATGCCATTTCTAGATCAAAAAATCTTTCCTTCTTCAGTGGAAAAGAACGGCCATATTGTTAAGGCACTGATATTTGTCACAGAAGCAGTACCATACTGTTTTTACTGATTCCCCTAATCTGAAGACCAATGTGCAAACACAAAGCAGAAGTCTGGACCATTCTAAATAATAACAAATATGATGAAGTATAAGGTTCTCAGATGGAATAAAGTTTGTTTTGAGTATTGGCATTGAAAACAACAACAACAAAAAAAAGAGGGGAGTCTTCATTTTTACTGCCAAGACAATACAACATATTTTATGTTTAAACATTGCTGAGCCATCTAATGCATAAGAACTACAAAGGGGAAAAGCCTAATAACCCACATCAGTTGCTATGGGCAAAATTAAAAGTTGTGGTCATAAAAATTGGGAGTTTAAGCTTATTTTTCTATGGCCAGTTTGATATTGTCTTCAGCGTAGAGCTCAACCTTCTTGACTCTTGCTCCCTTAGGTGATGTTATGATATATATATATATATCTCACATATGCTTCTAAACAGTGGTTGGTAGGGTGAATTAATTAAGATATAGTGTGTAGGCAGGTAATCCATCTGGCTCTTAAATGTGTACCTGGTAGAGGTCACAGATAAACTGCGTTGTGTTTGTCAGTCCCTTGAAAGTGTCGGGTCTCATATTTCCAAACTGTAGATTATAGTATTGATTTTGTGTATTATCATACCCTAAAACAAAAACCAGAGCAAAATCAACCCCTTTGTTTTAACCTAATATTTGAAGCCCTATAGCAGACATTGCCCATGGTCCAAGGACTATGGAACCTATTTATGAGGTTTGGTATGATACATAACCTAAATAAAGCTCTGATTATGGGCAGCAAACACAGTAGCATTTCTTTTAACAGCTGGAAAAATTTAAAATTAAATTTTAAAGGAAAAAACAATGACAGAATCAATGATTTGGAAAATGATAATAAAAAGTGATCTAGGCAGGAGAAAACTTTATTATGATTCATGTATATTTAACCTAGTACTTTCCTTAAAGGGGATGGGAAATCCTAACAGGAAGTAATGGTAGACTTAAATTTACTAGTCCCGTTCTAAATTTAGATTTGTAATAAATATTCCACATAATGTCTCCCCAAATATCCCCCACCCCATGAACAAAACTCCCAAAGTGCAGGCTGAAATGAAATGCATGATTCCAGACAGTGACAAAAAAGAAACCATTAAGTTGGGGGCTGAGGGAGGGATAGACTGATTATCAAACTTTTACTGATTGTAGATCAAGTTTCACAAAACAGATAACATTTTTGTAATTTCTTGTGCAGTCAACAAGTTTCATTTTAGTTGTGCTTACATTATATAACTGTGAAGCCTGAACACTGGTTGTGTATTTAATTTACATATTTCAAGAAAACCATAATTCAAAATATTCTCCATATATAACAAATTGAACAAATGTGACATTTACCCCCAAGAAATGAATCTGTAGAAAAAAACCAGCTTTTTAAAAAGTTGAACACAGTCCACTATCCAGGCTACAAGTACATTTTTTACTGTATTATAGCACATAATTTTTTGAAAAGTCTGCTTTCAATATAAATATAAATAATCACGTTTTAAAAGAGCTCCATACCAGTCTCTAGGTAAGTGCTAGACAGCTGGCCGGTAATAGCAACTTACCATGATTTTTCCCATGCTGAGCAGGACTGGACTATCTATGTGGCTCCATGAGGTGTTGAGCAAGGCTAAGACAAACATCTTTGTTTGGCTGACTAAACTCTGCTCTAAATGCCTCCTACATTTCTAAACACTCAACCCATGGAATGCAATTATTTCAGAAGACGGATTTTAAGGATCACTTATCACTTTGCTTTAATCCACAAAAACCTAGTATACACAACCTTTAAAAGTGTGCCTGTGCTCTGCTGAGACAGAGCTGTAGTTTCTGGGTTCAGAAGAGGCTGAAATGTGATTTTGGTTGAGCTCTAGTTGTGCTTTGCCCTGCTGCCTTTAAGGTAGCTTTTCCACCTCTTCACAAATTCTTTGAAGATCGGGGACTCATCAATGGTACTGAGTAACTGCAGCTGATTGATGTGGGTGGTATGATAGTCCCAGCGGGCAAGGTTGGGAGCGATGCCGAGCATGAAGTGACGGAGGTCATAGATGGTTCCTGAGCCAGTATCATACAAGGGCAGCATGGCTTTAAGGGATTCCATGCCACGGTCATACAAGGACCTTGCTTCTTTCCCAAGTTTTTCCCCTGCAGTTTCTTTTAAGTCATACAGCCCAATTAAAGAATACATAAAGCCATTTAAAACAAAAGAGCTAGGTGTGGTTGGATATTCTTCATACCAGTCATGTTTATTCATGAACACAGCTTTAACTCCATGCTGCTCTGACAGAAACTTGTAAGGGGCTGTTGCCCTTAAAGCTGAATTGAGGAATATGTGGTCTTTTGTTAACAGATAGGCCCTGACTAATGTAGAAATGGCTTGCCCTTGGGCCATGGCAGAGTACCACCCTGGTTCTAAAGACTTAAACCCTTCCCCTAGCTTACGGGTTACCATAATTGGCCAGCCACCTTTCTCATCCTGATTCCTGACCAGCCAATCGCTAGCAGCAAAGAATGCAGCCATGTGGGCTGTGGTAGAGATGGTAATGTTGTCAAGGAATCCCTTCCCTTTTGCAATCAACCTAACTACCTTTTTGGGCATAATTTTGGTTGGTTTGACAGCTTTTGTGTTGGAAAGACCCACTCCTTTCCTGAGGTCAGTGACCAGGTCTCTGGTAACTGTGCTCCATGAAGTTCTGGGCCCAATGCCATAGTATATGTCTCTTTCTTTAAAAGCAATCAGTTGGGTATTTGAGACATAATGTACAGTGAAGAGCTGATTCTTTTCTGTAGTCTCTAGAACCACGGATATACTCCCATTTGTCAAGAACTTGAGGTCAAATGAAATAATAAAATCTTTTGTGTTTCCCAGTTGCAAGGACACACCTTCACTGGTCTCTGTAGAGGGAAAAATATCAACAAAGACTGTTAGTATAAAAGCGCTTTTGTATTTGAAATGTAATTGCAATTTATCTTTTATAACCACTGACCATACAAAATTAAGACCTGGGCATTTTGGGTATCATATCATTATTTATGTACTTTTTTTATTAAATCAACCATAAACAAATGACAGAATGGACGAGTTCCTGGTAGCTTCTGAGAACTGGACCAAAGCTCAGAACTTTGGCCATGTCTGGTTTAAAGGATTCAGAGCAAGTGACAAGGGTATTTTCAAATTGTCTTTTCCAGATCCAATGCCAGGTATCAGTAATCAATGACTATTCTAGTATACCCATTCTGCAAAGAAGAAAAAATAGCCAAAAGCTAGCTCAGCACACATTTTAAAAGAGAGGTTAGAAGTTCTAGAAAGAATAGCATATACAAGTTTTCAATTTCTAATCTATTTAATATTTAATATGTGCTTACTATGTTCTAAGCATTTTATATATATTAAGTCATTTATTTCTCTTAATTACAAGAGGTGCTAGAGTACCGCTCCAACTTTATGGTTGAAGAACTCAGACACACAAGAGTTACGTAATGTACCCAAGGTACAAAATGTCGTTATATAATCTGGCTTCATAATATATGTCCTTAATGATGAAAAGGGTAAGTTTGTTTTTGATGTTCTCTAGAGTTAAGAATAGAAAGTTGAGCAATGGGCTCATGTATTAGAGAAAAAGTCATGTGTGTGTGTGAGGGCAGCATGAATTTCTCCTCTAGCTTTGAGAAAGCAAAAATATACCTCTTTCAGCCTTGATTTCTCCATTGTTCAAAAGTTATTACTTTACTTTGCAGAGTAACTGAGAGAATTTAAAAAGAGACAATGGCTTATAATAAAGTAAGAGTAATAGTGATTACTATCACTAATTATCACGATAATAAAATAGTAAAAGTTGTTTTATCTGATAAATTATTAAACAAAAATTTCTCTTATAAAGTTATAGTAAAATGATGGTGAGTTCTCAGAAAAATGACTTTCTGAATACTGCTCTATTCATATATATTCTGTAGCTGTATCTCCCAAGAAAAGAAACTGAGCATATTAAAACAAACAAACAAACAAACAAAAATACCCAGTAGGGCTGGGGTTGTAGCTCAGTGGTAGAGCGCTTGCCTAGCATGTGTGAGGCAATGGGTTCAATCCTCGGCACCACATGAAAATAAATAAATAAAATAAAGGTATTGTGTCCAACTGCAACTAAAAAATATTTTTAAAAAACCCAGCAGCAATAAAAACAATGAAAAATACAGGTAGTACAAATTTTAAAACATTAAGGAAAAAATGATCTTTATACAGCTATATTTCCACATGTATTACCTCATTTGATCCTTAAAATTATCTTCTGAGGCTGTTAAAGCTGGAATTATTTCCATTTTAGAGATAAAGATATGCAGGTTTTGTAAGGTTAAATAAGGGTTCGCTCAAGGCCAAAAGCTAATTAGCGGTTAGAGCAGGGACTAGAATCCAGGTTTCTTGGACCAAAGTTCAAAAACTATAAGACAAATGCTGTTGGAAATGGCATCCTCAGGAGAATATCAATGGAAGGGTTATTTCTCTTAGACACAATCATAAAATCACATCTCTGCTTTGGAAAGTCTTTGAGGAAATCATTAGCATGTCACTGGAAGTAAAGATTAGAAATATGAACTTATGACAGCGTATATGGTGTGGACAGCTTGGAGAGCGCCAGCATGTTGAGTTTATCATTTAATTTGCAACACTGGATTCTATCAGTATGGACACAGGTGGCCAAGATTCTTAATCATTTCATTTTAATGGAACAATTATGGAAGCTGTATCAAGAATGAGGACATTGTCCAAGGGGAGGAAGGAGGGGAGGGAGGGAATGGGTAGGTGCTAGGGAGTGATACTGGCCAAATTATATTATTGAATTGTGTGCACATAAAAATAGGTAACAACAAATCCCACCATTATGCACGAGTACAATGCACCAATTAAAAATATGGAAAAAAGGCATACAAAATAAAACATCATGATAGATTTATGTATCAAATAAGGCTTTGAATGGCATTTTAGAAATTGATTTTACAAGTAACCTTTAATGAAGTAAAAATCTATTTTATCTGGCAAGATATCAATGTATACTTTCTTCCCTAACTAGTATTTTCCTGCTTCCAGAGTGAAACAGAATCTGAAGCTCAGCACAATATCCCTGAAACACTGCTGGGTTCTGAACTGACTTATGAATCACTCAGGATTAAATTATATTCTGCAGAGCAGACTATCCTGAGTGCTCCTTATTTTTTCATTCTTAGGGTAATGTCTCATTCATCAGACAATATTTTTAAGTCTGACATCTATTCTAGCCAAACTGGATAACAAACTGAATGACCCATCTTTGGAAGTATAAATGAGAGGAAACTGAAGAATCCATTTCCTCCCAGAATTCTGTTCTAACTCTCAATTTATATATAAAAATGTAATGAAATGACATGGTTAAATAAATCACCTTATTATGTCTTCATATACCAGATCAGTCCAAAGAATTCAGGAATGAATGATGTCATGGTATGACCTTTGAAAAAAATCATTATTAATTTTCCTAAAATATTACCACCAGCAGAGGGAGTTACTTAGTCATACATAGGAGAAGTGATGGAGAAAATCCACAAATTAAAGCAACCAACAACTCTGCATTCTTCACAGTAATTCTATTAAACAGGTCTTTTAATTTTTATTTTATAGCGCTACCTAGGAGGTTAAATAACCTGCTAACATCATCAGGAGGATTTGAATGGTAGCAAATGGGATGGTAAGGTTCAGAAAGCTCCTGGAAATATACTATCTGAAGACTCCTGCTTCAAATCTACTAAAAGAAAGTTCTGATTTTTCTATTGTTTGAAACCTATGACCCTAGTTTTTCTGAGCAGTCATTCCTATGAGTTACTGTAGCTTTATCTGGTACATGGGGTACATGTACATACTTAAGAAAACAAAGGAAGGAGGGGAGGGAGGGAGTGGGTAGGTGCTAGGGAGATGGGTGCTAATCTTGTCAATGATTTTTTTTTTTGGGGGGGGGGTTGACACTAAAAGCACAAACAGCAGCAAAAATAAACATGTGGGACTGTGTCAAACTACATTTTCCCACAGAATAGGGATCAATCAACAAACTGAAAAGGTGGCCTACAGAATAGGAAAAAATATTTGTAAAACATATATCTGATAAGGGGTTAATATGCTAAAGTATATAAGAAACTTTTGTAACTCAATAGAAAAAATTAAATAATTAAAAAACAGGCAAGGGATCTGAATAAATATCTTTCTAAAGAAGATATACTGATGGCCAAAAGATACACAAAAAGGTGATCAACATCCCTAATCATCAGGAAAATGTAAATCAAAACCACAATGAAATATCATTTCATACTTGTTGGAAAGGCTATCATCAAAAAGACAAAATTAACAAAGTATTGGTGAAGATATGGAGAAAAGGGAACTCTTGCATGCTCTGAATGGGAATATAAATTGGCAGTCATCGAGGTTCCTCAAAAAATTAAAAATAGAACTACTATGCGAGACAGCAATTCCACTTCTGGGTACATACCCAAAGGAAATTAAATTCGTATCTCAGAGATATCTGAATTCCTATGTTCACTTCAGGATTATTCATAACAGCCAAGAAATGGAAAAAACCTAAGTGTGCAGTGATGGATGAGTGGATAATGTGTATGTCTGGTGGAATATCATTCAATCATAAAAAGAAAGAAATTCTGCCATTTGCAATAACATAGATGAACTTTGAGGGAATAATGCTAGTGAAGTAAGTCAGAGAAAGACATATACTATATCTGGATCTAAGAAAGTTGAACTCAGATGGTACAATGGTGGTTATTGTGGGCTGGGAGGTGGAGGAAATGGAGATATACTGGTCAAAGGATATCAGCTTTCAGTTATAAAATGGATAAGTTCTTGGCATCTAATGTACAGTATGATGACTATAGATTATGATACCATATCAAATACTTAAAATGTGCTGGGAGAGATCTTTGATGTTCTCATTACCACATGTGCACAAAAAAGGTAACTATGTGAGGTGATGGGTGTGTTAACTCACTTGACTGTGGCAATAAATTCACAAGATAATTTATAAATGTATTATAAATTTATAAAGATATTTATAAATGTATATCAAAGCATCACACTGTATGCCTTAATTATAATCAATTTTATTTTTCAATTATGCCTCATAAAGCTGAAAAAAATCAATGTTTTCATACAGAATGCAAACTTAATATTCATTCATTTAATCAATAGGCTTACTATGTGGATTGAGAATCAGGCCTTACTTAGAACCTTGAAGAACACGGAGATGAGGATCAAGGCAGAAGAGAAGCTCACAAGTAGCCTAAAAAAGAATGACTATAGAGATAGGAGGGGAAAGTGGGTTCCTAGAAATGAAACATAGAGTGTTTTGGGTAAGGAAAAACTAATTTAATAGAATAGAACAGGCACAAAGCTTAAATTTGTTCAATTTTAAAGTTAGGAAGAAAAAACATTATTCATCAAATAAAACGATAAAAAATACGTTGCAGACTCATATAATGGTTGTTTACTCTAGATGATTTTGTTCCATTTCAGGCAAAAAATTTCAAGGAAAAGAAAGTAAAAATAAAAGGCTGACACCATTCAGCTCCTGGTCTTCCAAACTCTTACTTCACTTAGGCATATGCTTTAAGATACCAGTCCAAAGTTCTTCTCAACAGTGACTCTCTGAATTCATCTCCCATGAACTCTCTGTCTTCTAAAAAGCCTCATCTCTCACACCTCTTTGATTCTCTTATCCCGCTCTGCTGAGTAGTAACTCAACTTCATTCCCTCTCACACCTGTAGTATGTAACTATAGTACACCCAGGATATCAAAACCTGCATGCCACTCCCAACTAGCACTCTTAATCACCAGGAAGTGCTAACTCTGAGTAGGTGTGTTCCACTGGCAGAGTAGCTGTCACGGAGATCCTTCCTCTCTATGCTTATCGCTATGTTAGGAAGTGGTTTATCTTAAGCTACTGGCCATAGAATAAAGAGCTAAAATGAAGATTCCCCCAAGTAGGATGTGAGAACCTATCTTCTGTATTTCCCAGAGCACCTAAAAGTGTACAATGAAATCTGCTGCTCTAAATAGAATGAGTTCAGAAGATTGTTTTAAGAAAAACTCCCAGACATTTGAGGAGATCAAGACAAGGGTTGTGATTTTCTACCCTAATCTAAACCACATTATTAAGGAACATAAAACTAAGCTCCTTGGGTGCGCCTGAAGCTCAATGTTCTTTTGCTTAGTGTAACACTTCCCCACTGCAATACCCCAAGCTAAACATTGTTAAAACATTTTCTTGCAACTTCTCATCCAGCCAAGCCTGTTGTGTAATAATAAGCAAAGATGCTCCATGTACTGGAATATCACAGAGTACCCTGGGAGAAAAGAAGTTCTAGTCACAGAATAAAAACTAAAGGTCATCCATTATTTGCACTGCATTAAGCACTCATAAATCCATTACTTAAGGCCATCTAGAATGAGTAGATTTATATTGTGGCTTTCAAGGTCTATGAATTACACAGTCATCAATAAAAGACAAGGAGAGAATATAGAAGAGGTCTTAAAACTTTTCATTTCTTTTTATTTACTGACTGCAAGGTTAGTGGGAGGGGGGACGTTCTGATCTTGACAACATTTCCCCATAGAGAATTAAGCCAGAGGTGCTGAGATTATTTCATTGTCTTTTTAAGTAATGGAGTCATTAATTCTCATGGATATTGATTAGTGCAGAAAAATACATTACATCCTAATTAATGAGACTGTCTTAGTAAAAGGGGAAATGTTGCATAAAGTTAATTTGATTTTATAAGTGATTTTATTAATGAAAATGGTTTTATATGAAGTTTGAGATAATTTAGTACATTAACAGAATTCAATCAGGGAGCATGTCTATTTGGTAATGCTACATTTTCTTGAAAAAATGAAATGCTAATGGTAAAAAATATACAAAGGAAAGGATGGGTCTTTCCATAAAACAGTTTCTGCCTTGGTGCATAATAAACTGCAAACTAATATAAACTACAAATAAACTATACAAACTATACTGAAATATTAAAATAAACCAAGGGATCCTGGGGGTGAAGCTCAGTGTACAGTGCTTACCTATCATGTGCAAAGCCCTGGTTCAATCCCCAGCAATGCAAAAACCAAACCAAACCAAACCAAACCAAAACCATGGAGCTTCAATCCTACAGGCTATAGACCCTGGAGGTACACACTGTAGTGATCTCGTTTGTGTGTGTGTATGATGGTGGGGACTGAACCCATGACTTGGGACATGCTAAGCAAGAGCTCTACCACTGAACTATATCCCCAGTCCCATAATCTGGATGTTTTCAGTCTATGGCTTAGCTTTTCACATAGTAAATATTCCTTTTTATAACTCCTTTTTTTTCCCCTCCTAGTACTGGGGATTGAACCTAGTAGTGCTCTACCACTGAGTTACATCCATTACCCTTTTTAGTTTTACTTTGAGACAAGGTCTTGCTAAATTGTGATCCTCCTGCCTCAGCCATACAAGTTTCTGGAATTACAGGTGTGTACTTCTGCATCCAGCAATAACTTTTTTTTTTCCCCTAGCTGTTCATTCTTTAGAGATTTCACTTAGGTGACAGCATTTGTTTATTTACTTATGTAATATTAAAGGTCTAATATGTTTTTAAAACCCATATTAAAATTTTAAAGGAATACCAGGTGCTATGGATTAACATAAAATTAACCGACATACACAGTACATAACTTACCTGGAGCAATAAACTGTTTAACATTGGTGAATCTAGATTTATCAGTCACACTGGCCATAAAGCAGCCCTTTGGCACAGTCCAGTCATTAGGTTTGATGTTTCTGTCCCTGTCTTCTGCTGTTTCATACACCTCTATGTGAGGGGGTTTCTCAGTTAGATTCTTGCTGTAATGACTTAACCCATACTGTGCAATCTGGATTGGGTAGAAATAGCCTTGAGGTCCCCATTGTGTCGATAATGGCACCCCTATAAAAAGAGAAACAAAATGAATAGGATTTTACTTCTGGAGAATGTTTTAGGGTTATGAGCAACTTTTGAGCTTTTTATACTGCTTTCATAATTACTAGAAAATTAGTTAATTAATCAGATAAAAGTATTCATTCACTCATTATTTGTTGAGAGAGCAATTTAACATTATCAATTACCTTTTAAGGACTCTTTCAAGTGTCTTACTTTTGCCACAGATACCATGTTTCATAATTGTCTTTCGTACATTCAAATTTTGTATAATTTAGAAGTATGAAGATGTCACCAAGATTTTATTCTAAATACTAAGCCTGAAATTTTAACGTTTGCTTTCTATTTCCTCATCTCTCTCTCCAATGTCAAAGTGTGGTCTGAGAACTAAGTATGTCATCTGATGGTTACAGTATTTGCTTAAAAAGATAGTTATGACTAGGCAACATAAGATACAAAACAAGTGCTTCAATATTTTTATATCCTTCTTGCTAAAAATTAATTTCTAAGGAGTGTTTTCAAAAATTGAATTGAAGTTCTATATTTGACCATTGATTTTTGAGATAATTAATAAATTTCTTACAAAATTTTTTAGATGTTTGGTATTAGTCTTTATTTTAGTAATTTCCTACATGGGAACTACAAGAATATACTGCACAGAATACTGTAGTTCTAAAATGAGTGAACAAACATCTGATGGGCACAGCAGAGACTGGGAATCTACATAATTGCATGTGTTTTAATGCAGTTTCAAAATAATGTTTAAGAAACTAATGATTGCTATGGTTTCAATATGGCATAAGTGTGTCCCCCAATGTTTCATGTGTTGGAAACTTGATCCCCAGTTTTATGAATGTGAGAGGTGACAGAATCTTTAAGAAGTAGGACCTAGTAGGAAATAATTAGGACACTGAAGGTGGTGCTCTCAGAAAGAATTAATGTACTGCTTTTGGGACTTTGGTTAGTTTTCATGAGAGGGTTCTCGTTAAAGAGTAAGCCTGGCTCCTCCTATGCTCTGGCTTCCATTTGGTCCTCTTGCTGCAATAGCTCTCTGATGCCATTCATGATGTGACAGGGTGAAGGAGGCCCTGGCCAAAATCAACATAGGCTGTTTTGAGTTTTAGCCTCCAAAACTAATAGCTAAATAAATCTCTTTTCTTTAGAAAGTACCCAGCCTCAGGTATCTTGTCATAGCAACAAAAGACGGACTAATACAGGGACTATATAGGTTATAAATAAATTGTTTAACATCTATATACTCTTTTCAAGAGATAGAACCCCCAAATTAAAGCAGAATTATCACTTAATAAAAGGTAGGTTTTTATAAGCTCATATATATTAGTCTATACTAATGTATAACTGGCATAAAACTGAGACTTCCCAATGGAAGTAACATCCTCCAGAGTATTCATAAGAATATAGTATAATGATAAAGCCTGAATTCATAAATCAGGAGAAAAGATCATTTGAAACATGTTGGGGGAAAAATCTAAAATTAGTACCTGACTTATACCATTTTTCAAAATAAAAATCAATTTAGCTGGACTAAAAAAGTTAAATGAGAGGCTGAGGGTGGTACAGCTTAGTAGTATAGAGCACCTGCCCATCATGTTTGAGGCCTGGGTTTGGTCCCTAGAACTGCAAAACAAAAACAACAACAAACTAAAAAAGAAAAATAACGAAACTATAAAATTATTAAAGAAAATAAAAATAAAATCCTGGTATAGCAAATGCCTTTCTAAGCATAAAATGAATAAGTCACAAAGTTCAAATTTATATGTTTAATAAACAACTAAAATCTTCTAAAACTAATAAATCATAATTAAAAGATAAACGAATTGAAGAAAGTATCTATAACAAATGCAACAAAGTATTGCTACTCTTAGTATATTATAAATACAAAGTTCTTACAAATACCTGTTTTAAAAACCCTACTACTTGCATTAGAAAAAACAGGGGAAAGAACATGAAAACATGGTTATTAGCACAGGAATGATACTTGACCTCACAGTTGTTAAAGGAAGAAAACTATAAGGTCTTTTTGTAAATAACAGATTAAAAACAATGTTCCATGATGGAATTTGAGACAAAAGCACCCTCTTATTATGCTACTGGAAACATGAGGAGGGCTACTACCTTTTTGGAAAACTGTTTGACAAAACATATCAAAAGGTTAATCTGACATGTGGTTAATTATATTCTCTAGAAGGAATATACAACTCTGAGAATATAATTCAAATAGCAATAAAAATTAACAATAGGGTCTGTAACATTATTTACAATAGCAGAAAATTGGGGAATTACCTAAGTATCCAACAAAAGAGAAGGATCTCATATATTACATATATCATGAAATGACCTTACTATGGAATGTTAGACATTGAAATGTCCAATAAATATTTAATTATAAGGAGAAATACTATAATTATAATAAATTGAAACAGCAATATAAAAAATTGACTATGCAGTATGATCCCAATTTGTTTAAAAATGTATATTCACAACAACAGATCAGAAAAAAACACATCAAAATATTAATAATGATTACATTGGCTCTGGGTGTTTTTTACTTTTTCTTTAGAATCTAAGCATCTACTGATTTGGCCATGGATATCTTTGAAATCTATAACAAATTATTATTTTCCTGAATTATTAGATAGTAAGTATCATTAAAACTATGTTAAAGTTTATGAGAAAATATAAATATCTCCAGTAAATTGACAAAAATGATAATGATTATTTTGGGGTAGTAAGAACATAGTATAGGTAAATTTGTTGCCTTCTCTCTTCTAATCTTTGGTAAATATATTATCTAAAAAAATTAGATAGATGCAGTGGTACACATCTGTAATCTTAGAGACTCAAGAGGCTGAGGCAGGAGGATCTTAAGTTTAAAACCAGCCTCAGAACTTAGCAAGGCTCTAAGCAACTTAGTGAGACTAAGCAACCCTGTCTCAAAATAAAAAGGACTCAGTGGTTAGGCATCCCTGGGTTTAATACACAGTACAAAAAAAAGATATCATATAAATAGGAAAACACCTGCATCAGAATATGCAGAATATATAGACTCCAATTTCCAATTTGATGTACACCACTAACTTCAGAGACAATGGCTATATACACTTTTTACCTGAGGGAGTCTGAAGATATCTGCAGAGTTATCTTCTTTTTTTTTAATGTTGTAGATGGATACAATACCTTTATTTTATTGATTTATGTAGTGCCGAGGATCGAACCCAGTGCCCCAAGCACGCAAGGCAAGCACTCTACACTGATCCACAACCCCAGCCCCACAAACTTCTTTTCAAAGCAAAAATATAAAGTTAAAAGCTGTTTCAACATGATTTTAATAAATTCATATTAAAGTTTAATATTAAAATTGAAATTATATTAAAATCACTGTATAACAAAATGAGGAAAGTGAAATAAAACCTGAACCAATCTCAAAATACATTGTTTCCCCTGTTCAAATGATATACGTCAATGTCAAATTTAATTTCCTTCTCGTCAATTCCTAGATTTGAAAGCAAATTCCAAAATGTACTAATAACCCCTCAGGAACAACAACTGCTTCAGGTTTCTAAAGACAATGAAAGATAGCACACACAGACTACAGGAGTATGGTATAAGTTCAGTGTCAGTGTACTGTCTTATCCTGAGGACTTGAAACGTCCTTTCAGAGACCTGTCTAATAAGGTAATAGGACAACACTGGGAAATTGAGGGATCCAAGGGATGCTCTCTCCCTTTCGTATCTCCTCTCATAGTATTATAATAGTGTATTTTAAAGCAAAATTTCTGCTATGTTTTGACCTTACTTGTGAGAATCTTAGATTCTGAGGAAGGTTAATGGAATAGTCCTATATTCAGGTATGATGGTATCTCAACAAAATCAGTCTAGAAAATACAAGTGGAGCAAATAGATACCAACCTTCAACCCCACTTATGCACTTGACTCTGTCTCGGACTTCCACATTGTAGCCTTCAAAGGACATGAATACACCGTCAGGGTGATAAGGGGCTCTCTGTGCATAGACTTTGGAATAGCTATGAGAGAATTCAAACCGATCATAGCCATCATACTGAACCACCTTTCCATAAACATCAAAGTATTTTTCTACCCAAGTGAATGGAAGAAAGACTTCATTCCCCTCTCGTCTCCCCTTAATTGTGTGTTCATCATTTATGAGACAGTCAATTTCTTCATATTTGAGTCCTAACACCTTGCTTCCCCCATTATTATTGAAGCCCCCAACGACAGGGGGTGCTTTCTGCTGCTCCTGGGGGAATGCCTCCTCAGATTGCTGTTTGGCCATGTGGTTCACATAGTGGTTACTCTCAGATGCTGCTGCTCTTTTCTCTAATCCATCCACTCTGAAGCCACTACTCAAGTGCCGTGGAAACTGGATTGCTTTGTCACTGGAACACTTATTCCACAAAAGTACTGTGACCAAAGTGAAGAGTGCACAGATGATAATCAAAGTCTTATAGCTGACCCGAGCTGCCAAGCAACGCATATTCAGACCATACCTATGGAGGCAAGAAGAAAAATGTATGCAAAGATGTTAATATTGATATTTCATAAGATAACATTGTCTTCATTTTTAAAATGTTCAACAACATTAGGATTATTAAATGCAAGCAATCTGATGAGATTTAAAATTACTAACTCAAACTTTCAGCAGGAACAAATAAGAGTTAAGAGGTACCTCTATGGTAAAATACTAGGTTAACATAATCCTCTAAAGCAGAGATATCCAAATTTTTTTAGTTTGTGTTCCCTTGGTGTCTTGGTAATTTTTCAAAATGCCTCCTAAGCCAAAAGAAACATCTTATAGTTCCATTTTTTAAGTAGTCAAAATCAAACAATTTTAGTACTTATGCCCTAAATATCTTAGCTACCTGAAAAACAACAGACCTTTACAAGGAAAACAGTGACATCCGTGTTGCCAAACCTAACAGTGAATTTTTAGTGCCCATCCTACTTTGACCTCTCAGAAAAGTCAATAATTTTTCCTTCTTGAAACACTTTCTTCCCATGGTTTCTAAGGTACCATTCTTTCTTGGTTCTCCTTATATCCCACAGAGGTTTGCTTTTCCTTGGTCTTGCTGGAGGCTTCCTTCTTACCTCCCTGATGCTGTAAATGTTAGAAAGCCTTAGGGTCCCAGCCCTCAGACTTCTTTCTCTCTATTAGCCCCTAGGTGATCTTACCCAACCTCATGCTTTTGAATACAATTTCTATGCTGACTATCCCCAAGTTCTATATTTAGGTCAGACCTTTCATTGGAACTGCAGGTTCATAGATTCAAGTAATTGGTATCTTTACTGAGGTCAAATAGAATTCTGAAATGTAGCTCACAAAACTTAACTCCTAATCTTTTCCCTCAATTTGCTCTTCTTTTTCTATAGCCTAAACTAAAAACTTTGACTCCTCTTTTGCTCACTCCATATGCAGTCATTAAGGAAATCCTGTTGACTCTACTTTCAAACTATATCCAAAATCTGACTTCATTTCACCAATTCCACTATTACCACTTTGTCAGAGCCACTGTCATTTTTCACCTAGAATAAATACTTCAGTGATATTCAAAACTGGTCTCTGCTTCTACCCCTGCCATACTACTCCACCTCGAGTCTATTCTCAACTTAGCAGTCAGAATGATGCTTTTAAATTTAAGCAAGATGATGTCATTGCCGTCCTGATGGGAGGAGAATTTGATGCTGTTGGCCTTGCTGGCCATATGCTGTACCAGCCAGTCAGGATCACAATGCAGATGTCACTGGGAAACATGAGAAATTGTGTTAGTTATGTGTGTAATGTAAGGAACACCTCAGCCTGCTGAGAGGGGAGCCAGGAGGTTGATTGATATTTGTCACAGTCACTCTGTAATTTATTGTGTAGTGTGAATCCGCAACTATTTATTTTATTCCATAACCTTCTTTGAATTTTTCCTACAATAAACCTTTTTAGCAGCAATGATTTTATATATATATATATATATATTTTTTTTAAATGCAAGTATTTAATGAAAAATCAAATGCTGACTTTTGGTTTCTTAAGAAAGCTGATAGTGAATATGTACCTCACTCATTTCTTTTAATTCCAAGAGAAGGTGAACCTTGAGCCACAACTGTCTAAAAACAACTTTACTTTCAATATTTTGGCAGGATACAAATTCCTTAGTTGCATACTATTTTCTTTCAAAATGCTGTAGGCAATACTTAACTGTTTTAAAACATTAACGCTTACTGAAGAGAGGTTTGATTTTAGTCTTTCAACTGTCACTTCATACATAACTTCCTTCTGAATCAGTTTATCCTAGGAATTCTGCAGCTTTAAGAGGCTGTGCCATGGTATAATGTTTGATTCTCTACTTCTGCACTTTCTGAGCCCTTTCAATTTGAAAACTTGTGCCCTTCTATTCTTGTTTATTGGATGTGGTATCTCCTTGCATCTCTGAGTATATTACAAGTTCTTTTTAAAAAATAAAGTTCTCTATGGTTACTTCTATTTTTCTCCACTGGTAATTTTTCAAAATGGCAATTTTTCTGGTTATTTCGTCTTTTTCATGCCATTAGCTTTCCTCACTTGCCTGGTAATCTTTGGTTACTCAATCATATTTAAGACAAAATGACATTAGTCAACATAGGTTTCATTTCTTATTGTGAAGATGGTCTGTTTTTGTTGTTTTTTCCAGATTGTTCTCCTGAAGGGATAAAAGGAGAAAGAACTCTGTGTGGGCTGGGCACAAGCTGACAGGAGCAGTGTTCCTCTAGGAGGAGTGGGTGGGAGGACAGCAGACCTAAATGCCAGACCAAAGATGGCTTTTCTTCTTTTGTTCTGGGAACGTATATGCACTTTAGAAGCCCATAGTCTTTCCCAATTTCTCTAAAGAAAATCTCCCTGGTGTTTTACCTGGATTCATGCCAGCAATCTCTAGTCCAAATGCAGGGATGGAAGAAGTATGGGGAGGCAAAGAGAAGGTACAGTTGGCCCTTCTGGTGCCCAACAAAGGTCCAGAAATCTGCCCAACTATCATCCTTTGGTAGTCTTCCTATTTACTATTCTTGGTTTATTAATTATTTCCATAGATTTTATTTCAGTGTGAAATTAGGAGGGAAAGGAAGCAAGGATTTGGTTTGTATTGAAAATCATAAACAGATTTTAAAAGTTGAAAATTCAATCCAGGTTGAGTATCCAAAATGGTTGGGCCAAGAAGTGTTTAGGATTTCTACAGGTTTTGGGATACCTGCATAAACATAATGACATTATCTTGAGTGTGGGACCCAAATATAATCACAAAATTCATTTATGTTTAATATTAATCTTATACACAAAGCCTGAATATAATTTTATACAATATTTTAAATAATTTTGTGCACGAAGCAGTTTCATGGTATGGAATTTCCACTTGAGGCATCATATCAGTGTTCAACATTTTACATTTCGAAGCATTTAGGACTTCTGTTTTTTTCTTTTTAAAATTTTCTTCCCAGTGCTGGGGGTTGAATTCAAGGCCTCATGCTTGCTAGGCCAGCACTCTACCACTGAGCTACATCCCTTGTCCCAGGATTTCAAATTTTTAGATTAAGGATATCCAATCTGTAATGTATTTTATTACTTGTATTATTAGATGAGAAAATGTGTTAAATGCTCAAAAACCATAATGCAGT
Organism: Urocitellus parryii; assembly: GCF_045843805.1. Classification (NCBI taxonomy): domain Eukaryota; kingdom Metazoa; phylum Chordata; class Mammalia; order Rodentia; family Sciuridae; genus Urocitellus; species Urocitellus parryii. The sequence goes on along the minus strand of NC_135536.1, from coordinate 113,143,936 downwards.
ACAAGCAAACCTTCAAAGGCCATGTATTTACAAACTGAGGATACTGTAGTAGAAGGCAAACTGACAATGCTAAATGGTATTTACTTTTTAAAAATCCCTTACCAAAACCACTAACGTCAATATTTGAATAATGTATCAACTATGCCTACTAACATTTTGACCAATTAAAATAGAAATATAGTTTTTTGTTCCATCTTTGAGAAGTATCTTTTTGCCACTACTCAAATGAGAGTAACTTTGATTATAGAGCAAGGTTATCTTTTTTTTTTTAAATTTATTTTTTAGTTCTCGGCATCTTTATTTTATTTTTTTATGCGGTGCTGAGGATGGAGCCCAGCGCCCTGCACATGCCAGGCAAGCGCGCTACCACTTGAAGCCACATCCCCAGCCCAAACAAAGTTATCTTTATAAAGAAAAATGAACACTTAAAAACTTTCAGCAACCCTTAAGCTACTATTTGTATCTGACACATTCCTTACTAAAAGCAATTGAGACTTCTTATGAGAGATGGATAATTCTAGGTGTTGGGCTGGGATACCTTGCCAGGCCAGAACAAAAAAGCTTTCAAATGCCAACAGAGTCACAATCCAGGGATCAAAAAAACAGTAAGGGATAGAATAAAGTTGGAAAAAATGTTAATAACTGCTAAATCTGACTAACAGATACACTGAGGTTCACTATATTATTTCATATACTTTATGTGCTGTGCGTGTGTGTTTGTGCGTGTATAACTGGAATTTATCCAGAGGAGCTCCACTCCCAGACCTTTTTGTTTTTTGAGACAGGGTCTGACTAAGTTGCAGAGGCTGGCCTCAAACTTGTTATCCTCCTGTCTTACAACAGTCACTGGATAACAGGCATGCGCCATCGTACACAGCTTATACTTTATGTTTAAGCATCTCCATAATTCACAAATATAGAGGCATAACAAAAAAAACTCATCCTGGGAGGCTCCCATCCCTATTTGTTAAAACTATGAGAATGATGCCTGAAATTGGATGAACTACACTTAGTCAATAATAATCTATGAGTCTACAAAAATATTTGACAAGACCAGACAAAAACTTAGGTAATCTTAGCTAGTGAATATTGGTAATTAAGTAATATAATTTATTTATTTGTTTTGCTTCTGCAGGAGCAACTATATTTCAGAACAAACTAATAGCCCAGTCAATATACTAATCTATTTTACGGAAAGACAAAAATGTAGAAGGAAAAAAATCAGAAAATTAACTTATGCAGTCCTTCATGAAATTACTGATTCAAGCAAGTGTTGTATTCAGGTATATGCTTTCTATGACTTAAAGATTTATAGTGTGCAAGTAACACCAAACACATTTTCTGTTGAATGGAGAAAAAGATAAAACTCTACAATAAAGGGATCAGCACATTAAACCAATTCAGTGGTTAATTTTGGTTTAATTAATGGTGACTTATCCAGACACTGTGGCTCTTTTTTAACTTGGTTCTGTCAGATCTTAAGATTTAATTTCTAGTTAACAGAAAATACAGTGAACAGAGGAACTAAATGAAAAAATAACCAAAAACATCTGGGAGGTGAGACATCCTGTGGTATAGTAGGCTTTGCCTCCTTGAGTAAATTAAGGATATGTAAAAGGAGACTGGGTTAGATTTTTTTTTTTAAAGACACTTAAGTATATATCCATCAGGTGTCAAACATGGTCCTAGCCTCGGAATTTTGAAGATACTAAGATAAACAAACAAACAAAAAAACAAAGAGTTTACCAAATAACACATTTAGTATGATCTCACTTTAATAAGCAATGCATAGATAAGTCTTTATTTTCTAAATTTATGTCACATTTGTTGAGTTTTTAATAAAAATATGCAAAATTACCAAGGGCAAATTCAATTTTGCTAAAATATTGAAAGAAATGTAAACCTTAAGTTTAAAATGTCTAGAAATATTTAATTGTCAAAACAGACATTTTCATGGAGGGAGAATGATAGGGAGATGAATGGAGGATGGAGACACACTGACTGTTGACATGCAGTATTCACTACCAAACAGACTTACCTAAATAAACGTAAATTCAACAATTTTATTATAATGTTGCCAAATTATAGAAAACGGACTACAGATACTTTCAAATTTCAAAAGGTAGATTGCATGGACATTCTGCTAGAGACAAATGATAGCAACTTTTAAAGTTAGTAATCAGAGTTTTCTGATGAGTGGTGCCAAGATTCCTACTTACTTTAAAGCTTTTGCCATATCTATGAACTAGATTAATCATTTAAATAAAACAAAATTCCATAAAATCAACCTTGAAACCTTACCTATTACAGACCCTATAGATTTATTTGTTTAAAACTAAGTAAAAATTGGATTTAGTAACTTTGGAGATCTAAAACAGAAAACAGTATTTGGTAAGCATCATAAAATAACTGGAACAATTTCTTTGTGGACATAGCAAAAATTAGGGAGAGTAAAATACAACTCCTAGTTTTCTTTTGGGAGAGCAAATTGATATAATTTGCAATTCAAAGAAATTTTCTGTGATTCCTTTTCAGATTCATTTTTCTAACTGAATATTTCAAGGAAGTATTAAATTAGTAAACATCAGGAACTATGGCTATCATCATGAGTTTTCAAAATATGAAGGCTGTATTTCAGTAAAGAATAATCTTTTAATAATTTTTTAAAAGAATGTATTTAAAGAAATTTGTCATTGTTTTTTCTGAATAAAAGAGGTCAAGGCTTGCTTGCTCATTATTCTATCTTATTTACATATCTAAACATTGATATATTTTAAAACTCCTTGATATTCAGAAAATAGAAGGCAATAATAATTGTTCAGAAAATAAACAAATAGATTGGTTCAATCAGCATCTTTCAACATTTTCTATGTAGCATGTAAGGCACTATCCATGCACCTAAATAAATATAATAATGCCATAAAAACTGTTAAAAAGTTATGTAGAATGTGCTATGAAACACAAAACTCTCCCTTTTGAAAGTGTCTGGGAAAGCTTCAAGGTAGACTGCATAGAAAACTGACAGCCACTGTATACTACCAATCTACACATTTGTTCCTGCCATTCCCTCTACCTGGCACTTTATTTCCCCTGATATCCAGTTCGCTGGCTTCCTTACTTCATTCAGGTCACTGTTTAAATTTATCATAAATGCCTTCCGTGACCTCTCTATCTAAAATGGCAGATCTCGCTCCATCATTCTCTAGGTCCTTACTCAGTTTGATTTATTACATACTTAGATTATTATCTATCTCTGATTCACTAGAATTTAAGTTCCACAAGGGCTGGAATTTTGCTTCTCCCGGTCACTGCTATATTTCTAGTGCCTAGAATTGTGTCTTGCTCACTGGAGGCCTTCACTAAAGGTTTGTTGAATGATGGAACATTGTTAAATATGCAAATTTTTTTTCTTTAAAAGCAGTCATCTGAACAAGATGACTTTGTTAGGCAACTTTGTATTTTCCTCCATATTTAGGTATAGGAAATCATAATCCAAATTAAAAAATGAACATAACTGAGATGTTATGTGCTGGCCAATTTACTGCTGTTTACGGTTTATTAGACCAAAATTTTACATTATACAGTCAACTGGTTAAATATTCAGCAATAGGTCAAACTTGAAGAGATTCACTAAAGAGAACAAAGACAAAACCAAGATTATAATTTAAATATGTTTAAAAAAACCCACCGTTTTGTGTTTTTCTCCTTTTACAGATGATGAATCTAAAGTTTGTGATGTTAAGTAATTGACTAAGGTCACATTATTATTTGATGGTTCACATAACTAGTATTGAGAAGGAATCTGAATTCAGGCTTGTTTGTTTGACTCTTAAAGCCTGTGCTCTAATGTGTCATAGGGTATTTGGGGCAGATATACAAATACTGTATTTTAAAAACTGAATGCTGCCCCTTCTCCAGAATTTATAACAGGTTACCAGATAGTGAATTAAACTCAGACATTAAGAGGTACTGTTTTAGACTACAGAACACTAAAGAAAGAAATTAAAGAAGACCTTAGAAGAAAAGATCTCCCATGCTCTTAAATAGGCAAAATTAATAGTCAAAATGGCCATGCCACCCCAAAGCGTTATACTGATTCAATGCAATTCCAATTAAAATCCCAGCATCATTCTTTATAGAAACAGAAAAAGAAATCATGAAATTCATTTGGAAAACTAAGAGACCCAGAATAGCCAGAGAAATCCTCAGCAAGAAGAGTGAAACGGGAGGCATCACAATACGGGACCTTAAACTATACTACAAAGCTACAGAAACAAAATCAGCATGGTATTGGCACCAAAATAGACATGTAGACCAAAGGTACAGAATAGAAGACACAGAGAAAACTCACAAAAGTACAGTTATTTCATACTAGACGAAGGCACAAAAAACATGCATCTGAGAAAAGATAGCCTCTTCAAAAAATGGTGCTGGGAGAACTGGAAATCCTTTTGCAGCAAAATGAAAATAACCTCCTATCTCTTACCAGGCACAAAACTCAACTTAAAGTGGATCAAGGACCTAGGAATAAAAATACAGAGAACCTGAGCCTAATAGAGAAAAAAGTAGGCCCAAATCTATATCATGTCAGATTAGGCCCCGATTTCCTTAACAAGACTCCTAAAGTGCAAGAAATAAAATCAAGAGGAACCAAATGAGATGGTATCAAAATAAAAAGCTTCTTCTCAGCAAAAGAAACAATCAATGAAGAGAACAGAGAGAGTACATTTGGGGAGCAAATTTTTGCCACATACACGTCAGACAGAGAGCACTAATCTCCAAGGTATACACAGAACTCAAAAAACTTAACCCCAAACAACCCAATCAATAAATGGGCTAAGGAGCCGAAAACACACTTCTCAGAAGAAGATATACATTCAATCAACAAATATATGAAAAAATGTTCAACATCTCTGGTAATTAGACAAATGCAAATCAAAACTACTCTAAGATTTCATCTCATGCCTATCAGAATGACAGTTATCAAGAATACAGACAACAATAAGTGTTGGCAAAGATGTGGGGAGGGAAAGCCATACTCATACATTGCTGGTGGGACTGCAAATTGGTACAGCCAATCTGGAAAGCAGTATGGAGATTCCTTAGAAAACTTGGAAAGGAACAACCATTTGACCCAGCTATCCCACTCCTTGGTCTATACCCAAAGGACTTAAAATTAGCATACTGTAGTAACACAGCCACAGCAATGTTCATAGCAGCTTAATTCACAATAGCTAAACTATGGAAGCAACCTGTGGTATATATACACAACAGAATATTGCGCAGCATTAAAACAGAATAAAATCATGGCATTTGCAGGTAAATGGATGGAGTTGGAGAATATCATGCTAAGTGAAGTTAGCCAATGCCATAAAACCAAAAGCCGAATGTTCTCTCTGATAAGTGGATGCTTATCCAAAATGGGGAGCGGGGAGGCATGGGAAAAATGGAGGAACTTTGGGTGAAGGGAAGGGAGGGTGGGGAGAGTACAGGTGGGCAGGAAAAATGGTGGAATGAGATGGACATCATTATCCTAGATTCATGTAAGACTGCACATAGGGTGTACCGTTACATGATATATAGCCAGAGAAATGAAAAGTTGTGCTGCAATTGTGTAAATAAATCAAAATGCATTTTGGTGTCATATATACCTAATTAAAATAAATTAGGAAAAAAAGAGGTACTGTTTTAGGTGAAGCTGAATTCTAACTTTGAGCCAATAATTCAGAGTGGTAAAATACAATTGTAAGAACAACCCAAGGTTAGTCTGCTTTACATTCCCTGTAATTAACTTGTGTTTCTCCCTGCTTGGATGCCTGATGATGATGATGACTATTTGAACAAGGGAAAGAACAAAATTAAATCAGAATAGGCTTAGTTATCAGTCTCTTTTCGTTAGATGTTCCTGCTATTTGGCAACAAGCCTATTTGAATTTCAGGTACAGGTCATCCTTCATCTTAGTTTTTTCCTACAGTGTTTAATAATTGTTCCTGTTCAGTTAGTTCTGTCTCTTCCAGAATATCAACTTTATACACTGGATCTTTTTGTTATTCATGTCTACCATATTTTCCTTCATTTTTATTTTTATCTCCTCTCTCCTTTTCCTCTGAACTTTAGGGAAGTTTCTCAAACTTGTATATCATGAATTTGCTTCTGGTGTACATTTTTAGGTATTGCATATTCAATTTCTATTCTATTGTTTCTTATCTGAATACTGTATTTTTTAGTTTCCTTCTTATTGTTCCTTATTTTTTAATGTAATGCTCTTTTAATTTATGCCTTTCCATTAGCTAGCTTTCCCCATTTCACCCCAGTCTACCATCTGTGAATTCATTTTCCACATCTCATTCCATAGACTCTACTTTTCATTTATTTTTAATTTTTATTTTTGGTGGTACTGGGGATTGAACCTAGGGCCTTGGGTATAATAGGGAAGTGCTCTACCATGAAGCTACATTCTTAGCCCTTTTTGTTTTCTTTTGAGACAGGGTCTCACCAAGATGCCCATGCTGGCCTTGAACTTGTAGATTCTTCAGCCTTAGCTTCTTGAGTAGCTGGGATTGCCCAGCAGACTCCACCAATTTTTAAATCTGCAAATAAAAAATGCTTTCTAAAATTTTTAATACTAAAGTAAATCTTCATATTAAGAGTGTATGCTTTTGTCCTGTATTAAGTGCTACATTTCTCTTTCTTCATGATTTCAGAATCTTATATTGCATCCCTCCAGTACTTTCTATAAGCCAAAGACTAGATCTAGAGGTTTCATAAATATAGGGTTTTTTCATGAGAGATGTGAATTTCACCAGGAAGTATATGTCCAATTGTCTCTTTTTGTGATGTTATGATTAATCCTCGTGTTCAAGTGTCATTAGCCTAATCCAGTCATTATAAAGCTCTCTATTCAGCTAACAGTTCTATCAGTCCTTCTTAACATATTAGTTGGAATACTTTGGAAAGAAACCTTGCCAGCTACATGGTTACCCTGAGATCACATAGTTGTACAAGAAATACAGAATTAATGATTGAATCTTTCCTTTACCAATTTTCAAAATAATGGATTGGATCCTTAATAACTTCCAAAACAGCTTTTAAAAACAGTAACATATATACTCACAGATTTTTAACATACTTGATATATTTTAATCTACTGCAATAATGCTTTGTAATGTTCAAATTATCCTATCTTTAGCCAGTGTGAATCTCTTCAAGTTGTCCTCTAAGTCCTCTGATAAATCCAACTGTTTTCTGAAGGCTTTCCTGCTATCTTGTATTACAAGACATCCCAGGTTCATTATATGCACTTCCTGCCAAAGATTTAACAGCCATTCTTCAGAGTTCTAGTTTCTTTTATTGTGAACCTTGGAAAGAAAACCTTCTAGATTATGTCTGTTTGAGATTTCTTGATATTTCTGTATTACAGGTACATGAATACCAACTTTCCCATGTTCCTACTGCTAGCATGCCATTTTTAGTTGTTTCAATGGCACTAAACGTAAGGTGAGAGAGAGAGTCAGATGCCTGTGCCCACCCACAATGCTATCTGAATCTGTGAGGGCTAGTTTTTGTTGCTAGATATATATATCAAAAATAAATTATTATATGTTCTAGTCATTGTTATTTTCACTCAGAAAATTCCAAAATAGGCAGTCTGTAACTTTGGATGTAGCTACATGCTCATCAAGGTCATGGGCACTTTTTTTTAAAATATCAATCTATAACCCAAGAAATCTACTGAAGTCTCACCTTTGTGTCTGTCTGTATTGTAGCTCAGAAAGGCACAAGGGCAAAAGAACATGTCTCACTGCAATCAATTCACTTTAATGAGACTCCTGAAGCTTCACACAACACTCCAGATATTTCATAGCCAAATCTCAAGTTATATGGCCACCCCTAGTTTAAAGGGAGAGTGGGAAATACCTTTTGTTCCAGAAAGCAATGCACCAAGTAAAAAATTGGGGTTCTATTATTAAAAAGGAGAAAATGGATGCTGAAAGGAAACTAGCTCCAGTAGCAGAAAGTCCTTCTCAGTGTACAAATTAATTACTCACTCTATGTAGCCCCTTTATGCATATCTCAATTACACAAATTCTCAAAATATGGTTTAAAATTATCATGAATCTATTAGTGTCCTTCTTTAGGTTAAGCTCCTTAAAGGTGAAGGGCATATTTATGTATCAATACTTACCACAATCTTATCCATTGTAGGGCTCCCATAAGTAGTAAGTTGAAATGGGACTTATTCTCATGTCTAGTTACAGTGTGTAGCAATATTTTCAAATTTATTGTATTGTGTAATCTGTGAGGCAACCCAATATTCCCATAATTCAAAGCTTGGGCTAGAAATCATAATCAACCCTGCACAGGGAGGTTGATCCTGCTATCTCATCTATTCTCAAACTTTCAAAAGACATATTTAGGTTTAAAAAAAACCTGATTGAATGGAAAAGGAAGTTGTTCCTTTTTGGGGAAGGGGATTACAGAAAAAGGAAACATTTAATAAGTAGTTTTACTGTATGCTAAGTGTTATATATACTTTCAGTCATTGAAATCAAACCAGCAGATAGTTGAGGAAAACAGTAGTTTTTAAATTCTGCTTAAGAAAAATTATTAGGGAGCTCATAGGATTTAAACTTACTTCTTCTATCTGGCTTCAAGGTCTAAATTCTTTACATTAGACCACATCATATTATTCCAAATAATTATATATTTTCTCACCAATTAAAAAAGAACAGAATGATTTGCCCTTGGTTTGTGCAGAAACAAACTACTAACATTATGTATTAGCTTTTGAAACTAAACTCTGCTTATGAAAAGAACTTCTAAATGTTTTCAACTTAATTTTCTTCCAGCAGCAATAATATAAAGAACTAGGACAGGAAAAAAATTTTTTTAAAGAGCACAGAGCTGCTTTGTATCCAGAAAAGCTTAACAATTACAATGTAACTAAAATGTTCTTTGAAGTGCTGTATAGTACTTAATGAAAAAGCTCTTGCTTGCTTCTAAGCAATGTGTCAAACTAAGCATATGCTATGTAAATAAATTCATTCAGAAAGGAGTCCCAGGCTTTTGCAGCTGTGTAAGATTTCTTCACTCATTAAGAAAGTCCAGAAAAAGGACCTAATGATGTTGTTATTTTGCATGGCTTATGCACAGGGGGACTTTACAGTACTAATTGGTACAGCTATCCTAAGAAATTCTATAGAATAGCTGCTGGCAGTAAGCTTTTATGAAACATCTTTTATCAAGTTAGGTGCCATCCAGGAAAACAAGAATGACGATGTTCATCAAGAATTTTGTTTACAATAATTTTAAAAGTCATAAGACACATAGTCTTAGTCTTGCACAAGAATATACATGTGTATGAAAGCAGTGCCTAAACAGAATCACAGACTAGTACTATCTACCTCTTAGGTGCTTCAGAGGTGTTCTGAAGACTATATAAGACAAATCATATACCTAAAGAATGTGGCAACATGGGTTCCATTTTTTTTCAGAGATGTTATTAACTTGTTCAAGGTCACAATCTGTCAAAAGTCTAATAAGAGACACAGTTGGAAACTAAAACCAGATTGCAGGCCTGGAACCCAATTTTTAAACTCTTAATCTAGTGTTTGCCACTCGTTACACTACATTTTCACTGTACTTTATTTTCTATCATTTGTTTCTACTACTAGAACATGCTAAATTGTGTGTACATTACTCTCCAGATTTTGAAAATGGTCAACAAATTCTTCATCCTCAAGTTCTAACTGAGGGCTCAGAGTCTTCAATGAGGTATTTCATATTTTAGATTACTGTAATAAGTCATTCAAGAGAATGCCATACTAACACAGAAAATCTAAAACTAACGAGGCTATGAATGTTTGTAACAATTTATTTATAATAATCCCTAAACTGGGAACAACACATGTGTACACAGATGGCGACTGGATAAATAAACTGTGGTTTACCCATGCAATAGACTACAATTTAGTTATAAACTAATTTAGTTATAAACTAATGTAACAACATGGATGACCCTCAAAAACATTTTTCTCAGAAGTAAGATAAAAAGCATTCTGACTATATGATTTCATTTATGTGACATTCTGGAAAAAGTGAAATCATAACGACAAAAGTTAACTGCCGGTGGCTGGAAGGAAGTAACAATAGAGCAAGAGGTCTTTTGGGGGGCAATGGAAATATTCTAGATTTTGATCAAAGTAATAGTTAAACAACTATGTACTGTCAGAACTCATGGAACAATATACTATAAATGGGGATTATATCTTATTCCATGTAAATTATCTCCAATAAATGACTTTTAAAACAACAGATAAAAATTAATCTAGAATAAATGCATTTCCATATTTTTTGAGTTATAAATGCTCTGACAATATCAGAGAAACTAATTCAATAGGTCAATTCTGAGCTTTAGAATCTGAGATCTTGGATAAACTAGATAATTTTTCCAAAACTCAATGTTCTGATTTGTAAATATGATATAATACAGTTTATTTCATAAAGTATTGCAAGATGAAATGAACGCTTACTTTAGTGCCTGCCACATAATAGGAGTTCACAATAGGCAAAGAAAAAATGTTAATGGATGAAATTATGTCTCTTTTTTTAAGCTAGTAAAAAAAGAAGCAATCTTCATCTATATTTGTTCATTTAATAAAATATTTCCTAAACATATATTATACAGTATGTCAACATTTTCCCAAATAACTCATCTGAAAAAAAAAAAACAAACAGTAGAATTCCCCTGAAAAGAATACCTTTCTCTAAGCTTCTATAATTTTTATTATCTCATAAAAGTTGACAAGAATAGCAATCAAGAAACAAATAAGATCTGTCTTTCCACAGAGTAATATGTTGGCCAGAAACTAAATTTCATCAGCAATAAATACAAATTAAATAAGACTTAAGCTAAGATTTCCCAGATGTTCAATTTTCTAAACAAATAGGAAGGTTACTAAATTAAATTAACTTCAGCCCTGTAGGAACTTTCATTTACCTCCTACTTAAGACCTTACTACATGCTGAGTAAAAGGTATACTTTCTGTTGGTTTTAAATTTTGAAGTGAATGCAAATTACAATACAGAAATTCTATTTACCTAAGCTAATAAAATAGCTGAAGTAGAAAAAGAATATTATTCAAGAGTATATCTTAATGTATAGAAATATATTTCCTATACATAACTACACATCATCTAAAGGTTGAAATCAAGCTTCACTGACATTTATATAAAAAAATCTAAGATCTTAGCAGTATAATTATTTACAAAGGTTAAAACCTGAATTACAAATATTTGGCAAAAAGAAAATTGTATCTTTGATTTCCCCTCTTTATCCCTTATACATATGTGTATCAAATATATATATATCAAATATATATGAATGTGTTTTCTTCCTGCAACAGGCTCTACCATATAGCTTACTACATTCATGTTTTTAAAAACTGCTCCTTCAAGACAGAATTTAAATTATTATTTGGGTTGAAGATGGAGCTCAGAGGTATCAGCATGCATGAGGCCCTGCATTTTATCCCTAGCACCACAAAAATAAAATAAAATAATAAATTACCATATTTCATAAATTTTAGGTTTCAAAATGTGGCAAACAATAATTAACAAACAAGAAATTAAGATGCTTTAAAAATCTTTCCTCTCTGTCAAGCCAACCACAAAGCAGCTACAGCCTCTGAACAATCCAATAGATCTGGGTTGTCAACTGAGATTCTTAAAAAAAAAAAAAAAAAAATATATATATATATATATATATATATAATATTATTATATATTATAACAGAACATAATATAATAACAATATATATTAATTATAATATATAACATATAATTAATTGCAGTTGGACATAAAATCTTCATTTTATTTACTTATTTATTATGATGTACTGAGGATTGAACCCAGCGCCTCTCATGTGCTAGGCAAGTGCTCTACCGCTGAGCCACAACCCTAGGGAAACCTTCCTAGGGAAAACAACCTTTCTAGGGAAACAAGAAAAAGCCCCAAATACTCCAAGATGGATATTCTATAATCTTTAATAATTGAGGTCAAAGAAGTAATTTCTTTCTTACATTGGTAGAAACATTTGTCAGTTATGCACACTTTCTGCCTCGTTCCTATCTGCTATTCCTCCCAAAGAACACAACTTCCACCCAAACAAAAAACATTCATCTAGTCTGTGATTTTAGACTAGCTGATAACCTGTAATTCTCAAGGATGAATTTCTTCTTTATTCTTGCTGTTGCATTTATATCAGAAAATAAATTCTTAGAGGGTAGAAACCATGTGAGTGTATTTTTCTCCCTCTCCCAAAGTGCTTTGGGCAATGGGCAATGCTGGTTTTGCCTTCTTTCTGTATAGTGGTTTAATTATTCCTACCATACGTTTCAAAAAATGTCTGAATATTAAAATGTATGAATATTAATTGCCCCCTCAAATTCTATTTTGCTATCCTGAACACTACACTATTTTTTCCCTATAAAAAGAAGTAGAAAATACAGTTGCAGACATAACTAGGCTATTTTGTGGGTTTATGTTTACTCAAATATCTAAGTGTCTGTTTATAAATACACTTGTATGTGTGTTTTATATTACAATAAATCTACTCTGAAAACCAAAAAAAAAAAAAAAAAAAAAAAAAAAAAGAGTAGTAGCCAGGCATGGTGGCATACACCTGTAATCCCCAGTGGTTTTGGAGGCTGAGACAGGAGGATCATGAGTTGAAAGCCAGCCTCAGCAAAATCGAGGCACTAAGCAACTCAGTGAGACCCTGTCTCTAAATAAAATACAAATTAGGGCTGGGGATGTGGCTCAGTGGTCGAGCCCGAGTTTAATTCCTAGTACAGGGGGGAAAAAGTAGTAGCTAGTTTAGCAAATACAAAGGATCTTAATCTCTGCAACAATGAACACTAGAAAGCAAAGCATCAGTTTTTTAAAAATATACTTGAAATCCTTAAGACAATGGGCAGAATAAAAGTACAAGTCAATGGTTTCTATTTTCATGACAAATAAAAATGGGCACATGAATATGAGTCCTCCACCCCCATGCAGTCATACCAGTTCATTGCACACACAGACAAATCAAGATCCTTTTTCCACAGTCAGGTGTGGTGGTGCACTCCTGTAAACCCAGCTACTCAAAGGCTGAGGCAGGAAGATTCCAAGTTCAAGACCAGCCTCAGCAACTCAGAGAGACCCTGTCTCAAAATAAAATATAAAAAGAGCTGGGGATGTAGCTCATTGGTAGAGCGCTACTGGATTCAAACCCTAATAATTAAAAAAAAAAAAAAGATACTTTTTTTCCTAGAAAACCATTCTGTAATATAACACAATATTATGTATCTCAGCTTAGGAACTACTGTCCAGAAATATTACTGGATAGCAAGAATATTAAGAACATAATATTAGCACTGGATCAGCCACTAGCTCTAAGAAAGCATTAAATGACCATTCTACCATACTATACAAACCAGACAGAAACAATGAGCTTGACCCATAACATACTAAAAGTTTCCCTCACTGTTATTTTCTTGCACATAAAAGGGAACTATTATCACTCAGACAATAACCTACTTTACTCTATACAAAAGTTTTTTTAAACAGGTAGAACATATATATCCCAAGTAGGAAAAGCTCACAAAAATATTAAAAAGTCTTTTGAGAGGTAGAGGAAAAAAAATAAACACAAACAATAAAATGGGGTCATTTGCTGAGAAGCTGCAAGTGTGCAATGAATATATAAAATTAATCTATCTGATTTGTGAATTTTTTTTTCCTTTTTTTTTTTTTCCGGAGGGAGGTAACCATGGACTGGACCCAGTGGTGCATTACCACTGAGTTACATCCCCAAGCCCTTTCTGTACTTTGAGATAGTGCCTTGCTAAATTGCTGGCCTCAAATATGTGATCTGCCTGCCTCAGCCTTCTGAGTCACTGGGATTACAGGCATGTGCCACTGTACTCAACCTGATACATAATTTTTAAGGAATGTCTGGACAATAAATAATATGTAGAAAATCCAAACAAAATTCGTGACTATTTAGAAAACCTGGTAAAATTTAGAGTATAAGAGAAAACAATGATATTTGTCAGAAATGCAAAAAAGATTTAATAAATAATTAGTGATACTGGGAATAAATCCCAGGGGCCCTCTATCACTGAGCTACATCCCCAGTCTTTTTATTATTATTAAAATTTTGAGACAGGGTATTGCTAAGTTGCCCAGGCTGGCTTTGGATCCATATGCCTTAGTCTCCAAAGTAGCTGGGATTACAGGTGAGTGTCATCATGCCAGTTAGTCTTTCTTTTAAAAATCTAATCAGACAATTTCTTTTAACTGGAATGTTGAGACCATTTACATTTAATATGATTATTGACAGACTTGGATATGAATCTACTATCTTGCTATCTGATCATTATTTATGTCATTCCTTTTCCTTTTTTGTCATTATTTGGAAAGCAATTTTTAGTTTTATTTAATCTCCATTACTAGTTTATTAGCTATACTTTTAAAACTTCTATTTATGTTATACATCGAATGATGTATTGTTATTTTTGTTTTTTAAAAAATATCTTTTTCAGATTCTTGAATGAAGGGAAAAGATTTTTATATCAATTCACATATTTACTATTCCTAGTGCTCTTTATTCCTTTCTGCAAATGCAAATAAATTTTCACCTGATATCATTTCATTTTTTAACAACTTTTTTTTTTTTTTTTTTGTAGTGTGGTTCCATTGGTTACAAAATTCTCCTAGTTGTTGTTTATCCAAAAAGTCTTTATATTTTGGAAAGTTTTTTTTTTTTTTTTTTTTTTTTTGCCATGCAAGAATTCTAGGTTGAATCAGAGTTCACTGTCTTTTGGCATGCATGGTTTCTGACAAGAAGGGTGAAATAACTTATATCTATTTGTTAATCTGTTATATAAGGTGTTATTTTTTCCTCTGGATGTTTTTGAGTTTTTTTCTTTGCCACTAATTTCTACAATGTGATTTTCTAAAATTTTATTAAACTGTTTGATATTGATTGTCCCATAGCCCAGTGATGTTCTTTTTTTTTCTTTCAAGTATTTTTCCTCTTGGTGTTTCATTTTGGACAGATGCTATTGCTATGTCTTCAGATTTTAACTTATCTTCTCCTACAGTATCTAAATTGCTGTTAATTTCAACATAAAAACTACATTTTTCATTTCCGATACTGTATTTTTCATCTCCAGAAGTTCTATTTGGGTGTATCTCTTTTTTTAAATTAATTTATTTATCTGTATGTAGTGCTGAGAATCGAACCCAGTACCTCATGCATGCTAGGTGAGTGCTCTACCCCTGAGCCACAATCCCAGCCCCTTGGATGTATCTCTTTTTATAAATAATTTCCACTTCTCTCTTTGTATATTCATGTTCTCCTCTACTCTCTTGAACATATGGTGTATATTTATAATATCTCCTTTAATGTCCTTGTCTGCTAATTCCATCATGTATCATTTTTTTCCTCCTCTTATTGGTTAATTTTTGTCCTGGCTAAGGATTATATTTTCTTAATTTTTGCATATATAATTTTTATTGGATGCACAATACTAAGAATTTTACATGATTGAGTATTGATTTTTCAGATTTGTTATGAATATATTTATCTTGCATGCCTAATCTTTACTAATGGCTATATCACATATTCCTTAAAAACAGAAAATATTATTTATAGCAAATATGAATAGACAAATGGATTTTTGAAATTTATTATTTTTTCTAAAAATTTTAAGAGTAACAGTATTTATTAGCTATAATAAGCACAATGTAGCACAGGAGATCTTTATTTTTGGGGGGGGAAAGGGGTACCAGGGATTGAACTCAGGGGCACTCAACCACTGAGCTACATCCCCAGCCCTATTTTTTGTATTTTATTTAGAGGCAGGATCTACCTGAGTTGCTTAGCGCCTTACTTTTTGCTGAGGCTGACTATGAACTCATTATCCTCCTATCTCAGACTCCAGAGCCGCTGGGATTACAGGCATGTGCCACCATACCCGGCAGCATGGGAGATCTTTAGAGATCACCATTATATAACTGAAACTTCATACCCACCAAACAAGAACTTTCCATTTCTCCTTCCCACCAGCCCTTGCCAGCCATCAATCTACTTCTATGTGTTTGGCCATTTTAAATAGCCTTGAACACTGTGTTCTAAGAGGGTGGAAGGGTAAAAGGCTCTAGCTTCATCTCTCCAGCTCTTTTCTAAGGTCACTAATCCCATTCAAGAGGGTTCTTCCCTCAACACTCAAATACCTCCTAACATACATACACACACGTGTGTGTGTGTGTGTGTGTGTGTGTGTATAATTTAGAACAGAATATGATAGCATTTAAGAGGTAACTGTCTTCAGGGCAGAGCCCTCTTGAGTCAGGGTAATTACCAAGTCTAAGTAACAAAAAAAGAAAAGAAAAAGATTGATAAAAAGTGAACAGAGGCTGGGCACAGTGATACATGCCTATAATCCCAATGACTTGGGAGGCTGAAGCAGAAATATCACAAATTTGAGGCCCGTCTCAACAAGTTACCAAGACCCATAAAAATGGACTGGGAGTGTAGCTTAGTGTAAAGAGCCCCTGATTCAATTCCCAGTACTGAAGAAAAAAAAAATCAGAGCCTAAGGGACCTATGGGACACCATCAAGTGGATCAATATATGAATATGGAAGTTTCAGGAGATAAGACAGAAAAAGGGGCAGAGAGGTAATTTGAAGATATTAAAAAAAAACCTCCCAAGTTTATGAAGCTCAACAAACTCCAAGTAGGATAAATTTAGAGACTCATTCCCAGACTCATTATAATCAAACTGTTGAAAGACAGAAGAAAGAGCACATCTTGAAAGCACTGAGAGAAGTGACTCTACCCAAGAGATTCTTAAGATTATCACCTGATTTCTTATCAGAAACTGGGAGCTACAGGCAGTAGGCTGATATATTAATAAGTGCTAGAAGAAAAAAAACCAAAACCTGTCAACCAAGAATTCTATATTCAGCAAAACAGTCCTTTAAAAAGGAAGAAGACTTTAAGGTATTTCCACATAAACAAAAACTGAATGAGTTTGCACTGCAAGAAATTCTTAAGGAGTCTTGCCAAGGTGAAATGAAAGGACACTAGACAATAACTTAGAGTTGTAAGAAGAAATAAAGATCAAAGATAAAGGTAAATACATGTGCAATTATAAAAGTTATTATTTTAACAATGGTTTGTAATGCCATTTTTTTTTTGTTGTTTTCTATACAACTTGAGAGACTACCACATTTAATTAAGTTTAAATTTGGGAGCACATGATGCGTATTAATCTATGACATCAACAACACAGTTTTTGTTACTGAAGTTAAACTAGCATAAATTTAAACTAGAGTGTTATAGGATATTAAATGTAATCCATGGTAACCACAACAAAAACAGATATGGAAGACACACAAAAGAAAATAAAAAAGGAATTTAAAATTTCACTATAAAAAATCAACTAAAATTTCAGCAAAGGGGCAGGATACATAGTCATCAAACAAAAATCAGTTATATTTTTATATACTGACAGTGAACAACCTAGAAAGAAAATGACCAAAAAAATTCTATTTTCTACAGCACCAAAAGGGGGGGGAAAAAGTCAGGAATTAACTAAACCAAGGAGGTAAATGACTTGTAAAATATAAATTACAAAACATTGTTGAACAAACTTTAAAAGACATAAATGGAAATGTATACAATATTTTATGGACTGGAAGACATAATATTATAAAAATGTCAATACTACACAAAGCAGTCTACAGATTCAATACAGTCCCTACAAAAATCCCCATGATGTTTTTCCTACAGAAATATAAAAACCTACCATAAACTGTACATGGACTCAAGGGATCTTAAATAGTCAAAACAATCTTGATGAAGAGAAAAAAGTTGGAGAACTCTCACTTTCTGATTTCAAATCATATAGTAATCACAAAAGCACTGTACTATCATAAAGGTAGACAGAGACCAATGGAATACAGAACCCAGAAATAAGCTCTTGAATGATTTTTGATAAGGGTTTCATGACCACCCAGTGAGGAAAGAATAGTCTTTTCAACAAATGGTGACAGGAAAACTGAAAACCCATATGCAAAATAATGAAGCTGGACCTTACTGAACACCATACACAAAAATTAACTCAAAGACCTAAATGTAAGGGTCAAAACTATAAAAATAATCAGGAAACAGAGAAAGGCTTCAAAATTTTGGATTTGGCAAAGATTTCTTGGACATGACACCAAAAGCACACTAAGAAAAGAAAAACTGAACTCGATGAAATGTTAAAATGTTGTACATCAAAAGCTAATATCTACAGAGTAAAAAAAAAAAGTAGTCCACAGAAAAGGATACAATATTTGCAAATTATATATCTGACAAGGGATTAATATTCAGAATATAAAGAGAACTCAACAACAATAACCACAACATAAAGCAAACAGCTTGATTCATAAATGGGCAAAGGACTTGAAAAGACATTTCTCCAAAAAAGATAAACAAATGTTCAAAAACACTTGAAAAGGTGCATATCATCATTAATCATTAGGGAAATGCAAATCGAAACTACCGTGACATACCACCTCACACCCTATTATAATTGCCCATTCAAACCCAAACAAGCAAACAGAAAATCACAGGTTTTGGTGAGGATGTCAAGAAATTGGACCGTTATGCACTGTTGGTTGGGATGTAAAATGGTATATAGCCACTGTGGAAAACAGTATAGTGGTCACTCAGAAAATTAGAAACAGAATTACCCTATAATCTAACAATTCCATTTCTTGATATATTTCCAAAAGAATTGAAAACAGGATCTCAAAGAGATATCCATACACCCATGTTCATAGCAGCATTATAAACACGGAAGCAACTCATGTATACATCAGCAGCTAAATGGGTATCCATCAACAGTTGAATGGATAAGCAAAATGTGATAAATACATATAATATGTTGAGAGCCATAGTCAGTTGGGATGGCGCCTGGCATTTTGCCATAAGGAGTGGTTGAGCGAGCCATTAAGATGATGATAATTAAGTTAAGCTGTGTATAATTGCTGTGACTGGATGATGCTGGACTGAATCAGGGTGTGTATTCAGTTGTATATAGACCC
Organism: Urocitellus parryii; assembly: GCF_045843805.1. Taxonomy (NCBI): domain Eukaryota; kingdom Metazoa; phylum Chordata; class Mammalia; order Rodentia; family Sciuridae; genus Urocitellus; species Urocitellus parryii. Next base: position 113,124,786 of record NC_135536.1, on the reverse strand, counting down.
CTGCTGTCCTGCTACTTTTGAGTTCTCACAAAGCCCCGTTGAGGGCTGGGAGAGTTCCTGGGGAGCACAAGTGGAGTGCCAGTGAGAGTTTGGGCAATAAAGTAATTCCTGTTTGAACCTACAAGTGCCTCTTGGCGGCTCGGTTATTTATGCCCAGCCAGACTGTGGCATTTAATGGCCCATACGGGGAACGCCTGAAGGTTGGGGGTAAGTGAAATTGCTCGCCCCTGAGAGAGGGCAAGAGAATGGGTGACCATTTCAAAAAACAATGTGTTCTTGTTTTGATTCGTTATGTTTCTGTTTCAAGCTGGCTGCCCCTAGAAATAAATAGAATGCTAGAAAAGTTGTTCGCCCCTAAGGAAGAGATAAAGATAGATCACGAATATACATTTCAAGAAAATAGGAAAATTGATACAATGCATTTTTGTTCCATTTTTGTTTCATTCTGTTTCGGTATTGTTTTGTGTTTTCTTGTTGGGTTGCGTTATCTTTATAGTAGAAATATGGGATCAGAAATTAGTAAAAAACAAACCGAAAGAGTGTTAAGTGAATTGTTAGAGGAAGGAGGCACCCCAGTAAAACCAGGAACAGTAAGGGCATACGTTGATACAATACAAAAATGTAGCCCATGGCTTTGTAAGGAGGAGTTGTTGAATATATCACAATGGGACCATCATGGTGAAGATTTAAGGGAGAGGGAAAAGAAAAACCCAGGAACTCTCCCAGTTGGCACATTGCCATTGTGGATGATGATACGATTTTGTTTGCCTAGTCCAAAGCCTTCAGTTCGGACTATGGTAGAAGACATGTTAGATCAAGTAAAAGAGAAGGTCTCTCAAGCTAGTCAGACAGAGGAAGAAAATTTAAAGGAGGAAGGGCTATCAGAGGAGAAGTTACAACAGGAGGCTACTACTAACACCTTTCTATCACCAGAGGGCATAAGTGCCCAACCAACAGCTCCACCTATGGAGACAACATATGCTGGGTGGCCCCCAACCCCTGTAGTTGATAGATGGGATCGTGAGACAGGACCTCAAAGATTAGCATGCCCTGTATTTGAGATGATAGGAGGGCAGCGAATTTACCATGCTCTAGATTTCAAAACAGTGAAGCAGCTGAAAGAGGCTGTAACAACCTATGGTTCACTGTAAGTATGGTCAAATCCATTACCAACTTGAACATGACACCAGCAGATTGGGCTAGTATGTGCAAAGCTGTGCTAAATGCAGGACAATATCTGTTACGGAAGGTTGCCAATCAAGAATTTTGCACGGAGACGGCTAGGCGAAATGCAGCAGCCGATTATCCTCAGAGAAATCTAGATATGTTGTTAGGAAAGGGACCTTATGAGGGTCAGCAGCAACAAATTAGATATGATCCTACCATATACTCACAAATTGCTGCAGATGCGGTTAGGGCATGGAAACTTACAAGGTCAATTATCTAAGGTAATACAAGGAGCTAATGAACCTTACGCTGAATTTGTATATTTACTTATACAAACAGCTACCAGAGTTTTGGGGGATACAGAACAAGCAATGCCATTAATTAATCAGCTAGCCTATGAACAAGCAAATAGATGGTGCAAGGAGGCCATTGGACCATGGAAACATGAAGATTTAAACACATATATTAAATTATGTAGAGACATTAATGAACAAGGGCAAGTCTTGGCAGCTGCAGTACAACAGGCTTTAGGTGCCAGGCCAAAAACATGCTACAAGTGTGGACAAACAGGACATTTTAGAAGGAGCTGCTCCATAGGAGGAGGGTTTAACAAAACTGGATATGATCAAAGAGGTAGAGTACCAGGTATTTGTCCACAATGCCATAGAAGGAGACATTGGGCTAATGAATGCCGTTCTCAGACCACCATAGAGGGTACTCCATTATCAAAAAACGGACAAGGACCAGTTGTTTACCCACGATATCGAGAAGAAAAGCAACGGGCTCCATTGCCAAAAAACAGATAGGGGGGCCCAATGCTCTGGGGCCCACAACCACAAATATATGGGGCACTGGAGGAACCCAGAACCACCATCAGGGTAGTGCCCAGGACACATTATCCATTAGACCCTTCATTAGACAAACCAGAGGGAGTTCAGGATTGGACATCTGTGCCTCTGCCAGAGCAGTACTAACTCCAGAGATGGGAGTTCAAATCATTCCCACAGGGGAAAAAGGACCTCTTCCCTGAGGAACAGTAGGCTTATTATTAGGATGCAGTTCTTCTACTCTAAAAGGACTTATGATAAGTCCTGGGGTAACTGATCCCGATTATAAAGGTGAAATAAAAATTATGGCCAGTTCTCCAAGGGGTATATCAATAATTTCACCAGGAGATAGAATAGCACAGTTATTAATAATACCCAGCCTACATGATAAATTTTCTAGCCGTACTATAGAAAGAGGTTCCAGGGGATTAGGCTCCACAGGTGTAGATTGGGCTATGCTTTCTTTAAATTTAGATTCTCGCCCAATGCTAAAACTAAATATTCAAGGACATGAATTTAATGGGCTACTGGATACAGGTGCAGAACTTAGCATCATCTCTTGTCAAGTATGGACAAAACATTGGCCGTTACAACAAGCCACTCAAACGCTTCGAGGCCTAGGAGTGGCAACTAATCCCCATAGAAGTGCAATGGTATTAGATTGGAAGGATCCTGAAGGATGTGAAGGAACTATCAACCATATGTATTGGATCATCTTCCTATAAATTTATGGGGACCAGATGTCCTAGATCAATTAGGTTTGACATTAACAAATAACATCAATCCAAATGTGCCCACAATTATGGCTAGACAAGGTTTTAGGAAAGGAAAAGGATTAGGAGAAAAAGGACAAAGTATAGTGGCACCAATACAAATAGATCAAGAAATAGATAGACATGGATTGGGTTTTCAGGAGGGGTCACTGAGACAATAAACATTACTTAGAAAGACCAGTATGGGTTTCTCAGTGGCCCCTGACTAAAGAAAAGATACAAGCAGCCCATGACCTGGTCAAACAACAATTAGCGGAGTGACATATACAACTTTCCGTATCTCCCCATAATACTCCCATTTTTGTCATTAAAAAGAAATCTGGTAAATGGAGATTATTGCAAGATTTAAGAGCCATTAATAATGAGATGGTTATTATGGGACCTGCTCAATCGGCGATTCCCCAATTATCTGCTTTGCCAAAAACCTGATATGTTTTAGTTATAGATAATAAAGATTGTTTTTTTTTTCAATTCCAATTCATCCTGAAGATAGTCCACATTTTGCATTTACTATCCCTGTGCTGAATCATGAAGGTCCTGATCAGAGATATGACTGGAAAGTACTCCCTCGAGGGATGGCTAACAGCCCAACTATGTGTCAAATTTATGTTAACAAAGCAATCCAGCCACTTAGAAATCAAAATCCTGAACTACAAATATTTCATTATATGGACGATGTATTATTAGCACACAAAGATAAAAACACATTGCTAAAATGTTATGCCACACTTACAAATTTATTAAAAAATTATAATCTAGAGATCGCAATAGATAAAGTACAATTAAATCTTCCAATTAATTATTTAGTAGTTCTATTATCCTCAACCATGATCCGTCCACAAATTCAAATACGAGTAGATCAACGCAAATCACTTAACAACTTTCAAAAGTTATTAGGAGACATAAATTGGATAAGGCCTTATCTAGGCATACCAACAGAAGAGTTGGGACCTTTATTTGATATCCTAAAAGGTCCATCAGATCCAAATTCACCCTGAATGTTAATTCCTGAAGCAAGAAAGACATTAAAAATCATTGAAACATATATGGAAAATATGCATTTGGATAGAATTGATATAAGTTTGCCTTTATTATTTATTGTACTACCAACAAAAAATATTCCTACAGGAGTATTTTGGCAAGAAGGTCCATTATTATGGATACATTTATCTTATTCTCCTAACACTATTCTTACGAGGTATCCTGAGGCTGTAGGACAATTAATACTCAAAGGAATAAGAGCAGCAAAGGGAGTGTTTGGAATTAACTCCCAATAAAATTATTACTCCATATACAATGGATCAAATTGATGAGTTAGCTAATGAGTTAAATACTTGGGCAATAATCATGTGTAAATCTAATGTTTCATTTGATAACCACTTACCATCTAATCCTGTTGTCTTTTTGGTCTAAGCATCCTGTAGTGTTTCCAAAAATGACAAGAAAAACACCTATCATGAATGCTCCAAATATATTTACTGATGGGTCAAATAATGGTACAGCAGCAGTAGTTACCCCTGATCAAACTTTTACATTTTTATTACCCAATCAGCTCAAAAGGTAGAGCTTAATGCAGTATTACAAGCTTTTATGATGTTTAAAGATTCTGTATTTAATTTATTTTCCAATAGTCAGTATATAGTTAATGCTATAGTATCTCTTGAAGATGCTGGTAGGATTTCCCCTTCCTCTACTGTTTTCTCTTTGTTTTCCACTATACAAAGTCTAATCTGGGACAGAAAAGATCCATTCTTTATAGGACATATCAGGGCACATACAAGATTGCCTGGAGCCCTTAGTTTGGGCAATGATTTAGGAGATAAAACTACACATGACATACACTAGAAGAAGCTACAAATTTTCATAAATCCTTCCATGTCAATGCTAATACTTTACAAAAGTGTTTTAAAATAACTAAGGAACAAGCTAGACGAATAGTAAAACAGTGTCAAAACTGTGTGACCTTTTTACCACAAATTAATCTTGGAGTCAATCCTAGAGGACTGACACCTAACCATATTTGGCAGATGGATGTCAAACACTTGCCAGAATTTGGAAAATTAAAATATTTGCATGCTACAGTTGATACTTCTTCCGGATTTTTGATGGGCTCCCTTCATGCCAGAGAAAAAACTAAAGATGTTATAGCTCATTGCTTACAAAATTTTGCCATTGTAGGCGTTCCAAAACAGTTAAAAACAGATAATGGCCCTGGCTATACTTTTACCTCTTTTAAACAATTTTTCTCATCATTTGGCATTACTCATGTAACAGGAATCCCATACAATCCACAGGGACAAGGCATAGCTGAAAGAGCTCATCAAACTATTAAAATGTACTTTTAAAATTTGGATTCATCAAGGCTTAGTTCTGCGGAAAGGCACATGTGTCCAAAAAATGTACATAAGCCCAAGGTACTTTGGAAGGATATTTTAACAGGACAATGGAAAGGTCCTGACCCAGTGATTGTCTGGAGTTGGGGATCTGTTTGTGTGTTTCCACAGGGAGAACAGCAGCCTATTTGGATTCCAGAGAGATTAACAAAAGCAATTTCTACAGACCAAAAAGAAGATGATTTGGCTCAAATCCATAACAGCTGATATCCAGAACTCCAGTTTGGCTATCCTTACATATTCGACAGTGGTTCTCCCACACCTGGAGGCTAATGAATAATGAACACCATAAAGGCCTATTTCAAATGTAAAAAACATTGAGGCTTACTTGTGGGAATATCTTCAAACCTATATGCAAGTTACAGGAAGAAGGATGGGATATCAAAAGAAGAGTCAAACCCAAGTGGTAACCAGGATGCCTTTTTCAATATCTATTTTATTACTGTCCTTTCCCACATCATGAAGTTCTATTTTGTTTTTTGAGCTCATACAGACCTAGGTTAATGTTTTTCTGATCAGTTCTATTTTTTGACTGTGGAGTTTTTGAGCATTGCAATGGGGATTTCACCTGTGAAAAGCTACAAGGCCTTTACTATTGATATCTGTTGTATGTATTGTATTATGTGTGCACACTTGTGTTTTGTGTTGTATGTCTGTATGTGCATATGTCTATACATTATATATTATGAGCACTCATGAAAAAATGGATTCAAATTTTTTTTTATTATTCACGTGATTTAAATGGTTTAATTTTAATTGGGTAAATAGCTGTTGAGGATTGTTTTAAAATGTGAACAAAAAAGGTTAACAGATCTGTTTGTTTACTTTCACCTTTCCTTTTCATTGCATCTAATTTTATTCAGGATACTAAATTGTTTAGAAAATTTTTTTTTTGTTGTTGTTGTTGTTGTTTTTTAGTGCCTGCTGGAATGTTACATAATTGTTTTTTTTAGCCATCATTGCCAGAATTCCTATCTTCATCTCAGTGCCGGTGAAGACAAAGATAAAACCAAACTACAGCTTCTGCGATAGCTATCACAACAAACTGTATAAACTGATATATCAATGAATAATGTAACTCAACAAGTGATGCTCAGTCAAGAAGTTGATTTACTTTGGGAGGAAATGGACATTTTAATAGATTCCTCTGCTTTGAACTGCTTGCAAAACTTGGCTGGACTATGTATGACATGTATGCATTGTGAACTATCTGTTGGTGCAGCGAATTGTGGTAATGTTGGGGTATCTTTGCTGATGGTGTCATCGGTGGTACAATTTTTCCAAAAGGAGCTGTCAATTGGCTTGGTGTTGTGGCATTTTGTATCCTCCTCCTTTCTGCTTGTGATGGTCGTTCAGCTAAAATTTGGGGGCCAACAGAGGTGAGGAAAAGAACCTCACCCCCCCCCCACTGGTGCAAAGGCCTATCCACAAGTATGGCTGTATGCTGGGCCAGTAGTCAATGACGGGTAAGATCTAATTGCAATGGTACCAACCTAAGACAGTGGGCTGACGCCTTGAGGTCAGCTCATCCGATGATAGGTAAGGACCATATGTAGTATTGACAACCTAAGACAGGCACGGTCCCTAAGCCACATGCTTGTTGTTTAAATAGAAGGGGGGAGATGTTGAGAGCCACAGCTGAGTCGGGATGGCGCCTGGCATTTTGCCAGAAGGAGTGGTTGAGAGGTGACACCAGTGAGCCATTAAGATGATGGCAATTAAGTTAAGCTGTGTATAATTGCTGTGACTGGATGATGCTGGATTGAAACACGTTGTGTATTCAGTTGTATATAGACCCCTGCTGCTGCTGCCTCAGGCGCCCGCTACTTTTGAGTTCTCGCAGAGTTCCCGTTGAGTTCTCGCGGAGCCCGGTTGAAGGCTGGGAGAGTTCCTGGGGAACAGGAGTGGATTGCCGGTGAGAGTTCGGGCAATAAAGTAGTTCCTGTTTGAACCTACAAGTGCCTCGTGGAGGCTCGGTTATTTGTGTCCAGCCAGACTGCGGCAATAATAGACTATTATTATTCAAACTTTAAAAGGAAGAATATTCTGGCATATGCTACAAAATGGATGAATTTTAAGGACTCTTAAGGATTCTTATAATTACAAGTGAAATAACAATGTCAAAAAATACTCTATGACTTATAATTCTACTTATATGAAGTACTTAGAATAGACAAAACCATGGAAAGAGACAGAAGAATGGTGGTTGCCAGGTGAAGCAGGAAGTTACTGGGCAGTTATTTTTAATTGTTACAAAGTTTCACAGATGTATGGCATCATGAATACATTTAATACCCAATGGACTGTATACTTAAAAATGGTTAAGATAATAAAATTTGTTATGTGTATTTTTTATCAAAATACAAAATTAGAAGAACAACAAAAACAAAAAAAAATAGTTAAGTTGAAAATAATCTTAGAAACCCTAACTACTAATTACTTTGCTAATGAACAAAAAAAATTAATATCTAGAGTTTAATGACTTGTTCAAAGTCACATAATTAATTAGCTTTGGTTGACTAACATGTGAACTCAACTCTTCTGAATACCAAGGCTGTGCTTTCCCTATTGATCTACCTGCAACATCAAAAGAAATACATAAATATACTTAAGTAATGCTTTTATATTGCCACACATAGTACTGCAATATACTTTACCTAAAATGTTACAAAAGAAATACTGAATTGTTGGACTTTTTCCTTACCAAATGTCAAGTAACATTTATTGCTTTTAAAGCAAAAGTCTGTAGCTTGCTTATATATATAAACTGAGAAAGTTTTTCATACAGTTTCATCCTACTTGAAATATTTTCTATATTTATTGATTTGAGAATGTTAACATGCTGAAAACAAATATTAAGTAATGCCTGGTCTATAGCTAAATTTACAGTAAGTATACAAAAAGGCCACTAGTATAATAAAAATATTAAGAAAAACTCTTATAATGTCGTTAATCTTAACAGTATAACATTACTATAAGGTAAAATATCATTAAGATAAAGACGGTTTAATCACTGTACAAATGGAGTTTATTGATCTATCATAAAATGAGTTTATTGACAAAACAGCTTAAAGTATTATTTGCAGTTATACAAGTGTGCTTTGAAAATATTATACTAAGAATAATTTCTAAGAGTTTAATTAGACTATCAAGAAGTTACTGAACATGTGTTGAATTTTTTAGATATTTTAACTGCTAACAGCAAAGCAGATGTGTATTATTTTTGACTCATAATTGATTTTTGTTTTTGAGAGAACTATTAATGATCAATGTTATTACAGAATCCTTTCTGAGATATCAAATGGAGATTTAGCCACCTGATTAGCACTTCAAGTATTATGCCAGTCATTTCCTCAGATATCGTATACAACAGGTTTTCAAAAAATGAAACGCTTAAAGATGAGAAAAACATTACATGAGGATAAGTTAATCTTATCAATCTTACCTAATTACATGTTTCCTCCCCAGAAGCTAAAAGCTTAGAGAAAATTTTATTACTTTTGTTAAGGGAAGTAATAGAGTGTCATGAAGAAGAACATGGACCTATAGATCAGAAGATAAAGGTTCAAATCCTGACTCTATCACTCTTGGCTGTGTTACCTTGTGGACATATTTTCTTTATTTGTAAAACATGAATTATACCTACTTTGTAAATTAAATGTAAAGATTAAATGAAATAACATGGAAAACAAAGTACGCAGTCATGAAAGACAAGACTGGGGAACTACTGACAGAGATTGGAAGAGGCTAAGAGGATATGAATGTAGTAACTAAGTAGCAAGAGATCCTAAGACAGGACATTAATGGAAAAACTGGTGAAATTCTCATAGTCTGTAGTTTAATAAGCCAATATTGTTTCTTTAGTTTTGATTACCGTTTCATGGTTATATAAAATGTTAACATTAATTTAAAAAAAAGTCACAGACTTTATCCTTCTCTTCCAATGTATGTATATCTTTCTTAATAGCAAACTGAGTGAATAAAATTATTTTTCCCAAAACAATTCTATTGGATAGAAAATGACTGTATGAACACTATATTTGGAAAAACAAAAACATCATTTAAAGTTTAAGAAAACCCCATCATAGACAATTAAAACAAAGTGTTTTAAATTATCTCCTGGTTTATTTTCAAACTGGTCATACACACTATAAAACACAAGGAGCATATTCAAAGAAAAATTCTGCCCTATTTTTAAAACAAATTTTATTTTAATGATACTGTCAAACTGGAAACAACTCAGTATTTAATTTTTAAAATAAAAAAATTTATGCTGACCTAGAAAAATCTGACTCATCTACGGTTATAAGGAAGAAAAAACATCAGTGTGAAGTTCTCTATAGGTTTATTTCCCTATATCTTATTTTTAAATACAACTGAAACATAAATCAGAGAAGTTTTAAAAATGTGTCTTAAGCTATAATTTTGATACAGGCAAAAATTTTAGAAGTACTTTCTAATATCATTTAAAAGGAAATTTTATGTATTTACTCATGTAGTGAGCCGTTTCTGTGTACTGTGGCCGCCATTACAAGATGGCGCTGATAAGCGCCGTGGCCTGTGATAAACAACTCCTTATTTTGGGAGAGTTGGCACGTAGCTGTAAAACACCCTATGAGAAAGATCCACGTGGCAGTTGTGCATTGGGGCTTTATCTGCTTTATTAGGGCTGGGGCACGTAGCAGTAGTAGTAGTAGTAGTAGTAGGAGTAGTAGTAGCAGTAGTAGTAGGAGTAGGAGTAGTAGTAGCAGTAGTAGTAGTAGTAGGAGTAGCAGTAGAAGTAGCAGTAGGAGTAGAAGCTAGAAGACATGTCAAAATAAAGGCCTGAATAAACTGCTGAAGGAAGAATCCTGTGTCGTGTTTCCTTTGCTGGCGAGGGGACGCGGCATACTCATAATAAATTTATTATTTTATTCATCAGTCTCAGTCTACAAATCAGATAGATACTTTTCAAATTCAATTCAGGTTAGACCAAAACTAAACACAACATGCCTCATTAACATATTAAAGCTATCAAGATTATCATCTCTTCTACAACTTAATTTTATCATCTTTCATAATTCAAATGTATGAGCATTCTAAGTCCATACTAATTTAAATGTAAAATGCATGATAGTATAAAAAGATGCAGTTTTTTTTTAAATCACTGGATTTTACCTTATAAAAAGTAAACTTTATAAAGTTTTAAAAATGCCTTGTAAGATTACAAGCTAACAAAGATACCTTATACTAGTCTATTAAGAAACCAAATATATATCAGTTTAGGCATAAAATAAACTGCTTTTGTGATATAAATTATGATATAAAAGAAGGTTTTTTTCAGCTGGGCCTGATAGTGAACACCTGTGGTCTCAGCTGTACTTGGGAGGCTAAGGTGGGAGTTCAAGGCCGCTTACACAACATAGAAAGACCTTGTCTCAATAAAGAAACAAAACAAAAAGAGACTGTTTTTAAAATCAAATAGCACTTTACAACATGAAGATTATAGAAACTTACTTAAAAAAAATTACTTGGAAACTCGCAAAAAAAACCCAAAAAATAAAAACAAAAACAAAACAAGACTAAGATACCCACCCTGCTGATTTTAATGCTCCAAACAGAGAAATTCCTTTACTTTGAATATGGCACACTTTTACAATATGATTTTTGCCCCCTTCAGCTGAGATTCCTAAGAAACATGGTAAACATTTTATACTTTCTAAGCTCAAATTTAAATTTCTTCTATTTCAAGTTTTAAATACTTATTATTTCAGTAATCACAAACAAGTAAACTCAACCCTCAATATCCACCAGGGATGAGTTCAGTACCATCCCCCACCAAAGGATACCAAAATATGTGAATGCTGAAGTGCCTCACATAAAGTGGCACAGCATATGACATAACCTACACATACCCACCCATAACTGTAAATCATCTCAAGATTACTTATAATATCGACTACAATGTAAATGCCATGTTAATAGTTGTTATACTATACTATTTAGGGAATAATCATATGAAAATTAAGTTTGTACAAATTTTTTTGAGAATGTTTTGGACTTAAGGTTGGTTGAATCTGCCAAAGCAGAACTCTGAGATATATAGGGCCAACTATATAAATGATTCAATTTAAATCTCACAGAGAAACGTAATTCCAACTTTACCCATTAATGTAGTTATAAATGGTAATATAATTGCAATTCTTTTCATTTAAAAAACTCCTGTAAACCAATTATTTTATATTAGGTCAGATATTAAACGCATATAATCATTAATTCCAAAATATTACCAGCTTTTAAAAAATCTGCTAGAAAAGGTAAAACATAATTAATTTATATGAATACATTTTTAGAGCAGGAACAAGCCTGACCTTTATCATATAAACTATTGTTTTTGAAAATATAAGCAAAATTAAGAGTTATAGTCAAAAATAAACCCATGACATGTAACTGCTTATAGCATTAGGTCTTACTTTTAAAACCAATTATTCCAGAAAACTAATATCTCCTCTAAGAAATTATATAGATATTTCACTTCAAGATGCTAGGTTTGGTGTAGATATATACATTTCTTAACATACATATTCAAACTTTGAGTTAGTTTTTATATGATAACCCTTACTGAAAACTAAAATCAGCTATCATTTCACACATAATTACTCAGTACAGTAAGATATCACGATTCAATATTCTAGGCCAAGAGCAAACTTTCCTCAAGAGACAGATTTTAGGCATGTGAAATCTACAGACACTATTGCAACTAATGAACTCTTCCACAATAATGATAAGGTAGCCATAGATGGTATGTAATAAAGGGGTGTGGCTATGAGCCATTAAAACATTATTTACAAAATAGGTGGCCAGGGCTAATTTCTATTATAGGCAAAAAAAAAAAAATTTGATTTTCAATACATAAGACTTTCAGTGAACATAAAATCATGTTTCACTTCCATCTGATAGTTGTTACAAGTATTTAAATGATAAAGGGACCATGAAATTTTTTTCTGAGCTCAGAATCTCCAGTTAAACTAGGAAATTAAAATGCTAATAAAACATTAAAATATAAAGGGTACAATAATATTTTATTAAGTAATCTTACCTTAATCAAATGAAAGAATCTAAACTCTAATATATTTCTGGCTTCAATTCAAAATATAGTTGAGTCAAAATTTGTTTCTTGTTAAATTCCTAGAGAAACAAAATTAGAAACTTTTAAGTCAGGTTCCAGTTGCAGATAAAATGGAGTAATCACACTCCAACCTCCCTCTCCAAGTGCACATAGCTACAAAACCTGGATAGAATGCCTGGAACAGCTACTTAAGAACTCTAAAAAGTAAACAGTAGCAGGCAGATTGTATAAGAGCATCAGAATTTAAAGTACCACTGATGCAAAGATAGGTTACCATTTTGATCCCCTCTGGTATCATCCAGCCTGAACTAGAGCAATCCAAATGGAAAGCTTCAGGGGAGGCCCTCTAGCTGTGACTAGAAGAGAGGGAAAATGGTCTTCTAACATTCACAAGAAAATGTGGAAATCTTTTTTCTTTCCCTTTTCTTTCCATTCTCTCAGCCCAGCCATGTGTGGCAGCTGCAGCAACAGTAGAATGGAGTCCTAAAATTCTGAGGGAGAACTTGCAGTCAGAACCTAACTGGGTGGACTGCCTACTAAAACAAATACATCAACATTCTGCATTGGATTTAAAACAAGATCCAAAATCTCATATTATGTAGTTAAATGTTCAGGATATAATCCAAAATTACTAGGAAAAAAAAAAACAGGAAAATTTCAACTTGCCTGGGGAAAAATGCCAACACCAAGAACAGATGTTGGAATTGTTGATGAAGATATTAAAGTAATTATCACAAAGTGCTTCAACAAGCAAGAACATTCTTGAAACAAGTAGAAAGACAGGAAGGCTCAGCAAAGAAATAGAAAATATAAAAAAGAATCTAATAGAAATCTTGGAAATTGAAAAATATCAATAACCAAAAAAAAAGGTTATTAAATAAACTCAACAGAATGGAGATGACAGAAGAAAAAAAATCAGGGAATTTACTACTGATAGAAGTTATCCAACCTGAACAACAGAGAGAAGAGATTGGGGGGAAAAATGAAGAATTTTTTTGAGCTTGTTACACCCAAATGCTAGCAAGGGAAAAGAAAGCTTATATAAATAAAAACATTTTTAAGAAAATGTATAAAAAATTCAATGTAAAATGAATATAACATGTATATCATAAGGTATGTAATACTGTCTACCCTCTCTATATATAGGTTCTGCATGATAGATTCAACCAGTGGATAAAATGTACGTAAAGTAGTATTTAGTGGATAATTTATGGCATTAAAAATATTTTTATTAGAAAACCAATGGCAAAATTAATAATATACACTTCTACTTTAAGAAACAAGAAAAAGAGGAGCAACTTAAACACCAGCAAACAGAAGGAATGAAATAATGAGAAGAAATCAAAGAAATTAAAAAGTGTAAAATAATACAGAAAAAAATCAATAAAACAAAATCTGGCTCATTAAAAAAAAAAATCAACACCAGTCTTCCTAGCAAGATTGACAAAAACAAAACGAGGAAATCTTATTGCAAACCCCACAAACATTTAAATGAAAATAAGGGTATACTATGAACAATTCTATGCACACAAATTTAACAACTTAGATTAAATGAATCAATTCCCTGAAATCACAAAGTACCAATACTCATTCAGGATATAAGCTGCATAATTTCATAACTATTGACTAAATGGAATCTGCATAGTTTCATAATTATTGAATAAATGGATTCTGTAGGTAAAAACCTTTTTTTTAAAAAAATGGAAACAACCAGGTACATGTGGTTTCATTTAACTATCCAAATATTTTAAAAAGAAGTAACACCAGACTAATAAGATTGGTATGGAAGAAAGACAACTATTTGCAAATGATATTATACAGAAAATTTCAAGGAATACAAATATACACACAACCTACTAGAACTAATAAATAACTTTATTAAGGTCAAAGAATATAAGGTCAACATCAACCACATTTCTACACATTAGCAATTGGAACCCCAAATTTCAAAATTATACCATTCAAAATAGCTCTATAAAAATGAACACTTAGATGTATAAATATAATAATACATACACATGATCTACATGCTAAAAACTACAAAATCTTGATGAAATAAGTCAAAGAATACCAAATATATAGAAGGAAATACTGTGTTCATTAGACTGGAAAACTCAATTCAGTAAAAAGAAGTTAATTTTCCCCAAACTGGTCTACAGATGTAGTACAACTACAATCTAAATTCCAGATTTTTTTGTAGTTATATTAGAAGCTGATTTTAAAGTTAATATGGAAAAGCAAAAGACCTAGAGTAACCAAAACCATTTAAAAGAAAATAAAATTGAAGAAATTATACTATTTAATTTTAAGGACTTCAGCTCACTTACCAAGACAATGTGGTATTGGTAATGGTAAAGACATACCAATCAATGAAATAGAGTAGAATGTCCACAAACAGATATCCATAAACATGGCCAACTGACTTTGTTTTGTTTTGTTTTGGTACCAGAAGATTGAACTCAGAGGTACTTGACCACTGGGCCACATCCCCAGCTCTATTTTGCATTTTATTTAGAGACAAGGTCTCACTGAGTTGTTTAGTATCTCGCTTTTGCTGAGGCTGGCTTTGAACTAGCAATCCTCCTACCTCAGCCTCCTGAGCTGCTGGGATTACAAGCGTGTGACACTGTGCCTGGCCCAAATGAATTTTGATAAAGGTGCAAGGGACAGTCTTTTGACAAATGATGTTGGAACAACTGAGTATCTAAATGCAAAGAAAAAAGGAAAACTTGACCTAAACTTCTCACATTATACAAAAGTTAACTCAAAATGAATCATAAATCAAAAATGTAAAATATGAAACACACACAAAGAGATGACAAAATCCTTGTGATCTGGAACTAGGCATAAACCACAATCCATATAATAAAAAGTAATAAGTTGACTTTACTGAAATTAAAAACTTTTGCTTTGGCATGATATCTTTATGATAAATAAACTGTAGACAGGGAGGTAATATTTGTAAATCACATGTAAAATAAAGAACTTGCCAGAATATGTTAACTCTCAAAACTCCAAAGTAAGAAAAAAATTTAAGTATGAGCAAAAGCTCATGGATTAGAATAACTAAATTTTAAATAAAATACCAAAAACCTGGCAATACCAAAGGCTACCAAGGATGCAGAGCAATAGAAACTATCATTCATTTATAGTGAGAATGAAAAATGGCTCAACTCCTTTCAAAAACAGTTTGGCACTTTCTTATAAAGTTAAAGTACACACTTACTCTATTACCCAGGAACTGAATTTCTAGCTATTTACTCAAGAGAACTAATAACTTATATTCACCAAAAAATCTGTACATGAATTCTTAATGATGCTTTATTCATAATCATCAAAAACTAGAAGCAGT
The DNA here is from genome assembly GCF_045843805.1 of Urocitellus parryii. NCBI lineage: Eukaryota > Metazoa > Chordata > Mammalia > Rodentia > Sciuridae > Urocitellus > Urocitellus parryii. The sequence goes on along the minus strand of NC_135536.1, from coordinate 113,109,166 downwards.
CCAAATGTTCTTCAATGTGTGAATAAATAAACTGTGGTATACTGATACAACAGAATCTCATACAGGAATAAAAAGAAATGAACTAACTATTTGATTCCTGAAACATGGATAAATCTTAAACGTATTTTGCTAAGTGAAGGAAAACCAAGATATGATTACATTCGTATGACACTCTATAGGAAAAGAAATGAGATTAGTGGTTGTCAGGGGTTGGAAGAGAGAGAAGCAATTGACTACAAAGAGGATATGCTGGGGAAATTTTAGTGTGATGAAATTTGTATGGTCTGTGTGTGATCCTATGCATTTGTCAAAACACATAACTATGTAACAAAAAGACAGAACTTTAATAAATGCAAATTTAAAAAAAATCAATCTACCAAAAAAAAAAAGTCAACTGAGATGTTGGTGGAGTTTCAAAACAAACTGCAGTCTGTGACAAATGAATTTTAACTATATTATAAATTAAAACAAAACCTCACTGAAGAGGTTAGAGCACATTTATTTCATGTTGTGGTACTGGTTAAAGATTCTGATTTGCTTTACTAGAATGGAACAAATAAGTAAATGGATGATGGGAATTGAGTTTCTCACTTTTCAAGAGGAAAGTTACAGATAATCAAGGTGAAGAAGCCTAGAATAAATGCTTTGGTACTGGGTTTCAAATCACACACATGAATTTGGGTGGAAACAAACAATTATACATGTGTATAGATATATGGGCTAGCATACTACACACCTGTATCTCCTAGCTGTGTCTCCTGAGAAGGTCTAGAAACAGTGATATTTTAATAGCAATAAGCCTACCCAGCATCCAGAAACTGGTTTCTTAACACAATTCTCCGATACAAGGAATCTGGATATCTTTGGGGAAAATGGTCGATTCTAGTAGTTTTAGCATTAAGAAAATATACAACAGTCTGTATTATTTTGCAGTGCCAGAAATCAAGTAAGTATGCAAAAAAGACAAGAACATTTGACATTTGAATGTGAGAGAGAGACTAACACTAGAACAATTTTAATAAAATAAGCAACATACACATTGACTTATGATGAGCGTTACATACCCACAAAATCAACATACGTTAAAAATATCCTAGGTTAAAATGCATTTAATACAACTAACTTACTGAACATACGAGCTTAGCTTAGCCCACCTTAAATGTGCTCAGAACACTTAGATTAGCCTTCAACTGGGCAACTTCTTCTAACACAAAACCTATTTTATTTTTAAAATAAATATATATGTATACATATGTGTGTGTGTATTTAGTTGTAGACAGGCACAACATTTAATTTATTTATTTATTTATTTATTTATTTATTTATTTATTTATTTATTTAATGTGGTGCTGAGGATCAAACCCAGTGCCTTACACATGCCAGGCAAGCACTCTTACCACTGAGCCACAGACCCAAAAACATATTTAATAATGAAGTATTGAGTACCTCATGTATATTTTGTTGCATGCATATACTGAAAATGGAAAAGCAGAAAAGTTGTATAGGTATACATCTGCACCATAGTAAAGTTGAAAAATTTGTAAGTCAAACCATCATAAATGGGATACTCTGTATTAGAATAAAATAAACCAATGTAATGAGTACATGTATTGACATAAGTGATTAAATAAATAAATGGATGAGAAGGAACAAAAGTTTCCTTATAGGATTCCTAATAAGGTTTATAGATACACTCTACCCATAATGTAAAACTTAATATCCTACCTCTTAAACGTGGGCTGAAATCAGAAACTCATTTCCCAAAGGATAGGATACAGAAAGACAAATTTGCAGAGGAGAAACCAGGCAAATACTATCTCACCAAGTGATCACATACTCCCTGAAAAGATGGGAGGAGAAGTATACTTTATTTCTCTGCTGTTATTCTTTAAAATCCATAACTGGAGTGTAAACATAAGAAAAACAAAGGCAAATTGCAGAACATTTTACAAAATACTTGACTTATACTCAAAACTATCAAGGTCATGAAAAAAAAAGGAAAGACTGACAAACTGTTGGCGACTAAGGAGATAAGACAAATGCAGTGTGGAATCCTGGCTTGGATCCCAGAACAAAAGGAGGGTAATGGGAAATCTGGTGAAATCTGAGTTTGGAATTTGGAGTTTGGTAAATGTTAAGGTACCGATATTGGTTTCTTGCTTTTTGATAAACGCCCTTGGTTTTGTAAAAATGTTGACTTTATGGGACGATGTATAAGGAACATAATGCAATTCTCTTTATATTTGTATTATCTTTATAACTATTCTATCAATTTAAAACTGCTCCACAATGAAAAGTTTGTTATTATTGAAAAATGGGCAAAAGTCTTGAACAGACCCTTCACCAAAAAGGATATAGTTTGTATGGAAGAAAAAAAGAATTTGATGTTTAGCTATTAGGAAAATGTGAATTATAAACATTATTTGATAGCAATATAAAATCAATTAGAACAGTTCAAATTAAAAAGATGACCATACTAAGTGCTGATAAAAATGCAGAACAAGAAGAACACTTACTGAGGATAGTAATACAAAATGCTATGGTTACCTATTTATTTAGCAGTACTGGGAACTGAACCCAGGGCCCTGCACAGTACTACTCAAACACTCTACCACGGAGTAACTTCCTAACCCTTTTTAAATTTTTAAATAGGGTCTCACTAAGTTGTCCAGGTTGGCCTTAAACTTCCAGTTCTTCTGCCTCAGGTTCCTGAAAAGCTGGGATTATAAGTGTGCACTGTCACATCTGGCTGGCATAGTCATTTTAGAAAATAGGTTAGCAGTCTTTTACAAAGTTAAATATATACACTTACCACATGACCCAGCAACCCCCCCCCCGTGTATTTTCATCCAAGAGAAAAGAAAATTCATATTTAGCCAAAATCCTGTACATAAATGTTTATAGCAGCTCTATTCAGAAAAGTTAAAAACTGGACACAACCCAAATATTCTTTAATTAATGAACAAATAAACTGTGGTACCATACAACTGAACACTACTCATCAATAAAAAAGGAATGAAATATGAATATACAAAATAACTTACAATAATCCTAAATAGCATTATGCTAAGTAAATGCATACATAACAGTTTCAAATGGCTCATACTATATAATTCCATTTAACGGCCATTTCTGAAAAGGCAAAAGTGAAAAGAGTGGTTGCCAGGAATTGGGAGTCAAGGGGAGGGTATGACCACATAGGGAGAGCTTGAAAGAGTTTTTGGAACTAATGGTACTGTTCTGCATATGGACTGTGATGGTGGTTAAACAATTCTATATACCTGATGAAATGTATTAACTGTACATAGGTAAAACCAGTTTTACTGCATGTTCATTTAAATTTTTTTTCCTGATAATAAAAAGCCTTTCTTTAAGTCATCAAGGCTTTTCTAGGATATTTAGTTTGGATTTTACAGTCTTTAAAAATCCTCTTGTTTATTCTGCTTACTTTAAAGACACAGCAACTGACAAAATTTCTTAGCTCAGTCTTGACACATAAAATCATTAGGAATCAATAGAGGAAATGTTATTTCTTCTACGCAGTGTATCCCTGCAAACGATTCTAATCAGCCAACAACCATAATTCCACTAATTGAAGTGTAAATCCTGACATCTGCTTAATAACATCATAAAAGAACCTTCATTAAATATTTTCGTTAAAGAATAATGATTTGGGGGCAGGGGTTGTGGCTCAGCAGCAGATCGCTAGCCTACATGGGTAAGGCCTTGGGTTTGATCCTCAGCACCACATAAAAATAAATAAATAAATTAAAGATATTGCATCCAACTACAACTAAAAAATAAATATTAAAAAAAGAATTACTTACACTCAATACAGAATGCAATGAGGGATACGATTAATTCAATGTATAGATAGCATTCTGAAAATTTATCTCCATTTTTATTATTAGAAAAAAGACAGTTACTTTATTTGGGTAAGTAGGATACGAGAAAGCAAGTATATAAGCCAGAAAACATAATAATTCAGAAGTAATTCTATTCTTCTAAGAGAGTTTATTTATCTTACCTTAACTAATATAGTAATACTATAAACTTCCAGTGTATCATTATGCTATATATACATGTGGTCACAAAAAAATCCATGTATTACAGTAATTAATTTAAATAAAAGTATGTACTAAGATAATAACTCTCCTGAACATTTTTTAAAAAGCCGGCTCGGCCATTAGGTGGAATCCCGCCAGCCAAGCCCACACGGACCCTTGGGCCAAGCACGGGATCTCAGAAGGGGAAGGAAGCGGTACAGTCCCATCCCCCACAGCGGACACTCCTCCGAGGCAGTCAGCGGCCACCATCCGGTAAAGCTGAAGGATACACCGCCACTCTCCTTCAGAGTTCAACATCAAAACAGGTTGGTGTCATTCAGCTCACCCCCCAGACAGCGGGAATTCGCATAAAATCTCTCCTAGGCTTGCCGGGAGAGGGAGTAACAAGCTGAGCCTCCATAAAGACTAGGGGGAAACTAGAGACATCTGACCTCCAACCCCTCCTCTCAGTAGCAGCCAAAAGGAAACCTGGCTAGCCAGCGCTGGGGGAGGGGCAAGCAGAAAAAATCAAAGTGATAGAGTGCCAGGGATCCCAACAGCCTGCAGCAGGACCCGGGAGATCCAGGCCAACTGATTCGCGCGCGCGGCCTGCCCTGCGGCTACAGAAGGCGTGGCGCCTCAGTGAAGCCATTAATTAGCAAGCAGGGAGGTTAGGGACTGCCATTAGGTGGAATCCCGCCAGCCAAGCCCACACGGACCCTTGGGCTGAGCTGGGATCTCAGAAGGGGAAGGAAGCGGTACAGTCCCATCCCCCACAGCGGACACTCCACCGAGGCAGTCAGCGGCCACCATCCGGTAAAGCTGAAGGATACACCGCCACTCTCCTTCAGAGTTCAACATCAAAACAGGTTGGTGTCATTCAGCTCACCCCCCAGACAGCGGGAATTCGCATAAAATCTCTCCTAGGCTTGCTGGGAGAGGGAGTATCAAGCTGAGCCTCCATAAAGACTAGGGGGAAACTAGAGACACCTGACCTCCAACCCCTCCTCTCAGTAGCAGCCAAAAGGAAACCTGGCTAGCCAGCGCTGGGGGAGGGGCAAGCAGAAAAAATCAAAGTGATAGAGTGCCAGGGATCCCAACAGCCTGCAGCAGGACCCGGGAGATCCAGGCCAACTGATTCGCGCGGCCTGCCCTGCGGCTACAGAAGGTGTGGCGCCTCAGTGAAGCCATTAATTAGCAAGCAGGGAGGTTAGGGACTGCCATTAGGTGGAATCCCACCAGCCAAGCCCACACGGACCCTTGGGCTGAGCTGGGATCTCAGAAGGGGAAGGAAGCGGTACAGTCCCATCCCCCACAGCGGACACTCCTCCGAGGCAGTCAGCGGCCACCATCCGGTAAAGCTGAAGGATACACCGCCTCTCTCCTTCAGAGTGAAACATCAAAACAGCGGACACTCCATCCAGGCAGTCAGCGGCCACCATCCGGGAAAGCTGAAGGATACACCACCACTCTCCAACAGCTTGCAACATCAAAACAGCCAGCAGCAGGACCCCGGAGATCCAGGCCAACTGATTCGCGCGGCCTGCCCCGCAGCTACAGAAGGCGTGGCGCCTCAGAGAAGCCATTAATTAGCAAGCAGGGAGGTTAGGGACTGCCATTAGGTGGAATCCCGCCAGCCAAGCCCACCGCCCACGCCCGGAACAGGCCCAGCGACCTGCCAGCATGGTTGTCACGACACCCCAATTGGAATAGGGACAGAGCAGAGCCGCCTTCCACTCCTGGAACAGGCCCAGAGAGACGCCAGCGTGGTAGACATGTCACCCCAATTGGAATAGGGGCACAGCCGCCGCCCGTACCTGCAAGGGAGACTTTTCAACTATACAAGAGCAACATAAATAAATAGGGGGTAAATTTCAAAAACACAACAGTTGCACCAAGCAGAAAGAAACGCGAGCAGTATGAAAAGACAAGGAAAGAAAGGACCACAAGCAATGCAGGTCAACTCAACTTTAGAAGAGGTAATAGCTCCAACAGATGGAATATCAGATAAAGAGTTCAGGATATATATGCTTCAGATGATCTGGAGTCTCAAGGAAGACATGAGACAGCAAAATCAGACAATGAAAGATCACATTGACAAACAAATCCAGGAAGTAAAAGATCAATTTCACAGGGAGATAGAGGTAATAAAAAACAAACAAATAGAAATTCTAGAAATGCAGGAAACAATAAACCAACTTAAAAACTCAATTGAGAATACTACCAGCAGAGTAGATCACTTAGAAGAGAGAACATCAGACAATGAAGACAAAGTATTTCAACTGGAAAAGAACATAGACAGCTCAGCAAGTCTGCTAAGAAACCATGAGCAGAACATCCAAGAATTATGGGACAATATCAAAAGACCAAATTTAAGAGTCATTGGGATACAGGAAGGCACAGAGCTCCATTCCAAAGGAATAAAAAGTCTATTCAGTGAAATAATACGAGAAAACTTCCCAGAATTGAAGAATGAGACAGAATCCCAAATCCTAGAAGCCTACAGGACGCCGAATGTGCAAAATGATAAGAGATCCACACCTAGACACATTATAATGAAGATGTCCAACATACAGAATAAGGAGAGAATTTTAAAAGCTGCAAGAGAAAGAAAGCAGATTACATTTAGGGGTAAACCAATCAGGATAACAGCTGATCTCTCAACACAGACTCTGAAAGCTAGAAGATCCTGGAATAACATATTTCAAACACTGAAAGACAATGGGCTCCAATCAAGAATCTTGTATCCGGCGAAATTAAGCTTCAGGTTAGAAGATGAAATTAAAACCTTCCACGATAAACAAAAGTTAAAAGAATTCGCAGCTAGAAAACCATCTCTTCAAAAAATCCTTGGCAAAATATTACAGGAAGAGGAAATGGAAAATAAAATTGAAAACCAACAATGGGAGGTAGGACAGTAAAGGGGGGAAAGTAGTCAAAGAGGATAACAAATCAGGGTTAGTAACATCAATAAACAAATATGGATAGAAGTACAAACCATATCTCAATAATAACCCTAAATGTTAATGGCTTAAACTCACCAATTAAGAGACACAGGCTAGTAGAATGGATCAAAAAACAAGACCCAACAATATGCTGTCTACAGGAGACGCATTTGATAGGAAAAGATATACATAGACTGAAGGTGAAAGGTTGGGAAAAATCATATCACTCATATGGACCGCGGAAACAAGCAGAAGTGTCCATACTCATATCTAATAAAATAGATTTCAAGCCAAAGCTAATCAAAAGGGATATAGAAGGACACTTCATACTGCTCAAGGGAACCATACACCAACAAGACATAACAATCATAAATATATATGCCCCAAATAATGGTGCAGCTGTGTTCATCAAGCAAACTCTTCTCAAGTTCAAGAGTCTAATTGACCACCATACAATCATCATGGGAGACTTCAACACACCTCTCTCACCACTGGACAGATCTTCCAAACAAAAGTTAAATAAGGAAACTATAGAACTCAATAACACAATTAACAACCTAGACTTAATTGACATATATAGACTATACCACCCAACATCAAGTAGCTACACTTTTTTCTCAGCAGCATATGGAACCTTCTCAAAAATAGACCATATACTATGTCACAGGGCAACTCTTAGACAATACAAAGGGGTAGAGATAATACCATGCATCTTATCTGATCATAATGGAATGAAACTGAAAATCAATGATAAAAGAAGTAAGGAAAAATCAAGCATCACCTGGAGAATGAACAATAGGTTGCTGAGTGATCAATGGGTTTTAGAAGACATCAAGGAGGAAATTAAAAACTTCCTAGAGTTAAATGAAAACACAGACACAACATATCGGAATCTATGGGACACATTGAAAGCAGTTCTAAGAGGAAAATTCATTGCTTGGAGTTCATTCCTCAAAAAAAGAAAAAACCAACAAATAAATGATCTCATACTTCATCTCAAAATCCTAGAAAAAGAAGAGCAAAACAACAGCAAAAGAAGTAGAAGGCAAGAAATAATTAAAATCAGAGCTGAAATTAATGAAATTGAAACAAAAGAAACAATTGAAAAAATTGACAAAACTAAAAGCTGGTTCTTTGAAAAAATAAATAAAATTGACAGACCCTTAGCCATGCTAACGAAGAGAAGAAGAGAGAGAACCCAAATTACTAGCATACGGGATGAAAAAGGCAATATCACAACAGACACTTCAGAAATACAGAAGATAATCAGAAATTACTTTGAATCCTTATACTCCAATAAAATAGAAGATAGTGAAGGCATAGATAAATTCCTTGAGTCCTATGATCTGCCCAGATTGAGCCAGGAGGATATAGACAACCTAAACAGACCAATAACAATAGAGGAAATAGAAGAAACCATCAAAAGACTACCAACTAAGAAAAGCCCAGGACCGGATGGGTATACAGCAGAGTTTTACAAAACCTTTAAAGAGGAACTAACACCAATACTTTTCAAGCTATTTCAGGAAATAGAAAAAGAGGGAGAACTTCCAAATTCATTCTACGAGGCCAACATCACCCTGATTCCGAAACCAGACAAAGACACTTCAAAGAAAGAAAACTACAGACCAATATCTCTAATGAACCTTGACGCAAAAATCCTCAATAAAATTCTGGCGAACCGGATTCAAATACATATCAAAAAAATTATACACCATGATCAAGTAGGATTCATCCCTGGGATGCAAGGCTGGTTCAATATACGGAAATCAATAAATGTTATTCACCACATCAATAGACATAAAAATAAAAACCATATGATCATCTCGATAGATGCAGAGAAAGCATTCGACAAAGTACAGCATCCCTTTATGTTCAAAACGCTAGAAAAAGTAGGGATAACAGGATCATACCTCAACATTGTAAAAGCAATATATGATAAGCCACAGGCCAGCATCATTCTGAATGGAGAAAAATTGAAGGCATTCCCTCTAAGATCTGGTACAAGACAGGGATGCCCTCTCTCACCACTTCTGTTCAACATAGTGCTCGAAACACTGGCAAGAGCAATTAGACAGACAAAAGAAATTAAAGGCATAAAAATAGGAAAAGAAGAACTTAAATTATCACTATTTGCAGATGATATGATTCTATACCTAGCAGACCCAAAAGGGTCTACAAAGAAGCTATTAGAACTAATAAATGAATTCAGCAAAGTGGCCGGATATAAGATCAACACGCATAAATCAAAGGCATTCCTGTATATCAGCGACAAATCCTCTGAAACAGAAATGAGGACAACTACTCCATTCACAATATCCCCCCCCCAAAAATAAAATACTTGGGAATCAACCTAACAAAAGAGGTGAAAGATTTATACAAGGAAAATTACAGAACCCTAAAGAAAGATATAGAAGAAGACCTTAGAAGATGGAAAAATATACCCTGCTCATGGATAGGCAGAACCAACATCATCAAGATGGCGATATTACCAAAAGTTCTCTATAAGTTTAATGCAATGCCAATCAAAATCCCAGCAGCATTTCTTGTAGAAATAGATAAAAGAATCATGAAATTCATATGGAATAATAAAATACCCAGAATAGCAAAAACAATGCTAAGCAGGAAGTGTGAATCAGGCGGTATAGTGATACCAGACTTCAAACTATACTACAGAGCAATAGTAACTAAAACAGCATGGTACTGGTACCAAAACAGGCGGGTGGACCAATGGTACAGAATAGAGGACACAGTAACCAACCCACAAAACTACAACTATCTTATATTTGATAAAGGGTCTAAAAGCATGCAATGGAGGAAGGATAGCATCTTCAACAAATGGTGCTGGGAAAACTGGAAATCCATTTGCATCAAAATGAAGCTGAATCCCTATCTCTCGCCATGCACAAAAGTTAACTCAAAATGGATCAAGGACCTTGACATTAAACCAGAGACACGGCATCTGATAGAAGAAAAAGTAGGGTATGATCTACATACTGTGGGATCGGGCTCCAAATTCCTCAATAGGACACCCATAGCGCAAAAGTTAACAACTAGAATCAACAAATGGGACTTACTCAAACTAAAAAGTTTTTTTTCAGCAAAAGAAACAATAAGAGAGATAAACAGGGAGCCTACATCCTGGGAACAAATCTTTACTCCACACACTTCAGATAGAGCCCTAATAACCAGAATATACAAAGAACTCAAAAAATTAGACAATAAGATAACAAATAACCCAATCAATAAATGGGCCAAGGACCTGAACAGACACTTCTCAGAGGAGGACATACAATCAATCAATAAGTACATGAAAAAATGCTCACCATCGCTAGCAGTCAGAGAAATGCAAATCAAAACTACCCTAAGATACCATCTCACCCCAGTAAGATTGGCAGCCATTAGAAAGTCAAACAACAATAAGTGCTGGAGAGGATGCGGGGAAAAGGGCACTCTTGTTCATTGCTGGTGGGACTGCAAATTGGTGCACCCAATTTGGAAAGCAGTATGGAGATTTCTTGGAAAGCTGGGAATGGAACCACCATTTGACCCAGCTATTCCCCTTCTCGGTCTATTCCCCAAAGACCTAATAAGAGCATGCTACAGGGACACTGCTACATCGATGTTCATAGCAGCACAATTCACGATAGCAAGATTTTGGAATCAGCCTAGATGCCCTTCAATAGATGAATGGATAAAAAAAATGTGGCATTTATACACAATGGAGTATTACTCTGCATTAAGAAATGACAAAATCATAGAATTTGGAGGGAAATGGATGGCATTAGAGCAGATTATGCTAAGTGAAGCTAGTCAATCTTTAAAAAGTAAATACCAAATGACCCCTTTGATATAAGGGGAGTAAACAAGGACAGGGTAGGGACGAAAGTTTGAGAAGAAGATTTACATTAAACAGGGATGAGAGGTGGGAGGGAAAGGGAGTGAGAAGGGAAATCGCATGGAAATGGAAGGTGATCCTCAGGGTTATACAAAATGACATATAAGAGGAAAGGAGGGGTAAGACAAGATAATACAAATGGAAGAAATGATTTACAGTAGAAGGGGTAGAGAGAGAAAAGGGGAGGGGAGGGGAGGGGAGGGGGGATAGTAGAGAATAGGACAGACAGCAGAATACATCAGACACTAGAAAGGCAATTTGTCAATCAATGGAAGGGTAACTGATGTGATACAGCAATCTGTATACGGGGTAAAATTGGGAGTTCATAACCCACTTGAATCAAACTGTGAAATATGATGTATTAAGAACTATGTAATGTTTTGAACGACCAACAATAAAAAAAAAAAAAAAAAGCCGGCTCACAAGTATTCTAATTTAAAATGGAAGACAAAAAGCCTCTGTAAGGAACAATTTTTGCCTGAAGGCCTTTTGTTCTCTTAATATTACATTCAATTAGAAGTGAAATGGTCTGCTTCGAGAATTTAGGTTTATTTTCCCCAGAAACAGATTTGGGGGAAAAAAAATTACTTAGATCTGGTATCATATTATTTCTAACTGAAGCTATTTGTGGTATTATCTATAATAGTTCACTAAGGTAAGTTTAGTTTCAATATCCATTAAAAAGAACACCTACTGCAAATCTATATGCTTATTGCTTCATAAAATTTTCTCACTAGATGTTCAATTTACCAAACAAAGGCTGCTTTAATAACCCAAGTCTGACTTCCAATGATGCATGTACCTGTCCACATTTTTTAGTAAAATAGTAAATTCCAATTCCATCTGTCTCTTTGTGACACTGAATATATTTAAGTAATTCCTATATTTTAATGTTAATAAACATGGAAGGTTCTCCCTCCTTTTCAAAAGAATCAAGTATACCTCAATTATTTTCTTTTCTTCCTTTCTTTTGGTTTTTTGGCATAGGCTCCATGAAACAAGGTTCTTTTTTTGCCTTTAATGCCTACAATAACACCTGGCACACAAAAAGTATTCAAATATGTGTTAATTAACAAATGTTTATTGAGATAATATAATGTGCTAGGCACTGTTTTATATGCCAGGGATATAACAACAATAAGACAAGACAAAATCTTCTGCTATCCTGTGCTTACTATGGGTAAATAAATTAAATATGCTTAGTCCAGAGACAAAAAAAAAAAAGGGGGAAGAGGAAGAAAAACCTAGCAGCTTTCAAAGATAATACAGGGCAATTTAATGAAAGGCTGATCCCAAAAGCCTAAAGGATGGACAATGAATTGAGATTACTGGGTAAATACTTTCAGCTCAGCATGAGACTTTTAGTCAGGATTAGGGGGAAACAAACAGAAACAACCAAAAGCCATGAGCACTCTCTCATCTCAGTCATTATTACTGCATCATTCACCAGTATCCTTCCAGTTCTCTTGAAATGTTCCATTTTTGAGAATTTTTACCTATGGACTAAATCCAATTAAATGCTACAATTTCCAGACACTGAGATGCCAAAAAAACAAAAAACAAACCCCCAAACCAAAATGAAACTCAAGAGCTAAAAGAAAAAACAAAACAAAACAAAAAACTCAGAAATCAGCAATGCATAGTAACATTTTAAGATTACAGTGCATAAACCACCTACCTCTGCAAAACTTAAGTAGCTGTCACTTCCTTCACTCAAGTTAATATCATTCTAACAATGACAAAAAAGCCATCTCTACTTAAGCAAATCAAATTAACTTTTCATCTATTATTCTAAAGGTTCTTTCAGAAATAAAGTTTCAACTATTTGTTTATAGTTACAAAGAGTTAGAATGATAAGAATTTATAATTAATGTTAAAGTGGCAAAAAATCAAGAAGGGACTTGAGATAGAAAGCTTGGTATTTGTTGTAATTATGAAGACATTCTAAAGGCCCCATATAATGTTATACTTTGTAGTCCAAACTTAGGTTAGGAATATATTTAGCCACTTACTAATGTTTTTTAATTAAAAGTTCTGTGCTGACCAAGTTTGAAATTAATGCCTTTGTAGGTTATTCTTAAGTACTATACATCTATGCATACTCCAATCCATCATTACTGAAGTGATAATGAAAATCATATATAATGTAAAATTGTAACTTTGACTATAACTGAAAAAAACTAAGACTGTCTTTGGAAATCTTTGAACAATCGTCAAGAATCTTAAGGTTTTTCCATAAAAAGTAGATCGCTCAACACACAGTGGGAGCACACACAGAATTTTATATGAGGAAGGAAGAACTTCTAAGAATAGTAAGCAAGATAGTAAATTTCTTCCATTATTTCAAAATTCGATCTAGAGAAAAGCTAATGTTTCTTAGGTAGCAATTCTTCACTATAGTGAATACTGGTTAAAAGCAACTGCTGATTTTTTTTTTTTTAAATAGGGTAATTGTTTTCTAATTGTTGAATCTAGGGGGCAAAAGCAAAATTTTGCCAACTTATAGATTACAGCATTTGCAGAGTTGCGTTTAGCACTTTAGAGTCTTTACTAAGAGAAGCAAGATGAAGTTCAGGAATCATGTCTTGCCTTGTTTACCATGATAGCTCTAGTGCCTACTTCAATGCAGCAAGCACTCAAAAACCAGATGTTGAATAAATTAAGGCTTTCAATAGCTATGTAAATACTGACAATTAACTCCAGTGACCAATTCCTCTCCTCACACCTTTGATAGGTGTATTAAGGGCCCTCCAATACCGTCTCTGTCTTTATACCCTGGAGCCTAGATTATGTTAACATTGCAAAAGGGACTTTTCAGTCAAAAACCTTGAGATGGGAAAGTGTACTCTGTATTATCCAGATGAGTCCAATTTTAACATATGGGGAAGAAGACAAAAGTGGGACAGAGAGGGGAAAAGGAAAATGGAAGCCCTAGAAGGTGGCAACAAGCTAAGGAATGTGGCTGGATTCTAGGAGCTGGGAAGGCCCTCATCTGACAGCTAGTAAAGCAACTGGGATCTCAGTGCTGGAACCTCAAGGAATTGAATTCTACCCTAAACTAGAATAAACAAGGAAAATGACCCTGCCCTATAGCTACCAGAAAAGAACATAGCCCTGCTGAAATGTTTATTTCAGCCCAGTAAAACCTGTGTTGGTCTACTGATTTACAGAACTATTAGGAATTTAAAAAAAAAAAAAAAATCTGTTGTTTAAGCTACTAAATTTGCAGTGATTTTTGATGGCAACAACACAAAACTAATAACCCTCTACCACCTCTACTATAGCAATCCAAACATATAGTTTGACATAACCCCAACACTGCTTAAATAAAAGACGTAAAATTCTGAGATGCTTCAATCTGATATTAATCACCTTTTCTTAACTCTTCTACTTCATACTCCCACATCTGACCTTATGTAGAAAAGATCTTGTTTAAAGGAACAAAATGTCACTTACCAATCATGAATTAGTATTTCTTATCAGCACTATGCCAAAGAGTATATGACAGCACCACAGAAGGGTTACGATCAAACTGCAAATTTCACATTCCTTGTGGCATGCAGTACCAAGGATGGAAACAGAAAAATGTTATTAAAAAGTCCTGTGTGAGGGCTGGGGTTGTGGCTCAGTGGTAGAGCACTCACCTTGCACATATGAGGCACTGGGTTCGATCCACAGCACCACATAAAAATAAATAAAGGTACTGTGTCCATCTACAAAAAAAAAAAAAAAGTTCTGAATCAAATTCTGATTAACTTACTTTCAAAGGAATAGCCTTTTGTTTTAAAATCTGGAACCATTTTTTTTGCCTCTTTATATTTATACACTTGTTCTAAAATATTAAAAACAACGCCATAAACAATCTGTTTAACAGTAATTAGAATTTTGTCTAGTTAAAACAACAGCAGATCATGCCACAACACAGATGGCAGAAGACATTCTCCCTGCCTGATCAGTGTCAAAAAACTATTCTTCTATTTCATGATTAAGAAGAAATTTGTTGCAGGCTATCTTACTTACAAAACACAAAACCAGCAAAAAAAAAAAAAAAAAAAAAAAAAAAAAAAAAGGCTTTATTAAGAAAGCCTCAGTGCCACAAAAATTGTGGGTTGTTTCTCAATGTAAAGATTTTTTTTTTTGTACCCTGATGAAAACCTAGCCAAACATGTGATTTTGTACCCTGATGAAAACCTAGCCAAACTTGTGATTAAGAATGAGAATGGACATAAGTTGGTCCTACTGATTTCAATTCCTTAAGCACAGTAATTTCCTGTGGTGGTAAGGTATACACCAGAGTCACCTCAGGATCACTTAAAAATCCGTGTCCAAAGTCAATTAAATCTGAATGTTTCAAAATGAAACAGCATAAGCATTTTTAAAGATCCCTAAGCAATTTTAGTACGGTTTATTACTGGCAATTTGGTATCGTATAGGGCACTGAATAAATCAGAAGGCTTGGGATCCGGCACTAACTCTACTACCAGCAAGTTTGGGTACCTCTCTGGGTAGCTATTTCTTCATGTGAAAAGTGGTACTTTGGACAAGTTATTTCTAATATCTAATGAATTATGAATCTAGGATAGATTCTTTAGTTCTTAAGACTGAATTACTTCAACTATACAAAGAAAAAAAATAAACAAGAACCAAACAAAACAAAACCTTGAAATCCATGATGCAATGGTTACTCCTGCCTATTATTATTTTTACAAAGAAAAGTATTTTATAGTAAAGTATCAAATTCAGCTATACCTCGATTACAGATATTCTTATATATCTTTATGTCCATCTTCATTCAAGTCAAAATGGTACATATGTTGGGAACTACTGGAAGCTTGACTTACGTAAAAATATAACTATTTATTGAAGTCCTGTTAAAATATACTACATATATTATGATTTTAATAGCACTCCTGGTCTTGTTTAGCTCCTAAAGATATAAAACTATTTTAAACTTTTATTAATATTAACAATTTTATAAAAGGAAATTATTAACAAAACTAGGAACATGAGTTCAAAGAATCCTTGAGTAGCAAATTACTGTTTGACAGTCTCAAACTGAATTCTTACCCTTGCCCAGCCCTCTTACAGACATATGCTACCAATAATGAGGGTGCTTAGCAAAATGGTTAATTTATTCAACAAGTTAAGCATCTTATAGTACCAGGGTTGAGGACTGGATGGCAGACTTCAAAGAAGCCCCCTAATAATCCCTGCCACCTAGTAGTCACACACTTATGTAATCCCATCTTCCTCTAAGTGTGGGCTAGGCCTAGTAACTTGCTTATGAAGAATAAAATACGGTAAAAGTGATCGGATGTCACTTCTGTGATTAGGTTATAGGCTGTGATGTCTTTCCTGCCACTCTACACTGGCATTCTTTTACTCTTGCTTGTTCTGATGAAATCAGCTACCCTGCTATAAGGTGCTCCATGGGCCCATGTGGCAAGAACCAGAGGGAGGTCTATGACCAACAGCCTGAGAGGAAATGGAACCTATTGACACGTAAGTGGGCTAAAAAGTGGATTTTTCTACAGCAAGGTTTTGGATGACACTGCAGGCCTATTTCAACATATTGATGGGAGCCTTATAAGAGCCCCATTTAAGCTGCCCCTGGATTCCTAATCCAACTGTAAGACAAGTATTTTTTTTGAGCTGTTACATTTTGGAGTAACTTGTTATATAGCAATAACTAACTAATTAACAGGCATATAGTGATGAGTAAAAACACTGTACTCAAGGAAATAATAGTTGAGTATCAAGTTGGATTAAGGTTATCAACAATCTAGTAATAGACATGTAATAATGTGCTTTAGATGCCTGGATAGTAGTATACATTTGAAAGGTACATGGGGCAGTAGGGTTCAAGTATGGAGGGAAAAGATGATTATTCATCTTTTGACTTCAAAAGTGTACAAGCATTTCAGGTAGTCTAAGAGGTCTACATTAATGTACATAATGTGACTGTAGCCATATTGGATAGCAGTAAACTCTCAACCTCCACTAGATTACAGATCAGCATTTTATTATGAAATAATTTCACTATGGACAAACAGTCCATGTTCAAAGATAGGACCTGAGTAGGGCTAACTCTTCTACCTGGGTACTGGACCCCAATTCCTTCTTACTTATTCAAGAGAATTGTTCCAGTGCCGCAGTCTGGCTGGGCACAAATCACGAGCCACTGAAGCAGGAACAAACTTTATTTCTGAACTCCACCAGCACACTCCACACACGCTCCAGGGGAAAAATGCCAAACGCTGCGCGGCTCCTCCGCAGCTCCTCCCGGGACACACTACTCCAACAGGAAATCCCTCCTCCAGAATTCCCTCCTACTGCACTTCCCCAACCAATGGGGACGTCCCAGGAGTCCAGAGAGCTCCAAAGTAGCAGGCCTAGGCAGACAGCAGGGGTCTAATCTCCAATTGAATGCACATCTTAACATAATCATTATCATCTCAATGGCTTGCTGGGGTCACCTTTCAACCAAAAATGCCATGCATGCGTCATTACTACTTGGCTATGGCTCTCAGCACTCCAGTAATTATTTCTCTCTATGGTGTGTTGAATATTCCCTTGGTACTGTATCATTCCTATCCCATAAAATATGGAACAAAAACATTTTAAGACACAAAAAGACCCACTCCTTTAACTTTATATACCACATGTGCATATTTCCCCCTTAATAATAGAACTCAAAGGTAATGTATGTATGCACCATCTCCACATCTCCCATTTTCTTCTCTTTAAACACACATCAACCAGGCTTTGCCAATACATCTGCCAAATTTGCCCAATCTTCTACATTGCTAAATAACCCATTACCAGTTTTCCTCTTTTACAGCAGTTGACCCAGGTACATTCTCCTTGAAACTCATGGATCCCACAACATAAAATCTATTGGTTTTCTTTATTTTTTTTAAGATAATAGCCTTTTTATTTTATTTCTATTGGTTCATATTAGGGACATCTAATATTTGGACTCATTTTGACATAATTATAAATGTCCCAGAATAGCCAAAGAAACCCTTAGCAAGAAGACTGAAACAGGAGGCATCACAATATCAGACCTTAAACTATACTACAAAGCTACTGTAACAAAAATGGCATGGTATTGGCACCAAAATAGATGTCGACCAACGGTACAGAATAGAAGACACGGAGACAATGCACATAAATACAGTTATCTAATACTTGACAAAGGCACCAAAAACTTGCATTGGAGAAAAGATAGCCTCTTCAACAAATGGTGCTGGGAAACCTGGAAATGCATGTGCAGCAAAATAAACCCCTCTCTCTCACCATGCACAAAACTCAACTCAAAGAGGATCAAGGACCTAGGAATTAGACCAGAGACCCTATCTATACCTAACAGAAGAAAAAGTAGGCCCAAATCTTCATTGTGTCGGATTAGGCCCCACCTTTCTTAACAAGACTCCTAAAGTGCAAGAAATAAAATCAAGAATCAATAAATGGGATAGATTCAAACTAAAAAATTTCCCAGCAAAAGAAATAATCAATGAAGTGAATAGAGAGCCTACATTTTGGGGGCAAATTTTTACCACATGCACAACAGATAGAGCACTAATCTCCAGGATATATATTAAGAACTTAAAAAACTTAACACCAAAAAACAACCAATAAATGGGCTAAGGAACTAAACAGACAATTCTCATGAAGAAGATGTACAATCAGTCAACAAATATATGAAAAAATGTTCATCACCTCTAGTAATTAGAGAAATGCAAATCAAAACTACTGTAAGATTTCATCTCACTCCAGTCAGAATGGCAGTTACAGATAATACAAACAACAATAAGTGTTGGTGAAGATGTGAGGGAAAAGGCACACTCATACACTGCTGGTGGGAATGCATATTAGTGCAAGCAATCTGGAAAGCAGTATGGATTCCTTAGAAAACTTTGAATAGAACCACCATTTAACCCAGCTATCCCACTTCTCAGTCTATACCCCAAAAAACTTAAAAACAGCATACTACAGTGACGCCACCACATCAATGTTTATAGCAGCACAATTCACAATAGTTAAACTGTGGAAGCTACCTATATGCCCTTCAATAGATGAATGCATAAAGAAACTGGTATATTTACACAATGGAATATTACTCAGCATTAAAAGAGAAAAAAATTATGGAATTTATACGTAAATGGATGGAGTTGGATAATATCATGCTAAGCAAAGCCAATCCCAAAAAACCATGGGCCGAATGCTTTCTCTGAAAGTGGATGCTAATACATAATGATGTACAGGGGAGTCATGGGATGAGTGAAGGAAATTTGGATGATGCAAAGGGGAGGGGGGAGGAAGATTGTGGGAGTAGGAAAGATGGTGGAATGAGACAGACATCATTACTCTAGGTACATGTATGATTATACAAATAGTGTGACTCCATGTACAACCAGAGAAGTAAAAAACTGTGCTCCACTTGTGTACAATGAATCGAAGAGGTTTCTGCTGTCATGTATAACTGATTAGAATAAAAAATAAAAGCATGAAATATAATTTGCTCCAATTCAGTCAAGTACTTATTCTTACCTTCCCCACCCCTTCCCTTTCCTCTACTCTACTGATCTATTTATTTACATTTGTTATTTTTTAGTTAGTGTCTTGTGAATATACATAATGTTGAGATTCGCTGTAGTTCATATATGTACATTGAAAAGTTAGATCAGATTCATTCCACTGTTTTTCCCTTATCCTAGCCCTCCTCCCTCTGATCTTTTATTTTAATAGAATTCCCCCATTTCTTTCCTCTTGTTCTCTCTCTTTCCCTCTCCCTCTCCCCCTCCCTACCTCTCTCTCTCCCTCCCCCCTCTCTCCTCTCCCCTCTCTCTTTAGTTTAGACTAGCTTCCACATATCAGACAAAACATTCAATCTTTGACTTTCTGGTCTGGCTTATTTCACTTAGCATTGTAGTCTCCAGTTCCACTCATTTAATAGCAAATGACATACTTTAATTCTTCTTTATGGCTGGGTAATAATCTATTGAGTATATATATAACATTTTCTTTATTCATTCATCTGTTGAAGGGCAACTATGTTTGTTCCATAGTTTGGTTATTCTAAATTGTACTGCTATAAAATTGATGTGGGTGCATCCCTATAGTATACTGATTTTAGATATTTTTGGTAAATACTGAGGAATGGGTTAGCTGGGTCACATAGTGATCCCAGTCTTAGTTTTTTTTTGAGGAATCTCCATACTGTTTTCCAGAGTGGTTGCACTAATTTGCAGTCCTACCAACAATGTATGAGTGTGCCTTTTCCCACATATCCTCACAAATACTTGTTATTATTTGTATACTTGATTATTGTCATTCTGACTAGAGTGAGATGAAAATTCAATGTGGTTTTCATTTTGATTTCCCTAAATGCCAGAGATGTTGAACATTTGGATTTACTCTTTTGAGAAGTGTCTGTTTAGTTCTTTTGCCCATTTATTAATTGGATTATTTGTTTTTATTGTGTTAAGTTTTTTAAGTTTTTTTTGAGTTCTCTCTATATATTCTGGATATTAATACACCACCTGAGGAGCAGGTGACAAAGATCTTCTCCCATCATGTAGGCTCTCTCTTCATGTTCTTAATTATTTCCTTTGCTGTGCAGAAGCTTTGTAGTATTCTACTTACTGATTTTTAGTTTTATTTCTTGGTTTTTATCTTTTTTCATTTTCCTTTGCTAGTTCCTCATTCTCTACCCTCTAAAGAGTGAGTGCCTTAGAGCTTAGTACTTGGATAGATCTTTTCTCTTCCATCTGTCTCTCCGGTGGTCTCCTTCAGATCAAAGGCTTAGATATCATCTACAAACTGATGAATCCAAAAATTATTTATAGATAGGTAAATAGCTTTGTCCTCCCTCCATAACTGCCTTCTAATAGCCAACTATACTTGCTGAACGTCTTTTGCTTGGACATTTAATATGCATTTATGTTCCAAATTAAACCCTTGGTTGACTTCATTACCACTACCACCCAAACCTCTTCTCTCACAGTCTTTCCCCTCTTAGTAAATGGCAATTCTAAGCTTCGAGCTGCTCAGGCCAGAAACCCCAGGTTAGCCTTGTTTTTTGCCCCTCTATTTTAAAAACAGCATCTACCATTTTACCTTTTCCATTGCTACCAGCTCATGTGGATTATTCCAAGAGACTCCTAAATAATCTTTCTGCCTTGAATCCTCAGTTCTCTCACCAAGGATCATGTGGCCACTTTGCTCCAAATTCTCCAATGGTGGCATCTTCTCTCAGATTAAAAGGCAAAGTCCCTACAAAGTTTCATTACTTCTCTGAACTCCTCTCCAACTCTCCTCTCCACACTCTTCAGTCACAGTGGCTTCCTCCTTATTCCTTGACCATGGAACATCCCTGGTATATCAGGTCCCACAAGCTGCTACACTTGTTACACCTTAGAATAGACATGCTATGGGATATCCCTTTAAATCTTCAGGTCAAATTCCACTTTCTCAGGTCTGCTCTCCTCAATCCTCATGTCCCCATGCCTTCCAAACCTCCCATCTCCTTTCCCTCCTTAATTTTTTCTCTCTAGTACTTACTGCTATCTGACATACTATGTATTTCTGTCTCCTTCACAAGAATGTAAGCTCCACAGAAGCAGGAATTTTGTCTGTTTTGTTTACTGTTATATACCTGGCAATAATAGGTTCTGTATTAATATTTGTTTAGTGAATGACTGAACCAACCAAAAGGGATTCTCTTGCTGATCTATTTTATTGCAGGAGAATAGTATGAAATATTTTGTTGCCTTTGAAATTATTCAATCATTGCAATTTATGTTCTGATCAATTTAACTTCCTAATTATACTAGGGTTATATTAAGCTAGTTTGCATTCTCCTGAAAACATACTAATTAGGAGAGAAAGAGTAGTCCAGAAACATCTTAGACAAGTAGCAACCAAAACTGCTTTTAAAAATAATTTTTCATAGAAAATCTAAGATGGAAGGGTCACATGCAACACGTCACAGAATCTACCTGTGAAATATTGTTAAAGTCTAGGAATGGAATAGATGATAAGTACAAATTTCAAATTTTATTAACACAAAATATAAGGCGATTACATAAATTTTTTCATATCCTCAACCTAAGATGATGTTTCCCATTCATTTTTCAATGTAGACATATTTCATTTTACTTCTTCAAAATTATCAGTGATAAAAGAAAAATATATCTAGATGAGAAACTATTTTTATACAGTTAAAAATAAAAAAAAAATACTAAGCTGGGCATGGTGGTGCACGCCTATAATCCCAGCAGTTCGGGAGGCTGAGACAGGAGTTCAAAGCCAGCATCTGGAAAAGCAAGGTGCTCATAAGCAACTCAGAGAGACCCTGTCTCTAAATAAAAATACAAAATAGAGCTGGGGATGTAGCTCAGTTGTTGAGTGTCCCTGAGTTCAATCCCTGGTACTCCTCAAAAAAACAAAACAAAATAAAGATTTTTTTTTAAATACTAGATTGAATAGAGGCAAAATATTTCTATAAATATTGTTTTTACATTTGTATTACACTTTACACATTTTCCAAAGTGCTTTCATATCTTTATTATGATCTTCACAATGATGTGCAACGGGCAGACAGATATTATCACATCCTCCCACACCTCCCACATATTTTACAGATGGAAAAATTTGAATCTTAAAGATATTAATAATTTGTTGAAGGTCACAAAGCTAAACATAGTTCAACTGGAACCATAATTGAAAACATTTTAAATACAAATCTACTGTTTTCTATCACAACATATTACATCATCCAGTGGCTAAAAGAAGGAACAGTGTATGTATATAGATATGTAAACACTTAACTATATCGTTATCTTCCTTTAGAACTGGGGATTTTCACATTTCAATTTACTATAAAAATGCTTTTAGATAGTACAATGTGTTAATATTACTTTGAAAAAGAAGAAAAACCCAAGAATTAATAAAATATAAAAATCTAAGTATTCAAAGCAATAGAAACATGAAATTAACAGTTAATCCACAAGTAATACTTTCTACACATAGGGTCAATGTTTCAGACCTTTTGAACTACTGCAAGTGCCAGAAAAAGATATTTAACAGGTCATTCCAGGTAAAATCACTTTTTAGATAGAAGTCATATCTAGATCCCTATTCTGAATAATCCTGGTAATCTTGACTAAAATAGTAAAAAAAAAATTATTTTTGCCTTTCTTCCCTAACAAAAGGCTCCTGACTCATTTCATGTGAACATATTCCTGGTCCACCTTTAATATTCTAAGAAAGAGATTTATCATTTCAACTGCATGAATACCCTAAAGCAACCCAAAAGTAGGTCAAGAGCCAAAAGACCTCAAAAATTATACTTCATGATGAGATTAAACTTTGTTCTCACCACCATCAGGGTCCAAATGTTTGCCCCTTACCTAAGTTAAAATTCCCCTTAGGGCTCAGCGGTATAGTGCTTGCCTCACATGTATGAAACACTGGGTTCAATCCTCAGCACCACATAAAAATAAATACATAAAATCAATGTATTGTGTCCATCTTTTAAAAAAAGCTAAAATGTTTAAATGTATTTTAAAAATTCTTCTTAGTAGAAATCTAGATTCATTTCACCTACTCAGGCTAACTTAGAACTCTGAAACTGCAAATATGGCTGCAAGCCTACTGGGCAAATAGCTGGAATTAACAGAATCTGGTCTGAGTGGGAACAGTCATTCATTTCTAGGGCCAGGACACCCTAATCTAATAATAGGTAAGGCTTCAGTACACATAGCTTTGGCTTTGTGGAATACTATTTGCTTCCTCAGCTACTCTTTTCTTTCTTCCGTTTCTCAATCAATCCTGAGGTACTGACATATTACACAATTTCAGCTCTTTTAGGAAAATTATGTTTGGAGATAAGTTAAAATAATTTAAATATGAAGGTGAAAAAGATTCATATTTACTCTAAAGGAAATATGTGATCTAGTTAATAATGGTTTGGGACTAATGCCATAGGTAAAAAATAAAAGTGATCTTTGTCTGACACATCCACTGCAAAGCCTGGACTAGAGTGAGGCAAGCATGGCACATGGGGCATTAAATTTAAAGAGGCACTGCCTCTCCAGGTAGTACAAGTATAGAATTGGCAGCTGAGAGTGAGCATCTTCTTAAATTTTGTAGGTGATCTATTTGCCAGCAGGGGCCAAATCCACAAATAATACATAGACACCCATCACAGGCTTAGCAAATTTTGTGGCTAAAGAAAGTGACTGAGCAGAATTTGAAGTCTGAGATCCTGTCACATTCATCACACAAGGCTATCTTCCAAATATAGTAAGAAAAAAAGGGGGAGATTTAATATTTTCACACCTATTATATATGATAAAAGTTACTTTAGAAAAGGAAAAGTTGGGCTGGGGCTGTTGCTCAGTGGTAGAGCACTTGCCTTGCAGGCGTGAGGCCCTAAGTTCGATCCTCAGCATTGCATACAAATAAATGGATAAAAATAAAGATATTTTTTAAAAAAAAGAAAAGAAAAAGTTAATCGCATAAATGGAAAAGTTTGAAATGCTTATAGGGAGATTTCAAAGGACAAAGAGGGTCTTTTGCCTGAACAACTAGGAACTGGAGGAAATATAGAAAACAATTATTTTCTAAAGCTGAACAAAGGCAGCACAAGGTGATCATGATGATGATTCGAGACTATCTTTCTTAAAAGGACAATAAACGAGAGAGAACTCTAACTTTCCTCCTGTAGGTAATTTCTCGACAATGGAACAAGGGAAGGTAAGCTCATAAGCAATATTATAAATAGAAAAGATATATATCAAGAGTCTGAGGAGGCAAAAATGGCTAGATCTTATGTGGGGTAGGGTTAGGGGTTGAATAAATGAGTAGAAAAATCTACACAAAGAAAGGAATTAAAAAAAAAAAAGCTTAAGGATCTTTGGCTGAATATAATTCAAATATGTGGATGGTGAAAACCCCATAGGCTGGGCACAATCAAAATCAACCTCCAGGGAAAGAAAATTACAGGAAGCCAAGATAAATACTTGTCAAAGTTCACAAAGGGCCAGGAATTGTTTAAAAAAAAAATTCTACTACCCAAAGTGAAGAGCTAACAGTAACTTCAGAAAGACCATGACTTAGAAGTCAGACTAAATTAACTGAAAGTAAAGACCACTCTAGATTTGCCCTAAAACTGCTCAAAAACAAGTCTTGCAGAAATGATTTATCTGCAATAACTTAGTACCTTACCAGAAAAATTCCAACATTCTATAAACTAATACAACAAAATACATCAAAAGCATAAAATTTGCAATGACGAACATCAAATCAAAAACTATCAGACCAATGAAGAAGCAATAAAATGTGATTCGTGAACTAGAAAAAGTCAGTATAAATAGAATTAGACATGATAAATACAATTAAATTAGAAGATAAGGACATTAAAACAGCTAGCATAATATGTTCACTCAGCAATATAATAGAACATAATGAGGAAATAAAAATATGAAAAAAGAACTTCAGATGATAAACACAATAAGTAAAACAGAAATATCACTCAATGGGATAAAGCAGATTAGCCACTGTAAATGAAAATGTTAGTAAACCTGAAAACATAGGAATATAATGATCCAAAAATGGAGACAGAAAGGAAGAAAGACATATCTCCCCAAATGAAGGCTCAGTGACCTGTAGGACAGTGTTGGCAGTCTATCTGTCATGGACACTTGAAAACAAAAGAAATGGGTCAATATTGAAAAAAAATAATGGCTTAGATAATTTCAATTTGTTGAAAACTATGTGAACACAGTTTCAAGAAGTTCATGTGATACCAAGCAGGATAAACATAAACACATATTCACACATACAGGAAGGTACATCATAAACTGCTGAAAATGGTGATAAAGAAAAAAATTTTAAAACATCCAGAGGTAAAAGGGCACATTGCCTATAGTGGAAAAAAGAAAATCATCACAGATTTCTCCTTAGAACCTATGCAAATCAGAAGAAAACAAAATAAAGTCTTTGAAGTGAAAAAAGGAGAAAACAAGGTAATCTAGCATGCCTGCCATTCTTTTTTTTTTTTCTTCAATACTTTGTTAGTTGTTGATAGACTTCTATTTGTTTATATGCAGTGCTGAGAATCTGCTCAGGGCCTCACACATGCTAGGCAAGTGCTCTACCACTGAGCAACAATCCCAGCCCCTGCCTGCCATTCTTTTTTTTTTTTTTTTTTTTTAAGAGAGAGAGAGAGAGAGAGAGAATTTTTTTTTAATATTTACTTTTTAGTATTTGGCGGACACAACAACATCTTTGTCTGTATGTGGTGCTGAGGATCGAACCTGGGCCGCATGCATGCCAGGCGAGCGCGCTACGGCTTGAGCCACATCCCCAGCCCCCCTGCCATTCTTAAAAAGGTCTAACTACCAGGTTAGGTCTTGGATGGTGCCTGGGAGCTTGCATTTTAGAAAGGTTTCTAACGTTCCCTAACTAATAATGGTGGCTTACTATGCATATAAATGTTTATTCAAAGACTGTAATTATTCTGGACATTTGCTTTTCTTTTTGGCAACTTGTCCTTGAAATATGCTAGACAGAGGAAGTCTACCCAGACCAGCATCCAAAAAAAGAACCTCAGGGACTGAGTCTCCAAGAGCTTCCCATTGCTGGAATAACTAAATGTATATGGTATTCCCTTGGGAGAAGACTCTTGAAAGCTTGTGTCTTGTTTCTTTCGACTTTGCACATAATCTATTCCCTTTTGCTAATCTGGCACTGTATTTTTTCACTGTAATAAATCCTAGCCATGAACTCAGCTACATACTCAGATCTGGGAGTCCTCTTAGCCAACCACCAAACCTGGAGATGGTACTAGAGACTTCTGACACATTAAGATGTAATACCCAGTAAAAATATCTTTCTAAAGTGCTGATGAAATACCTTTTCAGACAAATAAAAGCTCAGAAAATGTCATCAGTAAATAAAAATGTGGAGGAAGTTTCTTGTTTTCCTTTTTTTCTTTCTTTTTTTTTTTTTGGTGGAAGAAAAATGATACCAGACAAAAACAAGGAATACAAAGTAGTGATATGAATAAATATGTACATAAATATAAAAGTTTATTTTTATTTTTAAAACATTTAAAAGAAAACTAATGGGTTAAAGAAAATATAACAACAAGAAAACTGAAGGGTTACAACAATATTGTAACATAAGTAAAAGGCATGACAATATTTAGACAATGGATGGGATGAGGGAAATGAAATTATACTGTGATTAATCTTACCCTTTATATGTGAAGTGGCATAACATTACGTGTAGGGAAACTGTGATAAATTAAAGATGAAGAATGTTTCCATAGATCAACTATGAGAAAAGAAAGAATAGAGACAAAGTTATCTTTGTCTTATATCTTAGAAGACAACAGTAGAGAAAAAAATGGAACATTAAAAGGTGCTCAATCTAAAAGAATATAGGAAAAGAGTAAAAAATCAAAGACCAGACAGGCCAAACGTAATTCCAACCATACCAGTAATCATAAATTAAGTGTAATTAGTATAAATGCCTGATTAAAATGGAGATATTGTTGGATTGTGTTTGTGTGTATAGTAAGACCCAACTATATACTATCTACAAGAAATCTACTTTAAACTGGGCACAGTGTCACATGCCAGCCACTCAGGAAGTTGAGGCAGAAGGATTACAAGTTCAAGGCCAACCTGGGTAACTTAGTAAATAAAAACTAAAATAAAGAGAGTTGGTGGTGCAGTTTGTGGGTAGAATGTTTACCTAGCATGCACAAGGTCCTGGGTTCAATCCCAGTACCATGAAAACAAGCAAAAATATTTTTAATATTTTACATTTTAAAATATAAAAACATAAAAATTAAAAACATAAAGAATTATAAAGACATGCTAACAACATTAATCAAGAGCTAGAGTGCCTATGTTAATATCGGATAAAGTATATCAGATAAAATATATCCGTTAAAGCAAATAATATTATCAAGGGTAGTCATTCGTAATGATAAAGGGATCAATTCGTTAAGAGTATACAACATTCTAAACTAGAATTTGAAACTGATAGAATTACAAGGAGAAATAGACAAATCCATAACTACTATCATAAGATTTCAACAATTCTTTCTTAATAATTGATGAACTAAGTAGACAGAAAATTAGTAAGGATATCCTATCAGACCTGAATAATATTAGCAACCAACTTAATCTAATTAATATTTATAGACTACTCACCCAATCACAGTAGAATGTACAACTTTTCAAGTAAACATGAAACCATTATCCAATATATGCCATTTAACTATTTATAGATAAAACCATTTTCAATAAATATTAAGGATTTCAAATTATACAAAGTATATTCTCTAATCACAATGGAATTATAAGTTAAAGTCAGAAAGACATTTAAAAAAAAACCAAATATCTGCAAATTAAATGATACACATCTAAATCTTAGGAAAAAAGAAAGGCCTCAGATTGGTTACCCTAGCTTTTACCTTAAGAAATTAGAAAGAGAAGAGAAAGTTAAACCTAAGTAGAAAGTAAAGTCACCCTATTCTTCCTTCTATAAAGGAAGAAACAGAAGAAGAGGAAAAGAAAGACAAGACAGAAGAATAGAAATTGAAAAAAACAAAACCGAACAGGAAAAAATAGAAAAAAGCCAATGAAACCAGAAACTGGCTTTTTGAGACAGGTAAAAAGCAAAATGGACAAGTCACTTTGGAAGAATCTGATAGGTCCTCACAAAACATATAAAATACCCTTATCATATGTCTAGCAATCATGTTTCTTGGTATTGACGCAAATGAGTGGAAAATTTACATCCTTTGGTAGGAAACAGATAAACTATAGTACACACAGGCAATAGAATATAATTCAGTGTTAAAGAGAAATGAGCTTATGACATGAAATGACAGAAAAGAACCTTAAATGTATATTAAGTGAAAGGAGTGACACTGAAAAGGTTACATTCTGTATGATTCCAACAATGTGACATTTTGGAAAAGAAAAAATTATGAAGACAATAACAAAAGTCAGTGATTGCCAGGGGTTGGGAGTTTTAGGGCTATAAAACTATTCTGTATGATATTATAATACTAGATACATGTCATTATATACTTGTCAAAACACAGAATGTACAAACTCAAGTCATCCTCAATGCAAGCTATGGACTTTGGGTACAACAATGTATCAATGTAGTTTTATCGATAACAAATGTACCACCAATGCTGAATGTTGTTAATGAAGAAGATTGTAGAGAGAGGTGGGGGATATACAGGAACTAGATTTTTCAGTCAATTTTGTTTTGAACCTAAAATTACTCTAATATAAAGTCTATGTTTTTAAAAAAAATCAGTCAATGAAAGCAAAAACTGGTTCTTTGAGATGGGTAAAGGTGATAAATAACTATTCATATTAATTAGGTAAAGGGAAGGTAGGGGAGAAAGAAGGAGGAGACAGGAGGCAGAGGAGACATAAATTACCAATACTGCAAAAGACAGATAAAATTATAAAAAGAGGATAAGGGCATGCTATACATAATTTTAAGTCAAAAGACTTAATAACATGGATGAACAAATTTCTTGAAAGGCAATCTGCTAAAAGCTCACTCAAGAAGAAACAGGTAACCTGAAAAACTCTAATTTATATGAAATTATAATTAAAAGGCTTTCCACAAAACTGTCTAGGTCAACTGGCTTACTGGTAAATTCTATCAAACATTTAAGACAAAACTAGAGAGGGATCCAACATGGCGGCCAGCGAGGAAGCAGCGACTCCAACGTCTCCACTTTAACGGGATATGAAAGACTCATCGAAACAGCTGCAGCCTAGCTACGGAGGAACTTCTAGCATAACTTCCTTAAGAGGAGAGCTGCCGTGAACTGGTAGGTTTACTCGAAGTGACAGGTTGCCCCAGAGAAGTGGATCTTGGAAGGCCACGCGGGCACAGAGGTCTAGTCCCCCAACCATCAGCCGCTCCGGCAGGCGGCTCCCCCTGGAGGCCTAGCTCTCGCCCTGGGAGAAGCGGCCCCACCCGCCCGCTTCCTAACCTGGCGGCCACAGCTAGTCAGCGATAAAGGTGCCCACGTGGCGGGTGCAGAAGTTAAGTCCTGCAGACGCCAGCCACCTTTGCAACCCCCGGGAACCCTGAGTGGCTTGGCCCGCCCCGCCCGAACCGGCAGTCCTCCGCCATACGGGCTCCCCCAGGAGGCCTAGCTCTCGCCCTGGGAGAAGCGGCCCCACCCGCCCGCTTCCTAACCAGGCAGCCACAGCTACTAGGCAATAAAGGTGCCCACGTGGCGGGTGCAGAAGTTAAGTCCTGCAGACGCCAGCCGCCTTTGCAACCCGCGGGAACCCTGAGTGGCTTGGCCCTCCCCGCCTGAACCGGCGGCGGGTGCAGAAGTTAAGTCCTGCAGACGCCAACCGCCTTTGCAACCCGCGGGATCCCTGAGCGGCTTGGCCCGCCCCGCCTGAACCGGCAGTCCTCCGCCATCCGGGCTCCCCCGGGAGGCCCAGCTCTCGCCCTGGGAGAAGCGGCCCCACCCGCCCGGGTCCCAAACACGCGACCACAGCTACTCGGCGATAAAGGTGCCCCCGCAGCGGGTGCAGGAGTTAAGTCCTGCTGATACCAGCCGCGTTTGCAAGCCGCCGGCACCCAGTGCGGCTTGGCCCACCCCGCCTGAACCGGCAGTCGGCCTCCACCATCCGGGCTCCCCCCGGAGGCCTAGCTCTCGCTCCGGGAGCAGCCCCCTGCAAGCTAGGCGAACCTTTGACCCATCGGGAGGTTAGGCCCAGCAACCTGCGGAGAGATAGAGGTGCCCCTCGTGCCTGCTGGGTAGGCGGACCTTTGACCGACCAGCAGAGCAGACCTAGGGCCTCCCAGCGTGGTAGACGGATCACACCAATTGGAGGAGGATCACAGCCACTACATGCCCTGCAAGGGTGATTATTCAACTATACAAGAGCAATATAAATAAATAGAGGGAAAATTTCAAAACACAACAGTTTCACCAAGCAGAAAGAAACGCCAGCAGTATGAAAAGACAAGGAAAGAAAGGACCACAGGCAATGCAGGTCAACTCAACTTTAGAAGAGGTAATAGGTGCAACAGATGGAATGTCAGATAGAGAGATCAGGATATACATGCTTCAGATGATCTGGAGTCTCAAGGAAGACATGAGACAGCAAAATCAGATAATGAAAGATCACATTGACAAACAAATCCAGGAAGTAAAAGATCAATTTCACAGGGAGATAGAGGAAATAAAAAACAAACAAATAGAAATACTAGAATTGCAGGAAAAAATAAACCAACTTAAAAACTCAATTGAGAATACTACCAGCAGAGTAGATCACTTAGAAGAGAGAACATCAGACAATGAAGACAAAGTATTTCAACTGGAAAAGAACATAGACAGCTCAGCAAGTCTGCTAAGAAACCATGAACAGAACATCCAAGAAATATGGGACAATATCAAAAGACCAAATTTAAGAGTCATTGGGATACAGGAAGGCACAGAGCTCCAAACCAGAGGAATACACAGCCTATTCAATGAAATAATACGAGAAAACTTCCCAGACTTGAAGAATGAGACAGAATCCCAAATCCTAGAAGCCTACAGGACGCCGAATGTACAAAACCATAAGAGATCCACACCTAGACACATTATAGTGAAGATGTCCAACATACAGAATAAGGAAAGAATTTTAAAAGCTACAAGGGAAAGGAAGCAGATTAAATTTAGGGGTAAACCAATCAGGATAACAGCTGATCTCTCAACACAGACTCTGAAAGCTAGAAGATCCTGGAATAACATATTTCAAACACTGAAAGAAAATGGGTTCCAACCAAGAATCGTGTATCCGGCAAAATTAAGCTTCAGGTTAGAAGATGAAATTAAAACCTTCCATGATAAACAAAAGTTAAAAGAATTCGCAGCTAGAAAACCATCTCTTCAAAAAATCCTTGGCAAAACATTGCAGGAAGAGGAAATGGAAAATAACATTGAAAACCAACAATGGGAGGAAGGACAGTAAAGGGGGGAAAGTAGTCAAAGAGGATAACAAATCAGGTTTAGTAACATCAACAAACAAATATGGATAGAAGTACAAACCATATCTCAATAATAACCCTAAATGTCAATGGCTTAAACTCACCAATTAAGAGACACAGGCTAGTAGAATGGATCACAAAACAAGACCCAACAATATGCTGTCTACAGGAGACGCATCTGATAGAAAAAGATATCCATAGACTGAAGGTGAAAGGTTGGGAAAAATCATACCACTCATATGGACAGCGGAAACAAGCAGGCGTGTCCATACTCATATCTAATAAAATAGATTTCAAGCCAAAGCTAATCAAAAGGGATAAAGAAGGACACTTCATACTGCTCAAGGGAACCATAAACCAACAAGACATAACAATCATAAATATATATGCCCCAAATAATGGTGCAGCAGTGTTCATCAAGCAAACTCTTCTCAAGTTCAAGAGTCTGATAGACCACCATACAATCATCATGGGAGACTTCAACACACCTCTCTCACCACTGGACAGATCTTCCAAACAAAAGTTAAACAAGGAAACTATAGAACTCAACAACACAATTAATAACCTAGACTTAATTGACATATATAGACTTTACCACCCAACATCAAGTAGTTACACTTTTTTTTCAGCAGCACATGGAACCTTCTCAAAAATAGACCATATATTATGTCACAGGGCAACTCTTAGACAATATAAAGGGGTAGAGATAATACCATGCATCTTATCTGATCATAATGGAATGAAACTGAAAATCAATGATAAAAGAAGAAAGGAAAAATCAAGCATCACTTGGAGAATGAACAACAGGTTGCTGAGTGACATATGGGTTATTGAAGACATCAAGGAGAAAATTAAAAAATTCCTAGAGTTAAATGAAAACACAGACACAACATATCGGAATCTATGGGACACATTGAAAGCAGTCCTAAGAGGAAAATTCATTGCTTGGAGTTCATTCCTCAAAAAAAGAAAAAACCAACAAATAAATGATCTCATACTTCATCTCAAAATCCTAGAAAAAGAGGAGCAAAACAACAGCAAAAGAAGTAGAAGGCAAGAAATAATCAAAATCAGAGCTGAAATTAATGAAATTGAAACAAAAGAAACAATTGAAAAAATTGACAAAACTAAAAGCTGGTTCTTTGAAAAAATAAATAAAATTGACAGACCCTTAGCCATGCTAACGAAGAGAAGAAGAGAGAGAACCCAGATTACTAGCATACGGGATGAAAAAGGCAATATCACAACAGACACTTCAGAAATACAGAAGATAATCAGAGACTATTTTGAAGCCTTATACTCCAATAAAATAGAAGATAGTGAAGGCATAGATAAATTCCTTCAGTCTTACTATCTGCCCAGATTGAACCAGGAGGATATAGACAACCTAAACAGACCAATAACAATAGAAGAAATAGAAGAAACCATCAAAAGACTACCAACTAAGAAAAGCCCAGGACCGGATGGGTATACAGCAGAGTTTTACAAAACCTTTAAAGAGGAACTAACACCAATACTTTTCAAGCTATTTCAGGAAATAGAAAAAGAGGGAGAACTTCCAAATTCATTCTACGAGGCCAACATCACCCTGATTCCGAAACCAGACAAAGACACTTCAAAGAAAGAAAACTACAGACCAATATCTCTAATGAACCTTGACGCAAAAATCCTCAATAAAATTCTGGCGAACCGGATTCAAATACATATCAAAAAAATTATACACCATGATCAAGTAGGATTCATCCATGGGATGCAAGGCTGGTTCAATATACGGAAATCAATAAATGTTATCCACCACATCAATAGACTAAAAAATAAGAACCATATGATAGTCTCGATAGACGCAGAAAAAGCATTCGACAAAGTACAGCATCCCTTTATGCTCAAAACTCTAGAAAAATTAGGGATAACAGGATCATACCTCAACATTGTAAAAGCAATATATGATAAGCCACAGGCCAGCATCATTCTGAATGGAGAAAAATTGAAGGCATTCCCTCTAAGATCTGGTACAAGACAGGGATGCCCTCTCTCACCACTTCTGTTCAACATAGTCCTCGAAACACTGGCAAGAGCAATTAGACAGACGAAAGAAATTAAAGGGATAAAAATTGGAAAAGAAGAACTTAAATTATCACTATTTGCAGATGATATGATTCTATACCTAGCAGACCCAAAAGGGTCTACAGAGAAGCTATTAGAGCTAATAAATGAATTCAGCAAAGTGGCAGGATATAAAATCAACACGCATAAATCAAAGGCATTCCTGTATATC
Source organism: Urocitellus parryii (assembly GCF_045843805.1). Lineage (NCBI taxonomy): Eukaryota > Metazoa > Chordata > Mammalia > Rodentia > Sciuridae > Urocitellus > Urocitellus parryii. Next base: position 113,074,948 of record NC_135536.1, on the reverse strand, counting down.
AGCGACAAATCCTCTGAAACGGAAATGAGGACAACTACTCCATTCACAATATCCCCCCAAAAAATAAAATACTTGGGAATCAACCTAACAAAAGAGGTGAAAGATTTATACAATGAAAATTACAAAACCCTAAAGAAAGACATAGAAGAAGACCTTAGAAGATGGAAAAATATACCCTGCTCATGGATAGGCAGATCCAACATCATCAAAATGGCGATATTACCAAAAGTTCTCTATAAGTTCAATGCAATGCCAATGAAAATCCCAGCTGCATTTCTTGTAGAAATAGATAAAAGAATCATGAAATTCATATGGAATAATAAAAGACCCAGAATAGCAAAAACAATACTAAGCAGGAAGTGTGAATCAGGCGGTATAGCGATACCAGACTTCAAACTATACTACAGAGCAATAGTAACTAAAACAGCATGGTACTGGTACCAAAACAGGTGGGTGGACCAATGGTATAGAATAGAGGACACAGTAACCAATCCACAAAACTACAACTATCTTATATTTGATAAAGGGGCTAAAAGCATGCAATGGAGGAAGGATAGCATCTTCAACAAATGGTGCTGGGAAAACTGGAAATCCATTTGCACCAAAATGAATCTGAATCCCTATCTCTCGCCTTGCACAAAAGTTAACTCAAAATGGATCAAGGAGCTTGATATTAAATCAGAGACACGGCATCTGATAGAAGAAAAAGTTGGTTATGATCTACATACTGTGAGAGCAGGCTCCAAATTCCTCAATAGGACACCCATAGCGCAAGAGTTAACAACTAGAATCAACAAATGGGACTTACTCAAACTAAAAAGTTTTTTCTCAGCAAAAGAAACAATAAGAGAGATAAACAGGGAGCCTACATCCTGGGAACAAATCTTTACTCCACACACTTCAGATAGAGCCCTAATAACCAGAATATATAAAGAACTCAAAAAATTAGACAATAAGACAACAAGTAACCCAATCAATAAATGGGCAAAGGACCTGAACAGACACTTCTCAGAAGAGGACATACAATCAATCAATAAGTACATGAAAAAATGCTCACCATCGCTAGCAGTCAGAGAAATGCAAATCAAAACTACCCTAAGATACCATCTCACTCCAGTAAGATTGGCAGCCATTAGGAAGTCAAACAACAATAAGTGCTGGAGAGGATGTGGGGAAAAGGGCACTCTTGTTCATTGCTGGTGGGACTGCAAATTGGTGCAGCCAATTTGGAAAGCAGTATGGAGATTTCTTGGAAAGCTGGGAATGGAACCACCATTTGACCCAGCTATTCCCCTTCTCGGTCTATTCCCTAAAGACCTAATAAGAGCATGCTACAGGGACACTGCTACATCGATGTTCATAGCAGCACAATTCACGATAGCAAGATTGTGGAATCAGCCTAGATGCCCTTCAATAGATGAATGGATTAAAAAAATGTGGCATTTATACACAATGGAGTATTACTCTGCATTTAAAAATGACAAAATCATAGAATTTGGAGGGAAATGGATGGCATTAGAGCAGATTATGCTAAGTGAAGCTAGTCAATCTTTAAAAAACAAATACCAAATGACTCCTCTGATATAAGGGGAGGAAAGAAGGACAGGGTAGGGACGAAGAGCTTGAGACGAAGATTTTCATTAACAGGGTTGAGAGGTGGGAGGGAAAGGAAACGAGAAGGGGAATCGCATGGAAATGGAAGGCGATCCTCAGGGTTATACAAAATGACATATAAGAGGAAAGGAGGGGTAAGACAAGATAATTCAAATGGAAGAAGTGATTTACAGTAGAAGGGGTAGAGAGAGAAAAGGGGAGGGGAGGGGAGGGGAGGGGGGATAGTAGAGAATAGGACAGACAGCAGAATACATCAGACACTAGAAAGGCAATATGTCAATCAATGGAAGGGTAACTGATGTGATGCAGCAATCTATATACGGGATAAAATTGGGAGTTCATAACTCATTTGAATCAAACTGTGAAATATGATGTATGAGGAACTATGTAATGTTTTGAACGACCAACAATAAAAAAAAAAAAAAGACAAAACTAATAGCAACTCTAAAGTATTTATCCAGAAAACTGAAGACATTTCAATTCATTTTAAAATTAGGCTATCATGACCCTGACTATAACCAAAGACATTATAAGAAAATTGTAAATCAAATCTTCCATAAATGTAAGTGCAAAAATTCTTAAGATTTCTGTAAATAAAATCCAATACTCTGGACAGATTTGACCAATCTGTCAAAAGTACCATTCATCATGATCAAGTGTGTTTATATAAGAAAAGCCAAGAATGGTTTAATACTTGAGAATTAAGCATTGTGAGAAAAAAAATAATATATATATATATATATATATATATATATATATATATATCCTGTGAAGTTCTATTTTTTAATCTAGTACATGTTTTCATTTTCTTAATTCTTTAAATTGTAGAGTCATACTTTTTTCACCTGCAAAATAAGAATAACATCTTCCTTAAAGGGGAATTATATTAATTAAATGAAAGAAGGTATGAAAAAAGCCCAGGGAATAGAAGTGAGGGAAAGCAGGAGGAAGAGAGGGAAATTAACATTACTTCATGAGGGCAATTTTTAGTTTATTAATCTTTAAATTTCAATGTTTTCTTTTGTCAAATGGGTTCACTATTACTCTTACCAAGATAAGGAAGAATTAAATGATATAAATGTTAAATCCTAGTATGCCTTGTACATAGTTCCCCAATCAATCAACATGTTAGTTTCCTTCTCCTTCAACACCGATACAGAGTATACTGACCAAGTATATCTCTTATATGAAAGAAAAGGACATATAGTACGATGGATCTTTTCATTTAGGAAAGAGTATTGGCCAAAATCCAATATAACAGTGACTAGTGCTAAAATAAATTAATAAGTAAAAGGCAAATGATATCAATTCAAGAAGCAGGCATACCTCTTTTCACTAACAGTAGTAAAACACTGAAATGAAATCAGTGCTCTACAATTGATTAACATATTCAGATTCAACATGAATATTAATATAATACTTGAATGAATACATTAGTTTTGTAAAAGTCAAATTCCTTAGGGTCATCTTAATTTCATCCACTCCAAATACAAAGGTTTGCAACTCAGTCTCAGCAATGAAGTAATATTGCCTTATTTGATATTAACAAGCAAACACTACCGACCTTTCAGTGTCAAACTTTAAGGTTCTTTAAAATAATGTTCCAAGAAAGAAAAAGAACAGAGAGCATTTGAAAAAACAGTCAATAACTGAAATAAATACACCTATCACACTCTCTGTAAATCATATAAAGCATTCTAGTTTACAATCTACTTTATGGCTGATTTCTTTGAAAACAGCTTTACAAAACAAACAAACAAAAAAAATTGGACAAAAAAATCTAAAGAAAAAGAAAAATATTCTAGGGAATACTTAAAAAGTAGGTACTAGGCAGGATCTACTAATTAGAATTAAGCATTCAAATAGCTGTCCTATGATAAAATTTCTTTGTTTTATTCATTAAGCATCTAATTTCCAAACAAGTGCTTATCTCCTACCCTTCACTACCTTAGATTCTCAAAAATCTAAGATGAATTATTTTTTAGAATCAATAAGTATCAAGTTAAGTTATTCAAGATTATTTCCTTTAACTGCCTATTGTTTAATTAGTGTTAGAATTAAATCAATTTAAAATTGTGTGCTACATTTTCAATTTTTTTATTCAGCTTATTTAATTCCAATAAAAAACTTGGTGAGAAGGGAGGTAGCTCTTTCCAACTTAACAGAGGGGAAAAAAACGCAGTTATAGGAAATCAGCCCATGATCACACATAACTGGAAAGCAGTGGAGCTAAAATTAATTAGAACCTTAATCATAACCCAGCTCACTCTCTACTTTACCACAATGCTTCAGGCAACTTTTGACAGAGAGGAAGGAGATAGAATTCAAATCACTAAAGCCTCTATGTAAATGGTAGCTAAGTGAATTATCTGCAGGTAAAAGAGGTTAAAGAACTATTGATTACAAGGAGGTACTAATTCAAATTTGCCCACTATCTCCAATCTTTTCACTACTCTAACATTTTCTCTTTTTTTCAAAAAGGAATGCTTAAGAGCTGCTGCTTTGCTTTATATGATAGAAAGCTCTGATCATATGAATAACCATATCTTGACTCATTATGAAAATATAACAAAAACATAATGGATTAAAAAAAAAACTTCACAGCACTAAAAAACAACCAATGCAGACAACGCCATAACAGACATTGTGACTTTCTTCTCCAATACCCATTCCCTAACCATGAGTGGCAGCAACCTAAAGAATTAACTTTAGCTGAAGGGTGGCCTACCCTCACTTCCAGAGATTCAGAAATAAGGAGAAATCATGCCAGTGAAATATGAGTTGTTGGTAGCTTCTGGTTAAGTTTGTCCTTTCTATTAGGAAGAAGTCAGACTTCATCTTTACAGAACATATGGTTTCTTCCTGGCAACCATCACTATACAAAGAGAATTCTGCCTTGGTATAAAGTCAGCACTAGGCAAAACAAAGTGGAACAATGAAAGAATCTGAATCTTTGGTGTCTTCATTAAGGTAGTAATTGACTAATCCGGAAGCTTACTTTTCCTTTCAACGCTCCACTATATTAAGCTAATAAGTGTCCTTATTGTATAAAAGGTTTGAATTGGGCTTTTTGATACCTAAAGCTGAAAAGGCCTAACTAAAACAGAATTTAATGAGGTAATTTAGCTAGCTGATGGACTACAAAAGATGCCTATGAGCCAAAAAGCTCTCTTGGATTTTTTTTAAAATTCTGTAATTCTATTAGTAAATAATTTAAATGTAATAATCTAACACAGGTAGAACTTTGGAAAAGAAATGAAGCAACTCTATGCTTGTTTCTTATCTTGGAAATTTTGCTCTGATCTGGATATTCCTAAAAGATTTAGAGGGAAGGCAAGCCATAAGGGAGGAAAGGTGTTATGCACTGCATGCCCAGAGCTACAACTGAATTGAGGAAGTGGATGTTGGGAAAACATAACAAAAATCATTACTAATAGCTCAGGCTCCATCCTGGGAAATATTATACCACCTACTAATCTCATCTACTAATCTCAAGTCTTGGGGCTGACAATCATTTTGGGGACAAACTTCTAGACGCTGAAACAGAGACTATTTAAAAATTCTAAGTGATACTAAAAGGAATAAAGCTGCAAAGACATCGAACAGAAAGGAATAAGTAAATTGCACTGCAGTTTTTGCTATTCTATGACACCAACTATTACCTTCTATTCCTGTTTAAGGTATTTGTTCTAACTACAACTTGGTTCTCCCTTACCATTAAGTCCCCTGAAGTTTTTTCATGTGTTATGTGTCTTCTTTCCCACCTTCTCACACTACAGAGCCTAAAGGTGAGGTCAGTGTCCTCCTTGCCCATTCAAAATCATTCTTCCTCCCTCTTGCTTAAAAATATCCAACTTGGAATCTATTGTCATCAGACTATAATTGCTCACTTCCTTTCCCTACTGCAGTCATCAAACTCTCCACTTTATTTCTTGAAGATTTTAGCTGTTTGCTCATTATACCACCTCCAACATTAACACAACGATAAAGCTTGGAAATCTCAGCATTCACAGACAACCCTTCCCAAATCCTTGCTTATTGGTTCCATGACATTGTTCCAATGATGCTATCCCTCACTTTATACTAGACACTCATTCCCATGGTCAAAATTTTGATTGTCTTAATTTTAAAATAAATGCAACCCCTCCAAAACACCACTTTCAAGCATCACACTCTACCAGCTCACTCCCTCTAATACCCTAACTCCAAAAATCCTCCAACCCAACAGATTGACAGTCTACTAATCTTACCACCTTTTCACTTTCTTTCACCTTTCCCTGTCCCCTTCAATCCTTCTTACCCAAGTTAAATCTATATTCAGTTTCACATTCCTTATCTTCCTTGCACAAACCCTTAACTACTCGCTTTCCTTCATACTTTGTCAATCTTGCTTGGCTAAAATTGGTACCAACCCAATTTTCTGCCTATTCCATGTTGGCCTATACAGCTGGATGTGGCTGGAGGGACACAGACCTCCCTCCTACAACCCTGTGTTTGTGTGCGCCCATGCACGCGCACGCGCACAGAGTCTGATAGCTGGGCACTCTTTAAATTAAGACTAGGAGCCTTGAATGAGTTCTTAAAGAGGCATCTGACAGAGGTTCATTACTCCCTCCTTCTTGAAGCAGTTTTTTCATTTGGTTTCCAAGATATCATATACACTCCTGGTTTTCCTCTTGCCTAAACAGTTTCTTGGTTTCCTTTGCTGGTTTCTCATTTCCCAAACCTCAAACATTATAGTGCCCCAAATCTCAGTTTTGAACCTCACCTCTCTACAATTATTCCCTTGATGAAGTGATCTGATTTCTTTAAATACCATCTATACATAATTCCCAAACTTAAATCTTTAGTCCAACCCTTTTTTTTTTGAACTATAGAGTCAGACATGTAGCAGTTCTTTTCCATTCAATGCCTAATATTTATCTCTAATTTCTTTTGTCCAAAATTTCTCTCCTCCAAGCCTTTTCCCTAACAGTTTCACCCATCTCAGTAAATGGGTAATTCTATCCTTATAGGTGCTCAGGCCAAAAACTGAATCCTCCTTAACCATCCACTTTCCCTTATTCTCTGCCTTCTTTCTCACCCTCTGTCAACAAATCCCATTGACCTTTACGATACCAATTATTTACTACCTCTACTACTTGGTCCAAGTTATTACCTCTCACCTGAATTACTGCAACAGCTTCCAAAGTGGTTTTACTGCTTCTGCCCTTGATCTCCTTCAATTTGTTCTCAACACAGTTGCCAGAATGATTCTCTTTTTAAAAGTCCAATCACTCACCCAATGCCTTTCTATACCTGAAAGACTAAAAGCTCAGGTCCTTAAAATAACCTTACAAGATCCTGCTTGACTAACCATCACTACTTCTGACTTCATCCTCCATTATTCTATCCTTTACCCTAATCTAGTGATGGGTACCTCAGCCATGCTCCAGCCCCAGGTCTTGGCATTTGCTATTCCTGGGGTCTACAATGTTTTGTATTTGTTTGAATACTTCACTCACTGCTTGCCTTCATGTTTTTGTTTTGTTTCTTGTTTTTTTATACTGGGGATTGAACCCAGGGGCACTTTACCACTGAGCCATGTTCCCAGCCCTTTTTGTTTTTTATTTTGAGACAGAGTCTCACTAAGATGCTGAAACTGGCCTTGAACTTGTGATACTCCTGTCTAGGCATCCCAAGCACTGGGACTGCAGGCATGTGCCACGGTGTCCAGCTCCTTCATGTTATTTAAAAGTCCTCTTATCCGTGAATTTTCCTTACTGTTCTCTAAAGTACAACTCTTCCCATACTCTGCTTTCCCTTTTTTGTTTTTCCTTGTTATTACTTATAATCAAACATGCTATATATTTACCTCTTTATTGTCCCACCTAAAATGTAAGTTTTATGAGGACAGGAATTTTGGTCTGTTTTGTTCACTGATGCATTTCCAGGCTCAGAGCAGTGACATTAAATACTGGCTCAGGCATTAAGAGTCATACAAATATTTATATAAATGAACAAAATTATAGCCATCCTTCAAAGATTATATGAAATTATCCACAGTATCAAGATTATATTGAAAGGGACCACTAAAAACACACACTCTTATTTTCTTACTTTGCACATCTGGTTAGTTAGTGGTGATTAATGTAGGATCAGCACTAAAGTCAGTTCACCTAATAAATGCATTAATGTTCTTCCATGAATATCCTTCTGATCATGCTCTTTTAATCTTTTATCACTAGGAACTCTAAAAGCAATAAACATAGTCTGCCATTAGGGCACTGGTCAAGTGCTACAGTTTGGACGTATGTCAGAAAGTTAATCCTCAATGCAACAGTGATGAGGTGGGACCTTTAAGTGGTAATTAAGTCATAGGGCACTGTCCTCATGCATGGATTAATGCCTTTATTACTGGAGTGGGTTCCTAATAAAAGAATGAGTTTTCCCTCCCCTTGCTCCTGTGTGTAGCAAGAAGGTCCTTGCCAGATGTAGGCCCTTCAACTTTGGACTTCTCAGGCTCCAGAACTAAAAGAAAGAAACCTCTATTCGTTATAAACGATCTAACCTCAGATATTCTGTTATAGCAACAGAAAACGGGTTAATACATCACGTTCTGATCTTCACACAGGATTGTTATTATATATCTCTATTATCTCCCCTCAAACACTAAAAGCGGTATAAGGCTGAGGGTTAGGTTGCTAGGGGTTAGGGTGATGGATATAACTGTAAAAGGACGGCACAGAGATTTTTGTGGTGATAGAAGAGTTCTGTATCTTGATTTTGATGGTAATTACACAAATCTCCATGTGATAAAATTACAAGGAATTATAAATATATAATGAGTACATATAAAACTGGCAAAATCTGAATATGGTCTGTGGATTATACCAATGTCAATTTCATAGTTTTGATACTGTCACAGAGTTATGTAAAATGTTACTACTGGGAGGAACTGGATGAAGGATGGGACAGTTCTGTATTAACTTTGAAATTTCCTGAGAGTCATAATTACTTACAAAATTTTTTAAATGTATTAAACAAAAAAACCTGAAGCAATATAAAAGTGTACACAATCACAGTTTGAAATCTCAGACTTCTAATCCCTAGCCCCTCTTTTCAGTTTCTCTCCAGAAACAACTACTTTTCATTTTCTTATGTATCTTTCCAGGCAGGTCCATGCATACTGAAGCACAAATGTGTTTATAACTGTGTGCATTTATGTATTTATACCCACACATACATTTTTTACAGTAATGTTAGCAATACCATAAACACTTTTACAACATTTTTTTTTCACTCAGTAAGGTGTCTTAGAGATGAGTTCACATTAAAGATCTTTTTTCTTTCTTTTTATGGTTATGTGACATCCCATTGTGTGGCTATGCCATTATTTATTTAATCAGCCCATATTAAAAGTCATTTAGGGCTTTTTGTAATATAATTAATAATATATTGATCAAAGACAACTTATAAGGATTGAGTCAGTCATTTTAACATATGAGCACTTATCATTTTAATAAATAAAGTCAACTTGTCCTCCAAAGAAAGTGCACATATTTACATTCCTGCCTTTATCATCACTTTGTCATTCACATCTCTGTGAATCTGGTAAAATGCTCTCTGATTTAAATTTGCCTTTTGACAATAATAAACTTTCATTGAACACTTATTGTGTTCTTTGTATTTTTCCAAGAACTTTTACATAACTCATCTAATTCTCACAACAATCCTTTGAGATAGGTATTACTATTACAATTTTATTGATATTTTAAGAACCTTCTTATTTGTAAGAAAATCTATGAACCCAAGCAGTTTGGATTTTTAAATAATGTGTTTTGTATTTAGCTTTCCAGGAATCTTATGTTTAAGGCCATTTTAAAATCTATTTTGGTTTGAGCCACATGTTTGTTCTATGCCCATTTTTTCTGTTGGGTTTTTTATCCTGTGATTTTTAAGATCTCTTTTTTAAATATCTCTTTGTGTATTAGGAAATTTGGCCCTGTAAATATGTTACACCCAAAAGTTAAGACACATTTACTGTGTGATCCAGCCCTTCTACTCCTAAGAATTTATTGAAAAGAAATTAAAAAGTTCAGAGCTGGGGCTGTGGCTCAGTGATAGAACACTTTCTTGGAATGTGTAAGGCACTGGGTTTGATCCTCAGCATCACATAAAAATAAATAAACAAAATAAAGGTATTATATCCATCTACAACTAAAAAAAAAAAGAAAAAAGAAATGAAAACATTCATACCAAGACTTACACACCAATGTTGATAGCAACTTTATTTGTAAATAAAATTGTAAATAAACCAAATGTTCACCAGCACATGAATGATAAACAAACTTCTGTATGTCCTTATAATGGAATAATACTACTTCCCAATTAAAAGAAATAAATTATTGATATATACAAGAACAGAGAAAAATTTTAATTATGCTGGATCAAAGAAGATAGACCCTTTCCCAGCAAAAATCACATACTCTATGATTCCATTCATACAAATCTTTAGAAAATGCAAAACAATTCATAGTGACAGAAAGTAGCTCAATGGTAACTCGGAGTGGTGGGTTATAGATATGCAGAGGGGCATGAAGGAAAGATCATAAAAGGACATGAAGAAACTTCTGGAGATAAAAAATATGCTTACCATCTTGAATGTAGTAATGTTTTTTTTAAATATTTTTGTAATTGTAGATAGACACAATATTTTATTTGTTTATTGTACGTGGTGCAAAGGGATCGAACCCAGTGCCTCACACATACTAGGCAAGTGCTCTATCACTGAGCCACAGCCCCGGCCCCAAAATGTAGTAATGTTTACATGCAGTTTACTGTATGTCAAGGATATAATAATACTTCAATGAGGCTATTAAAAAAGGGGGACTCCAAATATTGTGTTGTTTCACTAAATACCAATAGTTTGACTTTACTATATTTACCATAAATAACACGAGCAAATGTGAATTCTTTCCGATTTAGCTTTGAAACAAACATTTACCATTTCTTTTTCAATGTTATAATTAAATTTGACAAGGAGTATTCTGATCTAAATTGGGACTCAGAACCCAACCAAAACAACATTCCATTTGTGGCAGACATTGTACAATCAAGACAAAATAGATAAATGAATTTAATGCAGACTGAAAAACTACAATCATCATCCATTATTCAATTTTTAAATTCTTGGGTACATCAAAATGTCTTCATTCATTCATTCATTTCTTTTTCACTAGGATACATCTGGAATCTATTCTGTTCCATGTACTGTGAAGCGCTAGAAATAAAATCAGTAAGCAATCAGAATTCTGTGAAGATAAAGACAACTTAAGAGTCTACCCTCAATGTAACTGATTGACTTTATAATAAATTAGCTATAAATATGTATTTTAAAAAGTTAATATGAAAATATTATTTTTTATTTGTATTTTATGTTGCAATGCCAAATAGGAGTTTGAAAAAAAAAAGGTTCCTCTGAAAACTAAGCCATGTTGTATTTACTTCCCTTTAAGCTGTAATACTATATGTGATAATGCAAATGAAATCATTTCCCATGCCAGAGTGACTTTAAATTATCCAGTAACTCAATTATCCAGTTTTTAATAGTATAATTTTTAAGAGATATAGCATTAATACATAATGGACATTTGGTTTCTAAATTTGAGCAAATGAACACAGCATTACATTATTTAGTATAATATAAGACTTCCCAGCCAATATATTTGCTTTCCTAGTTTGTCATATTTTCTATTCAAAGGTTCTATGGTTAAGTTCAGTGAATTCATGTATTTCCTATCTTCAAAAATTGTATTTAAAAAAAATTTTTTTTTTGTACCGGGGATTGAACTCAAGAACACTCAACCGCTGGGGCGCATCTCCAGCACTTTTTTGGATTTTATTTAGAGACAGGGTCTCCCAGAGTTGCTAAGTACCTCACTAAGTTACTGAGGCTGGCTTTGAACTCACCATCCTCTTGCCTCAGCCTCCCAAGTCTCGGGAATTATAGGCATGCACCACCATGCCTGGCATATTTTTTAAAATTTAAGTAAAATAATAACTGGAAAAGACAATTTACATGGAAAAAAGGCCCTCCCCCACACCTCTACCACCCCTGCAATGAAGAAGCAAGGAAAGCCTATTAAGAGCAGCTTCACTGAAGAAGGCAAAAAGATCTCTGAAACAGGCCAATGCTTCCCCAAATGAAAGCCAATCAAAACACAAGATAACAATGCTGGCTTGATAATACACCTAAATCTGGAACCCCACTGGGTAGAACAAAAATTCTATATGGAGAATAGAGAAAGCTGATGACTGTAAACTAATTTCATCTATGATCAATTAGACATTTTCATAGACATTTATTTCTCAAACATTTTAAAACACATTGTTTTTTCTTTCACTAAGCCTTTTTGTGTTTGTATTAATATGACAACATAAAAAGTACCCCACTGGCAAAGTACATTTACTGGAATGTATCTCCCGGTTTTGCTTTATTTTTTATTAGATACTCATTTTGAAATAGCATTTTTATATATCTGCCACTTTTGAGGGCTAATGACAACAAAATTGGCATATTCATAGAAAAACAACTAAAGGGAAATTCCAAAATGTGGAGAGGGTAGTATTAAGAATGTCAGGATAAGTAAAAATCATTTCTACTTTCTTATTTTTCAATGTTTAAATGGACACAATACTATCATTTGTAACTTTAATTACTGAATAAAGACAAAAATAAAGATGCACTAAAGATAAAAGTAGTAATTAAATGTGTTAAAGTTCTGCACAGGCTTTTCTTTGCTACTGTTTTGACATTAACTGATATTCAACTACTGTGTTTCTTTTTTTTGTTTTTTTCTAGTGTTATCCCAGTCCATACATTTTAATTTTTTTAAAGAGAGAGAGAGAGAGAGAGAATTTTTTAATATTTATTTTTTAGTTTTCGGCAGACACAACATCTTTGTTTTTGTATGTGGTGCTGAGGATCGAACCCGGGCCACACGCATGCCAGGCGAGCGCGCTACCGCTTGAGCCACATCCCCAGACCATACATTTTAATTTCATTAAATAGTTTTCAAGCCCATTGAAGAAGATCTCAAGAAGCTTATAATGTTGCTTTAAAAAACAACAATAAAAAAATCTTAATAATATTATAATTATTAAGCAATTCACAATAGTATATGATATACTATCACTAAGATACTAACCTATTTGAAAAGAAAAAAAAATGTGTTGAATAGAGGAACTCAAGATGACTTTAAGACATGGGTCTGGGGGAAAAGTCCTGAAGATTACATTTTAAGAAAGGGAGAGCTCTTAGGATAAAAAATATGAAGATGTTCTGTTTTCTGATGGTCATCCTGAGCTGTTTCTTCCACACTCTGATGTTGTATCTCACCTTGCACCCAGAGAAATGGAGTTGGCCATCTATGGATTGAGACCTATGAAACCCCCAGATAAACTTTTCCTCCTCTATGTTATTCTGCTTGTCTGGTCAAGTCTTTGTGGTCAAAGCAATGAAAAAGTTGACCAAAAGTGAAGTTGGTACCAAGAAGTGGGGTCACTGTTGTGACTAACCTGAACATGAGGTTCAAAAGCCTTTGGAACTGGTTTGTGGGGAGAAGAATTTTCAAAGTTTAGAAATGCAAGCTAGAAAAAGCTTTAGATTGTTATAAGCAGAGCTTAGTGGCCAATTCTTGTGAGAGCTCAAAAGACCGGAATGCTGAAGGAACAATGGACAGTGAAAACCAGGCTCAAGAGGTTTCTGAGGAAAAAGAAGACTCTATTGGAAATTGGACCAGAGACAACTCGCATTACATTCTAACAAGTTGTCTACATTTTGCCTGTGTCCTGAGACTTTTTGTGAGGCTGAATTTAAAGTTGATGGACTAATTAATCCAGTGGAGGAAATTTCAAGATAGTATAGCATTCAGGTGGTGGCATGATATTGCTGGTGGTTTTTAGCCAAGTTTATTGTGATAATCAGGGACAGAAAGCAAAGCAGAAAGTTTTGACCGGAAAAGTGCAAGTATGTCTGGGGCTAACAAGGTTGTTAAAGACTTCATATTCACTAAAGAGATGCTAAAGACTTGACCCAGAGACAATAGGAAAGATGGCTTGAGGGCTTCTCAGGAATTGGCAAGACCACACCCAGCTCAGACTCAAGGATATAAAAGTAAAAATTCCCTTGAGAAGAAACCAAGTGTGTTTGGGGAGGTGGGTTAAGAAGTTGTTTCACCATGCTCAGATGCCCAGGCACTCAGATGCTGCTGCAGCCAGGTTTGGCTACTACTGGAGATGGCAGCAGACCTTGGCATCAATCACCTGATGATGACAGTTCTGTAGGACCGAAGGATGCTGGAGTTAGGGGGTCATGGAGGCTTCCACCAAGATTTCCAAGGAAGTCCTGGGAGACTAAGCAAAGTGCCACAGGATCAGAATCCCTACAAGCAACCCCCTAAGAGAATGATGTGTGAAGATGTGAAAAGAAAGTCAAAGATGCAGTGGAGACCCTAAGATTAAGAAAGGCCAATACCACGAAAGGTCAGCTGATGAAAGCAGCGGCAAAGAAGCAGAAACAAGTCAAGGGAGAGGGCACACAGGCTGCAATGAGCACAGTTACAAGACTTGTTTGTCCAGCTGATTTTGGTCTTACTTTGGTCCCATCCCCTCTTTCTCCCCTGTAGAATAGAAGTGTATACTCTGTGCCTTTATATATTGGATATAGTAACTTTTTACAGGAGCTATACTGAGAATTTGCCTTGAGTCTCAGATGAGATTTTGGACTTGGACTTTGGGCAATCCTGGATTAGTTGAGACTATAGGGACTTCTGGAAATGGACTAAATGTATTTTGCCTTGTGAGATGGACATGAGCTTTTGGAGGCCCGGGGCAGGTTGTTATGGTTCAGATATGAGGTGTCCCCCCCAAAAGTTCATGTGGGAGACAATGAAAGAAAATTTAGAGGTGAAATGATGTTACAAGAGCTTTAACCTAATCAGTGCATCAATCCATTGATAGGAATTAACAGGGTGGTGTCTTTGGGAGTATATATTTTATCCCTGTGAGCCAGAGCCCTCTGTTCCCTGCTTTCCTTTGCCATGCCCTTCTGGTCTGAAGTTCTCTCACCTCAGGCCCAGGCCCAGAGTTATAAAGTGAGCCATCTATGGGCTGAGACCTCTGAAACTGTGAGTGCCAAATAAATTTTTCTTCCTCTTAAAAGAAAATTTTTTTTAAAAAAGGTCACAAAGTCCCCCCCCCAAAAAACTCCCTGCCAAAAAAGAAACTCCTGGTTTGTTCAAGAGACAATACATAAAAGAGCTTATTGTTTCATTATGAATTTAAACAAACAAATAATTTAGAAGTTAACCTTTGGTTTCAGGTTTTGGCATTACATTATTTTGCAGAAATGCATAAGAGACAAAATTTGAGTATTTCTATTTAGTGGTACTTATGCCATCACATGTAAAAGCAATTGCAAATAGTTTGTAGCACTTCTAAAAGAAAACTAAAATCTCATTTCCTTTGGAAGTACAAATAAACTTTTTAAAAATTCCATGTAAATTATTTCATATTCTAATTTCAGAAGTTGATAATCAAGAAAAATAGTCTTTCCTACAAACTTTTGATACTATGTGAAGCTGTAAAGTAGTTAAGAATTAGTGCCCAAAAGAAAGTTTTGCAAATTGGAATTATAACTAATGAAGAAATTTAAAAAAAAAGATTGGTGATTAAACCCATACTCAGTATATGCTTTGATGTCTCAAAGGAGAGAATGTCCACTCCCATTCTCATTTCAACTGTCAGAAAGGACTTCTTCATTATGAACAAATATTCTCCCCTTCCTCTTTCATTCATTGTTCTTCGTTCCATCATCTGGGAATGCAAGATATATTTAATCCTTCTTCTACTGTACCCTTCCTTCTTGGTTTCACAGAAACACAAACTTGAGTCAGTAAGCACACTGAAGATCACCCAAGTATACAATCTGAAAAGCATTACCATATACCTGCTAAAGGCTTCTTTCTTTCAGGCTGAAAAACAAAATATTTCATTTATTTTTCAAGTATCTTTGTTAAGACACTACTTCATTCTTATTATTCTTCTCTGAATACACTATTTACCTATATCCTCTTTAAAATGTGACCAAGAAAATAAAAAAAACAAAGATGCAGACTGGAAAAGGATAATTAACTGTGTTTAAAACAACATGCTTCAAAATAATGTAGCTTAAGGAGGTGTTAGCTTTTGGACCACTGACAAAACAACTTCAGATAAATAAGGAGCCATACCCAAGCAGAAACGCAACTGTTTTAAAAAGAAGGAACATTGAACAAAAAACACCTACTGCTCTTAGCCTTCCAGGTCTTCTAACTGCACCCATACAGACTTTTTAAAAATCTTCAATTATAGGGCTTTGTTCATCCCTATCAAATATCCATACAATCAAATACAAAATGTGTGTAGCATGTATTTTCTTAAATATAGCCTGTCCTTATTCTTAAAAATAAAGAAAGTTGGGTATAGCAGCACACACCCAGCAATAGAGGCAATAGTATCACCAATTCAAGGCCAGTCTTAGCATTTAGCAAGATCCTACCTCAAAATAAAAAGTAAAAAGGACTGGAGATACAGGCTCAGTGGTAGAGCACACCCTAATATCAAAAATAATTAATAAATAAATAAGCAAACAGATGAATAAGAGTAGGTAAGGATCCTGATTCTGTATATTCATCAGCACTCCCTTATGGAACTGATAAAAGCATTAAATAGCACATGGGGGAAAATAGCATTTTGAGGCACACTCCTAAGAATAAAATCAGTCCATTAATCATCAAGTTTTGAATGTGACCTTTTAATTAATTACAAATCCACCTACCTATGTAATTACTCAGACCACATTTCTTTATCTGATCTACAAATATATCAGAGAAGATTGTCAAATGCTATATTTATAACCTTGAGGGCCCCTTTCTTCATCTGTATAATGGATACTAAATGAGACAACCTATGTTAAGCATTTAAACCAGTGTCCAGCACATACTAAAAATTCAATAAATATAGTTATAATAATAAACATTTACTATGGCAAGAGTATTTCCTGATGTAACTTCCAGTTTACTTACCCTAGAAGAAGGGAGTCTAGATGTCAAGACATGTTCTTTGAGAAATCATGCTGACTTCTTCTAGTGATCAGTATTCCTTTTTCATTTTGTTTTGTTTTAGGTGGACATAATATCTTTATTTATTTTTATGTGGTACTGAGGCTCGAACCCAGTGCCTTATGCATGCCAGGCCAGCACACTACCACTTGAGCCACATTCCCATCCCCATGATCAGTATTCTTTTAAGTACCATCAATACAAGAATTCAATAAACTGCTAGACAATTTGTTCAAGAAATGACACCAAGCTTACCAGTCTGTTATTATTATTACCTACAATTTTCACTTATTTTCCAACACTGTACTTATTCAGGAGTTAACACTATTTATACATAATAGTGTTTTTTAATAAGGTTTATTTAATTTCCTTTTCAAAACTTACGATGAATTTGTCAGTTTTGATAAAGACACCAAGATTATATAAGATGTTAATATTAGGGGAAGTTAAATGAAGGGTACATGGTACATGAGAATTCTCTACACTATTTTGCAATTCTTCTTCAAATATGCGACTATTTTAAAACTGAACATTTTTAAACAATCAAGATGATATCTTCCCATTATGAAGAATTCTTTCTTAAAACTCAGCAAATATTACCAACCTATTAGGTGTAAATTCTTTGAGGAGACCTACAGCCTTATAATTTGTCTTGAACAGAAGACTTTAATTCCAGTAAGTAGGATCCCTTGCAATACCCCTACTTATTATCCGGGTCATAGTTAGTATCCGGGTCATAGTTAGTATTCAGTAAACACCAGTCATCTCCAAATTTTATTTTTGGAAATAGGAACCTTAAGAAGTTGATCCCATAAGCAAATATATTTTCCACAAACCATAAAAACTCCATAGAAACCAATTAAAATTTCTGCTTGTATTGCTCAAACCACTTATTTAGCAATCATATTCAAGTCAAGTTCTACAAGATCTTTGATGTATGATACAAATTACTACTATGCCATTAGCATAAAAATCTTTAAAATATATACTCTAAAATGTTTATATCAAGACTGATTAGTTTTTAATGTAGGCAAATAAGAGTTTAGTAAAATGATGAGTTTTATTTGCAATAACTTAATTTTCAATGTTAAGCAAAAAAAATCATGAGAATTCTGCTAAAACTGTTATCTGACACACTGAAATACTAAAATGCCTAAGAATATAATATCATTCTCCAAAATGTTCTCCTTAAATACCTTCAAATAGCTTTGTGTTTGAATTTCTTTTAAGTTATCAACTGTCTAATTTTCAGAAATTTGGTTTCCTTTTTTGAAAAGTACCACAGAATAAGTACTATAAACAGTAGTGCTATGTCAAATAATTGATCCAATAATAAAAAGAACTAAGGCCACCTGTCTTATAGAAAATTACTGTGAAATACCACCAGACCTTTCTTTTCTTCCTTCTGGACTAGTAGCCAGACTCTAATGACATTCAGACCCTTTCTTATTTTTAGTATATGAATAGAATACTTGATACCCATCTAAATCAGTATTTTAATGAATGTTTTACATAATCCATCTGTTTTGGTATGTTTGTATGTATGTATGTATATATATATATACACACACACACACACACACAAACACACATATACACACACATATACTCTCTCTACATATACATATGTACACACACACACACACACACATATATATATATATATATATATATATATATATACACACACACACACACATTTATACATATACATGTATATAGTTTGCCCTCTGTATCTACTAGTTCTACATCTGTGGATTCAACCAACAGAGGGTTGAAAATATTTGGAGAGAAAATTGAGTCTTCACTGAACATTTTTTTTTCTAATCATTATTCCCTAAACAATAGAATATAAAAACTATTTATATAGCTTTTACAATGTATTAGGGATTATAAGTAATCTAGTGATGATTTAATGTATACTAAATAACATTTTATACCAGTGAGGAGCTGGCCTCGTTCCTAACCTGTATATCACCAACAAGGAACTAAGATGGAAGCAGGAAAGGCCTAAAGGAGGTGCCTCCTTCTACATAGAAAGGAAAACCCTACTGATGGCACTTAGGGTAGACCTGCTCCAAATACTTTATATACATATTCATATATGTATACACACATACACACACACACACACACACACACACATAAATAAAATAATGAAGTTAACTCCTAGCTTTATAAGAATGGAAATGAATTCCTTCTCCTTCTCCTTTTCTGTTCTGTTGGGAATTGAACCCAGTAAGCTACACCCCCAACCCAAGAAATGAAATCTTATGCCCATCAAACACATGTATAAAATTGTTCATAGCAGCTTTATTTCTAAAAACTACAAACTGGAAACAGCCTAAGTGTCTATATGTCTGTCAATAGTAGAATAGATGAATATATGCCCACATAATGGAATAACATTTAGCAATGAAAAAGAATAAGCTACTGTTAACTCAAAAAACAGGGATGAATCTCACAGACATCATATTAACAAGGGAAACCAGACATAAAAGAACGGCTAGATCCCATTTATATGAAGCTCAAGAATAAGCACAACTACTCTAGAGTGATGGAGATCAGAAAAGTGGTCACCTTTGGAAAGTACTGACTAGAAGAGAACATAAGGGAGTTTTCTAGGGTCCTAGAAATGATCTACATCTTGATCTGGCTGGTGGTATATGTTTGCATGTATAAAAATTTATTGTTGTTCCGGATTCTAAGATGGCGGCGAAGGGAGTGCATCACCCCAGGGCACCGCGTCACTAAGTGGGAGAAAGACGATGCAAAACGGCTGAAGGCTATCTTTGGGAAGTTCCAGTGAAATTGAGGTGCTCCAGAATCTAGTGGACAGATTTCCATCGTGCGAAGTTCGGCTCTGAGAGCTCCATTTCTCCGCACGGAGGGTCGCATAGCCTGACAGGCGATCGCCCAGCGGCTGGAGTCTGTGGTGCGCGCCGGGGAGCGGCAGGGTGCCGGAGCGGGGGAACAGCGATACGGATCCGGGGGGGTTCCCACCAGTGGTACATCGGAGCCCATAGTGCTGAGTTCCGGCTTTGAAACAGAGGAGAGAAGCGGCCCAGTTTGGTTCCAGACACCGGTCGGACCACAGTGGAGGACAGCAGCCGCCATTTCGGAGAGATGATATAATCATCCCCGTGTTCTACTGATCTCAGCCCATTCAACTACGGAACAGGTGATTTCAGGCTGATATTTGCCTGCATCTAGCAGACAGATTTCTTGCTCAGGCTCGGGACTGGGGTTCTTGTGGAGAATACTCCTAGAGGCACGTGCCGGACAAGGCGTGCGCCGGGCACTGAGCAGCTGGATTCTGGTTCCCGGGGCTAACCTGGCCCAGGTCTGAGGAAACTGCGGAGACTGCCGGTGGAGGCCAGCTCCAAGTGGAGAGTGCGCTGAGCTTGGGGCGACTGGGTTCTGACTCCCGGAACAGTTTTGGCCTGGGGCTGGGGAACCCGTGGGGGTCGCTCGCTGGAGCCAGCTCCCAGCGGAGAGTGTATCGGGATCGGAGAGGGGGGGTTCCGGCTACCTAAGCTGCTTTGGCCCAAGGCTAGGGAACCGGTGGTGACTGCTTCTCAATCAGGGTCCGGTGGGGTGCTGTAGGGGCAAAGTGGAGCTTTCACCTGCGCCCAGAGCAGGCCAAGTGAACCGCCAGCGTGGTACCATGACACCCCAAATGCAGCTGGGGCTGAAGAGAGTAGCGGCCCACGCCTAGAATAGGACCAGCGATTCTGCGGCGCGGTAGCCAAGTAACCTCATTTGGAGTAGGGGCTGTGCAGAACTGCCATCTGAGCAAGTAGGGCAGGCAGACCTGCCGCCAACTGGCAAGACAGGCCAGGTAGCTTGCCAGCGTGGTGGACACGTAACACCGAGGCAGTCGCGTCACACTGGTTGGAGTGGGGGTGGAGCAGGGTCGCCGCCCAGGTCCGGAGGGGGCTCAGCGACCCGTTGGAGAGGTAGTCAGGTACCCCCATTGGGAGTGGGGGCTGTGCAGAACTGCGACCCACCGACCTAGAGGTCTGCCAGCGCGGTAGACTCGTCACACCAATTGAAGTGGGGGCCCAGCAGAGCCGCCACCCACATCCAGATCAGGACCAACGACCCCAGGGCGTGGTAGTTACGTTACCACAACTGGAGTGGGGGCAAAGCAAAGCCGCCACCCGGGCCCGCAGCGGGGGCAGACCTGCGACCGATCAGCGGGGTAGACAGACCACCATAATTAGAGGAGGAGCACAGCCAATACCCGTCCTGCAAGGGAGACTTCCCAACTATACAAGAGCAACATAAATAAATAGGGGGTAAATTTCAAAAACACAACAGTTGCACCAAGCAGAAAGAAACGCGAGCAGTATGAAAAGACAAGGAAAGAAAGGACCACAAGCAATGCAGGTCAACTCAACTTTAGAAGAGGTAATAGCTGCAACAGATGGAATGTCAGATAAAGAGTTCAGGATTAATATGCTTCAGATGATCTGGAGACTCAAGGAAGACATGAGACAGCAAAATCAGACAATGAAAGATCACATTGACAAACAAATCCAGGAAGTAAAAGATCAATTTCACAGGGAGATAGAGGAAATAAAAAACAAACAAATAGAAATTCTAGAAATGCAAGAAACAATAAACCAACTTAAAAACTCAATTGAGAATACTACCAGCAGAGTAGATCACTTAGAAGAGAGAACATCAGACAATGAAGACAAAGTATTTCAACTGGAAAAGAACATAGACAGCTCAGCAAGTCTGCTAAGAAACCATGAGCAGAACATCCAAGAATTATGGGACAATATCAAAAGACCAAATTTAAGAGTCATTGGGATACAGGAAGGCACAGAGCTCCAAACCAAAGGAATAAAAAGTCTATTCAGTGAAATAATACGAGAAAACTTCCCAGAATTGAAGAATGAGACAGATTCCCAAATCCTAGAAGCCTACAGGACGCCGAATGTGCAAAATCATAAGAGATCCACACCTAGACACATTATAATGAAAATGTCCAACATACAGAATAAGGAGAGAATTTTAAAAGCTGCAAGAGAAAGAAAGCAGATTACATTTAGGGGTAAACCAATCAGGATAACAGCTGATCTCTCAACACAGACTCTGAAAGCTAGAAGATCCTGGAATAACATATTTCAAACACTGAAAGAAAATGGGTTCCAACCAAGAATCGTGTATCCGGCAAAATTAAGCTTCAGGTTAGAAGATGAAATTAAAACCTTCCACGATAAACAAAAGTTAAAAGAATTCGCAGCTAGAAAACCATCTCTTCAAAAAATCCTTGGCAAAACATTACAGGAAGAGGAAATGGAAAATAACATTGAAAACCAACAATGGGAGATAGGACAGTAAAGGGGGGAAAGTAGTCAAAGAGGATAACAAATCAGGGTTAGTAACATCAATAAACAAATATGGATAGAAGAACAAACCATATCTCAATAATAACCCTAAATGTTAATGGCTTAAACTCACCAATTAAGAGACACAGGCTAGTAGAATGGATCACAAAACAAGACCCAACAATATGCTGTCTACAGGAGACGCATCTGATAGGAAAAGATATTCATAGACTGAAGGTGAAAGGCTGGGAAAAATCATACCACTCATATGGACTGCGGAAACAAGCAGGAGTGTCCATACTCATATCTAATAAAATAGATTTCAAGCCAAAGTTAATCAAAAGGGACAAAGAAGGACACTTCATACTGCTCAAGGGAACCATACACCAACAAGACATAACAATCATAAATATATATGCCCCAAATAATGGTGCAGCTGTGTTCATCAAGCAAACTCTTCTCAAGTTCAAAAGTCTAATTGACCACCATACAATAATCATGGGAGACTTCAACACACCTCTCTCACCACTGGACAGATCTTCCAAACAAAAGTTAAATAAGGAAACTATAGAACTCAATAACACAATTAACAACCTAGACTTAATTGACATATATAGACTATACCACCCAACATCAAGTAGTTACAATTTTTTCTCAGCAGCACATGGAACTTTCTCAAAAATAGACCATATATTATGTCACAGGGCAACTCTTAGACAATATAAAGGGGTAGAGATAATACCATGCATCTTATCTGATCATAATGGAATGAAACTGAAAGTCAATGATAAAAGAAGGAAGGAAAAATCAAGCATCACTTGGAGAATGAACAATAGGTTGCTGAGTGATCAATGGGTTTTAGAAGACATCAAGGAGGAAATTAAAAACTTCCTAGAGTTAAATGAAAACACAGACACAACATATCGGAATCTATGGGACACATTGAAAGCAGTTCTAAGAGGAAAATTCATTGCTTGGAGTTCATTCCTCAAAAAAAGAAAAAACCAACAAATAAATGATCTCATACTTCATCTCAAAATCCTAGAAAAAGAAGAGCAAAACAACAGCAAAAGAAGTAGAAGGCAAGAAATAATTAAAATCAGAGCTGAAATTAATGAAATTGAAACAAAAGAAACAATTGAAAAAATTGACAAAACTAAAAGCTGGTTCTTTGAAAAAATAAATAAAATTGACAGACCCTTAGCCATGCTAACGAAGAGAAGAAGAGAGAGAACCCAAATTACTAGCATACGGGATGAAAAAGGCAATATCACAACAGACACTTCAGAAATACAGAAGATAATCAGAAATTATTTTGAATCCTTATACTCCAATAAAATAGAAGATAGTGAAGGCATAGATAAATTCCTTAAGTCTTATGATCTGCCCAGATTGAGTCAGGAGGATATTGACAACCTAAACAGACCAATAACAATAGAGGAAATAGAAGAAACCATCAAAAGACTACCAACTAAGAAAAGCCCAGGACCGGATGGGTATACAGCAGAGTTTTACAAAACCTTTAAAGAGGAACTAACACCAATACTTTTCAAGCTATTTCAGGAAATAGAAAAAGAGGGAGAACTTCCAAATTCATTCTACGAGGCCAACATCACCCTGATTCCGAAACCAGACAAAGACACTTCAAAGAAAGAAAACTACAGACCAATATCTCTAATGAACCTTGACGCAAAAATCCTCAATAAAATTCTGGCGAACCGGATTCAAATACATATCAAAAAAATTATACACCATGATCAAGTAGGATTCATCCATGGGATGCAAGGCTGGTTCAATATACGGAAATCAATAAATGTTATTCACCACATCAATAGACATAAAAATAAAAACCATATGATCATCTCGATAGATGCAGAGAAAGCATTCGACAAAGTACAGCATCCCTTTATGTTCAAAACGCTAGAAAAAGTAGGGATAACAGGATCATACCTCAACATTGTAAAAGCAATCTATGATAAGCCACAGGCCAGCATCATTCTGAATGGAGAAAAATTGAAGGCATTCCCTCTAAGATCTGGTACAAGACAGGGATGCCCTCTCTCACCACTTCTGTTCAACATAGTCCTCGAAACACTGGCCAGAGCAATTAGACAAAAGAAATTAAAGGCATAAAAATAGGAAAAGAAGAACTTAAATTATCACTATTTGCAGATGATATGATTCTATACCTAGCAGACCCAAAAGGGTCTACAAAGAAGCTATTAGAGCTAATAAATGAATTCAGCAAAGTTGCCGGATATAAGATCAACACGCATAAATCAAAGGCATTCCTGTATATCAGCGACAAATCCTCTGAAACTGAAATGAGGAAAACTACTCCATTCACAATATCCCCCCAAAAAATAAAGTACTTGGGAATCAACCTAACAAAAGAGGTGAAAGATTTATACAATGAAAATTACAGAACACTAAAGAAAGATACAGAAGAAGACCTTAGAAGATGGAAAAATATACCCTGCTCATGGATAGGCAGAACCAACATCATCAAAATGGCGATATTACCAAAAGTTCTCTATAAGTTCAATGCAATGCCAATCAAAATCCCAACAGCATTTCTTGTAGAAATAGATAAAAGAATCATGAAATTCATATGGAATAATAAAAGACCCAGAATAGCAAAAACAATGCTAAGCAGGAAGTGTGAATCAGGCGGTATAGCGATACCAGACTTCAAACTATACTACAGAGCAATAGTAACGAAAACAGCATGGTACTGGTACCAAAACAGGCGGGTGGACCAATGGTACAGAATAGAGGACACAGTAACCAATCCACAAAACTACAACTATCTTATATTTGATAAAGGAGCTAAAAGCATGCAATGGAGGAAGGATAGCATCTTCAACAAACGGTGCTGGGAAAACTGGAAATCCATTTGCATCAAAATGAAGCTGAATCCCTATCTCTCGCCATGCACAAAAGTAACTCAAAATGGATCAAGGAGCTTGATATTAAATCAGAGACACGGCATCTGATAGAAAAAAAAGTTGGTTATGATCTACATACTGTGGGATCGGGCCCCAAATTCCTCAATAGGACACCCATAGCGCAAGAGTTAACAACTAGAATCAACAAATGGGACTTACTCAAACTAAAAAGTTTTTTCTCAGCAAAAGAAACAATAAGAGAGATAAACAGGGAGCCTACATCCTGGGAACAAATCTTTACTCCACACACTTCAGATAGAGCCCTAATAACCAGAATATACAAAGAACTCAAAAAATTAGACAATAAGATTACAAATAACCCAATCAATAAATGGGCCAAGGACCTGAACAGACACTTCTCAGAGGAGGACATGCAATCAATCAATAAGTACATGAAAAAATGCTCACCATCTCTAGCAGTCAGAGAAATGCAAATCAAAACTACCCTAAGATACCATCTCACTCCAGTAAGATTGGCAGCCATCAGGAAGTCAAACAACAATAAGTGCTGGAGAGGATGCGGGGAAAAGGGCACTCTTGTTCATTGCTGGTGGGACTGCAAATTGGTGCACCCAATTTGGAAAGCAGTATGGAGATTTCTTGGAAAGCTGGGAATGGAACCACCATTTGACCCAGCTATTCCCCTTCTCGGTCTATTCCCCAAAGACCTAATAAGAGCATGCTACAGGGACACTGCTACATCGATGTTCATAGCAGCACAATTCACGATAGCAAGATTGTGGAATCAGCCTAGATGCCCTTCAATAGATGAATGGATAAAAAAAATGTGGCATTTATACACAATGGAGTATTACTCTGCATTTAAAAATGACAAAATCATAGAATTTGGAGGGAAATGGATGGCATTAGAGCAGATTATGCTAAGTGAAGCTAGTCAATCTTTAAAAAACAAATACCAAATGACCCCTTTGATATAAGGGGAGTAAACAAGGACAGGGTAGGGACGAAGAGCTTGAGAAGAAGATTTACATTAAACAGGGATGAGAGGTGGGAGGGTAAGGGAGTGAGAAGGGAAATCGCATGGAAATGTAAGGCGATCCTCAGGGTTATACATAAGGACATATAAGAGGAAAGGAGGGGTAAGACAAGATAATACAAATCGAAGAAATGATTTACAGTAGAAGGGGTAGAGAGAGAAAAGGGGAGGGGAGGGGAGGGGAGGGGAGGGGAGGGGGGATAGTAGAGAATAGGACAGACAGCAGAATACATCAGACACTAGAAAGGCAATTTGTCAATCAATGGAAGGGTAACTGATGTGATACAGCAATCTGTATACGGGGTAAAATTGGGAGTTCATAACCCACTTGAATCAAATTGTGAAATATGATGTATTAAGAACTATGTAATGTTTTGAACGACCAACAATAAAAAAAAAAAAATTTATTGTTAGCCATAAGAAGCCTGGCACAGTAGCACACACTTGTAATCCCGGTGGCTTGGGAGGCTGAGGCAGGAGGATCGAGAGTTCAAAGCCAGCCTCAGCAAAAGCAAGGCGTTAAGCAACTCAGTGAGACCCTGTCTCTAAATTAAAAAAAAAAAAAAAAAAAAAGGCTGGAGATGTGACTCAGTGGTCAAGTGCTCCTGAGTTCCATCCCCATTACCTCCCCCCACCAAAGTTGGTCCTAAGAATTAATTTCATGGCTAATAACTTTATTGAAGTTAACTTCATTTAAACACACACACCCCAAGCCTCTTCAAGGAAGGGACAAGATTTTATGCAGTTTTATATTCTTATTAGTTGGCCCATGGTTGGCACTAAAATAATTAACAGTAAGGTTGATGCTAATAACTGAGCAGGCATAAGATCAGTAAGCTGTGAATAGGCCTATAACAAAAAACAAAAACAAAAAAAAAGGAAGAAAAGAAAATAAGATTAGAAACCCACATGAGTAAAGGCAATGAGGTATCTCTGTGTGTCATGATCCAAAGTCAGGATTTTCTCTGAGCCATGTCCTTAAGACTCTAAGATTCTTGATGTCACTTTTCTAAAAAGCAACTCTAAGCTTCCCCTCCCCAAGGGGGGAAATCAGCCATCTAGTGCTCCTTTCAAACAATAGTTTAACAATGTCAGTGTTCACAATCAGCTTAACAAAGAAAATCTTACAGACCAACTAGCTGTGTGATCTTGAGCAAGACATTCGACAATTCTTACATGTCAGTATCCTTATATGCTTGCTAAAAGAAAGAGTTGGATTAAATAGTGTCTAAAGTCCAACCAATCTCAAATTCTCCATTTAAGCGTTTTTTTGTTTTTTTTTTTGGAAGAAGTAAATGGATAAATCTTACAATTTACTTCTTCAAATTATAAAATATGCAAAATATCAGTTAATTTAACGATGAATAAGTAGCCTTATTCAGAAAGCAGGGTAGCATTTATGAAAAAGCATAGAATGTGGAATTATTCAGACTTAGATGTAGTCATTGTCTGATTCTTAGTAGATAATGATCATTGGCAAGTTATTAAGTCAGGATTTGGTTTTGAAAATTAAAGGCTATGAATATATGTAAAGCAATTATTGAGCCAATATAAAAACTCATATAAAAAGTAGCCAAGGTAAAATCACTGATGTCCAAAATTTGAAATTCCTAAATTAGTTAATTTCTTACTTAGCAATTTAGAGAGAGGAATTAATGGTTGTCTCAAAATTCTATAAGATTTTACTGCAAGCTTAACTCCTATTATGTCAGGAGTCTCAGTTCTTAAATATAAATCAAGAAAATAAGATAATTTAGAAACCCCAAAGTTCTAGGAAAATAGGACAACATTGAGATTTGAGTTTAATTCACCTGGGACATAAAAAAAGACATTAATCTTGGTTTTGAGAATGTAACATGTAATGAGAGCCAATTATGTGTCAACAAGCAATGGAAATTCAAAAACTAGTAAGAAATATAAACTTGCCTTTGAATCCAGGAAGAGAGAGAGACATAATTACAGCACACTAATGAACTTAACAGAATGAATAAACAAAATACATTGGGTGAATAACTCAGTGAGATGGGAAGATGGCGAATCAGAGGGTATAGGAGTCCTAAAAAGCACAGCATTAAGTTTTATCTTGAAAAAACAGTATAATTCACTACAAGACAAGAGAACGAAATGCACACTAAGCAGTGGGGAGAATAAAAGTGAGTCAGGAAGCAATAATGTTCATTTAGTAAACTGCTCTTATTTCTAAAACTGGAACTTGAGATTACGGTAGGAGAAAGACAAATGAGCCAGATGATGAAAGGCCTTGTAATGATAAGAGTTAAGACTAAATACTGTAGGTACAAAGGAAGTATGGGTTTTAATAAACAAGTGATGAACAGATTTGCATTTTAGAAAAATTACCTTGGCAGTAGTATATGAATGGATTAAAGGGAGTCAAGTCTGGAAGCAACCACTAAAGATGTCATTCTCCATACAGAGTTAAATAAGGATGATAAATAATGATAGAAACAAGGATCAAAAATTTAAAAACAACCATCCTTTAACAGACAAAACTAAATGACCCAAAGGAAATCATTCACCTTCATGAATGTATACTATGGGGTTAAACAATTCGCATATATCTTTAAAAAGAAGAGGCTTCTAAAATTAAGTCTAATATATAAAAACTATACAGAACTAACTGTATCCTGAGAACTAGCCTTCTACATAGCCACTCTACAGTATCTGTCCCTTCTTGTATATATAATATTGCAAATCTGCAACATAAAAACCAATGTAGTTTAATTCTTAGAACGGAGCTTATATTGACTACTGACAGAGACTTCTCTTACTTTGTGTGTGTGTGTGTGTGTGTGTGTGTGTGTGTGTGTGTGTGTGAGTGTGTGTATGTGTGCGTGTAAATATGGAAACCAAGGCCCTAAAAGACTAAGGAATTATCTAAGGTCATGCTGTTAGTAGTACAATGAAGACTGGCATTCACGTCTGATGATTTCTTTTCTAGAAATTGCTTTAATATATCACATTTATGATTTTAGAGTTTTGAATAACTCAAGACACTTTGGTACTATCACTTTCAGCAGTGTAATAATGATATTATAAAGCTTTTCAGAGTTCATATGTCTCACAATAAAAACATCTATTAGATATGTATATGTTTGACTGACCAAAAAAATAAAGAAAGAAAGAAAACTTTCCTGACACTTGCCCCACACTAAGAACACCTCCCTCCACCCAAAAAAACTCCCTCTTCTTCTCTAGGGAGCCTACAAACCTCCTTTCTCAAACTCAGGAAACAATTTTAAAAAGAGCTAAGATTAATTCATCTTTATATAATTAAATATCCAACATCTTTTAACATTTTACTTAGGTCTACATCTTATTTTTGTTGTGCTCACCACCTCACCCTGTCCCTATAATTTTTAGACACTTGAAATATCTTTTTTCTTCATCTGTACAAACAGATGGAAGTGGCAATGTTAACACAAGCCTCATAAATACTGCGTATTTCACAAATTTGCATAGTGTTCAAAATGTTTAAATTTTGAACTCTCTAATTTGCACTTAATGTGTGCTCATTTAAATAAATTCAAGATAAAAGTATAAAATTAAATAGCTCTACCATGCCTCTGCAAATCCCTTCTAGAGAATCTTTAAATGTAAGTTTGATGTGCATCCTTACAGACTTTCTTATACTTACATACAGAAGTATCTTTAAGGAATTAATATATAACACCCAAACTCTTATAATAATTTACTCTCTCATTAATAATTCAGAAAGTAGAGCACTACCTTGTTGGGTTTTGGTGATTGTGACAGACATCAATTATATTACCACTCATACTTTAAAAAATAGCTGAATCCCAAGTTGTCTGTATACTTCTTTCTTAGCATCATTACAAGTTGTTTATTTTATTTGTCTCCCTTTTGATGTTGGTTAGGTAACTGCTAAAATCACCGTACCTTCAATGTTGTGACACAAAGCATATAATCAAATATTTGATTGATAATTCTATCCTTACTTAGCAGTCATGAAAGCCATGTTTCTAAAATCTGCTTAATTTATCATTTGTCTTTCTCTCAAAAATCGGGGGGGGGGGGGCAGGAGGATATACTTAAGAGTTCTGGGGGCCACAGTGTTAAATACCTGCTCAACTGATGGGTCTTGATGGCTGAAAAGCCAAGCAGATATTTTAGTTTGAACAAAAACCTACTTTAAGCCCCTCAAAGAGTTAAATATTCCTGCACATCATTCCCTTGTTTTTTAAAAAATGTTTGCAAAATTCAAAAATTCAGTATGTTATCCCTACTCTCTGATTCTAAGATGAAATAAAATGTCCTTTTAAAAAAGCTGTCAATAAGAAAAAGTCTGAGGCAGACTTTGCTTTTGCATAGTCAAATTTGTCCTTTATCCCAGATTACAAATTTACAAAACTATTATAGGTAGAGGCCCCACTGTCTGTCACAATAGACTCCCTAAGGAGAAGAAATGCCAGGTAAATGCCAGACTTTTGATTTATACTTTTGTTTTTAAACCACATACACATACATACAGGTCAGTTTATTTAAATCTCACCTAAATTGGGCTAGTCACCAAGAACTCCTTAAGATCTAAAACTAAGTACACCTTCACAACAAAACTGATAAGCAAGATTCTGTAAAAGAGCTCTGTTAGCCATCCTTAACAGGTTGCAAAAGATGCTTTTGCAAAGATCTAGTTTTAGGGCTTCAAATTCCAATACTTTTTTTTTTTTTTTGAAGCTAAACTTGTCTCTCTCCACAAATGTTTTTCAAAGAACACAGAAGTCAGAACACACGTTTCCAGCACTACTTAATTCTGCCTACACTCAGGCAAGACTTCAGGACAGATCTAAAAATGTAGGATCATCAAAGCAGACCACCTAGGAAGGAAAGCCAAGATCACATAGCCTTCCTCGCCCTTAGCAATTTCCAGTTGCTTGGGAGCTGTATCTTCGCTGAACCCGCGGACACGTGCCTCCTACAGAACCTACAGACCACATGCCCAGTTAAAGGTACTGCCACTCTCCAGCTCCCACAGCTCCAGAGAGTCCAGCGCGCCCCCACAGGGATCCCAGAGCAGAGGAAAGAGAACTGCAGAACAAACCCACTAATTCAACAACTAGGCAACAATACGGGTCAATCCTCCAACTAAACATTGAGTAAATCTCATCTAGAGTGACCAGATTGAAACCGTTTCAGGATGCTGAACAGCCACTGACAGTCAATTGGGCCAGCTCAAGAAGGAAGCCAGGAAAGCTCCCTTGGGTCCCCAGGAGACTCAGCGCCTGCTGAACCGCGCCCACGCTGCTAGATCGCCCGGGGACCCACTATCTAGCCCGGTCGCCCCCCCATCTCCCCCCCCCACCCCCCACCCCCGCTAAAAAAGAAAAGGCTGGGGACCAAGCCCAGTTACCGCCACCCTCTGGGCAAAGTAGAAACCCCAGTATATTCTCTGGTACCGGCGGGACACCCTTCGGCCCCAGCCACAGACGGAGGCGGCCGCCCTTGCGGAACAGATAGATACACCGCCCTCTGGGTCCCGAGACAGCGATAAACACACCCCTCTCCCCGGAACCCTGACACTCTGCTTCTTTATCTCAGGAATGCGAAGACGCCCCCCACCGCTCAAAGGACATCCCCCCAGTGATCTGCCCCCGGACACCTGGAACCTTCCTAAACTGCTTCCACTGCCCCCAAACAGCCCAAGACCCCAATCAACAGTCCCCTTGACCCGGAACCCCGCTACACCACCTCAAGGAATCTTAAGACCGGACAAATCTCCCCCGACCCCGAACACCAGGGACCCTCTTTGCCGCCACTCACCCCCACTCAAAGCCAGAAGATCCCCAGGACCCCCAACAAACCTCCCCCTCACCTCCAGAGTCCCCTCACCCGCTAAACCGCGCTTCGGCGCCCGCCCCCGGATCCCACCGCAGCGCCTCCTCGCCCACCGCACTCCAGAGCCCCGCTAAGCCTCGCGCCCACCAGGCAGCGCAGCGCAGCCCCAGGAGCCGCCCCCGTCGGGAGCCCGCCTGCCCCGGCGGCTCCGTGTCGCTGCTCCCGGACCGCTCCTCCGCGGAGACGCGCGCTGGGCTTCCTCACCTGAGCAGCGTCGGGTGGCAAGCAGACTGGGAGCCCTGAGAAGGAAAAGGAGGCGGCAGGTAAACGGTAGCCCAGGCCTGCGGTGCCGCAGCTCCAGCCTCTCGGCGAGGAAGCGCTGGTGTGAAGAGAGACCTCCAGCTCCGCGCGCAACCGGGAGACCAAGCCACCGCCGTGCCCGCCGCTCTTCCCGCGAGATCGCCGCCACGGCGAGGGGCGGGGCCGCGGCGAGGGGCGGCCGCGGCCGCTCCTCGAGTGACAGCGCCGGCAGCCTGTTGGCGGCAGCGCAGGAGGAGGGACTCGAAACTCACTGTGACCTATTGTACGAGAGGAAAGGTGATCCGCCCCACCCTTCATCAATAACCCACGGGCAAAGGTAGCAGAGACCTGAAGTAGTCGGAGGAGATGGACTTTGGGGGCGAGGTATGGATGACGGGCCTTGCTAGCGTTTGGTCCTGCTCGGCCGCCGTAGATACACATGGTTTGGGGAACTAGTCGGCCGGTCCTACACTGGGATAAACGAGGCTCACCTTTGGTAACAGCGAGACCTGAAGTAGCGCGGGGATTTCTTGTCTTCCAGGTTGAATGTGTATCTGCCTTGGGTTGCCCGCCTAGTAACTTCCATTTAATTCAGATTAAAACTCCCCTCTTTCCCCCATTTCGGCCTCTTCTCCCTCTCTACTACAAACAGGGTGACAATTGTTAAGATGCCCATGTTTTCCAAGCCCCTGCTCGGGACATCTGGTTTGACAAAGGACTCCTGTGATTCATGCATTTGTTTCTACTTAAAGCCTTCCTATAGAGTAAAAAAAATCTCACTTGAGTCACCAACATAACAAATTCCCAAATTATATGAAAAGTAACTTGTAGACCCAAGTAGCCAATAGTGTTTGGCACACGCAGAGCACTGAATACATATGAAAGGAATGAATGAAGACTGTATAAATATATGAAATTTGGACCGGCCCCAGAAACTTGGGTTTTTTTTAACCTTTCCTCTACAATGAGAGCCAATCCCTTTACACTTAAGTCTAGACTCTTCATTATTATACCTATCCTGTAGCCTTCATTCATCTTCCTCTCCTTTCCGGTTTTACCACAGCAAGTGCTCTTTCTCCTCATCAAGGTTAACCCCTGCACCTGTGCACAGGATCGCAGCCATGCCCAGACTTGGTTTAATCAGCTTTCCAGATTATCAATTTCATTTGCTGACTCCTTTCTCCCACAGATATACTCAGTCTCCCCCAACCTTTGAACAGAACAAAACCACCTTACCTCTTCTACCCACTCAACCTGCCCTATCTCCTTTCTTCTCAGAATCACTCTTTTTAAGAAACATTAAAGTATATTTACTGTTTCCACTTTTTCATCTCTTATTTTTCTCTGCTACAATGTTGCTTTTGCCCACACAGTCTGCTGCTGTCAATGGTTTCAAAAAACCTCTTTCCTATTGGTGGTCTACTTGGGGCCATCTTTAACCTTTCTGCAACTGGCAATGCTGACTGGCTTTTTTAGTATCTGGCTATTCACCTTTTGAATCTCTAGATACTCTTTTATCTTTTTTTCCCCAGTCACCTTTCTTGGTTTGAAAACCGTTGGGTATTGATGTATACCTATCTAATAACCACACCTTGTGCATAATACACAGTTGCACACTTTAGTGACAATAATTGGCTCAGACAAAAACTGTTAGAAGAGTCCAGAGGGGGGAGTCATGGCTGTGAGTCTTGAATTGAATGGAAAGACAGTGGGTTGACCATACAAATATAGGGCAGAAATGGAGGCCTTCGGGGAGAAATCATGTGAACCTAAGCTCAGAGAAAAGCATGAGGGCTGAGCCTGTGAGTTGGCCAGTTTGGTAGATAGATTCCTACAGAAAAGTAGTGGGAGATCAGATCAGAAAGGAATTAAAGAGTAAAAGGCATTAAATACCAAGCCACTTTGATTTGGCTTGATTTTGTATTAAATGGGAAACCAGGACCAACCCTAGCATTTGTAGAACCCAGGAATAAGTTACTCTTGGAGGCCCACATATCAAATGTCTAAATATGTCAAAGTTATAAAACAAATAATAAACTGTGGACTTTAAAAAATTATATCCTTGGGCTGGGGATATAGCTCAGTTGGTAGAGTGCTTGCCTTGCATGCACAAGACCCTGGGTTCAATACCCAGCACCACACACAAAAAAATTATATCCTTTTACAAGTATACTTTGATAACAACTTGAAAGACCATGTTGGGATTTAGAATTCTGGTATGGGATTTCTCACAGTACCCTGCTGGGGGGGGGAAAAAAAGGTAGGTTAAGGAGAGATGGTCCCCACCAGGGCAGCCTTTTCCCATTATTTCCCTTAGTCAGTGCAGTCCCAAATTATAAGGTAACCCCAACGTGGATACTCCAGCCCACACGTCCAAGCTCTAGTTCCACTTCTCTACCTCCAAAATAGTCATTTCATGGGCATTCCACAAGTTCAGGGGTATATATATCTCAGGATCTAGAGAGAAGCCCACCGAGGTTCTGAAAGTGTACTCTGGGTCTTTAGGCAGGGAATTCTTACTGCTGAGCACCTGGAGTGAAGTACAGTGTCAAGTCAACTCCAGTCAGTTCCAGGTGGGCACATTCCTTGGCTTAATGAACTCCTCTTCCGTAAGTAGGAATGCAGCTAGAGAAGAACCAGAGTAGAGCCCTTTAAAGGCAGACCCCTCCTGTCTGCCTCTATGTTTGGTACTAGCAGATCCAATGAATTTTTTTAAATAATGACAAGTAGGTTCTATCTGTATCTTGAAACAAAAATCTGTGTGTATTCTATGCTTCCCACCCTCTTGGCTCTTGTCCTAATGGCAGGAATATACTAGAAAGAAAACTCTATATCTTATGGGCATCTTTTCTCCAATACTCAGTCTCATAAATTATATCATCCCATAAGATTACCTTATTAATTAGTGTATCAGAAATCTATGTGACAGTAAATGTGAGAAAACAAGAAAGGTATGAAGTGTTCTCAGCCTGAACTAAAGCTTGGCACACTTACATTTGACTTCTAAATAAAAATGCTTTGTGAGTAGAAACTCTTGAGGAAGCCCCAATGTGAAGGGTACACAGGCAGTGTGAGTACTGAAAAGGCAGCAAGCCACTGCTCACGGGGGCACCCTCTCACCATCTGTCTTTATGGCACGATGCGTCATTCTGTGGCCTGACAGTCATGCTCTGTTCCTGCATCCTCTCCATCTGTCACCAAGTGCTCCCTTCTTGGTGTTTTGTGCTGAAAGCCACCAAGGGGCCAGAGCCACTTTGGTCTCTGTTTTAGAGATCCAAGCTTAGAATTCTGCTCATGGACCCTGCATACTTCTCAGTGGTGCTGCAGATGATTTTAGTGTGAGGCATTGGCACTTGCTTGATCCGAGCACTGGGGTCTGTCTACTCATAGCCTCACTGTCACCATCTGTGACTGGTCTTTGCCAACCAGCAGCAGAACAGAACCTGTGTGCTTCTTACTAAGTTATGGCCACTGCTGCCTTATTCTGACCTATTCATCTAGGTCTCTGTTCTGAAGCTTTACTGAGTGTACCTTGGAAATAGCTACCTCTTGGCCACTCCATATTCACAAGGACCTCATAAGACAATATTGTTTGAAAAACTGGAAGAAGAAATCTGACTCTCCAATTCAACTTCTCTTCCTTCCTTTTAGAGTTGGGGGATACCTATTTGGTTAGATTGGAAGGCTGAAATTCTGTGTGAATTATCCTAAGATTAAAGGAGCAGTATTCATCTTTCCATTTGCTGACCCTTGATTAAACCCTTGACTTTGGTTTGTGTATTGCAGATAGCCAGTCACAGAGAGGGGGAAATCAATAGAACTGTTTTAAAATATATCCCAAAATTATTTGATACATTTCTCAAGAAGTGAAGCTTAATTAATTCCCTCCCCCACTGTGCCTGGGCTAGACCTAGTGACTCACTTCTACTGAATAGAATACAGCAAATATGATAGTGTGTGACTTATAAGATGGTTATGAGAGGCACTAAAGCTTCTTCCTTAATTTCTTTGGTCACACACTCTGGAGTAAACAAAGCATAAAGACATTGAAGAAGAATCCAGAAACTTAGGCCTCCAGCTAATACCTGTTTAAGTAAACTATCTTGGAAAGTCTAGTACAGCCAAGTTAAGCCTATAACCTGGGGCCAACACCTTGACATCGCCTCATGAGAGACCCTGAGCCAGAACACACATGCCCCCAGCCTCTCTCATATTCCTCAAAGAAACTGTGTGAGTTTATAAATGTCTATAGTTTAAAGACACTTTATTTTGAGATCACTTGTTATGCAATAATCGATGGCTAACACAAGAGTATTGAGAATAGTTTCAGTCTGCTCCTACTCCTGAAATAAAATACCCGACAAACTCACAGCCTGCTAATCATCAGGCACTAACATTACCCAAAGAGCAAAGGACAATGGATCAGTAGCCATAACTTACTACATACAAAATGCAAGTGGCAGTATGCCAAAAGAAAGTAGAAGAAGTCATCCTTGGTGGAAACAAAGGCATTTCCAGTGCCTTAAGATTCAGACCCTTCTGAGCATTACAGCAATTGGAGATAACAACAACTGTGGAGCCATTTGGAGGCAGTTAATAGTAGGTCTTGAGCAGTAGGGAAATCTTTTCCTCCCCAAAGCTTAGAGTGCTTTACAAACATACCACTTTCATCCAATCTTGTGGGAAAGTATATGTTTCTATGAAAACAGAGGGGGAAAACATTCTCTTACCTATCCATATTAGCTAAGAATAAAAATGTGAAAACGCCATCTTTCAGGACCCTGTCAAAATAATTGACATCCTGACAACATAAAGTGTCCATGTGAGAATAAAGTGTATTTGACAGCAGGAGATTGGATTCTATAATATAATATATATTTCTGAAGACTTACCACTGTGAATTAAGATTCGGTGAGAGGACAAATTCTCTTATTAAATTAAAAGTGAAGAAATCCACATAAAAAGGAAACCAATTATCCAAGTTAGGTATATTGCACGTCTAACTTCATTTTACATATATAAAAGCCACATAGATTAGCCATACAACAAAAGCATCAGACAACTTTACAAGTTGACCAGGAAATGAGCTACAGCTAAGGAAATATATTTGAGATGTATTTGCATTTTTTAAAAATATTTTTTAGTTGTCAATGGACCTTTATTTTATTTATATGCAGTGATGAGAATCAAACCCAGTGCCTCACACATGCTAGGCAAGTGCTCCATCACTGAGCCACAACCCTAGCCTGTATTTGCATCTTCATAGCTCAAATGACCATAACACGAATGTGTTGTAAATCTTCCATTTTCTTTAGCATTGAGGGCAAAAATTAAGTCTGAACCATAAGAACCCAGAGAAAATCTTAGTTCTCCACCCTTCCCTCAACCCCTTACTGTCAAATATAATCAACAAATATTGGATAGCTGCAAAGTATAAAGCATTGTGAAGAATGCAAGCTATGAGCCATAGTTCCTATGAGGAACAGAAGGAAGAAGAGAGCAGATGGAGAGAGGACCTTCCCAAGAAAGGAAAAACTTCCATCCCTAGAACTGATGGTGGGGTCAGCCCCCAGAACTGCATGAAGGAAGTTGCATGGTTCTCAGAGGAAACTTGAGATATTTGTTACCTTTCTGGTAATTTTCCTTTGGGGTTGAAAAAAACCCAATTGAACTAGATGAGAATCGGAAATATACAATACCTTGTATGTAGTAAGTTGTTTTTACTTAAACCTATTTGAGATTGACTCTGTACTTGTACCTGAAAGAGTCTCAACAATAGTGGCTAGGGACTGTTATACAAAGAAAGTGGGAAATGAAGTATACTTTTTTTTTTTTTATTGGAGGTGGTGGGGTGGAGCAGGGATTGAATTCAGGGGCACTTGACCACTGAGCCACATCCCCAGCTCTATTTTGTAATTCATTTAGAGACAGGGTCTCACTGAGTTGCTTAGTGCCTCACCATTGCTGAGGCTGGCTTTGAACTCACAATCTTCCTGTCCCAGACTCCCCAGCCACTGGGATTACAAATGTGTGCCACCACGCCTGGCAAGTTATACTCTTAAACTGGGTAGAAGCTTGATTAAACAGAACAGGGAGCATTTTTAGATGGAGTAAACAATGTAAACAAAAACTTGTTTCTTCTTGTGGAAGAAAAAAATATCTGATGGAATAAGCAACTCACCACAGAGGGTAAGTTAATACAGAATTATAGGTCAGGGTCCTATCACAGAAGGGCTTGAAGGCCGAGCAGAATCTATGTGAACTTTATTCTGCAGCCAACTCCAATGAATGAGAGGCTTTTAAGCAGAAAAGTAGCCTGCTCAAACTAGTGTTTGCAAAGATTAATCCCGGATGATCTCACAAGTTGAACTGAAGTGGGGACATCCCAGGCATGAGACAATAAGGAAAAACCCCCAAATCCCAAGATGAGTGACCTCAGCAGTCGGTGAACACTCAGCAAGGCAAAACTAATCAGTGTTTTATTACCAAATAGGGAACTCCCAGTGATGTTTTGACTTGGGAACAGTACTTCAGATTTGTCATGTACACGTTCCAGTTATGTACTATGTGCCCAGCACATTTGATACACAACGATAGATAAGACCATTATGAAGATTTAAGTCAATGGGGTATATACTTCCATGAAACAAATAATGAAGCACAATCATGATAAGTGCTATGAAAAGTATTGGGTGCTATGACTTCATGTATCAAGGGGCCTATCCTAGTCTTTCTAGGTCCCTGAGAGTCAGAAAAGGCTTCCCAGAAGAACCATCTGCAGTGAGTACTGAGGCAGGGGTAGGAATCAGCATGCTGAAGGGGTTGATGAGTAGTATGCTCCATGCAGAGGCATACTAAGATTAGATGGTATTTTGATCAAAGATCTGATAAAATTCCAATGTGGCTTTCCTCCAGTGATGTAGAAAGAGTCTGAAGAGTTAGGTAGGAGGCAGGATTATGCAGGCTTCTCTGCTCTTATCTTAAGAACAATGTTAGCATGTTTTTCTGAGATTGATCAATTCCATCCTCTGTTTTGATCACCAAAAGGAGCAAAGGAAGGGACCAACCTCATGCATATTTCAAGTGGGTGGTCAACAGATGGTGTGACTCTAAGGTTTTGGAGAAGGTCTTCTGCTTTGAAAAATATCACTCCTGCTTGCAAATTAATGTCTCAAATTTTTTGAACTGCGAATCATTTGATACAAAGAAGATCAAATGTCAAATGCTAATTATTCTAGGAAGAGGAATGCGGCAATTTTATATTTGCACTAAAGAACAAACGACCGTTAGCTGAACTTTCCTGAGAACAGATTTTGAG
Source organism: Urocitellus parryii (assembly GCF_045843805.1). Classification (NCBI taxonomy): domain Eukaryota; kingdom Metazoa; phylum Chordata; class Mammalia; order Rodentia; family Sciuridae; genus Urocitellus; species Urocitellus parryii. The sequence goes on along the minus strand of NC_135536.1, from coordinate 113,035,472 downwards.
GTCACAAAGAGTTGGAGGACAGGAGGAAATCTGGTTAAAGTTGGAAGAAGAAAAGTCACAGAGAGGGGGTAAGAGAAATGCAAAAGCAATAATAGTGGCACCTGCAAGAATACCCAGTACATATCACATGCTTGACAAATATGTGCAGGAATAAATGAAAGAAGAAAGAAAGGAAGGAAGGAAAGAAGGAGAGAAGGAAGAGAAAAGAAATCTCATACTTTGTTCAAGACTTTTCTTGTATTATAGGGAGGCTCTTTTCTCCCCAAACCCACATGTATCATATATGATCAGTCTTCTGTATCCTCAGGTTCCCCACCCATGAGTTTAACCATCCTCATGGAAAATAAATGGGGAAAAAATGTATCTGAATAACTGAACACTACTAAATAATGTAGTATAGCAACTATTGACATCATATTTACATTGCATTGCATATTATACGTAATGTAGAGATGCCTTAAAGTATAAGGAAGGATGTTCATATGTTATATGCAAATGTTAAATCATTTTATATAAGGGACTTGAGCACCTGTGGATTTTGGTGTCTGTAGGGGCTCCTGGAAGCAATCCCCCAAAATACTAAGGGATGGCCATATTAGGAAAATTAGGGCCAAGGAAAGCAGGAAACAGAGCACAAATATATATTCTAGAAGACTTTAGGGTATACATTTCATGATTTGTGATCCTGGGACTGCAAGATCAGACTATGGCTTTGCCTGCAAATGAGGAAGACACTCAGTTTTTCCCAAGAAGACTGGGAAACTGGGGAATAGGCAGACAGTGTGGGAGCTCTCAGAGACTAGTGGGCAGATAATAGTGGACAGACTCTACATTCCCATGCCTGTGAAGGTGAATAGGTAATAGTGGGCAGGTAATAGTGGACAGACTCTACATTCCCATGCCAACACATGGACTGTAGTGACTCTCCATTTCTGAAGCCTTGTTTTCAAGAGCCACTGCCCTTCTTCTGACATAGCTTTAGAAGTCCTTGGAACAAACTGCTTATTCGCAACCTCCAGAGGTTTTGGTTAAACAGCTATAATGAATATGTATTATTGCCAGAGTATCATCCATACCTGTAGGTATTTTCACATATGTTAGGGCAGAAAAGACTAAGAAAAACTGCTTTTGTGCAATGAAGAAGTTTCCCTTTTTCTTTCAAATGACATATAAAAGACAAACCTTCTGTTTTCCTTGTGCACATTTCAACAAAATATGCATCTTTGCCATATTCTTATAAGTCTCTGCTGTCAGAACAAAAATACTCCTGGAATAACTGAGTAAATTTGCTGTGTTAATGGTAACTTGACCTTTTACTGATTTCAAATTAACCAATGGGATAACAGTAAGTTGCCTTCATTAAAGCATTATCTTCATTAAAGATGATTAGATGGGTAAGAAAAGGGCTTCCTGAAAATCAGCTTATGCTCTGTGGTCACAACAACCTCAGCACTTTGAAGATAGCATGATTGAAGGGTCTTAAATTGAATTTGGTGATTAGATACCTCTTCAAAATATGAACCATGTTAACAATGATTCCTCCCTCCTAGTGTGTTCTAAAGATTGTTTCCATGGTGATCCACATTGTTTCGTCTAAATTTTTCCTTGTGCCATTTTTTCTCATCCATCTAGATATTTGCAAAGCACGTATCACTTGGGTATCTCTTCTCTGAACAAGTCCCCAGGAGGAGAAAAAGAATATTTCCTGGAAGAAATGAAAGGCTGTCATTTGTCAAAAAGAGTCCAATTTGCAATATTATGTTCAGCTTGAGGTTCTCCCTAGAGGGCCTTTCCATGGGATCCACCTTCTACTCAGGTAGTGAGAAGGTAGATGTCCACTTCACATCTTCTGCCACTTCTTAGAGGTCTTCTCAGGAGTCCAGATCATTTTAGACTGAACAAAATGAAGGAGTGGACTGGATTGGGAGGAGATGGCCCTTAGAAAACAGATACTTTCGTAAGTAGCAGAGCCAATGCTACTTGTGTCCTAGAGCATTTTATTTCCTCTTGACACTCAGGAAGGTTTCATTTTTAAATGAGGCCAGCTACTAGTTCACTAGTTCTAGCCAGCAATGAGGGCAGAAGCCATGAGTGCCACTTCTTGACCAGCCCCAGAAAACTCCTGACTGCTACCTCACCTACTCATTGCATCCCTCATCTACTGGCTATCTGGACACAAAGGAAGCAGTTAAGGATTTCAAGTTCCTAGAAAATGGAGAAGGTCACTGGATGGAAGAAGTAGGCCCCTGAATCACCATATAGTACACTATTGAACATACAAACTGGTGTAAATTAGAAAGAAACCATTCTTGGGGCTGGGGATATAGCTCATTTGGTAGAGTGATTGCTTCACATGCACAAGGCAAGGCCCTGGGTTCAATCCCCGGCACAACAACAACAACAAAAATTCTTATGTTAAGCTACTGAGATTTGGGGTTGACAGCAGTTGGGCCTACCCTGGCATTAATCAGTGGGATGGCAGACATAGCAACAGATAGAAACAGAAAGTCCATGCAGGAAAATGAAGTACAGTGACCATATATGAGACAGACAAGTAAAAATTCAGAACCCAGAATTCAAGGTCTCTAAGGGGATATCAGTAGCCATAGACATTGACTGAGCATGACAATGAGTAATCTTGAGATGCAAGGACTGGAGCTCTCAATGGATTCCAACTCAGGGTGCACAGTTTGCACAGTGAAGGCAGAGAAGGCCTCTGCTCCAAAGGAAACAATAGGAACATTTAGAGTTTTAAGCAAAGGATAAGACATAGTCTGGCAACTCGGGCCAGGCACAGGCAGAGGCTTGGATGCAGGGGAGTAACACAAGAACCTCTTTCCTAGCCAAGGGATCATGTCAGGGGAACAAAAGGAAACAGTATGGTAATGCGATGTCAATCCTCTGTGGAAGTAATGCTCAAGAAGCAGTTGGATAGATTGGACATATAAATGGGCAGAAAGTGGCCTTGACAACCAGTCACAGGACACAATCCTTGGAGCAAAGCCAGTCAGCAAGTGTGATCAGGAAACCAGAGCTCAAGAGGTGAGTCAAGGGTGGGGAGGCCATCAGTGTGGTCAGGTGGTGAGAAATGGTGGGAATAAGAGGTTAGAGGGGTAACTGAGGAAAAAAATATCATCAAGATATTAGCACCTCGGTGATCAGCCAACTGCCTTCTAGTACCAGATGAGTTAGACTTGGAGGACAGCAAAAAGTGGGACATGAAAACAAGCTCTGAGGAGTCAAGAGGTCAAGCAGCACCCGATGCCAATCAACAAGGAAAGGAAACCAATCACCCCATGGGAAGGTCCTCCTCCCTCCCTTGCAGCATTGTGCAGGCACTGTGTTCGTGTGTTGGTAAGGTCTGGGTTCCTTGAACATCACTTCAACCTGCTTGTTCTCACATAGAGAATCAACGCTCCTCTCATTCAGCCAGTAGAAGCTGGGGTTGTCACTCTAGCTGGAGGCACTGGACAATGCCTGTTATTTAGGCAGCCATGAAGGAGTTTTATTGGCAATGACCTAGGAGGTTGTTAACATTTACATTCTGCCCCATGCCTGGGAGTTTGGCTTGCTGTATGCAAAGAATAGTAGTTCTGCGAGTTGATCATTATGGGATGTACTGTACTTTATTGCAAGAAGTGTTTAGCAGCTCTTGAGATAATTAAATTTTCATCCAGAGACCAAGGGAGCAGGGACTCAGAAGTGAGGATAAGTGGGATTATGAAGAAGTGAACATTCAGAGAAATAGAATAACTAGGAATGCCACTGACACTCCTTGACAATCGACTTACTTACTTTCCCAGTCTCCTCCCCTGCTTGTCTGCTCACCCATTACACCTAACCTCCAACATGGACCAACTGCCTACCGTTCTTAAGATACATCATGTCCTTTCGTGTCCCTGTGTCCTGTGTGCATTCCTTAAGCTCAGGACTTTTTTCTACCCCCACTGTCTCTGCCTGGGCAGCTTTCACCTCTCCCTCCAGGTACAGGTTCTCCTCTGTAAAGCCATCTGATCTCCCAGGCAGTGTCCACTGCTGCTCCCTCTGTGTTCCATCAGCACTTCGTTCAGGCTCCCTTTCAGCACTGATTGTGCTGTTTATCTTTTTTGTTAGAATGTGAGGATTTCAATGAGAGAGAGCATACTTGTCTCACCTCTGGATTCTATGTTGAACATAGAAACAGGCATTTCCAAGTCCCAGTAAATGGCTGCTGGATCAATGAAAAATTTTCCACTTCACAACTTCCCCAGAGTCAAACTCTTTTTTTCAGACTCCACCCTGTGTTCTTGGCTCTCTCTTGATTGCTTATCTCTCATTTTTCTTGTTGATAAATTAGAAATACATATTTAGGTGTTGTGAGAATGGATAAAGATAAAAATAAACTTCACATAGAAACCACCAAGGCAAACTTAAAGAGTGGCTTACATGGCTTTGACTTTGGAAAATATTTTAAATGTCAATTCATAAAACAAAAACAAGTAAACAGAAACTACAACCCTTTACTAAGTGCTGATTATGTTCCTGATATTGGGCTGGAGGCTAGAAAGAGACACAAATAACCCTTGCCTTTACCTTAACATTAATGGAAGTTATATACATTTTCCATCCCAATTTTCTGTGAACAGATCAGATCAAAATGTTCCATTCACTAGAAGACATTGTTCTCTGAGACTGGTTGTGTACTTTCATATTAAAGGTTCATACTTGAATCAATCTATTTACTAAATTAACGAGTTAACTCAGAAAGAAAAAATGAAGAGCCCAAAGCAGCATGGTGAAGAAAGAGCTCAAATTTGAAGGAATCAGTTCTAGTCGCAGTTCTACTCTTAAGAGATGTATATTAATCCTCCTGTTTCCTCATCTTTCAAATGAAGAGAACTTGTCAGATCGTATTTTCCAAAGCTATCTCCCATTCCACATGTTCTTCTTGCACCGTGACACTGATTCTTCTCCTATCATGTCCTCTTCCTTGATGCTGGGCGATTTGGGATTGCCTCAATCACTAGGGCATGGTAGAAGCAATATTATGTGACTTCTGAGGTTCAATTATAAAAATGGGACAATAGCTTTTGGGATTCAGTTTACATTGTGTGAGAAAGCCCAAACCAGCCAGGTGATGAGACCATAGAATGAGGCCATGTGTTGGTATTCCAATCAATAGTTCACCTGAGGTTCCCCCTGACAGACATGTAAATGAATACACATCCTGATGAGTCTAGCCCCTGGCTCTTGAGTTGCCCCCAGCCTTGGAGTCTTCCAGTAAATGTCCCAGACATCATGGAGCAGAGAAAAGCATTTACTATTGTGCCCATCTGAATTCTTGTCTCAAAGAATCCATAACACAATGGTTGTCTTATGCCATCAAATTTGGAGTGTTTTGTTACTCAGTAAGTAGAGCAGAAGGTCACAACAGTCCTGACTGCCTCACAAAATTGTGAGGATCAAATGAGATTCATAGGTAAGACCACAATCCACCCATTTTAAAGTAGTCTACAAATATAATTCAATAAGCTCACATGGAGCAATAGGGTTTAGTATTTACCTGTCTACCCACCGCATGCACACTCAGGAAGCATACCTGGCAGAGTCTAAGGCAGCTCTGTGGAACTCAGCACCCCAAGGAGCCCAGTTTGAAAACTGCTACTCTTATCCAGCCCATTTACTCTATGGATGATGAGAAAACAGGCCTGAGTGACTTGTCCAAAGTCTTATAACTGACTAAGTGTTTGCTCCAATTTGTCATGCTGCCTCCAAAAAGTGAAAGTTGTTTGAGGTAGGACCATCCCTGTGTGAGAGCCAGAAAGTTGCAAGCAGGAACAAGCAAGATCATTATGCAACATTTCTCTTCAAGTCTCAGACACTTTGAACTGTTGCCCAAGCACGCCCAAGACAAGCCTGTTTCATTTCCTTCATTCCCTCCCCAACTCTTCTCCCATTCAGTCCTAGCAGCATGGACCATTTCACTGGGTAACACAGAAAGGCAGAGCTGCGTACTCAACCTTGAGCTCAGCAGGCTGTCAGTTCCATGATGAATGGAGAGCTGAGCTAATGCAGTGGTCCGCCTGGTTTGGGCAAAGCTCTGTTTGATCACTCGTCATTGGCATTCATGGAAGGTTTCTAATTGTCACCTGGTGATAGGGTGCTGCACTGTGGTTAAGTGCTTGGGGGGCCTCTCTTTAGTTATTAACCTTTCTGTTGCCCCTCTAGCAATGAGGGTGAAGACAGGAGGGGTTCTGATCAAGTTATATTTAATGTACTGCCTCTCTTACTCTGTTAATATTTCAACTATTTCAGAGGAAGGAAGAAAAATAAATACCTAACAGGAAGGATAAAGGTGAAAACTAGCGATCCAAGTACAGTGATGTCTTTCTGCCAGACACGGTACATTCCTACACTTGGGAAGGCCCTGCAGATATTGATGAAGGACCCCTGGCATTCTGAAAGCCACAGACACATACATCTTCAAGTTTGAAAGAAGCTTTGGTGCCTGTCCTCAGAAATGAGAGTGTTGTTCATTTAGGATTTATGACACTGAGGAAGACAATTTATCTAAATGGCTACACAGAACATTAATGGGAAACTTCAGTGTTTGCAATGCAGTGGAAGCCAGGAGACAGGAAGCTTTACGTGGGAACCCAGGCAAACCAGGTTTGCACAAACTTCCAGACTCTGTGGATGCAGCAACCATGGAACAATCATTTAGTTGGACTATTTGTGTTGAGGGAGTGGGGGAATAGATAATGAATTGTCTTTAAAGACAAAGCAGATATGTTTAGTGTTCAGAGATTTTAAATTAAAAATGAACATTTCAAGTCAGGAGCGGTGGCGCATACCTATAATCCCAGCAGCTCAGGAGACTGAGGCAGGAGGATTGCGAGTTCAAAGCTAGCCTTAGCAAAAGTAAGGCACTAAGCAACTCTGTGAGACCGTCTCTAAATAAAATATAAACTAGGGTTGAGGATGTGGCTCAAAGGTCAAGTACCCCAAAGTTCAATCCCTGTTATCCCCCCCAAAAAAATAAAATGAGCATTTGATAACTGTAAAAGTAGGTATTCACTGAACAAAACTTGGTAAATATTGAAGTTTAAAATGAAACTAAATGACCCATATTCCTACCATGTGATGCTAACTACACTAAATACACTATCTTTTCTTTTGATCTCTTCCTGTTTATGTGTACACACATACAATTTCTTGTAATACATATAATTTAAAGTTAAGAACTTCTGTACTGCAGTTTTGCATTCTGCTTCTTTACCTGACATTATGTGCTATCATTACATATTCTTCAAATGTATGTTCTGTAAAAACTATATAACATTTAGTCATGCAGATGTACCATAATGTATTCAATGATTTCCCTACTATTAGACATTTAGTTGGTTCCAGGTTTCACTCTGTCTCTGAAATTTTCTTTGGGTAAATCCTAGAAGCGAGATTCCTGGATGAAAGGATATATACTTCTTTGTAAGGCTCTTGACACAAATTGCTTTCAGAGTCTTCCAGTCATTTTCTCTTCTCTTCTCTTTGGCAGTAGGCCACGGGTGAGCCATGGAGTGTCCATTGACTTTTTATCCTTTTCGTTTCCTGAGAATGATTATTGGTGTGTCATTCCCCTTCATCACTCCCTAGCCTCACAATTCCACAGCTTGGGTGTTTGCCCTTGGCTCTGACTCGTACTTTACCTGGGACCTCACTCACTCCCTGCTTCCCCTCACCAAGGCTGCCTTTGCCATCGGCCCTCCCTTTCCCTCTTCCCCTCTCCCACAAATCCTTTCTATGCTCAGGACCCAGTTTAACTTTCTCCTCCCCCACAGAGCCTTTCCAGACCACTCTCTATCCACAGGCTTCGCTCTTTCCAAACTGCTCCATAATTTATGTTCTTCACACCACTCCTCCGACAATTAATCACCACTTACCAGCTGTATGACCTTCAGTAATCCCAGAAGCTTGTCGTGAGAATTTAATGAGATCAAGCCTATAAAATAAATACCTATCAAACTGAGGGGCACACATTGCAGTTAGCAATAAATGGAAGCTCTTATTACTAAGATGGCCAGTTTGCCTTGTGACATTTCTTCTGTTGATTGTTACATACATCTTCTTCCACTGCCGTTTAACTGTGTGTGACCTGGATCCCAAGTCCCCGAGGGCAGCTGCTCCACAGCACCTAGAACAACAGTGTCATCTCAGAGCAGCTCACAGGGGATATTGCTGCTTGTGACCAGGCGAAGGGTCTCATCCACATGTCTCTCCTTTGCCTTCTCCACCTAGTTTTGCATCTTCACTGACCCTGGAGCCCAAAGCTCTGAACTTTTCTACCTCTTGCTCACCTGTCTAAGCTGCTACAATACATAGCAACATCTAGCAAATGCAATGGTTGAGTGCTTAGAAATTATCCCAGTTTTGTATTTAATTTGATTGAAAGGTAGAAATATTTTGTATGTGCATCAGGGTTTCTATGTTGGAAGGAGACTTTAAGAACACCTTGTCCCTAGAACCCATTTTCCAGATATGGCAAAAGAACTTCATACAGTACCTGGATTGGTTTCCAGAAGGCCTAGGCTCTAGTTCTTCTCTTTATGAAGCTTTGTGTCCTGGATAAGTCACTACCTTTCTGGTTTTTAGTTTCCTCATCTACAAAATGAAAGGATTGAGCTAGATGACATCAAAGGTACCTTTCAATTAAATGTTATATTTCTATGAAACGGAAGTCTGGAGAGGTTAAATTGTGGAGAACATGGGCTAAAATAAAAATCTGACACATCCCAGAGCTTTGTAATCACTCTAGACTATTCTGCCAATCGGTGACATTCATCTTGTGCTTTCCATGTGTTAGACACATAGAATGATCACAAACAGGTACAGTCAGGGGCCCAGTTCTCACAAAGCTTTCACAGTTTAGCTGAGAACACAGATAAAAGCAGAGAATAACAAACCAAGGTAAAAGTTGAACCTGCTAGGTTGTTCCCCAATATTCATTCTCCCCTTTCTCTAGCATGATTAATAGAAATTAAACTGAGTAAAATTAAATTAAATTTCTCAGCCTTGGTTGCAGCTGAATATGGCCATGTGATCAGATCCTGGACAGTGAGATGTGATCAGAATCATTCTGGGCAATTCCTGGTCCCCCTTCCTCCATCTCTCCTTTTCCTGCTGGCTGGAGTGTGGGTGTGGTGATGAGCTGATTTGGGTCACGAAACCAAAGGCACTAATTACACGGTGGATGAGAATTGAGACTGTGGGAGCCTGGGTTTCTGAAGCCCTGGAGCCACAACTGAACTAATTACTCCTGCACTGTTAGCGAAGACAGACATGTATTTCTAGGTGTCAAATGAGGCAAAACTCTTATCTTGGGTCTCTCTCAGCTTCTAAACACACATCCTAACTAACATACATATTTCTACAAGCTGTGGTAGTCAAGTTCCTTTTAAGGAGTATGAGCTGGCTTAACAGAATAATGAGTAGAAGAAAAGTCAATCTAAGTGAAGTGCATGGAATTGAGCAAGGTCATTGAGATGGACATATAGATGGTAATTTGGAAAGGTACTAATGAGAAAGCTGGCCTGATTGTGATGATCAGTTGATGGCTTCCAAATCAACAGATCATCATAATCATTTGGGTTTAAAAATGCTAATTCCTGGGTCCTAGCACTGGTTTTTAGGATTACGGTGAACTAAGAATAAGATCCAAGAATCTGTATTTTAAAGCTTCCAGGTGATTCTTATGAAGGAACAAAATGCAATGATTAAAAAAAAAAAAAACTAGAACAGGACCAGATTATGAAGGGCTGTAAGTACCAGGCCAAGAATCCACTGCTCCCCAAGATCATGGCTGGCACCATCTAAACTTCCTGGATTGTGCTCATAAAAATAATTGTCAGGAAGAAGGAATTCTAAGAGCACACGTGGTGTCCTAGATATATCAGACCCAGGCTTTTATTCTAGCTCTGCCCTTTGCCAACTATGTCACTGGGAGCATAAGCCTCAAATTCTTCATTGGGGAAAACAGGCAAAATAAAGGTTGCTGTAGAAATGCCTGGGAAAATGTATGCACAAATATCTAGCTCAGAGTCAATAGCCAATAATGTCACTGAAATGTCAGCTGCCCCCAGGCATGGGCCCTTGCTTGGATTGCTATACACAAGGTGGGGTGATTCTGGGGAGCAGTGGAGGAGGAGGCAGGACTGGCAGTCTAGAGACCAGGACTGCTGTCTTCCCTCTGGCACCCACTTACCGTAGACCCAGGGATGTTGGCACTCTGCTAGACGTAAACCATGCCATCACAAGTCATTGGCCCCTGGATAAATAATTCAACCCTGTTATTATTTAGCACTCTGTGGTCACTGCTGGAGACCCGCCAAAGTCAGGCCAGGCCTCTGTGGCACTGAAGGGCTCTCGTGGACTCCCCAGCAAGCTCAGCTTTCAGCCTTGATTTCCATTAGTCCAGGATAGAGGAGAAAGGGCGCATTCTGGAAGCTCCCAGGGTTCTGCATTGTGACTTAGAGAAAATAAAAGGGCTTAATTACTTTGGGCTAAAGTACATGGGCATTTGACATTTTGAAAAATGGTTTTATGACATTTCTTTGATAGGTCTGGACCAAAGGCAGCAGTTTATACTTTAGAGAGGTGACAGAAAAGGAGAAGCAAAGAGCGCAAGCAAGGAATCTCAGTCTTTTATAATACTCCCTTATGTTTACATGCTTTATTCTTTTCAAATCAGTTTCACATTCATTACTAAATTATGTGATTTTTATAATAACTCAACAAGGGAGGACAGGGGGTAAAGAAACTCTTTCACTTACCAGCTTGGAAAATCCTTGGCAAATTAACTTCTCTGACATCAGTCTTCTCTTCTTTGAAATAGGAATGTTGTCTACTAAGAGAGTGGGATATTGGTGACAATTATATGAAGCCACTGGCAGCTACGAGTACAGAGCACATGTTCACTAGCTGTGAGTTTCCATCTCTACTTACTACACAGATGAGAAAGTAGAGATGACAGAGACAGAAATAATGTGAATCAAGAAAGTGAGAGGACCCAGCATCTATATGTGCCTGTTTCAGAGGCTTCCACTACAACATTCTGGTAGTGGAATCTGAAGTGGATTTGTGGGGCTCCCAATAGAATAGGCAGGACAGGAAGCAAGTGGAAGGAGAAGGACTCACATGGAAGGCAAGAGCCAGGCAGCAGGGGAGCCAAAGAGGAAGCCACAGTGTCCATTGTCTGTCTCCAGGCAGTATGTCCTCCCTGCCAGGCTTGCAGTGGGACAAGCTGGCACATGGCACAGAATGAAGAGCCTCCAGAGCTGGAGGAAGTTCCATATATGAGCCTAACATAAGACACAAGACGGGGAGGACCTGCCACAGCAATGCCTGGCAAAACCAAGGCAGGAAGTGATCCTGACAGACTGAAGAAACAGGTAAGCTGAAACCTAAAAGGGTTAAACTCGGGGTCATACCTGGGGTTCAGAAACCCAACAGCACAAAATATTGAATGAGAAAAACTGACTTGAAAGTACAAGACACATTCCACTTTCTCCCTGAAATGGCTGCCAATCAGGAGGCAGCCTGATGTAGCAGAATGAGCACCAGAACAGGAATCAAGAGACCCCATACCGCCTCCACTCTGCATAAGCTTCGAGCCTCTGCATAGAACCTGACCCTCTCTGGACCTGTTTCCTGTCCTGCAAAATTAGTGAATTGGACTACTAGATAGTCCTGTGGATTCTCTTGCTTTCATCATAGAATTCTCTTATTTCATTCATACAAGAAGACTTGGTGGTTTTAGTTGGTTATCAGTTCAATAAGAGCCAGAGTATATAAATAGTAATTAGTGCAAACTTCAGGCGTACAAATAGGTATAAAGGTCACTTTAAACCAAACAATGACCCAGCTGACCTCAATTGCCTGGCAGTCCTCTGGGTAGTTGTCCATTGTGGGGACAAGATTCTTTTTAAAGAGTCTAGAGGAGCCAGGTATGGTGGCACATGTTTGTAATCCCAGCAGCTCTCAGGAATGGTGAGGCGCTAAGCAACTCAGTGAGACCCTATCTCTAAATAAAATACAAAATAGAGATTTGGCTCAGTAATTTAGTGCCCCTAAGTTCAATCCCCAGTACCCAAAAAGAAAGAAAGAAAGAAAGTCTAGAGGAAAACTAGATTCTGACCAGAGAAAGTTCTTCAGTATTGTGAGAGGTCATATTTGCATTTGAAAAAATTGATAACTTGGAAATATTTATCCTCAAGAAGACAATCCTAAGGCTGGGCTGTAGCTCAGTGGTAGATTGCTTGCCTAGTATATGTGAGGCACTGAGTTTGATCCTTAGCAACACATAAAAATAAATAAATAAATAAATAACATGAAAGTATTGTGTCCATCTGCAACTAAAAAAAATATTTAAAATAAAATTTAAAAAGAAGAGAATCCTGAAAAGGAACATAAGAGCTATAAATTTAATATCTGATAGACTGCAACTAAAAGATGTGTCAAGATTGTGTTGAGCTCCAAGCTGCAATCTGGATAAAGTGTGTCCACTTGAGCTAAACATGTGAATCGGTCTCTGTAGAGCCAAGACAGGAGGCTCATGAAGGAGAGGGGCTGGCTGCTGTTGGAGGTGTAGGCCTCAGCTGAGGGACCAGCTTTGGGGAGGCTGTGGATAGGGCTTCCGTGCTGGGTGTCAGAGTTCCAGAAACACTCCAAGATCTCTCCAATTCACAGAGCTGAGGATAGGGAGGAGCAGGGAGGATTGAAGGAGCATGAGCCACTGAACAAATGAGGAGCAGGGTGAAGGGAGGCAGTGAGGAGAGGGCCTGCTGCTCTGTAAATGCCATATTAATTATGTGGCTACCCCAGGCAGTGTGCTAGACCAATTAACAAAGGGCAAGAGGCAAAACAACATGGAGGTGGGTGGTCGAGGAGTTGACCTTCACAACCCGAACTGGGGCAACTGATCAGGAAGGGAGCCATGGGTCAGCAGAGCTCAGCAATTGCCATTTCCTGTCTGCTTTGTGCTTCAGATTGTCAGACCCTAGAGAACAGAGAACTTACTCAGATCTTTCTGTCTCCCTATTAGTTAACTCCTGGCACCACATCAGACACACCACTGGTCTGATGCTCAATAAACATCTTGTCAAGTGACTACATGAAAGGACAAAGGAACAGCTGGAGATCAATAAATAATTATTGACTCAGTTAATTAATGAATTAATTAATGGAAAATTGATCCAGACTTTCATTCTGATCTCTGAAGAGTGAAACCATGAGAAAGGAAGCTCACAAAGGAGAAAAGACGAGGGTGATGAAAACAAAGGAAACAAGAAATGTGTGGAAAGAAGGGAAAGAAACTAGGTGCAGCGGCACATGCCTGTAATCCCAGGGGCTCGGGAGGCTGAGGCAGGAGGATCAAGAGTTCAAAGCCACCTTCAGCAACTATGTGAGGCTATGAGTAACCTAGTGAGACCCTGTCTCAAAAAATAAAAATGATGTGGCTCAGTGGTTATGTGCCCTTGAGTTCAATCCCTGGTACCAAAAACCAAACAAACAAACAAACAACAACCAAAAAAAAAAAAAAACAGGAAAGAGAGAAATGGGAGAAAACTGAAATGCAAATGCTGATCAGTAAGAGACCAGCAGCACTGGCTTTCAGGGCACACACCACATACCCACCCACCCTCCCTCCCTCCCTTCCTTCCTTCCTTCCTTCCTTCCTTCCTTCCTTCCTTCCTTCCTTCCTTCCTTCCACTAATTCACTCCTCTCTTCACTCCCTGGCCAGCCATTTTTCAGGGACTACGATCATATCAGTTGCTCTGGAAACTGTGGAAAACACGATGAGGCACAACCTCATTGGATCTGTACCTTTCACATGTAGAAGAAAAGCCAAATTAGGTTTTTTTTAAAAAAAAAAAAATTTATTTCTTAGTTTTAGGTGAACACAAATGTATTTATGTTCCATTTATGTGGTGCTGAGGATCAAACCTAGTGCTTCATGCATGGGAGGCCAGCACTCTACCACTGAGCCACAATCCCAGCCCCCAAATTAGGTTTTTCCTATTCTCTACTCCCCACGACACTAAACTCAATGTTTCTGTGACCCCCACAGATATGTGGGCATTCTTTAATTTCATTATGACCCTCCCTACCTGAAGAGAGTATCAGATCCCACAGGTTAGGGCTCAGTCCCACAGAACTCCCGACTCCCTCCACCCTTTAGTTGTTGGTCACAAGCACAGGTTGTGGCCTATGCTTCTAATCAACGGGATATAATGGGAGCTTTCCATGACCTCTTCCTTGGGTTGGAAGAATTTGCTAGAATGACTCACAGAGCTCAGGGAAATATTTTACATACATCTACCCAGTTATTATAAAGAATAGAGATAAATAGCCAGATGCATAGAGCAAGTCATGAGAAGAGGCCCAGAGCTTTCCTGCCCTCTCTGAGCATGCCACCCTTCAGGAACCTTCATGCATTTAGCTCTCAGGAAGCTCCATGTAGCCACATAAATTGGAGGGGGGGGAAATGGGGAGTTATGGAAACACTATTATATAGTATGATTAATTAAACTATGGTCATTGGTGATCAGCTCAACCTCTAGTCCTTCCCCTCTCTGCAACCCTCTAATCACCTGTTGATCTTTCTTATGATCAGCCTACATCTTGAAGCCTTTAGGATATGCCAGCTATTAGTCATCTCATTAGCATAAAAAAAAGACACTCTGACCAGATTACAAGGGTTTTAGGAGTTACTAGTCAGGAAGTGGGGTGGAAGATCAACTATATATTTCATAATATGATGACGCCAGAGGTAATTTACAAAAAGAATACTCCTCAAAAAATAGTAGAAGATGCTGAGCACAGCGTCACATGCCTATAATCCCAGCATCTCGGGAGGCTGAGACAGAAGAATTGGGAGTTCAAAGCCAGGCTCAGCAACGGTGAGGTGCTAAGCAACTCAGTGAGACCCTGTCTCTAAATAAAATGCAAAATAGGGCTGGGGATGTGGCTCAGTGGTTGAGTGCCTCTGAGTTTAATCCCGGGTACAAAAAAAAAAAAAAATTGTAGATGTATGAGGGCTCCAGATCATATGCTGACTCCGTAGTTTCTGAGGCCACCAGGGACTAGATTGGGAGGAGTTCAAGGAATAATATTTTAAAACATTTCTCTGGCTGCCTCCTATTCACCCTAAGGAACACTGAACTCCCTCTAGTAGTTCTGGGGTTTCCAGTGGTGATTCACTCTGGGAGTCTTAGAGCCCCTGATACCAGCTGGCTCACCAGCTCGGCCTTGCTGCGGTAGTCTCAGTCAAGAACACAGACAACAACCACATATGGTGCCTACCGAAGCCAGTTGTATTGGAGTGCTACCAAGGGTCCTGCTGCTGCTGCTCATTCTGAAGCTGCCAATGTCCAGTACCTGTCCACGCCCCTTCTCTCCTATGCCAACACTTGGCAAGGGTATACTCCCCTTCCACAGTGGCAATGGTTGCTGTCTTAGAGCTTCACCATCTTTGGCCATCACTGTAAAACTGCTCTTTTATAATTTTCTTGTAAAAAAGAAAATTTTCTGCAAAAATGGGCCTAGGCTCAGTCAAGTGGAGAGTGGCTCAGACTCCAGTCTAGCAAAATCTGCATTCCCACTCCTACAACATGGGTCATTATCCTTGAATTTAAGCTGTATGGGTCCCTTCTCTCTTCTCTTAGGCTAAATTCTTTTCCAGAAGGCTCCCTTGTTTTTCATCTAAACAAATTCCTGTCCCAGGGGTCCATCAAACATTCTTGACCCTATTGTGATCTTAACTCACTTAGGCTCTGAGACTCCCCACTATCTAGGGATGAGCTGATTGCATTGTATTAGGACTGGCCTGAGGTCCTCATTGGTCCTGTAGCTTGTAACACTGTGTTGAAGGTATTGGGGATTCATTTAAGCTTAGCAGAACAGAGTCTAGGGTGCTGATTGATTACTAAAAGCCTGCCCATGCCTTGAGAGGGAGAAAGGTAGTATGTGTGCCACACCTATGCCCTCCCTGGTTACCATTTGCCTTCAGAGACCAAAAAGTACGCAGGAAGGGGAGGGATTTATGGTTTACTTCTATGAATATTTAATAGTGACAATCTCATTATGTCTTACAACAACTCTGAGAAAGAGGGGTTACTAATATCCCCTTTCTCAGATAAAAATCTGAACTCAGAGAAAGTAAGGAATTTGTTTAAGGTCAGCTAGCTGCTACTACATGGCAGAGTCAGATTCACACATAGTTCACCATGCTTCACCCACCAGCCACCCACATGGTCTCTTAGTGTTTTCTGCAAATGGTTGGATCGGAAGACGAGTGAGGGCAGTGACAGCTTCACCTAGTCACTCCCCAGAAGCAGGCTCTTTAGTAACCCACCCAGCAGTGATGTCGTCTGATAATGATGATGAATGCTGTGGTGATGCTGCCCAAGCACCTCCTCATAAGGGGTTGGACTTCTCATCAGCAGAGAAAGGGTTAGTTGCTCCCAAAGGTATCTTTATATGTGATAGATGATCAGATCAACTCCTGACCACTTCAAAATGCACATATTCATCAGCATTATCCAAGCCCCACAGGAGCACTCAGCTAAGAGATTCACCTAAATGCTTTCCCTAAATGCAGACTTTGTCTTTGTCCTCCTTGCTGACACCAACCACAGAGCACAGGTCACCTTTGACTGCTGGTTGCCCTTGATCATTGAGATATCTGTATGCATCACCTATGAATTTCCTGCAGCATTTACCAGCCTAACAAATCACACACACAGCTTCATTTCCACGTTTGTATCTCCAAGCTCCCTGCTCCCAGCCGCCCTGATTGTGGAGTGTCAGGGTTTTCACTGGAGGCAAATGGGTATGTTCCACATGCTAGTTCAGAGGTGCGGGGAACTCCCCCTTCCCTATTGCACACCCTGCTGGGTATGAGAAGTGAGTTTCAGCACCCAGATCAGTTAGATACTTTCTTCAATCAACAATGGATCATCATGGATCATCACTGATATACTGGCCCTTCAATCCCGTAGGGAAGACGAGAACAAATGGAATTCACAGACCCTGTCCTCGAAGAGATGAGAAGACCACTGAGGCATAACGACACCATGCGGCGGGTAATTAAGTGATGGATTTCAAGGCAAGAAAAAAAAAGATTTTAAAAAATTGGAAAAGTCAGAAGTAAATATAGACTTTCACTTTCAGAGGAGGGTTTGTGAAGGAGGGAGGAGTCAGAGGGATGAACTCCAGACTGCAATGAGGCTGGGATAGGAATTTGAAGAGACATCTGGTGTAGTCTGGGCCCTGATCTTCACAAGGTGGCCGACCTCAGCACTGTACCTCCTCTCTCAATCTCAGCCTCCTAATCTACCAAGGAGGACTGTGACACTGAAAGTGATTTTTGTATCTCATTTGGCAGCCACATGTAAACACATTCAGTGGGTGGAGACAGGCCTGAAATGATGGGAATCTATTTATGGTTATATTTATCCCATAAAGTAGGAATAGTTATATATTTCACTACAGAAAAATTAGTGTGTTTGATTATGACCTGTTGTCCCAGATCCCACCAGGGGTGATATATAATAGACCATTCATGTGGTGCACATAAACTGAAAACACACCTGGCTGCAAGAGGCCTGTATTATTACACAGCTTCGGCTTAGGAGAGAAACAGTCATTTCTAGAACCCTACAACTGGGAGAAGAGCTGGGTTGAGCAGAAGTTGGCAGGCTTTTCTATAAAGGGTCAGTTAGTAAATATTTTAGGCTTTGTGGGCCACATATGGCTTCTGTTATAACTATTCAACTCTGGCACACAAAAGCACCTATGATCAATGGGCTTCCAATAAAACTTTATTTATAAAAAAGAAAAAAATTCAGCCAGCTGGGCTGTGATGTGCCAACTCTGATGTAGAGAAATGGTTTGAGACCAGGAAAGACCCCCAGAGGTAGACCCCCAGAGGTCTTTCCTACTCCCTCTACCTCTAGGTCACAATCATGTCTCTGAGAGGAACAGGAAAAGGCAAAACTGGGCCCAAAGTCCAGGCCTCGACTCCCTCCACACTCACTTCCTGGCGAGTATCTCCTCCTTCTGGACGTGGCCTCCACCTGCCTGCAGGCCTTCTAACCAGTGGGAGGTTAGAGGCCAATGAGCCTCTTTTTTCCCTGATTCTGTGCCAGAGAGCATTTGAAGCAGAAGAGGATCTGAACGTCCTCATCCAACAGAATGAAAATGCTGACTTAAAAATCAAAGCAGCAAGAAGCAGAAAACTAACTCTCAGTGCTCTTCCACTGTAGAGGCCATTTGGCTGACTGGCTAGGCCACAGGGGGTGCTGCCAGCAGAGCAAGACCATAGCCAGAGAGAGGGTGGCAGGTGACAGCCACCCAGGGGCTCAGGGGTAGGGGCAGCTCTGTTCACCATCTGTCATAGTCCTCCCATCTTCCCAACCAGATCAGGGAAGGGCCAGCCTTTTGGCCAGGCACCACAGGGTGCCATCTCCCAATCCCCCAAGTTAATGCCAAAAACAGGAAGTGATGACAGACGCTCAATGAAAGCCCTGGCATGGGTTAGGAAGGCACAGCTTTGAGTGGAAGCCACAAGCCTGTGCCTGCTAGGACATGGGGCAGCTGGGAGCAGGAGCTAAGCTTGGGCCCAGGAAGCCAATGAAAAGACAAGGCCCTGGGGACAGTGAGAGAATCCATAAGCAGTAGCAGGAAGGAGCTTTAGGAATTCCTTAACCCCTTGCTCCCACTTTACAGATGAGAAGACTTAGACCCATCACACACTTCTGAGCTGCCAGCCATGTGTCCTTATTCTAAGCCCAGGTCTCTTTCTATCAACAAATACATATCTTACTTAAAAGACTTTCATCCATAGGGAATGTGTCATGTGTAAAAATGGCTACAATCACAGTACCTACCTCGTGGAGTTGTTTTGAAGATTAAATGAATAACTACACAGAAAATAAGCTTTCTCAGAAGCAGGATTCATCAGTTAGACCATCCTGCTGCTCCTCTTTTTGGTTCAGTCTGACTAATTGATTTTTTTGTGTGTGGATGAAAAGAATGCTCTGAATGGTCATTGATCGGCTCACCATAAAGACTTTGTGCCTTTGTAAGAGCCAAGACAGAATAGATGATATGCTGCTGACTATATATATACATATAACCTTGCTAGAGATGAGCTCAGAAACAAAACAGCCAATTCCAATGCTCTCTCCTCCAAGCAGGGAGAGAGTAGGCAGACAGCACAGAAAGCCTTTCAAGCACCCCACCCTCTGCAGCAGCCCTGTCTTCCAGAGTGCCAGGAAGCATCGTCAATTGCCTGGTAGATGCTTCTAGCTCAAAGCAACAAGTCCCAGCTGGAAGTGTCATCTTCTTTATACCCTGGCTCCATGTCCTGACTATACTGATGGAGATCGGGTGTCAGAGTGGCTCAGGATTCAGGGTCTGTGATCCAGGCTGCTGGGCTCACATTCCATTTCTATCAATTACTTGCCAGGTGACCTTGGGCCAGTTGAATTGAATTTAGCTTCCTAAAATTGGGTCAGTTCTCCTAATAAGGTCACTCGCTGCTGTAGACTCCTCCATTGTTCCTCTTTCCTTTCTTTTGTATATAAATTAGTACCAACATGATTAGTGGCTAATCAACAGTGGCTCTTTTTAAATTGCACAATGACATTTTTTCCCTTGCAAATGCCATGAAGGTAGTGGTCAAGCACCTCCCCAGGACACTGTAGGAAGTGCTCAATAAAGATGAACCTTTTAGCTGGACGTGGTGGTGCACACCTATAATCCCAGCAACTCTGGAGGCTGAGGCAGGAAGATTGAGAGTTCAAAGCCAGCCTCAGCAGATTAGTGAGCAACTCAGTGAGACCCTGTCTCTAAGTAATATATAAGAAAGGGTTAGGGATGTGCCTTAGTGGTTAAGTGCCCAATCCCTAGTACCAAGAAAAGAAAGAAACAAAGAAACAAAGAAACAAACAAACAAACGAAGGAAAGAAAGGAAAGACCTTGAAGTCAATTGATTGACTATCTTATCAATAACCCTTCCAGGACTCCAGGGCCAGCTCTCAATGCAATGAGCCTGGTGCCAGGGGTGTAGCATTGTGGGAAGCAAATCTCAATTTCTCTAAGCCCACCGCCCAGTTTCTTTTATCTTACTTTAGTTGCCCCTGGCCTTGAAGTATGTTTGGGTCCACACTGGTTCCTGAAAGGAAGCTTCTGGGATCCTGCTCCGTCAGGGCCAGAAAACCCTCTCTGGAGGGGCTGTCACTGCCTTGATGGATTCTGCCTGGCAGGGGGACCATGGCCCAGTTCCTCTATCGTTGCTGCTCAGCAGAGGCCTTTTAAGCACAAAAAAAAACCAGAAAGTTTTTGGCTTAATAATAGACATTTGCTGAATAGGGACGATATTTCTCTCTCCCTCCCCTCCTTCCTTCTTTCCTTCGTCTCTTCATTTTCTTCTTAGCTACTTTTCAGTTATTCAGCTTTCCTCCTCTTTTCTTTCTTCTCTGGTCCCTGTTTCTCTCATCATAGTAAAACTCATTCTATGTCCTACAGTAGCAATCAAGATCTTTTAGCCTAGTTACATTTGCCTCGATTTTTGTCAGAAGATGCAATATAAAATGGATGAATGGATGGGGTCCTAACAAACTAAGCACATGACACTTGAATTTGCCCATCCTCCTGAGGGACTCTTTTACATCTGGTTTCCTAAAGTCATTAGGATAAGGACAAATTAAATGCCAGCCAAAACTTCTTAACAATACTATTTTCTTTAAACTCAGGATTTCCGGGCTGGGGATGTGGCTCAAGCGGTAGCGCGCTCGCCTGGCATGCGTGCGGCTCTGGGTTCGATCCTCAGCACCACATACCAACAAGGATGTTGTGTCTGCCGAAAACTAAAAATAAATAAATATTTTTAAAAATTCTCTCTCTAAACTCAGGATTTCCTCAATCATTTGTGGGTTTGGCTTGTCAGACTACTGTGTTCTTTCCTGGGGAATTTACCTGTAATCTAGGTATGACATCATTGGGTGGCAAGGCATTTGAGGCCTGCTATCCAAATACCTGGGGTTTCCATGGTCAATATGTAAAGAAAAACAAGGCCATTTCACTATATCCAACTCCCTTCTTTAGCAGATGGGGAAATAAAGTGTTCGTGGGATTTGGTAACTGGGCCAGGGTCATGAAATGGGTTGGCATCAGAGATCAGGCCAGTGGAGACAGCATGAATTTCTAAGATCCTGAATCAGAGCTATTTGGGATCAAGTGTGTTGAGGGCTGTCTTTAGCTGGAAGGGAAGAAGAAATCCTGAAGATTGGAATCTGTAAGGAACCCCAGATTTAGAGCCCCTAATCTCCAATTTCAAGTTTGCTAACATCTATAGTAAAGGACAGAGATGTGGTTTTAAAGGCAAAAGAGAAGAGGAGCCTGATCTGTCAAAACGGGAAGAAAAGGAAACTGACTTCTTTGGGCCACCAAGGCCCCCGCTGCAGTCAGAGAAGGTCTGCCTGTGGGTTGTTGAGACAAAACCAGGTGCTGGCTGGTCCTTGGCCAGAATATTTGTTTATGTCACCTCCAGCTCAGAGCTTGGGCCTGGGCCTCCCTGGCTACTCAGAAGCCACCCCAACCAGTAGAAGGCGCTTATGCATTTCCTCAGTTCTGCTCCTCTTAGTAACCCTGTTTGCTGGCCCCTGAATAATATCTCAGTGCAGGACAAGTCATTTGAGAATTCTCAGAAAAAAAACATCTCCAAAACTGCCCTGCATTCTGAAAAATTCCCTGATTAGAGATCATTCCTTTGCCTAAAGCAAACTTTAGCATCAGAATCACCTGGATGCCTGTTAAAAAGGGACTGCTGCCAGGCTTCCGGGTCTGAGATGGGGGCCTACAATTTGCATTTCTTACAAGTTCACAGAAAATGCTGCAGCTGCAAGTTCTCACAATGAGAATCCCTGGCTAAAACTTTTGACCTTCTCCTTGGCTTCAGGAGAAGTTGGAGTAGTGAGATGGACTTGACCTGGAATTGGGTATGTTAGGTCTGTCTCTTGGTGGGTGTGGTTGGGCAAGTCCATTCCCCTTTCTAGATCTCAGGTTTCTCACCTGTGATATGAAGGGTCTCATTTGAATATTCTCCCTTTGAATTTTGCCTTAGACATGTGAAATTTTGTCCCCGCCCCCTTCACCTGACCAGGGTTCCTGTCCCCTCTTCAGTACTACTCGGTTGAAAGTGGAGTTGGTTCCTCTAGGCAGAAACCTGTACAACTTGACCTACAGTCTTGGTAGATGTCCTGGTTCATGGGTTCTTTGTGCTGAAACTTTCACCTCCTACGGTGGCGCCTCCAGCTCAGCCAGGTCTGGAAAGTTCATGTTTTTGAATGAATGATTCACAACTTTTTTTTACTGGTAGGAAGGGGAAAAGACAAAAAGTACAGTGTAGAACACATTCTGGTGAGAAACTTCTCCTACAAGGTGGAGACAGTGAGAAAGACAATAGTTTCTAGGTTCTAGGATTTAGGGCCCACCAGAATAATCCAGGACAATCTTACCTTCAGATCCCAAACTAATAACATCTACAAAGACTGTTCTTTCAAATAAGGTCACATTTATAAATTCTTAGGGTTAGGATCTAGACATATCTTGGAGGGGGCAGATTACCATTCAACCAACTTCAGGAAGCAAGACACACACGCTCTATTGCTTCAGCATGCGTGGCCAAGGTGCTCTGCGAGTTAGCTGCAGACAGCTGCTTCTCTTGGTCCATAGGTGGGTTTCTATGAGGCAGATCCAGCAGCTCTGACTGCTGAATGTACACTGAGATGAGCTCCAGGGCTATGCATGTACCAGCGGAGACTAAAGGCTGAGAACAGCCCTTCCTGTACCACTGATTATAAGATGGGTTCACCCCTTTTTACCTCATCCTATCTAGAATTAACCCACAAAGGAAACAGGCATAACCACACAGAGACTCAAGAGTATTTGAAAGGCAACACACAAACAAAGTGGCAACCTCAAAGTCTGAGCCTTGGATAGAGGACACCATGTGCCGTAGACAGGAAGGGGAATGGGCCGGGCTTTGAGAAAAACAAACTTGGACTGTCATTGCAGCTCAGTAGTAGAGCACTTGCTTAGCACGCGTGAGGCACTGGGTTTGATCCTCAACACCACGTAAAAATAAATAAATAAAATAAAGATGTTGTGTCCATCGACAAGAAAAAAAATTAAGGAAAATAAAACTTGGGAAGTCCAACTCTGTGAATTACGAAGATTAAAAGAATTATTATTCCTCTGTTCCCCAGGAACTTACATGCTGATTGCCTCATGTACATGATCTCACACCACTGTAGCCAAGGGTAATATTATGATATTAATAGCCTCTAAGGCTCAGGTTCTTGCCTGTCAGAACTGAGTCTGTCCATAGTGCTGGAGCTCGATCTGCAGGCTCCTGCTGTGTGACCCTTAAACTTAGACTGACTTGTGGACATCTGGGTCCTCGGAGTGGGGTGGCTGGACTGTTGATATCAAGAAAGCTTCAGTACCAGGGCCAGCTTTTCAGCACCCAGTATTTGCATATTTGAATATTCTCACAATGAGGATGTCTGCCCTGATGCACTAGCTGGATAGTGGATGTTGATAATCCCACTTTGTAGAGGAGGCTTCGAGGCTCAGAGGGGAGAGGATTTTTCCCTGAAGTGAGAAACTTGGTTGGGAAAGAAAGCTGTCAGGGCTGCAGCCTTGGAGGGAGTAAAAGATTTCAACCAGAAAATCTCCCTGACAGTTTTTATCCAAGGAGCTTAGAGAAAAGCAGCCACTCATCGGACAGCTTACCAGGGGGATCTCAGAGCAGCTTCTTCCTCCCTGGGGAGCCCGAGTCTGATGGTAAATATGAGTGAAAACTCGCCCTCCTTGCCCAGATATTGAGGCCTCCCTTCCCAGTAGGGACAGTGCAGCATTCCCAGCCCGGCAGCCCTGTGTACGAATGGAATGGAATGGAATGTCCAGACGCTGCCAGGTGGAGGGACATGGAACAGAGCATTTCAACGTGGCAGCAGGAAGGGCCTGGCAGAAATCAAGCCAACTGGCTGACGATGAGCATTCAGGGAACACTCAGCCTGTGGAGCGTTAGTGGGCGTGAGGGTCAGCTGGGGTCCGTGGGGAGGCTGCAGCTCAGCCCTGCTCCTGCCAGCACTCTCTCTCAGTTGGTTTGTATGTCATAATGCTGTTTCTGATTGGGGGGGGGGGGATATGATTTCACTGCCTAAAAAATCAGCAAACCATTGACTTCATTTGCATCTCTCTTCTTACTTATGAGGAAACTGAGGCACAGAACAGGAGTGACTGGATGTCACTTGATGGTCCGTCCAAGTGGAGTGTCATCCACTTGGACTATTGCCTCCTTTCTCATGCCAGCACTGTGCTGGGCCAAGGGCCAAGTGGGGTAGTGGGGTGGGGAGAGAAATAAACAGGACACACACACACACACACACACACACACACACACACACTCATTCACATTCACTAGGATTGCATTCACTAGGATTGCTGTCTTTCTTCAAGCCATCACTTTAAGAACTTCTAACCTATCTCTTTGCTTCTGTGTTTGCCTCTGAATTCATTTTCTACCCCCGGCCAGAGGGATCCTTGAAAAAATATAACTCAGGCCATGTCACGTGTCTGCTTGAGACCCTCTAGTGGCTTTCTATCACACTTAGAATGAAATCTAAATTCCCTATATGGCCTGCAAGGTTCTTTATCTGCCCCTGCCCTGCCCCACGTCATTTCCTCCATTCTTCCCTTCACACACTGATCACTGTTTATAAGGATTTTTCTTACTTCCTCTTCCCAGGAAGGTGATTTCCTGGAGAGCAGGGAGCTTGCCTCTCTTTTTATAGGCATGTCCCCAATGTGATGTTTGGTAGGCACTCAAAAGATGTTTATGGAATGAACAAGCACAAACACTGAGATAGACAGCCTCCAAGATGGCCCAAGGACCCCTGCCTCCTAGTGCTCAGGCTGCTATGTCGTCCCCTCCTACACCAAATAGGGTGGATTTGTATTATCAGTAGTATAGTCTATTACAGAAGATACAAATTGTGACTTCTGAGGCCGGGTCCTGATAGATGTGACCATCTTTGTCTTGCTCTTGGGCTCACTTGCCCTGGGGGAAAGCAGCTTTCATGTCAGGAGGGAGCTCCTGCAGAAGGTCCACGTGTGGGGTATGGGCCTCCTGCTGCCAGCTGCCAGTGGGAGAGCCATCTGCAGGCAGCTCCTCTGGCCCAGTCAAGCTTCAGGAGCCTCCTGAGGAGCTGTGAGATGAATCCACCCTGAATTCCTGACTCACAGAACCTGTGAACAAATAATTGCTATTTTAAGATACAAAGTTATAGGCTAATTTGTTAGGTGGCCATAGGTAATAAATATAAATACATTTTTCTTTAAAAAGATGGGATCATAATACTGTTCAGAAATCAACTTTTTTCACTCCATCAGTATACTGTGAACATTTTCCATGTTAATGAATCCATACCTTGGCAAGTTCAGACTACAGGATTCCAAGTTTGACAACCCAGCCTGGGCAGCATAGCAAAACCCCATCTCAGAAAAAAAGAAAGAAAGAAACTAATCTATATCTATCATCACTCAGAACTATAATGAATAAAAATAGCACAATTTATCTACTACTCAAAGTCTCGATTTTTTCACCATTATTAAAAAATTACAGTTACCTTTTTTTTGTGGGTGATTCTTTATGACATGCATAATTTTCTTAGGATAAATTCCTAAAAGTGGAATCTCTGGGTCAGAGGGCTACATAGTTTCAAATTACGTCTCCAGAAAGCTTGCAGGACTCTTTCCCTTAGGATTTGAGAGCACCTGTTTAACAGGCAAACTTCAAAAACATTTACTATTTTGCCCATCTGATAAGTTTAAGAAATACTCTTTGATTATTTGAATGTACATTTCTTTGATTCTTAATTACAGCAGCTTTGAGGCCCTGGGCAGGGAAGTATCAGAATAGAGAAGGTTCTGCCAGCAGTTCTTTCAGATAGCCCAGCACCCCACCTCCTGCAGTCTTGGGAATGCCACACTCCCCACCTGTTTCTCGGCTGTCCCCTGCTTTTTTTCTCTTCACAGTGAGCAAAGTAGAAGTCAGGGATTTCCTTCTCCAGGCCATGTCGAGGCCTTGCTTTGCCCCTGTGGATGAAGACACTGGAGTTGCTAGCTCCTGACCTGCTGGCCTGGTGGGTTGGCAGGGCAAGGTCCATCCATCTGACCTCTCTACAGCTGTCTGGGGAGGGCCACCTGGACACCTGTTCTCACAAATTAAAGGAAAAACATTGCCTCCATTTCCCAGCCCCAAATTCATCCTACCACAGAGTGGAATAAAAGAAATGAACAGGGTGTTTATACAATAACACAGTTAGCTTTATAATAAGACTAAGCAATTTTGCAATTTCCAGATCATTCCGTTCTTCATCTCAGCTAAGGTATCTGCTGAGCAGGAAAGCCACCTGGTCAGCAGGGTGGCCACACCTCTCACACCTGGAGAGCCCTCCTGCCAAGTCCACCCTCCCTGGTGGGTCTGGAAGCCTGCAGTGCTGTTCCCTAAGATTTCTGTTTCCTGGAGCCCCACAAACCCTCAAAGGCCCAGCTCACTAACCAGCCTCTCCTGAACTTGCTGTTTTCTTAGGAATCAAACAGATGGTGTCTGCCTGGTGGATGTTAGGGTGTCATGGAAACATTAACGGCTCCTCTGGAGCTATCCATTCCTGGAGCATGGGTCTCTCTATCTTCTCTCCAAGTAATAAGAATTCTGACCTCCAACATTCCTGTTGCAAATTTACACATTTTCAAACAATTTATAGTGATCATTTCTTTAGAGCCTGAAACCAGGAGCAAGAGGGGAAGGGGACTCTCAGTCCTCTTTTGCACTTGTAGGACACTGGACCACAGAGAAAGCTGCACCCCCAGATGAATGATGGGATTGAGGTTATAAGGTCACCGGGATTTGTCTTCAGATCCCGTTCAAATTTCTTCCAAACCTGTGCTGAGGACCACACTGTGACCTTTCTGGGCCCTAAGCACTTTAGCCTTCTTGGGCCTCTTCCACTACCACAATAAAATATTTAAAATGTTATTTTATGATTGTCCTGGTATAAAGACAGACAATCTGGGTTGGATTTATTAGTCTATATTCATTAATATTTTTTTCTTCTGATATTAAATGATATCAAAATTAAAACATCTTCCCAGGCCCTCAAAGTCCCAGGGGCCCCAGGCAAAGAGCCTGCATTAATAGTCAAGGGGCCTTGCCCAGCTGCCCACATGAAACACACATACACCACCACAGGCTTTTCAAAGTGCCTCTATAGATGTGGAGAGAGACTAGATTATTAAGAAGAAAAAAACCTCACTGATTAATAATGAAAAACACCTGCAAGTCGCACAGCCTTCCAGCTGGGAAACACACAACAGCTACCATTGATCTGGGAGTCATCAGGAAGTTACTAGAGTTCATGGTCTCCTGGGGTGCCCATTCCTCCAAGTCTCATGCCCGCCTGGTCCCCAGCTCCCACCCCACCCTGATGAAACCGGCTTCAAGATCCTTCTGGTTCACAAACATGTCTGGTGCCACTGTAGAGACTCCTCTTCTCTTTCCTCTTGAGGACACATAAAAGACTTTTCTCCTGAAGATCAAGAGGACTTGCGACGTGACTGGGGATAGCTCCGATGTTCCAAAATGATACTGGGAGACTGCATTCAATTAAGAGACTAAATAACTCTTTGTGTGAGTCTTTGAAGAGCCCAGGTAATGGCTTTTATAATTCCACTGCAGGTAATTGCGTGAGTCACGGCTGTCTTTTTGCCTTCAGGGAGGGAGCAACTAGAGCAGATGAGGCAAATGTGGGTTGCACATGTGACTAGTTCCCCTGCCCACAGTGCAACTGACATTTTCACTCTGTCAGGCACTCTGTCTGCCAAGGAGTCCTTTTGTGTTCATGGGCCCCTTCTGCCATAACAAAATATTAAAAATTGTAGTTTCTGATTGCATTGGCAGTCAGCCATTGAATTCTTCATGACCCTCACAGTGCGGTGTTCCAAGTGTCACCTGGGATTCCACACAGGCTAGCAGTTGAGAACTATTAGTCTTCCCTGATCTCACCCACTCACTTCAGGTTTTACTCCCCCCACTCTTTCTGGAACTTTAAAGTAATATAATCATAAGAAATACAAAAGGCACCACACGTTGACATAACAATGACTATATATAAGTGTGTGTGTGTGCACGCGCAAGTGTGGGCCTAAAACACTTTCTCAATTTTACAAAGGCAGAACGTGAAATTCAAAGAGTTTAAATATTTAACTCAGGACATAACAGCTAGCAAATGGTAGAACTGGGATTTGAATCCAGACTGACTAACCCCAAACCAGAGCACAGCTCAGTGGAGATGTGAATTCTAGTGGGGATTAAGCCCTTCAATTAGTGATGAAGCATTGACTGGCAACGGGAAGCTAGGGAATCAGGGTAGCATTATTCTGCAACCCCATAGTGTGAGTCTGCCTAGTGGGACTGAGATCTTGTTCTCCCATCAAAGGCTCACAATGCTGTGTGAGGCTTTAAGGGAAAGGAAAGGTGCTGTGGTGGAGGGCACATGTCTGCTTCTCCAGGAGCTCATTCTCCTCTCCAGGGATGCACTCAGCTGCCGGCCTATTGGTTGGCTGCGAGACCCTGATGGTGTCTGGCGCAAATATTGGGTCTCCAGCGTGGCCTCTGCCTCAACTGCTGCCTTTCTTCTCAACCCTAAGAATCCAGAGTTTCGGGAAAGCGCACCACTTACTTTATTTTCACTAGCTACCCACGGGAAGCCTTACCTGTACCCACCAGCCCCCAAAGAGATTAGAATAAAACAGGGAAAATGTAAGCAAAGAATCCACCCACTACATGAGAGGATGGTGCTGAGCCCCCAATCCACAGGGCCAGTCCCATAAATTCTTGGTGGGGCCCAAGAATTTGTATTTCTAACAAGCCAGGTGATGCTTGTTAGAGTCATGGGTGTAAGGAAGGGCCGGGGTTTCAGGTTTATAGCAGGAACACATTTGGGGCTCGAGGGATTTTTCCAGAGACCATGAAATCACACCACATGGGCAGCTGTGTTGGCTCAGGTCTCTGGTATTCTTCAAGGTGAGCCAGGGAATCTGTTCTGTAATTTGATCTTGGGAGAGGGAACCACAGAGCCCTGGTCCTGCCTGCTGAGGACTGCCAAAGCCAGGCGTGTGGGAAAAGAGGAAGGACAGAGGCAGCAGCTGCAGAGCTGCTCCAGAAGTCTCCGCTGAGCTTTTCATTAGCTGGAGCCCTATTTGCCCTCGGGGTCGAGTCTGACACCCAGCTGACAGGCCACAGCAGATGCAGCCCCCTAGGCAGCTGCCCCCACCTGCCCAATAACAGACACAAAGCAGGGAGCTAAAGGGCAGAGTGACTGCTCATCTCAGGGCACTCAAGGGAAAGCTGCCACCCTTTCTGGCACAGGCAGGGCTCAGGGAAGCAACTTCCAGTTCACCTAGGAATATGCTCCTGAAAAGGATGGGGAAATCCATGCCCCGAGGCAGGCAGGAGAGGAGCTGGGTAATGAGCGCAGTGTCAGAATGGCCTGGACACAGGTGCCCAAGCTAGGAAGAGTGAACCTTTACTGTTGCTCCAGGCTGTGGCTACGGTTTGTTCCCAGTAAGAACTCACATCTCAGAAAGGCTTGGAAAAACCTTTTTTTGGTAAAAGAATAGCAACAGTAATAGTTATTTTTGAGCTCTTACTAAGTGTGTGCCAGGCCAAACACAATTTCTTTAATCCTCAGGCCAAATTCAAAAGGTATTATTATTCCAGTTTTAAAGATGAGGAAATAAAGGCCCACAGGGGCCTACCAGCCAATGATTGGCAGAATCAGGATTTGAACCCAGATTCCAAAGCTCTTCCTATCAGGGCATAGAGCCTCCATCCAGTACAAAGGAGTCTCTGAAATGAGGAAGGAAATTTTGAGCTGACATTCAAGGGGATGAAAGGACCA
The DNA here is from genome assembly GCF_045843805.1 of Urocitellus parryii. Lineage (NCBI taxonomy): Eukaryota > Metazoa > Chordata > Mammalia > Rodentia > Sciuridae > Urocitellus > Urocitellus parryii. Next base: position 113,005,403 of record NC_135536.1, on the reverse strand, counting down.
AGCTACACTCAGTGGAAATCTCTCTTCCACTGATTTTTTATTTGATCATTTTTGTCAGTAAACATGTAAATTAGCCCTTCCGATCTTTTAAAAAGCTCTTTTTCGACTCCAATTCCCCCTTCAATTAGTGCTCCATTTCTCTGCAAAGCCCCACAGTTGTCTGTACTGGTACAAGAAGATGTGTGTAAGGCGAGCCCACATCTCACTTTGGCGAGGGACATACCCTGGATTTGGAGGGCCCTATGCCCTTAAATGTGGCAAGGCAGAGGGTGGGGTGCTCTTGCCTCTTCTCCCATTTCTCTCTTGGACACCCTAGGAAGGGCTCTGTCTCTTCTGGGCAGAGAAGGGATTGCATGTGGCCAGGCAAAAATAGGACATTAGGGAAATGAGGCTGAGGGCGGAGGCGAGGCAGCCTAGGTCCTGCTCACAGTTATGCTCTGGGTTGCTTTATGGGCCCTAGAAGAAACCATCATTTGTAGAACCCCCACAATACCCTAGCTGTGAGCTAGTAATATACTTAATCTCATTTGTTCCTCGAGTGATATAGTAGGGAATTACTTCTTTATTTCACACAGGGGAAACGGAGGCACAGAGAGATAAGGTCCTTCATCAAGGCACCCAGCATTCATTAAGCCAGGACTAAAATCTAAGAGATAGTTGGGGGGGCTTGCCCAGCTGGCTCCATTCCATAGTGCATGTGGGATGAGAAGACAGCTTAGTGTCTACAGTGACTTGAAACCCACCCCCATTTTATGCCTTGATGTACTAAAGACAGATTGATCAACCAGCCTTGGAGGCTAGGCAGCTTGGCTTTGGTACAAATGCTAGGTCAGTTGGAGAGGACCATGCCATGGTGCACAATCCCCACATTGCAGAGCCATCCATGTCAAGAGGAACCCCCGAGGCTGTCATTTCCTACCAGGCTGGACAGAACTGAGGGAGGGGCAGCTGGGGCGATCCCATGATCCCAGCAGCCCAGGGCAGGGGCTTGCCTGAAGAGATGGAGTTTCAGAGCTAATTGCTGGACCGAGAGCCCTGTCCAAATGGTTGATGACGGAGGAGACTGGGGCTCGGCTTGTTGTTTAACCTGGCTCCGTTTACCAGCTGTGTCTTCTAACTTCCCCAAGCCTCAGTCCTTTTCTCTCTAAAATTATAGTAACCTTCCTTTGCAGGTTGCTGGGAGAGTGAAATGAGATGAAATAAGTGAAGCTCTTGGTATAGCTCCTGTCACATCAATGGTGCCTTTAAATAAACAAAGGCTAGCTTGTTAAGTAGGAGAAGAAATGGGTTGACTTCAGGGAGGGGAGCTACAGCTCAGACTAGTGATGCTATTTCTTTTCAATTTTTTTTTTTAGTTGTAGATGGACAGAATGCTTTTATTTTATTTGTTCATTTTTATATGGTACTGAGGATCGAACCCAGTGCCTCATGCATGCTAGGCAAGCGCTCTGCTACTGAGCTACAGCCCCAGCCCTAGTGATGCTGTTTCTTTTCTTTTTTATTTGTTCTTTTTAGGTATACATGACAAGCTGGGCGCAGTGGCGCATTCCTGTAATCCCAGCAGCTCGGAGGCTGAGGCACGAGTTCAAAGCCTCAGGAACTTATTGAGTTTCTGTCTCTAAATAAAATACAACAGGACTAGGGATGTGACTCAGTTGTTAAGCACCCCTGAGTTCAAACCCAGGTACCAAAAAAATGTATATATATATATATGACAATGGGGTGTATTTTGACATATCATATATATGTGGAATATAACTTTCTATTCTTGTTTGTTTATATGATGTGAGTTTACTGATGATGTATTCATGTATGAATATAGATAGGAAAGTTATGTCTCCAATTCCCCCTTCAATTACTGCTCCATTCATTCTTGTCTTTCTTATTTCCATCCCCCCCTCCTTCCCCATTCCTCTTTGTCTAATCCAGTGAGTTTCTATTCTTCCCTCCTCCTCACCCCCTAGTGATGTTTTTCCTTCCCATCCTCAGCCCTGAGAAGGGAGATGGCTCACCATCTGGGCCACCTCTGCAGGACTCTTAGAAAAGAATCCTGAGAAATCATGGAGATTCTCCTTGGATTCACGGAGAATCTGCTGCCAGGATGCTGTAGGATTAAGGTTTCCTAATGTCTAAATATGACTGACTTCCCTGTGGCTCCCCATAGAAAGAGGAGAAGAAATCCATCTGCCTGCTCTCTGTGTCTCCTGACAATGGTGGTAGAGACAAGAGGGAACAAGGGTCTGTAATAGCCAAGGATGTGCTTTAAAACTGCAGTCAACCAAGGACGATTCACAGGGCAAGCACCATTCACAGGGCAAGCACCATGTCTACATGTGGCAGTGACTCTGCCAAGCTACCCATCTCCTGAGATGAACACCAGCCTGCCCTCCACAAGCCACTTCTTCTGGCTTCCTGGCTCTTACCACATCTGAGCTGTTCATCCCAAGACCACCCAGAACACAGGAGACAAGAGAAATGGGTGTCTCCCTTTCTCGGAGTAGGCTTAGAAATCGCTTCTCACTTTAAGCAAGACTGTCTGTAAGAAGCAGGGACCACAAGGCATGTCCCTACTTTCAAAGAATGTGCTAGTCAGCTGAGCACACAGAGTAAAATCACAAAGCATGTTATTAAAGATCAAAAGGAATGTCCCAGACAATAAGCTCTTGAACCATTTGAAGTTGACAGATCACTGGAGCCTGGGGTGCAGTGCGGAAGGCTTAGCGGCAGATGTGAGCTTTGAGTTGGGCTTTGGGCAAGAAACATTTTCCTAAGAGAGAATTGGAACGGGTTTTCTTTCCAAGTGAGAAACTGGCATGAGCAAAGGTATGAGGGCAGGAGAGTGCAGGGCATGTTGGAGGCAGGGAGGTGGCAACCAGTTTGAAACAGGCAGCCTGGTCATGCAGGGAACAGAGGCGGATGTGGCTATGACTCTGACAGCAGGCCATGCGAGGCTTAGGTAGGGGGAACCATGGTCCCACAGAAGACTCAGGGTCTTGAGTGTGGGAGTGGCTTGTTCAAGGTTAACGGAAGTGTACAGGGTGGATTACAGAGAGAGGGAAGGCTGTCACAGTGCAATGGTATGAGTGGAAAGAGGATCCAAATCCCTGTGCAACCAACCAGAACAGGCAGAAGACTGGCAGGATTCAACTGGAAGAAGTCTCCAAGGGGAGTGGGGAGAGAGAGGGAAGAGCCTGAGGAAACTCTAGTCTTCCAGCAGAGCCACAGAGAATGGGGTAAAAGAGGTCAGAAGATCTTGGGATCATGAAAGGAAATGACATCATGGGGGAGGGGCTGAAACACTTAGAATGTAAACCGTTGTGTGGAAAACTGGGAGCAAGGAATCTGGAGTGAGATGGTCTTGAGGCTTCTCTTCCAATCCTGAGACCATGATCTCAAGTCCATTTGCTCCCTGGGGAAGCCTCAGCTCAAACACACCTCCATCCCCATCTCCTGGACCCCCTTCATTGCCCCATCCTTCAGTCATGAGAAGCCCAGGAACAACCCCACAACTGCCCTACTGCCCTCATCTGACTCATCGTTTAATTATTTCACTCCCAAACCACAGGAGCCATGTCACAATGATACTGTTGCTCTCAACAGCAATTGAACAGTAAAAAGGTTAATTACATTTATTTTTTTATTAAAAAAGATCAGTGCGCAAAGAAGATGTTCAAACAGTTGGGCAGACTAATTGAAAGCTAATGTTGTCACTAAATTGAATTTCAAATGAATTTTACATCCATAGTTCATTTTGCTAATTTCATTCTCTGCATCCTGTAATTTGTTGACAGTGATTGATTATTTAAGTGAATAATATCTGTGTACCAAGATCATTTAGTAATAGAAAATGCCACATATGATCATAATGTTAATGAATACTGTTTACTTACATTTTCACTGCCAATTTAGTTTGTGGGAGACATTAGGTCAACAGAGTAAGCCCCAAGATTCAGGGGCTCAGGATGACTGTGGGGACCCAAGACTGTTGGGGTCCTTCACAGAGGGGGCTGAATGGATCTCTGTGTCTTTATGATAGCAGGCCACATATGCACATCATTTATGGGTCATCTGTTATTATGTAAAATTTTTTCAAGCAAAAAGAAAACAAACACAATATTTTTTCCCTCTTCTGATATATCTGGGTTTAAGGTTCTAAATCTTTTTGGATAGATTGTTGGTTAGGCTAGTATTGAGAAAAAACATGACTTGCTGATGAGAAGAGAGGAACAAGAGCAAAAAGGCTGAAGACAGAGGAGTGTTGCTGTCTGTGGAGAGCTGTAACTTAAAGGAAAAAAGTGTGTGTGTGTGTGTGTGTGTGTGTGTGTGTGTGTAAATGTGTGTGTATCCTAACACTCTCAAATTTTGTTGTTTATTGGAACCACCTGGATGCCATTTAAAAATGTAGATTTCCATGCTTCACCCCTTAGGAAATCTAGAAAGAGGCCCTGGAATCTGCATGTCAAGCAAGCAGGCACCCAGGCTGGGGGTGTAACTCCATGACAAAGCATGTGCTTAACATGCAAATTAAACATAACACAACAACAAACCAAAAGTCCCTAATGTGGTGCTAATGTGAGGGGCGCTGATCAACACTTTGAGAAACCTCATCCATTCCTGAATGTTCGCTGAGACCCGCCTCAAATTCTTTCCCCAGCTGTTTCTGATCCATTCCACTCCCTGCTACCTCCTCACCCACCCTCCAAACCACTGCTTGAAATAACAGCTATTATCCCCATGTTCTGACTGAGGAAACTGAAGCAGGGAGAGGTTAAATATGTAGTGATTGGAAGTCCAGAATTTGGTAATAGACTTGGGAAACATTCTTGCTTCTAACTCTGTGACCTTGAACAAGTAGGTTTCTTAACCCCTTGGAGCCTCAGTTTCTAAAATGTAAATGGGGAAATTAATCCATTCTTGATAAAGGATTGAGTGGGCTTAGATAAAGTACTTTCCATAACACCAAGTGCCCAACAAGCCATTAACTAGACTGCAGCTATTCCTATTAGCTGACTGTATGAGTGCCACCAGAATGAGGCCAGGAGGAACAGAGAGCACAGAGAACCGGGCAGCCAGCCACAGCCAGGGACATATGGAAGACTTGAACCTCATAAACAAATAGTCAGGACCAAGTTTTGCTTATTAAATTTTTCATATTAAAAGTTCACTTATTCTAAAAATGTACTGTTTACAGTGACATATTCACAAGTGTGAAACTAATCTACATACATATTTCCTGCACTATTAGAAATATAAAGAAATTGAAAACAACCCAAGTGCCCATTCATCAAGCACTGGTTAAGTCATTTTAAGGTTTATACATACCATGAAATGCTGAACTACTATAAAAAGGAACAAGGAAGTCCTCCTGTGCAGATGTGATATTTCCTCAAGTTTCAGGGTTAATAATAACAAAAAAGAGAGAGATAGATCAATAGATTGACAGATCAATAGACAAATGTAAAAAGTGTTGAAGGATAGAAAAGAAACACATTATCAGCTGCCATTGGGTCAGAAACTGAAGTGGGGTTGGACAGACGGGAAAGGAGGAAGATTTTTGCATGACAATTTTTTCATACCCTTTGAATTTTAAATGATGAACATGCTTAAAAACCAGAAAAGAAATAATTAAATGAAATAGAAAAAGTGTGTTAACACTTACTTGTTCGTTTACACAACAAATATTTTGGGGGCTGCTGCTACATGGTAGGCCCTCTTCTAATTGCTAAAGACCCAACTAACAAAACAGGCCAGAATCTGCCCTGGTGGGTTTGCGTGCTGGTGGGAGGGAAACAAAAAGCATAATAAATGCAGTGTGCAGCCTTCTGACAGATGCTATGGGGTGGGAATAAGTGGGGTGAGCAGAGTAGGGAATGCAGGGGGGTGGCGTTCTTTTGTTTGGGTACTGGGGATTGAACTCAGGGACCAGAGATGCTCAACCACTCAGCCACATTCCCAATCCCCAATCCCACATCCCCAAGCCCTTTTTGGTACTTTATTTAGAGACAGGCTCTCACTGAGTTGCTCAGGGTCTTGCCAAGTTTCTGAGGCTGGCTTTGAACTTGCAATCCTCCTGCATCAGCCTCCTGAGCTGGGATTACAGACGTGTACCACCACGCCTGACTTGTGGGGGGCTGGCATTCTAAAAATAGAGTCAGGGTAGACCTCTCTGTGATGAGGAAATTCAAGGAGTGATCTCTGCAGATGTCTGGGGCAAGGATCTTCCTGCCAGTTCAAGAAAAAAACTAATGCAAGGTTCCAAGGGGGTCATACTTGACATAGGGGAGGCCAGTGTGGCTAGTCTGGGCCAGGCTGGGTGGAAAGGAGGAAAGGAGATGAGAAAAAGAGAGAGAAGGAAGGGAGAGGGCAGGCCAGGTAGGGCTTTTCAGGTAACAGTTAAGAATTTAGTTTTTACTTTGAGTTAAATTGGGGGCCACTGGAAGTTTTCCAGCATGGCACAAGGACCAGGCTTGCTAGTGTCTTAAAGGCTTGCTCTAGTTTGTGTTCTGAGAAAGGACACCCAGAGCAAGAACAGGAACACATCAGTTAGGAGGCTGTTATAACAACCCAGGTGGGATTAGAGGGCTGTATTCATTCCCTAGGGTTGCCATAACAAATCACCACAAACTGGTGGCTCCACACAGTGGAAATGTATTCTCTCCCATTCTGGAGACCATAAGTCCTAAATCAGGGAGGCACCAGGTCTGTGCTCCCCACCAAGGCTCTAGGGGACCACTTAGACCACTTCCCTACCTCTCCAGCTTCTGGTGGTTCCAGGTATCCCTGGACCCGGAACTAAACATCTTCAATATAGGTCTCCATCTCTACATGGCTTCCTCCCTGTGCGCCTGTGTCTCCTCTACCTTTCTCTTACAAGGACCTGTTACAGGATTTAGGACCCACCTTGAATCCAGGATGATCTCATCCTGAAGTCCATAATTGTACCTTCAAAAATGCGTTTCCAAATAAGGTCAGATTCCTGGAGTTATGATTTAGGCATATCCTTTGAGTGGGGGGTACAATTCAACCTTCTACTGGGGACAAGTACCAGGATAATAGTGGTGGAGATATTGAAAAAGACTTAGATACTTGATATATTTTGAAGGTAGAGGCAGCAGGATTCAAGGAGTAAGCAGAGGAGTCAACAATGACCTTAAGGTTTTTGGCTGAGCACCTGTAAGAATGGGGTTGCCACCCATCGTGATGAGGAAGGTTGTAGATGGATCAGATTGCATGCAGGGAGGAACATCCTCTGTTTGGTTCTGAACATCCTATGTTTGAGATGAGTAGTGGGCATCCAATTGTAGATGTCAGGTAGGCAGATGGATATAAATGCTGGGGTCAAGGGGAAACTGTTGGGCTATAGCATGTACCTGGGATTCTGCAGCATATAGATGGCATTTAAAGCCATAAAGCTGGATGAACTTGTCTGGGCAGTGAGTGTGTCAGGAGAAGAGAAGAGGATCTCTGCCTGGGATGTGTACTGGGCTGTATGCAGAGATGAATATAATGCTGCTGCTTCCAAGTGACCCATAATCTAGGGTCAGAGAGAGACTGGTGCATAGATCAATGCTCATAAGTATCCCAACTGAAAGCTACCCTTCTCCCCAAACCAACGCCCAGTCCACTGCAGGGGATGATTGTTCTTCCTCCACACATCCTCCAGCTAGCTGACAGGTCAAGGCTTCTGTTTTAATAGGTGTCCTTCAACAGCTGGTTCTCTGGGACTTGCATGCATGCAGAGACTAAAAGCAAGAAGACAGAAGGCAAAGCCCTTTGAAATTTAGGAAAATTCTTCACACTCTCCAGGAAGAGTGTGAAGGCTATGGCACCTCCCAAGTTTATCACCACCTGGCACAGGGTTCCCATTTCTGACTTTTCTTTCCAAATAAAAGATGGGTCAGAAACATGTACTTATGAGAATAACTCTGCTCAGCTGAGTGGCATTGCTGATTTCCATCCATTTCAGCAGCCTTCAATTTCCATTTCTATTTGTTGAAAGATGAGAAAACAAACATATCGGCAGGTTGTCAAGAAATATTTTTCCCCACATCTAATATTCTGTGTGTGAGTCAAATCTAGTTCTACTCTTAAAAAAAATTAAAATCAATGCTTCTATTTGTAGCAAGGCCATTTGTTCTTATCGAGTTTGCTCTCATACCAAGGAAACTGGTGAATCCTTCTCCATTCAGGAAGCTCAGAGGTTTCTGCAGGTGGCTGATGGGGCCTAGGTGCCAACACAGGCAGGAGCACTCAGAACAAACGAAGCAAGTTCAGGAGTGTTGATTATGGGTGCATAGCCACAGAATATAAGTCCTTGGAATTAGACTTTTTTGGGTACAGGGAAAATTTAACTACACTATTGGGGTTTCTGTTGGTACAACTAAGTCACATGTTATCTAAAATGTTCAGTGCAGACTACTATCCTCTCGCCTTGTATTCCCATGGTTGTCTCTGTGCATGCATAGCTGATGTCTCTTCTGTGACCTAATCTTCCATTCTTATAAGAATGTCAGTCATTTTGGATTAGGGTCCATCCTAATAATCCCATTTAACTTAATTACCTCTTTAAGGGTGTCTCCAGATACAGTCACATCCTGAAGTCCTGGGAGTTAGGGTTTCAACATGAATTTTGGAAGGACACAATTCAGCCCAGAACACTGAGCCAATTCTCTAAACTCTGGGGAAAATTGTCATTACACTGTGCTAAGAGAAAGAAACAGGTTGCAAAAAATATGCATAAATCCTATTGTTGCTTAATAGTGTGTGTGTGTGTGTGTGTGTGTGTGTGTGTGTGTGTGTGTGTGTGTGTAGAAAGACTTTAACAAGGGCAGAGGCCAGTTGCTTTCTCTGAAGAATAGGACAGGATGTGGAGGACTTATTTTTATTTTATGAATCCCTTTGTTGTTTGTTTGCATTTTAAAAACAACTATTCAATAAGTTTGTAATTTAATTTTTGCAGAGAGGACAGGAAAAAAGGAAGGCGGCTCTTAATCCCTGGGAAGCTCACTGATAGTGTACTGCCACAGGGCTTTCATCATTGCCACCATGTGCCAGGTATTTTACTATCAACTCATTTGACCTCCACCATAATTCTGTAAACCACATATTGGTACCCCCATTTTAGAGATGGAGGACTTGGGCTCAGAGCAGCTAAATTATTGTCTCAAATGCAGACAGACAGCAGGGAACTGGCAGGCCTGGGTCTTGCAGAAGCACCCACTGGGCCATGTGGATGGCTTGAACTAAACTTTTCCCTTTGTCAGAAAAATAACTCCAATATCACCACAGAGCTGGTTGATGGTAGGAATTATTGACACTTTTTTACAAAAGGAGTATTCCCTTCTTTGGCTAATGGGAACCAAAAAATGATCATAGCAAGCTCTATAGCTGAAACTGCTTCAAGCTAACATTTGAGAGTGCCCACTATGTCCCCGGCTTTGTCATAAACACTATTTGTTAATAGACCCCTCACAACAACCCCTTTTATTGATGAAAATATGGAGGCACAAAGAATTCACAAACAGTAAGGGAAGCTGAGGAAGCAAGTACTGTTGGATTTGTGCAAGTTGCTGGAGAGCTTGATGCCTTAATCTCAATTACGATAATCAAAGGCAAAATGGGCATAAATAATAAAAACTGGTTTTGGGGGGGCATACTGGAGATTGAACCCTGGGTCGCTTTACCACTGAGCTATATTTCTAGCTTTCCTGCCTCAGCCTCCTGAGGAGCTAGGATTATAGGCATGTGCCACCATATCCGGTAAATAATACAAATTATTTGATAATAGGAATGGCTCTTTTAAAAGAGTGTGGGTCAGATGGTAGTGGAAGCAGATTCATTATTAAGTGGGGGTAATGCAGGTTTCAGGGCCAGCAATAGCACCTGGAATAGGGTGTGTCCTTCTGGACAAGTAGGAGTTTAGTCTCAGGGCACAGGCCAGCTTCCTGTGACAGAAGCCATACTGATCCTTGGGCTGCAGTGTCTAGGCCTACCCCCAGAGGTGAAACTGAGATACAGAGCCAAGCGTATACATTTCAACCAGGATTCAGTGCAAGAATTCCATGTCAGACAGAGATGTTCATATTTCCCTTAGGTGAAGACTGGGGGTTCCTTCTTGGTAACCGGGCTGAGCTGCAGGAGGGGTCACTATGGAAGGTGGGAAGTGAGAATAAAGAAGCTGGGCAGGCTTGCACCCCTGAAAATGCTGAACACAAGCTAATTTATTTTTAATCTAAGCCTTGAAGTGTTGTTAGTGCACTGGTGACATTCAGGATGCCTTAGAGCTCCACATTTTTATAAATGCCTCTAGGACTGTCAGACTTCATTGGGATTGTGAGTCCAGCTGGTGATTTCATGGAAGGGGTGATGTTCAAAGCTGTGCATAAAAGCAGGTTGCAGAGAAATAGCCTAAAACCTCTCCAAGAGAGAATGGGGACTAACAGAGTTGAATGCAAAGTCATGCTGTTAGGTTCCAAATATCATTGCACAAGATGACTTGGGAGGTCAGGCTGGATCACACTTCACATGAACACTTGGAATTTCTCACTTGGCCACAAGTTTCATGTTAACTGAAAACATAATATGATAAGTTGCTGGAAAAGTTATTACAAATTTTGTCTGCATTCCTAGCAGCATGATGCAGAAAGCCTAGCGAGGTGAGGGTTCCAGTGCCCCTAGACTTCAGCAGGGTGTCAGGTCCAAATGACGATTGGTAATAACCATTGTCAATAGCTCTCTGCAGACTCATTTTATTGGCCCAAAAACACTGTAGAAATTCAAAAATTGAAAGAAAGAAAAAAATCTGATGAAAATTAAAAGTTTTTTTAAAATCTGATGTCCAGCAGCTTTTGAAAGTTCAGAAATTTCTGACACAGTCCTTTTGTAACAACACCTGGCAGGATCTGAATGCATCTGCCTCTTTAGATCAAGCAGTTGCAGGACAGGTTGTCACACCCACTTCCGGTGTCCAGCCACAGCGAGGCTTCGTGCTACCTTTTATCATTGGATCTGCAGAGAAAAACCCTCTCTGTATCCATGTCTCTAGGAAAAGTGGGAAAATGGAGTGAGAAGATCAGGTGGTTTTACTGTACCTGGCCTGCTCTTTACTTGCATTACTAGTCTGGTTCTGTAATTTGAATTTGCAGTTCCTGAGAATGATACACATAAAAGAAGAAGTGGATTGCACAGGAAAGTATAATGGGGAAGGGCTGAATCAACTATACAGGAAGCTGATGGGAAAGGCCATCCTAGGGCACAAAGATTGGCATATGTGTTACTTTGGTGGGCAGACCAGATGATGAGTCCAGAAAAGTAGATTTCAGCATAAGATATGAATGAGTTTTTAAGCAATCAAGCTTTCCAAATGGGAACAAGTCGTCCAGAGGAACAGAGAGCTACAGCTGGTGAGGCAGAGGTTATTCAAGGATGGAGTCACAAGAACTAAGAAAGAAGGATACACTTTGCCAGAAATTCTGGTGCCCCCATTTATTCATTGTGATCTTGAACAAGTTACTTAACTTGATGTCATAAAGTGGACATTAAAATCATGCTGCCTTTTGGAGATATGGTGAAGATAAAATTAAAGAGTGCAAGCAAGTTATTTTGCATAAGCTTTGGCATATGGTAAACATTCAACAAACGTTAACTATTGCTATTTGCAATTGGTGAAAGGTTGGATAATTTATTTCCAAGGGCACTGCTAAATCTATGTTCTGAGATTTTGAATCTTATTCATCTCTTCTTCCTCTCTACAAGAAGTTACTAAAAAGAAAGAACATGAGTGAATGTCAGTCTCATTTTATTTTATTGCTTTTCTTCTACTCCCACCAAGACATTTCTAATTTATGAAAGAGCCACTGGCTAACTATGCAAATTTAGAGACTTAATTTTATTTATTTGGCACTGGGGATTAAACCCAGGGGCACTTTACCACTGAGTTATATCCCCAGCCTTTTTTATTTTGAGACAGGGTCTCCCTACATTGTGTAGGGCCTTGCTAAGTTGCTGATGCTGGTCTTGAACTTGAGATCCTCCTGCCTCAGCCTCTTGAGTTACTGGGATTGTAGGTGTGCACCCTGAGCCATTCCTGGCTACAGACTTTTTAGCTTTTTCTATATCTTCTTGTACCAAACATCATGGAAGTCCACTAAGATTTGCAGAAGACATTGAAGCTATGCCCTTGTCCCAGAATGGCAGAGTGGCAGCTGGGTGGGCTGGAGCACAGTGGCGAGCATAGGTGGTAGCTGTGCAGAGTCTGCCAAGCCAGCATAGACCTGAGGCTCTGAGAGCCAGGGCACGACTCCTGCAGATGCTGGCTCCATTCAGTGCTGCTGCCCCGGACCCTCAGCATCTACCATCCACCAACTCAAGCTCCTACTTCCTAAGCAGGGTGCAAGGGGTGGGGTAGACCTAAATGGGATCACAGAGCTAACCAATAGAACTGGTACTTTTCCAAACCCTGATTAGCATAAATCTGGACCAATAGCATTGACCCAAGAACTATATAGACTTGCACACTCAAGCAGCAACCCCCATTGGGTCCCCTCTCATCCTGTGAGAGCTGTTTCTTTTCTTCCCACTTGAATAAATCCTACTCTTTGGCCCTCACTCTTTCTCATCTGCAGATTTCGTTCTTTGAATTTGTGAGACAAGAACCCAGAAAGAAGAAATTGGTGGTGAACTTCCAGGGACTGCTGCAACACTGAAGGGCATAGCCTGCCATTAAGAGGGGCAACATGTCACTCAGTGGCAGTGGAACTCTCAGAGCTGATGGCAGCCGGCATCCCCTGCCTTGATTAGCTGTTAACACTGCAACAGGCTTTCTCGGCTACAGAGGCCTGCAGTTTTTACACAAACCCTACCTGCCAGCAGAAGCGAAGGAACTCCAGTTTCAATATGCTCATTTGCAAATGTTTGCTTACCTTCATTCCTCAGATTTAAATTGATTGCCCTGAGACATTTTATCAGAAGTGATTACATTAATGGGCTGAATCTAGTTCAAGATCAATCAGCTCCTTATGAAATAGAGGAAGTGGACAACTACAAAATGCTGAGTCATTAAATGGGGAAGAGACCTCTTCCTTCAAAGATGGCATGGATCTTTCTGGCTGTATGGGTTCTGGGCTTATGGCTTAATGGCTAAATCTGATAAGGGAAAAACCATGAGAGGAACACAAGTTTGTCCTTTTTCTAGCAGAATCTGGATATGGTGGATACTGCAAAATATACTCTTATTTTTCCTTTCTAGTCAAATAATTTTCTTGTTGCCCAGGATACAGATGTGCCCAACTGCCCAGCTGCACAGCTAATGCACTTCTAAGGTAGGCTTCTTGCTACATGAGAATGATACACTCTTACCTTGCTTAAGCCATTGATTACCAGATGTTCTGTTACTTCTAGTCAAACAGAATCCTATTGGATTCATAGTTACTAGGTGTTTCTGGTTTTTGTCACTACCTAACAAACTACTATAAAACTTAGTATGGGGCTGGGGATATGGCTCAAGCGGTAGCGCGCTCGCCTGGCATGTGCGCGGCGCTAGGTTCGATCCTCAGCACCACACACAAAGATGTTGTGTCCGCCGAAAACTAAAAAATAAATATTAAAAAATTCTCTCTCTCTCTCTCTCTCTCTCTTTAAAAAAAAAATACTTAGTAGCTGCCAGGTATGGTGACACATGCTTGTAATCCCAGCCACTCAAGAAGCTGAGATAGGTAGGTCACAGATTCAAAGCCAGCCTTAGCAGCAGCAAGGCCCTAAGCAATTCAGTGAGACCCTGTCTCAAAACAAAAATAGGGCTGGGGATGAGGGTCAGTGGTTAAGTGTCCCTCAGTTCAATCCCCAGTACCCACCCCTACCCCCAGAAAACAAAACAAAACAAAAACAAACACTTAGTAGCTGAAAAAAGTAGTTTTATTATTTCTCTGAGCCTATGGGTTGACTGAATGAAGCTCATCTAGATCATTCTTCTGCTGGTCTTTCTTGGGGTCTCACGTGGTTGCGGTTAAAAAGTCCCAGATGACTTCACTCACACACCTGGCACCTTGGTAGGGACAACTGAAAGGCTGGGCCTCTCTTTCCCTCCTGACCTTCTCTCATGGCTCACCTTTTTACATGGTGCTGGATCCCGAGAGAGAGAGAGAGAGAGAGAGAGAGAGAGAGAGAGAGAGAGAGAGAGAGATTTCCATGAGAACATGTTCCAGTGTGGGTGTACTTCTCGAGTCTTGGCTTGCATGCAGTCAGCTAATGACCATGACCTCTGGCCAAGTCCGTCACGTGGGAGGAGGCTCCACAAAGGCCTAAACTAATGGTCTACCACACCAGGGATGCTATAGAGTGACATATTCTTTATGTACAGGGCAGGACTATGTACGTCCCTGAGTCCCTTCTAAATAGTGGAATGGATTAAAAAAAAAAAAGTAGAGAAAAACATATTTTTCATGATTTCATCCTCCTCTGTCTTATTTATTTTTCTTGGAATACCACCCCCTTCTAAAAAAAAGGGCAAAACACACTGGTTTGTGTCAAGTTCCTCCGAAAGTATCTCAATGACTTGGGATCTTGGAGTTAGAATCTGAACCTTGGACACTAATATTATAAATGGATAGCCTATAGGCATGTTATGATTGGAGCAGTGTGTTTTTTTTAAGAAATTCCATTTTAGAATCCACATTCTAAGCTTCTTTTGAAGAGCAAGCAACCCTGGGTTTACAATTTTCCATTGCTACAACTGGCAAGAGAGGAGGAAAGCCCTCCCTTTCAGAGGGCCCTGGGCTGTCCAGTTCCCTGGTCACCACCCCCCATACTGCCCAGTTCTAATAGGAACCACAGGTTCTGATGGTGAGCCAACTTTTCTGCCTCACTCATTTCTGTTATCTGCTGGTCTCTGAAGATTTGTGGGTTGCAACTCCATCTTTATATTTTATCTGAATTTTCTCCCTTTCACCATTTCCTCTCATTTACCATTTATCTCCTCTCCATAGAACATACTTATTTTCCACTGATCATGATTCTGTCATCATAGCTTATCTAAAGCCTTCCCTGGCTTGAGGCCAACTCATCAAAGAATGTCCTGCTCTTTGTTTAAAAAGAACCTAAAAATCCCACCTCTTTTAAAATCCTGGCTTGACCTAGTAATGGTAAAGTGGAACCAATTCTTCCGCATTTCTCTAGGTTTCCATCCAGGATCTGGACTTTGCTCCTTTCTAATGCCTCAGCTCAAAGCTGGATTACAGGAAGCAGCTCAAGACACAAGGACAGAGTCTCCATGTAAAGCAATGTTGTGGCATGTGAGGACCGCTGGTCTAAATTTGGGACAGTATTCATGACAGTGGTTCTCAAAGTGTGGCCCTTAGGGCAACATGTCCTGCAGACACACTTGTTCAAAAGACAAAGTGGTAGGCCCCACTCCTGATCAGGAACTCTGGGGAGTGGGCCCAGCAGCCCGTGCTTTGACTGGCTCTCCTGGGCACTCAGATGCTCACTTCCGATCGAGAACCACTGGCACAGAGCTGGCCCACACCAGGAACCCTGTGGTTCCAACTCAAGCTAGGCAGAGTTAAGTGGACGCTTCCCAAGGGGCAGCTGGTTCTGTTGTCTCTTCAGTTAATGATTCTGCAAGTTAATGATTCCCAAAGTGGTTTCACACCAGCAGCACCTGAAGCCTGACTCCCAGCCTCCCTTTCTCTGGTCTGGGTGGGGTCTGGAACCGTGCAGCTCTAATGCATTCCCAGATGATGCCAGTGATCAGACAGGTTCAGAACCATTTGTTGAAAGTACCTGCTAATGGGCTTCTTCCTCCCTCCTATTAAGCACAGGTGGGTAATTGACGCATGTGTTCCTGGTCAACTGCCTTGAAAGCCTCCTGATTCTGCTACTGGTTTTGGAGGGCCACTGACAGGCAAGGGACACGTATGGAGTGACACACCTCTTTACATACTGCCCCACTTCCACATACGGAGTGCAACACCTCCCTCCCCCAGGTTCCCCTACCTAAATGCCCACACGGCCAAGCCAAGCTATTTGGTGTGCCTGCCCTTTGGGGCTTTCTGTAATGGCACTTGACCCATAATATGCTTTTCTCCTGGCCACAGGGGATTGTTTGCAGACCTTCAGGAGGGTTGATAAATAAATGATGGGCTTCTTTCTGGCCACGGGAAACCATCTCAAGGTCAATGATATTGCAGAGCAGGGCTTTACAGGGCTTGCTAAGATTAAAAAATCATCAGCTCCCACTAACCACATCCCCTCTTTTCTGAAACTTTGAAGCTTCACTGCTGCAAAGAGGAACACAATTAAGCCTCGATAAAATTTTAATAGCGGGAATTATGCACTCTGCAACCAGCCTACAATTAGCCGTTGCTATGCTACGGGCAAAACCTAATCACGATAATGAGGCAAACAAAGGGAGGGAATTAATCAGGGCTATAAGGTTAGCGCACAGCAGGTTCCATCTCAGAGCACTGATTTCTGGGCCCCTGGGAAATCTCAGGCCTGTGCAAGGTTAGATTAGCTGGTGTGTATATAGTGTATGTGTGTATGTGTGTATGTGTGTGTGTTTGTGAGGGAGTGAGAGAGAGAGAGAGATCTCCTGAGCCAGGAAGGCTATGTGAAATTCATTCCTACCATCACCATAAGGATGAACCCATTTAAAAAATGATGATGCCCCAGCCCTGGCCAGGAAACCAGATTCCAGCAGAGAGATTGCTATAGGGAACGCAAATCCTGCCCTCTAATACTTTGCTATTCTAGGTGTGGTCCTTGGATTATGAGTGTCCTCTGGGAGTGGGTTAGAAATAAAGAATCTCAGGTCCACCTCAGACCTAATAAATCACACTGGATTTTTAACAAAATCACCAGGTGATTTGTGTGCACACTGAAGTTAAGGTGACCTACTCTGGGAAATAGCAATTTAGTAATGATCACTGTTGTTAGTAGAATTATTATTTCTGTCAGATTCTGAACAAGATAGTCAACACATGTTGAATACGATGGTATTCAACATCTTATTTAATCCTCACCATAATCCCATGGTTTACCCCTATTGTGGATCAGAAAAACTTGAGGTTCAGAGATGTTAAGAAACTTAATCTCAGTGGCTTTGGAGACTGAGGCAAGAGGTTTGCAAGTCCAAAGCCAGCCTCAGCAACCTAGATTCATTTTTGTTTCTCTCTCTCTCTCTCTCTCTCTCTCTCTCTCTCTCTCTCTCTCTCTCTGTGTGTGTGTGTGTGTGTGTGTGTGTGTGGTGCTGGCGATTGAACCCAGGGCCTTATGCATGTGAGACAGGCACTCTACCAACTGAGCTATATCCCTAGCCCCAAAGACTAGGTTCTTAACTATTGGTCCACAATGACTCCTATCACACATTGAGCAGGGGTAGTTAAAGAGAGCCACAATTAAGGACAAGGACAATATATGATAAAGGACCACAAGTGATTTTTTTTTTAATTTAAGAGAATAGTTTTAGGAGATCATAAGGTGGCAGAGGAGATTAGGGATAGAGGAAGTAACATTTGAGCTGGCATTTGCATAATAAGTAGAATTGATCCAGATGTGAGGGTGGGAGGGCATTTTAGGCAGCAGGATCCCGTGAGAGGCTTAAGGACTTGGAGGCATGAAGGAGGTCTGCTCTGTGGGGCTAAGAAGACCACACTCAAGTGGAATCCTTGTGTGAGGTGGGGCTGGATTATGGGAGGCCTGAATGTCAGGAGAAGGGTTTGGATACTACTAGGAGGTGATGAGGATCCACAGAGGATATAGGAGCCAGGGGCATGGCATGGTCAGGCCAAGCTTTAGAAGGATCTGCCCTTGACTGTGATGAGCTCAATAGAGATCAGAGGAGATCCAGAAACACCAAGCTACCATGTGGCCAGTGGGACCAGAAAGAAATAGGCCGTGAGATCCTGCATGGAGAAGGGGGACAGGACCCAAAGAAGACAGTCAGAGGGAGAGAAGGCTTGGGGAGAGGACGGAGGCACGGTTTGTGAGGTGTTGCATTTGATGTACTCCACAGCCTCCATCAACATCGGTGCTTATTCAACCAATGTGGAGAAGAGGGACAGCAAAATGAATAAGGCACAGAAGTCAACCACAAGGACAGGTAATCCTGATGGGGCACCATAGGCAGGCCCCAAGGTCTACAGGCTTTGCCCTCCAACCCTTAATACAGCCTCCTGTGGTGACTTGTCACCCAGGGGCTCCTACCCCAAGCTGCCCGTGAAGATTACCTATAGAGCTTTAACAACACAAGTACCCAGGGCCTACCCCTCAGGCGATGTGTGTACTGAGTTGAATCAGGGTCCTGGTCAAAGCTATGAGGCTCTCAGCTGAAGCTCAGTGGTTACCTCCAATTTCATCAATGCCCTCTAACCGAAAACCACCAGGAGCACATCTGTCATTCACCAATGAGGGTCATTACTCACTGCAGAGGGGGAGAAAGCACATGGGGAGTTTTGGGATGTGTTCTCTCCAGGAGAAGATGTTAGCAAGGAACTGATTATAGAACAGGACTCTGGTGGGATACCTTGGGGGAGAGAGGGTCGAAGGAAGCAGGGTTGCTCTAGACTGGATGCTGTCAGAAAGCAGGGATATTTCTACAATTATCTCAGTAAATCTCATCTGTCGGTGGGAGAGACCAGTATGAAGATTGAAGTTGGTAAAGAAGTAATGAAGGGGGGGGGGATTTGGTGTTTTGTGGGTGGCATAGCAACTGTATCTGTGTTCAGATAAATTCATGAAGTGGCCTTTCTGCGTAACATTTGATCTCTGTCTTAGAGTGAATTGTCTGAGGCTGATGTTCTGTGAACTTGATCATGTCATAGGAGGATAACCTGGCTTCGCCCGGAAGGTCGTACTGACACTCCCCAGAGGGGACAATGGAAGGGTAAAGATCTAAAATAAAGCAAGAAGAGGGTAGAGAAGGAATAAGGGGAGGGAAAACCTCATGAATTCTGCTTTAAAGCTCCAAATGGAAGCGCTTCTCAGCTGTCTAGGTGGCAGGGCTGGAAAGAGATGAGGCGAAGCCATTTGTTAATTTTTCACTGCCGTGCAGCCCAGCCCGCACACATCAGCAGTGACCTTGCCACTGCCACCCGCCTTGGAGCAAAGACTCTTTCCCACCATCTGTTTGGCATCAGGCGATTGGTGATGTTCAGCTTGGTGTGAAGGAGAAGCGGCTCATTGAAAGGGAGGAGGGGTGGGTAGTGAGAGGATCTGGGGACCCAGGCCTGCAGTGTGTGTGTGTGTGTGTGTGTGTGTGTGCGCGCGTGCGCACATGTGTGAACACACCTGCATAAGTGTGCTCTGAGAGAAGTCTTGTCCAGACCATGCTGAGGAAGGTAGTCACCCACAGTGTGTGTGGCGTGGGGTCTCCCTGAATCTGGAGCCCTGGCTGCAGGACACCTATACTGGATGAACTGGTGTCCCTTTCACAGTACAAATGTTCTGCCACCTCTCTGCCCACACTTCAACTCATCCAGAGGAGGAGTGGCATGGGTTGGGACCCTTCCTTGTTCCCACCCAACTCAAGGGGCCTGTGTGTTCTCCCACTTTGAGATTGGCTTCATGAAACTCTGGTGACCCAAGGGTCTTGGAAGCAGCAGGGGACAGGTGGCATCAAGCATGCCATGTCTTTTGTGCCTTTCTGGATCTGTTTCAGGTTTTCCTGTTCCTGGAATGCCCATGCCTACTCTGCCCTATGCAGCCTTCCTGACAGACTCTCTCCCAGCCCAATCAGTCACCCCCTCCTCTGCGCTGCTGCTCCTACAGAAGAACCTCTCATGCTGTATTTATTGTTATGTGTTCCTTACCTGAGTGTCTCTCCTATAAGACAGGGAGCAGGCTTATTTATCGCCTGGTCCACAGCCCCTGGAAATTTGCCAGACTCAGAGAAATCATCATTCGGTAAATGCTTGAGAAGGGAAAAGAAGAGGAGAGAGAGAACCCTTTGCTATGTCTAAATGCCCAGCAATGTCCTGGAGACTCCAGGGGTTGGAGAAGACCCCTGGCAGCTAAGTGCCTGCCTGGTTGCTATGAAAGACAGTCCACTGATTCACATTTGGGCCAAGTCACAGCTGGTCATCCCTGACCCTTCTCTTCCCATCTTACAGGAGCTTTTAGGCAGACAGACATGAATGAGACAGACCTGGGGGAGTCATAAAGTCAGAAAAAATGTGGGCCACAGAAAGCAGCAGGTGTCCTGGGGGTAGAAAGTCCTCAGAGGAAGGGATGTCTGGCAGGCGGCTTTCTTGTTAACACAATTTTAACCCATTGACTGAAACCAGTCCTTCACTGAAGCCACAGAGGAAAAACAAAGCAGAGTTCTCAGGAAATAAGATGGGTGGATTGGGGATTGGGAAACATATTACACACCCGCTGCGTCCCTTGGGCAGAAGCAGAGAGACTTCGGCACTCCTGTGGTGCTGCTGGGTCCCTGGGCAGATGCAGGCTGTCATCTCCCTGGCCACCGTCAGGGCCTCTGCAAGAGAGACCTGAAGCGCAGCTGTCTCCTCTTTGCACTCAGATCATGAAGCTTTGCCGCTAGGCTTCAGCTTCAGCTCCGATGGAGATGCTAAATGACAGTGAGGACCAGCACAGACATGGCGATGCCGATGATTCCAACCGTCTGTAATTGGTGAGACAGAGATCAGGGAGAGGTGATGAAGGAGGGAACAGTTTCTTTTCTCAGCTTGAGATGACTGTGTTGGCCAAGCAACCTGGGAACTCCCAGCCTGGAAGGTCCTCCCTCTAGGTCACCTCAGGAACCACAGGGAGGCCTTGTTTCAGAGGTTCAGAGATTCAGCCAGGGGGTAGGAGGAGGAGGGTTAGAATAACATCTGAAATGTCCCTCTTAGTCTATCCCCATGGGGCACTGAGGGGCACTAGGAGCAAGATCTCAGCAGTAGTGACTTCAGAGAGGCCTCCAGCATTGCAAAGTGGCCTATTGGCAGTCACTTAGGCCAGAGTTCCAATCCTGGCTCTGCCACGGGCCACTTCAATGATCTCAGACAAGACACTAGGACTTCCCATGCTGCTCTTACCCCATCTATAACAAAGAATGGTGGCTGTTGTGTGAAGCTGGTGGGATTTGGATTAAGTGAAAAGAGATGGCATCTGGGAAGGGAGCCAGCACATGGCCTAGCATATTGGTGATGCCCCAGAATGGAAATTTCTTCCTCCCTTGCTTTTCTCTTCTTAGGACAAGAACATGCCCTTTCAGATGCTTCCTGCCAACACACTCAGACAGCCTCATTCTCATCAAAATTAATGATCCAGGAATTTACCTGTGTCTAAACACTCTATGATTGTGTCCTTGGCAAAGAGGAAGCACTTGGCTGACGGTAGTGGTCCAAGGGTTCCAAATATTGACTCTTCTAATTTGTCTCAAAGAATATCCATCCAACTGCAGGTCAGGCCTCAAGCTGGAGCAGGCTGGGATTGGGTAAGAGTCTCCCCTTCCCCATCATGATTTTATCCACTCTAATTGCCTCTCAGTCCAGACTTCTAGCCTCCCAAGTTTTCAGCTTCAAGTGATTCATCTCAAAGGCCACCTCCATGAGCCCCTCATCTGCTCTCTAATTGGAGACGGGGGGTGCTGGAGGCCCCAGTGCCTTAATTGCATTTGTTAATGGGTAGGTGCAATTATTGCTGCCACACTCCTGCACACTGCCAGGCAGACAAAGATGATTAAGGGGATCTTTAAAACTCTAGCTCCCTGCAGCCCTCTCCACTAATTGAGCAATGGAGGAAGCGATATTGAGCTCCATCGCTCCTTTTTTTAAATTAACTCCTGGCTCCAAAGTCCTCCTTGGAGCAGTGCATTGGCCACATGGCTCAGAGCATTCAGTTCCAAACCCATCCATCACCTGTCACTTAGGCATGGGGCCCAGCCAGATCATCAGTGAGTCTATCCATCACCCACAGGCTGGGAGTGGGCTGGGGGAGGAGAGGTGCCTTCATGGCCCCCAGAGGGTGATATCATCCAGCCTGACTCTAGCACCTGACTTAACCAAGAGGTGGCCTAAAGGGGTTTCACTGTCCTTCTTAGCCTTAGGCATCTATGCTCAGCCCCGTTCTGGGTCATGGCAATTAGCTCCTGACTGGTCCCCTGCTTCCGAATTCAGTGTGTTCTCTACTAGGCAGCCAGAGTGATCAGCTAGAAATACAAATGGGATGAGCACTAATGTTAGAAACCCGCCAATAATTTCCCAATTTATTCAGAATGCAATTCAAGTTCCATGCCATTGCTTATAAGGCTCTGGCGGCCTGATACCTCTCCATCCTCAGCCTGTCTCCCTCTAGCCCTTGCTCACTAACTTCTACATTGGTCTCCTAATTCCACCCTTCCCAGTCATACCAAGCTCTTCCAGCCTCAGGGCGTTTGTCCTGCTCTTTCTTCTGCTTGGAAGAGGTGGTCTTCATCCTTTTCATAATTGGCCTCTTCTTCCATCACCCATTGCTTGAGAGGCCTGCTGTCCTTCTGTGACTCCCTTGCTTTAAGTAGTTTTCCACCTTCTTATTTAAAAACACAAGAACAACAGCAACAAAAATCCTTGTTTGTTTCTTTCAAAGTAGATGTCACAGAGCTGAGGAGGTAGCTCAGTGGTAGAACACTCGCCTAGCATGCACAAGGCCCTGGGTTCCATCCGAGCACTTCACACACACACACACACACACACACACAAAAAAAAAAGACAGGTTTTTCTTCTTTCTTATTTAAGTTTTGTTCTTTTGCTGTTTCTATTTCACTAGACTATAAGCTCCCTGAAGTCAGGATCCTTCTCTTAGTTCATCACTGTATCTCAAATGCCTATTGGAGTGCTTGACACTTTCTTATTAATCCAGCAAGTATTTATTGGTATACTGTGTGTCAGACACTCTTTTAGGCACCAGTGATGGACAAAAGGGAAAAAAAAAAAGTCCCACATTCCTGGATCTCATGCCCTAGAGGGGACAGGAAAGAGAGGAATAGACCATTAGCATAAGAAGTCAGTCACATAGAATGTTAGAAGGTAATAGAGCTCTTTCTACCAACCAAGGCTGGCTGTGATCAGGGAAGTTAGATCCAGGTACCAAGAAAAGGAGAGAGAGAGGATATTGGGATGTGGGAGGTCGGTTATCAAGGTCGATTAACACTGAGGCATGGTGTTTTGTTCCCATGAAAATGAAGGCTGTTGGCTTCCAGCTTCCTTCTTCTGGAGTCCCTTTTCCAACCACTGCCACCTTCTGAGTGGATCTAGCTCTTCTCGGTGTCACCCACTCTTCATGCTCCTCACATTTTCCTCATTCCCAGCTTCGGACCATGGAAGGCTGGTGCAGTCAGCTGAGCTTGGAGTTTGGCCTGTCCAGCATTCACTCCCCTTTCTTCTGAAAATTGCCTTCTAATGTTTCTTTGGGGACCAATTCCTATCCCCCAGTGGATGTAGATTTGGTAGGACTGCCAGTCAGTAGGCTGCCAGGCCCAAGCTCTTCTCGAAAACTGAATCCAAAATGGAGAGACATAAAGATTTCAAACTGGAAGCTAATTCATTCTGATGAAATAATCATCCACTGCTGGCACCTACGCCCTCCAAGCCGTTCTGCTTCCTGGCCTTTCCCATCATGTGTTTCCAACTTTTCTTTTCCTTCGGAAGCTGCACAGACGTTCTTCAGTGCATCCATTTTGTTGTTGTTGGTGTTGTTCCTGTTGCAGTGAGCTTGTTCCAATAAATCCTTCTTGTTTCTGATCATGGGAGCTGGTTTCTGTTGCTTGCAACCAGAGATCCTGACTGGCACTGACCATCCTGACTGTCTTGGAAGAGACTGATGGGGACAAACCCATCCTCTTGTTTGCTAGCTAGTAAACTTGGCCAAGTTGGGTGAAATTGATGATATGTTTTGGGGCCTCAATTTCTTTGTCAGTAAAACGAAGACAATGCTGTCACGTTCCTCATAATTATCATGAGGATTTAAAGACTTGAAGTGTGCATTTACAACTGCCTGGCAGTCCCCTCATCCCCTCCTCTTCCCAGCCTCTCACGCAAGTGCGGGAGGAGATGTGGTACAGCAGGGACAGCAGGTCCCACAGAGGTTGCTATGGGAACCCAGCCACATGTGCGGCATCCTTGGGGTGCTGGGAGGGGCTAGGCAGCTGCTGGGGGCCGGCTGCAATGACTCTGCCTTTTGGAGCAGAAAGCCTCAGCTGTTCCAGGGCTCCCAGGTCCCCCACTCAGCTCAGTTCACAGAACTCCAAACAGAGCAGCTGTTCAGCTTCAGAAACCGGAGGAAGAACTACTCTGCGCGCTCTTCGCTTCCAGTCTCAGGGGAGGCTGGGAGTGAGGAAGAGCATTACTGGGCTCAGAATCCTCAGACTAGAGACAAGCCTGAAGAAGCCATTTAGCCAATCAATCCAACAACAGACCTTCAATGATTCAGTTCTGGGAGCCCAGCACTGAACTGGAGGCAGTGAGGGAGGCAGAGAACCAGGAAACATTAATGGAAGGATTTCAGTGAAGACAAAAATAGAAATTAAAAATGGCAACCGCAGCTATTATTTGTGGGGCACCCACCCTGTGTTCACCAGGCTGTTAAGTTCTTCCATATATATATATATATATATATATATATATATATATATATATATTTAGTTGTCAATGGACCTTTATTTTATTTATATGTGGTGCTGAGAATTGAACCCAGTGCCTCACACATGCTAGGAAGCGCTCTACCATTGAGCCACCACCCTATCCCAAAGTTCTTTATTTATATTCACCTCTACACCCCACGCCATGCACTCTGCTGGGAGGTGTCTGTGTGCCCTTTTTACCGGTGTGGACAAAGAGCTCAGAGAAGTTGCTGGGCAGGCCTAAGTGTGACCTAGCCAGGAAAGATTGCCTGAGTCATCCTTACTTTAGTCTAGTTCATCTATTCACTTCTATCAAAAACGTGTTGAGCACGCTGCATGTTTTGGGCTCTGTACATGCCATGCTTGGAGTTGGGTGGGATAGGCTCATGGGCACACAAGTGACCATGATACTGGCAAAGGGCCAGGAAGGGATGTGAGAGCAATGGGACAAATGGGACAAACCAAGGGATGTGAGAGCAATGGGACAAATCCTTGAATGTCAGGGTGGAGTGGGGAGATACTGGCAGCACTGGGATTTCCAGGCTGGATGAGTGGCAGGTCAGCAAAGGAGAAGGTGGGAGGGGTGGAGAGAATTTCACAGGAAGCCCAGCAAGGGCGTTAAGCTTCCTGCAGGGCATCTATCCTGGGGGCCCCCAGCTGTGCAGGGGAGACTGTTCATGAGCTGAAGCCTAGCTGTATATAGAATGCTAAGTATCTGAATTGCATTCTGTAGGAAAATGGAAGACCTCTGAAGAGTTGTAAGCACTGGAATCATTTGTTCAGATTTGCTGATATCCAGTTGCCTTCTGCCCTGGTGTGTTAGGA
The DNA here is from genome assembly GCF_045843805.1 of Urocitellus parryii. Classification (NCBI taxonomy): domain Eukaryota; kingdom Metazoa; phylum Chordata; class Mammalia; order Rodentia; family Sciuridae; genus Urocitellus; species Urocitellus parryii. The sequence continues at coordinate 112,979,980 of NC_135536.1, read as the reverse complement.
TGGACTGAAATGTGAGCCAGAAGTGGGGCAGGAATCCTCTCTGGAGATGGCTGTCCTGTAGTCTAGGCAGGGGCTAAAGGGACTAAGGCTGTGGCAGAGAGGAAGAGGGATGATTAGGAGGGACACTTCAGGTGTGGAATTAGTAGACTCTTGTTGGCAGGAAACTGAGGTGAAACTGCTCCTTTCAGAAACAGAGTGGCTCTCTGCGGTGCTTGTGGGCATAGGGATGTGTCTGTCTACCCGCACATGAGAGCATGCACGCACCTGGGGCTGCTGTCTGGACACACTCAGGTGGTCCTCTAGGTACCTCTGTGTGGGGGAGTCTGTGCTCTCCGGCATGTCTGCATTTGCAAGTCTGTGCCTCTAGTCTGGGTGTCCGCCTGCTGCTCCCAGTGCAGCAGTGAGGCTCAGCCCCGCCTGTTGTGCTCCCAGCTCATGGCAGGATTCTGTGTGCCAGGCACCCCAGGGACTTAAGCTGCTGCTTTAGAGACTCCTGCTGCTAAAGCAGGATGCATCTTCCATCCCTGTGTGATGCTGCCACAGGAACCCCAGGCAGTTCTTCAAACGGAGCTACTGGGGGTGGAAAAAAAGTAAACATCAGGATTAAACTGTGAAGGAACCCTGCTCCTGGCCGGGGACCTCCCCGCAACATGCAACACGAAGGCTTTGATCTGACAACTGCATTTTCCTTGGGCCAGGAACCCAGGGCTAAGGGGTTTCTAGGAGCTGCTGTCTGCCACCCAGCAGGTTCCCATAGCCTGGGAGCCCCCTTTCCACCGTGGAACAGGCTGCCGATGGCCTGCCCTCAGTGGCAAGGACAGAGGAGCCCCCCCTTCCCTTCTTCCTTTCCTCCATCCCTCCCTCCTTTCCTTCCCTTCCCTCCAGCGCCTTCCCTTCGTTCCTCCTCCCCTTCCCTTCAACTTTCTTCTCTTCCCTCTTCTTTTCTCCTTTCCTCCTCCTCTAACCACCATTTCTAGAGGACACCCAGGGCTTTAAACTGACTCACCTCTGTGCGCTAACTCTGACGTTCAGTGGGTCTGTGATCTGGGGTAAGGGTGCCTGTTTTAAAATATAGCTACTCACATTTCACAGGGTTGTTTGTCGGGATTAAGAAAATCCAGGTACACAAGTGCCCATCACAGCGCCAGATATGCTGGAGGAGCCCAGCAGTTGGTAGCTAGCTTTATATCACTGTGACAAAATAACTGAGATAATCAACTTATGAAGAGGAAAGGTTTATTTGGCTCACAGTTTTGGGGGTTTCAGTCCATAGTCATTTGGCCCTAGTGCTTTGGGCTTACGGTGACATAGGACATCACCAGTGGAGCAAATGAGGCAGGAAGCCTATTCACCCCATGGTGGCTAGGCAACAAAGAGAGAAAGGAAGGCCCTGATCCCAATATCTCCTTCCAGGGGACACCCCCAATGACTTAACTTCCTTCCACTAGGCCCCACCCCCTAAAGGTTCCACTGCCTCTCAGTTGTGCCACAAGGTGGGACCAAGCCTTCAATTTATGGGCCTGTAGGGGACACTCAAGATGCAAACTCTGGCACCATTAGAATTGCCATTATTATTGTATGGTGATCATAAAGCATTTGCCAATCTCAATTTGCTTCCCCCCCAAAGTAAACAAAGAATACAGTAAAATTTGTATAAAAAGGAAAGTACTAGGGTACTTAGGGGGGCTCAGAAGAGCAGAGGCCCAGCCTTCCTGGAAGACAGAGGGCAGGGGGATCAGAAAGAGCTTTCAGGAAGAGGTGACTCTCGAGTCTTAAGGACAGCTGGATCTCACCAGGTGAGCCTGGCCTCGGGTCCTGTGTGGGAAGTCTGCCTACAGGCTGTGATACAGGCAGGTCACGGGGTAATGGGCACCAGACGAAGGGTGCTGGACTGAGGGGCTGAAGGAAATCTTTCTAGGCTGAGAGACCCTTCCTGGCCTAGCACAAGTCCAAGGACACATCGATGCGGAGTATCAAAGTGTGACCATTACAGCCCAAGTCAGGGAGCTCTGGGGCTGATCCAGCTCCTGGACCTCCAAGCCTCAGCTGAGGCCGCCATTTCATTCACTGCTGTACACATTTCCATCGTGCAGATTACCATCTTTATTTATCCTTTCACCACTGATGGGCATTTGGGTAGTTTCTGGTTTATGACTTCCACAAATAACTGTATATGAACATTCTTGTACATGACTTTTAATGGATGCACAGATAAACTTCTATTAGGTATATACCCAGGTTCAGGATTTCTGGGGTAGGTATGAATATATACAACTTTAGTGACACTTCCAAATGGTTTTTCTTTCTTTATTTATTTATTTTGGTACTGGGGGATTGAACTCAGGAGTACTTAACCACTGAGCCATATCCCCTGCCCTTTTTTTTTTTTGCATTTTATTTAGAGATAGGGTCTCACTGAGTTGCTTAGTGCTCACTTTATTGCTGAGGCTGGCTTTGAACTCACAATCCTCCTGCCTCAGCCTCCTGAGCTGTTTCGCTGGCTCCTGGCTTCAAATGATTTTTCTAAGGGGACTGTACCAATTCATCCTCTCACGAGCAGTACAGGAGAGTTCCAGTTACTCCGGTCTTGAAATTTCAGCAGCTCTGTCCTAGCTCCTTCATGAAGTGGCTGTCCTAATTATTTAGCCTCTGTGTTTATATTGGGGGTTTTGCCTTGTTGATGTGTTGGGGCTCTTTATATATATGCAAATTCTTTGTCAAATTCCCATGATCTTGAGACTCAAATATCCCCACGGAAATGCAGGGCCTGACATTACCAACAGTGAGTGGCACCAAACTGCTTTCTCCCCTCTCTGGTGTGGGAAACCCATCCAGAAAGAGTCCACCTCAGCAAGGTTGCCCTCTCCTTCTGCCTACCAACTCCCTCCAGCTGGGAGAAGCTGAACTATGAAGAGGATATGCAGAAAAGAACCAGGAGCCAAGATCTGAAGTTTTCACAGGGGGTGGGGGTTATGGAACGAGATAGCCTTCCTCTTTCTGGGCAGTAACAGATGGATAGCATCTGGCCTGTAGGTAAGGAGGTGAGTAACTCTAGATTGTGCTCAGGGAAGCTCACAGACTCAAGACTCCTGGCAGAGGCTGTAGGCAATCAAAGCACCTTCTCCCTTCCAGAAAAAGTGCACTGAGCCAGGGGGCACTAGAGGGAGATGAACAGGAAAAACCAGGGCAACCAGAATTCCTTGGGGGCAATGTGAATGGACAGGACTCATATCAGTGGACAGGACTCAGTGCAGGACTCTTCTTCTCCTCTGTCCCTGACCCTTAGCATCGTAAGTGCCCCGTATATCCCTTCAAGGAAGTAAAGGGCATGTAGAACCTTCCAGAAGGAAGCTCAGTGAGAGAAGGGTGTGTTAGTTAACTGTTCATCTCCGTGACCAAAATACCTGACAACAAACAGCTTAGAGGAAGAAAGGACATGGTTTTAGAGGTCAATCTATGGTTGGGTGACTCCATTACTTTGGGCCTAACATGAGACAGAGCATCATAATGGAAAGGCTTGGTGGAGCGAAGCATCTGGACTCATGGCAGCCAGGAAGTAAAAGAGAGAGAGAGGGAGAGGAAGAGGAAGAGGCTGGGGAGACCCTTCCAGGGTACACCACCAGTGACTACTTCCTCCAAGTTGGTCCCACCTCCCAGTAGTCCTTTCATATTATTAACCCATTGGATGGATTAATTCACAGATGAGGTTAGACCCCTCACCATCTAATCATATCCTAAGAGCCCCATGTTCATTGCACTGGGGACTAAGTCTTCAGCAAATGAGCTTTGTGGGACAGTGCGACTCCAGACCATAACAATGCCCATCAGCCTGGCCTGAATGAATGAAGCTCATCATGGTATGAATAATTGCTCTATTTCTTGAGCATCTACCTTTTGCCATACCAGGCTTGTCTACATACCAGCAGCTCATTTAATCCACTAAGAGTCTCCATCTTACAGATGCAAGTAGGTAACTTGCCCAAGGTCACAAAGATGGAATTCATATCCCCGTTCCATCAGATTCCAAAGCCTGTGTGCTTTTCCTCTAAACCATGCAGCATTTTGTGAAAGGAACCATGGAGATGCTTCAGTACAGATCTCCTTCTTTTCCTTCTAGGGAAGGAAACCTGGAGGCCAAAGAGAAGTGACCTTGGGAGGAGGAATGAGGAGATAGAAGTCACCAAAGAACCTCCCCCTGCCTGCAGACTGCCTCACCTCCTTCTCCTCTTCCTCCTCCCTCCTCCTCCTCCCTCCTCCTCCTCCTCCCTCCCTCCCTTCCTTCTTCACAACTGTTCCTGGGCATCTACTGTGTGCTGAGGCCAAAGCCAACAATGCAGCTCACACTTCCTTGTAGAAGATAACCAACTGAGGGGGCCTGGGGCGGGGCCCCTCCCTCCGGGCTGTGCCCTGGTCTCAGAGCCCGGTGTTAGTGCTGCTGGGTGAGACTGAGCCACAGACCGCGTTGCCAAGCACCCCTGGAGACGCCTCCTTCCTTGTGTGGCTTTTGTTTTGTGAAAACTTGTTTTCGGGGGAATCTGCTGGCTTGTGTGTGTGTGTGGGGGGGGAGGCTGGAGGAGTGACACAGAAGCAGCTAGAGCTTCCTAACCAGAAAAGGGGCGGACTTGGGAGGAGGAGATGGTGTCCTGGCAGAACCTCAGAGGACAGTGTTCAGCGAGGCTAAGGCTGCTTGTCACCCAGGCTCCTGAACTTGGCAAAGATGCAAATAACACACGTACACACACACACACACACACACACACACACACACATCTGCAAATGCACACACCCCCACACAGAGGCAAGAGATGAACTGGGCAGGGACACTGCCAAGCGTCCAGTTCTCAAGGGACTAGGAATCCTGGGTGACAGCCGTGACCTTGGCAGCCAGTAAGGGCCTACTCTGAACTATGTGGATTCTGAAACCCTTGCCGGAGCTAGAGGAGCCCCGAGGTGCACCCCTTCATCACCTCGCTCTCCGCCGTCCACGTTGAAACTTTCCCAGTCTCTGAACTGTCATATTTCTGAGTTTCCTGGTTTGATCCTCCACTCCCTGACCCTGGGGTCGGCCTCAACCCAGAATCCATATCTGCTTTTCCAGCCCACACACCCAACCATGAGTCCTTTAGACGGAGGCTGAGGGGGATGATAAAAGGACTCCTTCACCTGGAGGCTGAGAGGTGAAATGAGGTCATCCGTGTCCACCGTTGAGGGCAGTGCCTGCGACTGGAAAGGGGCTGACCATCATTAGCCCTGGGCTGACTTCCTTCCCCAGCACAGGGCAGCGGGTGTGGAGGGACATGGCACATTCACGGCTTGACCACAGACAGGTGCAGCAGTGGGCTCCTGGGCGGGTCGCTGAACAAAAAAGTGACCTGGAATCTAGGACATGTATGTGACCACACCCACCAGGCTGAGGGGCCTGAGATCCCCGCATAGGCCGGGAAGCTGCGCTGTCTCTAGGCAGGAATGTGCATTTTGGAAAGACTCTGCAGCCACGGTGTACAAGACAGATCTAAAGCAGGGAGAGGAACCGTCCACGGGGCCATGTCTGTCCCTGGATTATGCAGATGGCACTTCAGCATCTGGGCAGGCAAGTTATGGAGCAGGGGAGCTGGGCTCAGTGGCAGATGCCCATAGTCCCAACAACTCAGGAGACTGAGGCAGGAGCAGCACTTGAGCCCAGACTGGGCAACAGAGTGAGACCCCCATCTTCTAATAAATAAAATATATTTAAAAAAAACAAATAAAGGAGAAGGGGAGTCTAACCTATTTTCCTAACCTATTTTCACTATTTTTAGTGAGTAAGTAACTTTAACACACAATTAATTCTACTGTCAGGGAGAAAAAAAAAACTGCCAAGAGATTGCACAATAGAAAAATCTACCAATGGAGCTCCGTAGGTGGGAGTGATTCCGGCACAGGAAAGAAAGTGTCTTATTTTCTGAGATCCTGACACATCTTCTCCCATTGACCCCTGGAGGCCTCTTCTTCAGCTTGTGCATTAATTAGGGCTCTTCATGCTGCAAGTAGCAAAAGAAACAAATAAAACCTCAGCTTCAGCCAGCTTAAACAGAAAAGGAAAATGATTGTTTGCAAAACTGAAAAGCCTAGAGTGAGGGCTGGTTTCAGGCGAAGTTTGATCTGGTGACTCCATGTCACCTGGGGCTCATTTCTCTCTGCCCTGTTGTATACAATTCAGGCTTCATCCTTAGGCCTCCCTTTGTGCAAAGAACCTCTGGCAACTCCAGGCTACTCTCAAAATGACCAGAGGTTGCATGGGGGCCTGGCTTCACATCTGGACTTTCCTCTTTCTAAGATAAGGGGGATTTCTCTTCTGGCGAAGGATTCCCTTTTCCCCAGAACAGCCCCCCCTTTTCTCCCCTCACTCCCACCCACATCTTTTCATTTCCCATTAGCTCTGAGGGTCACATAGCCATCTCTAAACCTGCCAGGCATGGCTTAGCCTGTCGTCTCAGCCACCTGGATGACAAGGAGCCCTGCAGTGTGGGATGAGCTCTGGGGTAACCCCAGCACCCGCTTTTTCTTGTATTCCTTTCCCTCTCCTTAGACTTAGCGTCTCCCCTACCCCCTTCTGTACGTGCAGGCCCGTCTCTGTGCCATCCTTGGTTTTTCTCTCCTATCTCGCCCTCTCCCATCTTCCTTGACCACCCATTTATTGGTGGCTGCTGAGTCCACGTCTCAGTCCCATGGTGCTCCTGGGCCACGAAGTCAGATCCAACGCCTGCAGGACCTTCCACTAGGATGGACGTCCCACCAGGGCATGAAACCCAACACTCGAAACCTGGGTTCATTCTCACACCCAGCAAACCACCCAGCTCCACAGCTGCTTCTTTTTATGCAGTGTTAGCATTACCACTGATTAGGGACCTGGCCACCCTTGACTCCTTCCTCTCCCCCTTGTCCCCAAATCTAATCCATCCCCAGGCCATGAGTCTCATTCCCATCCACTTCTTCCTTTCCTCCCTATCCAAGCCCTATAAGGTCCTCAGCAAGTATGGGTGGTTTCCATTTTTCTGTGGCCCTATTCCATGCTCTGCAGAGCCACCTTGCTGCCCCTTTGGCTGCCGCAGTGGCCTGGCCCTGTGGGCAGACTTCATATTCTCATCACTGCAGCGCTGAGGAGAGCCCAGGACAAGGGTGCTTCAGGGCTTCCTCAGAAACCTGGAGCACAACAAACAAACGAATGAATTCTTGCTGGGAACTGATCATCTCTGAGGGCCTGGGAAGACCAGAGGGGCCTCTGGCAACCTGTGCTGACCTCCTGGAGTGTCCCCTGCCTCGTTCAAACTCCCTGGCAAGGGTGAAGGGAGTCTGCTGGTGTGAGACCGCAGGGAGAGGAAAGAATTCTCCCACCCCATGAAGCCCCGGATCCTGGGTTCCCTGCGATCCGCTTTCCCTTTAAGCCCAAGCATGCGGCCCAGCTTCCACAAGAGCAGCTAAATGTTGAATCGCTCCACTTTTTGTCAACTAGTACATTGCCACAGGGGCTCTGGGAACAGAGTGTGCTTGTTCTTGCCCACCCCGTCACGGGCGGTAGGCATGTGGGTTAACGGCACCTAGGATTTTATCTGCAGCAGAGATGCTAAAATGTGCATCAGGGAGAGGAAAATGTGCCCCTGTGAAAGGAGTCTTAAAAGCTCACAAGCTCCATCCACCTTCTACAATTTGGTGGAGACGGCAAATTGGTGGCAAATATAGGAAGATGGTGGTGTGCTCTGTGTTCCTCCAAGAGGTTTCTGTAGTTTCATTGGCTGGGTCTTGCCACTCTCCTGTTCAATAAGAGCCTTCTTCAGTCCTTGATAGGCTTAGAAATAAGGAGAAGGAAGATGAGAACTTGGTTTTGTGGTGTTCCTGCTTGGCTCACTTGTGCAGGACACCTCATAAGCTTTATCTTATTTAAGTCTCATGGAAACCCTGACAACAAGCATTCTTACCACCCCCATTTTTACAGATGAAAAGACAAAAGCTCAGAGAAGTCCCCTGACTTTGCCTGAGGTCGAATGGTTGGTGAGTGGCAAAACTGGGACCTGAATGCAAATCTGTTTCCCAAATCCCTGGAGGGACCAGACTGAGGACACGATCATGGTCACATCCAAGACCTTAGCAACTCTTGGGAGAGATCTCAGTGCCCAGGGGCCTGGAGCCTATCACACTACTTTTGACTCTGGTTCCCAAGGAGAAGCCTGAGTAGTAAACCTCACAGAACCCCTCTGTCTTCCGAATGGCAGGAATTTGAACTGCATATATCATGGTAGACTTTGTCAGATTTCTCCCTACGTGCTCCGCTTTACATTATGCCCAATGGAACTATTTTTTTTTTATTTAAAGAAAGTTACCAAGAAGAAAACCAAAAGTGAACCATAATATCACTGGTCAGATAAACTTGTCAACAATTAAAAATCTAAAAACATAATTAAAAATTCAAAATACAGAGACGTTTTAAAAATTAAATACCATTTCTCTCAAAGGCTTCTTTGCTAATATTTTCTTACAATTCCTTTCAGTAAAAAGGAACAGGTATGATCCCGTAAGTATGACTCTCTTTTATTTTTCACACAAATGCAGTCATAGCCCCTTCGGTGTTCTGCAGCTTATTCTTCTTCACTCAGACACACTAGAGAGAATCTTTCTATTAAGTAGCACAGAGAAACCCACCTTTCTATTCCTAATTGCTATGTGTTCAAATTTTTTGCTCATTAAAAAAAGAAAAATATGCCCTGGGGTCTTTTTCTTATTAAATTCTTTATAAATCAATCAGTTTTTCTTCAACTTTGTGTGTTGTAAATATATTTACCTTGTTTTTCACTTCCATAACTTCAAGTGACAGCATTTCTTCTTTCTAGTGTAATAGTCTGTTTTATGTTACTATAACAGAATACCTGATGCAGGATACTTTATCAAGAAAAGAGGTTTATTTAGCTTACAATTTTGGAGGCTGAAAGACCAGGACTGGGTGGATCAATCTGCTCAGCCTATGGCAAGGGCTTCCCTTGATGTATCACAATATGGCATATAAGCAGGAAGGGCAATGACCATGCAGAAAGGGGCAAACACATGGGGTGGCCTTGCTTTATAGCACCCTGTTCTTGTGGTTCTAATCTAGTCTCAAGAAAATTAGAACTCCTTCAAGACAGCATCAATCCCTGCTAAGGTGGTACCCCTTGTCCTAACCACCTTCATCCAGGCCCTACCTTTTAAAGTCCCACCACCTCAACACTGTCACACTGAGGCCAAGCTTCCAGCTCACCTTTGGGGACTCCCTCAAACCACAGCAGGTAACCTCACAAGGACCACAGAGAAGGGGAAGGGGGCTGAATTAGCTTCCTACTGCTGCCGTATCAAATTACCACAAACCTAATAGCTTTAAACAGCTCGGATTTATTGTCGTACAACTCAGGAGGTCTGAAATCTCAAATGGGTCAGGGCGAGAGCCTTCTCCGGGCTCTGGAGAACCCTTTCTCAGCCTTTAATGCCAACCATTTTCAATACGTCTCTGACTTCAACGTCCGTTCTTACGCATTGTCTGAGGCTCCTGACCTCCTCTTTCGAGGCCCTGTGATGACACTGGCCCACTCAAGTAACCAGGACCATCTCCCCATCCCCTCGTCCTGAATTTAATCAGAGCAGCAAAGACCCTTTTGTAAAATAACACAGTCACAAATTCCAAGGATTAGGACAGGGACATCTTTGGGAAGCCATTATTCAGGGAAGAAGAGGAGGAGGGCCAGGGGAGGGCAGTAATTTGCTCCGAAGTGGAGCTGTCCCCTCACCTCTGAAGTTCTGGAACTTTCTATACTCAGTGTGACCTAATCTTCCTAAAGGTGACATCCTTGCTCTACCAGGGCTATCTCTTCACCAGATTCATTTCTTATTCACCTCCCCCCCACACACACACTCACAGAGCTTGGGGCAATTTATGGGAATCCAGGACCTGGGCCAAGAGATTCCCACTCCCAGCTGGGTCTCACCCGCTGGCTAGGATAGAGCTCCTGCAAGCCAGTGGCCAAGCTTGGTTGTGGTTGTGGTTGTTACATCACACAACATGCCTGGCACAGCATTTTATAAGTGAGGAGAGAGAAAAGGGAGGAGGCAAAGAGGAGGGAGGCGCTGCTCCCCCAGCCCTGGCACAGGCCTGTAGGAGATCCCCCTTCCCCCTCAGGCCCCAGCCCTGCCCCTCCCCCAGCTCAGGCGACCTCCTTCCCCTAGGTGATGAGACATCCAAGAGGACATTGCCCACAGGCAGGTGTTCAAGCAAAGTCTGTGGGATAATCATGCCCTGGTTGCCACTGAGCCACCAGTGCCCTATTTTCTATTTAGCAGAACCTGGAACCAGGAGAGGGGTAAAGTCCAGCCTCTTGGAATTCTGCTGGGAGGGGAAAGTGAGGGAGGTGAGGGCAGCTCATATAGAGAGGTGAGGGGTTCAGCTACTGGGTCTTATTCAGAAGGCAGGGGGATGGCCTGGATGACTCTCAAGATCCCTACCATCTCTGTTCATTACCACGCTGTCCTCAGCCTTGTAAATCTCTCTCTAGCTTCTTTGAATCCTTCAGCTTAAAGCCGCCCAGAGTAGTTGGCCATGGATTTTGATTATAAAACAGCACATACTTCTTATTACTAACAAACAAACAAACAAACAAAGCATTCAGGAAAGCATAAATCAGCAGGAGAATATGATACCCAGCTGGGTATGGCAGCGCATACCTGTAATCCCAGTAGCTCAGGAAGCTGAGCTAGGAGGATTATGAGTCAAGGCCAGCCTCAGCAATTTAGCAAGGCCCTAAGCAACTTAGTGAGACCTTGTCTCTAAATAAAAAATAAAAAGGTCTGGGGATGTGGCTCAATGATTAAGTACCCCTGGGTTTAATCCCTGGTACCAAAATACATACATATATATATATATATATATATATATATATATATATATATAATGATATTATGGAAAAAAAACAGGATACAAAATTGTGTAATTTCAAGCATGTTAAAAATAAGTGTGATTGAGTGAAGTGAGACTTCTTTATATATATAAAAATATATATCATATATATATATATAAAGCTCACAATCCAGATACCTGGAGAGAACCATGGTTAATATGTTAGCCTATTTCCTTGTAGCCCTTTTATTTATCTATTTGTTTATTTATCTTGCAGTACTGGGGCTAGAACCCAGGGCCTTGCATATGCTAGGCAAGTACTTATTGCTGAGATACAGCCCCAGCTCTTTCTATTTTTTTATTTTAAGACAGGCTCTTGCTAAGCTGCCCAGCTGGCTTCTAGCTTGCCATCTACCTGCCTTGGCCTTCTTAACAGCTAGGGTTTTAGCTGTTTGCCATCTGGTCGACTCTTCTAGTCTTTTTTCTATGCATATGTATTTGTAAATTCTGGGACAGGGTTCTTCCTGGGCTCTCCCACTACCTCCAGGTGCTTTGTCCCCTGAGGCATGACTGCTTCCCACCCTCCGTGAGTGGCTGTTTGTGAGGGGGGCTGCTTCAGTACTGCCTGTCCCTGCCACCAGGGACAGCCTGCAGTTACCTGGACCTGAGGGAAGGTGTCAGACCTTCTCCAGGTGTTTTAGAATTGGAGTTCCATTTGGAGGGCAGCAGGCAGAGGAGGTGGCTCCTGAGGCGCTGTGGATTTTCACAGGTCTCCTGTATTGGTCTCTTTGCTTTCTCTTCCCTCTTCCTGTGCCACCTCTGGATTTTTACCTTCCCCAGATGTCCAGCCTGCCCCCTTCTGGGAACCACCTCTGTTCCTGAAACTATGGAGAGACTCTTGAATCTCCCCTGGGCCTCCCACATCTCCTAGCCTATGGGTTTCAATGGTCTCATCTTTCCTCCACCACTGCCAGTTGCTACAGAAGAGGGGCGCAGGGGAAGAGGGGGTTCTCAGGAGCAGGGCTGGAAGATCTTCCCCTTAAACTCTAGCCATAAGCCCAAGAGTGCATCTAAAATAAGATATAGCTCACTATCCAAAGACTCATGTCTTCCAGGAAAAAAAAAAAAAACTATGTGACCCACATAAGACATTAATATTCCTCCTATTAACTATACGCATAATTCTATTTCCTATGAGCAAATACTCTGACCTTATTAGCCCAAGAGAACATTGACTTCCTCTCTCTGTCCAAGGCTGGATGACAAGACATCCTTCATTAACTTGACAAAAAAGCATATTGCACTCAAGTTGCCAAACCTTTTAATCGTTTGGAAGGGAAATAGGAGTGGGTGAGGGATGGCAGAGAGGGCAGGGTGAGAAGTCTCATTTCACTCAATCACACTTATTTTTAACATGCTTGAAATTACACAATTTTGTATCCTGTTTTTTTTTTCCATAATATCATAAGCATTTCCTGAAGTTTTTGAAGACTCCACACCCTGTCTTATATAAGCACTGTTTTAAATGAATGTAAAACATTCCATTGGAAAGCACAGCCATGGTTCTAGAGTCATTTTTAGGAAGAGAGAGTGCTAAAGACCAGAAGATCCAATATATTTCTGCAAAGAAAAAACCTTAAGAGCCCCAAGAGCCAGCTTCGTAAGGGCTGGGGACTTTCCAAATAAATCGCTAATAGGAAAACACTTACGTCAGATGATTGGAAATATCACTGTAGATTGTCAAAGCTGTGTGCAGAAGGCATTGAGGCCAGCCCTGCCTGTAACCACATAGAGTCAAATGACATCATAGAAGGAGTTAAGGTAAAGTCTAAAGCCAGATACAAAAGATACAGCATCTATCTGGCTGGGGGATATAGCTCAGTGGCATAGTGTTTGCTTAGCAAGTGTGAGGCCCTGGGTATGATCTCCAGTACCAGCAGAGGGAAAGGCTACAGTATCTGGGTTATTGTGCCTGCAGCTGTCAGACTACTCAATGGAGTGGAACTGAAGACATTTTATCTGGGACACTCACAGGCAGCTGTTTTACTAGACATAAGCAGACAGGATTGAAGTAGCAGATTTCTAATGCTGAACTCTGACAGTCAGTGAGATTGTGTAGTTGTATAGCCCTGACTACACATGAAAAAAAGAAAGCAAATGGCAAAGATTTATTGCAACTGATTAAAGAATAAGATTTCACTTCTTCTGTTTTCCTTCACTCAGGATAGCCTCAGAGAGAAAAAACCCTCTACTCAACTTCAGTAGCTTAGGGATCCCCCAAAACCTTTCTGGAGGCAGGAGGTGGACTGTCTTAGGTTCCCCAGCCTCTGTCCCCGGAAGTTAGGAATCTATGTTCCTTGGTCAGGACTTTGCAGGAAACACTGGCATATTGACAATTCTACAGTGCATTTTATATCACCAGTTTCTTTGGTTTTGTTTCATTTTGTTTTGTTGAACAAATCTTATCTTCAGGTTTCATCAAGGGGAGTTGGTTAATAGGACAGAAATTTTGAAAGGACAAGGAACTTAATTTCTGCCTGTCACAGATCTTCTTAAAAGTTGTCAGTTATCTGCAGGGGACCTTCAAAGGAGGGGTAAGCAGTTTATTGCCTCACTAGGACTCTCTATGACTCTCCTAGAGGGTGCAGCCAAACAGAGGTGACTTAGAAACTGGCAGAAAGTAAAGAATGGAACAACTCCCTGGTGACAGCACCAGCAGCAGCCACAGCCAGCCTGGAAAGATGTCTCTTCCTTATGATGTATCCCCACCCCAGCATACCTAGACCCAAGGTACATAGGTACCACCTCTACCTCTGTCCTGTCCCTCCCCAGCACCAACTCTTCAGTGCAAGAGCCACCTCTTAACCGGTTTACCAGCCCCTGGTCTTTCTGCCTCCTCATTTCCACACCATGGCCAACCCAATCTGTCTAATCTGGGAACTGATATGGAGATGGTGTAAAGATAGCGACACCTCCTTCCTTTTCTGGAAATAATCCAAAAGTAAAAAGCAGTTGAGAAATAAAATCACAAGTTCCATTTTTAGTGAAAATATCAGATACCCAAAGCACAAAAGGGGTGAAAGAGTCACCCAAATCAACGGAGCCTCAGCAGAGATATCCCAGGAGGAAGTGGAGCACGGACGCCTGTGGTCAACGTCTGGTGGCTGCAAAACACTCACACCGAAAGGGAGGGGCATGCGTGGACGTGGAACGCAGACCTTCTTATTTGGAGGGGGTCAGTTACTGATGGCATGAGCTCTGCTGGATTGGGACTAAAGAGGGCATCACCCAGACAAGCTGTTTTTGCAGGAAGTGGTTGTCTCCGTGGCAACGGGAGGAGAGCCGAGCTGTGGCATTGGGCAAAGCCTTACCACTGGCAGGAGGGAATTCAGAGATAAGTGAACTTTCATCAGCCTTGGGTCAAAAGAAAACAAGAAGACAATGTTGGCCTCTCTCACACATGAGGTTCATGGGGAAACTAAAATTTTAAAAAATCCCTTGTGAGGGGCACTTTGGTGCACACTGTAATCCCTGTGGCTGGGAAGGCTGAGGCAGGAGGACTGTAAGTTCCTAGCCAGCCTCAGCAACTTAGCAAGACCCTGTCTCGAAATGAAAAAGATATAAAAAGGTTTATGGATGTGGCTCAGTGGTTAAGCACCCCTGGGTTTAATCCCCAGTACCAAAAATAAAAAATAAAAATCCCTTGCTTCAGTGATGAGTAATTTATATGACGATTGGCAAGGAAAAAAAAAGGGGGAGTGGGGTGGCAAAATAAGAAAAAAACAAAACTGCAGGTAGAAAAAGATCCAGTAACACATATTTCCTGGAGAAGTAGAAATTTCTAACCAGAAAATTAAGAGAACTTAGCAAAATAATCCCCACCCCCAAAGAAAACACACACTTGAGAGATCTGAGAAGAGGTAATAAAGCAACAGGAGGAAGTGAATCCTGAGCTGGCAGAGGTCGGAGAAGTGGTGGAAGAAAAAGAAAACCATCTCACTTGCATTTTGACAATGAAGCCTACCATCTCGAAAAGAGTACAATGGAGAATAAACACTGTCAAAACCACAGAGAGAGCTAGCAAGAGCAATAAGGAAAGCAAGCACATTAAATGAAATGAAGGACAGATTAGAGAAAGTGACAGGTGTGTATGAAAGGCAAAAAGATTTGTTTGTGTGTGCATTAAGTGTCTCTGAAAGGGCACACAAGAAATTGGGAATGTTGGCTGTTCTCGGGAGGAAAATTGCTTTCGGGGTAGGGTGGAAGGGTGGGAGGAGGGCGGGGGTGGAAGGAAAATGTTTCACTTCCACTTTTTTTTTTCAATTGTGACCTGTATGAATATATTAGCTCATCAAAAAAAATTCAAATGAAGCACTCCCACTCCCCTCCATCGCACTTTGTTGAAAACACTTTCATTGCTCTCATTGCTCTTTGGATAGAAAGTGCATATCTCAAAATGGCTCATCAGTAGGGTGATCATAGAATTTATTGGCCAACAGGACACCTGAGGTTGAAAGAAGGAGCTACAGAAGGAAACCAGGACTAAGGTGGCTGTGATCTGGCCCTGGCTTCCCTCACCAGCCTCACCCCACCTTCCAGCCCTCAGCTCCCACCTAGCCATCCTGACTCCAGGCAGCTGCCTTGATCCTTCCAGACTCTCCCCCCAAGCTGCTTCTTCAGGACAGCACTCTTCTGCCCCCAAGTCCCTCTGACACCTAAATTTTGGCTTATTCTTCCTATCCTTTGGGTCCCAATTTCTCTCCCAGTGTTTGCATAGTTCATGAACTCTAAAATGCACCCCCCCCGGTATTTTTTACAACTCTGATATTGGAATAGGTCTTACACTCCATGGTGTGTCACCATTCAATCAGCAGCAGTTGTCTTAATGATTCATAAATGAATGGGACATCGTCCAACAGAAGGCAGATTCAATGACCTGTGTTATCACACTGTACCCTAAAGCCAGTTCCATGACTTTTCACCAACTGGGGTATCTCCAAGGACAAGACTGTGTTATTTTTTTTTACCAAATTCCCAGGGGCACTTGCTGGAAACCAGTCGTTACACAATGAATGTTTTCTGAATGTATATAAATAAAGCATATAGCTTTACTAACTTCATTGAAAACATTGCAGTTTTCTATCAAGATCCTAGAGCTTAACTAACTCTACAAGACTTAAATGAAGCAGAAAATGTTAGGGGGGAAAAAAAGTCATCTAGGGGCAGGGGAACTTCTCCTAGATATTTCTGAACATTGTTTTCTCCTAAGCAGGTCTGTTTTTCTAAGGGCCTTCA
This sequence comes from Urocitellus parryii, assembly GCF_045843805.1. Taxonomy (NCBI): domain Eukaryota; kingdom Metazoa; phylum Chordata; class Mammalia; order Rodentia; family Sciuridae; genus Urocitellus; species Urocitellus parryii. The sequence continues at coordinate 112,963,791 of NC_135536.1, read as the reverse complement.
GATCTCCAAATGTCCAAACTTGATGAATGAATATTTAGGTTTCTAACGCTAGGACTTTAGATCTATACAGGGAAATAAAACACAAGGATTTTGTATATGTATGTGTATCTGCTTTAGGGGAGAGGCCTAGGTAAAAGTTATTGTAAGAAGTGCTCTCGTTGATTCCCATGATCTTGGATGCCTAGGCTATAGCAGAGGTTTGGAACTTTGGCTGCATGGTAGAACCACATAGAGAGTTTTGAAAACATTTATTACCCAGCCTCCTCCCCTATAAAATTCTGATTGCATACATCCACATGCGTCCTAAGCATTTGTCTTCATTTAAAGTTCACTGGATAATGGTAGTGGGCAGTCAGGCTGAGAACCCAGGGCCCCACAACCTCTGGGATGGTTGGAGATCAGAATTTGGAACTTGCTGCCTCTTATATCCAGGAATCAGGCATCAGGCTCCTATGTACAGCTGCCTACTCATGTTCAAGACGAAATGTCTTCAAATCCAGTAACTCACCTAGTTCTGGTGCCTTCTGCATCTGGTTTATGCATTCACCTTGGCTCCTCCTAGGATGGGCTTCCAGTGCAGAATCAAGTCTGAGAGGCAACCCCCACTGTAACATTCCAGCTAGATCTGGCCTCAAAACTGCCTATGTGCAGCTGTGACAACCTGGAGCAATAGTTCCCATCACCTACCACAAGCCATTCTCCATTAGCAAATACTTTGGAAAGTCCCCAGGGTATCATTTCCATTAGTGACTTCATTTTGAAATTCCATCAAGCCTACCAGGTGCTATATGCGCGCCTCTGTATGCACACACCTTAAAGAAAGCAAGTGTTTTCCTCCTCCTCTAGCTCAAATTTTTCTAAAATCACTTCACTTGGTCTCTGAGGAACATTGAAGGAGATGAGAAGATTGGAGCTGCAGAACACCTGGCATGAACAGTGCCAGCATTTTTTTCCTATGACCAGTCCCTGAAGTCCCTGGTACTCTGAGACATCGTACCTTAACAGGACACAATAGGAGCTTCTTCCCAAGGTCATGGGGTGCTGTGGAAAGTATCCAAGCTCCACACTCCAGTTGGAGCTGTGTGACTTCTGTGAGCCTTTGTCTTTCTGTCAGCATTGGGGTGAGGACTAGAGGTGATTTAACTAAAGCAATAAGTAGGGCACGGTGCACGTAGTAGGTGGCTATGATTGCTATTTCCTCCCCTCTGCCTTTCGGTATTTCTCTTCCAGAGAAATGCTTATACTGGATATTTTTTTAATGTCATTGCTCAATGAGCTAGAAAAGGCAGCCCTGCTGATTAGAATGCTGGTTTGCAGGAAACAGAGTAGTGGTGTTGACATTTGCAGAAAGCTTTCTAGCTAAACTTTAAACACTGCAGATCTAATCCTGCTGGCTTCGCCTGTTAGTGATATTTCTATGGCTTTAATGGACACACCAGTTCAATCAGACCCTCAGGGAAAGGGCAGGATAATTGGTTTCCTTTAGGGTTCCAGCAAAATCAGGTGGACACCAAATCCCTTTGAGCATGAAGGAAACAAATGTGTATTGAGCGTTACCTGTCTCCTGTACATAGGAGGTGCTCAATAAGTGCTGACAAACTGAATTCTGTAAAAGAATGAATTTACTGCATAGGCCAGAGTGGACTGCATTGTTCTTCCATACTAATTGTTTGCTGTGGATAATTGGCTAATTTCAGATATCCATGTCTTTATTTGAGCACAGTGGTGTGTAAGGTCCCATGCTAGTTCTGGGGACATAACTAAACAAAACAGACAAGGTCTTTCTGCCTTCTGAGACCTCAGTGCAAAGAGGGGGACAGGGCGGAAACAGGAATATAGTGTGACAAGTCCCATGACAATGAAAGCCCTGGAGACCTCACCAGCCTGGCGGGGCCACTGGAACCGAGAAGCAGGAAGATGCGTCGGCAGTGGGAAGGCAGGTTGCTATAGAAGTTAGCAGGAAGGAGGATGGGAGAGCTGTCAGCCCTCAAAGGAACTGGAAACAGGCTAGTAGAACTGGTGCTGGGAAAGGTGGGGGGCAAGTGAGAGGGGGGAGACCCCCACCAGCTTTGCCAACCTTGCCTGGTGGTAGACAGGCAGGTTAGTGCACCCCAAGGCACAAGCAAAATGTTCTGCTATTGCTTTTAAAATACTTAGTGAGGAAATCAGCTCTTTAGTAAAGAGTATGGCTTTAATTTTAAATTACACCCACAGAGATGATGGGTCTATGCGTTCAGGGCTGGTGAAGTTCTCCATCAGTCTCCACCGGTAGCTCCTTAAAAGCAACCAGAGCTACTGAAGCAAGTGGGTGGTAAACAAATAAAACAAACAAAATATCCAGCATGGCTTTCTCTGTCTCTGTTTCATCTGGTTCAAGGGGAAGCTGGTTTAATGCTGATGGCTGTGGAGATGGACCTGTGGTGCGACCTCTTTCCACTTTTCCACCAGTCTCCTGGGAGGACCGGGAAAGAGTTGGGTACTTGGTTCTGTCTGGGAGCTTGTGTCTGAGAGCCTAAGATATGGGGTCTGTCACGTCTGGCCTGAGTCCAGGCTTCTCCCCTCACCCCACTCTCCTTCTCCAGGGAGGTTCAGGCAGGGTTGTGGCCCTGAAGCTGGATCTCAGGGTAGGGGTCCCTCTTCCCCACTGCTGGCAGCCACTTCCCCACTGCTAGGACCTTTTAGGGGTGCAAGCTGGCCTGATCCTCTGGTTGCCGCCCCCTCCAGTCTCATCTGTGCCCAGGGCTTGATTCTTCCCTAGGCTTTTTATGTAAAACCTGCCTGGCCCCATGGAGCCTGGAGATTCCTGGTGGGGTGCTGCTGTCCTGGCTGAGTGGGCATTGCCAGTGCCCCGACACCCACCCTACTCCAGGCTCACCATTATTTTCCCTTCACTTGACTGGCGACCCCCAGCCCACCACCGCTCTGCACAGCACCCCAGCCCTTAGGTTGTAGGCACCCCACCCCCACCCCTGCTGGTGCTCACACCCCCATGTCAAATCAGGCTTTTCCCATCCTGCAGGCACCTATGCCCCAAAGAGGTGGCTCCTTCTCCTTCTCCTTAAAGTAAGGTCCTGCAGTCACCATGACTCGGTAAGTTGTACAATCCTGTCTACCATCCTTCTTCCTTCCACCTCATCAGCCTGCCTGCCTGCCCCTCTTTCTCTTTTTATGATTTTCCCTTGTTTATCACAGAGAATGCACAAATCTCTTTTCATTGTAAGACATTGAAACAATACATGAGATTTCAAAGCAAACTGAAAATCATATTGCCACTCCTCACCCCCAATTCCACTTCCCTCCTCAGGGGCAAAACCACCTAGCAGTTTGGTATACATGTTCCTCACATTCGTACCCATATGAATATACACATCTGGGGATATACAATATGGGTGTACCACATATAAGTATATATGTACAAGTACATATAACTTTGTATTTTTATTTAGTTGGGATGGTACCACAAGTGTCTCTATTTTCATTTACTAACATGTACTGCCAATAACATAACATACATGTTCTTTGCACTATAACACATCCATAACTGTGGATTTATTGTGGTTTATAATGTCCTGTTATTGACATTTTTGGTGTTTCTAATTTTTTTTTTTTTTTTGCTATTACAAGGAAGTGGTGACTATTGTAGTTATATCTTGTTGCCCAACTCATTACCCTCAAACTTAGAGGTTTAACACTATAATAAATATTCATTATTGCTCGCAATTATTTTTTTCAGTAGTGGGGATTGAACCCGGGGCCTATGCATGCTAGGCAAACACTCTGCCAGTGAGCCACATCCCCAGTCCTGGATCACAAATTTTGCCAGCCAGGAATTTGAGATCTGCTTGGCTGGTGGGTTGTGGCTCAGCATTTTTCATGAGGTTGCAGCTGGTGCAGGTGGGTCTGCAGTCACTGAGTTTGCCGAGGGCAGAGGATCTACTTCCTCACAGGGCTGGCCAGTGGGTGTTGGGTGTTTGCTGTTGGTGGGAGGCCTCATCCCCCCACCCCTGGGTCTTCCATAAAGCTGATGGAGTACCTCCACAACATGGCGGCTGGCTTCCCTCAGGGCCATTCAAGAGAGAGCAAAGTAGACTCGGCAGTGCCTCTCTGACCCAGCCACAGAACTCCACCTTGTCACCTCCAACTCCTCTAGCCATTAGAAGCGAGTCACTAAGTCCAGTCCTTTTGAGGGAAGAAGGTCAAAGGATTTTTGAACATGTCCAGGATAATCCTTCTACAGAATCTTTGTGTGCTTGTGTGACTATTTCCTCAGGATAGGTTTCTAGAAGTGGAATTGCTGGGTTAAGTGACATAGACAAAAATTATGAAAATTAAAAGTTGTCTATGTCAGAAATTATTCATTCCTCCTATCCCCTATCCATTCACTCTCTTTTTAAAATAATGAATCTCCTGAGTTTTAGCTGGGCAAGGTCAAAAATGTGTTTTCCAGCCTCTCTAGCTGCTAGGTGGGTGAATGAAACTAAGTTCTGGCCAATGGCAAGTATAATGGGTGCTCAGTACCCCTGGAGTCCTGCATCCATGAACTCAACCAAGAGCAGACAGAAAATATTCAGGGGGAAAACTGTATCTGTTCTGAGTGAAGTGTGGATTGTATTCCTTGACATTATTTCCTAAACAATACAGCATTACAACCATCTACTTAGCATTTATATTGTATTAGGTGTTATAGACAATCTAGAGAAAATTCAAAGGATATAGATTATATGCAAATATTATACCATTTTATATGAGGGAGTATATAACATCCCTGGTATCCTCTGATTTGGATCTTCAAGGTCCAGAACAGTCCTGTGCAGGTGCTTGCCTAGCTAGTGTGAAGCAGCCCTGAAGCTTCTGCTATCCTTCCCCTGTCCCCATGGATAAGCAGTTGTGAACAGATGTGGTGGTGGGAGCCAGCTCATTCCAGGGGGTGCTAGAAACACCCTTGATGATAGTGTTTCAGCACTTATAAAAATACTTTTATTCCTGGATAACCTTGTAGGATAGATAGAGCCATCCTTCTTCCCAGAACTTTCTACGGGCTTAGACTTTAATGTTAAAAACAAAAACCTCACCAATCTATTTTGCTTAAGCCACTGTTATTTACAGATGACTTGCCCTCTAGAAAGGCCTTACGAACAATGTATGAGTATCCATTTTCCTCCTGGCCCACGATGTATCTCACCAATTTTTATAAATTTACTAATCTTCTGGGCTCCCTCTTCACTTATGATTTTTTTGGGGGGGTAGGAGACCAAGATTGAATCTAGGGGCACTTAACCACTAAGCCACATCCCCAGTCTCCCCCAACAAACACACACTTTTTTTTCTTTCTTATTGTGAGACAGGGTCTTGCTAAGTTGCTGAGACTGGCTTGGAACTTGTGACCCTCCTGCCTCAGCCTCCTGAGCCACTGGGATTACAGGCCTGTGCCACTGTACCTGGCCACTTAGGACTTTATAATCTCCTTCATGTGCTGCTCTACCCAATGCTAGGGACAGGCTGAAGGACAGTCTGATGAAATTTTTAAAAAAGAAACCAACCATAATCTGTGTTAGTAGAAAGCACAGCAGTCTATTTAGACTGTTGCTTTGGGGAGAGAGACTCCTCTAGCTAAGATGGTGCACAGCACGGCTGAGAGGCTCTGCAGAAATGCGGGCTTGCATGCAAAGGCCTCCCAGCCTGCCCAGGATGTGGAAGGACACAGTCACTCAGATGACTGCCCAGTGGGTGGCGCTGACTCAGGGACCTGGAGGAGGGAGGAGGATGGGGGTGGGGAACAGTTAGCCTCCCAAGTCAGGGGCTCACAGATTCCTTAAGCTGCTCTGGTGAGAAGCAGGGAGAAGGGATGGAAATATCCAGAAGGGATGGCAAATGGCTGAGAGTGGGATTGCTCCATTGATCCCCTTCCTGCCACCTTCTGTGTTGACTTCTGCACGGAGTGTCCTGTGTGAGCCCAGGCACTGCCTGTGGGGTTGGGATCCCTGAAGAACTGTATGCTACATGACGATGCCGACAGCATGGGCTTTGGTCCCCTCACCTGGGGAGTGACTCCAGGGGCAGGAGTGCAGGCCACTGTGAGGACAGAGGAAGTGAAGCCTGCCTGGTGCCTGGTGCCTGGGTCACCAGATCCTCTGTGAAGGCAGCTGTCTTATTCAAGAAAGCTGTGGAGGGGAGACCATCCCCCAACCCCACTTCCTTCCTGGGCCCTCTGTCCCCTCATTGGTAACTCTCATAAACTTATTTTAATGCCCACCCCACCCCCAGAAAGCATCCTGCTTTGGTAAAAGATCGTATAAACTCCTTCTTACTGAGGTGGGAGGGCAGGTGGATGCCCTCGTTTTCCTGGTGCACTGGTACCTGAGTGGGGCCGTGCTGTGTGGGATTAAACGAGAGGAACAAAAATCTAATTATGAAATTCCAGGCATCATCAAAGCCAAGTGGGGGGTGCTTCACGGATGCTATTGAAGTCATAATTTTGAGGGAGCTGCCCGAGTCTCCTCCACTTCTCCCCCTTCCATTTGCTCATCTCTCTTTGCTCCCCTTTCCCCCTCCTCTCCCCTCTCCTCTCTTTCCTCTGTCTTTTCCTTGCCCAAACGGCCATCTGAGTCCCTGATGATTCAATTTGATTACGTTACCATAGGCAGGTGTGTGTCTTGTTTAGTCACATTAAAAATAAATCACTTGGCCACACACAGTCGATACATCAATCTGTTACTTCCCTCTGCTTTCCAGGAACAGATTGCTCAAAACCCAAACGACTGTTGGGTGAAATGCGAGCAAGGAGAGGAGTGAGAAGGAGGGAAAGCCCTTCCAAGCCCACCCTGCAGGCTTATGCACTCAGGGAGGGAGCCGGTCATGCGCACAACCATGCCAGTGGCAGAGTCCTGGCTGCATTCTTTGGACCAAGGACGGTGAGCTGAGAGGAAGCTGATTTGGAGGGGAGCTGCGATTTGGGTTCAGTTAACCCTTACTATGTGCTGGGCCCTGTGCTTCCTTTTGCATCTTTCTTCTAAGGAGAATTTGGGATCCTGGCTGAGAAACTCTGGGCAATATCATCTCTCAGGACCTCAGTTGGTTTAGACTAAATAACATTAAATCAGTTCCTAATCATTCTTTGGGTATGAAAGAAAAGTCTTGGAGTTAGAAAAATCTAGCTTTACTACTTTAGGCCAATTACTTAACATTGCTGAACCTTAGTTTCTTTATCCTTAAAATGGGGATAGAAATCAAGATCAAATGAGATTATATATTTAAGAGACCTTTTTAAAATAGGCAGCCAGGATCTGGTCATGGAGGTGCACACCTTTAATCCCAGCCTCTCATAATAAGACTAATATCACTATTAATAATATGGCAGTTAGATAAGATGGTGTTTAAGCCTCTTTCATAATATACAAACACCTCCATCGTCTTAGGTTTTTTAAAATTTTTTCAGGTGTGGTATCACTGTTCTAGGAGGGATGTGTGTGTGTGTGTGTGTGTGTGTCTATTTTCTTCTTGTTCTTGATGAAAATAGTCTGAGGGAGAGACAGTTTAGACTTTGGAGAAATCTTAGCATTATAAAAAACCAGATTCCAACCTCCACAAACTTCTCCTAGGATTCAGTCAAGAGGTTACAAAGGTCCCAAGATGTCCCGTGGTAAACCAGAACTCTGCTTTAACCAGTAAAATGTAGTGGAGTGACAAAGGGACAGTTCTGAGCTTAAGCCTTAAGAAGCCTTGTGTGTTTTGAATCCATGAGCCAATATGTGAGAAGCTCAGTCTCTCTGTGCTGGAGAGACCATATAGAAAGGACCTGTGGAAAGAAAGACCTTGAGATCACACAGAAAGAGTGAGAGGGATGCTCCCAGCCTCCTGACAGACAGCCTTTCAGCACCCCCCTAAGGCACCAGCCAGGTGAGGCACCATCCTGGATGCTCCTGCCCACTCCTGCCCCCAGGTGACCTCAGTCCCAGCCTAACACTCGTGCAACAGAAGAACTTTCCAGCAGATCCCAATCAATCTATGCACTTGTGTGAGATGATACAATGATTGTGTCAGCCCAGAGTCATGGTGTGTGCCTAGAGTCCCAGCTACCGGGGAGGCTGAGGCCAGAGGATGACTTGAATCTCATAAGTTGGAGGCCAGTATGGGCAACAGAGGGAGACCCCATCTCCAAATAAAACAAAACAAACAAAAAAGGTTGCCTAAACCAGGTATGGTGGCACATGCCTGTATTCCCAGCTGCTTGGGAGGCTGAGACAGAAAGATCACGAGTTCAAAGCTCAGCCTCAGCAAAGGCAAGGCTAAACAATTCAGTGAGACCCTGTCTCTAAATAAAATACAAAATAGGGCTGGGGACATGGCTCAGTGGTTGAGTGCTCCTGAGTCCAATCCCTGGTACCAAAAAGAAAGGTTGCCTAAAGCCATTCTCATTTGGAGTTGTGTATCACATAGCAGTAGATCATTGGATAGTACCTATTTGAGCTTTCATTATGCACCAGATCATGGACTCTCATTAAGAGGGACACAGAGGCTGGTATGGTGGTGCATGCCTATAATCCCAGTAACTCCAGAAGCTGAGGCAGAGAGGATCACGAGTTCAAAGCCGGCTTCAGCCACTTAGTGAGACCCTAAGCAAATCAGTGAGACCCTGTCTCCAAAGAAAATATAAAAAGGGCTAGGGATGTGGCTCAGTGGTTAAGTACCCCTGGTAGAAAGAAGAGAAAGAAGGAAGAAAGGAAGGGAGGGAGGGAGAGAGGGAGGGAGGGAGGAAGAGGGGGAAGGAAGGGAAGGAGGGAGTAAAAGGGGGAGGGAGGGAGGAAGGAGGAAGGGAAGATCTTGAAGCAAAGGGCAGGTGATATTTCAGAGAATGGGGAAGTATTATAGCATCATAGCAAGAAAATGAGGAGCATGTGGAGAGGTGATGAGACATTTCAAGTGGGATATAAGTTGGATATAAAAATAGTGGGGCTCAAAGCGGAGCTTGCCATGCTAGGTTCTAGATCTGCAGTGGGGACCTTAGGAAAGTCAGTTTGTGATCCCATCTAGTAGAAATATAACTTGCTAATGGCAGACAATCCCTTCACAGCAGAGTTCTAAATGCCCATGATTGTAGAGTCTTTGAGGACTCCTCTTTGGCACCCACTGGTGAGCTCAGGAAGATGTACACAACCTGTTTATAGAACGCCCTTGTTTGCCTCCTCCAAGGACAGCTGAGGGATGAGGAGGGTGTCAGGGCCCCTCCTTGTGGCTGATGAGGAGCAGAGACATAAAAGGCTGTGGAAGCAGCAGCTGAAATCAGAGCTAATTGGTTGGCAATTAGCAGGTTAATGGCTCACATCAGGGATATGGCAGCCATATGGCAGGGAGTGACTTTCAAGTTTCCTCCTCTGTGTTTCTCTCCCCTCCTGGTGTTTGGTGGAGTTTTGAAGCTCTCCTATCTGAGAAGACCTGGGTTCTGCTGAGCTCCTTGACCCTAGGAGTCAAGGCAAGGCCAGAAGGTGAGGCCAGAACTAAGGAACTTGAACTTGGAAGAAAAGGAGCAGCTGGGCATTCCCCTGAGGAGCAGGGTAAAGGGCAAGTTGGAGTGGGATGGGACAAGGGTCCCAGCTCTAGGCAGAGGAAGTCTAAGCAGAGAGCCAGGTGGCTCATGACAGCATGGCTGTCACATTTTAGAGCAGTGCCTGAATTCAGGGTTCCACTCAGCTCGTTGCCTCTATCATCTCAGCAAACACTGTTGAGTTTTTTAGAATTGGTGAGTTAGGAACATGTTTTATTGTAACAGGGACCTAAGCAATGTAGATTGACATTCCCTTAGTTCATAAAGAACTATTGGTTGGTGACCTCGTGCTAGGGACTGTTTTAGGGAGAAAAGCAAACTTCCTGCCCTCAGAGAGCAAGAAGACTGCACCAATTAGGGCAGGTCCCTGAATGCCCAGGGATTCTGTGTCCTGGTGATAGGATGTCTCAGGTAGGCGAGAGGTCTCAGTCAAGACAGGAAGCAGAAGGAGGTGGCCCCCAGCCTCACCTGTTCCTTGCACAAAGAGAGTCAAAGCCTTCTATGTCCCCCAGCAAATACTCCCTTATTTGTCATTGCTAGGGAGAACTGGGCATGTGGCTGTATTAACATGTTTGTGATTAGTTTATCTGGTCACTATTATCACCTGGGGCTCCCCGGACCAAGTCAGAGGTCAGTTTACAAGGGAGAAGCGGGTGGAGATTGGGCAGGTGGTCAGGTGGACTGGCTGCCTCTGATTATGGGGTGAGACACTGGCAAGAGGAAATGTTCCATGGGAAAATATTCCATTGGGAATATTAAATCAATTGTTAAAAAAAAAAAGCATTAGATACAGTCCCAGATGAGACAAAAAGTGCTTAGTGAAGTAGGGTACAGTGGCGCACACCTGTGATCCCAGTGATCAGGAGGCTGAGGCAGCAAGATCTCAAGTAGAAAGCCAGTCTTGGCAACTTAGTGAGGCACTAAGCAACTTAGACCCTGTATAATAAGTAAAAAAAAAAAAAAGAGAGAGAGAGAGAGAAAAAGAAAAATGGCTGGGGATGTGGCTCTGTGGTAAGGTGCCCCTGGGTTAAATCCCCAGTATCAAAAACGATTCTCTAGAAAGTGCCTCCTGTTTGCTAAGGTCTCTTCCAGTGCTCTATAAGGACCTGTGAAGGACACAGACAGGATCCAGCCTCATGGGATGGATGTCTGGAAGTGAATGAAGCCCGACAAGAGATGACATGTAGACCTGAGACGATCTGTGCCCAGGAGACTGCGGAGAGGGATTTGGCGGGAACGGGTATCAAATAAAGGCACCATCCAGACAGCCCTAACAGGCACATTCCCTGCCTTTCCTGCCCACAGCCCTCCTGGGGAACCTGCACAGCCCTGTGGGGGCCAGCTCCAGGCACATCTCCCTCCCTGCCACAGCTGATGGGACCAGACATGCCCTTGTTTGAAAAGCTCTAAGTGGCTTCTCCATTGCTTCAGGTTAGAGTCAGAACTGCCCACGCCATATTCCCTTCCCAGCTGTCTCCTCCCAGGCCTTCAGCCCCTGCCCCAATGTGCCTCCGTGCCTTGAACAAGCCAGGGCCTGTGTGCACAGCCTGGCCTCCCCGACTCTGCTTCCCTGTTGGAAAGTCCCAGTTCCCTGACCCCGCCTCGCCCTTGACTCCTGCTTCCTTCCCATGAGGCACTGCGCTGGCATCTGCATCAAGTGTTGGCACCATGGGCCTGTGTTAGTCAGCTCCTCTCCTGCTGTGATCGAAAGACCCGGCCAGAACAACTGTAGAGGAGGAACAGTTTATTCAGGGGCTCACAGCTTCAGGGTCGTAGTCCATAGAAGGCCAGCTCCATTCCTTGGGGCTCAAGGTGAGGCCGAACATCATGGCGGAGTGTGGTGGAAGGAAGCCATTCACATGGTGATCAGATGCCTACAGAGAGAGAGAGAGACACTCCACTTTCCAGACACAAAATATATATCCCATAGCCACGGCCCCCATGAGCCACTTCCTCCAGCCACACCCCACATGCCCCACTCACCACTCAATTAATTAACTGATTAGGGTGACCCAATCATTGTTCCTCCAAACTTTGCGTCGTCTCACAGGTGAGCTTTTGAAGGACGCCCACATCTGAACCATCACAGGCCCCTGTGCTTCTCCCTTGCTCTATGCCTCGCGGGGCATCCTTGCCGCTTGGCCCATCACCAATGTCTGTGGGGAGCCTGGAAGAGTGAATGGCTCTCTCATGGCGAACCCACCTGATCTGAGAGAGGTTTGTGGGGGAAACGGGAGGGCAGCATGGAGAGGGGGTTTTCCTCTCCATGCCTCAGTGGGCTCTGGGGAGCCGGTGATTTTGAGGCCTTCTCCTTTCTGCCCCGAAAGTCAACTCATTTCCTGCTCATATCACTATCTTGTCCTCACCAGCAGAGCTGAAATCCCTCAGGTACTTTTCCAGAGGGCCTGGAAACATGGCTCAGGTTTGATAAACAGGCAGGAGGTTTCAGCAGCAGCAGTCAGGAGAGAAGAATACACATTATCCCCCCAAATCACAGCGCCACGCTGCCGACCAACTGGAGGGTTGCTCCGATCCCCTCCTGCCTCTGGCAGCCAGGATCAGCAGTGCTCGGACACGGGGAGGGGGCTGTCGCTGTGCCTTGGGGCCCTCCCTGCTCCTGGAAGCTGCCTTTGCTGATCGCACAGAGTGAGGTGGTTCTCCTGGGTGGGGAGGGAGGGCATTGATGAAACCCCAAAATATGCTTTGGTCACCATGGGGCTGTGGGGGATCCACTGTGACCTCCCTGCTGAAAAGGGGTGAGATAGAAAAGTCCTAACACCTGGGAAATTCTTTAATCGCCATTATCCTTGAATTAACATTGATCAAGGATTGTGACAGGCGGGGGACTAGGCATGGCTTTGACCCCACCTAACCAACCCCCACCCCAGTGCCAAGAGGATGATCAGGATTTATTGACCCTTCCCTGTGCCCAATTCTAGGTAGTTTGCACTCATCCAGGTCCCCACCTGCACCCCAAACCCAGACACTCACACCGAGGAACACACACCCCAGTTCATAGTCCCCCACATGGGGAAATAAAATGTGGCACTCAAAGCCACTGACGAAACTCTGCCCCTCTGTCTGGCCTGCTTGGCTCCATGCTTATTTTGCAAGGGCCTCTTCTGCAAAGGACTTGTGAATCAAAAGAAATTAGATCTAGTTCTCACCCCAAGATGATTGTAATTACAATTTAATGAGCAGGGACATGTCTACACATAAAATTACAATAAACTAAGGCTTAAAGTACATAATAAAAACAAAAACAGGAAGAAAGCAATGTGCTGTAATAATTTTGTCATTCATCGTTTAAAAAGCACTTGCTAGGCCGAGGCCTGGGATGCAGGCCTGAGTGCATCTTGGGCCACCCTCTGGTCAGATGAGGTAGTCCAGGCAACAAAGCCTTGGAACAAACAAGCCCTAGGCCCCTTCAGACCACATCTCTCTCTTTCTTACATTTGGCTCCAGCCGGTGGAAAAAGGCAGGTCAGTGAGCCTTATCTCCAGCCTTTGGGCTACCTGTCCTCTTATGGAGTCTCTCTGGCCTCCCTCCTCTGTGGTGGTTGGCAGAGGGCCCCAGGCTCCTGGACAGGTTGCTCACATGCATGGCTAGCCACAGATCCTACACGCCACAGCACTCACCTGCCTCAGAGCTCTGCTGGGTGATTGATGGGACTGCTCTTGCTCCTGGTCCCAGAGAACTCCTTTGAATAATAACTTGGCACAATCACTCTCTCTGTCTTTTTTCTCTCTCTTTTTGCTTTCCCTATTCCCTATTCATTTGCTCTTTCTAAGTCATCCGGCTCCTTTGAGTTAGAAGAAGAAAGAACCGAACAAGGAAGAGGAGGAGGAGGTGACACAGAGGAAGTGGGGGACCATCAGCCTCACTCCCTTGTTTTTCAGGGTGGGAGCTGGAGAGAGCTATCACCAGCCTTCCTTGCCTGGGGACTTTAAGGTGAAGTGCCAGTCAGATTTGCAAATGAAACCTCATCTCTGGTAAAGAAAGCAAGCATGGGCCATCGGGGAGGTGGGGGGCAGGTAAGGCAGCTGCCTCCTCTACCCTGTAATACTGGGCCTGCCTGGTGCAGGGATGGTGGAATCTCTCTCACCCTAAAAGTGGAGCCACAGAGAAGGTGGGGGCAGAAAGGGATGGAGGTTCAAGGCAATCACATTAGCTCACCAACACTTTTGTTGATCACCAGGCACTGGGGAGACAAAGATGAATAAGATGCCTGCCCTCAGGGAGTTCACGGGCAAGTTAAGAGGTCAGCACCACAGGACTGTGGGAGCAGGTGGGTTATTGGACAATGGGAGAGATGGCAAACAGTGTTTTTGTTTGTTTGTTTGTTTTTGAGGGAGGGTATCAGAGATTGAACTCAGGGGCACTCGGCCACTGAGCCACATCCCCAGCCCTATTTTGAATTTTATTCAGAGACAGGGTTTCACTAAGTTCTTTGCACCTCGACGTTGCTGAGGCTGGCTTTGAACTAGTGATCCTCCTGTCTCAGTACCACCCCCCATCCTGGTTTGTTGGGATTACAGGTAAGGCAGCTGTGAATCACTGCACCTGGCTGCAAGCAAGTCTTTACAGATAATGATGTTGTGAAATCTCCATCTGGTGGTGGGTAAGGATGCTCCAGATGTCAGGTTCTGCAGAGACAGAGGCTTGAAGGTGTGAAATGAGGGAGACCCTTGGGGATGGTACTTAGAACAGGAAAAGCAAGATGGGCTTTGGCAAGACATGAGAGGCAGGCAAAGGCCAGGTAATAACACAGGTTATTAAAATAGTAGATCTTGATCAAATGCTTAGTGGGGAGGGTTTGTGTGGCAGACCCAGGAATTGGATGATTACAGGAGGTGAGCCACCAACAGGAAGATGTGTGATCAACCCACAACAGTGTAGGACAGATTAGAGGTGCAAGGGGCTGGAGACAGGGGGCCCAGCTAGGAGGCTGTAGCCATATTCCAAGCCAAAACCAGTTAAGGACCAAACTACGGCAGGAGCAAGCCAAGGGAGGACCAATGGGGAAGTGACTAGGTCTGAGAAGCACTTAGCATGTCATGTTGACGGGGCTTGATGACTGGCAGGAGGAGGAGGATACGGGAGAAGACAGGAGTCAAGGGCACCACCTGGGTCCACCAGCTGAGACATTCATGACACTCACCACCTGGTGGGTGGTGCTGCAGTTCCAGTCACTGGGACAAAGACAAGCCATTCACTTCCCTTGCATGTTCTCCAGGGTTATATTTAAAGACAAGTTTAATTTGTATCATCCAGCCACAGTTGGGTGATTCTGAGATTTTTTCCCCCCAGAAGTGTACCATTTATCCCTGGTATATTTATCCTTTCTTCCTTCATTCCTTCCCTCCTTCTTTCCTTCCTTTCTTCCTTCCTTCTCGGTCTTCCTTCTCCTTTGTCTAGCAGGCTATGCTCACCAACTAGGATGTTTAAGGATGGTGCTCTTTGTCCCTGGGTAGGACGGGTCAGCTCAGATGGGTCCCTGCTGGCTGGAGGTCGGGAGGCTGGGAACTTCCTGAGATCACGTTCCCTTCCAGTCATCTCTGCTCTTCATCTCAAGTATTTGTCCCCCTTGGATGGATTTCCTCATAAAATAAATGTATTTTAAAAAGTAATCTTATTTTTAAAAGGAGAGAGTCATCATATTGTGAAGACAGATCATAAAAAGCAGAATCCATGGGTCAGGGAGGCTGTTCGGCGTTGGTACTTGTTTAGTGCAGGCAGAGCGCCAGGAGTCTGGACCGTGGGGAGGCTGGTTGGCACAGTTACCCCTCAATGCCCCTGGCCTCTTCTGTCCTTCTGAAGCAGCCTCAGGCCTTCATGGGGTCTTTTGTTTTAATACTTAGACCACTTAAAGCAGGCAGCTTTGCATATTGAATAGGGGCACTGTGTCCGGGGGACTGACCCTCCACCAGGGGGGCCTCCCCTTGGCAAATACCTGAAATGCTTCCACTTGAGATTTAATGCTAAGGGTCATAGATGACATTGCAGGCAAGCTCTGCCTTTTGTTTTATTCTTCTAAAAAATGACATAACCCATTCATAAGTACATAAGTAAAAAAAAGTATAACAACACATGAGTGGTATATGAAGTGTCTGGTATAAAATTTATACATTGGGAACATTATACAGGTAATACACCAGTACATGAGCAAGGTAAGGGGACTTCGCAAACTCCCCCAAAGTTCCCACAGTGACTGCTCCATCCTTCTAACCCTCTTTTCCATGCACTTCTTTTATTCCCACATTATACATATACATTATTTATTTTTCATTGTATGCATAGGATCAGATCAAATTCTTGATACTTTTTTTTTTTGCTTTTATATAACATTCTATTTGAGGTTTCTTTTCAAAATTAAAACAACATACCCTTATCATAAAAACCTCAAACTTCATAGAAGGGTAAAAAGTAAAACAAAACAAAAATCAAAAGTAAAAGTCCTTTCCTTCCTGTCTCTCCACTCCCACCCCACAGAGCAAAGAGAAGTATTTTTGTGTCCTTTTAGGGATGCCTATGCATGTACAAGCATTTAAACACATGTGTCCTTAATGTGTTCACTTCATAGACAAAAAAGCGAGAGCTCAGAGAGGCCAAATGATGTATCCAAGGTCGCGCAGCAGCCTGCGGCACTAGCAAAAGTAGAAGCCGTGCTCCGACTTCCCGAAAGCAGTGGCTTTTCCACTGCGCACATGTAAGGTTTTGCCCAGAGCCAGCCTCAGCTGGTGCCTCTAATCTCTCCCTACTCTGGACCTTGTCTACAAACCTGGTGACACTTTGCAATATGGCCCATGTCCCCCTCCCCTCCCACAAATGCCCCAGGCTCTCAGTGTATTAATAGACTGCACTTGTGCTGGGCGGGCGGGGCAGGTCCAGCTAATCATTTGTTTCTCTAAAACCTTCCTGGCTGTCAGAGTGTGGTCACAGCAGAACAGCTGGCAAAGACATTCAGGCAGCTTGTGTGTGCACTTTTGTTCCCCAAATTACAAATGACAATTAGATGCAGAAGACAATTCCATCTCAGCCCTCCCTTGCCCTGATGGGAACTGACACCCACTTCAGGCCCATTCATTCTCCCTTGTGCTTGATTTGGGGGCCACAGGCCTGACCTCCGGGAGCTCCCAGCCTGATGGAGGAGGTCAGTTGTGCCCTTCCATATGCCTCCCTTTACCTGCAGTTAGCTGGTGCTCCCTCCCTTCTCTCTTGTGTCAGCCTTATCTATCTTGGGCCCAGATGTGTCTCAGCATTGCCGACATCTGGCTGAAAGAAGAAAAGTCAGTTGGCTATAAGGATGCATTTGTTTCTTGTTGACACCGGGATGGCACCCTTCTGGTCACCTGGGAAACATCCAGGTGGACACGCTCAGCCTGCTGGCCACGGGTATATTTGAACTTCCCACCTAAGTTCCTATGTTCACTGAGGGCAGAGCCTGGACCTATGTATGAGTTGTCCCCAAGCCAGACCTGTTCAACTCCACTCAACCTTGCAGGTGGACACTCTGTTGGGAGGAGAAAAGAGGAAAGCACAGAACTGAACAGCAGGAGCAGGTGGAGGGGGGTGGTGGGGGTGGTGGGCGAGGCAGGGACAGAGTGAGGTGCCAGCAGCGGCAGAAACTGATCTTGAAAATGAACTCTCTCTACTGACTTCACGGTGCTGCCTGAGACTGAGCCTAGAGGCGTTGTCCTGAGAGGGGAGCTTTGCAGTGGGGTGGGGTCCTTCCTGCTCTTTCCTTTGATTTCCTCCCAGGAACCAGTCTCCCTTTCCTGCACAACAGACCCTCCTGAGATCTCTGATTCCGCAGCGCCCCCTCGTGGGCAACTGGAGTCTGGCTGGAAAGAATACAGAACACAGACACATCATCACTCGGCCAAGGGAATTTACAATCTTGTGTAAGGTTCTTCCACCTGCTCCCACCACTACCAAAAAAAAAAAAAGACTCAAACAGCTGGCTGTGTGCATATGTGTGTTTGTGCCAAGTGGAAATCTGCTCCAAGAGAGAAAATGACTGAGTTCTGCAGCTCAAGTGTGTTCTGAGACAGGACAAAATATAAAACAGTGGTGTGTGTGTGTGTGTGTGTATGTGTGTGTGTGTGTGTGTGTGTGTAATTCTGTGTTAAAGTGATGCTGCCAAGACTTCAAATGACTTTGGTACATCCTCTACAGGCTCCAGTCTCAAGTTGGGCCACTCTCTTTCAAATACTTCTGAGTCCCAGATAGTGACAGGGTTTCCTTCCCGCCTTCCCAGGCCTGGTGCAGAGGGCGAGAGCAGACTTCACAGAAGGAAATGGGTTCAAACCATGTGTGGCTTCAGGATGGCAAAGCCGAGGTCTGAGATTGGTCCGTCAGTCAGGTGCCCGCCCAGGCTTGCAGGTAACGCAGCATGACCTGGTGGAAAGGCCCCAGCAAAAGTCTCCAGCCAGGCCCACTCCCAGTCCACCTTCACCGTCACAGCTGTGACCTGCACATGTCATCAGCTCATTTCATGGAGGAAGACATAGACATGGAGAGGTTGCCATGGCCGCATAGCTGGGGTGGCTGAGCTGAGCGCTCTGTGTCCCCATCTGCTTCATGATCCCACAGAGGCACACGGGAGGGTGTCTCCATCTTCCCTCTCTAATGGTCAGTGGTCAGAGAGAAGAGAGGGGCCAGAGTGTGCGGCAAGGAGGGACACTGAGGCACATGCCAGAGAGAGAGGAAGGGGGAGGGAACGAGGGGGGAAGGCAAAGATTCAGAGAGGTGGGGAAATATGCCCTCCCACTCTCCCCGTGGGACTGGATTCTAGGAAGATACATGTTCCAGGTTTCATTCCCAGACCTTTGAGATTAGAACTTCTGGGTGTGGGACCAAGGAATCTGCATTTTAAGTTTCTCTGAGTGGCAAAGTATGTCAATATCTGTACCTTACTGTGAAATACATCGGAAGAAGGAGACACATTGGTGGATGGGTAGAGGGAGGGACTGACAGGTCATACATGATAAAGCAAACACAGCAAAATGGTAACCAAGGAGTCAGAAGGTGGGTCGCACAGTGCACTGCACAATCCTTTCAACTTTCTGTATGTTTGAAAATTGCATAACGAGATGTTGTGGCTGAGTAGGAAGGCTGGGGATCACTATGGGAGGCAGAAGTCTCCCTCAGAGGACTTTTGGAGGAGCAGCTGTCCTGAGGTCCCCTCCTGCCTCCCCATGACCCCAGCCTCCAGCCTCATCTCCTCAGCCTCATGCAATCCCAGAATGCACAGCAGATGGGTTCTGGGGTCTGCCCCTTGGGGCCCCCCTGCTTTGTGTTAATCAGGATTCAGTGGTCCCGGGGCTTTTATCCTGCTGGGTGGGTGGTCTGAGGCTGGTCCACACAGGGGCACTTATACCCCTATGACAAAGCCAGTGATGGAGTGGATTTGGGGCACAGCCTCACAGAGAGGGGCAGCTAGAAGTTCTCTTGGAAGAACCTGAAGCCAAACTGCTCACAGTGGCCCTTCAGCACCTTGGCCAGAGCTGGGGAGCCACAGAAGAAGACCTGCACCTTGCCCTTCTTTGCAGCAGCCACTTTCTGGAACACCTGGAGTCAGAGGGTTGGAGAGAGCAGAAAGAGAGGTGGGGCTGGGATCAGAGACCAGTGCTGCCCCCACCTGGAGGCAGCAAGGAGCGGCCCCATTTGACCCAGGAGCTTGAGGAACATCGGTGGCACAGCTGCTGGGCTCACAGTGGAGTCCACCACCCGGCCACTCAATCACTTGCTCAACTTGTAACATGGCCCAGAAGTGAGTTAGGGCTAGAAATAAGTAAAACCAAGGCCCTCCACTTGAGAACCCCCTTATGTGGAAAAAATACACTCAAATTGATGCAGCTTTGGCAACGAGAGACTGTGTGCAGCTGCTCGGGAGCCCCTGGGCCATGTGCTATGATCTAGATGCCGCTTTCTTTTTTCTTATTATTAATGAGTTAATTTATTTATTTATATAGGTATATATATGTCATATAGGTATATATGACAGCAGAATGCATTTTAGTTGATTGTACACAATTGCAGCAGAACTCTTCATTTCTCCGGTTGTACACGATGTAGTGTCACATCTTATGAGCAGTCATACATGTACCTAGGGCGATGATGTCCCTCTCATTCCACCATCTTTTATTTTCCCCCTGGTAAGGACCCTTTTTCACCCCAAATTGTGTTTATGAATTGCCTTTTGAAGAAGGGCCCCTTTGACATCTGTGTACCACTCCCACGTACTGTCCCTTAGCCCTCATGACCCTGCCTCAGAGCATCTACAGCAGTTTTCAAAGCTGTGCTGTGGGCCACTGCCTGCAAAGACTGTGCCCCAATTTTTCAGGGAAGAAAATAAGAATAATTAATAATAATATAATTAACAATAATAATATAATTAATAATAATTAATAATAATATATAACATTTAATAGTAATAATAATAAAACCAATCTGAGAAGTAAAATGGAAAGATCACAAACCACTTCTTGCCCATGGGCCTCAGTTTCCCCATTTGCAACAGGAGATGAATAAGACTTAATGTTTCCCCAGGACCCTGACCACCTGGGCTTTCTGGCTTTGGTTCATAGGGACTCAAGGCTGGAGAGGCCGTTGAGGGCAGGTAGACCAACTTCCTCTTAACCAGATGGGGAAACAGGGAGGCACAAAGTGGGCGAGTGACGGAGCAGAACGTGGGTTCCCTGCCTACCACTCCTGCCTGGACCCCTCCTCTGAACTTGGATGCGAACTTCATACTTCGCCCCTGGCTGCTTGACCCTGATCTCCCTGCTGCTGCCTCACACTCTCAGCCTCACTGGCCCCTGCCCACTGTGGGGTTCCAGCTAGCCTTTACCTTGCTCCAGTCGGGCCGCCCAGGCTGGGTACGTGTCTGGAGACCCGTAATAGAGTCCTTCTTCTCCTTCTTGGCCAGGAGGTCGAGGGCCATCTGCAGGCCAATGGCCTTCATGTCATTCTTGCCTAGTGCAGAAGTCATGTACATGTGCAGCTCCAGGAAGTGGTCTGCAGGTGACAGAAGAGAGTGGTACCAAATGGCTAGCACCTGTGTTAGGGACAGGGCAGGATGCTGGCCACTACTGCACCCTGGGGCTTGGCGAGACACCAAGAGGTATAGGAACTCACACCTTCAGCCAACCATGTTTTCCCAGGACTTGCCTCGTGACTGATGCTGTAGAGAGAAAAAATGGCCCGTGGCTTGAGCTGGGCCTCTATGTGCATGGTGAACACAAGTTAATGTACACCCTTGGCCTCATGTGAGCCTCACAACCACTCCAGGAACTAGACCTTACTTTGACAGAAGGGGAAATAAATCCCAGAACAGTCTTTGGGCTCCAGAGCTCCAGTGCATTCTCATGTCTCCCCTCAGTCTGCCTGGGGACACAAGTCACACACACATGAAAAGGTGACTTGGGTTGAGTGATGGCTCACACGGAAAGTACTACTGATGTCCAGGGAAGGACTGTGGCTGAGAGAGCGGCTTCCAGGAAGGGGCACAGACTGGGTCAGGTCTTGGGAGAGGGACAAGGTTCAGAAGGAAGGTCAAAGGAAGGCATATTCCAAAGGGGGAACAGCATGAGCAAGGACAAGGGGCTGGAGCGAACGTGAAACTGGGGGACACCTGTGAGTGGCTGGCTGGAGCAGAGGAGAGGGGACTAGAAATGCAGATGCCAGAATCTGAAGGTCTTGAATGTTCAGCTGGGAAACGTGGGAAGGTCAAGGGTATCTGGGAGGAGCGCCACGTGGTGAAAACAGCTCTTTGGGAAGTGGTGTCAGAGGGCTGAAGGGACGGGAAGTTGACCAGCACAGACACACTTTGGAGCTGAAAGAGCCCAGGGCGCTGAGATATTGTTCATTCAGGCCTCAGAGCAACTGGAGCTCCCAGGTGGATAAGTCCTCCCAGGATACAATTAATGGATTATGTAGAAAAACTCAAAAACTTGTGTTCAACCTGCTTCCTGTTTCCTGGGTTGTGACACAAATGTTACGGTTTTCTGTGTGTGCCATCGTGAGAAAAGGATTGTGAGCACAGCTCTAGGGCTCATTCAAGCCAGAGATGACAGGGCCCTAAGAGGATACTGGAAGAAGCATTCAGGAGCTGACAGTCACCCGGTCCTTCCCCTCACCCACCCCATGCCTCCATGAAAGAATGCGTGCCATCCCAGCTTGCTCTCTGTTGTTTCCTGTGCCACCATTAGCCTGGTTTCCATCAGCTTAAGGTCTCTGCCACTGTCCAAATGGAAACGGGCCCAGGAGGCACAGCACATTTGTTTCACGTGTCACTTAACTCTTAGTAGTGCAAGGGGGGAGATGCATTCTCAGGGGCGGCCTGCTGAGAGGACGCTGACCCTTCTTACACCCGCCTCAGAGTCAGAGGGGGAGAGGAGAGAGGAGACTTGGTGGCATAAGGGAAAAGAGAGCTTCCCTGGGGGAAAGCATAAGGAAGCGTCCCTAGTGGGGCGGGGAGTGTGTCTCACCCCCTCCAAGCAGCTATGTTTAAGACTGGCTTCCCATCTCCTAAGAAATCATCTAAAAGAAGGAAGAAAAAAAATGTACACTAATATATTAATTTTAGATATATCTGAGATAGGGGAGAATTAGGAATAAATAAAATGTTTAGTAGCAGGAGCTTGGTCCCATTATTTATGGCACCACTCACTCTGTCTTTCATTATATAACCATGAAAGACTTCCAATTTTTTTGAGGTAGTGATTAAACTTAGGGCATTTTCCATGGAGCTGCATCCCCAGCCTCCCCTGCCCCCCCTTCTCCATTTTTTTAAAGTTTTAAAATTATAACAACAGTGAATTTTTTCCTGGCACAAATAATGCTTGTTTTTAAAAAAGCAGAGGGATGTGCAAATGTGTGATGTTCCTATTTCATTAAAAATAAGAGAAAATCTGTACTGTGTTTTTCTCCCAGCTCTCAGTGTGAAACATTAAGCACTGGCCCTAGACAGGCATATGTCTGTATACAGAGAAGCACACAGACCTATTGCTCCCAACTACTTAGCAAATTCAAAATTTGCTGCAGTACGTCTTACTGTCTTCTCCCTGCCCTTCCCCCTCCCCATCTACCACTACTCATAAAAAGAAGTAAAGAGAGGTCAGGGGGGTTTATGTGGCTCGTGGTGGGGATAGAGCCCCACAGACCAAGCAAAGCCACGTCTTGGACAGAAGGAACAGCAACAAAAAGTCCTTATAGGATACAATTAATTGATTATGTAGAAAAACTCAAGTTTCCACAGAGCACCTGACTGACCAATTCCTCATCCTTCCTGCATGTAACAGGAGACTCTGTCACAAAGACACCCCAACAGCTAGTTCCTAGCTAACTAGGAGAAGCTTTAATTTCTCCCATCCAGCTGTCATGTGGATGCCCTCCTGGCCTTCCATAAGACAATACAGAGGCCACAGGGCAGACTGACGGAAGTGAGGAGGAAACTGGGCCTTCACCCGCTGGCCACCACCACTCCTCCCGTTGGGAGGTCAGCCCAGAAGGGTTTTCCTACCTCCTTCTTTTGCTGCTAGCAGCTGCCTCCCCTTCCCCACCAGCAAAGGTTCTGAAACTCTCAAAAGGGGCCCCTGACTTAAGGACACTCCTACAACCCTTACAGTTCCTGGGCTGCCTCTCCTCTAGCCAGAACAGACTGCCTCGCCTGTTCTCTCCTCCCCCATGTCTATGTTCATAGCAAACAAATCACCCAACAACACACACAAAGCCCCCAAATCCCTAGCCCCATGGGAAGATTACCAGTAAATCAACAAAACGAAATATCATCACATCCTCATTATCACACAGATGAGATCTGTTGTGGCTGTCCTTGCTCAGCTGGTTAAGGAAAAAGGAATCATTCCACAGTCTCTGAGGAATCCAAATACTGTCTCATGAAACGTCAGGATAGAATGGGGCCAAGGGTCTCCGAAGGATGGAGAGAAAAGAAAGGAGCAAAGTGTTTATAGAAAATGAGGAGGAAGGGGTGTCCACAAGAAAAGGCCACAGTGTCTCCTCTTGGCACTCTTATCTTGGCTGGCCCTTGTGGCACCAGACTTGGCTTTGGGCTTCATTGGTTTGGCCTTCTGGTACAGAGGGAACAGCAACAAAAAGTCCTTCTAGGATACCCTGACTGGCATGGCTTTGACAATCTTGGGTTTTGGGTTTCTTGGTGTGGCAGCTGGCTTCCTCTTGACCTTCGTGACTGAGGTGGCTTTGGGCTTCTTCCTTGGGGTCTGAATGCCTTCTTTGGTGTGGCCACCTTCTTGGTCTTCCTGAAGGCTACTGACATCCCGGGGTCTTCGCTCTTGGCCAGATGGAAGGACCCTGAGGCACCCATCCCTTTGGTTTGCTTAAGGACACTGGAGGCACCAGGTGCTGGATGCACAACTTGATCTGGGAGTTGGCATTCTCACCCACCTTGTCATGGCTCTTGATATACCTCTGTATGGGCAGATTGGTGCTGGGAGCCAGAGTGGTTCTTCTTGGCCTGAACAGCAGCCACAGCTATATCTGAACACTTGGGGTAGTCTGTGCATTTCTCGGAGGCCTTGGCCCACTTGGGTTTGGCTGCAGGAATGGTTGTGGAGTTTTTAGACATTATGGCCCACCTGGTCCTGCTGTTGAAGGTGCCTTCCAAAGGTCTAGCCCTTGTCAGAGGCTGAGCAAAGCCTGATTTGGGATCTGCTCTCAGGCCCCTGACTCGCAGGCCAGATTAGAGTTTGTCAGGGCTGCAGGGGAGGAGTTACTCACTGCCTGTCCCCACTGGCATGGGTCATGAGAGGGCTTGCTGGGCCCACGCTGCATCACCTGCCCCGTGGCTCTGTGCTCAGCCTTTTCGCCTGGCTCTGGCTCTAGCTCTGGCTCTGCTCACACCTCTTTTCTGCCTTCTTTTTCCCAGCTCTGTGTCTCCCCAGCCCTTCTTTTAGTCTTTATTTTGAGACAGGGTCTTGTAGGTTGCTGAAGCTGGCCTCAAATTTGCATTCCTCTTGCCTCAGCCCAAGTTGCTGGGATTACAAATGCATGCCACTATGGTTGGCTAATTTTACTACTATTATTGAGCATTTATAATTACTGAGGTAGGTAGACTCCCAGGGAGAGAGAGAAAGAGGTCCTTAGTAGAAGAAGACCCAATCTATGAGCATGATCAGCCATGCTTGTCTCTTTAGATGAAGAAAGCCTCCAGCATATGCTTGTACCCGATCAATCAGAAAGAAAACATCATGGATTTAAATGTGACCAGCTTCAAAGACCTACACTGATTTATGGCTACGCTACTTAACCAGGAAGAAACATTCTGAACCGCAAATATCAAATGATGAACATGGGATTTGACTTTCACAACAAAAGTTTGCCTGTGAACCTACACTTTTCTTCCTTTATATAGGGAAAGTCCTATATATAGCAAGAGAGCTCAGCCCAGGGTGCAATACTGTCTTCTCTTTTCTGAGAAGCAAGGGGTATCTGCATCCTATCTCGGGGGCATGTATACCTTTGTTTCGCTGTCTTTTAATAAATATTTGCTTGTGCCTTGTTTTTGACAATGGTGGAGATCAGTAACCCACTCAGCCCAAGCTGAGATTCCCCTGCTCCCTAGGAGGGACTTCTTTGGATCCCTGTTTGGTGTCATTCCTTTAGTGACGTGAAGAGACTGGCTTTCCTTTCCTTTTAGCTTTTGCCTTTTGATTGCATGGCATTCTCTGAAAACCTCAGTTCCCTTTGACCAAAAATAAATTGGGACAGGCTCTGGAGGATTCAAGATGGCAGATTTGAGGAAGACTGAATTTCCAGTTGCTCCATGGGTCAGGATTCAAGAAAGCAGGAGTAGAGCTTCTCAGCAAGTCCGAGAGAAAATGGAAATGATAGTCGGGCAGAAGGAGTGTCTACCCAACCTCATTGACAGTTTTCACCACTTTAATGAAGACCCCCTTTTTTTTTTCCTCAAGAATCTTTTTTCCCTTTTTTTGCAGGGGGGCAGTGTGTGGTGGTAGTGATGGTGTATTCTTACTTTGCTGATTGGTTTATGGAGATTATATATATATATATATATATATATATATATATATACACACAAATACATATTTTTTCTTTTTCTCATTTTTAGCATTTAAAAAATTGTAGTTGTAGATGGACAGAATGCCTTTATTTTATTTGTTTATTTTTATGTGGTGCTGAGGATCGAACCCAGTGCCTCACACATGCTAGGCAAGCGCTCTGCTGCTGAACTATATAGCCCCAGCCCTTTAGCATTTTTTATGATATCTACTTTTCCTTGTCTTTTGAGGGTTGGGGGGTGTTTATTTTAGTTTGACTTTATTTGCTTGTTTCTTTTGTTTCTCTTTCTCTCCTGCCAAATTCTCTTGCTCCCTATCTTCAACTTTTCTCTATCTTTCCTCTTTTATATTCACCACTTGCCACATCTCTTTTGCATTCTCTGTTTACATTCTGAATAGTGTAAACTTTCTTTTATGTTTCTATCATCTTTTATTTTTTCTTAATGAACTGAATTTTTACCACCTTTTAGAACTATTTGGGTTTTATAACTCCTGCTCTATCATTTTTATTTGCAGTTGTTGATACTGTGTATGGTATAGTTGACACTTATTGTTTACTTTAATATCAAATCTAATTCACAGCTTTTTGTTATTTTTGCTGTTGGCAATTGCTTCCCACTATTTTCTGTTTTTATAAAAATTAGTGTTGTAGATGTCATTATAGGCACCAGGTATTTATTTTAATGCTGTATATTGTTTGATTTGGGTATTTCTATTGTTTGTTTCCCCTTGTCTGCGATGTGCTGAGAATTTACAGGAACACTACAAATTCACAGAGTATAGACTGCTGCTGAACTAAACCCAGTCAAGAGAGAGTTCACCTTGATCCACATACAAATTAATCACAATCAAATTTCTGCAATACTTAAATACAAAAAATAGAAGAGGCAAAAACCTAAAACTAAGAAACAGACTCTAAATAGAAATGTCTACATGGCAGGAGGTCTCAGGTTCCACTCATGGATATCTACTCCTGTAGCAAAAACAGAGAGAATTGACACAAAAGGTGTGGATACCACACCTATGAGAGGTCTAAATCTAGATCACTCTAAGACAAGAGGAGGCTGTGCCCTATAAAGGTCCACACAGGAGTGTGGAAGAGAAGTGCATCCCATCAGATATACAAAACCCAACACAAGAAGACAAGAAATATGAAAAATACAAGGTAATAAAATGCCTCCTAAAGTTCATAATTCACTAGCAACTGACTCCAGATATTGAAATGGATAAAATATCAAATAATTTAAAGTAATTACAATGATTACAAAAATGATTAATGAATAGAGCACACACAGACACAAATGATTAAATGATTTAGGGAAGTCATTACAGGATATGAAAGAGAAATTCAATAAGTAACTAGAAATATTGAAAAGGATTAAACAGAAAGTGGGCATCCTTGAACATATAAACAGTATTAAAAAGAAGAAAATAAGTAACCATAACCAAAATATACAAGAACTCTTAGATAACATCAAGAGAACAAATTTAAGAATCACCAGAATTGAAGAGTGTTGTGAGATATAGGCTAATACCATGGATAACCTGTTCATGGAAATAAGAAAGAAAAATTTCCAAATCTTGAGAATGAGGTGGACATCCAAATATAGGAGGCATTCAGAACTCAAAATAGACAAGATCAAAAAGGAACCTCTCCACAACACATTATAATTAAAATGCCCAAGATAAAAAATAAGGATAAAATTCTAGAGAAAAAACATCAGGTCACGTTTGATTACTTCTGATTTCTCAGCACAAACTCTAAAATACAGATAGGCTTAGAATGATATATTCCAAGGCTTCAAAGAAAATAACTGTCAACAAACATTGCTACATCCAGCAAAGCTATCCTTCAGAATCAAAAATGAAATAAAAACTTTCCAAGTTAAGCAAAAACTAAAAGAATTCATGACTATTAAGCCAGCACTACAGAAAACACTTAAAGAAACACTTCACAGAGAAGAATCAACAACAAACCCTATTGTTGACAAATCAACAAATCTCACGAGAAGAGTAGCTAAACAAACGAGAAACAGGATCAAATTAAACATTAGAAATAAATAAAAACACCAGGAAGAATAACATTGTATGCAAATGGTCTTAACTCTCCAATTAAAAGAAGTAGGCTTACATAATGGATTAAAAAAGCAAAGACCAACTATATGTTGTTTTCAAGAGACTCACCTTATAGGCAAAGAGAGCCAAAGGCTGGAAATGAAAGGATGAAAATTGATGTACCATGAAAATGAAGCCTAAAAATAAGCAGGATTAGCTACTCTCATATCTGACAATGCAAACTTCAAGCCAAAATTAATCAGAAATGACAAAGGTAAAGGGAATGATCCAAGAAAATGTTATAATGAGAGTAAACATTTGTGCCCCAAATGTTGGTGCACCTAATTACATAAAACAGACATTACTCAAATTACTCAAAGGTAGACCCCATTATCCTGATACTGGGTGATTTCAACACATCTCTGTCACCATTAGACAGGTCATCCAGACATAAACACAGTAAAGACTCTCTGGACTCGCCAAAATATTTATTAATCAAATGGACTTAACACACATCTATGTAATATTTAATCTAACAACAGCCAAATACACTTCTCACAGCTCATGGAAATTTCTCCAAAATAGACCATATTTTAGATTACAAAGCACATCTTAGCAAATACAAAAAGGTTTTATGTAATTCCTTGCATCTTATCTGATCATAATGGAATGAAAGTAGAAATGAACACCAAGAATACCTTACAGAAACTATAAAAACACTTGGAGATTGAACAATACAATTTTGAATGAATGGGTGATAGAATAAATTAGGAGAGAAATTTAAAATTTTTTTAAATTAAGCAAGAATAATGTTACAACATACCAGACTCTCTGGGAAAATACAAAGGTGATTCTAAAAGGAAAGTTTTTACCTATGAATGCCTATATAAGAAAACCAGAGAGATCCCAAAAGAACAATCTAATGATGCATCTGAAGGCCTCTGAAAAACAAGAACAAACCAATTCAAAAACCAATAGAAGGAAGGAAATAATTAAGATCAGAGCCCAAACCAATAAAATTGAGGATAAAAAAAACAAGACAAAGGATCAATGCAGAGTTGGTTCTTTGAAAAGATAAACAAGATTTTTAAGTCCTCATCCAAACTAATCAAACAAAAAGGAGAATTCCAGACATAACAGAAATCCAAAGAAACTTTGGGGACTATTTTGAAAATTTATACTGCAATAAATTGGAAAAATGTAGAATAAATTTATATGTTTCTAGAAATATATGTTCTGCCAAAACTGAATCAACAGAACATAGAAAACCTAAACAGACCAATAACTATCACTGAGATAAAATCAGTAATAAAAAGCCTTCCAACAAAGAAAAGCCTAAGACCAGACAGATACTCAGATGAATTCTACCAGACCTTTAAATAAGAACTAATGCCAATGCTCCTCAAATTATTCCATGAAATAGAAAGGAACACTTCCACATTAATTTTATGAAGCTATATCACCCTTATACCAAAACCAGATAAGGCTAGATCAAGGAAAATAACTACAGACCAATATCCCTGATGAACTTTGATTTAAAAATCCTTAATACATATTAGAAAATCTTGTTCAACCACATAGTAGAAGATCACACATCATTGCCAAGTTGGTTTTATCTCAGGGGTGCAAGGATGGTTTACCATACACAAATTAATACATGTAATTCATCACAAAATTTATAATTAAGGATAAAAATCACATAGTCATCTCAATAGATGTAGAGAAGGTCTTTGACAAAATTCAGCACCAATTCATTATAAAAGTATTAAAGAAACTAGAAATAGAAGGAACCTACTTCAACATAATAAAGGCTATTTTTAAAAAAGCCAACACTATAGTGAATGGAGAAAAACTGAAAACATTACCTTTAAAATCCACCCCTCCTATTCAATGTTGTACTAGAATTTCTAACCAGATCCATTAGGTAAGAGAAGGAAATAAAAAGGATAAATATAGGAAAAGAAGTCAAATTATCACCATCTGCAAATGATATAATTTTATACTTAGAAGACACAAAAATCTCCACCAAAAGACTGATAGAGCTAATAAGCAAATTCAGCAAAGTAGCAGGTTATAGAATCAATATATAAAAATCAATAGCCTTCCTATGTATTAACAACAAATATACTGATAAAGAAATCAGGAAAACAAATTCTATTCACTGTAGCCTTAAAACAAAACAAAAAATAAATCTAATCAAGGAGGTGAAAGTCCTCTACAATGAAAACAATAGAACATTTAAAAAATAAATTGAAGAAGGCACAAGATGATGGAAAACAGTTTTCCCATGTTCACGGATAGGCAGAATTAATACTGTCAAATGGCCACAATTAATAAAGGGGCCAAAAAACACACTGGAGCAAAGACAGTTTTTTGACAAATGGTGCTGAGAAAATTGGTTATCCATATGCAGAAGAATGAGACTAGATCCTTATATCTCACCCTGCACAAAGTGAACGCAACACGGATCAAAGAAGACCTAGAATTAGACCAGAAACTATTCAACTCTTAGAAGAAAATATAAGGTTAATACTCCATCATATAGGTTCAGAAAGTGATTTTCTCAAAAGGCCCTTTGCAGTTCAGTAAATATGCCAAGAGTTAATATATGAGATGGCATCAAATTAAAAACTTCTGCACAGTAAAAGAAACAAGAATATGAAGAGAGAACCTGAAGACTGGAGAAAATCTTTTCTAGATACTCTTTTGACACAGGATCAATATACAGCATATATAAAGAACTCAAAAAACGTATAACCCAGAAAAAGAGAAATACCCCAGTTAATAATGTACAAATGAACAAGCAAGACACTTCTCAAAAGAAGAAACACAAACAGCTAACAAATATGTGAAAAAAAAATCAACATCTTTAGTAATTAGGGAAATGCAAATCACAACTACACTGAGATTTCATCTCACTCCAGATAGAATGGCAGCAATGGAGAATAAAAACAATAATAAATGCTGGAGAGGATATGGGGAGAAAGGAACACCTATACACTGATGATGGATTATAAACTAGTGCAACCACTATGAAATTCCTCAAAAGATTAGTCCTAAAACCACCATATGACTCAGCTCTATCACTCCTTGGTAATTATTCTAAAACATTGAAGTCAATATACTATAATGACATATGCACATTCATGTTTATAGCAGCAGAATTTACAATAGCCAAACTGTGGAAGCAGTCTAGGTGTCCATCAATAGATAAATGGATAAAGAAAGTGTGAGATATATACACAATGGAGTTTTATTCAGCAATAAAGAATCAAGTTATGTTACTTGCAGAAAAATGAATGAAATTCGAAAACATTCAGTTAAGCAAAATAAGCCAAATTTAGAAAGTCAAGGGTTGTATGTTTCCTCTCACGAGGGATCTAAGAAGAAAAAGGGAAACAAAGGTGGGGTGGAATTGCATGAAAGTCAAAGGTAGATAGTAGAGGAAAGGGACCAAGAGGAGGAGGAGGGGAGGTCTCAGGGAAATACTGGGGAGTGATATTGGCCAAATCATATTGTTATATTGTGTGCACACAGGAGTGTGTACCAAGGAATCCCACCATTAGGTACAGCTGTGATGCACCAATAAAAACATGGGACAAAACCAAATTGGACAGAGGTGTCAGGGGAATATTCCAAGGGTATCATCAGCCACACAGGGAACTATTCAGGACATGTCCCATCCCGGGTCAGAGGGGACTAAGGAAGCTGTGGGGGACAGGAAGGACAGCAATTATAAGGCCTGATCCACTGATGTTCTAAGCCATTTTCCTTGTTTCCATAGACAGAATAATATCCCTGAGGCCCTGTCAGAGCAGATTCTGGCCCAACTTGGCAGAAAAGCTGACTCTATAAAGCTGCACATTTTGCATTCCAAGCACACAATGGCTTCTCCTCTGGCTCACTTTCTTTGACATTCTTTCCCGTGTAACATGGAAGAGTTGTTTTTGACCTGTTGCCTTTTCCTTCCTCCCCTTCCTTCTGTTTGCAGGGTGAACTCATATTGACCCCTCCTTCCACGTCTCTGCAATGAATCTTACTGTCTTCACAGAGACTCCTCCTCAGCTTGTCACTTTCCTCACCCACCCCGATCCGTCTCCGCACTTTTCTCTTGGAACAGCACCTGGGATATGAAGCTGTGAAGACTTTCAGTCCTTACAGAGAAAGCCCTAAAGGGGAAAGGCCCCTTGGCCTGGTGTCGGATATTTCTGGGAAAGAGTATTCTTATTAGCATCATTTAATTGACTGAGTCACTGTTCTTCCTCTTAAATCAGCAATGGCTCTTCTAAGATATATTTTGTTTTGTTCATCACACCCACATCCTCTGAAAAAATTATTTACAAGGATTCTGTTTCATTTCTATTCTTTTTTTCTCTCCTTTTTTTTTTTTTTTTTTTTTTTGGTACTGTTAGGGGCGGGGGTTGAACCCAGAGCTCCACTCATGCTAGGCAAGTGCTCCACCACAGAGCCACATCCCCAGCCCACTCATTTCTATTTTTAGGGAAATTAGTTACCTTTATAAAAAATCTAAAGACTCAATTGCTGTGTTATCTATCTTTGCCTTTCACAGTCATTATAAAGCCAGGCAGCTCTCCCTGTGTGCTCTTGGTAAGGAAACAGCATTTCCTGTGTGCTCATGGGTCTTTAGGATTCCCTCAGGAGACAGGGTGCCCTCTACCCAAGCAGGTGGCAACGGCAGACACACTAACATGGCCTAATCTGGGGGCAGGGACTCCAAAGTGTTTTAAGTATACTGGAGCCTTTTCTTTGTTTCTCTTTTCCTTTATATTTATACCAGCAGATTTTAAGTATTAAAAAAAAATACTCCATCTTGTTAAGATATGGTTAATTCAACATCTATCCCTGTAAATTTACCTTTGGGTTACATATTAATGATCAGCATTATCAGATCCAAAGCACAGATCTTAAAAGACACCACCATATGATCCCTTGTTTAATAGAAGGCACGAGAAAGCTTATGAGTAAACCAATAAATTGTGATAAAATCCAGGAAGTTACCCTGGAAAAGGGTAAGAATCCTGCCTTGCTCTTAAATAGGCTTGCTAAGACTTTCAAGAAGTACACCAATATCGACCCAAATTCTCACGAGGAACAGGTTCTCCTGAGGACTTACTTTATTAGTCAGTCTGCTCCAGATGATGGGGGAAAAAATTCAAACACACACTAAGGACTCTCAGAACCCTATCAACCAACTTCTAAATTTGGCCTTTGGGGTTTTCAATAACAAGGGAAAGAATAAAAGAGACCATGAAGTCTTGAAAGGGACAGGCAAGAGAACAAACCCAATTACTGGCCTTAGCACTGGGCAACAGGCTGCCCCCTACATGCCCAAAAACTCCATGTAAAAGAAAGAGAAATAGCTCAAGACCTAGCAGCTGCAAAAGAGCTTGGGCATTTTAGCCAGAACTTCCCCCAGTGAGGTCCACTATACCTGAGCTATGTCCCCTCTATAAAGAGGGAAATTGCCCTCACCACTGAAGGGAGGGGAGGCCATCTGCTCCCAATATGGCTGCCCTGGGGGACTGAGGATGCCTGAGGTCTCTCAAAGCCGCCTTTGATTAGCTGGCAATCATTTCAGAAGAGCCTTGGGGTGACTCTTGACGTGGCAGACAGATATTAACTTCCTTTTGGAGGTAAGGGCTCAATTCTCTGCTTTTCTCAAACCTTCTGGACTTCTTTCTCATCAAACTTGTGTTGTGGCTGATGTTGATGAAACCCCAAAGGTCAAATGATTTTACAAAATGCTTGACTTAAAAATTTAAAAGCTTAATTTTCACTCAAGATTTTCTGATTCTAAAAAAAGATTCCTCACTGGATCATCTCCTTCCTAAATGAAAGGACCCTTTTCGGGTTCTTTCAAGCACCCTCATAGCAGTTAAATTACAGGGACACACTTAATGGATTTACTTTTCGGAATTAAACCCCGTCCTCTTGAGACTCTACAGGATTTGCCTTTATCTGAAAACAGCCCTTCAGACCCGTTCAGAAGATGTCTCCTTAACTTGTGAGCCACTAGAAGATCTCTGAATCTTATTCAAGTGGAAAAAGAGCTGCTCAAGATAAGATCTCTTGTATAGAATATGTCTTGCTTCCTAGCCTCACAGCGCTCTTGTTAGTGAAAGGCACCGTATGATATCCTATTTGGTCCTTGTGTTTTTAACCTACTTGTAAATTTCACATCTTATAGGATGGCTCAACTTCACTTAAAGACGATGCACACTCTGGTGGATTCCAGTCTGTCTCCTCTGCTAAACCATGGTCTCTCTCCTTGTCCCCACGACAACAGACAGGCAGAGAGACCTTTGACCCCCCAGTTAGGTAGAAAACAAAGGCCTCCTCCAGCTTAAAGAAGCTATAGAAGATGGATCTCCCCCTTCTGGAAGGGACCCAAGGGATCAAGGGATCCAAGTTGGAGATGGGGAATGTGATAGAAGGGTTCTCAGGGGAAGAAAGAAATCCTTACTAGAAGGAGCCCCGGATCGATGAGCATAACCAGCCATGCTGGTCTCTTTAGTTAGATGAAGAAAACCTCAAGCATATGCTTAGATCTGATCAACTAGAATGAAAACATAATCTATTTAAATTCCATCAGATTCAAAGACCTATAATGATTGATGGCCAGACTGCTGAGCCAAGAAGAAACATTCTGAACCACAACAGTAAATGATGAGCATGGGGTTTGATTTTCACAAAAGCTGGCCTGTGAATCTGCTCCGTTGGCTGTGCTACGGGAAAGTCCTATAGAGAGAAACTCGGCCCTGGGTGAAGCACTGACTTCTCTGAGAGGTGAGAGGCGTTCACCCTCTGCCTTTGGGGTATGCATACTTTGCTTTTTTGTGTGTCTTTTAATAAATCATTGCTGTCCCTTGCTTTGAATGTATTCTGAAATTCTTTTCAAAATTTTAAGTCAAGAACCTACCCAGGCCAAGCTGGGATCCCATTGTTACCTTGGAGAGACCTCCTCAGATCCCTGTTCAGAGACATTATTAATGCTTCTACTATTACTAAATTTACTGAGTATCTATTAAGCTCCAGTTACTGTTCTAAGGGCTCTATATGGGACATGTCATTTGATCCTCATGACAATCCTATGAGTTGGGTACTAGTAGTATCCTTATTTTCCAGATGAGGAAACTGAGGCAAAGCAGTTAAGTATATGCCCAAGGTTCTAAAACCATTAAGGAAAAAGATTCAAACTGAGTGAATAAAGCTTAAGCTATAGAAGTTCAAAATTATAAACTATGATTTCATTCATTTAAACTTTGACGTATAACTAAAAATTAGAAGCCACAAGTTTCAGCTGCAATTAATGAGAAATCTTGAAAGAAATTTGATGTAATAAAATCATTGACTCAAGTGGTTCTGAGGATGCAAAACTCCAGTTTAGCTGTTATCCTTTGTTTACACAGATCAGGAAGAAGCAAATAGCAAAATATTTATGTACCAGTAACTAGAAGATTTATATTAAATCCAAACCTTTCTTCTAGCTTGTCATCACAAAATTGAGTTTCTAATGAATTAATGTATGTAAAAACATTGAGGATGAAGTCAATGCTCTATAAATATTTGCTATAATTGTTATTTACAAGAAAGGGCAGAGAGCTTTCCTGAAATATTCCACGGTTTAACAGTTATCTCCCAGAGAGTGCTGACGTGAACGTCAAGGGTTTGACTGTTTGTCATAATAAACTACATCTCTTTGACTGTTCCTTGTAGAAAACTGTGTTTGTTTACATGAACTTTTAAACGGTGTTTATCAAAGGAATATGCATTCACTCATGACAACTTGTGATAATTAAAAAGCCACATAAGATCTAGTTCCCAGGAACTCAAACAGTCTAAAAGCCTGTACCAATTCTCTTGAAGTTAGAAACATATCTAAAGACATTCCTCTTTGTATGTTATTGCACAAGTAAAACAAAACAGCAAATAATGAATCTTAAAAGATTCATTTTAGAACGCAGTGCAAAACCTCTGTGTTTCTCAAAGAAACACCATGGAGACAGGGATGTGACCCAGAGAAACATTTTTTTCATAGCTAGAAATGATGATAGTAAACCCTTAGTAAAAAAAAAAAAAATGTAGGCTACCACACTTGGGGGCTGGGGAAGGTGAGGATAGGGGAGGATATTCCAACATTCATTTCTGATAAAAATATAAAAGAAGGGACCAAACTGTTAGAGATCCCCTGTGTGATAAAGGGTGCCACCATTGCCTTAGACACTCTCTACACTCTGACTCCACCTCACCAGGAAAGATGCTAAGCCCTCATCCCCGAGAAACATACATGTTTCTTTAAGTTGACCTCAACTAATGAATCATGTATGATGAAAATTTGTGTGGGAGTAAAAAGATCCGTATTTACCCTACAAACTTAAATGGCTGGAGGTGTGTACAAACATATAAGGCCATGGTTCCCAGCAGGGGACAGAGGTCTGTCACTGCCAAGGAAACAAATGAAACAGGCCCTACATTGCCTGGCACCAGTCTCACGGAAGTGAGGAGACAGACTGGAGTGCAGGGAGGCCAAGTCAGCTAGAATTTGCTAGAGACCATACTGGAAAAGGGAACGGTAGAGAGGAAGAGGGGAAGGGAAGAAAGGAGAGACTCTGGAAGGGAGGAGGAGATGGGGGAGGAGGAGACAAGGGAAGGAGAAGGGAGCCTGGAAGAAAGGAAGGCAGAAGGCAGCACAGTCACTAGCTCTGGAATTCTGCATAAAGTTTCCTCTAGTCTTTGGCTGAGTGATAGTCTGTACACGTGTGAAGGAAAATTACCAGAAAACACTAAGAAGAAGAATACCTAGCGTTCCAGAAGAGCTGGGAATTTGTATTCCTACCAAGAAAGAGTGGAGAGATGGTGGGATATATGGACACTAGGCAGACTCCTCAGAAGTGTGTCATCTTAGTTCTAGGGCTAAATATGTGAAATTCTGCTCTGGACACCCTCTAGCAAAAGCTAAAAGAGAGTCTTAAAAGGATCCACAGAGTCCTACATTACTCAGCTGTGCACCAGAACAAAGTACAGTACTATTAAAATAAAATGTCACAAAATCTAAAAAACAAAACAATTTAAAACTCAAAGTGCTTGGTATCCAACAAAAAATAAACATACATACAAAGAAGAAGAAGGAAAAAAAAAGGATTTATCTTGGAGAAAATTAGTAACTAGAAACGTCCAGAGATAACAGAGATGATGGAATTAGTACACAAAGATGTTGAAACCATATTATAAATGTGCTTAATAACATCAAAGCAAAATAAACAAAACAAATACGACAAGGAGAGAAATAGGAGACATAAAATGGAACTTCTACTGAAGAAAAATACAAGAACAGAAATGAAAAATACATTGAATAGAATTAACAGCTATTCTAAATCCTCTGATTTTCCACATAAATTTTAGAAGCCGCTTGTCAACATCTAATTTAAAAAAACATGTTTAAATTTTGATTAGGATGGAAATAACAGAAAAGTCTCTGAAGAAGAAAAGATCTTTGAACTTAGAGGCTTAGCAAATAAAGACATAGCAATAAAAACTATCCAAAATGAAAAGAAAGTGGGGTGGGGGTCAGGGAAAGAAATACACTCTCTCAGTGACCTGTAGGATAATATCAAATGGTCTAACATATGAGTAATCAAAATGACAAGAATGGAAAAAAGAAAAAAAAATGTGAAGAAAAAATGGCTGACAAACTTCCAAATTTGATAAAAACTCTAGGCACTAGAAGTTCCATGACTTCAGAGAACAAGAAATATAAACAAAAACATACAAAGAGTCATCAATAAAGTTGCTGAAAAACAGTGAAAAGGGGAGAAAATCTTAAGTGGTAAAAAGAGGAAAAATTACTAAAGAGGAATAAAGTACAAGAGTTATCTTGTTAGAAACTATGCAAGCCAGAAAACAATGGAGGGCATCTTTAAAGAAGCAAAGGAAAAAAAATTAACTGATGACAATATTGTTAAAAAATCAAGGTGAGGTCGAGCACAGTGGAGTACACCTGTTATCCCAGCAGCTTGGGAGGCTGAGGCAAGAATATCAAGAGTTTGAAGCTACCCTCGGAAATTTAGCAAGACCCTCAGCAGCATAGTGAGACTCTATCACAAAATAAAACATAAAAAGGGCTAGGAATGTGGCTCAGTGATAAAGCACCCCTGGGTGCAATCCTCTAGTACCAAAACAAACAAACAAACAACAACTAAAAAAAAAAAAAAGTGGGAAAAAGACTCCTGGAGGAAAATCAAAAGCTAAAGGAATTATCATCTGCATTATTTTAGATCTGTGATACAGGAAATGATAAAGCAGAAGGAAAGTTATCCCAGATGGGAATCTGTAAATATGCACAAAAAAATGAAATGAACCAGAAATGGTAAGTATGTGTATAAATATAAAAGAGGCTTATTTTAATTTAAAAAAATTAAAGACAACCTTAGATAATACCTTTCTTGTATTTATTTATTTTTATGTGGTACTGAGGATCGAACCCAGCACCTTGCACATGCTAGGTGAGTGCTCTACCACTGAGCCACAACCCCAGCCCCTTAAATTTCTTTTTGAAAGATAATTGACTATTTAAAGCAAAATAAATAACAAGGTAGGACTTATAACACATGTAATAGTAAAATGTATGACTAAGCACAAAGGACAATAAAGGAGAAATTATGGTAAGGATAATGATATGCAATAAGTAGTGTAATAGTATTTAAAGATAGACTGTAGTGTTAAAGATGTATATTTTAAGCCCAGCAACCACAGGAATAATAAAATCAAGCAATATGGTTACTAATTAAATTACAGAGATAAATGATATTACAAAAACATACAATTAATCCTAAAATACACAGAAAAAGAGGGGGAAAGGAAAAAAGAAGAGAGGGACAAACAGAAAACAAAACCAGGATGGTAGATTTGAACAAAATTATATCAATGATTATGTTAAATATAAATGGGCTAGAAACTCCAATTAAAAGGCAAATATTATCGAATTGCATTTTTAAAAAGAAAGAGTTATAGGTTGTATAGAAGGAACTCACTTTAATGTAATAATGCAGACTGGTTAAAATAATGGAAAAAGAAATATTATAGTATAACTAAATTTTTTTAAAAAAAACTAGAATGGCTCCATTGATTTCAGAAAAAAATAGACTTCAGAACAAGGTATATTATCAGAGATGAAGGATATTATATAATGAGAAGGTGGTCAATTCATCAAGAAGTCATAAAGATCCTTACTATGTATCCACCTCTGTTGTGCAATGAAGACTTTGGCCTTTGTCTCTGGTTCTTGGAGTGAGACTAGAAATCCTTGGAAAAAAATTAACTGAGTATTCATATGTAAAAATTAACTTCTACCTTTCACTCTCATCCTATACAAAATTGATTTTGAATGGATAATTATCTAAATAAGTGCTTCTAAAAAGAAGGCAATTTTGCTCCCTCAGATATTTGATAATATCTGGAGGTATTTTATATTATCATGACAGGGATAGGGTACTACTGTCTTCTAGTGAACAGAGGTTGAAAAGTTGCTAAAATCCTAAGATGTATAGGAATTATGCATATAATAAGAAATGATTTGGCCCAAAATGTCAATAGTGCCAAAACTGAGAAATTCTAACTTAAATGAAGAACTGAACTACAAAAATATATAGAAGAAAACACTGGAGAAAATTCTCATGTCTTCGAGTGACCTAAAGATTTTAAATATAACACAAAAAGAAGAGAAATAAAAGAAAAGATTGATAAATTGGGCATCATTAAAAAGTAAATTTGTTCTTCAAAAGACAGTTTAAGACAATGAAAAGACAATGTTTTGTAAAACATCCATCGAATAATGGATTTGTTTCCAGAATATATAAAGAGTGCTGACAACTAAGTAAAAAGAAGACAAACATCTGGATGTAAAACTGGGAAAAATACTTGAACAGACACCTCACAAAGAACATGTAACAGCTAGAGAAAAAAAGAGGGATTAAAAAAAAAGGGGGGGGATTTCACAAAAATAGAAAGCAGACCAGTCAAGTAGAAGGGAATCGAGGGGAGGAAGAAGGGAAAGAAAAAGGAGAGCACTGGGAAATGAAATAAGCTAAAAACTTCTGTATGTGTACAAATATGACACAAAGAATCCCACTTTTATGTGTAATTATTACACACCAATAAAAAACCCACAAAGAACATGAAATAACAAGCCCACAAGAAGATGTTCAGCATCACTAGTCACTAGGGAAATGCAGAAGAGCACATTAGATCACTCACATCCACTAGAAAGGCTGAAACAAAAAAATGCTGATGACGATGTGGAGCACCGGGAACTCTCATTCACTTCTGATGAAAATGTAGAATGGAATACTTGCTTTGGAAAAGTAGCTCATCGATATTTACACTATTGAGCTTAATACTTACCACAATACTCAACAAACCCACTCCTAAATATTTACCTGACAGACATGTAGATAAAGATCCAAACAAAAACTTGTGTCAAAATAATCAAAAAATGGAAATAATTCTACTGTCCATCAACAAGTGAAAGGAAAGACAAATTGTAGCATATTTGTAAAATGGAATACTATTCAGCAATAAAAACGAATTCAACTGTTTATGGATACCTGCAACAATGAGGATAATTCCCAAGGTGCTATGATAAGTAGAAGTGGACATTCATATGATTCCATGCATATGAAATCTGAAAAGGCCAGATTGTCAGGATAGAAAGCAAATTGGGGATTGCCAGGGCTAACGATCAGGGGAGGATGCTGACTGTCAACATGGGATGGGGATGGGAAAAACCTTTTGGGTAATGAAAATGTTCCATAATTTGGTTGTAATGGTGGTAACACACCGTATGCCTATGTTAAAATGTCATTGTATTTATTGTACAAAAGATTTTTCTAATTTTATTGTATGCAAATGATGCCTCAAAAAAACAATCCAAAAAACAATTCCATCATTCTTCTTCTTAGAAGCATGATGGAATGTGTATCCATGAGCTCTGCTCTCAGGGGAGCTGAACTAGAAGGTCAAGGTGGGGCCTGGAGATCTAAAATTTAAAAAGTGCCCATTCTAAATTAAAAGACATCATAAAAAAGAGCTGTTATGAAAATAAAGAATATACATTTTTATAAAATGTGAAAAAGAAAAGAAAAACTTGGAAAAAATTCTTTAATATGTTTAGAGTAATCTGGACCACGGGATGGAATTATGAGTGATTCCCCTCCCTTTTTTTTGGTACAGGGATTGAACTCAGGGGCTCTAAACCACTGGGCCACATCCCCAGCCCTTTTTTGTATTTTATTTAGAGAAGGGTCTCACTGAGTTGTTTAGGGCCTCGCTAAGTCTCCGAGGCTGGCTTTGAACTTGTGATTCTCCTGCCTCAGGCTTCTGAGCCATTGGGATTACAGGTGTGCACCACTGTGCCTGGCTCATTTTCCTTTTTTTTTTTTTTTTTTTTTTTTGCTTAAAAAAAAAACTTTACAAAATATTAAACTATAGTTGACCTTCCCCATCTTTCATAGAAATGGAACAAATACTTTTTAAAAAGACACTGAGTTCATATTAAAATGGTTCATTTTATGGTATGTGAACTTTACCTCAATAGATTATTTTTTAAAAAGAGACCTTGACTCCCCAGTCCCTCCCCACAGGCTGCAGGACCTGTCCCTCTCCTACCGTCTTGTGCCTCCTGGGCCTGGTCCATCTCCAGTTTGGTCAGCAGGCTCACGAACCACTCAAAAGACCTCTGGTCTCGGTTGATCCAGATGAAATCCACCTAGAGAGAGGGTCTTTGGCTCAGAGGAGGGTCTCCCTCATTCACAGCATGCTCACATCTGTGGTCCCCGGGCCCTGAGGACCCCCAGTGTCTACACATGGTCAGAAGGGAAGACAGACACACAGAAGTAAAGAGACTCGCCCAGTTTCCAGAACAGCAGGACCAGGACCCAGGTTCCTGACTCCAAAGCTAGAGTTTGTCTTTGTAAGCAGTGTTCTGAGATATCAGCTTGGGAAAGACAGCTGTGCAAAATTACTGTTTCGTTCCCTGTGCACAATAATGACTTTCCAAAAGTCAAACATGTTTTCATCTCTGAAAACCACCACTGGGTCACGGAGGGTAAGCATGAGGCTTGGAGCTGGGTCCCTGAAGGTGCTTCTTTTCAGGGCCCAGCAGGCTCTCAGAAGTGACAGGCATGTTGATGGCAGAGGCCTGGACATTTAGGAGGGACCAGGAGAGCTGGCATTTTGGAGGGAAAAAAAAGAGAAAGAACAACTTGGAAGGAACAAGGGGGTCCCAGCAGAGGAGAGGTAGGGTATCCCTCCCTGCCTCTGCACAGGAGCACTGGCTCCTGCTCCGGGAGGTGTTGGGGAGAAGGTCCGGAGGTCTGCCTGCGGGAGGTGGCACCCACCTTGTGCAGCTTCATGTCGTGGTCCTGGAGGCCCTCCATCCAGGAGTGCTGGCAGCTGGGGCAAACGTGCTTTCTCTTTTGGTGCCTGAGGGGAAGCAGGAGGAGGGGGTTTTTAATTTGGGGGGTAATTGAGAATTTTCAGGACCCTGGAGAATAGTGTAGAAGGTAGGAAGTAAGGATGGGGAGGTAGAGCCCACCCGATGAGGAAGGGGAGATGAGAAACAAAATAAGGCAGAGGACAAGGAGGAGAGGGAAGAGAAGAGGGGAGGGGGAGAGGTGAAAGGAGGGGTTAGAAAGTGGGAGCATCCAGGGGGGGCTCTGTCAGGACAGGCCCAGGGTGTGGGCAGGGCCATACCCTGTGCACCCACCTGTGCATGATGCTCTGCAGGATGGAGGCAAAGGGGGTGATGCCGATACCTGCCCCAATGAGCACAGCGTGCTCCGAGGCAAAGATCCTGCGGGTGGAGGTTCCATAAGGGCCATCGACGTAGCACTGTCACAGGGGGTGAGAGGAAAGAGGACTGTGGGGAGAGCTGCACTCCCCCGTCTGGAGGAAGGTCCCCAGGGCCTCAGCACACTTTATACATAGGCAGTCAATCATCTCCTAGGCTCGAGCCCAGGTCTCAGCGGCTCCTACTCCAGCCCTCTTTCCAGAGGCTGAGCTCGCAGCACACTTCTGGAGAAAGCCCTAGAATGTTAGGATGCAGAGCTGGTGACCAACCAGCATCCCTGCTGAGCCCCTGTCACTTCCAGGGTGTGTGTTGTGGGTGCCAGGGAGGCAGGGAGAGAGTGCACAGAGCCCCCCCACCACCACCATCCCTGATCCTGGAGAAGAAACAGGCAAGATAGGCCACCCCTGGGTTTAAGAACAGGAGGAGGGTTTGGTTAAATAGTCTGGATACCTGGAAGTCAAAGCCCCGGGGATTAGAGGAACGGAGGGATCAAGAACCAAAGTAACCTCCTCACAAAGGCAAAGACGGCATTTCCTCAGAGGGGGAAGGAGGTCCCCACCACAGCCACTTCCTGGAGCCTCTTACCTTGATGTTACAGAATTGATGGTTCTCAGAGGACGTCTCAGAAGCCTGCAGGGAGTAGAGCAGAAAGCTGAGTCTGGGAACCGACAGCGCTGGGCATTTCTTAGAAGCTTGCAAGCCCTTGCCAGTCTGAGCAACTGTATTGAAAGGGAATTGCTTTTTCTGTCCAAACCATTTCAGGATCCTGGATCCTTTTTAAGAAGGAATATCAGCAGGGTGCTGGTAAACTGGCTCCTGGCCGGGGGCAGGGGGATCTCAATCACCAAGAGATTAGCATATGTCCATTTCTGTGGCCTAAATACCATCGGCCCTCTGTATCCGTAGGGTCTACAGAACACAGACTCAGCCCACTGTAGATTGATAATATTTTGGGGGAAATTGTGCCTGTAGTAAACATGTATAGAATTTTTTCTTGTTATTATTCCCTAAACAATATAGTATAACAACTATTAACATATGTAAATGTCCATTTAAAGTATATGGGAAGATGTACGTAGGTTGCAAAGTCCACATGATTTTATTTATGGGCTTCAGCAGATTTTAGTACCCAGGAGGGTCCTGGAACCCATCCCCCTTGGACACTGAGGGACAACTGCACTGCCATCATAGCTCCCAACATATGACCATGTTTAATAACTAGCTCACAAAACGGAGCATTTAACAATCAACTTGTAGGGTTCAGTGTGAGTCAGCTCCAGAGCAAGGCTGGGGAAGACTCAATCACACCTTTAGCTGCATGTTCTCATGTCTGAGATGGAATGTTCTTTTCCCTCTGCCTAGAGCCCCTTTGCTCTTCCCTGGCTGTCAAATCCCTGTGCCTTGGTCCCTGTCCAGCTCATTTGAAGCCACATCT
This sequence comes from Urocitellus parryii, assembly GCF_045843805.1. Lineage (NCBI taxonomy): Eukaryota > Metazoa > Chordata > Mammalia > Rodentia > Sciuridae > Urocitellus > Urocitellus parryii. The sequence goes on along the minus strand of NC_135536.1, from coordinate 112,919,830 downwards.
CCTCTTTGAGGCTTTGCCCTGATGCTTTAAGAAAGAAAGGCACCGAGGGCCTGGGGCTCTGCCCTGGGGCTGGTGCCGGCCCTCTGGGTGGGGTCGGGCTCTGCCTGCAGTGCCTGACTACTCCAGACCCAGCACAGGTAGACGGCCAGACACACATGCAGGTCAACACCCTTGCTTCTAGAAGGTGGAGGAAGCAGAATGCAGAACAGGCTGCAGGAGCCTATGATACCTCCCTCAGAGGAGTTGAGGCTGAGGGCGTGGAAAGGACTGCCCAGTTCCCCAGAGTTCCACGTAGAGTCTGGGTCTCCTGTGACCCATCCTGTGTCACATTACACCATGCTGCTTCTTCATCTTGGGGTGGGGACTGCTTAGTGTTGGACATAAACTGCTTGTGGGGGTTTAGGAGGTACCTGGGAGAGGGCTGCTCCCCTTTCAATTTTCTCTAATCCTTCTGATGGCAAAGAGAAAGACTTCAATCCTGGCCAACACATCTTTAACAGCTCCTTAAGACTAATTTCTTAGAGTGCTGATAGACCTCTCCCGGACCCCTCTCTGTTTTCTTTTAACAAAGTGAGAAGGGAAAAGTGAAAGTGAGAGAGGGAGTGTGTACCTGCAGGGAGCAGGCCAGTGGGCAGAGCTTCAACAGGCAGAAACATCGAGAAGAATTTAATACCATGTTTTCACTGTTTTTACTTTAGAGTTAGCATGTTTATGGCACACAATACTGATTTTCCATTAAAGATAGCAATCTAAGGAGTCTTTTTAAATACAATTTAGAGTACTGTGGTGATGTAAGAGAATATTAAGTAGAAAATATTGCTAATGAGCTGTGAATGTGGCAACAGTTACAAGGGTGGAGGCAGATGGTTGGCTGCAGAAACCCCACTCCATGTGGGTTCTGCCTGAGAGTGGGCTTGCCCTGAAGCCAAGGATGCCAGGCCAAGACCCAGCACCCCTGGGCACACATGTCAGCCTCCACTTCCCCGGCCTTACCAGGTCCCTGCCCTGAGAAGAGGCTCCCCACCATGCTGGGGTCCCTTCTTCAGCCTTTATGGGGTCCTGGTCTTTGTCCCCCTGGCACTGTGGTTCCTCAGTCCCGTAGGATATCAGCTCCATAGCGACATTCTTGCTGGAGGACTCAGCATCCTGTGCTGAGGTACAGGAGTGGCTGGGCTGTGGTTGCAAATCCTGTTTTGTTTCAAAACAGAAATTGCTTTAATATTACAGAGTCAATTCCTGTTAGTTGTAAAAACATCACATATTACAGAAATAATTAAACAATAAAATGAAAAAGTACAGGATGACAGCTACCATAAACATTTTCTCTGCTCTTTAGACACTCTTTTCTTTAAAAAAAAATATTTTTTAGTTGTAGTTGGACACAATACCTTTATTTTATTTATTGTTTTTATGTGGTGCTGAGGATCGAACCCAGGGCCTTGCATGTGCTAGGCAAGTGCTCTATCGCTGAGCCACAACCCTAGCCCCTAGACATTTTTTTCTAACATACACATGTGTATGGGCACCCATACCCACACACACACAGACACACACCTGCACACACATGCACACACACACTTATTTTATACCAATGGAGCATCCTGCTTTGCAACCTGTCTTTCCCACTTCTACACTCCGACTAGCTTTCCATACTAACAAGTTGAAATTTCCATAATCTTTCTTAGGCAACTTACTATTCCATTATGAGGGTGATCAGTAATTTCCCTGGCTGCCTTCTGTTGCTGGGCCTTCTGACTGTCTTCATTTTCTCATTATCATGAGCGACCATGCGATGTGGAATAGCACATTTCCTGTCATTATCCCTAGACCCTAGTTTACTTCTCTGCATAGCATTTGTTGTCGCCGGACATGTTACATGTGCATTTCATCTGTTCATCGAAGACCTCTGCACCAGAAGGTCAGCAGTGCTGTCTCTTTTGCCTACCGACATATCTCTAGCATCTAGAACAGAACCTGGAGAATAGTAGGTGCTGCGCTCAGTAAATATTTGCTAAAGAAATGAACAGGGCTTTTTGTGCACCTGTCCAATTAGCTTTTTAGCATAAATCTCTAAAAATGGAATTGCTGGGCCAGTGGGTATGCATATTTAAAATGCTGACACATATGGCCAGACTGCCTGCCAGAAAGACTGTGCCAATTTATTCTGTGGCAGCAGGGTCTGAGGTCCCACGGAAACAACCTGCTGGTTCCCAGTGTGCCATGGCTCATCCAGTTTGCAAGTCAGCTTCTTCCTTCAGGAAGTTTCCTCTGATTACTGGAAGAGAACTTTTCTTTTTTTCTACATTTTCCTCCACATCCCACAGTTTTGCTTTTGGCATCATTCTGGAATGATCCTTTCCTCTGGCCAGACAGGATTCTCCCTGGTGCCCTCACTCCCCCAGCACCCATGTTGAAGGCAGGGCTGGGACCTGCGGGGACCAGTGAGTCCTCCTCCTTTGACCTTCAGATATATTAACTAGTCTTCAGGCCAAGAGGCAGAGTCTCATGTTCAGCTACCCTCAGCTTCCTGGTCTATCCTTATTTCTCTGGGAGCTGCTCTGATCCATCTGCATTCCTCTCTCCCCCCACCCCCAGTACTAGGGATTGAATCCAGGAGACTCCATTGTTGAGCAACATCCCCAGGTCATTTCATTTTTTATTTTGAGACAGGGTCTTACTATGTTGCCCTGGCTGGCCTTGAACTTGCCTCAGGCTCCCAAGTCCCTGGGATGACAGGCATGTGGGCCACTGTGCACAGACGCTGTTTCTCCAAACCCTCCCTGGCACTAGCCACCTGGCAGCTTTATGGGCTTCATCAAGGCTCCAGAGGTAACAGTGCTGTTACTGCTGGTGGTGACGATGACCCAGGGGCCCACCTGGACCATGCTGCCATTTCCCTCAATACTCCATCTGCATTCTTTGGGTCAGTGCTTGATGGGATAAGATGAGAAGGGTGAGCCATGGAGGAAAATTATCTCCATTTCAAAGAAAAATAACAGGCTCAGTTAGGTTGACAGACAAGACAAGGACCATGCAATTAGAAAGTACTGTCCAAGAGACTTGGAGGTCAGAATGTTTCTGGTCTCAGTTTCCCCACTCCTTCCACTGCTCCCCACCCTTTCTAATGCAGGAAATCAGGATGGAAGGATCTGAGGTGGTCAGGCTTCGAAAAGGCTCTGGGACCACACAGTCAGCCATTGCCTAGCCCACTGATGCTGCCGTCCAGACTGTGTGCACAACAGCTGCTCCTGCTGACCAGGAAGAAAGTGACTTGGTCCCCAGGGTCTGCCTCCATAGAGGGCCCTTGCAGCCACCTACCTGGGGTCTCCTCTGACTCCTTCTCATCCTCAAGCTCCTTGAGAGCCTCTTGGAATCACAGCCCACGGGGTCTGACACCTTGAAAGACTCATACAGCCTGTTTGTCCACTGGCCTTGGGACCGGATGTGGAGCTCGATGGTGTCTGAGGGAGAGAGGGAGGTGTCTGTGCTGGCCTCCAGAAGGGAGCAGGGCTTGTCTCACTGGAAGCATTGCCACTGGGCCTCAGTGGTTTGAGTCCCAGTTTGAATGTCCTTCCTCAGGACCAAAGTAGCAACCATAGCACTGGACTTGGATCTTTGACTTCTCTAGTGCAGCCTTTGATCCTTCTTGATGCAGTCAACCCAAGCTCAATGGGGGCTCTGTCCCCTCCAACAGAGGAGGGGTGAGAGTGCCCCTAGCAACTCCCTAAGGGTAGGGCTTCTGCCTCATTCATCAGGTCAGGGACTCGCCAATATGGGGCTCTCCCCACACCGTTACTGTACAAGTAGGTGCTCAGTTCATAGTAGGAGCAACTGCTTTCACTGCAACCGGGCCTGAGGGGTAGCAGGTGCTTACTAAGGTACTCTGTTTAGTGAATGACTATGAATGACTGGTGCTAAGGTGGTATGGGGTGGCATAACCCCTCTGCTGGGGGTGCCAAAATGAACCTACCACTTCAGAGCAATGGCACCTGAGAGATCTACTCTGATCTCGCCCTGTTGCTTTTTATTTTTTTACTTTTTTGAACTCTAGACTCTTTTAGCAGTCCTGTGAAGGTAATGGATAGCCTCCTTCTCAGAATAAGGCTTTTAAATACATAAAGTAACATGCATAGAAATTACAGATGAAAACAAGTATAACGAGATAGTCACCAAAATCAAAACAATTGTGATTTAAGAATGCATGTGCTCTTAGATCAAACATGACAGGAAATCCCCAGGAACTACTGATCACTGAAGTAATGAGGAGGTAAATGACATCCTGAGGTAGCAGCAACTGTATATGATAGAAAAAAAAATCTGGCTTTTATTTTGAAAAAATAAAATACAAGTATTATTAGTGTGACTGCATATGTAATTGCAGAAGATGCTCCATTTCAGTTCAAGGTTAGTGAAAATAAAAACATCTCCTTTTTTCCCAGTCCGAGTTCATGAATAAGCATGTAACCTGGTTTGACTGTATTTTATAGAAGTGGAGAGAGGTGAGGAGTCCCTGAACTTTGGGCCCGCAGCCCAGGTCCTGTAGCCCTGTTCCCTTCCCTCTCTGCCGTTTCCTCCCTGACTGTCCCACCCCTGAGGCAGGTCAGCCAGCTCTGCATCAAAGCTGGCCTGTGCACTAGTTCCAGCAGACTCATTGGGCTCCTGCAGGAGGATGAGAATAGACAGGAAGTCCCATCTCAGGACTCAGGAGATGGGCAGATTCCAGGCTGAGCCCCTGATAAAACCCTTGCAAGAATTGGTCAAGGGACATGGTTGGTAGGAACATGGCGGAGGGAAGGGATTGAGCCGCCCTGTGCCCCTTGCCTCTGCACCTGCAGATCTCACCTAGTCGGAATACTCCATCTCTGAGAGTGTTAGAGGACCCCTATCCAGCTGCTCTCCGCGGAAATCACCAGCGCTGTGACCCCGCAGGGCTCCGGGCCTCAGCGTTCCAGTAGGACGCCTGGTTGGAGCAGGACCCAAAGCTGGAAGTTCTAGCCCACACAAGGCTCTGTGAGCATCTTAGCAGAATCACCTGTCAACACACCTGCAGATCGCCAAGACTTAGCTCTGCTCCCACACAGGACACTCAGCTGCTGCCTACCAAAGCACAAGGTCATCGCCGGGCTCCCCCCACCTCACCAACACCCGGGCGCTGAAAGCAGACCGCCGCCACCTTGGCTCAACATTCTAGCCATATTAGCTGGGGGCAGTTTCCAGATCCGATCTCCAGGGGCCAGGTACCAGGTTTCCAACCTTCCCCCTCTCCAGTGGCGGTAACCCAACACAGTAGCTGCCCAACACAGGTGTGCGGTGCAACCAGGGAGCTGCCCATGGAAGCCCTGGGGTGAGAGTTTCCTCAATTGGGAACTGCTAGGGGAGAGGGAGAGAGGGCTAAAGTCTGGAGCCTAACAGACCAGCAACTGGGAAATCTCCAGTTAAAAGAAGGAGATGGTTCCGGTTGCTCAAGTCATATGAGCGGTCCCCAAAAGAGACCCGTGAGGTGCGGTCTCCCTGCAGGGACTGGCAGGTGCCACTCCCCACATCCAGGTACCCTGCGCCAGGACCAGTCTTCCCACCCTGGTTACCTCCACCACCTGGAGGGCAGAGACACCACCTTACAACAGACGACCCCACCTACTGAATGGGGAGAGAAGCAGGGAAAGATATGGATCTCTAAAGCTAGCTACAACCCTGGTTTCTTCCTTTGAGTTTTGTTTGTTTGTTTTTTCTCTTCTATCCCTGCAGCCCTTACATCCTTAACATATGTGAAACCAAGAAGTTTGCATGAACTAGGTCTTTGAGGACTGAGTCATCTGAATAATATAATATAGAGCTGTTGTATATGCCCTTTTTTTCTTTTCCTTTTTATTCTTTCATTTTTCTTTCCCCCTCCAAATTTTACTGTTTTGACATCTGTATTTCTAAATACATGTGTGTTTGTTTTATGTACTCTACTGTCATCCCATGTACTTTCCTACCCTAAATTACTTCCTGTCTATTCTCTTGCTACTAACCCTCTTCACTAGATTTCTCCTTCACACTTCCTACAACATATTAACTCTAAATCCTCACATCCTACCTCCTCAACAAACCGTCCTACGCCCCACCCCCAGTTTATTGTCCACCGTAAGAAACTGTAAACCTTTTTACAAAACTACTGATTGTATTTTAGATAATAATTGAATCTAACATTTCTGTACATTGAGACTAAACTGTAAATGTCTTAATAACAACAAATTGTTCAAAGGTGGTATATTGTTGATATTGGGATCTGTTAATATTGTCCTTCCCCACAAAAGAGAGGTCTTGGAACCCTACAAGAGCACCTCAAACCTATAGGGTAAAACACAATAACAATCAAGACCCACAGAGCTGGAAAGGAAGACACAGGAGCAACATGAAAAGACAAGGGAAGAAAGTGCCTCAAACAAATGAAGACACCACATCATTAGAATCATTGGCAGCCACAGCAGGAGAAAGGACAGAAAAGGAGTTTAGGATGTATGTGGTTAAAATGTTCTGTAAACTCAAGGAAGATATAAGAAAGTAAATACAAGCAGTGAAAGATCATTTCAACAAGGAGCTACATAAACAAATTCAAGAAGCAAAAGATCACCTCAACAGGGAGATAGAGGTTCTTTAAAAAAAAAAAAAAAAAAAAAACAGGGCTGGGGTTGTGGCTCAGTGGTAGAGTACTTGCCTAGCATGTACGAGGCACTGAGTTCGATCCTCAGCACCACATAAAGAAAATAAATAACTAAAATAAAGGTATTGTGTCTAACTACAACTAAATATGTATTTAAAAAAAACAAAAATTCTTGAAATGAAAGAAATAATAAACCAAATTAAAAGCTCAAATGAAAACATCACCAACAAAGTAGACCACTTGGAAGACAGGACATCAGACAATGAAGACAATATATATAATCTTGAAAAGAACATAGACCACATGAACAGAACATTCAAGAAATATAGGAGAGCATAAAAAGTCCAAATTTAAGAGTTATTGGGATAGAGGAAGGTATAGAGGTCCAAACCAAAGGAATGAACAATCTATTCAAGGACATAATATCAGAAAACTTTCCAAACATGAAGAATGAATTGGAAATCCAAATTCAAGAAGCCTACAGTATGCCAAATGTACAAAATCACAACAGATCCACACCAAGGCACATTATAATGAAAATGCCCAACATACAGAATTAGGAGAGAATTTTAAAAGCCACTAGAGAAAGGAATAAGATTACGTATAGGGGAACACCAATTAGGATATTGGCAGATTTTTCATCACAGACCCTGAAAGCTAGAAGACCCTGGAACAACATAAATCAAGCTCTGAAAGAAATCTTGTATCCAGAAAAATTAAGCTTTAGATTTGAAGATGAAATAAAAAGCTTCCATGATAAACAAAAGTTAGAAGAATTTATAGCTAGAAAACTGACACTACAAAACATCCTTGGAAAAATATTCCATGAAGAGGAAACAAAAAATAACAATGAAAATCAGCAGAGGAAGGTAGTACCCTAAAGGAAAAACTAATCAAAGAAGAAAATCAAGTTAAGTTAAATAACAAAAATAAACAAATGTGGCTGGGAATACAAACCATGTCTCAATAGTAACCCTGAATGTTAATGGCTTAAACTCACCAATCAAAAGACATAGGTTAGCAGGTTGAATTAAAAAAAAAAAAGACCCAACAATATTTTGCCTCCAGGAGATTCATCTGTTAAGAAAAGACATTCATAGACTGAAGGTGAAAGATTGGGAAAAATCATACCACTCACATGGACTGTAGAAGCAAGCAGGGGTTTCTATCCTTGTATCAAATAAAGTAGACTTCAAGACAAAGTTAATCAAAAGGGATAAAGACAGACATTACATACTGCTCAAGGGAACTATACACCAATAAGACATAATAATCATAAATATATATGCCCCAAACAATGGTTCAACTATGTTCATCAAACAAATTCTTCTCAAGTTCAAGAGTCAAATTGATCACCACACAATAATCTTGGGTGACTTTAACACACCTCTCTCACCACTGGATAGATCTTTGAAACAAAAGTTGAATAAAGAAACTATAAAACTCAATGATACAATCAATAACTTAGACTTTACTGACATATATAGAATATTTCAACCTGCATCAAGCAGATACACTTTCTTCTCAGCAGCACATGGATCCTTCTCTAAAATAGATCATATACTATGCCACAAAGCAACTCTTAGCAAATACAAAAAAAAAGTAGAGATACTACCATGTTTTTTATCAGATCATAATGGAGTGAAATTGGAAATCAATGACAATAAAAATTAAAATTACTCCAACACCTGGAGACTAAACAATATGCTACTGAGTGAACAATGGGCTACAAAATACATCAAAGAGGAGATTTTAAAAATTCTTAGAGGTAAATGAGAACATAGACACAACATATCAAAATCTCTGGGACACTTTGAGAGCAGTTCTAAGAGGAAAGTTCATTGCATGGAGTTCATTCCGTAAAAGAAGAAAAAGTCAATAAATAAATTACCTCACTTTATATCTCAAAGCCCTAGAAAAAAGAGAACAAATCAATAGCAAAAGCAGTAGAAGGCAAGAAATAATTAAAATTAGAGCTGAAATCAATGCAATCAAAACAAAAGAAACAATTGAAAAAAATTGACAAAACAAAAAGTTAGTTCTTTGAAAAAATAAATAAAATTGACAGACCCTTAGCCATACTAATGAAGAGAAGGAGAGAGAAAATCAAATTACCAGCATACGTGATGAAAAAGGTAATATCACAACATATACTACAGAAATACAGAGGATAACTAGAAATTATTTCTGAAAACTTATATTCCAATAAAAAGAAGGTATTGAAGGCATCAACAAATTTCTTAAGACATACAACTTGCCCAGATCGAATCAGGAAGAAATACACAATTTAATATCAGGTGATGAAATAGAAGACACCATCAGAAGCTTACCAACCAAGAAAAACCCAGGACCAGATGGATACACAGCTGAGTTCTATAAGACCTTTAAAGAAGAACTAATGCCAATATTCTTCAATTTATTTCAGGAATTAGAAAAAAGAGGCAGCACTTCCAAACTCATTCTATGAGGCCAATATTACCCTGATTCCAAAACCAGGCAAAGACATCAAAGAAAGAATACTTTAGACCAAAATATCTAATGAACATATGTGCAAAAATTCTCTATAAAATTCTGGCAAATTTAATACAAAAACATATCAAAAAAATTGTGCACCATGATCAAGTGAGATTCATCCCAGGTATGCAAGGTTGGTTCAACATAAGGAAATCAATAAACGTAATTCATCACATCAATAGACTCAAAATAAGAATAATATGATCATCTTAATAAATGCAGAAAAAGCATTTGAAAAAATACAGCACTCCTTTATGTTGAAAACACTAGAAAAATTAAGGATAACAGGAATATAGCTCAACATTGTAAAGGCTATCTACGCTAAGCCCTGGGCCAATATCATCCTAAATGGAGAAAAATCCAAGGCATTCCCTCTAAAAACTGGAACAAGACAGGGATACCCTCTTTCACCACTTCTATTTAACATAGTTCTTGAAACACTGGCCAGAGCAATTAGACAGATGAAAGAAATTAAAGGGATATGTATAGGAAAAGAAATTAGCATTATTTGCTGACAATGATTCTAAAACTAGAAGACCCAAAAAGCTCCACCAGAAAACTTCTAGAACTAGTAAATGAATTCAGCAAAGTAGCAGGTTATAAAATCAACACCCATAAATCAAAGGCATTTCTGTATATCAGTGACAAATCCTCTGAGAGGAAAATGAGGAAAACTACCCCATTTACAATAGCCTCAAAAAAAAAAAAAGTTGGGAATCAACTTAATGAATGAGGTGAAAGATCTATATAATGAAAACTACAGAACCCTAAAGAAAGAAATCAAAGAAGACCTTAGAAGATGGAAAGATCTACCTTGCTCTTGGATAGGCAGAATTAATATTATCAAAATGACCATATTAGCAAAAGCACTATACAGATTTAATGCAATTCCACTCAAAATCCTAATGGCATTCCTCATAGAAATAGAAAAAGCAATCATGAAATTCATCTGGAAAAATAAGAGGCCCAGGATAGCTAAAACAATCCTTAGCAGGAAGAGTGAAGCAGGTGACATCACTATACCAGACCTTAAACTATACTTCAGAGCAATAGTACGCAAAACAGCATGGTATTGGCACCAAACAGACTGGTAGATCAATAGTACAGAACAGAGGACACAGAGACTAACCCAAAAAATTACAATTATCTTATATCAGACAAAGGCACCAAAAACATGAATTGGAGAAAAGATAGCCTCTTCAACAAATGGTGCTGGGAAAACTGGAAATCCATATGCAACAAGATGAAATTAAACCCCTATCTCTCACCATGCACAAAACTCAACTCAAAGTGGATCAAGGACCTAGGAATTAAACCAGAGACTCTGCATCTAATAGAAGAAAAAGTAGGCTCTAATCTTCATCATGTGGGATTAGGCCCCAACCTCCTTGATAAGACTCCTAAAGCACAAGAATTAAAACCAAGAATCAATGAATGGGATGGACTCAAACTAAAAAGTTTCTTCTCAGCAAAAGACACAATCTGTGAGGTGAATAGAGAGCTTACATCTTGGGAGCAAATTTTTACCCCTTACACATCAGATAGACCTCTAATCTCTAGGGTATATAAAGAACTCAAAAAGATAAACACCAAAAAAAATAAAAAAAAAACAACAACAAATAACCCAATCAGTAAATGGGCCAAGGACCTGAACAGACACTTCTCAGAAGAGGATATTCAATCAATCAATAAATATAAGAAAAAAATGTTCATCATCTCTATCAATTAGAGAAATGCAAATCAAAACTACTCTAAGATACCATTTCACTCCAGTCAGAATGGCATCTATTATGAAGACAAACAACAATAAGTATTGGCGAGGATGTGGGGAAAAAGGTACACTCATACATTCTGGTGGGACTGCAAATTGGTGCAGCCAATATGGAAAGCAGTATGGAGATTCCTTGGAAAACTTGGAATGGAACCACCATTTGACCCAGCTATCCCTCTCCTCGGTCTATACCCAAAGGATTTAAAAACAGCATACTACAGGGACACGGCCACATCAATGTTTATAGCAGCACAATTCACAATAGCTAAACTGTGGAACCAACCTAGATGCCCTTCAGTACATGAAATTAAACCCCTATCTCTCAGCATGCACAAAACTCAACTCAAAGAGGATCAAGGATCTAGGAATTAAATCAGAGACTCTCTGTCTAATAGAAGAAAAAGTAAGCTCTAATCCTCATCATGTGGGATTTAAAAAATGGATTTGGGGCTGGGGATGTGGCTCAAGCAGTAGCGCGCTCGCCTGGCATGCGTGCACGCTGGGTTCGATCCTCAGCACCACATAAAAAATAAAATAAAGATGTTGTGTCCACCAAAAAGTAAAAAATAAATATTAAAAAATTCTTTCTCTCTCTCTCTCTTTAAAAAAATGGATTAAAAAATGTGGCATAAGTACACAATGGAATATTATTCAGCAATAAAAGAGAATAAAATCACGGCATTTGAATGCAGTTGGAGAAGATAATGCTAAGTGAAATTAGCCAATTAAAAAAAAAAAAATGGCGAATGTTTTCTCTGATATAAGGTGACTGACTCATAGTGGGGTAGGGAGAGGGAGCATGAGAGGAATAGACAAACTCTAGATAGGGCAGAGGGGTGGGAGGGGAAGGGAAGTGGGAGGGGGTTAGCAATGATGGTGGAATGTGATGGACATCATTATCCAAAGTACATGTATGAAGACACGAATTGGTGTGAACATATCATATATACAGAGATATGAAAAATTGTGTTCTATATGTGTCATAAGAATTGTGATACATTCTGCTGTCATGTATTTTTTTAAAAAAAAAAAGCAATTAAAAAAAAACTGGTCAAAGGACTGGGTTGTGGCTCAGTGGTAGAGCACTTGCCTGGTATGTGTGAGGCACTGGGTTCAATTCTCAGCAACACATATAAATAAATGAATAAAATAAAGATTCATTAACACCTAAAAAATAATAATAAAAAAAAGAACTGGTCAAATACTTGACATGTCCATAAGATAAACATCCTGGTATCCAACCCCAGAATACCATGTGGCCACAAGAGGGAAAAGCTCTACATTCCCCAACATGCAAAGACCTTCAGGACATCCTGCCCACTGAGTGAAAGTGGGCTGCAAAGCCATGGGTGTGTGACCCCAGGTATGCAAAACCGTCTTGAATCTGATGATCTGTGTTGGAATAAGAGATCTGGAAGCCTGTTCACCAAAGGACTGGCACTGATCTTTCTTTGGAAAAAATTAGTTGAGGGATTTTAATTTTCCTCTCTACATATTTCTCTATTGTCTGAATTTTCTGAGAGTATACACATTTATTTTTAACAAAGCAGAAAAAGAGAAATATGGGAAGAAAATGGCATGTCCTCTCCAACCCCGAGCCTGCCTTTGTCCCGTGGTCACAACCCAGGTGATTCCAGGGTGGAGACTGTGCAGCTCCACGTGGGGAACCTGGCCTTGGGTCTGCACCTGAGCTGTAGCAACTGGGCCAGAGGCTCTGCTGGCGGGGCTGGGAGGCATCCTGGGAGGCATTAGGAGCTCAAGCTTCTAGTGGTGTGAGTGAGAGAAGCCCTGGTGCTCTTTACCCCTCACTTAGCCAAGCAAGGCTCTGCTGTGACGAGTCACCCAAGATCTTCCCTGGCAGGAGCCGTCGTGCAAGCTACCCTTGCCTGCTGGAGGAACCACCTGTGGTGGGAAGGCTAATTGCTGGCCTGGCCAAGAGAGAAGGGGTCAGGGGCTGGCCCCAAGAACAGCCCAGGACCTGAAGGAAGCATGTGCATGGGTGCGAGACAGAGGACAGCTGGGTAAAAGGAGGACAACTGAGCAGTCCTATGGGTGCTGGGGACCCAGAAAGAAATGGAAGTTCAGGGCTAGGGAAGAAGAATGCAAGAGCTTCAGCTGCCTTAGGTCTCTATAATGCTCATGTCCAGGTGGGAGTGTGGAAACCCACCCCCCTTGAAAATGCCTCGTTCTCCTCTGAGCCAGCTATTCCCATGCTTAAGAATCATCTATGGCTCTCAACTGCCTGAATCATCTATCCCAATTCCAACTCTGCATTCACCGTTTTCCTTGGTCCCATCTTGGCTCTAATTTGCTTTGCAGGCCACATTGCCTCTCTTTCTCTCCCCACCCATTTCTCCTTCTGAAACCAGAATTAAACAGGCAGTCAGTATAGATAGGTACATCGAGTCAGGTCTGATCAAGGAGGCCAGACTGTCCCCTGAGGGATTGAAATGTTACTTCCTTCAGAGCCCTTCCTCCGCCCTTATCAAAACCTGCCCCTGCTCCAGCCTGTTGCCAGGGTAACCTGTCCCAGGAATTGCCCCTCCTTCAGGGAGCATAAGGTTGTTAATTAATGTGTCTTGGGCTGCTCCTTCCACCCTTCCCCCTTCAGCCCACCTGTTTCCCACCTTTTGGCCAGCCACCAGCATTCCAGGGCCTGGCCACAGTAGGCAGGAAGGAGAGAGATAGATGAGGGGAAGAGGGCAGGAGAGCAAAGGAAGCCTGGGACATAAACAGGGCAGAACACCTCGCTTCTTGGGATACCAGGATACCAGCTGTGCCCCCTTCTCCCTCCCGGGAGAAGTCTATGTTACCCCTTTTACAATAAGCCCTGCTTTATGTGCTGGCCTCAGCGTGCTTCTCTCATGCCATACTTCAACATGTGGGGAGCAGGACTCACCAATAACCGGGTTATCGCCTCCCTACTCCCTGCCCCTCCAGGGCCCATGTTCCCTGGTCTTCCTCTTTTTGCTTGTTCTGGCCCCTCTGCCTCTTCCCACCCCTCCTCTCTAGTCAACTCCTATTCATCTTTTGAGTCTGAGAAGCCTCCCCACTTATCCCACCAAGCTGGCCCCGCAGAACCTTCTGGGGCAGCTGCTATAGCCCTTGCCACCCCACTCGAGCAGTTTTCATGTCTTCCCCATTTTTGAGGGAGCTGAGGACAACTTTCTGTCTCAACGTGGGTCAGCACCGTGTTCCAAGCCCCCAGGCTGCATGCAGCAGGCCCACGGCAGGCACTGGGCGAGTGTGTGGTGAGTGGTGGGCACTGCCGTACCTTTCTGCTCTGGAGCACTGCTGATGGTGAAGGGGTGCCACTCATAGCGAGCGATGGTGGGGATGTTCAAGTACAAGTAGTCCCCAGGCCTATAGTGGAAGAGAGGGGGCCGCTGGAGGATGAGATGAGTGACCTGAGAAAGAAGAGGGAGGCCAGGTCATCCTCTCTGCCCTGGATCTGCCAGGGGCATCAGAGAGAGAGGGCAGAGCCTGGGCCACCCCTTCCTCCAATGGTGACGCTGTCTCTGCCTTGGAGTAGGACTCACCCTGAAGCCAGCCTGCTGGCCTAGAGATGGGTGACACTCAGGGGAAGGACAGTGGCGCTGCGCTAAAGGGTTTTTACCCCACTTCTCCCTCCTGGGCTTGAGACTTCCATAGCACTTCCTGCCAGCACCTGGCTGGCATCCCACTGCCATGGGCTTCTCTCCTTGAGCGACAGCATCCTCCTGGACACTAGCTCTAGTTTATTGGGCACTTACTATGTACCAGAGCTGTGAGGAGCACAGTGAGCAAGAGTGCGAGGCCCCACAGCAATCTTCTGATATAAATACTGGTCTTCCCCACTTTAGGGACAAGAAGCTGAGGCTCTGAGAGGTTAAATAACTTGCCCAAGGCCACCAGGCAGGGGGCTGTGGGATATAACGCCACCAGAGGCTGTCTGTCTCCAGTGCCTGGTCACACAGGGCACCTCATCATTCTGCATCCTGAGTCCTCAAACGGAAGCTGTCCAGAGCTGACCCGCCAGCACTGCCTCCTTTTTCTCTGTCAATGGTGCCACTCTGACACCTGGGAGATGGCCTTGGCTCCTTCCTTACTCACCCCAAAATGCAGTGCTACCTCTTGAGTTTTCTGTGGTAGGTGCCCCGCCCTCCCATGGCTGCTGCCTCAGGGTCAAGGCCTCACAAGCTATGGGCTTCGTATTTGCTAGCGCTTCCCAATGGGTCTTCTCCGAGACACTTTCCACAGAGCAAATAAAGAAATCTAGCTAGAGTATGAATTGTCCATGTTTGCCCCACTTCACCACCATCTCCTCCTACAAGTGCAGGGGTTCTGGCGGCCTGCAGGGCAGGGTCCAAGCCTCAGAGGTCTTGGCCACACCCTGCCCACTTCTCCAGCTTCTCCCTTGGTTCCAGCCATGTCAAATTCCTAGAGGTCCCTTAAGTACAGCGTGCCCCTTCACTACCCTGGGCCTTTTCTGAGCTATTCTTTCTCTTACCAATACGCTTTCCCAACTTTCATAGCTAGAAAATTCTTATGCAACCCTCAAAACACTGAGGTGGCATCACCTCCTCTATTGATTGATTGAAGGCTTCTCTGACTTCCCAAAGACAGGAGTTTAATACTTCCTTACACTCTGCTTCTCTCTCCAATACAGCTCTGCTCTATGTGAAAGGGCTGACTCCCTAGAGAGCAGGCAGTGTCTGTGTGACTTATCACAGGGCCTGCAACCTTGCAGCCACTTAATATATTCTTATGGAGCTGAATTGGGATTTTCTCCCTTGTCCTGGCCTTTTGCTGTCTGTCCCATCATTCTTCTTCCTAAAGGGTCATACCTGAAAGGCTGGGCCGGGTCTCACATGGTGTGGGTTTCCTCCACTACCCTGGGCTGCAGTTATACCAATGTGTACTTCTTTGGGGTCTAACAAGGTGCCCAGCGCTCTGCCCTATCACCCGCCACTCAGGGTTAGAGGAAAAAGCCCCCCCTTGCACCTTGGAGGGGAGGAGGTTGACTTCCACAATACTCAGGGGTGCCATGCGGGACTTGATCAGCCCCATGGCCTTCTCTAGGAGGAACAAGATGCCGGGGACCAGAAGCCACTTCCAGAAGTTAGGCCCATGCAGGATGAGAAGGATCCACAGGGGCAGGTAGGACAGGTGGGTCCAGTAGAACACCTGTGGGGGTATGAGGTGGTCACTGCCAAGCTTGAGGCCTGAGGGTGGCACAGAACGAGGGCTCAGGGCCATCCCCAAAGCCCAGAGCCTTGACTTTCTCTCGGGATGGGGATGGGTAAGAGGCTGAGGTGACTGATGCACATTGCTTCTTTGTTCCAGGATGGAGGGAGTCTGGAAGGGAAGATTCTGATACAGAGGCAAACATCTGAATGTGCCTGGCCATGTTCTGGGCAAAGCAGAGTGGACACCAAGGTCCCTGTCCACTGGCCCCTACTCAGGGAGAGGGGAAAGACAGCAGTGGTTTCCTGGGAGGGGAAAAGAAGGAAGACAGCTTAATGCCTGCTCTTCCACCAGCTAGGGGACCTTGGGAAAGTTCCTGACTTTTCTGAAAATCAGAGTCCTCATCTGTCAAATAAGGATGTGGGTTCCTGCTTCAAAGCCTGTTGCTGCCACAGCGGGGATCCATGGCATCTGTTCCTGACGTGGCCAGTTCAGTCCAGGACACAGTTACCGTCTCCAAACCAAGCTGGCTGCACCTTCTAAATCCTGAGCAGACTGGAGGCAGGAAGTGAAGAAGGAACTGACATTTTCAGAGCACTATGTGCCAGGTATGGGACCAGAAGCTTCGCATATACTACCTCGTGAACTTCCTAGAATAATGTCAAAGGTGAAGGATTAGACCTTCATTTTATTGATGAGGAAACTGAGGCTCAGAGAGGCTGAGTGAGCAGAAAGTGGTGGAGTGGGGATTTGGATCCTGGCGAGCCTGAGTTTCTTTCCCCCTGTGCCCTCTGAGCCTGACTTATACCAACTGGGGCAAAGGGGTAAGGTCACAGAAAGGCAGAATCTGCCGTCTTCAGCTGGCACATGTGAACTGGGCCCGATGGCAGAGCCCAGATGGCACACAAATAGCATGCAGACCAGCCTGGGGCTTCCTGAGCTCTGCAGCAAGTCAGAAGGGACACAGCAAAAAAGGAAAGTGGGTTATATACAAAGATATGAAAAATTGTGCTCTATATGTGTAATAAGAAGTGTAATGCATTCTGCTGTCATGTATTTAAAAAATAAAATCAATTAAATTTTTTAAAAAAAAGGAAAGTGGGAGCCCAGCTTGGGGAGAGGCAAAGGGGTCAGGGCTGGGGCACCTGGAAGTGGCCGCTCCTGCGGACGCAAGGGCTGGAGCAGATGACCATGAGCAGCAGCAGCAGCAGCAGTGCAACGCCCGTCGGGGAGGCTGAGCCGTGCACCCAGCCGATGCCAGGCCGCGTGGTGAGCAGCAGTTCCCAGAACTGGAAGGGGCTGGCCCCGGACTGAGCCAGGAGTGCTGCAGACAAGCACAAGACCGCTCTTGCACCTGCCTTGCCTCTGGGACCCTCTGCATCAAATACTGGCCCAGGCGGGGACTTTGGCTCAGAGTGCTGGCCCACCTTGGGCCCCTCTGCTTCCCTCTGCAGGCAGGCAGGACACCCAGGGGCTGCACCCATGTTCAGAGCTGGGAGCTGTGTAATCCAGGGGTTTGTGAGGCCCAGGTTCCCCCCCCCCCCAGCCCTTCCCTAGACCACTTACCGAAGTTTACAACGTGGGCCACAGTGTGCACAAGAGATAGTCCCACCACTATGTAGCCCATGAGCTGGTGGAACTGGATAACGTAGTCCAGGGGCAGGACCTGAGTCAGCCACGTGGCTCGTAGCCACGTAAGGCAGCGCCTGAGCATCAGCACCTGCGGGTAGAGTGGCAAGAGCCCTGCCCAGCAGCTCCCACTTGTCCTTTCCCCAGCAGGGTATGCCTATGTCCCCCTGAGCTGCCTGGACTTCCTGAACAGACCCCCGCTGCTCCCCAGCCTTTGGTGCTCTCTGAGGTCCACAGCTGGGTCTCCAAAAGAGAGTCTCCAGAATCAGGGTGAGAAGAAAACACTAGAGTGCCTGCATGTGTTGTTTTCTATGGAAACAAAATGAGAAACGTAGAAACTTTCACTAACGTTGAACATGTGCATTGACAAGGTACCTCTTCAGTGCAGATGTCAGATGGACACTTGGCACGTGCAGTTCTCAAGGTGTCCTGGGGGCAATTGGCGCAGGCTCCTCACTTTATCATTGCGATTGGTGGATTTATGTGTGCCTAGATATGTGGACCCACAGACTACAGTGTCTGCTTTAACTAAATGAAGCTAACTACGCCCCCCACCAAGGGCAGGCAGCTTAAGAGGATTCACTGCTGGGAAGCTGCAGAGTGGAAGTAGCATAACAAAGCAAGAGTGAGAGATCAAGAGAATGAGCCATGTGCCGCACATTCCTGGCATGAAGTCTGTCAACTGGTTATGGGGTTGAAACAAAGCCCACTCTGGCAAGAAGCTGATAATTCCAGGAAGCATGTTTAGAATAGAGATGTGCATCCCTGATGGTGAAGGGGAAGTCTGGCCTTACAGTGATATTGTGCCATAGCTGTATTAGCTAAGAGACTAGTTCATGCATATAGTAAAGCATATGAAGGGTTTTTGTTAGTTTTGTTTTAATTGCAGGCATGTGAGATACAAAATGCTTGGAGACCAATTCCATGGTGCAGAGGATCACATTGGGACTTAAATTAGAGGTGACCTGAAGTTTTTTTCTCTCTGAATGGAGCCCTGCAGAGGCTTTACCATAGGGTTGTTGTGAGACCAAATGAAATGTACTTATCACCATGCCTGATACATAGGAAGCGCACTAAATTGCCAGTTATGTTATTCCTCACTGGCTGTGCAACTGTGGACAAGTCACTGTCCCTCTCTGGGCCTCAGTTTCCATCTCTGGGTGCTGGCCCAGGTGATTTCTAAGATTCCATCCTGCCCTGCTATTTCTAGGTGTCTGTATGTGAGAACCCACATTCTCCCCCAACCTGCTTCCCTGCAACATGCCAGTGTGGCCCTACCGCAATGAAGCTGCAGTTGAAGTTGAGGCATTGGCCACAGCCTTTGGCCACCATGATGCTGGCACCAAGGGCCCGGTGTGCATTGGCTGCCAGCACAAAGAGCAGCACTTGGAGGCCAGTGTAGGTGGCCAGGCAGAGCAGCTGGTTGCGGTGGTTGTGCCAGTAGGCAGCTGTCAGTGGGCGTGGCCTGTGCAGAGGACGACGGTTGGCAGGTGGTGTCAGCCAGCAGGCAGCACTGCAAGACAGGGCACTCTGCTCAGAGGGATGCAGTGGGGCAGGAGAGGGGAAGAATCTGTGTGGGCTGTGAGGGTCACCTAGAGGCCCCCACCTGCTGTGGCCCACCAACTCTTTGGAGCTGTGCAAGTAAGCCAGCTTCCTTCCACACTAGGAAACAGAGAGGTCAAGACTTGGTCACTGTCACACAGTTAGGTGGAAATGGAATGGAACTCTGGTGTGTTGGATGTCACAACCACAGCTATTTTTTTTATTATTATTATTACCTCTGTTTACTTCTCCCATTTAAAAAAAAAGGCAACCAAAAAGGAGAGAAGAATCTGTGATACACTTTGGTAAGTAACCCACAAGAAAGTTAAGACACAAAAAGAATGGATTGCAAGATTGGCACTCTTCAGACAAACTTGGGTCTGAGGTCAGACTCCACTCTTATTTTCTCCCCAGGATTTACTAATTGTGTACTTTTCTACTTTACTTGTTTATTGATATGAATTGCATGTCTCCAAAATGTCTCCCAGCAGAGTTGAGAACTCAGTCCCTGCCAAGCACTGCCCTTATTTTGAATGGAGCTTGATGTGTGGTGGCTGTTCAGCCAATATTTGTTGCTAATTATTTGTGTGATCCTAGGCAAGTTATTCAGAAGTAATTTTAATTTACTTTTGAAAAAATAGGCATTGTTATAAAATGCATTATTGCATGTGAAAGTGCCCCCTGCACGTAGTAGGTGCTTAATACTGTGAATTGATTCTGAAGAGACCGTGCAGAAAAAAATGGAGGCAAAACAATAGCTGCTCGAGGGACAGATCTTTATTCCCTGGGAAAAGGGCACGTGGGGACTACCCGCTCGGGACCTGGGTCTAGCCCCGACGCGGGCAGCGCCCGAGCCCCCGCAGCGTACCTGATGGTCAGGTTCTCCATGACGCCGGGGAACTGCTGCAGTTCGTCACGTAGTTCATCGAAGGTGATGGCACCGCTGCCGTCCTTGTCCGCGGACTGGAAGAGCGCCAGCGTCAGCTGGTCCAGCTTCTCCTCCGGCAGCGAGATGGCGCTCTCGCGCAGGCACGACCGCAGCACAGTGCGCAGCTCGTCGGGGTCGATGGAGCCGCTGCCTGTCCCGGGTGAGGACGGAGGGGGGAGAGGGCGGAGCTGTGGCAGCCCTGCAGAAGCCCTGCAGATGCCCTACACTCACATTGTATTGGGTAGCGGGTGTTTTCTCGTCACCCACCTTCAGTTTTCTGCCAACCATTTCCCTTTAGGCGCAAAGACAAAGCAAAGGACCAAATGTCACCTTCGTGCAGCTCAGAAACCTTCCATGGCTCCCTACTGCCTAGCTCAACAGAAATGAGGGCCTCCTCAAGTCTGGAGAATCTTTGCCCTCAGTGGATGGCTTTCTCCAGAATCAGTGGTATCCTCGCTAAGTATCCTTCAACTTCCAAGATGATCTGCCTAGAAAAAGTACTTGCTTAATCTGTAAGTAGCTGTGCACTCAGACTTCAATATCCATGAGGCCAACCGAATATGGGATGGTGTTGAGGAGAAGGGCCCTGTTGCTCTCCAACGTACAGCAGAATGTTTATCATGTTGTCTCAGAGAGTCCACAGCTGGGCACTCCAGCCCAGCCATGTGGCCTTATGTGGACATGGGTGGTTAAAAGTGTGATGGACAGCCCAGTGCACTGGCACACACCTGTAATTCCAGTGACTTTAGAAACTGAGGTAGGAAGTTCGAAAGATCAAAGCCTGATCAATTTAGTGAGATACTGTCTCCAAATAAAAAGTAAAAGGGCTGGGGATATAGCTCAGTGGTAGAGTGCCCTGGGTTCAATCCCCAATACTTTAAATAAATAAATAAATAAATAAATAAATAAATAGTAATGGGTAAAAGAAGTCAAAAACACCTAAAATAAGATTTGGAACATTTTTTCTGTAATTATGTTCCATTTAAAAAAAAAAATGTTCATTCTTCCTAAGCAGCAGGACAGGACTGGAATGAATGTTTGCTTGCACTGCTTTAGATGTAGACACAGCCACAGTAGCATCCTGCTTCTGCCCCTTGCTGTGTTATGGTGGCTCTAAGTCTTTAGAGTATAGACTCTCTCTCTTTGCCCATCTATCAAATGGGGATAATAATTTCTCCCTCCAGATTTGGTTCAAGGATAATGGACAATTGTGAAACATCTAATACAGTGTCTGAAAGAAATTGCATATACATGGGAATTTTTTTTTGCAGAGGGGAGGGGTTACCAGGGATTGACCCCGGAGCCACATTTCAAGCCCTATTTTGTAATTTAGAGACATGGTCTCACCTCACTTTTTCTGAGACTGGCTTTGAACTCAGCCTCCCAATCTGCTGGGATTATAGGCGTGTGCCACCATGCTTGGTCGCTCAGTTTACATGGAAATTCTTATTGGTATTGTGATCATTATTTGGGCCCAAGTCAAAGCCCAAAATCACATTACAATGTAGAGTCTAACATACCACTTTCTGACCACAAAACCACCAGCTTTCTTTCTCCCACCTTTGTCCTGAAGTGGCACCCCCTTTCTCCACTGAAAAGTCTTAATTGGGCCTCTCCAGAAATCTTCACCCAGACTGATTTTAGGACTGTCAGCAAAAGAGTCTCTGTAAAAGAGTCCAATGTAGATAAACTTCCTATTTTCATGTCGCCCTGTTTACTTAGCCACTGGCCGAGAAGATACCAGCCCTCCAGGTGCTCGACACCCCCTTACTAGTTTTTCACAAACATATCCAGAATAGTACTTTGAAGAAATGTGCAAACAAGGTTCTGGCCTTGAGCTGGGCTTCACAGAGATGTCTACATTTTTAAGATAAGAGAAGTTACCAACTGGGCTCCATGGTAACAGCTGGCAGGGGGAGAATAGAAAGGGGAGAAGAAGCTCTCCCCTTCTTAGGTGTTGTCCTTGAAGGGTTAACTTGCCCAAAACAGTGAAAGAAAAAGCTGCTTTTATGTGAACTTCTGCATACTGTGAACTTCTGAGCCCCTCCCCTTACATGCTGGGTATAAAACTCTGAAACTCCCTGAACTCGGGGTTCAGGGGATTCATTGATTACAGCAAAAGCTGTGCCCTCTGAACCTGGCTACAGCCAAATAAAACTGTTTCCTGCTATCTTCAGTGCCTTACCTCGTTTATCCCTACAACAGTCCCCCAAGGCAAGGTATACATTTCTTCTTCCTCCAGTTACAGACGGACCCCTCCTTATCAGGTCATTGATGACCCCCCCCAGGTGTGAGCAAAATTTGGTATTTAGGAACAGCCAGTGATGAGGGGCCCCGGGAGACTGGGAAGGGGGCTGAGGAAGATGCTCAGGAAGTAGGCATGGTCAGCAACTCTGGGGGTTTCTCTAATTCCCATTCCCACCTGACCCCATCTAGCTAGACCTCATTCCTGGAACCTGCTCCCCAGTTGCATGGGCTGTTGACCATGCCTGCTTCCGGAACAAGTCGGCATCGACATTTAAATTTTTTGGAATGCAAATCCAGTCCTGTCATTCCCCTGCTCAACACTTTTTGATGGCTCCCCATTGCTCATTGAACTGAGACTCCAAACCATGGCCTTTGCACTTATTAAAGGCAAAAATGGGAAGAGGCACTTAATAGAACACTCTTCTCCCAGCCTCTACCAGAGCCCCTCCTGTCTTCCAGCTCCTCCTTTCATTCTTCACTTTAGCAAATGGTGGTACTGCTTCCCCCACCCACTCGCCATAAAAATCAAAGCAGAATAAATCAGCGTCCACACTCTTCTGCAGAAAAAGCTAGCACTCCAAGTGGCTGGCTCTGGCCCCGAAAGTTTAGATGTATAAGCTGGGAAAGGTTCATGTTGCAGAGCAGGGAGCTTATTTATTTACAGGGGTGCCAGCGACCAAAGAAGGGGCTTTGGCTGTCCCCTGTGCTGAGAAGATTGGTCTTCCTCCCTTGCAGTAGAGCCTGGGCGGGGTGAGCGGAGGCCATGCCCCTACCAGGAAGCTGCTAGGCTGGGCTTCCTAGCTCCCTGTATTTATCTTTCATTGTTCTTAATATTTAAAAATAATTTTGAAATCTCCTGCCTGAACACATAATATAAGCCTTCCTAGGAATTTATATTAAGGAAATAATCAAATAAATCACCAAAGATGTACAAATCAGGATATTCGTTGAAATTTTGTTTTTAATGCCAAAGAGGAAGGGCGGTAGGCTGTAATTCTCCATTTAGGTAAAGGGATTTAAGTAAACAGAACTTAAACTGACAATAACAGTTTAATAGCTGATTCCTTTAATTATCCTGTGTTTAAGCACTGTTCTGAGTTTACATAAATTAACTAATTTATTCCTCCTCTCAACCTGGGTATATACTATTATCATTATCATTATCCCCATTTAATAGTTTAAAAAATGAGATAAACAAATTACCTCAATAAGTAACATGCTAAAATTCAGAGATGAAACTGATATTGGAACCTAGGTAGCCCAGCTTCAGAGTCTGAGCCCTTAACTACTAAGCTAGGCTACACAGCATATGTGGGAACCATGAAGCCGCACTCAAAAACAGTGCAAGAACCCCTGTGAGTTCCCACAAGTAACAAGTAACAGTATTAGAAAGGAAGTGGAGAACTTGGAACAATTGTCCATTGCTGAAGGAACATAAAACTCTGCAGCCTTTGTAGAAAACAAGGCAGTTCCTTGAAAAATTAGACACAGGATTATGATGTGATCTATCAATTCCACTTCTGAGTATGTACCCAAAAGAATTGAAAAGAGGGACACAAACGTATTTGTATATTAATGTCCATAGCAGCATTATTCACAGTTACCAAATGACAGAAACAATATAAGGGTCTGTTGACAGATGTATGAATAAACAAAAAATGTGGTGTGTTTGTGTGTTAGTGTGTGTGTGTGTGTGTGTGTGTGTGTGTGTGTGTAATATTATTCAGACTTAAAAAGGAATGAAATCCTGTCACATAATACAACATTGGTGAAACTTGAAGACATCATATTAAATGAAACAAGCAAGACACAAAAGGACAAATATTGTATAATCCCACTTATATGAGATATCTAGAGCCGTCAAATTCTCAGAGACAGAAAGTAGAAGGAGGGGGGAGGGGAATGGGGAATTAGTGTTTAACAGTACAGAGTTTCAATTTGGAAAGATGGGAAGTTCTGAATGCACTTAATGCCAGTGAACTTCACCGTTAAAATGGTTATAATGGTAAATTTTATGTTATGTATATTTCACTATGATAAAAATGATGTTGTAAAGCAATGTATTCTTACATGAAAAATATGGATATTGTTTAATGAAAAATAAACTAGCATGGTCCCATTTTTTAAAAAGGTGTGTGGGGTGTGTGTGACCATAGAAAGAAGTTTGGTAAAATGTTATGGGAGGTGTTAGCTTTCTTTACACCATGTTGAGTTATCAGACATGTTCATGGTGAGCTTCTATTATTGTGATGATAAGAAAAAAGCAACAAAGTGATTTCTTTTTTCAACCAAAGAACAGAAGGAAACCACCAGCTTCTGGGTAAGTTGAATCAAAGGCATGTGTTTCCTGCCCCAGAGGGGCAGAGATGGGGGACTTCAGGAGGGACAAGGAAGCCAGCCTCTCCTGAGGACCCAGGCTCAGGCCCAGGCTAGGTCTGTAGAGCCTCATGGAACTTAGCATTGAGACGGCTGGCGTCTTCCAAGGGCCCGTTCTCTCCACCCAGCCCGTGCCCAGGAAGAGCCCTCACCATCCACGTCGTACACCTGGAAGAGGAATTTGAGTTTGTCCATGGGGTGGCCGCGGGTGAGCAGGGTGAGCGCCTCCTGCAGCTCCTCCAGGGTGATGGTGCCATTTCCGTCCGAGTCAAACAGGGTAAAGAACCGCTCTGCAAAGAAGGACTGTGGAGGGGAAGCGGGGGAGACCCGTGTGGCTGCAGACCTGCATGCTAGAGCCCCTGTCGGCCTTGCAGTCCAGATCTCTGGGTGGCCCCTTACCCAACCTGGGAAAAGGGCGGGTTCCTTCCAGAATTTGTCTCCTCCCCTTTTGGGGTGTCCACAAGGGGTAAGTGAACTTGAAGACAGGGACTTATACAGTAGTGCTTTTCTGGTTCTTAAGGCTCTCTGCAGCCTACACTTATGGCTTGTTCTTAAGAGCTGACTCAGTTATCAACAGTCACGTACTGTGCAGTCCCTGTTTTCCAGGCCTGGCAGAAGATGCTGGAGACACACACAGGAATTAAGGTGGGTGGGGCTTGGAGTCCTGAGATGCCTCCCTGGGGGGAGGGAGGAGCTTGTCAGCCTGGGCTTCCTTCCTTTCCCCCTGGGTTCCTAGGGTAGGGCCTTTATCTTTCTATCACCATGAGTGACCTTTACCTTGAGGTGTTCACAGCCTCCTGTTTTGAAGGAACTGAATCATTGGACTGAGTGGGCCAATTGTTCCTTCCCTGTGTTTTCTGGGTTGGGACTTTCGACTTTAGTTTCCCAAGCAGTGCTTTCTGATCCACCTGGGACACTCAAATGCTCACTGGCCAACCCCTGCCAAGGACACGGCCACCATCCCATGTCAGCTCAGAGGACAGTTGGCTCTCTTTTCTGCTGATAAGTGCATTGTTTTCTTGGCAGGGAGGCCTGCTGCGGTTCAAAAACTTTTCCCTGGAAAGAGGCTAAAGTTAGAGCATCAGCTTTACCCTCAAGGCTAGAGGGAACTGAGAGGCTGTACTATCTCTCAATATTTCTGCTGACTTCTACTTTGTGGGATTTCTTTTCTTCTTCCTCCTTTGATTTCTTTTTTGTACTGGGGATTGAATCCTGGGGCGCATCCCCAATTCTTTTTGGTTTTTATTTTGAGACAGGGTCTCACTAAATTGCTGACTCTGGCTTTGAGCTTGTGATCCTCCTGCCTCAGCGTCCTGAGTCACTGAGATTACTGGCATGAACCACCGCACCCAGCTCGTGTGTTGTAGGAAAACCCCAGAAGGCCATGGCTACTCAGAGGGATGGGAGGGCACCAGCAACCCCTTGCCAGCCCTTCTTAGCTGTGGGGCCTCAAGTCCAAAGGAACCCTGGGGAACTCCCTGGCTCTCCTGTAAGGCCTCTGTCTTGAGAACCAGCTGCTCTTCCTCTATAAAATATAAAGGCAGGGCCCCTGCTTCGGGTTGTTACTTGCCTCTTTCACATTCAGTGCTCTTTTGAATTCTTGTAGGTTGATCTCCCTGTCTTTTCCGGCAATGTTCTTGAACTGCTGTGTCACCCACTGAAGCCACTTAGCATCCTCCTCTGCACTTGTGCTGGGAGACAAAGGAGATAAACTTATGGGTTTGGGGTGGCCCTGGGCTCCAGAGGCCCCATGGTGGTGCCAGGACCTCTGCTGCGCTCTAACTCAGGCTCTGGGCCTCGCCTGCAGTACGTTCAGCTTTGACTGTGGGTCGGAACCTCTGCAACCAGGCCTTTTCCTCCCCAAGCCTCCAGCCCTGCCTCCCCACTATGGGGGCTGGCCAAGGCTTGCATCTCTATAGGCTGTGAAAAGACAGGGCTCCCGTAGGACGGACCCCATGATAGGGATCACTCCAGATGATGATGGCTTTTCCACCTCACCTTCCCTGCTTTCCCATCCTTCCTACCACTCCTGCTTCATTGGATCTCTGGTGGGCCATGGCACTTTGCAGAGAGGAAATGGACTCAGAGCAGTTAAGGTTCTTAGTTAAATGTATTCAGCAGGTTAGACACAGAGACAGAGCTCAAATTCAAGTCTGTTCTTTCATCCTGGTATGCCCCAGAGCCTCTGGTCCTGCTCCAACACTTCTAGAATGAGCCTGGCTCAGCCAGGACTGCAGGCCCAGGGTGCAGTCTATGCGGCCACACAGCATTGACCATCTCCCCTCATGCCCTCTGATCAGAGTTTAGTGAGGAAATCAGGACACCCCTTTCCATGACACAGTCACAGGGCTCTTAGCAATACAAGAGGTCCCGTGGGGTTCTGGTGGGGGGATTGCTAGGAGGGGGAGGGGAAGAGTTATAGCCTCTGCCTAGCATGTGTCCCAGCATAATTGTAATCCCCAATGGAGCGACACTCTCCAGCTCACTCCACCCTTGCCAGCTTCCTCTGCTGCCTGCCAGGTGGTGCCAGGGTCCCTGGAGCCCTTCTGCCTACCCATTCCGTGTGACCCTCAGCATCCTGGGGCTTCACTCCTTCTTGGCTTCCTCTGCCCCTATCTTCTATTTACCACTCTTTCCCTGACATTCCTGCTCCTGAGCACTCAGGCACCTCCAAGAGCAGGTGTCCAGGTCAGGCCCAACCCCCAGGAGCTGAAGGGCAAGCCCCTGAGCAGCAGACCCTGAGAGGTGCTGAGCACTGGGGCTTAGAAGGGTGCATTCCAATGATAACACCAGAGCTGCTGGTTTAACCCTCAGAGAGAACTCCCAAACCTTCAGAGAGGGCTTGTGAGCTACCCTTGCTTGCTTGGCAACTGTGCAAGTTATCTGACTTTTCTGTTTCTCTCTATTTGATCTCTTTATAAACATGTGTTGGAGGGCTGGGATTATGGCTCAGTGTTAGAGTGCTTGCCTAGAATGTGTGAGGCAATGGGTTTGATTCTCAGCACCACTTACAAATAAATAAAATAAATGTCCATTGACAACTAAAAAAAATTAAAACAATGCATTATATGTTATATATGTGTGGTATGTATATGAGTATATGTTTATATATAAACACACGTATATACACACATATACATACACAGTACACTAAAGCATATATATGTGCACACATACATATGCTTTAGTCTATTGTGTATGTTTATGTGTGTGTATTTATATGTGTGTTTATATATGCATGTGTATATTTGTGTGTATATACAATAAATGTATATTTTATTGTGTGTGTGTGTATGTATGTATGTGTGTGTATATAAATAATGTATGCCTAACTCCACCTTCCAAATTAGCAAGTCTGGTATAGATTCCTATTTCCCAGAGTGGACACAGAGAGATTTCCTCCCAGGGACCCTGAAGTGACTCAGGGCAGAGCTATGACTAGGTCCCAAGCTCTGGACCCCTCAGGTTCTCTGTACAGACCACCTAACCAGGTGCTTGCTGCCTCCTCATCTGTAAACACATGGTTCTAGTGAGCCACTGGGACTGTGCACCAAGAAGAGGGTTCTCCAGGCAGCCTCTTCCAAAGGCCAGTTCAAAACCCCTAGGGCCCACCTCACTCTGGAGCAGGAAGAGAAGTGGGGACTTCAGAAAAGTGCAGTAGAAGTGGCAGGGGCTGTGTCAATGCCCACGCCAGCCTCCCACAGAGACAGGGAAGCTTCTGCATCCTCCAAGGCAGGAACGCAGGCCTCCAGATTGCCAGGCACTTCATTCCTCCACATATGGTTCCCTAGCCCGTTGTCCCTTTAAAGCTTTGGGATACCCAAATGCAGTAGGTATTGTTATTATTAAACCTGTTGGGCCATCACAGAAACAAATTTGTAAAAATGGAAGGGAACTTCCAATCAGAGCTTCTCATCTCCCAGGGCCTCAACATAAGTCTATTTTAAGATTTGGCTTCTCTGAGCTTCCTAGATAGTTCCACGCCAGCCGCAGAGAACCACTATGTCAGCCCCAGCTCCACCGGCTCCCCCTCCTATGCAAAAAATCAGCCTAAACTTTCCCTGATAGGAGCTCACTACTTCTGTAGCCACCAGGTCAGCATAGGTGCCCCTGTGCCCCTGAGTTTCACAAGTGATGACTTCCCGCATGTGATGTGTCCTACGACCATCACATCTCCCTCTGACATCCAGTCACCTTCCAGCAGTTTCAAGACAGCCCTCCACAGCCCCAAACACCATCCTCCTGAAGAGCAGTGGCTCCCACATTGCACAACCTGCCTGCCAGAAGCAGGGGAGCTTTTGAAAATAAACAGTGTGACGCATCAACTCCAGTGGGAGCTGGGCACCTGCACATTTAACCAGCACTCTGGATGCTTGTGACTAATTCAGGGTAGTCGAGGCCCATAATTGGAAAAGTAATGCCCTGAGAGTGGAGCAGAACTTTGCCTCTCAGGACCCCTCAGTGAGTCACTCCACAGAGCTGCGAGAACTCTGGAACACAGACTGGGCGTCAATGCTGGCCCAGGGAGGCAGGGACTGGATTGCACCTCTCACTTCTCAGAGATGAGATCAGTGTGGCCAGCCAGCAGAATGTGAACGAACAGAGAACTCTGAGAGGGGATTAGAGGAGACTAGGACAGGGAGTGACAAGGTAAGAGCAGAACTCATCTCCTAACTTTTGCCCAAAGCAGACCAGCCACCCTTTCTAGATATCCCACAGGAAAAGAACCCCACCTCTCCCTGTCCCTGTCATGGAAAGCTGGACAAATGAGCCACTCACCCTCTGCAGCTTTCAGGGTCTGGCCCAGCTGGTTCTTCAGTCAGCCTCATTCTTTCCCTGTCTTCCAGACCACAGGCCACAGCCACACTCCAGCTCCTCCTCCCTGACTTTCCTGAAGACCTGCTCACAGCCACAGCCCTCAGCAAGCCATGTGCTAGCTGAAGCCTTGCTTGGTCCAGAGAAATTTCAACCAGAAGGCCTGGAGCAGGGGTGGAGCAAGGGTTTTATAGGGAAGGATGTTGGCTGTCTTCCATCCAATCCAGGGTCTTTCACTTTTCCTTCCTCAAAGAGACTGCTGTGCAGTGAAGGGGTCGGGGGTCATGGAAAACTTACCAACAAACTTACGTCCGGCTCTGCTTAGTGCCACTTTGTAACCATAGTATCAATTCTCAACAAAAATGTTTGGGCACTTAGTCTGAGCTGTGTCCTGAGCTAAGAACTTTCCACGTATTGTTCACTTTAATACATCACACAGCCTGGCTTGGAGGGCATCTCTAGCATCATGCTAAAGGGAAGCGTGGAGAGGCCAAGCAGCATGTCCAGGTGGCTCAGCATGAGTTCAATCTGTGCTGGGCTTATTCTGGAGACTGCTGTGCCTATGCATGGAGCTAAATTCTGCCCCAGCGTATGTATAAAGATATATTGGAATAATCAGGTGCAGAGGTTCCCAGCTCAATGAGCCTGGAGTAAAGATCTCCCACGGGAAAAGAACCCCACCTTTCCCCTGTCCCTGTCATGGGAAGCTGGACAAATGAGCCACCCATCCTCTGTAGCCTTCAGGGTCTGGCGCAGCTGGCTCTCCAGGCAGCCTCATCCTCTCTCTGTCTTCCAGACCACAGGTCCCAGAAAGGCTGCTGTCCAGACAGCAGCCTGTGTGCTGAAAGCTCTTTTTAAAAAAGCTCCAGAGAAATTGTCTACTTCCCCAGATACGGTCACCGTGCAACTAGAATTCAAAGTGCTTTTTATTTTTCCTCTTGCCTTGCAAGAGATGAGCTCCAAATGATAACTCTGACCATCTGGTGCAGATTAGGACCACCTAGTGGAGATTTTAGATGTCTCTGGTTGTGATATTATGATGATAACATATTTTCATATTTTCACCCACAATTCCTGGCTCATAACTCTATTTTCAAAGTGGGCCAGAGAAACTAAAATTTCTCTTCCCCAAGGGAAGCTGTAGAAACTATTATTCCCTCAACTTTCTGTCATGGAGCAGGTCATAAAGAAATTCTCTGATCTGCTTTGTCAGATCATCAGACCTCCATATCTCAGAAGGAGTCCCACTCCATACTCAGCAAGAAGCAGTGCTGCGTAGGGAGGCTGAGTCCAATCTGGACAGACGGGCCTCACAGGGTTTCCCACTCAGTCTAGTACGTGTAAATCATAACTTCTCTCTCTCTCTCTCTCTCTCTCTCTCTCTCTCTCTCTCTCTCTTTCTGTGTGTGTGCTGGGGTTGAACCTAGAGCTTCACACATTCTAAGCACATGCTCTAACCACTGAACTAGACTCCCAAACCAGACCATAACCAGATCATGTCCCAGCATACTTTTACATGACTGTTCAAGCTTCAATGGTGCCTACACAAGAAGGCTTCCATGAAAGCCCTGAAGGCCAGTGTTCAGAGAGCTTCCAGCTATCTGGACATGTGGCAGTTACTTGAAGCCATCATGCCCTTTGCTTATGCCTTTCCCTGTGCATCTCTTCATCTGTACTTTTGTAATGTCCTTTATAATAAACCAGTACACGTGTATGTCAGTCACCTATTCATCACTCTGACCAAAATAACCTAACAAGAACAACTTAGAGGAGGGAAAGTTTATTTGGGGCTCATGGTTTCAGAGGTTCAGTCCACGGTCAGCCGGCTCCGTTACTCTTTGCCTGAGTGAGCCAGAGCACTGTGGCAGAGGGGCTCGGTGGAGGAGCGCTCTCACATCATGGCAGCCAGGAATCAGAGAGAGAGAGAGAGAGAGAGAGAGAGAGCAAGCAGGTGCCAGGTAAATATAAACCCCAAAGGCACACCCCCCCAGTGACCCAGCTCCTCCAGCCATGGCCCACCTGCTGATCTCCCATACAGAAGTCTTTTCAAACTATTGATCCATCAAATTGATTAATCCACGAATTCGGTTACAAGCTCTCATGATCTGATCAATCCACCTCCTGCATTAACGTGGGAGCTTTTGAGGGACATCTCATACCCAAACCTTAACAATGAGTTCTGTGAGCAACCTTAGAAAATTAATTGAACCCAAGGAGGGGGTTGTGGGAACCCTAATTTATAGCCAGCCTGTCAGAAGCACAGACAAAACACCCTGGAACTTGAGGTTGGCATCAGAAGTTGGGGGCCAGTCTTGGGAGCTGGGCCCTAGATCTGTGAGATCTGATCCTGTCTCCAGGTAGATGGTGTCAGAGCAGAATTAAATCAGAAGACACTGCAGAAATTACTTGTTGATTACTACTGAGAAGAAGTCGCCACACATTTTAGGATTGCAGAAGTGATCTGAATTGTGAGTGTAGCGTAGGAGAAACTAAACTAAAGTTTGCTTTTTCTACTCGATGGTTAACTTCTAAAATTAGGGAATAATTACTGCTTTTCTTTGTTTCTTATTTTGGGAGGGTGCCAGGGATTGAACTCAGGGGCGCTCGACCACTGAGCCACATCCCCAGCCCTATTTTGTATTTTATTTAGAGACAGGGCCTCACTGAGTTGTTTAGTGCCTTGCTTTTTTGCTGAGGCTGGCTTTGAACTCCCGATTCTCCCGCTTCAGCCTCTGGAGCCACTGGGATTACAGGTGTGCACCACCGTACCCTGCTTTGTTTCATTTTAAAGAGTGGTAAACTCAAATTCCTCCATATTAAAGAGCTCCTGGGGTAGTTGCCACACCAGGACCTCTGAGCCATCAGTGCTCATTCAAACCCCTTATTTGCCTCTCATATTTCTGTGTGCCCAGGCTCAGCAGGTTCTCATTTGCGCCAGTCCCAGGACAAGACAAGGTCTGCAAATCAGGGACATGCTTCTGGAAATGCTCTCTGGACTTAGCCAGAGAGCAAATCCACTGAGCCCAAATGGTTTAAGACAGAATATCAGCAGGGTTTCCAGAAAATTCCCCCTTCAATGGGGCACTGTTCCAGGCTTTGGACTGAGATGACAGCATCTCAGAAGTCCCAGTTTTGTGATCTTGAGGCTTGATTTATTTTTCTTAGAGTCAGAGTGGAAAAGACCTTCAAGGTCATCCAGTTCAGCCAGCCTTCTCTAGCTTCAGTCCCTTCTCGGCTGTCCCCAGAGCACCTGGTGGTCACCAGCTGTGACTTGTACACTTCTGGTCATGGGGTGCACACTTGCTTGGGAAACAGCAGTTTGTGGGGCCACTTGGACTATTCAAATAGTCCTTCTCATACGGCGATGGAGAGAGAAATAGAAAATCATCCCATTAAATTATTTCAGAAACTGTGTGTAGGAAATGATTCTTTTGAGGAAGTAAGGCAAGCAGTAAATCTGAAGTGCGTTTTCAAGCTATCTTCAGTTAAGGGGGGATACCAAGAAGGAGAAAAGGTGAGAAACAGCTGCCTGGGCCCCACTGTCATTGTCCTCACCTGTGTCTTGTGTCCTACTGGACTGTAAACTCCTACACGCAAGGTCTGTGCCTCACTGACTTTGAATCCCAGGAAAGTCACGTGTACCCAGCCTGGCACTTTGCACATTGTGAGCACTCTGTGCACCTCTGTGGAAAGAAGACACGTGACTCCATTCAACAAATAGTAACAAAATACTTACTATGTGCCAGGTGCTATCTGGGTATCCAGGAGTGAGTAAAATAATCCCGCAGTATACACTCAGGTAGAGGAATGGGTCAACAGGGAGCATCAAGAAGGGAACATCAGGAGGACTCGATTTGTGGCGGATGGAGGCGCATGAATAAGTTTGCCAGGTAGGAAAGGAAACAGTCCCGACAGCAGGAAGATCATAAGCAAAGGTGGAAGATGAGTTCATACAGCCAGACACAGCTCCTATGTAGCTACTCGTAGGAGGGACAAGTTTGAAAGCAGAGCTGGAGCAGGGACAGGAGTCAGAGCAGGTGGGCTCTGTTATGAGGAAAGCTAAAAGTTAGGGCTGCCCTGAGAGCCAGGAAGCCAGGGAAAAAGGTCAAGCAGATGCTTGCCACAGTTCTAACAGAAGTCTAATTCATATCCTACATCTGGGTAAAACACAAGCTTTTAAAAGGAAAACAATGAACACTAGGAAAATGCATTTCTCATATCTTCCTTTTTTATTTGTTCTTTTTAGTTATACACGGCAGTAGAATGTATTCTGGAATATTATACATACATGGAGTATAACTTATTATAATTAGGACCCTAGTCTTACGGTTGTATGTGATGTGGAGTTACCCTGTTCGTGTGTTCATAAATGAGTGTAGGAAAGTTTTGCCCGATTAATTCTACTGTCCTTCCTATTCCTCTCCCACCTCCCTTCCCTTCATTCCCCTTTGTCTAATCAAATGAACTTCTATTCTTCCCCTCCATACCCTCCCTTGTTGTGGGTTAGCATCCACAGATCAGAGAGAACATTGGGCCTTTGGTTTGGGGGATTGGTTATTTCACTTAGCATGATACTCTCCAGTTCCATCCATTTGCCAGCAAATGCCATAATTTCATTCTTCTTTAAGGTTGAGTAATATTCTACTGTGTATATAAACCACATTTTCTTTGCCTATTCATCTGTTGAAGGGAACCTAGGTTGGTTCCACAGTTTAGCTACTGTGAATTGTGCTGCTATAAACATTGATGTGTCTGTGTCACTGTAGAAAGCTGATTTTAACTCCTTTGAGTATATGCTGAGGAGTGGGATAGCTGGGTCAAATATCTTCTTTCTAAAAATCCTATTGGAAGGGCAGACACCCTTCCCATAATTTTTTTATGTGTTAACAAAAGTTAAAAATAATAATTACAGAAAATCAGAAAAATACTTAGAAATACAAAAAAAAGTGTGTGAGAGAGAGAGAGAGAGAGAGAGAGAGAGAGAGAGTGTGTGTGTTTTAAGCACTATAATCCACTCACCCAGATAAACTCATTCCTGAAGTTGAGTGTTTCTTCCCAGGCACGTGCAGAGGCAGCTCAGCCTGGAGTTCAGGGTGGTGCTGTGGCTGATGAGCTCATTTGCGTGAGCTGGGCTGTCTTATGGGAAAGGGGACATTTGAGGAGAGAGCTGGCATGGAGGGCTGGGGGTTCACCTGGGGAGAGGGGAGGAGAGCATGGGTCTGTTCCCCAGCTCTGCTCTCTGAAGAAAGAAGGGGATGCTCTCCCTGATACTCAGGGAACTCAGGATGGTCACTGGTACTGTTTGGACCCTCAAGGGTCTGGACTTTTGAAGGCCCAGGAGGTCACCGCTGCACTGGGAGGTGCTTTCCAAAAGGAGATCAGCTACAGGACAAGAAGAAAGAGATGTCCTCAAACAGCTGCCAGGAAGTAGATAGCCCAGGAACACAAGGGCAGGATGTGAGCAGGCTGGCTTCTGAGCACTCGTAGGACACCCCGTTGGCCACCCCATAAACAACTAGGGTAAATTGGGAGTGAACTGAGGGAGATCGGGATCCTACAGTCAGTAAAAGGTGGGCATAAATGCTGATGTCACTTCCTTCCCACCCTCAAGCTGGAGTCAGAAAAGTCAGGAGCAGCAGCTGGGGACTCGTGGTCAAGACGCACTGAGTGCACTGAGGCCTCCTCCGCGGTGCTTTGCACAAGGCCACAGCAGAGAAAGCTGTTTTCAAAAATCTAAAAGACCAGCTGCTCTCAAAAATAAGATAAACGTTTCTGTTGTCCCGAGATTGGAAGAAAGAGGCAATGACAAGGAAGACAGAAGCTTTCCTGGGTCCTCCTCAGCTCTGGGGGCAGAGCAGGTGGAGGCTGCTGGGAGCCACCGCTGGGAAGGGATCAGGGCAAAGAGCTCACAAAACCTGGGACTGGCTTTTGCCTGGGATGATGGTTTCTATTTTGTACTCAGGAAGAAAGGAGAAGATGCCCTCGCCTAGCCAGGTGCTGGACAAGATCAGTTGCTGCCTGATGAACGAGACCATGATACCCTCAGGATCTCCCTGGACAGAAGCCTCAAGCCATCAAGGAAAGGGCCACAGAACTGTGGCTCAGGAAGCAGGGTGGAAGCCACCACTGGACCTCTACATGAAGACTGAGCATGTGCACACAAACACACGCGCGCACACACACACACACCCCATTACCATTCCAAACCACCCAGCAAACTGGGATTCCAGAAAGACCGAAGTTGGGGGAGGAGAGAATGATAAGAAAGACAGCCAATCAAAACAACCACAGGGAGAAGAATTTATATTTTAATAAATGAAAATAGTAGAATTTCGCACTGGGTGCCTGTAATCCCAGCAGTTCAGGAGCCTGAGGCAGGAGGAGGATCATGAGTTCAAAGCCAGCCTCAGCAAAGGCGAGGCCCTAAGCAACTCAGTGAGACCCTGTCTCAACATAAAATATAAAAAAGGGCTGAGGATGTAGCTCAGTGGTTGAGCACCCCTGGGTTCAATATCTGGTACCAAAAGTAGATAAATACATAAAATTAAGGTATTGTGTCTTCTTACAACTAAAAATGTGGGGGAAAAATTTAAAAGACTTTGATAAATATAATAATTCAATATCTATATATTTATTTATTTAGTACTGGGGATTGAATTCAGGGGCACTGGACCACCGAGCCACATCCCCAGTCTTATTTTGTATTTTATTTAGAGACAGGGTCTCACTGAGTTGCTTGGCACCTCACTTTTGCTGAGGCTGGCCTTGAACTCGTGATCCTCCTGCCTCAGCTTCCTGAGCTGCTGGAATTATAGGCATGTGCCAGTGTGCCCAGCATCATTCAATATTTATAAAGGAATTTAATAAGTAGTTTATTTTTAGGTGAAGTACAGTGGAAGAGAGGAAGTAGGACTCCTGAGGCAGCACTGAGGAATTTACCAGGAATAATTCTGTAACTTTTTCCACTCACCAACATATGTTAAATATTTGTCCATACTATTAAATATGAATGTGTCAAAATGTGATACACTAGTACTCTATGTTGGGGCATTGATTTTCTTACGCCACACCACAACCATGAACAAGTTTGTGAGAAATCTTGAGATTAATTCTTTGTCCGAGTTCCCAAAGATTTCTCCAGAATGGATTTCCCAAAGGGGAATTGCTAAACTGGCCAAAGTCTTGATATAGCTAAAATAGCTTCCCAAAAACCTTGAACGAATTTTTATTCCCACCCAAGTCTGTTTTGCCAATACTTGGTAATATTAGAGATGAGTTTTTAAAATATTTGTCCTGTTAGACAACAAAAAAACGAATCAAAAAACTATTTTATTGCTTTTAGTCAGTATTAAGGAAGTAAAACATCTTTGTAGGAGGAAAAATAGTGAAGTCCTCATTTCCTTATTTCTTAGGTAAAGTGAGTCATCTTCCACTGTAAGGGAAAATGACTTAAAAATCCTGCCACGCTCACAATTTGTTTGTGGTCTGTTGTTTTGGTTTCTATAATAAGGTACTTTTTTTTCCCCTACATTTTCCCCAAAAGTTATGTTTTCCCCCTGCCCCTACAGTAGATCGCCATCTTAGGCCTAATTTCAGTCCTGAGCCTGCAGCCTGAGGGGTTTCCTTGTTTGGTATGGGGGTGAGGTACAGCTTCGGCCACTTCTATCTGCCAGGATGCCACAGGAGTGACCCGCCTGGAGCCTGCCTCCCCTCAGCTCTCCAGGATCTCCGTTACCCCTCCTGGCCCTCCATCTCTCTTTTCCTTTCTCTGCTGGATCGTTCTCTCTCCAGACATTGCCAGATTTTTCTCTCTTCTTAATAGCAAGACTTCAGGGTTGGAGCTGGAGCTCAGTATAGCTCAGAGTGCTTAGCAAGCCCAGAGCCCTGGGTTCAGTCTCTAGTACTGGGGAAGGAAGGAAGGAAGGAAGGAAGGAAGGAAGGAAGGAAGGAAGGAAGGAAGGAAGGAAGGAAGGAAGGAAGGAAGGAAGGGAGGGAGGGAGGGAGGGAGGAAGGAAAAAAACTTCTTGAAAAGTTGCCTATACTCGTTCTCCACTTCTTATTCTTTCTTTCTTTCCTGTTGTCTTGAATCCACTCCAGTAAGACTTCTGTCCCCCAAAGAAATCTCTCTTAATGAGATCACCAGTAACTTTTGAACCCAGCCTAATTCCATCTTAAGATTAGGAACCATCTCGTCACAAAGTCATGAAGAGTTCATTTCTGTTTTACTGGAAAATACTAATATTTCTATTTGGCCTGATCATACTTTGATGTTTTAAAACCTTGCCTGGGATTCCTGCCCAAGCTTTGAACTCACCCATGCCCGGCTCTCCTTGACCAGATAACCACCCTCCCTGAAATCCCAGCTGCTCCTCATTAACTCTGATGTTGGATGCTCCCTGCCTGGAGAGGTTGAGCCACGTAGATCATTAACCTGCCATCTGCCTTGTACTACGCTTGCCTGAGCCCTGTCAGCTCTAAGTTCCCAAGACACCCTGCTTTGTAACTTTTGTGTCAGCTGCTGTCCTCTGGGTGGGGTGGCCGCTGGTCAGCCCTCTTGTGTATACCATATAAGCTGACTTTAATTTGGTTTGAAATTGGAGTCGGTGGTCTTTTCTTTGTGTCGCGGGTTCAACATAACCTCTCCTGGCCAAACCCAGGTGGAGGTGGCTCTCAGCCCTCAAGCCTTCCACAGAGGCGTGTGTTCTTTCCTTCTTGAACCAGCTCCTTCCCTTGACTCCTGGGACCCATCCTCTACAGGTCCCCTCCCAGCCCCGTCTCCTTCTCAGAGTCCTCATTACTGATGGAAGCTGTGTTCTCACCTGACCTTCAAAAGCTGGGCCCAGCCTTGGCACCTCTTTTCCCGTGTAACCTGACTTCCCCGTGGAGCTCATCTAACTTCGTGGTTTTCAAGATCATCCGCAGGAGAACGTCTGCCATTCCGGCTCCAGCCCCAGTCTTGGCCCAGAGCTTGGGCTCGTGGTCCCCGCTGCTTACCTAACACTCCCATTTGGGTGTCAATATGCATCTTTTTAAAAATTATCATTTTGTTGTTGTGGTAGATGGACATGAAACCTTTATTTATGTATTCACACGCGGTGCTGAGGAGAGCACCCAGCGCCTCCCACGTGCTAGGCAAGCGCTCCAGCACTGAGCCCCAGCCCCAGCCCCCTCCATGTGCATCTTCACATGTCTTGAACTGGACCTGAGGTGTCCCTAACTCTGAGTCATCCCAGGGTTCTCAGCAGATGACACCCTCCTGATTTGTCTAGAACACTTGTATTTCCCTCTTTCTTATGGACCTGGCACCTGGCTCACAGGCAAATACTTCTACATTAGAAATGCATCCAGCATTCCCCACTTCTCACCCTTTCTGACAAAGCTACCACCACCCACACCCAGACTACTCTAAGCCTCCTAACCTGCCTCCTCATGCCAACCTCACTGCTCAAAGTCTCTTCTTTCTTCAACTGCTGTGGAGATCCTGTTTAAATGTTAAGTCGGATGAGGTCACTTCCCTTCTTCGAACCTTCAGGCAGCTTCTCACTTCGAATTATCCCCAGAACTCCCAAAGCCCCTCCATGACATAGCCTCATGGCCTGTCTGCTCTCATCTCTTGCTTATTCCCTTGGTCACATGGTCCCAGCTATAGTGCTGTCAGTATTTCTCCAACACACCGGTCGCATTTCTACCCCAGGGCCTTTGCACTGATTATTCCTTTGCTTAGAACAGTCTTATCCCAGAGATCCACAAGGCTCACTCCCTCACTGCCTTCAAGCTTTGTTTATATCACACCTTCTCAATGAATTCTACCCTGATACCCTGGCTTAAAATTAGATCTCACTCACCCCAACTACTGTCCCTGTCCCCCGGCTCTACTGTTTTTCCCACAGCACATACCATCTTCTAACATGCTCTAGAAGGTGCTTATTTAGTGGGTTTATTGGGTTTGCCTGCCTCCCACCACTAGTTCATTCTATGAAGCTCCATGAAGATATGGTCCTGAATCTGTTTTATTCTCAAATGAA
Source organism: Urocitellus parryii (assembly GCF_045843805.1). NCBI lineage: Eukaryota > Metazoa > Chordata > Mammalia > Rodentia > Sciuridae > Urocitellus > Urocitellus parryii. The sequence continues at coordinate 112,880,171 of NC_135536.1, read as the reverse complement.
TCTGGAGAGACAAGAAGAGTTGCTGGACAGTTATTGGAGTCACACAATATTATGTGAACCAAGTGAGCTGGCTGCAGCAGTGTCCTATGGCGTATCTCCCGACTCCAATCAACGGCCCCACCCCCCAGGCCAGCTGCCTGAAGGACAGGCACAAATCAGCAGAGGCCGGTTCTGCTCCTGGCCTGCAGCCTTGCTGTGAGACTTAGGCCAGCCACCCCCTCCCCTCTACGGGGCCCATTTGCTCCATGGAGATAGCTTTCCTGTGCTCTCTGCCTAAGGACACAGTGTGAGAACAGACACGGTGTGTGTGTGTGTGTGTGTGTGTGTGTGTGTGTGTAAAGCCCAAAGGGTTGTTCCTGCACATTATGCAATCCATGTCTGGGACAGAGGTGCAATAGGAGCTTCGTACTCATGAGGCTCTCAAGATACACCCTACCCCCACCCCATGGGGTTCTGACACTCAGTTTGTCCCTCCTGGGGTTAAAAAAAATGCAGAGGTTCTATTTTCTGGTTTTCTGCAGATATAGGTAAGGTTTATTCTAATGAGATGAAATGAGGCCTATCCCCTCCCCAGCCCCACCCTATGGGGCTAAAATGAACTTCTTATGGAAAATAGGGCAGGTAAGTTCCTCCAACGTCATTCTAGGTGAGTTCTATTATTATTTTGAACTGATACAAAAAGGTTTCAGAGAATACTGCATTTCCACCTTTTAGTCTGCGGCCAGCGCAGACGGTAAACGGTTCAGTCACGTAGGAAAATTCTCAGGGAGTTTGAAATAAAGACACAGACACACAGTTTTACCTTTAAACCAAGCTCCAGGACAGCTCCTCATGCTCTCTGCCTCAAGCTCCCAGGGGGCAGCAAGGTTTTACAGAAGAGGCTAGCAAGGGAGAGCAAGCAAGGAAGAGGGCTTTTATTGGGGAACTAAGCATTCTGGGAAAATCCCGTCCCATGAAGGTCAAGGGGGCAGTGTTGCAAGATTCAGGTGAGGTGACTGGATCTTTAGGATAGTGGTGAGACACACATCCACACGGACACGTTCTCGAACCCAAGAAGGGTGGGGAAAGTCCTGCCACATCTCTGCGACCGGATGCCTCATCACCCAGCTGGGGAGGAAACTCAGTCACGAGGGAGGATGGTCTCCGACATCCGCCCATTTTTTCTTATCTTCTACTTGAGCCCTAGCAGGCCTGGACTCCTCCTCCTCTCGCATCCCTCGAGGGTGTGGCCAGCAGTGGCAGCTCCACCAGGAGTTGCTGCTTTGGTGCTTGTTGGTTTCCTAGGCCTTCAACTTGAAGGCAAACTTAGTAGACCTGTCCCACAAGCAGCCTTGGGCTCACGGTGAGCGCAGGCAAGTGTGGGATGTCTCTCAGTTGCAAAATTCTTGTGCAAACGTCATCTCATGAAATCCCAACCAGACCTGCAGGGGGTGGACTTCTGCAGGTCAGGAAGGTTGTCAGACAAGCTGCGGGGCAGAGATGCTGTGTGTGAGTTAGCTCAGAGCCTGAGCCAGAATGATCAGCACCCAGCACCCAGCCCCTCCCCTCTGTCTGCCACAGAGACACCTCCTCTGTATAAGGTGCCCCACTCATTTCCCACACTGAACCCTCGCAGGGGCTGCTTCTTCTACTGGGATGCTTCTGGGAGCTGTCAACCCTCAAAGTTGGCCTCCTGGACATCTTTGGCATTGCCTCCGCCCCAGAGTTACCCTGCGTTCCTGCAGCCTTTATTAACTGGCTCACAAATTTGGCCTGATGTGCCGTCCTGCTGTATCTCGTACTGTTGCTTTTTAAGGTAATTGGGCCATGGGCTGTCACTTAACTTTGTGTGTATCTCTTGTCTTCTCAACTAGCCTGTTAGCTCCAGGGAGGAAGGTCCACCTCCACTCATTCACTACTTCACTCGAGCATTCATGGAAGAATTACTTCATGCCATCCCAGAGCTCCGTCAACAATCATGAGGAACGGGCTTCCTGCCCTCACAGAACTTCTAATCCTTGTTTATTCTTTATATCCCCACAGCAGCAGGTATAACCTCCCTGAACCCAGCGGACAAGACCTAATAGTGACAGTCTCTGGCCAGCAAGTTCTAGCCTGTCTCTTTGATTTCATCAAAGTCCATCAGGGACTTTTTTACATAGAAGAGCAAGAAAGAGGGCTGAGGTTGTGGCTCAACGGTAGAGAGCTCGCCTAGCATGGGCGAGGCCCTGGGTTGGATCCCCAGCACCACATAAAAATAAATAAATAAAGATATTGTGTCCAACTACAACTAAAAAATAAATATATATATAAAAAAAGAAAAGCAAGAAAGACCACAGAGACTTGTGTGTGAAGTGGATTCTGAATGGCAAACCCAGAAAGGAATCCCACTGGGCCTGCTCCTAGGACCCATTGGGAGCCCCACACATGAAAGGGTCCCAAGTCCGTAAGTCCTCAAGTGGCCTTAATGCTCACCAAAAGAATGTTGGTAGCACAGATGGGGAAACTGAGGCACACAGAAGTTCGTGGCTGGGCTGGATATGGACTCCCAGCACTGTGTTCTTTTCCCATACCTCACTAAAGCACCATTTCCAAGGAAGCTGAGTGGGCTGTGAGGGCAGGTAAGCTAGATTATTTAGAAAGGAGGGCTTACGGGGGCTCAGACGTATTTAAATAAAGGACATGTGTTTAGTGACTGCAGTGATCGCCGCACAGTGCTGAACACATTACAGTGCTGAAAGAACACAACACGGAGTCACCCACACAACGGCATGCTAGAGACACCTTCCAAACCTTCGGGCCACAAGCTGGTGTGTGGACACTGCACACAGGAGGCCTGGGAGGCCAGGCCTGAGCCCTGGGGTCCTCAGAAGCAATGGCTGCCATGGCCACCAGAAGGTACAAGACCCTCTGTCCAGACTGCCAAGTCCTTGGGGGAAAAGAGAAGTCCAGGAAGAAAAGAGAGTTTAAGGACATGACAGCACCAGACTTCTGCTCAGGCTTGCTGAAGGAAGGCCCTAGAAGACTTTAATTTTCTTTTAATAAGAGCAAGACATGCACATAGTGAAAACTGAGACAGTACAAGAGAGTAAGCAAGAAAAAGTCTCTCCTTCCCCAGTTCCGCCCAAACAGGAAGAATTTGTTCACCGCTCCTTAGGGGACTGGAGAACCCTCATTTGACTGTAGGAAGCAAAAGGCTACCCCTCCAGGGAGGGGGAGGGGTGGGCTCTGACAGCTTTTGTTCCTTCCTGGTAGATCAAAAGCAGCAATAAATGATGCAAATTAATTTCTTGGTGAATTGATGTGCTACATTAAACTTTCAATAAATTCTTCTCCTTTAATTCAGGTATGTTCTGATAGAGTAAAAGGAAATTACAGTGAGAAATAAAGGAGAGCGATGAATCAGCTTTGGGGGAGGAGTGGGCTGGAAAGGGGACACTTGGTGGCCCCTGAAGGTCGAGCAGTTCTTCACAAGGTGAAGAAATGAGGAGAGCTATTAAAAACTTGGCTCTAGAACTGCGGTCCAGAGATTTCTACGCTGAGATTGCCACGTGGCCGTGGTCCCAACCCCTCTGCATCTCCAGGATTTAAAGAGCAGGTTCAGGTGAACGCAGAGCCTGGAGTGAGGTGGTGCCCCTGCCAGGAGACATTTGCTCAGTGAGGAGCCTGTGATGTGCGCATGCGCAGGAGCCACCAGATGCTCACTACTCTGGCCCTAGGCCCAGTGATCCAGGAATGGTAGGGACTATTGTCCCCAGGAAGTCCCCTTGCTCAGACTGTGGTCCCTCTGTGTGAGAAAGAGGAAGAAAAGGGAAAGGAAAGGGTTGGGGGAGAGGAAACAAAAGAAGGCAAGGTGGGGAAAGGCAAGGAGAGCGCTTCAAGTCTGCTTTGGAGACAGTTTCGGGTCACCACCCAGAGACTAGAGAGGGGCAGTCTTCAGGGTCTAATATTTCCTTCCTCTGGGATTTTCAAGATCTTGGCACCTCTTAAAAACAGAAAGCAAGAGTAATATTTTTATTTCTTCCAACAAAATGCCTATATTTGTAGTTACTGATCTTATTCCAAGAACCAATTCCTAGGAAGTTGGATTCAGAATAAATTTACAGAGTTTTGGATCAACCTGAGATTTCTTCCCCACTTAAGCCAAGAGGCACCACACCCACCCCCTCCTCCTCCCCTTCTGCAGAGTCTCCACTCTCTAGCCACCTCCTCAAGTGGAGGGTGGTGGAAAGGGCCTTGTCTTGGGCAGTGGGGGACTTAGGGTTCTGGTGCCAGCTCCTACTCCTGGGTTGCATCAAGGAAACTACCTCTACTCCCTGGGCCTCAGCTTTCCCATCTAGAAATGAAAAACACCACTAGATCATTCATAGAAAAAAATCTACATACACAAATTTGAGAGGTCAGTTCAAATTTACCTACATGAGTGAAAATGACTTTTTAAGTGTTTGCAAGTCATTGGAATAAGGAATGTCTAAGGCATCTCTAGACTCTTCTAAGCTCAAAGGTGGGCATGGAGGCTTCTTTCTGTAGCTGGGTGCCCATAGCCATCCCCCAGTTCCCATCATGTCTTATACATGTCACCTGGACGTCACACAGCATGGTGGTGTCGTGGCAACTGGCCCTCACTGCAGGTGTTTTTGATGACCAGAACAGTGGAACTCAAGCTAGGATGCCAGGAAAGAGGGTCGAGCGGAGCATGGTATAGAGGTGGCCAAGGAGGAGAGGCTCTGCCCAGCCTTGGAGCTGTGCCCCACGCTCTCAGGAGAACACTGTCCCATGGGACCCCTCCAGGAAGGAAGGAGAAGGAAGAGGAACAACCACACACCAGTGCAGCCTGAGAGGGGCTGGACTTGTGGTGTCTCAGGGGAACCCAGTGAACTCACAGGGGCAGGTTTAGCAGCTCTTTTTTATTTTTTAAATTTTGGTACCAGGGAATGAATCCAAGAGTGCTTAACCACTGAACCACATCCCCAGCCCTCTTTAATTATTATTTTGTTGTTATTGTTGTTTTGAGACAGGGTCTTGCTAAGTTGCCTAGAGCCTCATTAAGTTGCTGAGGCTGTTTTTGAACTCTGGATCCTCTGCCTGAGCCCTTGAGATTACAGATATGCGCCATCATGCCCAGCAGCAGCCCCTTTTAGAGGAAAGAAAAATGAGGAACAGGGAAAGGAAAGAGGTGGGCCTCGGGCATTAAGGGAAAGGCCCAAAGGGCCAATTCTGTGGGAGGTGGTGTGAGCAGGAACACCAGGACAATGACCCCTGGTATCAGCTGGGGTCACATGCACTTGGCTATTTCTGCTTCAGGGAAAATAATTAGGATTTTTTTCACAGGAATTTGAGGGAAAGAAGGTGGTTAAGGGCAATCAATAACCTTTTGAATGAGCAAAAACGAACAGCGTGTTGTGGGCCAGGTGCTTCCTCGTGTGTTATTTCACTTAATCCTCATAACCATGTGGTTGGAAGGCCAGGCCAGGTGTGTAGCATGGGCTACAGGAACTCAGGCTCAGAGAATCTCGGTGACCTGCCAGGGTGGGGTACAGACTGGTTCGAGGCCAGTTCTTCTCACTCACTCCAGGTCTCCAACCTCCACTAGAAACACTTGCTTAACAGCTCATTGTCCCACAGAGGCCTCTGAGGGCAGGACCCCCTGCTCGTAGTTATCATTTGTCCTGGTCCCTGGATGCAGAGCAGATACTTAGAGCCAAAGCACAAGTGTTTTCCATCCCATTGCAAATCAGTTGAAGTCACTTTTGGGAACTCTTCTTTTTCATCTCTTTCTTACGTTCTCCAACTGTACACCTCTATGTGCCAAAACTGCCCTACAGCAGAACAACTTCTTGGGGCTCAAATGGTAGCTTGCTCGCCTGGCATGTGTGAGGCACTAGGTTTGATCCTCAGCACCACATATAAATAAAGAAAAAAATAAAATAGTCACACACACACACACACACACACACACACAACTTCTCTCCTTCCCCTGGCCCCCCTTCCAAGAGGGTTCATAGAGTTTTGTTTATGTACAGATATGTGACATGATTGCCAAGCTGCCCAACCACACCACACACAGACACTTGCACACAGGGATGCACATCTACCCCCGTGAAGTCTGAGTGAGGCCTGTGGGCTTGTCACTGTGATTTCCTGGGTTGAATACTGGAATAGAGGTATTTTAAGAGTCACTGAGAGAATCTGGGTGAGGGTACAAGAGACCTCTCTCCCGCCCATGTCTCGCGTGGGCAGTGGGAATGGGATCCCCTCAGTGGAGTGGGCTGAGAAATAAAGCTAAGAAAAACAGAACGGCAAAAAAAACACAGAACACAGAAAGTAGTTTCAAAGCAAGGTCAGGATGGGGGACTGACCAGACAGATCACGCTTCTGACAAAATGGAGCCCTCGAGGGTCTGCTGTATTTATGTCGGGAGACATCAAAGGGATTCTATAGAATGTTCTTTTCCAAAAATGGTTAAATGTGGGCTGTTCAGTTCCTAAGGGGTTACGCCCATCTCCAGTGCTACTATGAGGAACCTTTCTAGCAGAGCAGAGGAGAAGGTCATGTGTCTGTCACCGTGGGAGAGGCATGGGAAGTTCCCAATGCCAGGCCCATCCCTCCCTGGCTTCCATGCCAGAGAAGGTCCTCACATGTACCCCAATGGCTTCCCGCACCTCTCTATGCAAGGTTTGTAGCTTCCTGTGAATCTATAATTATTTCGACATATAAAGTTGAAAGAGCAAAGAGTTTGGAGTCCTCTCCATCCTGGTATTATTTTCCCAGCCTCTCATGTATGGCACGGCCAGACAGGCACTCGATACACAGGAGCTGAAGAAACAGTCTCTCCTTTCTGGGCCTCAGCTTTCCCCTCTGTACAAGAGACCACTGGTAGAAGCAACCTCTGGAGGAATTTCCTTTGCTTACATTTTGTTGTTTGGACCATGCACAGCACACCAGCTCCTCCTCGGTGAGCTTTTGACACCCTCAGCAGAGAACTCCAAAGGCCCAGGACAAAGATCCACTCATCCTCTGGCCTGACCCTGCTGTCACATGGGGCACACCCTATGACCCAGATTGGCCTGGCCCTGTCTGCTGAGGTAATGGTGATAACGAGGCACTTGTGTAATCATGGTGGAGGTTGGGCATGCAGGCTGATGGATGGGCGTCCTGAATTCTGAATCCTGTGTTGTCGTGCCTAGTTGCATATACTCAGGCTCAGTTTCCTCACCTGTGAAATATAATAGCACAGGGATCACAGAGTTTGCTAAGGATTGGATGAGTCAATCACAGAGAGAACAGGCTTGGGTCTGTGCCAGACTTAATGGTGCCTGAGGCTAGCCTTAATCATTCAGAAGGACACAGAAGTAACTGTTGTGAAGATTTGCTGTACACATGGCATGCCATGTGGGGCCCCATGGGGCAGCACCAGGATGATCAAGGGGCAAAGAGGAGAAAGCGTGAGGATGGGAGCTCTTATTGTGGCTTTTGCTGATGTCCCTGAACCTTGACCTCTTCTTCTATGAAAGGGATGATCAAAACAGCCTTCACTATTTAAAGTGGTTTTCTTCACTTTCATCTGACCTGGCCTGTACCTCGGACTGTACCTCGCCTCAGTCCACGCTCTTTAGGCAGAGATGTGGCAACCCTTTAGTGGTTGAAGGCCCATATCAACAGATCTGTGACCCCAGGGAGACTCTTAGCACTGAGAGCTTTTCACCGAAGAGTCTCAGTTCTAATTTGTCCATCTGCAAGCCCAGTTGGGCTTGTGGTCCAGGATGCAGAGCAGCAAGACTCAAGGAACCAAGAGGATGTGCAGGAGAGAAGGGCAGAGTGGCTGGGGTCACTCTGTATGTGTGTGTGTGTGTGTGTGTGTGTGTGTGTGCTTGTGTGTGAACATGTGTGTGTGCATTAAAGCTGGTGGCGAGTGGGCAGCCAGACCCTGCAGTGGATGCATTAAAATGTCTAGAACACAATTCTAAGTATTCCCCTCACTGTGTCCACCAGAAGAAAGATCTACTATGGAGCATCTCTAGGACCCCATAATGATCATCATCTAATGACAGGCTGCATGGTCACTCCCTAGTGTTTATCCTGATGGAAACTTAGCTGAAACAGAAATGGCTGCTTTTCTGTTTTCCCTCTCATCACAGGGCAGCCATCATTCACCTGGGACAGGACAGAGCACTGGGCTCAGGCAACACCACTGTTCATACTGCATTCATTGAACAAAGTCCGTGTGAGGGCCCTTGAAGACAAATAAGAAGTGAAGGACTCTTTCATCCTTGAAGATGATCTGTTTTGGACATAGGGTAAACAACTCATCCAGATTTGCCTGGGCCTTTCCCCATTCGGCACTAAAAATCCCATCTTGAGAGACCCCTGGTCTCAGGCAAACCAGTGGTTGTTCCCCCAATTTGGACACTGCCACAAGCCCCTTCTAAGGGCTGCTGAGGGTGACATGGCAGGGACCAGAGGTCTAGTGCAGGATTTATCAGTGGTCTTACCAGGGTGGTCCCAGGCACATGTGCCACACGTGGCTTCCTGAGTAGTAGAATTTAGTACCAACAGCTCAGATTAGATCCTTACCAGCTGGAAACATTCAGAAAGTCACCAAGGGACCAGAAAATCATGCTTATGGAATGATATGAGGTCAGAGAGGAAATCACGAACTTCTTTTGAAGGCAGGATCTTGGCTGAAAAAAGAAATGTGACACAAGCCCCAAAAGGTCAGGCATACTTGTGTGTGTGTGTGTGTGTGTGTGTGTGTGTGTGTGTGTGAGAGAGAGAGAGAGAGAGAGAGAGAGAGAGAGAGAGAGAGAGAGAGACTGGGGCTTGAACCCAGGGTGCTCTACCACTGAGCTACATCCCCAGCCTTATTTATTTATTCATTCATTCATTCATTCAGTTTTTGAGACAGGGTCTTGCTAAATTGCCCAGGCTAGCCTCAGCTCCTGCTCAGCCTCTTCAATTACTGGAATTTTAGGCTTGCACTACCTGCCCAACTACCATGTATGTTTTTAATAAGGAAGACAAGAATAGACTCCCATTCCCAGATGACTGATAAGATTATCACACAGCCTCCATGCTCTGGTGATGATCCCTGCCTCAGGATTGCCAAGTAAAATGTACCAGAGGATATAGGGCACTGTCAGAGTAATATCTGGAATACAAGGAAGACTCTGGTTTCTGTGGGAAGGATGAAAGTTAAAACCTCAGCTAAGCGTTTCCACTGACTCCTACCTGCCCCAGAGTGCCACTCTTCTGAGCTCCAGGCTCCTGTTAGTTAGTATGGTTGACATCTCCTTCCAGTACATCATGACTGTCTACCAGAATATTCTGCCATGTTTACAAGATCTGGGAGACTGCAGACCAGGAGAAAAAGAGGAAGATGGTAGTAGAACAGAGGCCAATATTTGATGACTTGCTCATTGGTAGCAGTGCCTCCATTGAAGGGACAGAGGGAGAAGGTACTTAAAGCACAGTAAGCACTGGGCTTAGTATCAGCATGAGCAAGAAGTACCTCAAAGTTTACATGACACCAGTCAGAGACAGAGGTGAAGAAGAGAGCCCTGAGAATGACAGGGGCCACAGCATAAATCAAGTTCATCCTTGCTAATTTCAAAGACTGCCCAACTCTTTTTGGTGAAAGCACGAACACAGGCGGCATGGTTGTTCTGCACCACGATGGTGAGGATGGTGTGGGTGAGCCCAGGGGAAGGGAGGACTACAGGTCCAGGCTGTGAGCAGTGCTGGAATTAGACCAGATGACTCAGCCCATCCCCAGTGCTAGAGATAAACCCAAGGGAGATAAGTACTCTATAAAGAGTCTCTGGCAAACCCTAATAAGAAGCTGATAATTCAGACCTGCAGGGTTCTGGGGCAAAGTCCTGCCTGTGCAGTAGAGACACAAGGACAGCTTTAACCTAAACACCTAGTCATGGAACATTAAGTGACCATGAAACGAACAACCCATTGCGAGGTGGATGTTGTCAAATTCACCATGTTAAAAGATTGGGTGGTACAGCAGGAACCCATCATATAGTGGAAATGGCACATTTGGGATTGGTTCTAAGCAGGCACAGAAGACACAAATAAACTATATAAACAGTGATCAAAACTTCCAAGACTCCATCATCTGCTGTTAGTCAGTGCTTCAGCTCAAACCGTCTAGAAGTTCCCTTACAACCAGATGAAAGCACCTGGGTCTAATTTGGGGCTGGGTCAGCATGGACATTGGTCTGAGCCGATAAGTACTGCTGCAGCAGCTAACCCCAGGGGGTGTGAGCCTAAAGTACAAGGTTGGATGCTGGGGGTAGCTGTGGACCCTCTCAGCTGGGAGAGTTTTGAGAAGGACATTACCATTTCGTATGGATCAGTCTCTACAGCTCAGATTAGATCCTTACCAGCTGGAAACATAAGTGAAAAGTGACCTCAAAGGTACAAATGAAACTAGATCATCTTGGGAAAATAAGTGTAGTTGTTCTATAAAGATGGGTATAAGTGTGAGGAAATTTGTTTCTCCATCAATATCTACCTGAGAGTGTCCACTTCAGAGGAGATACTGAACAAAACAATGAAGAGGACAGTCACTAGTATCTGTGGTTGGTCACCTCAGTTCTTAGAAAATGGTTTCATCAATGAAGTAGACATAGTATCAGGGGTGAGGCCGTGTGCAGGCTCAATACTACAAGTTCCCTTTCACCAAAGCTGATCTAGTTATTGCTGCCAACTGTCTGATGATAGAACAACCCAGACTGAATCTTTGCCGTCAACAGGATACCATCTCTTGAACAGAACAGGCAGATAATTAAATCAAATTCCCTCATCTGCAGGGGACAGTGATTCATCCTTCCTGGGACTGGCACCTTTTCAGGATCTGGGCTTTTGTCTCCTGCCCACAGTACTTCTGCCAACATTACCATCAGAATGCCTGCTTAACAAACATGGGATCCTGTGTAACATCACTCTGGACTAAGTTAATTATTCTCTGGTATAGGAGTTACAACAATGGGCACACAGTGTTGGGATCTTTGGGGACTAACATACCTTTCAAAGTGACTCAATTCTTTGGCTTTTTTCAGAACCTAATGCAGTGGCCTCAGCACTGGAGAGTGGCTTGGACAGTCTGCTAGGTTGTCTAAATGAAGACTAACTCAGTCACAACCATGCTGTTCTTAGACTTGTTCTTTTCCCAGTCCTCTCCTCATAAGTAGTGCCACCATGCCCCAGAATGGAATTTCAGAGAATCCTAAATAATATGAACCTTCTAGATTGATATATACATATATATTTTTTTTTTGCGAGGGGTGGGGAGGAGGGTGCTGGGGATTGAACCCTAGACTAACACTCTACCAACTGAGCTATAGCCCCAGCCCAAGAGTGTCATATTTTTAAGGTAGGAGGACAGAACTCATTTTAACTGGCTTTTATCTTGATATAAACATTTTACATTTCAAGTATTTGGAATTAATGGTTACAGTCCTCCGTTTGTACACTTTTCCTGGTTTCCACAAATATTAGGAGAATGCATAAGCGTGGTTTAATGACAAGTCTCCTGGAATATGTAAAGATTCAGGGATATGGGAAACCCCTGGCATACATAAAGGGTCTGAAGGTCAGAATGGATCTAGTATGTGCAACCTGCTTAGTATCCCCTCTTTATCAATCATATTTCCCAGGACAGCCTGGAAGACTCCTTCACCTTGAGGTGGGAGGGACCAGCATCCTTGGTCGTACTTCCAAGGGTGATGACAGCAGAGGGAGATCATGAGATTAGGTCCTCTGTTTATAGCGGGCCAGTGGGATTGGGAAATAGCAGAGACGAGGTGGGCACAGTTACTGCACAGGAATGGAGTGGCACACAAAGGGTTGGGGCCTCGTGGATCTCTGCCAATGGCTAGGTAATCACTGGATCCCAAAATGTGAACTAGACTGTACATTCTACTAAAAGGCTATTGGATATGTCCATGGAGGAAAACCTTAGATTTGGGGGACAAAAGTCTGTCTTGAGCCACTGTTTGGGGATTTATAGCCTCATATTCATGTCCCATACTTAAGCTAGTCCACAAATCCCTGGCTAAAAAACAGGGTTTAGAGGAAGGACTTATAATGTGGTCATAGATGTATTCTCTCAATCTCCTCCACATCTTCTCCAGAGATACCTGTAGTAATTTAACAGGGTAGCTGAGTACTATGAAAAAGAGAATACCCACAACTTCTAAAGGTTGTTAGAGACAGAACCTGAGTGAGGCTAATCCTGACACCTAGCATGCCTGCCAGGGGGGGCCTTGAGTACAGCTAGGAAAGCAAAGCAAAACCCTTATAATTGCAACCCCACTGAGATAGTAAACCAACAGCAATGCCATGTCCCTGGAATTGCAGAGATCAATGCCATCCTCAAAGACATGAGACACACAGGGCTGGTAATTCCTAATGCATCCTCATTTGATGAGTGCAAAAAGCCAGATGGGATGTGGAAGATGGATGAAGATTATCATAGACTTCATAAGATGGCAGTGTCACTGGCAGCTGAAATCCTAGTTATACAATGTTGGAATAAATCAACATAATCCCTCACTTCCTAGAAAATGGATTTTCCCCTATTTTCTCTGAGTTAAACAAAAACTTAGAAACAATTTGCCTTCATATAGTAGGGACTATAGCACATCGTAATACCATGGCCCAGAAGGATCTGGACATCCAGAGGACAGGATGTTGGCCCAGTACTCTGGTGTCACAATACTAAGTGGACCTGTGAGTAGAAAGTAGGAAGCATCCTGCGTGCCTTAGTATATGTGACACATGTGTGCCAGCAGGTGGACATAAACCTCATAGTTCAGTAGCCTGTCATATAAGTGAAGTTTCTAGAAGTTCAATGGTCCAACGCATATCAAAATACCATCTTTAAAGTGAGACACAGTTGCATTGTCACCATAAAGGACAAAGCACCAAGCACAGTGGCCTTTTTGGACTATGGAGGCAACCTATGTCACTGCTAGTCATGCTGCTGCAGTCTATTTAGTGGGTAAGGTCTCCACAGGACATGACCGTCTATGAAGAAAATCCCAAAGAACCTCCACAGACCTCCTAGAACTAAAAAGAGATCACAGTAAAGTCACAGGATATAAGATTAACATGCTAAAAACAATCTCATTTTTACACACAGACAATGGACAAGAGGAAACCAAAACCAGTAGCTTGGGAAGCTGAGGCAGGAGGATCATGAGTTCAAAGCCTCAGCAACAGAGCAAGGCATTTAGCAACTCAGTGAGATCCTGTCTCTAAATAAAATATAAAAAAGGGCTGGGGATGTGGCTCAGTGGTTAAGCAACTCTGGGTTCAACCCTGGTACCCAAACAAACAAACAAACAAACACATGTATAGGATCTGTATGATGAAAGTTACAAAATACTGATGAACTATATCAGAGAAGACCTAAATACATGGAGAGACATAAATGTGTTCATGAATTGGAAGACTCACATAGTAAAGATGCCAATTTTCCCCAAATTGATCTATGTTTTTAACATAATTACTATCAAAATTTCAGCAAGGTTTTTTTTTTGTAGATAAAGACAAGCTAATTCTAAAATTTACATAGAAGGGGAAAACTCTAGATTAGGCAAAACAATTTTGAAATGGAATAAAATGTAAGGAATCACTCTTCCTAGTCTTAAGACTGACTATATAGCTAGAGTAATCAAGAGGGTACAGCACCTGCCCAGATCAATGGAGAACCCAGAATTATATGTGCCCAATTAATTTTTTTACAAAGGAGCACAATATTTCAACTGAGGATGGATAGTTTCCCACCCCTAGATGGTGCTGGAGCAATTGAACATTTTAAAAAACTGAACATTGACTAATGCCTCACACTTACAAAACTTAACTCAAAATGGACCACAGACTTACATACAAACATAAAACTCCAAACTTTCAGAAAAAAATATGCGAGAAAACCCTCAGCACCTAGGACAAGGCAAAGAATTATTAGACTCAACACTAAAAGTACAATCCATAAAAGAAAAAAAATTGATCAAGTGGACTGCATCAAAATTTATAAGTTTTGCTCTGCAAAAGGCCCTGTGAGGATAATGAAAAGACATTATGGACTGCAGGAAAATATTTTAAAATCTCATATCTGACAAAGGATTTATATCTAAACAATGTAAAGAACCCTCAAAACTCAATAACAAATAATCCAATTGGAAAGTGAGAAAAAGACATGCAGAAACATTTCACTGAAGAGGACATCAACAAATAAGCATGTGGAAATGAGCTCATGAAAAGATGTTGGACATCACTAGGCATTACAAAGTGCAAACTGAGAGCACAACAAGCTATCATTACATACCTATCAAAAAGGACAAAATAGTGACACTACCAAATGTTAGCAAGGATGCAGAGAAATTTGATTGCTTATCCATTGCTGGTGGGACTGTAAAATGGTGTAGCCATTCTAAGAAGAGTCTGGCAGTTCCTTATGAAACTAAACATGCGACTACCATACAACCCAGCAACTGCAGTCTAAGGTGTTTATCTCTGAGAAATAAAAACACATTTATGTTCACACAAAATCCTGTACATGGGCTGGAGATGTGGCTCAAGTGGTAGCGCACTTGCCTGGCATGCATGAGGCACTGGGTTCAATTCTCAGCACCACGTAAAAATAAAATAAAGATTTAAAAAAAAATCCTATACATACATGTTCAGAGCAGCTTTACTTAAATAGCAACTCAAAACTGTAAACTAAAGTTCTCTTCAATAGTCAATGTTTAAACAAACTAGTAAATTCATACCATGGAATATTACTCAACAATAAAAAGGAGAAAACTCCTTTGAATAAATCTCAAAAGAATTATCAGCAAATTGTTTTAGTCAGCTTTATTGCTGCTGTGACTAAAAGGACCCAACCAGAAAAATTTTAGGGGAGGAAAAGTTTATTTGGGGCTCACAGTTTCAGAGGCCTCAGTCCATAGACAGCAGTTCTCCATTCCTTGGATCTCGTGGTGAGGGAGGATATCATGGTGGAAGAGTGAGGCAGAGGGAAGCAGCTCACATGATGATCAGAAAGCAGAAAGACTCCATTCTGAAGATATAATACCCCATAGCCACACCCCCAATTCGCACCTCCTCCAGCCATACCCTACCACTTCAGTTACCACCCAGGGAATCAATTCACTGAATGAGTTAAGACTCTCACAAACCAATCATTTCTCCTCTGAATTTTCTTGCATTGTCTCACATATGAGCTTTTGGGGGACACTTCACATCCAAACCATAACAATCAACCTCAAAAGAATACATGCTGAATGCTTCCTTTCATATAGCATTTATGAAATAATAGAATTATAGAGATGGAGAACAGTATGTGGTTGCCAGGGTAAGGAGGCAGATATGGTTATGAAGGGGTATTATAAGGGAATCTTGTGGTAATGATGAAGTTAAGCATGTTGATTGTGGTTGTGTGTTACACAAAGCTACATGTAATAGAACTACAGAGCTTTTCACACACACACACACACACACACACGCATGCGCGTGCACTTAAATGTGAATGAGCTCTATAAATTGTACCAATGTCAATTTCTTACATTTTTTTTCTACTGTTATGCAAGATGTTGATATTGGGTGAGTCTGGATTAAAGGTGCACAGACCATTTCTGTACATTTCCTTTCAACTTGCCCATTTCAAATGGGGTCTAAACAAAACAAGGATTCTGTAACAGGACCAGGGTGCAGCACAAGTTCCCCTAGCGCTTGGATCTATAACGCAGCAGACCCAATGATACTGGACATGTCTATGGTGGTAGAGATGCTATATACAGACTTTGGCAAAACCATTAAGCACAGAGCAAATCATAAAAGTTTTGGAGTGAAGCCACACCCTTCACTGCCAATAGAGAAGAGCAGAACCTGACTTGTCACTAGGCCCTGGGGGGGTAACTAGAAGCCTAACTATGGGACAACAAATGAACATGAGACCTGAACCGCTATCATGAACTGTTCATGACCTAAAGTCATAAAATCAGACAAGCATAATAGTTAGCACAATAGCATAATAATGGTTTACATTAGACCCAGTCCAAGGTCTGAAATGCCCAAGTAAACTCCACCAGACTCCTCTATGTACCTGCTCCCCCCCCCCCAAGTGCTGGGAATGAAACCCAGTTCTTCACATATACCAGGCAAGTGTTCTACTATTGAGCTACATCCTCAGACCCCACCTGCCTATTACAAAAAAATACTTTTAAACAGGATCTTGCTAAATTGTCAAAACTAGCCTTGAACTTGTGATCCTCCTGCTTCAGCTTCCCATAGAGCTGAAATTACAGGTAAGTGTGACCATATCAGAATACCTCCTGACATGAACAAACTGCCTATGGTGGGGAGTTCCCTAACATCACTAATGCAAGAATAAAAACAGGTCTGTTCCACAGGTGCTGGCATCAGTCAGAAGTAGGCAGCCACAAACCTGTTGTGGTTGAATTGTGTCCCACAAAATAGATACTGTAGATTCCTAAACCCCAGTACCATAGGATGAGACCTTATTTGGAGGTAGGATCTTCAAAGGTAATGAGGTCATTAAGGTGGATGCTAATCCAATTAAAATTAGATCTAAAGGTGGGTGTCCTTATCAGAAGGGAAATTTGGACACAGATCTATGCTCAAAGGGAAGCCCATGTGAAGATGAAGGCAGTGATCAGGGTGAGGTTTCTATAGGCCAAGGAGCTCCAAAGGATTGCCAGCCAACACCAGAAGCTAGGAGAAAGGCCTGGAGCATATGCTTTACTCTCAGCCCTAACAAAGAACCAAACCTTCCAAACCTTAGTTTTGGACTTGGATCCTCTAGAACTGTGAGATTAGGAATTTCTGTTGTGTAAACCACCTATTTTGTGGTATTTTATTATGGCAGCCCCAGCAGACCTATACAAATATCCAGGATGATCCTGAAAATCAGTGTTGAGAAGTCCTCTCAGAGGGCACTTTGTGCAGGAAGAGAGATGGCCTGAGGTGTGGATTAATACCTGACCATGGGCAGTGACTCATGGATAGGGATTTTTTTAAGTGTTTTAATAGAACACAACCAAACCCTCTGCTCTAATTTCACATGCAATTCCTATTTTGTTACCTGGTTTACCCTGCCCAACCCATTTTTGAAACAGCCAACAGAGTGGTGGTTGGATTACATGACATGGAGGGAGAAAACATGAAAATATTCACTAATATTCACCCTCAAAAGGAAAGCATACTGGAATACCCAGTGAACAGCTGTCACACCTGACGAGCTCCAGATACTCTTAGTTCTATAAACCCACATAATCCCTTGTTCATTGAGCCCAAGTCAAGGAAAAATCAACTTTTTTCTTTTAAGAATAAATACTTTTACTAAAATATAGGAGTGTTCAATATACTTTGGGCTACATGTCTTTAAAATACCAAAATAAAAGAAAAACACATTAAATGTACTTAAATTATAAAACGGTTATCTGGAAAATTAAATTTTTATGGAAACAATTAAAAACATCCTATCATATAAGGCATAACTTTTTAGTTTTACCATGAATGTCCAAATAAATTTAGCAAGATATGCTTAGATGAATTAACATATTCTACTATTTATACATTGTTTTGAATTCTCTTACTATTCCAATTTTGGAATTACTACTCTAACCAAAATTTTTATATTTAAAATATAAGAATATAAGAAGCAATTTAACAACACTCTTTTAAGAGCAGAAATTTTGTATGCTTTTGAAATTAATATCAGTTCAAATTAGGCTGCTATAAATTCAAGATATTAAATGTAATTTTTCTTGTAACCATTAAGAAAATATCTTAAAAGTTACATAAAAGAATATAAGCCAGGTAATGTGGCACATGCCTGTTGTAAGGAACGGTAGGAAAGCTCCGTAAACTTAACAAGCCAAAAGAACCATTTACCTGTCTGAGATTTTATTAGAAGAGAAGGGGGTGGAGAGGGAGGGGAGGGAAGGGAAAGGAGAGGAAAAGAGGGAAAAGAGAGAGAGGAAGAGAGGGAAGAGAGAGAGAGGAGAGGGGGGAGAGAGAGAGGAGAGGGAGAGTAAGAAAGGGAAGAGTAAGAGACAGAGGGAGAGTAAGAGAATAAGAGTAAGAGAGAGAGCACGAAAAGGGTGTTGATATTTATGGGCTCAACTCGGGATGAAGAGGAGCAGGGCGAGTGGGCTGTTACTTCTTCACTGGCGGAGAGTTCACGCCACTTCAGGGATTGGAGGTGCGCCATTCAAAGTTCGCGCCATTCACAGGGATTGGAAGACAGTTTTCCAGCCATTCAGTGCCTCAAGGACCTGAGCTCCTGGAAGAGAAGTGCTCTGGGTGCCATCTTTACCAACACCTGTAGTTCCAAATACTCAGGAGACTGAGGCAGGAGGATTGAAAATTTGAAACTAGCCTGGGCAACTTAGCAAGACCCTATCTCAAAACAAAAAATTTTAAAAAGGGCTCAGGATGTAGCTCAGTGATAGAGTACCCATGGGTTCAATCCCCAGTACTATGAAGAAAAAAATAAAGAAGGAAAGGAAGGAAGGAAGGAAGGAAGGAAGGAAGGAAGGAAGGAAGGAAGGAAGGAAGGAAGGAAAGAAGGGAGGGAGGGAGGGAGGGAGGGAGGGGAAGGAAGGAAGGAAGGGAGGGAGGGAGGGAGGGAGGGGAAGAAAGAAGGAAGGCAAGATGAAGGAGAAAAAAGAAAATGAGATAGAAATTACTATGGTACACTACCAAAAAGTCAAGTAAACACAAAAGGAAAGAATAATACAGAAAGTGGGGGTGTGGGGTGGGTATAAGACAAACATGACAGAAGTTAAGTTCTTTCTTATCAGTAAATATTATACATGTAAATGGATTAAATTTTCCAACCAAAGGCAGAGATTTGTAGAATGAATAGAAACAAAAATGATCTAATGATATGCTATCTATAAGAGATTCACTTAGATTCAAAGACACAAATATGTTGAAGGAGAAAGACTATATAAAGATATTCTGTGCAAAGAGTAACCAAAAGAGAGCTGGTAGCTATGCTAACATCAGACAATAGACTTCAAGTCAAAAACTGTTATAAGAGACACAAACACTGTATTTATAAAGGGTCAATTCATCAAGAAGATATAATAATTATAAACATATACACATCATATATGAAGCAAATATTGACAAATATTAGGGAGAGAAAGACAATACTACAAATTAGTTGGAGACTTCAATACCCCAGTTTAAATAATGGATTGAGAATCTAAATAAAAGATCAATAAGGAAATAGAAGAAAGCAGACAACACGATAAACAATCTAGACCTAAAAGACTCGCAAGAAATTTTACTCAACAACAGAAAAATAAATATTATTTTGAAGTGCATACAAACATTCTCCAAAAAATAGATCATATGTAGGTCACAAAAAAAATCTCACAAATTTAAGAAGACTGAAATTAAAATATTCTCTTTGAATACAATAGAAATAAAACAGAAATCAATAACAAAACTGGAAAATTCACAAATACGTGGAAATTAAGCAACAAATTTTTAAACTACCAATAGGTCAAAAAAGCAATCATAGCAGAAATTAGAAATACTTACACATAAATAAAAATAAAATGACAATATACCAACTATATGGGATGTAGCAAAGGCAGTTCTCAGAGGGAAATATATAAGCAGAAAATGCAAACAATAAAAAAGAAAGACTTTAAATAACCTAACTTTATACCTTAGGAAACTAGAAAAAGATGAGCAAATGAAACCCAAAATTAATAGAAGAAAATAATAAAGATTAAAGGTAAAAAAATAGAAAAAAAGTAGAATTAAACCAAAAGTTGAGAGAAGATTCAAGAAATTAAAATCAGATTTAAAAAATGGGATACATTACAGCAATAGAAAGAATTATATTGTGAGAATATTATATGAACCATCGTATGTCAACAAATTGGATATCATGAAATCTAGGACAAATTTCTAGAAAGAGAAAAGCTATCAAAACTGACTCAGGAAGAAATAGAAAATGTTGGCATTTTCAATGTGAATTACTGTATCTGTGATTACATCAGTATATTTTTGTGAGTTGAATCTAGTATTTGTTCCTTCCTATATGTTCAATCTTGTTCACTTCAATGTAGAACTAGAAATGCTATAATATGTAGTCAGAGGACTACTAGACAAAAACTACATGTTTTAATTCTTCCAGTTCTTTAAAAATAAAGTTGAAAATTAGCATATACATATTCTATTAAAAAATTAATCAACATGTTCAGTTTTTCAAAGATCTTCATTTAGGCTGGGCACAGTGGCTGGTACATGTAATCCCAGATAGATAGATAGGAGGCTGAGATGGAAGGATCACTTGAACTCAAGAGTTTAGGGCCAGCCTGAGTAACATAGCAAGATACTTTTTAAAAAATATATGTCTTTATTTAGTAGATATTAGAAGGTTACTTAAAAAGAACTTAGATTTCATGAGTCAGATATTTTAATACAGATGAAGGCAAGATTTTTATTCAGAAATAACTTTCTCTAAGTAAAGGATTAGAGGTTTCATTATGAGCAATTGTTTAATATTATGAGATTTTAAATAACTATTAGTTTTTCTTATTGCATGAAATCAATTAAAAGTTGGCTTTAACTCAAAACACTGTAACCCACCAAAACATGAACATATAAGAGTATTTTACAATGCTTTAATACATTGTAAACATTTTCTCAAAGAGTTTTAAACACTCTAGCAGACCAAAGATACTTTGAATGTTCTCCAATTACTTCATATTGCACTAGTATTATGTAATCAGACAAAGTCTCTAAAACTGCAAGTAACATAAAGCTACTACTTAAGTGTCTAATTGTATATTAGACCCTTCATATGTTACCCCTTTCAAACCTTTTAGCTCATTCTCAACTGATATCCTCCTTTTCTACATCATTGGAAAAATGATAGTAGCTACAATCTGGAATTTTCTCACTTGTTTTTACCAAACCTATAAGCCCATTCTTATCTGAATCTTTTCTTCCTCCTTCCCGATTATTCTACCCTCTCTCAGTTTGATGAAGGCTCTCTAGATCAAACTACCCATTTACAGAAAATAGAGAGGACTAGAGAATCTGCTACAGTACTATGCAATCAGCACAATCCATCCTCCAGGAAACAGGACAAATGTAGGCCCCCCCAAAAAGCAGTTTCTTCAACAATAAACTTCAAGGGCGGGGGAAGAAGTGGGAAAGGATATTTGTAGATTAAAAGAGATTTACAAGTCAAATCAACAAATCTCAATGTGTGAAATTTATTTGTTCTTGAGTCATACAAAGAAACTCCAAATTTCCAATTTAACTTTTAAAATTTAAACATTGACTAGATATTTGATATTAAAAATAATTTTTATATGTGATTATACTGTTATATGTATTCTAAAAAGCTTATAGAGATTCATATCATTATATTTAGAGATGAAATGATTAAAGTATTTGGGATTAATTCAGCATACAGGAAGAGAGCAAAGCAGCAGAGGTATAGATGACAGAAAACTGGCCAATAGTACATATTATTGAAACAGAATGATGGGTATATGGGTCCATTATATCATTATTTACTTTTGCAAATGTTTGACATTTTTAATAGTAAAATCATGTTTAAAATAAACAACAGTAAATAGTGTTTTGTGAAATAAAACCTACATATTCCTTTTTATAATACAGCTAGTGGCAATTATTTTTGAACCCCACTACTCCCTCAATCACACATGTCCATTTAATCACCAAATTCTACTGATTTCTTTTTTTTTTTTTTTTTTTTGTGGTTCTGGGGATAGAACTCAGTGCCTTGTGCATGTGACACAAGCACTCTACCAACTGAGCTATATCCCCAGCCCCTTGATTCTTCTTTTAATTGCTGCTTCTTTCCATCTACTCCAGCTAAATTTGGCCTGTGCACAAAGCATGACTATTTATGACTACTTCTAAAATTAGCCAGTTTTTAAAAAATAAACAAAAATATTTGATCATACTCGTTCTTCACTTAAAATCCACTAATAGATTCTCATTGATCATAGGAGAAAGGCTAAAATACCTAACATGCATACAAGGCCCTGCAGGGTCTACTCTGACCCTGTGTATATCCCACTCCATTTCAGGATGCTCTCCCAAGATGCATCCCCATACTCCAAGTACTTTTTGAACCTACCACACTCATTCTCAGACCGGAGCTTTCACCTGCACTCATCCCACGGCTTGGAATGCTCCCTTAACCTAACCGGTAAACACACCCTCTACTTTCGACCTTACCTTAAATACCTCTTTTCCCAGAGTAACTTTCCAATTATTCTTGGTTTAGATGAGGTCAAATATCTTACCTTCATAATAACTTGCCACAACTGAAATTTTCAAGTTGTTGAAATTATTTGCTTAATATTTATATTTCCTGCTATAATGTAATCTCAAAGAGAGAAGGAAATAGGTCTTCATTATTATATCTCCAAAGTCTAGCAATTTATCCTATTAGAAAATCAATAAATTTTGATTAAACCACAAATGACTAGCTAGATGAAGGAAGAAGTATATGAATTTGAATTAATACTGGTCAAATAATGAAACAATTACCCGCACCATAATAATACTATGACCTCAACAGTTGACCTCAACGATGTCAATCATACTTCCTGACAAAACATTTGCAAAGCTTTGATGTGTATGTACACAAATAAGCCAATAGAGAAAATAAGTCAAAATTACTTCATTACAAATTTCAAGTCCCTCATTGATACTCCAAAAGCACTTGACGACAAAAAAATAGGGATGGGTCTTATATCATTTTTCAAAGGAGGCACATATATGTCCAAATAAAAGTAATTCTGACATGAGTCCCAACTGTGCTATCCAGAAAGAAAACTGAGATTCTCTGAATTACTCCCTGAAACAGCAATAAAAACCATATACATAAAATTATTTCAAACTAGCTACATATGGAGTGTAGTCACAACTCATAAAATGGGTGAATTTAGCTAATCTATTCAAATAAAATCAATGATTCTTTTTTTTTTACAGCAGTGCTGGGGGATTGAACCCAGGGCCTCAGACATATGATAGGCAGTGCTGCACCACTGAGCTACATCCCCAACTTCAATGTTTTAAAAATTAGATCTTCATAGCTTTTTTAATTAATGAGAAAAAAACTACAAACTCCTGAACCAAATTTTTATTTTAAATTATTAGATTTCTGTGCATATGAAAAATTTTAGAACATGTCATATAAAGATGTTAGTGCATTAAATTATAATAAAAATATTTTAAAACAACTTTGAAATCACTAATATGCTTATTTTCCTGTGAAAGAATAGTTTGCTTAAACCAACTTTATCGTGGAATATCAAGTAAGTTTAACATTTTTATATTATTGCTTAATAACTTCTTAATAAGAGTTTGAGTTTCTACTTGACCTGCACATAATATATTTTTCAATGTACTGAATACTGTATTAGCCCTTTCTCTCATCTCAGCTGGAACATACTTAATATCTAAATATTCCGGTAATTTAGATCTAGAATTATACAGCGTATTAATAACAGTTTCAATGTCAACAATTTGATTACTGGTTCGTCCTTCTGTCAATGCCCCGGATGTATACATTTTTTCTAATCTATATTCTGCTGCTTCTGCTAGAGCAAGGCTTCGTTTCAGGAGCTCTTTAGAGGCTTTAATATACTCTTTATATTCTGGATTATTGCTGTCACCAGGAGGTGCCTGTTGCATTTGTGCATATATTTCTGAAATTTTTCTCAAAATGATATCATTACGCATATTGTCTGAGTGTTGTTCATATATTGGGAATTTAAATCTGCTTGATGCAGAGTCATCTGAGAGCTGGGGAACATCTTCTGAATCTGTCCACAGGTACATTTGAGATCTGCTGGTAGAACTGAGAGTTGTAAATGGAGATAGTTTGGCAGTAGATGATGTGGCAGTAGATAATTGTGTAGTACGTGGTGACAACGTTGAGGCCCGGCTGCGTTTTGTAACTGTCACTGGCTCTGGCTCTGGCTCTGGCTCTGGCTCTGGTTCTTCTTTTTCAATATAAGGTTCTTCCGCATGTAAAACAACAGAAATATTGTTTGGTCTGATTGACCAGAATGGTGTATTTTCAGTCATTAGTTTCTTCCCTACTCCAGGTGATGTGAAGTCTCTAGTAGAGAAAGGAGTACTTCCTGCACTAACATCCTTGATTAAAACATTATTCTCAGTTGAAGGTGTAACTGTCTCCTCAGATTTTGACCTCTTTGATCCTATAGAATAAAGATTTTTTGGAGACTTTGATTTTTTCTCAGGGCCTGGTTCCCTAGTGGGAACACTTAGTATTAGGTTCTCTAAAACTTGTACGTAGTGATTCAAGTTTTGTTCTTCATCACGAGACACAGTAATGCCTTGAAGAAAAAAAAAATTAATAATAAAATTTATTATGATACAATGACAGAATCTACTGAACTCAGTTTATCTCCTATGCTGTCACTTAAATTTGAAATAAAGAACCAATAAACAAAGCATCTTACTCTAACTTAAAATTATTTTTATCAGGTTCTTATTAAAATGAATAGGCAAGATTAATGCAAAAATCACATTACAGTATTCTTTATATTTTTTTACATATTTTTTCAATGTCGATTAACCTTTGTTTTATTCATTTATTTATATGAGGTGCTGAGAATCGAACCCAGTACCTCACATATGCTAGGCAAGTGCTGTACCCTGGGCCATAACCCAGCCCAAATTCTTTATATCTTTTTACATTTATTCTTTCATGTAACTTATGATTCAACAGGCAACTTACTAAATAAAAATTTTGGTTATATCCTTCAACCAAGTAGTATGTTCCAATGGGCTCAATATTGACTTACTACAGCCAAATATTAAATTTTTAGGAATTTTTGTGAGCCATATGTAAAACATAGGCATAATTAAAAATTAAATTATATTAAAAACAAAGGTAATAATATTAAAAACTCATCACTTCTTAATTTCTTTATTTCATTTTACTATTATATATGCTCTTAGGATTATTTACATCTAGAGTATCAGTAAGATGTACATGCAATATAATGATTTCAGTAAGCACCTATCACTTAATATAATAAACCATTAAAAGTCACATTTATTTTTTATGTTTTAAGTTTCAAGTAGTTATTGGTGCCCAGGATTGAACCCAGGGGCACTTAACTACTGAGCCACATCATCAGCCCCATTTTTTTTTTTTTTTAATTTTGAGACTGGTCTAAGTTGCTTAAGGCCTTACTAAGTTTCTGAGGTTGGTCTTGAACTTGCAAGCCTCCTGCCTCAGCCTCCTAAGTTGCTGGGATAACAGGTCAAGTAGTTTCTTTTATCTCCTTTATTTTTAATTGACAAAAATATATAAAAGTCATATTTTACAAAGGAAAACAACTTATTTATATATGCTCATGTTTATAAAATATAATGTCCTGAGTGTAGAGTGTTCATAAAGGAAAATACTGAGTAAAATGAATATGTAGTTTTTTAAAAAAAAATTTAATTTTTATGTGGTGCTGAGGATCGAACCCAAGGCCTTGCACATGTGAGGTGAGTGTTCTACCACTGAGCCATAACCCCAGCTCCCCCCTCCAAATATGTAGATTAGTGCAGTGAAATTAAAATCCTTGATTGTTATCTTGGTTCTACCATGTTATAGCAGCATGACTTTAGGCAATTACTTAATTTCTCTGAATATTTATTTAAATATAAAATAAAGATATATGTATTTTTATCTCACAGATAAAAATGAGTTGGATTTTTTAAAACACTTCAAAAGCTATAGAGTACTATAGAAGATAATATTATTTTTATAATGGTAATTGCTTATATTCCTTATTTAAAAAAATTAATTTCAAAGTTCCTAGAAAATATAATGTTCCCTAGTAAGATATTCTAAAGTATACTTTGGAGCTTATTTAATAGGAAACATGAAGTTTTCCTGTTAAAGACAGGTACACAGTAAGGATACCTAATATCCCATTATTATTTAACATCATTTAGAGGTACTAGTCAATGCAGTTCGACAAAGGAAAATGTCTGGAGGCATAAGAATTCAGAAGAAAGAGGTAAAACTATCTTTATACACAGATGACATAAATCTAACAGTATAAAAATCAATTGAAAAAATTACTACAATAAAGAGAATTCAGTAAAGTAGCAAGTTATAAAAACCAATATACAAATGTTAACCAGTTAGAAGATAAAATGAGAGAGAAGTTTCCATTTACATAACAAAAAAAGAAACAAAACATCTAATCATTAAATTTTAAAAGACATGCCCAAAACCTAGTGTGGCATTGCAAGAAGCTAAATTCATGAACATCTAAAGATAATAGGAACTGATACCTAGAATCTGAAAGAAGAGTCTTTCCAGAAGTGATTATCCTGGATTATCTGGGTAGACTTTAAATCCAATCAGAAATGTCTTTCTGAGAGACACACAGATTTGAGAGAGAAAAAGATATGGCAATGTGGAGGAATAGGTAGAAATAAAAGTGATGTGGCCACAAGAAAGAATGCTGGCAGCCACCAGAAATTGGAAGAGATAAGAATTATATTCCTGGGCTGGGGTTGGGGCTCAGCGGTAGCACACTTGCCTAGCATGTGTGAGGCACTGGGTTCGATTCTCAGCATCATGTATGAATAAATAAAATAAAGATCTATCAGCAACTACAAAAATATTTTTTTAAAAAAGCTCCCTAGAGCTTCCCTAGGGAGGATGACCCTACCTACATACCTTGCTTTGGGTTTAGGCCAGATTACTGGCCTCCAGAATGAGAGAATAAATTTCTGTTGTTTGGAAGCAACAAGTTTGTGGTAATTTATTACATTAGCCATAACAATATATATAATAAAGGAAAATATTAAACTTATGAAATATATAATATAAACATCAACAAATGAAAGACATATCTATCATGCCTTTAGTAAGAAGGCTCGACATCATAAAGATGCTTAGACATCACATAATCTGATAATTTATATATTTTATATGCTTCTAATTTTAAAAACCACTGAATTTTTTTCTAGAGTTACACAAATTAATTATAAAGTTCATTTTGAAAAATAAATAATAACCAGGAAAACAGGCCTTGCCAGATATTAAAATCTGATATTAAAATATTACAAAGCTTCTATTATAAAAACAGTATTAGCATTGGCACATGAACAAGATTAATAAATGGAACAAAAAAGAAAATACTGAAGTAGACCCAAATGCATATTTAAAAATAACTCAAGGTCAGGGAAGGTTTCAATTTATAAATTATTCCAGTTAGTAAATGAAGAAATCATTTATAACATGATCACTTTGTAGTTATTTTCTATGACTGCCATTATTATAAAGATACACAATCAAAACACTATGTGCTTCCTGAAAGAACACAATATCATCTATGAGGTATTTTTTCAAAAGAAAAAGGTAAAGTCAAACCTGATTCCAATGGACCTCGATAGATCTAACCAATATATGAAAAATATACACAACAACAAAAGAAGATATTAAACTCACCATGGGGATATTATCTGCAAAATCTAGACTGTGGGAAACTATAAAGCATTTGATCCATTTTTTTCAACAACTAAATTGCAAAAGGAAAGGAGGTGGAGGATTATTAACAGGGATATCAATAAATTAAATGCATGATTCTTATACCAATACCATTCCAGTCAAATCAACTGGAAATAAAGAGAAAGATAATAAGAAAAGTTCTGACCAGATATTTGATATTATGGAATCAGTATCTTTTTAGATACAAAATTGCATTGTTTCTATGTTTTGTTAAGTGTTATAAGGGGAATTAGGGAAGAGAATACGGAAGGAAAGAGGAAAAGAATGTGGATGGAGATACTATTGATATAAGATTAATCATGACTAAATAGTTGAAGCTGTTTATAGATGTATAGAGATTTTATACTGTTCCATCTATTTGTGGGTATATTTAAATTTTTTATACTACAGTGGTTTTTAAAATCTTTTGGGAAATATTTCAATTATGAAAAACCAAAGCAAATAGCAAATCATAAGCAAATTTAGAATATCAACCAGCAGAGTTTAGTTGCCATTAAGGAGACACTGCCATTATAAGTCTACTAAAAGCTAGATTTCCAAATAATTTAACTTTTCGTTTCTTAGTGTAAATAATATACCCAGGTAGTCATTAGACAAGTTAGGGTGTCAAAGGACAGGAAATACTAGCTCATTCCTAAAAAAGAAAAAAAAAAAAAAAAACCTGACATACTCATTAGCTCCTTCTACTGTTACTCAGGCAACACCCAAAAGCCTGTTCATGGCTACCTAGCAACAGAGAACCCTTCCTCCTACCTTGGTTTTCTTCCCTTTGTAATGCCTTTGTCTCATACTCATCTCCACATACTTCCCACCTGTTTTTGTCCCCCCTAAAACATCTACATATGTCACATTGACTTTCTCAGTTATACTAATCATAACTGTTCTTGGAAATCAATCTGATATTTATAAAAATTTCTGCAGGCAAAGGTATAAAAGATAGCCTCAAATATCCTTACAGACAGACCTGGTCACAGTGAAAACCTGCTTTTCTCCATACGTCAGGAAGTGCTAGGAAGCTAAACAAAATTCAAATTCTTACAAAAAACAGACTACCCTGATAAAGTTGGGTTATTTTACCTCAAATATTTGTAGTCTACAATGGTATAATACCTTTTCTATTTTTACCAGTTAGGGAGCTAAGCAAATAGCAATGTCTCATAATGTGGCTAAGGTAAGAATCTCTTCCAGCTTCAGACATCAGGATGTCTCTCTCCAATGCCTTCTGTAGCAAGATGGCCAACTGCTAAGAAGACTCAAGGTTTTTGCCAGAATTTTCATTTGTGGGGCCAACCTGAGCTTAAGTTGCCTGCACTTCTCTTCTTCAAATAGTACAAGGAGAATTAGCCACATAACCGAAATAATAGGACAGTAAACAAAACTGTACTAACAATTTAGAAACAAATGTAGCAGGAATTCTGAAGGGGAAATTGGAAGACAGTGATTAAAAAGATCATAATAGCTCTCACTGAGTAATTAGTATGTGCAAGCACTACATTAAGGACTTTGAGTGTGAGGAGTGTTTTGATAAAGAGGAAAAGGAAGATAAATAATGTGCCTAAGATTATATTCAACAAGTAAGCAGTAAGGATGGGATTTCAATATAAGCTGTCTCACTCCAAAGCAGGTACACATAACATCTGGACAATGTTGTCATAAAGAAATGCCACAAGAATGCTGGCAAAGCAGTAAGATTATGGTAATAAAAATCATCCTTCAGGAATACATCTCTATTTTAAAATACATGTGAATATTAAGATCAATAATTCAAAATTTTGCCCTATTGTCAAAAATGCATTCTTTATATACATCAAGATGTATCTAGAAATATTGAAGATAATACAAATATAATGTTTTCTTACTACAAAATATGAGTGAGAATGGACAGTCAATGACTTAAAAAGAATAAATCCACTTCATACAAAGGTAAAAGGCAAGTTAATTACTTTTGAATTTATTCTGAGGAAACTAAGAACATAAGTTCTTTTTTAGATAAACCCAGTTTTGTAAGTATCATAAATTTAGAAAATTGTTGTCCTTCATATTTCTGTGCTAGATTTCAAACATTTGTACACATTAAAATATCATGCTTGTAAACTAATTGAGGCTAGTAATATTTTCTTTGGTTACACTGGTTACACAGGGGTGAACTATTGTTTCATTAAGCTATACCTTGAGTTTTGTGTGTCTTGCATACTTAAAATGTTATGCTATAATTTTGTTTGCATTACAGTAACTCTGTTTTCCATTATAGTTACATCATTGTAGTTAAAAACAAAGACACCTGTTTTTTAAAGAACTAAAGTTTACAAAAACTTAGTTTTGCCGGCAGCTCAGAAAGCGGACACAGGAGGATTGCAAATTCAAAGCCAGCCTCAGCAAAGGCAAGGTGCTAAGTAACCCAGTGAGACTCCTATCTCTAAATAAAATACAAAATAGGGCTGGCTTTATATACTTGATATACACTTTATATCAAAACTGCAAAATAATATAGACCAAAGCATTAAAAATCAAATTCCAATATATCTTGACCAAAATTAAAACAGGTCATCATATAATTCCCTTATATGCTCTTATTAGTTATTTTGTTCATTTTCAAAACACATTGCCTCTTCCAAAAGGCCCTAATGAAACGGTTTAAAAGAACATATTTGGGTTTCTGCATCCATGAGGATAGAGAACATATAGTTGTTCCCCTTTGCTTCGGCTGACATAGTTAAAAATGCTGATTATTGAACATAAAGCAACCATATGAAAGTTGCTAAGAGAAAAACAAACCACCGGGGTCTTCAGGACAACCAAAATGACACATTTTTCTCTGGGTTTTCTGTTTGCCACATATATTCCACACTGGGGCCTAGAGAGTTTAGCAACCAAGAAATAGCAATGTGCACAGATGTTAAAGACTAAAAAGAGAAAGAAGGTGGTTGAAGATAATCCTGCTCTCTCTGTAACTAAATGCCCAGGAAGGGGCAGACTAGCAAGACAGAACATCTTTTAGATCATAACTGCAATGCTCCAGTCAAGTAACAGAGAAAACTGCAGCATTACTCCCATCAGCAAAGGCTAGTAAATGGTGGGGTTCCACCTTCATGGGGCTGTTACAAGATGCTCCAACCCATTGCCCTTATCCCATAAGTACTGCTGCCAAGTAAAAGTTAATACCTTCTCTCTCAATAGAGAAGGCCAAATGAGGAGCTCAGATTTTCATCTTCACCCTATGAAAATAAGGCAAAACCCTTCTTCCCCTGCCAAAGTGGGCAAGAGGCCTATTTAAATCAAACCCAAAGATTTAAATAAGATCTAGAGTCAACACAATATAATAACTAAATATACAAGCTTAAATTTATAAAAAATCTGATTTCACACCAAAAACCAAGAAAATCTAATTTTGATTAAAAAAAAAAAAGATGCCAATACTGAAGCAACACAGAAGTTAGAATTATCCATCTTGGATTTTAAAGCAACCATCATAAAAATGCCTCAACAAAGGTTGGGCGCAGTGTCATAGTTTGTGATCACGGCAGTTTTAGAAGCTGAGGCAGGAGAATCATGAGTTAAAAGCCAGCCTCAGCAACTTAGTGAGGCCCTAAGCAACTCAGTAAGACCCTGTCTCTAAATAAAATACAAAAAAGGGTTGGGGATGTGGCTCAGTGGTTAATTGCCCTTGAGTTCAACCCTCTAAACAAAAAGGAAAAAAAAAGCATCAACAAGTAATACATACATGCTTGAAACAAATGAAAAATAAAAAATCTCAGAAGAAAAAGAAGAAATAAAGAAGAAACACACTGATAATTTAGAATAGAAAAACACAGTAACCATTTCAGTAAAAACCTCAGTGGGTAGGCTCCACAGATGAAAGAGTGAAGTGGAAGACAGAATAATGGCAATTACCTGATAGAAAGAACAGAGAAAAAGAAGGGTGGGGATGATGAACACAGCCTCAAGAACTTGTGAAAGTATAACAAACAAACAAAAAAAAAAAATCTAACATTGGTGTGATTGGAATCTTAGAGGAAAGGAGGAAAAAAGGGTGGGCCTGAAAATATATTCAAAGAAACAATGGCTAAACATTTCCCAAATTTGGCCAATATAGGAACTTCTAGATTCAAGAAGCTGAAAACCAAACACAAAGAAAAAAAAATCTTAAAAGAAGCAAGAGAGATGGGGAAAATGATTTGACAATTCTTATCAGAAATCCTGAGAATAGGAAGGAAATAATGTATTTTTCAAGTGCTGACCAAAAAAGGCCCAGCAATGCAGAATTCCATATTAAGGGAAAACATCCTTCAAGAATGAAAGGATCATTCACCGTCAGACAAGGAGAAATTAAGAGAAGTCGTTACCAGAAGACATACCCTAAAAGACTAGCTAAATGAAGTTTGCCAAGCAAATGGTAAAATGGTAAAAGAAGAAAGGAAGACTAGAAAGGAAGAAAGAGTAACAGAAAGAGGGAAAAATATGGGTAAATACTCCCTTTGCCTCTTGAATTTTCCAAATGATATCTGACAGCTGAAGCAAGGAGTATGTGCCACTCTGATGTGGTTCTGTCAAATGGAATTCTTAAAAAAAAAAAAGATATCCCTTAATATAAAATGGATACTGATAATGTGTTTTAATACAATTTATGTTTTAAAAACTAAGGTTTAAAACCAAATAATATTGTTAATTTAAAAATGGATTGATATAGGAATAAATATCTGGTAAGTTAAAGGTAGGAGCAAAATGTAGCATATAATAGGAGGAAACTTGGTAGTTCAGTAAAGAGGAAAAGATGAATTTTAAAACATTCAAATAAAGACAAAAACGTATTCCATGGAATACATCTGGTCTTTGTGCTTTAAGAACTCTTTATTTATTCACTTTGTCCTTGGGCTATAACTTTAACATGGCAACTGGTGATTACACCCAAAATTTAACCAGGAATTCTTGATGCTCATTTGTTAAAGATTCAAATATAAACAGGATTTCTATTACCACAAGAAAGGAAAAACAATGTCTTTATCCATAAAGAACTTAAGTATATAAAACTTAAAATATAAACCCAAGCATAGATGGTACAGATTCTGGCTATGCAGAGTTATGTCCTTAACTCTGGAGAAAAAATTGCTTATATTTTCCATCCAGGTCATATATATAAATGGACTCACAAAGAATAGAATTCCTTTATTTTACAGCAATTAAAAGCTGCAAGTAAAAACTAATACCTGAAAACTCTCACCATGTAAGAATTCCAGTTAAAACACGAACATCCATCAAATTAAAATAAACTTAAATAACTTAAATATTTCCAATACAAATCAAAGTAGGAATAACTCCTTCATTAGGAGGATGTACTCAATTCATTAGGAGGATGTACTCAAAAAGAATGGTCAAAAGAGCTGGGTTGTAGCTCAGTGGTAAAGTGTTTACCTAGCGTGTGTGAGGCTACAGTTCAATTTCTAGTCTGCAAACTCACCCACACAAGCACCACACAGAGAATGGTCACAAAAGGAAACATAATATACATTATATATGTTACTCATCCAGCAGTTTCCCTGTAAATTATTTAGTTTTGTGCTGATAGACAAAAAACAAGGAGACAGCCGAACAAGGAACTATGTTCAGATTACTCAAGTGTTCCATTTAAAGAAATGTAACTTCATGGTTTTGCACTTCCTGGTATTTATGTTATATGGGCTTGCCCTATGTGACTTGTCTTGGCCTATAGGACACTACCAAGTCCAGCACCAATGGGCTTGATAAAATGTTTTCATATTGTTGCCTGTAAAGATTCCTCTTGGAAGCCAGCTAATGTGAAACCTAGGCTAGATAGTGAAAGACAAGAAGTCATGGAGAGAAAGACCTTGAAAGACAAAAAGCCATCTTGGGTCTCTCATCCCAATTGAGTGTTCTACTGAATGCAGCTGTATGAGTGACCTCAGCTATACCAAATGAAGCAGAATTGCCCAGCTGAGCCTAGTTAACTCATACAATCATGAAAAATGATAAATGTGGGTGAAGTCTTTCATGTTACCGTAGGTAACCAAAATAGTTTTATTAAATTTGTTTTTTAAAAAGGAATTAAAGTTTGGTTTGGGTGAAGAGTTAAAAATCAAAAACTTTATCCTATGTGTAATGTTAAAATATAATAGGAAACAACATAAATTCCTGACCTTAAATTTTATCTCTTTTAGTTCTATTTAACTACAATGACTCAAATAACAATATCATTTCACAACACAAGTCTGTTGTGTCCTAGATGCTTTGGTCTTTAATATCACATTGTACTATATTTCCTTGGAAGCATGACTAATTCCATTCAGAGCAGGGGAGATACAAAGTGGGACAACCAGTTAATGTCACTAAATAAGAAATCTTTAAAAATATATGGGATCTTGTGTACATCCACAATACTGGGCTCCTAATAAGATATATTTTCATGCTTGTATAAATATATCAAAATATATTCTACTATCATGCATAACTAAAAAAGGAACAAATAAAAATAAATAAAATAAAATATATGGGACCCTACCAAAGGAACAGAGAAAGCAGATTGCAGTGGCTCCACCATGTCAAGACATGAATATTTAGCCTCAGAAAAAAAAAAAAATTAAATAAAATAACTTGTTTTAAAAAGTCACAAATACATAATGATCCTAAAAAAGAAAAATTTTTTTAAACAACTTGTATTATACCTCTTTTATTCATAAAGTGAAATTGTTGCTTAATTTTAAATTTTACATACATTATAAGGAGATTAAAGTATCTCCATTTAAAGGCTAAAATTATCAAAAGAACAAAAAGACAGAACATTTTCCCCCATTAAAACATTAATGGATAGGCTAATGAAACTTCCTCCTTCTCTCCTAAGGCCTTTCTGGACATTCACCAATTAGAGGACAAGCTCATTATCTCAAACATTAGGAAGTGTGTCAGTACATTCCATTCACAGGTTTGGGAGACCTTCCTGAGTGCCTTAGCCTTGAGCACTGAAAGATGTAAAGTGAACCTGCAGCAGCACTAAAAACCAAGTGAATTTTACCTTTAGAGTGTACTTAAAATAAATGTTTTCTCTCAGTGTATCTAGTGATAGATTTTAACAATTATTGCTAATTGCCTCCTTAAGATTTCCCTTGCCTTGTTTGGCTCATTAGGACAAAGGACAAGGATGCAGGTCAAAGACTCACATATTGTACTTCCTTTTAATATCAATCTAGAGAAGCAAGTTAAGAGGTTTTGTCACTCTAAACTGACACCTACCATTAACTCTATTTTTGCTGATCTATATGAAGAGATGTCTAGAAAAAACAATTTACTCATGAAAATTAAAAAAATATATCCCCCAAACTACTATTTCACAGGCTTGTATGTGTAGCTTCAGGCCCTTAATTTAGTGACTTGAAATTTTAAAAAGCAAATTATATAATTTTAGTAATAGTTAATATTACGTAGTAAAGCAAACTACAGTGAAAACACATTAAATATGAATGATTTTTAAATTAGAAAATATTCAAACTAAAACTGAAAAATCAGATATAAGAAATTAATTTAATATATAAAATATTAAGTATATAGGATATTTACCCAGCACCATCAGGATGTGTGTCTATGTAGGAAAGCATATACCCAAGCCTCATTCATGTCAGGATGAATTTAGATTAAACCAGAACTGAAGTTTTTTTCAACATATATATATTTAAAATGCCTATGATTGTTGAATAAGATAAATTCAAAACTGTTCTTGTAGTTTAGGGAAAAAACCATCAGAACTGCAATTTTCATTATAAAAACCTATCTTATCATTGGCATGAGAGAGCATTATTTTATTTGACTTTTTCATCAATAGTTGTTCCAATAGTGGCCATATAAAAGAAGGCTTAATTGATTTAAATCAAACCTAATAACATAAGCCTAGTTTCATTGGTATACTTTTTTTTTAATTAAAAGAGAGAGAGAGAGAAAGAAAGAATAAGAAAGAAGGAGAAAGTAGTCATGTAATATTACCCTACATAACTCTTTTTTTTATAACTTTATTTTATTTATTGATATGTGGTGCTGAGGATGGAACCCAGGGCCTTGCAAATGCGAGGGGAGTGTTCTACAGCTGAGCCATAACCCCAGCCACTACCCTACATAACTCTTAATCTATTTTTGTGGAAAAGAAGTAAATCCCATTTTCCAAGATATCTTCTATGATCTACAATCTGGTTAGTTAGTTATTTGTCTTATACTATTTACATATTCAACACAAAATCATTCTTTTTTCTGAGAAATGTCTTCATTTCCTAACAGCCTTAAAAAATCTTAGCTAAAGAAAAAGAACAGGCCACAAAATTGTATAGTTAGGCAGGAGATTGCACTGCATAAAGTGAGTATCCAGGACTGCTGAATAGCAGTTCCAGGCTATACTGTGTGACAGTTAATGTCACTTTTTAGTTAAAAATTTCCATATATTTTAGTCAGCTGTGACCTACTGCTCTACTACTACCAAAATGCAATAATAGTATTAGTAATAAGAATCACCAATTATCCAGAAAAGATAATTATCTTCATTGTGTTTTGCTCATTTATGGCAAAGAAGAAAAAATTTACAAAGATTTTTATTAAAAACAGCTAAAAATCATAAGTGTTACTTGATTTTTTGGGGGGATGGCGATACTGGAGATTGAACTTAGGGGGACTTGATCACTGAGCCACATCCCCAGGCCTATTCTGTATTTTATTTAGGGGAAGGGTCTCACTGAGTTGCTTAGCACCTCCCTTTTGCTGAGGCTGGCTTTGAACTTGCAATCCTCCTGCCTCAGTCTCCAGAACGGATTACAGGCGGATGCCATCAGGCATAAGTGCTAGTTTTAAAGGGCTAATTTTAATTACTAAGACACTTCCTCAAGAACTTTTCCCACTACTATTCATGATAATTTAGGTTGTGTTGCATTTTAATTTTTAAATCTAATTTTCAACTACAATCTTTTAACAAGTCTGAAATATAGGTCTGCATACTTAACATGCACTATAAGACTTTTTCACACATACCCCGTTGAGTGAATTTTATTTATTAGTTTGGTTAAACCAAAGTAACGTTATTAAATACTGCAATGAATTACAGTTACGACTAGATGAGCAGGCCTCACAGTTATTATCTGGAATATCATTATCAGAGACCATATTTAAACACCTCCAGATGTCCCCAAGATGTTGGTAATGTAGTGAAGTCTCAGCACTGCTGAATTTGACCTTAATGGTTTTCAGCTCTTGGGGAGGAACAAAAGAGCTCCTCAGTAAGATCTAAGTTAGAATTCTGCTTAGCTAAGGCTTCTCACCCCTTGCACGCCATGACGCACTTTGTGGGAATGAGTTAGTGAGTATTCTAGACGGTAGCTCCCAATCTGCATGCTAACTTTGGCCATCCTTTGACCATTGGGGTCAGACAACCTTTTCATGTTAAAAGGCGGGGTTGTAATGATTTCCAACTCTGCAAGCCACACTGTGTGCGTGTGCTACACGCCTTTCCACTGCAGGAAAGCAGAATAACTGCTGCTGTGTCTCATTGAAACTTAATATTTATGAGCAGTGAAATCTGAACTTTTTACTTTTTCACATGTCATATTTATGTTTTGAAATGTCAAGGCCATTCTGGGCAGATCAGCCAAAAAAAGGCTGGCATCGCAGGGAACGCGTCCTCCTCCCCTGCTGTCTCACCCAGGCGTCTGGAAGAGGCCCAGGGTGGCACAGGGCGAGTCTCCCCGCGGAGGAGGCCACACTCCAAGGGCTCCGCCTGCCCGACAGCGCCTCCCGCACGCTTGCGGTCCCGGGTCCGCCTTGTGGCGGCGCGGCCGCGAGCAGGGGGACACATCTCGGCGCCGGGCCAGCACCCTGGACATTGGGGCAGGAGGAGTGCCGGACGCGGGAAAAGCAAGAGCCGCACTTCCGGTGGCCGAGACCTGGAGGCTGTCCGAGGACCCTCGGGTCGCCGCCGCCTAGGCCGGTCACTCACTCGGAAACGCCGGCGCTGACGAAGGCCATAGCAAAAGCGCGACTAGAAGGACCACGGGCTTCATGGGCGTCGTCCGCAGCACTCCGCCATGCGACGGGAACGTCCTGGGGGCCACCAGGCCGGGTACCTCGGGGCCGAAAGGGAAGGGTGTCTGCGGACGACCGTCCCACCTCAGGGCCCGGGGCGCCCCGCAACGGTCGGGTCGTCGCCACCGCAACGTAGCGGCGGCGTGGGGGAGGGGTGGCCCCGAGGTCGGCCCTGCGCGCCCGCCAGTGCGCATGTGCGCGCGGCCTCTGGAACGGGCGCGGAACGAAGGGTCGTGACGCCGGCCGCGCTGCCGCGGGGTCTCACGTGGGGACACAGCCCTGGCCAAAACCCCGGCCCTGCGCAGGAGGCGCTGTCTGGTGTCTGAGACAACCTGGCAATTTAAAAAAAAAAATAGCGTGAACTGGCTATAATAGAGGGAAGCACCCCGCGCCCCTCAGCGCAGAGGCAGATGTGCTGCTGTCCCTAGGGCTCCAAATGGAGGAGCACCCCAAGAACTGAAGACAGTAACCATAAAGCATCTTTAAAAAATGAAAACAGCTCAGGCTAATTGCATGGGGGGAGGTAGGCAAGTGCATTAAAGTTCTTAAAGGGCTTAGGTAGATTGTCTAGTTGGTTTCCAAAAGATTGTTTCTTTGATAATGGGAGAGTGTGACTACAAAAGGGGTCATGAGATAGCTTTGGAGAGTTACAGGCAATGGTGGTGGCCATAAGAATCTATACTTGTGTTAAAATTTTTAGAACTGTACACCAAAAAATACATCTTACTGTACAATTATTTTTTAATTGACATATCTTTATATCTTTGCCCTGGGAAGCAGGATGTTGGTATTGAGCTGGGGAAAGTTGTGATTAAATTTGCATTTCAAAAGTCTCACTTTTCCTGCAGCCTCTAGAATGGGTTGAACTGGCACATGCTCATAATTCCAGCAGCTCCGGAGGCTGAGATAGACAGGAGGCTTGATAGTTCACAGCCAGCCTCAGCAAAAGCGAGGAGCTAAGCTACTCAGACCCTGTCTCTAAATAAAATGTAAAATAGGGCTGGGGGGTTGTGACTCAGTGGTTGAGTGTCCCTGAGTTCAATTTCTATTCCCCCCTCCCCCCCCCCAAAAAAAAAGAATGGGTTGAAGGGAAGCAAGACTAGAGACAAAGAGCCAAGTTAGGAGGCGGTTCTAGTAATCCAGGTATGGACTGATAAGCGTCTAGACTCCTGGTGGCAAAGGACATGGGACATGTGGACAGATCTGAGACATTAGAACTAACATCAAAACAAGATTAGAGTGTTGTTTGAATGTGGAAATGAAGAGAGGAGGAGGTGATACCTAGAGGAATGGGGTGGTACCATTTACTGAGATGGACAACAATTCAGGCACTTACAGGAGTAGAGCAAGATGATGGGGGAGAGGAGTTTGTTTTCATCATTGTTATAGTGAGGTGGGCTTGGGATTTCCTCCCACAGTGGCCTGTCCAGTGAGAGGATGGATGTGGGGCCCTGGAGAGAGCTGAAATGGAAGTGGAGGTTTGGAAGGCATCCAGCATCTAGAAGTGAGAATATCTGCGGAAAGTCTGTAGAACAAGTAGGCTGTAGAGCCTAGGAAAGATTCCTGGGAAACATGGCAGGCTGGAGAGTGCAGGATGGACCTGCAAACACCGAAAGTGGGGCAAGGAAACCAGGAGAACCAAGAACCTTTGTGGAAGAGTAGGAGTTTCAGACTGTCAAATACTTCTGAGAAGCCAACAAAAGAAGGACTTCATTTAGCAATGAGATCGTTGACAGAAGCAGTTTCAGTGGTGTGGCTCAGGCAAAAGCCAGGCCACAGTGAGTTGAGAGATGAATTAGAGGTGATAAAGTGGTGACAGCACAGTATAGACAACTTTTCAAGATTGGTGCATGAGTCTTCAATGCACTTCAGTAGTGCTCAATCCATATACAGCAGCATGCTACAATCAAACAATTGCAACTACTTGGAAAGCAATCTGAAATATGTAACAAAAGAATTAACCTGTAAACACTATGATATACTATAAATTCAGGGGGAGAAAACTTTGTGTCCTAAAATAACCATAATCTATGATTATGATGTATGATAATCAAAATACAAATTGAAAGAATGATAAAGTTATGGAATGAATGTTTGTGTCCCCCACCCCCATTCACATGTTAAAATCCTAACCTCCAGTATGATAAGGAGGAATAGGAGCTTTTGAGGTGTTTGGTTATGGGGGGGTGGAGCCTTGAAGAATGGGATTAGTATTTTGTAAGGCAGCTCCCTGAACCCTGCCTCCATATGAGGATCCAGCGAAGACAGTCATTTGTGAACCAAGAAGTGACTCCCACCAGGTATCAAATCTGCCAGTGCCTTGATTTTGGACTTCCCAATTTCTAATTGTGAGAATTAATATTTGTTATTTAAACCATCTAGTCTATGATATTTTGTTACAGCCGCCTATATAGACTAAATGGCGGTGGATGGTGGTGGATCGTATTTTAAGATATTAACTAAGCTCTCACCTTCTTTGGCTGCCTTGTACCATTACCTTTTTTTCTGTATTGAGACACTGGTAATAATCTTCTTAATATACTTGCTACAGGGAAGGATAGCTAGAATCTCAAACGAGGAAGATTTCTGGGAGCAGAAAAGAGGGGTTGAAGTGTGTACATGGAACCGCCCAACACGTATTGGGAGTCACTGAGAAGGCTTCTGTCTCTTTCTTTTCTGGGGAAACTGCCAACTTTTCAAACACACTCTGCATCCAACATGGGGCCAAGTACTTACGCAGGTCTGGCTGACTCAGTTGCTTTCATAGACAGTCTAGGCAGACTGCTCACCAGGAGAGCTCAGAAATGCTGAGCAAGGTCCTTTCACCTCAGGAAGGCCTACAGTGTAGACCAGAAGGAAGTCAAGTATATGGATAATTACTGACATACAGCAAGTACTCATTAAATATTAGCCTGAACAGGGGCCGACCTAATTCTGATTCTAATGAATAGAATATGACAAAAGCAATGGGACGTCACTTTGGAGATGAAGACACAAAAAAACTATGTCTTCCATCTTGAGCACACCCTGTCGCTCTCTGACTTACTGAGGGAAGGCAGGTGCACTTGTTAAGGAGCTGATATCTTCAGCCCACCACTAGGGATGACAATCATGTGAGTGAACTTGAAACAGATCCTCCCCAGGCAAGCCTGGAGATGACCACAACCCAACTGACATCTTGATTACGGCCTCACGAGAGACCCCAAGCCAGAGGCATTGGACTAAGCCACACCCAAATGCCCAACCTACAGGAACTGAGATAATAAATGGTTGTTGTTCTGTGGAGGCAAAAGCATTTGCCCAAGCAAGAGCTGCAAACAAGTGCCTCTATCAGTTTGCTCCTTGAAAGAGGATGCATGTGGAAAAACATCTGCATTTGGCTACACTATTTGATTGAATTTAAAAATCATTCTTCTTCAAGATCCATTCATTTTCATCAACCATTCAAACTGGCAGGTTAGGTGTATCTTTAAATCTCTGATGGTGTTACTTATTATAGCTAGACTCCAAGGGACTGATAGAACTTCTATTTGGACTGGGGAAAGGGGAGGAGAATAAAGCTCTGTGGGTATAAATTCAGGTTAAAATTTCTTTAATCACTTCACCCCAATAAGCCCTGCTCTAACCCATAAAATAATGTGGTCCTCTGAATCTGTGGGAGTTAGCATAGCTACCCAACTGTCAATCTCAGAGGATTAAGACTTCCCTTTTTTTAATCTATAAAGGACCAGTACCCATTCCCAGAAGGAAAAGTCAAGGAGTTAGGAGTCATAAGCACATTCCTATGATTCTACCACTGAATTCTTTCTGGAGGTTTCTGGCTTTTCCTTTCACTTAGAAGATTCTGCATTTGTCAACAGACTGGGCTTTTGGAATTTAGTGAGGAGTTGTAAGTGAAAGGATCAAGTGAGATGTCTGTTTTGTTATGCTTCAATTTGGGGTTATTTTTTGCTTGTTTGTTTAACTGTACAAATCACATAAGAACTTAGCAGCTTTTGTCTTGTGAACTATCAAAAAGGAAACGGTGAATGAAGCAACATGTATATTTTTATGGTGGAATTCTAGTTTAAAAGAATGAATTTTAACTCTGTATACTCTGTGATCTGTACTAACAGAAAAATTTCTAAAATATAGTATTCAATGGGAATAAAAACAGTGCAGGATTGATGGGCTGGGGTTGTGGCTCAGAAGTAGGATGCTTGACTATCATGAGTGAGGCACTGGGTTTGATCCTCAGCACCACATAAAATAAAGGTATTGTGTCCACCTATAACCAAAATAAATAAACAAACATTTAAAAAACAATAATACAGGAAAACATATATTTGTATTTATGTAAAATCATAGTACAGTTATGTCTATACATGAAATCACCAGAAATTATTTGGGAAAGAAACACAGCAAGATGAAAACAATGTTTGTTTCCAGGAAAAGAAATTGGAATGGGGAGACTAGGAAATTCCCAAAGGAGAATTTTACTTTTTACTCTTAAGTATTTTTTTTTGAATATTTGTTTTTTAGTTGTACACGATACCTTTTTTTGTTTATTTATTTTTATGTGGTGCTGAGGATCGAACCCAGGGCCTAGCATGTGCTACGAGAGCGCTCTACCGCTGAGCCACAACCCCAGCCCCACTCTTAAGTATTTTTATTATCCCTTGAGTTTTTCTAAACAAGATTACACTGTATTTTTTTCATTGCTTATGTAGATAAAAATAAAAACAATAACTTTTTACAAAATCCAGATGCTTGGAGAAAGGAGGCCCATAAGTAGAAACATGAATCTGGTGCCTCATGCTTTTCCTTACTAACTTCACTGAATTTTTTTAAAAATTTTTTTGTGTGTGGGGGTGCAACTGGGGATTGAACACAATGACATTCTCTATCACTGAGCTATACTCCCAGCCCTTTTTATATTGAGATAGAGTCTCACTAATTTGCCAAGGCTAACTTTGAACTTGTGATCCTCCTCCTCAGTCTCACAAAAATCTGGGACTACAGGCAGGTACCATATTTCCATCCCATATTTCCAAACTGCTATGCCATAGCATTACTTCATTGAATTACTGTATTTTATGCTTTTGCAAGCCACTCATGCCTAGACCAAGATCTTTGAAGAAGGGAGCCAGGAGGTTGTCCCTGTATTGTGTCTTCCCAGCCCAGCTAAAATCTTGCATCCACCAAGTGTTCAATAAAACCATGTTTGAGTTCTATTGGAAATAAAAGCTTTGGAATTTCTGTGTAGGCTTTTGCAGAATCCTAAAAGGAGCTAATTACAATGACCTAAATATTGAGACAACTTCTGGTATATTTCTTAGACTCCAGAAGAAACTCCTCTACTCTATGAGAAGTTTATGTGACTTCTACTGTGTGACTTCATTATTTAATCCCAGGTAAAATTAGTGACATATGGTCTCATCTGGTTTTTTTGTTTGTTTGTTTGTTTGTTTGTTTGGTTGGTTGGTTGGTTGGTTGGTTTTGATTTTGGTTTTGGTGCCCAGAATTGAACCCAGGAGTGCTTAACCACTGAGCCATATCCCCAGTCCTATTTTGTATCACTGAGTTGCTTAGGGCCTCACTAAGTTGCTGAGGCTGGTTTTGAACTCTCATTCTTCCTGCCTCAGCCTACTGAGGCTGAGATTGAGGTGTGTGCCACCACACCTGGCCCTTCATCTGTTCTTTTCTATAGATACCCTGAAAGTAATTTTGGAAAATAAATTCATGATTATGGAATTTCTGTGAAAGGGAATGCACCAGCGTCCATATCTACCAATAGT
Source organism: Urocitellus parryii (assembly GCF_045843805.1). Lineage (NCBI taxonomy): Eukaryota > Metazoa > Chordata > Mammalia > Rodentia > Sciuridae > Urocitellus > Urocitellus parryii. Next base: position 112,836,749 of record NC_135536.1, on the reverse strand, counting down.
GTAGTAAATTATTAATACATTTCAAATATCATGTTTTAAACCCACGTGTTTTGTTTTTTCTGCCTACTCTCCCTTAATGATCCCACCCTGGGTTTTCGATAACGGACTTTTAATGCACTTCTAAAACCCACATTTGCTGCCTTTGTTGTTTCCCCTGTCAACCAATAGATTTGAGTAAGTAGGCCATGGTTATCCAGAGACATGTTTGTCTCCATAGAGGAAAAAGCATATTTGAGAAATCCTTCCTCCATCATCACAAGTTACACATTAACCCCCTCTGGGACCAACACACAGGGCAGTTCTGATATAGCCGTTACCTACTTAATTAACACCAATGCCTTTTTCACATCTCGGTTCTCAAATATTACTTCCTAATAGCACTTGGTCTACTGCCTAGAAAAATAGTCAGAATCTGATACTTATTAAATGAATGAACCCACCCATCTCTGTATCCAGCCATTTAATCCACTCCACCATTCTCCAAATCTCCACTCTCAGCACCAGAGGCATAGTCAGAGAAGGACTAAAGCCACGTGGGGGCAGCAGAGCCTCACCCACCGCAAGAGGCATTGGCAATCACTTCAGAGCATCTCCAGCTGTGAATCTTAACTGGATTTTGATTTTGCTATGCTGGAACATGTTTTGTTTTTGTGTATTTTGCTTTATTTCCATGCTTTGCATTCTACATGCACCAAATAGCATGCACTAATGTTTAAATGATTTAATAAGAACAGTCATTGTTCTCCAAACTAGATTTTTTTTTTTTCAGTGCTGCTGTCTAGAGGAAAGCTGCACATCCAGTCTTCCTCTGTTAAAGCCAGTCCCTATGCAGTGCAGCTGCGTAACTGACAGTTCTGGATTGAAATCAGTTTGTGAAATGAGACCTGGGAACACACCGAAGAGGCAGGCTGTTCCTTGGGAGTACCTTCTTTCAAAAGTTCTGCCCCACCTGAGGCAGGTAAAATGCATTTTTTTAAAAATTCACTATTATAGGACTCCAAATCGGATCCCTGATTCTTTTCATTTTAATAAATGGATGTCAAAGAAATCCTGAATGGGGGTAATTGGAAAGGAGTTACAAGCATGTGAGTTTTTGTGTCTTTTTAGTTCTGTCCAGGTTAACTCTCTCTTTTTGCCTCTATCTTAATGTGCAGCCCCATGAAATCTGAGAGGGAAACTGGTGACTTACAGAGATGTCAAAACAATGATTTATTGTTCTGTGGATCCATCAACCCAGGAGGTCCTGAAATTTTAAAGGAGTCTTCAATACAAATTTAATTAGAATTCACTTAGGTTTTAAGAAATAAAATATGTCCACAATAAATAAAAAGATGTTTAAGGACAGACATGATTTGTGTGTGTGTGTGTGTGCGTGCGCGCGCGCTCTCTCGCACACATGCCTCCCAGGGACTTTTCACAGTGCCTGGCAGAATGTGGGATCTGCAGGTATGTACTGAATAATTTGTGACACTTTCTGGCAGGTGCCACCAAATCAAACAGAAGGTAACTTTGAGTAAGGCAGATCTTAATCTCCTTGGATGTCATTTTCCTTACCCCTGAAATAATAACTGTACTTTCATTAAAATTTATGGACTCCATATTTCCTTTTACACTCACAAGTCTGGGAGCATAGGCTAAACACATATCGGCATCCAAATTCCATAGATGAGGAAACTAAGGCTCAAGTTAAATGATTTGGCCAGGTCACCAGGCCACATGCCGACCCGCTAAGTCTATAGGAGCAGGTCCTTTGGCTCTCAACACAGCACATGTTCCCTCGGCCACTCTGGGTTACAAGAGATCATTGGATTAGTCAATCTCCTGGAGCCTTTCTTCTAGATCCAGCAATGGTTTGCAGCCCTTACTGAGCATAAATGCAGAAACTTTAAAAAAGAGCCAGTGATCAAGATTGTGGTATTGGCAGAAAACAGAATAAAAAAATCCAGAAATAGAGCTACACAAATATGTCAACTGATTTTTTAATGCAAATGATAGAGAAATGATAGCATTTTCCACAAAGGATGCTGGAGCAATGGGACATGCATAAGTAAAAACATGAACACCACCCAAATATCACACCTTACACAAAAATTAATTCCAAACAAATCCCAGATGTTAATGATTTAAACTTCAAGGAAAAAACAGGAGAAAATCTTCAGGTCTTAGGATTAGGCCAAAAGTTCTTAGACTTGACACTAAAATCATGACCCATAAAAGAACAAAAATGACAAATTTGACCTCATCAAAATTTAAAGACTGTGCTTTTTGGAAGATCCTGTTAAGAGGATAAAATACACTATAGACTCAGAGAAAAATATCTGCAAATCACAACTCTGACAAAGGACTAGTTTTAGAATACATAAAGAATTCCTTGGTAGGGGCAGGGGTTGTTGCTCAGTGGTAGAGCGCTCTCCTACCACGTGCAAGGCATTGGGTTCAACCCTCAGCACACAAATAAAATAAAGGTATTGTGCCCAACTATAACTAAAAAAAAAGGAATTCCCAGAGCTGGACTGGCTCAGTGGTAGATTGCTCACCTAGCATGCATGGGGCGCTGAGTTTGGTCATCAGCACCACATAAAAATAAAATAAAGATATTGCGTCCACCTAAAACTAAAAACTTAAAATATTATAAAAAAAATTCCCAAAACTTGACAATTAAAAAGTCATTTAGAAAATGGGCAACAGACACAACTTCAGTCTATACAGATGACAATCAGTACACATGGAAAGATGTTTGACATTATTGGCCATTAGGAAAAGGCAAATTAAAGCTATCATGACATATCACTATACCCATCTCAAAAAGACTAAAATAAAAATAGTGACAACAAATGCTGCTGTGGATGCAGAGACACCGGATCACTCAATTTAAACATGCCACTTAAATATGACTCAATAAGTGTACTCTTGGACACTTCACCATGAAGATTGAAACTTTAGATCCACAAGAAGCCTGTACATGAATTGTAATGACAGCTTTATTATAACCAAACAGCTCAGCTGTTCATCAGTGGGCAAATGGTTGAACTCTCCAAACTCTCCATGACACCGCAGACCAAGGGATACTACTCAACAATTTTTTTTATAACTTTTATTTATTTATTTATTTATGGTTCTGGGGATTGAATCCAGGGCCTTGTGAATGCGAGGCAAGCACTCTACCAACTGAGATTTAGCTCAGCCCAGCAATTAAAAGAAAAAATGAACCATTGATAACATGTGGCAACTTGGATGAATGAATTTCTAGGTAATTTTGCTAAGTAAAAAAATTCAATCCCCAAAGGTTACATGTTGTATGATTCTATTTACATAACATTCTTGCAATGACATAATATAGAAATAAAGAAAGAGAGGCACTGAAAGAAGCATTAAGTTCTACTATTCCTCTCAGATGTCACTCTGAAGGCACAGCTCCTGGAAAACAGCCATCTCTTTAGGTTGACCTGTCATGGATGTTTCCTACAGATGGAATGATCCAGAAAGAGTTTACCCAAAGTCCCGGCATCAGCGTGGACAACAAGAGGAGACGGAAGTCAGGAATCTCCACTGCTTGCTACCTGCCAGCTCTGCCAATAAAGATGACATGACTTTGGGAAAATCACTTCACTTCCAAGGGACTTGATTTCCTCACCTATGAGATAAATAAATTCAGCCAAGAAAACCCTTAAGATCCTTAATTCTTCATCATTTCAGATTTCTACAAGTGAGTTTGGCTTTGATGCCTGCTGATAGATGCTAATGTGTGATGGTATATCTGGTCACTCTTACCAACCAGACTATTAATTTTTTTTTAATATTTATTTTTTAGTTTTCAGCGGACACATCTTTGTACGTGGTGCTGAGGATCGAACCGGGGCCACACGCATGCGAGCGCACTACCGCTTGAGCCACATCCCCAGCCCCCAGACTATTAAATTAACCCAGAACAGCAATGTTTCAAAGAACTGTAGAGAAATGAGAGTCTACTATATGTGGAATAGCTAATCAGACAGTTGAAGCACAATTTCAATAATACACAAACTCTTTTACCAGCCTTTTGAAAATAGGCACTAATTGAGAAAACAAGAAATGTTTATTGAGCTTGGGGTTGTAGCTCAGTGGTAGAGCTCTTGCCTAACATGCATGAGACCCTGGATTTGATCCTCATCACTGAAAAACATATTTATTGATTCTTTCTACATGCCTGGTACTTTCATAAACTATCTCATATAATCTTCAAAACAGCCTCTTAAATTAAGTATCAACCCCTCTTCATGGTAACCCAGTGAGGGTAAGCCACTTTGTCTCTGAATAGGTTTGCTTGGGCTGCCTTTTATAACAAAGGACACAGATGGGTGGCTTAAACAGCAAAGATGTATTTCCTCACAATTCTGGAGGCTAAGATCAAGGTGTTGGCAGGTTGGTTCCTTCTAAGGCCTCTCTCCTTGACCTGTAGGTAGCCTTGTGTCTGCAATATGGTCTTCCCTGTGTGTGTGTCTCTGCTGTCATCTCTTCTTATAAGGACATTGACCATATTGGATAGGAGGACCCATCCACATGATGTCATTTTATCTTAATTACCTCTTTCAAGGCCTTCTCTATAAACATGGTCCCATTCTGAGGTGTTGGGAGTTAGGACTCCAACATATAAATTGTGGGGAGACACAGTTCAGTCCATTACACAGCCCCAGTGGGTTCTGGGAACTTAGCACAGACTCCCTCCACGAGACCCAACTCCACAAAAGGCCATTGAGGGATAGATGACAAGGCCTGGAAGAGCAGATAGGATCCAAAGAAATGGAAAGCAAGGCAGGGTACTCTCACCAAGGGGAGGCAGGAATGGGTTGCAGAAGGAGGAACAAGCCTGGGAGTCTGGGCGCAGGGCACTGTGAGAAGGTGAAGCCATTACGGGTGGAGAGGTAGAGTCCTTTCTGATCACAGAGGCCCTTCCATTCAAGATGACTAGGATGGAATAAGGTGGCTGGAACCACAGCTCGGTGACGTCTAGGTGGCAGAGAGATGGAAAAGGGGGGAAATCTGGTGGTTTCTGTGAGGCAAGGCAGGGACACTTTAGGAGCAGAGACCACACAGAAGCCTTCTCTACCAACCCAGGTGCCGTGCACAGGTTGGGGTAGGTCTGGGCAATGGGAACCTAAAAGGGAAAAGCAAAGGCAGAGTGAAGGGAGGACCAGCAGGAATTGGGGATGTGTGTGTCCCTTGCATGCAGATACGTGTGGCAGGCTCTAAGTAGTACGCGCCGATTCAGTGCTTAAGGCATTTGAATACATATGTGTGAAATTGGAGAGCTTTTTTCACCCTAGATTCCACATCATATCCTGAACCCTAAAAACCCTCCAAAAGATAAGCAGGTCAAAAATAAATGTCAACCTAAGTGTACTGACAGATGAATGGATAAAGAAGATGTAGAACAATAGTCCTCCCTTATCCAATGGGGATATGTTCTAAGACCCCTTATGGCTGCCTCAGAGAGAATAAGCCCTTTGTTTATGCTCTATTTTTTCCTATACATATATACCTATGATGAAGCTTAATTTATAAATTAGACATAGTAAGAGATTAACAGCCATATTTAATAAACAATGATTATAGCAATATACTATAATAAAAGATATGATAATGTCGCTTTTTACTCTCAAAATACCTAAATGTACTGTATTCAGTCTTCTTGTGATGACATGAGATGATACTCCAAGGAAGCTCTTGTGGCTTCTCTTCAGCACAGCTGAATCGCCAGCATCACTACTCTTGCACTTTGGGGTCATTATTGAGTAAAATAAGGGCTACCATGATACCGGAAGAGTCAACTTGATAATTCAGATGATTTCTAAGTGACTAACAGGCATGTAGCATATACAATAAAATGGCAAAAAGATGATTCGTCTCCTGCGTGGGAAGGAGCATGACAGTGTGAGATTTTATCACATTATTCAGAATGGTGTACAGTTTAAAACCTGAATTTTTACTTCTGAAATTTTATTTTTAATATTTTTGGATTGTGAATGACCACGGGTAATAGAAACTGCTGAAAGCAAAAGTGTAGATAAAGGGCGACTACCTACAAAATTGTATAGAGCTGGGAATATAGCTCAGCACTTGCCTAGCATACACCAGGCTCTGAGTTTGATCCCCCACACACTTAAAGACATTGTATATATACAATGGAATATTATGTATATTATGTATACTATACATACAATGGAATATTATTCAGCCTTAAAAAGGAAATCCTGTTGCATGCTACAACATGAATGAATCTTGAAGTCATCATGTTAAATGAACCAAGTCTGTTATAAAGAGACAAATGCTACCTGACTCCACTTATGTGATGTATTTAGTGCAGTCAAACTCTTAGAAACAGAAAGGAGAAATATGTGATGTATTTAATGCAGTCAAACTCAGGAGCTGAGAGAAGTGGGTAAGGGAATCTATTGTTTAATGGGTATCAAACTCCAGTTTGCAAACAAACAAACAAAAGTCCTGGAGCTCTGTTATAAAACAGTGTACACATAGTTAATACTACTGCACTGGTTAAGTTGATATATTTAAAATTATGTGATTTTCACCACAAAAATGAATAAATAAACACATTTTAGAAGACTTCATCTTTTGGAAGACTTTAAAAATTTTTGATATAGGACATCTATAGTACATAAAGCCAACACTAGACCCACTATTTACATTCTTTAGATATTGCATATTGTCTAGAAATTTTATTGTCATTGCTCCACTTAAGTTGGAGTGACTTAAGATGCAGTAACGACCTTCACAGGTGGAGGTGTTTTACTCAGATGATGAAGGGACACGCCTTTACATACTCTTTACAGGTGATTTCTACCTACTGCTATCAGTTACTCAGGTGTCATGAAGCAGTGTTACCTCCCTTTCAACACACACATTTATGGGTTTAAAATCTTTCCCTTTAGACTAGGAAATTAGTGATAGAATCAAAATGAATCCACATTCAGTAAAAAAAAAAAGTTAACAGATATTAATTTTATTATTCAAGCATGACCAATCAAAGTAGCTCTATCATTCTGACTTTAATTAATAAAAATCCCAATCTAGCTCTCAGTGGGCCCCCCACGAAAAAAACACTTTTGAGATTATTCTCTTCTTTTTTTTTTTAAGAGAGAGAGAGAATTTTAATATTTATTTTTTAGTTTGGGGCGGACACAACATCTTTGTTTGTATGTGGTGCTGAGGATCAAACCCGGGCCACATGCACGCCAGGCGAGCGCCCTACCGCTTGAGCCACATCCCCAGCCCAAGTTTATTCTCTTCTGAAAGGGTTGAATATTTTGGCTTGAACTATTTGGCATTTTTGTTCATTTGTTTACTAATTTGTTATAAAAATTTAACAGATGACCACACATTCAAAAAATGAACTAGATAAAACCTCTGTGATCTACACTCTTCTCAATCCAAAAGGCTGTGAACACCTGGCTCAGTGTGAAGTGATAGAAAGGGCCTGAGGCTCAGAGAGACCTGACGTGTACTCTTGACAGGGGAAGCAGGGTGAGCATCCTCTTACACATCTAAAAGTCAGAATTGAAATCCTGTCATTTGTAGCAAAATGGATGGAAATAGAAGACATGATGTTAAATGAAGTAAATCAGACACAGAAAAGCAGATATCACCGATGTAGATGTTATGAAGTTGATCTGAATGTATAATAGTGATTGCTAGAGACGGGGAGGAGTAGGGGCAGGAAGGTAGAGGGAGGTTTGGTAACAGGTACCAAAACACCGTCAGATCAAGGTAGTAAGTTCTACAGTGCAGTGGGGGGACCACCGTTCACCATGTCCTATTACATATTTTTGAATAACTAAAAGAGAAGCTCACAGGCTCTAAACACAAGTAATGATAAGATGGAAATGCTAATTACCTTGATTTGGTTCAGTATGCATTGGATACATGTATCCAGTTATCACATTATCACACTTTATCCCACAAATATGTACAATTAGAATAATAATACAAATAAATAAATAAAATTTGGTTGTGTTTACACACATGGAATTCGATGACAGCAGCCAATCTGAAATCCAGCCTTGCTGTGCTCTCCCTGAGCTCCAGGGCTCCTCTGCAATTTTTTGCCCCACCCCCACCCCCTGCCGCGCCATTCCTATACAGGACTTCTCACTGCTCCTCCCCTCTTGCCGCACCCCCCTTTCCTCAGTCTCATGAACCCCACTTCAATGAGAATCTATCAACTTCAATTTGCTTCTTCAGAGATGATTATTCCTATAAACATTTGAGCTGGTATTCATCTTCTTTTTAATATTCTGATTTCTTTTACCTATTGAACTTTTCAAAGGCATGCTCTGTTTATGTAGAACTGGTCATGTTTGGGTGACGTTATTTCAAAAGGTAGATGTGCTAATGTGGTTTTCAACTAGTCATTCAGCCAGAATGCAAAATGTATTATTATTAATAAAAATGAAATGCTAGTTTACAAAATATGAAATGGTAATATCATTGGCTAAAGTGAAAATGAATCATTCCTCCGTTGTTCAGTGACAAATGGAGGAAAAGGTCGGTTTCCCTATTCCTGAAAAAAAAGGAAACAACAAAAATAAAAACAAAAATCAATGTGAACATAATTAAGCTTTTGGAACTTTTGCTCCTGGCCAAGATGGAGTAATGATCAGATTTATCTTCATGCTTGAAACAAACTCCTTCCCCTTCAAAAAGCAAGCAAAATATATGAAACAGAGGTTTTTGAGACACTGAAAATGAGGCAAGAAGGGACAATGATCCCTGAGCGATGGGAACAAATCATGTCAACTCTATAATAGCTCAGTTCTCACTTTTTAAGAGAGTTTCTGGAGTATATTACAGAAAGGGGGACTCCAGTGGGAACCTGGAGGGCAAGGCGGGTAGAATTTGCAGGACAGTTAGCCAGGGCAAGTAGCTGCCCTGACACAGACAGAGCTGCAGATCTGCAAAGGATCTGCCCTCAGTAGTCGGCCAAGAATGGCCTAGTCCACCTTTGTAACGAAGCCCCTGGAGGCCAGGCAAAGAGCCATCTGAGAGCCTCCAGGAGACCCTGGTGTGCCTCCCTTGATCTTGACTCTGGTAAAAATTACATGGCTGCTCATTTGGTGATAATCATTGAACTTGTTATTTCTGTCATATGCTTTTCTGTACATTTCAAAATAAAGTAGGGCTGGAGATGTAGCTCAGCATTTGCCTAGCACACATGAGGCTCTGGGTTTGATTCCCAGCATGCAAACCCCGCCACCTCCCTCCCACCACACACACACACACTTAAACAAATTGTATTAATCTACATCTAGACCTGCAGTGTGCCAAGTACCCCTTCCATGCAGCGCCCTTACTGGGTTGCTTGGTTTATACAGATTTCCTGTTTTAGAAAGCTGGTCCATTTTCAGTCATTCCATCTTTTGCACATGTGCAATGTCAAGGTCTTTATCTACATTATTAATAATTGTGAAATCCTGAAACATGTCCTAACCATTTGTAGAAACTCTACTCTTCCCAACTTCTAATAATTGTCATTCCATCTTCTCTGCCATTTTAAAGCATGTTGAATTCCTTCCTTGTCTGAAAATAGTAAGAAAATCGAAACCATCAGAAAAAAATGAGCCATTCTGGATATTGTATTTCCACCTTTAAAAAGTTGGAACCAAATTAGTTTCTTAAAGAAACATGAAGATCTTGTCCACAGAGCCAACCTTCTCCACAGACCTTTAAGCCCAACAACCTTCACACCCCATCATGAAACACGTGTTTATGATAGGCTTCCATATGATCACATACAGGGTCATTCATCTCTAATTTAACACATAATCTTTTATGTGACTCAAAACTTTTATTCTATCACTAAGGCATCATATAGCGATTTGTTTGTTTGTTGTAGCAAGACATTCTCAATAAAGTAGCAAGATGCTGACATACATTCTGGCCCAGCTCTTTTCTCTGCTTACCTATCATTGCATCTGTGCAACAAAATACACTCTACCCCAAACCTAATCTCCAAACCACATAGACAATGTGATCCATCATTATTTTATGTAGTTAAGACTTAGTTCCATTTGTGGTGATAAAGTTGGGGGGAAAAAAGAATCTTATATCCATACCACCATAATGCTTAAATCACACATTTGGGGCTGAGGTTGTGGCTCAGTGGTAGAGTGCTTGCCTAGCATGGGTGAGGCACTGGGTTCAATTCTCATCACCACATATAAGTAAATGAATAAAATAAAGGTCCATAGGCATCTAAAAAAATTAAAAGAAAATAAAACACACATTTGCTAAAAGAATTGCCTTCTTAGCATCATGTGTGCATTGGATTGCATGGAAAAATACTTTATTTTTATTTTACCATAAATTAATCTTCCATATACTTAGCCAGTTTCTAAATACATTTATCCAAAGTGTTATTAGAAAGTAGACTTTCAGTTATCATCTTTGCTCAAAATTCTCCCAACATTTCCAGGCATACATTTTTTAAAAATATATAATTTTTAAATGACCTTTATTTATATGCGGTGCTGAGGATTGAATCCAATGCATCATACATGCTAGGCAAGTGCTCTACCACTGAACCATAACCCCAGCCCCCAAGCAAACATTTTTGTGAAGTTTTTTTGCTTATGTTTCTGCAATCTTATTTCTCTGAATTGGTCACGCAAAGTGCTACTTTTTTAAGAAGCCTGCGAAGTACTACTTACTGTCCATATATGAATTATTGAACATCTGCTTCTGTTGACTCTTTGATTCAATGTTATTTCTTTCAAATAATTTTATGAATATATTTCTTTATGAGTTGCATGTAAATGTTACCTATATTTTGATGACTGAATTGCTTCATTAGTCAGTAAACTTCCACAAATAACACTTAGAAATTTTAGTACATCTCCATTAATGAGAGATGCACATTGAATTCAATATATGAGGGGTGATACCTTTGAGTCCATCTAGTAGAAACTCTTTGGGTCATCATTTCCCCAAAATTACTTTCATCAACATTATTTGGTTTACTACAAGTGCTACATTCAGCAAAAGCCCATCTTTTCTAGATTTTTTTTGAAGTCCAAAGAAGCTCCTTTTAGTAAATCATGGTTATAATCAACACAAATTTTACTTCCCTCAATTGACTAGTAATGTTAAATAATAAATAATACACTTGATGGAAATTTAAACTGATTATTTTAAAATGCCTTCATCTTTCATCACAACTTGAGAATAATCTGTATTTGTTTGGAAAGAAAAGAAATACTTAGAGTCAGTAGAGTCCCATGACTTTTAAAAATAGATTTTTAAAACATGGTGGGGTTTTTTTTGGTTTAATAAATCATAAATATCTTGAAGCTTACATTGTCACACCTGAGGGATGGCTATCCAATGTAATATCAAAAATTCCAACTTAATGGTTTTATAAAACATGATGAGTCGACTCAAAAACTCAACTGGAAAAACAAATGTACAGGAGTGCCCAGGAGAATTGTTTAAAGAGCAATGGGAAAGAGCTTTCTGGAGGGCAAAAGGCACTTTAAAGATATCAAAATTAAAACCATGAGGGATTTTAAGAGCAGTCCAATTCATAGACAGAAAGTAAGATGTGGTTGCCAGTGGCCGCGGTGGGGGCTGGGGTGTGAGTTACTGTTTCATGGGTACAGAGTTTGTTTTTTGTTGTTTTTTTACATTTTTTTTTAGATGTTGATGGACCTTTATTTTATTCATTTACTTATATGTGGTGCTCAGAATTGAACCCAGTGCCTCACACCTGCTAGGCAAGGGCTCTACCACTGAGCCACAACCTCAGCCCTGGAATTTGTTTTGCAAGATGAAAAGGTCCTGGAGATGAATGGTGGTGATGGTTGTACAACGATGTGACTGTCCTTAGTGGTGCTGAGCTAGACACTTAAAAATGGTCACAAAGATAAATGTCATATTATCTATCTGACCTCCTAAATTTTGTTTATATTTAAATTTTTAAAACTTTTGTCAATGACAATAACACAATTAACATGGTATGATCACAGAATTACAGTGACGGCCACCAGGTCAGGTATATCGTAGCCCTCATGTTGGGCTGCCACAGGCTCCACTCCCATCTGCCACAGACACTTCAAACACCACTCGACGTACTGGATCTAAGAGGCCAGGTGGCGGCTGTGTCTCCTGTAGACTGGTAAAACTTGACAAGTGTATGTTTCTCTAGGCTTTGCTCAAAACTGGCAAGCTTTTGCCTCTCCAAAGGTGTTCTATCAAATACTGGTCCCTGTCAAGATTGTACAGGGTACAAATCAAGACACCTGTCTTTCATTTTGGAGCAAGCATCCAATAAATCTCAGATGACTAAACCCTGGAAACTTTATGATTAGGTGGCTCCCTTACTTTTCTTGGACTGTATCTCCCACCCACAGCATACATGCGTTTTACCAAGTCAGCCAGGGCAATCTGCTCCCTCCTGCTCACCAGGCCATCTTAACATGATGGCATCAGTGTAGAAGACGGGGGCTATGTTGGAAAGATGATTGAGATTCCTATATCAAATGAAAGCACAGAACAAAAGAGCTGTTGGAAGTCTGGGACGAGATGCCAAGTGCATTCTGCAGTCCCTGTCACGTGAAAGCCAACTGCTGCTGGTGCCACAGCTTATGGGGATGGAAGAAGAGCACTTGCCAAATTGATAGTGACATAACATGGGTTATGAAAGAGACAACATCTGAAAAAGCAGATGCAATTAAAGTCATTGTCATTTCATTCTCCAAGTTCTAAACTGTGCATGGGCCATATTGTCAAGTGAATTGCAGATGGGATAGAAATCATCCCTCCTGTGTCTCAAGTTTTTGTTGGTGGCACTAAGTGCTTGTTCTCCCAGGAATGCAGTGTTACTCTCTCATTTGATTAAAAAAAAAAATGGGACGATGTTTGAGTTCTTCCAACCATAATAGCTCTCACTTCATGGATTAGGGATCCAGTGGGAAGATCTCGCCAGATTCTAAGTACCTTGATTTCCACTCTGTGCTTAAGAGTGGAGTGAGTTCAAAACCATCATAGGGGTTCAAAATAGCATTCACCAGGGGCTCTTTCCTCTTAATTTTTTATTGGTTCATTATAAATATACATAGGTTGGGGTTCATTTGGACATAATTATACAAGCATGGAATATAATTTGCTCCAACTCAGTCCCCAGTACTTCCTCTTTGCCTCCCCTTCTCCCTACCTCTATTCTATTTTCTCTACTGATCTTTCTTCTATTTATTTATGATTTTTAAATCAATGCAATATGTACATACATAAAGGTGCAATTCACTGTGGTATGTCCATATATGTACATAGGAAAGTTTGATCGGATTCATTCCACCACTCCTTCCTTTTCTTGTCCCTCCTCCCTCCCTCCTTCCCCCTTAACCCCTGTCCTCTATTCCACTGATCTCTCTTCTATTTTCGTGGGGATTTCCCCATCTGTTTTTTTTTTTTCTTTTTTTCTTTCTTTTGGTCCAGCTTTTGTATATGAGAGAAAACATTCAACCCTTGACTTTCTGGGTCTGGCTTATTTCACTTAGCATGATGTTCTCCAGTTCCACCCATTTACCAGCAAATCCAAGGGTTCTTTCACTTCCATGATTTTAGTAAAATAGAAGTTAACTAGGAGGCTCTGCTCCTCTCTACGTATCTGTGAAATAAAGGCTGTGGGATAATTCCTAAAAGTGGGCTTGCTGGGTCAAGGGAAAGCATGGAGATTTCCATCTCCCAAACGACATATTGACTTACCGATCAGCTTGGTAAAATAGAGATTTCATTTTAATCTTCTTTTAATTTTTAATGATGCAAAGTGCTCCCCTCCCCACCCCAAACATCTTTGAATGTCTTTAGAGTCCTGCCTTTGTGAGATAGATTCAAAACAAACAATTTATTCCATTGCCTGCCAGAAGCCCCACCCTCTCTGATGCTCCACAGTGCATTTTGAGCTCCCAGTATTTCTCTTTTCTTCACATGTAGTTATTTAGTCAATGACCCCAGGCTCCCCTTCATTCTGAATCCGTGAACTGACTCAGATCTTGGAATCCACAATGGGTCCATGACTCTCCAGAGGGGTGGCTCAAGACAGGACTCCATTTGCCAAGCTCAAAGTGGATTTTACTGTTGTCACTGATGTACAAATCAAGCAGAGCCCTAACGAGATGCCCATTTTATGTCTGATCAAGTGGGGATAGTTAAATGTACCATACCATGGAAAACTAGTTAAAAATAATGAGGTGTGTCTAAGTGTTCCCTAAATATACAAGGTGAAAAAAAAAGTTGAAGAAATGCTCAGAAAGTTAACATTTACAAATAACATATGGTGACCAAAAATTTTGTAGTCAAATATGTACATTTTTATATGCAAATACATAGGCAGCATTCTAGAAGAATCTATACTAAACTGGCAATAGTAGTTATACCTAGGGATTGATGTGGAATTGGAGGGGAACTGGGAGTGGTGAGGGAAAGTGTGGTCTCATTTTTTACCATTCATGCTTGAAGTTTTTACCAAAGTGTTTTCAGGCATGGTTCATGTCATGTTGAGAAATAATAATACTTCATAATCTAGAAGTCTGTTGGAAAGGTGGCTGATGGTAAGAGTGCACCTCCCTTCTCACCCCTCATCCTGAGAAGGCTTCTTTTTTTAAAAAAATTGTTCTTATTAGTTATACATGATAGTAGAATGTACTTTGACATATTATACGTATATGGAGTATAACTTCTCATTCTTCTGGTAGTACATGATGTAGAATTACATTGGTCATGTAATCATATATGCACATAGGATATTAATGTCCAATTCATTCTATTAACTTTCCAATTCCCATTCCTTCTCCATCCCTTCATTCCCCTTTGTCTAATCCAAAGTACTTCTATTGCTTCTTAACTACTCCCCTCCCTTATTGTGAGTTACCATCCACATATCAAAGAAAACATTTTTAAAGATTGGTTTATTTTGCTTAGCATGATATTCTACAGTTCTATCCATTTACCAGTAAATGCCATGGTTTCATTTTTATTTATGGTTGAGAAATAAGTACTATTCCATTGTGTATAGGTGCCACATTTTCTTTATCCATTCATCTGTTAAAGGGTACCTAGGTTGGTTCTGAATTGAGCTGCTATAAACATTGATGTGGCTGCATCACTGTAGTGTGCTGATTTTTAAGTCCTTGGCTATCTCACCAAGGAGTGAGATAACTGGGTCAAATGGTGGTTCAATTCCTAGTTTTTTGAGGAATCTCCTTATGCTTTCCAGAGTGGTCGCACCAATTTGCAGTCCCACCAGCAATGTATGAGTATGCCTTTTTCCCCTCATCCTCACCAAAACTTATTGTTACTTGCATTCTTAATCATTGCCATTCTGACTGGAATGAGATGGAATCTCATTGTAGTTTTTTTTAAAAAAATATATTTATTTTTTAGTTATAAGTGGACACGATATCTTTATTTTATTTTTATGTGGTGCTGAGGATTGAACCCAGTGCCTCCTACCTGCTAGGTGAGCACTCTACCTCAAAGCCACAACCCCAGCCCCCTCAGTGTAGTTTTGATTTGCATTTCTCTAATTGCTAGAGATGTTGAATATTTTTTATATATTTATTGACTAATCATA